>NC_053040.3:407140541-409640541 GCF_002575655.3 Aegilops tauschii subsp. strangulata | reverse complement strand
ATTTCCTTTTTCGCTTAGAGATCGTGCTAAAGCTTGGTTTTCATCTTTGCCTAAAAATAGTATTGATTCTTGGAATAAGTGCAAAGATGCTTTATCTCTAAGTATTTTCCTCCCGCTAAGATCATCTCTCTTAGAAACGATATTATGAATTTTAAGTAAATTGATCATGAACATGTTGCACAAGCTTGGGAGAGGATGATACGTAATTGTCCTACGCATGGTTAGAATTTGTGGATGATCATACAAAAAATTTTATGCCGGATTGAATTTTGCTTCTAGAAATCTTTTAGATTTGGCCGCGGGAGGCACTTTTATGGAAATCACTTTAGGAGAAGCTACTAAACTCCTAGATAATATTGTGGTTAATTATTCTCAATGGCACACTAAAAGATCTACTAATAAAAAAGTGCATGTGATAGAAGAAATTAATGTTTTGAGTGGAAAGATGGATGAACTTATGAAATTATTTGCTAGTAAAAATGTTTCTTCTGATCCTAATGACATGCCTTTGTCTACTTTGATTGAGAATAATAATGAATCTATGGATATAAATTTTGTTGGTAGCAATAATTTTGGTAACAATGCGTATAGAGGAAACTTTAATCCTAGGCCATACCCTAGTAACTCCTCCAATAATTATGGTAATTCCTACAACAATTCTTATGGAAATTTTAATAAGATGCCTTCTGAATTTGAGACTAGTGTTAAAGAATTTTTGAATTCACAAAAGAATTTCAATGCTTTGCTTGAAGAAAAATTGCTTAAAGTTTATGAATTGGCTAGGAACGTTGATAGAATTTCTCTTGATGTTGATTCTTTGAAACTTAGATCTATTCCACCTAAGCATGATATCAATGAGTCTCTCAAAGACATGAGAATTTCCATTGATGAGTGCGAAGAAAGAACCACTAGGATGCGTGCTAAGAAAGATTGCTTTGTGAAAGTGTGTTCTTCTATGAAAATAAAGATGAAGATCTGAAAGTTATTGATGTGTCCCCTATTAAATCGTTGTTTTGCAATATGAATCTTGATGATGATGGGACTGAATATGATCCACCTTTACCTAGAAGGCATTCCAAAAATTTGGAGTTTTTAGATCTTGATGCAAAAATTGGTAATAGTGGGATTGAAGAGATCAAAACTTTAGATATTAATGAACCCACTATTTTGGATATCAAGGAATTTAATTATGATAATTGCTCTTTGATAGATTGTATTTCCTTGTTGCAATCCGTGCTAAATTCTCCACATGCTTATAGTCAACATAAAGCTTTTACTAAACATATCGTTGATGCTTTGATGCAATCTTATGAAGAAAAACTTGGGTTGGAAGTTTTTATCCCTAGAAAACTTTATGATGAGTGGGAACCTACTATTAAAATTAAAATTAAAGATCATGAATGCTATGCTTTGTGTGATTTGGGTGCTAGTGTTTCCATGATTCCAAAGACTTTGTGCGATTTGCTAGGTTTCCGTGATTTTGATGATTACTCTTTAAACTTGCACCTTGCGGATTCCACCATTAAGAAACCTATGGGAAGAATTAATGATGTTCTTATTATTGCAAATAGTAGATTTTATTGTTCTTGATATAGATTGCAACCCTTCATGTCCTATTATCCTTGGTAGACCTTTCCTTAGAACAATTGGTGCAATTATTGATATGAAGGAAGGGAATATTAGATTCCAATTTCCGTTAAGGAAAGGCATGGAACACTTCCCTAGAAAGAAAATAAAATTACCTTATGAATCTATTATGAGAGCCACTTATGGATTGCCTACCAAAGATGTCAATACCTAGATCTATCCTTGCTATTATGCCTAGCTAGGGGCGTTAAACGATAGCGCTTGTTGGGAGGCAACTAAATTTTATTTTTTTAGTTTTTTGCTTTTTTCTTCTGTTTAGGAATAAATATTTGATCTAGCCTCTGGTTAGATTTGTTTTTGTGTTTTAATTAGTGTTTGTGCCAAGTTTAACCTATAGGATCTTCTTGGATGATAGTTATTTGATCTTGCTGAAAATTCCAGAAACTTTCTGTTCACGAAAATAATTGTTAAAAATCACCAGAACGTGATAAAATATTGATTCAAATTGATGCTGATCAATAAACAAATTTTCTAGGTCTTCCTATTTTGGCTGAATTTTTAGAGTTCCAGAAGTTTGCGTTAGTTACAGATTACTACAGACTGTTCTGTTTTTGACAGATTCTGTTTTTCATGTGTTGTTTGCTTATTTTGATGAATCTATGGCTAGTAAAATAGTTTATAAACCATAGAGAGGTTGGAATACAGTAGGTTTAACACCAATATAAATAAAGAATGAGTTCATTACTGTACCTTGAAGTGGCGTTTTGTTTTCTTTCACTAACGGAGCTCACGAGATTTTCAGTTAAGTTTTGTGTTGTGAAGTTTTCAAGTTTTGGGTGAAAGATTTGATGGATTATGGAACAAGGAGTGGCAAGAGCCTAAGCTTGGGGATGCCCATGGCACCCCAAGATAATCTAAGGACACCTAAAAGCCAAAGCTTGGGGATGCCCCAGAAGGCATCCCCTCTTTTGTCTACTTCCATCGGTAACTTTACTTGGAGCTATATTTTTATTCACCACATGATATGTGTTTTGCTTGGAGCGTCTTGTATTATTTGAGTCTTTATTTTTTAGTTTGTCACAATCATCCTTGCTGTACACACCTTTTGAGAGAGACACACATGATTCGGAAATTGTTAGAATACTCTATGTGCTTCACTTATATCTTTTGAGTTATATAGTTTTTGCTCTAGTGCTTCACTTATATCTTTTAGAGCATGGTGGTGGTTTTTTTTATAGAAACTATTGTTCTCTCATGCTTCACTTAGATTATTTTGAGAGTCCTACAAAACATCATGGTAATTTGCTTAATTATGATAGGCATTCAAGATTAGTAATTTTTTTTCTTATGAGTGTGTTGAATATTATGAGAAGTTCGATACTTGATAATTGTTTTGAGATATAGAGATGGTGATATTAGAGTCATGCTAGTTGAGTAGTTTTGAATTTGATAAATACTTGTGTTAAATTTTGTGATTACCGTAGCATGCACGTATGGTGAACCGTTATGTGATGAAGTCGGAGCATGATTTATTTATTGATTGTCTTCCTTATGAGTGGCGATCGGGGACGAGCGATGGTCTTTTCCTACCAATCTATCCCCCTAGGAGCATGCGCATAATACTTCGCTTCGATAACTTGTAGATTTTTGCAATAAGTATATGAGTTCTTTATGACTAATGTTGAGTCCATGGATTATACGCACTTTCTTCCTTCCACCATTGCTAGCCTCTCTAATACCGCGCACTTTTCGCCGTATCATACACCCACCATATACCTTCCTCAAAACAGCCACCATAACTACCTACCATGGCATTTCCATAGCCATTCCGAGATATATTGACATGCAACTTACCATCATTCAGTTTATTATGACACGCTCCATCATTGTCATATTGCTTTGCATGATCATGTAGTTGACATTGTATTTGTGGCAAAGCCACCATTCATAATTATTTCATACATGTCACTCTTGATTCATTGCATATCCCGGTATACCGCCGGAGGCATTCACATAGAGTCATACTTTGTTCTAAGTATTGAGTTGTAATTGTTGAGTTGTAAGTAAATAAAAGTGTGATGGTCATCATTTTTTAGAGCATTGTGCCAAGTGAGGAAAGCATGATGGAGACTATGATTCCCCCACAAGTCGGGATGAGACTCCGGACTAAAAAAAGAGAGGCCATAAAAAAAGAGAAGGCCTAAAAAAGAGAGAGAAAAAGAGAGAAGGGACAATGCTACTATCCTTTTACCACAATTGTGCTTCAAAGTAGCACCATGATCTTCATGATAGAGAGTCTCCTATGTTGTCACTTTCATATACTAGTGGGAATTTTACATTATAGAACTTGGCTTGTATATTCCAATGATGGGCTTCCTCAAAATGCCCTAGGTCTTCGTGAGCAAGCGAGTTGGATGCACACCCACTTAGTTTCTTTTGTTGAGCTTTCATACACTTATAGCTCTAGTGCATCCGTTGCATGGCAATCCCTACTCACTCACATCAATATCTATTAATGGGCATCTCCATAGCCCGTTGATACACCTAGTTGATTTGAGACTATCTTCTCCTTTTTTGTCTTCTCCACAACCACCATTCTATTCCACATATAGTGCTATGTCCATGGCTCACGCTCATGTATTGCGTGAAGATTGAGAAAGTTTGAGAACATCAAAAGTATGAAACAATTGCTTGGCTTGTCATCGGGGTTGTGCATGATTTAAATACTTTGTGTGGTGAAGATAGAGCATAACCAGACTATATGATTTTGTAGGGATACCTTTCTTTGGCCATGTTATTTTGAGAAGACATAATTGCTTAGTTAGTATGCTTGAAGTATTATTATTTTTATGTCAATATTAAACTTTTGTCTTGAATCTTTCGGATCTGAATATTCATACCACAATTAAGAGAATTACATTGAAATTATGCCAAGTAGCATTCCACATCAAAAATTCTGTTTTTATCATTTACCTACTCGAGGACGAGCAAGAATTAAGCTTGGGCATGCTTGATACGTCTCCAACGTATCTATAATTTTTTATTGTTCCATGCTATATTATATTCTGTTTTGGACATTAATGGGCTTTATTATACACTTTTATATTATTTTTGGGACTAACCTATTAACCGGAGGCCCAACCCAGAATTGCTGTTTTTTTGCCTATTTCAGAGTTCCGCAGAAAAAGAATATCAAACGGAGTCCAAACGGAATGAAACCTTCGGGAACGTGATTTTCGGAACGAACGTGATCCGGAGGACTTGGACCCTACGTCAAGACATCAACCAAGAGGGCACGAGGTAGGGGGCGCGCCTACCCCCTGGGCGCGCCCTCCACCCTCGTGGGCCCCACGTTGCTCCACCGACGTACTTCTTCCTCCTATATATACCTACGTACCCCCAAACTACCAGATATGGAACCAATAACCTAATTCCACCGCCGCAACCTTCTGTACCCGTGAGATCCCATCTTGGGGCCTTTTCCGGAGCTCCGCCGGAGGGGGCATTGATCACGGAGGGCTTCTACATCAACACCATAGCCTCTCCGATGATGTGTGAGTAGTTTACCTCAGACCTTCGGGTCCATAGTTATTAGCTAGATGGCTTCTTCTCTCTTTTTGGATCTCAATACAATATTCTCCCCCTCTCTTGTGGAGATCTATTCGATGTAATCTTCTTTTGCGGTGTGTTTGTTGAGACTGATGAATTGTGGGTTTATGATCAAGTTTATCTATGAACAATATTTGAATCTTCTCTGAATTCTTTTATGTATGATTGGTTATCTTTGCAAGTCTCTTCGAATTATCAGTTTGGTTTGGCCTACTAGATTGATCTTTCTTGCAATGGGAGAAGTGCTTAGCTTTGGGTTCAATCTTGCGGTGTCCTTTCCCAGTGACAGTAGGGGCAGCAAGGCACGTATTGTATTGTTGCCATCGAGGATAACAAGATGGGGTTTATATCATATTGCATGAGTTTATCCCTCTACATCATGTCATCTTACTTAAAGTGTTACTGATGCGGAGCATCCTACGGACATCACCATGTCAAGAGTCCATTTGGCAAGTGACACGTGCGACATCTACTTCACACACATAAAGGTGAATCATCTCCTTTACACGTGTTCACTTGACCCCTTCGAGGATGGTATACTACTTGACACCCCTCTCGTGTGCATGCATAGGTATCGTCAGAACGCTACGAACGTCGAGGAGGAGTGCAAGCGCCAAGGAACACCTACACCATCCGTGAGGGAAGCATGGAGGAGAAGACGGAAGAAGCGGATCAGCCAAGTCCGGGATGAGCGGTACTACCGCCCACACCAAGCGGTACTACCGCCTACAAGCGGTACTACCGCCCACACCAAGCGGTACTACCGCCTACAAGCGGTACTACCGCCCGATGTCCGGTACTACCGCCCTGCCTGTGTGCACAGCCGCGGGCCTTTGGCCATGTATCCCTTTCCCACTTACCCCTTCGTGGCTTAGACTATAAATAGACCACCTCCACCTCCTTTCTAGGGTCAGCTAAGGATAGACACAAATCATAGAGCTTAGCTCATGTACCTCCCCTTGTGGGATTCCTCTTGAGAGAGAAGACTCCATTGGAGTACAAGACCTGCTCTTGGAGAAGCTCCTTTTGGAGATCAAGCCCTCCTCATGGAGAAGGATCCCCGTCATAGGATCATCAAGACCTCATCTCCTTTGGATTTGGGATGAACTTTACCTTGTATATTTCCCACTGTTGTTCTTGTACCTTTGTGGATCTTGTGTGATTGTGAGTCTAGTGGATGTGTGATTGGACTTGTTCTTGAGTGTTTTCTCTCTTGGGTTCATCTTGTTCTTGGGATTCCCCCTCCAATTCATGAAAGATCTCCACTTAGGGTTCCACCCTACAACATCTTGGTATCAGAGCCAGGTTTATCACGAATTTGGAGTCCCCCCCACCGTTTTCTAGCCTTGTTTTGTGTGATTTCGTCCTAATTTTGAAAATTTCCCCACCAAAAATAGCCCCAAATTTTTTTGTGATTTGTTGGTTTGATGATGTTTTGTTGATTTTGATCCATGGATTCGCTTGGTTTCGAGTGGATCTAGCATCTCCCCAAGTTTCCCCAATTTCCATCCACGAAATCCGTCAAATTTTGCCCCCGAAATCATTTTTTTCCGCCCCAAAATCGCTCCCTGATCCAGATTTGCGAATTTTCCCGACACCAGCGGTACTACCGCCCCCCTAGCGGTACTACCGCTTAGCACCTCCAAGCGGTACTACCGCCCTTCCAAGCGGCACTACCGCCCCTCCCAGAGCCAGATTTTGCGGAAAAAAACCCCGACATGAGCGGTACTACCGCCCATTCCAAGCGGTACTACCGCCCTTCCAAGCGGTACTTCCGCCCCTCCCAGTTTCAGCGTTCCGAGTTTCACTGTTTTGCCCATAACTTTCACATTCGGAGTCCGATTTTCGCGTTCTTTAGCTCGTTGAGTAGCTATTGACATCCCCCATCCATCTCAATAGGTTGCAACACCATTTGACTCCATCAAATTTTTCAAAATTTGGAAAGTTTGCCTAGGCCCTCCACCATATCATCCGCATAGCCCCCACCGACCATCGCAACCTAACCCAATTTTTGCTCTTTATAGCATTTGTGGTTGCTTGAGTGGTGACTTGAGTCTCCTAAGGTGTTTCGGTTACTTAGGGACGATCGCTTCATCATCATCCACCACCACCACTTCCGCATTGCCAACTCCAGAGCCACCAACGCATTTCGCTACCACCATTTGACATTTGCCTTTGGAGATTTTGAGTTTGCGGTTTTTACCGTTTCCTAAGGTGTTTCGGCTACTTAGGGACGGGTCTACATCATCTTGGTATCTACATCAACAACACCGCCACTCATCATCGCCACGAGGTCGTCTTCGACACCAACCACTTCGCCATTTTGACACCCTAACCGTAAGCAAGAACGGTAACCTCTATATCATCTTGGTATCGTGGTATCGCATCTTTGTACATTCTTGCCATTACATTGTTAACCCCTTAGCCCATTTTGCGTCACTTGCCTATGGAGACTAGCCTTTGAGTATTGCCGGCAACGTTACTTGTGCACATTAGTGATCCGTACCTTCTATTGCATACATACCATATCATATTGGTATCATCCCTTGTGTCACAAGATTGTTCCCGCATATACACAATTGCTATCTTGGTTTGTGCATTTCGCATAAGTGCCATATCAAAAAAAAAAGAATAAAGCTTTTAAGCAAAAGAGAAGAGCAAAGAAGCTTGTAAGCAATAGCCATAGCATCTTACCACATTGCATAAGATTGTCATATCCGATCATCTTGGATCATCTTGAGAGAAACACCGGGAACCATACATACATAGCATACTTGGGATAGAAAGTTTATCCATTTTGCATCTTATAGGTTGTGCACAAGTGTCGTATCCGCCTATTGAGCAATCGTGCTAGCGTCTCTCTTGAGTTGTGCAGCACGAGCGTTTTCCGTGGATTCCACATTTTGTGCTCATTCCTTGGTTGCACGACCCCATTTATCTATCCGTGTCTGTGTTTCCGCGTGCCACTTATTGTTATTGGTCTACTTGTTTCACTTGCGAATTTGTGAATCTTTTTCAACATTATTGACTCTTGCTAACATTTTGCATCAAATTTTTGTGCCACTATCCTCACCGAGATCCACCATAAGCTTTACTTGATAGGTGTGAGTGAACAAGTCCAGTACCAATTCCACTATTCTTTCATCTCACATTGAGATACATCCTCAACTTTGGGAAAAGGTAACTTGGTATTGTTTATCTCATTTCCTACTCACCTCTACTCGAGTCTTGTGATGGATAGGCAAGGCATTTCACCTTCGGTCTACAACAACAACGACGAGTTCGATGCCACAAACAACTCCAATGACGCCAAGATGGATGATCAAATGA
Source organism: Aegilops tauschii subsp. strangulata (assembly GCF_002575655.3). Taxonomy (NCBI): domain Eukaryota; kingdom Viridiplantae; phylum Streptophyta; class Magnoliopsida; order Poales; family Poaceae; genus Aegilops; species Aegilops tauschii. The sequence goes on along the minus strand of NC_053040.3, from coordinate 409,632,015 downwards.
AGGAGCTCAAGGTCCTCATCAAGTCCTACAAGAGATCTTCCTCATCTTCGAGAAGACGCTCTAGTGCACACCCTTCCAAGCTACCATCTCCGGCAAGATCACATCGGCATCGACACCATCACCACCAAGAACGTGAAGGTCAAGAGCTCGACAGCAACAACCGCTCCATGACTTCACCATCTCCCTTGGCATCTTCGCCAAGCGACTTCAAGGCATATTCGCCTACGGACATACGGCATCTTCGCCAACAAGAACCTCAAAGCTACGCTCAAGAGAAGCTCCCCAAGCTCAAGTCCGTGACTTCCACGAGCTACTACGACCTCGACATCGACCACGCGATTCCTTTCTATGGGACTCAAGAACCCGAGGAGTATCTTGAGTGGGAGCGCCTAATGGACGACTACCTCAAGCTACATCAAGTTCCTCCCGAAGATCAAGTGAAGTGCGCCACAAGAAACTTCCACGACTACGCTTCGACATGGTGGCTTCACACACCTTCGGCGAGCCACGACATGAGTTGGCCCAAGACGAAGAGAGCTTTGCGGCGAGAGTTCGTGCCTCCAACCTACATGGAACAACTTCGACGCCAATTGGAGAACACCATCCACGGATCCAAGTCCATCGACAAGTACTTCAAGGAGATGAAGAATGCCTTGCGACGAGCCGGCGTGGATGACCCCATTTCGATGAAGTTCCACTTCATGATGGGATTGAACAACGACATCTCCAAGACTATCCTCCTCGAGAACTACAAGTCCCTCGACGACAACTACATTGGTGCTCTCAAGGCGGAACAAGAACTCATGAAGGCAAAGGCTTCTCGACCCCCAAGCACACTTCTCGAAGACCAAGCTCCCACACGACAAGCATGAGGCTAGTACCACCACGATGTCCAAGCCCGACGAGCTCCAAGACGATGCTCCCAAGTTCGACTTCGCCGCCATACCTCTTTGTGGCATTGATGATGTCGAGTCTACTTCGACTCTTTTTCAAGACGGTGCGGTGACAAGTACGACTACAGAGACCCTCAAGGACCAAGCTTTGGAGGCGAGCGACATAGTGGCGAGCAAGGATGATGCTTCCATCTTTGGAGACAAGAGTGGTCATGTGCCATCTTCGGCCTTCATCCACGACGAGAGTGATGATGTGCCATCTTCGGCCTTCATCCACGGCGACGACGACGAGATGGTTGATCATGGGATTTTCCCTTCGACCACGGCGATGTATGATGACTTGAGTGACTTGTGCCACCATATGGAGAGTGAGAGTGACTTCACCACTAGCCCCATATATGATGAGTTGCCACAATTCCCATGTGAGGAGAGCCACAACCCCCACCACTTGAGTGAGATGAGTGACTCCACCATATGTGACATTGAGTGCACCTACCTTGAGGGAGTGAGTGAGCCACCACCACATAGAGAGAGTGAGGAAGTTGATAGGGCACGTGAGGCCATTTGCATTTCTAACAACTTGACCTCTCCCTCTATTGTGTCTTCTCATTTGGTGCTAGGTCCCATATATGATGATGCGCCGATCCGCGACAACTTCGTCCTTCCTTTGGACACGACGATGGCCATGGTGGAATATGATGCACCCCCCACATGGTTCCATCAAGATGAAGATGATGACCTCCATTTGGTCTTTGCCACCTCACCTACACCACTTGAGTGGAACGACAAAGGTAACATAGGTGAAGGTGATGCTCTTGTCCCACTAGTGGACGTTCTTGACATTGATTGCTTGCATGATGTTGATCCACCTATTGTCAGGCTTCATGCTAGTTCGACTTCCCCATGCGATGATTTACCCATTTATGATGAGTTTGATGATTGCCATGTGGAGTCTATTAGTCATGATGCCATGTTACATAGGATTTCTTGTGACAATTCTTTAGGTCACATCATGTTTGACAATCCGCTTGACTTGTCATATGCTATGAATGAGATTAACCATATGTCTTACTTGCAATCTCATCGTAGTGACTATGCATATGCCATTAAAATTAACCCAATTTGCACTTATGGCATAGATGACAAGCCCATGGTTATTGGCATTTGTTTCTCTTGTGATGATATTGATATGCTTCCTTTGCATCATTTATCTCATATGCCATGCCATGACCACCTAGCTTCGGATATGCATTGTTTTGGATGTTGTCCATTTTCTCCATATGATGTTTCCAATATTGCTCATGAGGAGACGCCCATAGTTTCCTCACACATTTTAGGAGATTTTGATCCATCCCATTCATTGCATGATCCCAATACTTGTGTGCACAATATGCTTCCCATGAATAAACATGCTATTGATGTGCCATATAATTGTATGCTCAATTTGTGTCCCCATCGTGTCATACATAATAACTATTCTTTCAAATGGATGACATGTTCTTATACCATGCATCAAATTTCTTTGAGCGATGCTTATCTTGTGCTAATTCACACGTGCACATACACATCATGATGGATGGTGTGTTCATCTACCATGCGCATACGTTCTTTGTTTTGTTGTGTGCATGTGTAGGATACTTGGACTCTGTGTCAACTTCCACGTCACGTGAGTTGACCATTCGAGCTCTTGAGAGTGAGCCTCATACATTCTACCACGACGCGCTTCTACACCGCTTTTGCTTGTGTTTCGGCATTGTGAAGGACGCACAAGGACATGCTTTCAAGGTGATATCATTCTCTTTTGAGAACCTTCAAACCATGAGCATGGATATTGCGGATCATACTACTTGTGTTGCTTGCACCATGAGACTTATTGTTCATCTTGGACCACTTGATTGCACACTTGTTAGAGATCTTGCTTCGACTTGTCATTTTCACTGTTCCATGCATCATGATATATATGCCTTGTGTGTTGCATCCAATCCTTGGATTACTTGTTCCTCTCACATGTTTGGTTGCAACAATGTCATCACTTCACACATGCCATGTCCCATTGATTGCTACATGCTTGACTTGATTGCCTCACACATGATGAACAATTTCTCTTTCTATTGTGTTGAGTGCCATACTATCTTCACTACACCCTATGCACATTATGCTTGGATTGTCTTGCAATTGTCCCATGTGTTTAGACACTTCATTTTACTCAGTGTTGTGAATGATTCCGATGCCTACCATCGACCATTTGTCGAGCGCTTTATGCATGATTGCTATGACCTTGAGGTTGATGCTTCTTCTCTTGTTACACATATTTGCATCACTACCTCACATTTACATGCTTGTTTCCATGATGACCTTGATTATGCTCAATTTATGTGCTTACATGCCATGACACAATCCCTTGTCACACCTTATGCTATGCTTGATGACGACACTTGTTTGGTGCATCACCTCTTGAATGCTTGGTTTTGCACTAACGCTAACCACATTTATTTTTCCAAGAGTTTGTTGTCCTTGCTCATTTTGAAGGAATCACTAGACGGTGCGACATTGGAGAATGCCCGCTTCAAGCTTGAAGATGATGACTACTTGGTGAACGTCCACTTCTACACGGAGAAGCCATCTCTTTCCCATGGTGATTTGGTTTTCGATCCGAGGTCGGATCTTTCCCAAGGGGGAGGGGATGATGCGGAGCATCCTACGGACATCACCATGTCAAGAGTCCATTTGGCAAGTGACACGTGCGACATCTACTTCACACACATAAAGGTGAATCATCTCCTTTACACGTGTTCACTTGACCCCTTCGAGGATGGTATACTACTTGACACCCCTCTCGTGTGCATGCATAGGTATCGTCAGAACGCTACGAACGTCGAGGAGGAGTGCAAGCGCCAAGGAACACCTACACCATCCGTGAGGGAAGCATGGAGGAGAAGACGGAAGAAGCGGATCAGCCAAGTCCGGGATGAGCGGTACTACCGCCCACACCAAGCGGTACTACCGCCTACAAGCGGTACTACCGCCCGATGTCCGGTACTACCGCCCTGCCTGTGTGCGCAGCCGCGGGCCTTTGGCCATGTATCCCTTTCCCACTTACCCCTTCGTGGCTTAGACTATAAATAGACCACCTCCACCTCCTTTCTAGGGTCAGCTAAGGATAGACACAAATCATAGAGCTTAGCTGATGTACCTCCCCTTGTGGGATTCCTCTTGAGAGAGAAGACTCCATTGGAGTACAAGACCTGCTCTTGGAGAAGCTCCTTTTGGAGATCAAGCCCTCCTCATGGAGAAGGATCCCCGTCATAGGATCATCAAGACCTCATCTCCTTTGGATTTGGGATGAACTTTACCTTGTATCTTTCCCTCTGTTGTTCTTGTACCTTTGTGGATCTTGTGTGATTGTGAGTCTAGTGGATGTGTGATTGGACTTGTTCTTGAGTGTTTTCTCTCTTGTGTTCATCTTGTTCTTGGGGATTCCCCCTCCAATTCGTGAAAGATCTCCACTTAGGGTTCCACCCTACAACAGTTACTCTGTTCTTTTGAACTTAATACTCTAGATGCATGCTGGATAGCGGTCGATGTGTGGAGTAATAGTAGTAGATGCAGGCAGGAGTCGGTCTACTTGTCGCGGACGTGATGCCTATATACATGATCATACCTAGATATTCTCATAACTATGCTCAATTCTGTCAATTGCTCAACAGTAATTTGTTCACCCACCGTAATACTTATGCTCTTGAGAGAAGCCACTAGTGAAACCTGTGGCCCCCGGGTCTATTTTCCATCATATTTAATCTCCTGACAACAAGCTATTTCTGGCGCCGTTTATTTTGCTTTTATTTTACTTTGCATCTTTATCATAAAAATACCAAAAATATTATCTTATCATATCTATCAGATCTCACTCTCGTAAGTGACCGTGAAGGGATTGACAACCCCTTTATTGCGTTGGTTGCAAGGATTTATTTGTTTGTGTAGGTGCGAGGGACTCGTGCGTGGCCTCCTACTGGATTGATACCTTGGTTCTCAAAAACTGAGGGAAATACTTACGCTACTTTGCTGCATCACCCTTTCCTCTTCAAGGGAAAACCAACGCAGTGCTCAAGAGGTAGCAGAGCGCCCAACGCTCAAGAGTTCATTGCCAAGACCACTCGGGAACTGCAAGACGCAAGGGCCATGCGCGGCGACTGCCGCTCATCACCCGGCGCGGCTCCCCATCCAGGCGAGGATGGTGGGTTACGCGTCTGCATCGACATCCAGGGCTCAACAGAGCCGCGTCTCAGGAGCTCTTCTGGCCTTCGCGCGTGGGACGCTGCGATGGACCACCCCACAGCTACGTTCGCATGCCTTTGGGCCTGCCGAGCGTGGCGTCCGCCTTCCAGCACAGCCTGTAGAGCATCCTGGCGGCTCAGGAGGCCAGGCACCACGCAGTCCTGGCAGAGATGGAGACGGTCCTCAAGGAACTGCCCGGACCCCCAGAATCTCCCGAGGCTCAGGATCCCGGTGGCTCGTGAGGAGCAGCCCCCTGCACCATGCATCTTCAGCTGCCCCAACATGCCTTCAACAATAGAACCAGGTGACATTTTCCAAGTTCATTTAGCTGGGAGCGCCCCTCGGGCTGCATCATACCCAGGCCGCGTGGGTCCGTCCCTGCGGCATGTATCCCTTTCCTATGTCCTTAGCTTACTTTGCTGGGGGCGCCCCTCGGGCTGCATCATCCCCAAGCCGCTCGGGTCCGACCCAGTGGCATGTATTGTTCCTGCATTTACCTAAGCTAGTTCGCTTTCCATGCGTAATATATCTATGGTTATCACCTGCTTGATTGTCACCCACTACGGGAGCCGCGCGCCGATCGTCTTTCTTCAGGACCCTTCGTGTGAGAGGGCTTGGCACGGCGTCTGTGCTCGGGCCCGTCCCTGCAGCGTCGATAAATCCAACGGTCGAGCTCTGTCTGGCGGGCCGGCCCCGTTCACGTCACCTCCTGGGGTCGTTGGTGCTTAGCCTTCTCATGTGATAACCTCAGGAGATTCATTCGGCGTAGGTTGTCTAACCACCTCGCAGGTCCGCCACAGCCATCAAGAATCAAGACCAGGTGCAACCCGCCTTGAGGTAGGGCTTCGTGAGTCCCGCGCTGGCTCACGAGTGCCCAGACACACCTCGTCTAGCCCTGTCGTGCAAGCCACGTGTCAGGGCAGGGCTGTACACGCCCCGGGGGCTCTCCGCAGTAGGGAGCCCCCTCCCACGCACAAGTGGAAGCACCATGCTCCATGCTAGCCATCGACACTGCCGAGGAGCGGCTATGCCCGTGCTAGTGCGGAAGCGCCATGCTCCGCGCTGGTGATAAACAACTGAGGGTGGCCCCACGACCGTATCAACCTCAGGGAGCCCTTGAGCTCGGTGTCTGGCCTCATCGCAACACCTCCCCTCGGGAGAGTCACGCGAGGGGGCTGGGTACAGCGCCTGCACTCGGGTCACACCCAAGCGTACGCCACCCAGCCAGGTCCCCCAGACCTGGTCGTCGCGCGCCCCTCCTGAGTCGAGCCTCGGCGAGGACAGAGGTATGAAGGTCGTTTGCACGTCAAGGGGGACTCCTGAGCATCGCGACTCAGGAGCCTAACTGGCCACGTAGCCCCTCACTCCTTGGTTCCGTCCTGGTCTCCGGTCGGCCCAACGGCAGTTGAGGTATGCGCGGGGCCGGGCCCTACCGACGTACAACACTAAACCTACTCCTGCGTCTCCTTCCTATAAGCTATTTGCGCGTCAAGGGGGACTCCTGAGCATCGCGACTCAGGAGCCTAACTGGTCACGAAGCCCCTCACCCCTTGGTCTCGTCCTGGTCTCCGGACGACCCAACGGCGGCTGGGGTATCCGCGGGGCCGGGCTCTGCCGACGTAGAACATAAAGCAAATAGGAAGGAAATCGCAAAATCTCAAAGCAAATATTAGAGGACATATTGTTCTCACAATACCAAACGCAAGTTTAAACGCCTCCACGAGGCATGGTGCACGTTGCAGGAGTTAAACAGGAAAGGAGCCGCAAGCAAGTCATCCCTGGACAACGCCGTCGCCCGCAACAGGTGCTCCTTCCGAGGTGGCATCGCCTTCACCTATACCACCAGCCGGAGCTGCGGGACCGGTAGCACCGCCGGTCAAGGGCGCGGGAGCGAAGGCGCGGAACTTCTTCAGCAGGGCTTCCACCTGACCCCGCATGGTTGCGGCAGCGGCTGCGCAGTGCTTGTCGTCCACAGGCTCCAGCAGCTCGTCAAGGCGGGCGGTAGGATCGTGAAGATGGACGTGGCTGAAGACGCGCGTCAACGCAGCTGAAGAAAGGACGCGAGCCTCTTCCTCTGCCATGGGGCCGATGCCGCTCACGACTTCCTCAAGCACCTCGACCAAGTAGGGAAGCAGCTGGGCGGGGCCGTCCTTGTCGGTGGTCAGCGGCTTCTCCAAGCCCTTCTCATAGAGTGTCTTCAGCACCACGCGAGACCTCTCCTCGAGGAGCGCAAAGGCCGCACGGTCCTTAGCCAGAACCTTCGCCTTGGCGTCAAGACCGGCCTTCTCCGCCTCCACCTTCCGCTCCAGCTCCTCCAGCCGGCTGCGTTCCGCGGCCTGCGCCTTCGCCAACTCTCCCAGCTTGGCATCGCGATCCTTGATGGCGTCTTCCCGGGCCTTCATCTTCTCCTCCTCCACCTCGCGGCCACGAGCCTCTTCCGCACGCTTGTCACGTAGGGCCTTCAGCTTGGCCTCCAGCCCCCGGCAGTGATCCTGGGCGGCTTCGGCATCCTTCAGCGCCACTTCACGAGCAGCTGCGGCTTGGGCGGTGGCCTGCTTCTCCTTCTCGGAGGTCGACGTGGCCTGGCTCAGCGTCGCTCGAACAGACACGTGAGGATGAAGCCAGCCAGAGACCAGCTCCAGGCGCCCGGCTACCAGGTGGGAGTCGGCGCCCTGGAGATCTTCTCGCAGATGGGCCATCTCCAAAAGGGCGCGCTCCAAGATATCAGGGGAGGTAGAAGGACCTGGAATCAGCGGTGCAGCGGGAGGAGGAAGAGAAGGTGTTGAGGATATAGACCTTAGAGTCACCCGCCAGGAGGGGCCGGGTTACTCATAATGGTCATCGCCAGAAGCCCAGCACCAAGCAAGAAGACGGTGGGCCAAAGATGGGCTTAAGACCCGGATATGGCTTAAAGCCCGTAGTTACAATCATCATTATGGTAGAACTTGTAGTGTAAGGAAAGAATAGTTGAGAGTTCGAGCCGGACACTCTTATGAGCCGGCCGGGACTCTGAGAGCTGCTGGGCATCCGCCTCCCTATATAAAGGGACGACCCGGCAGCGGTTTAGGGACGGAAAAGATCTCGTCGAGAGCCAGGCATAGTAGTTAAGCTCCCTGGTCATCGAAACCCCAATCAATACCATCTCAACTGGACGTAGGCTTTTACCTTCATCGTAAGGGGCCGAACCAGTATAAACCCTCGTGTTCCTTGTCCCGTTTAACCCCTTCAAGCTTCCTAGCAGTGATGGCTCCACGACTAAGTCCTAGCTTGAGGACATCTGCCGTGACAATTCCACGACAGTTGGCGCCCACCGTGGGGCCAGCGCACGGTGGATTTGAGTTCTTGAAGGGCAGCTTCGAAGGGCTCAAGGGATACGCTGTGGGCTGGATGACCAAAAGTCATCGCGGCAAGCTCTACATCGACGATGCAAACTGGGGCCCCGACGCCGGCTCAATTGAGTACGGGTACCGGGTCCCCTTCGGCGGAATTCATGTTTTCATTGGCAAGATTGGTGAGCCGGGCCCTGAGCCGGATCTCTGCGCCGATCTCATCGAGACGGCTCAGCGTGCACGACCCGCCCGGGCCCTGCCTGCCTTAAGGCATGCTTTTGTGGGATGTATCCATGGAGGGCTCTCTGATAGATCTGGGTCTGGTGATGAGACGGCCGCCGGCTCTGACGGCGAGTCGTCCACCGATGAGTCAAACTCGTTGTATCAACTTCAAGATGGCAGGCTCATGGGTTGTTCCAATGGTGAGAGTATTCCGGACCCGTTTGAGCCGCCAAGCCGGGTTGGAATCTTCATGGCCGGCGCGCAGCCTGTTCAGAACCCTGCTGCTGGAGCGGGAAACCCGGTGCCCTCGCCGGCTCAGGTGCTGATGGATCTCACGGACAAGATGACGGCCCTGTTGACCGCCGCGGTTGACCCAGCGGATCAAGCTCAGCATGATGCGGAGGTGGCGCAGTTAAAGTTGGATCTAGTGAAAGCTAAGGAGGATCTGGCAGCGGAAGGGATCAGGATGGCGGTAGAGAGGGCGGCTCTCGACGCCCAGACTCAGTTGATTCAGGCGCAGTCCTTCCAGCTCACGATGGATCAGAACGCGTCCAATGAGGTCATGAGAAGGAGGCATCAAAAAGCCCAATCTCGACTCCCTCCGGTTTACGATCCTTGAAACCTCTTCAACACACCAGGTGCAGGGTCTAGTAACCCGCCAGGGATCATAGCGCCCGGGTCTGGGACCCCTGTTCAGCCACAAGTGATGGGGCCTCCCCGGGTGAACCCTGCCCCGCCTCAGTATGTGCTAATACCACCGGGTCATTATGCTAACCCGCTGGAGAACATGGTAGCCGCGGCAGCGCGGCTGGCGGCCCTCCCAATTGACGGCGACTCTCCGACGGCTATTGAAACCCGCCGGGTCAGGGAACTCCTCCAGACAGCACTGGCGCAGCAAGAGGCGTACTCTTACAGCCGGGACAGGATCCACTCAACCCCTCGTCCAGGCCGGAGCCCGAGTTACAGCAGACACATGGTCTCAGCGACCGGCTCAAGTAATGTCCGACGCCATGACCCGCCCCCCGGCCATGGCCCGGCTCATAATGGAGCCTTTCACGCAGCAGACCAAGACAGAGCACGGCAAGAGGCGGAGCAGGTGCCTTAGTTGACGGCTTACCAGACTCCCCCGGCTTATCCGACGGCTTCCGTCGACGTGGGTATCCCTACCAGGACTGGGGGTGTCCCGTGCTTGGTGCCGGCTCTCCGCAATGAGCGTCTACCCAAGGACTTCAAAGGCCCTAGGAAGGTGCCTAATTACATAGCTGACTTACAACCCGCAGCCTGGATCGAGAGTTACGAGATGGCCATGGAACTGCTGGAAGTCAGTGAAGCAGCAATGGCCAAGTACTTCACCATGATGTTAGATGGGACTGGCCGCACTTGGTTGAAGGGGCTACCACCGAATTCCATCGGGTCTTGGGCTGAGCTGAAAGCCCGGTTCATCCAAAACTTCAAGGATACCTGTAGGCAGTCTATGTCAATTGTGGATTTGACTAACTGTAAGCAGCAGGAGGGTGAGTCTACGACACATTGGGTTCGCCGGGTTAAGGAAATAATACATTCATCTGATAAGATGGATGCCGGCTCTGCAGTCTTAATGTTGGAACAGAATTGTCGCTTCGTGCCCCTGAAGATGAAACTCGGGCGGCTTAAGCGCGACTGCAATGATATGGGTACACTGATGGTGGCTCTCGTCAAGTACGCCGATTCTGATGGTACCAAGGACCCCGCTTCAGATGATGAAAGGACAGGGAAGGGAAAGAAGAACGGCAATGGCAAGGGTCATCAGCATAACCCAGGGAACCAAGGAGGTGGCAAGCGCAAAGCCGATGGCAGCCTAGAGTTCGTAGCCAATGCCAGCTCACAGGGCAATAGCCAGAGACGCAAGGGGAGGCCCCCTCCCCGAGGCGGCGGGTCAGGCCCGACGCTGGAGCAACTGTTGAATGAGCCTTGTCCAAGGCATGGCTCTAGAGAGAAGCCAGCTACTCATCTATGGAAGGATTGTGCAATCATGAAGGCCTTTAAGAATTCCAACGCCTTTAACGGCAACAATGGCCCGGGCGGTGGCTCAGGCGCCGGCGGCTTTCATGGCCCGGGCGGCGGCTCAAATTCTAATCCTCAGAACGGTCAAGGGGGCTTTAATCAGCAGTCCGGCCAAGGTCATCAACAGCAGCAGGGGGGTTATCAGACCAATCCAAAGCAGCTTAACGGTGGACAGTATCATGTGTTTACCACCAGTCTATGTAAGCGGGATCAGAAGCTTCATAAGAAGGCTGTGAATGCTGTTGAGCCGGCGGTTCCACGCTACTTACGGTGGTCTGAGCAGCTTATAGTGTGGAGTAGGGAGGATCACCCTCCCCGGGTGGATAATCCGGGTCACTTGGCCTTGGTGGTGGCTCCTCAGGTGGGAGGATATAAGTTCACTAAGGTGCTCATGGACGGAGGCAGCTGTTGGAAATATGCCCTAGAGGCAATATTAAATAGGTTATTATTATATTTCCTTGTTCATGATAATCGTTTATTATCCATGCTAGAATTGTATTGATAGGAAACTCAGATGCATGTGTGGATACATAGACAACACCATGTCCCTAGTAAGCCTCTAGTTGACTAGCTCGTTGATCAATAGATGGTTACGGTTTCCTGACCATGGACATTGGATGTCGTTGATAACGGGATCACATCATTAGGAGAATGATGTGATGGACAAGACCCAATCCTAAGCCTAGCACAAGATCGTGTAGTTCGTTTGCTCAGAGCTTTTCTAATGTCAAGTATCATTTCCTTAGACCATGAGATTGTGCAACTCCCGGATACCGTAGGAATGCTTTGGGTGTACCAAACGTCACAACGTAACTGGGTGACTATAAAGGTGCACTACAGGTATCTCCGAAAGTTTCTGTTGGGTTGGCACGAATCGAGACTGGGATTTGTCACTCCGTGTAAACGGAGAGGTATCTCTGGGCCCACTCGGTAGGACATCATCATAATGTGCACAATGTGACCAAGGAGTTGATCACGGGATGATGTGAGTTACGGAACGAGTAAAGAGACTTGCCGGTAACGAGATTGAACAAGGTATAGGGATACCGACGATCGAATCTCGGGCAAGTAACATACCGATAGACAAAGGGAATTGTATACGGGATTGATTGAATCCCCGACATCGTGGTTCATCCGATGAGATCATCGTGGAACATGTGGGAGCCAACATGGGTATCCAGATCCCGCTGTTGGTTATTGACCGGAGAACGTCTCGGTCATGTCTGCATGGTTCCCGAACCCGTAGGGTCTACACGCTTAAGGTTCGATGACGGTAGGGTTATAGGGAAAGCATGTACGTGGTTACCGAATGTTGTTCGGAGTCCCGGATGAGATCCCGGACGTCACGAGGAGTTCCGGAATGGTCCGGAGGTAAAGATTTATATATGGAAAGTTGTTGTTCGGGTTCCGGGAAAAGTTCGGGTTTTTCGGTATTGTACCGGGAAGCTTCCAGAAGGTTCCGGAGGATTCCGGAGGGGTCCGGAGGTCCATAAAATGTTCCACCACGTACAATACAGCAGCATGGGCTGTAAGGGGGCGCCCTAGCCTTAATGGGCCAGGGGCACCAGCCCCCCCAAGGCCCATGCGCATGGGAGAGGGGAAACCCTAAAGGGGAGGGCCTCCACTTGACTTGGGAGGCAGTCCTCCCCCCTTTGGCCGCCGCCCCCAACCCTAGATGAGATCTAAGGGGGCCGGCCCCCCTCTCACCCCACCTATAAATAGTGGAGGGGTGGGAGGGCAGCGACAACCCAAGTTCTGGCGCAGCCCTTCCCCTCTCCCAAGTCCTCCTCCTCTCCCGCAGTGCTTGGCGAAGCCCTGCGGGATTGCCACGCTCCTCCACCACCACCACGCCGTCGTGCTGCTGCTGGACGGAGTCTTCCCCAACCTCTCCCTCTCTCCTTGCTGGATCAAGGCGTGGGAGACGTCACCGGGCTGCACGTGTGTTGAACGCGGAGGCACCGTTCTTCGGTGCTTAGATCGGAATCAACCGCGATCTGAATCGCTACGAGTACGAATCCCTCATCCGCGTTCTTGCAACGCTTCCGCATCGCGATCTACAATGGTATGTAGATGCACTCCCCTTCCCCTCGTTGCTAGATTACTCCATAGATTGATCTTGGTGATGCGTAGAAAATTTTGAATTTCTGCTACGTTCCCCAACAGCAGCAGCATCAACATCCTCTATTATGAGACTTTCCGTCGTATGGGGTTGATTGATAAGAACCTCAGCCAGTCAAACACTATTTTCCATGGTGTGGTACCTGGTAAGTCGGCTTACCCAGTCGGCAAGATCGAGTTGGAAGTGGCCTTTGGAGATGAGCACAACTACAGGGTGGAAAAATTGACCTTTGAGGTGGTCAAGATAAGAAGTCCGTACCATGCCATATTTGGGCGGCCGGCTTACGCCAAGTTCATGGCACGGCCGTGTTACGTATATTTACAGCTCAAGATGCCGGGTCATAATTGGACCATTACGGTTCACGGCAGCCGGAAGGTGGCCTTGGAGTGTGAGGAAGGCGATGCGGCTTATGCAGAGTCTGTTTGCGCAACAGAGGAGTTGAAGTTTTACAAAGACAACGTTGACCCAACAGATATGACCTCTTTGAAAAAGCCGACTACGGAGCATGAGCCGGCAATGAAATTTAAGTCGGCTGATGAGACTAAACTCGTTGATTTCGTTCCAGGAGATTCATCTCAGCAGTTTAGCATCAGTGCCAATCTGGATCCAAAATAGGAAAGCGCGCTCATCGAGTTCATCTGTGAGAATAGGGACATTTTTGCATGGAAGCCGTCCGACATGCCAGGTGTACCTAGAGAACTCGCTGAGCACACTCTCAATGTTGATCCGAAATTTAAGCCGGTCAGGCAATTCCTTCGGCGGTTTAATGAAGAGAGGCGGAAAGCTATTGGTGAAGAGGTGGCTCGGCTCTTGGCGGCCGGGTTTATTGTTGAAGTCTTTCACCCAGAGTGGTTAGCTAAACCGGTGCTCGTACTCAAGAAGAACGGCACCTGGCGGATGTGTGTGGACTACACGGACTTGAACAAAGCGTGTCCGGCTGATCCTTTTGCCCTTCCCCGTATTGATCAAATCATTGATGCTACGGCGGGTTGCGAGCGTTTAAGTTTCTTGGATGCTTATTCTGGATATCATCAGATTAAAATGGCAGTTAAGGACCAGGAGAAGACGGCGTTCATCACTCCCTTTGGAGCCTTCTGCTATGTGTCTATGCCCTTTGGACTCAAGAGTGCACAGGCGACTTATCAGCGTTGCGTGCAGAACTGTCTTCATAACCAGATTGGGCGCAATGTTCATGCTTATGTGGATGATATTGTGGTTAAATCCAGGAAGGAGGAAACCTTGATAGATGATCTGAGGGAAACCTTTGATAATCTCCGGGTCTACAAGATGATGCTTAACCCGGCCAAATGTGTTTTTGGTGTTCCTGCAGGCAAGCTCTTGGGTTTCTTGGTTTCTAACAGAGGCATTGAAGCTAACCCGGAGAAGATCAAGGCCATCACCTCCCTGGCTAAGCCGGCGTGTATAAACGACGTCCAGCGCCTGGCGGGTCGTATCGCTGCTTTAAGCCGTTTTATAAGCCGCTTGGGGGAGAAGGCTGTGCCATTATATCAGTTGATGAAGAAAACTGATGACTTTGTCTGGAATGATGCAGCTAATACTGCTTTTGAGGATTTGAAGAGACAGCTGGCCGAGCCCCCAGTCCTTGCTGCTCCGGTTGACAAGGAGCCTTTATTGCTGTATGTGGCTGCTAACACACGAGCCGTCAGTGTGGCCGTGGTGGTGGAGCGCAAGGAAGAGGGTAAGGAGCATCCGGTTCAGCGGCCGGTTTATTATGTCAGCGAAGTACTCATTGAGTCCAAGCAGCGGTATCCGCATTGGCAGAAACTTGTTTATGGTGTATTCATGGCAAGCCGGAAGCTTAAGCATTATTTCCAGGGTCACCCCATCACTGTGGTCAGTTCCGCCCCCCTTGGAGACATCATTCAGAACAGGGAGGCCACAGGGAGAGTGGCTAAGTGGGCTATAGAGCTCGGACCTCATGGTCTGAAGTATGTGCCACGCACTGCTGTTAAGTCTCAGGCTTTGGTGGATTTCATCAATGATTGCACAGAGCTACAAGTGCCCGAACAAAAGCCGGATAACACATATTGGACTATCCACTTCGATGGGTCCAGACAGTTGGAGGGCTCGGGGGCTGGAGTCGTATTGGCTTCCCCTAAGGTTGACAAGTTCCATTATGTGCTACAATTGATGTTTCCTTGTACCAACAATGCAGCTGAGTACGAGGCCTTGCTTCACGGTCTTCGGATGGCTAAGGAGATGAGCTTGAGCCGGGTAAGGTGCTTCGGTGACTCAGACTTGGTGGCTCAACAAGTATCAGGAAAGTGGGACTCCAAGGATCCTCTCATGGCGGCTTATCGCCGCGAAGTTGATGCCATTGCTGGGCACTTTCAGGGTTACCAAGTAGAGCACATCGATCGCAGGAAGAACGAGGCGGCTGATGCTTTAAGCCGGCTGGGCTCTCAGCGAAAGCCGGTGCCGCCTAATACTTTCTTGGATGTCTTGCATAACCCTTCTGTTAAGTTGCCTACAGAGGAAGACTTGGCTGTCCCTGACCCGGAGGCACAATTGGTGGCGGCTCTCCACATCATCCCGGACTGGACAGTGCCTTATCTGGCTTACATGACCCGGGGAGAGTTGCTTGAGGATGAAACTCTGGCCAGACAAATAACCCGGCGGTCTAAGTCAATGGTTGTTATCAATGGTGAGCTGCATCGCCGCAGTGTTACGGGAGCGTTCCAGCGTTGTGTCTCCCCCGGGGAAGGTCAAGAGATCTTACGTGAGATTCACGAAGGGGATTGTGGTCATCATGCCGGCTCAAAGTCCCTTGTGGCCAAGGCTTTTCATCATGGTTTTTATTGGCTGACGGCTCATGCTGATGCGGAGGACTTGGTCAGTAAATGTGATGGTTGCCAAAGGTTCTCGCGACGGGCTCATGTGCCGGCTCAAGAGCTGAGGATGATCCCAATTACTTGGCCCTTTGCGGTCTGGGGGCTTGATATGGTTGGGCCTTTTAAAAGGTCCAAGGATAAGAAGACCCACCTCTTGGTGGCAGTTGACAAGTTTACCAAGTGGGTTGAAGCAGAGCCAGTTAGCAAGTGTGATGCAGCCACGGCCGTTCAGTTTATGAAACGGGTGATCTTTCGCTTTGGCTTTCCACACAGCATCATAACTGACAATGGTACCAATTTATCTAAAGGTGCCATGGAGGAGTTTTGTCAACGAGAGCATATTAGACTTGACGTTTCATCAGTGGCTCACCCTCAATCCAATGGTCAAGCTGAGAGGGCTAATCAGGAGATTCTGAAAGGCATCAAACCCCGGCTTCTGGTCCCTTTACAACGGACGCCGGGTTGTTGGGTGGAGGAGTTACCCTCCATGTTGTGGAGCATCAACACTACTCCTAACAGGTCTACAGGTTTCACGCCTTTCTTCATGGTTTATGGAGCGGAAGCAGTCCTCCCCAGTGACATCCGTCATGATTCGCCTCGAGTGGCGGCTTATGTTGAGGTGGATAATGAACAGGCGCGCCAAGATGCTCTTGACTTGTTGGACGAGCAGCGTGATGTGGTAGCAGCTCGCTCAGCGATTTACCAACAGGACCTGCGCCGTTATCATAGTCGCCGGGTTAAATCCCGGGTCTTCCAGGAAGGCGATCTGGTGCTCCGGCTCATCCAAGATCAAACAGATGCGCACAAGCTATCCCCGCCTTGGGAAGGGCCCTTTGTGGTCAGCAAGAATTTGCACAACGGGTCATATTACCTCATTGACGTTCGGGAGCACAAAGATTCACGTAAGTCGCAGGAAGAGACCCGTCGGCCGTGGAACATAGCTCAGCTTCGGACTTATTACACTTGAGCCACCGGCTCTCGTAATGTGCATATTTCTCTAAGCCATGTACATATTATGATAAGCAATAAAGCAGGACCTCTGTCCTTTTTTCTCCTCCAAAGATAAATGTGTTGCTTTCATTACAAGATCATGTGATAAGTTGAAGGAGGATCCGGCTTATGATCGTATTTCGAATCTAGCCGTACACAAATATAGTCACTTGGGGGCTTCCTGTTCAAACATAGGTCGTATTCGAACCAAAGAGAACATAGCTGTCGATACCCATTTGATTGGCAAAGTGCCGAGCTCATTAGGGAGTTTTCTTTGATCATATTTGAATCATAGTTTAAACCCCTTTGGGAACCGACGTGGATCGTATTCGAATCAGCGTCGTTAAACAATTATTAAAAGTCATTTGGGGCTTCCTGTTCAAACATGGGTCGTATTCGAACCAAAGAGAACATAGCTGTCGGTACCCTCTTGATTGGCATCGCCACACCCATTGGGGGCTATATGATCGTATTCGAATCTTGGCATAACCCCTTTGGGACGAGTCTCTGGTCGTATTCGAACCGGAAGCCTCTAAGTTTTTCTGATTTATAGCAAGTTCTTCTGATGAGTTCAAGTATGCACGGTGGGTCTCACTTTGCCGGCTTAAACTTTGATTTACAGTACTAGTCGAATACAATCAGCGTTCTTAAGACTGGTAAACCGGAATTGAGGTACCAACCTTATTACCCGGTTTATATAAGCCGGCGGTGTGCTTGCAGGCCGGTAAGTGTGTTATTATGAGTATATCAAAGACATAATTGAGGACCAGTCTTTTTTCATTCATCTTCCGGGTTATATGTCTAAAACTGCGGTTCTCAGTGCGGTAAGCCGCCTAGAGACTTGTGATTTGTTTTTCTATGCAGGATAGTTAAAGGCAACTATTTGAGATTAAGGAAAATGAATGATCAACTATGACCCGGAGAGGTGTAAAGGAGACAACTTAAATGGGATTCAGCATTCAACGCGTGCACGATGGCACGGCAAGGTTAAAGTGTTGGTCCTACTCTATTACAAGACTCGTCGAGTCCAAAAGGGTGAAGCATTGTTTGGTAAGCCGCCTGCAGAGTTACGATGCTTGCTGGGTTGAAGTCTCCGGCTCATCCCTCTCTTCTCCTCCGGCTGTTCCCAAGAACTGGAAAGTTGACGACTTCCAGTCAATGCCGCTCAGAGCTTCAAATTGAGCTTCCTCGACAATTAACCCAGCCGGGTCAATCTCCGCGGCAAAGGTGTGCTTCCGAGTCGGCGGGATTAAGCTGAGGGCTTCATAGCGCGGAGTGGGGATCCTCTGATTCTCTGCATCGTAACCCGGCTGGTTCTTAGTCAGATTTGTATCATTGCCGATCAGAGTGGCCACCGGGCGTACGATCTTCACGCAGGCTGCGAAGTCCTTTTGGTTGAAGGCGGTGCCGTCTTCCTTCAAACTGGGGTAGCCCAGAGCGATGTCCGCCGGGTCTAGTTCTGGAAGGAACGCCTTGGCCCGGCTTAGAGCAGCTATGGCTCCGGCTCTTGCAGAGGCCCGTCGCAGCTCTTGGATATGTTGCGGAAGAACGGCGAGCCGGCGAAGAACTTCCGCCAGGTGAGTCGGCACCTCATTGGATAGGGCCACCACAGCCAAAGCACGATGTGACCCGGTGTAGAGTTGCTCCACCAGGGTGTACACGGCTTTCAACTTGGTTACCACACTTTGGTTGAGGTTGGCGCTTCTAGGACCTGTTTAACAGAATAAGATAAGCCGCCGACAAGGATGAGTTATGAGATATAACGATTATAAACTTGATGAAAGCCGGTGAAATGACTTACCGAAGATTGCGGCAACCATCTGGGACACTTGGCGCTTTAAGCCGGAGAGTTCGGCGGTCTTCTCTGACAGAGCCTTCTCCGCCTGTTCGACCCGGTTCACCAGAGTAGCCTTCTCTTCGGCCCAGGCTCTCCGTTCAGCGTCAAAGTCCGTCTTCAGCTTTTCTTGCGCAGCAATACTGGACACAAATTTGGCATTGGCCTTCCGGGTCTCAGTTTCTTGCGTCTTTAGGCGGGTCTTCAGATCGGAGATGTCAGCTTCAAGCTTCTTGCAAGCAGCCTGCATAATTTCCGGGTTATAGGATGAACAGTTATTATGCAATTTTCAAAGTCCCAAGCACTTTCCAAGCAAAGACACTTGGCACTTGGGGGCTAATGCATATCGAACGTTTCTATCTACAAATTGCCGGTTCAAATGAGTAAGCCGAAACTTCAGTCAACAACATATTCTATCCTAAGTCGTAGACTTGGGGGCTAGAGCATGGTAAGAATAACAAGATAACTATACAGTAAGCAAGAAGAAAGAAGAGTGGTACCTCAGACTTCTGCTGAATCTGGTTCACCATGCCGATCTCTGCATCCCGGCTCTTGTGCACTTGGCTGACGAAGCCGGAGACGATCTCTCCGATGTTCAGGTTGGCGTAGTCGGTGAGGTCCAGATTAACCCGGCGGGGCTGTTGCAACTCCCCCTTGGCGGAGCACTTGGCCAGCGCAGTAGGTCTCCCTGGCTCAACAAATTCCGTCCGGGTGATTACCACGTCCGGGTCATCTGCTGGTTGAGCCGAGCTGGAGGCCTCCGGGTTAGCAGAAGCTTCTGCTATTGGCTTGTCAGTTGGAGCAGTGGCTTCAGGAGCAGAGGCAGCTGGCGGTTCTTGAGCGGCTACCTCCGGTTCAGGCAAGTCCGGCTCTTCGACCGGCTTGTTCTTCTTCGCCCTTTTGCTGAGTTTTGCTTGGGCACTGAAAAGACAAAAAGGTTAGGCACAAAAGTGTAAGTAAAGACAAGTACAACATGAGATGATCATCATTACCCAGGCACGGTCTTGAAAGCCGGCAGGTTCGACTGCATAGAGTCGCCAGAAGAGGGGGAAGTTTCCTGATAATTTGAGTCAGAAGAGTTGAGTGGTTGACGTATAACACCCGCCAAAGGATGAAAAGGGTACAAGTTTGAGATCACCTCGGTCCGGCGTTTCCTCGATGCGTCAGGTAAGCCGGAAGAGAGGTCAGCGTCCTTGTTAGTCCGGGTGTGCCGCCGGCTCTCATGAGTCTGTCGCTTCAAAAGAAATTGAGGATCTTGATAAGCTAAAGGATGTGAAAATCTTACTTTCCGGGTTACCCTTTGGACTTTCAGCCTTGGCAAGGGCTCCGAGTCGGAGGAAAGTGACATTACCTCTTCAACCACCGGGTTACTTGCTCCGGTGTCATCCTATTGATGAACAGTATTGATAAGGCGGACAGAAATAAACAAACATAACAAGAGCTTACAGGTTCAGGGGTTACCTCTGACTTGGAGCTGTCGCTTAGTTGCATCAGCTCTGAAGCAGTAGGCCTACTTCCCTTCTTACGGGGAGCGGCTCTCTTGGCGGCTTTCTTCGTCTTCCTGGCCTTCTTGGCCGCCTCATGGTCATATTTGACCTTCCAGAATTTGTCATCAGCCTGAAAAATAAAATGATGATTTCTTAAAGATTCAGATGAAAGTTATCTACAGAAGAAGATAAGATGTTCAGATCAGCGGCTTACTGCTGGGGCTGGATTGGTCTTGCAGAAGGGGGCTAACCCGGTCCTCCCGCAGTCTGCCAAGCTCTCGTTCAAGAGAGCCTTGGTCATGTCTTCAGCAACGTCTTCAGGAAGATCGTTGTGGCTGTGTCGCAGGGGGTCATCTTTCCGGCCTGTGTACTCACACATTAAGCCGGGGCGGCGGCTCAGGGGGATCACCCGCCATGAGATCCAGACCCGGACCAGATCAATTACGTTGAGACCATTGCCCAGGAGAGCCTTGATCTTGTTGATGGTGGGGAGCAGAGGTTGGCGCTCCGCCTGAGTTAACTTGTCAGACAGAGGGTGAGTCGGCTCCGGACGTGAAGGGCGAAAGCCGGGCAGCGGGCTCTCGTCAGCCGGCGACGTGTCTTGGCAATAGAACCATGTCTGGTTCCAGTCCTTTGGGTGACTCGGCGGCTCGGCGTAAGGGAAAAGGCAGTCTCTCCGTCGCTGAATGGAGATTCCGCCAGGTTCCAAACTTGGCCCGTTGGCGCACTCGTTCTGGCGGTTCAGGTAGAAGAGCTCTCTGAAAAGTAGCAGGCTGGGCTCTTCTCCAAGATAAACCTCGCAGAACACTTGGAAATTGCATATGTTGGACACCGAGTTGGGTCCTATATCTTGTGGACGCAGGTCAAAGAAATTCAGTACATCCCTGAAGAACTTTGAGCCGGGCGGTGCGAAGCCCCAGCTCATGTGATCCGCAAAAATCACTACCTCCCCGTCCTTTGGCTGTGGTCTCTCCTCTGACAGGTTAGGGGCACGGTAGGACATGACGTCCTTCTTAGGCAGGTAACCTGACTTGACAAAATCCACTAAAGTCTCGTCGGTGACATTGGACCTCATCCAATTGCAAGTGATGGATGCTTTAGGAGCTTTGGGAGGCATGGTGAAAGTCGGCAGCCTATGATAAAAGGAAACGTCCGGTTTAATTATAAGCCGGAGGAAATTTACAGTTCAATGTTAAAGAGGCGGCTTATGGAGGGGACTAATGATATATGTCTAAGTGCATCAGGTTATCTAAGCCGCTGGTGTACTTGAGAGTAATTCAAATCGTCTACAGCCTTGTTGTAAGTAAGCCGGAAATTTTTTACGACGCGTGGTTTCCTCTGAGCCGGAAGGTTCTACGGCGCGTGATTTGTTTAAACCGGAAATGTAAACCGCCATGACTCACCGAGTGCAGTTTTTTACTAAGTATGGTGAAAACAGGTTTCACACATTGCGGTAAATAATTTGGATCAAAAAGGTCGGTCAAAAGAAAAGTTCCTAGACCTAAAAACAGACGCAGGGGAAGTTCTTGGGCTAGAACGAGGCCTTTATGCAGTAAAAAGAGGTCTACTTGCATTTGAAATGAGTACTAAACAGCCACCGCATTGGTTCTATACTATCCTAAGATCAAGAAGAGGCAGTAAAAATCAAATCTACCGAGGGCCGCGAAGAATGGCGAAGAACATGGGAAGAACAGGAAGAAGCTCCATGGCGGATCTGTTCTACGGGGCTGCAAGAACTTACAGGGGCTGGAGAGTCGCGGAGGTCGCTGCCGTTCTCTGGACACAACAGGTTGATGCAGCGGCCGGAGTCAGTGAGGACGAGAAGACCCGCGGTGGCGACGGCGACAGAGCTCGAGCGGAAGAACAGTGGCGCGAGGAGGAAGACGGGTGGCTGAAGGCCCGTCGGGCCGGACTATTTATAAGGGCAAGCTCATAAGTGGGCGCGAGAAACGAGGAGGCCACGGCGCAGTTATCTCGCCCGAGAGGCGCCTCGATTTTCGGGACGGCAGTAAAGATAAGATCCGTTGTGGATCTGGTGGAGTAAAAAATGGACTTAATGGAAGATGACGTCACGACGGATTACCCGGAGACCAGAGGATGACGTCACGCCGGGTTATGGCCTTCATACAATTGTAAGCCGGAGAATTTCTGCCGAAAGAATTGAAGATTGACATGAGCCGGCTTGAATCAATCTGGGGCCTAATGTTGAGGATATAGACCTTAGAGTCACCCGCCAGGAGGGGCTGGGTTACTCATAATGGTCATCGCCAGAAGCCCAGCGCCAAGCAAGAAAACGGTGGGCCAAAGATGGGCTTAAGACCCGGATATGGCTTAAAGCCCGTAGTTACAATCATCATTATGGTAGAACTTGTAGTGTAAGGAAAGAATAGTTGAGAGTCCGAGCCGGACACTCTTATGAGCCGGCCGGGACTCTGAGAGCTGCTGGGCGTCCGCCTCCCTATATAAAGGGACGACCCGGCAGCGGTTTAGGGACGGAAAAGATCTCATCGAGAGCTAGGCATAGCAGTTAAGCTCCCTGGTCATCGAAACCCCAATCAATACCATCTCAACTGGACGTAGGCTTTTACCTTCACCGTAAGGGGCCGAACCAGTATAAACCCTCGTGTTCCTTGTCCCGTTTAACCCCTTCAAGCTTCCTAGCGGCGATGGCTCCACGACTAAGTCCTAGCTTGAGGACATCTGCCGTGACAATTCCACGACAGAAGGTATCGTCACCACAGCCTGGGAGACTGGGGGCTCCTGAGCCTTGGAGGCCTCAGCAGCCGGTCCGGACACCGGTGCCTCCGGAGCCAGTGGGGCCACGGGGGCTGACTCCTCCTGAGGATTCTTCCCCAGGCCTCGTGAGGACGACCGAGCCGGAGAGACATGAGCGCCAGCGCTGCCCTTCTCCACGGAGGGAGACGCAGCCGGAGCAGGCGGATTGGTCCCGAGCAGCACCACTGCCTCCTCCTTCCTCTTCTTCGCTGCAGGTGTCGGCCTGATCGCATGGCGTAGAAGCGTCAAGGTCAAGCAGCAGAAGCAAGAATGAAACAAGGCAAGAGCACTTACTGGTCCACCGCGGTGTAGTCCACCCTCCTCTTGCTAAGCTTGAAGCCCGAGAGCCTCCCGGCCTGGGCCGCGGGCGCACGGACTACAGGGGCAGCGGGTACCCTGGAGGAGGTCGCTCGTACCAAGGCCTCGTCGCCTCCGATCTCACGACAACGTCGTGGCGGTGGACCGGCCCCTTCTTCGGTGGAAGCGGCCCGGGCTCGTCGCGGGGAGTTTTTCCTTTCTCTGCAGCCGAAAACCTCCGAATAGGCGCCATTGGTGTCGCTACTGGCAATGGAGCAAGGGAGAAGAAGCGAGCGGAATGGGAAGAGATGAGCGACGGGGGCTCCGCCCCCTTCCTCATTTATAGCCCAAGGGAGGCCAACCGTCGACCACCACGTTCGCAGGTAATGATATGTCACGCCCAAGATGTGACCCTATCCTAAAGGAACTCGAAGGTCCCACCAAGGATAGAAGTGCATCTTGAAGACGCTTTTGCAAGGTGGATATCATTACATCAACATTACATAATAGTTGGGGATACATACAAGGCATACAAATGCCGCAAGAATACATCAATATACATGAGAACAACATCCGACTATGGATGAAACATAAACAAAAGCTCAAACGACATCCACCCTGCTAGCCCAGGCTACCGACCTGGAACCTATCCCCTGATCGAAGAAGAAGCAGAAGAAGAACTCCAAAACAAGAAACATCGCTCTTGCGTCATGATCATCGCAAAACCTGTACCTGCAACTGTTGTTGTAGTAATCTGTGAGTCACGAGGACTCAGCAATCCCATTACCATGGGTATCAAGACTAGCAAAGCTTAATGGGTAAGGAAGGGGTAAAGTGGTGAGGTTGCAGCAGCGACTAAGCATGTATGGTGGCTAACATACGCAAATAAGAGCGAGAAGAGAAGCAACGGAACGGTCATGAAACTAGCAATGATCAAGAAGTGATCCTGAACTCCTACTTACGTCAGACATAACCCAAAAACCGTGTTCACTTCCTGGACTCCGCCGAAAAGAGACCATCACGGTTACACACACGGTTGATGCGTTTTATTTAAGTCAAGTGTCAAGTTCTCTACAACCGGACATTAACAAATTCCCATCTGCCACATAACCGCGGGCATGGCTTTCGAAAGTTCAAACCCTGCAGGGGTGTCCCAACTTAGCCCATTATAAGCTCTCACGGTCAACGAAGGATATTCCTTCTCCCGGGAAGACCCGATCAGTCTCGGAATCCCGGTTTACAAGACATTTCGACAATGGTAAAACAAGACCAGCAAGACCTCCCGGCGTGCCGACACCCTGATAGTAGCCGCGCGTATCTCGTCTCAGGCCACAACCGGATGAGCTAAGCGTACAGGTACCAACGTAACCCAAGTTGCCAAGGGACGGTCCCGCACGATGCTCTAGTTCGGACCAACACTTAGAGAAGCATTGGCCCGGGGGGGCTAAAATAAAGATGACCCTCTGTCGGGGATATACCCCGCGGTATGACCCGGCCGAGAGTATGACCCGGCCGGACTTGACGCTTCATCGTAACCCGCTGGAAGATTGGCAACTCATGAGCCTGGCGACTTAATGATGACCCCGACGGCGGGTCAGACGGATGACAAGGGCCCAAGGCCCAGTAGGCCGGGACGTGTTATTATGGGTCGGCTTAAGACGGAAGGCATGAGGAATATTTCCTTTATGAGGAAGCAAGACCTGTACTTGTATCTGACTTGTAATAGAGAATAAGTTAGTTCTAATCCTACTAGGACTCTACATGTAAAGCCGCCTCTCCAACTTATATAAGGAGGGGCAGGGCACCCCAAAGAGGGACAGGCAACAACAAACAACACGTAGGGCTATTACCGGATGATGTTTCCCGGGGCCGAAGCTGTCTAAATCCTTGTCTTGTGTTGCGTCTCTCGATTCCACCCAACCCCTCTCAAGCTACCACATAGATGCGTTGGCCTCGCGACTAAGTCCTGACACTAAGGACATCTGCCGTGACAATTCCACGATAGTTGGCGCCCACCGTGGGGCCTGCGCACGGTGGTGATGAGTTCTTGGAGGGATCTTCCCAGGGATCGAGGAGTTCGCAATTTTTTGGATCAAGAAAAGATCTACGTCAAAGATGAACAATCAGAAGAGCATATACAAGATTATGATCGAGAGAGAACTAGGGTTGCATCGGCTCCTCCGCCGCTGTCCAGAAAAATCATGGAGATCGACATTAAATCTTTCCGATGTAATTTTTCCTTCCCGGATTACGCGGCGTATATGCCGAGGCCGACGTAAAGCAAACTTGCGCTGTAGTCCGAGTCATCGTAGTCCTTGTTTTCCTCCAATCGACTAAGTTGGGCATGTGTATATATAAGGGATCAGACCAGCTGCCACGTGAAAGCTTGCAAAACAATGGGAAGGGCCCACAGTAGCAATGGTACTACTTCAATTAGTATTCTGCTATGTGATGGCCAAGTTGATCTACAACTCCAAATTTTTTATTGGCCAAAATTGTTACATGGGGAAGCGACCAGGTGGGATCTGCTTTGGAAAATTCATGCAGGAAGACTATCACGTGGTCAAAAGGCAAAACACTAGGGCTTAGCGAGGGTTTAAAAAAAATATGGCCACGACCCGGAAACGGAGCCGGCCATGATCTAGATTCCTCCTGCGCCCGCGACCTCGTTTCGGGCACCCGCCTCTGCTACCTTGCGTACGCCCCGGTGGTTTCTGAGCCGTCGCCGTCCTCCACACCGCAGCCTACCTCCGCCGCCCGGCTCCAGGCCGCCGCCGCAGGCCCGCTTCGACCACTGCTGTGAAGCACCACGGCCTCCTGAGCCGCCCATGGACGGCGCCTCTCTAACCCGCCGCCCTGCTGTGCCTCACGAGGACCTCCGCCATCACGACCGAGCCCGCCTTGAGCCGCGTTCCGCCGGTCTCCGCAGATTCCGCTCTGAGTCGCCCTCGCCTCCATGGCCTTAAAATGTCTGTGTCATTGACTCCAAGCCGGCCTCTGCTTCCAGTTTGCCGCCTCGCCGCTGCGGGCGCATCTTGCGCCGAGCCGCCCCGCGTCGAGTGGTCTCCGCTGTTGTGAGTTGCCCGGCCATCGAGTGACATTTGCCTGCAAGCTGCCGCCGCAGTTTGGTTCCACCCCGGGCGTCGGGTGGCCTCACGCCAAGTCACCTGAATATTTGTGTCACATTTGCTCTTGACAGACTGGAAGTTTTTACTGGTCATTTTGTTTAACCCACCGGGACGGAGATACTAGCTACTATTGCTATCGTTCAAGTGATACATGCCAATTGACAAGAAGAGAAAACTGGAAGTGTCGATCATTGGTTCTCTCAAAATAGTGGATAATAACATACTACTGATGAACAAGACATTGGGATTTAATGCTGCAGTGGAACCAGTATAAGGAGATATCAATTTTGCGTATATTGAGGAACATTCTGGATTTCATGGCATCAGCTAAGTGGAGCTGGTAGGAAGAAGTAGCGGATTTCTCAAAATACATGCTTCCCTGACAAACGGGCGAGATGATTTTTGCCTGGTACATAAGGTCAAATTGTTCAAATATACTGTGTACTATTCGCCCTTGACGGACCAAACAGAATTCTTCAGCACCTTGAGTACTTGGTAGAGACCGCTGATCATCAAAGTGATGTGTTTACGCTGGATGGGCGGTACTCAGCAGAATTTTTCTTGGCCGGCTGACTGTACCTACCGGATCGACCTCCGACAAATACCAGGTGCTATTTACCTTATTTACTTTTAAGCACATATTAATTCATCCGAGCAAAACTACTTTGCCCTGCTGTATTTTATGTGCAGGAGAATTATCCATTACAAAGTGGTATTATGCCGCGGAGATGGAGGCACGCCAACATCTTTTGGCACAGGTGGTCGTCGTTACTCAACGGACTCCCGCACCGGCTTACAATGCCGTGACCGTCTCTCGCGACCGCGCCGGCTTACAACGTCGTGGCCGTCTCTCGCGACCACGCCGGCTCACAACAAGGAGGACAACTTGCCCATCCGCACCGGCTTACAGCGCCACGGCCGTTTCATCTGTCTGTGCTGCCTCAGATGTTGCGGTCGTCTTTACCGTCTGTCTCTCGCGGCCTGGTCTACATCAACACACCGGGCCGCACCTATCTGCATGAGTTGTTTATTGAGTATGAGCAAGTCACTGCTTGGGTAGCCCGGTTTTCTTCCAACAAATTGGAGGCAAGTTATCATGTCTTATCAGCCGCCGTCTGCACTAGATGGCTCAATGGGTAGGTGCACAAGTCGCCGCCACTACGGTTTGGTTAACTTCCAACAGTCAGTTGGAAGGAACCATTGGCTGAGTTGCTGACACGGCTCATACGAGATCATTTATAACCCGCCGCAGTCACCTCAACCTTCTGTGGATTCACATCGCGCTATCAATGCCAATGATGTACACCTTCTGCTATGGTCAAATATGGAGAATCTCAAGCCAACTCCTCGAGTCATCTTGAGACTCGAGGGCTACAATGGTATGACTCGGCCAAATTAGCCGGTTTCAATGAATTCAAGAACTCCGGGTCATTGAAGGGAAAAATAACCCGGCCCCGAAGATTACTGCTAGATCGATGAAAATTTCAAGGCCGTCAGAAGATTTCCGGCTCAAAATAAGGATTCTGGTTCAAAATCCAGTTCAAGGGATATTTATCTGCCACAAAGTTTTGAAGCTCTCAAATCCGGTTCAAAATTTGGTTCAAGGTAAATTTGTTTATCATAAAGCTTCGAAACTCTCAATATCCGGTTTTTTCTGGTTCAAAAAGAATTTATCTCTCGCAAAAGTTCGAGTTCTCAGGAAAAATTAAAGGGACCAAAGAGAGTCTGTTACAAAGCACAACTCAAATATAGGTACCCTGCTTTAATGACCATTGGGAGCTGATCGTATTCGAATTTTGCTTAACCCTTTGGGTGTGACCCTGATCGTATTCGAATCAGAGTCGTTAAATATTCTCATGATCACTAGGGGGCTTCCTGTTCAAACATAGGTCATATTCGAACCAAAGAGAACATAGCTGTTGGTACCCTCTTGATCGGCACACTGCCGAGCTCACTAGGGGGCTTCTTGATCGTATTCGAATCATAGCTCAACCCCTTTTGGGAACCGACGTGGATCATATTTGAATCAGCGTCGTTAAACAACTCTCAAGGTCATTTGGGGGCTTCCTGTTCAAACATAGGTCGTATTCGAACCAAAGAGAACATAGATGTCGGTACCCTCTTGATCGGCAACGCCAAAGCCACTGGGGGCTATATGATCGTATTCGAATCTTAGCTTAACCCCTTTGGGACGGTTTTCTGATCGTATTCGAACCAGAAGCCTCAAATTTTTTGAAGTCTTTTTTGCAAACAATTTTTGGATTTTATTTGAAGCTCTTTTGATCATATCTAAAGTGTATATGAGTGGTTGCTATTTAACCCGGTTTGACTTTGGATGATAAGTCGCCATCATATGACAATCATAAACATTTGGAAGTCTTGATTTCTAAAGATTGGGTTATCACCCTTACTGCACAGGTCACATAAACCGGCCGTGAAAATTCAATATCACAGGTATAATATTATTATTATTATAGTTATGTTTCAAAGTTATGATTCATAACAGGCTTATCTGTGACTCCTTGTTACACATCAATGGTTATATGTAAGATATTATGACCCGCCCTGCGGTAAACCGCCAAGGGATCTTGTGATCTAATTATGTGCAGGATAAGACTACATTTGGGTGGTTACCCGCCCTGGTTTTTGACGCTAAGTCGCCAGGGCATATGTTGTTTAAACTCTGCAGGATTTACAGAGCTATGACTTACATAAATGATTAAATTCAAGCCCATCATCAAAGATGGAAATTGGTGTCTCAAAAGGGTTATCAATTCTTGATTTTCTCAAAGGCTATAAGCCGCCGGGTTGTACAAATTCCGGCTTACAATGGAGGCGTATTAAATCGCCATCAGCCAAGAGCCGCCGGGTATTTAAACTCCGGAGTTAATTATCAACAGATGAGGTATTCAAAGTCGCTGTGGCGCAATGGCTATTATTTTATCAATATATATGATTTATTCTACAATGGAAGGAATAGTCCCGAGTCGCTACAGGCTTACGACCCGGCACTTGGGGGCTACATTATTTAAATTGAGATCACATCAAATATGCAAGTCCCATGTCACTGCCAGCATGCACCATGGCACTTGGGGGCTAATGTAAGGACATTTTTTGCTCAACTTATTGAAGACCCGACTCATCACATTGTAATGAGTCGGCCCTTGGGGGCTACCAATTGCTCCTGTTGAAAATTCAAGGTACACAAGCCTTAATCCATTATATTGAAAGATCCACTGCTCAGTTGGTAGAGTATAAAGCTCTTAACCTTGTGGACGTGGGTTCAAGCCCCATGGTGGAGATTACATCATATCATGTTATTATCAATGAATCGTATACAAAGTCCGAGCTCAGTAATATCTTACTAAGCCGGCCCTTGGGGGCTACACGTTGCTGCTCAAGTTTACATGGTTATATCTACAAAGTCCTTGCTCATTATTGCATAATGACCCGGCCCTTGGGGGCTACAGTGGTTGAAGTTTTTATGAGCATAAGGCAATTACAAGTCCCAGGTTGCTGTAAGCATGACAACCCTGCTTGGGGGCTACAGGTGATATGCATATAAGGGAGAAAAAATCTTCAAATTCTCAGTTTGGAGTAGACCAGATTAACCCGGTGTCTGCAACAATCATGACCCGACATTATTTATTTATAACCCGGTAATTTTGGCAATCATAAATTGGCAAGATCTACATCTTTAAGCCGGTTGAATATCAGTTGAATATTTCAAGACCAATATTTTTGTCAAGTCGGCGCATTGAAGGCCGACTCAAATGGATTATTTCTTATAATATTTCTCTACAAGAGCCAATGTCAGCAAATTGGTTATGAAGCTGGCCTATTGACCCGGATTTTTTAGAAGAAGTGCCTGGATTTTTTGCATTGGCAAGGTTTGGACATATCTGTTAAAAGAGATTTGCTATAAGATCTTGAGTATGCATCCAGGAGGAAATGACAAGGACCTAAAGATGATCAGGTGCCGGTTCAGGAAAATATTTAACCCAGAGCACAACCTATCAAGTTTGTTCTTGTGTTTATTTTACAGGATCAGTTTAACATGGATAAATCCAAATTAAACTGGGGGCTAATGTCGGGGATATACCCCGCAGTATGACCCGGCCGGGAGTATGACCCGGCCGGACTTGACGCTTCATCGTAACCCACCGGAAGATTGGCAACTCATGAGCCTGGCGACTTAATGATGGTCCCGACGGCGGGTCAGACGGATGACAAGGGCCCAAGGCCCAGTAGGCCGGGACGTGTTATTATGGGCCGGCTTAAGATGGAAGGCATGAGGAATATTTCCTTTACGAGGAAGCAAGACCCGTACTTGTATCTGACTTGTAATAGAGAATAAGTTAGTTCTAATCCTACTAGGACTCTACATGTAAAGCCGCCTCTCCAACTTATATAAGGAGGGGCAGGGCACCCGAAAGAGGGACAGGCAACAACAAACAGCACGTAGGGCTATTAGCGGATGATGTTTCCCGAGGCCCGAAGCTGTCTAAATCCTTGTCTTGTGTTGCGTCTCTCGATTCCACCCAACCCCTCTCAAGCTACCACATAGATGTGTTGGCCTCGCGACTAAGTCCTGACACTAAGGACATCTGCCGTGACAATTCCACGACAGTTTTGGCCTTGCGACTAAGTCCTGACACTAAGGACATCTGCCGTGACAATTCCACGACACCCTCGGGTTAATTACTCCCAAGGGGAAGGTAATAGGTTGTTAGGAAAATGGTAAAACCAATGTTGGGCCTTGCTAGAGGAGTTTTATTCAAGGCGAACTGTCAAGGGGTTCCCATAACACCCAACCGCGTTAGGGACGCAAAATCCGGGAACATAATACCAATATGACAGAAACTAGGGCGGCAAGAGTGGAACAAAACACCAGGCATGAGGCCGAGCCTTCCACCCTTTACCAAGTATATAGATGCATTAATAATTTAAGAGATATTGTGATATCCCAACATAAAACATAATCCAACATGGAGCAATCTTCAACTTTACCTGCAACTAGCAACGCTATAAGAGGGGCTAAGCAAAAGAGGTAACATAGCCAAACAACGGTTTGCTAGGAAGGGTGACAAAGGTTAGAGGTTCATGGCAATTTGGGAGGCTTGAAAAGCAAGTGGTAGGTAACGCGGCATTGCGATAGCATCGAGGCAACTAGCATAGCAATGATAGTAATGAGATCCAAGAAGACGGTCATCTTGCCTGAAATCCCGCTAGGAAGAAGAACGAGTCCATGAAGAAGATGAAGCCATGAAGACGACCCAAGCGTAGACGAACGAATCCTCCCGATCGCAACGAAACAGGAACTAACGAGAAGGAGCACAACCGGAAAGAAGCAAACAACATAGTAAACAACCATCACATAAACATGGCATGATGCTAAACCAAGTATGATGCATGACAAGGCTACATGAAGCTACTCATGGCAAGAGATGATGCATTCAAGAGCAACACATCAAAGCAAGTTTGAATGAGGCCGGAAACAACATATGACAATTCCGGTAAGTCTTCATATGTAAATTTCAAAATTGGTCCAGATCTGAATAAACTTTATGTTCAAGTTGTTAAACAGCAAGTTAAGATGCACCAAGATGATCTACACGAAATTCTAGTCAAGTTACATATAAAGTTCATTAGATTCGGAGCTACGGCCTAGAAGATAAGAGCAAAACAAGTTAAACATGGCATTGATGCAAAATGCATTCAAACATCAAGCAAACACACTCAAAACAAGGATGCAACAAGGTAATATGAAACTACATGCAAAACTAAGCAAGTTTCATATAGAGCATGCTCAAAACGGAGCAACGGTGCAACACATACACTCCAAACAAGACATAGCAACAATCTGTCCAAAACAGCAACTAGGCATTTTGCATGCATCAAAACAACATGCTACAACACCTCAACATGAAAAAAAAAGATATGGACGTGACGTGCAGGTCAAGCATTGCAAAACATGAACACTGAGCTATTCCCAGAAAACACTAGAACATGCTCAAAAGGACATGGCAAGATTGCAAATAATAACAGTTTCACAGACTTAGCAGAAATCACTGGACATGGCAGAAATAACATCAGGTTGCAAAGTTTAGAGCTATCAAACAACATACTACAGGAACATATCATAGCAAAAAAAGGCATGGCATGAATCAAACAATTGCATAGAACCAAAGTCTGATAACGAGCCAAAAAGGTACAGAAGATATGATGGCATCCATGTAAACATAGCAAGTTTCATAAACAGATTCAGACTTGGCGGAAAAACTGAGCATGGCATAAACAGAATTATGAAGGCATCTTTGCGAGCTCAAATCACTCATCACAAAGCATTTCATGGCATGTGAAGGCATCCAACAGTAATATGGCCTAATTATGAAGCTAAGCATGGCAAGATCAAGTTCATAGGGTGCATGGATCACTAGCAAAACACATGTCAAAACTGAACTTCATGTTAACAGGCTGACAGCAACATTATTTAGCAATTTGAGAGCAAGTTTGCAACAAGCTACAGCATGCTATAAATGCAACCAAGGGCATGGATGGATACATCATAACATGTATAACAAAACACCCTTAGTGAACATCTCCAGATTATGCATATAACTCATGGTGACAGCAGGTTTACATAGCATCACAAAGTTACAGCTACAGACTTAGCAGAAATGACTAAGTCACAGAAATCAGCAACATCACGGAGGCTGCTTGGCATGCTTGTGCTAGTCATCACATATACTAACCAAATACAAGACAAGCACCCCTGTAAAGATGGCATGATGTAGTACAAAACACATGTAGAGCTCATGCTCATAGGATGCACACACAAAATGCAACGAAAATAACAAATCAGCAAGTTCTGATAACAGACAGCAGTTAACATCATATAGCACTCTTGCAACACTGATTAATGCATCAAGATGTACTCAAATGAACATGACACAATGCAACAAAATGAAGAGCATCTCATGGTGAATATTTTGATATATCATGCATGCAAAACGGATCACCGAGCATCAAGTTATGACAGGTCAAACTATGCAACATAATCGGAGTTTTTGGGGACTTAGACGGAAATAACCACCTCGCGGAAAAGTCAACGGGACGGAGCGGTTCGGGACGGAGAGATCCAGGGCGGGGACGGCATGTTTGGATCGGGGGACGGGTGGATCTCATCCACCCCGACCCGATCCGGCGAGGAGACGGCGCCGGCGAGCTCCTGGGTCCGGCGAGGAGCGATGGTCGGCGGTGGGGCGATGGGGAGCTCGGGATCCGACGACGGCGAGATCCTGGTCGCCGGCGAGGCGGCGGTTGCCGGCGCGGGGTGGCGACGAGAAGCTACTGTGGGGCTCCGGCCGACGAGGAGGATGGCATGGGTAGCGGGGAGGCCGAGGCGCAGCCGACGTGACCTCCAGCGAGGTGCGGCGGCGGTGGGAGCCGAGCTCGGGCGCGGCTGGGCGGCGTGCGGGCTTGCGAGGCCCAGATGCGGCCCGGGGCGGGCCCGATCTGGGCCGGGAGGGCCGCGGCGGCGGGAGTGGAGGCAGGGGGACGCGTGGCACGCGCGGGTTGGAGGAGGGGGCGGCGGCGCCAGTCGCTGGGGACTTGCCAAGTGGCGGGAGACGGCTGGGGGCGCCGGATTCCGAGGAGAAGGCGGCGGCGCGGGATCCGAGGAAGAGGTGGGAGGTGGCTGGCGGTGCGGAATTTGAGAAGGGGCTAGGGTTAGTCCATTTTAGGCAGGTGGGGTGTCTATTTATAGACATGGGCTAGGTTTAGGGGGATTTGCTCCGTTTCGGACCGTACGATCGCCATCGGAGGGTCCGGAGCGGAGGGGTGGTGTAGGTGGACCAGATGGGCTGCAGTTGGGCTGTGAAGAGGGGTTGGGCTGAGAGGGGAGAGATGAAGTGCGGCCCGGCAACTGTTTCGGAGACCGAAACGTCCGACGAAAGTACCGGCAACGGTACCGCTGTATGTTTAACGGTTGGGCTATCAAACGAGCTCCGAATGCGACGAAACTTGATAGGCGGTCTACCTACACTATAATGAGACCGCACGCCAACTTTCACCCCATTCCGAGAACATTTTTATGCCACTAATAAAATAATATTTCGGAGGTGCTGCGGGCGCGTGCGAGTGTGAAAGGGCTCGGAACGGACAACGGAGAGAACCGGGGAAACCCAAACGGATGCAAGTTTTGAAAAACATGCAGATGAAATGCAGATGATGACATGGCAAAATGCAACACGCAAGCAAATGACATGGCAACAACGATGAATAACTGAAAGACACCTGGCGCATCGAATCCGGGGCGTTACATGATAACCCTTTTTGCATGCAGCAGGGACTCGTCAAGTCGGGCAGTTGCCGAGGCAGCGTGGGGAAGCGGAGATGCCCACGTCCAATCAATCGCCACGCGTCGAGCGGGGCCGCAGGCTGTTGGGGCCCGCGGCGCTCCGCACTTTCCCTTTGGCTTCGCCTCGAAGCCAAGTCCGAGCGCGCCTTGGGCCCGGGGGCTACTGTCGGCATTCTAGGAACGGGGGTCCCCAGACTTGCCTGCCTGCGGCCCACGGCATGGCTCCACAAGTGGGCCCGTATGGCCCATCTTCACCAGCAAGTACTCAAGACCCTCGCGAGGGGCCAAGCCTCGCGAGGCGGACGACACAAGACCTCCTCAGGGGCGGCCTCACCAGGCTGGCTCGTGAGGGGGGAGAGATCAAGGCAAGGGGTACCTCGCGAGGTTTCCCATGATGTAAGCCATGACGATCAAGGCCAGGCGGGCGCCAGCGATCGCAGCATCCTCGTTTCCCCTTTGGTGCTAAGGAGGCAAGCGCAGGCGAAGAGTACCGAGGTATCAGGCAAAGGTTTCCATATCGGTGCAACGAGACCAAGACCAGCAGGACGGCAGGACGGAGGTCACCGTGGAGCCCAAGACGGCGTCACCACCAGACCCTTTGGCAGGCGAAGACCACCTTTAGTCAGGATAGCTTGTACTAGGTGTCCCCCTTCAAACTGGCCGTTGTGGCATCCCTTCCCGCTCAATATTTGGGAAGAGGACCAGGGCCTCTATAAATAGGACTAGCCACCTCCATAGCAGGGGATCGAAACCTTCACCAGCTCACCAAGCACAAGAACCACCCACCTCAGGAGGCTGTTCTTCCCTTGTACTGTTCATCATCAGCCTCCAAGGCAATCCACCACCACCACACTGGAGTAGGGTATTACACCACATCGGTGGCCCAAACCAGTATAAATCTTGTGTCCTTTGTGTTGTGAGTTTGTTGAGTTTAGCCCTAGAGATCGCGGTGAGGGTGAGGGCGTGATTAGGTAGGGGGAGATCTTCGCGCGCACCCCAGTGTTCGAACCTCAAGGGTTTTGCCGGAACCCGAAATCCGATAGGTGATACGTCTCCGTCGTATCTATAATTTTTGATTGTTCCATGCCAATATTATACAACTTTCCTATACTTTTGGCAACTTTTTATACTATTTTTGGGACTAACATATTGATCCAGTGCCCAGTGCCAGTTCCTGTTTGTTGCATGTTTTTTGTTTCGCAGAAAATCCATATCAAACGGAGTCCAAACGGGATAAAACCTGACGGAGATTTTTTTGGAATATATGTGATTTTTGGGAAGAAGAATCAACGCGATACGATGCCCGAGGGGGCCACGAGGCAGGAGGGCGCGCCCCAGGGGGGCAGGCGCGCCCTGGACCCTTGTGGCCACCCCATAAGGCGGTTGGAGACCTTCTTTCATCGCAAGAAAGCTAATTTCCGGATAGAGATCGTGTCCAAAATTCTGCCCAATCGGAGTTACGGATCTCGTTATAAAAGAAACGGTGAAAGGCCAGATACGAGAACGCAGAAACTCAGAGAGACAGAGAGACAGATCCAATCTCGGAGGGGCTCTCGCCCCTCCCACGCTGTCGGTGTCAAAACCGGCGGATCTCGGGTAGGGGGTCCCGAACTGTGCGTCTAAGGCGGATGGTAACATGAGGCGGGGGACACGATGTTTACCCAGGTTCGGGCCCTCTCGATGGAGGTAATACCCTACTTCTTGCTTGATTGATCTTGATGATATGAGTATTACAAGAGTTGATCTACCACGAGATCGTAGAGGCTCAACCCTAGAAGCTAGCCTATGGTATCATTGTTCTTGTCCTACGGACTACACCCTCCGGTTTATATAGACACCGGAGGGGGCTAGGGTTACACAGAGTCGGTTACAAGGGGGGAGATCTACATATCTGTATTGCCAAGCTTGCCTTCCACGCCAAGGAGAGTCCCACCCGGACACGGGACGAAGTCTTCAATCTTGTATCTTCATAGTCCAACAGTCCGGCCAAAGGATATAGTCCGGCTGTCCGAGGACCCCCTAATCCAGGACTCCCTCAGTAGCCCCCGAACCAGGCTTCAATGACGATGAGTCCGGCGCACAGATTGTCTTCGGCATTGCAAGGCGGGTTCTTCTCCAAGTCCCGAGTACCTGTCGAGTAGTGTCCGGCTTCCCATGAATGTTGCACTCCTCGGCTTCTGCGCCTAATAATGGCTATCCTCCACGTGTCGAGCGAATGCGAGAAGTCGGGGCATTTTTGCACTTGCCACCCTAACCATGTGAGTAAATCGTCTATTTAAGGGACCGGGGATCCTCAGATCCAGATCACACCATCCTCCCTCAGCGAGTATCCATCGGAGCGCGCCCGGAAAAAATCCATCCTATCATGGCCGGTCGTCGCAGCTCCTCCTCTCGCTCCCGTAGCCCTAAGCCAGGCAACTGGAAGAAGTGTTCCGTATCCCATAGACAGTTAGTAGAGTTACAAACCCAGGGGTTTCTTCCTCCTGCGTATATGGTCCCCGTCCGAGCTGGACTAGCCACTTACAATGGCGGGGAACAAGCGGAGAGCTTTCCCAACCCATCCATGAGGGAGCGGGTATGCCTTGTCCCGTACTTGTTAAGGGGACTTGGATTTCCAATCCATCCGTTCCTCCGCGGGCTCCTGGAGTTCTACGGCCTCCAACTGCATAATTTTACTCCTGCCTCCATATTACAAATCACATGCTATGTCGCCCTTTGCGAGCTGTTTTTGGGCTGTGAAGCTCATTTCGAGCTATGGAAGAGGTTGTTCTGCCTCGTACCCCGTACACAAGAGGGGTCGACATATCAAGTGGGCGGAGCCGAGATATGGCGCATCGCCGGGACCGGATATCTATTCGGTACTCCGAAGAAGACATCCGAAGATTGGCCTTCGGAGTGGTTTTATATGGAGGACGTCCCCCTTCCGGACCCTGTTCGGATGGGCCTTCCTGAGTTTAATGACGCCCCTCTGAAGAAATGCCGCAGCTGGCACCCTCGGAGCCCCCAGGAGGAAGATAACAGAGAGGTCCTTTACCTGATGGGCCGGATACAAACGTTGGCCAAATCAGGATTGACAATAGTCGAGGTTATGTCAATATGTATAATGCGGCGGGTGCAGCCACTTCAATATCGGGGACAACCCATGTGGCACTTCAATGGAGAAGACGATGCCACCCACTGCGGTCGTAAAGGTCCGGACTCCGTCGCTGCCCTAGCGAAAATACTGTCCGATTTATACAAAGGAGAGGAAGAGGAGTTCATCTGTATCAAGCCACGGGATGGATTCTCCATGTACAACCCCCCAAACTGGGTGAGCTGCTACTTTTTACTCCAGACCTTCCCGCATTCTTTGTCATAAATATTTACCTTGCTATTTCATAGTAGGAGCTGCGAAAAGCTGTGAGGGAGGTCCATAGCCCGCCTCCACAACCAGAGGACCCTAACCGGGCCCTCGACCCCGGACTCGAAGAGGATCCGGACACATTTGTGGAGCTGATTGACAGGACGTTCTATCAATTGAGCTGCGATGATGCTATGGTGGCCATCATAGCCGATTATCCTGGACTACTCCCTGCATCGCATGTAAGTAAAGCCGGAGTCCCAACTTCCGAGAAGGATCCCTTTTTCTGCACTTCACCTACCGCACACATATGGTGTCTTACAGGGAAGGCCCTCGGGACGCCATGCCGAACCCGTAGTGACTCACCAACAAGGGGCACCGAAGCCGAGTAGGCTTAAAAGGAAGGCGGTCAGGACTGAGACGTCGTCGCAGAGGTATGAAACAGAACCCCGCTCCGTGGTTGTCGTCTTTTTAAAATATAATAACGTCCATGTTTCCTAGCAGGAAAAACGCTCGCCGGACTATATCCGGAGAGGTTGCCGGCCACGCCTCCACCAGCCAGGCTCCAGTGCCGGACCTAGAGGCGGACGCTAACATGGGGCCAACACCGGATGTTCCTCCTACAGAGGATGCAGATAGGCTGTCTGCTACGAATTCCGAAGTGGAGAGTGCCATGAATCACAGGCGCCGCTGGGCCGTACTCCGCGACGCTTGTTTCTCCCAAGAGGCGTTCGACGCCTTTAACTCAGGAGACGCGTACATCCGAGCTGCTCAAAATGGTCTTGCCAAAGCCACGGACCAGTATGTAAAGGATATACGGGTAAGAAAATCTAATAATTATGTATATCAGTAGCCCCTGAGACTTGAAACAGTTGGCACAACTGATTTAAGGATCATTGTTTGCATAGGTTCTTACGGAGAAGAATACCCAGTTGTCTCAAGAGCTGGAGGAGTGCAAAGCCCAGCTTCAGGCCGCAATTGCCGCAGTAAAGGAGTCCAAGAAGGCCCCATCTGGTAACACTTATTTCTATTGCAAAGAATGACAGGTACCAGGTAGTATGCGGCATGCATGCAAATCTAACAATAGATCCTGCAGATGACTCTGGAGTGAATCCGGAGGTCGTGATAGGGGATGAGCCGCGTGCTCAACGACAGCTAAAGGCTGGCGAGCGCGTGCTTACACGGGTTAGGCGGGAGAAAAACGATCTCCAAGACGCCAATATCCAGCTGGGCGTGGAACTGAAAGATGTTCGAGCCCAGCTTGTTGACTCCGTAAAGGAGAATAAGAGGCTTCGACGCGGCATTTTCAGTAAGTGCTTGAACAAACTTTTAAAGAGTTTGGCGAAGAACCCGGCTAATAGAGTTATGTCTGCAGGTATGCTGACGGGTCATCCCACGGAGGAGATGCCCGGGTCTGCGGGCGATCTTCTGCCAGAGCTCTCACAACTGCACGAACAAGTTCGGCAGGTGATGCAGGGCATTGCCCAAGCCTTGTGGCCATCCGCCTCCCCGCCAGGAGGCATGGGGGAGCTTATAGAGAAGCTCAAGGGAGCGCGGCGGCGCTTTCGATTATGGAAGATATCAGCCTGCCGACAAGTTGCAAGGGAAGCCTGGGCCATGGTGAAGACGCGATATACCAAGGCTGACCCGAACCACATGGCCGAGGTCGGACCTGTGGGGCCCGATGGGAAAGAGATCCCCATCAGTTTGGTGTATGACCAGGTAGAATTAGCCGCAAAGTATTACCAATAGGATTGTAGGCTAGACAGCCTGTTGGATGGTATAGAAGAAGAATTTAGTCAGTCTAAGTGACTGTGTACTTCAAGTGACATGTATTGTCCCTAGCCGGATTGTAAATCATTTGTCATGGCGGACCTTTTCGCTTCGACCTCTGGACCCGACAGTCCGAAGTGTATCCGAATACCCGCTCAGTTATGAAAAAACCGGGGTACGCGTGGAAACCAGGCGTAGGGGTCATAAGTGCTTGAACAGACAAGTACCCAACTAGCTATGTTATATTACATGGATAGTAAGAAACATCTTCCAGGGAGAATAGTTCCGTTAAGGGTTCCTTTCCCTAGGTACGCATGCCCTAATGTGCATGTCCGAGCTGCGAAAAGAGACGCGGGATATAAACATCTGGGGGCATGTATTACAATAAATAAGGGTCATCTTTTGTTCACCGACCGAGTATTCCCTTAAGAACGCTAGCTTTCGGCTTCACCCAGTCTGAGGTACACATCCGGCTGACCCGGCAGTAACAATCGCAGAGGTGCTCCCCTTGTGCCCTAGCCGAATTAACGGGAACGTAGGGCATAAACACAAGAGCCAGGCAACCCAGCTTGGCCAAAACTTAAGTCATATCGATGCATATAATGGCGAAAAAAGGTACATGTGGAAGAATAACACATGTGTGGGGCATAGAGCCCGGAAAATAGTTATATTAAGCTTCTGTATAAGAGCCCCCAGGTATAATGAGCGCGGCTAGCGTGTCAAGATTGTGTAGTCAAGACACATTTTAGCCTTTTAAGGCCTTGAAGAAAAAAGGGGAGAAAGAAAGAAATAAAAGACAGATAACGGATATATAAAAAATTGACGGAGGTAAGGAGACGAACATAGAGTCCGGCACTAAGCGTAGAACCTTCGGAGTCTGGCTGTGTTCCATGGGTTTGGCTCGAGTCGATTGTCCGATGCATCCCGCAGATGATACGCTCCACCGGTCAGAACTTGGTCGATAACGAAGGGACCTTCCCATTTGGGCTTGAGCTTGTTCTTTTTCTTCTCCGGTAGGCGTAGAATGAGTTCGCCGACGTTATAAGTTTTGGCCCGTACTTCTCTGCTTTGATACCGTCAAGCCTGTTGCTGATAAAATGCGGAACGGGCTTTTGCCACGTCACGCTCCTCCTCCAAGGCGTCCAAACTGTCCTGCCGATCAAGCTCGGCTTCTTTCTCTTCATACATGCGCACTCGAGGTGAGTCATGAATTATGTCGCAGGGCAGTACCGCATCTGCGCCGTACACCATAAAAAAGGTGTGTATCTGGTAGTGCGATTCGGCGTGGTCCGCAGCCCCCATAGTACGGAGTCGAGCTCCTCTACCCAGTTCGTGTCTGATTCCTTTAAGGATCGCACTAATCTGGGTTTAATGCCGCTCATAATAAGACCGTTTGCTCGCTCGACTTGACCGTTAGTTTGCGGGTGATAGACAGAAGCATAATCGAGCTTAATGCCCATGTTGCTGCACCAAATTTTTACCTCGTCGGCTGTAAAGTTCGAGCCGTTATCGGTGATGATGCTGTGGGGGACGCCATAATGGTATACAACCCCGGATATGAAGTCTATCAATGGTCCGGACTCGGCTGTTTTAACTGGTTTGGCTTCTATCCATTTGGTGAATTTATCCACCATGACCAATAAGTATTTTTTTCTTATGGCTTCCCCCTTTGAGGGGTCCGACCATATCAAGCCCCCAGACCGCAAAGGGCTAAGTGATGGGGATTGTTTGGAGAGCGGTAGGCAGCATATTGCTTTGATTTGCAAAAAGCTAGCAATCGACGCATCGTTGAACGTGATCCTGTGCGTCTGCTCGGGCCGTCGACCAGTAAAAACCTGTACGGAAGGCCTTGCTTACCAGGGCCCGGGCTGCGGCATGGTGGCCGCCAAGTCCAGCATGAATTTCTGCCAAAAGTTGCCGTCCTTCCTCTTCGGGGATGCACCTTTGAAGGACTCTGGTAGCGCTTTTCTTATAAAGCTCTCCCTCATGGACCTTGTAGGCTTTAGACCGTCGCACAATGCAACGTGCCTCGTTTGAGTCCTCAGGTAGTTTCTGCCTAGTTAGGTAGGCCAAGAAGGGTTCTGTCCACGGGGCGATGACAGCCATAATCACGTGGGCGGAAGGTGTTATTTCGGTGGTAGAGCCTCCGATTACGTCAGGGTGTTCGGGATCTGGCGTTGTGTCCGGGTCCGGACTATTATTTCCGGTCTCTCCTTCCCATACCACAGATGGCTTAAACAGCCTTTCCAAGAAGATATTAGGTGGGACCGGGTCGCGCTTAGCACCGATGCGGGCAAGGATATCTGCCGCCTGATTGTTTTCCCGGGCCACATGGTGGAATTCAAGCCCCTCGAACCGAGCTGACATTTTGAGGACGGCATTGCGATAAGCCGCCATTTTTGGATCCTTGGCGTCGAAGTCTCCATTTATTTGAGATATTGCGAGGTTCGAATCCCCACGCACCTCTAGGCGTTGAATGCCCATGGAGACTGCCATCCGGAGACCGTGTAACAGGGCCTCGTATTCTGCTGCGTTGTTGGAGTCTGTGTATAGTATTTGGAGTACGTACTGGACTGTATCTCCGGTGGGGGATGTCAGGACGACACCAGCCCCCAGACCCGCCAGCATTTTAGAGCCGTCAAAGTGCATGATCCAATTGCAGTACGCACTGTACTCTTTAGGGAGTCCGGCTTCTGTCCATTCGGCAACAAAATCAGCAAATACTTGTGACTTAATGGCTCGCCGTGGTTTATATATTATGTCGAATGGGAGGGGCTCAATAGCCCATTTAGCAATCCGGCCCGTGGCATCGCGGTTGTTTATTATGTCGTTGAGTGGTACTTCAGAGGCCACCGTGATTGAACACTCTTGAAAGTAGTGTCGTAGTTTCCGGGATGCCATGAAGACCGTGTATGCTATCTTTTGATAATGTGGGTACCGTGATTTGCATGGAGTGAGGACAGTGGATACATAGTATACCGGCTTTTGAAGTAGGAACTTATGTCCGTCCGTCTCTCGTTCGAC
This sequence comes from Aegilops tauschii subsp. strangulata, assembly GCF_002575655.3. Taxonomy (NCBI): domain Eukaryota; kingdom Viridiplantae; phylum Streptophyta; class Magnoliopsida; order Poales; family Poaceae; genus Aegilops; species Aegilops tauschii. Next base: position 409,589,272 of record NC_053040.3, on the reverse strand, counting down.
GACGAGCACAGCGCTTACAACTTGGTGAGTTGCCGCTATATATAACAACATTGGTTCGCCGACATTTGGCGCGGCCAAGATTGGGTTGGTGGCCAGGATGGCTTTTATTTCTTCCAATCCGGTCGTGGACACATCCGTCCACTCGAAGTGTTCGGTGCGTCGAAGAAGGCGATAAAGGGGTAGTGCCTTTTCTCCTAATCGGGAGATAAAGCGGCTTAAGGCAGCCATGCATCCAGTTAGTTGCTGGATTTGCTTGAGGTCTGTTGGGATAGCCAACTGTGACAGAGCTCGGATTTTAGCTGGGTTTGCTTAAATTCCTCTATTAGAGACGATGAAGCCTAAGAGCTTTCCGGCGGGCACGCCAAAGACTCATTTTTCCGGATTGAGCTTGATGTCGTATGTTCGGAGATTGTCGAACGTGAGCCTCAAGTCGTCTATTATGGATTCGACGTGTCTGGTTTTAATGACCATATCGTCTATGTATGCCTCCACTGTTTTGCCGATCTGTGTCTCCAAGCATGTCTGAATCATGCGTTGATAGGTTGCACCGGCGTTTTTGAGCCCAAAAGGCTTGGTGTTGAAACAGAAGGGGCCGTATGGAGTGATAAATGTCGTTGCGGCTTGATCGGACTCTGCCATCTTAATTTGATGGTATCCGGAGTATGCGTCGAGGAAACACAATGAGTCGTGTCCTGCGGTAGCGTCGATAATTTGATCGATGCGAGGGAGGGGGAAGGGATCCTTGGGGCAAGCCTTGTTAAGGTCCTTGAAGTCGACACATAGGCGCCAGGATTTGTCCTTCTTTGGTACCATCACCAGGTTTGCTAGCCAGTCCGGATGTTTTATTTCTCGGATGAATTTGGCCTTCATTCCAGTAACTTGGCTAGCTCTTCTCCCATGGCTTGCCGCTTAGGTTCAGAGAAACGCCGAAGAGTCTGCTTGACCGGCTTGAACCCCTTTAGAATGTTAAGGCTATGCTCGGCCAGCCTCCGTGGGATTCCTGGCATGTCTGAAGGATGCCAGGCGAAGATGTCCCAATTTTTGCGCAAGAACTCCCGTAGTGCGGCATCTACTGTGGGGTTTAATTGTGCCCCGATGGATGCTGTTTTGGTAGGGTCCGTTGGGTGGACTTGGAATTTGACTATTTCATCCGCTGGTTTAAAAGAGGTGGATTTGGGTCTTTTGTCGAGTATCACGTCGTCCATGTCCACTGTGGAGCGCAGCGCCGTCAGTTCTTCGGCCGCGAGGGCTTCGGATAACGCCTCGAGGGCTAGTGCGGCGGTTTTATTTTCGGCTCGGAGTGCTATGTCCGGATCACTAGCTAGAGTGATGATTCCATTGGGCCCAGGCATTTTGAGCTTCATGTACCCGTAATGGGGTATAGCTTGGAAGATCGTGAATGCCTCCCACCCTAAAAGGGCGTGGTATCCGCTACTGAACGGGGCCACTTGGAATGTGATTTCTTCGGACCTATAATTCTCCGGCGTGCCGAATACCACGTCTAGCGTGATTTTTCCTGCACATTGTGCCTCCCGACTAGGGATGATTCCTCTGAAGGTCGTGCTGCTTTGCTCAATGCGGCTCCTGTCTATTTCAATTTTGCTAAGAGTTTCTTCATAGATGAGGTTTAATCCTCTGCCGCCGTCCATGAGCACTTTAGTAAGCCGGAAGCCGTCCACAATTGGACTAAGGACCAAGGCGGCTGGTGCTCGGGCTATTCGGAATTTGGGTTCGTCATTGGCATTGAAGGTGATAGTCATATCACTCCATGGATTTATTGCTGCCACGTGGTAGACCTCAGCAAGGCTGCGGAGTGCTCGCTTACGCCTATTATTCGAGGCGAAGGTCTTGAAGACTGTCAGTACTGTATTGCTATTTTCTGCGGGATGGTGCTCTGCGGTATTGTTGACGAGGAGAGCCTCACCGCTCTTGGCCACCTGCCGGAGTACCCAACATGCTCTAAGGCTGTGTGTTGGCATGGTATCCGCTGTACTGTGAATTTTGCATGGCCCATTAAGCCATCCCTCCAGTACGGTTCTGCGCCCTGTAGTGGGTTTTTGTTTCTTTGTAACTGGATCGGGTGACTTACGAGAGTACACCCTTTTAGTTCGGACAAGGGGTTTAGTGAGGGCCGGAGGATCCCAGAATTTTGTTTGGGTTTTCCAGGCGCTTTCCATCGCACAGTACTTTCGTACTATGGCCACCAAGTCAGCGAAGTGTGCTATGTCACGGCGACTTATGGCGTTGAGGATTCCCTTGTCCGTGCAATTATTGCAAAAGAATGAAATTGCGTCTTCCTCGCGACAGTCCTTGACCTTGTTCATTACAAGGAGGAATCTGGCCCAATAGTGGTTACTGTCTCCTCGGGCTCTTGTCTAATGTGGGAAAGATCACTTATATCTGGGTGGGTGGGTGGATTTAAGTCCGAACCTTGACCCGATCTGAGACCCAGGGGCGGAGGAGTTTCCGATCTTAGAAGTTCGGGCTCCGGGATGTTGCCCAATAGGTCTGGCCCGCTGCCTGATTCTAGGTTCAAGGTTTGGGCCATGTCCTCCCGTAGACGGGTATTCGGCTCGGAGAGCTCGGGAACCCGGACATAGTTCGTCCTCAAGATAGAGGAAGAATCGTCGCATTGCTCCTCCACCACCGCTATTTGATGGGTGACCGGCAGGGAGTTAATCTCCCTTTGGTCGGGTTTAAGCCCGATCTGATCATAGTCCGTAGCGACTCCCAAGGCGGCGATGCGATCCAAGAGCTCGTTCAAGGAAGAGAGCTCCATTGGATCCAACTGCTCGGCGAATTCCGAGCCGACGTGGAGGTTGTTTTTGATGACCCGAGAAGTCATCGTCGGCGCAGCGGCCGAACGGGCGGTCATGACGAAACCGCCTAGTCGGAGAGTTTGGCCTACAGCCAGGGCTCCCCCAGAGGTGATGTTGTCCTTGACAACGAGACGAGCCATCCAGCCTTATGATGACAGCACAGTGTAACTCTCAATGAAAGCACCAATGTTGGTGTCAAAACCGGCGGATCTCGGGTAGGGGGTCCCAAACTGTGCGTCTAAGGCAGATGGTAACAAGAGGCGGGGGACACGATGTTTACCCAGGTTCGGGCCCTCCCAATGGAGGTAATACCCTACTTCCTGCTTGATTGATCTTGATGATATGAGTATTACAAGAGTTGATCTACCACAAGATCGTAGAGGCTAAACCCTAGAAGCTAGCCTATGGTATCATTGTTCTTGTCCTACGGACTAAACCCTCCGGTTTATATAGACACCGGAGGGGGCTAGGGTTACACAGAGTCGGTTACACGGGAGGAGATCTACATATCCGTATTGCCAAGCTTGCCTTCCACGCCAAGGAGAGTCCCACCCGTACACGGGACGAAGTCTTCAATCTTGTATCTTCATAGTCCAACAGTCCGGCCAAAGGATATAGTCCGGCTGTCCGAGGACCCCCTAATATAGGACTCCCTCACACTCCATGGAGACCATGGATCAGAGGGGAAACCCTTCTCCCATCTAGGGAGAAGGTCAAGGAAGAAGAAGAAGGAGGGGGGCTCTTTCCCCCTCGTTTCCGGTGGCGCCGGAGTGCCACCGGCCGGGGCCATCATCATCACCGCAATCTACACCAACACCTCCGCCATCTTCACCAACATCTCCATCACCTTCCCCCATCTATCTATAGCGGTCCACTCTCCCGCAACCTGCTGTACCCTCTACTTGAACATGGTGCTTTATGCTTCATATTATTATCCAATGATGTGTTGCCATCCTATGATGTCTGAGTAGATTTTCGTTGTCCTATCGGTGGTTGATGAATTGCTATGATTGATTTAATTTGCTTGTGGTTATGTTGTTGTCCTTTGGTGCCCATCATATGAGTGCACGCGTGGATCACACCATAGGGTTAGTTGTATGTTGATAGGACTATGTATTGGAGGGCAAGAGTGACAGAAGCTTCAACCTAGCATAGAAATTGATGCATACGGGATTGAAGGGGGACCAATATATCTTAATGCTATGGTTGGGTTTTACCTTAATGAACGTTAGTAGTTGCGGATGCTTGCTAATAGTTCCAATCATAAGTGCATAGAATTCCAAGTCAGGGATGACATGCTAGCGGTGGCCTCTCCCACATAAAACTTGCTATCGGTCTAGTAACGTAGTCAATTGCTTAGGGACAATTTCGCAACTCCTACCACCACTTTTCCACACTCGCTATACTAACTCTATTGTGTCTTTATCTAAACAGACCCTAGCTTTTATTTACGTGCTCTTTACTATCTTGCAAACCTATCCAACAACACCTACAAAGTACTTCTAGTTTCATACTTGTTCTAGGTAAAGCGAACGCTAAGCGTGCGTAGAGTTGTATCGGTGGTTGATAGAACTTGAGGGAATATTTGTTCTACCTTTAGCTCCTCGTTGGGTTAGACACTCTTACTTATCGAAAGAGGCTGCAATTGATCCCCTATACTTGTGGGTTATCAAGACCTTTTTCTAGCGTTGTTGCCGGGGAGTTATAGCGTGGGGTGAATATTCTCGTGTGTGCTTGTTTGCTTTATCACTAAGTAATTTTTATTTGTTGTCCTAAGTTGTTCTTTATCTTTAGTTATGGATATGAAACACGAAATACGAAAATAATTAGGTGTACTTGCTACTCATGGAGATGGGGAACCTCCTAAAACCCTCGATGATCATTATGTGAAAAATATTATGTACCACTTTGATAATCCTGAGAAAACCTCATTCAATTATGTAATGGGAGACACGTTGGACCAACATGAATACTTTAGGGATTATCGCTTGATCCAAAAAGGGATTATTACTTTGAAGTGGTATGCTCGGCAAGTATGCTTGAGATATGATTATATTTGTTGCTCTAGGATGAAGGCTCCACACCTTCCCTTTTCATGCAAATGTAATGATAATGAAACCTTGGCTTCTTATGCTAGAGGTATATATGATTACTATGATGTCGAACAAATAGAAGAATTTGTTGCTTTTATGGGTGCTTATGAAATTGAATCTATGTTCAAAGAGTTTGAAAATCTTTATGATGCTGTTTATATACCTGAAAATTTAGCTATCCTTAAATATTGCTATGCCAATTATGAATACAATTCCGATATTGATGCATTTATTGAGAAAGTCTCCGCTGTCCAAGAAGAGACTAATATTTTGCAGGAATCTATGGAAGAAGAAATCGATGAAACTATGAGCTCATTGGATGAAAAAGATGAGGAGGAGAGCGAAGAACAAAAGGAGGAAGAGCGGATTAGCTACCCGTGCCCACCTTCTAATGAGAGTAACTCTTCAACTCATACATTGTTTAATTTCCCTTCGTGCTTACTGAAGGATGATTGCTATGATGATTGTTATGATCCCGTTGATTCTTTTGAAATATCCCTTTTTGATGATGCTTGCTATGCTTGTGGCCAAGATGCCAATATGAATTATGCTTATGGAGATGAACTTGCTATAGTTCCTTATGTTAAACATGAAATTGTTGCTACTGCACCCACGCATGATAGTCCTATTATCTTTTTGAATTCTCCAAACTACACTATATCGGAGAAGTTTGTGCTTATTAAGGATTATATTGATGGGTTGCGTTTTACTTCTACACATGATGATTTTGACAGATATAATATGCATGTGCTTGCTGCTCCTACTTGCAATTATTATGAGAGAGGAACTACATCTCCGCCTCTCCATGTTTCCAACACGAAAAAATTGCAAGAAACTGTTTATACTATGAATTGGCCTTTACTACGTGTGCATGAATTGTTCTTTTATGACATGCCGATGCATAGGAAGAGAGTTAGACTTCGTCATTGCTTGATATATGTTGTTTTGTGCTCACTACTAAATGCCAAATCATTGCTAATTAAAATTGGCTTTGATATACCTTGGGATCCGGGTGGATTCACTACTTGAGCACTATATGCCTAGCTTAATGGCTTTAAAGAAAGCGCTGCCAGGGAGACAACCCAGAAGTTTTAGAGAGTCATTTATTTCTGTTGTGTGCTTTTATATAGTTTAAAAACAAAAAATAAAGAGGGGAACCCAAAACTTTTCAAAAAGAAAAGTGAAAGTGAGATAGACGAGCATTGTGAAAGTGGGGGGCGTCCTTGAACTTTGTTCATGCCCATGGAAACTTTATGAATCTTAATTAAAGAAACTTTTCAACAAAAATAATTATCCCCTTGTACAATTCCATTGTATTATAAAAATAATGTGCCAAGGTTTGCCTTTAGGATGTTTACAATGCTTGTTGGTTTGTGCGGTGCAGGACAGAAACTTTGGCTCTAGTGCGCGATTTTAAATTTTTCACTGGAACGTCAAATGGTTCTGAAACTTTTTGCACTGTCTTTCTATACAACTTGTTTATTTTTCCTAATTTTTGCAGAATTTCTCAAGTATCATAAGTATGGTGAATGTTCAGATTATTACAGACTGTTCTGTTTTAAACAGATTCTGTTTTTGATGCATAGTTTGCTTGTTTTGATGAAACTATCGATTTATATCAGTGGATTAAGCCATGAAAAAGTTATATTACAGTAGCTACAATGCCAAAACAAAATATTAATTGGTTTGCAACAGTACTTAGAGTAGTGATTTGCTTTATTATACTAACGGATCTTACCGAGTTTTCTATTGAAGTTTTGTGTGGATGAAGTGTTCGATGATCGAGAGGGTCTCGATGTGAGGAGAAGAAGGATAGGCAAGAGCTCAAGCTTGGGGATGCCCAAGGAACCCCAAGTAAATATTCAAGGAGACTCAAGCTTCTAAGCTTGGGGATGCCCCGGAAGGCATCCCCTCTTTCTTCAACAAGTATTGGTATGTTTTCGGATTCGTTTCATTCATGTGATATGTGTCTTTTGCATTTAGTTTTCATTTTTCTTTTGTGCACCATGCTGGTATGAGATAGTCCTTCGTTGATTTATAGAATGCTCATTGCACTTCACTTACATTCTTTGAGTATGGCTTTATAGAATGCTTCATGTGCTTCACTTATATCATTTGAAGTTTGGATTGTCTGTTTCTCTTCACATAGAAAACCGTCATTTGTAGAATGCTCTTTTGCTTCACTTATATTTGTTAGAGCGTGGGCATATCTTTTGTAGAAAGAATTAAACTCTCTTGCTTCACTTATATCTATTGAGAGATGACAGGAACTGGTCATTCACATGGTTAGTCATAAAATCCTACATAAAACTTGTAGATCACTGAATATGATATGTTTGATTCCTTGCAATAGTTTTGCGATATAAAGATGGTGATATTAGAGTCATGCTAGTGGGTAGTTGTGGATTAGTAGAAATACGTGTGTTGAGGTTTGTGATTCCCGTAGCATGCACGTATGGTGAACCGTTATGTAACGAAGTCGGAGCATGATTTATTTATTGATTGTCTTCCTTATGAGTGGCGGTCGGGGACGAGCGATGATCTTTTCCTACCAATCTATCCCCCTAGGGGCATGCGTAGTAGTACTTTGCTTCGAGGGCTAATAAACTTTTGCAATAAGTATATGAGTTCTTTATGACTAATGTGAGTCCATGGATTATACGCACTCTCACCCTTCCATCATTGCTAGCCTCTTCGGTACCGTGCATTGCCCTTTCTCACCTCGAGAGTTGGTGCAAACTTCGCCGGTGCATCCAAACCCCGTGATACGATACGCTCTATCACACATAAACCTCCTTATATCTTCCTCAAAACAGCCACCATACCTACCTATCATGGCATTTCCATAGCCATTCCGAGATATATTGCCATGCAACTTCCATCATCATCATATACATGACTTGAGCATTTATTGTCATATTGCTTTGCATGATCGTAAGATAGCTAGCATGATGTTTTCATGGCTTGTCCATTTTTTGATGTCATTGCTACTCTAGATCATTGCACATCCCGGTACACCGCCGGAGGCATTCATATAGAGTCATATCTTTGTTCTAGTATCGAGTTGTAATATTGAGTTGTAAGTAAATAAAAGTGTGATGATCATCATTATTAGAGCATTGCCCCCAAAAAAAGAGAGGCCAAAGAAGCCTAAATAAAAAAGGGGGGCAATGTTACTATCCTTTTACCACACTTGTGCTTCAAAGTAGCACCATGTTCTTCATATAGAGAGTCTCTTGAGTTATCACTTTCATATACTAGTGGGAATTTTCATTATAGAACCTGACTTGTATATTCCAACGATGGGCTTCCTCAAATGCCCTAGGTCTTCATGAGAAAGCAAGTTGGATGCACACCCACTTAGTTTCAGTTTGAGCTTTCATATACTTATAGCTCTAGTGCATCCATTGCATGGCAATCCCTACTCCTCACATTGACATCAATTGATGGGCATCTCCATAGCCCGTTGATTAGCCGCGTCAATGTGAGACTTTCTCCTTTTTTTGTCTTCTCCACACAACCTCCACCATCATATTCTATTCCACCTATAGTGTTATGTCCATGGCTCACGCTCATGTATTGCGTGAGGGTTGAAAAAGCTGAAGCGCGTTAAAAAGTATGAACCAATTGCTCGGCTTGTCATCGGGGTTGTGCATGATTTGAATGCTTTGTGTGGTGAAGATGGAGCATAGCCAGACTATATGATTTTGTAGGGATAACTTTCTTTGGCCATGTTGTTTTGAAAAGACATGATTGCTTTATTAGTAGGCTTTAAATATTATTGTTTTGATGTCAAAAGATAGACTATTGCTTTGAATCACTCATGTCTTAATATTCATGCCATGATTAGATTATGTGATCAAGATTATGCTAGGTAGCATTCCACATCAAAAATTATCATTTTTATCATTTACCTACTCGAGGACGAGCAGGAATTAAGCTTGGGGATGCTGATACGTCTCCGTCGTATCTATAATTTTTGATTGTTCCATGCCAATATTATACAAATTTCATATACTTTTGGCAACTTTTTATACTATTTTTGGGAATAACATATTGATCCAGTGCCCAGTGCCAGTTCATGTTTGTTGCATGTTTTTTGTTTCGCGGAAAATCCATATCAAACAGAGTCCAAACGGGATAAAAACTGACGGAGATTTTTTTTGGAATATATGTGATTTTTGGGAAGAAGAATCAACGCGATACGATGCCTGAGGGGGCCACGAGGCAGGGGGCGCCCCCCAGGGGGGCAGGCGCGCCCTGGACCCTTGTGGCCACCCTGTAAGGCGGTTGGAGCCCTTCTTTCGCCACAAGAAAGCTAATTTCCGGATAGAGTCGTGTCCAAAATTCAGCCCAATCGGAGTTACAGATCTCAGGTTATAAAAGAAATGGTGAAAGGCCAGATACGAGAAAGCAGAAACAGAGAGAGACAGAGAGACAGATCCAATCTCGGAGGGGCTCTCGCCCCTCCCACGCCATGGAGACCATGGAGCAGAGGGGAAACCCTTCTCCCATCTAGGGAGAAGGTCAAGGAATAAGAAGAAGGAGGGGGCTCTCTCCCCCTCGCTTCCGGTGGCGCCGGAGTGCCACCGGCCGGGGCCATCATCATCACCGCAATCTACACCAACACCTCCGCCATCTTCACCAACATCTCCATCACCTTCCCCCATCTATCTACAGCGGTCCACTCTCCCGCAACCCGCTATACCCTCTACTTGAACATGGTGCTTTATGCTTCATATTATTATCCAATGATGTGTTGACATCCTATGATGTCTGAGTAGATTTTCGTTGTCCTATCGGTGGTTGATGAATTGCTATGATTAATTTAATTTGTTGTGGTTATGTTGCTGTCCTTTGGTGCCCATCATATGAGCGCGCGCGTGGATCACACCATAGGGTTAGTTGTATGTTGATAGGACTATGTATTGGAGGGCAAGAGTGACAGAAGCTTCAACCTAGCATAGAAATGGATGCATACGGGATTGAAGGGGGACCAATCTATCTTAATGCTATGGTTGGGTTTTACCTTAATGAACGTTAGTAGTTGCGGATGCTTGCTAATAGTTCCACTCATAAGTGCATAGAATTCCAAGTCAGGGATGACATGCTAGCAGTGGCCTCTCCCACATAAAACTTGCTATCGGTCTAGTAACGTAGTCAATTGCTTAGGGACAATTTTGCAACTCCTACCACCACTTTTCCACACTCGCTATACTAACTCTATTGTGTCTTTATCTAAACAGACCCTAGCTTTTATTTACGTGCTCTTTACTATCTTGCAAACCTATCCAACAACACCTACAAAGTACTTCTAGTTTCATACTTGTTCTAGGTAAAGCGAACGCTAAGCGCGCGTAGAGTTGTATTGGTGGTCGATAGAACTTGAGGGAATATTTGTTCTACCTTTAGCTCCTCGTTGGGTTCGACACTCTTACTTATCGAAAGAGGCTACATTTGATCCCCTATACTTGTGGGTTATCAACAGGCTCCTCGCCGCAGCCGCTCGCCGCCCGGGCCCCTTGCCGACGCCGCATCGCTAGGGTCGCCCCAGCCCCAGGCGTGACCCATTGCCTGATTCTCTCTGGTCGTCGTCTTCCTCCGCGTTCTTCACTCTGAGGTAGCACCTATCTCTTCTTCCCTCATCCATTGATGCTTCGATCTATGGTGGGGGTTGCTGATTTGGGTCTTCCTCCTCCTCTAGGTCGAGATGCCCAAGACCAAGCACTCTGTGCGCAAGCAGGTCACAGGTGGGCCGTCTCGTATGTCTCGTCGTGGTGGCTCCGATGACTCCCAGGAGAGGGCTCATCCTCGGAAGTGTGCCACCCACCCTCACAGCTCTTCTAGCAACTCCTCTTTGGAGGACTCCGACTATGAGGATGAACTCGATGATTTGGAGCAGCCCGAGTTTGTTGTTGTTCGCACCTCCGCTCCCAAGCCAGGAACTCGTCGTTCTCTCTTGAACCTCCTTTACCACTCGGCCGCAACGTTAAGCGGTCTAACGAGGTTCCCATTGCTTCATATCTTAAGTTGCATCGAGATGTAGATCAATTTACAGTTGCTCGTGACTCTCAGGACAATCGTTTTCACACTAATGTCCAAGCTGACATTTTACCACTGTCATCATTCCTAAGGGTCTTTCTCTTCATGTGTGCATTGCTTTAGAGCATATTCGTACTCATCCGGAGAAATATGCCAGGGCTATTGAGCTCATTGAGTCGTCCAATCTTGCTGCCCCATTTGCATTTCAACACGACTTTAACCAAGCCGCCATTCATCAATTCTATGCCACATGTTTCTTCGGTCCAAATAAAACTGTTACTTGGATGACCTCCGACACAAAGCTCTCGGCTTCCTATTCTCAATTTGCTGCTGCCCTTGGTTTTCCTGACACCGGGTTCAAAATTCACAATGATGACCCCCGAACATAGACCCAAGGGCACTGATGCATGTGTTGATCTTATCAAATCCATAGCAGAACTGACTGTAGAGGAGAAACATAAGGGTTTTAACCAAGTCTCCATTTGGCGTGCTCCTTTCTTCATTATCTATCAATGCGTCATTCGCACCATTTATCCTAAGATGGTGACAAGGGGTCTTGCAGTAGCTACTGCATCGATCTCACGCATCGCCTCTATGCGTCTCCAAAAGGGAAGATCAATGTGCCTCATTTTCTATGGCATGAGATTCGCCTCGCTTCTTTCCAGAACAAGCGGGCCTTTCCTCATGCTCCCTTTCTTCAGGCATTTATCGAGAGTGTGGCTCCGTTTCCTATTGTCCGCACTCATTTGCATGAGCGATGGGTCATTCCCGCACACATGGCCGATGATTATGTTCCCAAGGACTCTTCCTCCTCTGCTCATCCGCGCCGCACTGCTGCTAGCATTCCTCGTTCTACTCCCTCCGGATCTGCACCCTTTGGTCGCCTTGCTCGCTTTCTTGGGAAGGCCCACTCTGCCTTGATGAAGGCTATTACTTTTAACTGCTCTCAAAATCACAATGTTGTCACGCGCCTTATCACCTCCAAAAATGCTCTGAAGGCTCGTCTGAGAGACTCCGGAGTGTTCGATGTGAGTGATGATGACCATTTTCCTGATGAGCCCCCTTCTGACTTTGGCTTTCCTTCGGGTCCTGAGTGGTCTGATTTCTTTGACGAGGCCGGTGGCAGTGGTGCTCATGATGATGATGATGATGAGGCAGGGTTCTGATGATGATGATTTTGTTCTGGTTGCTCCTCTTGGCCCCCTTTTGGGTACTTGATGCCAAGGGGGAGTAGAACTTATCCTTTTAGTACTGTGTAATATGGTGATATTAGTTTGTTAGTTTGTATCGTACCATGAACTATGTTATGTATCGTGCCATGAACCATGTTCTGACTATGCTTTATGATCTATGATATGAGTGAGGCACTTATTATGGTATTATGGGTTCTTGTGTACTTTGAGTGTTTGGCTGAGTTTTGTTTTGGATGCTTCGGTAGTATAAATCTGAGGGGGAGCTCCTCTCATGCTTATTTTAACTATGCACATGGTTAGGGGGAGCTCCACAACAAACTCCTTTGATATTCAAAGTTTTATTACTATTGAGAAGTGCATGTATGTTGTCATCAACTACCAAAAAGGGGAGATTGAAAGTGCAATCATGCCCTTAATCATATTTTGATGTTGGCGACAACATGCATATATGGGACTAATCATGTTTATCAAGTATATCTCAGGATTATGTCTCAAAGGTCGTGTGTGGATAATGACTAGGGACAAATGCATATAACTCAAGATCGGAGATACAAGACATTAGCCTTGGCTTTGTTTACGGTTTGTTCTTGAGTATAGGGATACCGCACTATTAAGAGGGGATCGTTGGATCTAGTGAAAGATTTGCTCAAAACCCACCAACTCCATTTTTTCTCCGGACGTCCGATCCCTCTCAGGTGTCCGGACTTCAGGCTCTCCACTGTCGTCCGGTGTTTCGTCAACAGAACAATATTTACGGATGACCGTGCTTCTCCGGACGTCCGGTCGCAGGATGTCCGTCTCTCTCCGGATGACCGACACCTTCTCAACAGAACGTTATTTATAGATTTCCGGTCATCTCCGGACGTTCGGTCACCGGATGACCGGAAACTCTCAGACGTCTATTGGTTGTGTGCTTATTTGTTGCTTATGGCTCTCCAGCGTCCGGACGACCGATGACTGTCGGACGTCCGGACCTATTTGTGCCATCGGACGTCCTGTCCTGTCCGGACGTCCGACGTCTCCTGTGCACTTGAGTGGCTCAAACGGTTACTTTTCCACTTCCACTATATATAGCCTTCTCCCCCCCATGGGAGAAGGTTGACCATTCACTTTGAGCTTTCTAAGAACACATCTCACTCCCTCTCTTGTTTCCCTACATCAAATCCTAGAACCCCAAGGGATTTGGGAACATTTGAGAGAAGTTCTCCAATCAAGTGATAGATCCACTCCTTCCCCTTCTTTGCACCAAAGGAATTTGTGATTTGATCAAGTCTTGAGATTTTCCCCATCGTTCTTGTTACTCTTGGAGGTTGGAGACTCTTAGGCGGGGAATCTTTCGGAGAGGAATCGACCTTTGTGATTACCCCCGGAAAAGTTTGTGAGGGTTTGGAGACCACCCCAAGGTCTACCACTAGTGGTTGAGAAACGCCTCCGTGGTGTTGTCTCAAAGGGAGAATAGGGTGAGCCTTCGTGGCGTTGGTGTGCCTTTGTGGTAACATCCACCTCTCTAACGGTGACGTAGCTTCCCTCCAAGGAAGTGAACATCGGCATACATCCTCGTCTCCCGGAGTTGCGGTTATTCCTAACCCTAACTCTCTACCTGTGGTTACTTGTCTCTTAGCACTTACTTGTATCATATTGTGCTTGCTTACTTACATACTTGTGTTACTTGCTTAGCTCTTAGTACTACACTTGCAATTGTTAGGCTCACCTTCATATTCCGCATTATTGCCTAAAATTGCTAAGTCATAATTAAAATTTGTAATTGTACCTATTCACCCCCCCTCTAGGTCCATCTCAATCCTTTCAGTGAGTTTGTGATATAGTGATCTCAACGTGGATTTCACATCTCATGGTATCCCTAGTAAGTTTTTCATTGCAAATTCAAATTTAAAAGATGAACAGTATTATGGTGAGAAAACTTTGTATGTATCAAGCATATGACCCCACACACACACACATGAACACAACAACAATCCAATAAGTATAGTGCATCTATGTTTCCAAACCATGCATGTATGACACGAATTCAAAAATACTCCTTCTGTTCCTAAATATTAGTCTTTTAGAGATTTCAACAAGTGACAACATATGGAGCAAAATGAGTGAATCTACACTCTAAAATATGTCTATATACATCCGTATGTGGCAGTCCATTTGAAATCTCTAAAAAGACTAATATTTAGGAACGAAGGGAGTAAAATGTAAGACATGCATGGTCCTCAATTCAATATTTAAAATGAAGAGGAAACTGAAACATGAATATTAAGTCTAGTACTACAGTACATGCAAATGTTGTGTTTAGGCGGAGCTATGTAGATTGTCGGGGGTTAACCCCTCGACCCTAGATAAAATTGTGAAGCTCTATTTAGGATTGTATAGATTATATTTGTCCCCACCCTCCCAAACACCGATTGGTTGTGCACCCCCCTCCTCCCCGGGAGAATATCATGTGCCCCCACACTTTAGATGCTATATGCTGATACGAGTTGCTTGGAGCTTGTTGATCTGAGATATAGCAGCTCATAGGATGTCTTAATATTTACAGGAAACCTTAATGAGTTTGAGAATTGCACACAATTTGTACAAAAACTACTCAGACGCCCTTGGATCCCATATCCAACGACCTCGAAGCTCGTATCACCGTAGCATCTAAGATGAAGGAGGACATCATATTCTCCTGTATGTAAGAATATCATGTGTTACGACACCTTAGATGCTTTGGTGATACAAGCTCTTCGGAGCCGTTGGATTTGTGACCCAACAACTCCTCGGTGGTTCAAATGTTTTTTTGCAGAAAAGCCCCCAAAGAGTTTGGCAACTGCTTACAAGCACAAAGACTGCTCAGATGCCATTGGATCTCAGATCAAACAACCTCGAAGCTCGTATCACAGTACCATCCAAGCTGCGAGAGCACCTTATGTTTTCTCGCACGGGAGAATATGAGGTGCTCCCGCACCATAAATTCTATGGTGATACGAGTTCACGGAGATCTAACGGCTCACAGTAGGAGGTTTGAATGTTTTTGCAATATACGTCTGAGAGAGTTTGGGAATTGTGCAGAAAGTACAAGTACTACGCATGTGGCATCTGATCACAGATCATACGACCTAGATGCTCGTATCATCGAAGCGGCTAATTAAGCTACGGGGAGCACCTAATATGAGCAACGGGGAGCCGTTGGATCCAAGATGTAGCGGCACACACGAGCATGAATGTTTTATTTGCAAAAAAAAACCTTGGAGAGTTTGGAAATTGTGCATAATTACAAAGACTACTACCAAGCCATTGGATCTCAGTTCCAACGATGTAAAAACTCGTATCACCATAGCATCTAAGCTACGGGGTGGATGTGATATTCTATGCCGCTGTCATTTTTGTTTGTAAACTTGCAAAATACGTGTAACTCGTGCCATTACTTGTCTACCCGCGCAAAGTGTTTGTTCAAAAAAACTATCCTACACTGAAATATCGGAACAACACACGGGGGTCCCACTTGTCATTGATGAAATTTGGACCTAAAACTAACAAATCTGAAAGACGAGATTCGAACTGGCAACCTGGACTACAAAGCGTAAGTCGATAGCCTGAAACAACAACGGTTGTTGGCTTTGTCCCATAACTTGATTTTATACAGTATTACGTTGAGTAGAGTAGAGGGAGTGCCTCGTCAACACGTGCATGACCGTTGACTCACTTACTGGTGGGTCCCAGGTCTGCGATCTCTCTCTCCTCTCCATCGTCTAACCTTTAGACACACGGGCACACATGAAGAGCGCGCGCTAGCTTGCCGTGGTGTTATTATAACTAAAAAAGCTTGGAAAGTAGAAGAATTGCCTAGAACAAGAGACGTTGTGGCTGGTCGAGAAGGAGCTAACCACACCTATCCTTCATGCCACGTTAGCATGATGAAGTTGTGTGGCTAGTGGGGTGTTTTCGACCGACTGGCTGGGTCCTGAGGTCGAACCATAGTACTACGTCTGATACAGTATATTTTTACACGCACATTTTTCCTCCGTGCCGAGACGTGGCACACCCTATCGCACGGTTTTGGGGTCCTCCCGGGTGGTGCACGCATATATTCTTCCTTGCCGAGACGTGGGACGCCCTACCGCGCGTTTTCTGGGTCCTCCTCGGTCATAGCGCCGAAGCAAGTAAATGAGTCATCAAATCACGAAAGACCACCTTTCCCGCCGAGTACATCAGTGAAGCACGGTGGCTAGCTAGTTGGGCTAGTGTGACCAATTAGCTAGGCCGCCGCCACATTTGTTTTTTCAGCCCTTTTTTATCTCCTTGCCGGCAGGTAAATTTAAATATCCACCGCGGCGTTGCTCTGGTGTTTGGGTGCGGCAGGATTTTAAATTTTTGATTGACGGGAGCAGGCGCGGCAGGATTTTTAATTTTTTGATTGACGGGAGCAGGCGTGGCAGCAATTAGTCACGACGACTCCGCCTGTAAAACCCACTGCTCCCTGATGTGAGAAGTCGTTGACTGGTGTTTTCCCATGGTGAAAACCAAAAGATTCCCCGCTCCTCGGCTGGCTCCCTCCGCCTTCCCGTAGATTGCATTGCCTTTCAGCCGTTTCGCCCCCTTTGCTTCCTCTCCCCATTGCTTCTACCTGGTGCCATGGCGGCGCAGCAGATCATGGAGTCTGAGGTGAGGCGCCTGACATAGGAGCTCCAGGCCAAGGATGCGGAGCTCGGGGCCAAGGACGTGGAGCTCCGTGAGCTCAAGGAGGAGAGGAGTGCCATGCTCCTCCATTATGTGCGGGAGTTTACGGAGCTTCAAAAGCGGCAGGCGTCCACCACAAAGATGCTCGAGGCGTCGGCGGCGTTGCTACAGAAAGCGGGAGATACGATAGGCCGTCAGGGGAGCCGGCTGGAGCGCGAGCAGACCGATCGTGACGAGGTCCAGGATCACCTCAGCCGCTTGGTGGACCAAGTTGCCACGCATGTGTTGCGGCTGCGCGATGCCTACCGTCGTCCCAGCGCGACCATGCCGGTCGTCGGGCTAAACCCGTTTGACCACCCCGTCGACTTCAACAAGCTGCGGCTTCCTGACCTGGTCTCCTTCTTCACCTATATCTCCGAGGAGCTGAGCCGTCTCCGCGCGATGGTGGGGTGGAGCTGGACAAGGAGGGTTGCAGGCTGCCGTCACCGTTGCCGGGCGAATCCTCTCAGGGCTCCGACACCGGAATCCGTTCGTGCCATTGGATGCCATCTTTGACGAGCTGGCTCCCGTCGACCGGGAGCGGGCTCTATGGGCGGTTGCACCCTGCATCACCAACATCGTGCGCCTCGAGAAGCAGAGGGACTTCGGTGGTGTTTAGGCGTCCTCTACATGGGCATGTCCATGTCTCGGCGCAACATGACCGTTGGATCAAACTCAGACGATGTCGATCAGTCACTGTAGCACAAAGCGTGTGGGTGTGTTTGGTTGCATTCTCATCTCAATATAGTTGTTCCCTCTTCGTGTATTTGTGTTAACCTACTAGTGTGGACTCATGCACCCTTCATGCACTCTGCCAAACACCCAAAAGTGGGTCGAGAAGGGAACTTTTGCTCCCATCCCGTGCGTGCACCCTTCATACACCCTGCCTAATACTGATTCGTGCTTCATATGGTTCATGTTTCATGGAGTACTGTAGCACCGTACTCTCCGTGCGCTGTAGACCTAGTTCAGTTAACATTGATCTCACCGTTCATTCTCAACCGCACAGTCAAAAAAGCAGTACTATGTTACATTACTGTTCATATAGTTAACATGCGCACAACATCATTTGTTATCGTCATATCTTACTACACTAGCAACAAGATTATGAGGTACTCACGTATGAACCACTGCACATGCCTAGTAGTAGTAGCACTGTGTATGTTCAAGTGGCTACCGTGTTTCGCACTCCTCCGTCGTAAGAGTGGAAACGCTTGCTGTAATCATTTTTTTCCAGAAAAACAATGGACATGCTCTACTGTGCGGATCCTCCTCGACGGTCGTCGGGAACCTTGCTAGTCACTTTCACCGACGTGTGGGACAGCCAGCATCGGGATCCACCAGCCATGCACTAAATTACTCCGTAGTAGAGTGCCCAACTACACGGTAGACTACCCCGATCGACGCGCCACAGTAATGCCCAATGAGCCGTCAAATCACAAAATCCCCTCCTTTCCAGCAATAAGTTGGACGGACGAAGCAACCATCATTTCACTCTTCTCTCTCAGCTTCCTCTCTACCCAACTCGCTTCTCCCTCATCTGGTTCCTCATTTCTTCAAGAAAACCCCGACCTTCTTCTGCCGTTGTTCTTCTCTCCCAAAGAAGGAAAGGTGAGCGCATCAATGGTGTTGAGTCTGGCCAAGGCCCGGTCTTGCAACCCCGAGACTGATCCTATAACTCCTTCTCTGTTCTTCTTTTGGGTTTGTGATTATGGTTTCTTTTCTTTTATTTACATTTGACAGTTTCTTGATGGACGCTGGAGCACCGGCCGAAGTGATGTCTATGGCTCTGGCCAAAACCGTCGAGGCTCATGGTACGAAGAAGCGCAAGCACCCTGCCGAGACTACTGCACACAAACTCAAAGCCATCGCCCTATCCAAGCCCCCCTCTCCGGGATCCCTCATTAAGCAAGTCCAGGTAATATCTCTTCTTGATGATCTTGATCGTGTTTTTTCATCTAACACGCAGTACTAATACTAGTAGTACAACTTTCTGGGTGATCTTGCATGTGATTTTTGTGTGCCAAATGACGGTTCCAAATTCCTCTTTTGACCAAAACATGCGAGAGGTTGACACTGATTTCTTATAGATTACTTTCAACTACTTTATGAACATCAATGCTACCTTTGAAGAGGGTATATTTGCCTCAGTAACTTGTGTTATGGATATTGCAAGTAATCCCTCTGCTCTCATGCCTTTGAAGACATGTTCTAGTGTCTTTGTTCACTCATTTCTGTGCCTATATGTAGTCATATATGGAGTAAAATATCGAAAATCATCTTATATTTCTGAACGGAGGTAGTAATTAAATATTTGGTTTCTGTTTGAATTAGAACCAGGTCCGCGGTGGAGATGAAGTTCTCAAAGTCATGCCATGTGAACTGGAAGACCTGAGGATGAGTTCTACTCCTAAACTATCCAACTGTTGTGTCCTTGTCGTCACGTGTCCTGAACTAGTGTTTTCCTGTAGCATTGTTGTCAGGTGTGTTCTCGAGGCTGTACTTGACCACAACAATTTCCTGGCTGTGCCTTCGATTACGAAGTGTGTGGTTCATGTAAAGCTTCCGGACAAATCTAATGCGGCCTATCTTTTTTTTTGAAAGGATAATGCGGCCTATCTTGATCGTCATGTTTATGAGTGGAAAGACCACTCTGTTAGGTTCTCCAAGGTTGACGAGATGGTGATGGTGCCGGTAGACATCTCTCACGAATTCCATGGCCTAGTCAGTTATGCGGGGTTCATCCCGTAGGTCGGTGGCAAGAAATAGTCTGCAGAGTTTAATTAGTGCAACTTTGCTTGTCTGTAGTAAGTACTATTGTTCAATACTTGATTTGTGTTTGTGAATCCTGTATTGTTTAGTACTGCCGCTTTTGGTGTGTGGTGAGTCCTGAGAATAGTCTATGTTAATGTCTGTCCACTCAATTTAGTCTGTATATTTTGAAGTATCCAGATCATCTTTTTTGTGAGGATGGTTTATCAATTATGGTTACACTCCAATATCTGTATGCATTGCAGGGTTTATCGCACCCACCAGGATTTCCAGTCCCATGGATGTTTGGTCCATACGATTTGTCACGACCTTTGGACTGTCCTGCTTGTGGGAGTAGGCGGGGGCCCTGCATGCCACGTGTAGTTAGACGATCAATCTTATGTTTAGTACTTCAACATAGTGATTTCCTGGTAAGGATTCACTCGTGTCACATCAAGTAAATCTTATTGATTTACTGTCTAAATCTTATTCATTTAATGTTATGTTTTCTTTCTTTTGCTGCAATTTTACGATGCAAGTTTTGCCATGTGACATTCATCACAGAATAAACCGTTTGGTTTGCTCTACGATGGCTATTTTTGCAGGTTTCACTTCTTATGTCGTGTCAGTAAAGAAGGCACTGTCCATCACTTATATTACTAGAAAAATTGGACCAGTCTGTTGTCTGAGTACAAGCTGAATCCCTATGATGAACTGCAGTTTAGTTTAACAAACACGCCACAAGTAGTCCTTCTCGCGTTTAAAAGAAATGAAGAAAAAGACTGGATCATGGTCACAGAGCCTAGTCAAGTTAGAAAGCTGATCATAGCAGACCAGACACGATCGCCGCTGTCTCGCGCATCGGTACCACCATCAGCAATGGATCGAGCACTAGCAGTTGCTCTAGCACTGACAGCGGCATCAGCTCAGTCTGATCCAGCTGAGGATTGGGCACCGACCGCGTCAGCGGATCAGGCTGGTCTACCGGAGGATCGGGCATCGACACCGGCACCTGCTCCGACACCGGCACCAGCTCTACAAGGAGCACCATCTCCGGCAGCAGGAGCGGCACTACCAGTCGCACCGGCACGGAAACCAGCAACGGCTTCGGCACCTGCACCAACACTTGCACTTGCATCTACTCTGGCCCGTGCAGCGGCAACGGAACCAGCTGTTGCACCAGCAATAGACCGGGTTGCAGTTCGCACTTCATATACCAAAGTCCTTACAAAAACGGACATGTCCACCTTCTTGGTAGGCATTGGCCGCCCAAGTGCTTCTTTCTTTTTTCTTTCCATGTTGTTTCACATGATTCACTGTGTTGATCTAACTGTTTGTGTATGTCTTCTTGTTTGCAACCAGAGAATTCCTAGAGCAACAAGGGAGTCGTTCAACAATCCGGGCGACCGTGGCCAAGTTTCTCTTACCATGCGCAACCTTGGTGTGAATGAACCTGCTCAATATACCATAAGTACAAAGGATGGCCGCATGATGATTGATGCTAAAGGATGGTCAAGGTTCAAATCTAAATCATATCTTGCGGTAGGGGATGATGTCAAAATCAAACTTTCTCGGCAAGGAGAGCTGGTCCAAATCAACTTTGAAATTCTTCAGTAGCAGCACGCAACTGCCGAACTGATCTATCCTCCGAGAGATTTTGATGTAATAATCCGGCATGGTGAAACAAGTGTCCTATGTGTATAAGCAGTACGACAGTATCATTGATAGAATTGCAACTTTGATTGCTGGTTAGGAACTATCGTTCGATTTCATTCCAACAGTTGCCGTGCTTTATTCAATTTTGTGTATTCACCTTGCGACAGCATCTAAAACCAGCGCCGTACCGATCGCTTGCAATATGAAAAGCGCTGAGGTAGAACACATGGGCCGCCAAACATGCAGGCCCACCGGCCTGTGGCCCAAAGTCCAGAATCGTGAGCCTGTCTGAGTATTATATTCTCAGCTAAACCCCCATAATGCCCGTGCGTTGCACGTAACATTAAGATGCATTTGTATGAGTATTTTATCTTGTGAGAGAAAAGGATGAACGAGGGAAGGCCTTATTCACAAATGTGGAGAGGTGTGTGGGTACCTTTTTGCAAAATTGCCATAGTTTCCTTCCTATGTGTCAAATATAAATCGGACGGCCTATATTGCAGGATGGCAGGCACACCATCATCACCAACTCGTCTATACTTGGTTAAAAAAACTCTGTTTTTTGTAATTATATATGTTATATATATTTCCCTTGATTTTTCTTATGTATAAAGTTGTGATATAAAAGATTTTTATATTTCTTTACAGAGGGAGTATCTCTATGTCAAAAATATATTTATGTGTAACTAGTTACTCCTGTCTTTCTACTTCCTTTCGTTGATATGTGGGGCATCCGGCTGAAGGAAATATGCCCTAGAGGCAATAATAAAGTTATTATTTATTTCCTTATATCATGATAAATGTTTATTATTCATGCTAGAATTGTATTAACGGGAAACATGATACATGTGTGAATACATAGACAAACAGAGTGTCACTAGTATGCCTCTACTTGACTAGCTCGTTAATCAAAGATGGTTATGTTTCCTGGCCATAGACATGAGTTGTCATTTGATTAACTGGATCACATCATTAGGAGAATGATGTGATTGACTTGACCCATTCCGTTAGCTTAGCACTTGATCGTTTAGTATGTTGCTATTGCTTTCTTCATGACTTATACATGTTCCTATGACTATGAGATTATGCAACTCCCGTTACCGGAGGAACACTTTGTGTGCTACCAAACGTCACAATGTAACTGGGTGATTATAAAGGTGCTCCACAGGTGTCTCCGAAGGTACTTGTTGGGTTGGCGTATTTCGAGATTAGGATTTGTCACTCCGATTGTCGGAGAGGTATCTCTGGGCCCACTCGGTAATGCACATCACTATAAGCCTTGCAAGCATTGTAACTAATGAGTTAGTTGCGAGATGAAGTATTACGGAACAAGTAAAGAGACTTGCCGGTAACAAGATTGAACTAGGTATTGAGATACCGGCAATCGAATCTCGGGCAAGTAACATACCGATGACAAAGGGAACAACGTATGTTGTTATGCGGTTTGACCGATAAAGATCTTCGTAGAATATGTAGGAGCCAATATGAGCATCCAGGTTCCGCTATTGGTTATTGACCGGAGACATGTCTCGGTCATGTCTACATAGTTCTCGAACCCGTAGGGTCCGCACGCTTAAAGTTTCGATGACGATTGTATTATGAGTTTATGTGTTTTGATGTACCGAAGGTAGTTCGGAGTCCCGGATGAGATCGGGGACATGACGAGGAGTCTCGAAATGGTCGAGACGTAAAGATCGATATATTGGACGACTATATTCGGACATCGGAAAGGTTCCGAGTGATTCGGGTATTTTTCGATGTACCGGGGAGTTACGGGAATACTGGGGAAGAAGTATATTGGCCTTATTGGGCTTTAGGGGAGAGAGAGAGAGGCAGGTCGCGCCCCCCCCCCCCCAATGACTAGTCCGAATTGGACTAGGGGGAGGGGCGGCGCCCCCTCCTTCCTTCTCTTCTCTCTTCCCCTTCCTTGTCTCCTACTCCTACTACATGGAAGGGGAGGAATCCTACTCCCGGTGGGAGTAGGACTCCTCCAGGGCGCGCCATAGGGGCCGGCCCTCTCCCCCTCCTCCACTCCTTTATATACGTGGCCAGGGGGCACCCCATAGACACAACAATTGATCTCTTGGATCTTTTAGCCGTGTGCGGTGCCCCTCTCCACCATAGTCCACCTCGATAATATCGTAGCGGTGCCTAGGCGAAGCCCTGCGTCGGTAGCATCATCATCACCGTCATCACACCGTCGTGCTGACGGAACTCTCCCTTGATGCTCTGCTGGATCAGAGTTCGTCGGACGTCATCGAGCTGAACGTGTGCTGAAATTGGAGGTGTCGTGCGTTCGGTACTTGGATCGGTCAGATCGTGAAGACGTACGACTACATCAACCACGTTGTCATGACGCTTCCGCTTTCGGTCTACGAGGGTATGTGGACACACTCTCCCCTCTCATTGCTATGCATCACCATGATCCTGTGTGTGCATAGGAAATTTTTGAAATTACCACGTTCCCAACAGTGGCATCAGAGCCAGGTTTTATGCGTAGATGTTATATGCACGAGTAGAACACAAGTGAGTTGTGGGCGATACAAGTCATACTGCTTACCAGCATGTCATACTTTGGTTTGGCGGTATTGTTGGATGAAGCGGCCCGGACCAACATTACGCGTACGCTTACGTGAGACTGATTCTACCGACGTGCTTTGCACACAGGTGGCCAGTGGGTGTCAGTTTCTCCAACTTTAGTTGAACCGAGTGTGGCTACGCCCGGTCCTTGAGAAGGTTAAAACAGCACTAACTTGACGAACTATCATTGTGGTTTTGATGCGTAGGTAAGAACGGTTCTTGCTCAGCCCGTAGCAGCCACGTAAAACTTGCAACAACAAAGTAGAGGACGTCTAACTTGTTTTTGTAGGGCATGTTGTGATGTGATATGGTCAAGGCATGATGCTAAAATTTATTGTATGAGATGATCATGTTTTGTAACCGAGTTATCGGCAACTGGCAGGAGCCATATGGTTGTCGCTTTATTGTATGCAATGCAATCGCCCTGTAATTGCTTTACTTTATCACTAAGCGGTAGCCATAGTCGTAGAAGCAATAGTTGGCGAGCCGACAACGATGCTACGATGGAGATCAAGGTGTCGCGCCGGTGACGATGGTGATCATGATGGTGCTTCGGAGATGGAGATCACAAGCACAAGATGATGATGGCCATATCATATCACTTATATTGATTGCATGTGATGTTTATCTTTTATGCATCTTATCTTGCTTTGATTGACGGTAGCATTATAAGATGATCTCTCACTAAATTTCAAGGTATAAGCGTTCTCCCTGAGTATGCACCGTTGCCAAAGTTCTTCGTGCCCAGACACCACGTCATGATCGGGTGTGATAAGCTCAACGTCCATCTACAACGGGTGCAAGCCAGTTTTGCACACGCAGAATACTCAGGTTAAACTTGACGAGCCTAGCATATGCAGATATGGCTCGGAACACTGAGACCGAAAGGTCGAGCGTGAATCATATAGTAGATATGATCAACATAATGATGTTCACCATTGAAAGCTACTCCATTTCACGTGATGATCGGTTATGGTTTAGTTGATATGGAACACGTGATCACTTAGAGGATTAGAGGGATGTCTATCTAAGTGGGAGTTCTTAAGTAATTTGATTAATTGAACTTTAATTTATCATGAACTTAGTCCTGGTAGTATTAGCATATCTATGTTGTAGATCAATAGCTCGCGTTTAGCTCCCCTGTTTTATTTTTGATATGTTCCTAGAGAAGACTAAGTTGAAAGATGTTAGTAGCAATGATGCGGATTGGATCCGTGATCTGAGGATTATCATCATTGCTGCACAGAAGAATTATGTCCTTGATGCACCGCTAGGTGACAGACCTATTGCAGGAGCAGATGCAGACGTTATGAACATTTGACAAAGCTCGGTATGATGACTACTTGACAGTTTAGTGCACCATGCTTTACGGCTTAGAATCGGGACTTCAAAGACGTTTTGAACGTCATGGACCATATGAGATGTTCCAGGAGTTGAAGTTAATATTTCAAGCAAATACCCGAGTTGAGAGATATGAAGTCTCCAACAAGTTCTATAGCTAAAAGATGGAGGAGAATAGCTCAAGCAGTGAGCATGTGCTCAGATTGTCTGGGTACTACAATCGCTTGAATCAAGTGGGAGTTAATCTTCCAGATAAAATAGTGATTGACAGAATTCTCTAGTCACCATCACCAAGTTAGTAGAACTTCGTGATGAACTATAGTATGCAAGGGATGACGAAAACGATTCCCGAGCTTTTCATAATGATGAAATCGATGAAGGTAGAAATCAAGAAAGAGCATCAAATGTTGATGGTTGACAAGACCACTAGTTTCAAGGAAAGGGGCAAAGGAAAGAAAGGGAACTTCAAGAAGAACGCCAAGCAAGTTGCTGCTCAAGTGAAGAATCCCAAGTCTGGACCTAAGCCTGAGACTAAGTGCTTCTACTGCAAAGGGACTGGTCACTGGAAGCGGAACTGCCCCAAGTATTTGGCGGATAAGAAGGATGGCAAAGTGAACAAATGTATATTTGATATACATGTTATTGATGTGTACTTTACTAGTGTTTATAGCAACCCCGTGGTATTTGATACTAGTTCAGTTGCTAAAGTAGTAACTCGAAACGGGAGTTGCAGAATGAACATAAACTAGTTAAGGGTGAAGTGACGATGTGTGTTGGAAGCAGTTCCAAGATTGATATGATCATCATCGCACACTCCCTATACTTTTGGGATTAGTGTTGAACCTAAATAAATGTTATTTGGTGTTTGCGTTAAGCATGAATATGATTTGATCATGTTTATTGCAATACAGTTATTCATTTAAATTAGAAAATAATTGTTGTTCTATTTACATGAATAAAACCTTCTATGGTCATACACCCAATGAAAATGGTTTGTTGAATCTCGATTGTAGTGATACACATATTCATAATATTGAAGCCAAAAGATGCAAAGTTAATAATGATAGTGCAACTTATCTGTGGCACTGCCGTTTAGGTCATATTGGTGTAAAGCGCATGAAGAAACTCCATGCTGATGGGCTTTTGGAATCACTGGATTATGAATCACTTGATGCTTGCGAACCATGCCTCATGGGCAAGATGACTAAGACTCCGTTCTCCGGAACAATGGAGCGAGCCACTGACTTGTTGGAAATAATACATGCCGATGTATCCAGTTCAATAAGTGTTGAGGCTCACGGTGGGTATCATTGTTTTCTGACCTTCACAGATGATTTGAGCAGATATGGGAATATCTACTTGATGAAACATAAGTCTGAAACATTTGAGAAGTTCATATAATTTCAGAGTGAAGAGGAAAATCATTGTAACAAGAAATAAAGTTTCTACGATCTGATCGTAGAGGAGAATATTTGAGTTACGAGTTTGGTCTTCATTTGAAACATTGCGGAATAGTTTCGCAACTCACGCCACCTGGAACACCACAGCGTAATGGTGTGTCCAAACATCGTAACCGTACTTTATTAGATATGGTGCAATCTATGATGTCTCTTACCGATTTACCACTATCATTTTGGGATTATGCATTAGAGACAGCTGCATTCACGTTAAATAGGGCACCATCTAAATCCGTTGAGACGACACCATATGAACTATGGTTTGGCAAGAAACCAAAGCTGTCGTTTCTTAAAGTTTGGGGTTGCAATGCTTATGTGAAAAAGTTTCATACCGATAAGCTCAAACCCAAATCGGAGAAATGTGTCTTCATAGGATACCCAAAGGAGAAAGTTGGGTACACCTTCTATCACAGATCCGAAGGCAAGACATTCGTTGCTAAGAATGGATCCTTTCTAGAGAAGGAGTTTCTCTCGAAAGAAGTGTGTGGGAGGAAAGTAGAACTTGATCAGGTAATTGTACCTGCTCCCTTATTGGAAAGTAGTTCATCACAGAAATTTGTTCCTGTGACTCCTACACCAATTAGTGAGGAAGCTAATGATGATGATCATGTAACTTCAGATCAAGTTACTACCGAACCTCGTAGGTAAACCAGAGTGAGATCCACACCAGAGTGGTACGGTAATCCTATTCTGGAGGTCATGTTACTTGACCATGACGAACCTACGAACTATGAGGAAGCGATGATAAGCCCAGATTCCACAAAATGGCTTGAGGCCATGAAATCTAAGATGGGATCCATGTATGAGAACAAAGTGTGGACTTTGGTTGACTTGCCCGATGACCGGCAAGCCATCGAAAATAAATGGATCTTCAAGAAGAAGACAGATGTTGACGGTAATGTTACTATCTACAAAGCTCGACTTGTCGCGAAAGGTTTTCGACAAGTTCAAGGAGTTGACTACGATGAGACCTTCTCACCCGTATCGATGCTTAAGTCCGTTCGAATCATGTTAGCAATTGCCGCATTTTATGATTATGAAATTTGGCAAATGGATGTAAAGACTGCATTCCTGAATGGATTTCTGGAGAAGAGTTGTATATGATGCAACCAGAAGGTTTTGTCAATCCTAAAGTTGCTAACAAAGTGTGCAAGTTCCAGCGATCCATCTATGGACTGGTGCAAGCATCTCAGAGTTGGAATATACGCTTTGATAAGATGGTCAAAGCATATAGTTTTTATACAGACTTACGGTGAAGCCTGTATTTACAATAAAGTGAGTGGGAGCACTACAGCCTTTCTGATAAGTATATGTGAGTGACATATTGTTGATCGGAAATGATGTAGAATTTTCTGGAAAGCATAAAGGAGTGTTTGAAGAGTTTTTTCACAGAAAGACCTCAGTGAAGCTGCTTACACATTGAGCATCAAGATCTATAGAGATAGATCAAGAGGCTTGATAAGATTTTTCAATGAGTACATACCTTGACAAGATTTTGAAGTAGTTCAAAATGGAACAGTCAAAGAAGGAGTTCTTGTCGGTGTTGCAAGGTGTGAAGTTGAGTAAGACTCAAAGCCCGACCACGGTAGAAGATAGAGAGAGAATGAAAGTCATTCCCTATGCCTTAGCCATAGGTTCTATAAAGTATGCCATGCTGTGTACCAGATCTATTGTATACCCTACACTGATTTTGGCAAGGGAATACAATAGTGATCTAGGAGTAGATCACAGGACAACGGTCAAAATTATCCTTAACGGAATAAGGATATGTTTCTCGATTATGGAGGTGACAGAAGGTTCGTCGTAAAGAGTTACGTCGATGCAAGCTTTGACACCGATCTGGATGACTCTAAGTCTCGATGTAGATACATATTGAAAGTGGGAGCAATTAGCTAGAGTAGCTCCGTGCAGAGCATTGTTGACATAGAAATTTGCAAAATACCTACGGATCTGAATATGGCAGACCCATTGACTAAACTTCTCTCACAAGCAAAACATGATCACACCTTAGTACTCTTTGGGTGTTAATCACATAGCGATGTGAACTAGATTATTGAATCTAGTAAACCCTTTGGGTGTTGGTCACATGACGATGTGAACTATGGGTGTTAATCACATGGTGATGTGAACTATTGAT
This sequence comes from Aegilops tauschii subsp. strangulata, assembly GCF_002575655.3. Taxonomy (NCBI): domain Eukaryota; kingdom Viridiplantae; phylum Streptophyta; class Magnoliopsida; order Poales; family Poaceae; genus Aegilops; species Aegilops tauschii. The sequence goes on along the minus strand of NC_053040.3, from coordinate 409,560,493 downwards.
GCTAAATCACATGGCGATGTGATCTAGATTATTGACTCTAGTGCAAGTGGGAGACTGAAGGAAATATGCCCTAGAGGCAATAATAAAGTTATTATTTATTTCCTTATATCATGATAAATGTTTATTATTCATGCTAGAATTGTATTAACCGGAAACATGATACATGTGTGAATACATAGACAAACAGAGTGTCACTAGTATGCCTCTACTTGACTAGCTCGTTAATCAAAGATGGTTATGTTTCCTGGCCATAGACATGAGTTGTCATTTGATTAACGGGATCAGATCATTAGGAGAATGATGTGATTGACTTGACCCATTCCGTTAGCTTAGCACTTGATCGTTTAGTATGTTGCTATTGCTTTCTTCATGACTTATACATGTTCCTATGACTATGAGATTATGCAGCTCCCGTTTACCGGAGGAACACTTTGTGTGCTACCAAACGTCACAACGTAACTGGGTGATTATAAAGGTGCTCTACAGGTGTCTTCGAAGGTACTTGTTGGGTTGGCGTATTTCGAGATTAGGATTTGTCACTCCGATTGTCGGAGAGGTATCTCTGGGCCCACTCGGTAATGCACATCACTATAAGCCTTGCAAGCATTGTAACTAACGAGTTAGTTGCGAGATGGTGTATTACGGAACGAGTAAATAGACTTGCCGGTAACAAGATTGAACTAGGTATTGAGATACCGACGATCAAATCTCGGGCAAGTAACATACCGATGACAAAGGGAACAACGTATGTTGTTATGCGGTTTGACCGATACAGATCTTCGTAGAATATGTAGGAGCCAATATGAGCATCCAGGTTCCGCTATTGGTTATTGACCGGAGACATGTCTCGGTCATGTCTACATAGTTCTCGAACCCGTAGGGTCCGCACGCTTAAAGTTTCGATGACGGTTGTATTATGAGTTTATGTGTTTTGATGTACCGAAGGTAGTTCGGAGTCCCGGATGAGATCGGGGACATGACGAGGAGTCTCGAAATGGTCGAGACATAAAGATCGATATATTGGACGACTATATTCGGACATCGGAAAGGTTCCGAGTGATTCGGGTATTTTTCGATGTACCGGGGAGTTACGGGAATACTGGGGAAGAAGTATATGGGCCTTATTGGGCTTTAGGGGGGAGAGAGAGAGAGGCAGGTCGCCCCCCCCCCATGACTAGTCCGAATTGGACTAGGAGGAGGGGCGGCGCCCCCTCCTTCCTTCTCTTCTCTCTTCCCCTTCCTTGCCTCCTACTCCTACTACATGGAAGGGGAGGAATCCTACTCCCGGTGGGAGTAGGACTCCTCCAGGGCGCGCCATAGGGGCCGGCCCTCTCCCCCTCCTCCACTCCTTTATATACGTGGCCAGGGGCACCCCATAGACACAATAATTGATCTCTTGGATCTTTTAGCCGTGTGCGGTGCCCCTCTCCACCATAGTCCACCTCGATAATATCGTAGCGGTGCTTAGGCGAAGCCCTGCGTCGGTAGCATCATCATCACCGTCATCACACCGTCGTGCTGACGGAACTCTCCCTCGAAGCTCTGCTGGATCGGAGTTCGTCGGACGTCATCGAGCTGAACGTGTGCTGAACTCGGAGGTGACGTGCGTTCGGTACTTGGATCGGTCGGATCGTGAAGACGTACGACTACATCAACCACGTTGTCATGACGCTTCCGCTTTCGGTCTACGAGGGTATGTGGACACACTCTCCCCTCTCGTTGCTATGCATCACCATGATCCTGTGTGTGCGTAGGAAATTTTTGAAATTACCACGTTCCCCAACACCGGCAACGGGGTCCACGTGCCATATGCACCAAATTAGAGTGCACAACTGCACGGTAGACACACCCCGGTCATAGCGCCGCAGTAATGCCCAATGAGCCGTCAAATCACAAAAAACCCCACCTTTCCAGCTTTAGCAGTAAGCTGGACGGATGAAGCGGCAATATTTCACTGGGCCTGAATCCCCTTCTCCCTCGTCTGCTTGTTCAGAGAAAACCCCCGCTCGGCGATTGCATAGGGTTTTCTCATGGAGAACCAGGTACGAATTCTTCATCCATCCCCGATAAATCCAAGTCCATTGGTCGCGGGTAATCCTAGGATGGCAGCCGCTGCCGTTGATGCATTTTTCTTCCTACTGAATCTAGTGTGTTTCATTTGCAGTGCCCAAAGTGTGAGGACCCTACAGGTTTCTGCGCCCTAGGCGAGACGCCACACTTGTTCCTTCTCATCCTAACACAGGATTTTAAAACGCGCACAGTATGTTCCTAGAATCCTTTTTTCTATCCGGGAGGGTGGGTTTTTTTGAACATGCTGTCGACTAATTTGGAAATTTGGATTGCTATATTTGGATAAAAGGTACTAGTACCATGGTCAACACTACGTGAAGGAGAAATTATTTCTAGATTTGGATAGGGAATACATTGTGTTCTCATATTATTTTTCCTGCAGTGCATTCCTTGCTCTGCCGGAACACATGTACTCAAAATGCTCGGGCTTGCCATAACTGAATACACCAGTTTAATGGTCACGGTAAAGACAAGCCATGGATATAAATTCCGAGTTGGGTTCATGAACCAAGAAGATCGCTGCTTTTTTTATGGCCCAACTTGGATAAACTTTCTCAAGTGTTACGGACTGAAAGTTGGCACACGAATGTTGACGGAAATAGCAGAACCTGGTCTCATCTTCACTGCGATCTTCCACCCCGTCGTCGCTCCAATTGTTCATCCATGTTAGTTTTGTATCTGATTCTTGCTTGTTGCCTCGATTACTTCTTAATCCACCTATTATGTCTAACTAATCACAATTTAACTTTAGAAGTAGCAACGAATCTCTCACGAAGACGCTACTTCTAACTAATATTTTCTCATAATTGGTGGCACGTGTAGGTTTTTTCAGAGTTAAGCAGCCTACTCATTTGTTATTCTACATGAACTCGGCTGTTACTGATGGCACTGAAGTTGACTGGGACGACATCCACAAGTTCCTACACTTTATTGATCGTCTTGAGGTCCTTGTGGGGCATTTCAATGGTGGAAGGCCACGTGGGATATGTGTGCCACTGCTGCACTCGTTGAACAGGTCCAACTGTGTTGAGAAACTTATGGTACGAGCTGTTTTCTGTTATATATGTTGTTCATAAACTCTTGCTTATGCACAGTTTTACAGCCGTGATCTTCTTGAAACAGAAACTGCCCAGTTCTATTGTTCCTATACAGATGCCTAACCATGGTCGGGTCAGACTTGCGCTTGGTCACAACATGATGTTTATGTCGACCTACTCCATTCCCCTTGGAGGTGAAAAGATACTTATTCATGGGTGGTCTCAAATAATGAAGGCCCGTCCATCTTGGAGAATAGGACACAAGATTATGTTCCTGCTTTTCCATGGCTCTAAAGCGAATATCCTATTTATTGACCACATTGCAAGATGAAGCCACTTTCAGAAGGTTGTGGATGCGTGGGGTGGCGTCTGGGCCTTGTCCTGGGGCTTGGTGGCCTCACCCTTGGTTAACTGTAGGCAAAGTAGCACTTTTCGAGGCGTGCTTTGTACGGTTGAACCTGTATAAGTACTCATACTGCTTTCAGCTATGGTTGTTAAGTGCCCCTGCTGGTTTCAGTTAAGGTTGTTAAGTACTCCTGCTGCTTTTACAGTCTGTCGTGTTTCTTTAGTCATGTCTTCCTCCAGACGCCAAAACCAAACCAGCGCCAGCGGGGTCGCCTGCTTCTACCTCCCACGGCTGGTTGCGCCTCAGCGCACGCACCGCCGCCCCACCGTCTCCTAAATCGTTAACGCCAACGTCCGAGGCCTCACCGTCGTCCTCCGTGCGCTTTGGTGCACTCGCCGGGGCGCCGCCCTCTCGCGTTGTCAACATGGTAAACAAACAAGAGGATTCAACAGAGGACTGTGCGTGGAGAGGATGACAGTAGGGGCCCACCATGTCCATGGCTGGACGCAAGGAAGTTCCTCATTTTTTGTTATATATACTCCATTGCCAGTGTATGGAAAAAGAAAATGCTTCCTACTAGTGGTTTCCTGACATCTGGGACCCACGACATTGTCAGCGTATATAGTCAATAGACAAGAGAACAGCACAAGATCGGCTGACACTTGGGACGTAGCTGCTTGAGCAGTATTTTTATTATTATTGTTGAGACAGAGCAGGGTTTCAACTGGGTTGTGGCCCGTCTAGCCCAGGCTTATATTTTATGTTCACCACAAGACCGGCCCAGCTATTTTTTTCTTTGTGAAAATGAGCCCAGTTTATTTTTTCTGAAGAATACCCAATACAGAACTACTTATTTTTCTACGCCCTGATGGGCTGCAACTCTTTCAAGATGCCTGCAAATCTTGAAAGTAATATGAAATGGGCTGTAAATATAAAAACAAATGACAAATTGGCAATTACTTTATAATTTTTGAATTTTTTCACATTTTCAGATTCCAATTTCACTGGGTTTTAACCTAATTTAAATATATCTTCAAAGTACTTTAAATTTGGCTCGACATTTCGGTATTAAAAATAGTTTGGAACCCACAGAAATATGCGAAATTTCGTTTAAATTTTTAACCCTGGCCCTGGCCAACAAAAAAACGGACTGCAATAAATTGCATAAGAAGTTGCAATGAGCTATATATAAATTATTAAAAAATAGGGAATGGTCTGACTTGTGGGCCTATTAAGTTGACGCGTATGCAAGATTTTTTTACTTATTATATACAACAACAAACGATTCTAGCAGATGTAGCCGTTGGATGTCAATCCAACGGCCGTCGTGTTTCTTTAATCTCTGATCTTCTTGCTCCAGCCGCCAAATCCAGCACCGGCGGGACCGCCTGCTCCCACCCCCTGTGGCTGGCTGTGCTGCCACGCAGGCCTCACCGCCCCCTACTACTCCCACTGTTGGTCAGGCCATCCCTCTACTCACCCACATCCCTCCACTATTGTGGCTTCGCCGCCTTGGGGTCATTCCCTTCCTGGGTCTCGTCGTCGTCCATCGCGCTGGTGTTCTCGGCACGGTGTGGTCAACGTTGTCAACAAACGACAACATCGGAAGAGGGATGTACATGGAGAGGCTGACAGTTGGGACCCACATGGTCCATGGCCACACGCAAGCAAGTACCTCCTTATTATGCCAAAAAGAATGAATACTCCCGCTGACAGCTCGGACCCACCAGCTATATCTTCGCACTCAGGGAAGTGCCTCATTATTACGCACACAAAAATGAATACTCCCCCTGCTTGTGGGACCCACCATAGTGGGAGGCTAACTTGTGGACCTACTAAGTTGCCGCGGATGGAGGGATTTGTCAACTTAGTCAACAAACGATTCTATCACCAGTGACCGTTGGATTGTTAACATCCAACGGTCGTCATGCTTCTTCAACCTCTGATTTTCTTGCTCCAGCCGTCCAAACCACCACGTGCTCTTGCCTCCCGTGGCCGGCTATGCTGCCGCGGAGGCCTCACCACCCCCTACTACTCCCATCGCTGGCCAGGCCATCCACTCACCCACACCGTCTGTTATTCTGCGGCGACAGCAGCCTCACACCGCAGCCGAACCAGCGAACCCTCGTACCCCTCTCCGCGTGGGCCTCCACTACTACGTCTTCCCCGGCTCTGCGTCGTCCCCTTCCTAGGTCTCGCCGTCGTCCACTGCCCTGGTGCTCTCGGCGTGGCATGGTCAACGTGGTCAATGAACGACTTCCATCGGAAGAGTACTGTACGTGGAGAGGCTGACAGCTGGGTCCATGGCCGCAGCAAGGAAGTGCCTCCTTATTACGCGGAAAATAATGATTCCTCCACCTGACAGCAGGGACCCGCCGGACGGGCCACCGTATTTTGCAAAAAAAATGATTCGCCCCCTGGCTGCTGGGACCCACGAGCTACATCTTCGCACGCAAGGAAGTGCCTGACAGTCGGGACCCACCTGGTCGAAGCGTACGTAGCATTGTCATTCTGGTCGCGAACGTGTACGTACATACTTGTCGATCGGTCTGTCTGCAGGCTGCAACGATGAACCGTGGCCGTGTAAGGAAGGGCACGTGTCGTAGTAGAGGCCCGCACATGTCGTAGTAGAGGCACGCACGTGTCGTAGTAGAGGCGCGCACGTAGCATGTACACGTACGTACAACCAGGGTGCAAGAAAGTAAATACGGCCACGTACGTACGTACATACGGGCGGGGTCTCGAACGCCTACTCACGCATACGTACGGCCAGGGCTCGTGTACATGGCTGGGTCGGAACAGAGAAACTGCGTCGTTGTCGTGTTCATGGGGAGGCAACAGAATGCGTCGTGTTCATCGAGAGGCAACGGAATACGTCGTGTTCATCGGGAGCCAACCGGCTTGGACGGAACAGCCGATGGAAACGAGGCCTGGCGTACCGAAGAACGGAGGAAACGACCTTGTGTTCGACCGGCCACAGTCGAAACGGGATCCTATTCATCTGGAGGGGTCTGGCGTACCGCAAAACGGAGGAAACGGACTTCTCTTGGACCTCCTACGGTCGAAACGGGGTCCTGTTGATCGGGAGGGGTGTGGCGTACCGCAAAACGGATGAAACGGACTTGTGTTGGAGCGCTACAGTCGAAACGGGGGTCCTGTTCATCGGGAGGGGTGTGGCGTACCGCAAAACGAGACTCCACGAGATAGTGTTCATCTCCACAGTCGACCTCCTCCAGCCTCCACGGGCTACTGTTCATCCAGCGTCGACCTCCTCCAGCCTCCACCTGCGACTGTTCATCCACGGGCTCCTGTTCATCCAACCTCCACCGCTCCTCCACAGGCTACTGTTCAACCAGCCCTCTCCACGGGGTCCTATTCAACCACCCCTCCACGGGCTACTGTTCATCCAGCCCTCCACCGGCTACTGTTCAACCAGCCCTCCACAGGGTCTTGTTCATCCAGCCCTCCACGGGGTCCTGTTCATCCACCCCCCCAACCGGCTCGATCGATCGGGGTTCTGTTCATCTAGAGGCAACACCACGGGGTCCTGTTCATCCAACCCCCCACCGGGAACTGTTCATCCAACCCCCCCCCAACAACGCTCACTGTTCATCAAGAGGCAGCATCGATCGACTTCAGTTAGCAGCAGTAGCGAAGGAATCGCTCGATCAGGTTCAATTAACATCCATCGATCAATCGCTCGGGTTCAGTACTGCGTAACCTGTAGTGCAATCGCTCGGGTTCAGTAGGCGAACGCCTCGCTCGGGTTCAGTTAGAGCCCAACGCCTCGCACCCACGCGCGTACGTGTACGATGGAAACGCGCAAACCTCCGTGCATCGCTCGGCCCCGACCACCCACCGTAACCGGGAACTCCCCGATATTTTCCTCACCCTCACTTCTACCACGGTTTTTTCCGTCATGGACGGCCCAAAGAATGTCATGCAGTTGCGTCTCCGGCCCGCCCAGGACGAAAAGCCCATTTTCTGTCATGATTTTTTGTCATAGAAGTAGGAGCCCACCACATCTATGATGATACCGGGTTTTGTCACAATTATCGTCATAGAAGTGTCATAAGCATGACAGAAAAAAATCATTCGGCCTAAAATGTCACGGATGTGTCTTTTTTTTGTAGTGATTGTTTAAGCAATCTTGATCGAGTTTTGCAGCGATGTGAACAAACAAATCTTATCTTGAATTGGGAGAAGTGCCACTTTATGGTTAATGAAGGCATTGTCTAGGGTCATAAAATTTCTGAAAGAGGTATTGAAGTGGACAAAGCTAAGGTTGATGCAATTGAGAAAATGCCATGCCCTAAAGATATAAAAGGTATTCGTAGTTTCTTAGGTCATGCTGGTTTCTATAGAAGATTTATCAAAGACTTCTCTAAAATTTCTAGGCCTCTTACGAATCGTTTGCATAAGGATATTCCTTTTGTTTTCGATGATGATTGTTTAGAAGCCTTTGAAACACTCAAGAAAGCCTTAATTTCTGCACCTACTGTTCAACCACCTGATTGGAACTTGCCTTTTCAAATTATGTGTGACGCTAGTAATTATGTTGTTGGTGTTGTTCTAGGATAAAGAGTTGATAAGAAATTGAATGTTATTCATTATGCTAGTAAAACTCTAGACAGTGCTCAATGAAACTATGCTACTACTGAAAAAGAATTCTTAGCAGTGGTGTTTGCTTGTGATAAATTTAGACCTTATATTGTTGATTCCAAAGTAATTGTTCACACCGACCATGTTGCTATTAAATATCTTATGGAAAAGAAAGATGCTAAACCTAGACTTATTCGATGTGTTCTCTTGTTATAAGAATTTGATTTACATATCATTGATAGAAAAGGAGCTGAGAACCCCGTAGCTGATAATTTATCTAGGCTTGAAAATGTGCCTGATGACCCACTACCTATTGATGATAGTTTTATGGATGAGCAGTTAGCTGCAATAAATGATGCTTATAGTACTCCTTGGTATGCTGACTATGCTAATTACATTGTTGCTAAATATTTACCACCTAGCTTTACATACCAACAAAAGAAAAAAATTCTTCTATGATTTAAGACATTACTTTTGGGATGACCCACATCTTTATAAAGAAGGAGTAGATGGTATTATTAGACATTGTGTACCTGAGCATGAACAGGGACAAATCCTACGGAAATGTCACTCTGAAGATTATGGAGGGCATCATGCTAGAGATAGAACTGCTCACAAGGTATTGCAATCTGGATTTTATTGGCCTACTCTCTTCAAGGATGCCCGTAAGTTCGTCCTATCTTGTGATGAATGTCAAAGAATAGGTAATATCGGTGAGCGTCAAGAAATGCCTATGAACTATTCACTTGCTGTTGAACCATTTGATGTTTGGGGATTTGATTACATGGGACCTTTTCCTTCCTCTAATGGGTATACACATATTTTGGTTGTTGTTGATTATGTTACTAAATGAGTAGAAGCTATTCCAACTAGTAGTGCTGATCACAACACCTCTATTAAAATGCTTAAGGAGGTTATCTTCCCAAGGTTTGGAGTCCCTAGATATTTAATGACTGATGGTGGTTCACACTTTATTCATGGTGCTTTCCGTAAAATGCTTGCCAAGTATGATGTTAACCATAGAATTGCATCACCTTATCATCCTCAATCTAGTGGTCAAGTTGAACTTAGCAATGGAGAAATAAAATTAATTTTGCAAAAGACTGTCAATAGGTCTAGGAAGAATTGGTCTAAGAAATTAGATGATGCACTTTGGGCTTATAGAACAACATATAAAAATCCTATGGGTATGTCTCCTTATAAAATGGTTTATGGAAAAGCTTCTCATTTGCCTCTTGAGTTAGAACATAAAGCATATTGGGCCATCAAAGAGCTCAACTATGATTTCAAACTTGCTGGTGAAAAGAGGTTACTTGATATTAGCTCATTAGATGAATGGAGAACCCAAGCTTATGAAAATGCAAAATTATTCAAAGAAAAAGTTAAAAGATGGCATGCCAAAAGAATCCGAAAGCGTGAGTTTAAAGTCAGAGAATATGTTCTTTTGTACAACTCTCGTTTCAGATTCTTTGCAGGAAAACTCCTCTCAAAATGGGAAGGCCCCTATGTTATCGAGGAGGTTTATCAGTCTGGAGCCATCAAAATAAATAATGCCGAAGGTACTAACCCGAAGGTTGTCAATGGGCAACGAATAAAACATTATATCTCAAGTACGCCCATTAAAGTTGAAAGTAATATTATCCAAACTTTGACACCAGAAGAACACATAAAAGAGTCCTTCTGGAACACTCCAGAATCGTGTAAATAAGGAGGTACGTGATACGGTAAGTAAACGGACTCCGAAAAATCCGCAAAAATATTTTTTGTCAGTTTTGGGATATTTAGAAAAATAGGAAAATAAGAAACTTTCAGGAAGCGTACCCTGGTGGGCACAAGACACCAGGGCGCGCTTGTGCCAGGCGCGCCCAGGTGGGTTGTGCCCACCTGGGGCACCTTCCGGACTCCCTTTTTCTACCGCATGCTTGTCCTCCAAAATGAAAAATCTTTATATACTCCCTAAACCTGTTGACCATCGTATCGCGGAGAAATCCTCTGTTCTCTTTTCGTGCTGTTTTCCTGTTAGATCTGAAAATATGTCATCCCAAGACTCTAAGGGTGAGAGCTATGTTGCTGATTTCATCACAAACCCCAAATCCTATGGGGATGAGAGGCACTATGGCTGGACCTTCGAAGAAGATGAAGATGAATCGATTCCTCCCTGGTTCAAAAACGAAAGCATGGAGGCATTATGCAAGAGGATAATAAAACTCGAGATAGATAACGACGAGTTGAGGATAGATAATTTATTCTCCGTCAGAAGTTGGAGGAAGCGAAGGGCAAACCCTCTACTTTTTCACCACCACCACCACCATCTTCTTCACCACCAAAAGAAAACTGGGTATCGGGTATGGGCACTCCCCTTGGCTTTCGCCAAGCTTGGGGGAGGTGCCCCGGTATCGTATCATCCCACTATCTTTTTGCCTTTACTTATTTTAGTTCGATCTTTTGCTTTAGATGAATAAAATTTTAGTTCGATCCTTTCTTTTTTGAGAGTTTGCTTAGTGATCTATCCTTGTAATCGTGTGCAAGATATATAATAAAGTTTAGTTTGAATTTTTGCTTTCTTTACTTTCATGTTGCAAATAAAAGAAAAGAAATACGGAAGAAAAAGAGAAAGGAAATAAATAAAAGGAAAGAAATTATGAAAAAGATCATATACTAATCTTATGGTAGGTGATGACACCACATAAGGAAAAGTATAAGTAGAAAATTTTATTAGAGATTGACAAACATAGCATTAGTCAATGATGCAACTTATGAAAGAATTAATAAGGGAAGAGAAGATTCACATATAAATATACTATCCTAGAAATCTTTTGTGATTGTGAGCCCTCGTCAAAATATTTATGCCAAAATTGTTGACGTTGGACAAGGAAGACAACTTAGAGCATCTCCAGCCGCGCCCCCAACAGGCCCCCCAGGCCACTTTTTCGGCGTCCGCGCCAAAAAACGCCCCAGTCGCGCCCCCAGGACGCCGAAAAGCGCTGGTTCGGCCCGTTTTTGGGCCGGGCGGTCGCAGGCCGAACCCGGCGCCGATCGGGGGCTCCGGGGCAAGGGAAAAGCGTGGCTGGCCCACACCGTCAGGTGAAAAGTCAAGTTTTTTTCCCCGACTCGCCTCCCACCCCCCGCGCCCTCGGCCACCACTAGCTGTATCCCGGCGCCGCCCGCCGCCCATCACCGCTAGATAGCTAATCCCCACCAAAAAATAGCAAAGGTTCGCCGAGGCAGCCCCTCCAACAGCAGCTGGGCATTTCCGGCCGCGGAGGGGCAGTTTAGCGGCGGGTACACGCCCACCGGGCGCAAGGTGTTCGGCGATTTGCCTGCCTCGGTGATGGACTCGGATGACGAGGAAGCGCTCGCCGCGCTGCTGGAGGAGGAAGCCGAGGCCGACGTCCAGGAAGAAGAGCATATCATGGTGCTCGCCGCCCTCGCCCAGCTGCTGGCGAGCAATGAAAAACCGCGGCGAGGTGGCTCGGCGCCGGGGCGGGTGAAAGCAAAGAACCAGCATCGTCTCGAAGGCTACTGCATGCTCTACTCCGACTACTTCACCGATGCTCCACTTCACGGCGACAAAACATTTCGGTGCCGTTATCGGATGAGCCGAAAGCTCTTCCTCAGGATTGTGAATTCCATCTGGGAGTTTGACAACTACTTCAAGTGCAAGATGGATTGCACCGGCAAACTTGGATTCACCTCGATCCAAAAGTGCACGACAGCGATGAGGATGCTTGCATACGGAGCTCCCGGTGATTCACTCGACGACTATGGGCGCATGGCCAAGTCCACCAGCATAGAGTGTTTCTACAAGTTCTGTCGGGCAGTGGTGGCAGTGTTTGGACCTCAATACTTGAGAACACCCAATGCGGAAGACACTGCTTGGATCCTAGCACAGAATGAAGCAAGAGGATTTCCTGGGATGCTTGGAAGCATCGACTGCATGCATTGGAAATGGAAGAATTGCCCATTTGCTTGGTAGTGGATGTACAAAGGCGCCAAAGGCGGTTGCAGTGTGGTACTTGAGGCGGTGGCCACACAGGACCTCTGGATTTGGCACTCCTTCTTTGGTATGCCAGGAACTCATAATGACATCAACGTGATGTGGTGCTCCCCTGTCTTTGCCAAGCTTGTTGAAGGTCATTCTCCTCCGGTGAACTTCGAGGTCAATGGGCGGCACTACAACAAGGGGTACTACCTAGCTGATGGCATCTATCCGAGATGGTCTACATTTGTGAAGACTATCTCAAATGCTGTGCCAGGAGGCAAGAAGTTCCACTTTGGCAAGGTGCAGGAGGCTTGCCGGAAGGATGTCGAGCGGGCATTTGGTGTGCTCCAATCTCGATTTGCTGTTGTCCGGTACCCTGCTCAGACCTGGTCGAAAGATCAAATGTGGGAGATCATGACTTGCTGTGTCATCTTGCACAACATGATCATCGAGAGCGAGCAAGAAGACCTAGTGTTTGACACTGAACCATACTATAGGCAGGGTCCTCTAGCCAAAGTTGATCACCAGCTACCGGCAACCTGGACTGCCTACCTCAGTATGCGTCAGGAGATCCGAGACCCACATGTGCATCATCAGCTGCAGCAGGATCTGGTGGAGCACATATGGAGGCTCAAGGGCGACGCGGGGTGCGACGTGTGATGAAATATGAATTTTTATTTGTTGAACTATATAATTTGCATTGAACTATTTGTTGTTGTACTATTTTGTTGAACTATTTGATTTTCCGTGATGAACTATGTGATAAAAACATATTTATATTGATAATTCAACGCCGAGCCACGGCGAACCACGCCGAATATGGGCCTATTCTCGCCCATATGGGCCCTTTATTCACCGAAAGTGGGCCGAAAAGTGGGCCAATATCGGCGCCCGGGGGCAACGGCTGGACGCAAAACCGCCCCCAGCGCCGATTATATCGCCGGCTCGCCCCCAGGGGGCGATTTTTATGCGTCCTGGGGGGGCCAACGGCTGGAGATGCTCTTAATGGTTTATGTTTGTTTATATTCACATAGAAGTCATATTGTCATGGATCCTTTAACATGTGGTGCTTGCCCCTATCTTTGCTAGCCAAAAATTCCGCACTAAGTAGAGATACCACTTGTGCATCCAAAAACCCTTAAACCCAAATCTTGTTGTCAAGTGTCCACCATACCTACCTAGGGATTGAGCAATATCCCTCAAGTAAGTTGTCATTGGTGCAAAAAGACAATAAAAATTGCTTGTAAAAGTGTGAGATCATTTAGTGTAAGAGAAAATTGAGCGTTGTACGAACTTGTGATGGTGAAGAATAAAAGCGATAGACTGCATAATAAAGGTTGCTATCACAAGGGGCAATACAACGTGACGTTCTTTTCCACTAAGGGGTTGAGCATACAAACAAATAAGCGCATGGCAATCTCTGCTTCCCTCTGCGAAGGGCCTATCTTTTACTTTTATGTATTTACTTTTATGCAAAGAGTCAATGTTTTCCTTCTATTCCTTTTTATTTTTCTCCTTTGGCAAGCATCATGTGGTGAGGAAAGATCTAGGCACATATGTCCAGTTGAATATAGATAGCATGAGTTATTATTGTTGACATCACCCTTGAGGTGAATATGATGGGAGGCGAAACTATAAGCCCCTATCTTTCTATGTGTCCGGTTGAAACGTTTTGCTCATGTGTACGCGGTGAGTGTTAGCAATCATAGAAGACTATATGATGATTGAGTATGTGGACTTGCCTAAAGGCTCCGATACGTGACCCTTCCTAAAAAGATGATGAATTGTAGTTGCAAAGTTGACTGAGAACATAGTTTGTTGGTTTCTAATAGAGTTTTTGCTTTATACTTCAATAGTGTGATGAATTGTCACTTATTCATGAGAAGTCTGTGATAAGAGCTTTATGATAAGAGTCTTATGTTTAAGTTTGTTGATGTTATAATAATGAACATGATGCTTCTATGTCCGTATTTTGTTTTTATCGACACCTCTCTCTCTATAAGCATATGGACGTGTTTTTCGATTTCGGGTTTTCGCTTGAGGACAAGCGAGGTCTAAGCTTGGGGGAGTTGATACGCCCATTTTGCATCATGTTTCCTTACTATTATTTATGATGTTTTTATCCATAATAATGTTTCTTGGAGTAATTCTAATGCCTTTTCTCTCATAATATGCAAGGTATACACAAAGAGGGAGAATTCCGGCAGCTGGAAATCTAGACCTGGAAAAGCTACGTCAGGCCACCTATTCTGCACAACTCCAAACAAGCTGAAACTTCACGAAGAATTTTTATCAAATATATGATGAATATTGGAGCAAATAACTACCAGAGGGGCCCACCAGGTGGGCACAACCCACTTGGGCGCACCAGGGAGCCCAGGCGCGCCCTGGTGGGTTGTGCTCACCCAAGCCAACCTCCGGTGCCCATCTTCTGGTATATAGGTCATTTTGACCTAGAAAAAATAAAGAGAGGACTTTCGGGACGGAGCGCCGCCGTCTCGAGGCGGAACTTGGGCAGGAGCACTTTTGCCCTCCGGCGGAGCGATTCCGCCGGGGGATCTTCCCTCCCGGAGGGGGAAATCATCGTCATCAACATCACCAACAACTCTCCCATGTTGGGGAGGGCAATCTCCATCAACATCTTCAACAGCACCATCTCATCTCAAACCCTAGTTCATCTCTTGTGTTCAATCTTGTTACCGGAACTGTAGATTGGTGCTTGTGGGTGACTAGTAGTGTTGATTACATCTTGTAGTTGATTACTATATGGTTTATTTGGTGGAAGATTATATGTTCAAATCCAATATGCCATTTAATACCCCTCTGATCTTGAGCATGATTATTATTTTTGAGTAGTTACTTTTGTTCTTGAGGTCACGGGAGAAATCATGTTGCAAGTAATCATGTGAATTTGATATGTGTTTGATATTTTGATAATATGTATGTTGTGATTCCCTTAGTGGTGTCATGCGAACATTGACTACATGACACTTCACCATATTTGGGCCTAAGGGAATGCATTGTGGAGTAGCAATTAGATGATGGGTTGCGAGAGTGACAGAAGCTTAAACCCCAGTTTATGCGCTATTCCGTAAGGGACCGATTGGATCCAAAAGTTTAATGCTATGGTTAGAATTTATTCTTAATACTTTTCTCGTAGTTGCGGATGCTTGCGGGGGGTTAATCATAAGTATGAGGTTTGTTCAAGTAAGAACAACACCTAAGCACCGGTCCACCCACATATCAAATTATCAAAGTACCGAACACAAATCGAACCAACATGATGAAAGTGACTAGATGAAATTCCCGTGTACCCTCAAGAACGCTTTGCTTATCATAAGAGACCGTTTTGGCCTGTCCTTTGCCTCAAAAGGATTGGGCTATCTTGCTGCACTTTTGTTACTACTATCGTTACTTGCCCGTTACAAATTATCTTGCTATCAAACTACTCAGTTACTTACAATTTCAGCAGTTGCAGACATTACCTTACTGAAAACTACTTGTCATATCCTTCTGCTCCTCGTTGGGTTCGACACTCTTACTTATCGAAAAGAGCTACAATTGATCCCCTATACTTGTGGGTCATCATGCTCTGCATCACTTTCCCTTGCCCAATGCGATCGTGAGCGGCGCCGCTGACGTCGGCATTTTGGTGGTTCATCGGCGGGCTTATCCTCAACTGGATATTGAGTGCCATCGTCGTCCTTCTTCTCAGGTGTGTCCACCATGTATACATCGTAAGTAGAAGTGGCCGTCCACCGCCCTGTGATGGGCGGGTTTCGAGCTGGTTCGGCCTCTGCATCGTCGTCCATGCCATCGATGTCTTCGGAGGCGTAGTCTAGCATGTCGGTTAAGTCCTTGACAATGGCTATCAAGTGGGTGGTGGGTGGGACGTAAAATTCCCTACTCTCAGCCCCCAGTTTAGGATGGGCATAGTTCGGAGGTGATACTTCCGTGATGGCGAGAGATTGTATTAAGTCCAGAGCTTCGTCTAAGAGCGAACGCTGGACGGACGTTTGAGGACCTGCGGAACTAGGTTCGGTAATAACCACTTGACCGAGCCCGATGGACACAGATCTCGAGAGTTCAGAGTTGACGTCTAGAGGCGAGTCCGGCTTCCCAATGATAGTGAGAGTCTCGTTTGACTCCGGGTCTGCTAACAACATGGTCGCATCTGGGTCTTCGTTAAGAAGCTCCGTAATGGGAGAGAGTCCGGCGGGGTTTATCCTCCCATCTTCAGACAAAGCATTCCGCCTCAGATCTAAGGCCAGGGCGGAGGTAGGTGTCGACCCTCGAGCGGAATCTGATGGTGGAACCGAAGGGCCTCCTTCATGTGGATGGGGAGCGGTGTCCGAGGCTGAGAACCCCTCGAAGATCAAGTCTCCTTGGATATTGGCGATGTAGTTTAAGCTTCCAAACATGATCTGGTGACCAGGGGAATAGCTATCGATCTGCTCATGGTGACCGATTGAGTTGGCACGTAGCGCGAAGCCGCCAAACACGAAGAGTTGGCCAAGGAGAAAGGTCTCCCCGGAAACAGCGTCGTTGCTGATGACGAGGCGAGCCATCGATCCTTCTATCGACAACACGATGGAACTCTCAATGAAAGCACCAATGTCGGTGTCAAAACCGGAAAATCTCGGGTAGGGGGTCCCGAACTATGTGTCTGAGGATCAATGGTAACAAGGGACGATGGGGACACGCTGTTTACCCATGTTCGGGCCCTCTTAAAGGAGGTAAAACCCTACGTCCTGCTTGATTGTACTTGATGAGTATAGGGGTTACAAGAGTTGATCTACCTCGAGATCGTAATGGCTAAACCCTAGCAGTCTAGCCTATGATAATTCTGATAGCCTCTACAGACTAAACCCTCTGGTTTATATATACACCAGAGGGGCCTAGGGTTGTACAAAGTCGGTTTACAGAGAAAGGAAACAACATATCCGGACACCAAACTTGCCGTCCAAGCATATAGGAGTCCTACCCGGACACGGGGGATAATCTTCTGCTTTATCTTCACGGCCCATCAGTCCGGCCCATATCAAATAGTCCGGACACCCGAGGACCCCCTAATCCAGAACTCCCTCAGCGATCCAAACGGACAAAAACGGATTTGATCTGCCTTTTGTCCGTTTGGGTCGGCCAAAGGGACGACATCCGGTTGCGTTTGTGGTTTCGTGGGTAGTGTGCCCAACCGGCTGACCCATTTGGTCTGCCCGGTCGGCGGCCAAATGTGCACAATTTTTTCATGCATATATCTAAACTATAATAAACATTACACAACCAAATAAATCACATAGTTTTACATGACAAATAATAAATAGTTTACAGCTAAATAGAAACCTTAGTTTACAAACCAAATGAAATTAAAATTGTCACAAATACATTGAAAGAAAACAAGACGATACACCTATTGGTTGCCAAGGTGAGTCCACATATGCTCAACCAAATCATTTTGGAGTTGAATGTGAGTTACGCAATCACATGTTTCATGATGAAATTGGATGAACCGTGCAAACGTTGCTGGTCCATGTTGAGGAACAACATTGTCACCATGAAATTGAAGTCCTTGGTCGAAGATTTGGTCCTCACGCCCATTCTCTAAGATCATATTTGTGTATGATCACACAAATAGTCATCACCCCCCACATCTTCTTGGTTGCCTCATGTTCTAGCAGGGTGCCGAACGATTGCCTATCGAGATTGAAGCACACAAAAAGCACGCTCCACATCCTTCCTATCACTTTCTTGTGCTTGAGCAAACCTAGCCCTCTTCTCTACTATCGGATTGGAGATTTTCTTCACAAGAGTTGACCACTGAGGATAGATACCATCAACTCGGTAGCATCCCTTGTTGTAGAGCTGGCCATTGATCTCAAAATTGACCTCAATACTATTGCCTTCCACAAGCCTCCCAAACACCAGAGAGCGCTGAAGTATATTGATATTATTGTGTGAACCAGCTATGCCGAAAGAAGAGTGCCAAATCCGAAAATCTTGTGAAGCCACAACTTCAAGTATGACAACACAAGCTTTCACATGCCCCTTATATTGCCCCCCAAGCAAATGGGCACTCGTTTCCACTTCTAGTGCATATGATCTATGCTACCAAGCATTCCCGAAAAGCCTCTCTCTGCATTGATCGCCAACAACCGGGCTGTATTCGCGACATTTGGCTCTCTCAAGTACTATAGTGCTTGTACAATGATGCAAGACATGTGGACTCACTCATGCATACATAGTCATCCATTAGATGACCAAGAATTCCGTATGCAAGCATCCGGATAGTCGTAGTGCATTTTCGGTAAGAGGAGAAGCCAACATTTTCAAGGGCATCCTCTTTGCATCTAAAGTAATCATCATATGCTACCACTACCTTTCGAATACAGTTGAACACATGTCTTGCCATCCAGAAGCGGCGCTTGAAAAACTTGGGATTGAAGAGGGGGGACACACACTGAAAGTAGTCGACGAAGAGTAGGCAATGGTCGCTCTCTCTTTTGCGATTCAACCGGGAGCATGGCTCGGAATCGAACCCCTGAACCTCGGCCACTGCCTAGCAATGTGGTCATTGACGACCAAAGTAGCAACCACAAAGTCCTCATCGTCCGACGACAAATCATTCGAATCACAAATCAAATTGCTGAAAAAAATCATCTCCATTATCCATTGTACCTTGCGGGCAAAGCGCCGGACACCTTGCGGGCGTGGTGGAGTTCCGGCCGGTGAAGAGCCGAGCGCCATCCCCGTACAGGTAGAAGGCATGTCGAAGCAGATGCGAGTGCGGCTGGCGGCCATGGAGTGCGAGGCCGATGAA
Source organism: Aegilops tauschii subsp. strangulata (assembly GCF_002575655.3). Taxonomy (NCBI): domain Eukaryota; kingdom Viridiplantae; phylum Streptophyta; class Magnoliopsida; order Poales; family Poaceae; genus Aegilops; species Aegilops tauschii. The sequence goes on along the minus strand of NC_053040.3, from coordinate 409,541,639 downwards.
AGTGGAGGGGAGGCGAGTGCGACCGGCGCCCGTGGTTTCTCGTGCACCAACGCCGACAAGAATGTGCCTCAGATGCGGCTTTGAGGATGGGAGAGTGGGCGAATGCTGGAGACGGCCTGGGCGGCGTTCAAGCCGCGGAAGTGGGCGACGACGGGTAGGGCGACAAGGGCGGATGGTGTCGGAGTGGAGGTGGAGGGGGGGGGGAATGGCCTACGTGCCACCAACGGGCAGGCCAAGGGGAGGACAAGGACGGGCGTCGCGTGCGCCCGCCTCGTGTCCGGGCTGATGCAAATCCTGTGCAAAATTGGGTCGGAAATGGATAGCGGGCGAACGAAATACGGATGCCCGTTCGTTTGGATCGCTGCGTTGAGCCATGATTTGTGTCTCTTTCAATCAAAATGGATAAGAATGAACAAAATGGGGGAGTGCCTTAGAGTTGGGCCAAGGAAAGAGGGGACTCACACAGGAGGAAGAACGAGTGACAAGTCTAGGGTAGAGGTCAACCCAGATCTTTACTTGTCACCTATCAGTTCTTCTTTCCATACGAGACCACCCGTCAGAGGGTTCAGCCCTCTGTCTCTGTTCCCCCAACCTCGGCCCGAAGCAGCGGCCTGGATCAGGCTTCAGACCTCAGGGCTACACATCACGCCGTCCGCTCCGTCTCTCTCCCCAAACGCGGCGGCACCAGGCTGCTGCTCGGCTGCTCCCACACTCCTTCTAAACCCTCACTCCCCAACGTTCCCCTCCCGGCCGGGGTCGGACAGCCGCGCCGCTCGCCGGCGACGCGTCGGAGATGGACGGGGGCCACGGGCAGAGGCAGCCGCTGTCGCCGGCGATCCCGGCCTCGGCGGTGCTGCCGCACCAGCGGCAGATGCAGCTCCTCCAGCACCCGGCGCGCCCGGCAATCGCCGATCTCTTCACCCTGTACCTCGGCGTGCGTGCCCATCCCTTCCCCCCAATCTTTCACCGCACGCTCTCGCCAAACCCTAGTTCTGACCCTGCGTGCGCGTGGCCTTGCAGGTGAACTCGAAGCAGCGAGACGAGGACCCGGCGAGGGAGACCTCGTAAGTTGCTTCCTCTCCTGTGTGCTTCAAATCGGGTTGGATTTCGTGCGTAGTGCCGTATTAGTATTTGGTTAAGGTGGTATGGCAGATGATGTCGGATTATGTTTGTGGCGCCGTTATTTGTTTGAAGGCATATGGCGTTAGCCGAGCGCATGAAGATTATTATGCCTTCTTAACGCCATATTATGCTGACAATTTTGAAGTAGCTCGTGCAACCCTGGTGTGGTAGCTGTCTTTCTTGTACATTGTCTTATAGCACCTGTTCTGTACTCTGATCACGCGAATTATTCAGGAACAAGCTGCAGAAGAGAGTATCTGCTCATAACAGAGATCTGCCTCCCCGCGACGAGCAGTTCATTTCAGATTTTGAGCAGTTGTGCGTGCCGTTTCAGGTAAGCAGAAGCATTGCACAGATATTCATTTGACCACAGGGCAGAAACAGAAGAGATTGATTATGTTTCCCTTTTTTCTTAGGACCAGGAGCAGTTGCAGGCTGTCACGGAATCAGTTCTCATCTCATTTGTTCTGCAATGCAGTAGTCACGCTCCACAATCTCAGTTCCTGCTCTTTGCTACGCGGTGCCTCTGCGCTCGTGGCCACCTCAGATGGGACAGTCTCATTCCATCTCTACTTAGTGTAGTTTCCTCCGCCGAGGCACCAATGGGCCAAGGGGGTTCTGTGACTGTTGGTGGCCCTGTGTCTTCTTCATCAGCTATTGCAGTGCCAAATGCTCCAAGCTTTCACGCTTCAAATCCTACGTCTCCCTTGTCAGCAATGAACACTATAGGATCTCCTACTCAATCTGGTATTGATCAACCTGTAGGGGCAAATGTGTCACCCATGAAGGCGGCTGAGTTTTCTACTCTTGGGCAGCCTGGTACAACATCAAGAGGTGACCAGTCCCACAGAGGAGCACAAGTTAGCTACCTGCATCATTTATCCTGTAGGATTATTTTAGCTGGTCTGGAGTCCAATTTGAAGCCAGCTACTCATGCTGTGATATTCCATCATATGGTAAATTGGCTAGTCAATTGGGACCAGAGACCCCATGGCGTGGATGAAGCTGATACAGTGCAAACTTCTAGGATCGGAAGGCCCGTGCATGAATGGATGCATCTATGCTTAGACGTGATTTGGATTTTAGTTGATGAAGAGAAATGTCGCATTCCATTCTATGAGCTTGTTCGCAGCAACTTGCAGTTTCTGGAGAACATTCCTGATGATGATGCAGTGATTTGCATTATTATGGAGATCCATAGGAGGAGGGACATGGTGTGCATGCACATGCAAATGTTGGACCAACACCTTCACTGCCCAACATTTGGAACTCATCGGTTCTTGTCACAATCCTATCCAAGCATAGCTGGTGAATCTGTTGCTAATTTGCGTTATTCTCCTATTACTTATCCTAGTGTTCTGGGTGAGCCACTGCATGGAGAGGTAATATTACCTTTTTTTCATTAATTAGCCACATCTTTCCTTTTATGCCTACTTTTCCCATGCTTGCATGGATTTTTATATTATACATTTATCGAAGCCCCTGGTCAAGCTCATGCTACCTCCATTCCAGTCTATAAGGCTTGCATACATCTTAAGATTTAACTTTGACCATCAGTTAGATCAATAATATACAAGTCATATGTCCTAAAAATTATACCATTGGAAACTTCTTTCGAATACAAATTCAACAATATAATTTTTGTGGCATATAATCTACATTTCGTTGGTTAAATTGATGGTCAAACTTGTTTCATGGAATGCGTGTGCGCCTTATAAACTGGAACGGAGGGAGTAGTGTTTACTATTACCTCCATGCAGAAATACTTTTATGGAGATTATTTTGATAGCAAGCACATATCATGAAGGGGTTTTAAACTTAAGCAAATAATTAGATAGAAAAAATAAATGAAATGTCCTTGTGAATACCCAAGAGAATGAGGGAGGAATAAGTTAATGTACAAACATTCTCTATTCAACAACATTTTTGGAAAGGCAGAATTGTGTGAACACATTCTGAGATAGATTCTGCTAATGCCATTTTCATGTGGCCGTATTAGATAGTTTTATGTATATTAGTGATTCTCATGTGGTCATGTTAGATGTATTTATTATTGTCTAAAGCTGCTATAGTTCAAGTGCAATGTTTTCAAAACGGTTTATGTTTAGTTACAAAGGGATCACTATTTTTTTCTATGGTTTAGTGGTTCAGTACTGCAAATACAAACAATACTATTTATTTGCGGGTGTCTTGCACATTATTGATGAATACAATATTCATCTTATGATTGATCATAAATTATATGCAAGATGCATGAAGTTACACACAAAACAAGTGAAATGAAGCAACTAAAAACTGTTAGGCAACAAACTGGGGCAGGATACCAAAGCTTACATTGCATTCTTGTTTAGGATCTTGCAAACTCTATTCCAAAGGGGGGTTTAGACTGGGAACGTGCTCTGCGTTGCTTGAGGCATGCTCTCCGCACAACTCCATCACCAGATTGGTGGAGACGTGTTCTTCTTGTTGCTCCTTGTTACAGATCACATTCTCAAACATCAACACCAGGAGCTGTTTTCTCACCAGATATGATTGGTGAGGCAGTTGCTGACAGGACAATTGAACTACTGAAGTTAACTAACTCAGGTTAGCATCTGGGAGCTTCACTGCTTGTTGATTCGAGTACAGATCCCTTCTCAAGTGGGTGGATTCCAGGTGTACATGGATGCTCACCCCTTTTACTAAATGCCCTTTTTAGGCATGCACCTTTTTTTGTTAAGAATATAAATCTGCTTGTCGGATATTCGTATGGAGTTATTAATTATTGCCTGCTGCCTATGCACTCATTACAGCTCTGTCATACTATTGCAGAAACTCAGTGCTGGCAAGATTGGCTTTTGTTTGCAGATATCTTTTTCTTCCTAATGAAAAGTGGCTGTATTGATTTTCTCGATTTTGTGGACAAGCTTGCATCTCGAGTAACAAATGGTGATCAACAGATTCTACGCAGTAATCATGTCACATGGTTGCTTGCACAGATTATCCGTATTGAGATTGTGATGAACACACTTAGTTCGGACCCAAGGAAGGTGATATACTCTTGTATGATGATATGTGCATATTTCTTCTTTTTTCCTTCCTTTTTTCTAGTTACTTAAATTCAATTCTTTAGTTTTTTACGAGAGATGTAGGTGAGGCAATGACAATACTCCCTCCGATCCATATTAATTGTCGTTGATTTAGTACAACTGTTACTAAATCAACGACAACTAATATGGATCGAAGGGATACCAAGTTAGCGACAATTAATATGGATCGGAGGGAGTAGATTTTGTTAAACCTTACAAGAAGGTATCTACACGGTTGACAGAGTGTGTACACGGGGGGAGGGGGGGGGGGGGGGCGCAATCAAGGAGGAAGTGAGTCGTGGGCAATCAAAGAAGATGATGTGTATCTGAGTTGGTGTCCACAGACAGAGAGTCCAATAGAATTCCAACATATAAGGTGCTGAAGGGGCAGCTCCAGAAAAGACGATCCCTGGTTTTCAGTTCTTCTGGATTGCAGAGCACACAGTCCGAGTCCTCAGTGACATTGAATGGTATGCCTACGAGCCATGCCAATGGCGCTGAGTATCATTCTGTAGGAGCTATGCAAAGGCCTTAAGCTTGGAAGTGCATTTGCGGTTCCAAATCTGCTTTATAGGCGTGATCCTGGAGGAAAAGGAAGCATAGCCCTGTATATGGTGCAAATGTAATTGCTTTCCTTAGTTAACATGATGGTCGAGGAGGAGCTGTCGGAGATCGTATGTTCATCAACGGCTGCGATGAAGGGGGAAATGGAGTGCGATTCTTATTTGATGACTGGGTGTTGTAAAAAGGCTATTCTGTTGTGGAATATTATTAAATGCACTTTATCTGGTCTACACTCAATTTGTTTAACACTAACAAACTGTTACAGATAATAACAATACACGTTTAAGAGCTGTAAAATCTTCAATGATTGCTGTTTTGTTATATCGGATAATATTTTTATGCTTCCTTTTGTTACTTGTCTTATTGTATTTGTCTTAGTTTCACAGTTACATGTTCATTGTAACCACATAATATCATTCTAATTATTTGCTGTTCTGTCAGGTTGAAACGACACGCAAGATAATTTCATTCCACAAAGAAGACAAAAGCCTTGATCCTAATAACATCAGCCCTCAAAGTATTCTTCTTGATTTCATAAGTAGCAGCCAGACTTTGCGCATTTGGTCTTTCAACACTTCAATTAGAGAGCATTTGAACAGCGATCAGCTTCAAAAAGGCAAACAGATAGATGAGTGGTGGAAACAGATGACAAAAGGTACTTGTGCCCTAGATTTACCATCATGCTCTGCTTTGTAAAAATTCTGGCTAAATCAAGAGTTCATTAAAAGGGATATGTGTAGATAGGCCAGGAACTAATTAAATGTAGGAAAATCCTTGTTTGCGTTACATAATAACACTAGAATTGGGAATGCAGGCGATGCATTTCACTGAGAGATGCCTGGCTGCAAACCATTTTTGTAATTTGCAATTTTGCCTTCCTTCATGTATCTACTGATAAATTAGAAACATTTCCCCCCTTCAAATAGCTTCAGGAGAGAGAATGATAGATTTTATGAACTTGGATGAGCGAGCAATGGGCATGTTTTGGGTTCTCTCGTTCACCATGGCACAACCAGCATGTGATGCAGTCATGACCTGGTTTACATCAGCTGGAGGGGCAGAATTCATGCAGGGACCCAATATGCAACCAAATGAAAGAGTGACGATGATGCATGAAACTTACCCTTTGTCAATGGTGTTGCTTTCTGGGTTGTCTATCAACTTGTGTTTGAAGCTTGCTTACCAGCTTGAAGAGACTATATTTCTTGGCCAGGTAAAACTTTAAAAAATTACGCTGCTGCTAATACCCTAGTTGCATTTACATTTCTGTTCTGCATTTAGCTTTATAAAGCCCACCACAACTTCTTATTCAGACTATAAGCTTTGCGGTTGTTAGTTTTATATACATTAGTTGATACATAAATAGAAAATAGCTTAGTTCGCATATGGTTTCACATGATCAAAACAATTTATGTGAATAATTCTTTTGCTCATTTAAATAGCAATTGCTGAATAGCTCATATGTTACAGTTTTGCTAACAATATATGAACCTGTGACTATCTGTTTTAAAATTATGACATCATTTGCAATCTTGACTGGAAATATATTTTTCTCGAAGTATGCATACAGTCACAATTATCTGTTCTTTTGGTTTGATTGCTAATACTCATCTATCTTTAGATGCCATACAGTTGATATTGCAACTTTAATCTTAACTCTGTTCTTTGATAGGCTGTTCCTAGCATTGCTATGGTGGAAACCTACGTTAGGTTGCTGCTTATAACACCACATTCATTGTTCCGCCCACATTTTACAGTAAGTTTTGCTACCTGTTAATGTGATCTGTATTCTTCATATGGAGCTTCTGCTAGACTGACTGTTGTTTTCCTCTGATTTCAGAATTACTTTTTGTAATTGTAACTTATAACCCTAAGGGTCCCCTGTTCTGAGTTCGTGCAAATCATGGTCTTATGGAAATTCTGATACATTCGTGCTTTTTAAACTTGGCAGACGTTAACCCAAAGATCGCCATCTATTCTGAGCAAATCTGGTGTGTCTTTGCTCCTACTTGAGATTCTGAATTACAGACTACTTCCTCTGTACAGGTAATTCTTTACCTAATTTGATCTTTAGTTTTCTTCTTCTTCTTTTTCTTAAAAGGAAAGTAGCTTTGGCACAGCAAAAGATTAGAATCTTTACCTGAGTGTTTCTTTTCCCATCTCTTTCTCCTTTCTTTTCACCTCATTCGAAATGCCTTCTATATTGTGCATATAGAGATTTACCCTTCTAAACTGATCTCAGCATAATAATACATGAATTTCCTTTTGTTTTGTAGCCCTTTAGAAAATCCTCAAAGTCTGCGTCTTTTGTTGATTATATCATTGTGCGTTTCTTATTTTCTTACATTATTATGGATCTTTTGTAGGTATCACGGAAAAAGCAAGGCATTGATGTATGATGTCACAAAAATAATATCGATGATTAAGGGAAAACGTGGAGAGCATCGCCTTTTTAGATTAGCTGAAAATTTGTGCATGAACTTAATTCTCTCACTGAGGGACTTCTTTTTGGTGAAAAAAGAGTTAAAGGTAAAAAGAACACACACTTTTCTTTAGAAATTCGACTATCACTAGTTTGTGGGGTGATGACTTCTATGTTTATGTAGGGACCAACTGAGTTTACTGAAACGCTTAACCGCATAACCATAATAAGCCTTGCGATCACCATCAAGACACGTGGAATCGCCGAGGTTGAACACATGGTTTATCTTCAACCACTATTGGAGCAAATTATGGCAACCAGTCAGCATACATGGTCAGAAAAGACTCTACGTTATTTTCCTCCCCTTATTCGTGACTTTTTAACGGTTAGGGCGGATAAGAGGGGACAAGCTATCCAAGCATGGCAGCAGGTATCATTTTTTGGGGACACATGTTTGGCCATTTATATCCGTATGCATCTACTGATCACCATCTTGGGTAGTTTGTAGCTCATTTTTCTTCAGGATTGATTAGTTACGCTTCTGTTTGCTAAATCTTTTTTAGCTTGTAATAACTGCTCTTCTTATTTGTGGATAGTTTGGTGGAGAATGTATCAGTTGTATGCACCATTTATGTACTATTAGCATTAGAAAATGCCATTAAATATATACCTCCAGAGTGATATTATCACATATTCACATTTTGCTACTTTATGGTTAAGTTGAATAAATATGGTTTCTGTGCCCTGAAAATGCAGCATTTCCACATGCTTGTTCTAGCCATGTGTAAGAGTATAATATTGCCAAAGGTCTTGGATTGATTTCTTTAACTTGCTATCATATTGTTTTTGAGATTATTGTGCCGGGCGCCCGGGCCACATTGTTCTTCACCTTTAATTTTGACAATACTCTCATTTCAGGCAGAAACTACTGTTATCAATCAATGCAACCAGCTACTGTCACCATCCGCTGAGCCGAACTATGTCATGACTTATTTGAGCCATAGTTTCCCTCAGCATCGTCGATATCTATGCGCTGGTGCTTGGATGCTAATGAATGGACATCCTGAGATCAACAGCGCAAATCTTGTATGATCTTTTTTTTTGTGATTACTTCCGTACGAGGGTTGTCAGTTACTCTATACATGTGCTGTTTGATCTTATCGCAGGCTCGTGTCTTGAGAGAGTTTTCACCTGAAGAAGTTACGGCAAATATTTATACAATGGTTGATGTTCTTCTGCATCATATCCAGCTTGAGCTTCAACGGGGGCATCTAGTGCAGGTGACACAAGATTTTTTTTTGTGTTACGAAAGTTGTCTCTTTGCCTTTTTGTTTTTTGTGGTTTTCCTTTTCTAGTAGCTTGCGTCTAAATTTTTCTGGTCGCTTATTTTTTGCAGGATTTACTTTCCAAAGCAATCACGAATCTTGCATTCTTTGTCTGGACACATGAGTTAGTTCCACTGGACATTGTGCTGCTAGCTCTTATTGACAGGGATGATGATCCTTATGCTTTACGTCTTGTGGTAAGTCCTCTTAAAAAAATTAGGTTTGAATCCCATATTTCTGTTACATCATTAGTTCGATAACCACTATTTAGTTACCAACTGACTGTTTCCCAGTTGTTAGATAGCTTTAAACATTCTACTAAAAACCAGTTCAACAGCTGTTCATGCAAATATTGAAAGCAGCTAATCTAATAGATTGGTTTTCGAGTTTAGGGTTGATAAGTAGACTCTCGCCAGAGTTGAGGGTTGAAAACCAGACACTTTTTGTATTCTATTTGCAATTTTTAAAGCTTGCACAAGTTGTTTAATGCATGGATATGGTAACACGTTACAGTTTTTGTATTAGTCATTAAAAGATTAACAGAGGGCAGCATGTGGATGCCTTTTGGTGACACATTACTATTATCAAAGTGTCGTAGGAATAGACTAGAGTACCCTGCTGTATATAGGAGGGCAGCACAAGGGCACCACCGTACGGGGCCAGAGATCTGGCTGGCGGTCACCAGTGGTTGAGCTCCAGCTCTGTGGAGGGCGCGGAACTTGAGGAGCTCGGGGATGATGTGTGGGTGCGAAGGGCATCGTAAGCTGTCAGGGGCTCGCGGATGGCTGTAGAGGGGAGCTCTCGGGCCATTGCCGCTGTTTTCTCCCAAATCTTAGACACCTTCATCGGGAGATGGGAGGAGATTAGACTGGGATGGGGAAAGTGGAAAACTACAGAGGATCTCCTTATATATATGCGCTGGCAGTTTGCTTGTAAATAATGTGTATTGCGGGGAAGTCTCCTGTGGAAGGTTTGGCAAGGGGCTGCAGGAAGCAACTCTGGTGGCGCTTCTCCACCCCAGTATAAAGCCGACAGGTGTTTGTTGAGTGTGTGCTTCTAGAGGGTTAGAAACACCACAAGCTGAAGCACAAGCCCAAACAAACAGGGTCTTTTGAGTACCAACCAGTGCTGAGCTGGCTAATTTCTACTCTAAGTAACAACTAGATTTTCGTCTGTGTATACCAAAGTAATTAGAAAGCATTGTACTCGGACAGATTTGATGTTTTAAAACTGAATAGTTGCTTCATCTGTGCATGCTAAAGCTTGGACTTGTTTTGATGATAAATTTAACATTACAGATAAGTCTGCTTGAAAGACCTGAACTTCAGCACAGAATTAAAGCATTCTGCAGTTCTCGTTCTCCTGAGCATTGGCTAAAAAATCAACCTCCAAAAAGAGCTGAGCTCCAGAAAGCTCTTGGTAACCATCTTTCATGGAAGGACCGGTAAGTGCAATCTTTTAATTGATATTTAAGTCCAGTGTTTTAGTTAAATATGCAATTATGCATTTGGAATTTGAACGATATATAACATATTCTTGAAAACATGTGTAAAGCAGGTTCATTTTTAACCTTAGTTGTCTTTTGAATAGCAATACCAACTAGCTATTTGATTGAAAATTTGCTTGTTAATCTGATTGCCTGGTACAGTCTGATATATTTGGATCTGTAGATAAATTCGAGCGTACTGTGCTTAGTTTATCTTTAGTCAGTGGCGTTTCTGGGTATGCCTGATAAGTACTTGTGCATTTATTTCTCAGCCTTAAATTGAACCATCCCTGTTTTTATCTGAATCTCGCTGGTTTGGGAAACCCTTGTCCTATTCCCAACCATATATGGCCACTAGTAATAGACTTCCTGAACATTCTTAAGGGTGGATGTAAGATGCCTTTTTCTACGTATTGCTGTGATTAGATTTTACTTTAGCAATGGATCATATATCTACTTTACCCGGTAAAAGAACATATCTACTTTTTTCTGCATTTGTTTTTTGTTTGTAAAATCATCTTGATGTTTTAAGTGGCGTGCATTTTTCATGATTCAACTTTGTATAAGTAACTAATAAAGCAAGGTTTAGTGGTAGAAAAGCAATACATTGTAATGAAATTGATCAAAGTTTAGTTTTGAGTTTTTCGACAATTCTTCCAATTTGCTGCTCGGGCCAGTGCCAATAGTCTCAATATGTAGGGTGGAAACGGATTGGATGCTGACTAGATGGTACTCTTCCCAGTTTCTTTTCCATATTTTCAAAACGAGTACAGATGCAAATACGGATGTTGTCGAACACGAGGACAGCTCGGGTGCTACTTGAATACAGACATCCTATTTTTTTTTTTGCGAGGTTAAATATCCTAAAAATTTGACGACACACTATAGGGCACTTGATATTGCTGTTGATTGATGACACATGATGAACAGTGGTTCACTTGATCTCTTCTTTGGTTGTTCAAGGCTTCCAGCGGCACAATATACCAGCTAACAAGTCTTAGAGCTAGGCGGCAAACTAGTTTGGCATTCTATCTGTAAAAGTGTGGGTCATAATTAAGCGCATGGTAGATTTTTGTCCAGCTCTTTACGCATGCATCTTGATTCCTGAAAGCAACACCGTGACGTGATTGATTACTACTGTATGGTCATGTTATTACCGTGCGCGATGGAAGCTGAAAGGAGTAGGAGCGTGCCTGCGTGGAGAAGAAAGCGGAAGAGTCGCATGGAGGGCACTAGTGTGAAGAGGGCGACGTGCAAGTTGCTTGGCAAGGGATGCGACTGAGGTGTCTGATGCCAGAGCTTTGGCACTTCACTTTGTTTATTGGGCTTTTCCTTGCTAGCTGAGATCTAAGGGGACAGCCGCACCGGGTCAGGGAGCTGGATAGTTTTTACTCCGACACTGATACATTCGATTTCAAAATACCACATCCGCATTTATATCTGGATATTAAGTCCCCATATTGTCAGGATCCAGATTTGATTCTGATTCGGATGCAGATATTTCATCCCATAGTAGCCTTCTCTTGAATACGGACATCAGATAATTTGTATTATCTGGTGCTAGTTTCCACCCTTAACAATATGTTGCTCCGGTTCAGAGGGGCTGATGCACCTACAGAAAAACCCTACAAAGTGAGCCCAATAATTAATTTGCAGTTTGGGGCGCAGGGGTAGTTAGAAGGGTGTGCTAGCCTCAATCCCCTGGCTGATACATATATCTCTTTACTTTCTATGTTTATATTACCTTGTAGGCTTGTACCATGGCATATTATGTTGATTTGGGTATATTTGAATTTTTAAATCATATTTCTGTTGGTATATTTTGCCCTTTTGGGTTTCTGTGCAAAAGTTATTGAAGCTTTGATTCACTATAGTTGTTTTGTGAATGCAGCTATCCTCCCTTTTTCGATGACATTGCTGCCCGCTTGCTTCCAGTCATCCCACTGATAATTTATAGGCTTATTGAGAATGATGCTACAGATATCGCAGACAGGGTTCTCGCATTTTATTCTACCTTTCTCGCTTTCCACCCACTGAGATTTACATTTGTGCGGGATATTCTTGCATACTTCTATGGTCATCTTCCAAGCAAGTTAATTGTCCGGATCCTCAACGTGCTGGGTGTTAGCACCAAGGTAAACCCCTGTTTCTTTTCTTGAAACTCTTCTAGCTGTCCAGTTCTATTCATTCATACTAATGGTGATCATTTTACAGACTCCTTTCTCAGAATCCTTTGCTCAATATTTAGGGTCTTCAAATTCTTCTATTTGCCCACCACCAGAATATTTTGCCAACCTTTTGCTAGGCCTTGTTAATAATGTCATACCTCCTTTGAGTAGCAAGTCCAAATCAAACCCAGCAGATGCTTCTGGCAGACGCACAAATTTCAGCAAGCCTCATGCATCTACGCAAGCTGGTGGAAATAGTAACGCTGATGCTCAGAGGGCATTTTATCAAAATCAGGATCCTGGGTCATACACACAGCTTGTTTTGGAAACAGCAGCTATTGAGATTCTCTCACTTTCTGTGCCAGCTTCTCAAATAGTGTCCTCTCTAGTTCAATTAATAGCTCATGTACAAGCAATGCTTATACAGTCAAATACTGGTCAAGGAATGTCTGGTGGTTTGGGCCAAAACTCTGGGCTGCCAACTTCTCCTTCAGGTGCGGGTGCTGAGTCGGCAGGTGCCAGCCGAGGAAACACTTCAGCAAGTGGAATCAGCGCGAACTTTGTTTCTAGAAGTGGCTACTCTTGTCAGCAGTTGTCTGTTTTGATGATTCAAGCATGTGGCTTCTTGCTGGCACAACTCCCACCAGAATTTCACATGCAACTTTACTCAGAAGCAGCTCGAATCATAAAAGATTGTCGTTGGCTTTCTGACAGTTCGAGACCTGTGAAAGAGCTTAACTCAGCTGTTGGTTACGCACTTCTGGACCCAACATGGGCTTCTCAAGACAGTACATCGACAGCCATAGGTACCGTAAGACATTTTTGTTTACTGTGTTTTTACCCCATTTCAGCTTAAACATCTGGGCCCATTCAGCTCAGTGTTAATTTAATACAGTTATACTCCTTCTGTCCCAAAATTCTTGTCTTAAATTTGTCTAGATACGGATGTATCTAATACTAGAACGTGACTTGATACATCCGTATCTAGACAAATCTAAGACAAGAATTTTGGGACGGAGGGAGTACCATTTTGTGCTCTGGTTATATGTTTGTTCTGCCTTGATTGCAGGTAACATTGTGGCCCTTCTACACTCATTTTTTAGCAATCTTCCTCAAGAGTGGCTGGAATCTTCACATACTGTCATCAAACATCTCCGGCCAGTGACTTCAGTTGCCATGTTGAGAATTGCCTTCCGCATATTGGGCCCCTTATTGCCTCGTCTAGCCTTTGCTCGACCTCTATTCATGAAGGTATGCTTGGTTTTCCCTTTGTACTTCCTAGTTACTAAAAGAATGTATAATTTGGATTTACAGCTGTTTTGAACAAATTTCTATGATATATGTTACACCTGTAATCTCAATAATCAAAGCAAGATCATGTTCCAACATGGCTTCTATTCTGTCTTCTGTTTTAGAAACTTCACACTGAAAAAAGCATTGCTAGCCTCTTTCCAATGTACTCCCTCCGATCCATATTACTTGTCGTTGCTTTAGTACAACTTTGTACTGAAGTTGTACTAAAGCAGCGACAAGTAATATGGACCGGAGGGAGTAGTAATTTTTGTCTATTTAAAGACTGCAATCCTATAGGAATGTTTTTCCTATATATATGTTTGGAACAGGGAATGAGTTTCTAGGATTTTTACGGAGTGACTCTCAACAGTTCCTCTCGTGCATTCATATAGGCTCGCAGTCATATATCATTAGGCCCTACACTTGTCTGATTTGCTCTGTTGTGTCTTCGACACAATTGAGCTGTAAGTGTGCCCTTGCTCTCTGAAGGAAATAAATGAATGCATGTTATTGATTGTTCCCCACGACCCAATGTTTTCATACATGGGAAGAGCTTCATGCAGGCCAAAGGTGTCCGAGACCCACAATATCCGCTCTTGCTATATCGCTAGTTTTCATCATTTTCGCACCAACGGAAACACCATTTTTCTTTACTCCACCAGCCCCTGCTCTGCTGGCTTATATTGTTGTACGAAGTACAGTTTATTTGTTGTTCTGTACTAATTTTCTCATGTCCTCGGGATCTGCAGACACTGGCTTTGCTGTTCAATGTGTTGGGGGATGTGTTTGGGAAGAACTCTCAGGCCTCACCTCATGTGCCGGCATCAGAAATTGGAGACATCATTGACTTCGTGTAAGATACTCCTAATCCTTGCTGAAAATTCTCGGGCATGGACTACATGTATCTTCCCATTCTGTGCTCAATCGTTAATTCAGTGTATAACTTCTCATATGAGCTACTTCATGTTCTCATCACGAAAACAGGCATCATGCCGTCATGTATGAAGGTCAAGGCGGCCCGGTTCAGAGTACCAGCAAACCTAAAGTGGAGATACTGACATTGTGCGGGAAATTGCTGGACCTGCTTCGGCCCGACGTGCAGCATCTCCTGTCCCACCTCAAGACCGATCCAACCTCGTCCATTTACGCGGCGACCCATCCAAAGCTAGCGCAACAACACCCATCCTAAGCCACAGCACAACATGGATGATGTAGAATAGTGTACACCTGGACTGCTGCGGCTCGGCTGATTTCGCTGTACAGGCCTGAGCGCCAAGCGGCTTTAACCAGTTAACTCGCTGCCAGACCGGAACCTGGAGTTTGTCTCAATGGTTAGGGGCAGATTGTCCGCTGGATCTGTGTTGTAACCCATATATATGTAGCAGTGGTGTAGATCGCGACGTTTATCATCTAAAAGTTAGCTTGTCTGTCAAAGCATATTTACTGTCAACTCCATGCAAGCGCTTGTGCATTTCGTTCGTCGCTTCATGGCTGCAACTCATTGGCTGGAGTTGGCGGTACCAAGTACTGCCCCTTTTCCTCTGATGCTGCAGTGCAGGACACGGCTCGTTTGGTCGACGGTCACCGTCAGGGGTTACCCGTCGTGACACCGATCTGAGCCGAGCAAGAAAGAGTGCATCGCATGCTTGCAGGGTTTGTCACGGAGCAGGCGCCAAGGACGGACGGACCCTTGTCGCCGGTGGCCATCAGACGCTCGCTGGTGTACCCCGTGTCCTGAACCGCGGACGTCGCGTCACAGTGGCGTGCTGCGTGCGAGACAGCTTCTCTGCGGTTGGGGTGGCCCGGAAAATTTCGTTATTTTCCACGTTAACATAGCCCGCACTCCTGTGCAAACTACAGTCACCGATTGTACTGCTGACCGCGGGCAAGTCCACCAGTGTCAGCTATGCCTCGTGAACATCAGTGGTTACTTCTCTACAGTTTTCATTTTTCAACAGTATACCCCGGGTCCAAATCCCTATGTTCACGTGTTGGGTACAAAGTTTGTGTGAAAATCCACACGTTTCCGAGCCTCCCACGGTTCATTCAGCCTCTTTCTTTTCCGATAGATAGATAGTACTACTGCCGCGGTGATTAGCAAGCAAGGTCCACGTAGTACGTGCCTGGTAATCCGTGGCCCGTTTTCTCCTGCTGCTAATCCGTGGTCGGGTGCACCGCCTAGCAGAAAGAAACACCATGCGTATATGCATGCATGGTCCACCCGTGTGGGTGAGGCCGAGGCCGGTCGATCAGAGCGAGCAGAGGCCGGCTCACACGTACTGGGGCTCTGCGCGCCACGTGCGCGTGGCCCCTTTCCACTTCCGGCCGCACCTATTAATCCCCCGCTACGGGCCTCCGCTCCCACATTAAGGCCAAACTTCTTCCTCCTGGGACTGACTGATTCCCTCGAGACCCGAGCAAGCGCCTGCCCCCGCCGCCTCCCTTCCCTTCTCAGCTCGCTCGCTCACTGGTGCTCGTCCGGATCGATCGACCGGCAGAGATGGGCAGGCAGCCGTGCTGCGAGAAGGTGGGTCTCAAGAAGGGCCCGTGGACGGCGGAGGAGGACCAGAAGCTCGTCGCCTTCCTCCTCTCCCACGGCCATTGCTGCTGGAGGCTCGTCCCCAAGCTCGCAGGTCAGCGACGCTTACACTCGTAGCATATGCATGGCGACGGTTCGGTTCGGCCACCCTGCAAACGCACACAGTACATTTCGTCTTAAAGTTTCAATCGCGTGCAGGGCTGCTGAGGTGCGGCAAGAGCTGCCGCCTCAGGTGGACCAACTACCTGCGCCCCGACCTCAAGCGGGGCCTCCTCTCCGACGACGAGGAGAAGCTCGTCATCGACCTCCACTCGCAGCTCGGCAACAGGTGTGTGTGTGTATCCAGCTCGACTCCTCCCCTCCGGAGTCCGGACATTTTTCTGCATGTTCGCGTCGTGAATTCTGTTCTTGTGCTGCGTCACAGATGGTCCAAGATCGCGGCGCGGCTGCCGGGCAGGACGGACAACGAGATCAAGAACCACTGGAACACCCACATCAGGAAGAAGCTCAAGAAGATGGGCCTCGACCCCGTCACCCACCAGCCGGTCGCCGCCTCCCGCGCCGCCCACCCTGAGGACCCGCAGCAGGACCCCCACTGCGACGGCAAAGCCTCGTCCCAGGAATCGGCCGGCTCCGGCACCGGCGCTGGCGCCGAGGAGGAGGCGCCGACGAGCGCCGAGCCGAAGCAGGGCGCCGCCTGCTCTGCCTCCACCGCGTCGGACGTGTCGCCGTCCCCCTGCTCCTCCTCGTCCGCCTCAGCCTCGGCCTCGGCCTCCGTCGCCACGCCCGGCGGCGCCGACGTGGACTGGCCGGACCCGCTCGACCTCTTCCAGGTCGACGCCATCATCGACATGGACTGGGCCAGCATCTTGTCCGGTAGCGGCGGCGGCGGCAACATTGGCGTCGATCTCTTCGACCAGTGCTCCGACGTTGGCTTCGATCAAGAGGTGTGGATGTGATCCTGACGATAGTGCTCGAGGGTTAGAGTTAGATTGTGCCAGGAACACCTCACTTCTTTCCTTCTTCTAGTTGTTCTCCTCTCAGTCACTCGCTCTCCATCTGCTCTGTTTTCTTTGGTATCTTGGGAGAGCATTTGTCCATGTTCATGTCCATGCATGCATGCATACTTGTTGATAACGAATGAGAAAAATGGCGAGTGTGGTTTGTGAAAATCCGTGAAACGAAGAAAGTGTCAAGAAGCAGTTCGCTGGATCATCGATCACGGTATGATCTTTCAGTTTGTCTAATTCACGTCTAGATGTTTTTTATGAATGTCACGTCTAAACTCCCACAAATATATAATGCAGCAATAAGAAAAAAAACTAAGAAAAATAATAATCCATAAACAGAATGGAAATTAGTTTAGATGTGACATAACTATGTCACATCTAGATGTGTCCTAAACAGACCTATGATCTATGATCTTTGGTTCAACACGCTCATGCACACGCACAAAAGAACAAACATTCACACCCGCTATAAACATATTCAATTCTGAAAGCGAAAAGCTAAGCCTTTCGTCAAAGAAATATGTTTTGTTTTATGAACATGGCTCAATAGTATTTGTGCATGCACGCTCCAATGATGGACTGCGGCAGAGACTCCCTGGAACGAAAGCTCAGTGCTTCCGGGACCAGTTCGGAAGTGTGAGGAGTGCTTTAGAAAATAGTAGTGGAGTACTTAAGTTCAAGATGTCTGTTGCTAATATAACCACACACCGATTAGTTAAATAAGAAAGGCTCCATGCACAAAAGCATCCTTGTGTAGATAATCCAAAAAGAAAAGAAATAGATCATTCAGAAAACAGTACTCAAAGAAGGATCATTCAAAACTTTTATGGTCGCAGCCTTGTAGATCTTCTCTTTGCCAGGTCTCGAGAAGCATCCTTCCAATCACCGGGAACATAATTCTCCTTGATTTGACCGTTAGGCTCTGTTTGAGATTGAGTGTGTTTTTTCGCGAAGGGCGTGGTTAGGTCTCAGTCGATTGAGATTTAACCAAGTCTCAGTCAAGTGACATAACATTCAAGAAAGAAAAAGAAAAACTAAAAAAATGCATGGATCTTAATGTAAAATCTTACGGATATAGCATCAACTGACACTTAACCAAGTCTCAGACGACTAACATTTAACAAGACTGTTTTGCGAAATACCAAGGAGCACAAGAAAAGACCCCCAATAAAAGCAGGCCCTTTTTCGATAAATAAGAAAAAACAATAAAAAACAGGCCTTTAGATATACACTGTTTTGCTTGGTTCGTTTGCATCAACACCTAAATAATTACATACAATAAAACCTTCATGAACTGAATATTTTACTTTTATGTTACATTTGAGAACCCCTTAAATGCCTTCTCAAAGGGTTGTCAAAATTTTGAGATATATCTAATTAGACTTTTTTTCACTTATTTATGCTGGGAAGAGGGAAAAATGACACTGTGACACATGTCATGGGCACTGCTCCTTTAATTTGTCCCTCAAGGGAATTGTTGGGGCAGAATCTGCTTAACGCGCATGACCTTTTTACATGAGTAGGTCAAACGCATTTAGTTGTGACAAGAAATATATTCAGTTGATATCTACATCAAAATAGGGGTTTCTCCATGAAGTCCTTGTATACAATACTGGCACACCTAGGTGCTCGTTCTCAATCATTAAATCTGGAAAACTAAAAGAATCAAAGGGGAGGGGTTATACTCACCGAGGATAATCTTTGCAACAAGCATTGGTCGAACAATCCAAAATGTTTCTTCTGTAATCAAAATAAAATATATAGAACACTTACTTTTGTAAGTCTGATAAGTCATTTTGCATGGCAAGTCATTATCACACAACATAGGCAATGTCCGGTTTACGCCCCTCGTTAGTATATTGTTGACATGTTTAGTTTGGAAGTGTGAGTACTATACTATACTTTGGCACTGGTAGTACTTAATTTCAAGAAGTCCCTTGCTAATATAACCTACCACTGATTAGATAGTAAGAAAGGCCCCACTCAGAGAAGACTCATTTCGTACCTAGGATGGATCCTAAGTTCGGCTTCAAAAGACTGGATTGCTTGGGAGATACTTCCTCCATTTCAAAAAAGAACGCGTAACAACAACATGGGTACCAAGGAGGTGTTAAGAGTGTTCTTACGGCTTTATACATTGACTCATAAAGTTACTAGTCATAAATGCTCATGTATGAATTGGTTTGCCATGGCTTGATTTCGTAATACAATTGTGACATGAAAAAAAGATAAAGATCAAGACATGCTCTATTATGAAAAAGATTAACCACTCCACTCTTAAGAGAATATGTGTATTTTTTTTAGCTTTAGAGGAGAAAAATTCACATTGTGACACACGTGATGAACACCACTCCTCTAATTTGTCCTTAAGGGGAATTGTTGGGGAAAATCTTTCATTTTTCTTTTGCCTTTTGTGTGTCAACAATAAAGATAGCATAACTAGGAAAGAAATAAAACAAGCAAATAAGGTGTTTGTGTGCAGGTACCCGGTTTGTTTGGTGAAGCCTCCCCGGCAATGGCGCCATAAATTCTTATACTATTTATAATAGTGTTGGGATTCCTCGAAGAGTAAGGGTGATGTAGTATAAGAGCAGATAGTATTTCTCTCAGTTAAGAACCAAAGCTTATCGAACCAATAGAAGATGGCACACAAACAACTTTAGCAGTACCTGCACACACACAAACAAATGTTTGCACCCAACAAAGACAAGGGGGCGTCACTCCCCTTGTTCTTGACAGTTGCAAGTATCAAATTTGATAGTGGTAGATATAATAAATAAGAATAAAAAATAAAAGTAAAGAAAACAGCTAGGAATTATAAGATTTGTTTAAATATAAAGGTGAATGGACCTGGGGGTCATACCATTCACTAGAGGCATCTCTCTCATAAATAGCATCGGTGGATAAACAAACTACTGTTGCACAATTGACATAAAAGCGCATAGTTATGATGATCATCCATGGCATAATTAATATATAGGCATTACGTCTGCGACAAGTAGACTATAATCCAACTGCACCTACTCTATTGCTTCACGCGATCTAGCATGCATCTCAAAGTATTAAGTTCATGACAAACAGAGTAACACATTAAGCAAGATGACATAATGTAGACAGAATAAGATCATGCAATATGTTCAAACCCCGCCCTTTTATCCTTAGCAGCAACAATGCAATATGTGCCTTGCAACCACTCCTCTCACAGAGTAAGGACACCGCAAGATTGAACTGATGGGGAACGTAGCATGCAATTTCAAAAAAATTCCTACGATCACACAAGATGAAAGAACATGCGGTGCCCCCATGTTTGGTTTTGGTAATTGATGACAATCTCTATGGACTAATGGTTGCCTTGAGTTATATTTGAAGGATTTGTCCATAGGCATTTCTTGAAGTCCATGCGTTGGTTTCAAGGAGTTTATGTGGTGACCAAGGTGTTATTAAGGAATTATCCAAAGATTGGTCATGTGAGAGTTGAGCTTATTGCAAGCATGTCTTGAAGAAGAAGATTGTGTGATCATTCATGTTTACCTTCAAGACATCATCCAAATGAAGAGAGTTGGAAAGAGTCAAGGTTGATCAAGACTAAGTCAAGAGTGAATCAAGTTGATCAACACACAAAGCGCACAAGATGTACCGAGGGATCAATCGATCCCATGGTATGGTAAGCATTGTCAATTACGCTTTGTGGGGTTAGGTTGCGGTGTGCAAGTTCAAGTGAAGCGGGCAAGTTCAAGTAAAGCATCACGAAGAGATCAAATGCTTGAAGCCATTGTGGTGACAATGGACTTGTGAAGATGTGCGGAAGGGTGGCTCACCCATAGTGGAGTATGGGGGAGCAATCAACTAGTCTTCATCGAGCCAACGCAATCAAGAAAGGTGGTCCATCTCGAGGGAGTCAAGATCGTCATCATCTAGCTCAAGTGGACCATGTGCAAGGCAAAGGTTTGCTCTTGATAGGTTTTCTATTTTACCGGTCTCATGATGGTAGTTGGGAGACCGGGTTATAGGATCGATTGCCGTACTATCAGGGGGGCTCTCGATGAGTAGCTTGATCGTATCGTTCATAGAGAGCTCAAACCATTGCATCCTTGCATCATCTTTATTGGTTCTTGTTTGGTTCTTCTCTTTGTGAGTTTTGGAGCTTATGGTCATCTTGATGACAAGCTCGAGTTCATCGAAAACGGAGTTCACTCGCATCTTCTATGATGTTTTCGATGTTGGAGGTTATGCCGGTTCTTCTCGGTTGGAGGTTTCACTCCTCTATTTGTTGGCATACCTCCCCTGCCTCTTCTTACTAGTACCGCTTGTAGCGTCAAGCGGTAGTACCGCTCTACTACCGCCTCGATTTTGTGTCTGCTCTTTTCGTGTCGGGTTCAGCGGTAGTCGCGTGGCAGTAAGGCACGGTAGTTCCGCCTATAAGCGGTAGTACCGCTCCGGTCGAGCGGTAGTACCGCTACTGCACTACTGCCACCGTACTCTGCTCTGTCCTGCCTCCTTTTGTCCCGTGTTCTGCTCCTCCAGCGATAGTACCGCTGGGGTGAGCTGTCGTGGAATTGTCACGGCAGATGTCCTTGAGCTAGGACTTAGTCGTGGAGCCATCGCAGCTAGGAAGCTTGAAGGGGTTAAATGGGACAAGGAACACGAGGGTTATACTGGTTCGGCCCCTTACGGCGAAGGTAAAAACCTACGTCCAGTTGAGGTGGTATTGATTAGGGTTTCGATGACCAGGGAGCTTAACTGCTATGCCTGGCTCTCGACGAGATCTTTTTTTCTCTCCCTCAACCGCCGCCGGGTCGTCCCTTTATATAGAGAGGTTTACGCCCAGCGGCTCTCAGAGTCCCGGCCGGCTCATAAGAGTGTCCGGCTCGGACTCTCAACTATTCTTGCCTTACACTACAAGTTCTACCATAATAACGATCGTAACTATGGGCTTTAAGCCATCTCCGGGTCTTAAGCCCATCTTTGGCCCACCGTCTTCAAGCTTGGCGTCGGGCTTCAGGTAATGACCATTATGAGTAACCCGGCCCCTCCGGGCGGGTGACTCTAAGGTTTATATCCTCAACATGAGGCCCCAGATTGATTTGAGCCGGCTCATGTCAATCTTCAATTCCTTCGATAGAAAATCTCCGGCTTACAATTGTGTGAAAGCCATAACCCGTCGTGATGTCATCTTCTGGATTCCGGGTAATCCGCCGTGACGTCATCTTCCATTAAGTCCATTTTTTACTCCACCATATCCGCAACGGATCTTATCTTTAACTGCCGTCCCGAAAATCGAGGCGGTTTTATGGTGAGATAACCGCGCCGTGGCCTTCTCGTTTCTCGCGCCCACTTATGAGTCTCACCATTATAAATAGCCCGGCCCAATGAGCCTCCAGTTACTTCGCCACCTCCATCTTCTTCCTCTCGCCACTGTGCCGCGCTCGAGCTCCACTGCCGCCGCCGCGGGTCTCCGAGTCTTCCCCGCCTCCGGCCGCTGCATCAACCTGACGTGACCAGATAAACTGCGGCGACCTCCGCACCTTTCCAGTACCTTTAAGTCTTTGCTACCCCGTAGAACAGATCTACAGTAGGGTTTCTTCCTGTTCTTCTCGTGTTCATCGCCGTTCCTCGCGAGTCATCGGTAGATTTCATTTTTACCACCTTTCTTGATCTTTGACTGTATAGAACTGTTGCGGTAGTTGTTTCACGCCCGTTTCCAATGTTCATAGATCCCTTCTTACTGCATAAAGGCTCCGTTCAAACTCATGAACTTCCTCTGCGTCTGTTTTAGGTCTAGAAACTTTTTCTTTTAGTCAACCATTTTGATCCAAAATTTTCACTGCGATCTGTGAAACTTGTTTTCACCTCACTTAGTAAAAAACTGCATCCGCTGAGCTATGGCGGCTTACATTTCCGGCTCAAAGAAGCCACGCGCCGTAAAACCTTCCGGCTCAAAAGAAGCCACGCGCCGTGAAATTTTCCGGCTCATTTATGATAAAACTGTAGATAATTAAATTACTCTAAATACCTTCAGCGGCTTAGATAACCCGATGCACTTAGCCATATGTCATTAGGCCCCTGCATAAGCCTCCACTTTAAACATTGAACTGTAAATTCCCTCCGGCTTATAATTAAACCGGACATTTCCTTTTATCATAGGCTTCCGACTTTCACCATGCCTCCCAAAGCTCCCAAAGCACCCATCACTTGCAACTGGATGAGGTCCAATGTCACAGACGAAACCTTAGCGGACTTTGTGAAGACGGGTTACCTGCCCAAGAAGGACGTCATGTCTTACCGCGCCCCTGACCCGTCAGAGGAGAGACCACAGCCAAGGGACGGGGAGGTGGTAATATTTGCGGATCACATGAGCCGGGGCTTCGCACCGCCCGGCTCAAAGTTCTTTAGAGATGTGCTGAATTTCTTTGATCTGCGGCCACAAGACATTGGACCCAATTCCGTGTCAAACATATGCAAATTCCAAGTATTCTACGAAGCCTACCTTGGAGAGGAGCCCAGCCTTCTGCTCTTTAGAGAGCTATTCTATTTGAACCGCCAGAACGAGTGTGCCAATGGACCGAGCCTGGAACTTGGCGGAATCTCCATTCAACGCCGGAGAGACTGCCTTTTTCCTTACGCCGAGCCGCCAAGCCACCCAAAGGACTGGAACCAGACCTTGTTCTACTGCCAGGACACTTCGCCGGCTGACGAGAGCCCGCTGCCCGGCTTTCGTCCCTCGCGTCTGGAACCAACTCACCCTCTGTCAGATAAGCTATCTCAGGCAGAGCGCCAACCTCTGATCCCCACCATCAACAAAATCAAGGCTCTCCTGGGAAATGGACTCAACGGCATCGATCTGGTCCGGGTCTGGATCTCGTGGCGGGTGATCCCCTTAAGCCGCCGCCCCGGCTAAATGTGTGATTACACGGGCCGGAAAGATGACCCCCTGCGACACAGCCGCAACGATCTTCCTGAAGACGTTGCTGAAGACATGACCAAGGCCCTCTTGAATGAGAGCTTGGCAGACTGCGGGAGGACCGGCTTAAGCCCCTTCTGCAAAACCAACCCGGCCCCAGCGGTAAGCCGCTGATCTGAACATCTTATCTTTCCCTTTAGATAGCTTTCATCTGAACCTTAAAAAATCGTCATTGTATTTTTCAGGCTGATGATAAATTCTGGAAGGTCAAGTATGACCATGAGGCGGCCAAGAAGGCCAGGAAGGCTAAGAAAGCCGCCAAGAGAGCCGCTCCCCGCAAAAAGGGAAGCAGGCCTACTGCCTTAGAGCTGCTTCAGCTAAGTGACAGCTCCGAGTCAGAGGTAACCACTGAACCTGTAAACTCTTGCTGTATTTCTTGTTTATTTCTGTCTATCTTATCAATACTGTCCATCAGCAGGATGACATCGGAGCAAGTAACCCAGTGATTGAAGAGGTAATGACACTTTCCTCCGACTCGGAGCCCTTGCCAAGGCTGAAAGTCCGAAGAGTAACCCGGAAAGTAAGATTTTCACATCCTTTAGCTTATCAAGATCCTCAATTTCTTTTGAAGCAACAGATTCATGAGAGCCGGCGGCACACCCGGACCAACAAGGATGCTGACCTCTCCTCCGGTTTACCTGAGGCGTCAAGGAAGCGCCGGACCGAGGTTATCTCCAACTTATATCCTTTTCATCCTTTGGCGGGTGTTATACGTCAGCCGCTCAATTCTTCTGATTCAAATTATCAGGAAACTTCACCCTCCTCTGGCGACTCTATGCAATCGAACCTGCCGGCTTTCAAGACCGTACCCGGGTAATGATGATCATCTCTTGTTGTACTTATCTTTACTCATACCTTTGTACTAACTTTTTGTCCTTTCAGCGCTCAAGCAAAGCTCAGTAAAAGAGCAAAGAAGAATAAGCCGGCCGAAGAGCCGGTCGTGACGGAGCCGGAGGTGTCAGCTCAAGAGCTGCCAGTTGCCTCTGCTCCTGAAGCCACCGCTCCAATCGACAAGCCAATCGCAGAGACTTCTGCTAATCCGGAGACCTCCAGCCCGGCTCAGCCGGCCGATGACCCGGACGTGGTAATCACCCGGACGGAGTTTGTTGAGCTGGGGAGACCCACTGCGCTGGCCAAGTGCTCCGCCAAGGAAGAGTTGCTAGAGCGCCGCCGGGCCAATCTGGACCTCACCAACTATGCTAACCTGAGCATCGGAGAGATCGTCTCCGGCTATGTCAGTCAGGTGCACAAGAGCCGGGACTTGGAGATCGACATGGTGAATCAGATACAACAGAAGTCTGAGGTACCACTCCATTGCTTACTGCATAGTTATCTTTACCATACTCTAGCCCCCAAGTCTACTACTTATGATATAATATGTTGTAGACTTATCTTCCGGCTTACTCTCATGAACCGGTAATTTTGTAGACAGAAACTTTCAACATGCATTAGCCCCCAAGTGCCAAGTGTCTTTGCTTGGAAAGCGCTTGGGACTTTTAAAATTTCATAGTAACTGTTCATACTATAACCCGGAAATTGTACAGGCTGCTGGCAAGAAGTTTGAGGCTGATATTTCTGATCTGAAGAACCGCCTGAGGATGCAGGAAACTGAGACCCGGAAGGCCAACGCCAAATTTGTGTCCAGTATTGCTGCTCAAGAGAAGCTGAAGAAGGACTTTGAAGCTGAAAGGAAGACTTGGGCCGAAGAGAAGGCTACTCTGGTGAGCCGGGCCGAATAGGCGGAGAAGGCTCTGACGGAGAGAACCGCCGAACTCTCCGGCTTAAAGCGCCACGTGTCACAGATGGTCGCCGCCATCTTTGATAAGTTATTCCGCCGATTCTCGATAAGTTCATAACCTTTATATCTCATAACTCCCATCACTGAGAACGGCTTATCTTACTTTGTTAAACAGGTCCCAGAAGCGCCAACCTCAATCAGAACGTGCTGACCAACCTGAAGGCCGTGTACACCCTGGTGGAGCAACTCTACACCGGGTCACAGCGGGCTTTGGCTGTGGTGGCCCTATCCAATGAGGTTCCGACTCACCTGGCGGAAGTACTTCGCCGGCTGGCCGTTCTTCCTCAGCGTGTCCAAGAGCTGCGACGGGCCTCTGCAAGAGCCGGAGCTATAGCTGCACTGAGCCGGGCCAAGGCCTTCCTTCTAGAGCTAGACCCGGCGGACATTGCACTTGGTTACCCCAGCTTGAAGGAAGACGGCACCCCTTTCGACCAGAAGGACTTTGCTGCCTGTGTGAAGATCGTGCGCCCAGTGGCCACCCTGATTGGAAATGACACGGATCTGACCAAGTACCAGCCGGGCTACGATGCAGAGAATCAGAGGATCCCCACTCCGCGTTATGAAGCCATCAGCTTAGTCCCGCCGACTCGTAAGCACACCTTTGCCCCGGAAATTGACCCGGCCGAGTTAATTGACGAGGAAGCTCAATTTGAAGCTTTGAGCGGCATTGATTGGAAATCGTCAACCTTCCAGGTCTTGGGAACAGCCGGAGGAGCGGAGAGGGATGAGCCGGAAGCTTCGACCCAGCAAGCATCTTAACTCTGTAGGCGGCTTGTTTAAACAATGCTTCACCCTTTTGGACTCGGGGAGTCTTGTAATAGAATAGGACCAACATTTTAACTTTGTCGTGCCATCATGCACGTGCTGAATGCTTAATTCCATTGAAGTTGCTTCCTTATATTCCTCCGGGTCATAAGTGATCATTCATGTTCCTTAAGCTCAAATAGTTGTCTTTAACTATCCTGCATAGAAAAACAAATCACAAGGCTCTAGGCGGCTTACCGCACTGAGAAGCATAGTCTCATACATATAACCCAGAGTATGAATCTAAGTCACAAAAGACTGGCCCTCAATTATGTCCTTGATATAACCGCAATAACACACTTACAGGCCTTCAAGTACACTTCCGGTTTATATAACTCGGATAATAAGGTTGGTACCTCAACTCAGGTTTACCAGTCTTGATAATGCTGATTGTGTGCGACTAGTACTGTGAATCAAAGTTAAGCCGGCGGAACAAGAACCGCCGTGTACACTGTTGATACCACCAGAAGAACTTGTTGTAAATCCGAAAGTCAAAACCTTAGGGGCTTCCGGTTCGAATACGACCAGAGACCCGTCCCAAAGGGGTTAAGCTAAGATTCGAATGCGATCATATAGCCCCCAGTGGGTTTGGCGATGCCGATCAAGAGGGTACCGACAGCTATGTTCTCTTTGGTTCGAATACGACCCATGTTTGAACAGGAAGCCCCCAAATGACCTTAAGAGTTGTTTAACGACGCTGATTCGAATACGATCCACGTCGGTTCCCAAAGGGGGTTGAGCTATGATTCAAATATGATCAAAGAAAACTCCCCAATGAGCTCGGCACTTTGCCAATCAAGTGGGTATCGACAGCTATGTTCTCTTTGGTTCGAATACGACCTATGTTTGAACAGGAAGCCCCCAAGTCATTATATTACGTACGACTAGATTCGAATACGATCATAAGCCGGATCCACCTCCAAGTTACCATGTGATCTTGTAATGGAAACAACACATTTACCTTTGGAGGAGAAAAAGGACAGAGGTCCTGCTTTATTGCTTATCATAATATATACATGGCTTATAGAAATATGTACATTATGAGAGCCGATGGCTCAAGTGTAATAAGGCCGAAGCTGAGCTATGTTCCACGGCCGACGGGTCTCCTCCTCCGACTTACGTGAATCTTTGTGCTCCCGAATGTCAATGAGGTAATATGACCCGTTGTGCAAGTTCTTGCTGACCACAAAGGGTCCTTCCCAAGGCGGGGATAGTTTGTGCGCATCTGTTTGATCTTGGATGAGCCAGAGCACCAGATCACCTTCCTGGAAGACCCGGGATTTAACCCGGCGACCGTGATAACGGCGCAGGTCTTGTTGGTAAATCGCTGATCGAGCTGCCGCCACATCACGCTGTTCGTCCAACAAGTCAAGAGCATCTTGGCGCGCCTATTCATTATCCGCCTCAACATAAGCCGCCACTCGAGGCGAGTCATGACGGATGTCACTGGGGAGGACTGCTTCCGCTCCATAAACCATGAAGAAAGGCATGAAACCCGTATACCTGTTAGGAGTAGTGTTGATGCTCCACAACACGGAGGGTAACTCCTCCACCCAACAACCCGGCGTCCGTTGCAAAGGGACCAAAAGCCGAGGCTTGATGCCTTTCAGAATCTCCTGATTAGCCCTCTCAGCTTGACCATTGGATTGAGGGTGAGCCACTGATGAAACATCAAGTCGAATATGCTCTCGTTGACAAAACTCCTCCATGGCGCCTTTGGATAGATTGGTACCATTGTCAGTTATAAGGCTGTGTGGAAAGCCAAAGCGAAAGATCACCCTTTTCATGAACTGAACCGCTGTGGCTGCGTCACACTTGCTAACTGGCTCTGCTTCAACCCACTTTGTGAATTTGTCAACTGCCACCAAGAGGTGGGTCTTCTTATCCTTGGACCTTTTAAAAGGCCCAACCATATCAAGCCCCCAGACCGCAAAGGGCCAAGTAATTGGGATCATCCTCAGCTCCTGAGCCGGCACATGAGCCCGTCGCGAGAACCTTTGGCAACCATCACATTTACTGACCAAGTCCTCCGCATCAGCATGAGCCGTCAGCCAATAAAAACCATGACGAAAAGCCTTGGCCACAAGGGATTTTGAGCCGGCATGATGGCCACAATCCCCTTCATGAATCTCACGCAAGATCTCTTGACCTTCCTCAGGGGAGACACAACGCTGGAACGCTCCCGTAACACTGCGGCGATGCAGCTCACCATTGATAACAACCATTGACTTAGACCGCCGGGTTATTTGTCTGGCCAAAGTTTCATCCTCAGGCAAATCTCCCCGGGTCATGTAAGCCAGATAGGGCACTGTCCAGTCCGGGATGATGTGGAGAGCCGCCACCAGTCGTGCCTCCGGGTCAGGGACAGCCAAGTCTTCCTCTGTAGGCAACTTAACAGAAGGGTTATGCAAGACGTCCAGGAAAGTATTAGGCGGCACCGGTTTTCGCTGAGAGCCCAGCCGGCTTAAAGCATCAGCCGCCTCGTTCTTCCTGCGATCGATATGCTCTACTTGGTAACCCTGAAAGTGCCCAGCAATGGCATCAACTTCACGGCGATAAGCCGCCATGAGAGGGTCCTTGGAGTCCCACTTGCCTGATACTTGTTGAGCCACCAAGTCTGAGTCGCCGAAGCACCTTACCCGGCTCAAGCTCATCTCCTTAGCCATCCGAAGACCATGGAGCAAGGCCTCATACTCAGCCGCATTGTTAGTGCAAGGAAACATCAACTGTAGCACATAATGGAACTTGTCACCTTTAGGGGAAGCCAACACGACT
The DNA here is from genome assembly GCF_002575655.3 of Aegilops tauschii subsp. strangulata. Classification (NCBI taxonomy): domain Eukaryota; kingdom Viridiplantae; phylum Streptophyta; class Magnoliopsida; order Poales; family Poaceae; genus Aegilops; species Aegilops tauschii. Next base: position 409,512,304 of record NC_053040.3, on the reverse strand, counting down.
CCAGCCCCCGAGCCCTCCAATTGCCTGGACCCATCGAAGTGAATAGTCCAATATGTGTTATCCGGCTTTTGTTCGGGCACTTGTAGCTTTGTCCAATCGTTGATGAAATCCACCAAGGCTTGAGATTTAACAGCAGTGCGTGGTACGTATTTCAGACCATGAGGTCCGAGCTCTATAGCCCACTTAGCCACTCTCCCTGTGGCCTCTCTATTTTGAATGATATCTCCAAGGGGGGCAGAACTGACCACAGTGATGGGGTGACCCTGGAAATAATGCTTAAGCTTCCGGCTTGCCATGAACACACCATAAACAAGCTTCTGCCAATGTGGATACCGCTGTTTGGACTCGATGAGCACTTCGCTGACGTAATAAACCGGTCGCTGAACCGGATGCTCCTTACCCTCTTCCTTGCGCTCCACCACCACAGCCACACTGATGGCCTGTGTGTTAGCTGCTACATACAGTAATAAGGGCTCCTTGTCAACCGGAGCAGCCAGGACTGGGGGCTCCGCAAGCTGTCTCTTCAAATCCTCAAAAGCAGTATTAGCAGTATCATTCCAGACAAAGTCATCAGTTTTCTTCATCAACTGGTACAATGGCATGGCCTTCTCACCCAAACGGCTTATAAAACGGCTTAAAGCAGCAATACGACCCGCCAGGCGCTGGATGTCGTTTATACACGCCGGCTTAGCCAGAGAGGTGATCGCCTTGATCTTCTCCGGGTTAGCTTCAATGCCTCTGTTAGAGACCAAGAAACCCAAGAGCTTGCCTGCAGGAACACCAAAAACACACTTGGCCGGGTTAAGCATTATCTTGTAGACTCGGAGATTATCAAAGGTTTCCCTCAGATCATCTATCAAAGTTTCCTTCTCTCTGGATTTAACCACAATATCATCCACATAGGCATGAACATTGCGCCCAATCTGGTTATGAAGACAGTTCTGCACGCAACGCTGATAAGTCGCCTGTGCACTCTTGAGTCCAAAGGGCATAGACACATAGCAGAAGGCTCCAAAGGGAGTGATGAACGCCGTCTTCTCCTCGTCCTTAACTGCCATTTTGATCTGATGGTATCCAGAATAAGCATCCAAGAAACTTAAGCGCTCGCAACCCGCCGTAGCATCAATGATTTGATCAATACGGGGAAGAGCAAAAGGATCAGCCGGACATGCCTTGTTTAAGTCCGTATAGTCCACACACATCCGCCAGGTGCCGTTCTTCTTGAGCACGAGCACCGGGTTAGCTAACCACTCTGGGTGAAAAACTTCAACAATAAACCCGGCCGCCAAGAGCAGGGCCACCTCCTCACCAATGGCTTTCCGCCTCTCTTCATTAAACCGCCGAAGGAATTGCCTGACCGGCTTAAATTTCGGATCAACATTGAGAGTGTGCTCAGCGAGTTCTCTAGGTACACCTGGCATGTCAGAAGGTTTCCATGCAAAAATGTCCCTATTCTCACGGATGAACTCGATGAGCGCGCTTTCCTATTTTGGATCCAGATTGGCACTGATGCTAAACTGCTGAGATGAATCACCTGGAACGAAATCAACAAGTTTAGTCTCATCAGCCGACTTAAATTTCATTGCCGGCTCATGCTCCGTAGTCAGCTTCTTCAGAGAGGTCATATCTGTTGGGTCAACATTGTCCTTGTAAAATTTCAACTCCTCTGTTGCACAAACAGACTCTGCATAAGCTGCATCGCCTTCCTCACACTCCAAAGCCACCTTCCGGCTGCCGTGAACCGTAATGGTCCCATTGTGACCCGGCATCTTGAGCTGTAAATACACGTAACACGGCCGTGCCATGAACTTGGCGTAAGCCGGCCGCCCAAATATGGCATGATACGGACTTCTTATCTTGACCACCTCAAAGGTCAATTTTTCCACCCTGTAGTTGTATTCGTCTCCAAAGGCCACTTCCAACTTGATCTTGCCAACTGGATAAGCCGACTTACCAGGCACCACCCCATGGAAAATAGTGTTTGACTGGCTGAGGTTCTTATCAATCAACCCCATACGACGGAAGGTCTCATAATAGAGGATGTTGATACTGCTGCCTCCATCCATGAGCACCTTAGTGAACTTATATCCTCCCACCTGAGGAGCCACCACCAAGGCCAAGTGACCCGGATTATCAACCCGGGGAGGGTGATCCTCCCTACTCCACACAATAGGCTGCTCAGACCATCTTAAATAACGTGGGACCGCCGGCTCAACAGCATTCACAGCCCTCTTATGAAGCTTCTGGTCTCGCTTACACAGACTGGTGGTAAATACATGATACTGTCCACCGTTAAGCTGCTTTGGATTGGTCTGATAACCCCCCTGCTGCTGCTGATGACCCTGGCCAGACTGTTGATTAAAGCCCCCTTGTCCGTTCTGTGGATTAGAATTTGAGCCGCCGCCCGGGCCATGAAAACCGCCGCCGCCTGAGCCGCCGCCCGGGCCATTGTTGCCATTGAAGGCATTGGAATTCTTAAAGGCCTTCATGATCGCGCAATCCTTCCATAAATGAGTAGCTGGCTTCTCCCTAGAGCCGTGCCTTGGACGGGGCTCATTCAACAGCTGCTCCAGCGTCGGGCCTGACCCGCCGGCTCGGGGAGGTGGCCTCCCCTTGCGTCGCTGGTTATTACCCTGTGAGCTGGCGTTGGCCACGAATTCTAGGCTGCCGTCGGCCTTACGCTTGCCACCTCCTTGGTTCCCCGGGTTATGTTGAGGACCCTTGCCATTGCCGTTCTTCTTTCCCTTCCCTGTCCTTTCATCATCTGAAGCGGGGTCCTTGGTACTATCAGAATCGGCGTACTTGACGAGAGCCGCCATCAGCGTACCCATATCATTGCAGTCGCGCTTAAGCCGCCCGAGTTTCATCTTCAAGGGCAGGAAACGACAATTATGTTCCAACATTAAGACTGCAGAGCCAGCATCCATCTTATCAGATGAATGTATTATCTCTTTGACCCGGCGAACCCAATGCGTCGTAGACTCACCCTCCTGCTGTTTACAGTTGGTTAAATCCATAATTGACATAGACTGCCTACAGGTATCCTTGAAGTTTTGGATGAACCGGGCTTTCAGCTCAGCCCAAGACCCGATGGAATTCGGTGGCAGCCCCTTCAACCAAGTGCGGGCAGTCCCATCTAACATCATGGTGAAGTACTTGGCCATTGCCGCTTCGCTGACCTCCAGCAATTCCATGGTCATCTCATAACTCTCGATCCAGGCTCCGGGTTGTAAATCAGCCGTGTAATTAGGCACCTTCCTAGGTCCTTTGAAGTCCTTGGGTAGACGTTCATTGCGGAGAGCCGGCACTAAACAAGGGACACCTCCAGTCCTCGTAGGGATACCTACGTCGACGGAAGTCGTCGGATAAGCCGGGGGTGTTTGGTAAGCCGTTAACTGAGGCACCTGCTCCACCTCTTGCCGCGCTCTGCCTTGGTCTGCTGCGTGAAAGGCTCCGTTATGAGCCGGGTCATGGCCAGGGGGCGGGTCATGGCGTCGGACATTACTTGAGCCGGTCGCTGAGACCATGTGTCTGCTATAACTCGGGCTCCGGCCTGGACGAGGGGTTGAGTGGATCCTGTCCCGGCTGTAAGAGTACGCCTCTTGCTGCGCCAGCGCTGTCTGAAGGAGTTCTCTGACCCGGCGGGTTTCAACAGCCGTTGGAGAGTCGCTGTCGATTGGGAGAGCCGCCAGCCGTGCTGCCGCGGCGACCATGTTCTCCAGCGGGTTGGCATAATGACCCGGTGGTATTGGCACATACTGAGGCGGGGCAGGGTTCACCCGGGGCGGCCCCATCACTTATGGCTGAACAGGGGTCCCAGACCCGGGTACTATGATCCCCGGCGGGTTACTAGACCCTGCACCTGGCGTGTTGAAGAGGTTTCGAGGATCGTAGACCGGAGGGAGTCGAGATTGAGCCTTTTGATGCCTCCTTCTCATGACCTCATTGGACGCGTTCTGATCCATCGTGAGCCGGAAGGATTGCGCCTGAATCAACTGGGTCTGGGCGTCGAGAGCCGCCCTCTCCGCAGCCATCCTGATCCCTTCCGCTGCCAGATCCTCCTTGGCTTTCACTAGATCTAATTTTAACTGCGCCACCTCCGCGTCATGCTGAGCTTGATTCGCCGGGTCAACCGTGGCGGTCAACAGGGCCGTCATCTTGTCCGTGAGATCCATCAGCACCTGAGCCGGCGAGGGCACCGGGTTTCCCGACTCAGCGGTAGGGTTCTGAACAGGCTGTGCACCGGCCATGAAGATTCCAACCCGGCTCGGCGGCTCAAACGGGTCCGGAATGCTGTCACCATCGGAACAACCCATGAGCCTGCCATCTTGAAGTTGATACAACGAGTTTGACTCATCTGTGGATGACTCGCCGTCAGAGCCGGCGGCCGTCTCATCACCAGATCCAGATCCATTAGAGAGCCCTCCATGGATACATCCCACAAAAGCATGCTTCAAGGTAGGTAGGGCCCGGGCGGGTCGTGCACGCTGAGCCGTCTCGATGAGATCGGCGCAAAGATCCGGCTCGGGGCCCGGCTCGCCAATCTTGCCAATGAAGACATGAATTCCGCCGAAGGGGACCCGGTACCCGTACTCAATTGAGCCGGCGTCGGGGCCCCAGTTTGCATCGTCGATGTAGAGCTTGCCGCGACGACTCTTGGTCATCCGGCCCACAGCGTATCCCTTGAGCCCTTCGAAGCTGCCCTTCAAGAACTCAAATCCACCGTGCGCTGGCCCCACGGTGGGCGCCAACTATCGTGGAATTGTCACGGCAGATGTCCTTGAGCTAGGACTTAGTCATGGAGCCATCGCAGCTAGGAAGCTTGAAGGGGTTAAACAGGACAAGGAACACGAGGGTTATACTGGTTCGGCCCCTTACGGCGAAGGTAAAAGCCTACGTCCAATTGAGGTGGTATTGATTAGGGTTTCGATGACCAGGGAGCTTAACTGCTATGCCTGGCTCTCGACGAGATCTTTTTTTCTCTCCCTCAACCGCCGCCGGGTCGTCCCTTTATATAGAGAGGTTTACGCCCAGCGGCTCTCAGAGTCCCGGCCGGCTCATAAGAGTGTCCGGCTCGGACTCTCAACTATTCTTGCCTTACACTACAAGTTCTACCATAATAACGATCGTAACTACGGGCTTTAAGCCATCTCCGGGTCTTAAGCCCATCTTTGGCCCACCGTCTTCAAGCTTGGCGCCGGGCTTCAGGTAATGACCATTATGAGTAACCCGGCCCCTTCGGGCGGGTGACTCTAAGGTTTATATCCTCAACATGAGCGGAATTTCTTCGTAGTGGCTCCGTTCCATGCCTCATTTCATAGGGAAGCCCCAAGGTTCTTGTTTTGTTGCTCCTTTTCACTGCTTCTTCCGCCCGAGCGATAGTACCGCTCGTGGAGCGGTAGTACCGCTCGTGTGCGGGCTGAGCACTTAACGGTTGGATTTCCCCCCTCCTATAAAAGGGGGTCTTCTTCCCCAATGAACCTTATCCTTTGAGCTCGTGTTCTTCCCCCATTGTTGACCTTCTTCGAGCTTGCTAACTCTCAATCCCTCCATGGATTCTTGCTAGTTTTTGAGGGAAAAGAGAGAGGAGATCTGGATCCACATTTCCACCAATCACTTTCTCCTCTATGTGAGGGAAACCCATTGGATCTAGATCTTGGAGTTCTTGGTGTTCTCCTTCTTGTTCTTCCTCTCATTTTCCTCCCTAGCATTAGTTGCTTCGGTGGGATCATGGTGATGCATAGCAATGTGTTGGAAATATGCCCTAGAGGCAATAATAAATGGTTATTATTATATTTCTTTGTTCATGGTAATTGTCTTTTATTCACGCTATAATTGTATTATCCGGAAATCGCAATACATGTGTGAATACATAGACCACAACGTGTCCCTAGTAAGCCTCTAGTTGACTAGCTCGTTGATCAACAGATAGTCATGGTTTCCTGACTATGGACATTGGATGTCATTGATAACGGGATCACATCATTAGGAGAATGATGTGATGGACAAGACCCAATCCTAAGCATAGCATAAAAGATCGTGTAGTTTCGTTTGCTAGAGCTTTTCCAATGTCAAGTATCTTTTTCTTAGACCATGAGATTGTGCAACTCCCGGATACCGTAAGAGTGCTTTGGGTGTGCCAAACGTCACAACGTAACTGGGTGACTATAAAGGTGCACTACGGGTATCTCCGGAAGTGTCTGTTGGGTTGGCACGGATCGAGACTGGGATTTGTCACTCCGTGTGACGGAGAGGTATCTCTGGGCCCACTCGGTAATGCATCATCATAATGAGCTCAATGTGACTAAGGCGTTAGTCACGGGATCATGCATTACGGTACGAGTAAAGAGACTTGCCGGTAACAAGATTGAACAAGGTATTGGGATACTGACGATCGAATCTCGGGCAAGTAGCATACCGATTGATAAAGGGAATTGCATACGGGATTGACTGAATCCTCGACATCGTGGTTCATCCGATGAGATCATCGTGGAACATGTGGGAGCCAACATGGGTATCCAGATCCCGCTGTTGGTTATTGACCGGAGAGGCGTCTCGGTCATGTCTGCATGTCTCCCGAACCCGTAGGGTCTACACACTTAAGGTTCGGTGACGCTAGGGTTGTAGAGATATGTGTATGCGGAAACCCGAAAGTTGTTTGGTGTCCCGGATGAGATCCCGGATGTCACGAGGAGTTCCGGAATGGTCCGGAGGTGAAGAATTATATATAGGAAGTCAAGTTTCGGCCACCGGGAAAGTTTCGGGGGTTACCGGTATTGTACCGGGACCACCGGAAGGGTCCCGGGGGTCCACCGGGTGGGGCCACCTATCCCGGAGGGCCCCGTGGGCTGAAGTGGGAGGGCAACCAGCCCTTAGTGGGCTGGGGCGCCCCCCATGGGCCTCCCCCTGCGCCTAGGGTTGGAAACCCTAGGTGGGGGGGGCGCCCCACTTGCCTTGGGGGGCAAGGCACCCCCTTGGCTGCCGCCCCCCCTCTAGATGGGGTTTGGCCGGCGCCCCCCTCCCAGGGGGCCTATATAAAGGGGGGGAGGGAGGGCAGTAGTATTACAGCCTTGGGCGCCTCCCTCCTCCCCTGCTACACCTCTCTCTCTCGCAGAAGCTCGGCGAAGCCCTGCCGACATCCCGCTACATCCACCACCACGCCGTCGTGCTGCTGGATCTCCATCAACCTCTCCTTCCCCCTTGCTGGATCAAGAAGGAGGAGACGTCGCTGCACCGTACGTGTGTTGAACATGGAGGTGCCGTCCGTTCGGCACTCGGTCATCGGTGATTTGAATCACGGCGAGTACGACTCCGTCATCCACGTTGATTGGAACGCTTCCGCTCGCGATCTACAACGGTATGTAGATGCACTCCTTTCCCCTCGTTGCTAGTATACTCCGTAGATGCATCTTGGTGAGCATAGGAAAATTTTAAAAGTATGCTACGATTCCCAACAGTGGCATCATGAGCCAGGCCTATGCGTAGTTACTATGCACGAGTAGAACACAAAGAAGCTGTGGGCGTTGATGTTGCCAATTCTTCTTGCCGCTACTAGTCGTTTCTTGTTTCGGCAGTATTGTAGGATGAAGCGGCCCGGACCGACCTTACACGTACGCTTACGTGAGACAGGTTCCACCGACTGACATGCACTAGTTGCATAAGGTGGCTAGCGGGTGTCTGTCTCTCCTACTTTAGTCGGAACGGATTCGATGAAAAGGGTCCTTATGAAGGGTAAATAGAAATTGGCAAATCACATTGTGGTCATACGTAGGTAAGAAACGTTCTTGCTAGAAACCTACAAACCACGTAAAAACTTGCAACAACAATTAGAGGACGTCTAACTTGTTTTTGCAGCATGTGCTTTGTGATGTGATATGGCCAGAAGATGTGATGAATGATATATGTGATGTATGAGATTGATCATATTCTTGTAATAGGAATCACGACTTGCATGTCGATGAGTATGACAACCGGCAGGAGCCATAGGAGTTGTCTTTATTATTTTGTATGGCCTGCGTGTCATTGAATAACGCCATGTAAATTACTTTACTTTGTTGCTAAACGCGTTAGCCATAGAAGTAGAAGTAATCGTTGGCGTGACGACTTCATGAAGACATAATGATGGAGATCATGGTGTCATGCCGGTGACGAAGATGATCATGGTGCCCCGAAGATGGAGATCAAAGGAGCATAATGATATTGGCCATATCATGTCACTATTTGATTGCATGTGATGTTTATCATGTTTTTGCATCTTATTTGCTTAGAACGACGGTAGTAAGTAAGATGATCCCTTATGATAATTTCAAGAAAAGTGTCCCCCCTAACTGTGCACCGTTGCGAAGGTTCGTTGTTTCGAAGCACCACGTGATGATCGGGTGTGATAGATTCTAACGTTCGAATACAACGGGTGTTGATGAGCCTAGCATGTACAGACATGGCCTCGGAACACACGCAATACACTTAGGTTGCTTGACGAGCCTAGCATGTACAGACATGGCCTCGGAACACGGAGGACCGAAAGGTCGAGCATGAGTCGTATAGAAGATACGATCAACATGGAGATGTTCACCTATCTTGACTAGTCCGTCTCACGTGATGATCGGACACGGCCTAGTTAACTCGGATCATGTTTCACTTAGATGACTAGAGGGATGTCTATCTGAGTGGGAGTTCATTGTGTAATTTGATTAGATGAACTTAATTATCATGAACTTAGTCTAAAATCTTTACACTATGTCTTGTAGATCAAATGGCCAACGTTGTCCTCAATTTCAACACGTTCCTAGAGAAAACCAAGCTGAAAGATGATGGCAGCAACTATACGGACTGGGTCCGGAACCTGAGGATCATCCTCATAGTAGCCAAGAAAGATTATGTCTTAGAAGCACCGCTAGGTGAAGCACCAATCCCAGAGAACCAAGACGTTATGAACGCTTGGTGGCAGCGTGCTGATGATTACTCCCTCGTTCAGTGCGGCATGCTTTACAGCTTAGAACCGGGTCTCCAAAAGCGTTTTGAGAAACATGGAGCATATGAGATGTTCGAGGAGCTGAAAATGGTTTTCCAAGCTCATGCCCGGGTCGAGAGATATGATGTCTCCGACAAGTTCTTCAGCTGTAAAATGGAGGAGAATAGTTCTGTTAGTGAGCACATACTCAGAATGTCTGGGTTGCATAACCGCTTGTCTCAGCTGGGAGTCAATCTCCCGGATGACGCGGTCATTGACAGAATCCTCCAGTTGCTACCACCAAGCTACAAGAGCTTTGTGATGAACTTCAATATGCAGGGGATGGAAAAGACCATTCCTGAGGTATATTCAATGCTGAAATCAGCGGAGGGGGAGATCAGAAAAGAACATCAAGTGTTGATGGTGAATAAAACCACTAAGTTCAAGAAGGGCAAGGGTAAGAAGAACTTCAAGAAGGACGGCAAGGGAGTTGCCGCGCCCGGTAAGCCAGTTACTGGGAAGAAGTCCAAGAATGGACCCAAGCCTGAAACTGAGTGCTTTTATTGCAAGGGAAGTGGTCACTGGAAGCTGAACTGCCCCAAATACTTAGCGGACAAGAAGGCCGGCAACACCAAAGGTATATGTGATATACATGTAATTGATGTGTTCCTTACCAGTACTCGTAGTAGCTCCTGGGTATTTGATACCGGTGCGGTTGCTCATATTTGTAACTCAAAACATGAACTACGGAATAAACGGAGACTGGCGAAGGACGAGGTGACGATGCGCGTCGGGAATGGTTCCAAGGTCGATGTGATCGCCGTCGGCACGCTACCTCTGCATCTACCCACGGGATTAGTTTTAAACCTCAATAATTGTTATTTAGTGCCAGCTTTGAGCATGAACATTGTATCTGGATCTCGTTTAATTCGAGATGGCTACTCATTTAAATCCGAGAATAATGGTTGTTCTATTTATTTGAGAGATATGTTTTATGGTCATGCCCCGCTGGTCAATGGTTTATTTTTGATGAATCTCGAACGTGATGTTACACATGTTCATAGTGTGAATACCAAAAGATGTAAAATTGATAACGATAGTCCCACATACTTGTGGCACTGCCGCCTTGGTCACATTGGTGTCAAGCGCATGAAGAAGCTCCATGCAGATGGACTTTTGGAGTCTTTTGATTATGAATCATTTGACACGTGCGAACCATGCCTCATGGGTAAAATGACCAAGACTCCGTTCTCCGGAACAATGGAGCGAGCAACCAACTTATTGGAAATCATACATACCGATGTGTGCGGTCCAATGAGTGTTGAGGCTCGCGGAGGATATCGTTATGTTCTCACTCTCACTGATGACTTAAGTAGATATGGGTATGTCTACCTAATGAAACACAAGTCTGAAACCTTTGAAAAGTTCAAGGAATTTCAGAGTGAAGTTGAGAATCAACGTGAGAGGAAAATAAAATTCTTACGATCAGATCGTGGTGGAGAATATTTAAGTCACGAATTTGGTACACACTTAAGGAAATGTGGAATAGTTTCACAACTCACGCCACCTGGAACACCTCAGAGAAATGGTGTGTCCGAACATCGTAATCGCACTCTATTGGATATGGTGCGATCTATGATGTCTCTTACCGATTTACCGCTCTCATTTTGGGGCTATGCTTTAGAGACTGCCGCATTCACTTTAAATAGGGCTCCGTCGAAATCCGTTGAGACGACACCGTATGAATTATGGTTTGGGAAGAAACCTAAGCTGTCGTTTCTAAAAGTTTGGGATGCGATGCTTATGTCAAGAAACTTCAACCTGAAAAGCTCGAACCCAAGTCAGAAAAATGCGTCTTCATAGGATACCCTAAGGAAACTATTGGGTATACCTTCTACCTCAGATCCGAAGGCAAGATCTTCGTTGCCAAGAACGGGTCCTTTCTGGAGAAGGAGTTTCTCTCGAAAGAATTGAGTGGGAGGAAAGTGGAACTTGATGAGGTGATAGTCACCCCTTCCGAACCGGAAAGTAGCGCAGCGCAGGAAAATGTTCCTGTGGTGCCTTCACCGACTGGGAAGGAAGTTAATGATGATGATCATGAAGCTTCGGATCAAGTTACTACTGAACTTCGTAGGTCCACAAGGACACGTTCCGCACCGGAGTGGTTCGGCAACCCTGTCCTGGAAATCATGTTGTTAGACAACGGTGAACCTTCGAACTATGAAGAAACGATGGCGGGCCCGGATTCCGACAAATGGCTAGAAGCCATGAAATCCGAGATAGGATCCATGTATGAAAACGAAGTATGGACTTTGACTGACTTGCCCGATGATCGGCGAGCCATAGAAAACAAATGGATCTTTAAGAAGAAGACAGACGCGGATGGTAATGTGACCATCTATAAGGCTCGACTTGTCGCTAAGGGTTATCGACAAGTTCAAGGGGTTGACTACGATGAGACTTTCTCACCCGTAGCGAAGCTGAAGTCCGTCCAATCATGTTAGCAATTGCCGCATACTATGATTATGAGATATGGCAGATGGACGTCAAAACGGCATTCCTTAACGGCTTCCTTAAGGAAGAGTTGTATATGATGCAGCCGGAAGGTTTTGTCGATCCTAAGAATGCTAACAAAGTATGCAAGCTCCAACGCTCAATCTATGGGCTGGTGCAAGCATCTCGGAGTTGGAACATTCGCTTTGATGAGATGATCAAAGCGTTTGGGTTTACACAGACTTATGGAGAAGCCTGTGTTTACAAGAAAGTGAGTGGGAGCTCTGTAGCATTTCTCATATTATATGTGGATGACATACTATTGATGGGAAATGATATATAATTCTTGGAAAGTATAAAGGCCTATTTGAATAAGTGTTTTTCAATGAAGGACCTTGGAGAAGCTGCTTATATATTAGGCATCAAGATCTATAGAGATAGATCAAGACGCCTCATTGGTCTTTCACAGAGTACATACCTTGACAAGATATTGAAGAAGTTCAATATGGATCAGTCCAAGAAGGGGTTCTTGCCTGTATTGCAAGGTGTGCAATTGAGCACGGCTCAATGCCCGACCACAGTAGAAGATAGAGAAAAGATGAGTGTCATCCCCTATGCCTCGGCCATAGGGTCTATTATGTATGCCATGCTGTGTACCAGACCTGATGTAAACCTTGCCGTAAGTTTGGTAGGAAGGTACCAAAGTAATCCCGGCATGGAACACTGGACAACGGTCAAGAATATCCTGAAGTACCTGAAGAGGACTAAGGATATGTTTCTCGTTTATGGAGGTGACGAAGAGCTCGTCGTAAAGGGTTACGTCGACGCTAGCTTCGACACAGATCTGGATGACTCGAAGTCACAAACCAGATACGTGTATATTTTGAATGGAGGAGCAGTAAGCTGGTGCAGTTGCAAGCAAAGCGTCGTGGCGGGATCTACATGTGAAGCGGAGTACATGGCAGCCTCGGAGGCAGCGCAGGAAGCAGTCTGGATGAAGGAGTTCATTACCGACCTAGGGGTGATTCCCAATGCGTCGGGCCCGATGACTCTCTTCTGTGACAACACTGGAGCTATTGCCCTTGCCAAGGAGCCCAGGTTTCACAGGAAGACCAGGCATATCAAGCGTCGCTTCAACTCCATTCGTGAAAGTGTTCAAAATGGAGACATAGATATTTGTAAAGTACATACGGACCTGAATGTAGCAGATCCGTTGACTAAACCTCTCCCTAGGGCAAAACATGATCAACACCAGGACGCAATGGGTGTTCGATTCATCACAATGTAACTAGATTATTGACTCTAGTGCAAGTGGGAGACTGTTGGAAATATGCCCTAGAGGCAATAATAAATGGTTATTATTATATTTCTTTGTTGATGGTAATTGTCTGTTATTCATGCTATAATTGTATTATCCGGAAATCGCAATACATGTGTGAATACATAGACCACAACGTGTCCCTAGTAAGCCTCTAGTTGACTAGCTCGTTGATCAACAGATAGTCACGGTTTCCTGACTATGGACATTGGATGTCATTGATAACGGGATCACATCATTAGGAGAATGATGTGATGGACAAGACCCAATCCTAAGCATAGCATAAAGATCGTGTAGTTTCGTTTGCTAGAGCTTTTCCAATGTCAAGTATCTTTTCCTTAGACCATGAGATCGTGCAACTCGCGGATACCATAAGAGTGCTTTGGGTGTGCCAAACGTCACAACGTAACTGGGTGACTATAAAGGTGCACTACGGGTATCTCCGAAAGTGTCTGTTGGGTTGGCACGGATCGAGACTGGGATTTGTCACTCCGTGTGACGGAGAGGTATCTCTGGGCCCACTCGGTAATGCATCATCATAATGAGCTCAATGTGACTAAGGCGTTAGTCACGGGATCATGCATTACGGTATGAGTAAAGAGACCTGCCGGTAACGAGATTGAACAAGGTATTGGGATACCGACGATCGAATCTCGGGCAAGTAGCATACCGATTGATAAAGGGAATTGCATACGGGATTGACTGAATCCTCGACATCGTGGTTCATCCGATGATATCGTCGTGGAACATGTGGGAGCCAACATGGGTATCCAGATCCCGCTGTTGGTTATTGACCGGAGAGGCGTCTCGGTCATGTCTGCATGTCTCCCGAACCTGTAGGGTCTACACACTTAAGGTTCGGTGACGCTAGGGTTGTAGAGATATGTGTATGCGGAAACCTGAAAGTTGTTCGGAGTCCCGGATGAGATCCCGGACGTCACGAGGAGTTCCGGAATGGTCCGGAGGTGAAGAATTATATATAGGAAGTCAAGTTTCGGCCACCGGGAAAGTTTCGGGGGTTACCGGTATTGTACCGGGACCACCGGAAGGGTCCCGGGGGTCCACCGGGTGGGGCCACCTATCCCGTAGGGCCCCGTGGGCTGAAGTGGGAGGGAAACCAGCCCTTAGTGGGCTGGGGCGCCCCCCATGGGCCTCCCCCCTGCGCCTAGGGTTGGAAACCCTAGGGTGGGGGGGCGCCCCACTTGCCTTGGGGGGCAAGGCACCCCCTTGGCCGCCGCCGCCCCCCCTCTAGATGGGGTTTGGCCGGCGCCCCCCTCCCAGGGGGCCTATATAAAGGGGGGAGGGAGGGCAGTAGTATTACAGCCTTGGGCGCCTCCCTCCTCCCCTGCTACACCTCTCTCTCTCGCAGAAGCTCGGCGAAGCCCTGCCGACATCCCGCTACATCCACCACCACGCCGTCGTGCTGCTGGATATCCATCAACCTCTCCTTCCCCCTTGCTGGATCAAGAAGGAGGAGACGTCGCTGCACCGTACGTGTGTTGAACACGGAGGTGCCGTCCGTTCGGCACTCGGTCATCGGTGATTTGAATCACGCCGAGTACGACTGCGTCATCCACGTTCATTGGAACGCTTCCGCTCGCGATCTACAAGGGTATGTAGATGCACTCCTTTCCCCTCGTTGCTAGTATACTCCATAGATGCATCTTGGTGAGCGTAGGAAAATTTTAAAATTATGCTACAATTCCCAACACAATGAGAGGGGAGAGTGTTGTCAACGTACCCTCGTAGACCGAAAGCGGAAGCGTTAGTACAACGCGGTTGATGTAGTCGTACGTCTTCACGATCCGACCGATCAAGTACCGAACGCACGGCACCTCCGAGTTCAGCACACGTTCAGCCCAATGACGTCCCTCGAATTCTGATCCAGCCGAGTGTTGAGTGAGAGTTTCGTCAGCACGACGGTGTGGTGACGATGATGATATTCTACCGACGTAGGGCTTCGCCTAAGCACCGCTACAGTATTATCGAGGTGGACTATGGTGGAGGGGGGCACCGCACACGGCTAAAAGATCAAACGATCAATTGTTGTGTCTCTAGGGTGCCCCCTGCCCCCGTATATAAAGGAGCAAGGGGGAGAGGTGCGGCCGGCCAGGAGGGGCGCGCCAGGAGGATTCCTACTCCCACCGGGAGTAGGACTCCCTCCCTTTTCCTTGTTTGACTAGGAGTGGAGGGGGAAAGAGGAGGGAGAGAGGAAGGAAGGGGGGGCGCCTCCCCCCTCTCCTTGTCCTATTCGGACTAGGGGGGAGGGGCGAGCGGCCCTGCCCTGGCCGCCTCTCCTCTCTTCCATTAAGGCCCACTATGGCCCATTAAGCCCCCGGGGGTTCCGGTAACCTCCCGGTACTCCGGTAAAATTCCAATTTCACCCGGAACACTTCCGATATCCAAACATAGGCTTCCAATATATCAATCTTCATGTCTCGACTATTTCGAGACTCCTCGTCATGTCTGTGATCACATCCGGGACTCCGAACAACCTTCGGTACATCAAAACATATAAACTCATAATATAACTATCATCGAAACTTTAAGAGTGCGGACCCTACGGGTTCGAGAACTATGTAGACATGACCGAGACACGTCTCCGGTCAATAACCAATAGCGGAACCTGGATGCTCATATTGGTTCCCACATATTCTACGAAGATCTTTATCGGTCAGACCGCATAACAACATACGTTGTTCCCTTTGTCATCGGTATGTTACTTGCCCGAGATTCGGTGGTCGGTATCTCAATACCTAGTTCAATCTCGTTACCGGCAGGTCTCTTTACTCGTTCCGTAATACATCCTCCCGCGACAAACTCATTAGTTGCAATGCTTGCAAGGCTTAAGTGACGTGCATTACCGAGAGGGCCCAGAGATACCTCTCCGACAATTGGAGTGACAAATCCTAATCTCGAAATACGCCAACCCAACAAGTACCTTCGGAGACACCTGTAGAGCACCTTTATAATCACCCAGTTACGTTGTGACGTTTGGTAGCACACAAAGTGTTCCTCCGGTAAACGGGAGTTGCATAATCTCATAGTCATAGGAACATGCATAAGTCATGAAGAAAGCAATATCAACATACTAAACGATCGTGTGCTAAGCTAACGGAATGGGTCAAGTCAATCACATAATTCTCCTAATGATGTGATCCCGTTAATCAAATGACAACTCATGTCAATGGCTAGGAAACACAACCATCTTTGATCAACGAGCTAGTCAAGTAGAGGCATACTAGTGACACTCTGTTTGTCTATGTATTCACACATGTATCATGTTTCCGATTAATACAATTCTAGCATGAATAATAAACATTTATCATGATATAAGGAAATAAATAATAACTTTATTATTGCCTCTAGGGCATATTTCCTTCAGGATTTCCCCCTCCTATAAAAGGGGGTCTTCTTCCCCAATGAACCTTATCCTTTGAGCTCGTGTTCTTCCCCCATTGTTGACCTTCTTCGAGCTTGCTAACTCTCAATCCCTCCATGGATTCTTGCTAGTTTTTGAGGGAAAAGAGAGAGGAGATCTAGATCCACATTTCCACCAATCACTTTCTCCTCTATGTGAAGGGAACCCATTGGATCTAGATCTTGGAGTTCTTGGTGTTCTCCTTCTTGTTCTTCCTCTCATTTTCCTCCCTAGCATTAGTTGCTTCGGTGGGATTTGAGAGAGAAGGACTCGGGCACTCCGTGTGCCCTTGCCATTGCATTTGGTGCATCGGTTTGAGTTCTCCATGGTGATACGTGGAAGTTACAAGTTGAGAAGCTTATTACTCTTGGGTGCTTGGTGCCCTTGAGCTTGTTCCTCTTGGGTGCTTGGGCGCCTAGACGATTGGTGGTGTTCGGAGCTCAATCATTGTGGTGTAAAGCTCCGGGCAAGCGTCGGGGTCTCCAATTAGGTTGTGGAGATCGCCCCGAGCAATTTGACGGGTACCCGTGACCGCCCCCAAGGGTTGCCAAAGTGTACGGGTTCGGTGACCGCCCCCAAGGGTTGCCATTTGTACGGGTTCGGTGACCGCCCTCAAGGGTCCCTTAGTGGAATCACGGCATCTTGCATTGTGCGAGGGCGTGAGGAGATTACGGTGGCCCTAGTGGCTTCTTGGGGAGCATTGTGCCTCCACACCGCTCCAAACGGAGATTAGCATCCGCAAGGGTGTGAACTTCGGGATACATCGTCGTCTCCGCGTTCCTCGATTATCTCTTACCCGAGCCCTTATGCACTTTACTTTGTGATAGCCATATTGTTTCTTGTCATATATCTTGCTATCACCTAAGTAGTTTTTCTTGCTTACCATAAGTTGTTGGTGCACATAGTTGAGCCTAGTTGTTGTAGGTTTTGTGCTTGACAAATTAACCGCTAGGTTTATTCCGCATTTGTTCAAGCCTCAACCGTAATTATTTTAAAGCGCCTATTCACCCCCCCTCTAGGCGACATCCACGATCTTTCAAAAGATCTATCTAGGATATGCATAGCAACGAGACAGGGAGAGTGTGTTCACGTACCCTCGTAGACCGAAAGCGGAAGCGTTATGTTAACGCGGTTGATGTAGTCGAACGTCTTCATGATCCAACCGATCCAAGTACCGAACGTACGGAACCTCCGTGTTCAGCACACGTTCAGCTCGATGGCGTCTCTTGAACTCTTGATCCAGTAGAGGGTTGAGGGAGAGTTCCGTCAGCACGACGGTGTGGTGACAGTGGTGGTGATGTGATCCGCGCAGGGCTTCGCCTAAGCACTACGACACTATGACCGGAGGAGTAAACTGTGGAAGGGGGCACCACACACAGCTAAGAGAATTCTTGGTGTGCCTTTGGGGTGCCCCCCGCCCCCGTATATAAAGGAGGGGAGGAGGAGGCCGGCGGCCAGGAGGGGTGCGCCATGGGGGAGTCCTACTTGGACTCCTAGTACAAGTAGGATTCGCCCCCTCCTTTTCCTTTCTCCACCCGAGGGAAAAGGAAGGAGAGGGAGAGGGAGAGGGAAAGGGGGGCGCCACCCTCCCCCTAGTCCAATTCGGACTGCCATGGGGGGGGCCACCCCTTGCGGCCCTCCTCTCTCTCCACTAAGGCCCACTAAGGCCCAATATTCCCCCCGGGGGTTCCGGTAACCCCTCGGTACTCCGGTAAAACACCCGAATCACTCGGAACCATTCTGATGTCCGAATACTACCTTCCAATATATGAATCTTTACCTCTCGACCATTTCGAGACTCCTCGTCATGTCCGTGATCTCATCCGGGACTCCGAACAAACTTCGACCACCAAAACACATAACTCATAATACAAATCGTCATCGAACGTTAAGCGTGTGGACCCTACGGGTTCGAGAACTATATAGACATGATGAGACACATCTTCGGTCAATAACCAATAGCGGAACCTGGATGCTCATATTGGCTCCTACATATTCTACGAAGATCTTTATTGGTCAAACCGCATAACAACATACATCATTCCCTTTTTTCATCGGTATGTTACTTGCCCGAGATTCGATCGTCGGTATCATCATACCTAGTTCAATCTCGTTACCGGCAAGTATCTTTACTTGTTTTGTAATGCATCATCCTGCAGCTATCTCATTAGTCACATTGCTTGCAAGGCTTATCATGATATGCATTACCGAGAGGGCCCAGAGATACCTCTCCGATACTCGGAGTGACAAATCCTAATCTCGATCTATGCCAACCCAACAAACACCTTCGGAGACACCTGTAGAGCATCTTTATAATCACCCAGTTATGTTGTGACGTTTAATAGCACACAAGGTGTTCCTCCGGTATTCGGAAGTTGCATAATCTCATAGTCAAAGGAATATGTATAAGTCATGAAGAAAGCAATAGCAATAAAACTGAACGATCAACATGCTAAGCTAACGGATGAGTCTTGTCCATCACATCATTCTCCTAATGATGTGATCTCGTTCATCAAATGACAACACATGTCTATGGTCAGGAAACTTAACCATCTTTGATTAACGAGCTAGTCAAGTAGAGGCATACTAGGGACACTTTGTTTTGTTTATGTATTCACACATGTATCAAGTTTCCGGTTAATACAATTATAGCATGAATAATAAACATTTATCATGATATAAGGAAGTATAAATAACATCTTTATTATTGCCTCTAGGGCATATTTTCTTCAGTCTCCCATTTGCACTAGAGTCA
This sequence comes from Aegilops tauschii subsp. strangulata, assembly GCF_002575655.3. Taxonomy (NCBI): domain Eukaryota; kingdom Viridiplantae; phylum Streptophyta; class Magnoliopsida; order Poales; family Poaceae; genus Aegilops; species Aegilops tauschii. The sequence continues at coordinate 409,493,367 of NC_053040.3, read as the reverse complement.
ATAATCTAGTTCACATCACCATGTGATTTAACACCTATAGTTCACATCGTCATGTGATTTAACACTCTATAGTTCGCATCTCCATGTAACCAATACCCAAAGGGTTTACTAGAGTCAATAATTGCCATGTGATTAACACCCAAAGAGTACTAAGGTGTGATCATGTTTTGCTTGTGAGAGAAGTTTAGTCAACGGGTCTGCCACATTCAAATCCGTATGTATTTTGCAAATTTCTATGTCTACAATGCTCTGCACGAAGCTACTCTAGCTAATTGCTCCCACTTTCAATATGTATCCAGATTGAGACTTAGAGTCATCCGGATCAGTGTCAAAGCTTGCATCGACGTAACCCTTTACGACGAACTTTTTGTCACCTCCATAACCGAGAAACATATCCTTATTCAACTAAGGATAATTTTGACTGCTGTCCAGTGATCCACTCCTGGATCACTATTGTACCCTCTTGCCAAACTCATGGTGAGGTACACAATAGGTCTGGTACACAGCATAGCATACTTTATAGAACCTATGGCTGAAACATAGGGAATGACTTTTCATTCTCTTTCTATTTTCTGCCGTGGTCGGGTTTTGAGTCTTTACTCAACTTCACACCTTGCAACACAGGCAAGAACTCCTTCTTTGACTGTTCCATTTTAAACTACTTCAAAATCTTGTCAAGGTATGTACTCATTGAAAAAACTTATCAAGCGTCTTGATCTATCTCTATAGATCTTGATGCTCAATATGTAAGTAGCTTCACCGAGGTCTTTCTTGGAAAAACTCCTTTCAAACACTGCTTTATGCTTTCCAGAAAATTCTACATCATTTCTGATCAACAATATGTCATTCACATATACTTATAAGAAAGGCTGTAGTGCTCCCACTCACTTTCTTGTAAATACAGGCTTCACCGCAAGTCTGTATAAAATTATATGCTTTGATCAACTCATCAAAGCGTATATTCCAACTCCGAGATGCTTGCACCAGTCCATAGATGGATCACTAGAGCTTGCGCATTTTGTTAGCACTTTTAGGATTGACAAAACCTTCTTGTTGCATCATATACAACTCTTCTTTAAGAAATCTATTAAGGAATGCAGTTTTGACATCCATTTTCCAAATTTCATAAAATGTGGCAATTGCTAACATGATTCGGACATACTTAAGCATCGCTACGAGTGAGAAAATCTCATAGTAGTCAACACCTTGAACTTGTCGAAAACCTTTTGCGATAAGTCGAGCTTTGTAGATAGTAACACTACCATCAGCGTCGTCTTCCTCTTGAAGATCCATTTATTCTCTATGGCTTGCCGATCATCGGGCAAGTCAACCAAAGTCCATACTTTGTTTTCATACATGGATCCCATCTCAGATTTCATGGCCTCAAGCCATTTTACGGAATCTGCGCTCATCATCGCTTCCTCATAGTTCATAGGTTAGTCATAGTCTAGTAACGTGACGTCCAGAACATGATTACCGTACCACTCTGGTTCGGTAGTAACTTGATGTGAAATTTCTTGATCATCATCATTAACTTCCTCGCTAATTGATGTAGGCATCACTGGAACTGATTTCTGTGATGAACCATTTTCCAATTCGAGAGAAGGTACAACTACCTCATCAAGTTCTACTTTCCTCCCACTCACTTCTTTCAAGAGAAACTCCTTCTCTAGAAAGGATCCATTCTTAGCAACAAATGTCTTGCCTTCGGATCTGGGATAGAAGGTTTACCCAATAGTTTCTTTTGGGTATCCTATGAAGACGTACTTCTCTGATTTGGGTTTGAGCTTATCAGGTTGAAGCTTTTTCACATAAGCATCGCAGCCCCAAACTTTAAGAAACGACAGCTTGGGTTTCTTGCCAAACCACAGTTCATACAGTGTCGTCTCAACGGATTTAGATGGTGCCCTATTTAACGTGAATGCAGCTGTCTCTAATGCATAACCCCAAAATGATAGTGGTAAATCGGTAAGAGACATCATAGATCGCACCATATCTAATAAAGTGCGGTTACGACGTTCGGACACACCATTACGCTATGGTGTTCCAGGTGGCGTGAGTTGCAAAACTATTCCACATTGTTTCAATTAAAGACCAAACTCGTAACTCAAATATTCGCCTCTGCGATCAGATCGTAGAAACTTTATTTTCTTTTTATGATGATTTAAGATTTTTTGTTGCTGTCAGAATAAAAATAAGGCCGAATCCCATTGACATAATAACTGGAAGTGGGAGAAGAGGGTTTTCATCTAGGATTTTTTTAGTTGATCGTTATAGATAAATTCTCCGTGCTTCATTTAGTGTTCAGACCAAAAATGTTCTACTTCACTCTGAAATTCTTTGAACTTTTCAATGTTTCAGACTTATGTTTCATTAAGTAGATATACCCATATCTGCTCAAATCATCTGTGAAGGTCAGAAAATAATGATACCCGCCGCGAGCCTCAACACTCATCGGAGCGCATACATCGATATGTATTATTTTCAATAAGTTAGTGGCTCCCTCCATTGTTCCGGAGAACGGAGTCTTAGTCATCTTGCCCATGAGGCGTGGTTCGCAAGCATCAAGTGATTCATAATCAAGTGATTCCAAAAGCCCATCAGCATGGAGTTTCTTCATGCGCTTTACACCAATATGACCTAAACGGCAGTGCCACAAATATGTTGCACTATCATTATTAACTTTGCATCTTTTGGCATCAATGTTAGGAATATGTGTATCACTATGATCGAGATTCAATAAACCATTCACATTGGGTGTATGACCATAGAAGGTTTTATTCATGCAAACAGAACAACAATTATTCTCTGACTTAAATGAATAACTGTATCGCAATAAACATGATCCAATCATATTCATGCTCAACGCAAACACCAAATAACATTTATTTTGGTTCAACACTAATCTCGAAGGTAGAGGGAGTGTGCTATGGTGATCTTATCAACCTTGGAATCACTTCCAACACATATGGTCACCTCACCCTTAACTAGTCTCTGTTCATTTTGCAATTCCTGTTTCGAGTTACTAATCTTAGCAACTGAACCGGTATCAAATACCCTGGGGTTACTATGAACACTAGTAAAGTACACATCAATAACATGTATATCAAATATACCTTTGTTCACTTTGCCATCCTTCTTATCTGCCAAGTATTTGGGGTAGTTCCGCTTCCAGTGACCATTCCCTTTGCAGTAGAAGCACTCAGTTTCAGGCTTAGGTCTAGCTTTGGTTTCTTCACGGGAGTGGCAACTTGCTTGCCATTATTTCTTGAAGTTCCCTTTCTTTTCCTTTGCACCCCTTTTGAAACTAGTGGTCTTGTTAACCATCGACACTTGATGCTCTTTCTTGATTTCTACCTTCGCTGATTTTAGCATCGGAAGAGCTCGGGAATCATTTTTGTCATCCCTTGCATATTATAGTTCATCACGAAGTTCCAGTAACTTGGTGATAGTGACTAGAGAACTCTGTCAATCACTATCTTATCTAGAAGATTAACTCCCACTTGATTCAAGAGATTGTAGTACTCAGACATTCTGAGCACATGCTCACTGGTTGATCTATTCTCCTCCATCTTATAGGCAAAGTACTTGTCAGAGGTCTCATACCTCTCGACTCGGGCATGAGTCTGAAATACCAATTTCAGTTCTTGGAACATCTTATATGCTCCGTGGCATTCAAAATGTTTTTGAAGTCCCGGTTCTAAGCCGTAAAGCATGGCGCACTAAACTATCAAGTAGTCATCATACCGAGCTTGCCAAGCGTTCATAACGTCTGCATCTGCTCCTGCAATAGGCCTGTCACCTTAGTGGTGCATCAAGGACATAATTCTTGTGTGCAGCAATGAGGATAATCCTCAGATCACGGACCTAGTCCGCATCATTGCTACTATCATCTTTCAACTTAGTTTTCTCTAGGAACATATCATAAATAAAACGAGGAAGCTATACGCGAGCTATTGATCTACAACATAGATACGCAAATACTATCAGGACTAAGTTCATGATAAATTTAAGTTCAATTAATCATATTACTTAAGAACTCCCACTTAGATAGACATCCCTCTAATCATCTAAATGATCACGTGATCCATATCAACTAAACCATGTCCGATCATCACGTGAGATGGGGTAGTTTTCAATGGTGAACATGTTGGGGAACGTAGTATTTCAAAAAAATTGCCTATGATCACGCAAGATCTATCTAGGAGAAGCATAGCAACGAGTGGGGAGAGTGTGTCCATGTACCCTCGTAGACCGAAAGCGGAAACATTTAGTAACGCGATTGATGTAGTCGAACGTCTTCGCGATCCAACCGATCCAAGCACCGAACGTACGACACCTCCGCGTTCAGCACACGTTCAGCTCGATGACGTCCCTTGAGCTCTTGATCCAGTTGAGGACGAGGGAGAGTTCCGTTAGCACGACGGCGTGGTGACGGTGATGATGAAGTTACCGGCGCAGGTCTTGGCCTAAGCACTACGACGATATGACCGAGGTGTGTAACTGTGGAGGGGGGCACCGCACACGGCTAAGACCAATCTTGGAGTGCCTTTGGGGTGCCCCCTGCCCACGTATATAAAGGAGGGGGGAAGAGGAGGCCGGCCTAGGAGGGGCGCGCCTATAGAGGGAGTCTAACTAGGATTCCCAATCCTAGTTGGAGTCCCCTTCCTTTTCCAAGAGGGGAGAGAGGGAAGGAGTAGGAGAGGGAGAAGGAAAGAGGGGGGCGCCGCCCCCTCCCTAGTCCAATTCGGACCTGCCCATGGGGGGGCGCGCGGCCTTCCCTTGTGGCCCTTCTCTCCTTTCCACTAAGGACCATGAAGGCCCAATACTTCCCCCGGCGAATTCCCGTAACTCTCCGATACTCCGAAAAATACCCGAACCACTCAGAACCTTTCCGATGTCCGAATATAGCCTTCCGATATATCGATCTTTACATCTCAACCATTTCGAGAATCCTCATCATGTTCGTGATCTCATCCGGGACTCCGAACAAACTTCGGTCATCAAATCACATAACTCATAATACATATCGTCATCGAACGTTAAGCATGCGGACCCTACGGGTTCGAGAACTATATAGACATGACCGAGACACATCTCCGGTCAATAACCAATAGCGGAACCTGGATGCTCATATTGACTCCTACATATTCTACGAAGATCTTTATCGGTCAAACCGCATAACAACATACGTTGTTCCCTTTGTCATCGGTATGTTACTTGCCCGATATTCGATCGTCAGTATCATCATACCTAGTTCAATCTCGTTACCGGCAAGTCTCTTTACTCGTTCTATAATGCATCATCCCACAACTAGCTCATTAGTCACATTGCTTGCAAGGCTTATAGTGATGAGCATTACCGAGAGGGCCCAGAGATACATGTCCGATACATGGAGAGACAAATCCTAATCTTGATCTATGCCAACTCAACAAACACCATCGGAGACACCTGTAGAGCATCTTTATAATCACCCAGTTACGTCGTGATGTTTAGCACACAAGGTGTTCCTCCGGTATTCGGGAGTTGAATAATCTCATAGTCAGAGGAACATGTATAAGTCATGAAGAAAGCAATAGCAATAAAACTATACGATCATTATGCCAAGCTAACGGATGGGTCTTGTCCATCACATCATTCTCTAATGATGTGATCCCGTTCATCAAGTGACAACACATGTCTATGGTTAGGAAACTTAACCATCTTTGATTAACGAGCTAGTTCTAGTAGAGGCATACTAGGGACACTCTGTTTGTCTATGTATTCACACATGTACTAAGTTTCCGGTTAATACAATTCTAGCATGAATAATAAACATTTATCATGATATAAGGAAATAAATAATAACTTTATTATTGCCTCTAGGGCATATTTCCTTCAGAACATCTCTATGTTGATCATATCTACTATATGATTCACATTCGACCTTCGGTCTCAGTGTTCCGAGGCCATATCTGCATATGTTAGGCTCGTCAAGTTTAACCTGAGTATTCTGCACGTGAAAAACTGGCTTGCACACGTTGTATGTGAACGTAGAGCTTATCACACCCGATCATCACGTGGAGGGGGGCACCGCACACGGCTAAGAGAATTCTTGGTGTGCCTTTGGGGTGCCCCCGCCCTCGTATATAAAGAAGGAGTGGAGGAGGCCGGCGGCCAGGAGGGGCGCGCCATGGGGGAGTCCTACTTGGACACCTAGTCCAAGTAGGATTCGCCCCCCTTTCCTTTCTCCACCGGAGGGAAAAGGAAGGAGAGGGAGAGGGAGAGGGAAAGGGGGGCGCCGCCCCCTCCCCCTAGTCCAATTCAGACTACTATGGGGGGGGCGGCCACCCCTTGCGTCCCTCCTCTCTCTCCACCAAGGCCCACGAAGGCCCAATATCCCCCCCGGGGGTTCCGGTAACTCCTCGGTACTCCGGTAAAACACCCGAATCACTCGGAACCATTCCGATGTCCGAATACTACCTTACAATATATGAATCTTCACCTCTCGACCATTTCGAGACTCCTCGTCATGTCCGTGATCTCATCCGGGACTCCGAACAAACTTCGGTCACCAAAACACATAACTCATAAAACAAATCGTCATCGAACGTTAAGCGTGCGGACCCTACAGGTTTGAGAACTATGTAGACATTACTGAGACACATCTCCGGTCAATAACCAATAGCGGATCCTAGATGCTCATATTGGCTCCTACATATTCTACGAAGATCTTTATCGGTCAAACCGCATAACAACATACGTCATTCCCTTTTTTCATCGGTATGTTACTTGCCCGAGATTCGAGCGTTGGTATCATCATACATAGTTCAATATCGTTACCGGCAAGTCTATTTACTCGTTCTATAATGCATCATCCTGCAACTAACTCATTAGTCACATTGCTTGCAAGGCTTATCATGATGTGCATTATCGAGAGGGCCCAGAGATACCTCTCCGATACTCGGAGTGACAAATCCTAATCTCGATCTATGCCAACCCAACAAACACCTTCGGAGACACCTGTAGAGCATCTTTATAATCACCCAGTTATGTTGTGACATTTTGTAGCACACAAGGTGTTCCTCCGGTATTCGGGAGTTGCATAATGTCATAGTCAAAGTGAAAGGATCGAGAAGAGATGTCTAGAGGGGGGGGGGGTGAATAGACTCTAAGAAGAAAAGTTGCAGTTTTTAAATTTCCTTAACTTGATGTGGAGTTTTGGGACAAGTTTAACCATTTACAATACATATCAAGCAAGCATGACAAGAGTATATGAGCAGCGGAAAGTAAAGCATGCAAGTTGCAAGAATGTAAGGGGATGGGATTGGAGTGTGCAAACGCAATTTGGAGACACGGAGATTTTTTATCCGTTGTTCCGATAGGTGGTGCTATCGTACATCCACGTTGATGGAGACTTCAACCCACGAAGGGTAACGGTTGCGTGAGTCCACGAAGGGCTCCACCCACGAAAGGTCCACGAAGAAGCAACCTTGTCTATCCCACCATGGCCGTCGCCCAAGAAGGACTTGCCTCACTCGGGTAGATCTTCATGAAGTAGGCGATCTCCTTGCCCTTACAAACTCCTTGGTTCAACTCCACAATCTTGACGGAGGCTCCCAAGTGACACCTAGCCAATCTAGGAGACACCACTCTCCAAGAGGTAATAGATGGTGTGTTGATGATGAACTTCTTGCTCTTGTGCTTCTAATGATAGTCTCCCCAACACTCAACTCTCTCTCATAGGATTGGATTTGGTGAAAAGATGATTTGAGTGGAAAGCAACTTGGGGAAGGCTAGAGATCAAGATTATGTGGTTGGAATGGAATATCTTGACCTCAACACAAGTGTAGGTGGTTCTCTCTCAGAAAATGTATGTTGGAAGTGTAGGCATGTTCTAATGGCTCTCTCCACGAATGAAGAGTGGGTGGAGGGGTATATATAGCTTCCACACAAAATCTAACCGTTACACACGATTTACCAAACTCGGTGGGACCGATTCAGAGAACTCGGTGGGACCGATTTGGTTCATAATGTGACCGTTAGGGTTTTCAGTGGGACCGACTCGTCAACTCGGTGAGACCGATTTTGTTAGGGTTAGGGCATAACTTAATCTCGGTGAGACCGATTACACAAACTCGGTGGGACCGATTTTGGTAATAGACAAACAGAGAGTTGGTCAGGCAAACTCGGTGGCACCGATTCGCTCATCTCGGCTGGACCGAAACGTTACGAAAGGGTGACAGAGAGTTTGCATTGCAATCTCGGTGGGACCGATTGCGTATTTCGGTGAGACCGAAATTATTGCAATAGGCAACAAAGAGTTTGCAATCCCATCTCGATGATACCGAGATCCCTATTGGTGAGACCGAATTGATTAGGGTTTCTGGCAGTGGCTATGTCAAGAGAACTCGGTGGCGCCGGATAGGAAGTTTCGGTGGGGCCGAGTTTGACTTTTGGTTTGGGACATATGTGGATGCGACAAAGTGGTTGAGGGTTTTTGGAGCATATCACTAAGCACTTTGAGCAAGCAATCCATTAAGCAACACCTCATCCCCTCTTAGTAGTATTGGCTTTCCTATGGACTCAATGTGATCTTGGATCACTAAAATAGAAAATGTAGAGTCCTGAGCTTTGAGCTTGAGCCAATCCTTTGTCCTTAGCATCTTGAAGAGGTTCCACATCCTCTAGTCCATGCCACTCCATTGTTGAACTTATCTGAAACATACTAGGTAGAAGCATTAGTCCAACAAGAGATATGTTGACATTAATTACCAAAATCACCGAGGGAGCACTTGTGCTTTCACAAAGGAATATGTATAAGTCATGAAGAAAGCAATAGCAATAAAACTGAACGATCAACATGCTAAGCTAACGGATGGGTTTTGTCCATCACATCATTCTCCTAATGATGTGACCCCGTTCATCAAATGACAACACATGTCTATGGTCAGGAAACTTAACCATATTTGATTAACGAGCTAGTCAAGTAGAGGCATACTAGGGACACTTTGTTTTGTCTATGTATTCACACATGTATCAAGTTTTCAGTTAATACAATTCTAGCATGAATAATAAACATTTATCATGATATAAGGAAATATAAATAACATCTTTATTATTGCCTCTAGGGCATATTTCCTTCACCACTCCCTCTGAAGATCTAATCATTAACTTGGCCAAAGAAAACTCATAGATAAAAAAGCATAGATAGCTATAAAATGACACATAAAAGAACTTCAAAGAGATTCAAATACTTCAATGAATAATCTGACCATAAACCCACAATTCATCGGATCCCAACAAACATACATCAAAAGTTTCGTCGGATTGATCTCAGATGAGATCATTGTATTGAAGGTCAAAAGAGGGAGGGTAAGCCATCTAGCTACTGCCCATGGACCCGTATGTCCTGTGGGAACTACTCACACATCATCATGGAGGCAGCAAGGTTGATGAAGATTGCATCCCCAATGGTATCCTCCTCCGGCAGAGTACCGAAAATGACCTCCATATGGGATCGCGAAAGAACAGAGGCTTGCGGCGGCGGAAGAATTGTTTCCAGTCTCTCTCTGGGGTTTTTTGAATATTACAGAATTTATAGGCCAGGAATTAGGGCAATCGGAGCCACGAGTGGGCCACAAGGTGCCAAGGCGCGCCCTACCCCACCCCCCGGGCACGCCCCCCTGCCTTGTGGCTCCCTCGTGCATCGTCTGCTCTCCTCCCAAAGCTTCCAGGGTCTATTTATATCAAGAAAAAAATCGTCAATTTTTTTTGTCATGTTTGGACTTCGTTTGATATGGAGTTCCTGGAATACCAAAACCATGCAGAAAACAAGAACTCACACTGGGCAATGAGTTAATAGGTTTGTCCATAAAAACAATATAAAATGGCATATAATGTTTACAAAAGTGGCAATTTAATAGCATGAAAAAATCAGAAATTATAGATACGGTGAAGATGTATCACACGCCAGCCCGAACGTAGGCAAGCAAAGCCGGACAGAGACCGGGCGTGTGCGGGACGGGCCAACCGCAGCTGGGGATACCACTATACTACTAACCATTCAAATGCCATTTTTTTATGGGGCATTCAAATGCCGCCTTAGTTAGACACAACATCTTCATCTAGAAAAAAAAAGGTGAAAAAAATGATAAGACACTACATGAAGATAAAATAAAGTGAACCAACCTGTATTTGGATGGTTATAGGGACAGTGGTATCCCCAGCCCACCAGGATTCAAGTTCCGGTGCTCGCATTATTCTTGGATTTATTTCGGCTTCGTAAATCTCAAGATGATATGCCGGCTCAGTCTCTCGAATGTGCTCATAGGGTAGGATGTGCATGTGTACGTTCATAGGGGTAAGGTGTATGTGCGTATGTATGAGCCCTTGCGTCTGTACTGTGTTAAAAAATAAATAAAACAAGCATCTCCGTTATCTAAAATAACCTAGATGCACGGTTCCCCGGCCGATATATCGGCGTCAACTTTTCCGATACCCAGCCGTCAGCCGGTAGTTGCCCGGTCGCCGGCGCCGTGCAGAGCCCGGGGAGGGACACCACCACCACCGTATCCGCATCAGCGTCCCGCCGGCTTGCTTGGATCACTTGGCACGCACGCACGCACGCGCGCCGGACCGACAGATATGCCCGGCGGGAGGGCGATGTGCCGGAAGTGGTGGGCTTCGGGTAAAGCTGACGTGCCGCCGTTCCATCGGCGTCGGTCGGTCTCTCTCCTCTCCACAAAGCTAGCTAGCTAGCTGCCCCCACATCTGCTGATCGTTGCAGCAGTACTGCATGCACCCGCGTCGCGCGAATGTTTTTTCCCCGTCGGCGTCGTCCGTCACCATGACCTCAGCATTGCGTAATCACCATGTCACTTCTTCGTGCCCATGTTATTTTGCGTGAGAAGCTAGGCGCGTGTCAGTGAATGGTCTATACATTTATCCCTTTCTTTTACAGAACGATTTGATTCTTATTGTTGACTGGCATTCAGTTTCAAGCTTGTATATAAGCGTGTGATGTTGCGTGACCCGTAACCTTTTTCCAGACAGCTGAGGGCTTGTTTGGTTTCAATAAGTCACCTGACTTATAAGTCAGGTGACTTAAAACCAGTGACTTATAAGTTACGCCTGTTTGGTTGTCACCTGACTTATAAGTCACCTGATCATACCTTTTCCATCTTTTTTTTATAAAGATGGTGGGACCCACGTAAAAGGGAGTGGCTTATAAGTTTTAAGTTGAGATGGAGCAACTTATGACTTATAAGTTGGGTCTGTTTGGCAAAATAAGTCACTTTTTTCACTTTTCGACTTATAAGTTGATGACTTATTTGAAACCAAACAGGTCTGAAATCATCAACTGCATTTTTTTGTATTATTCATGTAGTACATCGCAAATAATGTGCGACGTGAGGAGATGAGGCCGAGAGCCCCATGTCCATGTTTATGTACTAGTACCACTCTGCTTTTCTTTTCTTGAACAGGACAATGCACCCGCCAACTCGCAGCTTGGCGCGGAGGTGAGACACGTGTCATGTCGAGGGCCTTAGCTTAGCTCCCGGTGGAGCCTGATGGCAACACATGACACAACCGCACTACTACACTTTTGAGCCAACCCATCTATACCAGAATATGTGCATCTTCAGACTAACTGACCAATAGGAGCTTGACAATTCAAATTAGAAGTACACACATATACTCCTTGGAGATATACATTTGCATGTCGTCGATGTCGATGATCTGTAAAGAAAAGCAGCAGGCCACATCATTCACATCTCGAGCGCTCTGCAAAGAACAGCACGATGCGGCCAGCCGGACAGAATGTGGATGATGTTGATCGATCGACAACCTATGATGCTCGAAAATACGCCACACATGCACGCATCGATGCGTACGCAGTCGCGGCGAGCGCGATCATGGCGTGTGTCAGGCGGGCTGCAGCGACGAGCGGCCGGCATGGCGCCAGGTGGCTGGCAGCGGCCGAAGCGGCGGTCCTCCACCGCGCGCGCGCTCTCTCTCTCCCTCTCTACCATGGCCGGGGGGCTCACGCGCACACTGTCACCGCACAGCGCAGGCGGAAAAGGGCCGATCGCTGGCCGGCCTTTCTCTACGGGCATGCAAAAATAAAGCGTCGCGGCGGCATGTGTCAAACGCTGCAATGATGCGACAACGAACTCGGATCTAATCGTGCCCGGGATCCTGGGCCACACCGCATCGCAATTCACAGGCCTCTCTGCCCTTTTCCCTTTTGTTTCTTTCTACTACTGTTTCTGCTACTACTCGTAAGCAAAGATGATGCATCCATGGAGAAGCTGGATTGTATTGGTAGAAGAAAGTGAGAGAGAGCACAAGGTTTTGGGTGGAACCGTGCGCTGTTGTTGCCTGCGCCCAAAGGTGGCTGCCGTCTTTCATGGGGCGGTGCTCGCTCATCCTTAATTTTGCCGTGCCAGTCCGACCGGTGTCCTCCGTCCCACCCAACGACTCCTCCTCTAGCTTAGATATAGTGTTAACTAATCACAGGTATGATTAAAGTGCACCCAGGTGACCACCGACGAGTTCAGTCAACTGCATGACTTGCCATATTCTTCCTCCTTTTACCTTTCCTTCACATATTAGTTTTATCTTGAGCTAAGCTTTTACAAATTTTGGCTAAATTTATATTCTTAAAACAAGCTTTTGCCCATCTTTACATATAAAGCTCAAACGGCCGGACAACTACAACGCAGTGGAAAAACCCTCATAGAAGCTGATATTTCTTTTCTATAAACTGGACCAGAGACTTCAGTAAGATTGACCAGGTATATGTCGAAAAATCACATCTAATAATACTAAATAAATGTAATAACATATTTCATGTTGAATATAATGGTATTGATTTGGTATTGTGCAAGCTGATATTGTCCAGTAAACTTGACCAAAACTTCAAGAAGTTTGATTTAAGATAAGTCTAATAATATGCAAAGTAAAATAGAAACGAAGGAAATATCCAGGCCAAATAAAGAAGAGAAGGGAATACAAAATTACTGACATACTAGTAGTAGTAACTTCGACTAAACAACATCACTTGTATGTGCGTGTTGTTAGAGCATCTACAGCCGGACGCCTCAAACCTCCCTAATATGCCCGAGCGGAGAGCCCGATCACTAAACGGTCAAAAAGGGACCCAAACGGGCTCCTCATACCGGCCCTACATGACAGGGCTGACCAGCACCCCTCATATCCAGTCTAAATCTGGGGTGGATATAGGTAGACACGGGCGCGTCTGCCACTTCGGACCAGACGGGCCGATCCCACCCCAAATTGCACCAAATCCTCTTCCCCCACCTAGCCGATTCGACTTGTTCCTCTCCTCTCTTCTCCTTCCTCTGCGCCGGCCCTCCCCTAGCTCCGCCGCCGTACTGAGCCCTCGACGCTGCCAGCACCGCCACAACAGTCCTCCCATCCGTTCTCGTCACCGCGAACATTGTCGCCGACCTGGACGCCACCGCGGTACGTTTGGCAACCCTCGGACTGCACCTCGCCCTCTAAGTGTTTGACACATTGTCCGACAAGTTTTTTGGTGATTGTTTCATAGGCAAAATGATGGATTCCAATGGTTCATCGGGCGAGGAGTATGGACAAATAGAGCTTGATGAAATGATTCAAAATGAGTTCTTCAGTGCGCCGGGCGAGGTGTATGGACAAACAAAGCTTGATGGAATGATTCAAAATGAGTTCTTCGATTCGTCGGATTCGTACGAAGAAGCTGAAATGATCATGAGCATGAGCATCCAACAGGAAATGGACCAAGAGGTGGAACACATTCTCAACTTCAAGGGCTCGATCAAAGGAAGATGAATTCTGAACCGTCTCTAGAGCACGGCTACTCTACAATGACTACTTTGCTCCCAACCCAACTTTCACTAATGAACCATGGTTTCATCGACGGTTTCATGTGCGCAAACCATTGTTCTTTTGCGTGGTGGAAGGAGTGGAGGCACACGATCCCTTCTTCAAGATCACCGGGATTGTTGTGGACAACTATCATTCTCTGCTAAGCAGAAATGCACAACTGCTTTTAGGATTTTTGCACATGGTGTCGCCGGATGTAGTTGGTGAGATGGTCCGGAAGGGGGAGAGCACATGCCTAAAGACCACTGCCAAGTTTACCCATGCCATAGTGCAGGTGTTTGGACCAGAGTATCTGAGAGAACCAAATATGCAGGATACAGAAAAGTTGATGGCTATTGGAGAGGCAAGAGGTTTCCCAGGTATAATCTGTTCAATTGATTGCATGCAATGGCAATAGAAGAACTGCCCCAAGATTTTGCGCATATGTGGACCCACAATGAAAACCAAAAACGCAATGTTTGGATTGCGCAATTAAGATAATTTTTATGTTCGAACTATGTATTTTCGCTACCAAGAAATGTGATTTACATGCAACATTCATATGTATCATGGACGTGCATGGATTTGAGAGATCGGTTTTGAGGTGTGTGGTGGCCGGCCAAGACATATGAGGGGCTATCCGAGCCATCCGCGGGCTTGCTCGGACGCGTCCGTGGACGTATAGGGGACGGATTTGCAAGTCTAGTTTTAGATGCTCTTACTCCTATAAAAGATGGTGGAGTACCCGCCTCCGTGGGCGTCTCGCTGGCAAAGAGGCCCTCCGAGCCATTCGTTTCCGGGTGGTTTGCTGCGGAAGCCTCACGAGGCGGCTCCACGCCGTTCGATCTACCCAGACGGCATGCCCCCGGGAAACCTGGCTGGCAGTCCATGACAGGTGGACCATGAGGGCACGCTCGGAGCCACCGTTATTTGGCAGCATCGGGTGCTCCCTCGATGGTCCTATCGCATCTTGTCCCGTGCATGACAGGAAAGCCGGACCCACCTGTTGGCGGCCTCTGGCTCCGCGCACGACGACCAAGCCGGACTCGTCTGTCGACTGCCTTTGGCCCCTGGCAGGTTGGTCCAGTCATGCCAACCGGGCCCGTGCACGCGCCTGGCTGGGGCGTGCCGGCTACGCATGTGCGAAACATGTGGTGCGGCTCTCGCGTGTGGCAACACCGCATCCAGCTAGCTATGCAGAAGGGGTGGGTATGTCCGGACACGTGGGAGCTGTCCTACCCGGGTGTAGAGGGGCCTCGCCTGTCCAGACCCTGGCTGCCGCTGGTTCTGCCTGCAATTGCAGGATGGAACATGTGAAGGAATTATGCCCTAGAGGCAATAATAAAGTTGTTATTTATATTTCCTTATATCATGATAAATTTTTATTATTCATGCTAGAATTGTATTAACCGGAAACTTAGTACATGTGTGAATACATAGACAAACAGAGTGTCCCTAGTATGCCTCTACTTGACTAGCTCGTTAATCAAAGATGGTTAAGTTTCCTACCATAGACATGTGTTGTCATTTGATAAACGGGATTACATCATTAGAGAATGTTGTGATGGACAAGACCCATCCGTTAGCTTAGCATAATGATTGTTTAGTTTTACTGCTATTGCTTTCATCATGACTTATACATGTTCCTCTGACTATGAGATTATGGAACTCCCGAATATCCGAGGAACACCTTGTGTGCTATCAAACGTCACAACGTAACTGGGTGATTATAAATATGCTCTACAGGTGTCTCCGATGGTGTTTGTTGAGTTTCCATAGATCGAGATTAGGATTGTCACTCCGTGTATCGGAGAGGTATCTATGGGCCCTCTTGGTAATGCACATCACTATGAGCCTTGCAAGCAATGTGACTAATGAGTTAGTTACGGGATGATGCATTATGGAATGAGTAAAGATAATTGCTAGAACGAGATTGAACTAGGCATGAAGATACCGACGATCGAATCTCGGGCAAGTAACATACCGATGACAAAGGGAATGACGTATGTTGTTATGCGGTTTGACCGATAAAGATCTTCGTAGAATATGTGGGAGCCAATATGAGCATCCAGGTTCCGCTATTGGTTATTGACCGGGGATGTGTCTCAGTCATGTCTACATAGTTCTCGAACCCGTAGGGTCCGCACGCTTAACGTTCGATGACGATTTGTATTATGAGTTATGTGATTTGATGACCGAAGTTTGTTCGGAGTCCCGGATAAGATTACGGACATGAAGAGGAGTCTTGCAATGGTCGAGAGGTAAAGATTCATATATTGGAAGGTTATATTCGGACATCGGAATGGTTCTGAGTGATCCGGGTATTTTTTCGGAGTACCGAGGGGTTACCGGAACCCCCGGGGGATGTTAATGGGCCTTAGTGGGCTTTAGTGGAGAGAGGGAAGAAGGGCCACGAGGTGGCGCTCGCCTCCCCCCTGCCCAAACCAAATTGGACAAGGGGTGGGGGCGCGGCCCCCTCCTTCCTTCTCCTTCTCCCCTCCTTCCTTTCCCTCCGGTGGAAGAAAGGAAAGGGGGGGGGCGAATCCTACTTGGACTAGGAGTCCAAGTAGGACTCCCCCCTTGGCGCGCCCCTCGTGGCCGCCGGCCTCTCTCCCTTCCTCCTTTATATACATGGCCAGGGGGCACCCGAAAGCACAACATACAATCTCTTAGCCGTGTGCGGTGCCCCCCTCCACAGTTTAACACCTCAGTCATATCGTCGTAGTGCTTAGGCGAAGCCCTACGCTGGTAACTTCATCATCACCGTCGCCACGCCATCGTTCTGACAGAACTCTCCCTCATCCTCAACTGGATCAAGAGCTCGAGGGACGTCATCGTGCTGAACGTTTGTTGAACTCGGAGGTACCGTACGTTCGGTACTTGGATCGTGAAGACGTTCTACT
Source organism: Aegilops tauschii subsp. strangulata (assembly GCF_002575655.3). Classification (NCBI taxonomy): domain Eukaryota; kingdom Viridiplantae; phylum Streptophyta; class Magnoliopsida; order Poales; family Poaceae; genus Aegilops; species Aegilops tauschii. The sequence continues at coordinate 409,476,613 of NC_053040.3, read as the reverse complement.
ACATCAACCACGTTACAAAACGCTTCGGCTTTCGGTCTACGAGGGTACATGGACACACTCTCTCATCTCGTTGCTATGCATCTCCTAGATAGATCTTGCGTGATCGTAGGAATTTTTTTGATATACTGCGTTCCCCAACAGTGGCATCCGAGCCTGGTCTATGCGTAGATGTTATATACACGAGTAGAACACAAAGAGTTGTGGGAGATAATAGTCATACTGCTTACCACCAACGTCTTACTTTGATTCGGCGATATTGTTGGATGAAGCGGCCCGGACCGACATTTCATGACCGCGTTCATGAGACTGGTTCTACTGACGTGCTTCACACACAGGTGGCTAGCGGGTGGCTGTTTCTCCAACTTTAGTTGAATCGAGTTTGATTACGGCCGATCCTTGTTGAATGTTAAAACAACACTTGACGAAAAATCGTTGTGGTTTTGATGCGTAGGTAAGAACAGTTCTTGCTAGAAGCCCATAGCAGCCATGTAAAACTTGCAACAACAAAGTAGAGGACGTCTAACTTGTTTTTGCAGGGCATGTTGTGATGTGATATGGTCAAGACGTGATGAGATATAAATTGTTGTATGAGATGATCATGTTTTGTAAAAGTTATCGACAACTGGCAGGAGCCTTATGGTTGTCGCTTTATTGTATGAAATGCAATCGCCATGTAATTGCTTTACTTTATCACTAAGCGGTAGCGATAGTCATAGAAGCAATAGTTGGCGAGACGGCAACGATGCTACGATGGAGATCAAGGTGTCAAGCCGGTGATGATGGAGATCGTGACCACTACAAAAAAAGACACATCCGTGACATTTTGGGGCGAACGAAAAAAAATTCTGTCATACTTATGACACTTCTATGACGATAACTGTGACAAAACCCAGTATCATCATAGATGTGGTGGGCTCCTACTTCTATGACAAAAAATCATGACAGAAAATGGGCTTTTCGTCCTGGGCGGGGCAGATACGCAGCTGCATGACATTCTTTGGGCTGTCCATGACGGAAAAAACGATGGTAGAAGCGAGGGCGAGGAAAATATCGGGGTGTTCCCGGTTACGGTGGGTGGTCGGGGCCGAGCGATGCGCGTTTCTCTCGTACACGCACGCGCGTGGGTGCGAGGCGTTGGGCTCTAACTGAACCCGAGCGAGGCGTTGGGCTCTAACTAAACCCGAGCGATTGCACTGCAGGCTACGCGTTACTGAACCCGAGCGATCGATCGATGGCTGTTAACTGAACCTGATCGAGCGATTCCTTCGCTACTGCTGCTAACTGAAGCCGATCGATGCTGCTTCTGGATGAACAATGAGCATTGCTGGGGGGGTCTGGATGAACAGTTCCCGGTGGGGGTGGATGAACAGGACCCCGTGGTGTTGCCTCTGGATGAACAGGACCCGATCGATCGAGCCAGTTGGGGATGGATGAACAGGACCCCATGGAGTGCGGGATGAACAGGACCACCCCGTGGAGGGCTGGATGAACAGTAGACGGTGGAGGGCTGGATGAACAATAGACGGTGGAGGGGTTGTTGAACAGGAGCCCGTGGAGAGGGCTGGTTGAACAGTAGCCGGTGGAGTAGCGTGCGGTGGAGGCTGGATGAACAGGAGCCCGTGGATGAACAGTCGCAGGTGGAGGCTGGAGGAGGTCGACGGTGGATGAACAGTAGCCCGTGGAGGCTAGAGGGGGTCGACGGTGGAGATGAACAGTATCCCGTGGAGTCCCATTTTGCGGTACGCCACACACCCTCCGATGAACAGGACCCCCGTTTCGACCGTAGCGCTCCAACACAAATTCATTTCCTCCGTTTTGCGATACACCACACCCCTCCCGATCAACAGGACCCCCGTTTTGACCGTAGGAGGTCCGTTTCCTCCGTTTTGCGGTACGCCAAACCCCTCCCGATGAACAGGATCCCATTTCGAACGTGTCCGGTCGAACACAAGGCCGTTTCCTCCGTTCTGCGGTACGCCAGGCCTCGTTTCCATCGGCTGTTCCGTCCAAGCCCTCCCGATGAACACGACGACGCATTCCGTTCCGACCCAGCCGGTTGGCTCCCCATGAACACGACGATGACGCAGTTTCTCCGTTCCGACCCAGCCATGTACACGAGCCCTGGCCGTACGTATGCGCGAGTAGGCGTTCGAGACCCCGCCCGTATGTACGTACGTGGCCGTATTTTTTTCTTGCACACTGGCCGCTGTACGTACGTGTACATGCTACGTGCACGCCTGTATATCGACCAGTATGTACGTACACGTTCGCGACCAGAATGACAACGCTACGTACGCTTCGACCAGGTGGGTCCCGACTGTCAGGCACTTCCTTCCGTGTGAAGATGTAGCTAGTGGGTCCCAACAGTCAAGGGGGCGAATCATTATTTTTTTGCCGGGACGTAGTTCCTTGCGTGCGAAGATGTAGCTGGTGGGTCCCAGTAGTCAGGGGGGAAACGTTTTTTCGTGAAATACGGTGGCCCGTCCGGTGGGTCCCTGCTGTCAGGTGGAGGAATAATTATTTTGCGCGTAATAAGGAGGCACTTCCTTGCGGCCGCCGTAGACCCAGCTGTCAGCCTCTCCACGTACAGTACTCTTCCGATGGAAGTCGTTCCTTGACCACGTTGACCACGCTGCGCCGAGAGCACCAGGGCGGTGGACGACGGCGAGGCCTAGGAAGGGGACGACGCGGAGCCGGGGAAGACGCGGCAGTGGAAGCCCACGCGGAGAGGAGTACGAGGGTTCACTGGTTCGGCTGCGGTGTGAGGCTGCCGTCGCCGCAGGGCCTGGCCAGCGGTGGGAATAATAGGGGGCGGTGAGGCCTCCGCGGCAGCACAGCCGGCCACGGGAGGCAGGAGCATGCGGCACGACCGGCGCTGCTTTGGGCGGCTGGAGCAAGAAGACCAGAGGTTGAAGAAGCACTACGGCCGTTGGATGGACATCGTACGGTCACTGGAGCTAGAATCGTTCATATTGACTAAGTTGACAAAGCACTCCGTCCCCGTCAACTTAGTAGGCCCACAAGTCAGCCTCCCACCAAGGTGGGTCCCAACTAGCAGGGGGAGTATTCATTTTTTTGTGCGTAATAAGGAGGCACTTCCAGTGGGTCCGAGCTGACAGCGGGGAGAACCTTTTTTTCGTAAAATACGGTGGCCCGTCCGGTGGGTCCCAGCAGTCAGGGGGGAAATATTTTTTCGCCAAATACGGTGGCCCGTCCGGTGGGTCCCTGCTGTCAGGTGGAGGAATAATTATTTTCCGCGTAATAAGGAGGCACTTCCTTGCTGCGGCCGTGGACCCAGTTGTCAGCCTCTCCACGTACAGTCCACGTCCGATGGAAGCCGTTCCTTGACCACATTAACCACGCCGCACCGAGAGCACCAGGGCGGTGGACGACGGCGAGGCCTAGGAAGGGGACGACGTGGAGCTGGGGAAGACGCGGCAATGGAAACCCACGCGGAGAGGAGTACGAGGGTTCACTGGTTCGGTTGCGGTGTGAGGCTGCCGTCGCCGCAAAATAACAGGGGGTGTGGGTGAGTGGAGGGATGGCCTGGCCAGCGGTGGGAGTAGTAGGGAGCGGTGAGGCCTCCACGACAGCACAGCCGACCACGTGAGGCAGGAGCAGGCAGCACGACTGGCGCTGCTTTGGGCGGCTGGAGCAAGAAGACCAGAGGTTGAATAAGCACTACAGCCGTTGGATGGACATCGTACGGTCACTGCAGCTAGAATCGTTCATATTGACTAAGTTGACAAAACCCTTGGTACGCGTCAACTTAGTAGGCCCACAGGTCAGCTTCCGAAATGGTGCGCCCCAGATGTCAGGTGGAGGAATCATTTTTTGGGCGGGTGAAGCTAGAATATCCGAATTGAAGAAGAAGCACGGCATCCGTTGGATGGACATCCAATGGCCACTGCTGCTAGAACCGTGTGTTGACTATAATAAGTTGACAAAGCCTTGCATACGCGTCAACTTCTTTTTTTAGGGACGCGTCAACTTAGTAGGCCCACAAGTGTGTGGTAGAGAACTTATAGTCCATTTGCGATTTGTAAGAATGTACATCCCATTTTTGAATTCTAATGGAATTTACTACTGGCCATTTACAGTTTGTTAAAAGTATAGCCCATTTTCTAGCTAGGACAACGATTAATAATTTCAACCACCCGTTCAAGATAGAATTCAATAAAATTTCCCACATTTTGATGGGATCCGAAATATTTTTATCCCGAAATTTCTAGTCAGATTAAATATAAATTTGTATTACGTAAAAATCTAACGAAACATTGCGCGTGCAACAATTAAAAATTAAGATTTTCAAAATCCATAAATAATATTTTATAAACTAATTTCGTGTTTGGTGCATTTTTTATAGTTACTGCCCAGTTTTTATAATTACATCCCATTTATTATTTTTAAAGCCCATTTTCCTGTTAAGCCTAATGCATCCCTCCTAGGAAAGATTTGCAGCCCAGCGGGGCGGAGGATAACAAGTTGACCTTGCCTAGGTATTCCTCAAAAAAGTATAGCTGGCTAGCTATTTTCATCTTGAAAAAAATTAATATCTGGGCTGGATACCTGTCCTGGGCTAGACGGGCCACAGCCCGCCCAGTTAATACCCTGCTCTCCTCTGAACAACAATGAAAACATCGCCAAGAAAAACTCTGCAGTGCTCATGCCTCAAAAACACAAATACTGCTCGAGCTGCTTGGTCCCAGCTGTCAGCCGCACCTTGTGAAATTCTCTCGTTTATATTGACTACATAGGTTGACAATGGTGTGGGACCGTGATGTCAGGAAACCAGGAGGAAGCAGAAAAAAATATAGTTGTACATAATAAGGAGGCACTGGCGTACGTACGGCTATGGCCCTAGTGGGTCCCTACTGTCATCCAGTCAAAATAAAATCATCTCCTGAATCCTCATGTTCATTGACCATGTTAACAATGCTCAGCGCCACGGCGAGCGCAACAACTCGAAGGACGACGGAGAGGGCCCCGCGGGCCCTACGGATGGTCTGATACAGCGCCCGCTGCTCATTCAGGAAGCCAGGATCATCGGACACCTATGAGCACGTTCGAGAGGCTGAGATGGCATGAAACGGTAAGGCCGCGCTTGGGAGCTCTGGTTTATTTCACACCTGTATTAAGATACAAGTGTAATTTACTCGTCATCGGAAACAACGTGTAAAATACAGGCGTAATGAAACCGAGGGCCTGAGGTCTGTAAGTAAAACCGGCGGGTTACGCGTGTAATTTGAGAGACCAGTGTATATTTTACTAATCGAAATCGACCAACCAAGCGCTTCGCCCGAGACCATCTGCTTTTATTTACAAGCGTCAGTTTTACAAGCGGTTTTGGTTGGAAAATGACGATCCAATCATGGCCTAAGATGATGAGTTGGTCGAAAGATCATATGGTTTCACGTCTAACCTACCCGACTTGTCGTATAGGCTATGAATGAAACATAAGACGATGAACTTCTTAAGCACAGAAACAACAGAAGAGGATGATCTTCCTAACAAGCAAATCACTAGCATTAGATCGACATGAAAAACAATACGAAGCATTATTCTCAGGAGGCACGGTGAACAGCTCATGATGCCGCATGCCACAACATTCCAAGCTCAACTTTGCAATCAAACACAAGGCCTGGCATTACATAGACAATATTCAGAACAAACTCTTAAAATATCTTACACAAGTCAACATTCATGTGACTATGCATCTCAGCAGAGTAAATATTTACTTCTGAACTGAAGACAGGAACAGGAAAAAATGATCGACGTTGCTCACAGCAAAGGGCGTCCCACTCAAAAATATCAAATGCATGTCTTCTGGCTAACATCAATGAGCAAAAATTGACAAGGTTTTCCAATTCCAATATATTAAACTAATGTCAACTTTGACAAGCTTTTCCTATTCAAAATATGTAATGCCTATGATTGTGGAACGGGCAGGGTTTGTCATCAGTTTGTCATCTGATAGTCCGGTGGCTCAAGGTGACGACGAATGATTAGAGAACCATTCGATGTATTATGCATGATGAAGTATTATGGAGGACACGAACCATCTGAACATTTTGTGCAGTTCCACTAAAATCAAGCGGAGCATCCCTGTGGATTTCATATTTATATGCTGCCAGAAAACAAAGACACATCAGCACACACATGAATATTGGCCCCAGTGTCAACCCACCAATCGGTGGACTAATAAACTGAAAGTACGGTAAACAGATTACCATACCCAGATGCCCCTTCATTGTTGCTTAGAGTGACGACAGACTTGGAGTCATGTCCTGGCTTCTTGGTACTTGTTTGGGCACTTGTTTGCCTAGTGTTCCTCCGAACCACAAGTAAAGCAGCCATCTCTCCTTTTGTCTTTCTTCTTACCCTTCTTAATGGCCGACGCTGGCAGCACCATTCAAACATATAGTCCGGTGGCTCAAGGTGACGACGAATGATTAGAGAACCATTCGATGTATTGTGCATGATGAAGTATTATGGAGGACACAAACCATCTGGACATTTTGTGCAGTTCCACTAAAATCAAGCTGAGCATCCCTGTGGATATCGTATTTATATGCTGCAAGAAAACAAAGACACATCAGCACACACATGAATATTGGCCCCAGTGTCAACCCACCAATCGGTGGACTAACAAACTGAAAGTACGGTAAACAGATTACCATACCCAGATGCCCCATCATTGTTGCTTAGAATGACATTGACAGATTTGGAGTCCTGTCCTGGCTTCCCGTACTTGTTTGGGCACTTTTTGCCTAGTGCACTCCACGTGTTGTAGAGTTTCCTATGCTTTTTGCAGACTAGTCATGTCACCAGTGTCTACTAATACTCTGTAAAGCTTCTCGATCATTCCTTGTGTAATGTAGCGCAAACAGTGACTGCTTCTTTCTGCAAAGTGGTAAGACCAACTGGACCCACTAATGCAGCAGTTTGCCTTAGACACAATTCCTCCTTTTGTCTAGTTCAACTAAAATCAAAGTCGGAATAAAACCGAGCTTTAATTTTGATATCCCTGTAAGCAACAATAGGTATAAGGGAAACAATTACTGAGAAATAACGGTTGATGACTTGTACTCCCAGAAGAAAAACATCTACTGATCTACCTTATCTTAATGGGAAACAAAGCAGGAGAGTAGCAATTCTCAATCAGTGTGATTCATTCATATTAACTGAGACATTATCTTAACAATGCCTTGTTTCAACATGTATAAAGAACGACAAAGCAGAAAAGTATCATTCCTAAAACAATGCGACTGATTCATTTTAACAGAGACATTATCTTAACAATACCTTGGTTAAACATGTAGAAAGAACTACAAAGCAGGATAGTACCATTTGTAAAACACTGTAACTGATATATAATAACAGAGACATTATCTGAACAATACATTTCTTAAACATGTACTCTGGCCGATCCCTAACAGAAATGGTACTCCCGTCGATCCCTAACAAGTGTTGCAGTTTTGAACTAAGATTCAGTAGTTAATTCTGAGGAAAGTAGGTACTGGCCTTTCAAGACCAAGATTTGAAACAACTCCTGAGGAAGATCTAAAAGAGATCTCAACACATATATGGAAATCCGGTCTCATTTTGTGCAGTTCCAGCAAAATTAAGTGAAGCAAAATGTCAGAATAGCAACAAGTTGAATAGATATCCCTGTTTTAACAGAGGCAAAAAAAGGAATCAATTACTGGCCAATAAAGGAGGATGAAACATGCGGCCACAAAAATGGTAATCCTGCCAATCCCTAACAAGTGTTGCAGTTTTGAAATAAGATTTAGTAGTTAATTCTGAGAGTGACATTGCTTAATTTTACCAGCGGCATTAGATTAAAAAAAAGCATAAACAGTTCCAGGGGAGAGTGGGCGCAACAACATGTGCTTCCATCTACTTATAAAGGGGGTGATGCAGAGTTTGTTGTAACAAAGCAACAAGCATAATGTCTGGGTTGGTCCCATTTTTGTTCACTACTTAATGGGAAAAGACAGCAATACAATAGCTTCAATTCAACATTTATTTAAAACAGTACCAATACGAGTAGCACAGCATCTCAAAACACACTGCACGATCATGTGGATGAAGGCAAGTACCAACCTGTCATGACGCACACAAGATCACGTACGAATCTGCCAACGTGAATAGGAAATCCAATCTCGTTTTGTGCAGTTGCACTGAAATCAAGTAAAGTCGCTGGTGTGACATTTAAGTTTGCTATAGCAACAAGTTGAATAGATACCCCTTATTTAACAGAGGCAAAAAAGGAAACAATTACTGCCAATAAAGGAGGATGAAACATGCGGCCACAAAAAGAAGCATCTACCTTATCTTGATGGAAAACAAAGTATAGGACAATAGCATTTCTAAAACGGTTGCATTGATTCATATTAATAGAGAAATTCTCTTAAAATAGTTCAGTAGTTAATTCTAAGAGTGGCATTGCTTAATTTTACCATCATCATTAGATTAAGAAAAAGCATAAACAGTTCCAGGGGCGAGTGGGCGCAACAACACCATGTGCTTCCATCTACTTATAAAGGGGGTGATGCAGAGTTTGTTGTAACAAAGCAACAAGCATCATGTCTGGGTTGGTACCATTTTTGTTCCCTACTTAATGGGAAAAGAGAGCAATACAATAGCTTCAATTCAACATTTATTTAAAACAGTACCAATACAAGTAGCACAACATCTCAAAACACACTGCACGATCATGTGGATGGGACATGCCAGCACCATGTGCATCCACACGTATAAATGGGTGATGCAGAGTATGTAGCCAAGCAACATATCTGCGTTGGTCCCATATTTGTTCTCTTTGAATCTTTTTCCTATGTGAGGGCAGCAAATCTAGTCCTGCACAAACTACCCGACCCCCCAGTTTCTTTCCCTTTTCAACAAAGAGTTCGGTTCCTTACAGATGTGTGTACTGGGTTACCCCCTTTTTCCCTTTTCGACCAACAAAGAGGCTGGATAGCTAGTCTATACTACTTTCCCTCCCTCCTTTCCTCATTGAACCACATCCTAGACTCATGCTCCACCCCACCGCACCCTTCTTTCCTCTATGAACCAAGACCTAGATTCGACTACAGAATCGAAAAAGATCTGCATGCAACTAGACCAATGACTGTTTCAATGAAACTTATACCTTAGGGTCGTCGGGATGTGGCAAGGCGTGCGGCGGGAGGTCGGATCTGCCCACATTACGTACGGCAGCAAGGAAGAAGGGGTCGGTGGCCCTCCCGCATAGGCGCTGCGTGAAAGAGAAAAGCGCAACCGGCAGTGGATTGCCTCCCTCGCCGAAGGCGATAGAGTGAACGCTGCACCTCCTCCCCTTCCCGGTGCGACAAGATCCGGACGCCTCCTTCACCAGCTATGAGGGGGTGAGAGAGACAGAGGCCACAACGCAGTCTTGTTTAGATCTGGTGAAGAGGGTGATAGACAGTGAATATAGCAAACCCTAGCAAAGGAACGCTGAACCTCCATCGTGTATACATATGTAGTGTGGCGAGAGTGTGGAGAGTGCAAACCCTAGCGAACAAGCGCTGAGGCTCCAGCTTATATATATACTGTAGTACGGACTGAGGTCCGGTGCCTTAACTACACCTGCTTTTGGCTGTATGACAGGTGGGCCAGCCACATTTTGGGCCCACCTGTCATAAACCCAAAGGCAGGTGCACTAAAGTCAATGAAGCTGTGGTACTCGTGTATACGACTAATATATAGTGGAGTGGTTTTCTTATTCTCTCCATAACAATCGTTTTAAATTGTGTAAGTACGAAATGAAACTCTTTATTTAACGTACCAGTGAAGAAAACTACTACTCCCTCTATTCCTAAATATTTGTCTTTCTAGAGATTTCAACAAATGACTACATACGGAGCAAAATGAGTGAACCTACACTGTACAAAATGTCTATATACATCCGTATGTGGTAGTCCATTGCAAACCACTTGAATGACAGATATTTAGGAACGGAGGGAGTACTTCCGATGAACTAACGATCCACGCGTCCTGGTCGCACTTCCTGTCCTTCACGTGCGGTACACTACCCTCCCTTAAGTGAACAACCACACATGCGCCAAATTATCGGAAACGTGTGAGAGTGTGTACAAATAAAGAATTTTAATTTCAATTATCGGAAAGGTTTGAGAGTATGTACAGTTTGCCCTCTCTAATAATTATGGTTTGTTGTGTTCGGCCTAAACTTGGTCAAACTTTACAAAGTTTGACTTCAGTCAAATCTAATATGCGGAGTAAATAAAAATGAAGGGCTACTACGTCCACCCGGGTTTTTAGTCCACACCATTTTTAATCAAAGTTAATAGCTGGACAAATAAAATTACAAGGGAGCTGGAGACAAAGTTGTGAGAAGGCTTAGAAATCAATACAAAGCTTATGCTCTTAGTACCCACGTCGATCCTTCTTCGAGGAAACATTTGGTTCATAGCCAATTGTGTGATAAAATTGCAGCAACGTGAAAGACGACTGCGTCTCCAACGCAACCAAGGTGAACTGACGAAGGATATCATCTTTGTGGGTAACAAGCAAAGAGCACTGATGGAAGACAGCTTGTTTTTCATTGAAAATTGATCAGCTTCACCAGCCGGCGCAACCATGAGCATCGATAGGTCATCGTGGTGATGCATCATCCATTTGGCATCAAGTTTGGGTGAGGCACCTATGAAGTTCGACAAATCCTCACTGTGGTCTGTTTCTTCTCAGTAGTCAAGCTCGAGGAAGGAAGAACCACGTGGAAGAGGATGGTGAGGCGGAACAACAATGGCCATCCAATTTTGTGCAGTTCCACTAAAATTGAGGAAGACATGCCCGGGTATGGAGATACGCATCGTTGTTTCCAAAAATATAAAAAAGGGATATAGTGTTGTTACTTTGTTTTACAAGATTAACAACGACATCTCAATTGTCAATAAGAATTATGAAAAGTACACCAACAAACAGAAGCATCATGATTATCTTGATGGGAGCTAAACCAGGATACCCGAGAAAAAAAGCATTTCTTCATTTAACCAGTGATAGTATTAGATTAGCAGCAGCAATAGGAGCATATGGACAATGACCGCACAACCACCATGTATTTTTTGTCAAAACAACATGTATACCTCCACCGAGGCATAAATCATGGCAACTTTTCGAGTGGCATTTCCTCTATAATAGTAGGTGATGTTGGACCAGCCGACGAACCCTAGCTACTATACATGGGGAGCTGGGGAGTAGTCGCATAGAAGAAAACCCGCATGCAGCGACCGGGGAGCTGGACCAGTACAAGAAGTTATACCTCAGGTGGGCGAGATGTCGCTTAGGCGGGCGGGCGGGATCTACCCACATGACGACAGCGAACAAGGGCACGGAGGACCTTCGTCCGTGCCAACGCCGGCTCCGAGAGGACGGTGCGCATCGGCTTCCTCCATCGCCGACGGCGACAACATCAACGCTGCAACTCCTCACCTCCCGCAGCGGACGGGATTCGGCCGGATCTGTGACCACCGGTGAGGAGAGAGATAATGTGGACACTGTCATCTTGTTTTGATATGGAGAGGGTGAGAGAGCGAGACACGAGAAACTCTATCAAACAAGAGTCTATAATGGAGTAAAACAATCTCTCCATAGCAGTGGTTTTAAATAGAATACGCGCGTTCCCGTAAAAAAGAAACAAAAACTGGCGGACAATTTTTTAACGTACCAAGAAAGAAAACTCGATCAAAAACACGCCCCCGCTTCCAGGTCGCGAGAGTCGTCGCGCACACACACATAGACATAGACATGCATATCCGTGTTTACGTAAAATTCCATTTCCATCTCCATCTCCAATCATATTTGTCCAACTGGCACATTATTTACATTGTTAATTATATACGCGGCAATATTAACGTACATCATCTCTTGTTTGCGGGCATCCGGACCGCTGCCACGGCCGCTCCTGACCAACCCGAACCCTCTTCATCACCCGCGCGTGCTTCCCACCCGAAATGGTCAGTGCCGCATTCATGCCCGGCCAGAGCGGACGCGACCTCTCACTGGCGCCAGCATTGAAGCGGCGCGCCGGCTGAGAGATCGTCGCCCGCCGCTTCCTGGTGCACGCGACTGCTCCGCGTTCAAAGGTCGCAATAGCCGGCCACAACATGCATGTAAAAAGTTCTTGGGAGTCTGTGCTTCAGCTAGCCGTCCTCCCCCAACTTGTCAATCTCTTCCAGTAGTACTAGTACTCCATGGCGCGATCGATCGACAAGCAGGTGGGAAAGTTATCGTATACTTAGTTTGCGGTGAGTGGCATGCCGAGCGACTGTGGGGGGTCGAGCTGTGGAGGAGGGTGAGACACGAACGCGACAGACGTGATTTAAACGTTGGTTTTGCTCGATGGCGCGATCCAACGAAACGAAACATTGGTTTTCTCCATTTCCATTTTTTCTCCGGAAAAACGGAAACTTTCCACTCCATTTTCATTCCTACTCCAAGGTTGCCCCGTTAAACATTCCATCAAATACAAAGGAAAACTAACACGCATGCTGATGCATCTCAATGATTCACAGATCATAGCCAATATTTACTTCACAACTAAAGACAAAAGTTGTGAGAGCGTGTACAAAAGAAAAACTATTGATGGGGTCACTACGATTTAAACCCTAAACCCTAAACATGATTTAATTTCCTGGCCAGGTAGAACCTGTCGAAGGAAAGATGGCTGGCACCCTCAGATCATACGATGCTTTTGTGCAGTTCCACTGAAATCGAGCTGAGCATCCCTGATGGCAAAGATATTGAAGAAGTGTGATTGGAATAATAGTACTGGCACTAATTCATGAGACATAAACTCATAACAAATAGAATCTGGTAGAAGTAGAGAAAGATCGACATGGAGATGGAGCTACGTGGGGAGCTGCGGCAGTGGAGCAAGCCGGCTCCAAAAGGAAGATGGACTACCTGGGACATCGGGCTGTAGCTAGAAGGGCGGTTGGGACGTGGCATCGGCCCATACCGCGGTGAACCCCGATTGGGACGCATCGACTGTGGATTTTCTCCCTCGCCGATGTCGACCGCGTCTACGCAGAACATTATTCACTTCCCCCAGCTGCGGGATCAGGCCGGATATGTGACCAGCGGTGTGCCACCGTCGTTCTATGCTTGTGAAGAGAGCAACCCAAGCAAGCAGGCTTGTAGCTTAGGCTCCTGCTAGTGTATATATAGTGGTTTTCTTTTTCTCTCCATATCAACCATTTTATATTGCGTACGAGTCATTGAAGAGTGAAATGATGGTTGCTTCTTTCGACTAACTTACTGTGTGATTTGACTGCTCCTTTAGTGCCCCCTACACGTACTCCCCCTACGTGTATGCAACAGTCACACGTACACATGGACGAAAAAACGCGCGCGAGGCCGTAATGCATGCATGTCCGAGCACACGACGGAACACACACGTTCACGCTCAAGTGCTCAACCTACACGTGCATGCACACACATACTCAGCCAGGGTGAGCTAGTGACCGTATAAACACTGGAAAATGTATATATTGAGCGCAATGAGCGTATTATGAAGTCCACTGACCGTATTTTTACAAATATACAGTGACAAATAGTGTATTTTTCTCGTTTGAAATTATGCCATATTAACCGGAGAGGAGGCAGTATGGACTAGCATTACTTTGCTGTGTCCCGTCAACTTGCCGAACGAGGAGAAGCTTGCAGGACGGGAGAAGCTTGCGTGCGGTGGCTCGCAGGACAAGGAGAAACTTTTGACTAATGCAAGCTCTCCCTCGCTTAGGCGGTGGACGTGCAACAGTTAGTTCGGTGTCAGATTGCCAGAAGCATACACTATACTAGTACTATTATTGTTCCACTTCCCGAAGAGGCGAACAGCCAAGCGCAAAGTTTACTAGTACTAGTACTACTACTACTATAGTCTATAGAGGTATGTACTATACTAGTACTAGGAACCGGATGGAGGAGCGTCTGCACTCTTATTATATTTTGAAAATGTGATAAAGCAATCTTCAACACATTTGGTTCTCTTCGAGGGTTCTCGCATGTGATAATGGAAGTTGATTGCATGGAACACTCGCCACAATTCTCGCTTAATTCTGGCTCATATCCTGTTACAAATAGGAGCGCTCGGTAATATTTCCTCTTTTTTTGTTATTCAGCATGTAAATAGGTCAGCAAACCTTGCGGCGCATCTTTGTGCGAACCGTGCTTGCTGCACTTTGAATGTGGCCGAGAGCTGGCTTGATGAAACACCTCGCTTCCTACTTCTTTTTTTGCGGGGTACCACGCTTCCTAGTGACTAGTGTCTTGGCTGATCGTCCTAAGAATGCTTATATATGAATAAACCTCTCTCATTTACCCGCAAAAAAGATTAAGCCATATTAACCGAAAAGGAGGGAGTATGGACTAGCACTACTTTTTGGTGTGTCCCGTCAACTCGCAGAACGAGGAGAAGCTTGCAGGAAAATGTGAAGCTCGCTTACGCCTTTTGACTATGCAACGTACCCTCGCCCAGGCGGTGGACATGCATCAGTTCATTCGGTGTCAGATTGCCAGAGGCATACACTGTAGTACCGAACATGCGAAGTGCTATCATTGTTCGACTTCACGAAGAGGCGAAGAGCCAAGCGTAAGGTTTAGTAGTACGAGTAGTAGTACTACTAGAACCGCATGATGGAGCCTCTGTACTCTTATTTTTCTTAATCTCTGATAAAGTACACATTTATTCCGGAGAAGGGCGGAAAACGGCAGCCCAACATGTAATGATGATATCGATCAACCATGCTCGAATATATCTTGGCCTCCGTGCGAGCCCGTCTGTGTGTTCTCGCCCCCCTTCTCTCTCAAGGAACGGCGGGTTGGCCATTTTGCCGTCAATTGAGATCGGTTTGCTCACACTCCGGTCCACATGTCAGTGATATGCCAAGGAGGTGCATTGACCGACTGGCCATACACGTACTTGGTTTTGCACCTTCATACTACTCCTCCCTCCGTCACAGTTTACAGGGCGCGCTTCATTATGATGCATTTCTCTCAATGCATTTCCACCACCAGAGAGACTTTAGACGCGTTTGGTTTAATGCTCAGTTAATTAGGGCGTGGTAACCGCAATCAAGTCCACAATTTTCTCTCGATGTACTACGGAGTGGAGTAAGTGCATGCATGTGTGTACCCGGGGTGGAAGCACTGCATGCATGTGTGTACGCATTATTTCCTCTAGTAATAGACGCCGTGCTATAACTACCAATGCTATTTTTCAGGCCGATCGCTAGTCGCCTTGGTCCCAGAGATTTTTTCTTTTTCTGAAGCGTGCTCTATAAACAGTGACTGATGGAGTAGTATGAGCGGATTCAAAGAAGAGCGTATTGATGGTTGCTTCTTCCGAGCAACTTACATTGGGAAAGGTGGGGCTTATGATTTGACTGCTCATTACTCACTATTAATGCGGCGCAACGACCGGGCTGAGTCTCCCATGCGGCTGTGCACTACCCCCTCGGTTCTTAAATATACTCCGGAGTATTTTTTTCTAGAGATTTCAACGAGTGACTACTCAAATATTTGTCTTTTTAGAGATTCAAATGAACTACTACATATAGATGTATATAGACATATTTTAGAGTGTAGCTTCACTCATTTTGCTCCGTATGTAGCCACTTGTTGAAATCTCTAGAAAGACAAATATTTAGGAACGGAGGGAGTACACATACGAAGCAAAATGAGTGAATCTACACTCTAAAATATGCCCATTTGAACTTTGTAAAAAGACAAATATTTAGGAACGAAGGAGTATAATTTTGTGCATGGCACATGGACCCGGATGCCGAAGAGGCTTCTGGCAATGCTATCAAGCTTCCAGCATTTGTTTACATAATTGACGTACTATACAAATAATTTTCCAGCGACATGAAATTGTACAATGGTGTGAGCTTTCAGCTTTTGTTTCGTGTGTCTTGCCATCGATGCTCTTTCGGAAATAATAAAAATCTAACTTCCTTGCTAATGCATCTCAATTATTAGCAGATCAGAGCTAATATTTACATCACAACTGAAGACAAAGTTGTGAGAAGGTGTTAAATTAAAATTGATCCATGCTTTCATTGGCAACAACGTCCCCCGAGCTCTGTCTAAATCAACAAGGCATGTTGGGAAAAAAAGTAGTTGAGTGGAGCATGCAACATTCCGATCATTTTGTGCAGTTCCACTAAAATAGAGTTGAGCATCCCCGTTCCAAAGATATTAAGTGTGATTACGATAATAGAGGACTGCTGATGAAACAATAAACACACAAATAGAATCCGGTCACCTTTGCAGTCTCTCTTAAGACTAACTAGTTGGAGAAGATTAGGCTCGGAGTTGGATGAGGAGGATAGAGCAAAACCAATCTCCCTTTGTGCAGTCGCACTGAAATGTAGAGACGTTGCCCGTGTGACATTTTGGTAGAACTGCACAAAACACTCTTAAGAAAAAAGTGATTTGTGCAGTTCACCAAAAGGTCGCAATAGCAACGAGGTGAAATGGATAGCCCTGTTTGCAAAAAAGAGGTAGAAAGGAAACAATTACTGGCCAATAACAATTGATGACACATGCGACGACAAAAAAGAAGCATATTCCTTGTCCTAAGGGAATATAACAACACGGTTGTGTTTGTCTAAAACGGTGTGAGGATGAGATTGCAATATGGAAAGTACGCCGGACGAGCTACGTTTTGGGCAAAGAACTATGGAAGATCCACATGCAGCGACGTGGGAAGACGGGCAGTGGAGCAAGGCCGGAGGGGATACCTGGAGGTCATCGGGATGTAACTAGGTGAGTGGCGGCGGGCGGAATCTACCCATACTGCGGCAACGAGCAGGTGGCGTAGGCCCTACCGCGCCGGAGCTTGGTCAGAGAGAACGGCGTGTACCGCAGATCGGGACGTGCTGCCTCGGCGCCGTCGAACGGAGAAACGATGCACGTCCTCCCTTTCCGTCGACGGACGGGATGCGGCCAGATCAGTGACCAACGGCGAGAGAGAGAGAGAGAGAGAGGCCACCGCAGCCTTGTGTGAGATACTCTGAAGAGAGACAAACCAGGCAGGTAGGCTCCATTGTATATAGTGGAGCGGACTACCTTTTTCTCCATAAAAATCGTTTTATATTCTGTGTACGTGCCATTGAGCGATATAACTTTATTTTAAAATAACGCGCCAACACATCAAGTCGAACTTTGTTTCGTGCACGTGTGGTACACGACCTCCGTAGGTAAACAACCGCTACACGCGTTCAAATTAGCACGTGGGTTGCCATTTCGTACAGAAATGAGCTCCACCGTGTACCCGCGTGGGTGTGGCTGGGCACGAAGCATGAGTACATGCACGGTGCACCAATTCTCTTCTTGTATACGTACACCACCTACGTGGGGTTGTGTGAGAGAGATAAAAACGTAGAGAGATACAGTGTGTGGGTTCGTGAGAGTTTTTTTGGGGGGGGGGGTCAATCAAAAAATGTAACATATGCAATGTGTGTGAAATAGAGTCCTGGATATATCATATATATAGAGGGGGACGATCCACGAGAAGAGAGTGGAGGTATCATCGGCTTGAGGTGTCCATAGAATCGAAGAGAGGGATGACGTGTGTGTGTGTGTGCGCGCACGATCGATAAAGAGTGCCATCGAATTTGTGTGTGCCCACGTCAAAGATATAGAGTGGCTGGCCTACTGGAACGTGAGAGGGGACAAGTGCAGTTTGTCTCTGTGGCATGGATACCTACCTACAATGCTCGACTATCGGTGTGTGGTGGGGGGGAGGCCTAATTAACTATAGAGGTACAATGGATGGTATATGTGTGGAGGAGAAGAGAGGCCTACCTCATGTATTAAGGGAGATCGATCTACCTCATGTATTAAGGGAGATCGATCGGCATCCATGCATATTTGTAGGAGAGGAATAAGGTTGGGAGAGAGACAGAGCTAGAGTGTTGGAGGGGGTGGTAGTGGAGGTGCTTCTAACAAACGGTGGGATAGGCTTGCTAGACAACCAGAGGGTACGCCTGCAATATCAATAAGAGAGGGGATGGCTTCCTGTCTGTGCACGTGCGTGTGAGAGACGGGTCAGGAGGCATGCACGAATGATGAGGGGGGACGATATGGCTGTGGTAAGTAGACATGACTACATAGGAAGATCAATCGTCCTTTGTCAGAGAAAGGAGAGACATAACTTGTGAGGTACGTCGATCGATGGGGGGGATAGTTAAAGTCGACCTAGGTATATGTTGGGAGATCGATCGGTATACATGCATGTGTGTGTTAGAAGCAAATGAGGCACGGGGAGAAGGATAGAGAGAGAGGGATGCATCTAGGAGGTGGTGCGAGAGTCATACTATATCAAGGGGGAAGGAGTGTGCGAGTACGGGATCGATGAAAAGAGTGGTGGGAGTGAGGCATGGACGGTGATAAGAGAAGAGGGGAAGCTTGTGTTTGTGCTAGGCACACCTGGCTAGAGAGGCATATCGAACGATGTGTGCCGTAAAGAAGGAGCTGGGGGCCTACACACACCATGGGTGAACGACCTAAAGTGAAAAGACGAATTTGCACGATGGAGCTAGAGAATGCTGAGGGAGGGTGAGAGGGATGCGGGCGTGTGCATGCACGAGAGAAAGTTAGCGCTAGCTACAAAGATAAGAGGATTGTGTGGGTGTAAAAGACGAATAGAGATCATACTTCATTATAAAAAGCGAATTCGGATATTTGAAGAATTTATCATAGTGTTTTAAACGGACGCATGTGTGAATATATATAACGGTGATACACATGGTGTGGTTATGAACATGTTATACTACATATAATATATTTTATCTCTACTCTTATAAAAATGGAATTGTTGATGATGGTGTCCCTGCCATCCTGCAATATAGGCCGTCCGATTTATATCTGATGGATAGGAAGGAAACTATGGCAATTTTGAAAAAAGATACCCACACCCCTCTCCATATTTGCAAATTAGGCCTCCCCTTGATCATGTTGATGTTCTATGGAACGCATGGGCATCTTGCTAGTACTAAGTATAATATATAGAACATTGATCATAATTTGGGCTAATGTGTGGCTTTTGCAGCTCAGGTCTAAATACTTGTCATAATGTAGGGGGCGGGGCACTATACTATGTGTGATAAACATGGTGTACGTATGGAACATGGTTTAGATTATGAACATACAGTTAGTACATCAAATGTACTATTATTTGGAATCAGCATCAAGCGTATTCAAAAAATAGAATTCGAGTTCATGTAGTACACATAGTTCATATCTATCTCTATAGTAATCATGTGGTGTGTTATTAAGGTAATACACGAATGATGGTTGAAGTTGGCAACAATCATGATTGTAGATTCTTATTGAAATACAAAAACGAATTCAAATTCAGTTCGAATTGCAGCGGTAGTATAGACATTTGGAATGCACTAAAATGTTGGTATGAGTAGGTTACATGCATTATACAGCAAGGGAAAAAATTAATTGGACATAACATGGATTCATACTCCCTCCTTCCATCTATATAGGGCCTAATGCGTTATTTAAGACCGCCTTTGACTATTGACAAGATTAATAGTACATGACATGCACAATGTGAAAATTATATCATTGAAAGAACCTTTCACAAACGAATTTAACGGTGTGCTTTGTGTAAGTTGCATGTCATATGTTATTGCTCTAATATTTGGTCAAAGTTAGCATTGAAAAATGCATTAGGCCCTATATAGATGGAAGGAGGGACTAGCTTTGAATAGCATTTTTATAGTAAAACGGGGCAAGACTCTCTCTTTGTGTGCTGTGAATAGTTTTATTTTTTTCGTTTTCTTTTTGGTTGAGGGAAGTGCGAATTGATTTGGTACGTACAAGTACAATATTACACGTTAGGCTTGTCCCTAAAATTCAACCCGCGCCTTGTTATATCCCGAAAATTCAGATATCGTGCTCCCAAAACTGGCGCCTTCACAACCCGCGCCTTGCTATCCCCCTGGATTAGGGGGTCCTCGGACTGCCGGACTATATACATTGGCCGGACTGTTGGACTATGAAGATACAAGATTGAAGACTTCGTCCCGTGTCCGGATGGGACTCTCCTTTGCGTGGAAGGCAATCTTGGCAATTCGGATATGTAGATCTCCTCCCTTGTAACCGACTCTTTGTAACCCTAGCCCCCTCCAGTATCTATATAAACCAGAGGGTTTAGTCCGTAGGACAACAACAATCAGAATCATAGGCTAGCTTCTAGGGTTTATCCTCTACGATCTCGTGGTAGATCAACTCTTGTAATACTCATATCATCAAGATCAATGAAGCAGGAAGTAGGGTATTATCTCCATCGAGAGGGCCCGAACCGGGGTAAACATTGTGTCCCCGCCTCCTGTTACCATCCGCCTTAGACGCACAGTTCGGGACCCCCTACCCGAGATCCGCCGGTTTTGACACCTACATTGGTGCTTTCATTGAGAGTTCCACTGTGCCGTCACAGTAAACGCTTGATGGCTCCTTCGATCATCGGCAACGATGCGATCCAGGGTGAGGTTTTTCTCCCCGGACAGATCTTCGTATTCGGCGGCTTCGTACTGCGGGCCAACTCGCTTGGCCATCTGGAGCAGATCGAAAGCTACGCCCCTGGCCGTCAAGTCAGGTTTGGAAGCTTAAACTATACTGCCGACATCCGCGGAGAATTGATCTTCGACGGATTCGAGCCCATGTCAGGTGCGCCGCACAGTCACGACGAGCACGAATTGGCTCTGCTGTCGGACGGTGTTCGGGAGATCACACCTGTGCCTGCTCCGGTCCTCAATCCGGAGCAGATCGTGCCGTCCGAGGACGGGTGGATGGACCCCGCCACGGAGGTCGCACACTCAGCGGCGTTAGAGCCGAATACTGACTTCACCTCTTATGAGACCTGTGTTGCCGAACCCTTGCATTCGTCCCCGGCCACGGGCTCCGAACTGCTTGTCTTCGTGCCTATTGAATCTGATCGGGCACCGATCATGGAGTTTACCTCCGCGGATATTTTCCAGCACTCGCCCTTGGGCGACGTGCTAGATTCATTAAGGTCTCTCTCCTTGTCAGGAGACCCTCGGCCGAACTATGTCCGACTCGAGTGGGAAGCGGACGACGAAGAAATTCGTTCCCCACCCACCACCCACTTAATAGCCACTGTCGACGACTTAACCGACATGCTCGATTTTGGCTCCGAAGACATCGACGGTATGGACGACGATGCAGGAGAAGAACAGGAACCACCAGCCACAGGGCGCTGGACTGCCACCTCATCATATGACATATACATGGTGGACACCCCCAAAGAAAGCGATGGCAACAAGGCAACGGAGGATAATCCCCTCGAGAAGCAATCTAAGCACCGGCGTCATCGGCACCGCTCTAAGCCCCGCCATAGCAAAAGCAGCGATACCGGCACAAGAGACAATAATGCTGCGGATAGTGCCGAAGACGGATACAATCCCCTCCAGCCATGCTTCAAGCGGGAGGATGGGCAAGCTAGCCCTAAGGAACAGGCAGCAGACGGAGAATCAGAGGATGACAATTACATGCCTCTCTCCGAAGACGAGGTGAGCCTCGGGGACGAAGAATTTATCATGCCTGAGGATCCCGTCGAGCAGGAGCGCTTCAAGCGCCGGCTTATAGCCACAACAAAAAGCCTGAAGAAAAAGCAACAACAGCTTCAAGCTGACCAAGATCTGCTAGCGGATAGATGGACTGAGGTCCTGGCGGCCGAGGAATACGAACTCGAGCGCCCACCCAAAATTTACCCAAAGCGCAGGTTGCTACCCCAACTCAAAGGAGGAAGCATTAAAGCCTACGCTTCCAGCGTATGATGCGGCTGACCGGCCACCTCGTGGCCGAGACAAAGCGGCATATCAGGCCGAAGTCCAGCCCGCACCCCGTCGCCAGTTAAACAAAAATACCAAGGCCCGGGGTAACACGCAGGACCTGCGAGACGTATTGGAAAACAAAGCAGGACATGCAAGATCGATCTACGGATCACGGGGGCGCGCCCCAACACGTGACGACGACCGTCACGCCGGATATACCAAAAGCAAATCCGGCAGGGCCGAATACAGCAGACAAGACTCGTATGAACTGCGTCGCGACATAGCCCGGCACAGAGGCGCCGCACACCCCCTATGCTTCACTGACGAAGTAATGGATCACGAATTCCCAGAAGGTTTTAAACCAGTGTACATTGAATCATATGATGGTACAACAGACCCCGCGGTATGGATTGAAGATTTCATCCTCCACATCCACATGGCCCGCGGTGACGATCTACATGCCATCAAGTACCTCCCACTAAAACTCAAAGGGCCAGCTCGGCATTGGCTAAATAGCCTGCCGGCAAACTCCATTAGCAGTTGGGAGAATTTGGAAGACGCATTCCTTGACAACTTCCAGGGCACTTATGTGCGACCACCGGATGCCGATGACTTGAGTCACATAACCCAACAGCCGGGGGAATCAGCCAGGAAATTCTGGACTCGGTTCCTAACTAAAAAGAACCAAATTGTCGACTGTCTGGATCCCGAGGCCTTAGCGGCATTCAAGCATAGCATCCGCGACGAGTGGCTCACCCGACACCTCGGCCAAGAAAAACCGAAGTCCATGGCAGCCCTCACGACACTCATGACCCGCTTTTGTGCGGGCGAGGACAGCTGGCTGGCTCGCAGCAACAACACATCAAGAAATCCTGGCAATTCTGATGCCAAAGATAGCAACGGCAGGCCACGGCGCAACAGACACAAGCGCCGCAGCAACGGCGACAACGCCGAAGGCACGACAGTTAATGCCGGATTCAGTGGCTCTAAATCCGGTCAGCGGAAAAAGCCGTTCAAAAGAAGCAATCCGGGCCCGTCCAGCTTGGACCGCATACTCGATCGCTCGTGTCAAATTCACGGCACCCCCGATAAACCAGCCAACCACACCAATAGAGAATGCTGGGTGTTCAAACATGCCGTCAAGTTGAATGCCGAAAACAAGGAAAAGGGGCTGCATAGCAACGACGAGGAGGAGCCCCGGCCGCCGAACACAGGAGGACAGAAGAAATTTCCTCCCCAAGTGAAAACGGTAAACATGATATACGCAACCCATATTCCCAAGCGGGAACGGAAGTGTGCACTGAGGGACGTCTATGCGATGGAGCCAGTCACCCCAAAGTTCAACCCATGGTCTTCTTGTCCGATCACCTTCGATCGCAGGGACCACCCCACCAGTATCCGTCATGGCGGTTCTGCCGCATTGGTCCTTGACCCCATCATTGACGGATTTCACCTCACTCGAGTCCTTATGAACGGTGGCAACAGCCTGAACCTGCTCTATCAGGATACAGTGCGCAAAATGGGTATAGACCCCTCGAGGATCAAACCCACCAAAACCACCTTTAAAGGTGTCATACCAGGTGTAGAGGCCTGTTGCACGGGCTCAATCACACTAGAAGTGGTCTTCGGATCTCCGGACAACTTCCGAAGCGAGGAGTTAATCTTCGATATCGCCCCCTTCCGCAGTGGCTATCACGCACTTCTCGGGCGAACCGCATTTGCCAGATTCAATGCGGTACCGCATTACTCATACCTCAAGCTCAAAATGCCAGGACCTCGCGGGGTTATAGCAGTTAATGGAAACACAGAACGCTCGCTCCGCATCGAGGAGCACACTGCGGCCCTCGCTGCAGAAGCGCAAAGCAGCCTTATGAGGCAAACCGCCAATTCGGCGAAAAAGACCCCGAACACCTTCAAGCGAGTCCGGAGTACTCCGCAAGAGGATTGCCAGGCACGTTCAGAGCTCGCCTAGCAATTCGGCCTCCGTCCTATTCCCAGTCAAGCGGCGAAATTTGTGCCGCGCGTACATAATTACACACTCAAGATACCTTGGGCATAGGCGGAGGCACGACTATGGCACGGCCCACAATGCGGCTCAACCGCTTCAGGACCCGCATACCTTTAACATTTTCTTCCTTTCAGACCCCTATTCTCTGAAGGCCCTCTCCGATCGTCTGATCATCGGACCCGTCACGGGAAGGAAACACCAAGGAAGCAAGAATCTTTGACGTACAAGGGAATCCTCAGGTGGTCTCTGATAAAGATCGCTATAACTGTTTTACATACCCACACGCAGCTTGCCCCTGGATAGGACATGTCAAATAGTCCTATTTTTACTTATTGCACTACTTGTATACATACGCTTTGACGTATCATTTAAATAACAATGTGTAACATTAGCTCATTATTGCATTCCTTCATCTTTTTCCCTTGTCTGCTTATTTACGACAAATTGCACCCGTACATTCTGATACGTCCAGTGCGCCAGGGGCTTCAGTGTACCCCTGATACGTCTCCAACGTATCTATAATTTTTGATTGCTCCATGCTATATTATCTACTGTTTTGGACAATATTGGGCTTTATTATCCACTTTTATATTATTTTTGGGACTAACCTATTAACCGGAGGCCCAGCCCAGAATTGCTGTTTTTTTGCCTATTTCAGAGTTTCGCAGAAAAAGAATATCAAACGGAGTCCAAACGGAATGAAACCTTCGAGAGCGTGATTTTTGGAACGAACATGATCCAGGAGACTTGGACCCTACGTAAGAGAAGCTTCCAGGAGGCCACAAGGTAGGGGGGCGCGCCCACCACCCTCGTGGGTCCCACGTTGCACCACCGACGTACTACTTCCTCCTATATATACCTACGTACCCCCAAACGATGAGATACGGAGCCAAAAACCTAATTCCACCCCCGCAACCTTCTGTACCCACGAGATCCCATCTTGGGGCCTGTTCCGGAGCTCCGCCGGAGGGGGCATCCATCACGGAGGGCTTCTACATCATCACCATAGCCTCTCCGATGAGGTGTGAGTAGTTTACCTCAGACCTTCGGGTCCATAGTTAGTAGCTAGATGGCTTCTTCTCTCTTTTTGGATCTCAATACAATGTTCTCCCCCTCTCTCGTGGAGATCTATTCGATGTAATCTTCTTTTTGCGGTGTGTTTGTTGAGACTGATGAATTGTGGGTTTATGATCAAGATTATCTATGAACAATATTTGAATCTTCTCTGAATTCTTTTATGTATGATTGGTTATCTTTGCAAGTCTCTTCGAATTATCAGTTTGGTTTGGCCTACTAGATTGATCTTTCTTGCAATGGGAGAAGTGCTTAGCTTTGGGTTCAATCTTGCGGTGTCCTTTCCCAGTGACAGTAGGGGTAGCAAGGCACGTATTGTATTGTTGCCATCGAGGATAACAAGATGGTTTTTTTTATCATATTGCATGAATTTATCCCTCTACATCATGTCATCTTGCTTAAGGCGTTACTCTGTTTTCGTGAACTTAATACTCTAGATGCATGCTGGATAGCGGTCGATGAGTGGAGTAATAGTAGTAGATGCAGGCAGGAGTCGGTCTACTTGTCTGGGACGTGATGCCTATATACATGATCATACCTAGATATTCTCATAACTATGCTCAATTCTGTCAATTGCTCAACAGTAATTCATTCACCCACCGTAAAATACTTACTTTTGAGAGAAGCCACTAGTGAAATCTATGGCCCCCGGATCTATCTTCATCATATTAATCTTCCAACACTTTGTTATTGCCTTTGCTTTTTTACTTTGCTTTTATTTTACTTTGCATCTTTATCATAAAAATACCAAAAATATTATCCTATCATATCTATCAGATCTCACTCTCGTAAGTGACCGTGAAGGGATTGACAACCCCTTATCGCGTTGGTTGCGAGGATTTATTTGTATTGTGCAGGTGTGAGGGACTCGCGCGTAGCCTCCTACTGGATTGATGCCTTGGTTCTCAAAAACTGAGGGAAATACTTACGCTACTTTGCTGCATCACCCTTTCATTTTCAAGGGAAAACCAACGCAGTGCTCAAGAGGTAGCAAGAAGGATTTCTGGCGCCGTTGCCGGGGAGATCTATGCAAAAGTCAACATACCAAGTACCCATCACAATCCCTTATCTCCCGCATTACATTATTTGCCATTTGCCTCTCGTTTTCCTCTCCCCCACTTCACCCTTGCCGTTTTATTTGCCCTCTCTTTTCCGTTGCCTCTGTTCGTTCGCTTTTCCCTCGCCATGTCAGAACCAAAAAGAGTTGGGGTTTCTCTCCCGAGTTTCAGCGCTTTAGACAATCCTGCTATCTTATCTAAACTCATAAATAAAAATACTATGGAAAAACCTGCCGGAATTATCAATGAAAACCTTAGCAATTTTGATGAAGAAGATTCTGGAATATTTCGTTATTTACTTGATGAATCTTTGAAAGATGCTTGGGATAGGCTATTAAGGATCCGTGCTAGCTATGTACCTCAATACCAAATTGAGGTTTACTTTAAAAGCTTTTATGTTGGGTTGCCCGCTTCATTCAAACAAGTCTTGGATTCTATTTTTGAAGAGATTTTTCTTGAAGGGGACCCCATAGGTACCTATGAAAAGATGAAAACGATATTTGGGCACCCCATTAACGAGAAAGTTGAAATCACATCTCTTTTGCTTTCTTACCAAAACGAATCTATCAAAGAGATAAAAGCTAGCCTAGATGCCAATTTCCGCAGCATACTTAATCTTTCTTCTACCATTAATGGCCATGTACTTTGTCAAAATAGAAATATTAATTCCATAGATAGCAAGTTTGCTCTCTTTTTCCCTAAAACCAAAGATGGCAATACCTAGATCTATCCTTGCTTTTATGCCTAGCTAGGGGCGTTAAACGATAGCGCTTGTTGGGAGGCAACCCAATTTTATTTTTAGTTTTTTGCTTTTTGCTTCTGTTTAGGAATAAATATTTGATCTAGCCTCTGGTTAGATGTGTTTTTATGTTTTAATTAGTGTTTGTGCCAAGTTAAACCTATAGGATCTTCTTGGATGATAGTTATTTGATCTTGCAGAAATTTCCAGAAACTTTCTGTTCACGAAAACAATTGTTAAAAATCACCAGAACGTGATAAAATACGGATTCCAATTGCTGCTGAACAATAAACAAATTTCCTAGGCCGTCCTATTTTTGCTGAATTTTTGGAGTTCCAGAAGTTTGCGCTAGTTACAGATTACTACAGACTGTTCTGTTTTTGACAGATTCTGTTTTTCGTGTGTTGTTTGTTTATTTTGATGAATCTATGGCTAGTAAAATAGTTTATAAACCATATAGAAGTTGGAATACAGTAGGTTTAACACCAATATAAATAAAGAATGAGTTCATTACAGTACCTTGAAGTGGTCTTTTGTTTTCTTTCGCTAACGGAGCTCACGAGATTTCTGTTGAGTTTTGTGTTGTGAAGTTTTCAAGTTTTGGGTGAAAGATTTTGATGGATTATGGAACAAGGAGTGGCAAGAGCCTAAGCTTGGGGATGCCCAGGGCACCCCCAAGATAATCTAAGGACACCAAAAAGCCAAAGCTTAGGGATGCCCCGGAAGGCATCCCCTCTTTCGTCTACTTCCATCGGTAACTTTACTTGGAGCTATATTTGTATTAACCACATGATATGTGTTTTGCTTGGAGCGTCTTGTATGATTTGAGTCTTTGCTTTTTAGTTTACCACAATCATACTTGCTTTACACACCTTTTGAGAGAGCCATACATGATTTGGAAATTATTAGAATACTCTTTGTGCTTCACTTATATATTTTGAGTTATGTAGTTTTGCTCTAGTACTTCACTTATATCTTTTAGAGCATGGTGGTGGATTTGTTTTATAGAAACTATTGATCTCTCATGCTTCACTTAGATTGTTTTGAGAGTCTTAAATAGCATGGTAATTTGCTTAAATAATCCTAATATGCTAGGTGTTCAAGATTAGTAAGAACTTCCTTATGAGTGTGTTTAATACTAAGAGAAGTTTGATGCTTGATGATTGTTTTGAGATATGGAGGTAATAATATCAAAGTCGTGCTAGTTGAGTAGTTGTAATTTGAGAAATGCTTGTGTTGAAGTGTGCAAGTCCCGTAGCATGCATGTATGGTAAATGTTATGTAACAAATTTGAAACATGAGGTGTTCTTTGATTGTGCTCCTTATGAGTGGCGGTCGGGGACGAGCGATGGTCTTTTCCTACCAATCTATCCCCCTAGGAGCATGCGCGTAGTGCTTGGTTTTTGATGACTTGTAGATTTTTGCAATAAGTATGTGAGTTCTTTATGACTAATGTTGAGTCCATGGATTATACGCACTCTCACCCTTCCATCATTGCTAGCCTCTTCGGTACCGTGCATTGCCCTTTCTCACATTGAGAGTTGGTGCAAAATTCACCGGTGCATCCAAACCCCGTGATATGATACGCTCTTTCACACATAAACCTCCTTATATCTTCCTCAAAACAGCCACCATACCTACCTATTATGGCATTTCCATAGCCATTCCGAGATATATTGCCATGCAACTTTCCACCATTCCGTTTATCATGACACATTCATCATTGTCATATTGCTTAGCATGATCATGTAGTTGACATAGTATTTGTGGCAAAGCCACCGTTCATAATTCTTTCATACATGTCACTCTTGATTCATTGCATATACCGGTACACTGCCGGAGGCATTCATATAGAGTCATACTTTGTTCTAGTATCGAGTTGTAATCATTGAGTTGTAAATAAATAGAAGTGTGATGATCATCATTTTCTAGAGCATTGTCCCAAGTGAGGAATAAAAAAAGAGAAAGGCCATAAAAAAAGAGAAGGCCCAAAAAAATGAGAGAAAAAGAGAGAAGGGACAATGTTACTATCCTTTTTTCCACACTTGTGCTTCAAAGTAGAACCATAATCTTCATGATAGAGAGTCTTTTGTTTTGTCACTTTCATATACTAGTGGGAATTTTTCATTATAGAACTTGGCTTGTATATTCCAACAATGGGACTCCTCAAGTGCCCTAGGTCTTCGTGAGCAAGCAAGTTGGATGCACACCCACTTAGTTTCTTTTGTTGAGCTTTCATACATTTATAGCTCTAGTGCATCCGTTGCATGGCAATCCCTACTCCTTGCATTAACATCAATCAATGGGCATCTCCATAGCCCATTGATTAGCCTCGTTGATGTGAGACTTTCTCCTTTTTTTGTCTTCTCCACATAACCCCCATCATCATATTCTATTCCACCCATAGTGCTATGTCCATGGCTCACGCTCATGTATTGCGTGAAGGTTTATCAAGTTTGAGATTACTAAAGTATGAAACAATTGCTTGGCTTGTCATCGGGGTTGTGCATGATGAGAGCATTCTTGTGTGACGAAAATGGAGCATGACTACACTATATGATTTTGTAGGGATGAACTTTCTTTGGCCATGCTATTTTGAGAAGACATAATTGCTTAGTTAGTATGCTTGAAGTATTATTATTTTTATGTCAATATGGACTTTTATCTTGAATCTTTCGGATCTGAATATTCATACCACAATTAAGAAGAATTACATTGAAATTATGCCAAGTAGCACTCCGCATCAAAAATTCTGTTTTTATCATTTACCTACTCGAGGACGAGCAGGAATTAAGCTTGGGGATGCTTGATACGTCTCCAACGTATCTATAATTTTTGATTGCTCCATGCTATATTATCTACTGTTTTGGACAATATTGGGCTTTATTATCCACTTTTATATTATTTTTGGGACTAACCTATTAACCGGAGGCCTAGCCCAGAATTGTTGTTTTGCCTATTTCAGAGTTTCGCAGAAAAAGAATATCAAACGGAGTCCAAACGGAATGAAACCTTTGGGAGCGTGATTTTTGGAACGAACATGATCCAGGAGACTTGGACCCTACGTAAGAGAAGCTTCCAGGAGGCCACGAGGTAGGGGGCGCGCGAAACCCCCACAGGGCGTGCCCTCCACCCTCGTGGGCCCCACGTTGCTCCACCGACGTACTCCTTCCTCCTATATATACCTACGTACCCCCAAACGATCAGATACGGAGCCAAAAACCTAATTCCACCGCCGCAACCTTCTGTACCCACGAGATCCCATCTTGGGGCCTGTTCCGGAGCTCCGCCGGAGGGGGCATCCATCACGGAGGGCTTCTACATCATCACCATAGCCTCTCTGATGAAGTGTGAGTAGTTTACCTCAGACCTTCGGGTCCATAGTTAGTAGCTAGATGGCTTCTTCTCCCTTTTTGGATCTCAATACAATGTTCTCCCCCTCTCCCGTGGAGATCTATCCGATGTAATCTTCTTTTTGCGGTGTG
The DNA here is from genome assembly GCF_002575655.3 of Aegilops tauschii subsp. strangulata. Classification (NCBI taxonomy): domain Eukaryota; kingdom Viridiplantae; phylum Streptophyta; class Magnoliopsida; order Poales; family Poaceae; genus Aegilops; species Aegilops tauschii. The sequence continues at coordinate 409,446,389 of NC_053040.3, read as the reverse complement.
TTTGTTGAGACTGATGAATTGTGGGTTTAAGATCACGATTATCTATGAACAATATTTGAATCTTCTCTGAATTCTTTTATGTATGATTGGTTATCTTTGCAAGTCTCTTCAAATTATCAGTTTGGTTTGGCCTACTAGATTGATCTTTCTTGCAATGGGAGAAGTGCTTAGCTTTGGGTTCAACCTTGCGGTGTCCTTTCCCAGTGATAGTAGGGGCAGCAAGGCACGTATTGTATTGTTGCCATCGAGGATAACAAGATGGGTTTTTATATCATATTGCATGAATTTATCCCTCTACATCATGTCATCTTGCTTAAGGCGTTACTCTGTTTTCATGAACTTAATACTCTAGATGCATGCTGGATAGTGGTCGATGAGTGGAGTAATAGTAGTAGATGCAGGCAGGAGTCGGTCTACTTATCTCGGACGTGATGCCTATATACATGATCATACCTAGATATTCTCACAACTATGCTCAATTCTGTCAATTGCTCAACAGTAATTCGTTCACCCACCGTAAAATACTTACTTTTGAGAGAAGCCACTAGTGAAATCTATGGCCCCCGGGTCATCATATTAATCTTCCAACACTTTGTTATTGCCTTTGCTTTTATTTTACTTTGCATCTTTATCATAAAAATACCAAAAATATTATCCTATCATATCTATCAGATCTCACTCTCGTAAGTGACCGTGAATTGATTGACAACCCCTTATCACGTTGGTTGCGAGGATTTATTTGTATTGTCCAGGTGCGAGGGACTCGCGCGTAGCCTCCTACTGGATTGATACCTTGGTTCTCAAAAACCGAGGGAAATACTTACGCTACTTTGTTGCATCACCCTTTCCTCTTCAAGGGAAAACCAACGCAGTGCTCAAGAGGTAGCAACCCCATAACACGGCATGAAAAGTCCGAACACTTTCGACAGTGCGGCACCACGAACTTATAGCATTATATGCATCAGCTCCGAATCATGTCTTGGGTCAATAGTTTGGTTTGCCCAGCTCCCATGTTTTGGTACCTTACGTTCCGCTATATCAGCTAAGGTAGCGCTGGGAGAACTACTGCGATTCTGTCCCGGTTCTTCCGGACGAGCACCTCAGTAGAGAAAGCCGAAAACTGACTGTCATGATGCGGTGAGAGCTGGTCGCTGTTCGAGAGGTCTCAAATCCTTAAAGATTTTTTCCGCTTTGGGCGAGGAGTCGGCCTTGTCTGATTTAGGCGTACGTAGTGCCCCAAGTTCGGCCTTCCGAATACTAGGGGCTTCGCCAAAATTTAAAATTATAGACTTATATGGCTAAGTGAGAGTGATAAAGCTTGATAGTCCGATTGCCTGTTCGTTGTGCTGAACACCTCCTTCGAAGGACCCAAAACTGGGATAAAGAGTGATCAGATTTATCCCGAACACCTCAGTACTAGTTACATGGGGGCAGAAGCCGACGACTCCCCAACTCTCAGATTTTATAAACGGCCGCACAGATGGTAATATTTTAAATCAACAAGCGTTATATAGCGCACATGAACTAGTTTTCATATTACAGGATCACATGAGTATATTCATTCAAATATTACATCCTTAGCACATTCCTCTGCTACAAGGCGAACACCCTTCAGAACATTGTCATAATACTTTTCGGGATGGCGATGCTCCTTGCCCTCCGGCGGCCCCTCCTTCACCAGCTTTTCGGCGTCCATCTTCGCCCAGTGCACTTTCGCCCGGGCAAAAGCCCTGCGCGCACCTTCAATGCAGACGGACCGCTTTATGACTTCAAACCGTGGGCAGGCATTCACAAGCCGCTTTACCAGGCCGAAGCAGCTGCCAGGCAGGGGCTCGCCAGGCCACATCTGGACTATGAGACCCCTCATGGCCAGTTCGGCCGCCTTGTGAAGCTCGACCAGTTGCTTCAACTGGTCGCTCAAGGGCATCGGATGTTCGGTCCCAGTATAATGAGACCAGAACAACTTCTCCGTTGAGCTCCCTTCCTCGTCCCGGTAGAACTCTGCGGCATCCGATACGCTGCGGGGCAGATCTGCGAACGCTCCTGGAGAGCTCCGAATTCGGGTAAGTAAAAGGAAAGTTTCCTTCACATGCTTGCTTTGCATAATGAATGCCTTACCCGCTGCTATCTTCTTGACCGCCTGAATCTCCTGGAGGGCCTTTTGGGCTTCGGCCTTGGCATTTTGTGCGTTCTCGAGGGCCTTCGCAAGCTCGGACCCTTGCGTCTTAGAGTCATGCTCCAAGGACTCGTATTTCTTGACAAAATCCTGGAGCTCTTGCTGAACCTCGCCGATTCGGGCCTCGTGCTTCTCGCGCTCGATGTGCTCCTTGGCCGCTTTGTCTTCGGCCTCGGACAGCGCCTTCTTCAGGGCCGCCACTTCGGCCGTGGCCCCTAGCAAAATACATGACGATCCTATGATCTAACAACCACCTTCTTTTTTATCGATATACAGACGGGGTATCACTTACCTTTGTTCTCTTCGAGCTGCCTCTTGGTAAGGCCGAGCTCTTCCTCGGACCGCTCAAGGTCCCGCTTCAGTGCGGAGACCTCCGCCGTACGAGCGGCAGCGGCCAGTAGCGAAGCCTGCTTATTCACATAGACATATTTTGATTAGACTCCTGTGATTATTATTTGATCCTCTGTTCGGCCTTTCTTTGCGAACACCAAACAAAGCATCAGGGGCTACTGTCTATGCTGTAACATTTTCTCACAATTTGATTACTTACCTCAAAGCCTGTTAGGAGGCTGGCGCAGGCTTCAGTCAGTCCGCTTTTGGCGGACCGAACCTTCTCGACCACCGCACTCATGATAGTGCGGTGCTCTTCGTCAATGGAAGCTCTGTGAAGCGCCTCCAGCAAATTGTCCGATGCCTATGGATGGACAAAGGCCATCGGCACAGACGGCTTGCCCCCCTTTGCGAGGGGTCGCCTGACAGAATCCGGAACCACTGGAGGTTCCAGCGCAGTATTCGGCTGGGGGTAAACTTGCTGCCCCCATCATTAGAGCCCATGGGAGTCTTGCCCCCCATGCGCCCAGCATCTGGAATGTCGCCTTGGGGCGCCTCCAGAACTACCTCCCCTTGGTTTGGTGCCCTTTGAGACAACACCTCGACGTCGTCCGCAGGGCGGGGGGAGGAGGCGGTCGGGAGTGAATCGCTGTTCATCTCCGATTGGCCCAAAGACTCATCCGAAGAGGATACGTCGATATGGGCTTTGGATGGACTGCATGATCATGTTTGGCGTGATAAGAAGCAATAAAACAAAACGTACCAGAACCATTATGGTATCCGGATACTTACGACTTTGCCAGAGGCTTGTCCCTGGGTAACCACTCCTCGTCGCTGAAAGCGGCCGCTGTGGAGCAGTCCGGAAGGAGGGTCCTTCCCTTCTTGGACCCTTCGGCCTCCCCAGATGGGGCGGCCTTCCTTTTCTTGTCTCCTCCGGCTGGGGGGGAGAACTTTCCTCTTCCCCCTCCTCGTTTTTGTGGGAGGAGGGTGCCTCGGTGTTATCGGACGATGAGTCCGATACAACCTTGCGCCGGAGACCTTTCCTGGTCCCCGCGGCCTTCTTCTTGGCCTTCTTCTCCGGCGCCTCATAGGGCATCGGAACCAGCATCTCCATTAAGAGAGCCCTTGCTAGATCTTCGGGCAGTGGGGCCAGACAATCGATCTGCTCCGCTGTCGTGACCCAGTCCTGTTAAATGGCGTGGAGGCTTAGATCCCTCACACGGTTATGGGGGGGAAAGGAACATCTTATGAGATATAAGGAGCTTACCGGATTGGCAGGGCGCTTTGCGCTGAGTCCGCGATCCTCGGTAAGGGGAGGGGGTACCTCGGCGGACTTGAACAACACCTTCCAGATGTCTTGGTGCGTCGTGTCGAAGAGCTCTCGTAGCGTCTGGTGCTTAGCCGAGTCGAACTCCCACATATTGAATGCCCGTCTTTGACACGGGAGGATCCGGCGGAAGAGCATGACCTGGACCACGTTGACAAGCTTGATTTTCTTGCTTATCATGTTTTTAACGTAGTTCTGGAGTCCGGTCAGCTCCACCGATGAACCCCAGGATAGGCCCTTCTCTTTCCAGGAGGTGAGCCGCATGGGGATGCCGGATCGAAATTCGGGGGCCGCCACCCAGTTGGTGTCGCGCGGCTCGGTGATGTAGAACCACCCCGACTGCCACTCCTTCACGGTCTCCACATAGGAGCCTTCGAGCCAGGTGACATTGGGCATTTTGCCCACCATGGCGCCTCCGCACTCCGCTTGCTGGTCGACCACCACCTTCGGTTTTACATTGAAGGTCTTCAGCCACAGGCCGAAGTGGGGCTTGAAGCGGAGAAAGGCCTCGCACACGACGATAAACGCCGAAATGTTGAGGATGAAATTAGGGGCCAGATCATGGAAGTCCAGCCCGTAGTAGAACATGAGCCCACGGAAAAATGGGTGGAGGGGAAATCCCAGCCCGCGGACAAAGTGGGTGAGGAATACAACCCTCTCGTGGGGTTCTGGAGTAGGGACGATCTACCCCGCGTCTGGGAGCCGGTGCGCGATGTCTGCGGGCAGGTATCCGGCTTCCCGGAGCTTCGTAATGTTCTCCTCCGTAACGGAGGAGACCATCCACTTCCCTCCCGCTCCAGACATGTTTGGAGTGGTCTTGCGGAGAAAATGCGAACTTGGGCGCTGGAGCTCGAGTGCGCGAGAATGGATAGGCAGGGAAGAAGAAGGCGTGGGTGAAAAAGAGGAGTCCTTGTCCCTTTATAAGGGCGGTAAAAACTGCGCGCCTCCCCACTTGCCTGGTAAACTCGCTTATTGATGGCGCGTTTGGGTTACCCACACCCGTATTGATGAGAATCCCGTGATAAGGGGACACGATCTCTGCTTCGACAAGACGTGCCAAGAAAACCGCCTCGTAATATGTGCAGTAGCTGGTTGAGAAAAACGGTTCGAATAATGACTGGGCCATGGCGTGATGTCACGCTATGAAATTTGTCAGCAGATTAGATTTGTGGGATATTGTACTCTCTACGGTGGAGTGTGGAATTTGTTTTGCAGAGCCGGACACGATCCTTGTGTTCAAAATCTTCTATGGAGTATTGGGAGGAGGAACCCACCTTGCAATGCTGAAGACAATCTGCGCGCCGGACTCATCGTCATTGAAGCCTGGTTCAGGGGCTACTGAGGGAGTCCTGGATTAGGGGGTCCTCAGACTGCCGGACTATATACTTTGGCCGGATGGGACTCTTCTTTGCGTGGAAGGCAAGCTTGGCAATTCGGATATGTAGATCTCCTCCCTTGTAACCGACTCTGTGTAACCCTAGCCCCCTCCGGTATCTATATAAACCGGAGGGTTTAGTCCGTAGGACAACGACAATCAGAATCATAGGCTAGCTTCTAGGGTTTAGCCTCTACGATCTCATGGTAGATCAACTCTTGTAATACTCATATCATCAAGATCAATGAAGCAGGAAGTAGGGTATTACCTCCATCGAGAGGGCCCGAACCTGGGTAAACATTGTCTCCCCGCCTCCTGTTACCATCCGCCTTAGACGCACAGTTCGGGACTCCCTACCCGAGATCCGCCGGTTTTGACACCGACAGGGGTACTTTTGTAACACACCCTACATTTTGGACAAGCGCGTCCCTAAGTCATGGTTCACCCCCTCCCATCGCCTCATTTTTGCCATTCGAAATCCCAGGCCACCATAACCTCTCTGCTCCAGCCGCGAAACCCCACCCTCCTCCGTCCGCATCCTCACCGCTGCCCAGCCGGAGCCTCTTCCCCGACGACGTCATCCACCGCAACAGCTCGACGTCCCTCGTCCACCTCCCCGGATGAGGATCCGTCATCCATCTCGTTGTCCCGCCGGTTCAGCCGCCCCGTCCTCCACCTCTAAGGAGCTGCTCTGACGATCGCCTCGTCTATCGCGGCTGCTCCATCCCCACAGCGCCGCCTTAACCTGCTCCACCGGAACCGCAACATCCTCACCGACTCCTCGGATGATGCCGAGGCCTACTCAGCGCCACCAAAGAGATTGTACACTCATCGCATCGCACCTTCTCCTTAACTCGACCTCCCGGCGCCTACGGTGCTCCATCACACACCCCCATGGAGCGGCTACCTTGAAGCCGGCGCCGCGGGCGACATCTCCATGATGGCTCTCCCCCAGTGCGAGGCCCCTTCAGCGGCGGCGTCCATACCAGCCGGATCTGCTGCTGCTCCGGCTCTTGCTCGATCACTCGCTCACCCAACTGCTACTGCTCTGGCTCTCGCTTGCTCGCTCGCTCGCGCTGCTGCTGCTGCTCTCCCCTTCGCTCATGCTACTACTCTGCTCCGGTTTAGCTACACTTCAGTCGACTGGATCGACTTTTGGGCCAGTCAATTTTCAGGGGGTGGGGGGCTCCCCGGAGTTAAGGAAGAACCACCCGCAGCGGGGACGGGGGCTCGCCGGAGAGGTACCCCACTATCTATCTTAGGGTTCAGGGTGGGGGCGGGGGCCTAGAGGGCTTGCCGGGGCGGCGGCGGACCGGCGGTGGGGAGTTGTTTCGGGGCGGCGAGGCGGCGCTGGGGCCGGCGGTTCGGCCGGTGGTGGCTGGCGGCTCAGGGGGGTGCAGGTTGAAGATGAACTGCAGGCTCTCCTTAAAATACATGTCAAGTGCCTCTCTGCTACCATTGCATTCAGTTTTGACAGTAACATTTAGATTCCACAGTAAATTTCAGTTTCGACAGTTAAGTTCAGAGTCAACAGTTTTTACCTCATTTGTTGTAGTCAGGTGGTTTTTGGTGATGTAAATTTTACATCATCTATTGGAGATGCTATTAGAATCCCACTTGAGATTGACGATGTCTGTCTTGTGCTTCTTCAGCCTTGACATCTTACGGCTCACCAGAGCTGCTCCAACGACAGAACGATCCATCACAATAAAGCAGTGCCCTGGACGCCGTCTACAGATTCCTCTGATCTTCCTCCACACCTCCGACAGCCACCTCTGCCTCAACTGCTTCATCGACCAACCCAATGATGCTGAGGTCGACACGGCTACGGCAAAGAGGTTGTACACTTGTTGCATCACTTATTACTATACATTCATGTCGATCCATTAGGGCTATTTTGGTTCAACGGAAAAAAATAGCAATAGGGAATTTTCCAATGGCACTCTACTCTTCAATTATTCATGCATTTTGTTGAAAGGAATGAAGCAAAACATCAACCTGGACCTACTTTTCAAAATCCTATGCATGAAAACAAGACCAAGTGCAGTAGTGGCAGAATAACATTCTAACTGTACATGCTTTCATATGGTTTCACTTTATTTTGGCCATGTTTCTTTGCATTCCTCTGCTCTTCCAATTCCTGTAAACCAAACACCCAAGTTGATAGAAATCCTGTGTTTACAAATGCTCTCTTTACCATGTGCATTCCTATCCTATTCCGGTGTTTTTCCTATCCCTGCGTTTTTAGAATCATGCAAGCCAAATGAGCCCTTACAGAATTACTTCAGTTACAGGTAGGTGTCGAAGGGAACTTTGTGTGGTTTGTCCTGCTCCTGCCGCGACGTCGTTCACCTCACCTGAGCTGCTCCATCGACAGAAACATCCACCAAACCAGACATCACGACTCCTGACCGTCTTTCGCCGCCTCAGATCTCCTTCCCTGCCGCCGGCACCCACCGCAACGGCATCACCATCATCGACTCAGCAGATGAACCTGAGGAGTACACGGGTCCATAAGAGAGATCACACTCTTTTGTTTTTGCTTATGTTATGCATTGCTTAAAATTACCTGCTACTTTATCGTCCCGTTCACCTCTTGGACTCCAAGTCAGGTCCAAATTAATGTTCAAAGTTGAGTTCTAAATTAGTTGTGGGGCACATATCAAGGAAGCAATGAATAGTATCTCTGTCTAATATCTGGTTCACCTAGGGTATGCCTATGTTGTTCATCTTGGGTGGGAAACAAATAGTAAAGCAATCATCATCTGTCTTTTTATTAAATTAAAGCAATCATCATCTGTCTTTTTATTAAATTAAAGCAATCATCAGCCTGCTATCATTATTTTTGGATCCATCCACTGGTTGTTACCATCACTCTAAATTTCTGCATGCTCTCCTTACATAATCTCATCATATTTTTTTCGTATGCATGTCAGATATTGTACACAGTCATGCTCAACATGTAGAGAAAAAGAGAAGAGTTTTGCACGGCAATACAATGTCATGCAGACATCGCTCCATGGTGGGTTCAATGGCAAACCGTGCCCACCCCTCTCCAGATTGTAATCCAGAGGAAGATATTTGTTCTGAGGCGGATTCAGATGCCGCTGACCACTCCTATTTACCCCCAAGGTGTTTGCTCTACCTTGGCATGATGATGTTAGTCACATCATGCATATGTTGCCTTGCAGTGCCTACTTTTGACATCATATATGTCATCTGCTTAGTTTAGACATGTTCTGTAATGCCACCTGTTTAGTTTCTATATCATATATGGGAATTATGCAGTCTCATGTCTTTTAGCCAGCCATAATATATGTGAAATGTGCAATGTCATCCTGTTTAACCAGGCATCATATATTTGAATGATATCTTTCCCATCCTTTTCTTCATTACATTTCCATTTTTTGACAATGTTTGTACATTAAACTACTCTTCCTGTGAATCAGCCATTTGGGTGGGAGATTGAAAAATCTGGAGTGAAAACAAGGCCTTCAGAGCAGACAATGCTACCTGCCGAAGCAGATCTCTTGTTGGGTCCTGATAGCTCCTCAAAGATGGATCCAGAGACAGATGACCAGTCCTATTCCCCCACCAAGGTATATGCTCTAACTTGGCACGATTATACTGCTCATATCATGCATATGGTGTCTTGCATTGCATAGTTTAGACATCATATACACAATATTCAACACCATGTTCTTAGTTCAGACATCATATCTAATGCCCTCTGTTTAGCATATAAATCACATATGTGAATTACATGATGCGATCCTGATTACTTAGATAACATGTAGGTGAATTATGTCATGCGATCTTGTTTAGTTATTCATCATATCTTTGAATTATGTTATGCTATGCTATCCAGTTTAGATAGACATCATATATGTGAAATTATGTCATGCTATCTGTTTTAGTAAACAATATACATGTCAACTATTTCATGTCCTCTTTTTTCCACACTATCTATTGCATCTGTCTCTCATACAATGTCTGTACATTCAACTATGTTTCCTGTTTATCATCCATTTGAATTGGAGTGGGTGATGCCAGCATCTAGCGGACTAAAAACATGGTCTTCAAATAAAACAGTGCTACCTCTTGGTGGAGATAGCACCCCGGTTGTACATGCACGAGAACCAGCCCTACCACACATAACCCAAACTCTCGCAGATTGTACCCCTACTGCGATGGACAGAGAACCAGCTTCACCCAATCTAACCCCAACCCCAGCAGATAGTAACCCAGTTCCTGTTGACACATCACCATCTCCACCAAAGAGCTCCCAAACAAGAGCAGTTAGTAAGGCGGCTCCAGTGCCCAAAGGGCCAGTACTACCACGGCGAACCCCAACTCCACCAGTTAGTACGCCTATTCCCGTGGAGGAAGCACAACCAGCTAGTCGGAGTTTAGCATCTATCGCATTAGATGTTGTTAAATCGTATGTGCATATCTTCCCATCTTGGTAATATTATACTGAAGATGAAGGAAAATGCCAGTTGCAGGTGCTTGTCCAGGAGTTATGTGTAAGTAATGTTATTCATGGCAATTACTTTGCTTTGTCCCATACATCCTACCTCCATGATGGTTATAATACAACAAATATTCCCATTTTTCTCTATATAGAAGGACCTATTTGGAAACTCAGGATGAGGTAACCTGTGCTAATACCTCTGCTATCTTCAAGAATGCTTGGTGGCAGTATCGGAATTACCTGAAGAAAACGTACTTCACCAGCAAAGAAACTCATCAAATTCCCTTACGTTCTCCTGAGACACATTTACTGGACGATGCCTGGGAACACCTTGTTCTGTACTGGTCCCGAACCAAGAATGTGGTAAGGTCTATGAGCCCATTTTCTATTTTTAAGTACTATATTCTTGCGTCTTACTATACTCTGTTCATGTAGAACAAGTGCCTAAACATGAAGAACAACTGTTCTAATTTAAGATTCCATTGCTATCATAGTTCAAAAAGCGCTAGGCGTTAATTGTGCGTTTTGCCACCGCCTTGCGCTTTACTGACCAAAGCGCATGCTTATGCGCAGTTATGCATAGATTAAGCGTAGTTATGCGCAATGCATTTCGCCAACGCCTAGAGCCTAGGCGCGCTTAAGCGCTCGCTTAGGCGCGCCTTTTTTAACTATGATTGCTATCGTGCATACTGATTTGCTCTTGTATCACTGTATTTACTCATACAAACTTATTTTTAAATTGAAGGATCCAATCGAAACTCCAATGGCACAACAGGTATGTTCACGCATGTTTCTTTAACAGGCTTGCTCTTATCAATAGCTCTGTTGATTTCAAGTTCAATTGTGTATACAATTGACTTCTCATATCATGCACATTACTAGCATCACAACAGAGCCAATAGTGTTGTTGTACATGTAGACCCGTGGTACCCATCTGAAATCTTGTTGTGCCGTGTAGTTTCCCACGCTTTGTATTCTTTCACTGCTACTTTGTATTGAACTGATATGATTTGAACCGTGTCTTTATTTTGATTTGGCAAGACAATGGAGTGACCATAGGACATAGATATATGTTTGTTTGATGCTTTTATTATGTACTAGTACTTGGCAATAGAAGACTTGGTAGTTTAATCCTGTCCGCCTTACTAATGAACTGGTTCATCGAAATGAGTTTCATATACTAGTATATGCTAAACCTGTTATGTGTCTGCTTGTTTCTTCTTTTAGAATGCTGACATAATATTGGGGAAGAGTGCCTTATTAAGCAATGGTAAAGGAAGTAATGGACATAAGGTTCAAGATAGTGACACATCCTTGTTGGTCTCCAACAAAGCTGATAAAACAGCTAAGGAAGACTATCTCGAAGACAGTGAGACAACCCCAAAGTCCTGTCTTGGTTTAGTGTTCGAGTTACTGGCCACTACCGCTTGCACAAGCTATTCAAACTCACTGCCTGAATCAGTTCGGTTTCTTGAGTCTCAACTACAAGTTGAAAGACATCGATCAGCTGTGCTGCGACAAGAAGCGGAAGGACTGCGGAAGTCCCTGGAGCATTCAGATGCATACTTTCTGGTGTAACAGCAAGCGTTGGAGGATTTTAGCGCCAAACTGGACAAAGCTAATAAGCTTGCTAAGCTTATTGCCAGCATGGTGGATACCCAGGATAATGTTTCTTGAGCTCTTCTAAAGTTGTTTCAGTTATGCTCTTGTTTTGCTGCCGCGTTTATTTGCACTGGTGGCCAATTTTGACGGCTAGTGTATGTAATATGCTACTTTGTTCCCTATATTTGCACTGGTGGCGAACTTTGATGCCCAGTGGATGCAATATGTGTAATAGCGGTAATAGGCTAGCGTTAATTGCTTGCTTATTTATTTCCTTATTGTCTTGTTTAGTTGTTTGCTTGTAGTCACTGCAGTTCTTTTTTTGTGTTTTTCTTGTGGCCACAATAACCTATTTTTGGAAACTAGGCCAAAATAATCATGGCAACACACGGACTGTTGTAACCATGGGCCTCCAGCGGGCCGTATGATCCATGGGCCTTCTACGGGCTGTAGGATCCATTGGCCTTCTATACGGGCCGTAGGATCCATGGGCCTTCTACGGGCCATACGATCCATGGGCCTTTTACGGGCCATAGGATCCATGGGCCTTCTATGGGGCGTATCATCATTTTGCCAATCATGGGCCATACTATTCGTGGACAATAACGGGTCGTTAATAGGCCGTATTTGATAACTCTATGAAAACAGCCCAACAGATTTTTTTGACAGGAAAACGGCCCAACGTATTAACGGACCACAAACGGGCCGATTGTAACCACGGGCTGAATTTGGCCCACAAGCATAAAATGACAGTAACGGGCCGTGAGTAACCGAATGCTGGAAATGAGCCCAAGAATAAATGGTCCCTGAGAAGGCCGAAAGATAACATGGGCTGGAAACGGCCCAATGGAATAATGGGCCATTAATGGGTATGAAGTGATACACTGTTCATTACGGGCCAGTTTCACCACGTGTCGTTAATGCGTATAAAGTGATACACTGTTCATTACGGGCCAGTTTTACCACGGGCCGTTAATGGGCCGAGAGTTACAAAGGGCCTCATATGGGCCGAAAGACGTCATGGGCCATACATGGGCCGGAAGTTAAAATGGGCTGGAATTATATTGGACGGCCCAGATTACGCTACTGGTCCTAATTCGGATAGGCCGTAAACGGGCCCTGGGTTAGCGGGCTGTAAATGGGCTATATGCGAACAGGTCGTTAACAGGCTTGCCGTGGGCAGGCCCGCCACCTTTTGACCAAGTCAAACGGGCTGGCCTTTTCACAGGAATGGGCCTCTGTTGGGCCGTGCCACGTGTCGACGTATCATAGTCACTTTGGGTCCAATGAGTGGATGACATCTGTCCCAACGGTGAGCCGACACGTGTTTCCTCCAGCCAATGATGATTTTACACATGGGAAAACCCCATTGGTCGGGGTTGTTAATGGGTTATTGGATCCAAAACCGGACCCGAGAGCTCAACGGCGTTCCGTTACGGTGGATGCCATGTGTCGGTCACCCTTGACGAAAGCACTTCTGTGACGCGCGATTTATCGTCATGGAAGTGGACACTTCCGTGATGATAATTTTGGTAATGTCATGGAACACTTCTACGACAGCACAGGTATGACTATCTTGATTCTGTCATAAATTTGTCATGGATGTACATGCCTGACAGAAAACGTGACCTACTGTGACAAACACGTATCATCACGGAAGTGTATTTTTTGTAGTGGATGGTGCTTTGGAAATGGAGATCAAAGGCACAAGATGATGATGGCCATATCATGTCACATATTTTGATTGCATGTGATGTTTGTCCTTTATGCATCTTATTTTGCTTAGTACGGTGGTAGCATTATAAGATGATCTCTCACTAAATTTCAAGGTATAAGTGTTCTCCCTGAGTATGCACCGTTGCTACAGTTCGTCGTGCCGAGACACCACGTGATGATTGGGTGTGATAAGCTCTACGTTCACATACAACGGGTGCAAGGAAGTTTTGCACGTGCAGAATACTCGGGTTAAACTTGACGAGCCTAGCATATGCAGATATGGCCTCGGAACACTGAGGCCGAAAGGTCGAGCATGAATCATATAGTAGATATGATCAACATAGTGATGTTCACCATTCGAAGGTACTCCATCTCACATGATGATCGGACATGGTTTAGTTGATTTGGATCACGTGATCATTTAGATGACTGGAGGGATGTCAATCTAAGTGGGAGTTCTGAAGTAACATGATTAATTGAACTTTAATTTATCATGAACTAAGTACCTGATAGTTTTTGCATGTCTATGTTGTTGTAGATCAATGGCCCGTGCTACCGTTCCCTTGAATTTTAATGTGTTCCTAGAGAAAGCTAAGTTGAAAGATGATGGTAGCAACTACACGGACTGGGTCCGTAACTTGATGATTATCCTCATTGCTGCACAGAAGAATTACGTCCTGGAAGCACCGCTAGGTGCAAGACCCTCTGCAGGAGTGATAACCCACAAGTATAGGGGATCGCAACAGTTTTCGAGGGTAGAGTATTCAACCCAAATTTATTGATTCGACACAAGGGGAGCCAAAGAATATTCTCAAGTATTAGCAGCTGAGTTGTCAATTCAACCACACCTGGATAACTTAGTATCTGCAGCAAAGTATTTAGTAGCAAAGTAGTATGGAAGTAACGGTAACGGTGGCAAAAGTAACAGTAGTAGTTTTGTAGTAATTGTGACAGTGGCAACGGTAAAGTAACTAAGCAAAGAACAATATGTGAAAAGCTCGTAGGCATTGGATCGGTGATGGAGAATTATGCCGGATGCGATTCCTCATGTAATAGTTATAACATAGGGTGGCACAGAACTAGCTCCAGTTCATCAATGTAATGTAGGCATGTATTCCGAATATAGTCATACGTGCTTATGGAAAAGAACTTGCATGACACCTTTTGTCCTACCCTCCCGTGGCAGCGGGGTCCTATTGGAAACTAAGGGATATTAAGGCCTTCTTTTAATAGAGTACCGGACCAAAGCATTACCACTTAGTGAATACATGAACTCCTCAAACTACGGTCATCACCGGTAAGTATCTCGATTATTGTCACTTCGGGGTTAACGGATCATAACACATAATAGGTGACTATAGACTTGCAAGATAGGATCAAGAACTCACATATATTCATGAAAACATAATAGGTTCAGATCTGAAATCATGGCACTCGAGCCCTAGTGAAAAGCATTAAGCATAGCAAAGTCATAGCAACATCAATCTCGGAACATAGTGGATACTAGGGATCAAACCCTAACAAAACTAACTCGATTGCATGGTAAATCTCATCCAACCCATCACCATCCAGCAAGACTACGATGGAATTACTCACGCACGGCGGTGGGAATCATGAAATTGGTGATGGAGGAAGGTTGATGATGACGATGGCGACGGATTCCCCTCTCCGGAGCCCCGAACGGACTCCAGATCAGCCCTCCCGAGAGAGATTAGGGCTTGGCGGCGGCTCCATATCGTAAAACACAATGAATCCTTCTCTCTGGTTTTTTTCTCCCTGAACGTGAATATATAGAGTTGGAGTTGAGGTCGGTGGAGCACCAGGGGGCCCACGAGGCAGGGGGCGCGCCCAGGGGGTAGGCGCGCCCCCCACCCTCGTGGACAGGGTGTGAGCCCCGTGGCCTTGATTCTTTTGCCAGTATTTTTTATTAATTCCAAAAATATTCTCCGTGAAGTTTCAGGTCATTCCGAGAACTTTTATTTCTGCACAAAAATAACACCATGGCAATTCTGCTGAAAACAGCGTCAGTCCGTGTTAGTTCCATTCAAATCATGCAAGTTAGAGTCCAAAACAAGGGCAACAGTGTTTGGAGAAGTAGATATGATGGAGATGTATCAACTCCCCCAAGCTTAAACCTTTGCTTGTCCTCAAGCAATTCAGTTGACAAACTGAAAGTGATAAAGAAAAAAAATTACAAACTCTGTTTGCTCTTGTTGTTGTAAATATGTAAAGCCAGCATTCAACTTTTCCGCAAAGATTATGAACTAACCATATTCACAATAACATTTAGGTCTCATATTTACTCATATCAATGGCATAATCAACTAGCGAGCAATAATAATAAATCTCGGATTACAACACTTTCTCAAAACAATCATAATATGATATAACAAGATGGTATCTCGTTAGCCCTTTCTGAGACCGCAAAACATAAATGCAGAGCACCTTTGGAGATCAAGAACTGACTAAACATTGTAATTCATGGTAAAAGAGATCCAGTCATACTCAATATAAATTAATAGTAATGGATGCAAATGACAGCGGTGCTCTCGAGCTGGTGGTTTTTAATAAGAGGATGATGACTCAACATAAAATTAAATAGATAGGCCCTTCGCAGAGGGAAGCAGGGATTTGTAGAGGTGCCAGAGCTCGATTTTGAAATAGAGATGAATAATATTTTGAGCGGCATACTTTCATTGTCAACATAACAACCGAGAGATCTCGATATCTTCCATGCTACACACATTATAGGCGGTTCCCAAACAGAATGGTAAAGTTTATACTCCCCCACCACCAACAAGCATCAATCCATGGCTGGCTCGAAACAACGAGTGCCTCCAACTACCCTGGGGGAGTTTTCTTTGCAATTATTTCGATTTGATTTGCTTAGAGCATGGGACTGGGCATCCCGGTGACCAGCCATTTTCTCATGAGTGAGGAGCGGAGTCCAAACCTCTTGAGAATAACCCGCCTAGCATGGAAGATACAGACAGCCCTAGTTGATACATGAGCTATTCGAGCATGCAAAACATAATTTCATTTGAGGGTTTAGAGTTTGGCACATGCAAATTTACTTGGAACGGCAGGTAGATACCTCATATAGGAAGGTATGGTGGACTCATATGGAATAACTTTG
Organism: Aegilops tauschii subsp. strangulata; assembly: GCF_002575655.3. Taxonomy (NCBI): domain Eukaryota; kingdom Viridiplantae; phylum Streptophyta; class Magnoliopsida; order Poales; family Poaceae; genus Aegilops; species Aegilops tauschii. The sequence continues at coordinate 409,430,253 of NC_053040.3, read as the reverse complement.
GGGTTTATGGAAGTGGATGCACAAGCAGTATTCCCACTTAGTACTAGTGAAGGCTAGAAAAAGACTGGGAAGCGACCAACTAGAGAGCGACAACAGTCATGAACATGCATTAAAATTAATAAACATTGAGTGCAAGCATGAGTAGGATATAATCCACCATGAACATAAATATCGTGGAGGCTATGTTGATTTTGTTTCAACTACATGCGTGAACATGTGCCAAGTCAGGTCACTCGAATCATTCATCGGAGGATACCACCCTATCATACCACATTACAACCATTTTAATAGCATGTTGGCACACAAGGTAAACCATTATAAACTCCTAGCTAATTAAGCATGGCATAAGCTACTATAATCTCTAATTTTCATTACAAACATGTTTCATTCATAATAGGCTGAATCAGGAACGATGAACTAATCATATTTACCAAAAACAAGAGAGGTCAAGTTCATACCAGCGTCTCTCATCTCAATCAGTCCATCATATATCGTCATTATTGCCTTTCACTTGCACGACCGAACGGTGTGAATAATAATAATAGTGCATGTGCATTGGACTAAGCTGGAATCTGCAGGCATTTAATACAAGGGAGAAGACAAGGTAATATGGGCTCTTTGTTAAATCAACAATTATGCATATAAGAGCCACTTCAACATTTTCATTATGGTCTTCTCCTCCCGACCCCTAGAGAAAAGAAAAGAAATAAAACTATTTACACGGGAAAGCTCCCAACAAGCAAAAGAAGAACGAGAAATCTTTTTGGGTTTTCTTTTAATTATTACTACTACAAGCATGGAAAGTAAACTAGCTAAAAGCTACAACTAAATTTTTTTGTTCTTCTTAAGGTTTTTCAAACACACAAGAAGAAAGCGAGAAAAAGGAAAATAAACTAGCATGGATATTACAGTGAAAAAGTATGAGCACCAACAACTAGAATGAGTGTGTGAACATGAATGTAATGTCGGTGAGAGATACGTACTCCCCCAAGCTTAGGCTTTTGGCCTAAGTTGGTCTATGGCCACAGCTGGCCTGGCGGATATCCAAAGTTGTAGTTGGGGACGTACTGAGATGGAGCCTCGGGGTACCACTGGTTGGCGATCTCCTCCGGATCCCACTGGTAAACAGACTGACGTGGAGGATCAACTTGTGGTTCCGGTTCTGGCTCTGGAGCTGGTGTGAGACTCTGGTAGGCATTAAATGCCTTCGGCAGAACAAGATACTTGCCTAAAGATAAGTTAAACAAAGAAGGAGCAGGCAAAGTAATAGTCTCAGGGTGATTTTTATCAAATATCAGTCTGTCGTTAAGCATCTTTTTCTTATTCTTAACAATAAAATCATGTGCTACCATACTCTTATAGTCTAGAAAAACAGGAGGCAACAACTTTTCTTCTTTCTCATAATGCCTAATAGGTATGTTAAAGTGTGCAGTGAGGCGCGAGGCGCGAGGCGAAGATACCTCCCAAGATGGGATCCTTCGTGGGTTCAGATTTAACCGCTTGACAACAATAGCGCCTAGACTAAAAGTGTTATCACGAAACAAGGCATGGCCCAAAATAACAATATCACGGGCACTAAGGTTTCCACATTTTCCGCGACCAATTAAACATCTACTAGCAAATATCGCAAAGTAACGCAGAACCGGAAAATGTATGCTAGTAATTCTTGCATCGGAAACTTTCCTCGTTTCCCCTACAGCAATCATATCAATAAATCCTTCCACATCATTACGATGTGGTTCCTCTATGCTGCCTGTAAAGGGTATCTTACAGACCCGGCAGAAATCAGAAAGGGACATCTCCTTATACTCATCATATAAATAAAAATCTACCGAAGGTGGTGACCTCCTAGCATGGAAATGAAAATTTTGCACAAAAATATTAGTGAGTAGGAGATATTGTTCGCGCTGGTCGCGGAGGAAGTCGGTGAGGCCCGCATTCTCAGCCAAATAATAAAAATCATCATGAATCCTGGCTTCCCTCAAGAAATCACCACAAGGCCATTCACACGGCCGAACCTCCGTGGTGCGAGGGAGATTATATTTGGGCCTCTTATCCTCTTCACTTTGTTTATCCTTCGAGCTTCGGCTCGAAGAGCCCCTCAATAATCTCTTCATCATTTTCTGAATTTTTTTGAAATTTTTAGTAACTCAAAATAAAAGTGAACCAAACTCAACAAAATTGATAGCAACTACTCCTACAAGTGCCTAGAGACTATATCATGCATTAGAACTACTTGGGACCATATAAATTTGACATGCAAGCTCAAGAACAGGGTCATCTAGGCAGCAAAAATTTGCAATGAATAAAGCACTAGAACAAAAGCTAATTGGACCATTGGAGGAGTCACATACCGAAGAACAATCCCCCAAAGCAGTTTTGTGAGTGGAGCTTTGAGCAAGGAGATCGAAAATGGCAGCAAGATGAGCTAGAACTCGTGCTTGAGCTGGTTGGTGATTTTTTTGGGAGGAAGAAGGAGTGTGTGGTGGCTGGAATAAGTGGAGGGGGCCACCAGGGGCCCACGAGGCAGGGGGGCGCGCCCAGGGGGTGGGCGCGCCCTGGACCCTCGTGGCCAGGTGATTGCTCCCCCTGATGTGTGTTGGGGAACGTAGCAGAAATTCAAAATTTTCCTACGTGTCACCAAGATCAATCTAGGAGATTCTAGCAACGAGAGGGGAGGAGTGCATCTACATACCCTTGTAGATCGCGAGCGGAAGCGTTCAAGAGAACGGGGTTGATGGAGTCGTACTCGTCGTGATCCAAATCACCGATGATCCTAGCGACGAACGGACGGCACCTCCGCGTTCAACACACGTACGGAGCGGGGACGTCTCCTCCTTCTTGATCCAGCAAGGGTGGAGGAGAAGTTGATGGAGATCCAGCAGCACGACGGCGTGGTGGTGGAAGTAGTGGGATCCCGGCAGGGCTTCACCAAGCGCAAGCGGGGAGGAAGAGGTGTCACGGGAGGGAGGGAGGCGCCAGGGCTTGGGGTGCTGCTCCCATGCGCCTCCCCAGTATATATAGGGGTGGAGGGGGCTGGTTTCTTGCCCTCCAAGTCCATTGGGGCGTTGGCAAAGGTGGGGGAAAGAAATCCCATCATTTCCCTTCCCCACCGATTGTTATCCTACTTTTTTAGGGATCTTGATCTTATCCCTTCGGGATATGATCTTATTCCTTCTAAGGTGGGATCTTGGTGCGCCTTGACCAGGGGTGTGGGGCCTTGCCCCCACTACCCACGTTCATGTGGGTCCCCCCATGCAGGTGGGCCCCACTTCGGAACCTTCTAGAACCTTCCCGGTACAATACCGAAAAATCCCGAACATTTTCCGGTGGCCAAAATAGGACTTCCCATATATAAATCTTTACCTTCGGACCATTCCAGAACTCCTCGTGACGTCCGGGATCTCATCCGGGACTCCGAACGACTTTCGGATTTCCGCATACTAATATCTCTACAACCCTAGCGTCACCGAACCTTAAGTGTGTAGACCCTACGGGTTCGGGAGACAGGCAGACATGACCGAGACGACTCTCCGGTCAATAACCAACAGCGGGATCTGGATACCCATGTTGGCTCCCACATGTTCCACGATGATCTCATCGGATGAACCACGATGTCGAGGATTCAATCAATCCCGTATACAATTCCCTTTGTCAATCGGTACGTTACTTGCCCGAGATTCGATCGTCGGTATCCCAATACCTTGTTCAATCTCGTTACCGGCAAGTCACTTTACTCGTATCGTAATGCATGATCCCGTGACCAAACACTTGGTCACATTGAGCTCATTATGATGATGCATTACCGAGTGGGCCCAGAGATACCTCTCCGTCATACGGAGTGACAAATCCCAGTCTCGATTCGTGCCAACCCAACAGACACTTTCGGAGATACCTGTAGTGCACCTTTATAGCCACCCAGTTATGTTGTGACGTTTGGTACACCCAAAGCATTCCTACGGTATCCGGGAGTTCCACAATCTCATGGTCTAAGGAAATGATACTTGACATTAGAAAAGCTCTAGCAAACGAACTACACGATCTTGTGCTATGCTTAGGATTGGGTCTTGTCCATCACATCATTCTCCTAATGATGTGATCCCGTTATCAATGACATCCAATGTCCATGGTCAGGAAACCATAACCATATATTGATCAACGAGCTAGTCAAGTAGAGGCTTACTAGGGACATGTTGTGGTCTATGTATTCACACATGTATTACGGTTTCCAGTTAATACAATTATAGCATGAACAACAGACAATTATCATGAACAAGGAAATACAATAACAACCATTTTATTATTGCCTCTAGGGCATATTTCCAACAGTCTCCCACTTGCACTAGAGTCAATAATCTAGTTCACATCACCATGTGATTAACACTCAAAGTTCACTAGAGTCAATAATCTAGTCCACATCACCATGTGATTAACACTCAATGAGTTCTAGGGTTTGATCATGTTATGCTTACGAGAGAGGTTTTAGTCAACGGGTCTGCAACATTCAGATCCGTGTGTGCTTTACAAATCTCTATGTCATCTTGTAGATGTAGCTACCATGCGCTACTTGGAGCTATTCCAAATAACTGCTCTACTATACGAATCCGGTTTACTACTCAGAGTCATCCGGATTAGTGTCAAAGTTTGCATCGACGTAACCCTTTACGACGAACTGTTTTACCACCTCCATAATCGAGAAAATTCCTTAGTCCACTAGATACTAAGGATAAGTTCGACCGCTGTCATGTGATCCATTCCCGGATCACTATTGTACCCCTTGACTAACTCATGGCAAGGCACACTTCAGGTGCGGTACACAGCATAGCATATTGTAGAGCCTACGTCTAAAGCATAGGGGACGACCTTCGTCCTTTCTCTCTCTTCTGCCGTGGTCAGGTCTTGAGTCTTACTCAATACTCACACCTTGTAACACAGCCAAGAACTCCTTCTTTGCTGATCTATTTTGAACTCCTTCAAAATCTTGTCACGGTATGTATTCATTTGAAAGTACTATTAAACGTTTTTGATCTATCCTTATAGATCTTGATGCTCAATGTTCAAGTAGCTTAATCCAGGTTTTCCATTAAAAACACTTTTCAAATAACCCTGGATGCTTTCCAGAAATTCTACATCATTTCTGATCAACAATATGTTAACAACATATACTCATCAAAAATTCTATAGTGCTCCCACTCACTTCTTTGGAAATACAAGTTTCTCATGTACCTTGTATAAACCCAAAATCTTTGATCATCTCATCAAAGTGTTCATTCCAACTCCGAGATGCTTACTCCAATCCTTAGAAGGATTGCTGGAGCTTTGCATACTTGTTAGCATCTTTCAGGATTGACAAAACCTTCTGGTTGTATCACATACAACCTTTCCTCAAGAAAATCGTCGAGGAAACAATGTTTTGACATCCTATCTGCAAGATTTCATAAATAATGCAGTAACTGCTAATATAATTCTAACAGACTCTTAGCATCGCTACGAGTGAGAAAGTCTCATCGCGGTCAACTCCTTGAACTTGCCGGAAAACATCTTAACGACAAGTCGAGCTTTCTTAATGGTGACACTTACCATCATTGTCTGTCTTCCCTTTAAAATCCATCTGTACCCAACAGCCTTACGACCATCAAGTAGTTCTTTCAAAGTCTATACTTTGTTTTCATACATGGATCCTCTTGGATTTTATGGCCTCAAGCCATTCGTCGGAATCCAGGCCCACCATCGCTTCTCCATAGCTCGTAGGTTCATTGTTGTCTAGCAACATGACTTCCAAGACAGGATTACGTACCACTCTGAAGTAGTACACATCCTTGTCGTCCTATGAGGTTTGGTAGTGACTTGATCTGAAGTTTCATGATCACTATCATAAGCTTCCACTTCAATTGGTGTAGGTGCCACAGGAACAACTTCCTGTGCCCTGCTACACATTAGTTGAAGTGACGGTTCAATGACCTCATCAAGTCTCCACCATCCTCCCACTCAATTCTTTCGAGAGAAACTTTTCCTCGAGAAAGGACCCGTTTCTAGAAACAATCACTTTTGCTTCCAGATCTGAAATAGGAGGTATACCCAACTGTTTTGGGTATTCTATGAAGATGCATTTATCCGCTTTGGGTTCGAGCTTATCAGCCTGAAACTTTTTCACATAAGCGTCGCAGCCCAAACTTTTAAGAAACGACAGCTTAGGTTTCTCTAAACCATAGTTCATACGGTGTCGTCTCAACGGAATTGCGTGGTGCCTTATTTAAAGTGAATGCGGTTGTCTCTAATGCCTAACCCATAAACGATAGTGTAATTCTATAAGAGACATCATGGTATGCACCATATCCAATAGGGTGCAGTTATGATGTCCGGACACACCATCACAATATGGTGTTCCAGGCGGTATTAGTCGTGAAACAATTTCCACAATTTCTTAATTGTGTGCCAAACTCGTAACTCAGATATTCATCTCTATGATCATATCATAGACATTTTATCCTCTTGTCACGACGATCTTCAACTTCACTCTGAAATTACTTGAACGTTTCAATAATTCAGAGTTGTGTTTCATCAAGTAAATATTCTTAGCATCTACTCAAATCACCTGTGAAGCAAGAACATAACGATATCCACTGCATGCCTCAGCATTCATTGGACTGCACACATCAAAATGTATTACTTCCAACAAGTTGCTTTCTTGTTCCATCTTACTGAAAACGAGGCCTTTCAGTCATCTTGCCCATGTGGTATGATTTGCATGTCTCAAGTGATTCAAAATCAAGTGAGTCCAAACGATCCATCTGTATGGACTTTCTTCATGCATATATACTAATAGACATGGTTCGCATGTCTCAATCTTTTCAAAAACGAGTGAGTCCAAAGATCCATCAAGATGGAGCTTCTTCATGCGTTTTATACCAATATGACTCAAGTGGCAGTGTGACAAGTATGTGGTACTATCATTACTATCTTATATCTTTTGGCATGAACATGTGTATCACTACGATCGAGATTCAATAAACCATTCATTTTAGGTGCAAGACCATTGAAGGTATTATTCAAATAGATAGAGTAACCATTATTCTCCTTTAATGAATAACCTTATTGCGATAAACATAATCCAATCATGTCTATGCTCAACGCAAACACCAAATAATAATTATTCAGGTTTAACCCCAATCTCGATGGTAGAGGGAGCATGCGATGCTTGATCACATCAAACTTGGAAACACTTCCAACACATATCGTCATCTCACCTTTAGCTAGTCTCCGTTTATTCCGCGGCTTTTATTTCGAGTTACTAACACTTAGCAACCGAACCGGTATCTAATACCCTGGTGCTACTAGGAGTACTAGTAAAGTACACATTAATATAATGTATATCCAATATACTTCTGTCGACCTTGCCAGCCTTCTCATCTACGAAGTATCTAGGGTAGTTCTACTTTAGTGACCGTTCCCCTCATTTCAGAAGCACTTAGTCTCAGGTTTGGGTTCAACCTTGGGTTTCTTCACTAGAGAAGCAACTGATTTGCCGTTTCATGAAGTATCCCTTCTTGCCCTTGCCCTTCTAGAAACTAGTGGTTTTACTAACCATCAACAATTGATGCTCCTTCTTGATTTCTACTTTCGCGGTGTCAAACATCGCGAGTTGCTCAAGGATCATCGTGTCTATCCCTGATATGTTATAGTTCATCACGAAGCTCTAATAGCTTGGTGGCAGTGACTATGGAGAACCATCACTATCTCATCTGGAAGATTAACTCCCACTCGATTCAAGTGATTGTAGTACTCAGACAATCTGAGCACATGCTCAACTATTGAGCTTTTCTCCCTTAGTTTGCAGGCTTAAGAAACTTGTCAGAGGTCTCATACCTCTTGACGTGGGCATTAGTCTGAAATCCCAATTTCAGTCTTTGGAACATCTCATATGTTCTGCGATGTTTCAAAACCGTCTTTGGTGCCACAATTTTAAATCGTTAGCATCACACACTGAACTATCACGTAGTCATCAAAACGTGTATGTCAGATGTTTCGTAACATCTACAGACGACGCTCGAGGTTCAGCACACCGAGCGGTGCATTAAGGACATAAGCCTTCTGTGCAGCAATGAGGACAATCCTCAGTTTACGGACCCAGTCCGCATAATTGCTACTATCAACTTTCAACTAAATTTTCTCTAGGAACATATCTTAGTAGAACTAAAGCGTAAGCTACGACATTATTTGCAAAGACCTTTTGACTATGTTCATGATAATTAAGTTCATCTGATTATTTAATGAACTCCCACTTAGATAGACATCCCTCTAGTCATCTAAGTGATACATGATCCGAATCGACTAGGCCGTGTCCGATCATCACGTGAGATGGACTAGTCATCATCGGTGAACATCTCCATGTTGATCGTATCTACTATACGACTCATGTTTCTTGCCCTCCAAGTCCATTGGGCGTTGGCAAAGGTGGGGGAAAGAAATCCCATCAATGTGTTCTCAGTGCCAGATATTCTCAAATATTCTAGAAAAAAAATCATATTTCATGTTCAGGGCATTTGGAGAACTTTTATTTTCGGGGTATTTTTTATTGCACGGATAATTCAGAAAACCGACAAAAAATTTACTAATTTTGCTTTATTTTATCTAAATAACAGAAAGTAAAAGGAGGGTACACAAGGTTGTGCTTTCTAACTTCATCCATCTCATGCTCATCAAAAGGAATCCACTAACAAGGTTGATCAAGTCTTGTTAACAAACTCATTCCGAATCGCATGAAACCGGAGAATTTTCGAATAGCACTATGTTACCACAACGGGGATATGCACATCCCCAACAATAAGAATATCATATTTCTTCTTGGCAGTAGGAAGAGTAAATTCAAAACCTTCAATAATAATTGATGGAATTTTTCCAATAGAATTGATACTGTGGACCTGAGGTTGTTTCCTCAGAAAGTGTACCGGATGCTCATTACCATTAACATGAAAAGTGACATTTCCTTTGTTGCAATCAATAACAGCCCCTGCAGTATTAAAAAAGTGTCTACCAAGGATAATCGACATACTATCGTCCTCAGGAATATCGAGAATAACAAAGTCCGTTAAAATAGTAACGTTTGCAAGCACAACATGCACATCCTCACAAATACCGATAGGTATAGCAGTTGATTTATCAGCCATTTGCAAAGATATTTCAGTAGGTGTCAACTTATTCAAATCAAGTCTACGATATAAAGAGAGAGGCATAACATTAACACTGGCTCCAAGATCACATAAAGCAGTTCTAACATAGTTTGTTTTAATGGAGCATGGTATAGTTGGTACTCCTGGATCTCCAAGTTTCTTTGGTATTCCACCCTTAAAAGTATAATTAGCAAGCATGGCGGAAATTTCAGCTTCCGATATCTTTCTCTTATTTGTGACAATATTTTTCATGTACTTAGCATAAGGATTCATTTTAAGCATATCAGTAAAATGCATACGCAAAAAGATAGGTCTAATCATTTCAGCAAAGCGCTCAAAGTCCTCATCATCCTTTTTCTTGGATGGTTTAGGAGGAAAAGGCATGGGTTTTTGAACCCATGGTTCTCTTTCTTTAGCGTGCTTCCTAGCAACGAAGTCTCTCTTATCATAACGTTGATTCTTTGATTGTGGGTTATCAAGATCAATAGCAGGTTCAATCTCTACATCATTGTCATTACTAGGTTGAGCATCAACATGAACATCATCATTAATATTATCACTATTTTCATGTTCATCACCAGATTGTGTTTCAGCATCAGAAATAGAAATATCATTAGGATTCTCAGGTGTGTCAACAACAGGTTCACTAGAAGCATGCAAAGTCCTATCATTTTTCTTTTTCTTCCTCTTAGAAGGACTAGGTGCATCAACATTAGTTCTCTGAGAATCTTGCTCAATTCTCTTAGGGTGGCCCTCAGGATACAAAGGTTCCTGAGTCATTTTACCCCCTCTAGTCATAACTCTAATAGCATTATCGTTTTTCTTATTATTTAATTCATTGAGCAAATCATTTTGAGCTTTAAGCACTCGTTCTACTTGAGTGGTAACCATAGAAGCATGTTTACTAATAAGTTTAAGTTCACCTTTAACACTAGACATATAATCACTCAAGTGTTTCAATCATATAAGCATTTCGTTTCAATTGTCTACCAACATAAGCATTGAAGTTTTCTTGTTTGACAATAAAATTATCAAACTCATCTAAGCATTGGCTAGCAGACTTATAACGAGGAATATCGCCTTCATCAAATCTATAGAGAGAATTTACCTTTACTACCTGTGTCGGGTTATCAAGACCATGTATTTCTTCCACAGGCGGCAAATTAAGACCATGTATTTCTTCAATAGGAGGTAAATTCTTAACATCTTCAGCTTTAATACCCTTTTCTTTCATAGATTTCTTTGCCTCTTGCATATCTTCAGGAATGAGAAATAGAATACCCCTTTTCTTCGGAGTTGGCTTAGGAGTTGGTTCAGAAGTGTCCAATTATTTTCATTAGTCAACATATTATTCAATAGCAATTCGGCTTGATCAACTGTTCTTTTCCTGAAAACACAACCAGCACAACTATCCAGGTGGTCTCTGGAAGCATCGGTAAGTCCATTATAAAAGATATCAAGTATTTCATTTTTCTTGAGAGGATTATCAGGCAAATCATTAAGTAATTGGAGAAGCCTCCCCCAAGCTTGTGGGAGATTCTCTTCTTCAATTTGCACAAAATTATATATATCCCTTAAAGCAGCTTGTTTCTTATGAGCGGGGAGATATTTAGCAGAGAGGTAATAAATCATATCCTGGGGACTACGCACACAACCAGGATCAAGAGAATTAAACCATGTTTTAGCATCACCCTTTAATGAGAACGGAAATAACTTAAGGATATAGTAGTAGCGAGTTTTCTCATCATTAGTGAACAGGGTGGCTATATCATTCAATTTAGTAAGATGTGCCACAACATATTAGATTCATAGCCATAGAAAGGATCAGATTCAACCAAAGTAATTATCTTAGTATCAATAGAGAAATCATAATCCTTATCAGTAACGCAGATAGGTGAAGTAGCAAAAGCAGGCTCATATTTCATTCTAGCATTCATACATTTTTCTTTCAGCTTAGCTAATAAATTCTTAAGATCACTCCTATCATTGCAAGCAAGAAAGTCTCTAGCAGTTTCTTCATCCATAACATAACCCTCAGGCACAACAGGCAATTCATATCTAGGGGGAGAATCTTCATCATCACTTTCATCAATATTATCAGTTTCAATAATTTCATTCTCTCTAGCCCTAGCAAGTTGTTCATCAAGAAATTCACCTAATGGCAGTATCAAGCATAGAAGTAGTTTCATCATAAGTATCATACATAGCAGAAGTGGCATCATCAATAACATGTGACATATCAGCATTAATAGTAGAAGTGGGTTTAGGTGTTGCAAGCTTACTCAAAACAGAAGGTGAATCAAGTGCAGAGCTGGATGGCAGTTCCTTACCTCCCCTCGTAATTGAGGGAAAAATCTTAGTTCTTTCGTCTTTCAAGTTCCTCATAGTGACCAGCAGATATAAATCCCAAGTGACTCAAAGAATAGAGCTATGCTCCCCGGCAACGGCGCCAGAAAATAGTCTTGATAACCCACAAGTATAGGGGATCGCAATAGTTTTCGAGGGTAGAGTATTCAACCCAAATTTATTGATTCGACACAAGGGGAGCCAAAGAATATTCTCAAGTATTAGCAGCTGAGTTGTCAATTCAACCACACCTGGATAACTTAGTATCTGCAGCAAAGTATTTAGTAGCAAAGTAGTATGGAAGTAACGGTAACGGTGGCAAAAGTAGCAGTAGTAGTTTTGTAGTAATTGTGACAGTGGCAACGGTAAAGTAACTAAGCAAAGAACAATATGTGAAAAGCTCGTAGGCATTGGATCGGTGATGTAGAATTATGCCGGATGCGATTCCTCATGTAATAGTTATAACATAGGGTGGCACAGAACTAGCTCCAGTTCATCAATGTAAGGTAGGCATGTATTCCGAATATCGTCATACGTGCTTATGGAAAAGAACTTGCATGACATCTTTTGTCCTACCCATCCGTGGCAGCGGGGTCCTATTGCAAACTAAGGGATATTAAGGCCTCCTTTTAATAGAGTACCGGACCAAAGCATTAGCACTTAGTGAATACATGAACTCCTCAAACTACGGTCATCACCGGTAAGTATCCCGATTATTGTCACTTCGGGGTTAACGAGTCATAACACATAATAGGTGACTATAGACTTGCAAGATAGGATCAAGAACTCACATATATTCATGAAAACAGAATAGGTTCATATCTGAAATCATGGCACTCGGGCCCTAGTGACAAGCATTAAGCATAGCAAAGTCATAGCAACATCAATCTCAGAACATAGTGGATACTAGGGATCAAACCCTAACAAAACTAACTCGATTACATGGTAAATCTCAACCAACCCATCACCGTCCAGCAAGCCTACGATGGAATTACTCACGCACGGTGGTGAGCATAATGAAATTGGTGATGGAGGAAGGTTGATGATGCAGATGGCGACGGATTCCCTCTCCGGAGCCCCGAACGGACTCCAGATCAGTCCTCCCAAGAGAGATTAGGGCTTGGCGGCGGCTCTGTATCGTAAAACGCGACGCATCCTTCTCTCTGATTTTTTTCTCCCCGAACGTGAATAGAGTTGGAGTTGAGGTCAGTGGAGCACCAGGGGGCCCACGAGGCAGGGGGGCGCCCAGGGGGTAGGCGCGCCCCCACCCTCGTGGATAGGGTGTGGCCCCCTTGGCCTTGATTCTTTCACTAGTATTTTTTATTAATTCCAAAAATATTCTCCGTGAAGTTTTAGGTCATTCCAAGAACTTTTATTTCTGCACAAAAATAACACCACGACAATTCTGCTGAAAATAGCGTCAGTCCAGGTTAGTTCCATTCAAATCATGCAAGTTAGAGTCCAAAACAAGGGCAAAAGTGTTTGGAAAAGTAGATACGATGGAGACGTATCAAGGAGCAACTCCAGACATTATGAACGTCTGGCAGAGTAAAGCTGATGACTACTCGATACTTCAGTATGCCATGCATTACGGCTTAGAATCGGGACTTCAAAGACATTTTGAACGTCATGGAGCATATGAGATGTTCCAAGAGTTTAAGTTAATATTTCAAGCAAATGCCCGAGTTGAGAGATATGAAGTCTCTAACAAGTTTTATAGCTGCAAAATGGAGGAGAATAGTTGTAGCGACCCGACCTCAGACGGTCAAGTCTCTGTGCTTAAGTGTCATCCCTGGATCGGTATGCTGACACACACAGTACTCGAGGATTTATAACAGAGGTAAATCACATGTATAAAGTAACGTAAATACTATTACCTCAATCCAAATAGCGGAAGTAACAACAAGGTTGTGGATTCCCATCAACACCAACGGCAAAGTTGAGTGTAGAAATCGTAACCCTAACGTATCACTTACTCGTCATAAGAATCCTGCAACATGAGACGTTGCAGCCACAAAGGGTCAGTACATTGAATGTACTGGCAAATTCACACTATAGGAGAAATAATGAGTAATAACTATCACTACATGCATATTTGGCTGGTGGAAAAGCTTTAAGTTTATTTTTGCAAAAAGCCAATTTTCCCCTACTACAAAGGAATATATTTTTATTTAACTATCATGGTGGTTGTTAAACATTGAGAAGGTTCCTCCAACTCAATCCCAATTAAGCATCATCTTTAAACCCAATCAAATTATATTTAAGAGTGATGAGATCAACATGATAATCCAAGAACTAGATACTCAAGATGTCCATAACCGGGGACACGGCTAACCATGATTAGTTTATACACTCTGCAGAGGTTTGCGCACTTTTCCCCACAAGACTCGAATACATCCATGGTCGGAGATTCGAGACACAGTCTTTCTGAAGCATTAACTCTCTACTCTGGATAGACAGTACCACCTACAACCCACTACATCTGCTAGTCTACCTCTTCAAGAGCTTCACGCAACTTACTCAACTATGCCAGAGCCCATAATGGCTTGTGGCTGCACACGGAAGTTTCTAGCATGAGTAATCTTATGATCCCTTTGAGCCTGGGTGGCGGGCCGTAGGATGATCACACGGGTCCTCCGAGATATCCTAGGACAACACTGGATTCTCCAGGTGCCCACAAACAATCCACCCAGATGTGTATTAAAGTTGCCACCTTAAGTTGAACCATTAATTAACAAACTCACATCTGTCATGGATACACTCAAACCCAATCCACGTCTACGAGCATAGCATAGCAATATAAGCAACGTAGAAGTAACTCCCATAGGTTTGAAAATAAACAGGTGAATAGGTACTACCTCATCTACTTCCCAAAACCCACAAGTTAATCAGATCCTAACCATGCAATTGTTTGAGGATTGATCTAATGCAATAAAACTGGGTAGTAAGAGGTATGATCAAAGTGTTACTTGCCTGTACTATTGATGAAGATGATTCGCACTCATAACTCCTGATAGTCCTACTCGTCACACTCCGTTCAATCTATCGTGAGCAAGCAATAGTAACCACACATAAGCAATCACTCAAAAGATCAGAAAGAACGAAGAAGACAATTCGAAAAACATCAAAACCAAGCAAATATCTCTTGCAACATAAACAATTTCTAACAGTACCAAAATTATGTGAATTTGGCCTTATCAGAATGTTTAGGTCAAGAGCTTTGATTTGCAAAAAGAATCAACTAAATCGGAGTTATAAAACTCAAGTTACGATCAAAAGAAGATTCAAATTCAAATCTATTGAATTCAAATTTTAAACTATCAAAAACATGTTTAAGTTGTTTATCTGGATAGAGGGGACCATAACGAAGAAGTGGGCGTTGGTTTCGTTGGATTTGGATAAACGGGTAAAAAATGTGGTCGTTTCAAAAACAGGGACTAATCTGTAAAATTAACACTACGGATAGGTCCCTGCCAGAAATTAAAAAGAAAAAGAAAAATCCTATCGAACGAACGTTCGCTACCGAACGCTAACGAATGAAACTGTTCACTTCGGAACCTAATCTAATGAACATTCGCTGAATAACCTAACTAAAAAACCGACGGTTCTAAACTAAAAACCGAACCAGAAGGGAAAAGCGGATCGGACTGATGGTTTATACCGGTTCAACAGCGGTTCGGCGTCGGCGGGGAATTCCGGCAGCGACGGTTGGCGGCGGGCTCCGGCGAAGCGCGGCAGCGGCGAGGCGAGCCGACGGCGGCGCGGGGCGATGCGGCGCGGGGCGGCGCTGCGAGCGGCGGGGCGGAGTGCGGCGGGGGCAGCAGCTGTGGCAGCGGCGAGAAGTGGCAGTAGGCGGCGGCGGCAGATCGGGCGAGGGGCGGCGGCGCGAGCTGCGAGAGAGGGGAAGGAGAGCCGGCCTCGCCTTTTATAGGCGGGGAGGCGTGGAGGAGGGGCAGCAAAGGCGGACGCGGAGTCCGGCCGGACTCCGGCGGCGGCGCTCCCGTGCGGGAGCCGGTCTCCTGCGGGAGGTCAGTGACGGCGCGACGTGGGCTGGGCCGCGGCCTGTTGGGCCGGCCCAGTTTGGCGACGGAGGAAGAATTTTTTTAAAACATTTTTTACAAACAAATAAAAATAATAAAAACAAAATAAATAAGAATATTATACAGGCATATAATATATCGAATTTTTCAGAAAAAGGTTTTCTATAATGTGGACATTTTACTAACGTCAAATAAAATCCAGAAAAATTCCAATAAAGCAAAGAGTGCTACTGCTCTAATAAAATCTAGTAAAATTCATTTTGAAAATACCAAAATGACTTCAAATTTATTTCTCTCCAATTTTCTACTGTAGGGAATCATGTTACCCTATTTTCCAAATATTTTATTTTTGGAGAAGAATAATTTGAATAAAATCCCAAATAACTCCAAATTGAAAATAATTTCAAAGGGGACTTTAAATTTGATTCTTTGAAACTTCCAACTCATATTTCATATGTTTTGAAGAAGTCATTTTATCTTCTATCATGAAAATCATTGAGTTGCTTGAAGTTTATGAATTTGAAAATATTTCCAAATGAAATTCAAATCTTTTCGAAACCCTTTTCATTTATTTAAATGGAAGGAGTCATGTCATCTTCTCTCCAGGGTTTTGTATTTGAAAAGAATTTGAATTCAAGGAGATCAGAAAACAAAGATGAAAGTTTGGGAAAGTCCTTTTATTCCCTCTCATTTAACTTTCAAAAGTTTCAAATTTCACTCACTTTCAGTCAATCAATCACACAACAATCAAACAAACAATCAAAACTATCTATTTAATATAACATTCCAAAATTTAGAATTTTGGGATGTTACAATAGTCCTGTCAGTGAACACATACTCAGAATGTCTGGGTACCACAACCACTTGACTCAGCTGGGAGTTAATCTTCCTGATGATAGTGTCATTGACAGCGTTCTTCAATCACTGCCAACAAGCTATAAAGGCTTCGTGATGAACTATAATATGCAAGGGATGGAAAAGACAATTCCCGAGCTCTTCGCAACGCTAAAGCCTGCGGAGGCAGAAATCAAGAAGAAGCATCAAGTGTTGATGGTTAACAAGACCACTAGTTTCAAGAAAAAGGGCAAAGGGAAGAAGGGGAACTTCAAGAATAACAGCAAGCAAGTTGCTGCTCAAGGGAAGAAGCCCAAGTTTGGACCTAAGCCTGAGACTGAGTGCTTCTACTGCAAAGGCACTAGTCACTGGAAGCGGAACTCCCCCAAGTATTTGGCGGATAAGAAGGATGGCAAAGTAAAAGGTATATTTGATATACATGTTATTGGTGTGTACCTTACTAATGCTCGTAATAGCGCCTGGGTATTTGATACTGGTTCTGTTGCTCATATTTGCAACTCGAAACAGGGGCTACGGATTAAACGAAGATTGGCGAAGGACGAGGTGACGATGCGCGTGGGAAATGGTTCCAAAGTCGATGTGATCGCCATCGGCACGCTACCTCTACATCTATTTTCGGGATTAGTTTTAGACCTGAATAATTGTTATTTGGTGCCAGCGTTAAGCATGAACATTATATCTGGATCTTGATTTATGCGAGACGGTTATTCATTTAAATCATAGAATAACAGTTGTTTTATTTATATGAGTAATATCTTTTATGGTCATGCACCCTTGATGAGTGGTCTATTTTTGTCGAATCTCGATTGTTGTGATACACATATTCATAATACTGAAGCCAAAAGATGCAAAGTTAATAATGATAGTGCAACTTATTTGTGTGGACTTTGGTTGACTTGCCTGATGATCGGCAAGCCATAGAAAATAAATGGATCTTCAAGAAGAAGACTAACGCTGACGGTAATGTTACTGTCTACAAAGCTCGACTTGTTGCGAAAGGTTTTCGACAAGTTCAAGTAGTTGACTATGATGACACCTTCTCACCCGTAGCGATGCTTAAGTCTGTCCGAATCATGTTAGCAATTGCCGCATTTTATGATTATGAAATTTAGCAAATGGATGTCAAAACTGCATTCCTTAATGGATATCTTAAATAAGAGTTGTATATGATGCAACCAGAAGGTTTTGTCGATCCAAAAAGTGCTAACAAAGTGTGCAAGCTCCAGCGATCCATTTATGGATTGGTGCAAGCCTCTCGGAGTTGGCATATACACTTTGATAGTGTGATCAAAGCATATATTTTTATACAGACTTTTGGAGAAGCCTGTATTTACAAGAAAGTGAGTGGAAGCACTGTAGCATTTCTAATATTATATGTGGATGACATATTGTTGATTGGAAATAATACAGAATTTCTGGATAGCATAAAAGGATACTTGAATAAGAATTTTTCAATGAAAGACATCGGTGAAGCTGCTTATATATTGGGCATTAAGATCTATAGAGATAGATCAAGACGCTTAATTGGACTTTAGTAAAGCACATACCATGATAAAGTTTTCAAGAAGTTCAAAATGGATTAGTCAAAGAAAGGGTTCTTGCCTGTGTTACAAGGTGTGAAATTGAGTCAGACTCAATGCCCGACCACTGCAGAAGATAGAGAGAAAATGAAAGTCATTCCCTATGCCTCAACCATAGGTTCTATCATGTATGGAATGCTGTGTACCAGACCTGATGTGTGCCTTGCTATAAGTTTAGCAGGGAGGTACCAAAGTAATCCAGGAGTGGATCACTGGACAGCGGTCAAGAACATCCTGAAATACCTGAAAAGGACTAAGGATATGTTTCTCGTTTATGGAGGTGACAAAGAGCTCGTCGTAAATGGATACGTTGATGCAAGATTTGACACAAATCCGGATGACTCTAAGTCACAAACTGGATACGTATTTATATTGAATGGTGGAGCTGTCAGTTGGTGCAGTTCCAAGCAGAGCATCGTGGAGGGATCTACGTGTGAAGCGGAATACATAGCTGCTTCGGAAGCAACAAATGAAGGAGTCTGGATGAAGGAGTTCATATCCGATCTAGGTGTAATACCGAGTGCATCGGGTCCAATGAAAATCTTTTGTGACAATACTGGAGCAATAGCCTTGCCGAAGGAATCCAGATTTCACAAGAGAACCAAACACATCAAGATACGCTTCAATTCCATCCGCGAAAGTCAAGGAGGGAGACATAGAGATTTGCAAAATACATACGGATCTGAATGTTGCAGACCCATTGGCTAAGCCTCTTCCATGAGCAAAACATGATCAGCACCAAGACTCCATGGGTGTTAGAATCATTACTATGTAATCTAGATTATTGACTCTAGTGCAAGTAGGAGACTGAAGCAAATATGCCCTAGAGGCAATAATAAAGTTGTTATTTATATTCCCTTATATCATGATAAATGTTTATTATTCATGCTAGAATTGTATTAACCGGAAACTTAGTACAGGTGTGAATACATAGACAAACAGAGTGTCCCTAGTATGCCTCTACTTGACTAGCTCGTTAATCAAAGATGGTTAAGTTTCCTAACCATAGACATGTGTTGTCATTTGATAAACGGGATCACATCATTAGAGAATGATGTGATGGACAAGACCTACCCATTAGCTTAGCATAATGATCGCTTAGTTTTACTGCTATAGCTTTCATCATGACTTATACATGTTCCTCTTACTATGAGATTATGCAACTCCCGAATACCGGAGTAACACCTTGTGTGCTATCAAACATCACAACGTAACTTGGTGATTATAAAGATCCTCTACAGGTGTCTCCGATGGTGTTTGTTGAGTTGGCATAGATCGACATTAGGATTTGTCACTCCGTGTATCGGAGAGGTATCTCTGGGCCCTCTCGGTAATGCACATCACTATGAGCCTTGCAAGCAATGTGACTAATGAGTTAGTTACGGGATGATGAATTACGGAACGAGTAAAGAGACTTGCCGGTAACAAGATTGAACTAGGTATGAAGATACCGACGATCGAATCTCGGGCAAGTAACATACCGATGACAAAGGGAATGACCTATGTTGTTATGCGGTTTGACCGATAAAGATCTTCGTAGAATATGTGGGAGCCAATATAAGCATCCAGGTTCCGCTATTGGTTATTGACAGGGGATGTGTCTCGGTCATGTCTACATAGTTCTCGAACCCGTAGGGTCCGCACGCTTAATGTTCGATGACGATTTGTATTATGAGTTATGTGATTTCATCACCGAAGTTTGTTTGGAGTCCCGGATAAGATCACGGACATGACGAGGAGTCTCGAAATGGTCGATAGGTAAAGATTCGTATATTGGAAGGTTATATTCGGACATCGGAATGGTTCCGAGTGTTCCGGGTATATTTCCGGAGTATCGGAACCCCCGGGGAAGTTAATGGGCCTTAGTGGGCCTTAGTGGGCTTTAGTGGAGAGAGGGAAGAAGGGCCACGAGGTGGCGCTCGCCTCCCCCCTGTCCAAATCGATTTGGACAAGGGGTGGGGCGCGGCCCCCTCCTTCCTTCTCCTTCTCCTCTCCTTCCTTTCCCTCCGGTGGAAGAAAAGAAAAGGGGGGGGGGGCGAATCCTAGTTGGACTAGGAGTCCAAGTAGGACTCCCCCCTTGGCGCGCCCCTCCTGGCCGCCGGCCTCTCTCCCTCCCTCCTTTATATACATGGCCAGGGTGAAGGAAATATGCCCTAGAGGCAATAATAAAGTTGTTATTTATATTTCCTTATATCATGATAAATATTTATTATTCATGCTAGAATTGTATTAACCGGAAACTTAGTACATGTGTGAATACATAGAGAAACAAAGTGTCCCTAGTATCTCTACTTGACTAGCTCGTTAATCAAAGATGGATAAGTTTCGTAACCATAGACATGTGTTGTCATTTGATAAACATGATCACATCATTAGAGAATGATGTGATGGACAAGACCCATCCGTTAGCTTAGCATAATGATCGTTTAGTTTTACTACTATTGCGTTCATCATGACTTATACATGTTCCTCTGCCTATGAGATTATGCAACTCCCGAATACCGGAGGAACACCTTGTGTGCTATCAAACGTCACAACGTAACTGGGTGATTATAAAGATGCTCTACAGGTGTCTCCGATGGTGTTTGCTGAGTTGGCATAGATCGACATTAGGATTTGTCACTCCGTGTATCGGAGAGGTATCTCTGGGCCCTCTCGGTAATGCACATCACTATGAGCCTTGCAAGCAATGTGATTAATGAGTTAGTTACGGGATGATGCATTACGGAACAAGTAAAGAGACTTGCCGGTAACGAGATTGAACTAGGTATGAAGATACCGACGATCGAATCTCGGGCAAGTAACATACCGATGACAAAGGGAATGACGTATGTTGTTATGCGGTTTGGCCGATAATGATCTTTGTAGAATATGTGGAAGCCAATATGAGCATCCAGGTTCCGCTATTGGTTATTGACCAGAGATGTGTCTCGGTCATGTCCACATAGTTCTCGAACCCGTAGGGTCCGCATGCTTAACGTTTGATGATGATTTGTATTATGAGTTATGTGATTTGATGACCGAAGTTTTTTCGGAGTCCCGGATAAGATCACGGACATGACGAGGAGTATCGAATTGGTCGAGAGGTAAATATTCATATATTGGAAGGTTATAGTCAGATATCGGAATGGTTCCAAGTGATCCGGGTATTTTTCCGGAGTACCGAGGGGTTACCAGAACCCTCGGGGAAGTTAATGGGCCTTAGTGGGCTTTACTGGAGAGAGGGAAGTGATATGTCTCCAACGTATCTATAATTTTTTATTGTTCCATGCTATTATATTATCCATCTAGTATGTTTTGTATGCATTTATATGCTATTTTATATGATTTTTGGGACTAACCTATTAACCTAGAGCCCAGTGCCAGTTTCTGTTTTTTCCTTGTTTTTGAGTATCGCAGAAAAGGAATACCAAACGGAGTCCAGTTGACGTGCCAATTTTTTATGATTTTTTATGGACCAAAAGAAGCCCCCGGAGTAAAAGAGTTGGGCCAAAAGAGTCCTGGGCCGTCCACGAGGGTGGGGGGCACGCCCTACCCCCTAGGCGCGTCCCCCTATCTCGTGGACGACTCGGAGACCCCCCTGACGTGAGACCTACGAAAAAAATTCCTATAAATACATAAACCTCCAGAAAATAACCTAGATCGGGAGTTCCGCCACCGCAAGTCTCTGTAGCCACCAAAAACCAACTGGGACCCTGTTCCGGCACCCTGCCGGAGGAGGGATCCCTCACCGGTGGCCATCTTCATCATCTCGGCGCTCTCCATGACGAGGAGGGAGTAGTTCACCCTCGGGGCTGAGGGTTTGTACCAGTAGCTATGTGTTTGATCTCTCTCTCTCTCGTGTTCTTGATTCGGCACGATCTTGATGTATCGCGAGCTTTGCTATTATAGTTGGATCTTAGGATGTTTCTCCCCCTCTACTCTCTTGTAATGGATTGAGTTTTCCCTTTGAAGTTATCTTATCGGATTGAGTCTTTAAGGATTTGAGAACACTTGATGTATGTCTTGCATGTGCTTATGTGTGGTGACAATGGGATATTCACGTGATCTACTTGATGTATGTTTTGGTGATCAACTTGCGGGTTCAGTGACCTTGTGAACTTATGCATAGGGGTTGGCACACGTTTTCGTCTTGACTCTCCGGTGGAAACTTTGGGGCACTCTTTGAAGTACTTTGTGTTGCTTTGAATAGATGAATCTGAGATTGTGTGATGCATATCGTATAATCATACCCACGGATAATTGAGGTGACATTGGAGTATCTAGGTGACATTAGGGTTTTGGTTGATTTGTGTCTTAAGGTGTTATTCTAGTACGAACTCTAGGATAGATCAAACGGAAAGAATAGCTTCGTGTTATTTTACTACGGACTCTTGAATAGATCGATCAGAAAGAATAACTTTGAGGTGGTTTCGTACCCTACAATAATCTCTTTGTTTGTTCTCCGCTATTAGTGACTTTGGAGTGACTCTTTGTTGCATGTTGAGGGATAGTTATATGATACAATTATGTTATTATTGTTGAGAGAACTTGCACTAGTGAAAGTATGAACCCTAGGCCTTGTTTCCTAGCATTGCAATACCGTTTACGCTCACTTTTATCGCTTGTTACCTTGCTGTTTTTATAATTTCAGATTACAAAAACCTATATCTACCATCCATATTGCACTTGTATCACCATCTCTTCGCCGAACTAGTGCACCTATACAATTTACCATTGTATTGGGTGTGTTGGGGACACAAGAGACTCTTTGTTATTTGGTTGCAGGGTTGTTTGAGAGAGACCATCTTCATCCTACGCCTCCCATAGATTGATAAACCTTAGGTCATCCACTTGAGGGAAATTTGCTACTGTCCTACAAACCTCTGCACTTGGAGGCCCAACAACGTCTACAAGAAGAAGGTTGTGTAGTAGACATCAGGAAGGAGGGCCACGTCGTGGCGCGTGCCTCCCCCCTGTCCAAATCGATTTGGACAAGGGGTGGGGCGCGGCCCCCTCCTTCCTTCTCCTTATCCCCTCCTTCCTTTCCCTCCCGTGGAAGAAAGGAAAGGGGGGGCGAATCCTACTTGGACTAGGAGTCCAAGTAGGACTCCCCCCTTGGCGCGCCCCTCCTGGCCGCCGGCCTCTCTCCCTCCCTCCTTTATATACATGGCCAGGGTGAAGGAAATATGCCCTAGAGGCAATAATAAAGTTGTTATTTATATTTCCTTATATCGTGATAAATGTTTATTATTCATGCTAGAATTGTATTAACCGGAAACTTAGTACATGTGTGAATACATAGAGAAACAGAGTGTCCCTAGTATGCCTCTCCTTGACTAGCTCGTTAATCAAAGATGGTTAAGTTTCCTAACCATAGACATGTGTTGTCATTTGATAACCAGGATCACATCATTAGAAAATGATGTGATCGACAAGACCCATCCGTTAGCTTAGCATAGTGATTGTTTAGTTTTACTGCTATTGCTTTCATCATGACTTATACATGTTCCTCTACCTATGAGATTATGCAACTCCCGAATACCAGAGGAACACCTTGTGTGCTATCAAATGTCACAACGTAACTGGGTGATTATAAAGATGCTCTACAGGTGTCTCCGATGGTGTTTGTTGAGTTGGCATAGATTGACATTAGGATTTGTCACTCCGTGTATCGGAGATGTTTCTCTGGGCCCTCTCGGTAATGCACATCACTATGAGCCTTGCAAGCAATGTGACTAATGAGTTAGTTTCCGGATGATGCATTACGAAACAAGTAAAGAGACTTGCCGGTAACGAGATTAAACTAGGTGTGAAGATACAGACGATCAAATCTCGGGCAAGTAACATACCGATGACAAAGGGAATGACGTATGTTGTTATGCGGTTTGACCGATAAAGATCTTCGTAGAATGTGTGGGAGCCAATATGAGCATCTAGGTTCCGCTATTGGTTATTGATCGGAGATGTGTCTCGGTCATGTCTACATAGTTCTCGAACCCGTAGGGTCCGCACGCTTAACGTTTGATGACGATTTGTATTATGAGTTATGTGATTTGATGACCGAAGTTTGTTCAGAGTCCCAGATCAGATCACGGACATGACGAGGAGTCTCGAAATGGTCGAGAGGTAAACATTCATATATTGGAAGGTAATATTCGGACATTGGAATGGTTCCGAGTGATCCAGGTATTTTTCCGGAGTACTGAGGGGTTACCGGAACCCCCGGGGAAGTTAATGGGCCTTAGTGGGCTTTAGTGGAGAGAGGGAAGAAGGGACACGAGGTGGCGCGCGTCTCCCCCTTGCCCAAACCAAATTGGACAAGGGGTGGGGGCGCGGCCCCCTCCTTCCTTCTCCTTCTACCCTCCTTCCTTTCCCTCCGGTGGAAGAAAGGAAAGGGGTTGAATCCTACTTGGACTAGGAGTCCAAGTAGGACTCCCCCCTTGGCGCGCCCCTCCTGGCCGCCGGCCTCTCTTCCTCCCTCCTTTATATATGTGGCCAGGGGGAACCCCAAAGCACAACAGACAATCTCTTAGCCGTGTGCGGTTCCCCCCTCCACAGTTACACCTCGGTCATATCGTCGTAGTGCTTAGGCGAAGCCTTGCGCCGGAACTTCATCATCACCGCCGCGACGATGTCGTGCTGATGAAACTCCCCCTCGTCCTCAACTGGATCAAGAGCTCGAGGGATGTCATTGTGCTGAACGTGTGCTGAACACGGAGGTACCGTACGTTCGGTACTTGGATCGGTTGGATCGTGAAGACATTCGACTACATCAACCGCGTTACTAAACGCTTCCGCTTTCGGTCTATGTTGGTGTGTGGACACACTCTCCCGTCTCGTTGCTATGCATCTCCTAGATAGATCTTGCGTGATCGTAGGAATTTTTTTGAAATACTGTGTTCCCCAATAGTGTCATCCGAGCCAGGTCTATGCGTAGATGTTATATGCACAAGTAGAACACAAAGAGTTGTGGGCGATAATAGTCATACTCCTTACCACCAACATCTTACTTTGATTCGGCGGAATTTTTGGATGAAGCGGCCCGGACCAACATTACATGATCGTGTTCATGAGACTGGTTCTACCGACGTGCTTCGCACACAGGTGGCTAGCGGGTGTCTGTTTCTCCAACTTTAGTTGAATCGAGTTTGATTACAGCCGATCCTTGTTGAATGTTAAAACAACACTTGACGAAAAATCATTGTGGTTTTGATGCGTAG
Source organism: Aegilops tauschii subsp. strangulata (assembly GCF_002575655.3). NCBI lineage: Eukaryota > Viridiplantae > Streptophyta > Magnoliopsida > Poales > Poaceae > Aegilops > Aegilops tauschii. The sequence continues at coordinate 409,405,060 of NC_053040.3, read as the reverse complement.
GTAAGAACAATTCTTGCTAGAAGCCCGTAGCAGCCACGTAAAACTTGCAACAACAAAGTAGAGGACGTCTAACTTGTTTTTGCAGGGCATGTTGTGATGTGATATGGTCAAGACGTGATGAGATACAAATTGTTGTATGATATGATCATGTTTTGTAAAAGTTATCGACAACTGGCAGGAGCCTTATGGTTGTCGCTTTATTGTATGAAATGCAATCGCCATGTAATTTCTTTACTTTATCACTAAGCGGTAGCGATAGTCATAGAAGCAATAGTTGGCGAGACGGCAACGATGCTACGATGGAGATCAAGGTGTCAAGCCGGTGATGATGGAGATCATGACCACTACAAAAAAAGACACATCCGTGACATTTTGGGCTGAACGAAAAAAAATTCTATCATACTTATGACACTTCTATGACGATAACTGTGACAAAACCCAGTATCATTATAGATGTGGTGGGCTCCTACTTCTATGACAAAAAATCATTGTGGTTTTGATGCGTAGGTAAGAACGGTTCTTGCTAGAAGCCCGTAGCAGCCACGTAAAACTTGCAACAACAAAGTAGAGGACGTCTAACTTGTTTTTGCAGGGCATGTTGTGATGTGATATGGTCAAGACGTGATGAGATATAAATTGTTGTATGAGATGATCATGTTTTATAAAAGTTATCGGCAACTGGCAGGAGCCTTATGGTTGTCGCTTTATTGTATGAAATGCAATCGCCATGTAATTGCTTTACTTTATCACTAAGCGGTAGCGATAGTCATGGAAGCAATAGTTGGCGAGAGGAAAACGATGCTACGATGGAGATCAAGGTGTCAAGCCAGTGACGATGGAGATCATGACGGTGCTTTGGAGATGGAGATCAAAGGCACAAGATGATGATGGCCATATCATGTCACATATTTTGATTGCATGTGATGTTTATCCTTTATGCATCTTATTTTGCTTAGTACGGCGGTAGCATTATAAGATGATCTCTCACTAAATTTCAAGGTATAAGTGTTCTCCCTGGGTATGCACCGTTGCTATAGTTCGTCGTGCCGATACACCACGTGATGATCGGGTGTGATAAGCTCTACAATCACATACAACGGGTGCAAGGCCGTTTTGCACATGCAGAATACTCGGGTTAAACTTGACGAGCCTAGCATATGCAGATATGGCCTCGGAACACTGAGACCGAAAGGTCGAGCGTGAAACATATAGTAGATATGATCAACATAGTGATGTTCACCATTGAAAACTACTCCATCTCACGTGATGATCGGACATGGTTTAGTTGATTTGGATCACGTGATCATTTAGATGACTGGAGGGATGTCTATCTAAGTGGGAGTTCTTAAGTAATATGATTAATTGAACTTTAATTTATCATGAACTTAGTACCTGATAGTTTTTGCATGTCTATGTTGTTGTAGATCAATGGCCTGTGCTACCGTTCCCTTCAATTTTAATGCGTTCCTAGAGAAAGCTAAGTTGAAAGATGATGGTAGAAACTACACGGACTGGGTCCGTAACTTGAGGATTATCCTCATTGCTGCACATAAGAATTACGTCCTAGAAGCACCGCTAGGTGCAAGACCCGCTGCAGGAGCAACTCCGGACGTTATGAACGTCTGGCAGAGCAAAGCTGATGACTACTCGATACTTCAGTGTGCCATCGGCTTAGAATCGGGACTTCAAAGACGTTTTTAACATCATGGAGCATATGAGATGTTCCAAGAGTTGAAGTTAATATTTCAAGCAAATGCCCGAGTTGAGAGATATGAAGTCTCCAACAAGTTCTATAGCTGCAAAATGGAGGCAAATAGTTTTGTCGGTGAATACATACTCAGAATGGCTGGGTACCACAACCACTTGACTCAGCTGGGAGTTAATCTTCCTGATGATAGTGTTATTGACAGAGTTTTTCAATCACTGCCACCAAGCTATAAAGGCTTCGTGATGAACTATAGTATGCAAGGGATGGAAAAGACAATTCCCGAGCTCTTCGCAATGCTAAAGGCTGCGGAGGTAGAAATCAAGAAGGAGCATCAAGTGTTGATGGTTAACAAGACCACTAGTTTCAAGAAAAAGGGCAAAGGGAAGAAGGGGAACTTCAAGAATAACAGCAAGCAAGTTGCTACTCAAGGGAAGAAGCCCAAGTCTGGACCTAAGCCTGAGACTGAGTGCTTCTACAACAAAGGGACTGGTCACTGGAAGCGGAACTGCCACAAGTATTTGGCGGATAAGAAGGATGGCAAAGTGAAAGGTATATTTGATATCCATGTTATTGATGTGTACCTTACTAATGCTCGTAGTAGCACCTGGGTATTTGATACTGGTTTTGTTGCTCATATTTGCAACTCGAAACAGGGGCTACGGATTAAACGAATATTGGCTAAGGACGAGGTGATGATGCGCGTGGGAAATGGTTCCAAAGTCGATGTGATCGCCATCGGCACGCTACCTCTACATCTACCTTCGGGCTTAGGTTTAGACCTGAATAATTGTTATTTGGTGCCAGCGTTAAGCATGAACATTATATCTGGATCCTGTTTGATGCGAGACGGTTATTTATTTAAATCAGAGAATAACGGTTGTTCTATTTATATGAGTAATATGTTTTATGGTCATGCACCCTTGATGAGTGGTCTATTTTTGCTGAATCTCGATTGTAGTGATACACATATTCATAATATTGAAGCCAAAAGATGCAAAGTTAATAATGATAGTGCAACTTATTTGCGGCACTGCCGTTTAGGTCATATTGGTGTAAAGCGCATGAAGAAACCCCATGCTGATGGACTTTTGGAATCACTTGATTATGAATCACTTGGTGCTAGCGAACCATGCCTCATGGGCAAGATGACTAAGACTCCGTTCTCCGAAACAATGGAGCGAGCAACTGACTTGTTGGAAATAATACATACTGATGTATGCGGTCTGATGAGTGTTGAGGCTCGCGGCGAGTATCGTTATTTTCTGACCTTCGCAGATGATTTGAGCAGATATGGGTATATCTACTTGATGAAACATAAGTCTGAAACATTTGAAAAGTTCAAAGAATTTCAGAGTGAAGTGGAAAATCATCGTAACAAGAAAATAAAGTTTCTACGATCTGATCATGGAGGTGAATATTTGAGTTATGAGTTTGGTCATAGTTTCACAACTCACGCCACCTGGAACACCACAGTGTAATGGTGTGTCCGAACGTCGTAACCGTACTTTATTAGATATGGTGAGATCCATGATGTCTCTTACTGATTTACCGCTATCGTTTTGGGGTTATGCTTTAGAGACAGCTGCATTCATGTTAAATAGGGCACCATCTAAATCCATTGAGACAACACCATATGAACTGTGGTTTGGCAAGAAACCTAAGTTGTCGTTTCTTTAAGTTTGGGCCTGCGATGCTTATGTGAAAAAGCTTCAACCTGATAAGCTCAAACCCAAATCGGAGAAATGTGTCTTCATAGGATACCCAAAGGAGACTGTTGGGTACACCTTCTATCACAGATCCGAAGGCAAATATTCGTTGCTAAGAATGGATCCTTTCTAGAGAAGGAGTTTCTCTCGAAAGAAGTGAGTAGGAGGAAAGTAGAACTTGATGAGGTAACTGTACCTTCTCCCGAATTAGAAAGTAGTTCATCACAGAAATTAGTTCCAGTGATTCCTACACCAATCAGTGAGGAAGCTAATGATGATGATCATGAAACTTCAGATCAAGTTACTACCAAACCTTGTAGGTCAACCAGAGTATGATCCGCACCAGAGTGGTACAGTAATCCAGTTCTGGAGGTCATGTTACTTGACCATGATGAACCTACAAACTATGAGGAAGCGATGATGAGCCCAGATTCCGCGAAATGGCTTGAGGCCATGAAATCTGAGATGGGATCCATGTATGAGAACAAAGTGTGGACTTTGGTTGACTTGCCCGATGATCGGCAAGCCATAGAAAATAAATGGATCTTCAAGAAGACTCACGCTGACGGTAATGTTACTGTCTACAAAGCTCGACTTGTTGCGAAAGGTTTTCAACAAGTTCAATGAGTTGACTACGATGAGACCTTCTCACCCATAGCGATGCTTAAGTCTGTCTGAATCATGTTAGCAATTGCCGCATTTTATGATTATGAAATTTGGCAAATGGATGTCAAAACTGCATTCCTTAATGGATATCTTAAATAAGAGTTGTATATGATGCAACCAGAAGGTTTTGTCGATCCTAAAGGTGCTAAGAAAGTGTGCAAGCTCCAGCGATCCATTTATGGACTGGTGCAAGCCTCTCGGAGTTGGAATATACACTTTGATAGGATGATCAAAGCATATGGTTTTATACAGACTTTTGGAGAAGCCTGTATTTACAAGAAAGTGAGTGGGAGCACTGTATCAATTCTAATATTATATGTGATGACATATTGTTGATTGGAAATAATACAAAATTTCTGGATAACATAAAAGGATACTTGAATAAGAATTTTTCAATGAAAGACCTCGGTGAAGCTGCTTATATATTGGGCATCAAGATCTATAGAGATAGATCAAGATGCTTAATTGTACTTTCACAAAGCACATACCTAGATAAATTTTTGAAGAAGCTCAAAATGGATCAGTCAAAAAAGGGTTCTTGCCTGTGTTACAAGGTGTGAAATTGAGCCAGACTCAATGCCCGACCACTGCAGAAGATAGAGAGAAATGAAAGTCATTCCCTATGCCTCAGCCATAGGTTCTATCATGTATGCAATGCTGTGTACCAGACCTGATGTGTGCCTTGCTATAAGTTTAACAGGGAGGTACCAAAGTAATCCAGAAGTGGATCACTGGACAGCGGTCAAGAACATCCTGAAATACCAGAAAAGGACTAAGGATATGTTTCTCGTTTATGGAGGTGACAAAGAGCTCGTCGTAAATGGTTACGTCGATGCAAGCTTTGACACAGATCCGGATGACTCTAAGTCACGAACCGGATACGTATTTATATTGAACGGTGGAGCTGTCAGTTGGTGCAGTTCCAAGCAGAGCGTCGTAGCGGGATCTACGTGTGAAGCGGAGTACATTGCAGCTTCGGAAACAGCAAATGAAGGAGTCTGGATGAAGGAGTTCATACCCGATCTAGGTGTAATACCTAGTGCATCCGGTCCAATGAAAATCTTTTGTGACAATACTGCAGCAATAGCCCTGGCGAAGGAATCCAGATTTCACAAGAGAACTAAACACATCAAGAGGCGCTTCAATTCCATCCGCGATCAAGTCAAGGAGGGAGACATAGAGATTTGCAAAATACATACGGATCTCAATGTTGCAGACCCGTTGACTAAGCCTCTTCCACGAGCAAAACATGATCAGCACCAAGACTCCATGGGTGTTAGAATCATTACTATGTAATCTAGATTATTGACTCTAGTGCAAGTGGGAGACTAAAGGAAATATGCCCTAGAGACAATAATAAAGTTGTTATTTATATTTCCTTATATCATGATAAATGTTTATTATTCATGCTAGAATTGTATTAACCGGAAACTTAGTACATGTGTGAATACATAGACAAACAGAGTGTCCCTAGTATGCCTCTACCTGACTAGCTCGTTAATCAAAGATGGTGAAGTTTCCTAACCATAGACATGTGTTGACATTTGATAAACGGGATCACATCATTAGAGAATGATGTGATGGACAAGACCCATTCGTTAGCTTAGCATAATGATTGTTTAGTTTTACTGCTATTGCTTTTATCATGACTTATACATATTCCTCTAACTATGAGATTATGCAACTCCCGAATACCAGAGGAACACCTTATGTGCTATCAAACGTCACAACGTAACTGGGTGATTATAAAGATGCTCTACAGGTGTCTCCGATGGTGTTTGTTGAGTTGACATAGATCGAGATGAGGATTTGTCACTCCGTGTATCGGAGAGGTATCTCTGGGCCCTCTCAGTAATGCACATCACTATGAGCCTTGCAAGCAACGTGACTAATGAGTTAGTTACGGGATGATGCATTACGGAATGAGTAAAGAGACTTGTCGGTAATGAGATTGAACTAGGTATGAAGATACCGACGATCGAATCTCGGGCAAGTAACGTACCGATGACAAAGGGAATGATGTATGTTGTTATGCCGTTCGACCGATAAAGATCTTCGTAGAATATGTGGGAGCCAATATGAGCATCCAGGTTCCGCTATTGGTTATTGACCGGAGATGTGTCTCGGTCATGTCTACATAGTTCTCGAACCCGTAGGGTCCGCACGCTTAACGTTCTTTGATGATTTGTATTATGAGTTATGTGATTTGATGACCGAAGTTTGTTCGGAGTCCCGTATGAGACCACGGACATGACGAGGAGTCTCAAAATGGTCGAGAGGTAAAGATTCATATATTGGAATGTTAAATTCGGACATCGGAATGGTTCCGAGTGATCCAGGTATTTTTCCGGAGTACCGAGGGGTTACCGGAACACCCGGGGAAGTTAATGGGCCTTAGTGGGCTTTAGTGGAGAGAGGGAAGAAGGGCCATGAGGTGGCGCGCGCCTCCCCCTTGCCCAAACCGATTTGTACAAGGGGTGGGGGCACGCGTTATGAGGACATGTACCTAGGGTAGGATCGCAGGCCTCACCTAAATACCCTCCCCAAGGACATCACTCTAAAGCCAGAAGCATTCGAGGGGTACCATCGCCCACTCGACCAAAAACATTTCCACTCGGAGGAATCAAGATCACTCGACCGTAACAAGAAACACTCGACGGACAGAAGACCTAAAGTCACTCTACACAGCAACGATCGAGCATTAACTCCTAGACTTAATAGCCATTTATAACACTTTATTACGAACGTTACCAGTAACACCCCCCTCTAGATGTACCTTAAATCCCTTGTAACATGGGCTGGTCGGGGTCCTGGCGCACTCTATATAAGCCACCCCGCTCCACATGCACAAGGGTTCGCACCCCTGTAACACACACGCATATAATCCAGTCGACCGCCTCCGGGCTCCGAGACGTAGGGCTGTTACTTCCTCCGAGAAGGGCCTGAACTCGTAAAACTCGTGCGTACAGCTTCTCCATAGCTAGGATCTTGCCTCTACATCCCTACCCCCCATTCTACTGTCAGACTTAGAACCACGACAGTTGGCGCCCACCGTGGGGCAGGTGTCTTAGCGACTTGTTGGAGAAGTTGCAATTTTTCTGATCCCCATCAGCATGGTTTCAGGCGGAGGATTGGCCGAGGGCCACGGGATCCGTCTCGGCGCGCTCGTGTTCGTCGCCGACGACTCCGCTTGGCTCCAAGAAGCTCCACTCGGCGTCGAGGCGCTCCCCGTCCGCGGGGAACACACTTTCGCGCGTGCATCCGCGGCGTCCTCCTGCGGCAGCCGTCGACCCAGTATCGGTCGGCTCCGGTGGCGTCTTCACTCCCTGCTGCCCGCCGGCACAAGCATTCCGGTCGGTCGAGGCTCCAGCGGTGGGTGAGGCACACGGTGGCTCGCTAGTCGGCCACCCCCCAAGTCGCGGCAATCGAGCCCGACGAAACTCTCTATGGCATGTTCGACCTGTCGACTGGCTCCGTTGAGACCACATCCGAGTGCGACAGCAGTGACCCAGCGGCGGAAGTCCTGATGGTCAACGGACCGCGCAGTCCTCCTGGCTTCCCCGCGACGACAGTGGTGATGGCGGAGGCGATCCGTCGTGTGTCCACGAGGAGTACCGCCCCGAGCCCCTCTCTTCGCAGCAGAGGGAAGAGCTTCGCCGCCGTAACATGGATGCACTTCACACTCCTATCGTTGGAGAAACCCTCGAGGCCCGGGCCTTGGAGGAGGTGCGCCTGGCCAATTTGGCTGAGCGCACTCGACTGGAGAATCTCCAGCACGCACTCAACGAGCGTGCGCGGCAGCGAGTTCCTGAATCCAGTCAATGACAACTTTTTCCGCCTCCAACCCAGGTATATCGAACTCCGATCCAGAATCTCACAGCTGCTGCCCGAATAGAAGAGTTGATTCAGCCTTCCCAGTCGGAGGCTGGTAGGGGTTTGATGCAGATCCGGGCTTTGCTTCGGGCGGCGGGGGAGCAGAACACAGCAGTGTCACAGTCTCAGAATAGGATTCATAGTAGATCCGTAATGGCAGACAAAGTTCAGTCGGCTCATAACCCAAGATCACCTCCAAGGCGTGAGGGACGTGGAGATCGACAGGATCAATACAGAAACCGTGAGCAGTATGATCATCGTCGAGTACCCACTCCTCCCCCAAGGAGTGGGTCATACGTGCCTCGGCAACACGATGGCATGCACCCTCACAGTGGTGGGCGAAGGATTCCAGTCGACCCCCGGGAGCCATGCTTTGACGCGAGATCCATTCTTGTTCAAGGTCTGGTTGACAGGAACAGAGCACACAGAGATGGCCACGATAGAGATTACCCGACCGGCATCAGGGTGCATGTTTCAGGTCCCGAGTGTTTCAGCAGAGCCATCAGAGCAGCAGTGATTCCTCCCAACTTCAGGTTGGCGACTGGAGTCAACAAGTTCACTGGTGAGTCCAAGCCTGACACTTGGCTTGAGGACTACCAAGTGGCTGTGCAGATTGGTGGTGGCAATGATGAAGTGGCCATGAAGCACCTTCCTCTGATGTTAGAGGGCTCGGCCAGAGCGTGGTTGAATCAGTTAGCACCTGGCAGTATTTATAGCTGGGAAGAGCTTGCCCGAGTGTTTGTCAGAACATTTGAAGGCACATGCAAACGGCCAGCAGGGCTAACAGAGCTACCGTCTTGTGTGCAGAAGTCGAATGAAACTTTGAGAGATTATATCCAGAGATGGATCACGTTGCACCACACGATGGAGAATGTGTCTGATCACCAAGCAGTTTGTGCCTTCAAGGAAGGCGTCAAGTATCGAGAATTGAATCTGAAGTTCGGTCGGATCGGAGATATGTCTCTGAGTCGAATGATGGAAATTGCCACCAAGTATGCTAATGGTGAAGAGGAGGATCGGCTCCGGAGTGGCAAGCACAAAACAGTCGCCCACGAAACCGGGAGAGGGAACTCCAGTCGGAAGCAGAAGCGCAAAGCCGAGCCAGCTGCTCCCGGAGAAGCCTTAGCCGTGACTCAAGGAAAGTTCAATGGGAAGCCCAAAGGGCCATGGAACCCCAAGAAAGTAAAAGATCAAGATGGAAATGATGTGTTGGATTTACCATGCCACATTCACACCAAAAAAGATGAGGAGGGTAATCTCATTTACCCGAAACATACCACTTGACAATGTCGGCTCCTAATCCAGCAATTCCGAGAGAAACAGCCCAAAGAGAAGGAGAAAGAATCAGACAAAGTTGAGGATAAGGAAGAGGACGATGATGGTTACCCCCACGTCAATTCAACTCTGATGATTTTTGCTGATGTTGAGAGCAAAAGTCGACTGAAAGTCATCAACAGAGAAGTGAACATGGTCGCTCTGGCGATGCCCAGTTATTTGAAGTGGTCTCAGACTGCCATTACATTCGACCAGTCTGATCACCCAGCACACATAGCCACCCCTGGGAGGCAAGCGTTGGTGGTCGACCCAGTCGTCGAAGGCACTCGGTTGACTAAGGTTCTGATGGATGGTGGCAGTGGCCTTAATATACTGTATGCGGAGACCTTGAAGGGAATGAGCATTCCGAGTGTCCAGACTCGGTGAAAGCAATATGAGTTTCCATGGAGTTATTCCTAGCAAGAAGGCTGAGTCACTCGGCCAGATCGCCCTCGATGTGGTTTTCGGTGATTCCAAGAATTACCGCAAAGAAAAGTTGACATTTGAAGTTGTGAGTTTCCAGAGTGCTTATCATGCTATTCTGGGCAGGCCGGCTTATGCACGTTTCATGGCTCGACCATGTTACGTTTACCTCAAATTGAAGATGCCTGGTCCTAAAGGAGTGATCACTATCACTGGCAATCGGAAGAAGGCAGAAGAGTGCTTCCAGAAGGGCTCAAAGATCGCCGATGCGCAAATGGCAGTAGTGGAATTGCAGGAGTATCAAAAAATTGCAGATCCGAGTGATTTGTTGCGAGCTAAGAAGCCTGCCACGGATTCAGCATTTCAGTCGTCTGGTGAAATGAAGTCGATTCATATTCACCCGACCGATCCCAATGCTGCTCCGACTCACATTTCGACAACACTCGACTCCAAATAGGAAGAAGCGCTCATCCAGTTCCTCCGTGAGAACTGGGACATCTTTGCATGGAAACCTTCTGACATGCCGGGTGTTCCCAGGGGGCTGGCTGAGCACCGTTTGCGAGTCGACCCAAAAGTGAAACCAGTCAAAGAACATCTTCGACGGTCCGCTGTACAGAAGAGAAAAGCAATCGGTGAAGAAGTGGCTCGGCTCCTAGCAGCTGAGTTTATCCGAGAGATTTACCACTCCGAGTGGCTAGCCAATGTTGTGATGGTCCCCAAGAAGGATGACTCACTTCGCATGTGCATTGACTTCAAGCATATCAATCGAGCCTGTCCGAAAGATCACTTTCCTCTCCCCCGCATCGATCAAATAGTCGACTCGACTGCAGGGTGTGAGCGCTTGTCCTTTTTGGACGCTTATTCCGGGTATCATCAGATCCGACTGTATGGACCCGATGAGATAAAAACAGCTTTCATCACTCCATTTGGGTGCTTCTGTTATGTCACCATGCCATTCGGCCTGAAGAATGTTGGAGCCACATTCATGAGGATGATTCAGAAGTGTTTACTCACTCAAATCAGTCGGAATGTGGAAGCATACATGGATGACATTGTGCTCAAGTCACGTAAAGGTTCCGACTTGTTGGCTGACCTTGCTGAAACTTTTGCCAACCTCATAAGGTATGATATCAAGCTTAATCCATCAAAGTGCACATTCGGAGTTTCGGGCGGAAAATTACTCGGCTTCCTCATTTCCGAACGGGGGATCGACGCTAACCTAGAGAAAGTTGGTGCCATTCTCCGAATGAAATGCCCTGTGCGTGTGCACGATGTCCAAAAGCTTACAGGTTGTTTGGCCGCCTTAAGTCGATTCATTTCTCGCCTCGGTGAAAAGGCATTGCCTCTTTACCGACTGATGAAGAAGTCTGATAAGTTCGAGTGGACTCCTCAAGCTGATGCAGCATTTGCAGAGCTCAAAGCCCTGCTTTCCACCCAGCCGGTGCTTGCTGCCCCAATCAGCAAAGAGCCTTTACTGCTTTACATTGCAGCCACTGGACAAGTCGTCAGTACAGTACTTACGGTCGAGCGGGAAGAAGAAGGAAAAGCCTATAAGGTTCAGCGCCCAGTATATTATGTTTCTGAAGTTTTGACTCCATCAAAGCAAAGATATCCACATTATCAGAAGCTTGTTTATGGGATTTATATGACCATGAGGAAGGTTGCACATTATTTCTCTGACCACTCCATTACAGTCGTCGGCGACGCTCCATTATCAGAGATTCTGAACAACAGAGATGCAACTGGTCGAGTGGCAAAGTGGGCGATTGAACCCCTTCCCTTGGATATTAAGTTTGAGGCAAAGAAAGCTATCAAGTCCCAAGCAATAGCAGATTTCCTCGCCGAGTGGATCGAACAGCAACTACCGACTCAAGTCCACTCGAAACACTAGACCATGTTCTTTGATGGTTCCAAGATGCTGAATGGTTCCGGTGCTGGGGTGGTACTGGTATCCCCCCGAGGAGACAAGCTCAGATATGTTCTCCAGATTCACTTTGATTCCTCCAATAACGAAGCAGAATATGAAGCACTCTTATATGGGTTGCGTATGGCCATCTCACTCGGCGTCCGTCGCCTCATGGTCTATGGCGACTCAGATTTGGTAGTCAATCAAGTGATGAAGGAGTGGGACGTCAGAAACCCAGCTATGACCGGTTACTGCAATGCAGTGAGGAAGTTGGAAAAGAAGTTTGAGGGGTTAGAGCTCCATCATATACCCCGACTGAAAAATCAAGCAGCCGATGATTTGGCAAAGATAGGTTCCAAGAGGGAAGCCATTCCCAGCAACGTGTTTTTGGAACACATTCATACACCTTCAGTTCAAGAAGATCCTTTCACTGAAGAGCCCCCGCAGCCTAAGAGTGCCACAGATCCGACTGAAGTCAAAGTCCCAGCCGTGGTCGACCTGATCATGGAGGTTTTGGTCATCACTCCCGACTGGACAGTGCCATACATTGCGTATATCCTTAGGAAGGAACTCCCAGAGGATGAAGAAGAGGCTCGACAGATCGTCCGTCGATCCAAGGCCTTTACTGTGATAAGAGGACAACAGTTCAGGGAAAGCGTAACTGGAGTCAGCCAGAAATGCATAACACCAGAAGAAGGTTGAGTGATCCTCAACGACATCCACTCGGGGACCTTTGGTCACCATGCGTCCTCTCGGACCATTGTGGCCAAAGCATACCGAGCTGGATTTTATTGGCCGCGAGCAAATGAAATGGCGAAAGATATAGTCGACAAATGTGAAGGCTGCCAATTTTACTCCAATATGTCCCACAAGCCTGCGTCAGCCCTGAAGACTATTCCACTCGTCTGGCCCTTTGCTGTTTGGGGATTGGATATGGTTGGACCCCTGAGGACTGGTAGGAGCGGCTTCACTCATGTGCTTGTAGCAGTCGACAAGTTTACCAAATGGATTGAAGCCAAGCCTATCAAGAATCTTGAGGCCAGTACTGCCATCAGCTTCATCAGAGAATTGACATTCAGGTATGGAGTTCCGCACAGCATCATCACTGACAACGGGTCGAACTTCGATTCTGATGACTTCAGAGCCTTCTGTGCTTCCCAAGGCACACGAGTCGACTATGCTTCAGTCGCCCACCCCCAGTCGAATGGACAAGCAGAAAGAGCAAATGGCTTGATTCTCAAAGGACTGAAACCCCGACTGATGCATGATCTCAAGCACGCAGCAGGCGCCTGGGTCGATGAACTTCCATCAGTTCTTTGGGGATTGAGGACAACTCCCAATCGGTCGACTGGCCGAACTCCATTCTTCTGGGTTTATGGAGCTGAAGCTGTTCTACCGAGTGACTTGCTTCACAATTCACCCCGAGTCGAGCTCTTCTCTGAAGACGAAGCAGAACAGGCCCGGCAGGACGCAGTCGATCTCCTAGAGGAGGAAAGAGAGATGGCCTTAATACGGTCGACCATTTATCAGCAAGACTTGCGTCGATTCCACGCCAGAAACGTGAGGGGCCGAGCCTTTCAAGAGGGAGACTTGGTTCTTCAAGTGGATCAGCAGAAACCACACAAGCTCGCCCCTGCTTGGGAAGGTCCCTTCATTGTCACCAGAGTTCTCCACAATGGAGCATACCATCTTTACAATGTCGAGCATCAGAAAGACGAGCCACGGGCTTGGAACGCGGAGCTGCTCCGCCCCTTTTATACTTAAGTACTCATTCGGATGAGATGTAATAAGAAATACCTTTGTAGTTTGTTTATCAAAGACAAGAGTTTTACAGTCTTCCTAAATGGTTGTTGTTGCTTTTGTTTGCGTCTGAAATCCCCAAGTGGGTGACTTTGCCACGAATCCGTTTCACCTAAAGTTTGAAAAATCCTACCGAGTGGTGAGCAAGCCTCTCACTCGGGGGCTTAGCCGCGAATCCGTTTCGCCTAAGTTTGAAAAATCCTATCGAGTAGTGAGCAACCCTCCCACTCGGGGGCTTAGCTGCAGTCCAGTACTCGCCTAAGTTTGTAAAATCCTACCGAGTGGTGAGCAACCCTCCCACTCGGGGGCTTAGCTGCAGTCCAGTACTTGCCTAAGTTTGTAAAATCCTACCGAGTGGTGAGCAAGCCTCTCACTCGGGGGCTTAGCTGCAGTCCAGTACTCACCTAAGTTTGTAAAATCCTACTGAGTGGTGAGCAAGCCTCTCACTCGGGGGCTTAGCTGCAGTCCGTACTCGCCTAAGTTTGTAAAATCCTACCGAGTGGTGAGCAACCCTCCCACTCGGGGGCTTAGCTGCAGTCCAGTACTCGCCTAAGTTTGTAAAATCCTACCGAGTGATGAGCAAGCCTCTCACTCGGGGGCTTAGCTGCAGTCTAGTACTCGCCTAAGTTTGTAAAATCCTACCGAGTGGTGAGCAACCCTCCCACTCGGGGGGCTTAGCTGCAGTCTAGTACTCGCCTAAGTTTGTAAAATCCTACCGAGTGGTGAGCAACCCTCCCACTCGGGGGCTTAGCTGCAGTCCAGTACTTGCCTAAGTTTGAAAAATCCTACCGAGTGGTGAGCAACCCTCCCACTCGGGGGCTTAGCTGCAGTCCAGTACTCGCCTAAGTTTGAAAAATCCTACCGAGTGGTGAGCAACCCTCCCACTCGGGGGCTTAGCTGCAGTCCAGTACTTGCCTAAGTTTGAAAAATCCTACCGAGTGGTGAGCAACCCTCCCACTCGGGGGCTTAGCTGCAGTCCAGTACTCGCCTAAGTTTGAAAAATCCTACCGAGTGGTGAGCAACCCTCCTACTCGGGGGCTTAGCTGCAGTCTAGTACTCGCCTAAGTTCGAAGTCCATCCCCATTCACAAGGACGACGAGGTGCAGGTCGACTGCAACCTTCTCCTTCAGAGCTGCGCCACAAGTACAACGTGTGCTCCATCCCAATCTGCAAGGACGACGAGGTGCAGCTCGACTGCGACCTTCTCCTTCGGAGCTGCGCCGCAAGTACAACGTGTGCTCCACCCTTATCCGCAAGGACGACGGGGTGCGGGTTGACTGGAGCATCAACCTCAGAGCTGCATCTCAAGCACAAAGATTATTCCGCGTGAAGAACAAATTCTAGTCAAAGACAAATACAAGCATATTCAGAGATAAATCAAGTTCAGATAAATCCTAAAGTTCAAGAGCACGGATCAAAGTACTCGGGCATTCAGCCCGAAGGAGTTTAACGGTTACAAAATCACTCGGCATTCCGAGGCAAATTTAAGGCAGAGCATAAAAGTTTGTTCACTCCGCAGGAGGAGGGCTGGCAGGCTCGACGAATTCGTCCAGGTCGATCCCGTCAGCAATCCGAGTGGCGGCAGCAATGAAAGTCTCCATGAAGGACTGGAAGTCGTGCCTCTTGGTGTTAGCAACTTTAATCGCCGCCAGCTTCTCTTCCCGAGCTTCTCGACAATGGACGCGAACCAGAGATAGAGCCACATCAGCGCCGCACCGGGCAGAAGACTTCTTCCATTCCTGAATTCGACTAGGAGCTTCATTGAGCCGAGCCATCATAGACTCGAGGTCATTCTGAAGTGTTGCCATGGGCCAGAGAGCTATATCAATCCGCGACATCGCGACTTTCAGTCGGGCGAGATAATCGACAACACCAGTGATGCGGGACTCCAGTCGGAGCACGTTCATGGCAGCTTCATCCTTCACTGGAGAGTTGATGGGGTCCAAGCTTGGTTCAATTCGCCCGGTCTCTTCCTCGAAGTCCCGGCAAAACTCTGCATACACAATTCAAGGGTAAGCCAATGATCATATGTCGAGTCGACAAGAACAAACCAGTCGGATCAAAGGAAACACCTTCAAGCATGACGAACAACTTATTAGCAAGGCTTCCCAGATAATTCTCCAGATCGTTCCTCCTGCGGGCAATACCTTCCATCTTCTCATTCAGATTTTCCTTGTCCTTCTTCAGGCGAGTCGCTTCCTTATTGGCTTCGTCAAGGGCAGTTTTCAGCCTGGAGTTTTCTTCCTCCAATTTGCCGACTGAAGCCAACTTCTGTTCAGCGAGTGCAGTTTTCTCATCAGCTTTTTTCCGCACGGCCGCCAGATCTTGATCCTTTTTTGCCAGAGCTTGGTTCAGTTTCTCTGAAAGAAATAATGTTGGATTCAGAAAAGGCAGAATGAAATCTGGTTCAGGGAAAACTCAGTCGACAGGTCTTCCTTTCCAGCGGCGTCATCCTTGGCCTTCTGCAGTTCTGTCTTGGCCAGCTCCAGATCGAGGTTGGGCTGAATCTGCTGCTTCTCCAGGTCAGCAAAACGAGCTCCAAGATCACAAGATTTCTGCAACCAAAGAACAGGTCAGTCGACTGGTGAAAAGATTGGCTGTTTCAGAGAGGTAAAAAGATAAAGCCAACAAATTCTAAGACTACTGCCGAATCAAACATCCAACAGTAGTCTCGGGGACTACACCCAGTGGGTGCACTTAGCGTGCCCCCACTGGTTCAGTTTACACTCGATAAGGCCTTTCCAGCACGATTTCCAAAAAAAGATCTACACCCAGTGGGTGCACTCAGCGTGCCCCCACTGGTTCAAAGTTCCACTCGACATGGCCCGACCAGACCGAGTGAAGAAATTCAAATTCTGATGCTCAGACCATAGTCGACTGCCCGCAGTCAATTATGGTCTCGGGGACTACACCTAGTGGGTGCACACAGCGTGCCCCCATTGGTCAAAAGATTCAATCGGCAACAACATTATCAGCTCAAAGTGCGAATCCGTTCAGTGACAAATCAAAACACCTAGTGGGTGTACAGATACAAGGCGCAGACAGATGCAAAGATTCTTGGAAAGAAAGTTTTCAGGTACCATATCCTAATAGAACAAGCCAGAAGAGTCAGTCGACGATCTACTAACCTGGACGTTGCTCTGGAGAGCGGAGCTGGCATCATAAGCAGCTTGGCTGGCTTCCCGCACCATCTTCATCTTCTCCATCATAATGCCCGCCTGGCGTATAGCCTCTTTTGCAGCACCCACTTGGTCCTCTGGGACGTGATGTGTAGCAAAAAGTGAAGGTGGATCGGCGGGAGTCTGTGCAGCTGACGAGGAAGGCCGAGCACTCGACAGCGGTATGGCGAAGGAGACGGAAGTCCGATTGGCATCGCCGGTGTCCTGAATTACCGGTTCCGCCACCGGTGTCGATTGAAGCGTCTTGCCAGCGGACGTTTTCCTGTTACTTCTCCCCAAGGGCCTCTATGGCTCGTCCTCATCGTTGTCGGGGAGGTCAATGACCTTGAGGGCTGTAAAAAGATCAGTCGCCAAAGTTTCATCACCCGATTGGATATATCGCAGTTCAATCGACAAATCGAAGACAAAATCACGAGGATTGTTCCCGGATTGGAGGTCACCGCATCTTCCATTTCCTCATCCTCATTCTTATAAGCAGAGGTCCCAGAGGTAGCGGCACTGCCAGTTTCAAGATTCATTCGGTCAAACCAAGGGAAAAATAAACAGCACAGAACGTCGAGTAAAAGCGAAAGAAGAACACTCACGCAGAAGCAACAGGAACGTCAATTTTGATTCTCGGCAGCGCCTTCCGAGTCTTCTGCACTACAACCTTGGACTGCTTTGGAGCTTTTTTAGTTGGTGCCGGAGAGGACGTCCGAGGATGCTTTGACGACTGCCCGGTCTGAACGGTCGCCTTGTCACGGGCGCTCGCCGGGTCGTGAGTAAGTTTGGATCGCCTTTCCCTGCGGGGAGGAGAGTCGACCTCTTCTTCGTCACTCGGGTCATCACTCTCCTCGTCCCCCTCTCCGTCGGAGTGCCACTCGCCACTTTCACCTCCGCTTGCCTCCCCCTCCGGGTCCTGCTCCTGCTCTCCGTTGGGCATCGAATACATTTCAGTAAAGGCCTAGAAGAAAACAAGCAAGACAAAGTCAGTCGGTGAAGCATAAACAGTTGCATGATTAAATCAAGATGACACTCGGTAATTCAGAATCGGACCTTGTCTGGTTCGTAGGATTGGTCAAGTGGAGGGATTCTCCTGGCTCCTGTGGGGTTATCCTTGTTGCCAGTGATACTCTTCAACCACTTCTCCACTGTATCCTCATCGACTTCTTCTGGGTGCACCCGAGTGGAATCTTCAATGCCTGAATACATCCACGTCGGATGGTCGCAGGCTTGAAGTGGCTGAATGCGTCGTCTGAGGAAGACTTCCAGCAGATCCATTCCAGTTACACCCTCACGGATGAGATAGACCACTCGCTCAACCAGCACTTTCACCTCCGCTTTCTCCCCTGGAGTCACTTTCAAGGCGGAGGGCTTCTCTACGCGAGCCATAGAAAAAGGAGGAAGTCCAGTCGACTGACCTGGAGTCGGTTGGTCTTTGCAGTAAAACCAGGTCGACTGCCATCCTCGTACTGACTCAGGAAGAGTTATGGCTGGGAAAGATCTCTTACCCCTCATCTGAATCCCAAGACCCCCACACATCTGGATCACATGGGTCCTCTCGTCACTCGGGTTAGCCTTTTTGACCGACTGGGAGTGACACGTGAAAATGTGCTTGAAGAGACCCCAGTGTGGTCGACAACCTAAGAAGTTTTCGCACAGAGACACGAAAGCAGCAAGATATATGATGGTGTTGGGGGAAAAGTGATGAAGTTGTGCTCCAAAAAAATTCAAGAAAGCCTGAAAAAAGGATACAGAGGCAGAGAAAATCCACGGTCGATGTGAGTGGCAAGGAGGATGCACTCACCCTCCCGCGGTCGATGTTCGGTCTCATCCTCCGGGAGCCGCGGCGATCCATGAGGAATCAGCCCCTCCTCCGCCAGATCGTCGAGGTCATCCTAACTAATCGTCGACCGGATCTAGTCGCCCTGGATCCAGCCGCGCGGCAAACCGGACCGCGACGAGGATCCGCCCCGGCTGGACTTTTTCCCCTTCGCCTTCGTCGTCGCCTTCTTCGCGCGCTCCAGAGCCACCGTCTTTTCTTTCCCCATCGCCGCGAACGGAGCTCGAGCGGAGCGGCGGCGCTGGAGGAGGAGCAGGCGCAGTGGGGAAAACTGAGAAGAGAGGAGAAGAATGAGGACGCACTGTTCAAAAACCCCGGTCCGGCGCCTTATATGGGGTTGCTTCCGAGTGACTGACCTGTAGGCCCGGGCAATCTTATCAAATCCCGCAACAGTCGCGCGCGTGATACGTGGCAAAAAAGGCGGCGCGGGAATCGAGGCACCTTGCCTTATCCAGCCCAATTACTGCGGCCTCCTCCGTCCCGCGCGCTTCCCGAAATTCGAATCCCGCGAGATCCGTGGGCAGCAGAGCAACTTGTCAGTCGGAAGATCCCCACCACATTAGCACTCGGACCTCTTCCAGCAAAAGTTCACTCGACAAAACGAGGAATGGATCAAGGCGACTGAAAAAGAAGTTAGTGTCGCCACCTCGGTTCATTGATCCAAAACAAGACACACCCGAAGCGCGAAAAATGAGTCGGAAGTATTTTCAACTCCTTCTCCACTCAAACCCTGATCCATTCGGGGGCTAATGATGAGGACATGTACCTAGGGTAGGGTCGCAGGCCTGACCTAAATACCCTCCCCAAGGACATCACTCTAAAGCCAGAAGCATTCGAGGGGTAGCATCACCCACTCGACCAAAAACACTTCCACTCGGAGGAATCAAGATCACTCGACCGTAACAAGAAACACTCGACGGACAGAAGACCTAAAGTCACTCTACACAGCAACGGTCGAGCATTAACTCCTAGACTTAATAGGCATTTATAACACTTTATTACGGACGTTACAGTAACGCCCCCCTCTTGATGTACCTTAAATCCCTTGTAACGTGGGCTGGCCGGGGTCCTGGCGCACTCTATATAAGCCACCCCCTCCACATGCACAAGGGTTCGCACCCCCTGTAACACACACGCATATAATCCATTCGACCGCCTCCGGGCTCCGAGACGTAGGGCTGTTACTTCCTCCGAGAAGGGCCTGAACTCGTAAAACTCGTGCGTACAGCTTCTCCATAGCTAGGATCTTGCCTCTACATCCCTACCCCCATTCTATTGTCAGACTTAGAACCACGACAGCGCCACCCTCCTTCCTTCTCCTTCTCCCCTCCTTCCTTTCCCTCTGGTGGAAGAAAGGAAAGGGGGGCGAATCCTGCTTGGACTAGGAGTCCAAGTAGGACTCCCCCCTTGGCGCGCCCCTCCTGGCCGCCGGCCTCTCTCCCTCCCTCATTTATATACGTGGCCAGGGGGCACCCCAAAGCACAACAGACAATCTCTTAGCTGTGTGCGGTGCCCCCTCCACAGTTTAACACCTCGGTCATTTCATCGTAGTGCTTAGGCAAAGCCTTGCGCCGGTAACTTCAACATCACTGTCTCCATGCCGTCGTGCTGACGGAACTCTCCCACGTACTCAACTGGATCAAGAGCTCGAGGGACGTCATCGTGCTGAATGTGTGCTGAACACGGAGGTACCGTATGTTCGGTACTTGGATCGGTTGGACCGTGAAGACGTTCGACTATATCAACCGTGTTACTAAATGCTTCCGCTTTCGGTCTACGAGGGTACGTGGACACACTCTCGCGTCTCGTTGCTATGCATCTCCTAGATAGATCTTGCGTGTTCGTAGGAATTTTTTTTGAAATACTGCGTTCCCCAACACAGGGGGCAACCCAAAGCACAACAGGCAATCTCTTAGCCGTGTGCGGTGCCCCCCTCCACAGTTTAACACCTCGGTCATATCATCGTTGTGCTTAGGCGAAGCCCTGCGCCGGTAACTTCATCATCACCCTCGCCACGCCGTCGTGCTGACGGAACTCTCCCTCGTCCTCAACTGGATCAAGAGCTCGAGGGACGTCATCGTGCTGAACGTGTGCTGAACATGGAGGTACCGTACGTTCGGTACTTGGATCGGTTGGATCGTGAAGACGTTCGACTACATCAACCGTGTTACTAAACGCTTCCGCTTTCGGTCTACGAGGGTACGTGGACACACTCTCCCGTCTCGTTGCTATGCATCTCCTAGATAGATCTTGCGTGATCGTAGGAATTTTTTTGATATACTGTGTTCCCCAATAACATGTAACGTCGGTTGCCCTTCGGTGGTCCTCTATAAAACCGCCTCATGTTGTCGCTCCGGCCTGTTTCGCAAGAGAAAGGTTGCCCTCGCAGTACGGCCTTCCATATCCACCTGTTCTTGCTAGAGCAGGCGGGCTTCCTCTAGCTTCACTCCCTCTGCGAGTTTCTTCGCTGAGCCTTATGTTTTCTATCTCTCTCTCTTTTCCGTTTTCAATTTCCCTTTGAATTGCAAACTGATTCGAAACCAACTCGCTCTCGATCTTTTTACGGGAATTAATAAAAGGTCCAATAATTATTTAGGACTTATAGGTATTGTTTTCCTACCTAAATAAAATTTATCCTTAGTTGAAATATTTCCTTTGCATGTTTGAATTGACTCAAAAAATCACATTCACTCAAATATTTTTTGAAAAAATAACAGAGGGTCAAAATATTATTCGGGGATTAAGAGCAATATTTTTTTGCCAAATTAATATTTGAATTGTCACCCTATTTTACGACATTAATTCATTCCATAATTCTTTTAGCTTTCAATTTAATTCCCAAATTAATTTTACAGTTTCAATATTATTTAGGATTTATGGTATTTTATTTTTGACCCAAATTATTTAAACAGAAGATAACAACATTTGTGAGCTCAAATTTTGTTTTATAAATTAACCCCTAAATGACAATTTATAGTTCTAAATAATTTCAAAATTGTGTAGCCACATTTTCAATCAATTCAATCAACTCCTAGTCAAAACTAGTTATTATCAAGCAATCACAATCAAAACTGATTGTTTTTAATTCCCTTTGATTATTTTTTAACATTCCAAGTTTGGGAAAAAATGGATGTGAAAATATATGTCTTGATATGATCGTCAGAAAGACCAATCGACAACAAAGTATTGAAAGCGCATCAAGGAGAGTTTAGGCGTAGAACGGATCGTACCCTCAAATCTCTCATATACCAATGGGGTATCATTCAGGGGATGTGTAGCCATTGGGCGGGTTGTAAGGATAAAGTGAAGCATACTCCTCCTAGCGGTGTTGCCATTTATCAGTATGTAAGAAATCTTATTGTTTTTTAATTGCCACATTTGCATTACTTTGAGCATTCTTATCAATTTGTGCATGTGCAAGTTTTAGGATGGATAGCCCAAGAGAGGTACAAACAAATGCTCAAGTTAAAGGTCAAACCGTTTGACTTCCAGCATTGTTGGGGCTTGTTGGAAGATCACGAGAAGCGGAAGACGAGGAATTATGACGACAATCCAAAAGCGAGGAAAGTGCTGATGGAAATATGCCCTAGAGGCAATAACAAAATGGTTATTATTATATTTCATTAATCATGATAAAGGTTTATTATTCATGCTAGAATTGTATTGACCGGAAACTTAAATACATGTGTGGATACATAAACAAATATTGTGTCCCTACTGAGCTTCTACTAGATTAGCTCGTTGATCAAAGATGGTTAAGGTTTCCTAACCATAGACATGAGTTGTCATTTGATAACGGGATCACATCATTAGGAGAATGATGTGATGGACAAGACACATCCGTTAGCTTAGCATATGATCGTTCAGTTTATTGCTACTGCTTTCTTAATATCAAATACATGTTCCTTCGACCATGAGATCATGCAACTCCGGATACCGGAGGAATACCTTGTGTGCTATCAAACGTCACAACGTAACTGGGTGATCATAAAGATGCTCTACATGTATCTCCGAAGGTGTTTGTTGAGTTGGCATGGATCGAGATTGGGATTTGTCACTCCGTGTGACGGAGAGGTATCTCTGGGCCCTCTCGGTAACACACATCATAAGAAGCTTGCAAGCAAAGTGACTAAGGAGTTAGTTACGAGATGATGTATTACGAAGCGAGTAAAGGACTTGCCAGTAATGAGATTGAACTAGGTATGGAGATATCGACGATCGAATCTCGGGCAAGTAACATACCGACAGACAAAGGGAATTACGTATGTCGTCATAAAGGTCCGACTGATAAAGATCTTCGTAGAATATGTAGGAACCAATATGGGGATCCGGGTCCCGCTATTGGTTATTGACCGGAGAAGTGTTTCGATCATGTGTACATCATTCTCGAACCCGTAGGGTCCACACGCTTAACGTTCGTTGACGTATAGTATTATATGACTTATGTGAGTTGGTGACCAAATGTTGTCCGGAGTCCCGGATGAGATTACAAACATAACGAGGAGCTCTGGAATGGTCCGGAGATAAAGATTGATATATAGGACAATACTATTTGGTCTCTGAAAAGGTTTCGGAATGCATCGAGTATTTATCGGATCACCGAAGGGGTTCCGAGAGGCCACGGGAGCATATTGGGCTAAACTGGCCAACGAGGGAGAGCACACCAGCCCACATAGGGCTGGCGTGCCCCTCCTCATGGCAGGCGGCCCTAGGGAAGGAACGGAGAGGGCTAGCCCCCTCTTTCCTTCTCTTCCATATGTTGGGAAAGGAAAGGGGGGGGGCTCCCCTCCTGCCTCCCCCCCCCCCCCCCAAGTGCCAGGAAGGAAAGGGGACGCGACCAGGGCAGGCGACCAGGGAAGCCGCCGGCCCCCCTTGGGGGCGCCCTAGGGCTGCCTCCCCCTCCCCCACCTATATATATGAGAGGAGGGAGAGGGGCAACATACACCACGATCCCAAGCCGTGTGTGACGCCCCGTCTTCCTCTAGTTCTAGTTCCTCCTCCACCCACGTCTATTGTTCTTGGCGAAGCCCTGCGGATAGTTTCACCACCTCCGTCACCATGCATTCGTGCTGCCGGAACTCATCGACTACTTCGCCTCTCTTGCTGGATCGAGAAGGCGAGGACGTCATCGAGCTGAACGTGTGTTGAACGTGAAAGTGTCGTACGTTTGGTACTTGATCGGGACGGATCTTGAAGGTGTACAACTACATCAACCGCGTTGATAAACGCTTCCGCTTAGCGATCTACAAGGGTATGTAGATGCTCTCCCCCTCTCGTAGCTATGCATCTTCATGGATAGATCCTGCGTGTGCGTAGATTTTTTATTTATTTTCCATGCAACGTTCCCTAACAAGTGCGCCAATTTGTCAGTGGAGATGGAGAACATCACATATGATGTTGATGGAGAGGAAAGTGCAAAAGTGCCTAGAAGTACCACTCCGACGACAGGCATGATCGGCCCGACGGTAGGAAATAAGAAAAGCGGCGACTAAAGAGAGAAGGAGAGATGGAGACGATGAAAAAAAGACTGATGAGTTGAGGAGGATAGAAAAACGAGTACGTAGGGAATAGTAAACAAGAAAAACTAGAGATGAATGAGAGGACAACAATAAAAAAGGGCGAGTGGGATGAAATGTAATAGAGTAGACGACGTCAGAAGGAGATAGAGGCGTGTAGGCTCCAAAGTAAGGACGATCGGACGAGAGCTGATCGCATAACTAAGCATAAATGGTTCATCATGTTGGGTTCGAACATAATGGATCAAGCGGCACGAGATTCTTGGTCATTGCAGCGATATTTAATCATGCCTTTTGAGGAAGCTCGAAGGAGAGAACCACGGGAACATGTGATTGTACATTGTCCCCGGTGAAATGCTTTTATTCATGCAACTTCTCAAAAATTATATGCATGTTTGCTTGATGTGCTAAACGTTTAATTTTGAAGGGAACCACTGAAATATGACGACTGTGAGTTTGCATGAAACCAGTCCAGCCTTCATACCCATACGAATCACGCTCGACGTGGCGAATGCCGATCCCCGATACGGCGACGCTCCTAGAAATTCTCTAAGAATGGCAAAACAGCTATAGTGGAAAGGTAGCTACTGTTGTCGACGGATGTGACGGTAACAAAAGGTGACCGCGAGTGCTGAGTGCTGGCGATTGAGTTGGGTAACGAAACCACCAGAGCTAGCTAGGGCCGGACGGACGTGACATGAGATCGATGGCCCGTGATCACACATAGATTGCAAAGCGAACGCCGGCCAACACCATCATGGCGCGGATCGCTAGTGGTTTCCGGTGGACGGATCATGGATCTGCCCCCTGCCCCGCCCCGCCCCCGTTTCTTTAACTAGCTTATCCTCCCCCTTTTCCTCCACTATCATTCCATTGCCAACTTCCATCCAAGCCAGTAGCCTTCTACAGCCTTCCCCTGCCGCGGCCATGGCACGACGGCAGCAACACGGCGACATGGCACGTCCTATCCGTCTGACAGTGCCAATGCCATTGTGCCATGCCACTGCGCACCGATGCTCAGAGGTTCGGTCGGTTCCTGTGCGTCTCAAGCAAACGCCGGCGGGGGCTGACGCGTAGGCCGGAATGGACCGGGGAATATTTGGATTGGAAGGAGTACGATGCACCGGTTGGAAGCAAAGGCTGCAGGGGAGGAGATGGAATGGTGATACGGTCGAACAGGTGTGTGATGGATCGAGGAGGACGAAGGGAATGTTGGCACGTACGATGGCGCCGGCGCCGACGAGTGGGAATGGTTCGCAAGTCAGCGTTGGTGCGTGCGAGGTGATGTGTGGGAGCGTGACGTGCGTGCGTGGACCCTGAGCTCAACCAACGCTTGCGCTTTGCATGGCTTGCTCGCTAGCTAGCTACCGACTCGGGATAGGATAAACGCGTGTTGAGTCTTTGCCGTTGCTCCGGTCAGAAAAGAGGTCTCGAGTGTTGTGGTGGGTTTTGGACGGTTGTTTGTACGTACTCCCTCCGTCCGAAAATACTTGTCAGCAAAATGAATGTATCTAGACGTATTTTAATTTTAAATATATTCATTTTTATCCATTTATGCGACAAGTATTTCTCTAGATACATCCATTTATGCGACAAGTATTTCCGGACGGTGGAAGTACGTGTGTATCTGTGCCCAGGTTTTTGCACTGTCTCGGCGGTGCCCGGTCGTTCCTGAAAGCTTTGTCCTGGTAGCTGTGAAAATTTGCTTGCTTTCCTCTGGTAACAGAAAATTTTATTTTGTTTTTTCGTTCTGGAGAAGAAAAGAATATACGCGTAGCGTCTGTGTGAGCGTGAGAGAAACACTGCCCGTGAGTTGTGACAATCGTATCAACACCGACATTTTTTTCATGTGTCTAGCTATCATCTAGATGAGAAAATAATTATGTCTCATCCAACTTCTACAGCGTTGGATTTTAAAAACGAAAAGTCTAACGCCCACACGTATGGGCGTTAGCCAACTCGCGCACACGCATCCGTTGCCGTCCAGTAGCTACTGCACGAATCTTGACACGATCTGGCTGATTTCGTGTGCCACGTAGGACAAGTCGATTGTGTGGTGTGTAAGAGGGGTTGCCCGCACGCCGGTTTCCTCTCCGCGGTCAACGGTTGCCACTCGGGGGCGTGCGGTGGGACTGCGGTTGCGCCCGCACGCGTCGCCCGGATGCGGTTGCCGTCTAGCACGGCATACTTCACACCCCCATCGTGCGCGGTTCCATTTACTCCCCCCACTTCTCTACTCACCCAACCCACCATCCGCAGCAGTTCATTCGATTGGAGGAGAAGCCGATAGGAGGAGGAGGCGGCGGAGGCGGAAGAGTCGACGGCATTCGCGGCCGTCGGTGAGGCTCGCCGGACCAGAGAGTCTACGCCGGAGTGCCCGCAGCTTGAAGGTAATGCTCCTCCCCGCGCTGACATTCCTCCCTGCATTTTCCCCTCTCCCCTCTGCGGTGGATTTCTCCGCTCGAGATTCATAGTGATTACGGCGTAATCGCGGTGCTCCGGCGTTCCCGTCAGCGGCGGAGTCCCGTGTTTGCCGTTTAGGATGGCATTGCGCAGGTTCGTCGCCGCCGAGGTGGCAGTGATGCCGGTGTGGCTCGCCATGTCCGCAACCACATCCGAGTGTTGCGGTTCGATTTGAGCCGGCGTTTTTGTAGTTGTTAGTCATGCATTGCCCTGAAATGCTGTTGCCATTGGTGCAGGAAGTTTTTTGTTGGTTAATTTCAGGGTTTGGTAGTTGGGATTGAACCCTAGATCTAGGTAGTTGTGTTTCAAAGTGAATTACAAAGGCAGCCATAGTAGTTCCAGGAACTGTATGCACTGGAAGGCAACTAATTTCGTGATCAACCGTGTCAGTTGCCACAAACATGCTTGCCATGTGGCAACTAATTTTGTGAACACACAATGGCTGTTGCCATGCTGTAGGCAGCATAATGGGGTAAATTCACTGTATTGTAAACTGAATTTGCGTTTTGCCTTTTGACTTGTGATATATGAACATACATGGCAACTCGTTTTTAATACGAGGTCAGGGTGTGTGTTTGCCAGATTTACATGCTGTGTGGTGGATGTTTTTATGCACTTTTAACATGGCAATTTGAACCTACCACACTTGCCTGTGAAGATATGGCAACTCATTTTTATATCAGGACTGGGTGTCAATTGCCACATTATATGTTTGTGCATTGTAGTATGTATCCCTTTTTGTTTCTAGTTTCTTTTGCGTTAACATGGCAACTTCAACATTTTGTTAAATTGCCTTATGAACTGTAGATTTTTAATGAAGCCAATGTGTTTAGTTGCCACATTTATCGTTGGACAATCGTAGGGGGTGTGGGTGTTCATAGTTACGTACTGTCTTGAAATGCTATTTTGCGAGCAGTGCAGGAAGTTTTTTGTTGGCGAATTTCAGGTTATGATAGTTGCCAATGAACCCTAAATCCAGGTAGTTGTTTTTCAAAGTGCAGTAAGAAGGCAGACATGATAGTTTCAGTAACTATCTGCACTGGATGGCAACTAATTCCCTGATCAACTGTGTCAGTTACCACAAATATGTTTTCCATGCAGCAACTTTTTGTGTGCACACAATATGGCTGTTGCCATGCTGTAGGCCTGATAAAGTGTAGTAAATAGGTAGTCATGGCAGTTTCAGTAAGTATGTGCACTGGAAGGCAACTAATTTCCTGATCAAATGTGTCAGTTGCCGCATAGTATGATTATATGTGGCAAGTATTTCTGTTACCACACTAAGGATGTTGCCATGATATAGGCAGGATAATGCGGCAAATTATGTTTACGATATACTCACTTTTTGTGTTTGCCCATACTGACTTGTGATATCTGAACATATTTTTGACCGTACTACATGGCAACTCATTTTTTAATATGAGGTCAGTTTGTGAGTTGCCACATTACATGTTGTTGATGTTGGGGAACGTAGCAATTTCAAAAAAATTCCTACGCACACGCAAGATCATGGTGATGCATAGAAACGAGAAGGGAGAGTGTTGTCCACGTACCCTCGTAGACCGACAGCGGAAGCGTTATCACAACGCGGTTGATGTAGTCGTACGTCTTCACGATCCGACCGATCAAGTACCGAACACACGGCACCTCCGAGTTCTACACACGTTCAGCTCGATGACGTCCCTCGAACTCCGATCCAGCCGAGTGTTGAGGGAGAGTTTCGTCAGCACGACGGCGTGGTCACGATGATGATGTTCCACCGACGCAGGGCTTCGCCTAAGCTCCGCAACGGTATTATCGAGGTGTAATATGATGGAGGGGGGCACCGCACACGGCTAAAATATCGTATATCAATTGTGTCCATGGGGTGCCCCCCTGCCCCGTATATAAAGGAGCAAGGGGGAGGCCGCCGGCCTAGGGAGGAGAGGCGCGCCAGAAGGGGGAGTCCTACTCCCACCGGGAGTAGGACTCCTCCTTTCCTTGTTGGAATAGGAGAAGGGAAGGGAGAAGGAGAAAGAAGGAAGGGGGCGCCCCCCTTCCCTGGTCCAATTCGGACCAGATCATGGGGAGGGGCGCGGCCACCTTTTGAGGCCTTTCTCTCCTTTCCCGTATGGCCCATTAAGGCCCAATACGAATTCCCGTAACTCTCCGGTACTCCGAAAAATACCCGAATCACTCGGAACCTTTCCGAAGTCCGAATATAGTCGTCCAATATATCGATCTTTACGTCTCGGCCATTTTGAGACTCCTCGTCATGTCCCCGATCTCATCCGGGACTCCGAACTCCTTCGGTACATAAAAACTCAATAAAACTGTCATCGTAAAGTTAAGCGTGTGGACCCTACGGGTTCGAGAACTATGTAGACATGACCGAGATACCTCTCCGGTCAATAACCAATAGCGGGACCTGGATGCCCATATTGGCTCCCACATATTCTACGAAGATCTTTATCGGTCAGACCGCATAACAACATACGTTGTTCCCTTTGTCACCGGTATGTTACTTGCCCGAGATTTGATCGTCGGTATCTCGATACCTAGTTCAATCTCGTTACCGGCAAGTCTCTTTACTCGTTCCGTAACACATCATCCCGCAACTAACTCATTAGTCACAATGCTTGCAAGGCTTATAGTGATGTGCATTACCGAGTGGGCCCAGAGATACCTCTCCGACAATCGGAGTGACAAATCCTAATCTCGAAATACGCCAACCCAACAAGCACCTTTGGAGACACCTGTAGAACACCTTTATAATCACCCAGTTACGTTGTGACGTTTGGTAGCACACAAAGTGTTCCTCCGGTAAATAGGAGTTGCATAATCTCATAGTCAGAGGAACATGTATAAGTCATGAAGAAAGCAATAGCAACATACTAAACGATCGGGTGCTAAGCTAACGGAATGGGTCAAGTCAATCATGACATTCTCCTAATGAGGTGATCTCATTAATCAAATGACAACTCATGTCTATGGCTAGGAAACATAACCATCTTTGATTAACGAGCTAGTCAAGTAGAGGCATACTAGTGACACTCTGTTTGTCTATGTATTCACACATGTATTATGTTTCCGGTTAATACAATTCTAGCATGAATAATAAACATTTATCATGATATAAGGAAATATATAATACTTTATTATTGCCTCTAGGGCATATTTCCTTCAGTCTCCCACTTGCACTAGAGTCAATAATCTAGTTCACATCGCCATGTGATTTAACATCAATAATTCACATCACCATGTGATTAACACCCATAGTTCACATCTCTATGTGACCAACACTCAAAGGGTTTACTAGAGTCAATAATCTAGTTCACATCGCTATGTGATTAACACCCAAAGAGTACTAGGGTGTGATCATGTTTTGATTGTGAGATAATTTTAGTCAACGGGTCTGTCATATTCAGATCCGTAAGGATTTTGCAAATTTCTATGTCTACAATGCTCTGTACGGAGCTACTCTAGCTAATTGCTCCCACTTTCAATTTGTATCTAGACTGAGACTTTAGAGTCATCTAGATTTAGTGTCAAAACTTGCATCGACGTAACCCTTTACGACGAACCTTTTTGTCACTTCCATAATCGAGAAACATTTCCTTATTCCACTAAGGATAATTTTGACCGCTGTCCAGTGATCTACTCCTAGATCACTATTGTACTCCCTTGCCAAAATCAGTGTAGGGTATACAATAGATCTGGTACACAGCATGGCATACTTTATTGAACCTATGGCCAAGGCATAGGGAATGACTTTCATTCTCTTTCTATCTTTTGCCGTGGTTGGGCTTTGAGTCTTTACTCAATTTCACACCTTGTAACACAGGCAAGAACTCTTTCTTTGACTGTTCTATTTTGAACTACTTCAAAATCTTGTTAAGGTATGTACTCATTGAAAAATTTATCAAGCGTCTTCATCTATCTCTATAGATCTTGATGCTCAATATGTAAGCAGCTTCACCGAGGTCTATCTTTGAAAAACTCCTTTCAAACACTCCTTTATGCTTTGCAGAATAATTCTACATTATTTCTGATTAACAATATGTCATTCACATATACTTATCAGAAATGTTGTAGTGCTCCCACTCACTTTCTTGTAAATACAGGCTTCACCGCAAGTCTGTATAAAACTATATCCTTTGATCAACTTATCAAAGCGTATATTCCAACTCCGAGATGCTTGGACCAGTCCATAGATGGATCGCTGGAGCTTGCATATTTTGTTAGCACCTTTAGGATTGACAAAACCTTCTGGTTGTATCATATACAACTCTTCTTTAATAAATCCATTAAGGAATGTAGTTTTGTTTATCCATTTGCCAGATTTCATAAAATGCGGCAATTGCTAACACGATTCGGACAGACTTAAGCATAGATACGAGTGAGAAACTCTCATCGTAGTCAACATCTTGAACTTGTCGAAAACATTTTTGCGACAATTCTAGCTTTGCAGATAGTGACACTACTATCAGCGTCCGTCTTCCTCTTGAAGATCCATTTAATCTCAATGGCTCGCCGATCATTGGGCAAGTCAATCAAAGTCCATACTTTGTTCTTCATACATGGATCTCATCTCAGATTTCATGGCCTCAAGCCATTTTGCGGAATCTGGGCTCACCATCGCTTCTTCATAGTTCGTAGGTTCGTCATGGTCTAGTAACATAACCTCCAGAACAGGATTACCGTACCACTCTGGTGCGGATCTTACTCTGGTTTACCTACGAGGTTTGGTAGTAACTTGATCTGAAGGTACATGATCATCATCATTAACTTCCTCACTAATTGGTGTAGAAGTCACAGGAACAGATTTTTGTGATCCAATAAGGGAGCAGGTACAGTTACCTCATCAAGTTCTACTTTCCTCCCACTCACATCTTTCAAGAGAAACTCCTTCTCTAGAAAGGATCCATACTTAGCAACGAATGTCTTGCCTTCGGATCTGTGATAGAAGGTGTACCCAACTGTCTCCTTTGGGTATCCTATGAAGACACATTTCTCCGATTTGGGTTTGAGTTTATCAGGATGAAACTTTTTCACATAAGCATCGCAACCCCAAAATTTTAAGAAACGACAACTTTGGTTTCTTGCCAAACCACAGTTCATAAGGCGTCGTCTCAACGGATTTTGATGGTGCCCTATTTAACGTGAATGCAGCTGTCTCTAATGCATAGCCCCCAAAACGATTAGTGGTAAATTGGTAAGAGACATTATAGATTGCACTATATCCAATAAAGTACGGTTATGACGTTCGGACACACCATTATGCTGTGGTGTTCCAGGTGGCATGAATTTGTGAAACTATTCCACATTGTTTTAACTGAAGGCCAAACTCGTAACTTAAATACTCTTCTCCACGATCAGATCGTAGAAACTTTATTTTCTTGTTACGATGATTTTCTGCTTCACTCTGAAATTATATGAACTTTTCAAATGTTTCAGACTCTTGTTTCATTAAGTAGATATACCCATATCTGCTCAAATCATCTGTGAAGGTCAGAAAATAATGATACCTGCTACGAGCCTCAATATTCATCGGACCACATACATCTGTATGTATGATTTCCAACAAATTTGTTGCTCTCTCCATAGTTTCGGAGAACAGCGTTTTAGTCATCTTGCCCATGAGGCACGGTTCGCAAGCATCAAGTGATTCATAATCAAGTGATTCCAAAATCCCATCAGTATGGAGTTTCTTCATGCGCTTTACACCAATATGACCTAAACGGCAGTGCCACAAATAAGTTGCACTATCATTATTAACTTTGCATCTTTTGGCTTCAATATTATGAATATGTGTATCACTACGATCGAGATCCAACAAACCATTTTCGTTGGTGTGTATGACCATAGAAGGTTTTATTCATGTAAACAGAACAACAATTGTTCTCTAATTTAAATGAATAACCGTATTGCAATAAACATGATCAAATCATATTCATGCTCAACGCAAACACCAAATAACACTTATTTAGTTTCAACACTAATCCCGAAAGTACAGGGAGTGTGCGATGATGATCATATCAATCTTGGAACTACTTCCAACACACATCGTCACCTCGCCTTTTACTAGTCTCTGTTTATTCTGCAACTCCCGTTTTCGAGTTACTACTCTTTAGCAACTGAACCAGTATCAATTACCGAGGGGTTGCTATAAACACTAGTAAAGTACACATCAATAATCTGTATATCAAATATACCTTTGTTCACTTTGCCATCCTTCTTATCCACCAAATAGTTGGGGTAGTTCCGCTTCTAGTGACCAGTCCCTTTTGAAAGGATCTAGATGACGACTAGAGGGGGGTGAATAGGCGTTTTAAAACTGTTACAGATTTGGCTTTATCCTAATGCGGAATTAAACTAAACGGATACCTTTCAAGCACAAATCCTAAATATGCTAGGCTCAACTAAGTGCACCAACAACCTATGTTAAACAAGATAGGCACTTAAGGAAACTAGCAAGCACAAACTATATCACAAGATATGGAAATGTAGGAACAACTAAGCAATTCAACTAGCACAAGATATATCAATATGAGCAAGTATGAATTGCGGTAAGTAAAGGGTGTGGGTAAGAGATAACCACAAGTGAGTCGGAGACGCGGATTTATCCCGAAGTTCACACTCGTGAGAGTGCTAATTTCCGTTAGAGTGGTGCCGAAGCCAAAGCTCCGGGGCGTCACCAAGTGACTCACCGTATTCTCCTTTTCGAGTCACCCCCAACGGATGAGCCTCGATTCACTCGGGGTTGGTCTTGAAGGCGACCACCACACCTTTACAAACTTCTCTTGAGCACACCACAAACAAGGAAGCTTCCGGAGGAACTTGACCACCTAAGCCACTTCAACACCCTTCCCCGGAGCACACCACAAGAGGAAGCTTCCGGGGGAACCTTGGCCACATAGGCCTCTTTCACAATCTTCTCAATGTATCACCAAACCGTCTAGGAGGCGGAGGCCTCCAAGAGTAATAAACTCACGGGCTCACACTCGAACAAATCGATGCAGGGAGCTCAAACCAATGCAACAAATGCAATGCAAGGTCAAGCAACAAATTCTCAACTCACTCTCTCAATCTCATAAGATGCACTCTTGAAAGTAGGAGATTGAAGAGAGGGGATGCTTTGGATATGATCAACAAATGGCTCACTAATCCATCCACAAATCCCCCTTCACATAGAGGGGAGATAGGGGTTTGGGAGAGGTGGAGAGAGGCTCAAAATGGTGTTTAGAATGTGTGTGAACCAACCCCCAACCGGTGGGAGGAAAGGGCCCTTAAATAGCCAAACTCAGAAACTAGCCATTGGGGCTCCAACGGGCATTTCCTGGGCACCCCGTGCGCACGAGGGTTGAGACCCCGTGTGCACGGGGTCCCGTGTGCACGGTACGAGCCCGTGTGCACGGAGTACCCAGAATTCTGGACACCCCGTGTGCACGGGGGTCAAAGACCCCGTGCACACGGGGTCCCCAGGACAGCCAGCAGCAGCCCACTAAAACATCGATAACTTGGGCATACGGACTCCGAATACGATGATCTTGGGCTCGTTTTGAAGCTATGGAAAAGCCCAAGGTCCTCACATAGAGAACCACCCAAGATCAACAAGAAAGAATGATGCAAGTAATGCAAAGGTTTGAGCTCTCTACATGCGACGTGATCAAGCTACTTGCCCGAGAATCCCTCTTGATAGTACGGCTATCAAACCTATAATCCGGTCTCCCACCAAGCACTATGAGACCGGCAAAACTAGGAAAACCTAGCTAAGGTATACCTTTGCCTTGCACATTCAACTTGAGCTTGATGATGACTTTAATGCTTGCCTCAAGTTGGAATCCCTTTCTTGTCCACGACCACTTGGTGAAGATACTCGAATTGCTTCCTCATGATGCAATGAGGGAAGCCTTATCTCAAGCCCATCTTCACATGCACATTAGCATAATGTGGACCGCAAGCTTCAAAGCATATAACCT
Source organism: Aegilops tauschii subsp. strangulata (assembly GCF_002575655.3). NCBI lineage: Eukaryota > Viridiplantae > Streptophyta > Magnoliopsida > Poales > Poaceae > Aegilops > Aegilops tauschii. The sequence goes on along the minus strand of NC_053040.3, from coordinate 409,370,723 downwards.
CCGGCTTCTCATCTTGCACCTGGACTCCCCGAACTCGATGACCATCACCACTTGATGTCATCTCATCTTGCACTTGGACTCCTTGAATCCGATGACCATCACCACTTGATGTCATCCACACATAGGCTACACGAGATCTTTCCTTTTGATGCAAGCCATACCACTAGATCACTTGATCTCACGTGGTACATTGTTTGTGCTTTGTGAGTTGACCACTTAGATATACTCTTCGAGCTTCATCTTGGTCAACCAACATCTTTACTTCAAGCTCCATCTTGGTTTCTTGAAAGCCACAATGAACTCTTCATTTCACTTCATTGCTTCAAGACAATATCACCAAAGACTCTTTCATGACCATATCAAGTTCCACTATGAATATCATCTTGGTCACCACTTGCCCTTCTAAAAACTCCATCCCAAACTCTTGAGAGGCATAATGAATTCGTCACTCTAGTTGCTTGCTTCAAGACTTGATCAACATGATCTTGTCTTGAGAGGCATAATGAATTCTTCACTCTAGTTGCTTGCTTCAAGGCTTGATCAACCGAAACCCAACACATGAGCTCACCATGATCTTGTCTTGAAACCATAACTCGAATTCTTCTCTTTGGTTATTCTCTCAAGCCTTGATCCTCAGAAGACCAACTTGAAACCTCGCTGGATATGGAATCTCGAGAGCCAACACCTAGGCCCCGTGAGCACGGGGTATCCAGAGAGTTGACACTCGACCCCGTGCGCACGGTATAAGCCCGTGTGCATGGGGTATCCAGAGAGGGATACCATGAGGACTTCTTCAGATGCTTTGATGGCAATCTTCACATAACAACCCAAAGAACTTCAAGCATCACTATGGAACATATCTCCATATAAGATCCAATGCACTTGATGCTCCATAGGAATTGTCATTTAATACCAAAGCTTAGAGAAAATATAACTTCATCTATATGGACTTCATCCTTGATTCCATCCAATATCCTTGAGGCATTATCTTCATATATATGGACTTCATCCTTGATTCCATCCAATATCCTTGAGGCACCATCTATGGACAAAACCTTCAAATATATCTCACTGAAAACATTAGTCCATAGAGATTGTCATTCAATTACCAAAACCACACTTAGGGGCTACATGCCCTTTCAATCTCCCCCATTTTGGTAATTGATGACAATCTCAACAAGAGGGTTTATATAATGAATTTAAAACAAGTATGCAATCTATCTGAGAATAAATTGAATACTTGAGGTGGTTTTGATAGCCTCAAATATCACAAAGATAGTTGATGTTATCAAAACCGGTTGTACTAGCATCGAAATACTACACAAGAATTTGATGCTAGTAGAACCACACCATATAGAGCAAACTCCCCCACAATATATGCATGGAAGAACTTGGTGGAGTTTCCTCTATATACACATCCATGCAACAACCACAACAAATGTAGATATGCATGAACCAACCTACTTCACCTAAACCCTCTAAACTTCTCCCCCATTGGCAACAAGTGCCAAAATGGAGAAAAAATCTAGAAGACCAATATAGTATGAGCTCCTCCTTAATTTGTGCATTTCTCATATTGTGAGTGGAATCAAATGCACATATCCAGTTACGAACAAATGAAGAAATTCACACTATATTGAGGATCCATAAATTGCACCAAAAAGATATTATGATATGAGCATAGGAGTGTTCTAAAGAACATAGAGAAGCTCCCCATGATTTGTGCATTATTTAGTTTTGTACTTGGATACAACGTGCACATAATAGGATCATCACTTGACTAAACAAGGGTCCAAAATATATCCAACAACTCATGAGTGCAATGATATATGCAATACATACAAGCACTCACTACTCAACCTCTTACCGGATCCACCAAAGAATAAAAAGAGACAATTCCAAGGACCGGCAAGGAAACGAAAGGATATCAAAGAGGGATATGCACTTTCTCATGTGTATAAGTTTCTTACGTGGCCAATAATCATCAAGATGAGCATCCACAAAGAAACTTGCACACACAAAAATATACAAAAGATAAGAACATGATATCCAAGAATGAATCCATTATTTATACAAACTTGATCTTAGCGTAGGGCTTTGTCACATGGCACATGGCGCAAACTGATCTCATTTGCATAAAAATGAATTACTAAGCATGAGAGCAAATACCACAACCATAAAGATTGTTTCTTGCAATTTTATCAATATTGCACATAAGAGCACTTTGAGGAATTGGTATGCAATAAATTGCTTAATTGGCATATTTGGGATAAGTGAACCATGAGCATGGTTTTATAGATCCCCATGATATGCTTCTTCTCAAAAGTCTCATAGATGCAATAAGGAGGTTTAAGCTATTGCAAGAAACACAAACTCAACAAGTACTAAACATGCCATGATGCAACATACACAATGTTGACTCTAATTTAAACAAACGCATGAAGTAAGTACTTTTACCGAGAGAGCATTGGTTCAAGGGGCCCTTGATCTAGCCCATGAACATGAGGGACTTGATCTTGTTCTTGGATAGGTAAATGATCTCCCATAGCATCTTGCTCTTGTGTTGGGGGTGATGACTTCCCTTGTGGTGGATCCACAAGAGGGGCTCTTACTCCTTCTTCTTCTACATGGACAAGGGGTGTTTCTTGTGGAAGAATATGACCAATCCCCATTGTACTTGTAGCTTGGGAAGGAGCCTCATCACCTACAACACTTGAAACAAGTTGCTCCGCATGGAAGCTGTTATTCTCATCACACTCCACATTCACCATTTCTCAATACATCCCGTGGATTTATTGAGAATACAGTAAGTGTGGGAGTTTGATGCATATCCAACAAAAAGACCCAAATTATGTTAACCGGGTTGAATTGATGAGAATGAAACACTTACAACCGAATCGGGTTTTCATTTATCTTCTCCCTCAAATCAAAGAATCAACCAAGCTTGGCTCTAATAATTTTCCATGGTGTCTCCACCTTCCTTGTGAATAAGCCAAGCATCCAATGCTTCTCCACAGTACCTAAAGCACATTAAGGTACAATTTGGTCCCCAAACATATTGGGTCCGAAGTAGTTAGGACAACCACAATATATAGGGCAAACTCCACATTAAATATGTGCAAAAGGATATGAACTTGAAGTTCATGCACTCTTAACCATTACTGATTTTATGGAGTTTACCCTACATAGAGGATCAAGTAGCAAGCAAGGCATGAAGAAGAATATAAATAAATATGCATGCTCATGCCTACCAAGATCCAGAGAGATACGATTTGGACAAAAGAACACTTAACCGAAGAATACTCCGATAATATCACAAAGTATTCAAGTTGTCCAAATTATATCAAAGTGACGAATCCACACAGGACCGCACACAAAGTACAACATATGAACTAAGCAAAAACCAAAGAGCATATAGGATATACAATACACACATGCTCAAAGGCTTATCTTACTCAAGTAGATAATAGATAGCACAAGCAGTGAGATAAGGCAAGTTGAAGCACAAGCCGAGAAGAAGATGATCATAAGCTTCTACCACATGAGGGAATACCAATTGTAAGAGAATACAAATGGTATTTGGAATTAACACTCGGGGGTAGATTACGAACATGCACAGGATCATCAACAACTCCAAAGCAAAGAAAGATAAATAAAGCGTACTTGGCCGGGTGGACATTTCTGCCCATAGGACCCCGTGCGCACGGGCTAGGTCAGCCCCGTGCGCACGGTGTGTCCAGAGAAAAAACACCACCCCGTGCGCACGGGGGTCTAGGACCCGTGTGCACGGGGTGTCCAGTGATTTTCACCCACCCCGTGCGCACGGGGGTCCAGGACCCCGTGCGCACGGGGTGTCCAGTAAGTTTCGTGGTACCCCGTGCGCACGGGGGTCAGAGACCCCGTGCACACGGGGTGTCCAGAAACTTACTGAAGAACCTCACAGGACACCGCGACGAAGCACGCAACAAAGGTAAATAACAACCAACAAGAGATAATTAGTGGATACTCTGAGAATTTGAATTTCAAATGAGCTTGACATACCACATAGTGACTAGATAAGATTGAATATCAATACTATGTGGCATTTCTCATATTCACATTTTGGGTTTGTGATGTGCACACAACAAAACACTCCCCCATAATGTGATGATCCACTAATATCTTGCAAGAGCCAATCATGATACAATACAGGCTCAAAACAGCAAACACCACTATATAATGTGCAATGCAACCTACACATGCTAGATAACACAAATCAAGCATACTAAGAAACACAACATATAGATGCTGTGACGCCCCCGATTTGACCGTACACTAATCATGCACGCAAATGTGTACGATCAAGATCAGGGACTCACGGGAAGATATCACAACACAACTCTAAAACATAAATAAGTCATACAAGCATCATAATACAAGCTAGGGGCCTCGAGGGCTCGAATACAAGTGCTCGATCACAGACGAGTCAGCGGAAGCAACAATATCTGAGTACAGACATAAGTTAAACAAGTTTGCCTTAAGAAGGCTAGCACAAACTGGGATACAGATTGAACGAGGCGCAGGCCTCCTGCCTGGGATCCTCCTAACTACTCCTGGTCGTCGTCAGCGGGCTGCACGTAGTAGTAGGCACCTCCAGTGTCGTAGGTATCATCGTCGACGGTGGCGTCTGGCTCCTGGACTCCAGCATCTGGTTGCGACAACCAGATAGAAAGGAAAGGGGAAAAAGAGGGAGAGAAGCAACCGTGAGTACTCATCCAAAGTACTCGCAAGCAAGGAGCTACACTACATATGCATGGGTATATGTGTCAAGGGGCATATCAGTGGACTGAACTGCAGAATGCCAGAATAAAAGGGGGATAGCTAGTCCTGTCGAAGACTACGCTTCTGGCCATCTCCATCTTGCAGCATGTAGAATAGAGTAGATTGAAGTCCTCCAAGTAGCATCGTATAGCATAATCCTACCCGGCGATCCCCTCCTCGTCGCCCTGTTAGAGAGCGATCACCGGGTTATATCTGGTACTTGGAAGGGTGTGTTTTATTAAGTATCCAGTTCTGGTTGTCATAAGGTCAAGGTACAAATCCGGGTCGTCCTTTTACCGAGGGACACGGCTATTCGAATAGATAAACTTCCCTGCAGGGGTGCACCACATAACCCAACACGCTCGATCCCATTCTGCCGGACACACTTTTCTGGGTCATGCCCGGCCTCGGAAGATCAACACATCGCAGCCCTACCTAAGCACAACAGAGCGGTCAGCACGCCGGTCTAATCCTAAGCGCACAGGGGTCTGGGCCCATCGCCCATAGCACACCTGCACGTTGCGAACGCGGCCGCGAGCAGACCTAGCAACCCACACGATCACGGCGGTTACGTCAAAGTGGTCCAACACGGCGCGCGCCACTCAGTCGCTGACGTCACGAAGGCTTCGGCTGATACCACGACGCCGGGATACCCATAACTACTCCCGCGTAGATGGTTAGTGCGTATAGACCAAATGGCCAGACTCAGATCAAATACCAAGATCTCGTTAAGCGTGTTAAGTATCCGCGAACGCCGACCAGGGCCAGGCCCACCTCTCACCTAGGCGGTCTCAACCTGCCCTGTCGCTCCGCCATAAAGTAGCAGTCGGGGGCCGTCAGGAACCCAGGCCCACCTCTACCGGGATGGAGCCATCTGTCCTTTCAGCCCCCTCATCAGAATCACTTGCGGGTACTCCTCGAGCCGACCCGACTTTAGTTACCACATGTGTCATGTATATAATGTATATAGTATAAACCCGTGATCACCTCCCGAAGTGATCACGGCCCAGTAGTATAGCATGGCAGACGGACAAGAGTGTAGGGCCACTGATGGAACACTAGCATCCTATACTAAGCAGTAGGATAGCAGGTAAGGGTAACAACTGTAGCAACAATGTCAGGCTATGCATCAGGATAGGATTAACGGAAAGCAGTAACATGCTACACTACTCTAATGCAAGCAGTATAGAGAAGACTAGGCGATATCTGGTGATCAAGGGGGGGCTTGCCTGGTTGCTCTGGCAAGAAGGAGAGGTCGTCAACTCCGTAGTCGAACTGGGCAGCAGCAGTGTCGGTCTCGTAGTCTACCAGAGAGAAGAGGGGGAAGAAACAGTAAATACAATGCAAACATAAACATGACGATGCGTGACATGACAATGAGCAGTGCTAGGTGTGTCCTAACGCGACAGTAGGTGGTACCGGCGAAGGGGGGGAACATCCGGGAAAGTATTCCCGCTGTTTCGCGTTTTGGACAGATGGACCGGAGGGGGAAAGTTGCGAGTGCGATAGGTTAGGGAGGTGTGGTGGATGAACGGACTGCGTATCCGGATTCGTCTCGTCGTTCTGAGCAACTTTCATGTAGAAAACATTTTCATCCGAGTTACGGTTTAAAAGATATGAATTTTTAAAGATTATTTGAATTTCTGGAATTATTTGAATTTAGCAAAAATGAATTATGACGTCAGCATGAGGTAACGCTGACGTCAGCAGGTCAACAGGTCGGCTGACCAGTCAAACCAAACAAGTGGGTCCAGTGGGACCCACATGTCATTGACAGGGCACTAACAGAGTTTTATAACTAACTTAAACAAGGTTATTAGCAGGTAGGCCCCACCTGTCAGTGCCTATTTAGATTAATTAATTAGTTTTATTTATAAAAACATTTTATTTAGTTTACTTATGCGGCGGGCCCCGCATGTCAGCGTCACAGAGACGCCCAGTCAGCACGTTGACTGGGTCAACCCAGTCAACGGGGCCCGCGGGGCCTGCTGGCAGTGACCCCGGGGTGGCCCCAGGTGTGCCACGTCAGCGGCGGCCGGCGGCACGTCGCCGGTGATGCCAAACACGGCGGAGGGCTTCGGACCTCGTCGGATTTCGCCTACGGGCAACCGTTTCGCGCGCGCGAGGGCGCGTTCGAACGAGCGGAGCAACGCGCGTCGAACAGCGGTGGTGGCGTCGCCGGAGTTGGCTGGAATCGGCGCCGGCGTCGAGGCCAGCGGCGGAGCGGCTTCGGCCGAAGACGGAAACGGCGAGGCAGCACGCTATTGAGCAAAAGAGGAGGCTGGGGAGGATCTACGTGGTGCGGCGAGTCCAATGGGTACGAGCCCGTGACCAAACCGTCACCGGAGACGCGTCGGCGACGAGCTCCGCGGTGATGCGTTCGGCCTCGTTGTGAGAGCTAGCTAGGGTTCACGCGAGAGCAAACGGAGAAGGGTAGGAGGTAGAGGAGCTCAGCGCGCGGCACACGGAGGCCGGTGAGAGGCTTAGTAGCAGCAGCAGTCGCCGGAGTCGAAGAAGACGGCGGCGACCCGAGGAAGAAGGCGACGGCGTTGGGGGTGATGTAGGGGGTCCCGGCTCGAGCAGGTGGTCGGGGAGGAAGTAGCGAGGGCCAGAGAACCGATTTGTCATGGGGACGAGGCGAGGTGGCGACGGTGGCCGCGGCTAGGACGGGGCCATGGCGACGGGCGCGCTCGGGATCGAGCGAGAGGAGAGGGGAGAGGTGGATCTGGGGGAGGGGAGGCGCAGAGGCGAGCGAGAGGGGGCAAGTGGGCGAGCGGGGAGAGAGCCCGAGGCGCCAGGGGGTGGAGTCCTTATCCACCGAGGCGCCGACGGCGAGGTGGGTTCGGCGGGGACGCGACTTGGGCGCGCACGGGGTCGGGTGAACAGAGAAGACGACCGGGGAGGAAGATGGGCTGGGCCTGGTCGGGTGGGCCGAGGCCTATTCCCTTTTTTTTGTTTTCTCTTGATTTGCTTTTCCTTTTCTATTTTTCTTTTATTTCTTTACTGTTTTCTTTTAGTTACATTTTATTTTAGTTTTGTAAAATGCCAAATGAGCACCTAAATTAGTATTACTAATTAGTCCACTGCCACAATTAACTTGGCACCTAAAATAAAATATTTGGTAATTGTTGAGTATTTAAAGTATTTAAATAATAGTTTTGCTACTGTTTTATTACCATTTGAATATTTGAACATTTTATAAAAGTGTGGTTCTCCACCATAATTATCTACGCATTATTTGGCACAACCCGAACATTTTAGTTTTGAAGTTTGAAAACTTTTGTTGTTTGCCTTTTATTCAATTTTGAATTTGAATTGGTTTTTGAACTAACGAAAGGGATTAACTACAGTGTCAGAGGTGACGTGGCATCAATAGCTGGGAATTACTGTAGTCTAATTATCCGGGCGTCACAATTCTCCTCCACTACAAGAAATCTCGTCCCGAGATTTAAGAGGGAAGTAAAGGGGGAAGGTTCGGGTTACGAAATTCTAGGGAGTGTTCTTGGTCTTGGTTGTTCTTCTCGAAGAGGTTGATCCATTACATTGATGTCTTCATTCTGCTGTTTCAGGTCATCATGATGAAGTTGTCGTCCTTTCTTCGGGAACTCCATCGTACTTACGAAAGAATAAAGGGTGGGTATATTCCAGGAGAACAGACCTCTGCAAGGTTGACTATCTAGTAGCTAACATCGGGGAAGGTGGCGGAAAGTAACTCTCGAATTGAAACTTACGGAAATATCGAGAGCAAAGTAAGGAGGTATCCTGGGAAGTTTCGAGCGGGTAGGCAATCGTTCGATGCCTGTTACAGGGTGTGAAAGGGGTTCAAAGCAACGGGAATAAGTATTGTGTCTGATATCAGACTTGAAGGTGGCTCGTGAATTACATACGAGGCCACGCGCGGTGAATTAATTTGGGAATAGGGGGTGCACAGGAGAGTCAGGTTTTGATCCTGTGGAACTGTGGGTTATGGGCCCACCATGTGGGTTAAAAGTAGGAAGGGCGGTGACATCTTGCACGATCATGATAGCAAGGCATGTCAGAGGGTAGCCTGTCAGTTATATTTCAGCAACATCGTCGGTACCAAGGGCGAGGGACGAAGAGAACCATTTTCCTGCTCGTTGAAACGAGGCGGACCATTAGGCAAAGTTCTCGTCCATCGGTGGTTACCGAAATGTCACCAACAATAGTAACAGGGTCTTACTGACAGAGTTGTACACCGAGGTGTTTACATAAGCAGGAGAATATTACTGCTTAGATCATATAGATCACCGGAAAGGTTAAACCAAACAATGGAAAGGAAAATATGATTATCAGATTAAACAGAAGAATGGAAAGGAAAATGTGTTTAAACACATATTTCAATGGTATATCCTTCCCAAGGACAATCAGAGCATGATATCCATAACATGATATAATGTAGAAAACTCTTTAGGTACGGGAGAGAAATTTCATGCCATTACCAATACAACGGTGTTTGGATAATTGAGCTGGAAAAAATTAGCTTTGGGCTTCAAATGTTCCTGTTGAAAATCAGAGTACCATAGACATGCTTCGAGCTAGCATTGACATGGTGAATAGGTAAGATCAGGCCATGGATACACAAAGGATCCATCAGGAACAACTTATAGAGTAAGTCTTACAATTTCCTCATGGAAGAATAGTTAACCTTGCTAAAAAGGAAATTATAACAATAGGTCCTCCCGCTAGGTGTGCTGGGTACCACCACCTTACCGGGTCATAAATAGGCCGATGTTATAACTCTTGGAAATATGTTCCAACCATCATATCTGACCGAGATTCAGATCTGATTGGTGTCAGGATAACTCAGACTCAGGATGCCTGAGAAGAAAGGTGCAACACAAATTGTCGAAACGACATCGAAGATTCTCGGGAGATGAACTATGGAAGCGAGTTCCGAACAAGGATTCATCATTACACCAAGGAGAGGTGAGGAGGTGACTGATTGACTCAGCGACAATCCATTGAGATTTCCAAAAGATGGATTTCCACCACTATGTGAACAAGGAGATAACATTAGCTAGATCGAATGACTTAATGATGTATGCTCGAGGAAAACTTACACAGTTAAACATTGGTTGAAATGTGCACCTGAAATATGGGCTAGGTAGCACAATCAATGTTCGAATGATGATTCATTAAGCCATAGACGTAGAAGGAAACTATAGACCAATAACTTCAAAGCCAATAGGGTTGCTAGAAGTTGAGAATTTACACATCATAGACCATTTGTCGGTATTCCTTTTAGAAACAACACGGGGACCAAGAAAGAATGGTGATGGGGAGAAGTATCACTGTACCAAGATGTCATACGAGGTGGTGAAATTCTTACGACATTCTTGACATAAAAGATGGTAATACTCCAAGGTAGAACATATCATAAGCTAGATAGCAAGGAAATCAAGGTACAACACAAAACACGAACAAGTTTGTGTTGAATGGAAGGCACTATAAAACAAATCATCGAGGGCAAGGATGGTATTTCTCATCCAGAATTCGATAGATATCCTGGAAGAGCTCAGAATGTTGATGATGTTCACGACACATTTTGTCGAGAGGTTTCATGGAGATGTAATTGATCGACGATGACATCAAGTCAAAGGAATGATGAAAGCGAAAGGTTATTGGAACCACGGGTAGGGCACAAACTCGAAATCAAGTTTGCTATTCAAGGAGAAGTGATATGACGAGGGAGATCGACGCAAGATTAGCTCACTGTCGAAATTTGTGCGCTGGGAAGGTCCAGGTAGCACAGTTAAAATCATCAAGATAATGATATAGCCAAACAGGCTAGGAATGGCGTGATCGGGTACAAACTCGTACTTAAAGAAGATTACTAAGAGTTGTTGAACCGTAGTGCGGACTCGGTTCAGTTATCGGTGTCTTTGCGTGATTAATAACTCAGAGCCCGTGGAAAATTGGAATCAATGAGAATGTAGCACTTGATGGAGAACTCATAATAAGTTATGCAGTTCCGTGATAATCTCGAGATACCAGGGGGGTAATGCTCAACGACAGATCAAAGTAGAGGTTGGACTAGGGTATTGCTCTGTAGAAGACAAGTGCTTAAACTTGCACGAGAAATGGTATTTAAAGGAGAACATGGTCGGAACCACGATTGAAAAAGGCCAGATCCCAGATATAAGATGAACTTATACCAATGGAATAATTAATTTAAGAAAAGCTTTAACGATAAGATCTACATCGTGTCCATGGGCATGAACGCAAAGTTCAAGGTCGACTCCCACTTCTCCAATGCATAACCTTTCATTTACTTCTCGCGTTCGATGAAGTTGTATGATAGAAAATTATCTGATAAAATACCAGAAGGGTATGGCTTGTGAAAACCTTCGGGTTCATACGGTTTTTAGGGAAGGTATAGGTTCAACCCATCAGGGCATCTTAGGAACATATACCACAACTTCAGAAGTAAATAACACAAGCTCAAAAGTAGAGCATGGTTGACAAAGCAGAAGATACAATTTACCAAAGGCATTATATACCCGTGGAAAGGCTCACAAGGTTATTCAATATGAAGGACACTGTCGGATAAAATCCAACAAAGGAACCGATGGTCCACAAGGGATCTGATGTGAGCATCGGTACTCAACCAGAGGAAGAAGATGCAAGGAGATCTGATTATAGAAACAACTGACTAACCCAAAGTTCAAATGCAAAAGAATTATGATTTCCAAATGAGGGGGTCAGAAGCTACGCTCTGATCAAGGATGGATAAGTTGAGTAGGCTTAGGGGTACAATCGATAGTAATTTGATTAGTCGAGAACCAGCTCCTGTTCAAATGACATCTGAGCCGGAAGGATGAATTCTAGGATTCGACTGAGGAATGCGAGCATCGCAATAAATTGAATCAACGGACTCAAAATGATAATGACAAGAGATGCCAATAAGATTACGAGACTTAAGATTAATCATAATGCAAGTAAGCAAGAATTTCAAGAGCAACAGGCTCCTGAAGATTTTCGGAAGATCGAATGATATTTTGAACACTTTTGTGAAATACTTGAATCAACTGGGAATGAGCGGATACTCGGTGAGTGCGAGGATTATCCGTAGGGGTATTCAGGTGACAATGAACAGCAAGGTAGTAAGCTCAAAGGATTCTCGGAACAACAGAGAGAATTTCGGGGTATCTTGTAATAACAAGATCATCTGGGAAACATTGTATGAATGGCGAGTATACGTGGTTATCCATAGGAGTTTATCGATGAAAGGGAATTGCAAAAGCGATGAACACAAGTTATCGGGTTATCAGCGGAGATTATCTTCAGGGTCTTCACGTGCAACAGACGATCATCAGTAATAAGGGGCTCTCCGGGTGAAAGTGATAACGAGATCCTAATGTTAGATTTAGTAAAATCATTTAACCCGAATAGAAGAGAGATCAGAGTCCCGGAGTATAGGCAATGAGTAAAAGATCCTAATACCACCCAATGGCGACGTGGGCCCGTAAGACACACAGCCATGTTAGTAAAAGTTTTTGTAATGTCTAGACTCGACTTCGGCCAAGGAGTGTGGAAAGGGGGATTCCTACAGGCAGTCGGCTCTGATATCAACTTGTGACGCCCCCGATTTGACCGTACACTAATCATGCACGCAAATGTGTACGATCAAGATCAGGGACTCACAGGAAGATATCACAACACAACTCTAAAACATAAATAAGTCATACAAGCATCATAATACAAGCCAGGGGCCTCGAGGGCTCGAATACAAGTGCTCGATCACAGACGAGTCAGCGGAAGCAACAATATCTGAGTACAGACATAAGTTAAACAAGTTTGCCTTAAGAAGGCTAGCACAAACTGGGATACAGATCGAATGAGGCGCAGGCCTCCTGCCTGGGATCCTCCTAACTACTCCTGGTCGTCGTCAGCGGGCTGCACGTAGTAGTAGGCACCTCCAGTGTCGTAGGTATCGTCGTCGACGGTGGCGTCTGGCTCCTGGACTCCAGCATCTGGTTGCGACAACCAGATAGAAAGGAAAGGGGAAAAAGAGGGAGAGAAGCAACCGTGAGTACTCATCCAAAGTACTCGCAAGCAAGGAGCTACACTACATATGCATGGGTATATGTGTAAAGGGGCATATCAGTGGACTGAACTGCAGAATGCCAGAATAAAAGGGGGATAGCTAGTCCTGTCGAAGACTACGCTTCTGGCCATCTCCATCTTGCAGCATGTAGAAGAGAGTAGATTGAAGTCCTCCAAGTAGCATCGTATAGCATAATCCTAACCGGCAATCCCCTCCTCGTCGCCCTGTTAGAGAGCGATCACCGGGTTATATCTGGTACTTGGAAGGGTGTGTTTTATTAAGTATCCAGTTCTAGTTGTCATAAGGTCAAGGTACAACTCCGGGTCGTCCTTTTACCGAGGGACACGGCTATTCGAATAGATAAACTTCCCTGCAGGGGTGCACCACATAACCCAACACGCTCGATCCCATTTGGCCGGACACACTTTTCTGGGTCATGCCCGGCCTCGGAAGATCAACACATCGCAGCCCTACCTAAGCACAACAGAGCGGTCAGCACGCCGGTCTAATCCTAAGCGCACAGGGGTCTGGGCCCATCGCCCATAGCACACCTGCACGTTGCGAACGCGGCCGCGAGCAGACCTAGCAACCCACACGATCACGGCGGTTACGTCAAAGTGGTCCAACACGGCGCGCGCCACTCAGTCGCTGACGTCACGAAGGCTTCGGCTGATACCACGACGCCGGGATACCCATAACTACTCCCGCGTAGATGGTTAGTGCGTATAGACCAAATGGCCAGACTCAGATCAAATACCAAGATCTCGTTAAGCGTGTTAAGTATCCGCGAACGCCGACCAGGGCCAGGCCCACCTCTCACCTAGGCGGTCTCAACCTGCCCTGTCGCTCTGCCATAAAGTAACAGTCGGGGGCCGTCAGGAACCCAGGCCCACCTCTACCGGGATGGAGCCACCTGTCCTTTCAGCCCCCTCATCAGAATCACTTGCGGGTACTCCTCGAGCCGACCCGACTTTAGTTACCACATGTGTCATGTATATAATGTATATAGTATAAACCCGTGATCACCTCCCGAAGTGATCACGGCCCAGTAGTATAGCATGGCAGACGGACAAGAGTGTAGGGCCACTGATGGAACACTAGCATCCTATACTAAGCAGTAGGATAGCAGGTAAGGGTAACAACTGTAGCAACAATGTCAGGCTATGCATCAGGATAGGATTAACGGAAAGCAGTAACATGCTACACTACTCTAATGCAAGCAGTATAGAGAAGACTAGGCGATATCTGGTGATCAAGGGGGGGCTTGCCTGGTTGCTCTGGCAAGAAGGAGGGGTCGTCAACTCCGTAGTCGAACTGGGCAGCAGCAGTGTCGGTCTCGTAGTCTACCGGAGAGAAGAGGGGGAAGAAACAGTAAATACAATGCAAACATAAACATGACGATGCGTGACATGACAATGAGCAGTGCTAGGTGTGTCCTAACGCGACAGTAGGTGGTACCGGCGAAGCGGGGGAACATCCGGGAAAGTATTCCCGCTGTTTCGCGTTTTGGACAAACGGACCGGAGGGGGAAAGTTGCGAGTGCGATAGGTTAGGGAGGTGTGGTGGACGAACGGACTGCGTATCCGGATTCGTCTCGTCGTTCTGAGCAACTTTCATGTAGAAAACATTTTCATCCGAGTTACGGTTTAAAAGATATGAATTTTTAAAGATTATTTGAATTTCTGGAATTATTTGAATTTAGCAAAAATGAATTATGACGTCAGCATGAGGTAACGCTGACGTCAGCAGGTCAACAGGTCGGCTGACCAGTCAAACCAAACAGGTGGGTCCAGTGGGACCCACATGTCATTGACAGGGCACTAACAGAGTTTTATAACTAACTTAAACAAGGTTATTAGCAGGTAGGCCCCACCTGTCAGTGCCTATTTAGATTAATTAATTAGTTTTATTTATAAAAACATTTTATTTAGTTTACTTATGCGGCGGGGCCCGCATGTCAGCGTCACAGAGACGCCCAGTCAGCACGTTGACTGGGTCAACCCAGTCAACGGGGCCCGCGGGGCCTGCTGGCAGTGACCCTGGGGTGGCCCCAGGTGTGCCACGTCAGCGGCGGCCGGCGGCACGTCGCCGGTGACGCCAAACACGGCGGAGGGCTTCGGACCTCGTCGGATTTCGCCTACGGGCAACCGTTTCGCGCGCGCGAGGGCGCGTTCGAACGAGCGGAGAAACGCGCGTCGAACAGCGGTGGTGGCGTCGCCGGAGTTGGCTGGAATCGGCGCTGGCGTCGAGGCCAGCGGCGGAGCAGCTTCGGCCGAAGACGGAAACGGCGAGGCAGCACGCTATTGAGCAAAAGAGGAGGCTGGGGAGGATCTACGTGGTGCGGCGAGTCCAATGGGTACGAGCCCGTGACCAAACCGTCACCGGAGACGCGTCGGCGACGAGCTCCGCGGCGATGCGAGGGTTCACGCGAGAGCAAACGGAGAAGGGTAGGAGGTAGAGGAGCTCACCGCGCGGCACACGGAGGCCGGTGAGAGGCTTAGTAGCAGCAGAAGTCGCCGGAGTCGAAGAAGACGGCGGCGACCCGAGGAAGTAGGCGACGGCGTTGGGGGTGATGTAGGGGGTCCCGGCTCGAGCAGGTGGTCAGGGAGGAAGTAGCGAGGGCCCGAGAACCGATTTGTCATGGGGACGAGGCGAGGTGGCGACGGTGGCCGCGGCTAGGACGGGGCCATGGCGACGGGCACGCTCGGGATCGAGCAAGAGGAGAGGGATGAGGTGGATCTGGGAGGAGGGGAGGCGCAGAGGCGAGCAAGAGGGGGCAAGTGGGCGAGCGGGGAGAGAGCCCGAGGCGCCAGGGGGTGGAGTCCTTATCCACCGAGGCGCCGACGGCGAGGTGGGTTCGGCGGGGACGCGACTTGGGCGCGCACGGGGTCGGGTGAACAGAGAAGACAACCGGGGAGGAAGATGGGCTGGGCCTGGTCGGGTGGGCCGAGGCCTATTCCCTTTTTTGTGTTTTCTCTTGATTTGCTTTTCCTTTTCTATTTTTCTTTTATTTCTTTACTGTTTTTTTTAGTTACATTTTATTTTAGTTTTGTAAAACGCCAAATGAGCACCTAAATTAGTATTACTAATTAGTCCACTGCCACAATTAACTTGGCACCTAAAATAAAATATTTGGTAATTGTTGAGTATTTAAAGTATTTAAATAATAGTTTTGCTACTGTTTTATTACCATTTGAATATTTGAACATTTCATAAAAGTGTGGTTCTCCACCATAATTATCTATGCATTATTTGGCACAGCCCGAACATTTTAGTTTTAAAGTTTGAAAACTTTTGTTGTTTGCCTTTTATTCAATTTTGAATTTGAATTGGTTTTTGAACTAACGAAAGGGATTAACTACAGTGTCAGAGGTGACGTGGCATCAATAGCAGGGAATTACTGTAGTCTAATTATCCGGGCGTCACAGATGCACATGCTAGATACAAAACCTAAGCATGCAAGGGGCGAGCAACTTTCAATGTAAGCAATATAAATACAAGTTACCGCAAAGAGGAACATTGGATAGATAATATGAAGATAATCCACATGACTTGGCTCGAACAAATAAATGGTGGATATCCTTTTCTTTATGAACTA
This sequence comes from Aegilops tauschii subsp. strangulata, assembly GCF_002575655.3. NCBI lineage: Eukaryota > Viridiplantae > Streptophyta > Magnoliopsida > Poales > Poaceae > Aegilops > Aegilops tauschii. The sequence goes on along the minus strand of NC_053040.3, from coordinate 409,354,257 downwards.
GCCAAATCTCCAATGTCCTCCACACACCTATTGATCAAGTTTGAGCTTGACGGTACCCAACTAAGTTGGGTCCTAAGAAGTTAGTCACAATAGGCTTGGCAACCCAAATGGCCTTTTCCATTTCCAAGCCACTTTGGGCGCCAACAAACCTGGCAAACAAATTGCCAACAACATCCTTCCTAAGCGAATAATGATCATTGACTAGAGGAGGCTTAGGGATGTTACCGTTGGGACAAGATGAGGATATGTGTCCCTTCTCACGACAATTATAGCAACATGTGCTGCCCCTTCTCTTCTTTATTTTCTCAACTTGGGGAGCATTATCTTGGTTCATCATTGGTAGTGGCCTTTCTTCAAGTTGAGGTTGACCTTGAGATTGAACTTGAGGCCGCTTCCCTTGTTGCTTCACATTTGAAGCCTTCTTCTTCAATGGACAATATCTCACATGGTGTCCAACATTCTTGCACTTAAAGCATGTAATGTTGGCATCATTCTTGACTTGGTCTTGTCCCTTCTTCTTTTTCTTGGACTTCTTGTTGTTGGAGATGAAACCAAGTCCACCCTTGTCATGAGGGGATTTTTGAACACTCAAGATAGTGTTGAGAGTGGAATTTCCTTCATGACACATTTCCAAGTCTTTCTTCAAATTAGTGACTTGGGCCTTGAGCTCTTTGTTTTCCTCTACAGGGTTAGTATCAACAAAAGTACTAGAGGAAGTAGAAACTTCATTGTTAGAGCAACAAGGCAAAGAGAGCAATTCATCACAAGAATTGGGAATAATATGTCTAGATGAATCACTAGGACTAGCACATGTCAATAAAGCATTTTGAGTAGAAATAGTGCTAATGTCCACATGAGGCTCACAAGATGTTACCTTAGTCACAATAGCCTCATGAGCTAACTTTAGCCTTTCATGGGAGATTAGAAGGTCATCATGAGAGCCCGAGAGCTTTTCATGACTTTCTTCTAATTTCCCATAATTGCTAGTTAGCAAAACAAGTTGAGCCCGTAGCTCAACATTCTCCTTCAAGATAGATGCTTCACAAGAAGTAGAGTTAGTAGCACAAGCATCATTGACAATATGAGAGGAGCTAGAAGAAACTAGAGACTTCACATGAGTAGCTTGAAGTTACTCATAAGACTTAGAGAGTTTGGCGAGCTCTCCTTTGACATTCTTGTAGCCAAGGTCAAGGTGCTCAAAATCCTCTTTAAGTTTATCATGAGCAACTTCAATCTCTTCTTTGGAAGATTCTAAGTCTCTAAGAGTTTCTAGAGCATCAAGAAGGTTACAATCAAGTTTATCATTTTGTTCTTGCTCTTCGTGAAGTAAATCATTACACTTTCCAAAATGAGTAATAAGATCTTTAAATATCTCATAAGTGTTCTTATTTACTCCACGAAGAGAATTACCAATTTCATATATTTCTTGACTCATATCCCTATCACATTCATCATCACTCTCATCATTATCATTACTAAGAGTAGATGATACCTCGGTAGTACCTCTTGCCATGAGGCACATGTGAACATCGGAGGTTGATGATGATTCTTTTGGAGAGGGAGATTCTTCATTATCAAGAGTAGGATATCCATGTCCATCCTCTTGACACTCATAGCATTTCCTCTCCAACATAGTGATTTCCTTCTTTGCTCTTCTAGCAAATTCTCCATTAGTGATGTGTGCACCATTTTCTCTTATTTCCTCTACATGGTTAGTCAAACAACAACTAGAGGAAATAGAAGCATAGATATCATGGCAACAAGGAGAATCAAGCATATCATCACAAAAAGTATTCAACGAATCTCTATATGATATGTAAGGACTATCAGCACAAGAATGTATGTCATTTTTGCTAGATGTGTTCAAGTCCAAAGAAGCTACAAAATTAGCATTTATGCATGAAAGATCATCAATGTTGAGCACAACATCATCATCACAAATTATATTTCCACTCACCATGTCATTACATTGGGACATGTCATATGATGGTGAGGTGGAAGAAGTTGAAATGTCCAAGCACACGGAGGAAGAAGCAATATGGAGTTCTTCATGATATGAAGATGTGGAGAACTCCTCAAGAGACACCTCCGAAATATGATTGACCTCATCAAGATTGGACCCACCATATATTTCTTCAAGTTTTGTCCACATCTCATGAGCCGGCGCACATGTCATAATTGACGCAAACACTTCAAGGGATATAGACCGGATTAAGGCATTCTTTGCACCATACCCACAAAGCATATCATCATTTTCCTTCATAGATGGAAAAAGTTCATCCTTCCATGGAGAAGCCCCTACAAGAACAATTCGCACAAAATTTGGACCCATGGCCCAGAAATGACAAAGCATGCGAATTTTCCACAAGTGATAGTTTGTGCCACTAAAACAGAAAGTGTCATCGTGCACTATACCACTAGTCGACATCTTTACTCTCTAGGCGGTGAAGCCTAGCAAGGAGAGACCAAAGCTCTGATACCAATTGAAAGGATCTAGATGACGACTAGAGGGGGGGTGAATAGGTGTTTTAAAACTATTACGGATTTGGCTTTATCCTAATGCGGAATTAAACTAAACGGATACCTTTCAAGCACAAATCCTAAATATGCTAGGCTCAACTAAGTGCACCAACAACCTATGCTAAACAAGATAGGCACTGAAGGAAACTAGCAAGCACAAACTATATCACAAGATATGGAAATGTAGGAACAACTAAGCAATTCAACTAGCACAAGATATATCAATATGAGCAAGTATGAATTGCGGTAAGTAAAGGGTGTGGGTAAGAGATAACCACAAGTGAGTCGGAGATGCGGATTTATCCCGAAGTTCACACTCGTGAGAGTGCTAATCTCCGTTAGAGCGGTGCCGAAGCCAAAGCTCCGGAGCGTCACCAAGTGACTCACCGTATTCTCCGCCCAAAATGGGAATGGGCGCTAGGGTTATGAACTTATAATCAAGGAATCGACTCGATCATCAGATTATAAGTTCATTCCATACCGAACCATTCGAGTCACCCCCAACGGATGAGCCTCGATTCACTCGGGGTTGGTCTTGAAGGAGACCACCACACCTTTACAAACTTCTCCTGAGCACACCACAAACAAGGAAGCTTCCGGAGGAACTTGACCACCTAGGCCACTTCAACACCCTTCCCCGGAGCACACCACAAGAGGAAGCTTCCGGGGGAACCTTGGCCACATAGGCCTCTTTCACAATCTTCTCAATGTATCACCAAACCGTCTAGGAGGCGGAGGCCTCCAAGAGTAATAAACTCACGGGCTCACACTCGAACAAATCGATGCAGGGAGCTCAAACCAATGCAACAAATGCAATGCAAGGTCAAGCAACAAATGCTCAACTCACTCTCTCAATCTCATAAGATGCACTCTTGAAAGTAGGAGATTGAAGAGAGGGGATGCTTTGGATATGATCAACAAATGGCTCACTAATCCATCCACAAATCCCCCTTCACATAGAGGGGAGATAGGGGTTTGGGAGAGGTGGAGAGAGGCTCAAAATGGTGTTTAGAATGTGTGTGAACCAACCCCCAACCGGTGGGAGGAAAGGGCCCTTAAATAGCCAAACTCAGAAACTAGTCGTTGGGGCTCCAACGGGCATTTCCTGGGCACCCCGTGCGCACGGGGGTTGAGACCCCGTGCGCACGGGGGTTGAGACCCCGTGTGCACGGGGTCCCGTGTGCACGGTACGAGCCCGTGTGCACGGAGTACCCAGAATTCTGGACACCCCGTGCGCACGGGGGTCAAAGACCCCGTGCACACGGGGTCCCCAGGACAGCCAGCAGCAGCCCACTAAAACATCGATAACTTGGGCATACGGACTCCGAATACGATGATCTTGGGCTCGTTTTGAAGCTATGGAAAAGCCCAAGGTCCTCACATAGAGAACCACCCAAGATCAACAAGAAATAATGATGCAAGTAATGCAAAGGTTTGAGCTCTCTACATGCGACGTGATCAAGCTACTTGCCCGAGAGTCCCTCTTGATAGTACGGCTATCAAACCTATAATCCGGTCTCCCACCAAGCACTATGAGACCGGCAAAACTAGGAAAACCTAGATAAGGTATACCTTTGCCTTGCACATTCAACTTGAGCTTGATGATGACTTTAATGCTTGCCTCAAGTTGGAATCCCTTTCTTGTCCACGACCACTTGGTGAAGATACTCGAATTGCTTCCTCATGATGCAATGAGGGAAGCCTTATCTCAAGCCCATCTTCACATGCACATTATCATGATGTGGACCGCAAGCTTCAAAGCATATAACCTCCGGCTTCTCATCTTGCACCTGGACTCCCCAAACTCGATGACCATCACCACTTGATGACATCTCATCTTGCACTTGGACTCCTTGAATCCGATGACCATCACCACTTGATGTCATCCACACATAGGCTAACGAGATCTTTCCTTTTGATGCAAGCCATACCACTAGATCACTTGATCTCACGTGGTACATTGTTTGTGCTTTGTGAGTTGACCACTTAGATATACTCTTCGAGCTTCATCTTGGTCAACCAACATCTTTACTTCAAGCTCCATCTTGGTTTCTTGAAAGCCACAATGAACTCTTCATTTCACTTCATTGCTTCAAGACAATATCACCAAAGACTCTTTCATGACCATATCAAGTTCCACTATGAATATCATCTTGGTCACCACTTGCCCTTCTAAAAACTCCATCCCAAACTCTTGAGAGGCATAATGAATTCGCCACTCTAGTTGCTTGCTTCAAGACTTGATCAACATGATCTTGTCTTGAGAGGCATAATGAATTCTTCACTCTAGTTGCTTGCTTCAAGGCTTGATCAACTGAAACCCAACACATGAGCTCACCATGATCTTGTCTTGAAACCATAACTTGAATTCTTCTCTTTGGTTATTCTCTCAAGCCTTGATCCTCAGAAGACCAACTTGAAACCTCGCTGGATATGGAATCTCGAGAGCCAACACCTAGGCCCCGTGAGCACGGGGTATCCAGAGAGTTGACACTCGACCCCGTGCGCACGGTATAAGCCCGTGTGCATGGGGTATCCAGAGAGGGATACCATGAGGACTTCTTCGGATGCTTTGATGGCAATCTTCACATAACAACCCAAAGAACTTCAAGCATCACTATGGAACATATCTTCATATAAGATCCAATGCACTTGATGCTCCATAGGAATTGTCATTTAATACCAAAGCTTAGAGCAAATATAACTTCATCTATATGGACTTCATCCTTGATTCCATCCAATATCCTTGAGGCATTATCTTCGTATATATGGACTTCATCCTTGATTCCATCCAATATCCTTGAGGCACCATCTATGGACAAAACCTTCAAATATATCTCACTGAAAACATTAGTCCATAGAGATTGTCATTCAATTACCAAAACCACACTTAGGGGCTACATGCCCTTTCACCTTTGCAGTAGAAGCACTTAGTCTCAGGCTTAGGACCAGACTTAGGCTTCTTCACTTGAGCAGCAACTTGCTTGCCGTTCTTCTTGAAGTTCCCCTTCTTCCCTTTGCCCTTTTCTTGAAACTAGTGGTCTCGTCAACCATCAACACTTGATGTTTTTCTTGATTTCTACCTTCGTCGATTTCAGCATCACGAAGAGCTCGGGAATTACTTTCGTCATCCCTTGCATACTATAGTTCATCACGAAGTTCTACTAACTTGGTGATGGTGACTAGAGAATTCTGTCAATCACTATTTTATCTGGAAGATTAACTCCCACTTGATTCAAGCGATTGTAGTACCCAGACAATCTGAGCACATGCTCACTAGTTGAGCGATTCTCCTCCATCTTTTAGCTATAGAACTTGTTGGAGACTTCATATCTCTCAACTCGGGTATTCGCTTGAAATATTAACTTCAACTCCTGGAACATCTCATATGGTCCATGACGTTCAAAACGTCTTTGAAGTCCCGATTCTAAGCTGTTAAGCATGGTGCACTAAACTATCAAGTAGTCATCATATTGAGCTAGCCAAACGTTCATAACGTCTGCATCTGCTCCTGCAATACGTCTGTCACCTAGCGGTGCATCAAGGAAATAATTTTTCTGTGCAGCAATGAGGATAATCCTTAGATCACGGATCCAATCCGCATCTTTGCTACTAACATCTTTCAACATAATTTTTCTCTAGGAACATATCAAAAATAAACAGGGAAGCAACAACGCGAGCTATTGATCTACAACATAATTTGCAAAATACTATCAGGACTAAGTTCATGATAAATTCAAGTTCAATTAATCATATTACTTAAGAACTCCCACTTAGATAGACATCCCTCTAATCCTCTAAGTGATCACGTGATCCATATCAACTAAACCATGTCCGATCATCACGTGAGATGGAGTAGTTTCAATGGTGAACATCACTATGTTGATCATATCTACTATATGATTCACGCTCGACCTTTCGGTCTCCGTGTTCCGAGGCCATATCTGTTATATGCTAGGCTCGTCAAGTTTAACCTGAGTATTCCGCGTGTGCAACTGTTTTGCACCCGTTGTATTTGAACGTAGAGCCTATCACACCCGATCATCACGTGGTGTCTCAGCACGAAGAACTTTCGCAACGGTGCATACTCAGGGAGAACACTTATACTTTGATAATTTAGTGAAGGATCATCTTATAATGCTACCGTCAAACAAAGCAAGATAAGATGCATAAAGGATTAACATCACATGCAATCAATAAAAGTGATATGATATGGCCATCATCATCTTGTGCTTGTGATCTCCATCTCCGAAGCACCGTGCTTGTGATCTCCATCTCCGAAGCACCGTCATGATCACCATCGTCACCGGCGCGACACCTTGATCTCCATCGTAGCATCGTTGTCGTCTGGCCAACTTATTGCTTTTACGACTATCGCTACCGCTTAGTGATAAAGTAAAACTATTACATGGCGATTGCATCTCATACAATAAAGCGACAACCATATGGCTCCTGCGAGTTGCCGATAACTCGGTTACAAAACATGATCATCTCATACAAAAAATTATATCACATCATGTATTGACCATATCACATCACAACATGCCCTGCAAAAACAAGTTAGACGTCCTCTACTTTGTTGTTGCAAGTTTTACATGGCTGCTACGGGCTTAGCAAGAACCGTTCTTACCTACGCATCAAAACCACAACGATAGTTTGTCAAGTTGGTGTTGTTTTAACCTTCGCAAGGACCGGGCGTAGCCACACTCGGTTCAACTAAAGTGAGAGAGACAGACACCCGCCAGTCACCTTTAAGCAACGAGTGCTCGCAACGGTGAAACCAGTCTCGCGTAAGCGTATGCGTAATGTCGGTCCGGGCCGCTTCATCTCACAATACCGCTGAACCAAAGTATGACATGCTGGTAAGCAGTATGACTTATATCGCCCACAACTCACTTGTGTTCTACTCGTGCATAGCATCAACGCATAAAACCAGGCTCTGATACCACTATTGGGGAACGTAGTAATTTCAAAAAAATTCCTACGCACACGCAAGATCATGGTGATGCATAGCAACGAGAGGGGAGAGTGTTGTCCACGTACCCTCGTAGACCGACAGCGGAAGCGTTATCACAACGCGGTTGATGTAGTCGTACGTCTTCACGATCCGACCGATCAAGTACCGAACGCACGGCACCTCCGAGTTCTACACACGTTCAGCTCGATGACGTCCCTCGAACTCCGATCCAGCCGAGTGTTGAGGGAGAGTTTTGTCAGCACGACGGCGTGGTAACGATGATGATGTTCCACCGACGCAGGGCTTCGCCTAAGCTCCGCAACGGTATTATCGAGGTGTAATATGGTGGAGGGGGGCACCGCACACGGCTAAAATATCGTATATCAAGTGTGTCCATGGGGTGCCCCCCTGCCCCCGTATATAAAGGAGCAAGGGGGAGGCCGCCGGCCTAGGGAGGAGAGGCGCGCCAGAAGGGGGAGTCCTACTCCCACCGGGAGTAGGACTCCTCCTTTCCTTGTTGGAATAGGAGAAGGGAAAGGAGAAGGAGAAAGAAGGAAGGGGGCGCCCCCCTTCCCTAGTCCAATTCGGACCAGATCATGGGGGGGCACCTTTTGAGGCCTTTCTCTCCTTTCCCGTATGGCCCATTAAGGCCCAATACGAATTCCCGTAACTCTCCGGTACTCCGAAAAATATCTGAATCACTCGGAACCTTTCCGAAGTTCGAATATAGTCGTCCAATATATCGATCTTTACGTCTCGGCCATTTCGAGACTCCTCGTCATGTCCCCGATCTTATCCGGGACTCCGAACTCCTTCGGTACATCAAAACTCAATAAAACTGTCATCGTAAAGTTAAGCGTGCGGACCCTACGGGTTCGAGAACTATGTAGACATGACCGAGACACCTCTCCGGTCAATAACCAATAGCGGGACCTGGATGCCCATATTGGCTCCCACATATTCTACGAAGATCTTTATCGGTCAGACCGCATAACAACATACGTTGTTCCCTTTGTCACCGGTATGTTACTTGCCCGAGATTTGATCGTCGGTATCTCGATACCTAGTTCAATCTCGTTACCGGCAAGTCTCTTTACTCGTTCTGTAACACATCATCCCGCAACTAACTCATTAGTCACAATGCTTGCAAGGCTTATAGTGATGTGCATTACCGAGTGGGCCCAGAGATACCTCTCCGACAATCGGAGTGACAAATCCTAATCTCGAAATACGCCAACCCAACAAGTACCTTTGGAGACACCTGTAGAGCACCTTTATAATCACCCAGTTACGTTGTGACGTTTGGTAGCACACAAAGTGTTCCTCCGGTAAACAGGAGTTGCATAATCTCATAGTTAGAGGAACATGTATAAGTCATGAAGAAAGCAATAGCAACATACTAAACGATCGGGTGCTAAGCTAACGGAATGGGTCAAGTCAATCACGTCATTCTCCTAATGAGGTGATCTCGTTAATCAAATGACAACTCATGTCTATGGCTAGGAAACATAACCATCTTTGATTAACGAGCTAGTCAAGTAGAGGCATACTAGTGACACTCTGTTTGTCTATGTATTCACACATGTATTATGTTTCCGGTTAATACAATTCTAGCATGAATAATAAACATTTATCATGATATAAGGAAATATATAATACTTTATTATTGCCTCTAGGGCATATTTCCTTCAGTTGAGTAGATGTTTTCAACGCTTTTTGAATTGTCTTGCATTTTTAACATGGCAATTTCAACCTAGTACATTCGCCTTTGAATATGTGGCAACTCATTTTTTGTATGAGGACAGAGTGTGAGTTACCACATTATATGTTACCACAATATATGGCAACCTAGTAGTTTTTGCCACTTTCAATTGAGCCTTTGTGGCAAGTACATTCTGTTGGGTGGCAACTGCTTACTTCATACTTTCATTTTCACCCTGACATTTTTGCTTTGTTCTTACATCAGCAGAATGGCTCGCGGTGATCATCAAGACGACGATGATGATTTCATGGAGTTACCGCGGCAGAATCGCGCAACTAGACGGACAACAGACGGCGATGAGGTAACTGTCCACCCCCCCCCCAGCCCCACTCCCCCCATATGTTTTGAATGTCATGTTGAGTTTGCAATCGTCCGATAGGGTCTAAACCTGCATGATGGTGAAACATGGCAACAAATGATCATTTATCTGTTTTGCAGAAGAAGAAACGTAATCGCAATAGGGCTTCACAGGAACGCCTGACTATATTGACCGAGGGATTCACCGACGACCAGAAGGGAGCTGCTGCTGAGTTGGGGATGCAGGCTCTGATGGATGTTCAGTGCAAGAATCTAGTGAATCCTGTATGCGACTGGCTCGGTGAGATTTACGAGCCCGCCTCCAGGGAATTTGTGATTCCGGGACGTGGAAGACTGCCGTTAGACGAGGAATCCGTGTTCTGCATGTTGGGTGTGCCCCGCGGAGAGATCAAAGTCTTGTATGAGGTCAATAATACGATTGAGGAAACGTTGTTTGCCCGTTTGTTTTCTGGGTTGACATCCATGCCGAACACGACCGTGCTGGCAAATTCACTGGAGGGCATGACAACCCATGGCGAGGTTTTCAAGATAAAGCTACTCATGTACCTGATCTCAGCTGTTTTTGCGCCGACCACATCTCTTCGCCCAAGCAACAAATGCTTCCCCATCCTGGTGAATGATGTATCTCTACTCCTTCATTTTTCCTTCAATCTTTTGACTCCTATGTCATCTGTAAGTTAGTCACTGCCAATTTTTTGATGTTTTCCCATTTTGATTTCTGATGCAGCAACTTCTTGTCCTGAAATTTGTGTTGTGCAGGCAAAACTGAAAGAAGTGAACAACATGAATTGGTGTAAGTTCATTGCGGACTTCCTGCATGATGCATTCTCAAACAAGATGTACCAGAAGGGTTGTCGCCTCCATTTAATGGTATTTTTGTACTACTCTTTTTGCAAACACTCCTAGCTCCTTAAGCATGCGTGGCAACCATGATGGTGACATTGTGGCAACTGCCACCATAACAAGATGGCAACTGCCAACATAACTAGATGGCAACTAGCAGAAATACATGGCAACTAACAGAAATACATGGCAACCCTTTTTCTTCTTCATGCCCTCCAACTTGATGATTGACGGATCATGCGTTAGCTTATTTTTTGCAAAATACCATGATGGCAACACATATTTTTTCTTTTTAAATTGGTGTACATCAGCTCATGTACGTCGATCGTCTTGATCTGTCTACTGTGGACTTTACTGGGATAGGAGGCCCGCCGCCTCCACACAAGTTTGCTGTTTCTGCGTGGACTTACAATGCTGTCAAGGCGGTGCTTGCCGCGGACAAGATAACTGATACGAAATACGGGAAACTGCAGGTTAGTTCTGGCTTCTTTCTTTGCACGGCATTCTTTCATTTTTTACGCTGCATAACATATGAAAAAATCCCCATACGGCAACCGTCCGTGGCCAACAAGAGATGACTACCTTGTTAGCCATGACTGTCTGCGCATGGTATCCATGTCTTACGCCACATGGCAACTTTGCCATTCATTTTGAAACTTCTATCCTACACCTCTTTTTTGTTGCAATACATGAACTGTTAGTTAGTGTTCATTGTTTTCTATCTTTACATGCTAGCTGTTTTTTTGGTTTTTTTTTCACCTGATGGCCAAGCATGCTATAGACTACATCGTGTTTGGTGGGCCTCACAACTTTGGAAAGTGGATGGACGTGCAGTCAGCTCCGTCTTGTCCTGTTGAGGTAATCAAGGATATATATCTATGGTTGTGTTTGGTTTATTTTGATCTTGTGCATGCGACTTTAATACGGTCGGTTACTGCTGCTTCTTGTTTCGCGCACATGCGAGGGCACCTGTTGAGCATCTAATTGGGCAGTTTGCATCCGGAATGACCAGCTTGCTCGTGAAGTTGGTTGAGGGTTGGACGTCCCTTAATGGCTCTGACAGCGACGCGGTTGCGAGGCAGTTCACTCCATTCGTTGCAGAACGGACACATCGGCCAACTGGTTACCGTGGTCGGTACGACTACAACAGCTCGTAGGAGCTTCCCGACACACAAGATGAACTAGATGGAGATGCTGCTCTCGACAAGGAGGACGACGATGACATGGAGAACGTGCAACATGACACCGACGATGATGAACATGTCGACGTTCGTGTAGGTGGTAAGAAGGGCAAGGGTGTACCAGATGTCCCCTCACCGAAGAAAGTCAAAGAACAGACAGCTGCGAGAGGCAAGGGGGTGTCGCCCTCAAAGAGGGGGAGGGATCCAGAGGAGGTTGGGCAGGGCTCTCCTGTCAAGAGACCTAGGACCGATCCCTTAGCTGCCAGGAGGAGGTTCGACTTCTATTTTAGTGTTTTGTTTTGTTTATCCTTTCGAACAGACTGACCCCCTTTTTTCCATTTGTTTTTGCTAAGCGTGGCAACGATTTTCGTGTCTGACACTTGGCACCTTTTTTGCCTCTTTCTTATATGTGCAGCGAGGCGACAGCTGGTGGACGAGCAGTTACGAAGAAACAAGCACCAACACCAACCCGTGTTTCTGCTCGATTGAACAAGGGTGCCCCTATTGCTGGTGACACGCATTCCACTAGGTCATCTCCTCGTACATCGACGTCCAACACCGGTGATCCTGTCGTGTTGCCAGATTTGAGGAAGACAGCCAAGAAGTAGGTTATCCATGTTCTTTCTTCATTGCCATATTGCCATATTGCTATAATTTTGCCTTTCAATGCAGCTGTTCAGCTTGCCACATGGGCTACTGCCATCAGTCCCACATCGCAACTGCTGTTTCTCCCATGCTCTATTTCTTCTTACTACATGGCAACTCCTGCTTGTTTTGCATGGCAACTGCTAACCAGGCAAAATGGCAACTCTTATTCCACCTACATGGCAACTACCAGCTTTTCCATCTGTTTGTGCACTCATCCACACCTAGTTTTGAAATGGCAATCCTGGCACATCACACATTTCTTACATTTTTTAAGATGTCTACCTGGGAACTGTTGCTTGTTATGCATGGCAACTGCTAACTGGTCCATATGGCAACTCTTATTCCACCTACATGGCAACTATCATCTGTTCATCTAACAATGTTCGTGTGTTTTTTTTCAGGGTGAAGAAGACTACCACACGCGTGACGAAGCAGAACCCCAGAGACCCACTCGAACGCATACACTCAAAGCTGTCGACAGGTGGCAACTCAGACGTTCATGAGGCGCCAGTGCACAAACCTTCTGCTGCACCATCCACTGTTCCCACTAGCTCTGATGCAAGCGGCCGAACATCTCCGCCGGTTGCAGATGTGCAGGCTACGACAGCAGGCATCCGTACATCTGGGAGTGACGAGTCGGTATCTGCCAGGACTGCTGAAATATTGCCCACTCTGCTAGCAATGAAGATGCTGCTGTGAGCCATGCGACCCGATCAGCAAGTGTTGAAGTGGACGCCCCTGAGATCAACCTAAGCAAGGAAGATTCCCGCTCATCTGACACGGATTCCAAGCGCATGGGTGGTGGCACTACTTCGTCCACGAAAGAAGGGGCTGAGGCGACAGTTCATAATGATATGCCATCCATAGGTGAGACTCTTGGCACAACAGCTCCAGCTTCTGGTGCTCCAGAGGTTGCCAAGGTGACCGTTACGCGAGCTGGTCTTCCACCTAGGCATCATAGCCCCCGCAAGCAATCTGCAGACACACCCAACGCGCCTGCTGTAGCTAGGAGCAGCAGAGATGACTCTGGTTATGTGCCTGCGTCCACACTATTCCCACCACCTGCCAGAAGCAATGTTATGGAGAGAATGGAAGACCGGAGTACAACCGACCCAGGTGGCAAGCCGGGCACGACTGACGGAGGTGAACGTGCAGAGCAGACTGCGTCTTTACCCGCAGTGGATAACCCCAGCTTAAATCTGCGCACTTCTAAGCTCCCAGTCAACATCGGTGTCCCCTACAGCCCAAACAAGAAGATTGTCAAGAAAGTTGCGACTGATACTGCTGACAGCACGCCCCGTCCTACGAATAAGCCTGATGACTCTGCAGCAGCCGATGCAGAAATGTTTGTTGATCTTTCACCCTTGGATTCTGCCCAGCAAGCTGTTCGCGGTCCGGCCAGTAGGCAGGAGAGGCACCCAATGGCCTTCACCCCACCGAGCTGTAGCCTTGGCATTGATCGCAGTCAAGATGTACCAGTGGTGCAAGATCCTCCACCAGTTGCCTTTGCTTTCCCGGCAGGCATGGCCCCAATGATGGCGCAACCAATGGTCGAGGGCAAGAAGGTTGTGAAGTTCGCAGAGCCGGTTGTGCAAGGTACATTTCTTTATGCGTTTATCATATTCGTGTATACATCTTTTTAGTCTGACTTTTGTTCCAAGCATTTCTTTTGGGTTCTCACTTGTGATGGCAAATGTTATCTGATGGACATGGCAACTGGATTTGCTTGCACGCTGTCACCTACATTTTTCTATTGCCATACTCCATTTTTTCCATTCTGCAAGCACATGGCAACTGCAGTTGATACATCATGGCAACTGTAGTTGTTGTCACATGGCAACTACAATGCATTGCACATGGCAACTGGAGTTGCCTGCACATGGCAACTCCCTACTTTCTGTGCCTACATCTCATATTTCTGCAACCTTTATTTCAAACTAGATTTGTTTTGTTTTCCAAGGATTCCTAACCCACTTTTTTGATCTGTGCAGCCACCCCTAAGGAGATTACGCCGTCACTTGATGAAGCTTACCGCAGGATTGAGGAGGCAGCATTGCAGAGGAGGTCCTCACGAGGTCAGGGCCAATCAAGTTCCAACATGCCTGCTGAGTCTGTATCTGAGGATACCATTAGAAGTGCCACCCCTGGTTCTGTGAGGCAGCGTAGGGTAGTTCACGCACCACCCGCGGATGATTATGAGCCGGAAGTCAAGGCCACAAAGGATCAGAACCAGCTGTACGAAATTGTCAAGCGCTTTGGAAATGCGAGGTCCAACAGCAATCACATGAAGGAGCTGAAAGCGTAATGACCACACCCACATAAACCTCTCATTTGCTTTGCTCTTTTTACTATTCATCCTTTTGATATTTCTAGATATGCTCCGTTTACGTTTTATTTCTTTTTTCACTTAGTAGACATGATTCTTTCATGTTATATCATTTTCATACAGCTCATGTTTGGACAGAACCAAGATCATACAATGTGATGCGACGTACATTGACCTGGGTGATCTTGCCGAGTCTGTGAGGCCACTCGGTAAAATGTCGAAGAATGTAGTTGCATGTGGGATTGACTTCATCAACAGGCATATGGATATGTCTCCCGACAAAACAATCATGTAGTACACTGTGACGTGCAAAATATGGGATGGTGACTTCCACCACAAAATCCTGAGGAAGCATTTTGCTGCGCATGGTGATTTCAAGCTCACAATGAAGAAATGTGTGAGTACTCCTTCCTTTTTTGCGCATTTTTTCCTCCCATGTTATTTTTTTGCCAGTAGCTATGCTTCAGATGTGGGCTACACCCTGTTTTGTGACAGCTGTTTCATGTGGCAACAGCTGCCATGTAAAATGACTTCTGATTTGCTTTCCTAATACAACCTATGTGGCAACTTCAAACTAAAATACATGGCAACTTTGTTCATACATGGACGGCAACTTCTTTTAATTACCCACTACAACTAAACATTATACGTTGGTCCACTTTTCTTGGACCCTTGATGCTTTCGTAGTCACTCATGTGCCTGTTAGTGTAACCGGTGATATCTTTACATGTCATTTTCCCAACTACATCATTTCTGTTCTTAATGTGAGCTCTGCTTCTTTTCTTTCCTTCATTTTTTGTTTGCAGGTCTTGTTCCCCATGTTCCAGGAGCTTGCACCACACGACCCACACGACAAGTGTGGTCACCACTATGCGATCTGCCTTGACCTGAAGAACCAACGTTTTGAGGTGCTTGATTCAATGCGTTCAGAAGCTGATGCAGACCTTACTACGCATGTTGAATACTTCATCAACAACCTCAAAGAGACATGGAACCGTCACTATGAAAACTCAAAGGTCCAGATCAGACATTTTCCAATTGAGTACGTGGCGACTACGGAGCAAGGAAACCGGTATTTTCCCATCTTTTCTTCATGTGTCCTCCAAACCAATGCTCACCCTCTCTTTTTTGTCACCTCTGAATTGAAGTTTATGATTTTTTCTATATGTTCTTGTGAGTTAACCTGACTCTTTTCTTGTTTAGGCACGATTGCGGCTTCCACACGTTGGAATACCTTGCAAAGTGGGAAGGTCGACGGGTTCCTGTCGTCACAGCTGCAATGGTCGTCGAGCTCCGCAAAATTTACACATGGAACTGGTTGATGAATGAAGATTTCAACATGCGGTCCAACACACGTGAGTTCATAGAGGAAGCTATGAAGAAAGCCGCCAAGAAGTACAAGTGATCACGTGGTGCTCCTGACCGAACGCCTACCTTACATTCTGTTGCCGAGGAATGTAAGGTATTATCTTGTTTTTTCAAAACTATGTCCGTGTAATATGCTATGACTGCATCTCCCCGTAGCCTAGTATACAGTGGTGGCGTGTGAGTGACATTTGAATAGTTTGTAATATATGTGTGGATGTGAACCTACTTAGGTTTGACAGCAGATACGTTTATGTGTTTTCAGTATTATTATGTGCTTGTGGGTTGGTAGTACCAGCATGGTGTTTTGAATGCGTCCTTGATGTCTGAAAACATGGCAAATGTAGTTGATCAGTCATGGTTAGTGAAAGTTATCGTTCTTTCTTGTTTGGCTTTTTGGGTTTTTTGCACTGCTAACTGTACCGGCTAGCATGGTAGTTTGATCACGGAGCAATAACCTGTGCGGTTGCTGCACGAGACCGTTTCAGCTTGTTTCCCATAGTTTGCACCACAATACAATATGCGTGACTAAAATGCGCTGACTGGACATGGAAATCTACGCGGTGAAGATTCAGTACAACTAACATGGCATGTTCAGTAGAACTAACATGGCAGATTCAGTAAAAAATAACATGGCAAATTCAGTAAAAATAACATGGCAAATTCAGTAGAAATGGCATGGCAGATTCAGTAGAAATGGTATGGCAGATTCAGTAGAAATTGCATGGCAGATTCAGTTCAAGTAACATGGCAAATTCAGTGCCATACACGTGGCAACTGCAGCTATTCCTTCATGGCATTTTTACTTCAGATTCTGATGCACCTGAAGAGTCATTCTCTAGTTTTTACAAAATTTAGAACATCTAGATTAGAAAAAATGTCACCATGGACCAAGACAAAGTGCTCCAATGTTGTTTACAGATTGCCCGTCCCTTTCTTTGGTTTCTTGTGTTTTTCTTGAATCTCCAATCCCGATTTGTATCTTATCTCTTTTGGACGCCCTTTTGTGATGGAACGGGGCGGGTTCCTAACCTGTGTTTGTGTGCTTGCTGTTCCAGATCCTACCTCCGAGTTTTCAGATGATGGCCCTGTGGACGAAGGCACACTTGATGTG
Organism: Aegilops tauschii subsp. strangulata; assembly: GCF_002575655.3. Taxonomy (NCBI): domain Eukaryota; kingdom Viridiplantae; phylum Streptophyta; class Magnoliopsida; order Poales; family Poaceae; genus Aegilops; species Aegilops tauschii. Next base: position 409,337,223 of record NC_053040.3, on the reverse strand, counting down.
CGGGGGAACCTGTGTAAGGCTTCCTCAGCTTTCCTCTTCTTGATCTCATCAAGCTCTCTTTTGAGGGCCTTCCTGTGTTTTTCTGCGACCCTTGCTGTCTCATCACTCTTGCACGCTTCATCAATTAGTTCAGCATAGTTCTTTGTCAACACAACGTGCCTCACGGCTTCCATGGTTGACTCTGGTCTCTCGTCATGCACGGCCGAAACTGCGTTTGATGTTTGCGGCGCCAATGCGTCGTCAGCGTCCCAAGTCCATCGCCGCCTTATGAAATGGCGGGGCATTCGTGTCACCGCGTTCAAGTCCATTACTTTTAGAATGTGACAACACACAATCCCGTCCCGTTCGAATTTGCAGCATTGGCAATAGTATTCGCCTTCGCTTATCGATGCCTTCACAAAGTAGTTCCTTCCCTTGTCTGGGTCTTCAGGTTCTGAATCCGACATGCCCATGATAGAACACACCTTGAATGTATGTTCGTCCACCTGGAAAGCCGTGTACATGCTGGCACGCTTTATTTCTTCCTCGAATCTGCAAGTTTTGTGTGGTTTTTGTTAAACTCTTGTGTGAAGTTTTTTGTAGCACCTTTTGTTTGTTGTGGCCAATGGAATTACAATTCGTTCAAACATGGCAACTACAGCTCATTAAACATGGCAACTGCAGTTGAGTAAACATGGCAACTGCAGTTCATTAAACATGGCAACTGCAATTCATTTAAACATGGCAACTACATAACAACTTCAATTTGGCATTTGCATTCCATACCATCATGGCCAGTGGAATTTACATTTCATTAAATAAGGCAACTGCAGTTCATTAAACATGGCAACTGCAGTTCATCAAACATGGCAACTGCAGTTAAGCAAACATGGTAACTGCAGTTGAGTGAACGTGGCAAACTGCAGTTCATTAAGCATGGCAAATTGTAGTTCATTAAGCATGACAACTACATATCATGTTTACTCTGTACCTAATGGCTACTTTTCAACACAATCATCATTTTCAAATAAGCATTTCAACTGCATTGCATTCTACATGGCACCTGGTACCTTCATGATTTGTGCAAATAAGATTGTAACACAACTGACTTACTTGTTAAAAATCATGTTGGTGTATATCTTGCTCATCTGCCTCTCCATTGGTAAATACGTTAGCAATTTTGGCTGCTTGAGCGCGGTGTTTGCTTCTTGCTGTAGCTCGGATCCCAGTATTTTTTGTTGCAAAGCGGTGTACTGCTTGGCAAACTGTAGCAATGAGTTGCCAGGGCTCACGTACCGCTTCAAAACAGCATTGAACCCCTCACTGCGCTGTGTAGTCTGCAGAAACGGGAAGAAGCACTGCATGAAGTAGGCCGGCACCCAGTACATTCACTTCTCCCACAAGCTAGCAAGCGTCTCGTGGTCTTGGACTTGATATGTTTCAATCATAGCCATCCAGCTCCTTTCAAACTCCTCCACCGTCAAGCTGTGGTCCACGCACAGCTCGAATGCCTTGTGCAGGTCTGGACGGTCAGCAAAGAACGGTCCTAGTGTCTCCTCAGCCTTCTTTATAATGTGCCACCTGCAGTGCATATGCACTGCCAACGGAAAGACCTCCTCTATGCCTGCACGCATGCTAAAATCCTGGTCTGTTATTATGTTCATCGGAGCAAGTCCACCCATGCACTCCAAGAAGGTCTTGAACAGCCAAACGTACCCATCTGTGTCTTTGTTTCGAACGAGCCCGCATCCGAACTGCAATGACTGATTGTGGTTATTTATTCCTATGAATGGAGCGCATGGCATCTTGTACATATTAGTGAGATATGTCGCGTCGAAAGAAATGCAGTCTCGGAAATGTTTGTAGGCTCTTCTTGTAGCACCATCCACCCAATACATGTTCCTGACACGGTCCTCATCGTCCAATCTTATCCTGTAGAAGAAATCTTGATCTTCTTTCGCTTTCTCATCGAAGTAGGCTATCGTGGCTTCTATGTCAGCCAACTTGCTTTCTCTATGGTACTTTTCCTTTAGGTTTGTGACGTCTGTTGGTAGGTAGGGCATGCTACTCAGAGACCCCTTTTTGCTGTGGATGAGGGAGAGTATCTGCACCATTCTTGATGGACCGGCGTTACAATCATGTAGCAGCTTTATGAATTTCTTCTCGAGGGGGGTGAATCCTCTATGGGCGGTCAGAAATTTTACCAGGTCAAACTTCTTTATTAGCTCGTGGTTGTGCTCGTCAAAATATTCAGTGACCACCCACTGTGCTCCATCTACGTTCAGCTTACACCGGACAGGGCATTCCGTCTTGACAATGATACCTCTCTTTCGTTCCGGAACGACAGGCGCATCACCTTTGTCCTTCTTGTTTCTCCGTGCCTTGTAGCACCTCATCTCACCTCTGCTGTACTCGTTAGTTCTTTTAATTTTCCTATGGTATTCGGTGTTGACCGCAAACCCATGGAACTTTGCATATGTCTGGTAGAATTCCTTTGCATCTGCAAACGAATCAAATCTTTGCCCAAGATACGGTGGCTGGGGTACCATGATTTCTGATTGCCCACCATCTTCATCTCCTTGTGCTTCATCATCGATTTCATCATTCACTTCAGTATCGGCGGCTGTTTCACCTGCTTGAGTGTTGCTTGTGCTGGTGTGCAAATGTGTGCTTGTCGGTATTGCTGGCACGATTGCCATTTCCGACACTGACTCGGCATTGTTTGTGGCATGAGTGTTGGCTGGCTGGTGGAACGCGTCTTCCGTACGCTCAGAGCTCCCCGCAGTAGATGTCCCCGCGCCGCTGTTAATTGTAGTTGAAGGTCCTGCATTAAAAAATCAAGTATGAGCGTAAGATTTTGCTTGAAGTCATGTGTATCGTAACGGAGTACAGCAACTGCATGTGATTTTGCATGACATCATTTCACACAACAAGCCGTGAATCTGCATATGGCCATGCATGGCAACTGTAATTCTTCAGTAATGGCAGCTACAGTCCAACCACATGGCAACTACCGTTGCCAACACATGGCAACCAACGTCTTTTAGCTTCAGAACTTGTAGCATATAGCAATGGCAGAAATAGTCCAACACACATGGCAACTACTGTTGCCCACACATGGCAACCAGCTTCTTTCAACATCAGAACTTGCAGCACATAACAATGGCAGATACAGTCCAACATACATGGCAACTACTGTTGCCAACACATGGCAACCAGTATACTCTAGCATCAAAACTTGTATTCTAGGCTTGAGCTCAATACGCAAATGTGAACAATCATGAATGTTGCACACACTCTTATAGCAATTGGCAAATCCCAAAGACAGTATACGACTCTTTTGCACATGACCACTTGGTAGCATTTTTTGTTTGTTTTTTCCACCACCACCGTTACAAATCTACTTTTCTTCACATGCTATTCCCCACAAAAGCAAATGCAGTACTGTTTTCTGTTTTCACTTTTTTTTTACCTTGTTGTGCTGCATGTGCCGATCTTGTGTGGTCTGTCATTCCAATTTGATGTGCTCTATCTGCAATAGCGCTTTCCTGCAACTGTGAAGCTTGCCATGAGATGTTTGCCGATGTGGTTCCACCGTAACAACCTGCGATCATGGTAGCAGTTGGTCATTGCATGGCAACTGTAGTTTGTTCAACATGGCACATGTAGTGGTCCAACCATGCCACACAGATTTGTTCACACTTGTCATCCACGGTTGTTTAGACATTGCAGTCACATTTGATTATACATGGCAACTGCAGTTGTCCAGGCATGGCAACTGCAGTTTGTCCAGCCATGGCAACCGAAGCTGTCCAGGCATGGCAACTGCAGCTGTCATATATGTTCCTTTCTCCTAACTCACTGTCCACAACTTCACTTTCATGCACTCACCTGTGTACGACGTTGATGGCAGGTACATGGTTGCTGCCTGATGCCACGTGCTGCATGAAGGTCCTACATTTTTTCCGATATAACTCGTGAGTCTTTTGCCATCCTTGCAAGTTTAATTCCATGTCCACAACAATAAGTTCCTTTTCGTATGTGTTACCTTGATTTTCCACATTAGCTAGCTAAAGTTGGTTGCCCGTACATTTGTCAGCGTTAGCGCCCTATGACGAAACTTGCCATGCTGCCCCCCTGATTGTGGTTTGGTCATAAGAACCTGCTAAAAATAGATTGTAGGACATAAGTAGAATGACATCTTCATCGTCACGAACATGGCAACTATTTCTTCTTTGTTTATCATGCATCGTACCGATGCCTGCGTAGTGCTCTAGTAGTGGCAGCAATGCCCCTGAAGAAATGAGTTGATTGTACTCCGCTGCATCCCAAGGTGGCGTTTCCGGCCTTTGAGAAAGCCAAGGATCAGTGCCATCTTCATGATTCATTCTTCTGCTTTTTCTTTTCTGCCACTGTGCTTTTAGTCACTGCATGAACAAGAACGCATCAACAATCCGCAAAAAGCGTTCTTGTTGTTTGCACGTAGAAGATAACACGGCAATCTCATAACATTTCTTGCGTAGGCAACCAACACCTCATGGCAAGTAGGACATGCACATCCATTTTCTTTTCTGAATTCTGGATGCCATCTATCATTTTGAAGCGATGGTAACAGAAAAAAAAGGATGGCAAGCAATAATATAACATGGTGACAATTACGGACAACGATAGATGGCAACTGACGTTAGATACAAGTGGCAATTATTTTTCCTCCCTCCCCATGCCAAATTCCTCCTTTCTCTCCCTATTTTATAGTGATGACTACGCTACCAACTACTCGCATCAAGCCAACCCAGAAGCTTGGCACAAGTCTAGCATAGTATATGGCAAATCTGACGTATGTTGGTGGGCAAATGCAAAGACACACAAATTCGTGGGGTGTTTGCCCTGATAGCGTGGATCCAGTCGCCATCTTCGTGGGCAAATTTTGCAAATTCAGATTTCTGGACAAAAGAAGGTCGAGAAACAGAAGGAGATCGGAGATCCACCTGTTTTAGCTTGTCGTCTTGGGAGGGCGGGGTTGGGGTGGGAGGGGGGTGGGTGGTTAGCGGTGGGAAAGGCGCTAGGGATCTGCTCTGGTTGCCATGGCAACCAGAGAAGGAAGGCGATGGAGGTAGGGGATCGAGAGGTGCGAGACAATGGCGGCAGGGCGGACTGGGGATCGGAAGGAGCCCGGGACGGCTGACGTGCTGGGTCGTGCGGGCAGCGCGGTCGTTTGGCCCGGACGTGTGGGCGGTTTTGCCACACACTGGACGTGCGGGCTGTGGCTGCGCGCGCCCGGACGCGGTCGTGCGGGCGGGTTCTTCTCCATGCCACACGAGGCGTGCGGCACAACCACCCGATACACCACACGTGTGGCAGTTATCGGTGTCCACACGGGTTATTTCATGGGAATTTTTTCTTCTATTTTTGTTGGGTTGATCAAATGGTATAGGAGTGAGACGAGACTTTGTTAATTCAGATTTGCTAAATCTCATCTGAAGAAATAATGAAGTCTCGCCTACACATAATTTGAGTAATGAAGAAAAAGAAAAAAATAAACCTGCACGAATCTTCACGATAATCAATTGGTGTAGGAGTTAGACTTGGTTAAGTTTCATCCAGATGAGCGCTAGACACACCCTTGTTAATTCTCATCTAGATGTGAATTAGAAAATCTCTTTTTTAGCACACATCTTTCGCATTACTACCTGGAAGATTTCTTACAGCCCAAGGAGACCACAGCAGATGGATTCTCGATATGGCCAACCGCAAGGCTATGTCTCACTAATAGCGAGACGGTAGCTTCTCTCGCCTTAAGGGTATTCATTCTTATGTAGGCATTGGCCAGCCCATTTACTCTCCTTTGGCGCTCGCTCACGATTGATCTATCTGTCACTCCTCGCTCGCTCGCTGCACTTGTTTGGCCCCTTCTTTTCCTTTCTTTGTTTTTTCCTTTACAATTTTCTGTTTTTCATCATTTTTCTTTATTGTTTTCACGGATCTTATAGCTTTTCTTGGTTTGTTAACGGTTTTTATTTACTTATTCATCAATTTTCTTCGTTTATTTCTCGGTTTCCAATGGGTTTTTTTCTACAGTTTTTGTTTCTTTCTCGGTTTTCCTTGTTCTTTCTTGTTTCTATGTTTCATTTTTGTTTATTTGATTTTTCTTGGTTTTTCGTAGACATTCAATATTTTTAATATACATTAGAAACCTTTTCTATATACAGGTTAAACATTTTTAAATACATGATTAACATTTTTTGAAGACTTATATTTTTTATGTCTACTTTTATCCAAATGCTTGATTAAAAATTTTCAAATATAAGATTCACTTTTTTTAATACATGGTCAACATTTTTCCTATACACATTTAACATTTTTCAAATGCTTAACTAATATATTTCAAACACAAGATTAACATTTTTAGAATACATGGTCAATATTTTATATATACATGCTTAACATTTTTCAAATGCATCATTAACACTTTTAAATACATTTTTAACATTATTTTAATAAATGGTCAACATTCTTTTCTATGCACATTTATCATTTCTAAAATACTTGATTACCATTTTTCAAAATCTTGTTTAACATTTTTTTTCAAATGCTTGATTATCCTTTCTTAAAATACATAAACTTTTTAAATACATTGCATAGTTTTGTATATTTTTTTGCATACACGAGAAAATAATTTCTCTATACACATTTAACATTTTTCCGAACACTTGGATACCATTTTTCAAAAAAAATTATGTAAATTTTTTTTTGCAATAAATTTATTTAGAATAGTGAAGTTATACAAAAGTAGAAAGAGAAAGGAAAAAACAAAAAATAGGGTTGTGGCCTCCCGCGCGTGTGGGCCGACCCATCTTGCGCTTGCCTTCACATGAGAGTTCCCTATGTCTCGCGTCAAGTGAGACATAGGGGCGCCCTTGCCCGATGGTATCATACCAAACAAAAAAAAGAAGTAGCCAACCTGGTATACCAAAAAAAAAGCAGCTCATCCGGCATGATTTTGATATAAGAGAAAGAATCAAGTTGTCGTGCGTAAAGACGGGCCTATGGGGAACGAACGCTATGTATTACCGTTGCGAGCGTTATCATAGCGATTGCTTACACCGTGCGAGTGCCCGCCGACTTGTTAGACATGTCCTGTATTATACCGGATCATGGGTAGTTGGTTACAAATGCAGGAAGAAAAAGACTAATATGTTTTCTAATGTAATTTTAATTTTTTACTAGTCGTTTTACGTCCAATTATCTATCTATTGTACTGGCCTTTATTTTTCCTTTCAGATCTAAGTTACCCTTTAGGTGTCCTTATTCAAACAAAAAGTACTATAACGAACGGCTGGGCACCCGGTTTTAGGTAGTTTCTTGAACCTTTTGCCCGGATTTTGGAAGGTTCCATAAGGCTTTTTTCTTCTATTTATGCGCCATTTTTTTCCTGGGTTATTTTTTTCCTTTTTTCTTTTCATTACTTTTTCACATACATGAACTTTTCGGAAATTCATGAACATTGTAAATGTTCACAAACATTGCTTAATTCATGAACATTTTTAAGTTCAATTTTTTAGTTCATGAATAATTTTAAAAGTTCATGATTATTTTCAATCACAAATAATTTTTGAAATCCTCAAATATTTATTAATACGTGATTTTCTGTTAAATTTCTGAGCAAATTTTGAAATTCTTGATATTTTTTGGATTTGTGAAGATTTTTTATATTGGCAATAAAATTGAAATCCGCAAAGATTTACTGAGCTCATGATTTTTTTGAATTTTCTAAAAAAAATCTAATTTGTGAACTTTTTGAGATTGTGGTTTTTTTAATTTATGAGAATTTTTTGAATTCGTGAATGTTTTCTAATTCGACAAAAAAAACACATGGATATTTTTAAAATTCACAAAAAATAGATGAATTCATAATTTTTTAATTCACTTTTTTCGATTCAATTGATTTTTCATATCAAAATTAAACAGAACAAAAAAAACATGTGTTGTGCTCGTAGGTTCAGGTCACGCTGGCGCGTGAGCGACCCAAGCTATACTGATGGCGACCCAAGCTATACTGATGGCTTAGAGCACCACACAGTAGACGGGCACCGTCTCCGCAAACCTGCATTGTCTCATTAAGGACACTAGGACAATGCTCGTGCGACGTTAGAAGGCAAAAAATACCTCAAACACATTATAACAAGCGCTAAAATTTCTCTTCAAGCATCTCATCCTTTCATTGACCACTGTGATTCCCAAGCATGCATAAGTTTTAAAAGTCAAATGAGAAGATCAAACAAAGAGAAACAAATGATATGCTGCAATAGTAAGCTACTCCTTCTGTCCGAAAAGATTTGTCGGAGAAATGAATGTATCTAGACGTATTTTAGTTCTAGATATATCCATTTTTATCCATTTCTGTGACAAGTAATTCTAAACGATGGGAGTATATTTTGTGTTTATTATAAAGAATCATTGAAATTGGGTCAATGAACCCCTAGCTTTTTTATGTAATCTCATAAAGAATGTAATTGTTGTTTTAGATAAATCAAGAGAGTCATGATGGGCTTCCCTAAAAAAACACAAAACTACACACATCTCACTCCAATGCATATCACAATATCGTATGACGAAAATGGACCTTAATCAACCCAACAAAAAGGTGTAGGAAGAAAATAGATCTTAATCAGCCGTAAAAAAGGCATATGTCCTGCAATACTTCATATCGCCACTCAAGGAAGTACATGGCATGATACAAAAGATGAAAAATGCATTGCAGTAATGAATATAAACCGGAAGAAAGAAGATGTAGAGAATTATTTTATTTTACACACTACAAACATTTAAATATCTCACGACAAAAATGACATATCCAATTGTTCCTCAGCTCGTTGTATAAGAATAGTATTCTTCCAATGTGCATCAATCAAGATTATAATAGTTTATTGTCAACAAACATGGGCCTTATTTTGGGTAACCTTCAAAACTTCTTAATAAAACCACTTCGCCTTGTTTGAACTTCATGTGTATATGCCTCACCCTCAAAGTCCGACAACATGGGGAGGGGGTGTCGAACTAGACCCAACAAGAGGCGAGAAGCTACCAAAGAGCTCCACACCTACCTCATCCACAAAGCCAACAACAGACTTAACCATGGGGGGCGGTGCAACAGGGAGCCTTTGAAGAGCAGCCTCCGCGCGCTCCAGAAAATCCCAACATGCACCAACCAGCCCTGCAAGGAGTCACTGACCTCGTGAAGCAGCTTAATTGCCTCTTCCACCTAAGGAAGTCATGCAGCGAAGATCAGAGCCCAATAGCTCCGCGTGCACTGCAAGAGCAGACTGGGGCATCACATCCTTCGGGATGGAAGCCGAAGCAATCAACGAGGAAGGCAAGGAATCTCGGTGAAGAGTCTTCATGTTGGACAATGTCTCATGGATCTCAGATGTTGGTGGAGGCGCAATAATCGAAGCCCAAGAATGAGCCAGCAGCCGAGCAAAACATGGAGTATGTGGCGGTGGTGCCAGCTTGCAGCCATCCCGTGCACGGTGTCCCGAGCGGAAGCATGGGTTACACCAGATCAGATCCGTGCATCCGACTGCCCGATGGCCTTTTTCGAAGCAACGAGAGCACCTGTTTCTGAGCCACATGAGCGGATGGGGATGCTGCTAAGGCATGAAAGCAAAAGGTGACGCAGGCTCCAGCCGCGCACGCCCGGACTAGACGAGCTTCCAGCTTGCAACCTCCTTCATGAGCCCCACACAAGTTGCATCTGCCTTGATGAGCAAATCATCATCCACAGCGGAGACAAGAGTGATGGAGCTCAACAGGGCAGGAGGCGGGCGACCACCGTCGTGGCAGGGTAGCGCTGCTAACGGCTCGGGAGTGGTCTCCAACACCTCAACAGCGACGTCCTCAGGACGCAAACTTGGCTGCGACAGCGGGAACAGATGCCCTGTTCGATCCGCCATGCGGGCAAGCAGAGGCAGTTAGGTGCTTGGCGACGAGCAGAGGAGGCCGTAGGGCGCCGCCGTCCAGCCGAAAATGGTGTTGGCAAGGAGGACGTGGACATTGGCGGTGGAGGCTGACTGGCCGGCACCGTTGGCGTGCAGGGGAGCTTGCGGGAGGTGAAGCGCCCCTGAATGGTAGGGTCCGCCTTGCGGGCTACAAGGGAGGCTGTAGCGAGCGCAATGGCCAGAGCTGGAGGGGCCGCCAGAGACGAAGGAACTGTCGCGAGCATTGGGTCATCACGAACGCGGGAGCAGACATTGACGCAGCCATCGGGTAGGCCTTCGAGGGGAAGAAGAGAGAGGGTGTCTTGGTGATTCCAGATCTGGTCCTAGCGGCAGCAGAGGACGCCGGGGGAAGGACACTGGAAGACGCCGCCGGGGACGGTCACCCGACGGAGAGCCCATGAGGAAGCTCCGCGCCCTCGTGTTTCTTTGCATGTTGTAGAGTGGCTTCTGGATGCAGATTATGGTTTGCATCGACGACATATGGAAGATGGTGGATCGTGTGGGTTCTTTCATGGTTCGTGGTTGGTAGGTACGATTTCCTCCTCCGACGTCTTAATCATGCGGGGACACCAGATCTGGAGTTTGATGGCATGTCCATGGTGTTGCCTATTTGTTCAACGGTAATGGTCTCACCCTTTGTGAGCCACCTAGGAGGTCCGCAAAGTTGAATATCAGCGATGGAGTCGCGTCGAATTCGGATGAGGAGGTGATCCGCTATTTGTTCATTTTGATGGCTGCTATGATCGTGACGGAGGTATGTGACGGATGTTGGTGTCAAGCTCAGGGAATTCTTCGGTCTTGATTGTAATTTTCAATCTTGTCTAATGTTTCTTTGTGTCAAGGCTGTCTTTTCAGTTTTATTAGGTCGGTGTCTACGTAGCTTACGATCTTTATCACATATAAATGTGATAAGTATTACCTACTTACCGTTCAATTCTTTTTTACCATATTGCATTCATTCATGAGTATATATTTCCTCCATTCCTAAATATAAGTTCTTTTAGACATTTCAAATGAATTACAACATACAGATGATGTAGTCATATTTTAGAATGTAGGTTCACTCATTTTGCTTCGTATATAGTCATTTGTTGGGATCTCTAAAAAAAACTTATTATATTTGGGAACGGAGGGAGTACATCGTACGGCCAAAAAGAGTCGTGCCACATGAATCCACGGCCAAAAGAGTCCAAGACGTGCACGCCGCCGTGCCGCTTACCGCCCGTGACACGGATGCTCGTACGGTGTCCGTCTCTGCAGCCAACGCACGTCTCCTGTCGTCTCGTCCTCGTCTTCCTTCCTCCTCCTCCCCAATCGGCAACCGCGGATTCCCTCCTCGATAGATCCGGCAGGCGCACAGGCGACGGCCCCGAGCTGCGACAGAAGGCGCCATGGGGCTCTGGGACTCGCTCCTCAACTGGCTCCGAAGGTTCCCGTCCACCTCTCTCCCCCCCTTCCCTTTCACTCGATGTTTTCGCGGTTCAGACGGGGCGGCCCCCCTCCCGGCGGAATTCCAGTTCCCCCTTCGATTCGATTTGAGCGGTACTGGCATAGGGTTTTTGCGGGATAGGTTTGGATGGATCGGATTTCCCTGCGCGGCGGGATGGTGCGGCTGGGTCGGGGGTTGGAGTGGGTCTGTGCTCTGCGCAGTTAGATCCACGTTAGATCAAAGCTAATGTAGAGCATACGCATTTAGAAGGTAGCCTTTGGTGTACTGACCTAGTATAAGCTTGTAGTAATATCTTAATAGACACTGATGTAGTTAGGGTCTATGAAGGGTAAAGGGAAATAATTTTGAACTTGATATACTACTGTTTTTTAAGAAGCGTGCCTTTGAAGAGTGTTCCACAATTCATTGCATTTTGATTTGAAGCCAATTAGAGCCTGTGTTGTTAAAAAGGAATATTATCCTGGCCTTATGGGCATTGGAATGTCGAAGCTCCCTTTGTGAGAACAAATTGCTGGAACTACTCATTTGGGTTGAATTTGTTACGCTAAAGGTTATAGGAGGAGCGTGGATGTTTGGAGTTTTACTGCTAGGATCCAATCCTGAGTAAACTTCGCTGTTCTTGATGTTCTTAACTGTCAGTTAGGTTGGTCCAGGTCATGTTGGTGAATCAGCTTGAGATCAAGTTTTACTACCCAGTTTAGTTAATGCTATATGGGTATCCTTACTCGACCAATCATAAAATATGAAGATGTGCCAATGATTAATACTGAATTGTCTTTGAAGGATATGACCAATCAATCAAAATTAACTCATGGCAATAACAATTTTTGTTTCAGCCTGTTCTTTAAGCAGGAGATGGAGCTCTCCCTGGTTGGCCTACAGAATGCTGGGAAGACATCTCTAGTCAATTCAATTGCTGTATGCATCAACTCATACAACTTAAGTTATGCAACATTTTTTTCTTTGTTGTCCTGATATTCATTCATGGCTGCTATGCTTCTCAGACCGGTGGCTACAGCGAGGACATGATTCCAACTGTATGTATATCACTGCTTCTTGATGGATATTTTGAACTATCTCGGTTATCTAAGTGACCTGAACTAAGGATGTTCATCTGCTGAAAACAGGTAGGCTTTAATATGCGGAAAGTCACCAAGGGAAATGTCACAATTAAACTTTGGGATCTTGGAGGGCAACGTAGATTCCGGACTATGTGGGAGCGCTACTGTCGTGGAGTTACTGCTATTTTGTAATGTCCCTTGCTTCTCAGCGATCTCATATTTTGCACATCTGAAAACTCAATTTTGTGATAATATGATTTGTATGCCAATATGCAATAAATAACATCCATTTCAAAAGGTAATCCTTGGTGTGCTGGAAGGAGATAGTACAGTATGTATAATACTAGTTTATGATATGCTCGGTATTATTTCTTAGCCAGTCCAAACCTATTTGCTTAATATACTTCTGCGAGGACCATTAGAGTCAGACATGGAACATTCCTAGTTCTTTCAAACTACTAATTCTACTGCTTAACTGTAGAATAATTGTAGACTGCTGAGTTAACGCTTTGTCCAAGGAGCTCAGTTATGTAGATACATCATATATTTTCCCTAGAAATGGCTGGAGGTGTAACCTCCTTTTCGAACGAAAACTTGTCTAGTGATAATTTTTGTTCTCTCTCATATGGGCATGTTATTCATGCATTTATCATGACCCTTTTTTGTTGTTACCAATATATTTTTTGTATCTCTACCTTAGCTGATACTAAATATGGAGTCACTAATGTGTTAACTTGATCATTTAATGGCAGATACGTTGTCGATGCTGCTGACCGGGATAGCGTTCCGATTGCCAAAAGTGAATTGCATGACCTGCTGACAAAACAGTCTTTATCTGGGATCCCCTTACTTATCCTTGGCAACAAAATTGACAAGTCAGAGGCACTTTCTAAGCCGGCATTAGTTGATCAACTGTGAGTAAAAATCCTGTTTTCATATAGGATATTGTACCTTTTTTCTTAATGATATTTCAACTGGGGTGCCTCTCCTTTCTGTTTTCAGAGGCCTGGAATCTATAAAGGACCGCGAAGTTTGCTGCTACATGATCTCTTGCAAGGACTCGGTGAACATAGATGTTGTCATTGATTGGCTCATCAAGCATTCCAAGACTGCAAATTAGGGTCGCTGTGTGTTTGTGCCCCCTTCACTTGTGCCGAGATGAATTTAGTTTGCACATCTTCGTTCTCATGATCTGGAAGGGGAAGGTAAAAGGTGACAGCCTTGTAATCTATGTTACATCTTGGGTGTCACTGAGGAAAAGTATGGAGTTTGACACTTGGGCGTCAAAATCTGTAATGCTCTGTAAATTCCTTAAATCTTTGATTGTTCTTTTGTGTGCAGATCATGCGTGTCATTCTTATTTCTTTGCCGTTGAGTTCTCCTTAGTAAGCCTTTCCCTATTTTAGTGTTTATTTGACCTACTTTGTGCTTAATTTTTCCCAGTAGAATATGAATAAGCACAACACAGCATAGTTCAGCAACAGCAAAGTAAGCACAACACAACATAGTTTAGCAACCGGAAACATCAAAATCCTGTCGTGTTGTTTTCTCCGTCTAAAATCGATAGACCTTTATTGCTGAAGCCCCCCTGCAACATTGTTTATGTTGCAAGGTGACGCATGACATAAATTCCTACAACATTGCAGAAGCCCCCCGCAACATCGTTTACCGCAAGAGCATATATGTTGCAAAAAAGGTGAAGAAAAAACAGAAAAAAAATGCTGCAACACCACCACTGTTGCAAATGTTTCTGCAACAAGATCTATGTTGGGAGTTTCTGTTTCGGGCAAAAATAACACCTCGATGGTTCTGCAACAAAGCAGCTGTTGTAGAGCGACCTGCACAACATCTACCTTGTTGCAATTCGTGACACATCTTATTGGGGAGATCCGACGGCTATTTGTGCCTCAATCCAATGGTGCAGGAAGCGGTTGATGTTTCCAATTCATCTACCATCCGATGCGTAGCGCGGCCCTTTTTAGTAGAAGCAATCAAATGAGGTACCTTGAAATAGTGAACTAACCTGATCATCAGCTTTGCAACAACATGAAATCTGGGGCAAACCTCTACGCGTCAAAACGAAGAGGGTTCGCCCCCAATTTCATTGACTGAAACCAGTGTAGGCCACTAGGGCCAGGATGCCAATATTGCTCACCTAAGACCATCAGATTCATTCCGGCATGAGAAAACGACCACCAAAAATTGTTCATTGCAGTCAGCAGTAGTGTTAACAGTTATGAGATACATCAACTCAGCTGGCGTTTCAAACGGAAGAAAAGAAATAAAGAAAACAAAAAACTCTCACCGGCCAAAACTACAGGATTCTTAATCAGATTGAGGAACAATCCGAAGAAGCCCGTAAATCAAAAAAGCCGAAAAGGGCGATGATGGTGTTTTCAGTTTCAAGAGAAACTGTGAGCAAACATCGCCGCCGAACCCGAAAGGCAAAACCAAAAGAAGAAGAAGAAGAAGGCTACGCTAAGATCTTGCCGCCCAACGAACCAAAAGGTTTTGTTTGTCATCAGCCCAACCGTCTACCCAACTTGATCCAAAATTCGGGCTTGATTATTGAGCGACGCTCGGCGCGAGGGCTTGTGCACCGGCTACATCTTGAGCTCCGTGTCCAGCGCCTCCTCGTCGCGGCTTCCCAGCTTCTCATCTCCGAAGAACCATGACAGTTCGGTGTTGCCGGATTGTGTTGTGCTTCCTGGCGAGACCATACGGAAAGTGTCCACGCTACCAGGGGATATCTCCCTGCGAGAGTAGGGCGTTGCTGCATTTGCTGTCCTGTAGAAAACAAAGGGGAGTTCTTCATATTTGTCATATGTCTCAAGATTCCAAACCTACACTTTTGATTCGTCTGTTGTTATTTCTTTTTGAGGAACAAAAATAACAAATTTTGCATCGAAAGACGATAGTGTTAATAGGCGGAACTCACAACCGAATTTGATTCGTCTGTTGTTATTTCTTGTTTGTAGAGTTGTGTTTCATAGTAGAAGTTGAATTTTCATGTTTCGATCACAATATTTCACTAGCTACTAGTAGAAGCCAGTTCAAATTCAAATCCTGCTAGCCCCAGTTAGCAAGGTAGAGCCAGGGCCAACCGTCAGTACCTTTGCTTTCGCTTGCGTCTCTCGAGGAAGCGGGCAAGGGACGCACTCCTGGCCAGCGGAACATCTGCAGCAGCAGCAGCATGAGAAACACCACGTCAGTGCAAGGCAAAATGAAGGCTAGCATATATAACTTGAACAGGTAGCAACCTCTATGCGGCAGCATGAACAATGCCTGTGGCGAAGGGTGCACAGGATCGCTGCAAGCTCTCGCCAGTGGCATCTGCTTTCTTTCGTCGGGGACCGGAGCAGATTCCGACTGCCGCAGCGCCCGGCGAAGGGGAGGGCTGCGGCCTGCTTGAGCTGCCTTCGCGGCCATGAACGTGATCTGCTCGGCCTGCGCAGAACACCCCCAACATCTTCAGCAATGCGCGGTCACATCACATTTGCTTCAGTGGAAGATCGTCGACAGAGTTGCTGTGAGAAAGATTTACCTTTTCCTTCGTCACGTTGTCGAACACATGCACTGAACCTGCGTAGAATATCGTCAGCTGCGCGGCGGAGCACCTGTTTTGACACTCGAAACCAACGATTTACCTCCCGATCTTGCATCTCCCCCGGCGGCGGCCGCGCCGGTGGGCGTAAACCGCACCGGATCTTTTGGCGGATTAAAGGGTGGCGTCGATCACGTACCTCCGATCGGGCGAGTACGCAGCACGGTGGACTACCTGCGGGCCTTGCAGGGACGAGGCGGGAATGGCGCACGGGAAGGCTTGGGGATGCAGAGGCGGCGGCGGCGGCGCGTGCAGCTGAAGTCATTTAGCCCGGCGGATGAGAGATCGGCCAGGCAGGCAGATCGGTAAAGTAAACAGACGGACGGACCTGGTACGACGGCGCCGTCGGGTGGTGGCGATGAGCCGCCGCCGCGCGCACGTCCGGGTACGCGAAGTGTGCCGGTGAAGCGAGACGCCAGGGCTCGCCGTCGTCCTCGGCATCGCGTCGCGCCACGAGCGGCATCGCATGCCGCGACGCCGATCGTGGGCCCAGAAAGTCCATCTCCATCCGCGCTACGGCTCGATCGGGGAAGACGAACACGCACGCGCCTGCGTCGTCGCCGGTCGTCGTTCTCAATCTGCCTTGCGCGGGTGGATGAAAATTCTGCGCGAGGCGAGCAGATCGGTCCGAGGAGGCTCCTCTAAATTGTGATGCGGGTGCAAATATAGGCCCGTGCATGTAGCTTCTGTTTTTTTAAGAGCATGCATGCATATAGCGCAAGGATGACGACACCATCAAACCACACCGGCCGAGAAACCTCAGCGCGTGAGCTGCATGCGCGGTGCCGGCCGGGAAGCACGGCAGGTGGTTTCGCTACAAAGATCTCCAAGCACTCCTCACGTTAACCAACATAATCTCTCCGTGTTTTTTTTAAAGAGTAGTTCTATTTCTATTAATAAGCAGTTTATCTAATAACAAGAATCAGAATTATATGTTTTTTAAGAGTACAATTGTTGGTAAATAATTTTGTTCAAGGATACGTCCGTCCTGGGGGACGCATCATGCTCATAGAAGGAAAGCCGAGAACGGCGAGTTACAACGGCACAAGGGCTCCAACGCAGTGCATGCACATATGCATGGAGGCCAAGAAAAGAAAACAACATGCGGACTACTCACTACCACTCGACCTGTCCAGTTGCTTTAAAAATTAGCCAAAACACCTATCTTTAAACAGTGATGTAGTACTCTAGTTGCCCCCCTCGTTGTGGATTCCACTACGCTCATTATTGGGGCAGCCATATTGAAGACCACACATTCTCATGCATCCAAATGGTCCAAGTGACCAGGATGATACCGGTCCAAGCATCTCTGTCCACCTGCGTACCTGTGCTCTTGGAAGACCACCACTGAAGCAACTCCTCCTCAGGTGCAGGCATCTAGTGCCCAAGCCCCCATGCCCCAAGACTGCGTGCCAAATCTGCCGAGCAAACACATCCCAGCAAGATATGTCGCAGAGACTCAGGCTCCTGATCACAGAAGGGGCATGCCTGTGGATGTGACAGGCCCCGACACAACAATCTGCCAGCCGTCCAACACCTATCCCACAGGGCTAGCCAATCAAACATCTTACAGGTCGAAGGTGCACACGAATGCCAAACCTGATATGTTCCTGGTGCCACCACGCGGTTGTCAAAGAGAGCTTTGTAGGCCATCCAAGCTGAGAAGCAGTAGTCATCCTCGCACATTTATATCAGTGCATCGACCGATCCCTCCTCAAGCAGAATGATGGTCGTCCGCTCCACCATGTGGAGAAACTCCCAAAGTGCATCTGCATTGAGATTCGGGCTAGCTAGTGGAGTAGAAGTATCGAGAGGGTGGAGTATAAGTATAATAATACTTCGTTGCCGGCCCAAGAGCATTTCAAGCATCTCCCCTTTATCCAACAAGTTTCTATATTATAGGAGATTTGGTCCAAAGAAACATCCTCAAATCAGGTCTACTTTCTCCAATAAACTATCAATAATCATTAAAAAATAGTCCCAATTGAGGTGGAATTGCATCCTTCCAATAATTTCTAAATTAGTGCCGACAACCATCCAATAGAAATTTCACGTCCGTATGCCACCGACGTCGCATGGCCGCCGTGCCCTCTGTGCCTCCCCGGCTCCGCTTGGATATACCCCCTCTGTAGTTCGTGACACCCTCATGCTAGAGAGAGAGAGAGAGGGAGGGAGGGAGGGAGAGAATGTTGGGGAAGGTAGTAATTTCAAAAAAATTCCTACGCACACGCAAGATCATGGTGATGCATAGCAACTAGAGAGGAGAGTGTTGTCCACGTACCCTCGTAGACCGACAGCGGAAGCGTTATCACAACGCGGTTGATGTAGTCGTACGTCTTCACGATCCGACCGATCAAGTACCGAACGTACGGCACCTCCGAGTTCTACACACGTTCAGCTCGATGACGTCCCTCGAACTCCGATCCAGCCGAGTGTTGAGGGAGAGTTTCGTCAGCACGACGGCGTGGTGACGATGATGATGTTCCACCGACGCAGGGCTTCGCCTAAGCTCCGCAACGGTATTATCGAGGTGTAATATGGTGGAGGGGGGCACCGCACACGGCTAAGAGATCTCAAGGATCAATTGTTGTGTCTCTGGGGTGCCCCCCTGCCCCCGTATATAAAGGAGCAAGGGGGAGGCAGCCGGCCAAGGGGAGAGGCGCGACATAGGGGGGAGTCCTACTCCCACCGGGAGTAGGACTCCTCCTTTCCTTGTGGGAGTAGGAGAAGGGAAGGGGGAAGGAGAAAGAAGGAAGGGTGCGCCCCCCTTCCCTAGTCCAATTCGGACCAGACCATGGGGAGGGGTGCGGCCACCTTTTGAGGCCTTTCTCTCCTTTTCCGTATGGCCCATTAAGGCCCAATACGAATTCCCGTAACTCTCCGGTACTCCGAAATATAGCCGAATCACTCGGAACCTTTCCGAAGTCCGAATATAGTCGTCCAATATATCGATTTTTACGTCTCGACCATTTCGAGACTACTCGTCATATCCCCGATCTCATCCGGGACTCCGAACTCCTTCGGTACATCAAAACTTAATAAAACTGTCATCGTAACGTTAAGCGTGCGGACCCTACGGGTTCGAGAACTATGTAGACATGACCGAGACACATCTCCGGTCAATAACCAATAGCGGGACCTGGATGCCCATATTGGCTCCCACATATTCTACGAAGATCTTTATCGGTCAGACCGCATAACAACATACGTTGTTCTCTTTGTCACCGGTATGTTACTTGCCCGAGATTTGATCGTCGGTATCTCGATACCTAGTTCAATCTCGTTACCGGCAAGTCTCTTTACTCGTTCCGTAACACATCATCCCGCAACTAACTCATTAGTCACAATGCTTGCAAGGCTTATAGTGATGTGCATTACCGAGTGGGCCCAAAGATACCTCTCCGACAATTGGAGTGATAAATCCTAATCTCGAAATACGCCAACCCAACAAGTACCTTTGGAGACACCTGTAGAGCACCTTTATAATCACCCATTTACGTTGTGACGTTTGGTAGCACACAAAGTGTTCCTCCGGTAAACGGGAGTTGCATAATCTCATAGTCATAGGAACATGTATAAGTCATGAAGAAAGCAATAGCAACATACTAAACGATCGGGTGCTAAGCTAACGGAATGGGTCAAGTCAATCACGTCATTCTCCTAATGAGGTGATCCCGTTAATCAAATGACAACTCATGTCTATGGCTAGGAAACATAACCATCTTTGATTAACGAGCTAGTCAAGTAGAGGCATACTAGTGACACTCTGTTTGTCTATGTATTCACACATGTATTATGTTTCCGGTTAATACAATTCTACCATGAATAATAAACATTTATCATGATATAAGGAAATATATAATACTTTATTATTGCCTCTAGGGCATATTTCCTTCAGTCTCCCACTTGCACTAGAGTCAATAATATAGTTCACATCGCCATGTGATTTAACACCAATAATTCACATCACCATGTGATTAACACCCATAGTTCACATCTCTATGTGACCAACACCCAAAGGGTTTACTAGAGTCAATAATCTAGTTCACATCGCTATGCGATTAACACCCAAAGAGTACTAAGGTGTGATCATGTTTTGATTGTGAGATAATTTTAGTCAACGGGTCTGCCACATTCAGATCCGTAAGTATTTTGCAAATTTCTATGTCTACAATGCTCTGCATGGCACTACTCTAGCTAATTGCTCCCACTTTCAATATGTATCTAGACCGAGACTTAGAGTCATCTAGATTTAGTGTCAAAACTTGTATCGACGTACCCCTTTACGACGAACCTTTTGTCACTTTCATAATCGAGAAACATATCCTGATTCCACTAAGGATAATTTTGACCGCTGTCCAGTGATCTACTCCTAGATCACTATTGTACTCCCTTGCCAAAATTAGTGTAGGGTATACAATAAATCTGGTACACAGCATGGCATACTTTATAGAACCTATGGCCAAGGCATAGGGAATGACTTTCATTCTCTTTCTATCTTTTGCCGTGGTCGGGCTTTGAGTCTTTACTCAATTTCACACCTTGTAACACAGGCAAGAACTCTTTCTTTGACTGTTCTATTTTGAACTACTTCAAAATCTTGTTAAGGTATGTACTCATTGAAAAACTCATCAAGCGTCTTCATCTATCTCTATAGATCTTGATGCTCAATATGTAAGCAGCTTCACCGAGGTCTTTCTTTGAAAAACTCCTTTCAAACACTCCTTTATGCTTTGCAGAATAATTCTACATTATTTCCGATCAACAATATATCATTCACATATACTTATCAGAAATGCTGTAGTGCTCCCACTCACTTTCTTGTAAATACAGGCTTCATCGCAAGTCTGTATAAAACTATATCTTTTGATCAACTTATCAAAGCGTATATTCCAACTCCGAGATGCTTGCACCAGTCCACAGATGGATCGCTGGAGCTTGCATATTTTGTTAACACTTTTAGGATTGACAAAACCTCCTGGTTGCATCATATACAACTCTTCTTTAATAAATCCATTAAGGAATGCAGTTTTGTTTATCCATTTGCCATATTTCATAAAATGCGGCAATTGCTAACATGATTCAGATAGACTTAAGCATAGATTCGAGTGAGAAACTCTCAACGTAGTCAACACCTTGAACTTTGTCAAAAACCTTTTTCCGACAATTCTAGCTTTGTAGATAGTAACACTACTATCAGCGTCCGTCTTCCTCTTGAAGATCCATTTAATCTCATTGGCTCGCCGATCATTGGGCAAGTCAATCAAAGTCCATACTTTGTTCTCATATATGGATCTTATCTCAGCTTTCATGGCCTCAAGCCATTTTGCGGAATCTGGGCTCACCATCGCTTCTTCATAGTTCGTAGGTTCGTCATGGTCTAGTAACATAACCTCCAGAACAGGATTACCGTACCACTCTGGTGCGGATCTTACTCTGGTTGACCTACGAGGTTCAGTAATAACTTGATCTGAAGTTCCATGATCATCATCATTAACTTCCTCACTAATTGGTGTAGGAGTCACAGGAACAGATTTCTGTGATGAACTACTTTCCAATAAGGGAGCAGGTACAGTTACCTCATCAAGTTCTACTTTCCTCCCACTCACTTCTTTCGAGAGAAACTCCTTCTCTAGAAAGGATCCATACTAAGCAACGAATGTCTTGCCTTCGGATCTGTGATAGAAGGTGTACCCAACTGTCTCCTTTGGGTATCCTATGAAGACACATTTCTCCGATTTGGGTTTGAGCTTATCAGGATGAAACCTTTTCACATAAGCATCGCAACCCCAAACTTTAAGAAACGACAACTTTGGTTTCTTGCCAAACCACAGTTCATAAGGCGTCGTCTCAACGGATTTTGATGGTGCCCTATTTAACGTGAATGCAGCCGTCTCTAAAGCATAACCCCAAAACGATAGCGGTAAATCAGTAAGAGACATCATAGATCGCACCATATCTAGTAAAGTGCGATTACGACGTTCGGACACACCATTACGCTGTAGTGTTCCTGGTGGCGTGAGTTGCGAAACTATTCCGCATTGTTTCAAATGTAGACCAAACTCGTAACTCAAATATTCTCCTCCACGATCTGATCGTAGAAACTTTATTTTCTTGTTACGATGATTTTCCACTTCACTCTGAAATTATATGAACTTTTCAAATGTTTCAGACTTATGTTTCATTAAGTAGATATACCCATATCTGCTCAAATCATCTGTGAAGGTCAGAAAATAACGATACCCGCCGCGAGCCTCAACACTCATCGGATCGCATACATCAGTATGTATTATTTCCAATAAGTTAGTTGCTCGCTCCATTGTTCCGGAGAACGGAGTCTTAGTCATCTTGCCCATAAGGCATGGTTCGCAAGTATCAAGTGATTCATAATCAAGTGATTCCAAAAGCCCATCAGTATGGAGTTTCTTCATGCGCTTTACACCAATATGACCTAAACGGCAGTGCCACAAATATGTTGCACTATCATTATCAACTTTGCATCTTTTGGCATCAATATTATGAATATGTGTATCACTACGATCGAGATTCAATAAACCATTGAGTGTATGACCATAGAAGGTTTTATTCATGTAAACAGAACAACAATTATTCTTTGGTTTAAATGAATAACCGTATTGCGATAAACATGATCCAATCATATTCATGCTCAACGCACACACCAATAATCGTATTGCAATAAACATGATCCAATCATATTTATGCTCAACGCAAACACCAAATAACATTTATTTAGGTTCAACACTAATCCCGAAGGTAAGGGGAGTATGCGATGGTGATCTTTATCAACCTTGGAACCACTTCCAATACACATCGTCACTTTATCCTTAACTAGTTTCTGTTCATTATGCAACTCCCGTTTCGAGTTACTACTCTTTAGTAACTGAACCAGTATCAAATACCGAGGGGTTGCTATAAACACTAGTAAAGTACACATCAATAACATGTATATCCAATATACCTTTGTTCACTTTGCCATCCTTCTTATCCACCAAATAGTTGGGGTAGTTCCGTTTCCAGTGACCAGTCCCTTTGCAGTAGAAGCACTTAGTCTCAGGCTTAGGACCAGACTTAGGCTTCTTCACTTGAGCAGCAACTTGCTTGCCGTTCTTCTTGAAGTTCCCCTTCTTCCCTTTGCCCTTTTCTTGAAACTAGTGGTCTCGTCAACCATCAACACTTGATGTTTTTCTTGATTTCTACCTTCGTCGATTTCAGCATCACGAAGAGCTCGGGAATTACTTTCGTCATCCCTTGCATACTATAGTTCATCACGAAGTTCTACTAACTTGGTGATGGTGACTAGAGAATTCTGTCAATCACTATTTTATCTGGAAGATTAACTCCCACTTGATTCAAGCGATTGTAGTACCCAGACAATCTGAGCACATGCTCACTAGTTGAGCGATTCTCCTCCATCTTTTAGCTATAGAACTTGTTGGAGATTTCATATCTCTCAACTCGGGTATTTGCTTGAAATATTAACTTCAACTCCTGGAACATCTCATATGGTCCATGACGTTCAAAACGTCTTTGAAGTCCCGATTCTAAGCCGTTTAAGCATGGTGCACTAAACTATCAAGTAGTCATCATATTGAGCTAGCCAAACGTTCATAACGTCTGCATCTGCTCCTGCAATAGGTCTGTCACCTAGCGGTGCATCAAGGACATAATTCTTCTGTGCAGCAATGAGGATAATCCTCAGATCACGGATCCAATCCGCATCTTTGCTACTAACATCTTTCAACATAATTTTTCTCTAGGAACATATCAAAAATAAACACAGGGAAGCAACAACGCGAGCTATTGATCTACAACATAATTTGCAAAATACCATCAGGACTAAGTTCATGATAAATTTAAGTTCAATTAATCATATTACTTAAGAACTCCCACTTAGATAGACATCCCTCTAATCATCTAAGTGATCACGTGATCCATATCAACTAAACCATGTCCGATCATCATGTGAGATGGAGTAGTTTCAATGGTGAACATCACTATGTTGATCATATCTACTATATGATTCACGCTCGACCTTTCGGTCTCCGTGTTCCGAGGCCATATCTGTTATATGCTAGGCTCGTCAAGTTTAACCTGAGTATTCCGCGTGTGCAACTGTTTTGCACCTGTTGTATTTGAACGTAGAGCCTATCACACCCGATCATCACGTGGTGTCTCGGCACGAAGAACTTTCGCAATGGTGCATACTCAGGGAGAACACTTATACTTTGATAATTTAGTGAAGGATCATCTTATAATGCTACCGTCAAACAAAGCAAGATAAGATGCATAAAGGATTAACATCACATGCAATCAATATAAGTGATATGATATGGCCATCATCATCTTGTGCTTGTGATCTCCATCTCCGAAGCACCGTGCTTGTGATCTCCATCTCCGAAGCACCGTCCTGATCACCATCGTCACCGGCGCGACACCTTGATCTCCATTGTAGCATCGTTGTCGTCTCGCCAACTTATTGCTTTTACGACTATCGCTACCGCTTAGTGATAAAGTAAAACTATTACATGGCGATTGCATCTCATACAATAAAGCGACAACCATATGGCTCCTGCCAGTTGACGATAACTCGGTTACAAAACATGATCATCTCATACAACACATTATATCACATCATGTCTTGACCATATCACATCACAACATGCCCTGCAAAAACAAGTTAGACGTCCTCTACTTTGTTGTTGCATATTTTACGTGGCTGCTACGGGCTTAGCAAGAACCGTTCTTACCTACGCATCAAAACCACAACGATAGTTTGTCAAGTTGGTGCTGTTTTAACCTTCGCAAGGACCGGGCGTAGCCACACTCGGTTCAACTAAAGTGAGAGAGACAGACACCCGCCGGTCACCTTTAAGCAACGAGTGCTCGCAACGGTGAAACCAGTCTCGCGTAAGCGTACGCGTAATGTCGGTCCGGGCCGCTTCATCTCACAATACCGCTGAACCAAAGTATGACATGCTGGTAAGCAGTATGACTTATATCGCCCACAACTCACTTGTGTTCTACTCGTGCATAGCATCAACGCATAAAACCTGGCTCGGATGCCACTGTTGGGGAACGTAGTAATTTCAAAAAATTTCCTACGCACACGCAAGATCATAGTGATGCATAGCAACGAGAGGGGAGAGTGTTGTCCACATACCCTCGTAGACCGACAGCGGAAGCGTTATCACAACGCGGTTGATGTAGTCGTACGTCTTCACGATCCGACCGATCAAGTACCGAACGTACGGCACCTCCGAGTTCTACACACGTTCAGCTCGATGACGTCCCTCGAACTCCGATCCAGCCGAGTGTTGAGGGAGAGTTTCGTCAGCACGACGGCGTGGTGACGATGATGATGTTCCACCGACGCAGGGCTTCGCCTAAGCTCCGCAACGGTATTATCGAGGTGTAATATGGTGGAGGGGGGCACCGCACACGGCTAAGAGATCTCAAGGATCAATTGTTGTGTCTCTGGGGTGCCCCCCTGCCCCCGTATATAAAGGAGCAAGGGGGAGGCAGCCGGCCAAGGGGAGAGGCGCGCCATAGGGGGGAGTCCTACTCCCACACCGGGAGTAGGACTCCTCCTTTCCTTGTGGGAGTAGGAGATGGGAAGGGGGAAGGAGAAAGAAGGAAGGGTGCGCCCCCCCTTCCCTAGTCCAATTCGGACCAGACCATGGGGAGGGGTGCGGCCACCTTTTGAGGCCTTTCTCTCCTTTTCCGTATGGCCCATTAAGGCCCAATACGAATTCCCGTAACTCTCCGGTACTCCGAAATATAGCCGAATCACTCGGAACCTTTCCGAAGTCCGAATATAGTCGTCCAATATATCGATTTTTACGTCTCGACCATTTCGAGACTACTCATCATATCCCCGATCTCATCCGGGACTCCGAACTCCTTCGGTACATCAAAACTCAATAAAACTGTCATCGTAACGTTAAGCGTGCGGACCCTACGGGTTCGAGAACTATGTAGACATGACCGAGACACGTCTCCGGTCAATAACCAATAGCGGGACCTGGATGCCCATATTGGCTCCCACATATTCTACGAAGATCTTTATCGGTCAGACCGCATAACAACATACGTTGTTCCCTTTGTCACCGGTATGTTACTTGCCCGAGATTTGATCGTCGGTATCTCGATACCTAGTTCAATCTCGTTACCGACAAGTCTTTTTACTCGTTCCGTAACACATCATCCCGCAACTAACTCATTAGTCCCAATGCTTGCAAGGCTTATAGTGATGTGCATTACCGAGTGGGCCCAGAGATACCTCTCCGACAATTGGAGTGACAAATCCTAATCTCGAAATACGCCAACCCAACAAGTACCTTTGGAGACACCTGTAGAGCACCTTTATAATCACCCATTTACGTTGTGACGTTTGGTAGCACACAAAGTGTTCCTCCGGTAAACGGGAGTTGCATAATCTCATAGTCATAGGAACATGTATAAGTCATGAAGAAAGCAATAGCAACATACTAAACGATCGGGTGCTAAGCTAACGGAATGGGTCAAGTCAATCACGTCATTCTCCTAATGAGGTGATCCCGTTAATCAAATGACAACTCATGTCTATGGCTAGGAAACATAACCATCTTTGATTAACGAGCTAGTCAAGTAGAGGCATACTAGTGACACTCTGTTTGTCTATGTATTCACACATGTATTATGTTTCCGGTTAATACAATTCTAGCATGAATAATAAACATTTATCATGATATAAGGAAATATATAATACTTTATTATTGCCTCTAGGGCATATTTCCTTCAGAGAAAGGGTGGGAGGGTGGGAGGGAGGGATAGGGTGGGAGAGAGAGAGAGAGAGAGAGGGGAGGAAGGGAGGGAGACCGATTTCCACTAACAAGTGAGCAACATATGTCAAATTGGATATTGGGGTGAGTCATTGGGGATCTGCTGAAGGAATACACTCAATAACCACCTATCGGGATGATTTATAGTGGAAGTACTGGAGATGCTCTAAGTAATTCGAATTCCTAGCGTAATATAGGTTTTTGAGATAATAGAATATTGTGAACCCTAGACACCATAGTTTTGCAATTAGGGTTTGCTTAATAAGAGGCGCCTAGATTTTCTCCTCTACCTGTCGACGCCCTAGGGTTTCCCTGGTCTTTGCCAGTTGTGGCAGTGGGAGGATGGGGAAACCACTCATCTGATAGTCCTAGTCCGTGTCTCGTAGGGTCTTTGAATTCTTCGTTTCTAGTGAAGTTGTGGCATCGACAGTGGGAATAATGGTTCATCGGCTTTCACCATGTTGATGTCCTTCCTTGTAGTGGTGTTGTGTTGACATGTTGGAGGATGATGTAGATCGTCACACACTGTCGTCTTGTGCGAGTAGTGCATTTTCTTACAGGTGGCATCTTGTGGAGGGGAAGGCGTCGTTGTGTCTTCTTTTGTCTTCTAGTTTCCATCTCCGTAGGGCAGCTCATATGATAATTGTATTGAAGAACAAGGGAGAGAGATTGTAATCTAGCTACCGTAATGTGCCCATAGTTCAAGGAGGACTACTAACACATAGGCATGGTGGTATCAAAGACGATGAAGATGGCTGCGATAAAGGGTTCACCCTCCGGAAGAGTACTATCGGAAGCTATAATTTCACATTTCCCATCAATAGCTTTAGCAAGAGCATTTACAACATGACCAAGTAAGCCTCACTACACTACGGGTAACAGGTAGCTTCCCGTATGTGGATCAAAGACGGTAAAGACCTAAATCCAGATGACAAAGATTTTGCCGTCAGGAAGCAGGCAACAAAGTCAGACAACAATGATATGTCGGCAAAGGATCCTTTGCCATCTACTATTTGTTGGGATGACGGCAAAGAGTTTTTCCATCAGTCAATACAGTTTGCCGTCAGCGGATGAGCCAGATGGCAAACAAAAATGCCAACTGACGGAACGGCCGCGCTGACGGACGGCGTCAAGTGCTTTGCCGTCAGCCAGCCAACCAGGCAGACGACAAAATCTCATTCCTTCACTATCATGTCGCGTGTGGCCCAGTCAACAAAATGACAATGCTTTGCCGTCAGCTTGTCTTAGCCCAGTTTGCAAAATACAACGTCATTGCCGTCAGCGGGCATAGGGCCTAGACGACAATTCACCCATAGTTAAGGAGGACTACTAACATATAAGCATGGTGGTATCAAAGACGATGAAGATGGCTCCGATAAAGGGTTCACCCTCCGGAAGAGTACCTTCGGAAGCTAATTTTGCCTTTACCATCAATAGCTTTAGCCAGAGCATTTACAACACGACCCAAGTAAGCCTCACTATCACGGGTATGTGAGTAATTCTTCATGTTGCTTTTACAAAACTTCCCTCTTTTATCATCAAACCATCGCCCATTAATACTGTTGGGGATCGTTGCATGGAAAACAAAAAAATTCTACGCACACGCAATGGTCTATCCATGGAGATGCATAGCAACGAGGGGGAGAGTGTGTCTACGTACCCTCGTAGACCATAAGCGGAAGCGTTTCACAATGCGGTTGATGTAGTCGAACTTCTTCTCACGTCAACCGATCAAGTACCGAACGCACGACACCTCCGCGTTCTGCACACGTTCAGCTCGGTGACGTCCCTCGCCTTCTTGATCCAGCAAGTCATCGAGGTAGTAGATGAGTTCCGCCAACACGACGGCATGGTGACGGTGATGGTGAAGTGATCTTCGCAGGGCTTCGCCTAGGCACTATGAAAATATGACCGGGGGTGTAAACGGTGGAGGGGGGCGCCGCACACGGCTGACAATTGATCTGGTGTGTGCTAGGCGCCCCCTCCACATATATATAGGTGGGAGGGAGGGAGGAGCAGCCAAAGGAGGTGCCCAAGTAGGACGAATCCTACTTGGGGTCCCACCCAAGCCGCGCCCCCTTCTTTCCTTATTTGGAGTGCGGGGAAAGGCAGGGGAGGGTGGTGTCCCTCCCTTTCCTTTCTCCCATGAGAGGGAAAGGTAGGAGGGGCTAGCCCTCCCCCTTTTCCTTCCCTAGGGTTGTCCAAACAAGTGGAGGGGCGCACCAGCCCCCTAGTGGGCTAGTTTGTCTCTCCCTTTGTCCCATTAAGCCCATAACTTGCCGGGGGTGCCCGGAACCCCTTCGGGTGACCCGATTCCTTCCCGGTACGTCCCGAAACACTTCCAGTGTCCAAATACCATCGTCCTATATATTGATCTTTACCTCTCGACCATTTCGAGACTTCTCGTCATGTCCATGATCTCATTCGGGACTCCGAACAACATTCGGTCACCAAATCATATAACTCATATAACACTATATTGTCAACGAACGTTAAGCGTGCGGACCCTACGAGTTCGAGAACTATGTAGACATGACAGAGACACCTCTTCGGTCAATAACCAATAGTGGAACCTGGATGCCCATATTGGCTCCTACATATTCTACGAAGATCTTTATCGGTCGATGTAACATCCCATAATTCTAAATTTTGGAATGTTATATTAAATAAATAGTTTTTATTGTTTGTTTTTTTATGGTGTGGTTGCCTGTGTGAAATTGAGTGAAATTTGAAACTTTTTGAAAGTTAAATGAGAGGGAATAAAAGGACTTTCCTAAACTTTCACCTTGCATTTATGATCTCCATGAATTCAAATCCTTTTCATCACAAAACCCTAGAGTGAAGATGATATGACTTCTTCCATTTAATTAAATGAAAAAGGGTTTTGAAAATATTTGAATCTCATTTGGAAATATTTCAAATTCAGAAACTTTATGCAACTCAATGATTTTCATGAGAGAAGATAAAATGACTTCTTCAAATCATATGAAATATGAGTTGAAAGTTTAAAAGAATCAAATTTAAAGTCCCATTGAATTTATTTTGAAAGTCATTTTCAATTTGGAGTTATTTGGGTTTTATTCAAATTGTTTTTCTCCAAAAATAAAATATATGAAAAATAGTGTAAAATGATTCCCTACAACAGAAAAATGGAGAGAAATAAATTTGAAATTATTTTGGTATTTTAAAACATTTTTATTTGGTTTTTAAATGAGCCAGCAGCACTATTTGCTTTATTTAAGTTTTGGATTTTATTTGCCGCTGAAAATATTTTTATGTTTTAGGAAATCTTTTTCTGAAAGTTTTGATATATAATATGCCTATGTAAAATATTATTTTTATTTTCGTTATTCAGTTTTTCCTTTTCTCTTAATATTAAAAAAAACTGCGCGTGCGCGTGGAACTAACTGTCGCCTACATGCACATCATAGTGGTATCGGGCGCCCTATCATTGTTTTTCTTCTCTCCTATATGGGTCAGGCCCAACCGGCCATATTCTTTCCCCAGATTTTTTTCACAAATGTTTTTCTTTTCAGTTGACCGAATAAAAAAAAAACCAAACTGCAGCCGCAGTGTACGCGCGTGGCTAGCCGGCGGAAGCCTTTTTGGCCCGTGCTTGTTTTTGTTTGGTCTACATTTAGTCTCGCATTGCCTAGTCTTTAACCTTTAAACCTCTTTTCCACCTATAAATATAGATCCATAGAGCCTTTAAAAATCATCCTATTCGGGTTAAATCAATATTTGATTTGACTACATTCACTCAAGAAAAATATATTTCTCCTCTCCGACGGGACTTCTGAAATTTATTTCTCTATCCGAAGTCGTCTTATCTTTCTTTGTATTTTTTTATATACTTTCATAACTTACTATTTTTAGACTAGTATACGATAGAATAATTAGATTTTTAATTAGTCTATGTATTTATACATTACACCTAGAATTCTTTTAGTCATACTTATTTTTCTTCCATAAAACAGCTTGGCCCTAATTTTTTAAATAGCTATAACCTTTTACTCGTTCATCCAAATTAGATAAAACCAACGCCTATATTTTCGTCTTGATTCCACCTATTTAGTGAATCTATCAAATAAACTTTTTGAAACTTTCAAATTTTGAAATTTGTTCAGATTCATATTCAAACTTCTTTTGATCATATCTTTTTATCCGTAGCTCCGTTTGCGATGAATCCAATTGCGTTGGATTTGTATCGAAGAAATCTTTCCGTTCATACAATTAGTGTTATATTTTCAACATATAATTTTAATCTTAGCCAGTTACCCTACTAGTCCACCAAAGAGTTGTTACACAACATTCTAAGCAGATTCAATGCTATGATTACTTGATCCGTTATTTTCAATCTAGTAATTCTTTTTCCTACATATTCATATTGACTTCCTATATCCAGTAGAATCATTAGTTTCAACTTTTGAACCTTTCAAACTATTCGAACCTTCATTTGATCATATCTTGTAAACTGTAGCGCTTTTTCAATTAATTCCTTTTTTCAAATTGAATCCCTAGGCGTAATCTAACATCTTGAGCCATCACCACACTTTTTCACCGAAATTAGGATCTGATCTTGCAAAATAATTTGATTTGGTTCTTTTGGAGTTTTTGCAATGTTTCTTTGCCTTTTCTTTTGGATCTTTGAGTGATTGCTTATGTGTGGTTATAATTGCTTGCTTACAATAGATTGATCGGAGTGTGACGAGTAGAACTGTCAGGAATTATGAGTGTGAAGAATCTTCATGAATAGTACAAGGCAAGTTCACACTTTGATCATATTTTTCCTATACCCAGTTTTACTTGCATTAGGTTCACCCCTCAAATATTTGCATGAGTAGGATTTGGGAATTGGGATTTGCTATGTAGTTGATGAGATATGAACCTATGATCCTTGAAACACCACGGGAATATACGTTTTGCTCATATTGCTTAGCCATGCTCGTAGACGGGGATTGGTATGTGAGATTCATAAAAGTTGCGAGAGTAATATTACTAAGGGAAACTTAAGGTGACTACTTTAATACACATCTGGGTGGAATGGTTGGGGCACCCTGGAGAACCCAGTGGCTTGCCCGGGCACCTGGAGAACCCAGTGCTTGCCCAAGGGGATCCCGGAGTACCCATGTGATCACCCTATGGAATGCCACCCAGGCTCAAAGGGGTCATAATATTATTCATGCTAGAAACTTCCGTGTGCAGCCACAAGCCATTATGGGCTCTGGCATAGTTGAGTAAGTTGTGTGACCTCTTTCAGTGGTAGGCTAGCAGATGTAGGGG
This sequence comes from Aegilops tauschii subsp. strangulata, assembly GCF_002575655.3. NCBI lineage: Eukaryota > Viridiplantae > Streptophyta > Magnoliopsida > Poales > Poaceae > Aegilops > Aegilops tauschii. The sequence continues at coordinate 409,305,007 of NC_053040.3, read as the reverse complement.
AAAGTAGGTGGTACTGTCTACCCAGAGTAAAGAGTTAATGCTTCAGAAAGACTATGTCTCGATCTTCCGATCATGGATGTGGTCGAGTCTTGTGGGGAAAAGTGAGCAAACCTCTACAGAGTGTATAAACTAATCATGATTAGCCGTGTCCCCGGTTATGGACATCTTGAGTATCTGGTATTTGAATTATTGGTTCATCTCATCACTTTATTTAATGAAATTGTTGGGTTATAATGATTTGGTGATTTTGGGATTGAGTTGGGGAAACCTTCTCAATATGGGTAATTTAACTTGGTAGTAAATACAAATTTATTCCTTTGTTGTAGGAAAAAAATTAGCTTTATGCAAAATTAAACTTAGAGCCTCCACCAGCCAAATATGCGTATAGAGATAGACAATTCTCATTATTATTCTATGGTGTGAAATTGCCAATACATTCAATGTACTGACCTACATGGCTGCAACGTCTCATGTTGCAGGAATCATACGACGAGTAAGTGATACATTAGGGTTACAATGTCTACACTCAACTTTGCCGTTATATGGATTGAGGTAATAGTATTTACGTTACTTTATACATGTGATTTACCTCCGTTATAAATCCTTGAGTACTGTGTGTGTCAGCATACCTATCCATGGATGACACTTAAGCACAGAGACTTCGATCCATTCGGGTCGGGTCGCTACAGTCTAACCGTTATGACAACATACGTGTCATTCCCTTTGTCTATCGGTATGTTACTTGTCCGAGATTCGATCGTCGGTATCTTCATACCTAGTTCAATCTCATTACCGGCAAGTCTCTTTACTCGTTCTATAATACATCACCTTGCGACTAACTCCTTAGTCATTTGCTTGCAAACTTATGATGTGTATTACCGAGAGGGCCCAGAGATACCTCTTCGATACTCAGAGTGACAAATCCTAATCTCGATCTATGCCAACGCAACAAACACCTTTGGAGATACCTGTAGAGCATCTTTATGATCACCCAGTTATGTTGTGACGTTTCATAGCACACAAGGTATTCCTCCGGTATCCGGGAGTTGCATAATCTCATAGTCGAAGGAATATGTATTTAACATGAAGAAAGCAATAGCAACAAACTGAATGATCATTATGCTAAGCTGACGGATGGGTCTTGTCCATCACATCATTCTCCTAATGATGTGATCCCATTATCAAATGACAACTCATGTCCATGGTTAGGAAACCTTAACCATCTTTGATCAACGAGCTAGTCTAGTAGAGGCTCACTAGGGACACGGTGTTTGTTTATGTATTCACACATGTATTTAAGTTTCCGATCAATACAATTCTAGCATGAACAATAAACCTTTATCATGATTTAGGAAATATAATAATAATAATCATTTTATTATTGCCTCTAGGGCATATTTCCATCAGTCTCCCACTTGCACTAGAGTCAACAATCTAGTTCACATCACCATGTGATTTAACACCCATAGTTCACATCGCCATGTGACCAACACCCAAAGAGTTTACTAGAGTCAATAATCTAGTTCACATCGCCATGTGATTAACACCCAAAGAGTACTAAGGTGTGATCATGTTTTGCTTGTGAGAGAGGTTTAGTCAACGGGTCTGTCACATTCAGATCCGTATGTATTTTGCAAATTTCTATGTCTACAATGCTCTGCATGGAGCTACTCTAGCTAATTGCTCCCACTTTCAATATGTATCCAGATCGAGACTTAGAGTCATCCGGATTGGTGTCAAAGATTGCATCAATGTAACTCTTTACGACGAACTCTTTATCACCTCCATAACCGAGAAACATTTCCTTAGTCCTATTTAGGCACCTAAGGATAATTTTAAACGTTGCTAGTGATCTACTCCTAGATTACTATTGTAACCCCTTGCCAAACTCATGGTAAGGCACACAACAGGTCTGGTACACAGCATGACATACTTTATAGAACCTATGACTAAGGCATAGGGAATGACTTTCATTCTCTCTCTATATTTTGTCGTGGTCGGGTTTTGAGTCTTAATCAACTTCACACACCTTGTAACACAGGCAAGAATCCTTTCTTTGACTGATCCATTTTGAACTTCTTCAAAACTTTGTCAAGGTATGTGCTTTGTGAAAGTCCTATTAAGCGTCTTGATCTATCTCTATATATCTTGATGCCCAATATATAAGCAGCTTCACCGAGGTCTTTCATTGAAAAACTCTTATTCAAGTATCCTTTTATGCTATCCAGAAATTCTACATCATTTCCAATCAACAATATGTCATCTACATATAATATTAGAAATGCAACAGAGCACCCACTCACTTTCTTGTAAATATAGGTTTCACCGAAAGTCTGTATAAAACCATATGCTTTGATCACCTCATCAAAGCGTATATTCCAACTCCGAGATGCTTGCACCAGTCCATAGATGGATCACTGGAGTTTGCACACTTTGTTAGCACCTTTAGGATCGAAAAAACCTTCTGGTTGCATCATATACAACTCTTCTTTAAAAATCTATTAAGGAATGCAGTTTTGACATCCATTTGCCAGATTTCATAATCATAAAATGCGGCAATTGCTAAGATGATTCGGACGGACTTAAGCATCGCTACAAGTGAGAAGGTCTCATCGTAGTCAACCCCTTGAACTTGTCGAAAACCTTTTGCGACAAGTCGAGCTTTGTAGACAGTAACATTACCATCAGCACCAGTCTTCTTCTTGAAGATCCATTTATTCTCTATGGCTTGCCGATTATCGGGCAAGTCCACCAAAGTCCATACTTTGTTCTCATACATGGATACTATCTCAAATTTAATGGCCTCAAGCCATCTGTCGGAATCTGGGCTCATCAGTGCTTCTTCATAGTTCGTAGGTTTTTCATGGTCTAGTTGTTGGGGAACGTAGTAATTCAAAAAAATTCCTATGATCACGCAAGATCTATCTAGGAGAAGCATAGCAACGAGACGGGAGAGTGTGTCCACGTACCATCGAAGACCGAAAGCGGAAGCGTTTAGTAACGCGGTTGATGTAGTCGAACGTCTTCCCAATCCAACCGATCCGAGTACCGAACGTACGGCACCTCCGTGTTCAGCACACACACATCACGATGACGTCCCTCGATCTCTTGATCCAGTAGAGGGTCGAGGGAGAGTTCCGTCAGCACGACGGCGTGGCGACCGTGTTGGTGATGTGATCCACACAGGGCTTCGTCTAAGCACGACAACAATATGACCGAGGTGGTAAACTGTGGAGGGGGGCACCGCACACGGCTAAGAAACAACTGTTGTGCGTTGGGGTGCCCCCTGCCCCCATATATAAAGGAGGAGAGGGAGGAGGCTGGCCCCCTAGGGGCGCGCCAAGTGTGGGGAGTCCTACTAGGACTCCCAAGTCCTAGTAGGATTCCCCTTTCCTTTTCCGGAGGGGGAAAGAGGGAAAGGGAGAGGGAGTAGGAAAGGGCAAGGGTGGGCGCCGCCCCCTCCCCTAGTCCAATTTGGACTCCATGGGGGGGAGCCTCCTCCCTTGGCCTGCCTCCTCTTCTCCCTTAAGGCCCAATAAGGCCCAATTACTTACCCGGGGGGTTCCGGTAACCCCTCGGTACTCCGGTAAAATACCCGAATCACTCTGAACCATTCCGATGTCCGAATACAACCTTCCAATATATGAATCTTTACCTCTCGACCATTTTGAGACTCCTCGTCATGTCCGTGATCTCATTCGGGACATCGAACAAACTTCGGTCACCAAAACACATAACTCATAATACAAATCATCATCGAACGTTAAGCGTGCAGACCCTACGGGTTCGAGAACTATGTAGACATGACCGAGACACATCTCCGGTCAATAACCAATAGCGGAACCTGAATGCTCATATTGGCTCCTACATATTCTACGAAGATCTTTATCGGTCAAACCGCATAACAACATACGTCATTCCCTTTGTCATCGGTATGTTACTTGCCTGAGATTCAATCATCGGTATCATCATACCTAGTTCAATCTCGTTACCGGCAAGTCTCTTTACTCGTTCCGTAATGCATCATCCCGTAACTAACTCATTACTCACATTGCTTGCAAGGCTTATAGTGATGTGCATTATCGAGAGGGCCCAGAGATACCTCTCCGATACTCGGAGTGACAAATCCTAATCTTGATCTATGCCAACCCAACAAACACCTTTGGAGACACTTGTAGAGCATATTTATAATCATTAATCACCCAGTTACGTTGTGACGTTTGATAGCACACAAGGTGTTCCTCCGGTATTTGGGAGTTCCATAATCTCATAGTAAGAGGAATATGTATAAGCATGAAGAAAGCAATAGCAATAAAACTTAACGATCATTATGCTAAGCTAACGGGTGGGTATTGTCCATCACATCATTCTCCAAATGATGTGATCCCGTTCATTAAATGACAACACATGTCTATGGTTAGGAAACTTACCATATTTGATTAACGAGCTAGTCAAGTAGAGGCATACTAGGGACACTTTGTTTTTGTCTATGTATTCACACATGTATCAAGTTTTCGGTTAATACAATTCTAGCATGAATAATAAACATTTATCATGATATAAGGAAATATAAATAACAACTTTATTATTGCCTCTAGGGCATATTTCCTTCAGTCTCCCACTTGCACTAGTCAATAATCTAGTTCACATCATCATGTGATTTAACACCAATAGTTCACATCCTTATGTGATTAGTTCACATCGCCATCTGACTAACAGCCAAAGGGTTTACTAGAGTCAACAATCCAGTTCACATCGCTATGTGATTAACACCCAAAGAGTACTAAGGTGTGATCATGTTTTGCTTGTGAGAGAAGTTTAGTCGACGGGTCTGCCATATTCAAAGCCGTATGTATTTTGCAAATTTTCTATGTCTACAATGGTCTGCATGGTGCTACTCTAGCTAATTGCTCCCACTTTCAATATGTATCCAGATTGAGACTCGGAGTCATCCTGATCGGTGTAAAAGCTTGTATCGACATAACTCTTTACGATGAACTCTTTATCACCTCCATAACCAAGAAATATTTCCTTAGTCCTCTAAGGATAACTTTGACCGCTGTCCTCCACTCTTGGATCACTATCGTACCCCCTTGCCAAACTCATGGCAAGATACACAATAGGTCTAGTACACAACATAGCATACTTTTATAGAACCTATGGCTGAGGCATAGGGAATGACTTTCATTCTCTTTCTATTTTCTGTCGTGGTCGGGTTTTGAGTCTTACTCAACTTTACACCTTGCAAGACAGGCAAGAACTCCTTCTTTGACTGTTCCATTTTGAACTACTTCAAAATCTTGTCAAGGTATATACTCATTGAAAAAATCTTATGAAGCGTCTTGGTCTATCTCTGTAGATCTTGATGCTCAATATGTAAGCAGCTTCACCGAGGTCTTTCTTTGAAAAACTCCTTTCAAACACTCCTTTATGCTTTCCAGAAAATTCTACACCATTTCTGATCAACAATATGTCATTCACATATACTTATAAAGGCTGTAGTGTTCCCACTCACTTTCTTGTAAATACAGGCTTCACCACAAGTCTGTATAAAACTATATGCTTTGATCAACTCATCAAAGCGTATATTCCAACTCCAGATGCTTGCACCAGTCCATAGATATATCGTTGGAGCTTGCACATTTTGTTAGCACCTTTAGGATTGACAAAAAACCTTCTGGTTGCATCATATACAACTCTTCTTTAATAAATCCATTAAGGAATTCAATTTTGACATCCATTTGCGAGATTTCATAAAATGCGGCAATTGCTAACATGATTCAGATAGACTTAAGCATCGCTATGGGTGAGATAATCTCATCATAGTCAACCCCTTGAACTTGTCGAAAACATTTTGCGACAAGTCAAGCTTTGTAGATAGTAACACTACCATCAGCGTCCGTCTTCCTCTTGAAGATCCATTTATTCTCAATGGCTTGCCGATCATCGGGCAAGTCCACCAAAGTCCATACTTTGTTCTCATACATGGATCTTATCTCAGATTTCATGGCCTCAAGCCATTTATCGGTATCTGGGCTCATCATCGCTTCCTCATAGTTCGTAGGTTTGTCATAGTCTAGTAACATGACTTCCAGAATAGGATTACCGTACCACTCTGGTGCGGAACGTGCTCTGGTTGACCTACGAGGTTCAGTGGTAACTTGATCTGAAGTTTCATGATCATCATCATTAACTTCCTCACTAATTGGTGTAGGCATCACTGAAACTGATTTCTGTGATGAACTACTCTCCAACTAGAGAGATGGTACAATTACCTCATCAAGTTCTACCTTCCTCCCACTCACTTCTTTCGAGAGAAACTCCTTCTCTAGAAAGGATCCATTCCTAGCAACAAAGATCTTGCCTTCGAATCTATGATAGAAGGTATACCCAACAGTTTCTTTTGGGTATCCTATGAAGACGCACTTCTCCGATTTGGGTTCGAGCTTATCAGGCTGAAAACTTTTTCACATAAGCATCGCAAACCCCAAACTTTAAGAAATGACAGCTTTGGTTTCTTGCTAAACCACAGTCCATACGATGTCGTCTCAAGAGATTTAGAAGGTGCCCTATTAAACGTGAATGCAGCTGTCTCTAATGCATAACCCCAAAATGATAGTGGTAAATCGGTAAGAGACATCATAGATCGCACCATATCTAATAAAGTACGGTTATGACGTTGGACACACCATTACGCTGTGGTGTTCCAGGTGGCGTGAGTTGTGAAACTATTCCACATTGTTTTAAATGAAGGCCAAATTCACAACTCAAATATTCGCCTCCGCGATCAGATCGTAGAAACTTTATTTTCTTGTTACGATGATTCTCCACTTCACTCTGAAATTCTTTTGAACTGTTCAAATGTTTCAGACTCGTGTTTCATTAATTAGATATACTCATATCTTCTCAAATCACCTGTGAAGGTTAGAAAATAATGATACTGGCCGCGAGCCTCAACACTCATCGGGCCGCATACATCGGCATGTATTATTTCCAATAAGTCAGTGGCTCACTCCATTGTTCCGGAGAATGGAGTCTTAGTCATCTTGCCCATGAGGCATGGTTCGCAAGCATCAAATGATTCATAATCAAGTGATTCCAACAATCCATCCGTATGGAGTTTCTTCATGCGCTTTACACCAATATGACCTAAACGGCAGTGCCACAAGTATGTTGCACTATCATTATCAACTTTGCATCTTTTGGCATCAATATTATAAATATGTGTATCACTACGACCGAGATTCAATAAACCATTTATATTAAGTGTATGACCACCATAGAAGGTTTTATTCATGTAAACAGAACAACAATTATTCTTTGACTTAAATGAATAACCGTATTGTAATAAACATGATCCAATCATATTCATGCTCAACGCAAACACCAAATAACATTTATTTTAGGTTCAACACTAATCCCGAAGGTAAAAGGAGTGTACGATGGTGATCTTATCAACCTTGGAATCATTTCCAACACACATCGTCACCTTTCCCTTAACTAGTCTCTGTTCATTTTGCAACTCCTGTTTCGAGTTACTAATCTTAGCAGCTGAACCGGTATCAAATACCCTGGGGTTACTATGAACACTAGTAAAGTACACATCAACAACATGTATATCAAATGTACCTTTGTTCACTTTGCCATCCTTCTTATCCTCCAAGTATTTAGGGTAGTTTCGCTTCCAGTGACCATTTCCTTTGCAGTAGAAGCACTCAGTTTCATGCTTGGGTCTAGCTTTGGGTTTCTTCATGGGAGTGACAACTTGCTTGTCATTCTTGAAGTTCCCTTTCTTTCCCTTGCATATCATAGTTCATCACGAAGTTCTAGTAACTTGGTGATAGTGGCTAGAGAACTTTGTCAATCACTATCTTATCTGGAAGATTAACTCCCACTTGATTCAAGCGATTGTTGTACCCAGACATTCTGAGCACATGCCCACTAGCTGAGCTATTCTCCTCCATCTTGTAGGTAAAGTACTTGTCAGAGGTCTTGTACCTCTTAACATGGGCATGAGTCTGAAATATCATTTCCAGCTCTTGGAACATCTCATATGCTCCATGTCGTTCAAAACATTTTTGAAGTCCCGGTTCTAAGCCATAAAGCATGGTGCACTAAACTATCAAGTAGTCATCATACTGAGCTTGTCAAACATACATAACGTCTGCATCTGCTCCTGAAATAGGTCTGTCACCTAGCCGTCATCAAGGACATAATTCTTCTATGCAGCAATGAGGATAATCCTCAGATCACGGACCCAGTCCGCATCATTGCTACTATCATCTTTCAACTTAGTTTTCTTTAGGAACATACCAAAAAAACAGGGGAGCTATACGCGAGCTATTGATCTACTCCCTCCGTTCCAAAATAGATGACCCAACTTTATACTAAAGTTAGTATAAAGTTGGGTCATCTATTTTGGAACGGAGGGAGTACAACATAGATATGCAAATACTATCAAGACTAAGTTCATGATGAATTAAAGTTCAATTAATCATATTACTTAAGAACTCCCACTTAGATAGACATCCCTCTAATCATCTAAATGATCACGTGATCCATATTAACCAAACCATGTCCGATCATCACGTGAGATGGAGTAGTTTTCAATGGTGAACATCACTATGTTGATCATATCTACTATATGATTCACGTTCGACCTTTTGGTCTCAGTGTTCTGAGGCCATATCTGCATATGCTAGGCTCGTCAAGTTTAACCCAAGTATTCTACACGTGCAAAACTGGCTTGCACCCATTGTATGTGAACGTAGAGCTTATCACACCCGATCATCACGTGGTGTCTCGGCATGACGAACTATAGCAACGGTGCATACTCAAGGAGAACACTTATACCTTGAAATTTAGTGAGGGATCATCTTATAATGCTACCGCCGTACTAAGCAAAATAAGATGCATAAAGGATAAACATCACATGCAATCAAAATATGTGACATGATATAGCCATCATCATCTTGTGCCTTTGATCTCCATCTCCAAAGCACCGTCATGATCTCCATCGTCACCGGCTTGACACCTTGATCTCCATCGTAGCATCGTTGTCGTCTCGCCAATTGTTGCTTCCATGACTATCGCTACCGCTTAGTGATAAAGTAAAGCAATTACATGGCGATTGCATTTCATACAATAAAGCGACAACCATAAGGCTCCTGCGAGTTGCCGATAACTTCTACAAAACATGATCATCTCATACAACAATTTATATCTCATCACGTCTTGACCATATCACATCATAACATGCCCTGCAAAAACAAGTTAGACGTCCTCTACTTTGTTGTTGCAAGTTTTACGTGGCTGCTACGGGCTTCTAGCAAGAACCGTTCTTACCTACGCATGAAAACCACAACGATTTTTTGTCAAGTGTGTTGTTTTAACCTTCAACAAGGACCGGCCGTAGTCAAAATCGAACTAAAGTTGGAGAAAAAGACACCCGCTAGCCACCTGTGTGCGAAGCACATCGGTAGAACCAGTCTCATGAACGCAGTCATGTAATGTCGGTCCGGGCCGCTTCATCCAACAATACCGCCGAATCAAAGTAAGACGTTGGTGGTAAGCAGTATGACTATTATCGCCCACAACTCTTTGTGTTCTACCCGTGCATATCATCTATGCATAGACCTGGCTCGGATGCCACTGTTGGGGAATGTAGTAATTCAAAAAAAATTGTACGATCACGCAAGATCTATCTAGGAGAAGCATAGCAACGAGACGGGAGAGTGTGTCCATGTACCCTCGTAGACCGAAAGCGGAAGCGTTTAGTAACACGCTTGATGTAGTCGAACGTATTCACGATCCAACCGATCCAAGTACCGAACGTACGGCACCTCCGTGTTCAGCACACGTTCAGCACGATGACATCCCTCGAGCTCTTGATCCAATAGAGGGTCGAGGGAGAGTTCCGTCAGCACGACGGCGTGGCGACTGTGTTGGTGATGTGATCCGCGTAGGGCTTCGCCTAAGCTCTACGACAATATGACCGAGGTGGTAAACTGTGGAGGGGGGCACCGCACACGGCTAAGAAACAACTGTTGTGCTTTGGGGTGCCCCCTGCCCCCGTATATAAAGGAGGAGAGGGAGGAGGCCGACCCCCTAGGGGTGCGCTAAGTGTGGGGAGTCCTACTAGGACTCCCAAGTCCTAGTAGGATTCCCCTTCCCTTTTCCGGAGGGGGAAAGAGGGCAAGGGAGAGGGAGTAGGAAAGGGCAAGGGGGACACCGCCCCCTCCCCTAGTCCAATTCGTACTCCATGGGGGGGGCGCCTCCTCCCTTGGCCTGCCTCCCCTTCTCCGTTAAGGCCCAATAAGTCCCAATTACTTCCCCGGGGGGTTCCGGTGACCCCTCGGTACTCCGGTAAAATACCCGAATCACTCGGAACCATTCCGATGTCCGAATACAACCTTCCAATATATGAATCTTTGCCTCTCGACCATTTCAAGACTCCTCATTATGTCCGTGATCTCATTCGGGACATCGAACAAACTTCGGTCACCAAAACACATAACTCATAATACAAATCGTCATCGAACGTTAAGTGTGCGGACCCTACGGGTTTGAGAACTATGTAGACATGACCGAGACACATCTCCGGTCAATAACCAATAGAGGAACCTAGATGCTTGATAACCCACAAGTATAGGGGATTGCAACAGTTTTCGAGGGTAGAGTATTCAACCCAAATTTATTGATTCGACACAAGGGGAGCCAAAGAATATTTTGAAGTATTAGCAGTTGAGTTGTCAATTCAACCACACCTGGATAACTTAGTATCGGCAGCAAAGTATTTAGTAGCAAAGTAATATGGAAGTAACGGTAACGGTGGCAAAAGTAACAGTGATAGTTTTGTAGTGATTGTAAGAGTAGTAACGGAAAAGTAAATAAGCGAAGAACAATATGTGAAAAGCTCGTAGGCATTGGATCGGTGATGGAGAATTATGCCGGATGCGATTATTCATGCAACAGTTATAACATAGGGTGACATAGAACTAGCTCCAATCCATCAATGTAATGTAGGCATGTACTCCGAATATAGTCATATGTGCTTATGGAAAAGAACTTGCATGACGTCTTTTGTCCTACCCTCCCGTGGCAGCGGGGTCCTAATGGAAACTAAGGGATATTAAGGCCTCCTTTTAATAGAGTATCGGACCAAAGCATTAACACATAGTGAATACATGAACTCCTCAAACTACGGTCATCACCAGGAGTGGTCTCGATTATTGTCACTTCGGGGTTGCCGGATCATAACACATAGTAGGTGACTATAGACTTGCAAGATAGGATCAAGAACTCACATATATTCATGAAAACATAATAGGTTCAGATCTGAAATCATCGCACTCGGGCCCTAGTGACAAGCATTAAGCATAGCAAAGTCATAGCAACATCAATCTCAGAACATAGTGGATACTAGGGATCAAACCCTAACAAAACTAACTCGATTACATGATAAATCTCATCCAACCCATCACCGTCCAGCAAGCCTACGATGGAATTACTCACGCACGGCGGTGAGCATCATGAAATTGGTGATGGAGGATGGTTGATGATGACGATGGCGATGGATTCCCCTCTTTGGAGCCCCGAACGGACTCCAGATCAGCCCTCCCGAGAGAGATTAGGGCTTGGCGGCGGCTCCGTATCGTAAAACGTGATGAATCCTTCTCTCTGATTTTTTTTCTCCCTGAACGTGAATATATAGAGTTGGAGTTGAGGTCGGTGGAGCTCCAGGGGGCCCACGAGGCAGGGGGCTGCGCCCAGGGGGTAGGCGCGCCCCCACCCTCATGGACAGGGTGTGGGCCCCCTGGCCTTGATTCTTTCGCCAGTATTTTTTATTAGTTCCAAAATAATTCTCCGTTGATTTTCAGGTCATTCCGAGAACTTCTATTTCTACACAAAAATAACACTATGGCAATTCTGCTGAAAACAGCGTCAGTCCGGGTTAGTTCCGTTCAAATCATGCAAGTTAGAGTCCAAAACAAGGGCAAAAGTGTTTGGAAAAGTAGATACGTTGGAGACGTATCAACTTCCCCAAGCTTAAACCTTTGCTTGTCCTCAAGCAATTCAGTTGATAAACTGAAAGTGATAAAGAAAAAAAATTACAAACCCTGTTTCCTCTTATTGTTGTAAATCTGTAAAGCCAACATTCAAGTTTTCAGCAAAGATTATGAACTAACCATATTCAGAATAACACTTAGGTCTCATGTTTACTCATGTCAATGACATAATCAACTAGCGAGCAATAATAATAAATCTCGGATGACAACTTTCTCAAAACAATCATGATATGATATAACAAGATGGTATCTCGCTAGCCCTTTCCGAGACCGCAAAACATAAATGCAGAGCACCTTTAAAGATCAAGGACTGACTAAACATTGTAATTCATGGTAAAAGAGATCCAGTCATAGTCATACCCAATATAAATTAATAGTAATGGATGCAAATGACAGCGGTGCTCTCCAGCTGGTGCTTTTCAATAAGAGGGTGATGACTCAACATAAAAGTAAATAGATAGGCCCTTCGCAGAGGGAAGCAGGGATTTGTAGAGGTGCCAGAGCTCGATTTTTGAAATTGAGATAAATAATATTTTGAGCGGCATACTTTCATTGTCAACATAACAACCGAGAGATATCGATATCTTCCATGCTACTCACATTATAGGCGGTTCCCAAACAGAATCGTAAAGTTTATACTCCCCCTCCACCAACAAGCATCAATCCATGGCTTGCTCGAAACAGCGAGTGCCTCCAACTAACAAGAGTCCCGGGGGAGTTTTGTTTGCAATTATTTAGATTTGATTTGCATAAAGCATGGGACTGGGCATCCCGGTGACCAACCATTTTCTCGTGAGTGAGGAGCGGAGACCGCTCCTCTTGAGAATAACCCGCTTAGCATGGAAGATACACATAGCCCTAGTTGATACATGAGCTATTCGAGCATACAAAACAGAATTTCATTTGAAGGTTTAGAGTTTGGCACATACAAATTTACTTGGAACGGCAGGTAGATACCGCATATATAGGAAGGTATAGTGGACTCATATGGAATAACTTTGGGGTTTATGGAAGTGGATGCACAAGCAGTATTCCCGCTTAGTACAAGTGAAGGCTAGAAAAAGACTGGGAAGCGATCAACTAGAGAGCGACAACAGTCATGAACATGCATTAAAATTAATGAACATTGAGTGCAAGCATGAGTAGGATATAATCCACCATGAACATAAATATCGTGAAGGCTATGTTGATTTTGTTTCAACTACATGCGTGAACATGTGCCAAGTCAAGTCACTCGAATCATTCAAAGGAGGATACCACCCTATCATACCACATCACAACCATTTTAATAGCATGTTGGCACACAAGGTAAACCATTATAAACTCCTGGCTAATTAAGCATGGCATAAGCAACTATAATCTCTAATTGTCATTGCAAACACGTTTATTCATAATAGGCTGAATCAGGAACGATGAACTAATCATATTTACAAAAACAAGAGAGGTCAAGTTCATACCGGCTTCTCTCATCTCAATCAGTTCATCATATATCGTCATAATTGCCTTTCACTTGCACGACCGAACGATGTGAATAATAATAATAGTGCACGTGCATTGGACTAAGCTGGAATCTGCAGGCATCTGACATATAGGAGAAGACAAGATAATATGGGCTCTTGGTTAAATCAACAATAATGCATATAAGAGCCACTCCAACATTTCATTATGGTCTTCTCCTCTCGACCCCCAAAGAAAAGAAAAGAAATAAAACTATTTACACGGGAAAGCTCCCAACAAGCAAAAGAAGAACAAGAAATCTTTTTGGGTTTTCTTTTAATTATTACTACTACAGCATGGAAAGTAAACTAGCTAAAAGCTACAACTAATTTTTTTGTTTTTCTTAAGGTTTATCAAACACACAAGAAGAAAGCGAGAAAAAGAAAATAAACTAGCATGGATAGTACAATGAAAAAGTATGAGCACCGACAACTAGCATGAGTGTGTGAACATAAATGTAATTTCGGTGAGAAATACGTACTCCCCCAAGCTTAGGCTTTTGGCCTAAGTTGGTTTATGCCCATGGATCAAAGTTGTAGTTGGGGTCGTACTCAGAAGGGGCCTCGGGTTGCCACTGGTTGGCAATCTCCTCTGGATACCACAGGTAAACAGACTGTCGTGAAGGATCAAATTGTGGTTCCGGTTCTGGCTTTGTAGCTGGTGTGGGGTTTTGGTAAGTGTGAATGGCCTCCAGCGGAACAAGGTACTTGCCTGCAGATAAGTCAAACAAGGAAGGAGGAGGCAAAGTAATAGTCTCAGGGTGACTTTTTATCAAATATCAGTCTATAGTTAAGCTACTTTTTCTTGTTCTTAACAATGAAATCATGTGCAACCATACTCTTGTAGTTTAGAAAAATAGGAGGCAACAACTTTTCTTCTTTCTCACAATGCCTAATAGGTATGTTAAAGTATGCAGCAAGGCGCGAGGCAAAGATGCCTCCCAAGATGGGGCCCTTAGTGCGGTTAAGATTTAACCGCTTTGCAACAATAGCGCCCATACTAAATGTGTCATCACGAAACAAGGCATGGCACAAAATAACAATATCAGGGGCAGTTAGGTTGCCACAGTTTCCGCGACCAATTAAGCATCTACTAGCAAATATCGCAAAGTAACGCAGAACCGGAAAATGTATGCTAGTAATTCTTGCATCGGAAACTTTTCTAGTTTCCCCTACAGCAATCATATTAATAAACCCTTCCACATCACTACGATGTGGTTCTTCTATGCTGCCAGTAAGGGGTATCTTACAGACCCGGCAGAAATCAGAAAGGGACATCTCCTTATGCTCATCATATAAATAAAATTCCACTTAAGGTGGTGATCTCTTAGCATGGAAATGAAAATTTTGCACGAAAATATTAGTGAGTAAGAGATACTGTTCGCGCTGGTCGTGGAGGAAGTCGGTGAGTCCCTCATTCTCAACCAAAGAATAGAAATCATCATGAATCCCGGCTGCTGTTAAGAACTCGTCACAAGGCCGAACCTCCGCGGTGCGAGGGAGATTACATTTGGGCCTCTTATCCTCTTCTTTGCTTATCCCTCGAGCTTCGGCTCGAAGAGCCCCTCAAAAATCTCTTCATCTATTCCTGAAAATTTCTGAAATTTTTAGTAACTTCAAAATAAAAGTGAACCAAACTCAACAAAATTGATAGCAACTACTCCCACAAGTGCCTAGAGACTATATCATGCATTAGAACTACTTGGGACCATATAAATTTGACATGCAAGCTCAAGAACAGGGTCACCTAGGCAGCAAAAATTTGCAATGAATAAAGCACTAGAACAAAAACTAATTGGACCATTGGAGGAGTCACATACCGAAGAACAATCCCCCAAAGCAATTTTGTGAGTGGAGCTTTGAGCTAGGAGATCGAAAATCGCAGCAAAATGAGCAAGAACTCGTGCTTGAGCTAGTTGGTGATTTTTTTGGGAGGAAGAAGGAGTGTGTGGTGGCTAGGATAAGTGGAGGGGAGCCACCATGGGCCCACGAGGCAGGGGGCGCGCCCTGGACCCTCGTGGCCAGGTGCTTGCTTCCCCTGATGTGTTCTCAGTGCCAGATATTCTCAAATATTCTAGAAAAAATCATATTTCATTTTCGGGGCATTTAGAGAACTTTTATTTTCGGGGTATTTTTTTATTGCACGGATAACTCAAAAAACAGACAAAAAACTACTATTTTTGCTTTATTTAATCCAAATAACAGAAAGTAAAAGGAGGGTACAGAAGGTTGTGCTTTGTAACTTCATCCATCTCATGCTCATCAAAAGGAATCCACTAACAAGGTTAATCAAGTCTTGTTAACAAACTCATTCCAAATCGCATGAAACCGGAGAATTTTCGAATAGCACTAGGTTACCTCAACGGGGATATGCACGTCCCCAATAATAAGAATATCATATCTCTTTTTGACAGTTGGAAGAGGAAATTCAAAAGCTCCAAAAATAATCGATGGAATTTTTCCAATAGAATTTATACTGTGGACTTGAGGTTGTTTCCTCGGAAAGTGTACCGTATGCTCATTACCATTAACATGAAAAGTGACATTGCCCTTGTTGCAATCAATAACAGCCCCTGCAGTATTCAAAAAGGGTCTTCCAAGAATAATAGACATACTATCGTCCTCGGGAATATCAAGAATAACAAAGTCCGTTAAAATAGTAATGTTTGCAACTACAACATGCACATCCTCACAAATACCGACAGGTATAGCAGTTGATTTATCGGCCATTTGCAAAGATATTTCAGTAGGTGTCAACTTATTCAAATCAAGTCTATGATATAAAGAGAGAGGCATAACACTAACACCGGCTCCAAGATCACATAAAGCAGTTCTAACATAGTTTCTTTTAATGGAGCATGGTATAGTTGGTACTCCTGGATCTCCAAGTTTCTTAGGTATTCCACCCTTAAAAGTATAATTAGCAAGCATGGTGGAAATTTCAGCTTTCGGTATATTTCTCTTATTAGTAACAATTTCTTTCATATACTTAGCATAAGGATTCATTTTAAGCATATCAGTCAAACGCATACGCAAGAAGATAGGTTTAATCATTTCAGCAAAGCGCTCAAAATCCTCATCATCCTTTTTCTTGGATGGTTTGGGAGGAAAAGGCATGGGTTTCTGAACCCATGGTACTCTTTCTTTACCGTGCTTCCTAGCAACAAAGTCTCTCTTATCAAAACGTTGATTCTTTGATTGTGGGTTATCAAGATCAACTGCAGGTTCAATCTCTACATCATTATTATTGCTAGGTTGAGCATCAACACAAACATCATCATTAACATTATCACTAGGTTCATGTTCATTACCAGATTGTGTTTCAGCATCAGAAATAGAAATATCATTGGGATTCTCAGGTGTGTCTATAACAGGTTCACTAGAAGCATGCAAAGTCCTATCATTTTTCTTTTTCTTATTTTTAGAAGAACTAGGTACATCAACATTAGTTCTCTGAGAATCCTGCTCAATTCTCTTAGGGTGGCCCTCAGGATACAAAGGTTCCTGAGTCACTTTACCTCCTCTAGTTGCAACTCTAACAGCAAAGTCATTATTCTTATTATTTAATTCATTGAGCAAATCATTCTGAGCTTTAAGTACTTGTTCAACTTGAGTGGTAACCATAGAAGCATGTTTACTAATGAGTTTAAGTTCACCTTTAACTCTAGACATATAATCACTCAAGTGTTCAATCATATAAGCATTGTGTTTTAATTCCCTACCAAAATAAGCATTGAAGTTTTCTTGCTTAACCATAAAATTATCAAACTCATCTAAGCATTGGCTAGCCAACTTAGTAGGTGGGATTTCAGCTTTATCATATCTATAGAGAGAATTTACCTTTACTACCTGTGTCGGGTTATCAAGACCATGTGTTTCAACAGGCGGTAAATTAAGACCATGTATTTCTTCAACAGGAGGTAAATTCTTAACATCTTCAGCTTTAATGCCTTTTTCCTTCATAGATTTCTTTGCTTCTTGCATATCTTCAGGACTGAGAAATAGAATACCCCTTTTCTTCGGAGTTGGCTTAGGAGTTGGTTCAGGAAGTGTCCAATTATTTTCATTAGTCAACATATTATTCAATAGAATTTCAGCTTGATCAACTGTTCTTTCCCTGAAAACACAACCGGCAGAACTATCCAGGTGGTCTCTGGAAGCATCGGTTAGTCCATTATAAAAGATATCAAGTATTTCATTTTTCTTGAGAGGATGATCAGGCAAAGCATTAAGTAATTGGAGAAGCCTCCCCCAAGCTTGTGGGAGACTCTCTTCTTCAATTTGCACAAAATTATATATTTCCCTTAAGGCAGCTTGTTTCTTATGAGCAGGGAAATATTTAGCAGAGAAGTAATAAATCATATCCTGGGGACTATGCACACTACCATGATCAAGAGAATTAAACCATATCTTAGCATCACCCTTTAATGAGAACGGAAATAATTTAAGGATATAATAGTAGCGAGTTTTCTCATCATTAGTGAACAGGGTGGCTATATCATTTAATTTAGTAATATGTGCCACAAGGATCATATTCAACCAAAGTAATTATATCAGGATCAACAGAGAATTCATAATCCTTATCAGTAACAAAGATAGGTGAAGTAGCATAAGCAGGATCATATTTCATTCTAGCATTCAGAGATTTTTCTTTCAGCTTAGCTAATAATTTCTTAAGATCACTTCTATCATTGCAAGCAAGAAAGTCTCTAGCAGTTTCTTCATCCATAACATAACCCTCAGGCACAACAGGCAATTCATATCTAGGGGAGAATCTTCATCATCACTTTCATCAATATTATCAGTTTCAATAATTTCATTCTCTCTAGCCCTAGCAAGTTGTTCATCAAGAAATTCACCAAGTGGCATAGTAGTATCAAGCATAGAAGTAGTTTCATCATAAGTATCATGCATAGCAGAAGTAGCATCATCAATAACATGCGACATATCAGAATTAATAGCAGAAGCAGGTTTAGGTGTCGCAAGCTTACTCAAAACAGAAGGTGAATCAAGTGCAGAGCTAGATGGCAGTTCCTTACCTCCCCTCGTAGTTGAGGGATAAATTTTGGTTTTTTCGTCTTTCAAGTTCCTCATAGTGATCAGCAGATATAAATCCCAAGTGACTCAAAGAATAGAGCTATGCTCCCCGACAACGGCGCCAGAAAATAGTCTTGATAACCCACAAGTATAGGGGATTGCAACCGTTTTCTAGGGTAGAGTATTCAACCCAAATTTATTGATTCGACACAAGGGGAGCCAAAGAATATTCTGAAGTATTAGCAGTTGAGTTGTCAATTCAACCACACCTGGATAACTTAGTATCTGTAGCAAAGTATTTAGTAGCAAAGTAATATGGAAGTAACAGTAACGGTGGCAAAAGTAATAGTGATAGTTTTGTAGTGATTGTAACAGTAGTAACGGAAAAGTAAATAAGCGAAGAACAATATGTGAAAATCTCGTAGGCATTGCATCGGTGATGGAGAATTATGCAGGATGCGATTATTCATGCAACAGTTATAACATAGGGTGACATAGAACTAGCTCCAATTCATCAATGTAATGTAGGCATGTATTCCGAATATAGTCATATGTGCTTATGGAAAAGAACTTGCATGACGTCTTTTGTCCTACCCTCCCGTGGCAGCGGGGTCCTAATGGAAACTAAGAGATATTAAGGCCTCCTTTTAATAGAGTATCGGACCAAAGCATTAACACATAGTGAATACATGAACTCCTCAAACTACGGTCATCACCGGTAGTTGACGGAGTAATTGACCACGGGTACCCCGAAGACAGCAAGACAACATTTCCAGACATCGAGGCTAGCAAAGCCCCTCAGTCCGAACTGCCCGGCCGCTCCTGCCGGCTCCCCGTCCGACTGCTCCACCCGGCCGGCTGCCGGTTGCCGGCTGCCGATTGCCCGAAGTTGGCCGCTGCACCGACAAGACCCCGACAAGACCCTGACGGGACAGCCACACCGTGGCATCATCTACAGTGTACGTGTCCCCTTGGCACTATTTTATAAAGTGCCCAGGGGACAAGCATGACACCCATCATGCCTTGCCCATACTACTACATGGCTTGGTTTGTAAGCTACCCAAGATAGCTTACAACCAACGCCACCACCACCCATGCTAAGCTAGCCATGCCTATTTATATGGGCATCCATCCATCCACCAAGGGAGAGAGAACACCCACAGCCACGCTACATGCACTTGGCCGGCCACAAGGCCACTCACGCATGCATGCTCAGGCACATGCAGCCACTAGCTCATACGCATATATACCAAGTCAGATGCCTATGGCACTGACTTCAGATACAACTCCAGGAGCATTTTGTACTGTCCGAAGTACACCTCAGATATATACTCAGACATGCAGGAGTAGGGGTCTTATCTCTCCGGAGAGCCCCGAACCTGGGTAAACTAGCGCGTGCTACTCGCATACCCGCTCCCGGTCCTGTCAGCAGCAGTCTTACCCTCACACTAAGCCCTTGTGGCATCTGTCGCCTCGCACCTCCCCCGTGAGAATACCACGACAGGAGTGGTCTCGATTATTGTCACTTCGGGGTTGCCGGATCATAACACATAGTAGGTGACTATAGACTTGCAATATAGGATCAAGAACTCACATATATTCATGAAAACATAATAGGTTCAGATCTGAAATCATGGCACTCGGGCCCTAGTGACAAGAATTAAGCATAGTAAAGTCATAGCAACATCAATCTTAGAACATAGTGGATACTAGGGATCAAACCCTAACAAAACTAACTCGATTACATGATAAATCTCATCCAACCCATCACCGTCCAGCAAGCCTACGATGGAATTACTCACGCACGGCGGTGAGCATCATGAAATTGGTGATGGAGGATGGTTGATGATGACGATGGCGACGGATTCCCCTCTCCGGAGCCTCGAACGGACTCCAGATCAGCCCTCCCGAGAGAGATTAGGGCTTGGCGGCGGCTCCGTATCGTAAAATGCGATGAATCCTTCTCTCTGATTTTTTTCTCCCCGAACGTGAATATATAGAGTTGGAGTTGAGGTCGGTGGAGCTCCAGGGGGCCCACGAGGCAGGGGGCGCGCCCGGGGGTAGGCGCGCCCCCACCCTCGTGGACACGGTGTGGCCCCCCTGGCCTTGATTCTTTCGCCAGTATTTTTTATTAATTCCAAAATAATTCTCCGTTGATTTTCAGGTCATTCCGAGAACTTTTATTTCTGCACAAAAATAACACCATGGCAATTCTTTTGAAAACAACGTCAGTCTGGGTTAGTTCCATTCAAATCATGCAAGTTAGAGTCCAAAACAAGGGCAAAAGTGTTTGGAAAAGTAGATACGTTGGAGACGTATCAATGCGGTGTGGGCCAAACCACAGTTCATACGGTGTCGTCTCAACGGATTTAGACGGTGCCCTATTTAACGTGAATGCGACTGTCTCTAATGCATAACCCCAAAACGATAGTGGTAAATCGGTAAGAGACATCATAGATCGCGCCATATCTAATAAAGTGCAATTACGACGTTCGGACACACCATTACGCTGTGGTGTTCCAGGTGGCGTGAGTTGTGAAACAATTCCACATTGTTTTAAATGAAGGCCAAACTCGTAACTCAAATATTCGCCTCCGCGATCAGATCATAGAAACTTTATTTTCTTGTAACGATGATTCTCCACTTCACTCTAAAATTCTTTGAACTTCTCAAATGTTTCAGACTTGTGTTTCATTAAGTAGATATACCCATACCTACTCAAATCATCTGTGAAGGTCAGAAAATAACGATACCCCCCGCGTGCCTCAATACTCATCGGACCGCATACATCAGTATGTATTATTTCCAATAAGTCATTAGCTCTCTCCATTGTTCCGGAGAACGGAGTTTTAGGCATCTTGCCCATGAGGCATGGTTCACAAGTATCAAATGATTTATAATAAAAAGGTCCATCTGTATGGAGTTTCTTCATGCGCTTTACACCAATATGACCTAAACGGTAGTGCCACAAGTATGTTGCACTATCATTATCAACTTTGCATCTTTTGGCATCAATATTATGAATATGCGTATCACTACGATCGAGTTTCAATAAACCATTTACATTTGGTGTATGACCATAGAAGGTTTTATTCATGTAAACAGAACAATAATTATTCTCTGACTTAAATGAATAACCGTATTGCAGTAAACATGATCAAATCATATTCATGCTCAACACAAACACCAAATAACATTTAATTAGGTTCAACACTAATCCCGAAGGTAGAGGGAGTGTGCGATGGCGATCGTATCAACCTTGGAATCACTTTCAACACACATCGTCCCCTCGCCCTTAACTAGTCTATGTTTATTCTGCAACTCCTGTTTTTGAGTTACTAATCTTAGCAATTGAACCAGTATCGAATACCCAGGGTTGCTATGAACACTAGTAAAGTACACATCAATAACATGTATATCAAATATACCTTTGTTCACTTTGCCAACCTTCTTATCCGCTAAGTATTTGGGGCAGTTCCGCTTCCAGTGACCATTTCCTTCGAAGTAGAGGCACTCACTTTCAGCTTGGGTCCAGCTTTGGGCTTCTTCCCGGGAGTGGCAACTTGCTTGCCATTCTTCTTGAAGTTCCCCTTCTTCCCCTTGCCCTTTTTTCTTGAAACTAGTGGTTTTGTTAACCATCAACACTTGATGCTCCTTCTTGATTTCTACCTCCGCAGCTTTGAGCATTGCGAAGAGCTCGGGAATTGTCTTCTGCATCCCTTGCATATTATAGTTCATCACAAAGTTCTAGTAGCTTGGTGATAGTGACTAAAGAATTTTGTCAATCACTATCTTATCTGGAAGATTAAGTCCCACTTGATTCAAGTGATTGTAGTACCCAGACATTCTGAGCCCATGCTCACTGGTTGAGCTATTCTCCTCCATCTTGTAGGCAAAGACTTGTCAGACGTCTCATACCTCCTAACACGGGCATGAGTCTGAAATACTAATTTCAGCTCTTGGAACATCTCATATGCTCCGTGGCGTTCAAAACGTTTTGAAGTCCTGGTTTTAAGCCGTAAAGCATGGCGCACTAAACTATTAAATAGTCATCATATCGAGCTTGCCAAACGTTCATAACGTCTACATCTGCTCCTGCAATAGGTCTTTCACCTAGCGGTGCATCAAGGACATAATTCTTCAGTGCATCAATGTGATATGTGAGTCATGTTGATGAGTAATTGTGCTTTAATAAGAATATTGGTGTTAAGGTTTGTGATTCCCTATGCAAGCATGAAAGTCAATAGTTATGCAATGAAATAATATCCTACTTGTGGTGCATTATTCGGTGTTAATTATGCTTAATGCTCGCTTATGAGATTATTCGTTTCTTGGTTTGTCGCTTCTCAATCTTTTGCTAGCCTTCATTTTGCACTAAGTATGATCTCTACTTGTGCATCCAAAAACCTTTAAACCAGTTTTGCCACATGAGTCCACTATATCTACATATATGCGGTATTCTTTTGCCCTAAGCAAATTTGTATGTGCCATCTCTAATTTTCAAAATAAACTTCTCTTTTGTGTGCTCGTTTTGCTTGCGGAGCGGTGAGGGGTGGCTAGTATTTTCCATGCTAGATGTGTTATTCTCACTTCACTTGTCATTGCACGAGAGTAAGGCAAAGGTATTAGGGATGCCTAGTGCCGAAATGAAAAATGAATTTACTTTATGTTGTCAAATAATAAATTCCTTGGAAAGTGTTGGTATGGAGGGCAACCGTGGATACGGCTAGCCATGGAAAGTGAAAGTATGGTTGAAAAAGGAATACACTTTATTTTCTGTTTGGGAACCGCCTATGATATATCTAGCATGGAAAAGTGTTGGAAACTCTAAGTCATTTTCATTGGCGGGAAGGATACACCTCCCAAAATGTTTTTATGTTTTTCGCTTTGAGCTCTGGCACCTCTACAAATCCCTACTTCTCTCTGCGAAGGGCCTTTCTTTTACTTTATGCAATTTTTATTTTGAATTTGAGTCTCCATCTTCTCTTATAGAAGCACCAACTAGGAGGCAATATGATCGTACTTGAGTATTGGGTGTAGCTAATATGCGAGTGTGTTTCATGAATGGATCAATGATTGAGCATAATGGGCTAGGGATAACTTCGTTTAGCGTTGATATTTTGAAAGACATGGTTCCTTGTTGATATGCTTGAGTATTTAAATTATCATGTCAAAACTAGACTATTGCTTTGAACAATATAAAAGTCCAAATGTCCATGCTACAAAGAAAAGAAATATGATATGACATGATAGGCAGCATTCCACATCAAAAATTCTGTTTTTATCACTTACCTACTCGAGGACGAGTAGGAGTTAAGCTTGGGGATGCTGATACGTCTCCAACGTATCTATAATTTTTTATTGTTCCATGCTGTTATATTATCAATCCTGGATGTTTTATAATCATTTTATATCATTTTTGGTACTAACCTATTGACATAGTGCCAAGTGCCAGTTGCTGTTTTCTGCATGTTTTTTACATCGCAGGAAATCAATACCAAACGGAGTCCAAACGCAATGAAACTTTACGGAGATTTTTTTGGGACCAGAAGACACCTAATGGGCCTTGGCTGCGCCTGGGGGGGTGCTCCGAGGAGAGCACAACCCACCAGGGTGCGCCAGGAGGCCCAGGCGCGCCCTGGTGGGTTGTGCCCACCTCGGGTGCCCCCCGGACCGTCTCGTTGCTCTATAAATACCCCAATATTCCAGAAACCCTAGGGGAGTCGACTAAAATCAATTCCAGCCGCCGCAGAGTCCAGAACCACCAGATCCAATCTAGACACCATCTCGGATGGGGTTCACCACCTCCATTGGTGCCTCTCCGATGATGCGTGAGTAGTTCTTTGTAGACCTTCGGGTCCGTATAGCTAGATGGCTTCCTCTCTCTCCCCGAATTCTCAATACAATGGTCTCTTGGAGATCCATATGATGTAACTCTTTTTGCGGTGTGTTTGTTGGGATCGATGAACTTTGAGTTTATGATCAGATCTATCTTTTTATATCCATGAAAGTATTTGAGTTTCTTTGATCTCTTTTATGCATGATTGCTTATAGCCTCGCATGTCTTCTTCGATATTTGGGTTTTGTTTGGCCAACTTAATCTATTTATCTTGCAGTGGGAAGAGGTGCTTTGTAGTGGGTTCGATTTTACGGTGCTTGATCCCAGTGACAGAAAGGAAATCGACACGTATGTATTGTTGCTACTAAGGATAAAACGATGGGGTCTATCTCTACATAGATAGATCTTGTCTACATCATGTCATCGTTCTTATTGCATTACTCCGTTTCTCCATGAACTTAATACACTAGATGCATGCTGGATAGCGGTCGATGTATGGAGTAATAGTAGTAGATGCAGGCAGGAGTCGATCTACTAATCTTGGACATGATGCCTATATAATGATCATTGCCTGGATATCGTCATGATTATTTGAAGTTCTATCAATTGTCCAACAGTAATTTGTTGACCCACCGTTTGCTATTTTTCTCGAGAGAAGCCACTAGTGAAACCTACGGCTCCTGGGTCTATTTCTCATATTATTTGCCTTTGCGGTCTATTTTCCTTTGATTTTATTATCAGATCTATTAAACCAAAAAATACAAAAATACCTTGCTGCAATTTATTCTTATTTATTTTATTTGGCGTTCGATCTATCAATTTACTACAATTTTATTCACGTTCGTTTGCCTATCTTGGGCGCGGCTACCCGAAAGGGATTGACAACCCCTTTTACACGTCGGGTTGCGAGAAGTTGTTATTTGTGTGCAGGTGTTGTTTACGTTGTGTTGCTTGGTTCTCCTATTGGTTCAATAACCTTGGTTTCACATCTGAGGGAAATACCTACCGCTGCTGTGCTGCATCATCCCTTCCTCTTTGGGGAACTACATACGTAGTTTCAAGCTGCATCACACACTTCAGCTCGGTGACGTCCCTCGCCTTCTCGATCCAGCAAGTCATCGATGTAGTAGATGAGTTCCTTCAGAACAACGGCATGGTGACGATGATGGTGAAGTGATCTTCGCAGGGCTTTTCCTAAGCACTACGAAAATATGACCGGGGGTGTAAACGATGGAGGGGGGCATCGCACATGGCTAACAATTGATCTGGTGTGTGCTAGGCGCCCCCTCCCACATATATATAGGCGGGAGGGAGGGAGGAGCAGCCAAAGGAGGTGCCCAAGTAGGAGGAATCCTACTTGGGGTCCCTGCCAAGCCGCGCCCCCTTCTTTCCTTATTTGGAGTGCGGGAAAGGCAGGGGAGGGTGGCGTCCCTCCCTTTCCTTTGTCCCATGAGAGGGAAAGGCAGGAGGGGCTAGCCCTCCCCCTTTTCCTTCCCTAGGGCTGTCCAAACAAGTGGAGGGGCGCACCAGCCCCCTAATGGGCTGGTTTGTCCCTCTCTTTGGCCCATTAAGCCCATAACTTGCCGGGGGGGGGGGGTGCCCGGAACCCCTTCCCCGATTCCTTCCTGGTACGTCCCAAAACACTTCCGGTGTCCAAATACCATCGTCCTATATGTCGATCTTTACCTCTCGACCATTTTGAGATTCCTCGTCATGTCCATGATCTCATCCGGGACTCCGAACAACATTCGGTCACCAAATCATATAACTCATATAACACTATATCATCAACGAACGTTAAGCGTGCGGACCCTACGGGTTCGAGAACTATGTAGACATGACCGACACACCTCTCCGGTCAATAACCAATAGGGAACCTGGATGCCCATATTGGCTCCTACATATTCTACGAAGATCTTTATCGGTCCAACCGTTATGACAACATACGTAATTCCCTTCGTCTATCGGTATGTTACTTGCCCGAGATTCCATTGTCGGTATCTTCATACCTAGTTCAATCTCATTACCGGCAAGTCTCTTTACTCGTTCTGTAATACATCACCTTGCGACTAACTCCTTAGTCATTTGCTTGCAAGCTTATGATGTGTATTACCGAGAGGGCCCTGAGATACCTCTCCGATACTCGGAGTGACAAATCCTAATCTCGATCTATGCCAACTCAACAAACATCTTCGGAGATACCTGTAGAGCATCTTTATGATCACCCAGTTACGTCGTGACGTTTGATAGCACACAAGGTATTCCTCCAGTATCCGGGAGTTGCATAATCTCATAGTCGAAGGAATATGTATTTGACATGAAGAAAGCAATAACAACAAACTGAGCGGTCATTATGCTAAGCTAACAGATGGGTCTTGTACATCACATCATTCTCCTTAATGATGTGATCCTGTTATCAAATGACAACCCATGTCCATGGTTAGGAAACCTTAACCATGTTTGATCAACGAGCTACTCTAGTAGAGGCTCACTAGGGACATGGTGTTTGTTTATTTATTCACACATGTATTTAATTTTCTGATCAATACAATTCTAGCATGAATAATAAACCTTTATCATGATTTAGGAAATATAATAATAACCATTTTATTATTGCCTCTAGGGCATATTTCCATCAAATACAATCCCAACATCTTTGGATTCCAAATTTAGAGCAATACCCCTAGTACCTTCTGCAAATTCGACTAATTCACCTGACATTATTTCACCAAGACCTATAATATGAGCAATCCCCCCCAATACATTCGCGTCAAGATTGGATCATCTTAGAACAAAGAAGTGGTAGTAAAAAATCCTTGATAATTCCTTTTGATGGTTTCGGGTCAATAAAGGTGATGAAAGAAAGAGGCGGCAGAGAGGTGCCCCGTAGGGCCCACGTGACCTCATGCATGACTAGGGGCCTAGTCGCGTGGGTGCCACAGGGATCTCTCTACTGGTTGCTGGCTCCCTTGGCTTCATCCAGATCCAAAACTTCGAGATATTTTTGTTCCAAATTTTTCCAGCTCCCGGAGTGATGATTTTTCTAAAATTCCCAAAAACATGAAAATATAGTAAGTGGCGGTAGGCACTGGATAAATAGGTTATTACAATAAAAATTGATAAACATTATGCCAAAGTGATGCAATTACGATATAAATATAGCATGAAACAAGGAAAAATTATAGACACATTTGAAATGTATTAGCATCCCCATGTTTAATCCCTGCTCACCCCCAAGCACGTAGATGATAAATAAATAACTTTTGATTGTGAATGTTATCTTACATGAACATGATCAACCTGACATAATTTATGTTTAACTCAAAAGAATAGGATGCAATGCAATAGTCCATAACTGATAGTAGACAAGTAACACCAATATCAATGTTCAATCAATGTTTCCATCGCCGTTGCTTTAGAAAGGATGTCAAGATCATATTGGAAACATAATATTACTTGCTTTAAAAAGGAAAAAAGGAGTAATCAGCTGTGACACGAAAAAAAACGAATGTCTTCATTGCATAATGGCAATCTTATCATAAACCAATCCAAACAAACCAAGTTACTTTGATTACACAATACCATGCACCACACAATACCCATGCAATACTTGGGGGTGACAATTGAGAAAGTTAATGGAGTTGAAAGAAAATCCGGGATTAACAAAATCACTAAAAAGTTGAAAAAAATCACGTATTTGAAAAAAGTCTACTAGAAAGTTAGCAAAAATTGGAAAAAGTTCGTGAATTCGGAAGAAGTTCAAGAAATTTAAAAAAAGTACACAAAGTTTAAAAAGATTTATAAATTATAAAAAAGTTCATAAATTTGAAATGATCTTCAAAAAATTTAAGAAGGAAAAATAAAAATACAAATAAAAAATAAACAAGAAAAAGAAAAAAAGAAAACATAGAAAACTTAGGTGGAAAACATAGAAAAAGACAACAAAATGGATAGAATATGGGCCGGCCCGCTACTACACCTAGCCTATAACCGGTGTTTATGCCGCGGAATAGGATCCGGGCCTTCACGGTGCCTAGAAAAACAAGCACGATCCAATACTTGTTTGCTTCTCCACATGGAAAAACGGCTTCAACCATTAGTTCGCCATGCTGCAGGAAAAACCATATCCTATTTCTCACACATTTCAAAATGTTCAAAATAATTTTTTCGATTTAAAAACAGTAATAAATTTTAAAATTCAAAAAACAGTTCAAGAATTTAATAAATATTTGTGGTTTTCTAGAAGATGCTCAGGAACATTAAAAAATGCTAATGAATATACTAAATATATAAACTGTTCTGGAGTTTAAAAATGTTCATAAATTAAAAACATTTTTATGAATATAAGAAATTTTAGTGAAATTTTGAAATCTACATGCATATATGAAATGTTCACGAGTTCAAATGAAGTTCACAAAATATAATTTTTCCATGAATTTAAAATATTCACGTATTTCAATAAGTAAACCAGAAAAATAAAATAATAAAGCAGGATAGACACCTGAAGAAAGAAAACAAAACTCAAGGAAAATAATAATGCTGCATAAAAACCGGAGAAATAAAAGAAAGAAAACCGACGCTAAGTGACGCTGACGCGGAACCTATGGATTAGGACGGCCCATCATCGCCCCTCTCTAAGCGAAGAATAGAAAAAGATAACCATTCTACACAGTGAGCATAGAATGGGAAATACTTCGTTTTTTTATTTCATTCATTTGGTCTTTGTTTTACGTTTTCATGAACCATACAATGCTTGCGGCAAACCTTATTCTCCTCAAAAATCGCCTGAAAGAAAATTTGGCTGCTAATGCGGCCCATGGTTCGTGCTTTTGTCTATTCTTTTACATTTTTCTCATTTTTGTATTATTATTATTATTATTATTATTATTTTCGTTTCTCTATATTTTTAAATATTTTGCCAATAATGAAAATTTATTTTAAATATGTGAAAGTTTAATGTGTGGTATCATGAACATATATTGATAAATATGAATATTTTTTCTCTATACATAAACATCTATTTGCGAACATGTTCTATCAGACTTTTTTTTGCTGCTTTTGTTTGCGATGTTTACTTGTCGAGTTTTCCTAACCTAGAAAAAAACTTGCCGAGTTTTCCTGCCTTTTTGTTTCGGAAATGTATTTTAGATATTTATATTTCTTATTTGCAGAAAAGGCAAACTATATTAAGATTCCAGGACTACGGAAACACCCACGTGAAAAGTAAAATTTAGAAGAGACTCCTGGAATTCCACCACCATCTTCGGCCTCCAGAATGAGTGGACGCGCCGCCACAACTGCTCCGACCAAACCTTTTATTGTAGCGGACAAGAAGTCATCAACACTTCATTCCTAAAGGACCAGCACCCCAAAATCAAAGTTGACATTGGAATCAAAGAACATCACTGCCCGGGATTTGAGCACCGCCTCACATCCACCCTCATTCCATAGTTGAAGAAAAGGAAGGGAGGCCAAGCATCGAGTCATGGTCATCACCCACGTAGCCACCAACCCCCATATCAACACCAGAGCAACCAACCATAGCGCCATCCCGCCGCTCGTACTAGCCCACATGCACCCACTGTACCTGCATAAACCGCCAGATCCAACCAGGTATGCCAAGACCAAACCTTCACGAGTCCTCCATCGTTGCTAGAAGCGCTACTGGAATGGGGACTAGGAGTGAAGGATATTATCCTATCTCGAGGGCGCTGCCGCCACCTCGCCGCCTTGAGCTTGACACAAATCCTAAACAGACACACAATTATAAGAAAAACAAAGCAGAATCCCTCCCGCCAGTAGGACTGGAATCCACCTTTACCTCCATGGCCCCATGGCCATCGAAGACGAGGCGATCCGGCGACGGCATAGCCGAGAGTCGAAAGCACCTAGTTGCCTTTTGGTTCACCCAAGGGCAAGATGAGGTAGGAAGACTGTACTATCACAATTAGTGCAGAATAAAATGTCTATGTTTATATCCTTGCAAATAAATTTAAAAGGTTTAAAAAATTAAACATTGAGCGACCACTTTCTCATCATATATATAAACATTTATTCTGGAACCCATTTTTCTAATCCTTTTGCGAGATTATTGCAATATGGCAAGCCCTCTGATGAGACCCACGTACAGGTACCACTACTTATATCATCATCACAATATTCCGAGCTCTCTGGCAATTCCTAGACGCCCCTCCACGAAGCCTACTCGATCAGCTCGTTGCGTCTTCTCCCTGCCAACGAGACTACTTCAACTCCGTCCCCAGGCTACTCCCGTCGAAGGGGATTCCTACTTATTTTTTACTAGGCACCATATCCTTCAGAATATAGCCCCCCCACCCCTGCGCCGCCCTTTTTCGGCAACACGGAGGCGAACCCTAGTTGCCGCCGCCTCCTCCCTCCCCTCCCTTTCTGTCTCGCCACCCCGGAGGCGCCGTCGACGAAGCCGGACAAACTCTAGTGACAGCGGTAGCGGGTCATTTCTCCTGGTCGGCTCCCCTGCGCGCGTGGCCGCTAGGTCGTGTTGTGATCGCCGTCTGAGGATGCCTAAGCCAATGCTACTGTGGTCGTCGGTGTGCGGCCGTGTGGTGCCTGTACTGCAGTGTAGTGGTACGTCGCGGTTGGCAAGAGGTGGTGGTAGCGGGCAGCTAGGGCTAGATCTGAGCTCGTGCGTGCCCGTCGTGGCGGTGGCCTAGGCTATGGCCGTAGTGGTCGGAGCGGACTGGTGCCCAGAGGTGGTGCCGCTGGATGTGGCAACGCGGAGATGCGTTGGGTGGACGTGCGGTGGCTGCTTGGGCCAGCCAAATCATGCTCGTACGGGCCGCAGCGGTGATGAGCCCGGTCTGGGCACACCGTGTCCTGGGCACTGGGTTCTCGGGTGGTGCAGCGGCATCGCCATTCATGCTCCGTCCAGGATGGAAGGGGCGGCCGACTCTAGATCTAGTGGTGAGTGCGTCCGGGGTGAGGTCCCTGGCACAGGTGCACCTTTCTTCGGATGAAAGTCTGGCTCTTAGTCGGTGATGGCAACTCCTGTGAATGTTGCTTCCTTGTTGAAGGCATGACCGAGAAGTTTTCACACCTGTCCTATTCTAGAGATCTAGTCTCCAGATGAAAACCGAGATCCGCACGTCGGACCGGCGATGGCTACGCTCTAGGCGTTGCTTCTTCGACTGAAGGATCGTTTTGGATATTTGACCTCTTGGGAGAAGCACCTTGTCTGTGGTTGAGTGGTTGGCCGGGAGCTTCCAATGGCGAGATGTCCATGGTGGTGCATCAGGTTGTGGCCAGCAGTTGGCTAGCGGTGTTGCGCGATTGAAGCACTCTTGATGTGGGCAGCGCGAGACAAGTCAGATTGGTCGTCCTCTCGGGATTAGAGCGGCAGATGCATGCCCCTCTATCGGATGTCTTCTCTCTTCGGTGTTGAGAAGGCGTCCAACATGCCTGTGGTGGTCATGATCAGTACGACGAAATAGTCCTCTTGGGTGAAGTCCCGGTTAAGTCGACGTCATCGGGCCACGAGCGCGGGTGGCGATGTACGATGAAACTGACCTCCTCGGCGATGTGCCTTTCTGTTTGTATTGTGTTGGCCCGGCCTTTTGGCACTTTTGTATGTCTTGTGTGCTTTAGACATAGTTTAGCCAAATATTGTGAGTGATGTGTCCTATGTATAAGTTTTCGCTCGGTTTTCCTTAAATAAACCGAGCAGTCTCAGCCATCGGCTTCTTCTTCTGCAACGGAATCTTAACAGCTCTCTGTTTTTTTTTTTTGAAAATTAACAGCTCTCTGTTAATTCTCAAAAAATAATAATCCTAGGTATACTTATTTGCATCAGGCGCTGCCGCGGAAATTTCAAGACCTACGAGGCTACGAACCAGAGTTCCAAGCTTCCACGCGAGGTTGACGCTGCTCCCCGCCTCCCGTCGTTGGCTGCCGCGCCCGCCACTTCGCCGGGATCCTCTCGTACTTTCGCGTGTCAACGCAGAGTTCCGAGCTTCCACGCGAGGTGGACGCCGTCCCCGCCTCCCGCCGTTGGCTGACCGCACCAGCCAGCTCGCCGGGATCCTCTCGTACTTTCTCGCCTTTTCGTCTCGTCGCCATCGTCAAAACTGGCTGTTGCGAGGGGAGCCTTGTCAAGTACGCGCGGCACAGCGTTTCCACGGTTGCTCGTCACGTCACGCGCACACCGGCCTCGATCTCCGAATATTATCTCCGCCTGCACTGGTTCGATCGCTGCCATCATGCAGTTAGACTTAGACAGCAGAGCAGACCCGTGGCTAGCTTTCCATGGAGCATGGACTAATGCCGGTGCACGGTTGCATGCACCAAGCTGAGACGTAAGGGTACCAGGTGTCATCGGACGACTGACAATCCGGTTAACACAATCAGAGTGAATGGGCCAAACTCTCAGGAGTTCTAGCTTCGGGGAAATATCAGATGCTCCCATCCTCGGGGTGCTTCGCATGCTCCAACTTTAAATAATCATTTTGAATGTTTTAAAATTTCTGGAAAATTGTGAATGTTTATAAGCAATGTGAACTACAACTCCTACAAATTTCAGGTCCTAACTCCAAATGCACATCGAGAAACAAAAATGTAAAATCTAGCATGAATAGTGTTAAGAAAAGACAAAAGCAACATTGACACTATTCGTAGATGGATTAGTCTTTTTTTGTTTCTCAATGTGCATTTCAAGTTTGGACATGAAACATTTAAGGGTTGTAGTCACATTCCTTATGACCATTCACATTTTTTTCGCGAATTTTTGAAACATTTTTTTTGAAAGTTGGGGCATGGGCAGCACCCCGAGGATGGGAGCACCTGGTATTTCCCCATCTAGCTTTAGACGAGTCAATCGCATAAAACTAGAAAACCGTCGATGAAAATGTTAAATTTTCACCGAACGCGTTGAGCGCGTTTGTATGTATTACTACGACAGATTAGGCCCGCTTGTCAGGTTGACATGATGAGGGGATGATGGTGTTGTGCAACGTCTGTTAACGGCTTAGTCAGATGCACCGATTAGTCTCGAGCACTTTCAAAATCCTCTATCTCCCGCTCCCATTCTCCCCTTCTTCCTCCCCGCTCCCGCTCTCTCTACTGCTCTTCGGAGGAGGCGGCAGCACCAAGCGGTAGGTAGGATGATTCAGAGGCGGGCGACTGTTCAATCTTTCAGTCATTGCATCTGCCAACGCATGCAGTGGTCCGCACCCCGATAGGGAGTAAGTTCTTCGCCCCCTTTTGTTTCATCAAGTAGTAGTGCCCATCGGGAATTAGGGTTCAGAGCATCAATTTGGGAATTTAGGGTTTCGTTCAATCTTAGGGTTTCTGAATTCAGAATTTGTTGGTAACTAGAGGCAAGTACCATTGAGATAACGTAGGTAATTGACAATGGTTGCAATCTTTTTTACCAGGTTCACTGTTGTCGTTAACCAGAGAACTTTAGTGTTAGTATGTAGTCCTTTTGAATAAGGATTTAGTTATTTAATATTGTAAGTAATTACTTAAGATCTGTAATTTAGGATTTAAATAATCTGTCAAATTTTGTACCAATTAGACTTAATGTGTTACTGTGTAGTTAATAAATTATTTTATTTTTATTTTTATGTGTAGTTTGGATGAGGGTCACATTTGGGATGTAAGGTTGCAACCCCAAAATTACATACTCCTTTGGTAGAAATGTCTTTCTCTATTATGTTAGGGAAGAGGAAAATGGTAGAGATGTTCACGGCTTTGGTAGAAATGTCTTTCTCTATTATGTTAGGGAAGAGGAAAATGGTAGCAGGATTGGAGCTTCTTGATACCAATGCAATGGTTAGGAAATTATTAAGGAGTTTGATCACAAGGGATCTGTTAAGCTCATTACAATGAAACGAGATGCACCAACACCACCTGATCATAACATGGCATATGTAATATATGAGGAGCAGGTCCCTACCAGTAATATCGGGGAGACTGTTATATATGCAGTTGATCCTCAAGGGGTTATCTCTGTTAGTGCTGATTAGACATGTGAGGCGAATCCAATTTGCATGATGCCATTTCATTAATGGTTGTTGGAGTTGTTTGCTGAGCAGTGTCGTTGGCCATTTTTCTTCTTCTTTAGTAATATAAATATATACACCAACTATGTGCATGCGTGATGTATTAAGTAGCTCTTGAGATTATTCTGGTGCAGAGGCCGAATTTAACCGATATCTTCTTGATTTTAATATATATTTTTTATTGAAAAAATCATGCAGCAAGCTGAAACGTAACTGTAACCGGCATCATCAGGCGACTTACTCTCCTGTTTTTTTTACCTCACATATTAAGTTTATCTTAAGTCAAAATTTCTGAACTTTGACCATGTTTATAAATACATTATCAACATCCACAATACCAAATTAATATTAGTAAATTTTTTACGTACAAATTAACACCATTAGGTTCATTATGAAATATAAATTTCATATTTGTATTATTTAGTGTTGTAGATGTTGATATTCTTAATATAAATTTGGATGGATTTTACAAAGTTTGATCATAAGACAAACATAATATGAGGAGTAAAAAAAAGGGAGTACATTCTGATTTGGGAAGAGTGAATGGGGGAAACTTTTGGAATGCCAACTTTTATGCATGGACCCGACATCATTAACTTGCCCGACAATTTAAGACTTAAGTGGGCATGGAATATCAAAACATACAGATTTGCCATTTTAAAACATGTTGTTATTTGCACACCGATCAAGTTAAGTGATGTAAGGCTTAAAATTGCACAAAAAATATGTGCAATTTTAGTTGTACAAATGTAGAACTAGCCAATTGCATATCCATAAGACAAAAGTCGCAAATAGTTTTGGAAATGTGTGATTGCCTAAATTTGATTGTATTCAATTGATGGGATCGTTTACGACTTCAAAATAAGTATATCTCAGTTGATTTAGAAGACATGCATGTCATTTAGAGCATTTCGGAACTGGCCCATTCCCATTTCACAAAGGAGAATGGGAAAAGACAAACATGAGCTCGAGGCGCTATCGGAAACCCCACTAACAGATGTCGGCGCTCGAAACCCTTACTTAGGAGTAAAAACACAATAATGCTAGCACAACAAGTCCAAACCACTTCCTATGGGACAAAAGACAACCACTAGGGTGTAAGAGCATCTCCGATAAATGACCATAAAAACTCCCCCTAAAAGTGGTTATACAAGGTGTGCATATAATTTTGGGGGAGGTTTGCAGGTGAGCATCTCCAAGAGATCCCCTGAAAAAGCCACCCTATAAGTGGTTATTAGCGATGGCGCGGCGCTGGCAGACAACAAAGGGCATTGGTTGTCGGCGGTGGCGTTGCCGTGGTTGGTGACAGTGTGATTGGTATGGCAGTAGCATGGCAGACTCTGACAACAAGCGCCCAAAACGTGGCCCGTGGAGGGCATATTTCTCCCACTCTCTCATCTCTTTCATCATATGTGTACGTCATAGTAGGTGAGACTCTATCGAGTTACTTTTGCGGATCATCTATCTTAGGCCCTTGCTAACTCATAGACATCATCTAGTGCCGAGCAATCATTGTTTGCCGTGTGGAAGGAAGAAGAAAAAAAGGAAGAAGGTAAAGAGCGCTTTTCATGCGGGGTCAAGTTGGTTTGGGGAATGAAGTTTAGGGGTCTACTAAATGAAGAAAAGCTTAATCCCATAAAAAATATACTCCCTCCCTTCATGTTCCGACATTTTCCTAAATTAGATGTATGTAGACACGTTTTAGTATGTTTGATTACTTATTCTAGTCCGTATGTAGCCCTTATTAAAATATTCAAAACATCTTATAATGGTGAATGGAGGGTGTAACTTTTCAGATACAAAATACGTTTTACAGCTTTAAAATATGGGATCTACTAGATTTGCTCTAGGCTTCTTAGGGCATCTCTAGCAGATTTTTTATACTAAAACCGCCAACAATGCTCCCTATCATACTTTATTAAAAAAAGGTTTAGGAAAATCACAGTTTGGCAGCTAGCAGATCCCCTATAATTTTAGTCCCTACAAAATTTAAACACATTTTTCCACACAAATTTATTTCAAACATGTAGTTAAACTACTTCATTCCAAATTTTGGTACCGGTACTAGATTAGCATTGCACAAATCATAATTAAACATTCCATGCATACTACATTTCGATAAAACCGACATCAAACTAACACTACGTTCGACCTACCTCCTACACATTATCGATCAGCTAGCTCTATTTGTTGTTGAGGTGGTTAAGAGTCTGAAGAGTCAGAGGGGATATCGATCGCCTTATCGAAGGGGACGACCTCATCGTCGTTGGCGGTGGCCCGGCAAAATGAATTCTTGTCCTCCTCCCGGTCCTCCGACACCATAAGTAGCTTGTCGTACCCCTCATTCTTCTCTGTGCCGAGGCGGGCTAGCTTGGCATGGTTTTTTTTCAACTGCGTGATCATTGAAGACGAACTCGAAGAACGCCGTGCTGATGGCGAGGATCATCGGTTGGCAGTCGAAGAAGGCGGCTCCGGTCAGCGTCGACAGACTCGAAGAAGATGCTGGCGGTCGAAGAAGGCGGAAAGTCTAGGTAGAGATTAATCTCCTATATTTTTGTGAGACGATTAAGTATTTTTGGGAAAAAGCTAGAGCTGCTCTTAGAGCAACTCTAGGAGAGTCGCCAGATTAGGCAAATCGCCATAATAACCGCCAATAGGCCGAAAAACGGTACTCTAGCAGAATTGCCGTAATTTATTTAGCGCCCTCCATATATGACCTCCGAGTCACCATATTTGACATCTTGAGGCCGTCTTTTAAAGCACACTTCGTATGTCAGTTGCATGAGGCAAGAAAGAAACTTTCACATGGTCTCCATCTCAAGTGGGATGTCATGGAGGTTGGGAATAATGATGTCCCATTGACGAGCAGGTCCCACGATTATGGAGGTTGCCTATTTAGTGAAACTGAATTTGCGCATCACTTTGATAGCCTACATAATGCATATGAATCGCTCTTTTTGAATATGAAGATTGTCACTATTATCACTTTGTTGGAGTTGCTCTTAGTCAGAAGAACACCAATGCGCCCCAAGCCACCTTGGCCACATGACAACCGAAGAACAAAAGATGTGCAGTTTCAACATCATTATAGAAGCAGAGGGGAACCTCCTCAGTTTCGCTTCCGCATGTTGTCCTAGTGAGCACAAAGCCAAGGAAGAGCTGCCACATACTCCCTCCGTCCTAAAATTTTTGTCTTAGATTTGTCTAAATATGGATGTATCAAGTCACGTTTTAATATTAGATACATTCGTATCAAGACAAATCTAAAATAAGAATTATGGGACGGAGGGAGTATGTCTGTAGTCTTTAAAGGAATTTTCACACGCCAAATCCATCTGTTGTGAGCTCCAGCAATATCTTCTCATGGGAGTATGTGTGTTAGTTGGGATTTTAGATGAAAGCCTGGTGGTCTGGGTAACTATAGAATCAAATGGTTGCATGTGTGTGTATCTTTTGCATTCTTGTTTATCTCATACGTTGATAAGCACTATCATCTCACAAATAAGAATTAAATGGGTATGTCACTTAACACGACTGCACTCATTTAGTTGCCTATCTCAGATCGGCAGCACTTTAAACACTGTGATCACCTTTGATTCTTCTTCCTCCAAATACTTCAAACGTGTCGAGGAGTTACAATCATAGCGCAAGAGGCTTGTAGTACCGTTGGCATGGCAACCGCAAAGCCCCAACTGGTACTGTTTTGAATGCACTTCGATGGTCCAGCCGGGCAAATGGCACTCTGAAGCAACCCTTGGTCCTGACCTTAATTAATGTCGATCAAGCATTCGGCCGCCTAACCGAAATTGGAGACGGCATGCGTTTCATTACGGCGAAAGCAACAGGCTACTCCATCTGAAGGGCTAGAGCAATAAAGGGACGAGGGCACTACTACAGCAAGTATATTTTGTTGCAAAAAAAAAAAACTACAGCAAGTACTCCCTCCGTTTTTATTTACTCTGCATATTAGATTTGACTGAAGTCAAACTTCATAAAATTTGACCAAGTTTATGAAAAAAATATAAACATTTATAATAACAAATCTACATGATGTGAAAGTATACTCAATAATGAATCTAAGGGTATTGATTTGTTATT
This sequence comes from Aegilops tauschii subsp. strangulata, assembly GCF_002575655.3. Lineage (NCBI taxonomy): Eukaryota > Viridiplantae > Streptophyta > Magnoliopsida > Poales > Poaceae > Aegilops > Aegilops tauschii. The sequence continues at coordinate 409,266,432 of NC_053040.3, read as the reverse complement.
GTATATGTTAATACTTTTGTGTATAAACTTTGTTAAAGTTTACAAAGTTTGACTTTGACCAAAGCTAAAATGGGAAGTAAATAAAAACGGATGGAGCATATTAGAGTGACATGGGTAAGGTGCCACATCAAATTTACGATGCCCCGGAAGAAAAGAGGATAGAGAAAGAAGTGGGACATGTAATGATTAAAGTAGTAAGGGCATCTCCAACGCTGACCCCCAAACCGAACACCGCATCCGTCCACGGATCAGGGTTATCAATCCGCGGACATGTATATGGGAGGCGGCCATCGAAAGCTAGGCGCAAATATCCAATTACATTTCGGAAATTTAACAAAAGTAAAGAATTTGATGCAAATTTAAACAAACCAGACGGTATTCATTAAAACTTGATAATTTTTACATAAAACCGGACGATATTTTGTCCGGTGAATTTAAAACCATAAAAAAAACTAAACTGCACTATACTTGATAGTGACCTCGTAGGACATGTCGGACTGGTTGGTGGCACCCTCGACATCATCGCTGTTGCCATTGTCGGAGTCATCGGAGTTGGGCTTCGAGCAGCGGTAGGGTGCTGTGTCGCAGAAAGGGTTCCCGGTCGCGGCATGTCGCACGCGGAGGATCTTCTCTGCTTGCTCCTGCTCCGTGCACAATGCGGCAGTAGCCACCGCGAACGTGGGCGAGGGGAGAGGGTTGCGTGCGTTGGTGGCGCCAATGGCGGTGGATTCACAGAGAGACCACTCCTGGTCGTACTTGATCTCCTTGTCGAGGCGATGGAGAGGGCGCTTGCTCGTCTCCGCCGTGGTCTTCGACCGGTAAAGGGACCACGTCGTAGCCAGCTCCGGATTCGCTAGTATGTGTGGTGGCGGGAAAGCGGAGTCGGCCCGGTACGCGGCGTTGCATCTGTTGATACGTCTCCAATGTATTTATAATTTTTTATTGTTAAATTATATTATATTATGATATTTGTATGCTTTATATTTCATTTTATATTGATTTTATTGACTAACCTATTAACTTAGTGCCCAGTGCCACTTCCTGTTTTTTGCATGTTTTTTCTTTCGCACAAAAACCATACCTACCAAAGTCGAAACACGATGAAACTTTACGGTGATTTTTCTGGAACATAAGAGACCCTAGAAGTTTTGGAGGAGGACCAGAAGACCTACGAGGAGCCCACAAGCCAGGGGCGTGCCCTAGTGGGGGGCACGCCGACCTGAGTGGCCCCCTCGTGGCTCTGTTTGCCCTAATTCCTAGCCTATAAATTCACATATATTCTGAAACCTCAAAGCGAGACCCGAAACAATTCTTCTGCCACCGCAAGCCTTTGTTCTTCCGCGATCCCGTCTGGAGACCTTTTTGGTACTCTGTCGGAGGGGGAAATCATTGGGGAGGCTATCTTCATCAACCTTGTTGTCTCCATGATGATGTGTGAGTAGTTCAAACAGGACCTACGGGTGCATATCAGTAGCTAGATCGCTCTCTCTCTCTCTCTCTCTCTCTCTTGATCTTCTCTAAGATCAATCTGATATAATCTTTTGCGGTGTGTTTGTTGTGATCCGATGAATTTTGGGTTTATAATCAAATTATACATTGAACTATTTTGAATCTCTTGAATCCTATTTTTGAGTAATTTTATAGCTACTTTCCAATATATAAGTCTTCTTTGGCCAATTGGATGAGTAGATCTTCAGAGGGAGTGGTGCATAGTAATGGATTCAAGCTTGCAGTGATCTAGCCCAGTGACAGAATGGGCCAAGGCATGTATTGTGTTATTGCTACTAAGAATAAAACAACGGGGTTCGGTCATATTAATTGATCTTATTATGTCTTTATGTCCTCATACTTGTTGCGTTACTCCGTTTGTATGAACTTAACACTTTGATATGCATTACCAGATAGCGGTCTTGGGGTGGAGTAATAGTAGTAGACGTCAGTAAGTTTAATGGTCTACGGGCGTAATGCCTGTATAATAATTATGCCATGGATAATCATCATAACTATGTGAAATTCTATCAATTGTCCAACAGTAATTTGTTCACCCACCATTTGTAGCAGTAGCGTGCGAGGTAACAACGCGCTACTGTTAAATAGTAGTAGCGCCCCATTCTAACCCGCGCTACTGCTAATCCTCTATGTATAAGGTTTTCCCTAGTAGTGATGCTTTCGAGAGAGATGACACTAGTGGACCTATAATGGCCCTCGGGTCTATTTTCCATCAATACTAAGTCTCCAAAATTACTCTTTTATTTATTTTTACTTACTACCGCTTTGCCTATCACTATTTGCTTTTAATATTGTACTAGCAAGAACAAAGGGAGTGACCACCCCCTTGCCTTCATTCGGTGTAAGCAATTGTTTGGTTTATGTGCAGGCGCTGCTAAAACTGTTCGTGTGTTGCCTCCTACTGGTTCGATAAACCTTGGTTCTTAATTGAGGGAAATACTTCCAGTTGATGTGCTACATCACCCTTCCTCCTCGGGGAATCCAATGACTCTATCGTCAGTAGCACTTGTCCGGCCGACGCCGCTCCCTGTTGGCGTACTCCTCCACCGTAATGGTGCTCTGGGAGGAGGAGCTGTTGATGACGCCACTGCCGAGAGTAACCGGGAGGAGCTGTTGATGACGCCACTGCCGAGAGTAATGAGGAATGTGTCCGCGCACCTTCACGGCGATCGCATGGGGTAGGCCTCAACCATCGTGACGTACCGGTGGTGAGTGCGGCTCCTCCTTGACATGGCGGGGCTGGTCGCATGGGGGAGAGTGGGCTCCAGCTTGTCGTGCAGAGCATCTCAAGTGGCACCGCTGGGCCGTGGACGTGGAGGGACAAGCAACGAAGAGATGATGATCTCGTCCTTCACGGAGGAGCCGACCGCCGACGAGCATGACAGGCCCGGAGTGTGAGGGCGGTGTCGCCACAATCCTCCGACGCTGATCCGGAGCTGCCACCTATCGGCGCCGAAGCCCAAGACTTGCTCATCGCCAGATTGGTAGAGGAAGAGGGGAATGCCGGAGAGGTGTGGAGCAAGGTCTGAAGAGTGTGTTGTGGAGGCACCAACGATGGGCTTAAATAACCGCGGTCAGGGCCAGACGAACAGACGGTCATCCCACTTCAATGTGGCGAAGCGGCCGTAGTTGGTTTCTCCGAACGCGGTGTCCCCATTGAAGCGGCAATGCCTGAGTGGTTGCGTCTGTCAGTGCTGCCCTCCCATTCTGTCACATTGCTCGGCATCAATGTCAGTCGTCGCGTGCTCTGGGCCGGCATGAATGCGGCGAGGGAAGCGGTGTGTCCATTAGATAGGAAGCACGGGAGAAGCGGGAGAGGGCTTTTGATCGACCGGGAGTGCCGGACACTTGGGTGGCAGCGGTTTGGACTCCCGCGGAGTGATGACCTGCAAGTGCACAGGTCAATTGTAGTACTTCCATAATAAGTAAGTGTCGAACCCACAGGGAGCGTAAAGGAGGGCACCACAGACCCCACAACTAAGTTGTCACTTAACACAGTTATGTACGTACCCAAACTAGAGTTTGGAAATAGTCTATTCTATCGGTTGCTAGGGAAACCGGATAAAAATGTGTTTATCTAGACTACAAACAAGCAAGGCAAAAACAAGAATTGAAAGATACTACGTTAGTGGAGACGGTGCTTGATAAGTAAAGTGTTCTTGAGTGTTCTGAAATCATTATTACTAATATGACTTGCGCAACAAGTGTGGAGTAAACGCTCTCTATCGTATCCTCTATCCATTCTTCATATGCATAAGTGGCGGGTCCCGGTATAGAACATGTTCTACTCACGGGCGCACTTCCTGCCACATACGCCGCTACCATAGTTTCCCCACACCGGGTCTTGCTACAATAATTGATTAAGGGTTTACCCATGGATGCAGCCAGATGTGGGTTAACCTGTTATTATCATGTAAACTGTAAAGGCGTGAACTTCATATATAATCGTCTATTATCCTATGGCACCGGTCCCTCCACAATAACAGTAGCAACTTCATGGTCAATCACAGCAATATTGCGAGCAAGGCCTCCTCTCAACACTCATGAATGATACTAACTTGAACATGTAGGAAGAATATATTAGACCGCATGGAAGTAAATAATTCTAAGCATAAATAGTTCATTCGTATCCCCAGAACAAGCGCAACTACTCAAACATGTAAAGGAACGACATGGAGGTTAGGATCACGTTACAAGTCGGTGTCAAGACGGTGAGGGGAGAAGACATGGTGGTGATGGAGATGGCAGCGCCGATGGTGGTGATGGTGATGGTGGAGGCGCCAACGTTGGTGGAGATGATGGCAACACCGATGGAGGTGCCGACGCGGTGAAGATGGCACCAACCCGAAGGCCAGTGCACGCGGTGGTGGATCCTCTTCTTCTTCCTCTTGGACTTTTCCCTTACTCTATGATGGTGGAGATGGAGCAGCAATGGAGACCGATCTTGGATGAATCACATGGCGACGGTGGCAGCTAGGGTTGGAGAGTTATATAAAGACCTCTCCCCAGGCCTCCTCCGTAGATGTAGGTTGCCTCCTCCAATCCAAGGGCCAAAGGTGAGCCAAATCCTCGCCCAAACCCTTAATTATCAGCCAAGCATGTGGGATAAAACGGGGACGAAATCGATGAAGAATCCCATCTGAAAGGATAACTTTCGGGCCTGTTTTCACCTTGTACGACCACGATGTTGTCTTACGCTTTGGACTCTTCGGTATTTTGGACGTCATTTCTTCATGCGGACTCCGATTTGACGTTCTTGCGCTTGTTGGATTCGCGAGAGCGACGACGAAACGCCAGGCAACATTAGATCTTGATTTGGATCATTTTAGAAAAAAATCGCTTTCTTCCATCTCCGAAATGGCTAAATCTGGTACTGGAGGTCCTCCGTATTGAACCCATCTTTGATCCTTCCATCGTGCTTGGTCCTAAGTTGCTCCAAAACACCTGTAGACACGAGAAAACAAAGAAAACTAATAAAAACTAAATAAAATACTAAATATGCAATGCTCACAATGAAAAGTGTAAAAACGGGTAACCATGCATAATGGATACATATTTGGTTCAACGAGACATGATATATGGAGAGAACATGAGCTCTAAAAATGCTTAAAATATAGAGCCATCACAATTCACAAACCCCACACCCCGGTTTATTTCTAGTTTGTGGGGAAAATGACGTCTGAACCGCCGAGCGGACTGATACAAGACCGCGTTGGATGGCAAAGCATGTTCTAACCGCGCGGTCCGAACGTTTGCGGGCGATTTGAGGGTCCGCGTCGCCGTAATGTCAATGGCTAACTATTATAGATTGAATTTTTGGTTGGTTATACTGGATGACATAACTATTACTCCCTGCGTCTGAATTTATTAGGCTCTCTCTTATTTGGAAAGTACTTCACACATGACATTGAACTGAACGACAATGGCTAATCCAATGGCCGGCGCTGTTTAGCATTGAGCTTGGATGGTTGGATATAGCATGTCGTGTGTATTTTGCGTGGTATATGTCATGCATGTAGCAGTGCTCCTCTTATTTTGGGTTAAAATTTAATCATACATTAAACTAACAAAATATCAAATATATGTCATTAAAACTATGCAGTAGAAAACCTATTTCAAATACAAGTTAAACAATATACTTGTTGTACTACCCCGTTTCTAAATTTAAGTCTTTTTAGAGATTTCACTACAAACTACATAAAGACTAAAATGAGTGAATCTACACTATAAAAACATGTCTATATACATCTGTATGTAGTCCATAGTGGAAGCTATAGAGAGACTTATATTTAGGAGGGGAGGGAGTAGTATTTAGTACTTTATATTCTTTTAGCCACAAAATAGTTCAATGACCCAAAATATGAGTTGACGGAGTAAACTAGACGAGATAGATAGAGCCAGCAGTTGGGAGAAGGCTATCTTTATGACTCATGCCCCTAGAACAGCCAATTCGGTCTACGAACACGAATGTTCTACGTGCAGGACCTTTAATAATTATTTCAATCAATTATTGGTTTTGAGCGGGCCTGCCATTCGGTCACCAAGGCAATTAACTAGGTCCAGCAACGGTTGATGTAACACTTGAACATTCTCATGTTAATGATCAAAGTTGAAGGTCACCGGTCTGCACTGCTTCCTGACCGAGAGCAAGTTGCTGCAGATCACCGGTGTGCCGCCAACCGTCGCTGCCCTGCCTTCCTCCTACCACTTTGTCACATCTTGATAAGTGCGGTCAGACAGATGACTAGTAATTAAATTTGACAACGGAGGCCCCATTATGGTACCATTATAGTACACTAGTTTGGTTTGCTCTGACGAATTGTCCATGTCTAGCTCTTAAACCTCGTCCAGTGACACTTTTAGGCCACGACCAAGGACCAGCAACCGAAACGGAGGTCTTCATTTTTCCGGAGAAAATGAAAGTTAACACATGGTTCAGTAGCACATAACTGGTAATATTCCTACCCTCCTATCCTATCTAAAAAAGAATATTGTGAGGTTTCCAGTGAAGCCGCCACCGGAGAAATTTTGGTCCCCTCGCCTCCGGTTACCATCTTGGCGCTGAGAGGTGAGGGGACCTTGGATATTCAAGAATTATACTCCCTTCGTTTCATATTAGTTGTCACTTATTACTTCAGGCCATTACCCCAGATTTGGCACTACTCCTAGGCCAAGTGGCCAATGACACCAAACGCCTGGCCAGAGGAGTTGAGCGCGGTGGGAGCGCAACGCTCAGAACGTCTTGATCCGAAAACTATGCCTGGCGAATGAAGGAGAGCTCATCAGCAACGGTGCCCTACAAGTGTATGTGCGACTCTTCGACCAACCACTGTCCGATGCGCATATCAGCACGATACTGGCCTTGTTCGGGTGGTAGCCTTCCGTCCTTCCACTGATGATGCAGGAGTGCGTCGTTGAGGATGGGCATTGATGCCGCCTGGTGTTTTCCGCAGCGTAAGAAAACAAAATGAGTATGACACCGTTCAAAGTACTTGTGTGGAATGCGCGTGGACTAAACAACCCGCCGCGTCGCAACGTCATGTCGCAAGTGGTAGCGGCCGCTAAGCCTAGCATCATTTGTTTCCAGGAAACAAACATGGAAGTTGTAGCATCCGATGTGGTTAGGCACTGCCCAGTGAATAAATTCAAGACTTTTTACTTCTTGCCTGCAAGTGGAACGCCAAGCGGGATACTATTGGCTTGGGATGCCTCGGTGGTCAACTTGTCTAACCCTCACTACACAGACAACACAGTCACGGCACTAGTCCGGCCGATGGAGGATCCAGATGCCATTTGGTGGCTCACGGGTGTGTACGGACCACAAGAGGATCATGAGAAGGTTGAGTTCTTGCAGGAACTAAGTGATATCTGCGACCACCATGTGGGGCCGTGAATTGTGGCAGAGGATTTTAATCTCTTGGTTGATCCGGAGGACAAAAACAATGATAGGATCAACCGGAGAATGATGGCACGATTCAAGGCCAAGTTAAACGCACTTGAGCTCAAGGAGGTGTGTCTAAATAGGCGTAGGTACACATGGTCTAATGAGAGGGCTCAACCAACCTTAGAGAAGATCGATCATGTTTTCTGCACCACCTCGTGGGAGGAGTTGCACCCGACATGCCACCTCAATACGCTCGGCTTGGCTCTTTCCGATCACTGCACATTGCTACTCGACTTGAGGGCTAACCTTGGCATGGGGAGAGGTTTCAAGTTTGAGGCATTTTGGCCGAAAGTGAACGGCTTCTCTCACACCGTGGCAGAGGCCTGGGGATCAATACCGAGTGAAGGGAATCCGTATGTCGTCCTCGACAAGAAGCTAACGGCAACGGTGAAGTGCCTCAAGAAGTGGAGCGGTAGATGGATCGGTAACACCAAGCTCCAAATCTCAATTGTGCTGGAGGTAATCGCAAGGTTGGACAAGGTGATGGACTCAAGGGCTCTCTCACGGTAGGAATGTGAGCTTTGAAAACTACTCAAACACAAGCTACTCGGCCTCTGTTCGCTTGAACGCACAATTGCACGACAATGATCCAGAATACTATAGCTAGATGAAGGAGACGCCAGCACAGCATTCTTCCACCAACAAGCATGCCATCGACGACGTAGAAATGTCATCTCAACTTGGCATAGTGGGTCTGTGATCGCAATGGGCCAGGATGAGATTACCGAAGCAGTGGATGCCTACTACTCTAGGCTATTTGAGGAGGTGTCACCGAGAGCCTTCACCATCGCGCTCGATACACTGCGGTTACCATCTCTCGACCTGTCTCGCCTGGAGGATCAGTTCACGGAGGAGGAAGTGGAAAAGGTGGTCAAAGGTATGCTGCTTGACAAAGCACCTGGCCCAGATGGATTCACGGGAAAGTTTCGCGACTTGCTGGCCCGTCATCAAGGGCGATCTGATGCAGGCCATGGATGCATTTTACCGTGGGGATATGCATGGTTTACCAGCGATAAACAAAGTCATAATTGCACTACTGCCGAATATGGATGGAGCCGTTGACATTAAGGACTTTAGGCCTGTCAGCCTGGTGCACGGGGCGGTGAAGATCTTTTAGAAGGCGCTGTCAAATAGGATTGCACCGAGCTGCCAAGATTAGTGTGAAACCACCAGAGTGCATTTATCAAGGGCAGGTCAATTCATGATAACTTCATGCTCGTGCAATGCATGGCGCATCATCTGCATGCCCTCCGGGAAACTTTGATCATGCTCAAGTTTGACATCTCTAAGGCCTTCGATTCCGTGCACTGGCCTTTCCTGGTGGAAGTTCTCAAGCAAATGGGATTTGTTACACAGTGGATCTTGTGGGTCTGCAGCATCTTGGCTAATTCAAGCACACGGATTATGGTAAACGGTACTCCTGGGAAGCTAATATATTACCAAAAGGGGCTCATGCAAGGGGATCTAATATCCCCAATGTTGTTTATCCTACTCATGGAGCCCCTGCGCAGAATGTTCGAGTTGGCCACTGTCCGTGGCGCACTAGCACCATTGGCAAGAACGGGAATGAAGCAGCGGGTCTCAATGTTCGCGGATGACATCATGATCTTCCTTAAACCAAATACCATGAACCTGCAGGTGTGTACATCGCTCAAGCATGTATTTGGAGAAACCTCGGGGCTACGTGTTAACCTATCAAAGAGTGACACATTGCCTGTACACTGTTCCACGGAGATCATGGAAAGAGTGGAGCAAATTCTGGGCTGCCCAATGGGGACGTACCCATGCAAATACCTCAGTCTTCCAGTATCTATCCGAAAACAGTCCACAGCTCAGTTGAATAGCTTGGTGGACAAGCTTGCAGGGCAACTACCCAACTAGAAGGCCGCGTGCATGCCCAAGAGTGGACGTCTTATCCTAGTGCAGTTCGTGTTGTGTGCTATATCGATCCATGCAATGATGGCGCTCGACCTATCGTAGACGATAATAATGGCCATGAACAAATTCTGTCGTGGGTTCCTTTGGTGTGCTATGGCTCGGGCTAATGGAGGGCAGTGTGCGGTGGCTTGGGAGCACGTGTGCTCATCCAAGTGGGCAGGAGGTTTAGGTATCCCAAACCTTAGATGGCTAACATTGTCGTGCAATCCAGATGGCCGTGGTTACAAAGGTCCAATTCGTCCAGACCATGGGCTGAGTTCAGCATAAAGCTCCCAGAAGAAACCATGCAACTATTCCGAGAAGCAGCTCGATCGACCGTGAGAGCTAGAAGAACAACTATGTTTTGGGAGGATCGTTGGTTGCAGGGGATGAGAGTACAAGAGATCGCACCCAACTTGCATCGGAAGGTGGCCAGGTGTGCACGCTCCACGCGCACAGTTCAGCAGGCCCTAGAGAAGGGCACTTGGGCAGCGGATGTAGGACCGGAGCTCACGACAGAAATGCTACAGGAATACCTAGCACTATGGTCGAGAGTGCAGACGATCCAGTTACAACCGGACCATGTAGATACTATCAGTTGGGCCTGGGAGCAGAATGACCGTCATTCCACACGTTCGGCCTATGACGCGAAATTCTGGGGCCGGGAGGTCATTCCCACGGCAGACTTCACTTGGAGCTCCAGCGCACCATTGCGGTGCCAACTCTTCGCATGGTTGGCCCTCAAGAATAGGTGTTGGACCTCGGACAGATTGGCGAGACGTCGACTGGACCATCAAGATGCTTGCCCCTTTTGTGACCAGGCAGAAGAATCAATTAATCACATTCTGCTGGAATGCATGTTCACAAGGGAAGCATGCACAGTGCCGTGTCATGCCTTGGGCAGGCCGGAATGAGTGCCGACAAGGGTAAACTCACTTTAGGACTTGTGCATCGACAGAACTGGAAACAAGGCCGCTAGGAAAGATGTTAGGACACTATTCCTGCTGGTGATTGCTACTTCTTGAGCTTGCGTTGGTTTTCCCCTCGAAGAGGAATGGGTGATGCAGCAAAGTAGAGATAAGTATTTCCCTCAGTTTGAGAACCAGGGTATCAATCCAGTAGGAGACTGATAACCCACAAGTATAGGGGATCGCAACAGTTTTCGAGGGTAGAGTATTCAACCCAAATTTATAGATTCGACACAAGGGGAGCCAAACAATATTTGCAAGTATTAGCAACTGAGTTGTCAATTCAATCGCACCTGGAGATTAATTATCTGCAGCAAAGTGATCAGTAGCACAATAATATGATAGCTTTCATAGTAGTGGTAGCAGCAACAGTAACGGTAACAGTGATAGTAATAGTTTTGTAGCAGTGACAATAGTAACAACAACAGTAGTAACTAAGCAAGATCAATATGTAGGAAAATCGTAGGCATTGGATCGGCGATTTGTTGGATGATATTCATCATCTGACAGTTACAACCTAGGGCGATACGGCACTAGCTCCAGTTCATAAATATAATGTAGGCATGTATTCCGTAAATAGTCATACATGCTTATGGAAAGAACTTGCATGACATCTTTTGTCCTACCCTCCCGTGGCAGCGGGGTCCTATTGGAAACTAAGGGATATTAAGGCCTCCTTTTAATAGAGATCTGGAACAAAGCATTAACACACGGTGAATACATGAACTCCTCAAACTACAGTCATCACCGGGAAGTGTCCCGACTATTGTCACTCCGGGGTTGCCAGATCATAACACGTAGTAAGTGACTATAACTTGGAAGATCGGATCTAGAACATTGATATAATGGTGATAACATAAATGGTTCAGATCTGAAATCATAGCACCCAGGCCCAAAGTGACAAGCATTAAGCATGGCAAAGTCATAACAACATCAATCTCAGAACATAATGGATACTAGGGATCAAGCCCTAACAAAACTAACTCGATTATATGATGAATCTCATCCAACTCCTCACCGACCAGCGAGCATACGAAGGAATTACTCACTCCCGTTGGGGAGCATCATGGAATTGGCGATGGAGAAGGGTTGGTGATGATAAAGATCGAAGATCCCGCTCTTCGGAGCCCCAAACGGACTCCAGATCTAGCCTCCCGATGAAGAACGGGAGGTGGCGGCGGCTCCGTCTCGTGAAACGCGATAATTCTTCCTCCCTCATTTTTTCTGGAAATATGTGATTTTATAGCGTCGGTTTTAGGGTCTGCGGGACCACCAGGTGGGGACAACCCACCTGGGTGCGCCTGGAGGGGGGAGGCGCCCTGGTGGGTTGTGCCCACCGAGGTGCCCCCCTTCAGTGGTTGTTGGCTCCAGAAATTCTCTTTTATTGAATAAAAAATCCTCGCAAAGTTTCATTCCAACCCGAGAACTTTTATTTCTGCACAAAAACAACACCATGGTAGTTCTGCTGAAAACATCGTCAGTCCGGTTTGTTTCATTCAAATCATGCAAATTAGAGTCCAAAACAAGAGGAAAAGCGTTAGGAAAAGTAGATACGACGGAGACGTATCAACTCCCCCAAGCTTAAACCTTTGCTTGTCCTCAAGCAATTCAGTTGATAAACTGAAAGTGAAAAAGAAAAACTTTTACGAACTCTTTTGCTCTTGTTTACATAAACAAGCTTAAACAACACCCAAGTTTTCAGCCAAGATTATAGCTAACCATGTCGACAATAACTGTTAAAAGTTATATTAACTCATATCAATGACATAATCAGCTAGCGAGCAATAATAAGATATCTCAAACAACAACACGTTATCAAAACAACCATGATATAATATGACAATAGTGGTATCTCGCTAGCCCTTTCTGAGATCGCAAAATATAAATGCAGAGCACCTCCAAAGTTCAAGCAATGACTAAATATTGTAATTCATGGTAGAAAAGATCCAGTCATGATGCACCCAACATTAGCTACACATAATGCATGAGGATGACAATAGTGCTCTCAGGTTCTGGCGCTTATTTGAGAAGGTGATGACACAACATAAAAGTAAATAGATAGTCCCTTCGCAGAGGGAAGCAGTGATTCGCAGCGGTGCCAGAGCTCAAGTTTTCAAAACAGGGGTAAATGAAAATTTGAGAAATGCACCCTTCTTGTTTACTTCGCGACCATTAGTTATCGGTATCTTCCATGCTAAACACATTAGCGGCGGTTCCCAAGTGATAAAAGTAAAGGTTTACTCCCCCTCCACCAACAATCACACTCCACGGCTTGTCCGAAACAACGGGTGCCGTCCATACCAACAATAGTCTCGGGGGAGTTTTGTTTAATTATTTGCAATTTGAGTTCGGGACTGGGAATCCCTATTACCGTCCCTCTTGTGCAAGGACGACTGAATACACACTCATCATGAGAATAACCCTCTTAGCATGGAAGATATTGACTACCTCATGTCGCTCTATGAACAATCCAGGCACACAAAAAGGATATTTATTTGAAGTTTTTAGAGGTGGCACATGCAAATTTACTTAGGACGGCAGGGTAATACCGCGTGTAGGTAGGTATGATGGACTCATCTGGAATAACTTGGGTCTCAGGTTTTTGATGCACAAGCAAAATTCCCACTTAGTACAGGCGAAGGCTAGCAAATAGGCTGAGAAGCGGCCAACTAGAGAGCGAAAACGGTCATGAACATGCATTATGCATAAGTAACATTGGATACTAGCATGAGTAGGATATGAACACCATGAACATAAATATCATAGAGGCTATGTTAGTTTTGATTCAACTACATGCATGAACATGTGCCAAGTCAAGCCACTTGAACATTCAGAGGAGGATACCATATCATCATACTACATCACAATCATTTTAACGCAATGTTGACATCCAAGAAAAATCACTATTCACTCCTAGCTACTTATGCATGGCATGAGAAACTATAATCTCTAATTGTCATTCCGAACATGTTTGATCATAATAGGCTGAATCATGGATAGTAGGTTAAACATATTTACAAAAACAGAACAAGTCGAGTTCATACACGTTTCTCTCGGCCACAGCCAGTTCATCAAATATCATCATTATTGCCTTTCACTTGCACGGCCGAACGATATGAAAATAATAATAGTGCAAGAGTGCCGTGGACTAAGCTGGAATCTGCAAACATTTCATTCAAAATGAGAAGACAAGGTAATATAGGCTCTTTGTTAGATCAACAATAATGCATATGAGAGCCACTCAACATTTTCATCGTGGTCTTCTCCTCGGTATGAGTCAATAGAAAGAAAAAGAAATTCAGAGAAACACACTAAAAATGTTTCTAGAGTTTTTTGTTTTTCTTGAACGAGCAAATAAAAGGGAAAAAGAAAAACGAGAAAGAATATTTACACGGGATAGCTCCCAACAAGTAAAAGAAGAATAAGGAAATCTTTTTGAGTTTTTATTTTTAGTGCTACAACAATTCAAACTAGGAAGTAAAACCGAAAAGAAGCAGGAAATATATTTTTGGATTTCTCAAAGTTTTTCAAACACACAAGAAGAAAGCGAGAAAATAAATTTAACATGGATAATACAATGAAAGAGTGTGGACACCGACAACTGAAATGAAATGTGTAAACATGAATGTAATGTCGATGGAAATACTTACTCCCCCAAGCTTAGGCCTTTAGCCTAACTTGGTAATCACCACTTGAAGAAACCATGGGGTCCTATGTTGAAATGCTGAGGAGCGGGCACCTGAGGGTCCCACTCCTAAGGCTCTTCCTCTGCCGCACCTAGGTTGTTCCGGTAGGCGACAATGTCCTCAGGCATAATCCTGTATCCGCCCCTGGTAATAGGATCAAACATAGCAGGTGCAGGCAACGGAATAACATCACGAGTAATCTCACCGAAGACCAAGTTATATGGAACATCCATAGTGGTGTTCTCGCTATCAATAAAGTGGTGGTGTGCCATAGCCGCGCGATCCAGTTAAACCTTGGGCAAAAGATAATCATGCTGGCGTATCTGAATGTTAAAGTGAGTCGCCAAGCGAGTAGCGTAAATACCACCATGTATTTTTCCCTTGGATATGTTAATGTGGAGGCGACGTGCCACAATAGCTCGCAAGCTATAAGTGTTGTCGCCGTAAAGTGCACGACGTAAAACAACAAAGTCTGGAGCACTGAGTGCACCTACCTTCTCCCTAGCAAGCAAACACTTCGTAATGAATAGAGCAAAATAATGTACAGCCGGAAAGTGTAAGCTAGTGGCAGTGACACTCGATACCCCTCTCTCATCCCCCACTATCAGAGTACGGTAAAAACCATCAAACTCCACGGGCCTAGGCTCTACTAAACCACCATCAGAAGGAAGCAAGCATATGTCACAAAATTCAGTAAGCGGTATCTGATGGGGTTCATCATATAAGTTAAACTGCACCTCAGGGGGATTAATCCTACTCAAGAAATTAAAACTTTGCACAAAGGAATTTGTGAGGAGATGATACTGTTTACATTCAGATGCGATGAATTCGGTGATGCCGGCATTAGCAGCATATTGTGCAAACTCCTCAAGGATTCCGGCCCCTTCCATGAACGGGTTATGCGGCCATTCGCACGGCCGTACCTCCGCCATTCTCCAGTTATGGAGATTACTGTCAGATGACTCCCCAATAACTCCCTTGGAGTTCTTCTTGAAACAAACTTCCTAAAGATACTCATCTTTTTCCTATGAACAAAATTCTAAAAAATTTAGTCCACAAAAATTTTCTCAACAAAACTTCACAAGACTGAAAGCAACTACTCATAAGGATGCATAGAGGCCATAGCAAACATTCAAACTACTTAGAACTCTAAGAATTCAACATGCAAGCTCGTCTACAGCAACACCAAGAGTAGCTAATTATTCAAAATACGAAGCACTAAAGCAAAAACTAATTGGACCAACGGAGGAGTCACATACCAAGCAACAATCCCCTGAAACAGTTTCGTAAACGGAGCTTCGAGCAAAGAGATCGAAATCCGCGGGTTTGAGAGTAAGAACACAAGAGAGAGAGAGCAATGGTGATTTTTTTCTAGAGGTAGGTGATGATGTGGGATGAAGAGATAAGTGAGGGGGACCACAACCCACCAGGGTGCGCCTGGGGGTCCTGCCGCGCCCAGGTGGGTTGTGCCCACCTGGTGCACCTACCTCTGATGTTATTTGCATAAAAAAATCTTAAATATTCAGAAAAAAATCGTATTAAATTTTCAGAGCATTATGAGAACTTTTATTTTCAGGTCATTTTTTATTTCACGGGAAATTCAGGAAATAGACAAAACATGGCATTTTATTTTATTTAACTAATAAAAACAAAAAACAAAAGGTAGGGACAGAAGGTAGTGCTCACTAAATTCATCAACTTCATACCTCTAAAAAATGATCAATTAATAAGGTTGATCAAGTCTTATTAACAACCACTTTTGATTAGGATGAAACCGAAGAACTTCCGTAAATCACTAAGTTACCTCAACGGGGATATGAATGTCCCCAACAATAAGCATTTCATATTTCTTTTTAACAGTAGGTAGAGGTAGTTGAAAACTTCCAATAGTGATTGTCAGAGATTTTTCAATAACATTAATACCATTCACTTGGAATTGTTTCTTCGAAAAGTGCACCGTATGCTCATTACCATTGATATGAAAAGTGACCTTACTTTTATTGCAATCAATAACAGCCCCTGCAGTATTCAAGAAGGGTCTACCAAGGATAATCGACATGTTGTCGTCCTCGGGTATCTCAAGTATAACAAAGTTAGTCAAAATAGTAACATTAGCAACAACAACGGGCACATCCTCACAAATATCGATAGGTATGGCAGTTGATTTATCAGCCATTTGCAAAGATATTTCAGTAGGTGTGAGTTTATTCAACTAAAGTCTTTTATATAAAGAGAAAGGCATAACACTAACACCAGCTCCCAAATCACATAAAGCAGTTTTTACATAATTTCTTTTGATGGAGCAAGGTATAGTTGGTATTCCCGGATCTCCAAGTTTTTTAGGTACTCCATCTTTAAAAGTATAATTAGCAAGCATGGTGGAGATTTCAGCTTTCGGTATTTTTCTCTTATTGGTGATGATGTCTTTCATGTACTTTGCATAAGGAGGCATTTTTAAGATATCAGCCAAGCGAGTACGCAAAAAGACTGGCCTCAGCATTTCAGCAAAGTGTTCAAATTCTTCATCATCTTTCTTTTTAGTTGACTTAGGTGGAAAGGGCATAGGTTTTTGAACCCATGGTTCTCTTTCCTTACTGTGTTTTCTAGCAACAAAGTCTTTTTTATCATATCTTTTATTCTTGGGTTGTGGGTTCACTACTACAGGATGGTCCAAATACGACACTACGATCAGAGACCCTTCGACGAAACTGTGTGCGATGCCATAATCGCAAACGGTGATGTAAAAATATCCGTCAAAAAAGGTGCAAAACATTTGCGATGACGGATGCATCAAACATGGTTCAGATTTTAGTTGCGTGTGCGATGTAGGGCATACGATTCAGTTCAATTAACTGTTTGGGATGAGGAGGAACAAAAGAAACGGGCAGCCAGATGAAGGTGTGTGCGATATATAGCATACGGTTTACTAGGATGAACTGTGTGTGATTAGGCAACACAATGGAAACGGTTCAACTGAACAAGATGTGTGTCATACGCGGCAAACATGTCTGTAATCAGAAATGTGTGCGAAGACCAATAATAACACAGATGATTGCTGCTAAAAAGCCGTGTGATTTGCTCTGTCTACAGTAGAATAACATGTATATATATATAACTGAAATAAACATCCAATTACATAAGTGACTATACAGATCATTCGCACACACCTCAGTAAACAATTGCATGCATTCTAAAGTAGGAGAAACGATCCTCTAGTCATCTACTTCTTGTGACGCTCCCGCCACTGCTATGTGGCACGATCCCTCATCTGGGTCAGGAAGAAGACAGTTCCTCATGTCAACGATCCTCCTGTACATCTCGTAGCTTGTGTACGCGTCCATGGCCGCGTACTTCACAAGTTGTTCATCCAGTCTCTCATGCCACACACTGTGCCAGGCGTTCCTGTCCTTATTGCTCTCATTCTTCATCTTCATGTAGTAGGGTCGATGATGGCCGAGGCGAGGTCAACCAGGGAGTTCAGTTTGTTTCTATCGCTGCCCCATACCTTGTAGTCGCGCTGGATATTGACAAGATTTGGGCATTTCAAGCCCGAAACATTGAGCGCTTTTAGATCGTTGGTGGTGTCCACCGCAGTGAAACTATAGTCGGAGCTGTTGATAAACCTGGAGAAACGCTCACAAGGCGTTGTGGCCAGGTGGTAGTGGTAGACGAGGACGTCATGTCACACACACAACTGGGCAACGGCAAACTTCTGATCATGCCCGGCACGACCCATGGTGTACTCGAGGTCGAAGTCGACCACTTGGTACTTGTCCTCGGCAAGGAACTGCTCCATAGTTTGGATGGAGCTCTCCACCAAGACCGGATCGTTCGTGTACACCACCGAGAGAGCCTTCCCCCTCACGTGGGTGTCCATGACGTGTTGCGTGGTGAACTGCCCGCCGTTGTCGTCGTCGGTCGCTGGGAGCGCCATTGGAGCCACGGGGAGCGCCATTGGAACCACTGGATGTACTCTCTATATGTGTCCTCGTGGGTGTGCTTATTGTGTCGTGTGAGACGAGAGATGAAGGTAAATGGCCGCAGGAATAAAAGGGGGCCGGGCGGCGTGGATTCTCGGCGTGTCCGCATGGTAGTTTTTGCAGTGGGTAATTGCATCGTCGCGCCGCGCCCGGCGCAACTGCATGCACACGAACATGTGTGATCGTGCGCCGGCCCCAAACACTGGCAGCGCACGTGGAGGGATGAGGGCAGAGCACCCGGTGGGACGCGAGAGAAGAGCGCGTGCGGCGGGACGCGAGCAGAGCGCGCCGCGACCGCCTGAACCGCAAGCAACCACACGCATAGAGCAGTCGAACACGCAGAAAATGGTCGCCTACAAGCCGGCCGACAGTTGCATCGCTGCGTAGAGAGCGGCTGTGTGCTACCACCTCCGTCTAGTCTATAGTCCCCTTTATATTCTGTGCCATACTTTGCCCTCAAATTTAACCAAGAAAATGTTAATGCATGTTATAAAAACTATATAATTGGAAAGTATGTTCAAACACGAATCCAACTATATAATCTTTGGCGACATGCATTCGTATTCTATTAGTTAAATCATACTTATAACCAGGATGGGGGTATAGTAGGTAATTAAATCGCAAACGTTTTTTTATTAACCGTATGTGTACGTGGCCTTTCGTCCTCCTCTCGCACGTCTTGTCACCCCGCTGCCGCAGACGGCTTACAGCGCAAGTTTGCGCAGCGCGTGGGGGCGTTCTTTTGGCCAAACGGCGGTGCCAATGAATCGTCGGTTAGCCCGTTCCCGCGCAACCTTGCAGGTTCCCGCGCAAGCTTCCCGCCCGACTCGGTGAAATCCCCCAAAATCCCAATGCTTATCGGCCTGCTATAAAAACCCTCACGGCCGGCGAGTCCTGCGTCGCATTTTCCCCTCCCTCCCTGTAGCTTATCTCGTCTGCTTCTCCCACAATCGCCAATGATACCGGTCCGTCGTCGTCGCTCAGCCACTCCGCCATCATTAGAGGACAGCTCCAGCTGGGAGGCTACACCGTGGCGGCAGCGCAGTCCCCGGCGTAGTGTAGTGCGTGTGGCGTCCCTGTTGGGTGTGCGTGGAACACCCACCACATGCGCCGCCACCGGTGCCCGTCGGCAGCTGTTGCCGGCCGCCGTTGCCACCACACCACCATCGAAAGCCAGGGCCATCGCCCGCTCCGCCGCCGCGGCCCGAAGGCGGGAGGTGGCGGTCGTGGCCGCCACCCCACTGCCGGCCACCGTGGCCATCACCCGCTCCGCCATCGCGGCCCGAAGGCGGGAGGTGGTGGTCGTGGACGCCACCCCTTCGTCGGCCGCCGTGGCCGCCAGCCCACCATCGACCGCCGGGGTCATCACCCGCTCCGACACCGCCGCCCGAAGGCGGGAGGCGGAGGTGGATGCCCGCACGTGCGTCAGCGACCTTGCGCGCTACACCGAGTTCCTGCGGGAGGAGGAGGAGCGCCTCGTTGAGCATGCAAAGAGCCTTATCGCCGCCATGGCCGCAGCACACGCCGCCTCAGAGGCGAGGAATCAGGATATCTACAAGGAGAACCACCGCTTCGGGAGGGGTCGTCTGGAGCGGCAGAGGGCGTTCGAGGTGAGCGTCGCTGAAGCTGCAACAACGGAAGGCACCGTATTGCGGTTGCCTTGCTCGTCGGTAGGCTCCTCCTCCTCCGCCTCTTACTGAGCACGCTCGGCAGAGGAGTGGCAGCCGGAAGTAGTACAAAGCCCCTCCGTAGTAGTAGTAGTATTTAGGGGCTATTTTGTTCAGTTCATCTGACTATAGATGTGGTGGAACTGTACAACGTACTTAAAATTAGCTAGTATATATAGTTGAACTAGCTATTTCAGTACATGGTTGGCAACAATTGGGGAAAAGTTTGGTCGGTTCAGCTGTCGAGTTGAACTGTTTGTATAAATTAAGAACGACTGCTTAATCTATGAATGAAATCTATGCTTAATTACTGAATTTTAGTTGCAAAACTTAAATACTGCTAGTGATTTATAGCTTCATATTTTGACAAATCGCAGTGTTACAAGGTTGACAAATGGCAATGTTACTATATCAACAAATGTCTATCTTTCTAGTTTGACAAATGGTAACATACCCAATATGACAGATGCAAATTGCACCTAATTATTTGTAAGTGGTTGCACACGGGTCATCCAAAAGAACCGTTTGCGTTGAAGAGATGCACAAATCCTGCTCTCACTTTGCATCATGTCGTCCCGGGGTCGACGGGCGGGGGGCGGGAGGACGGCAGCTGGCAGCGCTGAGAGGTAGCGTTCGATGGCGGCGTCCCATGCCTCTGAGGGGGGCGCACGCACGGAGAGGAAGGCGGGCGGCCATGGATGTCAAAGGGCTCGCTTCCCAGTGAGCCTGCGCATTCGAGGACAACTTGCACGCCTCTCGGTCAGCCTGCGCACCAGACTATGATCGCACGCCTCCCGTTCAGTCAAGGTCAAGCAGCTGTCCGCACGGCACGTCCTACAGCCATTAAAACCAAGACACGTGGCGTCACGTGAATGGTTAATAGAACGCACACGGTTTTAATTATACAAACGTTTGAGATATTAAAGTGGCAGCTATTTTTTCAAAATGCCTTTGTTGGTTGTCAATATTCGAGTGCGCCTTCTCTCAAAATGGACACGAAAAATACCACAGCATGTCCGGTGCCATTCCATGATAGCATGCCAAGTTTCATGAATTTCAGACGAGTTTTGGATTTACTAGAATTTAAAAATAAAGTATGTCAACGTTTGGCCGGCAATCAACAGTGCCCTGGTGTTTGAAATTCATTCCCATTTCTTGCATGGGACCTAAGCATGCACCCAAGGACACAGATTTGATTTTTTAACCAATTTATATGCACTGGAGCATGTGCATGTAGTTCAAATTTGAATTACGCACATAAATGCATTGAAAACTTAGTTAATGCATAAACATGTCCAAACGAACCCCGAAAAATCACATTGACATAACACTCCTGTTGTTCTATGTTGACACGAGAAAAAATTTGAAAGCAATAAGAGGCAATGGATATTGGTTCGTCCTCAAAGGTGGGACGTTCCCTACCGAAACCATCATGCTTGTTGTGAGAAGCTCTGGTTTGTGAGAAGCATATACCCAAACCTGCCCCAAATGGGACAAAAATTTACCACATCATGTTGATACCGCTCCATGATAGGATGCCAAGTTTCATGAATTTCAGACGAGTTTTGGATATACTAGAATTTAAAAACCAGGGATCTCAATGTTTTGCCGGCAATCAACGGTGCCCTGGTGTTTGAAATTCATTCCCATTTCTTGCATGGGACCTAAGCATGCACCCAAGGACACCGATTTTATTTTTCAACCAATTTATATGCACTGGAGCTTGTGCATGTAGTTCAAATTGAATTATGCACATAAATGCATTGAAAACTCAGTTAATGCATAAAAATGTCAGAACGAATCCCGAAAAATCACAAAAATTGACACAACACTCCTGTTGTTCTATGTTGACACGAGAAAAAATTTGAAAGCAATAAGAGGCAATGGATATCTTTTCATCCCCAAAGGTGGGACGTTCCCTATCGAAACCATCATGCTTGTTGTGAGAAGCTCTGGTTTGTGAGAAGCATATACCCAAACCTGCCCCAAATGGGACAAAAAATTTACCACGGCATGTTGATGCCGCTCCATGATATCATGCCAAGTTTCATGAATTTCAGACGAGTTTTGGATTTACTAGAATTTAAAAACCAGGCATCTCAATGTTTTGCCGGCAATCAACGGTGCCCTGGTGTTTGAAATTCATTCCCATTTCTTGCATGGGACCTAAGCGTGCACCCAAGGACACAGATTTGATTTTTCAAACAATTTATATGCACTGGAGCATGTGCATGTAGTTCAAATTTGAATTATGCACATAAATGCATTGAAAACTCAGTTAATGCATAAAAATGTCCAAACGAACCCCGAAAAATCGCAAAAATGGACACAACACTCCTGTTGTTCTATGTTGACACGAGAAAAAATTTGAAAGCAATAAGAGGTAATGGATATCGTTTCATCCCCAAAGGTGGGATGTTCCCTACCGAAACCATCATGCTTGTTGTGAGAAGCTTTGGTTTGTGAGAAACATATACCCAAACCTGCCCCAAATGGGACAAAAAGTTTACCACGGCATGTTGATGCCGCTCCATGATAGCATGCCAAGTTTCATGAATATCAGACAAGTTTTGGATTTACTAGAATTTAAAAACCAGGCATCTCAATGTTTTGCCGACAATCAACGGTGCCCTGGTGTTTGAAATTCATTCCCATTTCTTGCATGGGACCTAAGCATGCACCCAAGGACACAAATTTTATTTTTCAACCAATTTATATGCACTGGAGCATGTGCATGTAGTTTAAATTTGAATTATGCAGATAAATGCATTGAAAACTCAGTTAATGCATAAAAATGTCCAAACGAACCCCGAAAAATCACAAAAATTGACACAACACTCCTGTTGTTCTATGTTGACACGAGAAAAAATTTGGAAGCAATAAGAGGCAATGGATATCATTTTGTCCCCAAAGGTGGGACGTTCCCTACCGAAACCATCATGCTTGTTGTGAGAAGCTCTGGTTTGTGAGAAGCATATACCCAAACCTGCCCAAATGGGACAAAAAATTTACCATGGCATGTTGATGTCGCTCCATGATAGCGTGCCAAGTTTCATGAATTTCAGACGAGGTTTGGATTTACTAGAATTTAAAAATTAGGTATCTCAATGTTTGCGGTCGAGTGACGGTGGTAGGGTGTTTGACATTCATTCCCATTTCTTGCATGGGACCTAAGCAGGAAACCAAGGACACAAATTTGAATTTTCAACTAATTTATATGCATTAGAGCATGTGCTTGTAGTTCAAATTTGAATTATGCACATGAATGCACTGAAAACTCAGTTAATGTATAAAAACGTCCAAGCGAACCCCAAAAAATCCCAAAAATTGACACAACACTCCTGTTGTTCTATGTTGACACTACGAAAAAATTTGAAATCAAGAAGAGGCAACGGATATCGTTTCGTCCAAAAAGGTGAAACGTTCCCTGCCGAAGCCATCACACTTGTTGTGAGAAGCTCTGGTTTATGAGAAGCTTATACCCAAACCTTCCCCAAATGGGACAAAAAATTTACCACGTCATGTTGATGCCGCTCCATGATAGCATGCCAAGTTTCATGAATTTTGGACAAATTTTGGATTTACTAGAATTACAAAAGCAAGTACGTCGACGTTTGCCGGAGAGCCACGGTGCCATGGTGTTCGAATTTCATCCCCATTTCTTGCATGGGAAATAAGCATAAACCCATGGACACATATATGTTTACAACCCATGTTGGTGCACCGGAGCATGTGCATGTAGTTTAATTTTGAATTGTGCACTTGAAATGGCTAGAAAACAAATTTAATGTATAAAATGTTCAAACAAACCCTGAATAATTCGAATTCTTTTACGACACACATATAGTTGCATGGTCACTCTAGATAAAAGGTCTAGCAATTCAAACACCGTCCATTGCCGCTGTGTCTCCATTATGTAATTCAAATCAAGATGAAAAATCAAGTAGATCGCACACAGTTTATTATCACCAACCGTGTCAGATGCAGCACAAAATATCCTGGAGCACCGTCGGTGTATAGTACGCCTATGGCTTACGCGAGAAGGTGTGTCGGCTACAGTCCACAGCCGGCGTCTCAAGCACACTAGCTCGCTCCCCAAATAGCATTTCACTGTTCAATCGTCGCCGGTGAAAGATGGGCACGTGGACCCGCATCGTGAGAGCAACTTCGGTGGCCCACTCCGGCGAGAGCGCGGCCGCAGCCGCCATGCGCGTGCTAACAAGGTGCATGAGCGCGGCCGCATTTTGTGACCGGGCGGCCATGGCAGCCCAAACGGCCGCTGTTGCTTCTCAGGTGGCGGCAGCAGCATCTGGCTCGGGGATAACAACTGGCGAGAGCGGCACAGTAGCTATCCGTTCCGCAGTGGCGGCCTTAGCCCTAATGGAGACCGCCCACGACCATGTCGAGGCCGCCCACGCCTAGATCCTGGTGGTCACCGCATAAGTCGAACGAAGCTTCTCCGACAACGGTCGGCAACCCACGACCGAGGAGCTTGCAATTGCCAAGAGCGTTCGAGCAGCCGTCCATTCCTCCGCCGCATACCTTGCGACGATGGAGCCCGCCCAAGCCCAGATCACGTCCGCCCACGCCCAGCTCGTGGGGGCCTTTTCCAAAGAGATGGCGGATGCGGATGGCGAGATGCTTGCCGAGTATGGTGTGATGGATGCCATGGAGCCCCTTCCCCAGGAGGCCGTCGGGCGGGAGCTGGACATGGATGCGGCGACGGAGATCAACGAGCACCAGCCGTAGTAGTACTCTTTGTTTTGTTTAATTAAGAGCACCGATCTTTAATTTGTTAGGGTAATGTTTAGGTCAGC
The DNA here is from genome assembly GCF_002575655.3 of Aegilops tauschii subsp. strangulata. NCBI lineage: Eukaryota > Viridiplantae > Streptophyta > Magnoliopsida > Poales > Poaceae > Aegilops > Aegilops tauschii. Next base: position 409,241,944 of record NC_053040.3, on the reverse strand, counting down.
TAGCTCTGTTTAATTGCTGAACTTGCTCGATTAAGAAGTGTGGGTGTGCTGTAGTCTCCTTTGTGTACCCAAATTATGCAATGACGTGGATGACCACTGTAACCATGGAAATTCGAACCAAAATTTTTGACATTCAAACTCATCACACACAGGTTAAGCTATCTGAATCGTTTGTGATGTTCACATATCATACACAGTTCTGAGTAAGGGACCGTGTCTGATGACACGTTGCGCGCCAGTTTTTTCGCTGAAGCGATTCCAAATTTTTGGCTTCCGCGGAAATATCTACCTCCCCGCCCCCTCCCCCTTACCAAAAGCCACATTTCCCCTGTTTCCGCCTTCCTTTCCAAGTTGAAACCTTCACTCCTTGCTTGCAGCGCCACCTCCTCGTCGGTGACCCTCCTTCATGCTGCTCGGCCTCGTCTATCCAGGCAGGTAATCCACACCCGACCCCCATACTCCTCCTCCTTCCATGGCCCACATGCCCTGACCACTGGCGCGAGCACGACACCTTCCACCCAAATCACCGACCCCTCCACCAAATAAGTGCGGCCCTAATCCATGGTTCATGCAGTATAGCCGGGATCTCAAGGAGCATTTGGCAGCGGAGAAGCAAATCGCGGCCGCACGCGCGGATGAGGTCGCGATGGCTGCCATTCATGCCGACCCCCAGATCTTGGAGGAGCACCTTGCCATTTGCTAGCTATGTTGGTTAAGCATGCTCGGTTTACCCGTTGCGTGTGCTGCTCCTGCCTTTCCTACACAAATTCTAGTGAATTGTGCTATCTAATTTTACCATGCAATCTGTTGCTCTAGTGTATATGTTCTATATGTCATGCAGTGTGGTGCTCACTTATTAACTGTTTTGTTAATTAGTTGTCGTCTTCAGTTAACTGTTTGGTTCAATTCTGCAAATGTGATGTTCAATTCTTCAGGCTGCAATTTTGTATTGTCTTCCATGTGAGAAATAAATCGAATTTATCTTTACAAAATACATGAGAAACGAATACAATTGCTATATTTCCACGTTGTCAAGCATGCTTGGTTTGGTTATACATTGTGCAATGTGGTGCTCAGTTAACGTTTGGTTCATTTGTGTTGTGGTGTTTAGTTAACTGTTTGGTTCAATTCTGCAATGCGATGTTCAATAGTTGTGGGTGCATTCTGTTATTGTATACCATGTGAGGAATAAATTGAATTTAGCTGTAGTAAATACATGAGAAACAAATACAATTGCTACAATTGGCTGTAGTTAACTGTTTGGTTAACTGTCTGATCTTCTATTAGGAGTATATTATATTGTGCAATGTGGTGCTCAGTTAATGTTTGGTTCATTTGTTGTGGTGTTTAGTTAACTGCTTGCTTCAATTCAGCAATGCAATGTCCAATTGTCGTGGGTAGAATTTTGTATTGTTGTGCATGTGAGGAATAAATCGAATTTGGCTGCACTTAATACATGAGAAAACATATACAAGTGCTATATTTCCTAGTTCTTAATCATGCTTGGTTTGGGTAAATGGGTTTTCCGTGTGGCTTGAACTAATCTGATGAATCCGCAATGTGCTTATTTTCCATCAACATATTTTACTGATAGCATGCGAACCCTTACTTAACCTGATGACTAACTACCTTATATGTGTTGCAGGGAAACAATGGGAAGCACTGAGGTTTACAATCGAGGTTAGCACGTGCATGGTCCGTTGTCTAATAGCACATTATTGTGCAATTGCAGGAACCATTCTAATATTTAGGTTTTTAACAATTTGGTCTTGCACATGTAGGTCCTGCTGTCAGAGGTTTTGACCCACTGTTCGACCCTTTTTGCATATGGGGAAATGAGTTGTCCATGAATATCAATCAAATCAAGAAACTCAGAAAGATTGTTAGGATAAAGAAATTAGCGACAAAAAACAACAAGATCTTTGTCTGCACAATGAACAAGACATCAGTTCACTACAAGATGGTACTAACTATTATACCTTGCCTTTTTTTATTCCTTTGCCCCATTTCCAATATAGAGAAGATATTTATGCACATCCTTGTTTTCAGGCCTTTCCAAAGTAGTTCACTGATGATTACCTCTCAAACCACCTCTATGGTCAGGAGGCGAGGAAGGTTTTCATACAACACCCACGGTTCAATATTGAAGTGTTCCTGAAGAGGACGAAGGACGGACGATCAATCATCCACAGGCACTGGCCTAAAGTTGCAAAGACATTCAACATGAATGAAGGCTCAATATTCGCCTTCTGCTTCAGCAGTTTTCCAGATGAGATGCATCTGTCTATATACCATCTATGATGCTAATTTCGAAAGGTTCTACATGTTGCATGTGAAACTTGGTGCTGGTGCAGTTGTGTAATGGGGTACCTGAGTGCTGAAGCTATATCATGTTGTACTCTGATGCATTTCAATTATGAAGTTCTGCTTCCTTAATATGGAAATGAAATATATTATGTGCTTAATATGAATGTCAATTAGATTAATAAATGGATCATTAATAATAGGGCAATTAGCCTACTAATGGTGAATTAGCCTGCTAATTGGGTTTTGCTATTGCAAACGGTTGTTGAAAAAATACCGTGGGCGATGACCTCAGGCAAAACATATAGTTTCTAGGAATAAACCGTGTTGGATCAATGAACAATCACACATGACTTTCTCTTGAAAACTGTTTGCATTAGGCCACCTTGCGCAAACGTTTACCACATAAAAACTATGTGTGATGGACAGCCTTTGCCACACAGTTTCTGTCAGATCTCGGGTTCCGGCAAAACCCTTAAGGTTCGAACTCTGGGGTGCGTGCAAAGTTCTCCCCCTGCCGATCCATGTCCTAGCTTCTCTAAGATCTCAAGGGCTAACTCGACGAACTTGCAACACAAAGAACACAAGATTTATACTGGTTCGGGCCACCGTTGTGGTGTAATACCCTACTCTAGTGTAGTGGTGGTGGATTGCCTCTTGGGCTGAGGATGAACAGTTACAAGGGGAAGAACAACCTCCTGAGGTTGAGGTGTTCTTGTGCTCTGTGTGTGGGTGCGGATTGGCTCAAGATCAGATGCCTGAGGCCTAGTTGCCTCCTACTGTGGTGGCTAGTCCTATTTATAGAGGCCCTGGCCCTCTTCCCAAATATTGAGCGGGAAGGGAGCCAACAACGGCCAATTTGAAAGGGGACAGCTAGTGCAGCTTATCCTGACAAAAGTAGTCTTCGCCTGCCAAAGGCTCTGGTGGTGACGCCGCCTTGGGCTCCATGGCGACCTCCGTCTTGCCGTCCTGTTGGTCTTGGTCTCGTTGCACTGATATAGAAACATTTGCTTGACGCCTCGGTACCCCGCGCCTGCGCTGGCCCCCTTAGCACCGAAGAGGAAACAAGTACACTGTGCGCGCTGGCGCCCACCTGGTCTCGGTCATCATGGCTCACGTCACGAGAACCTCGCGAGGTTTGCCTTGCCTTGATCTCTCTGCCCCTCGCGAGCGAACCTGGTGAGGCCGCTCCTGAGGAGGTCTTGTGTCGTCCGCCTCGCGAGGCTTGGCCCCTCGCGAGGGTCTTGAATGCTTGTTGGTGAAGATGGGCCGTACGGGCCCGCTTGCAGAGCCACGCCATGGGCCGCAGGCAGGCAAGTTTGGGGACCCCCGTTCCTAGAACGCCGACAGTAGCCCCCGGCCCAAGGCGCGCTCGGGCTTGGCTTCGAGGCGAAGCCAAAGGTTAAGTGCGGAGTGCCGCAGGCCCCAATAGCCTGCGGCCTTGGTTGACGTGTGGCGGTTGATTGGACGTGGGCGTCTTCGCTTCCCCATGCTGCCTCGGCAACTGCCCGACTGTCAAAAGGCTGGCGCAGATAGCGCTTGCCTTCATTGCTTCCTTTCGCCTTGCTCAGATCCCCTTTCTTGCGCCCTGCCTCCGAAATCCCTAGATCTGCTTCCATCCTCCATCGCATCAGCGACCAATGGCGCCGCGCAAGGTCAAGCCCTCCCTGTCGCCGGCTTGGTACGAACCATCTCTCGACGCGCCCAATGTCTCGGAGAAGTGCCTCGCCGCCACGCGCTTGCTGACGGCGGCGGAGAGGAACGAGAGTGGGAAGACGGAGCTTCGGGTTGCCTCCGACACACCGGAACCTGAGGGGAGTACCTTTTCCCCTTCTTCATGAGTAGCATCGCCGCGGGGCTGGTTCCCCCCTTTTCTGACTTCTTCTACCAGGTCCGTGGCCACTACGGGCTGCATGCGCTACATCTTCATCCCAACTCCATCCTTCTCTTGTCCATCTTCGCCTACTATTGCAAGGCGTACCTCGGCGTGATGCCGTCCGTGGCTCTTCTGCGCCACTTCTTCTTCCTCCACGTCAGCGAGGGTCATATCTCTGGGTGCGCCAATTTCATCGCGGCCGGCAAGGCCAACTTGATCTCGAATATCAGGAAGAAGGCCGACAACCTCAGGGCCAAATGGGTCATGATGGGCGCCAAGTGCGTCCAACCACGCTTGGTGCTACCGACGGAGATGCCCCAGTCCGACAAGGGGTGGTCTTGTGCAAAGCTTACTGATGAGCGGGCGTCGTCGGTGTTGGAGCAGATGAAGGCTGACTTGAAGCCGGGCAACGCGAGGGCGGCCAAAGTGACAGGGGCCATGCTCCTGAGGGAATTCTTGACGCTGCGCGTTGCTCCACTTCAGGCGCATACGCGCCCCTTGTGGAGGCTTGGAGATGAGGAGGACAAGATTCGCCTGAGCCTGGAGGCCTTGCCTGACGATGAGCTGTCCGTAGTTTTGCGCCTCTTGGTCGGGGACAACCAAGAGTACCCGCCGAGCGCCTTCGTTCCCCTGTTCCGCCACAAGGACTGGGAGCAGATCGTGGTTTCCAGGCCGACTTTTGACGGTCGTGGGCTGGTGCCGCCGGCGCCTACCGGGGCCCCTGCATCGCTGAAGCCGATGGAGCTGTCTTCTGACGAGTCCCACGGGGAGGAAGAGGGGGAGGAGGAAGACTCAAAGGCGACCCCTGAAGGGATGGGGGAGACCTCCCCCTTGAGCAAAGCTGACATCCTCCGTGCCCTTCCTAACGATGCCAAGGCCGACGCCCGCCAGGAGGAGGGGGAGCCGCCCGTCATCCCGACAAGGGGCAGATCGTCGCTAGTCTCTCGAGACGTTACTCCCACCTTGGCGCCGTCTGGAGCTGCTTCCGGCCCCTCTGCTGCGCCGTCTTCTGCTCCCGGAGCCTGCACACCCACACCTCAGGCCTCAAGGCTCTCGGGCTTCAAGCTCACCAAGCGGAGGGTGGACTACGCCGCGGTGGACCAGTAAGTGCCCGAGCTTCGCCTTGCCCTTGCTTATGCTACTGCCTCCTGACGTTCATCCTTGGTTGACCAGGCCGCTGCCTTCGGCAAAGAAGAGGAAAGGGGATGCAGCGGCCGCGCCCCCCTCCGTGAAGAAAGGAGGCGATAGCACTCACACCTCCCCGGCCCGATCGCCCTCGCGAGACAAGGAGGAGCGTCATCACGAGGAGTCATCCCCCGAGGCCCTGCTGGTTCCGGAAGTGCCAATGTCCGGTTCGGCTGCTGGGGTCCCAGAGGCTCAGGAGCCCTTGGTTTCCCAGGCCATGGTGACGACGTCGCCTCCTCCTCCTGCTGCGCCATTGCTCCCAGGTTCTTCTGCCTCCTCTACTACCTTGGAGCGTGCCCTTTCAGAGATGACTCAGCCGCGGGAAGATCTCCTAGGCGCGGATCCGTGCCTGGTAGCCGGGCGCCTGGAGCTGGCCTCCGGCTGGCTTCAGTCTGACGCAGCAGTCTGAGAGACGCTGAGCTAGGCCGTGACGACCTCCGAGAAGGAAAAGCGGGCCACCGCTCAAGCTGCGGCCGATCACGAGGCGGCACTAAAGGACGCCAAAGCCGCCCACGACCGCTGCCGGGCGCTGGAGGACGAGCTGAAGAATTTGCGCGATGAGCACGCAGAAGAAGCTCGTGGCTGCCGGGCGAAGGAGGAGGAGATGAGGGCTCGGGAGGACGCTATCAAGAACCGCGACGCCAAGCTGGGGGAGCTGGCAAAGACGCAGGCCGTGGAGCGCGACCGGCTGGAGGAGCTCGAGCAGAAGGTGAAGGCGAAGGAGGTCGATCTTGACGCTAAGGCGAAGGTCCTGGCCGAAGACCGCGAGGCCTTCGCGCTTCTCGAGAAGAGGTCTCACGTGGCGCTGAAGGCGCTCTACGAGAAGGGCTTGGAGAGGCCACTGACCACCGACAAGGACGGCCCTGCCAAGCTGCTTCCCTACTTGGTGGACGCGCTCGAGGAGGTCGTGGCCGGCATCGGTCCCATGGCGCAGGGAGAAGCTCGCGTTCTCTCCTCAGTCGCGTTGACGCGGGTCTTCAGCCACCTTCATCTTCGCGACCCCTTTGCCCGCCTTGACGAGCTGCTGGAGCCTGTGGATGACGAGCGTTATGCGGTCGCCGCCGCGGCCGTGAAGGGTCAGGTGGATCCCCTGCCGAAGAAGTTCCGCGGCTTCGCGCCTTCGACCGGCGGTGTCCAGGGGCGACCTGCGGCTGCTTTCCTGTTTCATTCCTGGAACATGCATCATGCCTCGTGGAGGCGTTTAAACTTGTGCTCAGTATTTGTGAGAACAATATGGTTTGTAATAATATTTGCTTTGAGATTTTGCGATTTTCTTCCTATTTGCTTTATGTTCTACGTCGGCAGAGCCCGGCCACGCGCATACCTTAGCCGCCGTTGGACCGACCGGAGACCAGGACGGACCCAAGGAGTGAGGGGCTACGTTACCAGTTAGGCTCCTGAGTCGTGATGCTTGGGAGTTCCCCTTGACGCGCAAACAGCTTATAGGAAGAAGACGCGAGGATAGGTTTAGTGTTCTACGTCGGCAGGGCCCGGCCACGCGCATACCTCAGCCACCGTTGGACCGACCGGAGACCAGGACGGACCCAAGGAGTGAGGGGCTACGTGACCAGTTAGGCTCCTGAGTCGCGATGCTCAGGTGTCCCCCTTGACGAGCAAACACCCTACATACCTTTGCCCTCGCCGAGGCTCGGCTCGGGAGGGGCGCGTGACGACCAGGTCCGAGGGACCTGGCTAGGGTAGCATACGCTTGGGCGTGACCAGAGCGCAGCCCCCGTGCCCAGCCCCCTCACGCGACTCTCCCGAGGGGAGGGCGTTGCGGTGAGGCCGGCAATGAGCTCTGGGGCTCCCTGAGGTTGGTGCGGCCGTGAGGCCGCCCTCAGTTGTTTATCACCAGCGCGGAGCATAGTGCTTCTGCTTGTGCACGGGCATAGCCGCTCCTCGGCAGGGTCGACAGCCAGCGCGGAGCATGGTGCTTCCACTGGTACGTGGGAGGGGGACTCCCTACTGCGGAGAGCCCCCGGGGCGTGTACATCGCCGCCCTGACACATGGCTTTCACGGCAGGGCTAGACGAGGTGTATCTGGGCACTCGTGAGCCAGTGCGGGACTCACGAGGCCCTACTTCAAGGCGGGTTGCGCCTGGTCTTGGTTTTTGTTCGCTGCGATGGTCCTGCGAGATGGTCAGACAACCTGCGCCGAACGAATCTCCTGAGGGTTATCACGTGAGAAGGCCAAGCAGCAACGGCCCCAGGAGGTGACGTGAACAGGGCCGGCCTGCCAGACAGAGCTCAGCCGCTGGATTTATCGATGTTGCAGGGACGGGCCCGAGCACAGACGCCGTGCTTAACCTACTAACGTGAAGGATCCTGAAGAAAGACGGCTGGCGCGCGGCTCCCATGATGGGTGACAATCGAGTAGGTAATAGTCATAGGTAGATTACACATGGGAAGCATACTGGCTTAGGTAAATGCAGGAAGGATACATGCCACTGGGTCAGGCCCGAGCGGCTTGGGGATGATGCAGCCCGAGGGGCGCCCCCAGCAAGGTAAGCTAAAGACATGAAAAAGGGATGCCACAGGGACGGACCCACGTGGCCTAGGAATGATGCAGCTTGAGGGGCGCTCCCAGCTAAATAAACCTGGAAAATGTCACCTGGTTCTGTTGATGAAGGGATGTTGGGGCAACTAAAGGTACGCGGCGAAGGGGTCGCTCCTCACGAGCCACCGGGGCCCTGAGCCTCGGGAGGCTCTGGGGGTCCAGGCGGTTCCTTGAGGACCGTCTCCATCTCCGTCAGGACGGCGTGGTGCCCGGCCTCTTGAGTTGCCAGAATGCGCCAGAAGTTGCGCTGATAGGCGGACGCCATGCTCGGCAGGCCGAAGGGCATGCGAACGTGGCTGTGCGGTGGACCCTCGCAGCGTCCCAAGCGCGAAGGCCAGAAGAGCTCCTGAGATGCGGCCCTGTTGAGCCCTGGGACGTCGATGCAGATGTGCAGCCCGACATCCTCGCCTGGATGGGGAGCTGCGCCTGGTGAGCGGCGGTCGCCGCCCATGGCCCTTGCGTCTTGCAGTTCCTGAGTGGTCCTGGTGATGAACTCCTGAGCGGTGGGCGCTCCTCGCCCTGTGTTCTCCTGAGGGAAACGTGCCGTGAAGCATGCCTCCAAGTGGTGCCCGAGCGCCTCCCTCGTGATGTTGGCAAGGTCTGAGGCCCTCCAGAAGAGAGCCCCCGAGCCCTGCCCGAGAAGGGCACCGGGCACGCTTTCCTATGCGATGGAGGGAGGCGCCCCTGGCGCGGGCGCTGATCCTGACGAGGTTCCGCTCGCGACGCCACCCTCCTGAGGTCCTGCACGGCGTAGCTGCTTCTTCTTCTTGGGAGTGGCCTCAGGAGGGCACTCACCCTTGCTGCCGGGGTCGTCGATTGCTGCAGCTTGGAAGGCACGCTCGAAGGAGCACACCGCGTGTCTTTCTTCGCACGGGACTGTGATGATTCCGCCGCTTCCTGGCATCTTAAGGACATTGTAGCCGTGATGGGTCACCGCCATGAACTTGGCCAGGGCTGGATACCCGAGGATGGCATTGTACGGCAGACGGATGTGTGCGACGTCGAGGTCGGTGAGCTCGGTGCGGTAGTTGTTGCGTTCTCCGAAGGTGACTGGGAGGCGGACCTGCCCGATCGGGGTAGTGGAGCCGTCGGTCACTGCTGAGAAAGGCTTGGTGGGCTGAAGCTGGTCATACGACACTTGAAGGTTGTCGAACGTCTCGACGGACAAGACATTGAGCCCTGCGCCACCCTCGATGAGGGTCTTGGTGACTTGCATGTTGCTGATGACTGGGGAACAAAGCATCGGGAGGGCGCCAGCGATAGCCGCGCACTTGAGCTGATCTGCCGAGCTGGACGTGATGGCGCACTTGGACCATCTGAGTGGGCGTGTGGCTTCGAGCTTGGGGAGGACTGCATTCACTTCACGAGCAAACTGTTTGAAGATACGCTGTGAGGCTGGGGCCTGAGCTCCGCCCAAGATGCACGCGATAGCATGCGGCTCCTGGAAGCACCCAGCCCCCTCGTCTTGATGGTGATCATCATTCCTTCTTGGTGGTGGCGGTAGTGGAGGAAGACCGGCGTTGCCCTGAGGATGATCTTCACGAGGCTGATCCCTCCAGGTGCCCTCGCGAGGCTGATCCTGCCAGCGGTCCTCACGAGGCTGGTCGCGCCACTCCTGGCGCGGGCCACGGTCATCCCAGTGTCCGCCACCACGTCGTCCTCCTCCTCGGTCGTAACCCCGGTCGTTGCGCTCGGGGTGTCGACCGAAGCGTCCTTCTCGAATGGCTCTGAGCTCTTGACAGTCGCTGGTGTTGTGGCTATGCAGGTTGTGGAAGGCGCAGAACGGTCGACTGCTCTTGGATGACTCAGGCTGGTCTCTGCCGCGCTTGGTGTCTGGCTCCACCGCAAGCACGGCTGCTCCCTTGCGCTTCACGCCCTTGGCCTTGGCTTTCTTCTCCTCTGGGTCCGCAGTCGGGAGCTCGAGGAGGGAGAGGCGCCCCTCCTCAGCTCTTGCGCACTTAGTCGCCAGGTTGAACAGCTCCGGGGACGTGCATAGCTCCTCGTGGATGGCGAGCTCCTCCTTCATCTTGACGTTGCGGGCGCCATCAGAGAACGCAGACATGATGGCCTCGTCCATCACCTTGGGGATCTTGAGGCGAACGTTGTTGAAGCGGTGGATGTACTTCTGGGGGGTCTCTCCTGGTTGTTGCCTGACGCGGCGTAGGTCACCCGCGACCGGAGGGCGGTCGCGAGTGCCCTGGAAGTTGGCGACGAAGCGGTTGTGCATCTCGTCCCAGGAAGAGATCGAGCTTGGAGGCAGGTTGAGGAGCCAGGAGCGGGCACCATCTTTGAGAGCCATGAGGAACCAGTTCGCCGTGACTTTCTCGTCGCCGTTGGCCGCCTCGATGCTCAGGTCGTAGAGTTGCAGGAACTCCGCGGGGTCGGTGGTGCTGTCGTAGCACGGAGGCAGGTTCGGCTTGAACTTGCCTGGCCAGGCGATGCTATGCAGCTCGGGGGTGAAGGCGCGGCAGCCGGCCGTGGTCACCGGGGCCCGTCTTGGAGGTGGAGCGTGGTCTTGGCGCCCGCGCGCCGCCACGGCAAGCGGCGCGGGGTCCTGCCGCAGCAAGCGATCCTGGCGTGGCGGTGCGGGGAGTGGTGGAGCGTTTTCTTGCGTTCGAGGGACTTCTTGGCAGCTTCTCTCTTCTTGCGCGGGCGCCGGACGCGGCAGGTCGCGCCGAGGGGCCGTGCGCCTTGGCGCCAGGGCACCGTCTTGGGGAAGAGGAGGTGGAGGCGCTCCATGGGCCACGCCACCCGCAGCTGGTGGATGGCGAGGCAGCGAGAGGGACGGCGCAGGGGAGCCCCCTGCGGCACTGACAAGCTCGGCGATGCGGTCGAGCCAGTCTTCGTAGAGGTCGTCGACGGGACGGTAGCGCAGGAGCTCACGCGCCATGCACAGAGCGGCTTGTGCGTCCACGGGAGCGCGACGAGCGTGGGATGACGAACCGGCTGGGGTCAGCGATGGAGTGGCGGTGCGGCCGTCCCGCCGCACCGAGGGGTGCAGCGAGGATGCTTGCTGCTCGTTCCCCGCCGGGCCAGTGGCGGCGTTGGTGGCAGGCGACGGAGAACGACGGGGTGGCCCACCGACGGGAGCCGTCCGAGCGAAACGGGTGGCGAGGGCAGCCTGGCGCTCAGCGCGAGCGCGGCGTGCGTCCGCCTTGGAGACGATGAAGCGACGGGACGCGGAGCGTCGGAAAGGAAGTTTCGGTGCACCCCTACCTGGCGCGCCAAATGTCGGATCTCGGGTTCCAGCAAAACCCTTAAGGTTCGACCTCTGGGGTGCGCGCGGAGTTCTCCCCCTGCCGATCCACGTCCTAGCTTCTCTAAGATCTCAAGGGCTAACTCGACGAACTCACAACACAAAGAACACAAGATTTATACTGGTTGGTGGTGGATTGCCTCTCGGGCTGAGGATGAATAGTTACAAGGGGAAGAACAGCCTCCTGAGGTTGAGGTGTTCTTGTGCTCTGTGTGTGGGTGAGGATTGGCTCAAGATCAGATGCCTGAGGCCTAGTTGCCTCCTACTGTGGTGGTTAGTCCTATTTATAGCGGCCCTGGTCCTCTTCCCAAATATTGAGCGGGAAGGGAGCCAACAACGGCCAATTTGAAAGGGGACAGCTAGTACAGCTTATCCTGACAAAAGTAGTCTTCGCCTGCCAAAGGCTCTGGTGGTGACGTCGCCTTGGGCTCCATGGTGACCTCCGTCTTGCCGTCCTGCTGGTCTTGGTCTCGTTGCACTGATATAGAAACATTTGCTTGACACCTCGGTACTCCGCGCCTGCGCTTGCCCCCTTAGCACCAAAGAGGAGACAAGTACACTGTGCGCGCTAGCGCCCGCTGTCGGTGTCAAAACCGGCGGATCTCGGGTAGGGGGTCCCGAACTGTGCGTCTAGGATCGATGGTAACAGGAGACGGGGGACATGATGTTTACCCAGGTTCGGGCCCTCTCTATGGAGGTAATACCCTACTTCCTGCTTGATTGATCTTGATGAATATGAGTGTTACAAGAGTTGATCTACCACGAGATCGTAGTGGCTAAACCCTAGAAGTCTAGCCTATGAGTATATGGTAATGAATCTGTCCTATCTGGACTATGCTCTCCGGTTTGTATAGACACCGGAGAGATCTAGGGTTACATGAGGTAGGTTACCTAAGAGGGAATCTTCATAGTCGATCGCCTAGCTTGCATTCCATGCCAAGCAGAGTCCAATCCGGACACGGGTATAGTCTTCAGCCTTCGTGTCTTCATAGCCCATCAGTCCGGCCCATGGATAACAGGCCGGACGCCCGAGGACCCCTTAATCCTGGACTCCCTCAGTAGCCCCTGAACCTGGCTTCAATGACGAGGAGTCCGGCACGCAGATTTTCTTCGGCATTGCAAGGCGGGTTCCCCTTCTTCCAAACTCCAGGATAATCTTCGGATGTGATGATTGTATCCAGACCTGTGTATATAATTGCAGAAAATACAATACTCCACGAGTCCAATCTGCTGACAACTGTTTGTGACATTGCATCACGCCTGCTCGGTTATTATTTCCAACCATTGGCTAACCCGTCGCCCCACGTCTCGGGAAGCGGTTTTATTGGCACGTCTTGTCAAAGCAGAGATCGTGTCCCCTTATTCACGGGATTTTCAATAATGTTGGTACAGGTAACCCAACCGTCCCCTGGGTACAACTCTTTGAGGATAGGTAAGTTTTTCAAGACCCAGGAGGGGATGCTCGGTATTCTGGGCCTTTGTATAGGGACCCGGGCTCGTCCTTCTCTTCTGCACTTGCTTCTTCCTCGATCCCAGCCGCCTCGAGTTCCAATCACCACCAGCCCCAATCATGTCCGGGTCCAGCCGTTCAGGCCGGTGGGTGGCTTCTTCCATCACGGAGGAGGATATCGTGCAGCTCCGCATAGCGAGGTACCTGACCCCAGAAATCCTTCATCGGTCCCTGCCGAGGGGCAGATTATTCCCACCCCCAAATCCGGCGAGAGGGTAGTATTTGTGTCCCACTTCCTCCATGGGTTAGGGTTCGCGCTTAACCCCTTTGTCCGGGGGCTCATGTTCTACTATGGGCTAGATTTTCATGACCTGGCCTCGGACGCTATTCTTCTTATCTCGGCATTCATCGTCACGTGTGAGGCCTTCCTCCGAACTCCTCCGCACTTTGGTTTGTGGCTCAAGACCTTTGGCGTGAGACGGCGGGTGGCGGAGGAGGAGCAGTCAGAGTGCGGCAGCGTTACAATAAGCAAACTTGCTAGCGCGGTTTGGTTTGAAGGATCTTTCGCCGAGTCTTCCGACCTATGGCAGCAGGGTGGTTTTATGTCAACGAGCCGGGGGGCTCCAAGTGGGTGGCTACGCCTGCTTTCTGACCCGGCCCTCCAATTCAACTTGCTTCATGGAGCAACAAGGGATTGGACTGGGGATCCATTAATGAGGTGCAGACTCTGCAAAGTCGCATCCGAAGCCTTACCAAGAGAGGCATCAAACTTGTGAATGTCGTTCAAGTATTGCTAGTCCGCCGGATCCTGCCGTGTCAGCGGCGGCCTATCCGTATGTGGGAGTTTAATCCAGAAGGGCGGCGGACTCTTCGGCACTTCTTCGGCGCTACGCATGAAGGGATGTGGATATTATATTTCGGGGAGCGAGAGCAATGGCCGGACACCACCGAAGACGTTGGCTTTGACTGCACTCATCCGGACACTCCGGTGAGCATTCAATCTCCGAACACCTTTCATTCAAGCATCTTTTGACAAGGCGCTGAATGACCCGTCCTTATATAGGACTGGATAAAGAAAGCGGTGCTGATCTGGTGTCCGGCGCCCCTTCTCGAAGATCCCGCGTCCACCCTGCTGACGCGGATGTTAATTCCGACACCGTACTAGGTGTCCGCAGAGGGGGGTGAGAGCGGGGAGCCCAAAGGAGATGCCTGCCACGGCAAGAAGCGGGCCGCCTCTGGAGGCCAGGAGGGGAAACCTTCCAAGAAAAGAAAAATGCCATCGTCGGACGGCTTGAGCCAGGCAAGCGATGTCGATGTATAGCTTGATGATGAAGACGAACCTCCGGCCAGACTGTAAGTGAAGCGGGGTACTTTAACCATACCTCATTCTTTTCTTATTACTGAGGTAGTTTTCTGACATATGCATGTCCTCGCAGGTTAACGCTTGGTGTTTCTCAATCGTCCTCCTCCTCGGGGGACCTTCTTCCAGAGATGATGGAGAGTGACACGCCTTCTCCGGCCTCCTCGCCCAATAGGGCGGATGATCTTGAGGTGTCGTCCCGAAGGGCTCCTCCCGACCGGCAAGTAGCATAGGAAACGAGGAAGGCGTTACCCGAAGGTGGTGCCTCTGTCACTCCGGGTTCGGGGGTCAAGGATGACAGCCCCGAACTGTCCAGTTTACAACCGGAGACGATTCTGGAGGCAGGTGAGCGGATTCCTTTAAAGGAATGTCGTGCTCCGGCAACGGTGTCCGAAGACCCAGGAGTGCCGGAGACGCTGATGGACATGCTGCGACAAGCGTCCATTTCAGAGAAGCACCGTGCCTTAATGGCTACGGTGGTCGAAAAGATTCTCTCCGCGAAGAGCGGGTTGAGTGAGGCCTTCATGAGCCTTCTAAGGGGTTTTGAGGTTTGTGATGCAATTTTGTCAATAGAATATTATTGACTGAATGCACCTGTTGTATATGCAGTAGCCCCTGAGACTCGGATTGCTTTCCAAAGGAAGCAATCGGAGGATCGAAAGATATGCTCAGGTTTTAACCTTGATTTTACTTGGAATACAGGCTGCCTCCCCTCCCGCGGCTACCCGAAATACGGAAGCGGCCGAACTGCAGCGAAAGCTGGACATCGCTGAGGATGACATTGCATTGATCAACAGGCATCTTGACGACTCGCAAGGTATATATTTTGAGCATTCCTTACACCAAAGTGCTTTTAATTTAAATCTGACTCTGAAAAGAGTTTGACATAAAATGTGCATCAATGCAGATGGTGCTGCCGCTGTGGAAGCCCTTCGGGCGGAGCTGGCCCGGGCCAAGGAGCAGGCCCGGTTTAGTAATGCGGCTGCCGAAAAGGCGTCGGCTGAATTGAAGGCCGAACAAACCGCGCGGCGCCAGGACAAGGAGGCCATGTCCACCACGGCGCGCGAGTTAGAGAATGCGGCTAACCGCTGTAAACTTCTGGAGAAGGAAAATGAAGCCAAAACGGCTGAACTTGACAAGGCCTTACGAGAGGCGAGAGAGGCACGGTCTGAATCCAGAGCAACCCGTGAGGAGATCGGGCAAGCTGTGGAGATAGTGGCTGGCAAGCCCTTTTTGCCGCAGGCTAAGTTCGGTGATCCGAACTATGCTCAGCTTAACCAAATATGGAGTTCTCTGGACAGATTTTTAGACTTGCCGAAGAGTTCTTTCGATGCGGCGCAGTTTTATCAGGCGCAAGAGGGGTATGCAACGGAGAAGCTTTTCTGGTCGCAATTCGGCGCGTCGAGGCGCCCTCTATTGCTGAATGAACAGATGCCCCAGTGGGCCGAGCTGCATAGGATATCCGGCGCTGCCATGAAGAACGTCGTAGTCCATTTGTGGCCAACTTAACGTGTTCCGAGTAGTTACTTCGGTCTGGTGCAGTGGCTTGCTGACGCGGTTCCACGTTCAACGCTATGAAGCGGTCGTCGTGCATTGAAGGTGCACGGATGGCTTTCGCCCGAGTGAAGACATTCTGGAGGAAGATGAAGGCCATCGATATTGCGACGAAGAGTCCACCCAAAGGCAAGGACCGTCCAGAACCGGAGCATTATTTTGGAGACGTCCTAGAGGCCGCCCGCTTGATAGAGGGCCAGTGCTCGAAAGACATAATGTTCAAGTGATGTGTACAAGGGTTGTAACAGACAACTTTATAGTTAATCTATTTGCATGTTTTGCTCAAAATCTTGTGTTCCTCCTGTGCGGCCGTTTTAATGTAATCTGAAAGTTTTCCAGTCGTCGGCTTCAGCCCCCTCGTAGGAAATACTGGGGTGTTCGGAAAGGCATTGAATCACTCTTTATCCAACGTCTTGGTCCATTAAGGAGGTGATAATGCGGCGAACCAGGCAATCGGACTATAGGGCGTTAACACTTTCACTTAGCCATAGGAGTTTTATGGTGGGGCTACGACATAGCCCCTGGTATGTATGCGGCGTATTATAATATAATGCCTTACATGTTTTGATCTAAGAAAGATCCTTTGTTTAACACGGAGAATCGCTAAGGATTCGAATAAGTTGTCAAGTGGTTGAACAGCTCTCGCCGCATCATGACAGTCAGTTTTCGGCTTTCTCTACTGAGGTGGTCATCCGGTCAAAGCCAGGGCACAATCGCAATAGTTCTCCCTTTACTACCCTAGCTGATAGAGCGGAATGTAGGGTAGCAAGCACAGGAGCCGGGCACCCAACTATTGACCAAAGACAATGATTCAGAGCTGATGCATATAAGGCCAAACTTGCAACGCCGAAGTATGCTATAAAGCTGTTCGGACTTAGATTGGCGACTCGTTTGTTCCCATACCGAGCCCCTGGCAAGTTATGCCAAGGTGTGTTTTGTAATACAGCCGTTACGGCCGCACTCATTGTAGGAAGAGTGTGGAAGATTAGTTCGGATATAATTTACTGGGAGTAGAGCAATAAGCCAGTGATAAATTCATATATAAAAAGGAAAAAACCACAACCCGGCTATTTGACATGCTCGGGGTCGGGGATGGAGGAAAAAAGGCATAGTAGAGGCTCAAAATAAAGAGTGCGGTCTACAAAAGCTATTTTGGACCTCCTGTCGCACGTCTGCGCCGCCCGTCCTCTGGGGGGGAGTCCTTAACGGAAGTAACCCCCTTAGGTGAGTGTACGGATCCGAACTCCGATATAGTCCGTTGTATGTGCTGTTCTGTTGGTCACCTGTTTATAATAAAGAAAAGTAAAGAAAATGGATAAAAAACGTTACGGGAATGCTTGCACGGTTGTCCGTATTGTGCTTCCGCCGATGCCCATGGTATCTTGAGCGCGTAGTGGTGTACGCGTGTTGTAAATCCTACCAGCATAGTGGGTGGGTGGCGGAAGCCGAATTGCTATTTCCGCTCCGGTAGTGGTCGAACGTTGGAGGGAAACTGCTTCTGGTCCCTGGTGTTCGGCTGGCGAGCCGCGCCGTCATCTTTATCGCTTGGTGGCCTTCTCCCCTTGTATTCAGCGTTAAGCTTGCCTGCCTGCTTAAAGACCCAACAGTTTCTGTTGGTATGATTAGCTGGCTTATCAGGGTGGCCGTGAATCTGACAAGGTCGGTCCAGTATCCTGTCAAGGGCGGATGGTCCGTCCTGTTTGGCCTTAAATAGCTTCTTCCGTTGACCGGGTTTCGGATTGTGAAATCTGGTGTTGACCGCTGTGTCGCGTAATCTTTCATTATTGCTGCGACTGTTGTGCTCATTTGGTCGTGGCTTGCCGTTGCTGTCTCGGATTTCGGAAGTGCCCGGGTCGTTGGCGTTGTTGCTTTTACGAGCGAGCCAGTTGTCTTCTCCCGCACAAAAGCGAGTCATTAGAGCACTATCATGGATTTAGGTCCTTCCTGGCTGAGGTGACGCGCTAGCCATTCATCACGGACACTATGTTTGAAGGCCGCAAGGGCTTCTGCGTCCGGACAGTCGGCAATTTGGTTCTTTTTGACTAAGAACCTAGTCCAGAGTTCCCTGGCTGACTCGCCGGGCTGTTGGACAATATGACTTAAGTCATCGACATCCGGTGGCCGAACATATGTTCCTTGGAAGTTGCCACGAAAGGCGTCTTCCAAATCTTCCCAGCTGCCAATAGAGTTTTCTGGCAAACAGTTTAGCCAGTACCGTGCTGGCCCCTTAAGCTTGAGAGGCAGGTATTTAATGGCATGAAGGTTATCTCCGCGAGCCAGGTGGATATGGAGGAGGTAGTCCTCGAGCCATACTGCGGGGTCTGTTGTTCCATCATATGATTCGATGTTGATGGGTTTAAGCCCGTCCAGAAATTCATGCTCCATTACTTCGTCGGTGAAGCAAAGCGGGTGTGCGGCTCCTCTGTATTGGGCCACACTGTGAAGCACCTCCATTGGATGCCGATGGCGGCTTCGGGCGTGGTTGGCTCTGTTAAGTCCGGCTGATGGAGCATCATCGCCGGTTGGGTCATATCTCCGCAATCTGTACGTCGACCTTGTCTGTCCTGCTCCGCCCACTAAGCTTTGGCGGATATCATGATTGTTTTCCCGAACCGTCTTGTTCTTACGGCCGGATTGGTTAGTATGTTGTTCTTCTTGGGTTGCTGCTTTATCCGGACCGAACTATGGTCGATTTGCCGTATAGTTCAATGGTGGAACAGGCTCTAGCGCCTTGCCATCATGTGGAGGGAGCCATCTACTATAGGGGTGGCTTTCGTCTGGGCCGCTGAGGCCGTTTTCTTCGGTGGCCAGGACCTCGGTCCATCTATCATTGAGCAAATCTTGGCTTGCTTAAAGCTGCATCTGCTTCTTTCTTAGGCTCCTTGCAGTGGCTATAAGCCGACGTTTAAAGCGCTCCTGCTCGAGAGGTTCCTCAGGCACGATAAAATCCTCGTTGCCGAGGATCTCCTCTTCCTCGGAGAGTGGGACATAATTACTGTCCTTCGAGTCTTCGTATGTGGCCTGTTGATCAGAGCTATCTTGCCTGCTTTCCTCTTCGGATTCTGCCTCAGCAGGGTCTTCATTGTCCAGAACGTTGTCTTTAGTAGTGCTTTCACTTGGGCGATGTGGCCGTGAGAGCCGGAGTTCGGACTGTATGCTAGAAGGTTTATTCTCGACGGTATTCTCCTTGTTGTTGAGATCGTTGTCAGGTGTGTCTATCATACACACGTGATACCAGGAAGTGCCATTCCGTGTCTGGCGGGTGTAAAGCTCTGGCTCTGCCCCTCATCATCGTCCAGACCGTCGATGTCTTCGGAGCGGGGGTCAGGCGTGTTGGTTGAGTCTTCAACGGTGGCTATGGAGTGGGTGACGGGTGGGGAACGAAACTCCTCATCGTCCGCCTCTAGCTCGAACTGAACATAGTTCGGCTGTGAATCTTCCTCCAAGGACAATTTCTTCAAAGAGTTTAGTACGTCACCCAAAGGCGAATGCTGGAAGATGTCTGCGGCGCTAAATTCGAGAATCGATAACCGATCCAGCTCGGTGTCCGTAGGCGCATCTGGACCGGAACGTATGGCCGGATACGAGTCCGGAGTTCCATTGACGCAAGCATTGGAGGACGTCGAGCCCGTGTGCGGCTCCAGCGCCGTAGGCTTCGTGTCCTTGGAGGGCGTGATCTGCTTCGGTTCTGAAGCCATTGCAGCAACATGATCCATCTCCTGGACGGAGTCCGATAACAGATTTAAGTCATGTTCATCGGAGCACAGGGAAGCAACTGTCGCGGTCTTGAATCCACTGAAGATCAAGTCTCCACGGATATCTGCGACATAGTTTAGGCTTCCAACTCTGACCTGGTGGCCAGGGGCGTAGCTATCGATCTGCTCCAGACGGCCAAGCGGGTTGGCCCGTAGCACGAAGAAGCCGGACACAAAGATTTGTCCTGGGCGTCATTACTGACGATCGAAGGGGCCATCGAATCTTTTCGTCGACAGCACAATGGAACTCTCAATTAAAGCACTAATGTCGGTGTCAAAACCGGCGGATCTCGGGTAGGGGGTCCCGAACTGTGCGTCTAGGATCGATGGTAACAGGAGACGGGGGATGTCGGAGTAAATGGTCACGGGTAGCCTAACCAACTACCCCTGGTTCTTGGGAAAAATTATCAGGCCTTTGGGCCTCCAAACGCTCCAAGCATTGGACCCCCTTTCTTGGCCGGCTACCTCTGAAGCCGACTCACGGAAGGCGGCCCAGCCTCAAGTGACCTCCATCCCCAAGACAACCGCGGGGTGGCCGACTCCAAGAAGCCGGCTTCAAAGAGCGCCGACTCCAAGAAGCCGGCCGAGACCACAACCACCAAAGCTACTCCCACATAATGGTGACAAGACGGGGTGTGGCCACAGTGCGGCCCACTACCCCCGAAGCCCGAGGCGGGCATGGCTACAGGAGGCCGCACGGGACGGCTGCTTCCCGTGCGGCTCGGCACTGTAGCCATGCTAGCCTCAACGTCATCCACGACAGACTCCCATACGGCCCACGGGCGGTGGGCCTCTTCAGCCAGAGAGAGGCGTGAAGGCGGCCCGGCCTTTCCCAGTCGGTCAAGGGCGTAGCCGGCCCCCAGAAGCCGGCTACTCCCTTCCTCGAAGCAGGAGCCCCCTTAAGGAGACAAGACGAGGTAAGGCTACAGTGAGAGCCCCCGAGGCGGCCCACTGTAGCCACGCTTACCTCGACAAAGCCCCCGTCATCAGAGGCGAGGCTACAGTAAGCAGCCGCCGACAAGACCCTAGGCGGTGGGGCCGGCCTGTCGACCAAGAAGCCGGCAGCCGGCGGGACCCACCAGTCGGCGGGACCCAACAGCCGGCGGAGAAGCCGGCGAGCGTAGACACTGACGGCTGGGACCAGTGCCCAGCCGGATTACCATTGTACCCCCGGGGGGTAGGCCTATATAAACCCCCCGGAGCACCCATGCAAAGGGTTGGCTTCTAAGCATAGCACACACACCATAGACAGAGAGAAGAGAGAGCTAGCCTTGTTCTTCTTCTCCCTTGAACCTAACAGCTCTAGGAGCGATTGTAGCTACTTTCACCGATCTAGTGATCATGCGGAGACCCCGCAGAGCAGGACTAGGGGTGTTATCTCCACGGAGAGCCCCGAACCTGGGTAAGATCCGCCGGCGAGCATGTCTTCGCCTCATCCCGTTTCTAGGCACCGGCGACGTCTTATTGGCACCCACAATGATAAGCCATCCGTTGGCATATGTCGCACCAACCACCCGACATTTGGCGCCCACCGTGGGGCCAGGTGCACCGTCGTTCGAAGACCTGTTCTAGACGGGAACCCTCTTCGTCCCCCGCGAGCGCAGCCAGCCTGCTGCGCCCGATGGCGTTTGCCTCGACGCACTGCAAGGCGTCGGCGACGCCTGCGCAGCAAGCCGCCTCGCCGATCTGCTCGGTGAGACTCGCATCTCCGACGAGCATGCGTCCGACGCAGGCACGGACTACCCCGAGAGCCGCCTCGTCAGCCTCCTCGACCAGCTTCACGTCTCCAGCGATCCTGCTGCAGATGTGGAGTCGGTCGGCTCCACCGACCCGATGCTTGTCGACTCCGACACCGCATCGCTTGACGCCTACCCCTCCGACGTGGTGGTCTTCGACGACCCCCTCCCACGAGCCGACAGCGGCAGCGACGCTATCACCGAAGTGCTGGTCATCAGCCACGTCGCCAACTCGGGCGAGAACGCCCACGATGCCCTACAAGCGGCAATGCACGACCTCTCCGTCCCCATCCCGGCCGATGCCGACGCCCAGACCTTGGAGGCACGCCGCCTCACCCTCATCGCGGAGGGCGAGAAGATAGCCTCCATGAGACGCCTCACCGAGGCTCACCAGCGCGAAGTCGACCGCGCCGCCTTCGGTACGCCGCCGCCTAGCGGCCCGAGCCGAGCCGGCTTCGTCCAGAAGCGCGGCGCGGCCGTCGCCAGCATGCTGGGGGCAGATTACCCCGTCTACGCCACCCCGCTCGAGAATTTGCGAGCCGCCCAGGCGGCCGCAGAAGAGCTCAATGGGCTGGGAGCCGACGAGCTCCCCTACATGACAAGACGGATCCAGCAGCTGATCGACGCGGCTGCAGAACGGCATGAAGCCGGCGCCCGTGCTGATAGCCATCCCCCGCGCCAGGAGCACGCCGCGACGTCCCACTCGCCGACTGCGAGCGACGCACGCCAGAAGAAAGACAAGGAGCCGGCTGCCAGCCGCAGCCGGACTCGCATCACCATCGAGCGCGATGTGGAGGGCCGCCCTCGAGCAGTAGAGCACCAAGGAAATCTGCCCCCTCCTCTGCCTCGAAGAGAAAGACGCCTCACTCCGCCGCCTATCACACACCCGACTCTTGGCGACCGACTCGGCCGCCGAGAAGGAGTCGGCGAGAACGACGCCCGCCACAGGATCGACCGCCTTGCTCGATCCTTGGCGTTAGAAGAAGAAGACGATGTCGGCCCGCCATGCTTTGGCCCCCGCATCCGCGACGAGCCCTTCCCCAAAGGGTTCTCGCTCTCCAGAGACACGCCCAAGTACAACGGCTCAGTGAAGCCGGAAGATTGGCTCATCGACTACTCCACAGCCGTCAGCATAGCCAACGGCAATCGACGCGTCGCCGTGAAGTACATCCCCCTCATGCTGCAGGGCACGGCGCGCACATGGCTCAACAGCCTCAAGCCCTACAGCATCAACAGTTGGCTGGACTTCACAGAAGTCTTCGTCCGCAACTTCACTAGCACCTACAAGCGGCCTCCCAAGCCTCGCCAGCTCTCCCTCTGCGTCCAAGGGCCCAACGAGTCGACCCGCGACTACGTCACGCGGTGGGCCGAGCTCCGCAACTCCTGCGAGGGGGTGCATGAGGTCCAGGCCATCGAGTACTTCACCGCCGGGTGCCGAGAGGGCACCCTCCTCAAGCACCGACTCCTCTGCGACGAGCCGGCTACCCTCGACGAGTTACTGGTCATCGCTGACAAGTACGCCACAGCCGACTCCTCAATGAAGACCGAGCTGCGAGTAGACGCCTCGGGGAAGGTGATTGCTCCGGCTCCCAAGACGCCGGCTGGCGACCCTAATCGGCGCCCCTACCAGAACGACCACAAGCGCAAGGGCCCCATGCCGACTTCCTCCAGTCGGCAAGTGGCCACCGTTGAAGATGAGCAGCCCGAAGAACGGCCCGCTCCCAAGAAGAAGGGTGGCCGGTCGCCTTGGCAGCCGGCTTTCTCCTACGAGCAGGCTCTTGATGCCCCCTGCAAATTCCACTGCGGCGCGAAGCCGTCCAACCACACAACCAGGAAATGCCATTGGCTCACCCGCATCACCAAGGGCGAGGGGATGCTGCCGCCTCCGCCTCCCGGCCCGCCGCCTCCAGCCCCCCAGCAGCCGGCGGCTCGGCCGACAGTCGGCGCCATCCAAGACGAATTCCCCGAAGAGCATGCCGCCTACGTCGTCTTCACCAGTCAAGCCGACAACAAGCGCAGCCGACGCCGACAGCATCAAGAAGTGAATGCAGTCGCCTCCAGCACCCCCGAGTTCATGCACTGGTCAGAGAAGCCGATCAGCTGGAGCCAGGCTGACCATCCAGAGGTGATGCCTTTGCCTGGCTCCTATGCAATGGTCTTGGACGTCACCCTCGCGACGGAGAGGCGAGCAGCCAGATTTCCCGCATCCTGATAGACGGCGGAAGCAGTATCAACATATTGTACCGCGATACCATGGAGAAGCTGAACATCAAAGCAAAGCAGCTCATGCCGTGCTGCACCGTCTTCCATGGTATCGTCCCCGGCCTGTCTTGCTCTCCAATCGGCAAGATCAAAATGGATGTTCTCTTCGGAGACAAAGATCATTTCCGCCGGGAAGCAATATGGTTTGAGGTAGTGGATTTGGAGAGGCCCTATCATGCACTGCTTGGCCAACCTGCTTTGGCCAAGTTCATGGCTGTGCCCCACTACGCCTACCTGAAGATGAAGATGCCGAGCTCGAAGGGGATCATCACGGTAGCCGGCGACTACAAGAAGTCCATCGAGTGCGCCATGGCCAGTAGCCGGCTGGCCGAGTCCCTCGTGGTGGCAGAAGAGAAGAAGATGTTGGAACGGGTTGTGGCCATGGCCGGCAAGCAGCCGGCCCTGTCCCCCAACCCCAAAGATGGTGATGTGCAGGGCTCCTTCCAGCCTGCCAAAGAGACAAAGAAGATACCTCTGGACCCGGAGAACCCGGAGAGGTTCGCTGTCATTGGAGCGAACTTGGACAGTAAATAGGAAGGCGAGCTCGTCGACTTCCTCCGTGAGAATCAAGACATCTTTGCATGGTCCCCAAAGGACATGCCGGGTGTCCCGAAGGATTTCGCCGAGCACAAATTACATGTCCGAGCTGATGCGAAACCGGTCAAGCAACCCCTTCGCCGACTGTCCGAAGAGAAGCGAAGAATTGTGGGAGAAGAGATAGCCCGGCTCCTTGCCGCTGGCTTTATCAGGGAAGTATTCTTCCCAGAATGGCTAGCCAACCCAGTTCTGGTTCTGAAGAAGAATAACAAGTGGCGTATGTGTATAGACTACACCAGTTTGAACAAGGCCTGCCCAAAGGATCCGTTTGCTCTGCCGCGGATTGACCAAGTAATAGACTCCATAGCCGGATGCGAGCTGTTAAGTTTTTTGGATGCATACTCAGGGTACCATCAGATCAAGTTGGACCCGGCTGACCGCCTGAAGACTGCCTTCATCACACCCTTTGGAGCTTTCTGCTACCTGACAATGACATTCGGCTTGAGAAATGCCGGTGCCACTTTTCAGCGTTGCATGCAGAAATGCCTCTTGAAAGAACTCGGCAGAAATGCCCACGTCTATGTAGACGACATTGTGGTGAAGACAGAGAAGCGCAGTACCTTGCTGGAAGACCTGAAAGAAACATTCGCCAACTTGCGCCGATTCCAAATCAAGCTCAATCCTGAGAAGTGCGTGTTCGGAGTGCCAGCCGGCCAGCTGTTGGGCTTCCTGGTCTCTGAGCGCGGCATCGAATGCAACCCCGTCAAGATCAAGGCCATCGAGAGGATGGAGATTCCCACCAAGCTGCGAGATGTGCAGAAGTTCACTGGCTGTTTAGCCTCCCTGAATCGTTTTATCAGCCGACTAGGAGAGAAGGCTCTCCCCCTGTACCGACTCATGAAGAAGTCCACTCACTTCGAGTGGAATGATCAAGCCGACCAAGCCTTCCATGAGTTGAAGAAAATGCTGACCACTCCGCCTGTCCTGGCTGCGCCGATTGAAAAGGAGCCCATGCTCCTCTACATCGCCGCGACTAGCCGAGTCGTCAGCACTGTTGTTGTGGTCCAGCGCCCGGAGGAAGGCCGAGCCCAGCTAGTCCAGAGGCCGGTGTACTATCTCAGCGAAGTGCTATCCAGCTCTAAGCAAAACTACCCGCACTACCAGAAGATGTGCTATGGGGTGTACTTCGCTGCCAAGAAACTGAAGCCCTACTTCCAAGAGCACCCCATCACGGTCGTGTGCACTGCTCCGCTCGCCGAGATCATAGGCAGCCGGCATGCATCCGGCCGGGTGGCCAAATGGGCCATTGCATTGGCACCCTACACAATCTTCTATCAACCCCGCACCGCCATCAAGTCGCAAGCATTGGCCGACTTCCTCGTCGACTGGGCCGAGACCCAGTACCTACCGCCGGCTCCCGACTCTACCCATTGGCGGATGCACTTTGACGGGTCCAAAATGCGCACCGGTTTGGGAGCCAGCATCGTCCTCACCTCTCCCAAAGGCGACAAGCTCAAGTACACGCTGCAGATCCACTTCGCCGCCTCCAACAACGTGGCCGAGTACGAGGCGCTCATACATGGGCTCCGGCTAGCCAAAGAACTCGGCATACGCCGGATCCTGTGCTACGGCGACTCAGACTTGGTGGTCCAGCAATCGTCTGGCGACTGGGACGCCAAGGACGCGAACATGGCGAGCTATCGATTCCTCGTGCAGCAGATCAGCGGATACTTCGAGGGCTGTGAGTTCCTTCACGTGCCAAGGGCCGACAACGACCAAGCAGACGCCCTAGCACGGATCGGCTCCACCCGACAAGCCATACCGACTGGCGTCTCGCTCCAGCGCCTCCTCAAGCCGTCCATCAAAGCCGTCTCCAGAGTCGGATTCCATCTTCGTACCGCCTGCGCCAGACATAGCCGAATCCGACTGGAGAGACCCCGCAGGCGGCACGAGGACTTCAACAACGGGCCCGAGGACTGCCGTAGTCGCACCCGGCCCGGGGACTTCAGAACCCGGCCCGGGGACTGCAGCAGTCGGCCCGGGGACTGCAACGACACAAGAAGCGGTGGCCGACTCCAATTCCACGCCACCCAGCCCACCCACCCGAGTCATGGTGGCTACATTAACAGAAGAAGAAGTCACAGCTCCGTCATGGGCCCAGCCCATCCTCAAGTTCCTAGTCAGCAGAGAGCTGCCGGCTGATGAGATCTCAGCAAGACTAGTGCAACGACGAGCCACAGCATACACAATAATCAACATAGAGCTTGTGAAGAGCAGCGTCACTGGAGTCTTCCAGCGTTGTGTCGAGCCAGAAAAAGGAGTGGCAATCCTCAAAGACATCCACCAAGGCGAATGCGGCCACCACGCAGCCTCAAGATCACTCGTGGCCAAGGCTTTCCGCCACGGTTTCTTCTGGCCGACTGCCTTGGAGGATGCTAAAGAAATAGTCAAGAGCTGCAGAGGATGTCAAGTTTTTAGTTCCAAGCAACACCTGCCGGCTTCTGCACTCAAGACCATTCCCCTCACTTGGCCTTTTGCCGTCTGGGGACTGGACATGGTGGGCCCTTTCAAGACAGCCCACGGCGGCTTGACACATCTACTGGTCACGGTGGACAAGTTCACCAAGTGGATCGAAGCAAAGCCGATTAAGAAGCTGAACGGGCCGACTGCCGTGACATTCATCACCGACATCACCACTCGGTACGGCGTACCGCACAGCATCATCACCGACAACGGCACGAACTTCGCCAAGGGAGCACTGGCACGTTTCTGCGCGACGCAGGGCATCCGACTGGACCTAGCGTCCGTTTCCCACCCGCAGTCAAACGGCCAGGTCGAGCGAGCAAATGGACTCATCCTCTCCGGCATCAAGCCTCGACTAGTTGTACCACTGGAACGATCGGCCGGTTGCTGGCTCGATGAGCTGCCGGCTGTCCTTTCGAGTCTGCGAACTACACCCAACAAGTCAACCGGCTTCACTCCATTCTTCCTCGTGTACGGTGCCGAGGCTGTCATCCCAACAGACATCGAGTTCGACTCGCCTCGGATCACCATGTACACAGAGGAGGAGGCCAAGGAAGCAAGAGAAGACGGCGTCGACCTACTGGAAGAAGGCCGGCTATTAGCACTCAGCCGGTCCGCCATCTACCAGCAAGGGCTGCGTCGCTACTACAACCGCAAGGTCAAGCCAAGATCCTTCCAAGAGGGCAACCTTGTGCTCCGGCTGATCCAGCGAACAGCCGGCCAGC
Organism: Aegilops tauschii subsp. strangulata; assembly: GCF_002575655.3. Classification (NCBI taxonomy): domain Eukaryota; kingdom Viridiplantae; phylum Streptophyta; class Magnoliopsida; order Poales; family Poaceae; genus Aegilops; species Aegilops tauschii. The sequence continues at coordinate 409,214,864 of NC_053040.3, read as the reverse complement.
ACAAGCTCTCGGCCCCTTGGGAAGGCCCCTTCGTCGTCAGCAAGGCACTCGGCAACGACTCCTACTACTTGATCGACGCGCAAAAACCAAGAGCACGCAAGAGAGACAACTCCGGCAAGGAGTCAGAGCGACCATGGAACGCAAACCTCCTAAGACGATTTTACAGTTGAAAGCAGTATGTATCACGCTACCCTTTTGTATTAAGTACAAACCAACAGGCCCCCAAACAGTACTCGGGGACTGCCTTTGTTTATCTACGAATGACAAGTGTCATATCCATGAATGAATTATTACATTCGAATCGAATTCTTGTCTGGCACCGGGTTCGACTAGTCGGCCCGGGGACTGGCCGCCTCGAGCTATATTGAAAGTTCTACCTGAAGTCAGCAAAGTACTGCGCTGGCTCCCGAGTCCCCTCTTGTTAAAAGTCGCAGCTCGATGAAACGACTGTCCGACTAACAAGAGGCAAGGCAGAAAGGATGCCCACACGAAAAATGGCTACGGAACAACGAACCTATATAGCAAAGAGACGACCTCCAACCATGCCTGCCGGCTGTCAAAAACAGCCGGCTGGCTGGTTTCCTAAAAACTTAGCTTTAGTCCAGCAAAGCTAAAGTACTCCCCCCCCAATCGGCCAAGCACTCCTCCAGCTTCAGATTGCGGAGCAACTGTTGGACTGGGGAGGGCGGCATCCAAGGGAGGGCGGCAAAGGAAACAGCGGAAGGATAAAAAGTAAAGTACAAGGAAAGGCCAAATGCATGCATAAGTTATATATACACATAAAGCCCCCAACGGGTTGGCAACAGACATAAGTTCGAATACACCCAGTGGGTGGAATTGTGCAGACTTAACCAAACATTGTTCCAAAAGTAACTAGACAGGAAAACAAAAGATAGCAGACTAAGGCGCGACGCGGAGGTCGAGCTGGTCGGTGAAGGCGGCCTCGCCGGCTGAAGGGGTGGCCGCCTAGCGGGTCTCGGCTTGATCACCACCTACGGCAGGCGACGCACTCGCGCGCGACGTGGTGCTGGAGGTGCGGTCAGGCTGAGGCTGGCCGGCTGCTCCACCAGCCGGCTCGGCGTCTTCACCCTCCTCCTCCTCCTCTTCTTCACCCTCGTCGCTGGAGTCGATCTCCTCCGCCGAGTCTTCGCCGTCCGCCGGGTTCAGACCGAACCACTCCTCCGGCTGGGCGACACCGTTGTCGTCCACCTCGGGGGCGAAGACGCTGGTGTCGGTGTAGTCGGCGATTGTAGAAGCCCGCCGGATGATGGCCGGCCGTGCCGGCTCCAACTCCATGTCGGCTTGCTGCCGCCAGGTAGCCAGCTGGTCCAGGCTCAGGACGGGATACCAGGCCTTGACGAACTCCAGCGCCCGCCTGGCACCGGAGCGAGCCGCCGAGGCCTTCCAAGCTTCAAAGCGGCCGACTGCCACCTCCAGCCAGTCGGCAGTCCGACTGGGGGTGCGAGGAACCACTTGGCCGGGCCAGAGGGCGGCCAAGACTTGCGCCCCGGCTCGCTGAAGCCGGCGGAGCAGTCGGTGAGCCGGCTGGATGTGGGCCTGGATCGCCAGAAGCTGTTCCTCCAGCGAGCGGCCGGCGGTTGGCGAGATTTCAAAGCCAGCCTGCCTTCGCGCTTGACGACGGGCCTCGATGGTCTGGTTGGCGGCAGTAGAATAGCCAGGGAAATACTCTGCGCAAGAAAGAAGAAGAAAGGAAGAAAAGAACACCAAAATCAGAAAACAAGCCAAAGTGGCAGATGGCAAGAAAGGACGAAGAGGTAGGCGGCTTACCGTCAACCAGATCTTCGATCTGGCCATAGCCAGAGATCAGAGTCTGCCTGGCCATAGCCCAGCCAGCCGCCTCCGTCTCGTACTCGGCCTGGAGAGTGGCTTCGCGGTCCTGCACAGCCTTCAGAGCCGCCTTGTGGCCTTCCTCTTGGTCGGCCAACTTCTTGGCCAAGCGGTCGCGTTCCTGCACCAAGGCGGCGATCTCGGCGTCCTTGGCACGAAGGGCAGTCTGGGACTCCCCCAGCTGTGCCCTCAGACTGGCGTTGGCCGCTGTAGAGACGACAGAAGAAGAAAGAACAGTAAGAAGAAGTCGTCAAGGAAGATCCGACCCGACTGCTCAGCAGTCGGCCCGAATCTCGGGGACTACACCCAGTGGGTGCGCTGACGCGTCCCCCACATGAGACAAAGAACCAAGCACGTACCTCGGCTCTCAGTAAGGTCGGCGGTCTTCTGGGTCAGCTCCCGAGCCTGGGAGTTGAAGGCGGCCGCACGAAGATTGTGGTAGTCCTGCAAAATAGACAGAAGATCGGAGTAAGAACAAGAATAACAAAGACAAATCCTCCAAGAAATTCCAAGCCGCCTGCTCAGCAGCCGACTCGGAACTCGGGGACTACACCCAGTGGGTGCGCTGACGCGCCCCCACGGAAGAAATCAAGATCAAGAGAAGCTAGATGGGAAGACTAACCCGGATGGCCGCCCGTGTCGCGAGAAACTCATCGGTGAACTGCCTCAGCGCCGCGGCTTGGCCCTGGAGCCGGGTCCGGACGTCCTGCGCAGCCACATTCACCACGGCCGTCCCTCCGCCTGGCGTCCACCCTGAGGTTGCGCTGGCCGCCTCCGCATCCTGGGCCGACGAGCTGGAGCCCACGGCCGGCTGTGGCTCCGACGCGGCCTTCTGTGGCTCCGACACGGCCTTCCCCGCGCGCCGACTCGGCGGTGTCCGGACCGCCATCTCAGTCCTCACGGCCGGCTCGCCCCCCGCCGACTGTGTAGGCGGCTGATCAGGCCGGCCGCCTTGAGCCGCCCCAGTCGGCGGGGTCGGCACCGGCGCCCTCTCCAGGATGATGACGTCGTCGTCTCTTCCCAGCCCTGGCTAGTCGCCGCTGGCTCCTTTTGGCGAGGGCTCCATGGAACCCGGCGCCGCAACGCGCAAAGGGGTGACCATCAAGACCTCCCCCGCCGCTTCTGCAGCTGCAGCCTCCGCTTGGGCCCTGGCAGCGGCGTCGGCGAGCACCTTCGCCGCCTCCTCCTCCAGCGCCACCTGAGCGGCGGCCGCCTTCCGTGCCTCCGCCTCTCGCGCCTCCCGTTCCGCCTGCGCCTCCCGCGCGTTCCGTTCTGTCGCCTCCTGAAGATCGACCCGGGGGTCCACACGGCGGGTGGTGCTCCCAGACCCACTCGGCGACTCGACGACGGAGGCAGCAGCTGCCCGCTCAAGCGACAACGGAGCTCTGATCATTTGAAGAAAGAGACAAGGGTTCAGAAACCACCAAAGAAAAAAAAGAGTATATGAAAGAAAGTAAACTTACGCCGACATGGTCTGCGGTTCCTTCATCGCCTTGCGGAAGCGAACCGCCTTCGCGTCCGCCTCCTCCCGCCTGGTGGCGGCCGCCCCGCCCCTGGGTTTTTTCGTCCGACTGCCGAACAGACCCTCGGCGGCGCGATGCTTCTGCCCTCCGCCCCGAGCAGGCGGTGCAGCGGAGGAGCCCGCGCCACGCCCAGAAGCCGGCTGGCGGCGCAGGGCGACTTCGGCTTCGTCGTCGTCCGGCCAGTCGTCGAAGGTGACTCCGAGCCCGGAGCCGCCTGCTTCGCCGCCGGCTTGGCCGCCACCCGGCTCGATGTTGTCGTCCATGCCGGCCGCCCCCAGGTCGGGGTCCTCCAGATCGTGTTTCGTCCGGTCGGGGATGAATCGACGCTCAGTGTCTGACCCGCCAGCCGGCCGGAGAAGAGGACTCTGTCAAAAAACAAGCCAACTAAGTTAGAGTCGGCCAAGAGGAACTCGGCGACAAAGTTAAGAGAAGAAGAAGACACAGGGAGAGTATACCGTGGGCGGTGGATTGGCTCGGCTGTATGGCTCCTTGCCGAACTGCCACTCTTCGGAGAGCTTGCAGTTCGCAAGGTAGTTCACCATATAGGCGACCTCCTTGTGCGGCATGTCCTTGGTGCACATCCGGCTCGGATCGAGCTGGCCGCTCATCTGACAGATCAGATGAGGACGGCTCTGGCGCGGAAGAACCCGGCGCGTGACGAAGGCGGCCAGAAGGTCAGCCCCCGTCAAGCCCTCCGACTGGGTCATCACTCGCACTCGGGCGACGGCTGCGGACCCGGCTGGCGTCAGAGTCACGGCCCGGAAGGACCACTGGGGCCGCCTGCCCGCCGGTGGGCCGGCTATGTAAGCCGGCAGGTTGATGTAGTTGCCCCGTGGGGCGATGTTCCGCACGTAGAAGTACGACTTCTGCCATTTCTTCACCGATTGGATCAGCGGGATGACGGGGAAGGGGTTGTCGGCGACCGACCTCCGCGACGCGATGAAGGCGCCAGTCTGAGCCGGCACGCCCTGCATGCGCGTGACCAGCTTGGACTGGAAGAACTCCCCCCAGAGCTCGAGGGTGGGGAGGACGCCGAGGTAGCCCTCGCACAGGGTGACGAAGGCCGACAGCAGCACCACCGCATTCTGGGTGAGGTGGTGCGGCTGGAGCTGATAGAATTCGAGCCAGGAGTGGAAGAAGGCGCTCGCTGGAAGGCCGATGCCACGCAAGAAGTGCGAGCGAAAGACCACCCGCTCGCCCTCCTGCGGCTCCGGCGTGATTTCCTTCGCCGGCGCGAGGCGGACCTCCACCTTGTCCGCGCTGGGCAGCCGCCGCGTGTTGCGGAGGAACTCGACGTGGTCGTCGTGGACGTTGGAGCCATCCCAATCCCCGCCATACTGCTCCGTGGCGGGAGGCATGGCGAAAACAAGCACGGCGGCGGAGGAATGCGTAGTGGAAAAGCGCGGCGGCGAGGTGCTGTCGCAAGAACCGACGAGCGAAGAAGATGGTGGAGGTAGGAGGAGCGTGCGAGGGCCTCCCGCCCTCCACCTCCCCCTACTTATAGCTTCGCGAGGCAGGACCGGGGAAGCCGAACGTGGGGGGAGACGTGGGATTAACTGCACCCACTCCCCCCACGCCTCGTGATTATTGCGCATAAATGCGAGCCGAAACTACCGCACGAGACGTGCGGGCGGTTTCGGGATGTAGACAATCCGCACCTGGGCCAGGGCGCGGACGTGGCGGGCCCCTCCTTGCGGCGACGTCCCGTCACGCGCGTGGGCTGGCAGGCCTTCCGGCCAAGAAGGGCCACGTGGTTCGCAGACGGCCAGTGGCCGGCCCGCGGCCCGGTGCACGCACTGGCGGGCTCCTGCCCTCCGACTTCGGAAGATTTCGACCCAGGCGGCACACCTAACCAAGGCCGGCTCCCAGCTGCCGGCTTGCTAAGATGGGAAGTTGATCAAGCTTCTCAACTCCTACTCAACCTCAAAGCCCAATCAGCTTCGGGGACTACTGTCGGAGTAAATGGCCACGGGTAGCCTAACCAACTACCCCTGGTTATTGGGAAAAATTATCAGGCCTTTGGGCCTCCCAACGCTCCAAGCATTGGACCCCCTTTCCTGGCCGGCTACCTCTGAAGCCGACTCATGAAAGGCGGCCCAGCCTCAAGCGACCTCCATCCCCAAGACAACCGCGGGGTGGCCGACTCCAAGAAGCCAACTTCAAAGAGCGCCGACTCCAAGAAGCCGGCCGAGACCACAACCACCAAAGCTACTCCCACATAACGGTGACAAGACGGGGTGTGGCCACAGTGCGGCCCACTACCCCCGAAGCCCGAGGCGGGCATGGCTACAGGAGGCCGTACGGGACGGCCGCTTCCCGTGCGGCTCGGCACTGTAGCCATGCTAGCCTCAACGTCATCCACGACAGACTCCCGTACGGCCCACGGGCGGTGGGCCTATACAGCCAGAGAGAGGCGTGAAGGCGGCCCGGCCTTTCCTAGTCGGCCAAGGGCGTAGCCGGCCCCCAGAAGCCGGCTACTCCCTTCCTCGAAGCAGGAGCCCCATTAAGGAGACAAGACGAGGTAAGGCTACAGTGAGAGCCCCCGAGGCGGCCCACTGTAGCCACGCTTACCTCGACAAAGCCCCCGTCATCAGAGACGAGGCTACAGTAAGCAGCCGCCGACAAGACCCTAGGCGGTGGGGCCGGCCTGTCGACCAAGAAGCCGGCAGCCGGCTGGACCCACCAGTCGGCGAGACCCAACAGCCGGTGGAGAAGCCGGCGAGCGTAGACACTGACGGCTGGGACCAGTGCCCAGCCGAATTACCATTGTACCCCCGGGGGGGGGGGGGGGGGTAGGCCTATATAAACCCCCCGGAGCACCCATGCAAAGGGTTGGCTTCTAAGCATAGCACACACACCATAGATAGAGAGAAGAGAGAGCTAGCCTTGTTCTTCTTCTCCCTTGAACCTAACAGCTCTAGGAGCGACTGTAGCTACTTTCACCGATCTAGTGATCATGCGGAGACCCCGCAGAGCAGGACTAGGGGTGTTATCTCCTCGGAGAGCCCCGAACCTGGGTAAGATCCGCCGGCGAGCATGTCTTCGCCTCATCCCGTTTCCAGGCACCGGCAACGTCTTATTGGCACCCACAATGATAAGCCATCCGTTGGCATATGTCGCACCAACCACCCGACAGGGGACACGATGTTTACCCAGGTTCTGGCCCTCTTTATGGAGGTAATGCCCTACTTCCTGCTTGATTGATCTTGATGAATATGAGTGTTACAAGAGTTGATCTACCACGAGATCGTAGTGGCTAAACCCTAGAAGTCTAGCCTATGAGTATATGGTAATGAATCTGTCCTATCCGGACTATGCTCTCCGGTTTATATAGACACCAGAGAGATCTAGGGTTACATGAGGTTGGTTACATAAGAGAGAATCTTAATAGTCGATCACCTAGCTTGCCTTCCACGCCAAGTAGAGTCCAATCCGGACACGGGTATAGTCTTCAGCCTTCGTGTCTTCACAGCCCATCAGTCCGGCCCATGGATAACAGGCCGGATGCCCGAGGACCCCTTAATCCTGGACTCCCTCAACCGCCCGGTCTCGGTCGTCATGGCTCACGTCACGAGAACCTCGCGAGGTTTGCCTTGCCTTGATCTCTCCGCCCCTCGCGAGCCAACCTGGTGAGGCCGCTCCTGAGGAGGTCTTGGGTCGTCTGCCTCACGAGGCTTGGCCCCTCGCGAGGGTCTTGAATGCTTGTTGGTGAAGACGGGCCGTACGGGCCCGCTTGCAAAGCCACGCCGTGGGCCGCAGGCAGGCAAGTCTGGGGACCCCCTTTCCTAGAACACCGACAGTTTCTTCTACGGACCATGTGTGATACAATCAATAACGCAAATGATTTAACGGGAAAAATTGTGTGTGATGTACCTGTGAACGGAAACGTTTTCCTTGGAGCGACTGTGTGGGATATACATACGAACGAAAACGTTTAGCAGGGACTGATTGTGTGGGATGTACTTGCGACCGGAAACAATTTCGCTGCATAATTGTATTTTTTAGCTCTACTGTATGTATTTCCATATTTTAGCGCTCGCCGGTCGCACACGACCTCATTTTGCCGAGCGTGTGTGCCAGGAAGGCATATCCCCGACGGTTTCTGGGTCGTGTGGGAAGGACCCCCCAGTCAGTGTCAAAACCGGCGGATCTCGAGTAGGGGGTCCCGAACTGTGCGTCTAGGATCGATGGTAACAGGAGACAAGGGACACGATGTTTACCCAGGTTCGGGCCCTCTCTATGGAGGTAATACCCTACTTCCTGCTTGATTGATCTTGATGAATATGAGTGTTACAAGAGTTGATCTACCACGAGATCGTAATGGCTAAACCCTAGAAGTCTAGCCTATGAGTATATGGTAATGAGTCTGTGCTATCCGGACTATGCTCTCCGGTTTATATAGACAACGGAGAGATCTAGGGTTACATGAGGTCGGTTACATAAGAGGGAATCTTCATAGTCGGTCGCCTAGCTTGCCTTCCACGCCAAGGAGAGTCCAATCCGGACACGGGTATAGTCTTCGGCCTTCGTGTCTTCATAGCCCATTAGTCCGGCCCAATGAGTAACAGGCCGGACGCCCGAGGATCCCTTAGTCCAGGACTCCCTCACCCCCTATCGCCCACACTCACTAGGCGACGGTTGCAAGTGCTGTGGTTAAAAACCGTTTGTATAGGACCGACGTGTACCAGTGGTTATCAAGATCAACTGCTGGTTCTATCTCAACATCATTGTCTGGTTCTTTATTATTTGTTTGAGTATCCGCCCGAACCTCATCGTTATCTTTTTCATTATCAGAAGGTGAGTGTTCACTACCAGATTGAGTTTCAGCATCAGAGATAGAAACTTCATTATCATTATCAGGAGGTTTTTCTACTTCAGGTTCACTAGAGGCATGCGAAGTCCTATCATTTTCTTCTTCTTTTTCTTTTTAGAAGGACTATGTGCATCAGTGTTAACCCATTGAGAGTCTTGTTCAGTTCTTTTTGGGTGTCCTTCAGGATAAAGTGGTTCCTGAGTCATCCTACCTCCTCTAGTCATTACTCTAACAGCATGATCATTGATATTATTATTCATCTCATCTAACAACTCTCTTTGAGATTTAGCAACTCTCCGGACACGGGTATAGTCTTCGGTCTTCGTGTCTTCACAACCCATCAGTCCGGCCCAATGAGTAACAGGCCGGACGCCCGAGGAACCCTTAGTCCAGGACTCCCTCAGTAGCCCCTGAACCTGGCTTCAATGACGAGGAGTCCGGCGCGCAGATTGTCTTCAGCATTGCAAGGCTGGTTCCCCTTCTTCCGAACTCCAAGATAGTCTTCGGATGCGATGATTGTATCCGGGTATGTTATTCACCACACACAGCTGCAGAGAGAATATAAAATTTGCACGAGTCTACTTTGCTGATAGTTTTTATGATGCTACGCCTGTCCGGTTATAATTTGAACCATTTTTCATATGCCACCCCGCTTTGCAAGACGCGGTTGCTATTGGCACATCTTGTCGAAGCAGAGATCGTGTCCCCTTATTGCGGGATTCTCATCAATGCGGGCATTGGTAACCCAACCGCGCCATTTGCACAACCATTGGGAACAGGCGAGTTTAAGGCGAGTGGGAAAGCGCTTGACATTCGCGGCCTTTATAAAGGGGGTAAGGATTCCCTTCTTTCACCCACGCCATTTCTCTTCCCCAGCCCTTCCGTCCTTGAGCTCCAGCGCCCAAGCTTTAGCTTTTCCCTCGCTCGAGAAAGTACTTCGAGGATGTCCGGATCCGAAGTTGGAGGTAAGTGGATGGCCTCTTCTGTTAAGAAGAAGGATATCAAGGAGCTCCGGGAGGCTGGATATCTGGCCAAAGAGATTGCTCATCGACTCCCGGCCAAGGGACAGATCGTCCCCACTGCCGAGCCCCACGAGAGGGTTGTGTTCCTTACACATTTCGTCCACGGGCTTGGGTTCCCTCTTCAGCATTCGTCCGCGGGTTGATGTTTTACTACGGGCTGGATTTTCATGACCTAGCCCCCAACTTCATCCTCAGCATTTCGGCGTTTATCGTCGTTTGTGAGGCTTTTCTCCGCATCCCGCCTCACTTCGGCCTGTGGCTGAAGACCTTCAATGTGAGGCCGAAAGTTGTGCGGGGCCAGCAAGCAGAGTACGGAGGCGCCATGGTAGGCAAGATGCCCAATGTCACCTAGCCCGAAGGCTCATTCGCGGAGACGGTGAAGGGGTGGCAATCGGGGTGGTTTTATATCACCGAGCCACGCGACGCCAACTGGGCGGCGGGCCCCAAATTCTGATCTGGAGTCCCAATGCGGCTCAGTTCTTGGCAAGAGCGGGGCCTAACCTGGGGTCCCTTGGCTGAGCTGACAGGGCTCCAGACGTGCATCCAGAACATGATAGAGAATAAGATCAAGCCTATCACCGTAATCCAGGTTATGCTTGTTCGCCGGATCCTTCCGTGCCAATGCCGAACTTATAGTTTGTGGGAGTTCGAGCCCGCCAAGCACCAGATGCTACTGGAGCTCTTCGGCACAATGCACGAAGAAATCTGGAAGGTGCTCTTCAAGGCCGGTGAGACGCCACCGCCCACGACTGAAGACCGCAGGCTTAGCTTAAGCGTCAGCCCAATCCGGTCAGTTTCTTTAATGTTTTCAAGGAGTACCCCCTACTAGCATATTTTGAGGAAAAACTTAAGCTTCCTTCCTCTATTTTCAGGCCTGGGTTAAGTTGGCCGAGAAGATTAACTATCCGGCTCCGCTACCTGAGGACGAGGTGTTTCCATTAGTGGAGAAGATGTTGTTCCCCGCGCCTTATGAGGTGCCGGAGAAGACAGCTAAGAAGGCGGCCCAAGGGGCCAAGAAAAACCTTCGCCGGAGAAGCACTCCGGACGAAACGTCCGAAAGCGAGACTTCCTCTTCGTCTGCAGACGACAGCGATGAAGAAGAAGAAGAAAACAACTCCCCACCTGAAGCGGGGAGGAAGAAGAGAGCGGCCCCCACGAGCCCGGAGGCGGAAGCGCCTAAGAGGGTTAAAGGCTCCCTCGCGGATAACTCCGCGTGGGACGTGGACAGTAGTCCGGAACAACCTCGCCGGACCAAGCCTCGGGCCGCTTCCTAAGTACCAGAATTCGCAAAAGTCTAGCCTTCCTGGTTTGTGATATTGATATATTGTAAATTTTTGTCATGGCAGTCCGGCACGCGACGGCTCTCCGCGATCCTCAACAGAGGATTCGCTGGACACGGAGGAGATGGCTAGCATGTCTCCGCCACCTGCTCATTCCGTCTCACCCAGGGGTGATGACAAGGTGGTGTCCAAAAAGACCTTCCCAGGTCGGGGGGAGGTTCCGGAGATCATCGGGGTGACGCCCCAGGATGACTCCTCGGACGCCGGACACATGGGGGAAAAAGCCCCCATGGGGACTGGTGATGGGGCCCAAGTTCCCTTCGGACCCCAGCCGGATACCATTTCGGAAATCAAGACGGCTCTGGGGTCCAGCGAACGGCATTCCCCATAAGGAGGGAGTGTGCCTGTTCCGCCGGTGACCTCTGTCCAACCAGAGGCACCGGATAATCTGCTGGAGGCGCTACGAGGCGCCTCTATCATGGATGAACATCGTGTCCTTATGGACACGGTAATAGAGAAGGTTCAGTTCGTTAAAAACAGTCTGACCGAAGCCTGCACTAGCCTTCTAATAGGCTTTGAGGTAAGTAATGTAATTCTAAGAAAAATATCACAGTATAGACAGTAGCCCCTGATGTTCTGTTTGGTGTTCAGTAGGAAAAGCCGAACAGAGGATCAAAAATCGCAAGAGTCTAACGTGAGTTGTCTATGTGAATAAGAAGGTATTGCTGCAGGCTGCCACTTCTCAAGCTGCGGAAGTCTCCGGACTGAAGGAGAAACTAGAGCGGGCCGAGGAGGAGCTCGGCTGCGTGAAGAATCAGTTGGAGGAGAGCCAAGGTATGCAGTAACCCGTGGGTACATTTCGAAAAAATGAATAGTCCGACCGGACTTAAAGTGTCATAAACTTTGTTAGGGGCCACGACTGAGATGGCAGCCCTTAAGAAGGCGTTGGCCAAGGCTGAGGACAGAGCGGCCAAGGAACGCGTGTTGCGCGAGAAGCACGAGGCCCTGGTTGGGGAGGCGCAGCAACAGCTCCAAGGCGTGATAGAGAAATTTGAGTCCTTGGAGCGCGATTTTAAGGCGCAGGAGTCCGATTTGGTGAAGGCTCGCCAGAGCGCACAAGATACACAAGCCGAGACCCAGAGCGCCCTCCAGGAGATTCAAGTGGCCCAGAAAATTGCGGCAGGTGAGTCTTTCACCATGCCTAGAAAATATGTAGAGAAAACGTCCCTTGTACATGTCCTGAATTTTGGTTTTCTAGGGGCATTTGCAGGTCTGCTGCACAGTGTGTCAGATGCGGCCGAGCATTATAGAGCCGAGGAAGGGATGTCAACGAAGAAGCTGTTCTGGTCCCAATATCTGGGATCCGAACATCCGGTGACTTTCAGCGACCACCTAAAGCAGCTGGCCGAGCTGCATAGGTTTGTAGAGTTAGCCATGAAGGACTTTATAGTCCGGCTGTGGCCTGCCGATCCTATTCCTGGCAGCTATTTCGGACTTGTGCAGCGGCTCGTGAGTGCCTGTCCGCGGCTCGAAGCCGTGAAGCGGTCGGTGTGTATTGAAGGTGCGCGTATGGCTTTTGCCCGCGTCAAGACGCATTGGGCAAAGCTGGATGCCAAGAAGCTGATGACCGAGGGACCGCCGGAGGGCAAGGAGCATCGTCGACCCGAGCATTATTTTGATGGTGTCCTGGAGGGATCCCACCTTGCGGCGGAGCAATGTTCGAAGGATATTATATTTCCATAAGAACATGTGTATTATCTTGCCCTGTAATATGGAACAAAAGATGTTATGTAGTATAATGTTTATGATTTTAAATTTTTACCTCCTGTGCGGCCGTTTATTAAATCTGAGGGATGACCAGTCGTCGGCTTCTGCCCCCACGTAGATAGTATGGGGGTGTTCGGGATAAATCTAAACACTCTTTACTCCACATTCTGGTCCTTAAAGGAGGTGTTTAGCGCAATGAACAAGGCAATCAGACTATGCGGCCTTTACCGCCCTCACTTAGCCATAGGAGTTTGACAATGAATAAAGTTGGCGAAGCCCCTGGTATTCGGAAGGCCAAATTAGGGGCGTTATACACGCCTAATCGGGAGAACCGACTCTTCGCAAGAAGCAGAAAAAATCTCCGAAGATTTGGGACCTCCCGAACAGCTAACCAGCTCACGCCGCATCATGACAGTCAATTTTCGGCTTTCTCTAGTGAGGTGCTCATCCGTAATAACCGGGACACAATCGCAATAGTTCTCCCTTTACTACCCTAGCCGATATAGCGGAACGTAAGGTAGTAAGCACAGGAGCCGGGCAACCCAACTATTGACCAAAGACATGATTCGGAGCCGATGCATATAATGCTATAAGTTCGGGGTGCCGAACTATACTTTAAAAGTGTTCGGACTTTTGTTGCCGTGAGGCGGGGTGTAATGAAGCCCCTGGCATATTAGTACGTACCATGATGTATGCGTGCAATGAGTAATAGATACTGAGGTGAAAAACAGAAAAAATTAATTAATGAGCTGACGCCACCATTTATTCACCATTGTGATGTAATCTGTACATCGAAGCATACTTTGTACAAGTAATGCGATGAGCAAGTAAGGCTATTGAAAATGCTATAACCAAGGGCGAGCTGCATGTGGGTATTGTAAAACAAGTATGGTAATCATTTTTTAGAAGCCACCTGGGGGTTCCATTGTACACCAGAGCTCCTTGCCTCCTTGGTGTGTTCTGCAAGCGGGTCGTCCGTATAGACCTTGAAAAGAGAAGAAAACCCGTAAAAGAAAAAGTGAAAGCGTGCGAATCCCAGGGTCTACCAGGCCGTACTGTGGATCGCGAGCGAGTTGTGCCTCCGTCAGTACCCATGGGGCCTCGAGTGCGTAATTTATATGTGCGTGGTAATAATACCATTGCCTCGTCGGGGCTGAAACGGAGGCCAAATTGCTAGTTTGGCCCATGACGAGCCGAGCTGTCCTGCGGCAGTGTAGTCCGGGCCCTCTTAACGATGTCCAGGGGCTCGGCAGCCGGATTATAGTGCTGCTTGAGAAGGCCACTCTATACTTCTGCTGCTAGGGCGGCGGTGTGCTCCTCTGTACAGAGGGAGCGTTTCGTGTTTCCATTTACTGTAATGACGCCACGTGGACCTGGCATCTTGAGCTTGAGATATGCATAATGCGGCACTGTGCTGAATCTGGCGAATGTTGTTCGCCCGAGCAGTGCGTGATAGCCGCTGCGAAATGGGACTATCGAAGATTAGTTCTTCGCTTCGGAAGTTGTCCGGAGAACCGAATACTACTTCCAGCGTTATTGAGCCCGTACAACGGGCCTCTACGCCTAGTATGGCTCCTTTAAAGGTAGTCTTCGTGGGTTTGACTCGTAAGGGGTCAATGCTCATTTTATGTACTGTATCCTGATAGAACAGGTTGAGGCTGCTACCCCCGTCCATTAGGACTCGAGTCAGGTGAAATCCCTCGATGATTGGGTCGAGAACCAATGCGGCCGAACCGCCATGACGGATACTAGTTGGGTGATCTCGACGATCAAAGCTGATCGGAAATGACGACCATGGATTGAATATAGAGGCGGCTGGCTCTACCGCGTAGACGTCCCTAAGAGCTTGCTTGCGTTCCCTTTTGGGGATGTGTGTAGCGTATATCATGTTCACCGTCTTGGCGTGAGGGGGGAATTTACCTTGCTGCCGGGGCTCTCCAGTGTTCGGCTGCCGGGGCTCTTCGTCTTCGTCCTCACTTTGTGATCCCCCATCTTTGCTTCTGCTATTTACCTTGCTGGCTTGTTTCAAGACCCGGCAATCTCTATTAGTATGGTTGGCCGGTTTATCTCGGGTGCCATGTATTTGGCAGGGACGATCAAGTATGCGGTCCAAGCTGGATGGTTTTCCGTTGCTCCTTTTATAGGGCTTCTTTCGCTGGCCAGACTTTAAGCCACTGAATCCGGCATGAACTGTTGTGTCATCGGTGTTATCGCCGTTGCTTCGGCGTTTGTTTCTGTTGCGCCGGAACTTGCCGGTGCTGTTCTTGGCCTCGTAGGGGCTTGCTTCGTTGGCCGTGTTTGTACTGCGAGCCAGCCAACTATCTTCTCCCGCGCAAAAGCGGGTCATGAGTGCCGTGAGGGCTGCCATGGACCTCGGTTTTTCTTGGCCGAGGTGGCGAGCGAGCCATTCATCCCGGATGCTATGCTCAAATGCCGCTAGTGCTTCGGCATCCGGATAGTCGACGATCTGGTTCATTTTGGTTAGGAACCTAGTCCAGAATATTCTGGTTGATTCTCCGTGACTATGTGGCTTAAGTCATCGGCGTCTGGCGGCCGGACATAAGTTCCTTGGAAGTTGTCTAGGAAAGCTTCTTCCAAGTCCTCCCAGCTACCGATAGAATTTTCGGGTAGGCTATTAATCCAGTGCCGAGCTGGCCCTTTGAGCTTGAGTGGAGGTATTTAATGGCGTGGAAATCATCTCCTCGAGCCATGTGGATGTGGAGGATGAAATCCTCGATCCATACTGCGGGATCGGTTGTGCCGTCGTATGATTTGATATTGACGGGCTTGAATCCCTTGGGGAATTCGTGATCCAGTACCTCGTCTGTGAAGCAGAGAGGTTGTGCGGCACCTTTGTACCGGGCCGTGTCGCAGCGTAGTTCTGATGGAGTCTGTCTGCGACATTCGGACCGGGCATGGTTAGGTTTGTCACGTCTGAATAGGTAGCCGTCTTCGTGCCTCGAGCCATGTCCTCGCGATCCGTAGATCAATCTTGTATGTCCTGCTTTACTATCCAGGGTCTGCCGAAGGTCGTACGTATGGTCCCAAGCTGGTTTGTCCCTGTTTTTGCGAAGCGGTGGGCCTGGTTTGCCGTTCGGCCTGGTTTGCCGTTGTATCCTGACCGCGGGGTGGTCAGTCTGCTGCTCTATCCCGACCAGGTGGTGGCCGTTCTGCATTGCGTGAGGGAGGTATGGGTTCTGGTGCTTCCTCGTTGAACTGAGGTAGCAGTTTGCGTTTTGGGTAGCTCTTGGCTGGGCGCTTGAGGCCGTATTCTTTAGCTGTCAGGACATCAGTCCATCTGTCGATGAGTAGATCTTGTTCGACTTGAAGCTAATGATGTTTCTTTTTCAGGCTCCTTGCAGTCGCTATGAGCTGTAGCTTGAAGAGCTCCTGCTCGAGAGGATCCTCAGGCACGATGAAATCATCGTTGCCGAGGCTTGTCTCCTCCTCGGAGGGTGGATGATAGCTATCGTCCTCCGGGTCATCTTCTATGGCCTATTCATCGGGGTTATCCTGCTCGTTGCCGTTTTCCTCCTGTTCGGATATAGCTCCAACAGGGTCTTCGTTGTTTTCGGCGTCGATCGGAGTACTATTTTCTCCGGTGCCAGTGTTGTCGTCTTTTGAGCGGCGGGGCTTAGAACAGCGTTTCGGGCGCCGGCGCTTGGACTGCGTCTCCGAGGGTTTGTTTTTATCCGGCTCTTCTTTGTCGTCGCCAGATCCTTTAGGTGTATCAACCATGTACACGTCGTACGAAGAGGTGGCCGTACAACGTCCAGTGAATGGCGGGTCTTCGCCGTGCTCCTTGTCGGCATCGTCGTCCATACCGTCGATGTCTTCGGAGCCATAGTCAAGCACGTCGGTTAAGTCATCGACGGTGGCTATGAAGTGGGTAGCGGGTGGGAAGTAAAATTCCTCGTCATCCGCCTCTAGCTCGAACCGAACATAGTTCGGCTGCGAGTCTTCCTCCAAGGACAATTTCTTCAAAGAGTTTAGTACGTCACCCAAAGGCGAACGCTGGAAGATGTCTACGGCGCTAAATTTGAAAATTGATAACCGATCTAGCCTGGTGTCCGCGGGCGCATCTGGTCCGGAACAGGCCGGATACGAGTCCGGAGTTCCATTGATGCAAGCATTGCAGGATGTTGAGTCCGTGTGCGGCTCCAACGCCATAGGCTTCGTGTCCTCGGAGGGCGCGATCTGCTTCGGTTCCGAAGCCGTTGCAGCAACAGGATCCATCTCCTGGACGTAGTCCGATAACTGATTTAAGTTATGTTCATCGGAGCACGGGAAGCAACTGCCGCGGTCTCGAATCCATTGAAGATCAAGTCTCCACGGATGTCCGCGACGTAGTTTGGGCTTCCAAATCTAACCTGGTGGCCAGGGATGTAGCTATCGATCTTCTCCAGACGGCCAAGCGAGTTGGCCCGCTGTATGAAGCCGCCAAACACAAAGATTTGTCCGGGGGGAAAGGTTTCTCCCTGGACGGTATGATTACTGACGATCGAAGGGGCCATCGAGTCCTTTTGTCGACGGCACAGTGGAACTCTCAATGAAAGCACGAATGTCGGTGTCAAAACCGGCGGATGTCGGGTAGGGGGTCCCGAACTGTGCGTCTAGGATCAATGGTAACATGAGACGAGGGACACGATGTTTACCCAAGTTCGGGCCCTCTCTATGGAGGTAATACCCTACTTCCTGCAATCTTGATGAATATGAGTGTTACAAGAGTTGATCTACCACGAGATCGTAATGGCTAAACCCTAGAAGTCTAGCCTATGAGTATATGGTAATGAGTCTGTGCTATCCGGACTATGCTCTCCGGTTTATATAGATAACGGAGAGATCTAGGGTTACATGAGGTCGGTTACATAAGAGGGAATCTTCATAGTCGGTCGCCTAGCTTGCCTTCCACGCCAAGGAGAGTCCAATCCGGACACGAGTATAGTCTTCGGCCTTCGTGTCTTCATAGCCCATTAGTCCGGCCCAATGAGTAACAGGCCGGACGCCCGAGGAAACCTTAGTCCAGGACTCCCTCACCCCCTATCGCCCACACTCACTAGGCGACGGTTGCATGTGCTGTCACGGCAAGGGGTTAAAAACCGTTTGTATAGGACCGACGTGTACCAGTGGTTATCAAGATCAACTGCTGGTTCTATCTCAACATCATTGTCTGGTTCTTTATTATTTGTTTGAGTATCCGCCCGAACCTCATCGTTATCTTTTTCATTATCAGAAGGTGAGTGTTCACTACCAGATTGAGTTTCAGCATCAGAGATAGAAACTTCATTATCATTATCAGGAGGTTTTTCTACTTCAGGTTCACTAGAGGCATGCAAAGTCCTATCATTTTCTTCTTCTTTTTCTTTTAGAAGGACTATCTGCATCAGTGTTAACCCATTGAGAGTCTTGTTCAGTTCTTTTTGGGTGTCCTTCAGGATAAAGTGGTTCCTGAGTCATCCTACCTCCTCTAGTCATTACTCTAACAGCATGATCATTGATATTATTATTCATCTCATCTAACAACTCTCTTTGAGATTTAGCAACTTGTTCTAACTGAGTTTGAACCATAGAAGCATGCTTCCCCACACCTCCAACATCATTTGTGATTCTAAATAACAAGTCACTCAAGCGAGCAATCATATCAGAATTGTATTTCAATTGTTTCATAACATTTGCATTGAAGTGATCTTGCTTTCTAATGTAATTTTGAAACTCATAAAGGCATTGGCTAGGGTGCATATTGTGAGGATTATCATCACCATTGAATTTCATTAGAGAATTTACCTCGACCACCTTAGGTGGTGGTGGTGTATCAAGCCCATGTATTTCTTCAATAGGAGGTAAAGTTTTTACGTCCTCAGCTTTAATACATTTTTTCTCTCATAGATTTCTTTGCCTCTTGCATATCTTTAGGACTAAGATATATACCCCTCTTCTTTGGAGTGGGTTTAGGCGGTGGTTCAGGAAGAGTCCAATCATCATAATTTTTCAATATGTTATTCAATAATTCTTCAGCTTGCCCAATTGTTCGTTCCCTGAAAACACAACCAGCACAACTATCTAGGAAATCCCTAGAAGCATCGGTTAGTCCATTATAGAAGATATCGAGTATTTCATTTTTCTTAAAAGGATGATCCGGCAAAGCATTAAGCAATTGGAGAAGCCTCCCCCAGGCTTGTGGGAGTCTCTCTTCTTCAATTTGCACAAATTTAAATATTTCCTGTAAGGCAGCTTGTTTCTTATGAGCAGGGAAATATTTTTCAGAGAAGTAATAAGTCATGTCCTGGGGACTACGCACACAACCAGGAGCAAGAGTATTGTACCAAGCTTTAGCATCACCCTTTAATGAGAACGGAAATAATTTGAGAATATAATAATAACGATTTTTTCTCATCATGAGCAAAAAGGGTGGCTATGTCATTCAACTTAGTAAGATGTGCCACAACAGTTTCAGTTTCATGACCATGGAAATGATCATATTGAACCAAAGTAATCAACTCTGGGTCGACAGAGAATTCATAATCCTTATCGTCAACAAAGATAGGTGAAGTAGCAAACTGAGGATCACATTTCATTTTAGCATTCAAAGTCTTTTCTTTATACTTGCATAATAATTTTTCTAGATCATCTTCATCTCTATCCTTACAAGCAAGAATATCCCTAGTTGCCTCCTCATCCATAACATAACCTTCCGGTACATTTGGCAATTCATATCTAGGAGGGCTAGTTCTAATAGGTGTTTCAAGATTTTAGGTTCCAAGCTCTTCATCAGTTTAAACATTCTCAAAAGCTTTAGTTCTAGCAAGTTGTTCATAGAGAAATTCACCTAGTGGCACATTATCATCAAGCGAGGTACACCATCATAAATATTGTTCATAGCAGAAGTGGCATCATCAATAACTTGCAACATATCAGGATAATAGCATGTGGTGCTGTTGCAAGTTTACTTATAACAGAAGGTGAATCAAGTGCGAAGCTAGATGGTAGTTCGTTACCTCCTCTCGTCTTAGAGGGAAAAATCTTAGTCTTACCATCCTTCAGATTCTTCATAGTGTGAATTTGATAATAATTCCAAGTGACTCAAAAATATAGCTATGCTCCCCGGCAACGGCGCCAGAAAAAGGTCTTGATAACCCACAAGTATAGGGGATCGCAACAGTTTTTGAGGGTGAGTATTCAACCCAAATTTATAGATCCGACACAACGGGAGAATATTTGCAAGTATTAGCAACTGAGTTGTCAATTCAATCACACCTAGAGATTAATTATTTGCAGCAAAGTGATCAGTAGCACATTAATATGATAGCTTTCATAATAGTGGTAGCAGCAACAGTAATGGTAACAGTGATAGTAATAGTTTTGTAGTAGTGACAATAGTAATAACAGCAGTAGTAACTTAGCAAGATCAATATGCAGGAAAATCGTAGGCATTGGATCGTCGATTTGTTGGATGATATTCATCATGTGAAGGTTACAACCTAGGGCGATGCGGCACTAGCTCCAGTTCGTAAATATAATGTAGGCATGTATTCCGTAAATAGTCATACGTGCTTATGGAAAGAACTTGCATGACATCTTTTGTCCTACCCTCCTGTGGCAGCGGGGTCCTATTGGAAACTAAGGGATATTAAGGCCTCCTTTTAATAGAGAACTGGAACAAAGCATTAACATAAGGTGAAATACATGAACTCCTCAAACTACGGTCATCACCGGGAAGTGTCCCGACAATTGTCACTCCGGGGTTGCCGGATCATAATGCGCTAGTAGGTGACTATAACTTGCAAGATCAGATCTAGAACATCGATATAATGGTGATAACATAAACGGTTCAGATCTGAAATCATGGCACCCGGGCCCAAAGTGACAAGCATTAAGCATGACAAAGTCATAGCAACATCAATCTCAGAACATAATGGATACTAGGGATCAAGCCCTAACAAAACTAACTCGATTATATGATGAATCTCATCCAACTCCTCACCGACCAGCGAGCCTACGAAGGAATTACTCACCCCCGGTGAGGAGCATCATGGAATTGGCGATGGAGAAGGGTTGGTGATGACGAAGATCGAAGATCCCCCTCTCCGAAGCCCAAAACGGACTCCAGATCTGGCCTCCCGATGAAGAACAGGAGGTGGCGGCGGCTACATCTCGTGAAACACGATAATTCTTCCTCCCTCATTTTTTTCTGGAAATATGTGATTTTATAGCGTCAGTTTCCGGGTCTGCGGGGCCACCAGGTGGGGACAACCCACCTGGGCGCACCTAGAGGGGGGCGCGCCCTGGTGGGTTGTGCCCACCTAGGTGCCCCCTCCAGTGGTTCTTGGCTCCAGAAATTCTCTTTTATTGAATAAAAATCCTCGCAAAGTTTTGTTCCAATCCAAGAATTTTATTTCTACACAAAAACAACACCATGGTAGTTCTGCTGAAAACAGCGTTAGTCCGGGTTATTTTCATTCAAATCATGCAAGTTAGAGTCCACAACAAGTGGAAAAGCGTTAGGAAAGGTAGATACGACGGAGATGTATCAGAGACAACGCACAAATCACCGAATACCTACACAAACAATCAAACAACTTGCACCCAACGCGAGAAAGGGGTTTTCAATCCCTTCACGGTTATTTGCAAAAGTGAGATCTGATAGAGATAGATAAACGACAAGGTAAATATTTTTGGTATTTTTGGTTTATAGATCGGAAAGTGAAAGATTGCAGAAATAGTAGATCGGAAACTTGTATGATGGAAAATAGTAACTTATATGATGGAAAATAGACCCGGGGGCCATTGGTTTCACTAGAGGCTTCTCACAAATTACTGTCGAGCAACTAATAGAAAAGCGCAAACTTATGACGATATGTAAGGCAATGATCATGAATATAGGCATCAGATTCGTGTCAAGTAGGTCGGAACGATACATATACTACTATTACTCCACACATCGACCGACTCCTGCCTACATCTAGAGTATTAAGTTCAAGAAGAACAGACTAACACATTAAGTAAGATGACATGATGTAGAGGAATTAACTCAAGCAATATGATGAAAACCCCATCTTTTTATCCTCGATGGAAACAATGCAATACGTGCCTTGCTGCCCCTGCTGTCACTGGGAAAGGACACTTCAAGATTGAACCGAAAGCTAAGCACTTCTCCCATTGCAAGAAAGACCAATCTAGTTGGCCAAACCAAACCTATAGTTCGAAGAGAATTACAAAGGTATCAAATCATGCATAAAAGAATTGAGAGGAGATTCAAATAATATTCATAGATAAGCTCATCATAATCCACAATTAATCAGATCTCGGCAAATACACCATAAAAAAGTATTACATCGAATAGATCTCCAAGAACATCGAGGAGTACATGGTATTGAGAATCAAAGAGAGAGAAGAAGCCATCTAGCTACTAGCTATGGACCCGTAGGTCTGTGGTAAACTACTCACGCTTCATCGGAAGGGCAATAGAGTTGATGTACAAGCCCTCCGTGATCGAATCCCCCTCCGACAGGGTGCCGGGAAAGGTCCCTAGATGAGATCTCATGGGTACGGAAGGTTGTGGCAGTGGAAAAGTGTTTTCGTGGATGCCTCTGGTGGTTTGGGGATATTTGGGAATATATAGGCGAAAGAATTAGGTCAGGAGGGTCATGAGGGGCCAACAAGGGTGGGGGGCACCCCCTACCCCCCTAGGCGCGCTCTCCGTCCTTGTGGCCACCTCGTGGCTCCTCCGACTTCATCTCCAAGTCCCCTGGTTGTCTACTGGTCCAAGAAAAATCATCGTGAAGGTTTCATTCCGTTTGGACTCCGTTTGGTATTCCTTTTCTGCGAAACTCAAAAACAAGGAAAAAACAGGAACTGGCACTAGGCTCTAGGTTAATAGGTTAGTCCCAAAAATAATATAAAATAGCATATTAATGCATGCAAAACATCCAAAACAAATAATATAATAGCATGGAACAATCAAAAATTATAGATACGTTGGAGATGTATCAAGCATCCCCAAGCTTAATTCCTGCTCGTCCTCGAGTAGGTAAATGATAAAAACAGAATTTTCAAAGTGGAATGCTACCTAACATATTTATCTGTGTAATTTTCTTTACTGTGGCATGAATGTTCAGATCCATAAGATTCAAAACAAAAGTTTAATATTGACATAAAAACAATAATACTTGAAGCATACTAACAAGGCAATTATGTCTTCTCAAAACAACATGGCCAAAGAAAACTTATCCCGACAAAATCATATAGTCTGGCTATGCTCCATCTTCATCACACAAAATATTCAAATCATGCACAACCCCGATGACAAGCCAAGCAATTGTTTCATACTTTTAATGTTCTCAAACTTTTTCAACTTTCACGCAATACATGAGCGTGTGAGCCATGGACATAGCACTATAGGTGGAATACAATATGATGGTTGTGGAGAAGACAAAAAGAGGGAGATAGTCTCACATCAACTAGGCGTATCAATGGGCTATGGAGATGCCCATCAATAGATATCAATGTGAGTGAGTAGGGATTGCCATCCAACGGATGCACTAGAGCTAGAAGATTATGAAAGCTCAAAAAGGAAACTAAGTGGGTGTGCATCCAACTTGCTTGCTCATGAAGACCTAGGGAAATTTGAGGAAGCCCATTGTTGGAATATACAAGCCAAGTTCTATAATGAAAAATTCCCACTAGCATATGAAAGTGACAACATAGGAGATTCTCTATCATGAAGATCATGGTGCTACTTTGAAGCACAAGTGCGGAAAAAGGATAGTAACATTGCCCCTTCTCTCTTTTTCTCTCATTCCTTTTGGGCCTTCTCTTTTTTTGTCCTTTTCTCTCTTTATTTATTTATTCCCTCAGATGGGACAATGCTCTAATAATGAAGATCATCACACTTTTATTTACTTACAACTCAAGAATTACAACTTGATACTAGAACAAAATATGACTCTATATGAATGCCTCCGGCGGTGTACCGGGATGTGCAATGAATCAAGAGTGACATGTATAAAAAATGATGAGAGGTGCTTTGCCACAAATATGATGTTAGCTACATGATCATGCAAAGCAATATGACAATGATGATGCGTGTCATAATAAACTGAACGGTGGAAAGTTGCATGGCAATATATCTCGGAATGGCTATGGAAATGCCATAATAGGTAGGTATGGTGGTTTTTTTAAGGAAGGTATATGGTGGGTGTATGTTACCGGCGAAAGTTGCGCGGTACTAGAGAGGCTACAATGGTGGAAGGGTGAGCGTGCGTGTAATCCATGGACTCAACATTAGTCATAAAGAACTCACATACTTGTTGCAAAAATCTATTAGTCATCGAAACAAAGTACTACGCGCATGCTCCAAGGGGGATAGATTGGTAGGAAAAGACCATCGCTCGTCCCCGACAGCCACTCATAAGGAAGACAATCAAAAAATATCTCATGCTCCAACTTCGTTACATAACGGTTCACCATACATGCATGCTACGGGACTAACAAACCTTAACACAAGTATTTAACAAATTCACAACTACTCACTAGCATGACTCTAATATCACCATCTTTATATCTCAAAACAATCATAAGGAATCAAACTTCTCATACTATTCAATGCACTTTATATGAAAGTTTTTATTATATCCCTCTTGGATGCCTATCATATTAGGACTATATTTATAACCAAAGCAAATTACCATGCACTACTGTAGGATGCTGCTAACGCGACACTACGATCACAGACCCTTCGAGAAACTGTGTGCAATGCAATAATCACAAACGGTGCTGTATGAAAACCATCAGAAATGTATAAAATGTTTGCGACGACGGATGCATCAAACACGGTTCAGGTTTTAGTTGCGTGTGCGATGAAGGGCATATGGTTCAGTTCAATTAACTGTTTGTGATGAGGAGGAACAAAAGAAACGGGCAGCCAGATGAAGGCGTGTGCGATACACAGCATACGGTTCACTCGGATGAACTGTTTGTGATTAGGCAACACAAAAGAAACGGTCAGCCAGATGAAGGTGTGTGCGATATACAGCATACGGTTCACTCAGATGAACTGTTTGTGATTAGGCAACACAAAAGAAATGGTCAACCAGATCATGGTGTGTGCGATATACGCATGCGGTTCACTCGGCCCTTGTCGTCAATGTGTGACCTCTGTGGAAACCGTTCGCTCCCCAGGCGCCTCTTTGTGTACCGTGGCAACCATCCACCGCCTCTTCGCCTTTCCTCTCGATTTGGAACTGTTGTCGCACGCTCTTCCTCCCTCCTCCATTCACCTTCACCCTTCCTTCTACCATTGTTCGATCATCTCCTCCATGGAGGGAACAGGCCGGAAACGACCCCGTTATTCTTGCCCCGATCTGAATGATGACGCGGTGGAAGAACTCATTGATCGGTGCGATGTCATCACCTCGGCTAGCATGGCAGGTTCGTTCAAGACCATTCTCGACTCAACTAATAACATCATTACAAGGAACCCAAGGGTCCAGGAGCAGTTTGATCTCCCCTATCTTCTTCGCCGTGACCCTGCTGACTGGCGCGGGGACGAGGAAAGCCTTGCCTTGTGCAAGTTGATGCCTCTTGATAATGATACGTATGATGTTAAGATGCCATCGCTTGAGGGCAAGGCTTGGGCAGGCGCAAATGGAGATTGGGTTGTTTACATTGGGTACAACTGTGAGTGGGAACTTGTGAATGTGTACACTCGTCACCGGGTTCCACTTCCAAAAATCTCAGACGACTGCCCAGATGTTGAGTACACCGGTATTCTATGTGAGTTCAAATACGATCATGGTGACTATCGTCTACGGAAGATAGCAATTTGTCGAGTTCCCAGCCGCTATTGGGATTACTCGAACTATGAAGTTATTGCTATCTTCGACAAGCAATTCAATACGAGGGTCTTGCTCAAAAATCAATTTCTGTACACGGATGAGTACTGTGATGCAATTCAATACGAGGGTCTTGTGTTTGCTGCCACCACTCGTGGCACTGTTTTTGCATGGAATAATCATGCTTTCGGTACATTTTTCTTGCACCGTAATTATAATTGTTTCATCCACATGCATGCGGGCTAGCTAGTTTCCCTTTACTAATTAATTAACCTTCTTGTGTTTCCAAGGTCCTGTGAACATTCCACCACCTATACTTTTAAATTTTTGTAACCAAGGGGGAGATGACGATGCTGATGATCACGAGCATGAGGACGAGCTGGACCCATGTACTTAGTGGCGCCTGGCAACTTATTCCGATGGATCACCTCTTCTTCTTGTCTGTATACAGGGCACTGCTGATGTTACTAAGGAAGCAGGTGTTGTCTCGCATGGTTGCACTCTCCGGACCTATTCCAACATCCGTTGCAGGGTATTCGGGATGGATACTAGTGTACTAGCGCCAACACCTTCTCCCTGGTTCAGTATTGAAAGTCTTGGAGGAACTCGCTCTTCCTTGGACAAAACTATCCAATGATGGTGGAAGGCGATCCAGCTGCTGTTGACACAACATTACTACCATGTATGAGAAGCAACTATATCTATACCTCGGACATTGCTATGCTTCCCTACCATCCCAATATGGGTCCTGACATAGGCCACTTCAGCCTGGATGATCAGTCCTGCGTTGGTCTCGAGATTGACAGTAGCTGGCCCTTCCCAAAAAATCACTTCTGGTTCAAAGCAAGCGTTTCCAATGCCGACGAGTGGTTGAGCTGAAGTTCATTTCATCGCTTAGTTATTTGTTGTGTGAGAAAAACTTTACTAGAATGTTTTGTTGGAAATGATCTATAATCCAACGTGTATCCTCGTTGTTGTTGTGGGCTGATGACTTGTTGTATGTAATCAATGGTACATTTGCATATGCTTCCATCAACCCATTCCTGCTAGTGGTGTCCATATGAACAGTGCTAGTGATTTTAGTTGCAAAAATTAGATAGTGCTAGTGATTTTTAGCTGCATAGTTTGACAAATCGTAGTGTTACAAGGCTGACAAATGGCAATGTTACTAGATAAACATATGTCAATCTTTCCAGTTTGAAAAATGGCAACATTACCCAAAATGACAGATATGCAAATCTTACCCAATTGTTTGTATGTGGTTGCACACGGGTCATGCAAAACAACCGTTTGCATTGAAGGGATGCAGAAATCCTGCTCGGCAGATTTTCCCTTGGCTTCCTGGGGAAGCTGTCGGTTTGCATCCGGGTGTTCTAACTAAAACGTTTGCGATGAGTGTTTTATATTTAAAAACCATTGATGATTTTTTCCAAAAGAAAATCGTTTGATAAGTCTGTACATTAAGAGAGAAAAAATCAAGTTTGTTCAAACCATATCTTTCATTCAGTCACACTGCGAATATATATTCATATGATCGAGAATTCGAGATACAGTATTAAACCCCAAAAAAACTATTTCCAGCGACGTCGGAGGCGGCGTGCCGCGCTGTCATTGTCGTTGTCATGCTCCGGGACGCCATTGCTGAAGTATTCAAGGAAGCACAAAATGTTATTCACTTGTAAATCAAACATCATGTCGTCGCGTGATCGATGGGCGGGGCACGGGAGGACGGCAACTGGCACCGCTGAGAGGTAGCGATCGACAACAGCGTCCCATGCCGCTGAGGGGGGCGCGCGCATGGGCACAGGCGCGGCGGGTGCAGCCAAACGCACGGTGGTCGGCGCCACAATGGGTGGAGGGGCCCGCACGGGCACGAGCACGGGCGCTGGTGCAAGCATGTACACGAGCTTGCGCGGGTCCGCGGAGACCTCGCTAATGCCCGCTGCTTCCAGCTCTGCGATAGTGCTCGGCGACCAGCCCGCCAATGCTACGGGGATAGTCGCTGGCGCGGGCATGGGGATGGGAGAGGGGACGGGAGCGGTGGCAGCAACCGCCGCGGCCAGCTCGTTCTGGGCCATGCCCATGAGGCCCCGTTCCTCCTTATTTTCTATCTCCTCCGGCTCGGAGTCGACTTCACCAAACTTGAAGACTAGTGGCAGATGATCGTTCTGTAGCATGGCGTTGCTGGAGGTCTACAGCTGCAGGAGGGAGGGGAATGGGAGACGAACAGTAAGACCGCCCGTATTAAACAGCGGCTCGGGCGCCATTAATGGAGAGGAAGGCGGGCGGCCATGGAAGTCAAAGGGCTTGCTTCCCAGTGAGCCTGCCACTAGTGCAGGATGCTGCTAACGCGACATTACGATCAGAGACCCTTCGAGAAACTATGTGCGATGCAATAATCGCAAGCGGTGCTGTACGAAAACCGTCAGAAATGTATAAAACGTTTGCGATGATGGATTCATCAAACATGGTTCATGTTTTATTTGCGTGTGCGATGAAGGGCATATGGTTTAGTTCAATGAACCGTTTGCGATGAGGAGGAACAAAAGAAACGGGCAGCCAGATGAAGGCGTGTGCGACACACATCATATGGTTCACTCGGATGAACTGCTTGTGATTAGGCAACACAAAAGAAAGAGTCAGCCAGATCAAAGGTGTGTGCGATATACGGCATGCGATTCACTCGGATGAACTGTTTGCGTTGAGACATGAGAACAGAAACGGTTCAAATGAACAAGATATGTGTGATATGAGGCAAACATGTCTGTAATCGGAGATGTGTGCAAAGACCGATAACAACACAGACGATGGCTACTAATAAGCCATGTGTGTTGTGAGAAAACGATTGCTGGTATACAATTGTGAGTGATTGATGAAAACATCACCGACGGGTTCCATTGTTTAGTCCGTGTGCGATGTGATTTTCTTTGTCCGCACAACATCTACGCTCTGTCTACAGCATCAACATATATACTTAAATGCATAACCAAATTAAGCATACAATTACACAAGTGACTACACACATAGCATTTCCACACACCAAAGAAAGCAATTACATGCATACTAAAGTAGGAGAAACGAGGATCTAATCATCTACTTATTGTTGCGACGACGCTTGCCGTTGCTCTGCTTCTGGCTAGATCCCTGGCCATTTTGGGGAAGGAGGGACTTCCTCATGTCAAAGATCCGCCCGTACATGTCGTAGCTCGTGTACGGCTCCTTGGCCGCGTACACGACGTGAGCTTTGTCGAGTTTCTCCATCCAGCCCGAGTGCCAGGCACGCTTGTCCTTGTTGCACGAATCCTTCATGTCTCTGTAGTAGGGGTCGATGATGGCATTGGCGAGGTGAACCAGTGAGTCCTTCTCATGCTCCTTGCTGCCCCTGATCTTGTATTGGCCCTGGATGTCGACAAGATTCTGGCAGGTGTCGTGGATATGGGACATGGGTATCCTCATGGAGGTAGGCCGCGGCCCATCATGGGAGGTGGCCCAGCAGGCCGACTTATACAGTTTGAATAAGACCTGGATTGCTATCCGTCTTGTAATAGAAAAGAGACTAGTCCTAATCCTACTAGGACTCTACATGTAAGCCGTCCCCTTCAACTTATATAAGGAGGGCCAAGGCTCCCCAAGAGGGAGAAGCAAGAAGAAACAATCTCTAGGTCTAGACACAAAGAGCCGGTTTACCGGCGACTCTCTCGTGATGATAATGAGACCTAGCCACAAACAGCATGTAGGGTTGTTACCAGATGATATTTCCCGGGGCCCGAAGCTGTCTAAATCCTTGTCTTGTGTGTTGATTGTCTCGCGTCTCTCGATTTTGACCAACCCCTTCAAGCTACTGCATAGATGCGTTGGCCTCACGATTAAGTCCTCACACTAGGACATCTGTCGTGACAAATCCACGACAGTTGGCGCCCACCGTGGGGCTACGTGCATGTGGATTCAGATTTCGATGGGTCCAATCTTCATCAGTAATGCTGGCTTCATCAGCATCAAGGTTAACCGACAATGTTCCGTGTGCGGCCGGTTTGGACATTCATCGGCCGTAGCAGAAGTTGTTTTCGTCTACGTTGTTAGCAATCCGATCAGAACAAGAAGTACAAGAAGTTCAAATTCCAAGATAGCCTGAGCCGGAAAGCAGTCTGGATCCGTATAGCACGCCAGCGGATTACTCCATCTAAATACCCTGCAACATCACGTGTCTGACTCTGGATCGGTGTAGTTACGCTGCTGCTGAGTTTGAATCAAATAATGTCCTAGTTGGCTATCACGTGATGTTATCTCATGCCCTGAAGAAATAAAAAGAAGAGGCGAACCATGCATGAGGAGAGATAGAACGGAAGTTCTGATCGGACCAGCAGCTGACCACTGCTACCGATGCAGAAAAGCAAGTAAAAGGCTAACTGCCTTGCGCGCGCAGCGACTCAAAGGAAAAAGCAAAAAATTGGACAAACCGAGTAGTACTAGTACTGTGCTTTCAAGCATCGATTAGTGTGGACTCACACGTGGATCAAGGAAGAATAATCAAGGAAGAAACAAGAAATCTACGGCTCGTGCATGTGCAGACCTCACATAAAAAACGCAAGTAGTTTGCATTGCTAGCTTACCACAACGTTGCAAATGGCAAGTGGATATTATGTGATCAACAAAAGAAAATAAAATTGGATCGATCCGGCTCCTAGCTTAGATGCTACCTTGCAAATACAAAGAGAATACGTACCACATCAAGCTGCTTGGATGTCTTCTTCTACATACATATCCGTTAGATGGAGCACGCAAAGGCAAGCTGGATTCCGGGCCAGGAGGACCTCGTGCGATCATCTCGAGCTCCGCCAACCCGACTTGTACAACGGTGTTTCGGGTTCCGCGGGTTTGGATTGCGGCGATTTCAAAATTTTGACTTCCGCCGCCGGGTCGTGCCGTCAGCCGGCTTATCGACCTGCTATGGAGCCGGGTTATCGACCTGCATGCAAATGTGCCAAGGGCAAATCGGCGAGACAGCAGCCGGGTCATGAGGACTCGGCCGACCCCGCCTCTACCACGGCCAGCTTCAACAACAACTTCGACATCCACTGTTGACAAATTTCGGATTCCATCACACCGGGCTTCACCAACATCGTGATCTTCTCCGACTCGAGCTAAGCCGGCTCGGATCATGCCACCTCCGGTTCGGCAATCTCGCGCTGTGACATCTTCAAAATTCCGGCTCTCGCT
The DNA here is from genome assembly GCF_002575655.3 of Aegilops tauschii subsp. strangulata. NCBI lineage: Eukaryota > Viridiplantae > Streptophyta > Magnoliopsida > Poales > Poaceae > Aegilops > Aegilops tauschii. The sequence goes on along the minus strand of NC_053040.3, from coordinate 409,184,564 downwards.
GCTGCCTCAAGCCGTCAGTCGGGTTACCTACTTACGACTCCTGCTGGACCATCTCCGACCTCGCCAAGGTCTTCGCCGGCTTATGCCACATCATAAAAACAAGCTAAGTCACTTTCATATTTAAATTTCATTTTTTTTCCAGTCAATTAAATATATCCGCACCTTTGAGCTAATCTCGAGGGCTATCGTTTCTTCTCATAAAGTTGAGTCGTAAAGTTACCAAAGAGGACTATTTGCCATGATGCATAGTTCAAACATGGGTGCCCTACATATCAGCAAAATAATTTTACGTTCGTTCTTTACTAAGTCAGATGCAACTCATAACCGACCAACTAGTGGGTATGGTATTGTCAATCGACTCTGATGCCTATCATGGACTTTGTTGACCCTGAACATATCATATTCCATGAAAAAATTCCACGCGAAAGCCTACTTAGTCGAGTCGAACGATTAACAACTTGAACATAAGTTGAAAAAGTCATCGAAATTATTATTTAATTTTGTTTTATACATCACAAACGGTGTAATGCATTCATGTGTTTTATTTCAGGAACAAAGAGCCTCCAGATGACTCCTCGAGTCGCCTCGAGCCTCGGGGGCTATCAAGCCAGAATTTGTGAAAAAACGGACTTTGTTCGTTACCAAAACAGAAGTTCACAGACCCCCGGGTTGTTAAAGGCCTAAACAAACCCGGCGCTCGGGGGCTACAGATGATATACATGCTATTGGAGTTGGAAATTTTTTGGGAAGACCCGGCTTGGAGACAGAATCCAGCTTGGGAGGACAACCCGGCAACATCAACATCGACGCTTCATGACCCGGCAATCTCTTCATACACATTTCGGCATCCATTACGTCAACGACCCGGCAAAAAGCTCCGCGTTCAAGGAAGACAAAAGCATCAACAAAATCAACACCTTCCGCCCGACTCTTCGAGTCGCCCGGAAGCTCGGGGGCTACTGTCGTGGATATGGCACACGGGTATCTTCATGGAGGTAGGCCGCGGCCCATCATGGGAGGTGGCCCAGCAGGCCGACTTATACAGTTTGAATAAGACCTGGATTGCTATCCGTCTTGTAATAGAAAAGAGACTAGTCCTAATCCTACTAGGACTCTACATGTAAGCCAACCCCTTCAACTTATATAAGGAGGGCCAAGGCTCCCCAAGAGGGAGAAGCAAGAAGAAACAATCTCTAGGGCTAGACACAAAGAGCCGGTTTACCGGCGACTTTCTCGTGATGATAATGAGACCTAGCCACAAACAGCATGTAGGGTTCTTACCGGATGATGTTTCCCGGGGCCCGAAGCTGTCTAAATCCTTGTCTTGTGTGTTGATTGCCTCGCGTCTCTCGATTCTGACCAACCCTTCAAGCTACCGCATAGATGCGTTGGCCTCACGACTAAGTCCTCACACTAGGACATCTGCCGTGACAAATCCATGACAGTTGGCGCCCATGGTGGGGCTCGAACCCACGACCACAAGGTTAAGAGCCTTGTGCTTTATCAACTGAGCAATGGATCCTTCAATATAATGGATTTAACTTGTGTACCTTGAATTTTTTGACAGGAGCAATTGGTAGCCCCCAAGGACCAGCTCATTATGATGTGATGAGTCGGGTCTTCAATAAGGCCAGTAAAAATGACTTTGCATTAGCCCCCAAGTGCCATGGTGCATGCTGGCAGTGACATGGGACTTGCATATTTGATGTAATCTCAATCTGAATAATGTAGCCCCCAAGTGCCGGGTCGTAAGCCTGCAGCGACTCGGGACTATTCCTTCAATTGTAGAATAAATCATATCCATTGATAATATAATAGCCATTGCACTGAAGCAACTTTGAAAACCTTAATCATAATACTGGTTATTAATAACCATAATAAAATCCCGCCATATTGGCTATTGGAAGATTTAAATAATATAATCCAATGATTTATGAGCGCATGATTCCAATGGCGCAATCGAAATATATACTGGCGACTTATAATCCCAAGCCAGTCCGGGTTAATAAGCAATGGATAATTTATCATCATACTGGCGACTTATAGTCAAAAGCCAGGCCGGGTTAATAAACGCCGGATATTATCTCATACTGGCGACTTATAGTCCAAAGCCAGGCCGGGTTAATAAACGCCGGTGATTTACAATCATGCTTTATTCAACCTGTTTCTGCATACAACAAATTTAAAGTGTCCTGGCGGTTTACCGCCGGACGGGTCATAATGCCAAACATACAACCCGGGTTTATAACCAAGGCTGCACTTAAGAATAATCTAATATGAAATATATCATACCTGTGACATTGAATCACATCGTTGGTTTACCAACTTTTTGTAGTAAGGGTGATAACCCTAATCATGAGTACTAATAACTCCTTCCATATTGTGCCAGTTTATGATAAAACCGTACCGTGTTGTTATAAACACCGGATTATCCATATATAACACTGGCGACTTATAGTCGAAACTAGACCGGGTTAATAAGCGCCGGATTATAACTGATCATGTACTGACAACTTGTAGTTGAAAGCCGAGCCAGGTTAATGAACGCAGGTTTATCAAAAACATTATAAATCTCATCAAAGGAGAAAAAACTTGGCAAATAAAAGCATATGAAAACTTGTAGTCGAGGCTTTTCACGGGCTGCCAGGCCCCAAATCGAGGCTTTTCATGGGCTGCCAGGCCACTGAGTTAAACCATTTTACAAAGGCTTTTAAGATGGACCTAAATCTTTAACCAATCGTCGTTTTAACTTTGACAAGTTCAGGGTCTATGAGATTGACTTGTCAAGAGTTCGGTGGGTCATCCCAGGTTTACCTAGACGGAGTGGCTTACTTAAGAAGGCAGGATAACCCGGGGTTTTAGGTGAATACACCTGGCTTCCAAGCCGTGGCTTGATAGCCTATTACAAGTGTAGATTCTTTGTTCATTGCGAAGCAAAGAATCCCCAAGCAATATTTTGAACTCTGCTCAGCGGGTGCCTATGTTTGAGTTGTACTTTTGCAACACTCTCTTTGGCCCCTAAGTAATTTTCTTTTGGCCTTGAGCCGATCAAGAGGTGTAGCTATGGTTCGAATACAACCAAGCCCGCAAGTGATTTTCCTGGTGGCCTTGCGCCGATCAAGAGGTGTAGCTATGGTTTGAATACGACCAAGCCCCCAAGTGAATTTTATATATGGCTTTATATGCCGGATCAATGGGTAAGCAGAACTCCGCCTTATAAATAGAAGCCCCCACGTGATCAATAATACGATTAAGTCCTCACACTAGGACATCTGTCGTGACAAATCCACGACAGCAGGCGATGCCCGAATTCTCGAGCGCTTTTACATCGTTGGTGATGTCCACCGTAGCGAACATGTAGTGGGGGTTGTTTACAAACCTGGCGAAACGCTCGCAAGGCCTTGTGGCCAGGCAGTAGTGGTAGACGAGGACGTGGTGGTGCATGCACATCTGGGTGACGGCGACCTTGGGATGAGACCCGGCACGAGCGCGGGTGTACTCGAGGTCGAACCCGACCACCTTGTACTTCTCCTCGGCAAGCAACAGCTCCATGATGTGGATGGAGTGCTCCACCCAGTCCGGGTCGTTGGTGTACTCCACCGAGTGGTCCATGAACCTTCTGTGGGTGTCCACCACTGCACACATGCTGAACTGTTGCTCGTCGTCGGCAGCCGCTCGGAACGCCATTGGAGCCGCGCAGGATACCCTCTAAGAATTTCTCGTGGTGGGTGTGCTTCTTGAAATGGTGGGGCACGATCGAAAGGTTGAAGAGACACAAGGGTAGGTTAAATGGCCGGCCTATAATCGTCACGTGTTGTCACGGCGTTCATAGCGGAGGATTCCAGAATCTAGTGCACGCTTGACAACACCGCACCCCAGGCGTGGGCTCGAAGAGCCTATTCCTGCGCTACCGCACTGTTTACCGCGCCAGCTTCCCGCCCGGCTAGTTTCGCCACGCGTCGGCTAGAAGAGGGACAAATCATGGGCGTTTATTGGCAAAAAGCTTTGTAAAACAAAGTGTGAGGAATGACTTCGGTCATAAGTTTACCCTTGGGTGATGAGGTCAAAGTTACACAGAAGGGTGATGATGGACACTTGAGTGCGATAATTAATTCTGCGCTCTACAGTGCACACGGTGGAAGAAACCAACTGTGTGGAATAATGTCGAAGATCGCAGTCGAGTTAGCTATACAGATCGTGTGCTGTGAGATCGACAAGGTAAACTGATTCGAGAATGGTTAATAAAATCTAAGACCAATGCATATTAAGGTCAAAATAGTGCTAGCAATATACGAGTCTCATACGATGCCATTTCAACGATTGTACCACAAAAGCTCGAAATGTTACAAGGTTCAAATTTCAGAGTTATATGGCTCAAATTCGAAGATTACAAGGTTCAAACTGATATTAGAAATGAAATTCAGATCATCAGCTGCAAACGCTTGCGCTGATGCGCTGAACATGGATATCAGAGAGGTTCAAACTAATATCACCACTTCTAAGTCTGGCTTCGAAACCTCACAACTTTTGCAAAGGGGTCAGCCACTGAGAAGTCATGTATGGGGTTGACCCGATGACTTCCGATTACTCTGTCATCCGTAGTTCCAAAATGAAATTCAGCATTTTTGGAGCCTACTCCATTCTGCCGCAGGCGCCGGCGCTGATCAACAGACCATTCATTTTTGTGAAATAAATGTAGGGCAAACCTCATTTCCTTCAGCACCCTTGCTCTGAGAACAAAGAACCTGGCGAATATAATCTCCGGTAAGGTCCCTCAATAGGAGTTCAAAGTAATTTTTGAGAGATGCAGATCTAGGCATTCGATGTGATTGTTATATTGTATCACATTATCCACCACTGGGCCTAATCTTATCTGCAAAAGAAGAAAACGTGTTAGTGCCTACATGCAGTTTTGAACATTACTACAGGCCTAGCTATTTGGTTTGCAGGATTTGTAAAATGCACTAACATGCCATCTTCGATCTGACATGATTAACATGGGCATTTGATTACATTCTAGAAAAATGTAGCCTTCTTCACAAGAGGTTGGAGTGGATGAAAAGTTGCCTAAAAAACTAGTACAGATGAATCCAAAGGAGAAATGCTTATTGAATGTAACCATATGGATCAAGCAACCAATATGGGGGGCATGTATGTACTGAAATCCTCCAAAAGAACCTTCAGAAATCGTAGTACATTGTCATTGTAAACTTGGAAAAAGGTGTCACAAATTGAACTCCCTTATGGTTAACATTTAATAGGAAAGGAACATCACTTCGATATATAGCTTCTCCTGGCACGGAAAGCATCTCAGGAAACTGACAACTTGCTCCAGGTCGGGCCCGATAGATTCTAGTGCCAAGACCTTCACTGCGCACTTTTGGGGTCAAGCTTGTCGGAATCATTTTCTGAATGATAGACGAACAAACATCTTCAAAATTAGAGATAATGTTAATATGTAGAAGGAGAGGTAGAAGGCGGTTGTTGTACCTGAACGGGTGTGGATCCAATAACAAGTTCGGAGTATTTGTCAGACAAGTAGCCCACCACTGTCAATTTCGATGCAGAAATGACATTGATTCTTGTTGGACCTTCTTGATCAACTACAAGTAATATCTCAAGTGCAGATGTGTCCTGGATGACCATACCGTGGTCCACCTCTTGTGATGTCTTCCTGCCGCACCAGCAACACACATAAATAGTCCGGAGAGTCATGGAGGTGATGTGGAAGGTACTCAACCCATTGATCGCCTGAAGACGAAGGTACTCGAGTGCAGTACAGCCATGGAGCAGGCGCTCCATGTCACCCTTTGAGAGGCAGACGGCGACGAGCTCGAGGTGCTTCAGTCGTGGTATAATAAGAGCGGGCACGTCATTATGGGGGTGGGAAATGGCAGTTCCTGAACTTGGCGACGCGCAGCGTGGGTGCGAGGCGGAGTGCGGACGTTGGCAGCGACCGCATATGCCCATCATCAAAAGTGAGCTCCTCGAGCTGATCTAGGGCGGGGGATCGGAACCAGTCGTCAAGCTTGGCTCGGTCCTTGCCGTTGGAACGGAACTTGCCCATTCTAAGGCCTTTGGTTGGGCCAAGGTGACTGCCGAGGATCTTGGAGAATGCATCCAAGCTTTTGCGATAGCCATGGCAGAGCTCGTGGGTGTCGATGAGGTCGAGAGGGCTGGAGTTCCATAGGGGGCGCCACCGCCGGGAAAGGAGGGTTGTCCGTGCCCCATATTTGATTGGGAGGAGGGAGATGATGACTCTCAACATATCATCGGGGAGGCTGCTGATTAATTCTAGGCCTGCTGGAGTCGCTTGCGGTTCTAGCTCGCCCCGCCTCCGCTTGTTGGCAGCCCCGTTCTCCATCTCCGGAGTCTCCTTATCAGCGGCGCTTTCTAATAGAAATGGGAGTACGGGGAATATTTAGTTAAAACAGGGCAATAGAAAAGTGTATTGGTAACTAGAAGTTATTAAGTAGGAATATAGTAAGATAAGGGAATAACAATTGGTTGCTTAAATACTACACAATTCATTTGACATTGCTGGGTAAGTCAAGATATGCAGATAGTTGAAAAGAAAACTTACTTCGAACAAAGTCTAGACGGATGATTTTGTCGGGGAAGTTAGCATATATCTCAGGACCAGGCCCTTCTATGTGCAATGCAATTTTAGTGCCAGCTTTCACTACATAAAACTTTGCAATTTCATTCCAAAAGCTAGTGCCAAAATAGGAGTCACCACATTCATCAAGTCTTATAGTAGCAACGATTGTAAATCCATTGTTTGTGTGCAGTATGACATTCGTGGAGTCTTGATGTATGTAAAGGTAAAAATTGTGCACTACATAATCTGTTGCATAGCAAGGGATGTCCTGCAGAAAATGATATGATTGTTAAAGAAAATATGGTAACATGCAAATATGGGCCCAAATTGAAAGAACTGTACAGCAGTTGAAATCGAAGGACAAAAGTCTATAATTAAACAGATAGGGTAAACATGATGTCATGGAAATATGAGAGTAATTGAAAGAACAATACAACATTAATTTTCCTAATATAGAAAGAAGAGGGGCAAAATCCCCTTTGACGTATATGGTGCATGTGGCACCTTTTATCCAAATGTAGCAATATTTATAATATGTTCAGGAAAGTAGGCCATGCCAACCGATTTAGGGTGAGATTGAACATACTGCGCTCGTCCTCAAGTTATCTGGTACAATGAGATGGAATCTCTGGCGGCGGTCGCCAAGTCCTGAAGTGTTGGCGCACTGTACATTCTATGAATGAAAGAAAACCCTCAAATCAGCTCGAATAAAAATGAATTCACGGCGATTTCCGCCGGGAAATTAAAGGAGGCAGATGAACTAGGATAAGAGATGAGATAATATCTCGTTAAATTAGTTACCTTGTCGTCCATGAGAAAGAACACTCAGTACGGCAGATTCCCCAACCGAGCGGAGCTGGGTCAACCATGAGCAGCGTCGAGAAAGTCGATGGCGATAGGCGGTGGCAAGCAGAAGTGGTGAAATGCGGTGGGCTTTGCCGGCAGCCTGGCGGCGGCGGCAGGCGTCGTGCTAAGTATCTACCACCGCGATAGGCGGTGCCATGGCATAGACGCGGAGGAGCTTGTGTAGGTGTGAATGGGGAACTACCGGAGGGGCCGAGGGGGTGGCGGGCGGGGTGAGGGTTTTTGTGACGTGGGGATGGTGAGGGTTTTCTTTTTTTCTTTTTGAATTGGATGGTGAGGGTTTTCTGTCCCACAAAGAATTTTGGGGGCGACGGTTTGCTAGAGCGAACCATGTGTGATTGACGCAGCAGGCAAAATGATAGTCATTGCACACGGTTCCAATTTTGGGAACCATGTGTGGTTGACGTACTACCTCCGTCCTGGTTTATTGGTCTCCCGTTGTAATTTTTACCAAAATTTGGCGAAATATTTAACATACTGAGACATAGATAATAAGCGTACACGTAGATAAGCATAGTTCAACCATAAGTACATAGTTCAACCATCATTAAGCATACTCAAGCGTACATAGTTTGATCCATCCCACATCTCATCTCACATGCGGCCGGCACGATCCTGAAGCTTCTCCAGGTACTCGGCGTACGCGCCTTGCGCCACCCTGTGAGAATACTTCTGCTTGAAGGAGCCAACGGCCCGTCCTCTTGCATGCGCAAGAACACTTAGATACGCGTCATGAATCTTGTGGTTGCAAAATGGGCATCCATAGCCGTCGTTCCAGGTCCTAATACGCCTGTTATGCATTCCCGCATAAAGCTCCCTCAGGATTCGCCTCTTGTACCTCCTCTGGGCATCTTCACCCTTGCTGTCCACATCGTCAGGCAGCACCTATACATATAGTAAAACAAATTTGGCATCAAATCACTGATTACATGTGGTGAAGTAGGATTAGGAATTTATGACTATTTATTTATACATATTCAGAGATTATGGTTCGATTTTGAAGCACAGTCATCTATGTACATACCAATCTTGAAGAAATTATGGCACAAACATATGTAGGTCATTCAAAATCAATTGTCAAGTCCTGGCTAGGAATTATTAGCACGAACACTAACCCTAGTCGGATTACTAGCAGAAATCATTTGCACAGATGAAACAACTAATCACTTATCACCTGTACCATTCAAACAATCAATACACTACACGGATCTAATGAAACTTACTCAGATTTCATGGATTGGGAGAACATAACCACAGGATTTCTATTCCCAAAAGTGGGAGGCGGGAGTAACCAGAGAAACCCTATGATCTATTTGACACATAAATGGGTATAGATGACTAACCAGCTGTCCATCGCCGTCGGAGTCGTCGCCGGAGTGGTCGTCGGAGTCATCGCCGGAGTGGTCGTCAGAGTCGGTGTGGAACTCCGCCTCCGGCTGTGGAAGCTTGGCGCCGTCGACGACGTCAGGGTGCAGCGATAACTCGCCGGCGGTGACGGCAACCTCTGTCTCCATCTCCACGCCGTGCTCCGGTGCTTTAGCAGCCCCGGCGTCGCCACTCCCTCCGATGGGGCGCCTCGGCGGCATCCTCATGCACTAACGGCTTTGAGAACTGAGAGCGGCGTCGAGGATGCAAGCGGAGAGAGAGGATTGTGTGTGCGTAGCGAGGATGGGGGGTGCGGCCGCTCGGCACACCATTAATATGGAGTAGTGGGAGTTGTGGGAGAGAGGCGGGCGGCGGTCAAACCGATGGCTCGCCTCCCGGTGAGCCTCCGCACCAGACTGCTGGCATGCCTACCAAAGTTTCACACAGCTACTCGCACGCCTCCTGATGACATTGCGCAGCGAGCACGCTCCGTCAATTCACACACCTGCACGCACGCCTCCCCGTCTGCCTGTGTGGCGGACTGCTCGCATGCGTCCCGTCAACTCACGCCTGCTCGCACGCCACACAGGTCGCGTGGCGGCACGTATATTGGTTTTCTATTTGGATGATTAATGCTGCCGCTTTTTGCTTAACCGAAGCATGGCACGTATCCATTGTTGGTCTAATGCTCACGGTTCGAATAAATGATCCGTTTGGGATATTGGTTCCAATTATTAATAATCTCCCGTCTGTAATTAGATAAAGATTACATCAAAACTGGTCTCAAATTTGACAAAAAAAATACAATGCCACTTTGTATTGGTGTCCATATGACAACATGATAAGTTTCATGAACTTCAAATAAGTTTTGGATGTACTAGAATTTAAAAATCAAGATTCTCAATGTTTGAAATTTGTTGCACGGGGAGTAAACATGCACCCAGTGAGACACATGTGTTTTTGCAATCCATTTAGGTGCACTGTCACGTGTGCATGTAGCTCAAATTTGATATTTGCACATTATACCCATAGAAAATCAATCAATCAATGTACTAAAAGGTATATGATTATTGGCGAGCTAGCCCATCTCTGGGGTCGCATGGACGGCCATCACTTTGACCAACAACAAGAGAGAGGGTGTACGACCAAGGTGGATTATTCTTGGTCCGTTTTATGATCCATCTTGGTGAGATATATGCCTCTCTGGGCCGCCGAAAGAAAGTGTGTGTGTGTTGGGGGGGGGGGTTGCTACATCACACTTTGCTAGGTGAACCTCGGTTGGGGGGGCATGCATTCATAGCTTAATTAGGATTCCCTTCATGGCGACACGAGGAGGGTGGGGGGCTGCTAGCTACTTCGCACTTTGCTAGGTGAACCTCGGTTGGGGGGGAGGGGGGCATGCTCATAGCTTAGGACTCCCTTTGTGCCGACACGAGGGGGGCTGCTAGCTACTTCGCACTTTGCTAGGTGAACCTCGGTTGGGGGGGGGGGCATGTGCATTCATAGCTTAGGATTCCCTTCGTGCCGACACGAGGGAGGGGTGGCTGCTAGCTCTTCACACTTTGCTAGGGTGAACCTCGGTTGGGGGGGGGAGGGCATGCATTCATAGCTTAGGATTCCCTTCGTGCCGACACGAGGGAGGCAGTCTGCTAGCTACTTCGCACTTTGCTTGGTGAACCTCGGTTGAGGGGGGCATGTGCATTCATAGCTTAGGATTCCCTTTGTGCCGACATGAGGGAGGGGTGGCCGTTAGCTACTTTGCACTTTGCACTTTGCTAGGGTGAACCTCGGTTGGGGGGAGGGCATGCATTCATAGCTTAGCTAGGATTCCCTTCGTGCCGACACGAGGGGGGTGGGGGCGAGCAATGCCATGCGCTTTGCGAGAGAGGTGCCACATCAAAGTTGCATTTGCTATTTGAAAATCAAACCACCCTTTTGATAGATAAATTCGGTCCACATGCAAGTGTGTTCGTGTTCTGACCCTCTCCCGCGTCATTTTTCGCCAAATTTATGAAAATTAGACAAGTCGGATGACGCAACAGACACGGTTCACTGAAACTAACTGTGTGCCACGCCGGTGCACCTGGCACGCACACATCCGCACAGTACATTGGGCTCCACGAGGCTCCCCCTCTCAGAAATATCTGCCCGCCTCGATGGTTTTTCTGTTTCATAAAATACGCTTGTTATCTCCGGACCGTGTGCGATGTTTCTTGTTCCAAATCCCGCCTGCATCGAAAATATCTGCCCGCCTCGAGGTTTTTTTCATAACACGCGGTTGTTATCTCCGGACCCCGTGCGATGCACTATCATCAAAATTTTCAATAGCCCGGCATTTCACTCCCGCGTTTGACTCCCGCGTAGTAAAATTTTCAGTACCCGCGTCATTTCCTCAAACACCCCGCGCCCCCCCTCCACACACACACACACACACACACCAAAACCTCCTCGGGCGTGCGCCCACACACACACACCCTCGCTCGCTCGAAACCCTAGCAAAGTCCCCGCCGCCGCCGCAAGGCCTCCATTGTCAACATCTGCCGGTTTGCGCGTGTAGCTTACCCACCGATCTCCATACCCAGGCCGCCCTGAGTTTCTTAGATGACGCCTGCCAAACACCCCCTTTCCCACAGATCCCCATCCCCCACTCCAGAGCGTCGTAGCCTAAGCCCAGCTACGCTTCCCGTGGAGCTCGAGGAGCAACTGGCCAAAAAGAGGTGTATAGTGGTCTCTTCGCCCGACGTCGCCGAGGAAGCTGGCACCATTACTGGCGGCAGGCAGTCAAGCAGCGGGCTAGAGTATGCGGGCATGTCTCATCCGCCGGCTACGACATCGAGGTCATCGACAACGACGCCCTGAGGCGGGCTGTGTCACAGGTTAAGTGGCCCACCCCCAACCCCTTGTGTTCAACCACCGTCGATCTCATCCGTGGCCCCGCCGCTGATCTCCTCTGGCTCGCTGTCAACAATTTGCCATTCTACATCGCCATCGAGCCCCTTTTGTCATTTCTGAAGTACATGTTCTGCGACGTTGGCTTGGGATCCACAGCTTCCAAGTCAGACCTCATCGACGGCGACCACGAGGAGGGCACCCTCTCCGGCTCTTCCAAGGGGAAAGAGCCCATCTGCTCTTCCAAGGGGAAAGCACCCGTCTGCGACATCAGGGAGGGCACCCTCCAGCCGTGCTCTTCCAAGGGGAAGGAGCCCATCTGCGACAACATGGAGCATCCAGGGTCCGTGCTCTTCCCACGGGAACGAGCCCATCTGTGACAATAGAGGAAACCCATGATTTGTTTATTTCAGTTGTTCACAATGTGATGATCTATATGTGCAATTATTTACTGTGCAGTACATTTCATCAATCCAGTTTTAAACATACCGATAGGAATGCATATATTCACTTGCATTTATGCCTGTTATAGCTAGTATATGCCTCTTTTAAAGTTTTTTGATTGTTCGGTTGTTTGTAGTTAGCATATGTTCAGTTTCAAATGCTATCTTTGGTTGTTCGTAGTATGCCTTGTTTATTCCAGTTATTCACAACGTGATGTTCTATATGTGCAAGTATGAACTGTGCAGTTCAATTTCATCAGTACCAGTTTCAACAATACCACTATGAATGACTACATTTGGTTGCTGCATCTTGTAGTTAACACGCCTTTCCATTTTTATTTAACCATAACTAGTGTACTTAGACCGGCACAATACCATTTTGAATGACCATGTTTGCTTGTTGTTAAATGTTAGGCCTATTGTAGGTAGCACACCTTTCCACTTGTTTTGCTTTCCTAGCATGCTTAAACCTGCACACTGAAGCTATCTTTTGGAGATTATTTTGTCTGCCATGTGTAATTTTGGTTGATGTTTAGCCTGTTGTGCTTAACATGCTTCTTGATGTACCTACATAGGACAATTTTGGGAATGACTATTGTTTTCCATCGAGGTTAGTTTCATCCCATGGCTTATATCTGCTCACTATTCAGGATATCCGTAGCTGGTACCATATAGGCCGATGGCTGATAAGGGACTAATCGGTGAATCGGACTTTTAACTGAATATATCTGCAACCCATTTTTCCTTAGGTTAACTAGGGCCATATGTAATATATCTAAGGCTACATAGCAACAAGGAAGAGTGTTACATTAATATTCTAATGATGTCTAGATATACGTAGAAGAGCAGCAGCAGCAACAGCAAGAACACAACCCTATTTGGATACTCAACTTAGCTAGAGCTTAGAGTTAGTTTCTAGCTCATTACTAACCCTAAACTAACTCTATCCAAAGAGTTGTTTGGATGGCAGGGTTAGATTGACAATAAATGCACTAGGAGAACTAGCTCCAATTTGCACCTCTTGGGTTGGATACTAGTTTATTTGGGTGGTTATAGATGCAACTAGCTCAAACTAGCCCTCATGTTTATATATACTTTAGGGCTATTTGAGCCCGAACTAGCTCAAACTAACTGTAACCCGTGGATACAACAACAGATAATTTGTAAGAATGAACTAAACTCCTTCCGACCCATAATATAAGATGTTAATTCGAGTATATTGGATGTTATAAGATACTCCCTCCGTTCCTAAATATTTGTCTTTTTAGAGATTTCAAATGGACTACCACAGACGGATGTATATAGACATATTATAAAAGAGTGTTGTACTACATCATTGTGCAATTGTTGTTTAGCTTCTAATATTAACTTGGTGCTTTTAGGTACATATGTCATTGGTAAAGATCCGCGTTTCGACCCTTTCTGCGTATGGAGCAATGAGATATCGATGAACCAGCATCAAGTGAGGAAGCTGATAAAGATTGTTAGTAAAATGGGTCCAAAGATGGCAATTAAACTATTTGTTTACACTTTATCCAAGACAACATCGAACTGCATGATGGTAAGTAAGAACTCTGCAGCCTTCTTTTTACTGCCCATAATGAGTTGTGTTAGGTAACAATGTCTGAAATCTTATTCCTTTGTAGTGGTTGCCAAAGCAGTTTACTCAAGATTACCTCTCAAACTACATGATTGGTGGGCATGCAAAGGTTAAAGTATTTCTACCAGAACACGATGATTATCTTGATGCTTTCATGAAGATCGTGAAGGATGGGCAGTCGGCCATCACAAGGGGTTGGACTAGAGTCGTGTGTGCCTTCTGCATGGAGGAGGGCACAATATGGGCATTCCGCTTCACCTTGTTCCACAACCAAAATATATTTCGCCTCTTTCTTTACCGTCTTTAATAGTACAAGTATACAACTGTGGTTCATAATTCTTTATTTGGTTCTTATGTAATTCTTGAACATATGTACCTATCAATCGAATAATGCATTGGTTGTTTGAACCTGATGGATATGAATAAAGTTGTAGCATACATTCAAATTCAAATCCAAATCCAGTACAATTTGGAAAAGCAGCAATTAAATTACGGTGAAATTACGCTCTGCAGGTTGTTACGGCACACACCGTTGGTAAAACACAAATGTTTGTGATATGCACCATAATCCGAGACGGTTCACAGAGAGGAAACGTGTGCAAGCATGCACACAGTTGCCGTTTGCGAAGCGTGTGCGATGTCAGACAATATCACAAACGGTGCGGGAAAACTAAATGTTTGTGTTAGTTTCCTTATCATACACAATTCGCAAGCATGAATTGTTTCTGATGAAGTATGCATCGTAAACATTGCACCATAGAATAGAGTGTGTGAAAGTTGTCGTGTACGACGATGTAACGACGGTCTGACATTTCATAATCCTGTCCGACACTCGTATGACGATTAGCTAATCATCTTAACGGTGAACCGTTTGTGATGGGCCGCGCATCATACATGTTCTATAATAGTGAACCGTTTGTGATGGGCCGCGCATCGTAAACGTAGCACCACAGAATACCGACTGCGATGGCATTGCGAGCCGAAACGAGTAGGAGTACTGTAGGGGCCCTATCCCCGACGGTTTCTGGGTCGTGTGGGAAGGACCCCCCCTATCGCCCACACTCACTTGGCGACGGTTCCAAATGCCATCGCGGAAAGGGGTAAAAAACCATTTATTTAGGACCGACGTGCACCAGTGTGCACAGCGTATAGCTCGCACGCTTCCCGATGAGCCTGCACATTGGAGGACAACTTGCATGCCTCTCGGTCAGCCTGTGCACTGGACTGCGCTCGCACGCCTCCCGTTCAGTCAAGGAAAAGGAGCTGTCCGCACAGCACCTCCTACAGTCATTAAAACCAAGACACATGGCTTCACGTGAATGGTCAAAAGAACGCACACGGTTTATATTCTACAAACGTTTGAGATATTAAAGTGGCAGCTATTTTTTTCAAAATGCCTTTGTTGGCTGTCATTATTCGAGTGCGCCTTCTCTCAAAATGGACACGAAAAATGCCACAGCATGTCAGGTGCCATTCCATGATAGCATGCCCAGTTTCATGAATTTCAGACGAGTTTTGGATTTACTAGAATTTAAAAACCAGGCGTCTCAATGTTTTGTCGGCAATCAACGGTGCCCTGGTGATTGAAATTCATTCCCATTTCTTGCATGGGACCTCAGCATGCACCCAAGGACACATATTTGATTTTTCAACTAATGTATATGCACTGGAGCATGTGCATATAGTTCAAATTTGAATTATGCACATAAATGCATTAAAAACTCAGTTAATGCATAAAAATATCCAAACGAACCGTGAAAAATCCCAAAAATTGACACAACACTCCTGTTGTTCTATCTTGACACGAGAAAATTTATGAAAGCAATAAGAGGCAATGGATATCGTTTCGTACCCAAAGGTGGGACGTTCCCAACTGAAACCATCATGCTAGTTGTGAGAAGCTCTGGTTTGTGAGAAGCGTATACCCGAACCTGCCCCGAATGGGACAGTTTTTTTACCACGGCATGTTGATATCGCACCATGATAGCATGCCAAGTTTCATGAATTTCAGACGAGTTATGGATTTACTAGAATTTAAAAACTAGGCATCTCAACGTTTTGCCGGCAATCAACAGTGCCCTGGTGTTTGAATTTCATTCTCATCTCTTGCATGGGACCTAGAAATTCACCCAAGGACACCGATTCGATTTTTCAACCAACTGTAGTGCATTGAAGCATGTGCTTGTAGTTCAAATTTGAATTATGCACATAAAATGCCTAGAAAATCAAGTTAATGCATAAAAATGTCCAAACAAAGGCCGAAAAATCACAAAAATTGACACAACACTCCTGTTGTTCTTTGTTGACACTAGAAAAAATTTCAAAG
The DNA here is from genome assembly GCF_002575655.3 of Aegilops tauschii subsp. strangulata. Classification (NCBI taxonomy): domain Eukaryota; kingdom Viridiplantae; phylum Streptophyta; class Magnoliopsida; order Poales; family Poaceae; genus Aegilops; species Aegilops tauschii. Next base: position 409,168,476 of record NC_053040.3, on the reverse strand, counting down.
CAATAAGAGGCAATGGATATCATTTCGTCCCCAAAGGTGGGACGTTCCCCTATCGAAACCATCATGCTTGTTGTGAGAAGCTCTGGTTTGTGAGAAGCTTACACCCGAACCTACCCCAAATGGGACAAAAATTTTACCACGGCATGTTGATGCCGCTCCATGTTAGCATGCCAAGTTTCATGAATTTCAGACGAGTTATGGATTTACTAGAATTTATAAACCAGGCATCTCAACGTTTTGCCGGCAATAAACGTGCCCTGGTGTTTGAATTTCATTCCAATCTCTTGCATGGGACCTAGAAATTGACCCTAGGACACACATGTGATTTTTCAACTAACTTTACTACATTGGAGCATGTGATTGTAGTTCAAATTTGAAATATGCACATAAAATACCTACAAAACCCAGTTAATGTATAAAAAGGCCAAACGAACCCCGAAAAATTCCAAGATTAAACACAACACTCCTGTTGTTCTATGTTGACACTAGAAATTTTTTGAAGGCAATAAGAGGCAACGGACATCATCCCGTCCCCAAAGGTGGTGCGTTCCCTATCAAAACCATCATGCTTGTTGTGAGAAGCTCTGGTTAGTGAGAAGCTTATACCCAAACTTGTCCCAAATGGGACAAAATTTTCACCACGACATGTTGATGCCGCTCCATGATAGCATGCCAAGTTTCATGAATTTTAGGCGAGTTTTGGATTTACCAGAATTTAAAAACCAGGTATCTCAACGTTTTGCCGGCAATCAACAGTGCCGTGGTGTTTGAAATTCATTCCCGTCTCTTGCATGGGACCTAAGCATGCACCCAATGAGACACATGTTATTTTTCAATCAATTTATATGCACTCGAGCATGTGCATGTAGTTCAATTTTGAATTATGCACATAAAATGCCTAGAAAACTCAGTTAATGCATAAAAATGTCCAAATGAACCCCAAAAATCCCCAAAATTGACACAACACTCCTGTTGTTCTATGTTGACACGAGAATTTTTTTGAAAGCAATAAGAGGCAATGGATATCGTTTTGTCCCCAAAGGTGGGACGCATGTTCCCTAGTGTAACCATCAGGCTTATTGTGAGAAGCTCTGGTTTGTGAGAAACATATACCCAAACCTGCCCCAAATGGGACAATTTTTTTACCACGACATTTTTATGCCGCTCCGTGATAGCATGCCAAGTTTCATGAATTTCAGGCGAGTTTTGGATTTACTAGAATTTTAAAAACCAGGCATCTCCATGTTTTGCCGGCAATCAACGGTGCCCTAGTGTTTGAAATTCATTCCCATTTCCTGCATGGGACCTAAGCATGCACCCAAGGACACATATTTGATTTTTCAACCAATTTATATGCACTGCAGCATGTGCATGTAGCTCAAATTGGAATTATGCACATAAATGCATTGGAAACTCAGTTAATGCATAAAAATGTCCAAACGAACCTCGAAAAATCCCAAAAATTGACACAACACTCTTGTTGTTCTATGTTGACACGAGAAAAAATTTGAAAGCAAAAAGAGGTAATGGATATTGTTTCGTCCCCAAAGGTGGGACGTTCCCTATCGAAACCATCATGTTTGTTGTGAGAAGCTCTGGTTTGTGAGAAGCATATACCCAAACCTGCCCCAAATGGGGCAAATTTTTTACCACGGCATGTTGATGCCGCTCCATGATAGCATGCCAAGTTTCATGAATTTCAGACGAGTTTTGGATTTACTAGAATTTAAAAACCAGGCATATCAACGTTTTGCCGGCAATCAACAGTGCCCAAGTGTTTGAATTTCATTCCAATCTCTTGCGTGGGACCTAGAAATTCACCCAAGGACACACATGTGATTTTTCAACCAACTTTACTACATTGGAGCATGTGCTTGTAGTTCAAATTTGAAATATGCACATAAAATGCCTACAAAACCCAGTTAATGTATAAAAAAGGCCAAACGAACCCCGAAAAATTCCAAGATTAAACACAACACTCCTGTTGTTCTATGTTGACACTAGAAATTTTTGGAAAGCAGTAAGAGGCAATGGATATCGTCCCGTCCCCAAAGGTGGCACGTTCCCTATCGAAACCATCATGCTTGTTGTGAGAAGCTCTGGTTTGTGAGAAGCTTATACCCAAGCCTACCCCAAATGGGACAAAATTTTCACCACGGCATGTTGATGCCGCTCCATTATAGCATGCCAGGTTTCATGTTGATTGTTCCATGCTATTATATTATCTGTTTTGGATGTTCAATGGGCTTTATTATACACTTTTATATTATTTTTGGGACTAACCTATTAACCGGAGGCCCAGCCCAAATTGCTGTTTTTTTGCCTATTTTAGTGTTCCGAAGGAAAGGAATATCAAACGGAGTCCAAACGGAATGAAACCTTCGAGAACATGATTTAACCAGAGGAAGAAATATGTTTAGGAAAATTTACCAAGGTGGTCCTTCAAGGAAGCAAGGACCCAGGCCCGCAATACGTGATGCGGACGATGAACCACCAAGAGAAGCTCAAGTGCGGCCTTGTGAATGGCCGTCAGAAGATTCCATGGTCCAAGGAGGAATTAAAGAGGAATTTGATGCATATGTGCGTAACACTGATTTGGAGGGCTTCGTGTCAGAGGGGAGATATGTCATAACCAGGGAGGAGGCGAACGAGTATAAGAGGAGGACGGAGACAGCTCGCCTCCAAGCGGCAACTCATGAGGCAATAGCTGCTGCATCGCAGTACGACCCCAACTACAACTTTGAATATCTGCCAGGCCAGCCGTGGCAATAGACCAACTTAGGCCAAAAGCCTAAGCTTGGGGGAGTACGTATTTCTCAGCGACATTACATTCATATTCACACACTCATGCTAGTTGTCAGTGCTCATACTTTTTCATTGTATTATCCATGCTAGTTTATTTTCTTTTTCTTGCTTTCTTCCTGTGTGTTTTAAAAACCTTAAGAAAAACAAACAAAACAAAAAAAATTAGTTGTAGCTTTTAGCTAGTTCACTTTCCATGCTTGTTGTAGTAATAATTAAAAGAAAACCCAAAAAGATTTCCCGTTCTTCTTTTGCTTGTTGGGAGCTTTCCCATGTAAATAGTTTTCTTTCTTTTCTTTTCTTTTCTTTGGGGATCGATAGGAAAAGACCATAATGAAAATGTTAAAGTGGCTCTCATATACATTATTGTTGATTTAACCAAGAGCCCATATTATCTTGTCTTCTCCTATATGTCAGATGCCTGCAGATTCCAGCTTAGTCCAATGCACGTACACTATTATTATTATTCACATCATTCGGTCGTGCAAGTGAAAGGCAATAATGACGATATATGATGGACTGATTGAGATGAGAGAAGCTGGTATGAACTCGACCTCTCTTGTTTTTGTAAATATGATTTGTTCATCGTTCCTGATTCATCCTATTATGAATAAACATGTTTGCAATGACAATTAGAGATTATAGTTACTTATGCCATGCTTAATTAACTTGGAGTTTATAATGGTACCTTGCGTGCCAACATGCTATTAAAATGGTTGTGATGTGGTATGATAGGGTGGTATCCTCCTTTGAATGATTCAAGTGACTTGACTTGGCACATGTTCACGCATGTAGTTGAAACAAATCAACATAGCCTTCACGATATTTATGTTCATGGTGGATTATATCCTACTCATGCTTGCACTCAATGTTCATTATTTTAATGCATGTTCATGACTGTTGTCGCTCTCTAGTTGGTCGCTTCCCAGTCTTTTTCTAGCCTTCACTTGTACTAAGCGGGAATACTGCTTGTGCATCCAATCCCATAAACCCCAAAGTTATTCCATATGAGTCCACTATACCTTCCTATATGCGGTATCTACCTGCCGTTCCAAGTAAATTTGTATGTGCCAAACTCCAAACCTTCAAATGAAATTCGGTTTTGCATGCTCGAATAGCTCATGTATCAACTAGGGTTGTCTATATCTTCCATGCTAGGCGGGTTATTCTCAAGAGGAGTGGACTCCGCTCCTCACTCACGAGAAAATGGCTGGTCACCGGGATGCCCAGTCCCATGCTTTATGCAAATCAAATCAAAATAATTGCAAACAAAACTCCCCCAGGACTGTTGTTAGTTGGAGGCACTCGTTGTTTCAAGCAAGCCATGGATTGATGCTTGTTGGTGGAGGGGGAGTATAAACTTTACCATTCTGTTTGGGAACCACCTATAATGTGTGTAGCATGGAAGATATCGCCATATCTCGGTTGTTATGTTGACAATGAAAGTATGCCGCTCAAAATATTATTTATCTCTACTTTAAAATCGAGCTCTGGCACCTCTACAAATCCCTGCTTCCCTCTGCGAAGGGCCTATCTATTTACTTTTATGTTGACTCATCACCCTCTTATTAAAAAGCACTAGCTGGAGAGCACCGTTGTCATTTGCATTCATTACTATTAATTTATATTGGGTATGACTATGACTGGATCTCTTTTACCATGAATTACAATGTTTAGTCAGTCCTTGATCCTTAAAGGTGCTCTGCATTTATGTTTTGCGGTCTCAGAAAGGGCTAGCGAGATACCATCTTGTTATATCATATTATGATTGTTTTGAGAAAGTGTTGTCATCCGAGATTTATTATTATTGCTCGCTAGTTGATTATGCCATTGACTGAGTAAACATGAGACCTAAGTGTTATTGTGAATATGGTTAGTTCATAATCTTTGCTGAAAACTTGAATGCTGGCTTTACATATTTACAACAACAAGAGCAAACAGAGTTTGTAAAAGTTTTTCTTTATCACTTTCAGTTTATCAACTGAATTGCTTGAGGACAAGCAAAGGTTTAAGCTTGGGGAGTTGATACGTCTCCGTCGTATCTACTTTTCCAAACACTTTTGCCCTTGTTTTGGACTCTAACTTGCATGATTTGAATGGAACTAACCCGGACTGACGCTGTTTTCAGCAGAATTGCCATGGTGTTATCTTTGTGCAGAAACAAAAGTTCTCGGAATGACCTGAAACTTCGCGGAGATTATTTTTGGAAATAATAAAAAATATTGGCGAAAGAATCAAGGCCAGGGGGCCCACACCCTAACCACGAGGGTGGGAGGCGCGCCTGCCCCCCAGGGCGCGCCCCCTGCCTCGTGGGCCCCCTGGTCCTCCACCGACCTCAACTCCAACTCTATATATCCACGTTCGTGGAGAAAAAAAATCAGAGAGAAGGATTCATCGTGTTTTACGATACGAATCCGTCGCCAAGCCCTAATCTCTCTCGGGAGGGCTGATCTGGAGTCCGTTCGGGGCTCCGGAGAGGGGAATCTGTCGCCATCGTCATTATCAACCATCCTCCATCACCAATTTCATGATGCTTACCGCCGTGCGTGAGTAATTTCATCGTAGGCTTGCTGGACGGTGATGGGTTGGATGAGATTTATCATGTAATCGAGTTAGATTTGTTAGGGTTTGATCCCTAGTATCCACTATGTTCTGAGATTGATGTTGCTATGACTTTGCTATGCTTAATGCTTGTCACTAGGGCCCGAGTGCCATGATTTCAGATCTGAACCTATTATGTTTTCATGAATATATGTGAGTTCTTGATCCTATCTTGCAAGTCTATAGTCACCTACTATGTGTTATGATCCGGCAACCCCGAAGTGACAATCATCGGGACCACTCCCGGTGATGACCGTAGTTTGACTAGTTCATGTATTCACCATGTGTTAATGCTTTGGTCCGGTACTCTATTAAAAGGAGGCCTTAATATCCCTTAGTTTCCATTAGGACCCTGCTGCCACGGGAGGGTAGGACAAAAGATTTCATGCAAGTTCTTTTCCATAAGCACGTATGACTATATTCGGAATACATGCCTACATTACATTGATGAATTGGAGCTAGTTCTGTGTCACCCTATGTTATGACTGTTACATGATGAACCGCATCCGGCATAATTCTCCATCACCAATCCAATGCCTACGACCTTTTCACATATTGTTCTTCGCTTATTTACTTTTCCGTTGCCACTGTTACAATCACTACAAAACTATCACACTGTTACTTTTGCCACCGTTACTGTTACTTCTATACTACTGTGCTAGTAAACACTTTGCTGCAGATACTAAGTTATCCAGGTGTGGTTGAATTGACAACTCAACTGCAATACTTGAGAATATTCATTGGCTCCCCTTGTGTCGAATCAATAAATTTGGGTTGAATACTCTACCCTCGAAAATTGTTGCGATTCCCTATACTTGTGGTTTATCAAAGCCCCGCCTTGTTACTCCCGCCTAGTATAATTTTCAGTTGTCGCAGTATTTCCTCAAACACAACCTTGCTCCCCCCTCCACGCACACACCCCAAAACCTCCGCTCACACAGACACACACAACCCTCGAAACAATTGGTAGGTCGCCGCCATCGTCGGCGCCTCCATCCTCAACCTCTGCCCGTGTGCTGGGGAGCTCGAGGAGCCAATGGCCAAAAAGAGGTTTATCGCGGCCTTTTCGCCCGACGCCGGCGAGGTGGCCGTCGACATGTCCCCGTCATCCTCCATGGGCCCGATCCACCATCGCCGGTCCCCTGATCCGCAAGCCGCCGCGCCCCTACGCAGGTTCGAGCACTACCCCGTCCTCCCTCGGACCCGGCAGCCGACGAAGTCCTACCTCGGGGTCCGGCAGTGGCGGTGGGGGACGTGGGTCGCCGAGATTATAGATCGAGAGACCCACACCCGCCGGTGGCTCGGTAGCTTCCACACGGCCAAGCTCGCGGCCACGGAGTACGGCCGCTGGTAGGTCCGCTACCATGGCGCGGCGGCTAGGCTCAATTTCCCCTTCGGCACACGTCCGGTCCACCTCGTTCCACCGAAGCGAGGGGTGGTGAGCTCGGCTACGGTGCGAGAGGACCGCGAGGCGTGGGAGCGCCTCGAGGCCGAGGCCTTCGATGAGGCCTACATGCAAGAGCTCCGCCGGCAGCACCCAGAGCTCGTGGAGGCGGAGCGGGCGATCTTTGCCGGCGCGGAGGGCGTCGAGGTTATCACGCTCTCCTCCGATGACGTGGTCGAAGGCGGCGAGGACGGCAGCGCCGAGGGTGGCAAGGTTATCGCGCTCTCCTCTGATGACGAGGTCAAAGGCGACGGCGGCGTGGAGGGTGTCGAGATGGGCCCCGAGGACGAGGAGATCGACGTCTACGAGTGGAGGAGTGCCTTCCCCAACGACCCCGACGACGGTACTGGCCCGGACCCGGCTCGCGGCACACCGTACATGACGAGGAAGGATTGGCTCGACCTCTACTTCGATCAAAAAGTAGTTTAGCTTAGTTTAAATTTATGTTTTATGTTCGGTTATGCAAAACTATCTATGTTTATATTTGAATGCATGCTACTTTCGGTTGAACCTGCTTTGAACTTGATCAAATTGAAGTTTACAACCTTAAGTTTAGGGATCGACTAGAAAAGGACAAAAATTGCTGGAGTATATATATATATATATCCACAATAGTCCTTTAACTTTTTAAGGATCGCCTAGAGATGTCCTTATGACTTGTTTATTTTAGTTCTTCACAATGTGATGCTCTATATGTGCAACTATTTTCCGTGCAGTTCAATTTCATAAATAACAGTTTCAACAATACCACTATGAATTACGATATTTGGTTGCTGTTAAGGATATTGCAGTTAACATGCCTTTTCGTTTTTCCATTGTTGTTTAGCAACATGCATTGTACTGAATGACTAAATATGCATTCTCATGCTACATAGCAACAAGGAAGAGTGTTACCTTAATGTTCTGATGATGTCTAGATATACATGTAATAAAATCTTATATAATGGGATGGATGGAGTGTTGTACTACATCATTTTTCAATTGTTGTTTAGCTTCTAATATTAACTTGGTGCTTTTAGATACATATATCATCGCCAAAGATCCACACTTCGACCCTTTCTGTGTATGGGGCAATGAGATATTCATGAACCAGCATCAAGTGAGGAAACTGATAAAGATTGTTATTAAAATGAGTCAAAAGATGTCAATCGAACTATTTGTTTACAACTTATGCAAGACAACAGTGAACTGCATGATGGTAAGTAAGAACCCTATAGCCTTCTTTTTACTGCCCGTAATGAGTTGTGTTAGATGACAATATCTGAATCTTTTTTCTTTTGTAGTGGATCCTGAAGCAGTTTCCTCAAGATTACCTCTCAAACTACATGATTGGCGGCCGGCCATCACAAGGGGTTGGACTAGAGTCCTGCATGCCTTCTGCATCCAGGAGAGCACAATATGGCCATTCCGCTTCACCTTGTTCAGCAACTGGAATGTTTGTCGCCTCTTTCTTTACCATATGTAATAGTACAAGTATAGAACCCTGGTACATCATTCTTTATTTGGTTCTTATTTAATTTTTAAACACATGTACCTATGAATCAAATATTGCATTGCTTGTTTGAACCTGATGGATATGAATAAAGCTATAGCCTACTTTCAAGTTTAAATTAGGTACAATTTTAAATAGCAGCAATTAAATTAGGGAGAAATTATGTTGTGCAGGTCATTACGGCACACACAGTTGCTAAAACATAAACGTTTGTGATATACATCATAATCTGAGACGGTTCACAAAGAGGAAACGTGTGCAAGCATACACACAGTTACCGTTCGCAAAGCGTGTGTGATGTCAGACACTATCACATACGGTGCGGGAAATCTAAATGTGTGTGATTGTCTACCTATCATACAAGGTTTATAATCATGAACTGTTTGTGATGTGCCAGGCATCGTAAATCTCCCGTGCCTGGAATCTGCCTAGAATCTGCCTGGAAAGCTCCCGTGCCTAGAATCTGCCTGGTTTTAGGTAGAACCACAAAACTCCGACTGCGATGGCAATGCGAGCATAAATGATTAGCAAGGATGAAGCGTTTGGGATATTCGAGATATCGGAAACGGTTATATAGGGACAACGGTATGCATCAAGGCTCCCTATCCCCGACGGTTTCTGGGTCATGTGGGAAGTACCCCCCCTATCGCCAACACTCACTTGGCGACGGTTCCAAATGCCGTCGCGGAAAGGGGTAAAAAAACGTTTGCTTAGTTAGGCCCGACACGCACCAGTGATGCTGTTTAAAGACTGTCAAAATAATATAAGAGAAGAATGAGAGTTCATTAATTTCTATAAAATAAAACCACCGCCATGCTCTAAAAAGATATAAGTGAAGCACTAGAGCAAAATTGCCTAGCTCAAAAGATATAAGTGAAGCACATAGAGTATTCTAATAAATCATGATTCATGCGTGTCCCTCTCAAAAGGTGTGTACAGCAAGCATGATAGTGGCAAACTAAAAAGCAAACACCCAAATCATACAAGATGCTCCAAGCAAAACACATATCATGTGGTGAATGAAATATAGCCTCAAGTAAAGTTACTGATAGATGAAGACGAAAGAGGGGATGCCTTCCGGGGCATCCCCAAGCTTAGGCTCTTGCCACTCCTTATTCCATAGTCCATCAAATCCTTACCCAAAACTTGAAACTTCACAACACAAAACTCAACAGAAAATCTCATCAGCTCCGTTAGTATAAGAAAATAAATCACCACTTTTGGTACTGTTGTGAACTCATTCTTTATTTATATTGGTGTAATATCTACTGTATTCCAACTTTTCCGTGGTTCATACTGTTGGAAATATGACCTAGAGGCAATAATAAATAGGTTATTATTATATTTCCTTGTTCATGATAATCGTTTATTATCCATGCTAGAATTGTATTGATAGGAAACTCAGATACATGTGTGGATACATAGACAACACCATGTCCCTACTAAGCCTCTAGTTGACTAGCTCGTTGATCAATAGATGGTTACGGTTTCCTGACCATGGACATTGGATGTCGTTGATAACGGGATCACATCATTAGGAGAATGATGTGATGGACAAGACCCAATCCTAAGCCTAGCACAAGATCATGTAGTTCATTTGCTCAGAGCTTTTCTAATGTCAAGTATCATTTCCTTAGACCATGAGATTGTGCAACTCCCGGATACCGTAGGAATGCTTTGGGTGTACCAAACGTCACAACATAACTGGGTGGCTATAAAGGTGCACTACAGGTATCTCCGAAAGTGTCTGTTGGGTTGGCACGAATCAAGACTGGGATTTGTCACTCCGTGTAAACGGAGAGGTATCTCTGGGCCCACTCGGTAGGACATCATCATAATGTGCACAATGTGACCAAGGAGTTGATCACGGGATGATGTGAGTTACGGAACGAGTAAAGAGACTTGCCGGTAACGAGATTGAACAAGGTATCGGGATACCGACGATCGAATCTCGGGCAAGTAACATACTGATAGACAAAGGGAATTGTATACGGGATTGATTGAATCCTCAACATCGTGGTTCATCCGATGAGATCATCGAGGAGCATGTGGGAGCCAACATGGGTATCCAGATCCCGTTGTTGGTTATTGACCGGAGAGTCGTCTCGATCATGTCTGCGTGTCTCCCGAACCCGTAGGGTCTACACACTTAAGGTTCGGTGACGCTAGGGTTGTAGAGATATTAGTATGCGGTAACCCGAAAGTTGTTCGGAGTCCCGGATGAGATCCCGGACGTCACGAGGAGTTCCGGAATGGTCCGGAGGTAAAGATTTATATATGGGAAGTCTTGTTTTGGTCGCCGGAAAAGTTTCGCACTTTATCGGTATTGTACCGGGAGTGCCGAAAGGGGTCCGGGGGTCCACCAAGGGGGTCCACCAGCCCCGGAGGGCCACATGCGCTGTAGGGGGTGCGCCTTGGTTTATATGGGCCAAGGGCACCAGCCCCAAGAGGCCCATGCTCCAAGAGATAAGAAAAACGGAGAGTCCTAAAGGGGGAAGGCACCTCCGAGGTGCCTTGGGGAGGAAGGACTCCTCCCTGGCCGCACCCTTCCTTGGAGGAAGGGCGAAGGCTGCGCCCCCCTCTCCCTTGGCCCTATATATAGTGGGGGGGAGGGAGGGCAGCATATCCTAGCCCCTGGCGCCTCCCTCTCCCTCACGTGACACCTCTCCCTCCCGTTAGTGCTTGGCGAAGCCCTACCGGGATCCCCGCTACTTCCACCACCATGCCGTCGTGCTGCTGGATCTCCATCAACCTCTCCTCCCCCCTTGCTGGATCAAGAAGGATGAGACGTCGCTGCTCCGTACGTGTGTTGAACGCGGAGGTGCCGTCCGTTCGGCGCTAGGATCATCGGTGATTTGGATCACGACGAGTACGACTCCATCAACCCCGTTCTCTTGAACGCTTCCGCTCGCGATCTACAAGGGTATGTAGATGCACTCCTTCCCTCTCGTTGCTAGTAAACTCCATAGATTGATCTTGGTGATGCATAGAAAATTTTGAATTTCTGCTACGTTCCCCAACAGTGGTATCAGAGCTAGGTCTATGCGTAGTTTCTATGCACGAGTAGAACACAAAGTAGTTGTGGGCGTCGATTTTGTCAATTAACTTGCCGTTACTAGTCTTATCTTGATTCGGCGGCATCGTGGGATGAAGCGGCCCGGACCGACCTTACACGTACTCTTACGTGAGACAGGTTCCACCGACTGACATGCACTAGTTGCATAAGGTGGCTAGCGGGTGTCTGTCTCTCCCACTTTAGTCGGATCGGATTCGATGAAAAGGGTCCTTATGAAGGGTAAATAGAAATTGGTATATCACGTTGTGGCTTTTGCGTAGGTAAGAAACGTTCTTGCTAGAATCCCATAGCAGCCACGTAAAACATGCAACAACAATTAGAGGACGTCTAACTTGTTTTTGCAGCATGTGCTATGTGATGTGGTATGGCCAGAAGATGTGATGAATGATATATGTGATGTATGAGATTGATCATGTTCTTGTAATAGGAATCACGACTTATGTCGATGAGAATGACAACCGGCAGGAGCCATAGGACTTGTCTTTATTTTTTGTATGACCTGCGTGTCATTGAATAACGCCATGTAAATTACTTTACTTTATTGCTAACCGCGTTAGCCATAGAAGTAGAAGTAATCATTGGCGTGACAACTTCATGAAGACACAATGATGGAGATCATGATGATGGAGATCATGGTGTCATGCCGGTGACAAAGATGATCATGGTGCCCCGAAGATGGAGATCAAAGGAGCAAAATGATATTGGCCATATCATGTCACTATTTGATTGCATGTGATGTTTATCATGTTATGCATCTTATTTGCTTAGAACGACGGTAGTAAGTAAGATGATCCCTCACTAAAATTTCAAGAGACGTGTTCCCCCTAACTGTGCACCGTTGCGAAGGTTCGTTGTTTCGAAGCACCACGTGATGATCGGGTGTGATAGATTCTAACGTTCGAATACAACGGGTGTTGACGAGCCTAGCATGTACAGACATGGCCTCGGAACACATGCGAAACACTTAGGTTGACTTGACGAGCCTAGCATGTACAGACATGGCCTCGGAACACAAGAGACCGAAAGGTCGAACATGAGTCGTATAGCAGATACGATCAACATGGAGATGTTCACCGATGATGACTAGTCCGTCTCACGTGATGATCGGACACGGCCTAGTTTGACTCGGATCATGTATCACTTAGATGACTAGAGGGATGTCTATCTGAGTGGGAGTTCAATAATCAGATGAACTTCATTATCATGAACATAGTCAAAAGGTCTTTGCAAATTATGTCATACGCTTTAGTTCTACTGTTTGAGATATGTTCCTAGAGAAAATTTAGTTGAAAGTTGGTAGTAGCAATTATGCGGACTGGGTCCGTAAACTGAGGATTGTCCTCATTGCTGCACAGAAGGCTTATGTCCTTAATGCACCGCTCGGTGTGCTGAACCTCAGCGTCGTCTGTAGATGTTGCGAAACATCTGACATACACATTTTGATGACTACGTGATAGTTCAATGCGTAATGCTAACGGTTTAGAATTGTGGCACAAGAGACGTTTTTTGAAATGTCGCAGAACATATGAGATGTTCCGACGACTAAAATTGGGATTTCAGACTATGGCCCACGTCAAGAGGTATGAGACCTCAGACAAGTTTCTTAAGCCTGCAAACTAAGGGAGAAAAGCTCAATAGTTGAGCATGTGCTCAGATTGTCTGAGTACCACAATCGCTTGAATCGAGTGGGAGTTAATCTCCCAGATGAGAAAGTGATGGTTCTCCATAGTCACTGCCACCAAGCTAGTAGAGCTTCGTGATGAACTATGACATATCAGGGATAGTTATGATGATCCTTGAGCTATTCACGATGTTTGACACCGCGAAAGTAGAAATCAAGAAGGAGCATCAATTGTTGATGGTTAGTAAAACCACTAGTTTCTAGAAGGGCAAGGGCAAAAGGGATACTTCATGAAACAGCAAATCGTTTGCTGCTCCAGTGAAGAAACCCAAGGTTGAACCCAAACCCGAGACTAAGTGCTTCTGTAATGAGGGGAACGGTCACTGAAGCAGTACTACCCTAGATACTTGGTAGATGAGAAGGCAGGCAAGGTTGACAGAAGTATATTGGATATACGTTATATGAATGTGTACTTTACTAGTACTCCTAGCAGCACTAGGGTATTAGATACCGGTTCGGTTGCTAAGTGTTAGTAACTCGAAATAAAAGCTGCGGAATAAACGGAGACTAGCTAAAGGTGAGATGACGATATGTGTTGGAAGTGTTTCCAAGGTTGATGTGATCAAGCATCGCATGCTCCCTCTACCATCGAGATTTGGTGTTTGCGTTGAGCATGATTGGATTATGTTTATCGCAGTACGGTTATTTATTTAAGGAGAATAATGGTTACTCTGTTTATTTGAATAATACCTTCAATGGTCTTGCACCTAAAATGAATCTCGATCGTAGTGATACACATGTTCGTGCCAAAAGATATAAAATAGTAATGATAGTTCCACATACTTGTGGCACTGCCATTTGAGTCATATTGGTATAGAACGCATGAAGAAGCTCCATGTAGATGGATCTTTGGACTCACTCGTTTTTGAAAAGATTGAGACATGCGAACCATGTCTATTGGTATATATGCATGAAGAAACTCCATGCAGATGGCTTGTTTGGACTCACTTGATTTTGAATCACTTGAGACATGTAAATCATACCACATGGCACTACTAGAAAAAGGGCTATAGATGGGATTGACACTAATGGCGCACCAGACAAGCGGTGCGCCATTAGTATATACTAATGGCGCACCACCTTCTGATACGCCATTAGAGTTGAAACTACTAATGGCGCACCTGGCCCAGGGTGCGCCATTAGTATCAATTTTTTTTTAACTAGTGCGCCTGTCCAAACATACTAATGGCGCATCCAGACACAGTGCGCCATTACTAGTTGTAACTAGTAATGGCGCACCTGCCGGAAAGTGCGCCACTAATGTTGTTTTTTCTATTATATTTTTTATTCCCTTTTTTGCAAAACTACTAATGGAGCACTTTTCCACCGTGCGCCATTACTAGTTTAAACTAGTAATGGCGCACTGTGGAACAGTGCGCCATTAGTATGTTTTTTTTTGCAAAACTACTAATGGCGCACCACCAGAAGGTGCGCCATTAGTAACCTGGATTACTAATGGCGCATTTAGAGTTGGTGCGCCATTAGTAAGTGGGCAGCAACAAGATATTTTGGACAGCCTCTCCTACCCACACTCACTTTCTCCCCACTTCATTCTCTCCACCTCCTCCTTGTCTCGGGTGCCTCCTCTTTTTCACCTCATTTCCACCATAGATTCATTCAATTTAAGTGGTTAAATTACCTTGTTTTGATAGGTAAGTAAGGGGGGAAGCTATATTTATGTTGTTCTCCCTACAACAATGTGCACATGCACTTTTTATGGCCTAGCTAGATCTATGTATGTTCGTGGTGTTGCATATGTTTGTGGTGTTGCATATGTGTTTGTGTTTGGAGGTGTACCGGTATTTGAAATGCGATAGTTGCCAATATTTTGCCGGAATGTTGATTCATTTCCGTTTCGGCGAGAATTTTGGCATTAAGCATTCTTTTTGGTCCTATTTTTAGGGAAAGTCATGCCAAATTTTTTCTTGGTTCTAAAATATCATTTTGCTCTACCCCGCAGGCGACCATGGTCCGCATGATGACCGAAGGCATCGTGAATAGGTTTTTGAGGTCCGCGAAGGCCGAGATGCTTCAAAAGAACGAGACAGAGATAAGATGTCCGTGTCGAAGATGCAAGCTGAAGAGCCTTATTGCGGACCCGTAATCCGGGCAGGTGCGGGACCACCTGCTCTTGCGTGGTTTCATGGATGGCTATCGGTGGCAAGGTGATGAAGATGACTACGAAGTCGTCCATGGGGGCCGGGCAAGAAATGAGGAAGGGCAGCAAGACAACCACCGCGGCTCGGGCGGGCGAGAAGACGAAGAATCCCCAGGA
Organism: Aegilops tauschii subsp. strangulata; assembly: GCF_002575655.3. Lineage (NCBI taxonomy): Eukaryota > Viridiplantae > Streptophyta > Magnoliopsida > Poales > Poaceae > Aegilops > Aegilops tauschii. The sequence goes on along the minus strand of NC_053040.3, from coordinate 409,153,105 downwards.
GATGATCACGACGGTGATGCTGTACACAGTCATCATGTAGAAGATGCAGGACATGATGATGAGGAAGATGCCAGAGCAGACGACGGGCATGATCATGAAGATGATGATGCCGGCGGAGCAGACGACGCTGGACCATCGATGGGCTGGGTGCAGGACCCTCATATTCAAGAGCTGCTTCTCAAGCAGACGGATAACGCAAGAGCTGCCGCCTGAGAGAAAGCCAAGATGGATCAACTTGAGTTAGACGCGGTTACTCCATTGTATGAAGGATGCAGGCCCGATGATACCCGCCTGAAAGTAACGCTCATGGCTCTGGAGATGAAGGTAAAACACAAAATGACCGACGCATGCTTCGACGAGAACATGTCATTCTGGCACGAACGTCTTCCCAAGGGGAACAAGTGCCGGACCAGTTTGGAGGAGGCGAAGAAAATCGTGTGTCCTCTGGATTTACCGCACGTGAAATACCATGTGTGCATGAACAATTGCATCATTTATCGGGACGAGCACGCGGAGTCTACCATATGTCCGGTGTGCGGCGTCACTCGATACAAGAAGAGGAAGAAAGCTCCTCGAAAAGTGGTGTGGTACTTTCCGATCACTCCTCGTCTGCAGCGGTATTTCGCGGACCCTAAGGTAGCAAAGCTCCTGCGTTGGCACGCGGATAGGGAGGAGAAGAAGCGAGAAGATGACGCAAATGATCCGGAGATAGATAAAAAAGACAAGATGCTGAGTCACCCTAAGGATGCGAGCCAGTGGCAAGCGTTGAACTTCGAAGACCTAGAATTTGGGAACGATCCAAGGAATATCGTTTTGTGTGGATGTACAACCTTCCCCCTGGTTGTGCATGAAGAGGAAGTACATTCACATGAGTATGCTAATTGAAGGACCGAAACAACCAGGGAACGACATCAATCTGTATCTGGGGCTGCTGAAAGAGGAGCTTGACACGCTGTGGAAAACGCCTGCCAATACGTGGGACGCCGCAGAGAAAGAATAATTCCCTATGAGAGCCGCGCTGCTCACGACGGTGCACGACTATCTCGGTTACGGATATGTCGCGGGGCAGGTGGTCCACGGATTTTCTGGATGCGTCAGGTGCATGGATGACACAACGTATCGCCAGCTAGATAGAGATCCCGGGTCTTCGAAAACCGTGTTCATGGGACATCGAAGGTGGCTTCGCGACGATGACCCGTGGAGAAAACGCAAGGATCTATTCGATGGTGAAACCGAACCCCGAGGACGCCCGCGTACGAGGAGTGGCGAGGAAATAGACGAGCTGTTGAAAAATTGGAAAGACTGCCCACTGCCGGGAAAGAAGCAAAAGGCGCCAGAGCCGGGAAAGAAGGGAAAGGCGCCAGAGCCGCTGCTGAAGGTATGGAAAACGAGGTCTGTTTTCTGGGACTTGCCGTACTGGAAGATCCACCGTGTGCCTCACAGCCTTGATGTCATGCATATCACGAAGAACGTGTGCGAGAGTCTGCTTGGTACCCTGCTCAACATGCCAGAGAGGACCAAAGATGGGCCGAAAGCAAGGGCAGACTTGAAATCAATGGGCATCAGGCAGGAGCTTCACGCTATATATGATTATGATGATGATGATGATGATGATGATGAGGCGAAGCAGGACACGGAAAGTCGTCGCAAAGGCAAAAAGGCCAAGAAGACCGGAAATGACTACCCTCCCGCGTGCTTCACTCTAAGTCAGGAGGAGATTGAGCAGTTTTTCACCTGCCTCGTAGGAGTAAAACTTCCTTACGGTTACGCGGGGAAGATAAGCAGATACCTAGACCTAGCGAAGCCGAAGTTCAGCGGGATGAAGTCTCACGACTGTCACGTGCTGATGATGCAGATACTTCCAGTTGCAATCCGTGGGATCATGGACGCGCACGTCCGTGAAACGCTATTTGGCCTATGCAACTTTTTCGACGTCATCTCTCGGAAGTCTGTTGGCGTGAGGCAACTCAGAAGGCTACATTCTTCGATGTTATGGTGCATCTGCTGGTCCATATCGTGGACGATATCATCCAACTCGGGCCGACGTTCCTGCACAGCATGATGCCGTTCGAAAGGATGAATGGTGTCATCAAAGGATACGTTCGCAACATGTCACGTCCAGAGGGAAGCATAGCCAGGGGCTTTCTGACCGAAGAGTGCATCTCCTACTGCACGAATTATCTAGGCATCGAGAACCCCGTTGGTCTGCCCGTCAACAGGCACCTCGGCAGGCTCGCTGGATGGGGTCACCGTGAGGGTCGCCGCGAAATGCATGTCGACTTCGAGGGTCGACTCGCCGACTTTGAAAGAGCAAACCTAGTCGCACTACAACACATAGACGTGGTCGATCCTTGGGTGGTAGAGCACAAAACCTTTATTAAGAAGACGTACAATGACCGAGGCCAACAGAGGACGGACGGAGATATACTCAAAGAGCACAACTCATGTTTCACGCGTTGGTCAAGCAGAAGCTTCTGTCGTACCTTTTACATGAGGATTCTTCCGCGGAAGAACAACTCATATTCGCCTTGTCACAGGGCGCCGAGCACAACCTGATGACCTATGAGGCGTACGGTATCAACGGCTACACATTCTACACCGAGGTCAAGGACATGAAGAGCGATGGTTATCAGAACTCCGGGGTAACGATGGAATCCTACACCGGTAACGACAAGGACAGATACTACGGAAGGATCGAGGAGATCTGGGAGCTGAGCTACGCTGGAGAGAAGGTCCCGATGTTCCGTGTCAGATGGGCCAAGAGCGTCCTAAAAGAAGACCAGTATTTCACCACCATGGTTATACCCGAAGCCAACTCCAAGACCGCAGGCGCAAACGTCACCGCGAAAAATGAGCCATGGGTACCGGCTTCCCAAGTGGACCAATGCTTCTTCATTACCGACCCGCCAAAGCCCAGTCGTGTTGTCGTGAGGAGAGGCAAAAGGAAGATCATCAGAATGGATGGAGTAGCCAATGAGCAAGACTTCGACAAGTACGGCGACCCGAGAATCGAACATGACGACGATGATGAAGTAGCAGCATACACCACAAGAAGAAGCAGGACCACCCTACCTAAAGGACGTCCGTTCCACAGAAGAACTCCATTTGCGAAAAAGAAGGGCAAGAAGATTGTGAACAGATAGCTAGCTAAGATCAATTGTATTTAAATCGTAGCCTTCATTTCTCGATTGTATTTCATGGGCACTTTTTGAACTATCATGAATATTTTTAAATTTCATGGACACTCGATCTCGATCCCCCTCCATCTCGATCGCTATCCCACCTCGCCATATCCGGTCCCCCTCGCCGCCGAGCACCCTCCGGTCCACCGCCCCCCGCACCCCGCGCACCCTCCCCCGCTCCACCGGCATTACTGTTTGACGATATTTTTAAAAAAATTATTACTGTCTTATAAAAAAATATTACTGTTATGATTTAAACAAGTTTGAACATATTTAAACACAAATAAATATCAAACAGCATTTTAAATGCATAAAAAAAATTGTGGAGCCTGGGAATCGAACCCAGGACCTCCTGGTGTGAGAACTGGCTGCTGACCAGTCGAGCTAGTAGAGGGAACTTGGTGTGGATCAGGTCAGGTGGAAGATAACCTATTGGCTCGAGCAGAAATCAAAAAAAATACTAATGGCGCACCAGGGTGAGGTGCGCCATTAGTATGGATGTACTTATGGCGCACCGAGGGGTGGTGCGCAATTAGTATTGTGCCCTCGCCCTCGATCCCCTTCCCCTCTCCTATCCCCGGCCCAAACCTATCCCCTCTCTCTCCCTCGCCCTCGATCCCCTTCCCCTCTCCTCTCCCGACGCCGCTGCCCCGCCGCCTCGACGCCGCCCCGTCGTCCTCGTCTCCGCCCCGACGCCCCGACGCCGCGACGCCGCCCTCTCCTCTCCCGACGCCGCCGCCCCGCCGCCCCGTCGTCCTCGTCTCCTCGGCACCGCTCTCCTCGTCTCCTCGGAGCACCACCACCATCCGGACCTCGTCGCCTCCCCGACCTCGTCGCACCACCACCAACATCCACAGCGTCGACGTCTTCGTCCCCGACGACGCCCCCGTCTTCTACGCCCGCAGGTACCCCATCCAAATCACCCCCGCCTCCATTTCCCACCTCTCCCTCTCTGCTCCTCCCTCCTTGACCTCTCCCTCTCTAATTCTTCCTAGGGTTTATCTTGGGTTTATAAAGTTGGTAGTTCTGTCATAAGATTTCGTTGAGGATCGCCATGAGAAATAATTCAAACTGAATGTATTGAAAGTGTGTTAACTGAATTTTCGCACTGCATTTTTGTAGAGGAATTACCGTCTGTAACAGGGTCGTAGTACTGGTCCCCTAAATTAATTGCTTAAGTAGCCTATTAATCATGATTTCGTGTTCATCTTGGTGATTATAGGTATTTAGGGCATCTGTATTTGTTGATTGTGATGCCAAGATTGGTCCTTATATATGGGCTATACTCATGGTAAGATTAGCCAACAGTTCAAGCCCTATCTGGAATGCGGGAATTTGCTTGTACTTAGTTGTGGAACAGTTTAATTACCGCAAAAACCTAGGGTTGTGTTCCCAGTTTGAGTAAATGATGTCATTGAGATGTCTGTAGCTTTATATTCCCATGCTCGATTACTTCTTCCTTGTGATCATCTAGCTGTATTATATGCTAAAAAAATATTCTTTGCCAACGGCTTCAGTGTTCTCTTCCCCTCGGGATTGTTGCCTTGCTTTATGATTATTAGATGTGTTCTCTTTATGATTCTCTATTTTTATTCGTAAAATTTCCTTGTGGTCAGCTAGGTGTACTATGCTAAAAGAAAATCTTCCCCAACTGCTTCAATGTTCTCTTTTCCCCGAACAGTGTATGCACAATCGGTCTTTTAGGATTGTTACCTTGCTTTATGATTATCAGATGTGTTCTCTTTATGATTCTCTATTTTTATTCTTCATATTTCGTTAATGAGTTTAGCTCTTGAGCTGAAGTTATTGAGTTTTCGTTGCTGTGGTTTAGAGATGATTCAAATTCTGGAAATTATTGGCATTGAAGTACCATTGATTGCCTCACCACTAGCAGAATTATGTATTCAGTCTATCCTATGTCAGTCCATATAGGTCTAGCTATACAAATTCTTCACTTTTATTGTTTTGGAATTAGCTTCTATGGAGTTCTCTTTGTTTCCCAACAGGGTTCTTGGTGCCATGACATTCTCATGTGTATGTTCCTAATACAACAATCTGTCTCTGAACTTCGCTTTTGGACTCCTGAGTACATTTTGTTTGGGAACTGCATACTATGTTTGATTTAAATGGAGCTCCCATGCGTAGAACACCTCTTGGAGTATCAACTTAGCTCTAGAATCAACCATATTTTTTCTGACACGTACAGTAGGGATACTCCCTGCTCCCAACATAAATTTTGTTCATGTAAGTAAAACCAGCATACTGCAAAACTCCATAGTTGCCGCAAGGTTAACAAGTGTAGGTTTGAAACAGAGGGAAGGGTGGAAAATTAGATTAGGTAAAACCTTGTGGCACTATACCTTGATCATTCTATAGCACTGGTGCAGCATCTGGCCCACGTATTTTGAGGAGTCTATCTGTACTTTTATTAATCATTAATGTGTTGGTACATATATATTGAGAAATGAAACTTCTGTCATGGATGTTTTAGTTTTCTGCTTGTTGGAAACACGACTGCTTCTTGCAAAACTTGTTTGACAGTTCGGATGAAATTAGCCAATCTTTCAGTAGCCAATCTTGGTAAAATGTGTTTAACTTGTAGCTTCTAGCTTAAGTGAGTAGCCAATACTGTAGTGAGTAGCTTAACTTGTTTAAGTACTGCCAGTTAGTAGTACTGCTAGTGAGTAGATGAACTCCATTTAACTAGCTTAATTGAGTTTCAGTTGTGTAGTGAAGTTCTTCTATTTTGTATGATGCGGTTCACGCTTAAACTAGCCATTTATGTTCATGTGCGTCTGTCTGGCTGTGTATCCCAACTTGTGTTGATGCTCTGAAGTAGGTTTTCACTAAGAGAATTCAAAACTAAGACATGTTCTTAAACTGAAGCAGTATTTGTATCACAGAAAAAGTTCTGAAGCTGTTGAACCTTACCTTATGTATCACAAAAAAAGGCAAGGAACATCATGAACAACTCTCCATGACTTAATTTTCCTATATGCATTGGCCTGTACAGCAGGTTCACTTTTCCTATATGCATTGGCCAGTACAGCAGGTTCACTTTTCAAAACAAATTAGAGCAGACCTCATACACCCAAGAAAACCTGAAAAAAAATGAAGTTCAACCCCTCACTTTTCCTATATGCATTGGCCTGTACAGTTGGATTTTTTTTTTCTGATTTTAGTGTTTTCAGTCTATTTTTCTATTTCTGCTTTAACATAACGGAATAACTAATGGTGGCTGCCTAATGATGACAGACTAAGTTTCTGATTTATTTTCTTATAGAAGTGTAGATTCATTGGTAGCAATTGTTTTCAGTGTCTCATGTTGCTTGTAGTGTTTTGTCCAAAATGTTGAATGATACTGCTTGGAGATGCATATATTGTTTCACCTCTTCACATGCCAATGTATTTTCCATGTTGTGATGGAGGCCTTTTTTGCCTTGTCCACCCGAGAGGCCCTTGAGTTTGCCGGAATGTCGATTAACTTCCGTTCCGGCAAATTCGGGTACTCCATATGTCCTATTTTCAACAAAGGTCATGCTGAAATTTTCCGTGAATTTTAGCATGACTTTGCTAAAAATAGGACATATGGGGTACTTGTGACTAATGCATGGGCCGGGGTATCTTAGTAGTTAATTAAGTAGGATCAAGTGCCCCGGCGTACTTGTGACTAATGCATGGCTTTTAGGGTGCCTCGGTGTCGATAAAAACCGAAATGATGAAAGCTTAGGCTTTTAGGGTGCCTCGGCGTCGAAAAACCCTCAATGATAAAAGCTTAGCTTTTAGGATGCCTCGGTGTCGACAAACCCTAAATGATGAGACCATGATCTTGTTCCTTGACAATAACCAACTTTTTGACCAAACTTTGTTCCTATTTAGAGAGAAACATGGCCAACAACGATGAGGCCGGGGGTTCGGGCGTCAAGGCATTCTGGAAGCTGTCCCAGGAGATGGAGGAACAACCTCACTTGTATGAGGACGCCGCCTTCCCCACCGATCCTGAGACCACTGATGGTACCGCCGAGGATGACCCCACTGATGCCACCACTGATGGTGCCGCCGAGGATGCCACCACTGATGATGGCGGCGCACGCACAGATGGCAGCCAACCGAAGAGGCAACGGAAGGACCGGCGCCCGACCGTGCTCTGCACCCTCAAGGAGGAAGTTACTGAAGTGGACTCCGACGGGAATCCAACGGCGCCCGAACGAATAGTCAAGGGGTACTCGCTTCAGCTCGGGTGCATTCTCCGGAGCACCGTCTCGATCAACACCGAGAACCTGAGGCATCCTGACCGAGGGAATTTGCGCAACCTCCTCTTCACGAAGCTGCACGAACGATACAAGTTCCCCGCTGAATTTGAAAACACAAGCCTCAAAGGGAATAAAGTGAACAATGCTGCCCTCATGAAGATGAGCAAGGCCCTGTCTACTTGGAAAAGCAATGTGAAGAGAATGATCGAGAAAGGTGAGAGTTATGAGAAGATCAAGGAGAAAAATCCTTCGATCACCGAAGATGACTACAACGACTTCAAGATCAATTGCTCGAGCACCGCAAACTCCGAATCAAGTAAGTGGGGGAAAGAAATGCGGGAGCTGAACTTACGGGAACACACACTCGGTCCCGGCGGTTACAGAGTGGCGGAGCTATATGGGACAAGGAGGAGGCGGACCGTGCCGAGCAAGGCCTACCGCCCCTCTTCGATAAATACGGTGACAAGCAGACCAGGAACTTTGTCAGGGCCCGGTACAAGAAGGACCCGAAAACAAAGGAGCTCACCACGGATCCGAAGACCAGGGCGCTTGAGCTTGTTCTGGTAGGGAATACACCCCCGCGTAATTAGCTCCATATGGTTGCATTCTAATTACTGAAGGCAAATTTCTAAATGGTTCACATTCCTTCCGCAGGCGACTGAAAGCAGTAGCGCGGGGTCGACTAAGAGCAACCCTTGGGACACCACTCTAAATAGGCGTTGATGTAATGAAGAACAAGGATAAGCTCAGTAAGCCGACGTCAGCTGGTCGTGTGGCCGGCAAAGGCTTGTCGACAAAATGGTCGTCATACTATAACACTGGTGGGCGAAAGGAGAAAAAGACCAGCTCGAAAAGCCAGGCGCGCGAGGTTCAAGAACTCAGGGCACAGGTGGCGCGGATTCCGGAGATTGTCCAAGAGCAAGTGCAACAACAACTCGGAGCGACGATCACCGCCATTGTGCCTACCTTGATCCAGGGGATTAGTGCGTGGATTGCGGGCGGCCAACAGGGGCCGCCCCCGATTCCTAGCTTCACGGCCAGCAACTCGCAGAACGCAATGGCGGGGCCATTGGTGTCTCCGGCGGAGGCGGCATTGGTGTCTCCGACGCCGGCACGGGAGCTTAATGCACCCGGGTGTACGCCGGCCGGCACCTCTGCAGCAAGCGGCCCCTCCGTCAACTGCACGCCCGCCGTTGGCGGTGCCTCGACATTAGCCGAGCTCGACGCCATCATCACGGTAACTAATTAAGCCTCTCTCGGCCGAGGACTTCATCTCCTTGCCTTTGACTGGGCATCCCTAACGCCCTACATGTTTTCGCAGGGTGCCGCCGACGTTCGGTGCACTCTCCTGCACTTCATGAACAACGAGTTGGTCGATGTCGCCAAGGGCAAAATCGTTCAACCGGGAAACCCCTTGTTCCACGGTACCCAGATGCCACCCAACTTGTTTAGGGTTCAACTGGTTCGGGTGCTGCCAGGCTACGACGAGTTGTTACCTCCAATTCGACCCATCGGGGCCGACGATGATGACGTGATGACCCTCAGCGCCTGCCTGAGCTGGCCCCTGCTTTGGCCGAAGAGCCAGATTCGTTTGGGGGCGGGGGACACCACCCCAAAGACAACACCGCCAGTCGTGCCGGCGCCAAGTCGGCCCCATGGCAAGACCGCCGCAACGGTGCCGGACATCCCTATGCCACTGGATCCAAACATGCATATGGCACAGGATCAGAACGACGACGACGACGATACATTTGCCAACGTTGATCAGTACTTTGCCGATCATGGGTACGGTGGCGACTTCATGGGGCCTCCTTCTCAAGAACCCAACCCAACAAAAGACGTGTGCGATCTAGCTGGTACCGCGGAGAAGCCAAGTTGCAACAGGCGTCGTCTGCAGTTCAGCTCTCAGGAGACGCCTCCAGCTGCCGACTTCACCGAGCCTCAGATAGGCGAGGTGCGAAATATGATCAGCCCCAACACACTCAAGAAGGCGGTCTGTGAGCAGAACTCCGTCCCATTACAGGAGAAGAAGAAGGCACGCAAAAGAAAGACTAACAAGGGTGCGGGCCAGCCGGCACCGAGTACGATCCGTGCTCAGGACGGGCCACCTTCAACTGAGGATATCTCGAGGAGGGTGCATGTGGCGGGTAGGCCGATGCTACCGAGAAATATGCTCGACGCTGCAACCGGTGCTATGCGGAGTCTGCATGACAGTGTTCTTTCTTTGGAGAAGCGGCGTCTCGGAGAGAAGGATGTGGCATACCCGGTTTTCGCGGCCAAGGTGCCAGAGGGCAAGGGCTTTGTGGATAACTCCATCGGGGGTACGATCGTCCTGCGGTTTGATGACATCCACGCTATGTTGAACCTTCATCCGCTGCACTACACCTTCGTTCGGCTATTTTCGCTGAGTATGGAGATGCGGATCATTCGCGACAAGACCCCCGACATCGTGATAGTCGACCCCTTCTACATGCGTGCCAAGATCTTGGGCAGCGCCGGGGACCGGCAAGTCGCGAGTTCTTACCTCGAAGGCGTCATTCTGGCAAACCAAGATAAGGATAACTTCCTCGTGCCTTACTTTCCCGAGTAAGTCCTCCCCTCAACCGCCCCGTAACATATGAATTCTTAGATTTCGATCGTTTTTCTTTTAACATTCCGTGTTTTCTGCAGTGACACACATTGCATGCTCATCCTCCTAAGCCCCAAATATTCCATGGCCACGTATTTCGACCCGGACCGTCAGTCGAACGTAGACTACACAAATGTCAAGAAGGTTCTTGATGATGTTCTCCCCGGCTACGTCAAATCTGGAGGCACCTTCACCAGGTCTATTCGTAAGTACGGCAAGCACGTGTTCTCCCACAATACGACGTTCTGCTGCGTCAAGCAGCCGCCTGGCGGTCAGAAGGGTGCCTACCACGCCATCCATCACATGCGGGCGATCGTACGGGACCATCATCAACTTCTGCTATCGAGTAGACTCAAAGATTGGGCCGCGAGCGTGTCGGCAATCCAGGACGCGGACATCAGACAAGAATTCTTTCGCATCCAGTCGGAGTTTGCGGAAATCATCCATCAAGATGTCCTTCGTACCTCGGGGCAGTTCTACCTCAGAAATCAACCGTCCAACAGTGACATCGACACAATCCTACAAATGCAGGCTGACAACGCCCGTTGTTTCATGACTCCCACGATAGACGGCGGCTTCATCCATGCTCCGGTCCCTTGAGTCGATTCGAAAGCAGTGATGTTGTGTCTAGTTCTGAAACATCGATTGGCTCATGTTATAATTAAACTTTAATGAACTTGTAGTATGTCTCTTTGGTTTCGAGAGTCGTTCAACTTAGATGTAATCGATGCTATTAATGTCTTGCTTTTCTCTTCCGATCGTTCTGTTGCATACTTATATATTGCTTATGTATTGTCTGTGAATTGGTACTATCGTTTCGTTTGGCTACTGCATAGCGATGCCGTGGTATGTCGTGTACATGGGTAAGGTTCCCAGAGTCTACGACGACTGGGAGGAGTGTCGGAGACAGGTTCACCGATTCAGCGGTAACAGTTACAAAGGGTACGCCACTAGGGCCGAGGCCGAATCTAGATACGCCCGCCATCTAGCGGGAGAGGGGAGGGAGCGTTGGAGGAACCGGATGAAGACGAGTTTCATCGTGATGATGCTCATCGTGATGACCGCAGCTCTCTTCTATGTGATGGTAGTTTAGATGATCGATATCGACTTGTAATGTGAAGACAAACTCGCGGTCTCGAGACTTGTAATATAATGTTCTATCTTTGTTCGGTCTTTTCAATTCGGAGACTAATATGATGAATTGTATTCGGAGACTAAAATGATGAATTGTATTCAGAGACTAATCTTCTATTGTATTCGATGAATCTGTTGTTGATGTGTGCTGTCTATATTTTGTCCAATTATACATTTTGTAACCTGTGCAAAAAATAGAAAAAAAACTAATATTCATACTAATGGCGCATCACATCATAGTGCGCCATTAGTATGCCAAAGGATACTAATGGCGCATCACTAAACAGTGCGCCATTAGTATGCCGAAGTTACTAATGGCGCATCCTGTTGTTGTGCGCCATTAGTATGCCAAAGCACCTGGGTATACATGCCCCCCTGGGAGGCATACTAATGGCGCACTGTTGTATATACTAATGGCGCATCTGGGGTGCGCCATTAGTATACCAGATACTAATGGCGCACCAGTGGTGCGCCATTAGTAAAATATACTAATGGCGTGGCACTAATGGCGCACCACTAATGCGCCATTAATGGCCAAATTAGGTGCGCCATTAGTAGGCCTTTTCCTAGTAGTGTGGGCAAGATGACTGAAAGGCCTCGTTTTCAGTAAGATGGAACAAGAGAGCAACTTATTGGAAGTAATACATTTTGATGTATGCAGTCCAATGAGTGCTGAGGCATGCAGTGGATATCGTTATGTTCTTACTTCACAGATGATTTGGGTAGATGCTGAGTGTATTTACTTGATGAAACACAAGTCTGAATTATTGAAAGGTTGAAGTAATTTCAGAGTGAAGTTGAAGATCGTCGTGACAAGAGGATAAAATGTCTGTGATATGATCATAGAGATGAGTATCTGAGTTACGAGTTTGGCACACAATTAAGACATTGTGGAAAGTGTTTCACAATTAATACCGCCTGGAACACCATAGTGTGATGGTGTGTCCGAACATCATAACTGCACCCTATTGGATATGGTGCATACCATGATGTTTCTTATCGAATTACCACTATCTTTTATGGGTTAGGCATTAGAGACAACCACATTCACTTTAAAAGGGGCACCACGCAATTCCGTTGAGACGACACCGTTTAGAGAAACCTAAGTTGTCGTTTCTTAAAAGTTTGGGGCTGCGATGCTTATGTGAAAAAGTTTCAGGTTGATAAGCTCGAACCCAAAGCGGATAAATGCGTCTTCATAGAATACCCAAAACAGTTGGGTGTACCTCCTATTTCAGATCTGGAAGCAAAAGTAATTGCTTCTAGAAACGAGTCCTTTCTCGAGGAAAAGTTTCTCTCGAAAGAATTGAGTGGGAGGATGGTGGAGACTTGATAAGGTTATTGAACCGTCACTTCAACTAGTGTGTAGCAGGGCACAGGAAGTTGTTCCTGTGGCACCTACACCAATTGAAGTGGAAGCTTATGATAGTGATCATGAAACTTCGGATCAAGTCACTACCAAACCTCGTAGGACGACGAGGATGCGTGCTACTTTAGAGTGGTACGTGATCCTGTCTGAGATATCATGTTGTTGGACAATACTGAACCTACGAGCTATGGAGAAGCGATGGTGGGCCCATATTTCGACAAATGGTTGGAAGCCATGAAATCCGAGATAATGGATCTTTAAGAAGAAGACGGACATGGACGGTAATGTTACCGTCTATGAAGCTCGACTTGTGGCAAAGAGTATTTCCACGAGTTCAAGGAGTTGACTACGATGAGATTTTCTCATCCGTAGCGATGCTTAAGTCCGTCGGAATCATGTTAGCATTAGCTGCATTTATGAAATCTGGCGGATGGATGTCAAAACAAGTTTCCTTACCAGTTTTCGTAAGGAAAGGTTGTATGTGATACAATCAGAAATGTTTTGTCAATCCTAAGGATGCTAAAAGGTATGCTAGCTCCAGCGATCCTTCCATGGACTAGAGCAAGCATCTCGGAGTCAGAATATACGCTTTGATGGAGTCATCAAAGTTTTTGGGTTTATACAAAGTTTGTTAGAAACTTGTATTTACAATAAAGTGAGTGGGAGCGCTACAACATTTCTGATAAGTATATGTGAATCACATATTGTTGATCCGAAATGATGTAAAATTTCTGGAAAGCATAAAGGGTTGTTTGAAAGGAGTTTTTCAAAGGAAGACCTGGATAAAGCTGCTTACATATTGGGCATCAAGATCTATAGAGATAGATCAAAACGCCCGATGATACTTTCAAAGAACGCACACCTTGACATGATTTTGAAAGAGTTCAAAATAGATCAGCAAAGAAGGAGTTCTTGGCTGTGTTACAAGGTGTGAATATTGAGTAAGACTCAAGACCTGACCACAGCAGAAGAGAGAGAAAGGACGAAGGTCGTCCCCTATGCTTTAGACGTAGGCTCTACGGTATGCTATGCTGTGTACCGCACATGAAGTGTGCCTTGCCATGAGTTGGTCAAGGGGTACAATAGTGATCCGGGAATGGATCACATGACAGCGGTCGAACTTGTCCTTAGTATCTAGTGGACTAAGGAATTTTCTCGATTATGGAGGTGAAAAGGAGTTCGTCATAAAGGGCTACGTCGATGCGAACTTTGACACTAATCCGGATGACTCTGAGTAGTAAACCGGATTCGTATAGTAGAGCAATTATTTGAAATGGCTCCAAGTAGCGCGTGGTAGCATCGACAAGATGACATAGATATTCGTAAAGCACACACGGATCTGAAGGGTTCAGACCCGTTGACTAATAACCTCTCTCACAAGCATAACATGATCAAACCAGAACTCATTGAGTGTTAATCACATAGTGATGTGAACTGGATTGTTGACTCTAGTAAACTCTTGGGTGTTGGTCACATGGTGATGTGACCTGTGAGTGTTAATCACATGGTGATGTGAACTAGATTATTGACTCTAGTGCAAGTGGGAGACTGTTGGAAATATGCCCTAGAGGCAATAATAAATAGGTTATTATTATATTTCCTTGTTCATGATAATCGTTTATTATCCATGCTAGAATTGTATTGATAGGAAACTCAGATACATGTGTGGATACATAGACAACACCATGTCCCTAGTAAGCCTCTAGTTGACTAGCTCGTTGATCAATAGATGGTTACGGTTTCCTGACCATGGACATTGGATGTCGTTGATAACAGGATCACATCATTAGGAGAATGATGTGATGGACAAGACCCAATCCTAAGCCTAGCACAAGATCGTGTAGTTCGTTTGCTCAGAGCTTTTCTAATGTCAAGTATCATTTCCTTAGACCATGAGATTGTGCAACTCCCGGATACCGTAGGAATGCTTTGGGTGTACCAAACGTCACAACATAACTGGGTGGCTATAAAGGTGCACTACTGGTATCTCCGAAAGTGTCTGTTGGGTTGGCACGAATCGAGACTGGGATTTGTCACTCCGTGTAAACGGAGAGGTATCTCTGGGCCCACTCGGTAGGACATCATCATAATGTGCACAATGTGACCAAGGAGTTGATCACGGGATGATGTGAGTTACGGAACGAGTAAAGAGACTTGCTGGTAACGAGATTGAACAAGGTATCGGGATACCGACGATCGAATCTCGGGCAAGTAACATACCGATAGACAAAGGGAATTGTATACGGGATTGATTGAATCCTCAACATCGTGGTTCATATGATGAGATCATCGAGGAGCATGTGGGAGCCAACATGGGTATCCAGATCCTGCTGTTGGTTATTGACCGGAGAGTCGTCTCGGTCATGTCTGCGTGTCTCCCGAACCCGTAGGGTCTACACACTTAAGGTTCGGTGACGGTAGGGTTGTAGAGATATTAGTATGCGGTAACCCGAAAGTTGTTTGGAGTCCCGGATGAGATCCCGGACTTCACGAGGAGTTCCGGAATGGTCCGGAGGTAAAGATTTATATATGGGAAGTCTTGTTTTGGTCGCCGAAAAAGTTTCGCACTTTATCGGTATTGTACCGGGAGTGCCGAAAGGGGTCCGGGGGTCCACCAAGGGGGTCCACCAGCCCCGGGGGGCCACATGGGCTGTAGGGGGTGCGCCTTGGCCTATATGGGCCAAGGGCACCAGCCCCAAGAGGCCCATGCGCCAAGAGATAAGAAAAACGGAGAGTCCTAAAGGGGGAAGGCACCTCCGAGGTGCCTTGGGGAGGAAGGACTCCTCCCTGGCCGCACCATTCCTTGGAGGAAGGGCCAAGGCTGCGCCCCCCTCTCCCTTGGCCCTATATATAGTGGGGGGAGGGAGGGCAGCATATCCTAGCCCCTGGCGCCTCCCTCTCCCTCCCGTGACACCTCTCCCTCCCGTTAGTGCTTGGCGAAGCCCTACTGGGATCCCCGCTACTTCCACCACCACGCCGTCGTGCTGCTGGATCTCCATCAACCTCTCCTCCCCCTTGCTGGATCAAGAAGGAGGAGACGTCGCTGCTCCGTACGTGTGTTGAACGCGGAGGTGCCGTCCGTTCGGCGCTAGGATCATCGGTGATTTGGATCACGACGAGTACGACTCCATCAACCCCGTTCTCTTGAACGCTTCCGCTCGCGATCTACAAGGGTATGTAGATGCACTCCTGCCCTCTCGTTGCTAGTAAACTCCATAGATTGATCTTGGTGATGCGTAGAAAATTTTGAATTTCTGCTACGTTCCCCAACACATACCCCCCCGATACCACCCATAGAATAATCAAAATAAGCAAACAACACATAAAAAACACAATCTGTCAAAAACATAACAGTCTGTAGTAATCTGTGTTTCTTGAATACTTCTGTAATTCCGAAAATTCTGAAAAATTAGGACAACCTAAGCAACTTTTTTATTAATCTTCTTCAAAAAGAATCAGTATTTTATCGCGCTTCTGTGATTTTTAACAATTCTGGGACTGAGCGCAAAAGTTTCTATTTTTCAGCAAGATCAAATCAACTATCTCCGTAAGCCATCCCAAAGGTCTTACTTGACACAAACACTAATTAAAACACAGAACCACATCTAACCAGAGGCTAGATGAATTATTTATTCCAAAACAGAACCTAAAAAGCAAAAACAAAAATAAAATTGGGTTGCCTCCCAACAAGCGCTATTGTTTAACGCCCTTAGCTAGGCATAATAACACGAATAGATCTAGGTATTGTCATCTTTGGCATGCAATCCATAAGTGGCTCTCATAATAGATTCATATGGCAATTTAATTTTCTTTCTAGGAAAGTGTTCCATGCCCTTCCTTAATGAAATTGAAATCTAATGTTTCCTTCTTTCATATCAATGATTGCACCAATCGTTCTAAGGAAAGGTCTACTAAGAATAATAAGACATGTAGGATTGCAATCTATATCAAGAACAATGAAATCTACGGGCACATAAATCCTATTTGCAACAATAAGAACATCATTAATCCCTTCCCATAGGTTTCTTAATAGTGGAATCCGCAAGATGCAAATTTAAAGAACAATCATCAAATTCACGGAAACCTAACACATCACATAAAGTTTTCGGAATCTTGGAAACGCTAGCACCCAAATCACACAAAGCATGGCACTCATAATCGTTAATCTTAATAGTAGGTTCCCACTCATCATAAAGTTTTCTAGGGATAGAAACTTCCAATTCAAGCTTTTCTTCAAAAGATTGCATCATAGCATCAACGATATGTTTAGTAAAAGCTTTGTTTTGCTTATAAGCATGAGGAGAATTCAACATGGATTGCAACAAGGAAATACAATCTATTAAAAAAAATATCATAATTAAATTCCTTGAAATCCAAAAGAGTGGGTTCATTGCTACTTAAAGTTTTGACCTATTCAATGCCACTTTTATAGTTTTTTTGCATCAAGATCTAAAAACTCCGAATCATTGGGAAGCCTTTTAACTAAAGTTGACTCATCTCCAGTCCCATCTTTATCAAGATTTATATTGGAAAACAAAGATTCAATAGGAGTCACATTAATTCCTTTAAGATCTTCATCATTATTTAAAGTCTCCGGTTTAGCGGCCATCTTATTTACTAAGGTAGCTTGTTTATCAGAAATTTAGCCTACTAAATTTTCAAGATGAGCAAACTGAGATATCAAACCGTAAAATTCCTTAGACATATCATCAAGCTCTTTCTTCATGTACTTCATAAAACTTTTCTGCTCCTTAAGCTCGTTTCTAAAGAAACTATTATGCTCAAATTGTAAAGACATGAAGCTCCTAACATTATTTTCAATTTCTTCCAACCTCCTAAAGTGAGGATCAACGTTCTTTGGTTGAGCCATAAAGACCAGCAGGCACACCAACATACGGGCACACAAAAAGCAAATGAAGAAGACGAACGAAAGAGGGGCGAAGAAAAGGCAAATCTTTTTGAAAATCGTTTTAGAAGTTGGGGAGAGGAAAACGAGAGGAGAATGAGGACGAATAATGTAATGCAAGAGATGAGATTTTATGATGGGTACTTGGTATGTCTTGACCTGGCGTAGATCTCCCCGGCAACGGCGCCAGAAATTATTCCTGCTACTTCTTGAGCTTGCGTTGGTTTTTTCCTTGAAGAGCAAAGGGTGATACAGCAAAGTAAAGGTAAGTATTTCCCTCAGTTTGAGAACCAAGTATCAATCTAGTAGGAGACAATGCACAAATCACCGAATACCTGCACAAACAATCAAACAACTTGCACCCAACACGATAAAGGGGTTGTCAATCCCTTCACGGTTATTTGCAAAACTGAGATCTGATAGAGATAGATAAATGATAAGGTAAATATTTTTGGTTTATAGATCGGAAAGTAAAAGATTGCGGAAATAGTAGATCAGAAACTTGTATGATGGAAAATGGAAACTTATATGATGGAAAATAGACCCGGGGGCCATAGGTTTCACTAGAGGCTTCTCTCAAGATAGCAAATAATACGGTGGGTGAACAAATTACTGCCGAGCAATTGATAGAAAAGCGCAAAGTTATGACGATATCTAAGGCAATGATCATGAATATAGGCATCACGTCCGTGTCAAGTAGACCGAAAAGATTCTGCATCTACTACTATTACTCCACACATCGACTGACTCCTGCCTGCATCTAGAGTATTAAGTTCAATAAGAACAGAGTAACGCATTAAGTAAGATGACATGATGTAGAGGAATTAACTCAAGCAATATGATGAAAACCCCATCTTTTTATCCTTGATGGCAAAAGTACAATACGTGCCTTGCTGCCCCTACTGTCACTGGGATAGGACACCGCAAGATTGAACCCAAAGCTAAGCACTTCCCCCATTGCAAGAAAAATCAATCTAGTTGGCCAAACACTACTGGAATCAGCTAATTTGCCATCTGCCAGCTCTTTGCCGTCTGCTAGCTGACGGCAAAGAAGCTCTTTGCCCTCAACTACCCAAAAGCAGACGACAAAGAAAGGGCAGACGGCAAAGAAGCTCTTTGCCATCTGCCAGCAGACGGCAAAGAATCTTTGCCGTCCGCTGGCGGACGGCAAAGAGTGAGGTGGCCCCCACCCCCCGCCCGTTTGGGAAAAACTTAACGGGCCACCTCTTTGCCGTCCGCTAGCAGACGGCAAAGAGGCGAAAAACGGACGGCAAAGAGGGGCGGACGGCAAAGAGCTCACTACCTAACGGCCCGTACCCCCCACCCGTTACTCACTTCTTCTCTCCCTCGCCGTTTCTCTCCTCCCACCCCGTCGCCGCCGCCGCCGCCCGCCGCGCGCCGCCGCCGCCCCGTCGCCCCTGCCGCCCCGGCTCGCCGCCGCCCCGGGGCCCCATCGCCCCCACCGCCCCGTCGCCCCCCCGCCCCGGCCCCCGGCCGCCCCTCGCCCCACCGCCCGGGCCCGGCCCCCCGCCGCCCCGTCGCCCCCGCCGCCCCGGCTCGCCGCCGCCCCGGGGCCCCGTCGCCGCCACCCGCCCTGTCGTTCCCCCCCCCGCCCCGGCCCCCCGCCGTCCCGCGCCCCACCGCCAGGGCCCGGCCCCCCGTCGCCCCAGGCCCGGCCCCCCGCCGCCCAGGCCCGCCCCCGCCGCCCCAGGCCCGGCCCCCCGCCGCCCCAGGCCGCCTCCTCCACCGCCCCGCCCCCCTCCTTCACCGGCCTCCTCCACCCCCCAGGTGAGCCCCCTTTTTTTCTGTTTTTTTTTCTGTTTTTTTCCTTTTAGTTTTAGTTTTAGTTTAGATTTAGTTTTAGTTGTAGTTTTAGGTTTAGTTTTAGTTTTAGTTTTAGGTTTAGTTTAGTTTGAGGAAAGAAGAAGAAGAAAAAAAAGAGGAGAGGAGGAGAAGAAGAAGAGGAAAAAGGAAAGGAAGAAGAAGAAGAGGAGGAGGAGAAGAAAAAAGAAGAAGAGGAAGAAGAAGAAGAAAAAAGAGGAGAGGAGGAGAAGAAGAAGAGGAAAAAGGAAAGGAAGAAGAAGAAGAGGAGGAGGAGAAGAAAAAAGAAGAAGAGGAAGAAGAAGAAGAAAAAAGAGGAGAGGAGGAGAAGAAGAAGAGGAAAAAGGAAAGGAAGAAGAAGAAGAGGAGGAGGAGAAGAAAAAAGAAGAAGAGGAAGAAGAAGAAGAAAAAAGAGGAGAGGAGGAGAAGAAGAAGAGGAAAAAGGAAAGGAAGAAGAAGAAGAGGAGGAGGAGAAGAAAAAGAAGAAGAGGAAGAAACGGAAGAATAGGAAGAAGAAGAAAAGGAAAAAAAGAGGAAAAAACCCCGACCCGACACGGCACCCCGACCCCGACCCGGCACCCCGACACGACACCCCGACCCCTAGACCCCGACCCCGACACCCCGACCCCAACCCCGACCCCGACCCGGCACCCCGACCCGACACCCCGACCCCGAGACGGCACCCCGACCCGACACCCCGACCCTGCACCCCGACCCGACACCCCGACCCCGAGACCCCGACCCCGAGCCTGACCCGACACCCCGACCCCGACACCGACACGGCACCCCGACCCCGACCCGGCACCCCGACCCGACACCCCGACCCCGAGACGGCACCCCGACCCGACACCCCGACCCCGAGACCCTGACCCCGAGCCTGACCCGACACCCCGACCCCGACACCGACACGGCACCCCGACCCCGACCCGGCACCCCGACCCGACACCCCGACCCGGCACCCCGACCGACACCCCGACCCCGAGACCCCGACCCCGAGCCTGACCCGACGCCCCGACCCCGATACCGACACGGCACCCCGACCCCGACCCGGCACCCCGACCCGACACCCCGACCCCGAGACCCCGACCCCGAGCCTGACCCGACACCCCGACCCCGACACCGACACGGCACCCCGACCCCGACCCGGCACCCCGACCCCGAGACCCCGACCCCGACCCCGACCCCGACACCTCGACCCCGAGCCTGACCCGACACCCCGACCTCGACACCGACACGGCACCCCGACCCCGACACGGCACCCCGACCCCCGACACCTCCCGAAAAGGTGTTCTTTGGCCTTCCAGAAGCCGACGGGGTCATATATTTGTGAATTATTAGTTAGGTCATATATCTTTCGATTTTGTTATGAAAAACATCATATATAATTGTGTTGATCGGGTAGTTTTAAATGTGCAGTTGTTTCATCGCTGCGAGGTTTGGTGTTCGACGACCTCGCCGTGCGTTTGACGAGCTCTGCCCCTTCGTTCGTGGGTGAGCACAAATGACATGTCCTCCTCCCCCATTAATTATTTGATCTATTCCGATGAAACTTGATTGCTAGCTACATATGTGTCTTGAATCATCAGTATGCGTAACCAATATGTGTCTCCCGTTCGAAAGCGTCATAGTTATAAATATGCATGCATTTGCATATTTATAACCTTGATTCTTTCGAATTGTCCAACGCTATCCATGGACAGCCCGAGTATGTTTAGATTGGGTTCGTTTTCCCATATGCTTTGCTCCGGATCCGACGCATAAATTTCGTCAGTGCCTCCCCTATTGTTCTCCGGGTACACATCCTCTCTGTTTATTGCAGAGACGTGTATCAGGAGAACAACGGGGAGGTGCTGCCGAAATTTTGCGTAGGATCCGGAGCATAGCATGGGAAAATGAACCCAATCTAAACATACTCGGGTGGGATTAGGACCTATCATTACCTATTAGAGTGTAGGTTGCATGGACGTAATAAAATTGACAAAGTAGATCAACTAATGAATATATACATGGTGAATTATATATATATATATTTGTTGTGTGTCTAGTAGATCTGAAAGTCAAGATGAGTGATCGTGCATGGATGTACACCGGTCACACTGGTCAGAACAAATGGAGCACTGAATGGTTCACAAAAACCAAGGGGTTTGTGCGAGCCGCATTTGCAAATGGCCAGAGGAAAACCTGGTGCCCCTGTTTACGGTGCGGCAATTGGGAAAAGATGACAGAGGCTGAAATGGGCAAACACCTGCAGAAGAGTGGTTTTACGCCCGATTATACGGTGTGGACATTTCATGGTGAGTCTGCCCAACGTGACCGAGCTGAGGTGGATCGTCGTCGCACCGACGAGCATGGTACCGGGATGGAAAACATGGTGCAAGACTTTGATGATGCTCGGGATTCGGACGAGGAGATGGAGGAATCTGCAAAGGCCTTCAATGAAATGTTGGAGTCTTCAAAACGTCCGCTCCATGAGCACACTGAGCTTTGTCAGTTGGATGCCATCTCACAAGTAATGGCTCTGAAGGCTCAGTTCAACTTGGGCAGAGAATGCTACGATGCAATGATGACAGTATTTGGACGCTTTCTACCCAAAGGCCATGTAATGCCTGCAAACCTGTACCAGTCGGACAAAATCCTCCGTGCACTGAAGATGCCCTATGATAAGATACATGCCTGTGAGAAAGGATGTGTCTTGTTTAGGCTTGACTATGCGGACTTGAACTATTGTCCCATTTGCAAGTCTTCCAGGTATGTTGTGGTAGACAACGGTATGGGTGAGAAGACACAGACCAAAATCCCCGTTAGTGTTCTTCGGTATATGCCAATCGTACCAAGACTTCAACGTCTTTTCATGGTCGAAGAGACGGCCAGACAGATGACATGGCACAAAACGGGCAAAAGAACCGAACTAGATGCAAATGGGAATCTAATGATTGTACACACATCGGATGGTGTTGCGTGGAAAAAGTTTGATGAATTACATGGTGACAAAGCGGCAGATCCGAGGCATCCTCGAGTCGGCATCAGCACGGATGGGTTCAGTGTGTTTGGTATGACGGCAGCCCAATACAGTTGTTGGCCCGTATTTGTCTTTCCACTCAATCTCCCCCCCGGACGGATTATGCAAAGAAAGAACATTTTCCTGACGTTGATAATTCCAGGGCCCAACTATCCGGGGAAAAATATGAATGTGTACATGCAACCACTTAAGGACGAATTGCAAGAAGCCTGGGATAATGGGTTCAAGACATACGATGCCTATAGCAAACGGAACTTCATAATGCGTGTCTGGTACATGTACTCGACGCATGACTTGCCAGCGTATGCGCTATTCGTTGGCTGGTGTGTGCATGGAAGGTTCCCGTGCCCCACATGCAAGGGAGCTCTTGAGTTTCGTTGGCTTCAGGCCGGTCGCAAGTTTTCTTGCTTCGACATGCATAGACAGTTCCTGAATCCTCGCCATAAGTTCAGGAAAGACAAGAAGAACTTCATCAGAGGTAGAGTTGTCAAAAACTCTGCACCACCTGCATTGACAGGCCAACAGACCCTGGATCAGTTAAACGCTCTCGAGCCAGATCCAGAGCGTCCAGGGTACTTGAAGGGGTATAATTCTAAGCACGCCTGGACTCACAAAACATGCTTATAGGATCTGCCTTACTTCAAAGACCTCCTTTGCCCACACAACATCGACGTGATGCACACTGAGAAGAATATCGCCGAGGCACTTTTTGGTACATTGTTCGGCATAGATGGGAAGTCAAAGGATAATACTAAGGCTAGAGTCGATCTGGAGGCGCTATGTGATAGGCCGTTACAAAACATGAAAGAACCGAAAGGAAAGCGGAACTGGACGAAGCCAAAGGCATGGTTCAATCTTGGAAGGCCTGCTATGAGGGAAATTATCTTGTGGGTGAAAATGCAGTTGATGTTCCCCGATGGGTATGCAGCGAATCTACAGAGGGGAGCCAGTCTTGATAAATTGAAGATATTTGGTCTCAAGGGTCATGATTGGCACATATGGATTGAGCGGGTAATGCCGGTGATGTTGCGTGGCTTCATCCCTTAGGATGAATGGCTAGTACTGGCAGAACTCAGCTATTTCTTCCGTGTTCTTTGTGCGAAAGAACTATCGCCTGGCGTGCTAGAAGAAATGGAAGAGTTGGCGCCGGAGTTGATCTGCAAGTTAGAGAAGATCTTTCCACCGGGCTTCTTTAATCCAATGCAACATTTGATTTTGCATCTCCCGACCGAGGCAAGATTGGGGGCCCGTGCAAAATCGTTGCTGCTACCCAACTGAGAGGATGCAAAAGACGCTTCGACAAAAATGTAAAAATGAACGTAGAATTGAAGCATCGATGGCTGAGGCATTCATCACTGAGGAGGCGGCAAACTTCGTGACAGCACACTACGAAGCCAAAAATCGTCATTTGCATAATCCGAAGCCTCGGTACAATGCTGACGACCCTAAAAAGGGTGGATCCAACCTCAGCCTATTCAAAGGGAATCTCGCACCAGCCAGTGTTTCAAATCCAGTATCTTTGGATAACGAACAATGGCGGACCATTTCGTTGTATATCTTCAACAACCTGATAGAAGTGCGGCCGTACATCGAGTAAGTTCTCGGTACATAGTTTCGCAACTTCTATTTCCTTTGAACTGCTCTTATTCCTGGATATTTCGTACAGTCAATACGTCGCCTTATTCTCGTATGGAGCGGTGATCCAAAAGGATTCTGTCGAAGAGTATGAGCTTCTCGCAAAGCAAGGAGGCGGCTATCCCGGTTTCATCTCTTGGTTCAAACAAACAGTAATTTCTATTAGACTTGTAGGCTAATTTGTAGGCGGCTATCCCGGTTTCATTCGCTAATTTGTGCGTAATGCAATAATCCTTTCATATTAAACTTGTAGGCTAATTCAGAGTCTATGGACGCCGAATTGAGACAAGTCGCTAATGGTTTTGACTATAAGGTCCGTTCATTTGACAAATACGACATCAACGGGTATCACTTTCGTACCTATGGCAAAGAGCTATCTATGGCCGACCGAAAGTCTACAAATTGTTGTGTATCTGCTATCGGCGAAGGAGGTACCGAGTATTATGGGAGAGTTGAAGCAATTTATGAACTTCTATTCTATGGTGAAAACCCACCGAATGTCGTAGTCTTCAAATGTTATTGGTTTCAGCCGAAGGAGACTAGAAGGACTCATGAACATATAGGGCTAGTTGAAATCAACCAAAGCACCCATTTAGATGTTCCTGATGTCTATATTACGGCTCAACAGGCGACCCAAGTATTCTATCTACCGTGGGCCTGCCAAACTAATCCAAATCTGAAAGGTTGGGATGTCATTTATGAAGTGCCGCCACGTGCTAGACTATCTCCGCCAAAGGAAGAGGATTATGAACCTCACATTAACCCAGACACATATGAAGGAGAATTCTTCCAAGAGACACGTCTTTCCAAAAAGCGTT
Organism: Aegilops tauschii subsp. strangulata; assembly: GCF_002575655.3. NCBI lineage: Eukaryota > Viridiplantae > Streptophyta > Magnoliopsida > Poales > Poaceae > Aegilops > Aegilops tauschii. Next base: position 409,128,339 of record NC_053040.3, on the reverse strand, counting down.
TCAAGAACCGCTATACTTCACCCCAAAACATTGAAGTAGACAGCGACAGTGAATCCGACATCACCCCAGAGGAGGAACAAGAAGAGCCGGAACAAGAAGAGGTTACTGCTGCGGATGACCTGTCATTGCTTGACCGATTACGTCAAGGTGGCCTTGCACATGTTGATGCCACTGAAACCTATGAGCCCGTCATTGATTATAGTGATGATGATGATTATGCATTTATTGATGATACTGATCGAGATTATTAGTGTCAGGTATTAAATTTTGTAATGTTGTACTTGATGATGATACACTTAAGTGATACACATATTATTATTCATGTCGGTCTTTTTTTTATGTTGTACTAATTTCGTTTACTGTTTGTCATGGCAGGTGTTGAAAGATGGTGGGCGCTGGTCGGGAGCGCGCCAAGGCCCCTTCTTCGTCGGCGCGTGGTCTGAGGTCTTCGATTCCAGACGCACCTCTCCGCCGAGCGTTGCTGGACAGTATGTCCACACCGCCGGGCCCTTCTTCGTCGACCGCGGTGCCCAGCAGGGGACGAGGTAGGAAGAGAGGAGGTGGGGCACGTGGTCGCGGGAGAGGAGGTAGGGTGACTGCTACGGCGCCTTCCTCGCCGCCACCCCCAACTGTTTCACCCGAGCACGTGACTGCTAGGGTGGACTCGTCCGAGGAGGAGGCTACACGGACTCCGGTCCACGAGCCTCCGGTCCACGGGTCTTGGGCCCACGAGCCTCGGGTCGACTGGCCTTTGGCCCACGAGAGTTCGGCCCACGAGACCCCGGAGGAGCACACGTCCGGATGGGGTACCTGGCCGGATCAGCCCGAGGAGCCGAGTGGCCATGCTGATGATGGCGGGGAGCTGACTGATCTTGAGGAGGAGGGTGGCACCGTCTACCAGCGTGGTGCTACACGGCTCCCGTCCGTGCCGGCGACCCGCGAGCAGAGGTGGTTGATCTTCCCTGATGGGGAGAGGTACGTAAGTGCATTTAATATTTTTGTACCTTCTGCATTCACGTTTCTTCAAATAACTAATGCGTTGGCCTTGTCATGCTGCAGGGGTTGGGACCACCAACATAGTGTCCGCCGGCCCAACTCCGTCCTTGGAGTTCTTTGCCGGCAAAACTTCCCGGGGTTTGTCACGTTGCCTGGTGAGGGTCGGCTTCCAGAGCTTGGGTTGAGCAGGGAGCACTACGTGGCTGCCCCGGCCCCGCCGGATGTCATTATCGACGGTGTCGTGTGCGACACGAGGGCAGACATGGTGATCAGGACGTTCTGGGTAATTTCTCCTTTACACATTTCAAAATCTTCAACTAGCTATTTATTAATTGTACTAACCAATATTGTCTCATTTGATTGCAGACATTCTACAGGTGTGAGGAGGGATACGAGGAGGACGCGACAAATGTTATCCAGAACGTCTGCAAGCGCCTACTCCAGAACTTACGGCACAAGGCTCGGGTGCAGGCTGTTCGAGACTACTACGCCTTGCGTGGTATCAAGAAGACCAAGCCGGCGTGCCGCGATAAGTTCCTGAGTAAGGAGCAGTACATGAAGGTAATTCTTAAGGCATTCTACTTAAGTTCCTTCATTTAGTAATTCTTAGCCGTAGCGCTCAAGTTTCTATTTGCTAACTTAGGCGCCTCCGAGATGGTGTGCGGATCGGATGGATTGTTGGGAGGTGTTGGTCGATGAGTGGTGCTCAAAAGAATGGCTAGCCCTCCACAACGAGGCCAAGGACAAACGTGCCCAAATGGAAGGTGTGCCACACCATCAAGGCAGCTCCAACTTATATCAGTTCGGGCGCAACTGGGTATGTGGTTTGCTTCATGATTCATGCAATTCATTCATCATGCTAGCTTGAGCCCTTTAATTACTAATTTTCATTGTTTCTCTCTTTCAGGCACGCTACAATAAGGCGGATAAGGTGCCAGAGGTGTACGACCTGTATGCCATGGCCCACACTAGCTCTTTCAAGAAAGTCAAGGCTTTCTCTCAGTCTGACCTCGATGATGCAAACAACTTCACCAACATCTCCTCCCACAACAAGCTCGTGAGATATAGAGATGAGGGGAAGGCGAGGAAAGGGGAGGACTTTAACCCGAGCCAGGGTCCCATTGATCCAGAGCTGGTGATGATATCTGGTGGCGGGAGGTCCCATGGCTCCATAGCCATTGGAGATGGACTTATCCGTTGTCCTAGCACTCTCCCGGAGATCAAGGCGCGCCAGTCGAGCTCCGCTCCTGAGATAAGGCCTCGTGAACGGCCAGTGCAACTCGCCATCAAGGTTAGTGATACGTACTCAGTTATCTTTCTCCATTACATTGTGTGCGCTTCCATCAATGATTACAAATGGTCATGTGAGTGGTGTTGCAGGCTGCTATACAGACTAAGAGAGATAGAACGGAGAAACTTCTGGCGGAGGCGACGGAGAGGCAGCGGGAGATGGAGGAGAGGACGAGCTCCTTGTGGTAAGTTTCTTCTGCAGATTACTTGCTAGTCTTAACATTTGAGTCTCATTACTAACTAGTATGACTCTGTTCTGAAAACCAAATGTGCAGTCTGTGTGCGAGAAGTCCGGTCAGCCCGCTCCGCCGATGCCAGTGATTGCTCCTGGGAGCACGGTGAGTTTAATTTGAATGGACATTACTTGCTAGTCTTAACATTTGAGTGTCATAATGCTAACGAGACATTGGAAATGATCTTTGGTGCAGCTTAACTCCAGAAACGCATCGCACGATCCTTCTCCAGGTAGCGGCACTAGCCACCCCGCTCCTACACCTCCCTGATCATGGTAAATTTCTCTAGTGTTTTGCTTAACAAATGCATAAAGACCTAGATTTAGCTTTATTTCCTCCAATATGCTTACCATAATGACCTAGAGTTAGCTTCTTTTCCTCCAAAATGACCCATTTTACCTAGGTTAGCTTATAAATGATGCAGTTCATCCAAGTTAGCTCAAAAATGACCCATTTTACCTAGATTAGCTCCTAAATGATCCATTTTACCTACGTTAGCTTTAAAATGGCCCATTTCACCTAGGTTAACTCCAAAATGACCCATCTTACCTAGGTTATCTCATAAACGATCCATTTCAACTAATTTAGCTCATAAATGATCCATTTGACCTAAGTGAGCTAAAAAACGATCCATTTCACCTAAATTAGCTCTTAAATGATCCATTTCACCTAAGTTAGCTCAAAAAGATCCATTTCAACTAAATTAGCTCATAAATGATCCATTTGACATAAGTGAGCTAAAAAACGATCCATTTCACCTTAGTTACCTCAAAAACGATCCATTTGACCTTAGTTAGCGCATAAACGACCCATTTCAACTTAGTTAGCTCATATATGATCCATTTCACGTAAGTTAGCCCATAAATGATATACTCTTCTTGTTCTAGTCTTCTTCTTGTTCTAGTCACCTATTTCTAACTTTCTTATTTTTCATTTTGCAGATTTCATTCACTTGACGAAAGCTTGCATAGATGGAGTGCTCCTTATCCCTTTCTCTGTTTCTTTTGTATCGTTGAACTATGCATGTATCTTGGTAGTTGGATGAACTATGCTATGTATGATGGAACTTGCTAGTTGGATGGAACATATGTGATGGAACTATGTATGATGGAACTCTCCATGTTGGATGGATATCTTATATGTTTGCACTTTGCTGTGAAAATTGTTGTCATATATATCATATATATCTTATATGTTTGCTGTGAAATATATCTATATATGTCATATATATTTGTGATGAAATTTTTTGGATTTAATAAAAAACAGAAAAAGAGCCAATATGCAGGCTCTTTGCCGTCTGCCACCGACGGCAACGGGCTCTTTGCCGTCTGCCGCGGACGGCAAAGAAGCCACGTGGCAGCGAACTGTGCTTCCTGGGAGCTGACCCATTTGGTCAGTTTGCCTACAGTGGCAGACGGCAAAGACTTTGCCATTAGTGGCAGACGGCAAAGAACCTGCACTTTGCCATCAGCGGCAGACAGCAAAGAACCTGCCATCTAGTGACGTGTAGATGACATCATACGGCGGACGGCAAAGACCATATAAATTTTGCCGTCAGCGGCGGACGGCAAAGGCCTGCCGTTAGCCACTTAACGGACTGACAGCGCAATTATTGCCGTCCGCTCTCTTTGCCGTCCGCGGCAGACGGCAAAGGGCCTTTGCCGTCAGCCGCCAGGAAGCGGACGGCAAAGCAGCTGTTTACCGTAGCCTACTTTGCCGGAGCCTTTTGCCGTCCGCGGCTGACGGCAAAGGCCTTTGCCGTCCGCCGTTCGAGCCTTTGCCATCCGCCGTGGCAGACGGCAAAATAGATGTTTCCTGTAGTGAAACCAAACCGATAGTTCGAAGAGAATTACAAAGATATCAAATCATGCATAAAAGAATTCAGAGGAGATTCAAATAATATTCATAGATAAGCTTATCATAAGTCCACAATTCATCGGATCTCAGCAAACACACCGCAATAAAGTATTACATCGAATAGATCTCCAAGAACATCGAGGGGAACATGGTATTGAGAATCAAAAAGAGAGAAGAAGCCATCTAGCTACTAGCTATGTACCCGTAGGTCTATGGCAAACTACTCACGCTTCATCGGAAGGGTAATAGAGTTGATGTAGAAGCCCTCCGTGATCGAATCCCCCTCCGGCAGGATGCCGGAAAAGGTCCTTAGATGGGATCTCACGGGTAGAGAAGGTTGCGGCGGTGGAAAAGTGTTTTCGTGGATGCCTCTAGTGGTTTGGGGATATTTGGGAATATATAGGCGAAAGAATTAGGTCAGGAGGGTCACGGGGGGCCCACAAGGGTGGGGGGCGCGCCCTACCCCCCTGGGCGCGCCCTTCGTCCTTGTGGCCGCCTTATGGCTCCTCCGACTTCACCTCCAAGTCTCCTGGTTGTCTTCTGGTCCAAGAAAAATTATCTCGAAGGTTTCATTTCGTTTGGACTCCGTTTGGTATTCCTTTTCTGTGGAACTCAAAAACAAGGAAAAAACAGGAACTGGCACAGGGCTCTAGGTTAATAGGTTAGTACCAAAAATAATATAAAATTGCATATTAATGCATATAAAACATCTAAAATAGATAATATAATAGCATGGAACAATGAAAAATTATAGATACGTTGGAGACGTATCAGTGATGTGGGAGCTATGGAAACAAAGGAATGATCGGTAAGCTAAATAAAAAACAATGAACAATAAGAGCTGAACGGAAGTTCAAACCACTCTAACAAAATAAAAATTATGTCGAGGTCACTGGATCATCGCACGACCAGTATCGCCGCCAAAATAAGTCGTTGTAGCCACTCCGCAATCGGAGTCCAATTTGTTCTGACCATGTCGATGACGGCTAGAAAGTCTTCATGCATGTGTCCCTAAGGACCAACTTTTTCTTGTCATTAAACTTTGAATTGTTCCAAAGCGTCCGAACCTCGTCGGCTGAAGAAGACGACAATAGTCTATGCTGAAACTTAGTGGGCTCTGTCACGATGCACGAACTCGAGAAAAATCGGAGCCTGATGATTTCAGTGAGAATAGGGAACCAAGATGACCGTGTGCTGGAGTCATAGGATAGCTCTTTTTGAAACGGAGTCATAGGATACCTGATTTGAAAGAAGATCACAATCCATTTCAACCACAATAGGGCCCTGTACATACTAAGAGCATCTCCAATATAAGGATGCACTAGTGCAGAAAAGCATATCACATTACTACAAGCATGTCACAACTAAGCATATATATCACATTACTACAAGCATCTCACAACTAAGCATATATACCACATTACTACAAGCATGTCACAACTAAGCATATATATCATCAAATTTCAACACTACGCTTATCAAATTTCTACACTAACAAGTAACATACTATGACATGGCAGTCAACATTTGTCCTTGTCAGGCGGGTCACGAATGGCATCCCGACGTAGTCATCACGTGAAGAAAGTATGTACCTGAGGTTGCCCGATTCGTCCTTGCTTAGCCTGATTCCTTTGGCATAGAGGGCTTCATCAAGTGGGTCATCATCTTCGTCCTCCCAATTGATGTAGATAACAGCCCGCCTTGGAGTTTGCCTTCTAAAGGAGAAGCTGATAAGTTCACCCCAGTGAGATGCATGTGGGTGATGAAATGATTTCATTCATCTCCTCCAATCTAGGATATTCTTCATCCCTTATGGACCTCCATAGTGTAGGCCCCCCTAGAGCGTCGAAGATCACAGTGTCTTCGGTAATGAGCGCATTAAACTCCAATTTCACATTGCAAGGGATGATCTGTGTAAAAAACCAAAAAACAAACACTTTGCATTACAAGAAATAGCAAGAAAAACAAAAGAACAAACTGTTATATATAGAAGGTTCATGTGCGTTAACACTGTAGGAACAAAGCACATCTAGAAGTAGATGCCAAACAGCGTGCCATTGTAAGCTCGGTTGCGCACCTTGACTTGCACACTGGACTTGATGGCGGCTGCTCCACTATACATAAAATATAATTGAAACTAAGACTGTGTTTGGTAGCGAAGTATTGAAAAATTAAAGTATTGGAAAACCACAGTAATTTAACAAGTAGGTACAAAATACCACTGTTTTGACATTACAATGAATTGTGAAGTATTGAGAATACTGTGGACCTGTTTGGCAAAAGCTTGTATGCGTTGCAGTTACAAACACGCTCATTGCTAGCTAGCTAGAAGTTGCAAGCTCATGAACGGCCATGCACAGACTAGTACGACCATGCACTAGCTGAATAGCCAATATGAACACACTTGTTCTTTTTGTCTTCTTCGTTTTTAAAAAAGTAGAGGTCGGAGGTTCTTTTTTATATGCAGAGAAAATCCCATGGTTTTCGAAAAACTGTGGTATTAATACTACACTATTTTGTTGTTGCCAAACAACTCACAGTAATTAAAACCATGGTATTCTTAAAAACTGTAGTATTCTTAAAATACATAGAAAATACTTTGCTATAAAACGGGTCCTAAGTATATAAACACTTTGTACACTAGTAAATCAATTTATACCAAACATAATTAATTGGAGTTCCTTTTACACAAAACATATTGAAAACTAAGTATATAATTCTACACTTGTAATTGCATACACAAATAAACAAAATCCACGGAGGCAGACACACAAGTAATCGGATTATAATCAAATGCATTATAAATATTGGATTCTACACGATACCAATAGGATTATCACTCGCTACAATTTCTACACTAAGCAATCCATGCAACTAACTTTGGATTCTACATGACACAAAGCAATCCATGCAACAAACTTTGGATTCTACATGCCACAAAGCAATCAATGCAACTAACTTTGGATTCTACATGACACAAAGCAATCCATGATATATATAATAAAATGTCTACAAAAATTAAAGCGATCCCCTTATCAACTACATGAATCCCAATGGATCCCGGTGGCATGTCCGCGAACGGAGGACGTGAGAGAGTGGACATGAAGGAGATGCGATGGGAGGAGTATTGGATCTAACCTTGGTGCCAGCGAGGGGCGGCGACGGGCCGGCAACGGGGCGGCGGCGGCTTTGGTCAAGGGGGAGGGGTGTGAAATCAGAGAGAACGGTAACTTAGGTCTTTTACTAAGTTGACTCGGATAGGTTATCACTGGTGTTGGGAGAAAGGGCAACACCATAGCTAATAACAGGCCAAATAAAAAAACTAAGATTAATAATGAAAGACTTGACAAACTAAAAGACTAAAAATCTGAACTGTTAGTAAAGAAATAAAATTCCTAAATTGATACAAACAGTAAAATTGATTATGACAAAAAGCATAATATTTTTTATTATTATTTTGTGACTAGTATAATAATTAAATACTTAAAACACTTGATCAAATGGAAAAAGTGTTTCTGGAGTGCAAAGCAGACGGATGCCAACAATAACATATTAACTATGACGTGCAAATAAAAGCAACGCCACCAGTGCGTTCCAAACGGTCAATGCATATGGGCCAAAAGATTTCTGGTGTTTCAAAAAAAAGTAACGCCAGCACTAAGCATGTAAAGCTGACGTGCTGATTTGGCCTATCCCAACACTATTTGGAAAAAAATAGTGCTGGGGTTGATGGGAAATGGCGCGCCACCAACGATAGTTGTGACTAGCCGTTTTTTCACTAGTGATGGTAATGGTAGAGTGTGGGCGGTGTCGTGGAATTGTCACGGCAGATGTCCTAGCGAAAGCACTTAGTCGTGGACCCATCGCAACGGGTTAGCTTAAAGGGGTTAAACCGGACAAGGGACATGAGAGTTTATACTAGTTCGGCCCCTTACGATGAAGGTAAAAGCCTGCGTCTAGTTGTGATGGAATTGCTGGGGTTTCGATGATCAGGGAGCAAATATGCTTTGCCTGAGTCTCGAGTTGTTATCTATCCTCTGAACCGCCGCCGGGTCGTGCCTTTATATACACAGGTCGACGCCCGCCGGCTTATAGAGTCCTGAAGCCGGTTTATACACATACCGGCTCGGTCTCTACTTTGTCATATCTTAGAATACAAGCTATTGTTACGCCCACGATGCGGCTATATCTCCCACGTGTCGAGGCACGACTTAGAGGCATAACCGCATAGTGGTTTTGTCGCAAGAAGGGTCATCTTCACACAATCCCATGTAATGAACAAGAATAGGATAAAGAGTTGGCTTACAATCGCCACTTCACACAATACATAAATATAATCCATACATCATCCAAAATACAAACATATAGACCGACTACGGTCAAGATCCAAATGAAAATAAGATAACCCCAAATGCTAGATCCACGATCGTCCCAACTGGGCTCCACTACTGATCATCAGGAAAAGACACATAGTAACGACCACGTTCCTCATCGAACTCCCACTTGAGGTCGATCCCATCATCTGCACTGGCATCGTCGGCACCTGCAACTGTTTTGGTAGAATCTGTGAGTCACGGGGACTCAGCAATCTCACACTTGCGAGATCAAGACTATTTAAGCTTATAGGAAAGGATGGTGTAATGAGGTGGAGCTGCAGCGGCAATAAGCATATATGGTGGCTAACATACGCAAGAGAGAGCGAGAAGAGAAGCAACGGAGTGGTCGTCATCTAGCAATGACCAAGAAGTGATCCTGAACTCCTACTTACGTCATACATAACTCAGACCGTGTTCACTTTCCGGACTCCGCCGAGAAGAGACCATCACGGCTACACACGCAGTTGATGTATTTTAATTGGGTCAAGTGACAAGTTCTCTACAACCGGACATTAACAAATTCCCATCTGCCTCATAACCGCGGGCACGGCTTTCGAAAGATAATACCCTGCAGGGGTGTCCCAACATAGCCCATCATAAGCTCTGACGGTCAACGAAGGATAAACCTTCTCCCGGAAAGACCCGATCAGTCTCGGAATCCCGGTTTACAAGACATTTCGACAATGGTAAAACAAGACCAGCAAAGCCGCCCGAATGTGCCGACAAATCCCGATAGGAGCTGCACATATCTCGTTCTCAGGGCACACCGGATGAGCAATCCGTACAACTAAAACCAATCCTCGAGTTTCCCCAAGGTGGCGATTCATATGCGTGCTCCGGAAAGAAAATGATGAAAAAGGCAGTAACTTGGCAAACCAAGCATGCCACTGGAAAGATGGGATGATTTCGGTCGAAATCGATATAAAGATCACCGGAAACGGATGCACGGTTTGCAAAATGGCAAGCAAAACAAGAATGACACGAATCTGTGATTAACAGCATGATAGCACTTGAAATGCAACAAGCAACAATGGTACAGCACTCCAACATAGCAACAAAACATATGACAGTAATCTATAGGAGATGCTTGACAAAAGATGAACACTGAGCTACGGCTAGTTCACAACATATCAAGCTCAAACAAGCATGGCAAAAGTGCAAAAGATAACAGGATCACAGACTTGGTGAAAAACTGGACATGGCAGAAAACAGCATCAGGTAGCAATGTTCAGAGCACGAACTCAACATGCTACAGGAACTTAACATGGCAAAACAAGGCATGGAAGTATCCTCCTAAATGCATATCGCAAAAGTAGCTTACTGACCATAAGCCAAAAAGGAACAGAAGATATGATGGCAAGCATGTAAACATAGCAAGTTTCGTTAACAGGTTTCAGACTTAGCAGAAAACAGAGCATGGCAGAAACAATAATATGAAGGCCTCTTTGTGATCTTGATGCACTCACTACAGAGCAACGCATGACAAAATAAGCATACCTACAGCACGATGGCATGTTTATGAAGATACCCATGGCAAGAACAAGAGCATAGCTTATATGGATCAACTACAATAAGCTTGGCAAAAATGAATATCATGTTAAGAATCTGCCAGAAATATTTTATAGCAAAAGTAGAGCAAGATTGAGTCATGCTATCGCACTCCATAATTGCAAACAAGGGCAGGAACGGATCAATTACAACTATAGCTACAAAACATCCTTACTGAACATCTCCAAAATATGCATGAATCTCTATGTAGCAACAAGTTTACATGGCAACAAAATAATAGCAGACAAGTTTACATGGCAACAAGTTTACATGAGAAATCACTAAGTCTCTGAAATCAGAAACATTACGGAGCCTAGTTTGCATGCTTGTGCTAGTCACCACAGAGATCACAAAAATACATGGCATACATCACTGGAAAGATGGCATGGCATACATCACTGGAAACATGGCATGGCATACAACAAAACACATGTAGAGCTCATGCCCATAAGATGCACAGATTTAATGATACAAAAATGACAAATCTCCAAGTTCTGATAAGAACCAGCAGATAACAGCAACTAGCCCTCTTGCAACAGACATTTGGGCATCAAGATTACCTCTAATGAACATGGTGCAATTGAACAAAATGTAGAGCATCACGAGACGAACAATTTGACATATTACACGCGCGAAACGGAGCTATGCACAGTGAGTTATGCAAAGAGGAACAAGGGCATATAATAAGATAAATGCAAAAAACTTAGGAAATTTTGAGGGGCTCGGGGTCAACCTTGCTACAGTACCCAGATCCGATCGGGGCCGGCTCTGCTCGAGGCTCCCGATCGCTGGCGATGGAAGGGAGAGGGCGGAGGTGAGGCCGGCGGCCGGAGGCAGAGGAGGAGGCGAGGCCGGAGGGCGGCGGGGCCGCGCCGCCGGCGGGGAGGCGTCGGGCGGCGAGGTCCAGGCCGGGCGACGGCGGCGCTGTGCCGCGGCGGCGAGGCACGGCGACGAGAAGACGGCGGCGGCGCACGGCGGCGCCGGCGGCGGGGCACGGCAGGGCGTCGCGGGTGGCTCGGGGCCCGGTCGCGCGCGGGCGGGCCGGCCTTGGGCCCAGTGGGCCGCGGCGGCGCGGGGCGCGGAGGCGGTGACGTGGCGCGCGCCGATTCGCTGGAAGCGGCGGCGGAGATGTCCGACGGGCGCCGGACACGTCCGGTGGCGGCGGGGAAGTTAGGGTTTCGGGGACTGCGAATGTAATTTCGGGGTGATCACATATAAATAGGTAGAGGGAGCTAGGAGTCTCCAAATGAGGTGCGGTTTTCGCCCATACGATCGTGATCGAACGACCTAGAGGATGGAAGAGAGTTTGGTGGGTTTTGGGCTGGTTTGAGAGGGGGTTTTTGCTGCACACTCAAATGGACTTTACGGATGCCCGGTTAACCGTTGGAGTACCAAACGACCTCCAAATGGAACGAACCTTGTCCGGTGGTCTCCGGGTGGTATAATAAGGCCACTTGACAAGCCTCGGTCCATTCCGAGAAAGTTCAACACCCGCACACAAAAGAAAACAAGAGGGGTGCACCGGAGGAGATAGGAGCGCCGGATTGCAAAACGGACAACGGGGAAAATGCTCGGATGCATGAGACGAACACGTTTGCAAATGCAATGCACATGATGACATGATATGATATGCGTGACATGAACAAAATGCAAAACGAAAGACAAAACCCGACCACGGAGGGAATATCATAACACATAGCCGAACATGGCAAGAGTCGGAGTTACAAATATGGCAAGTCACATGCGGGGTGTTACAACACTCCACCACTACGAGAGGATCTCGCATCGAGATCTAGGACTGAAAGAACTCCGGATATTCAGAACGGAGGTGGTCCTCGCGTTCCCAGGTGGCTTCCCGGTCAGAATGGTGCGACCACTTCACTTTCAGGAATTTGATTGACTTGTTGCGAGTCTTGCGCTCGGTTTCTTCAAGAATAGCAACGGGGTGCTCATGATAAGACAAATATTCTTGGAGGTCAATCTCTTCGAAGTTGATAGTGCGCTCGGGAGTCTTGAAGCACTTGTGGAGCTATGACACGTGGAACACATCGTGCACGTTCGCGAAGTTGGAAGGAAGCTCAAGTTGATAGGCGAGGTCGCCTCTTTTGCCAATGATCTTGAAAGGACCCACGTATCTATGGGCAAGCTTCCATTTGATACCGAAGCGACGAGTGCCTTTCATTGGAGAGACGCGGAGGTAGACATGGTCTCCGATCTCGAAAGCCACATCACGGTGCTTACTATCATAGTAACTCTTCTGTCGCGATTGCGCGGCTTTGAGATTAGCACGAATGACTTTACACATTTCTTCAGCTTCAGTGATTAAGTCATTGCCAAGAAGTTGGCATTCACCAGTCTCTGACCAATTGAGAGGAGTACGGCACTTTCTGCCATAGAGAATCTCGAATGGGGCCTTGCCCGAACTCGCTTGGAAGCTGTTGTTGTAGGAGAATTCAGCATATGGAAGACAATCTTCCTATTTCATGCCAAAGGAAATGACACAAGCCCTGAGCACATCTTCAAGAATTTGATTGACTCGCTCGACTTGGCCACTAGTTTGAGGATGGAAAGCTGTGCTGAAGCGAATGTTTGTGCCCATGGCCTTCTGGAAGGAGTCCCAGAACTTAGAGGTGAAGATGCTTCCACGATCAGAAGAAGTCAATTGAGGAATGCCATGCAAGGAGACAATTCTTGAGGTGTAAAGCTCTGCGAGCTGAGCTGCTGTGATGGATTCTTTGATTGGAAGGAAATGAGCCACTTTAGAAAGCTTGTCAATGACAACGAAGATAGCATCATTTCCACGCTTGGACTTTGGAAAACCAGTCACGAAGTCCATTTCGATATGATCAAACTTGCATTCTGGGATAGCAAGAGGTTGGAGGAGACCAGCTGGTCGTTGGTGTTCTGCTTTCACTCTTCGACAGACATCACATTCATTCACGAATTGAGCAATTTCTCGCTTCATTCGAGTCCACCAATACGACTACTTGAGGTCATGGTACATATTCGTACTTCCAGGATGAATGGAAAGGAGAGAATTGTGCGCCTCATTCATTATGACGTTCCTTAGATCACCTTTAGGAACCACAATCCGGTCCTCGAAGAATAAAGTGTCTCTGTCATCAATGCGATAGCACTTGTATTTGGAAAGACCCTTGTCGATACCATGTTTCACCTTCTTCACCATGGCATCAAGAAGTTGTGCCTCACGAATTTGATCTTCCAAAGTAGGAGATACTATGAGGTTGGCAAGAAAGCCTTGAGGAACAACTTGGAGATTCAGCTTGCGGAAAGCTTCACAAAGATCCAGTTGGAAAGGCTTGAGAATTAAGCTGTTGCAATAAGCCTTCCTGCTTAAAGCATCTGCAATGACATTGGCCTTGCCTGGAGTATATTCAATACTCGGATTGTACTCTTGAATCATTTCGACCCATCGAGTCTGCCTGAGGTTGAGGTTGGGCTGAGTGAAGATGTACTTGAGACTCTTGTGATCGGTGAAAATGTCCACTTGTCTTCCCAACAAGAGATGTCTCCACGTTATTAATGCATGGACAACTGCCGCCAACTCAAGATCGTGAGTGGGGTAGTTCTTCTCGTTGGGCTTCAACTGACGAGAGGTATAGGCCACAACTTTCTTCTCTTGCATTAACACAGCACCGAGACCTTGGAGAGAAGCATCACAGAAAACTTCAAATGGCTTGGATTCATCAGGAGGAGTTAAGACAGGAGCTGTGACTAGTTTCTCTTTGAGAGTGTTGAAAGCAACGTCACACTCAGGAGACCAGACATACTTCACATGCTTCTGGAGGAGGTTGGAAAGAGGCTTTGCAATCTTGGAGAAATTCTCAACGAATCTTCGGCAATAGCTTGCAAGACCAAGAAAACTGCGGAGCTGCTTGACATTCCGAGGAGGTTCCCAATTCACAATTGTGGACACCTTCTCGGGGTTAACAGCGATGCCCTTGGCAGAGATGATGTGACCAAGGAAAAGAACTTCATCGAGCCAAAACTCACATTTGGAGAACTTCGCATAGAATTGATACTCTCTGAGCTTGTCGAGCACCAATCGCAAATGTTTGGCATGACCCTTCTTATTCTTGGAGAAGACCAAGATATCATCGAGATACACCAAGACGAATTCATTGGTATAGGGGTTGAAGATGAAATTCATCATCCGAGAGAACACTGGAGGAGCATTGACAAGGCCGAAAGACACGATAGTATATTCATAAGAACCAAAGCTTGTTCTGAATGCTGTCTTGGGAATATCTTCTTCACGAATGTGAATCTGATGATAACCCATACGAAGGTCAAGCTTCGAGAATACTTTAGCACCTTTGAGTTGCTCGAATAACTCATTGATGTTGGGAAGTGGATACTTGTTCTTGATTGTCTTCTTGTTCAATGGACGGTAGTCGACACAAAGTCGGTCTGTGCCATCCTTCTTCTTGACAAAAAGAACACCACAACCCCATGGAGAAGAGCTCGGTCTGATCAAACCCAGACGCTCTTGTTCATCAAGCTGTTTCTTCAATTCCTTCAGCTCGTTGGGTCCAAGCTTGTATGGACGCTTGCAAACGGGTTCAGTGCCAGGCTCTAGTTCGATAACGAACTCAACTGGCCGATGAGGAGGCATACCCGGAAGCTCTTCTGGAAAGACATCTTGATACTCACAAACGACTGGAATTTGAGAGATGGCATTCAATTCGCCCTTCTCATTGAGAGAAAATAACCGGATGGTTTCATCACGAGCGGCATAAATAATCACATCCTCAGAAGAGTGTGTCAATTGAATTTCCCTGGCCGCACAATCAAGTTGAGCCTTGTGCTTAGAAAGCCAGTCCATCCCGAGAATAAGATCAATATCCGTGTCACCAAGAACAATTGGAGAAGACAAAAATTCATAGTCGCCCATCTTGATTGCGGAATCCCGAACGAATGCTCGAGAAGTCAGTTGTCGTGCCGGAGAAACAATAGACAGAGGACTCGGCAATACTTCAGTAACCAGATCATGCATAGCCACAAAAGGTCTAGAAATGAAAGAATGCGATGCACCAGTATCAAAAAGAACTTTTGCAGGAATATCATTAACAGGAAGATTACCCATTATCACATCAGTAGATTCCTCCGCTTGAGCTACATTCATCATGTTCACCTTTGTAGACTTTGGATTATGCTTGACCACTGCATTGCTAGAAGATCTGACAGGAGGAGGAGGCGGAAGGCGCCTTTGGTTGAAGCATTTGTTAGCATAGTGACCTTTTTGCTGACATTTGTTGCAAGTCACCTCTGAGAGTGGACGGTGATAAGGAGCATTGGACTTTGGAGCTTGATTCTGAGACTTTTTCTGATAGCCAGAGTTGGAAGAACCATGGCCACCTTTGTTCTTCTGATGGTAAGGCTGACGAAACGGAGGAGGAGGAGGCAACCAGAACTTCTGTTGCTCAGCTGTCACAAGTGAGGAAGAAGAAGACTGAACTGCGTCTCTGACTCTCTTCTTAGAAGCCTCACACTTGAGCTGAGCAGCCTCTTGCTTCAGTGCCATGTTATAGAATTGATCAAACTGAGTAGGCTCAATAAGAACGAGAGCTAACTGCAGATCCTCTTTAAGGCCACCTCTGAAGTGATAGATCATGCTCTTTTCATCAGGAACGTCTTGTTTAGCGAAGCGAGCAAGTTTCTGAAACTGGATGTTGTATTGATAAACAGACATGTTGCCTTGCTTGAGATTGCGGAACTCCTCACGCTTGCTCTCAACAACACTTTGTGGAATGTGGTGCGCTTTGAAGTCCCGACAGAAGTTAGTCCAAGTGATCACACGACCTCCTCTGGAATCTTTGTATTGCTGAAACCAATCAGCAGCTTGGTCCTTGAGCTGAAAAGAAGCGAACTTGACATAGTCCTCAGGCCTGACATTGCTACATTCAAAATGCTTGTTGATGTCCACAAGCCAATCATCGTCATCCATGGCCTCGGCACAGTAGCTGAAAGACTTGGGCTGATTTGCGAGAAACTGGTTGAGTGTAGCAAAGTGAAACTGATTGTTGCCTTGACCTTGATTGCCTTGATTGCCTTGCCCTTGGGCACGTTCTTGCAAGAGTTGCAGAATCATCTGAGCATTGGCGTTGGTGGCTGCCATGATAGCTTGCCATGCCTCCGGAGGCGGAGGTGATGGCGGAGGGTTCGCTTGACTCCCTTCATTGCGATCCGGATTCTGACGCGTTGGCGGAGCCATCCTGAAGAGGGTGACATCCGTTAGCATCTTGATAGACAAATAGATAAGTAGAATCAACGGATAGAAATTGCAACATATAGTCTTGACAATAAACATTCGAACGAGGATGAACGAATGAATTCTGTTGAGGATATAAACCTTAGAGTCACCCGCCCGGTGGGGCCGGGTTACACATAAGGGTCATCACCTGAAGCCCGTCGCCAAGCTCGAAGACGGTGGGCCAAAGATAGGGCTTAAGACCCGGAGATGGCTTAAGGCCCGTAGTTACAACCGTCATTATGGTAGAACTTGTAGTGTAAGGCAAGAATAGTTGAGAGTCCGAGCCGGACACTCTTATGAGCCGGCGAGGGACTCTGAGAGCTGCTGGGCGTCAACCTCTCTATATAAAGGGACGACCCTGCAGCGGTTTAGGGGCAAGAAAGATCTCGTCGAGAGCCAGGCATAGCAGTTAAGCTCCCTGGTCATCGAAACCCTAATCAATACCACCTCAACTGGACGTAGGCCTTTACCTTCACCGTAAGGGGCCGAACCAGTATAAACCTTCGCGTCCCTTGTCCCGTTAACCCCTTCAAGCTTCCTAGCGGCGATGGCTCCATGACTAAGTCCTAGCTTGAGGACATCTGCCGTGACAATTCCACGACAATTGGCGCCCACCATGGGGCCAGCGCACGGTGGATTTGAGTTCTTGAAGGGCAGCTTCGAGGGGATCAAGGGATACGCTGTGGGCCGGATGACCAAGAGTCGTCGCGGCAAGCTCTACATCGACGATGCAAGCTGGGGCCCCGACGCTGGCTCAATTGAGTATGGATACCAGGTCCCCTTCGGCGGAATTCATGTTTTCATTGGCAAGATTGGTGAGCCGGGCCCTGAGCCGGATCTCTGCGCCGATCTCATCGAGACGGCTCCGCGCGCACGACCCGCCCGGGCCCTGCCTGCCTTGAAGCATGCTTTTGTGGGATGTGTCCATGGAGGGCTCTCTGATGGATCTGGACCCGGTGATGAGACGGTCGCCGGCTCTGACGGGGAGTCGTCCACAGATGAGTCAAACTCGTTGTATCAACTTCAAGATGGCAGGCTCATGGGTTGTTCCGATGGTGACAGTATTCTGGACCCGTTTGAGCCGCCAAGCCGGGTTGGAATCTTCATGGCCGGTGCGCAGCCTGTTCAGAACCCTGCTGCTGGGCCGGGAAACCCGGTGCCCTCGCCGGCTCAGGTGCTGATGGATCTCACGGACAAGATGATGGCCCTGTTGACCGCCGCGGTTGACCCGGCGGATCAAGCTCAGCATGACGTGGAGGTGGCGCAGTTAAAGTTGGATCTAGTGAAAGCCAAGGAAGATCTGGCAGCGGAAGGGATCAGGATGGCTGCGGAGAGGGCGGCTCTCGACGCCCAAACTAAATTGATTCAGGCGCAGTCCTTCCAGCTCACGATGGATCAGAACGCGTCCAATGAGGTCATGAGAAGGAGGCATCAAAAGGCCCAATCTCGACTCCCTCCGGTCTACGATCCTCGAAACCTCTTCAACACGCCACGCGCGGGGTCTAGTAACCCGCCAGGGATCATAGTGCCTGGGTCTGGGACCCCTGTTCAGCCACAAGTGATGGGGCCTCCCCGGGTGAACCCTGCCCCGCCTCAGTATGTGCCAATACCGCCGGGTCATTATGCTAACCCGCTGGAGAACATGGTCGCCGCAACAGCACGGCTGGCGGCCCTCCCAATTGACGATGACAATCCAACGGCTATTGAAACCCGCCGGGTCAGGGAACTCCTTCAGACAGCACTGGCACAGCAAGAGGCGTACTCTTACAGCCGGGACAGGATCCACTCGACCCTTCGTCCAGGCCGGAGCCCGAGTTATAGCAGACACATGGTCTCAGCGACCGGCTCAAGTAATGTCCGACGCCATGACCCGCCCCCTGGCCATGGCCCGGCTCATAGCGGAGCCTTTTACGCAGCAGACCAAGACAGAGCGCGGCAAGAGGCGGAGCAGGTGCCTCGTTGATGGCTTACCAGACCCCCCCGGCTTATCCACGACTTCCGTCGATGTGGGTATCCCTACAAGGACTGGAGGTGTCCCTTGTTTAGTGCTAGCTCTCCGCAATGAACGTCTACCCAAGGACTTCAAAGGCCCTAGGAAGGTGCCTAATTACACGGCTGACTTACAACCCGCAGCCTGGATCGAAAGTTATGAGATGGCCATGGAACTGCTGGAGGTCAGTGAAGCGGCGATGGCCAAGTACTTCACCATGATGCTAGATGGGACTGCCCGCACTTGGTTGAAAGGGCTACCACCGAATTCCATCGGATCTTGGGCTGAGCTGAAGGCCCGGTTCATAAAAAACTTCAAGGACACCTATAGGCAGTCTATGTCAATAGTGGATTTGACTAACTGTAAACAACAGGAGGGTGAGTCTACGACACATTGGGTTCGCCGGGTCAAGGAGATCATACATTCATCGGATAAGATGGATGCCGGCTCTGCAGTCTTAATGTTGGAACAAAATTGTCGTTTCCTACCCCTGAAGATGAAACTCGGGCGGCTTAAGTGCGACTGCAATGATATGGGTACGCTGATGGCGGCTCTCGTCAAGTACGCTGATTCTGATAGTACCAAGGACCCCGCTTCAGATGATGAAAGGACAGGGAAGGGAAAGAAGAACGGCAATGGCAAGGGTCCTCAGCATAACCCGGGGAACCAAGGAGGTGGCAAGCGTAAGGCTGACGGCAGCCTAGAGTTCGTGGCCAACGCCAGCTCACAGGGTAATAGCCAGAGACGCAAGGGGAGGCCCCCTCCCCGAGCCGGCGGGTCAGGCCCGACGCTGGAGCAGCTGTTGAATGAGCCCTGTCCAAGGCATGGCTCTAGAGAGAAGCCAGCTACTCATCTATGGAAGGATTGTGCAATCATGAAGGCCTTTAAGAATTCCAACGCCTTTAACGGCAATGGCCCGGGCGGTGGCTCAGGCGCCGGCGGTTTTCATGGCCCGGGCGGCAGCTCAAATTCTAATCCTCAGAACAGTCAAGGGGGCTTTAATCAGCAGTCTGGCCAGGGTCATCAACAGCAGCAGGGGGGTTATCAGACCAATCCAAAGCAGCTTAGCGGTGGACAGTATCATGTATTTACCACCAGTCTGTGTAAGCGAGATCAGAAGCTTCATAAGAGGGCTGTGAATGCTGTTGAGCCGGCGGTTCCACGCTATTTAAGATGGTCTGAGCAACCTATCGTGTGGAGTAGGGAGGATCACCCTCCTCGGGTGGATAATCCGGGTCACTTGACCTTGGTGGTGGCTCCTCAGGTGGGAGGATATAAGTTCACTAAGGTGCTCATGGATGGAGGCAGCAGCATCAACATCCTCTATTATGAGACCTTCCGTCGTATGGGGTTGATCGATAAGAACCTCAGCCAGTCAAACATTATTTTCCATGGTGTGGTACCTGGTAAGTCGGCTTATCCAGTCGGCAAGATCGAGTTGGAAGTGGCCTTTGGAGACGAGCACAACTACAGGGTGGAAAAATTGACCTTTGAGGTGGTTAAGATAAGAAGCCCATATCATGCCATATTTGGGCGGCCGGCTTACGCCAAGTTCATGGCACGGCCGTGTTACGTGTATTTACAGCTCAAGATGCCAGGTCTCAATGGGACCATTACGGTTCATGGCAGCCGGAAGGTGGCCTTGGAGTGTGAGGAAGGCGATGCAGCTTATGCAGAATTTGTTTGTGCAACAGAGGAGTTAAAATTTTACAAGGACAATGTTGACCCAACAGATATGACCTCTCTAAAAAAGCCAACTACAGAGCATGAGCCAGCAATGAAATTTCAGTTGGCTGATGAGACTAAACTTGTTGATTTCATTCCAGGTGATTCATCTTAGCAGTTTAGCATCAGTGCCAATCTGGATCCAAAATGGGAAAGCGCGCTCATCGAGTTCATCTGTGAGAATAGGGACATTTTTGCATGGAAACCTTCTGACATGCCAGGTGTACCTAGAGAACTCGCTGAGCACACTCTCAATGTTGATCCGAAATTTAAGCCGGTCAGGCAATTCCTTCGACGGTTTAATGAAGAGAGGCGGAAAGCTATTGGTGAAGAGGTGGCCCGGCTCTTGGCGGCCGGGTTTATTGTTGAAGTCTTTCACCCAAAATGGTTAGCTAACCCGGTGCTCGTCCTCAAGAAGAACGGCACCTGGCGGATGTGTGTGGACTACAGGGACTTAAACAAGGCGTGTCCGGCTGATCCTTTTGCCCTTCCCCGTATTGATCAAATCATTGATGCTACGGCGGGTTGTGAGCGCTTAAGTTTCTTGGATGCTTATTCTGGATATCATCAGATTAAAATAGCAGTTAAGGACCAGGAGAAGACGACGTTCATCACTCCCTTTGGGGCCTTCTGCTATGTGTCTATGCCCTTTGGACTCAAGAGTGCACAGGCGACTTATCAGCGTTGCGTGCAGAACTGTCTTCATAACCAGATTGGGCGCAATGTTCATGCTTATGTGGATGATATTGTGGTTAAATCCAGGAAGGAGGAAACCTTGATAGATGATCTGAGGAAAACCTTTGATAATCTCTGGGTCTACAAGATGATGCTTAACCCGGCCAAGTGTGTTTTTGGTGTTCCTGCAGGCAAGCTCTTGGGTTTCTTAGTTTCTAACAGAGGCATTGAAGCTAACCCGGAGAAGATCAAGGCCATCACCTCCCTGGCTAGGCCGGCGTGTATAAACGACGTCCAGCGCTTGGCGGGTCGCATCGCTGCTTTAAGCCGGTTTATAAGCCGTTTGGGTGAGAAGGCCATGCCATTATATCAGTTGATGAAGAAAACTGATGACTTTGTCTGGAATGATGCAGCTAATACTGCTTTTGAGGATTTGAAGAGGCAGCTGGCAGAGCCCCCAGTCCTTGCTGCTCCGGTTGACAAGGAGCCTTTATTGCTGTATGTGGCTGCTAAGACACGAGCCGTCAGTGTGGCTGTGGTTGTGGAGCGCAAGGAAGAGGGTAAATAGCATCCGGTTCAGCGGCCGGTTTATTATGTCAGTGAAGTGCTCATCGAGTCCAAACAACGGTATCCACATTGGCAGAAGCTTGTTTATGGTGTGTTCATGGCAAGCCGGAAGCTTAAGCATTATTTCCAGGGTCACCCCATCACCGTGGTCAGTTCTGCTCCCCTTGGGGATATCATTCAAAACAGAGAGGCCACAGGGAGAGTGGCTAAGTGGGCTATAGAGCTCGGACCTCATGGTCTGAAATACGTACCACACACTGCTGTTAAATCTCAAGCCTTGGTGGATTTCATCAACGATTGGACAGAGTTACAAGTGCCCGAGCAAAAGCCGGATAACACATACTGGACTATTCACTTCGATGGGTCCAGGCAATTGGAGGGCGCGGGGGCTGGAATCGTGTTGGCTTCCCCTAAGGGTGACAAGTTCCATTATGTGCTACAGTTGATGTTTCCTTGCACTAACAATGCGGCTGAGTACGAGGCCTTGCTCCACGGTCTTCGGATGGCTAAGGAGATGAGCTTGAGCCGGGTAAGGTGCTTGGCGACTTAGACTTGGTGGCTCAACAAGTATCAGGAAAGTGGGACTCCAAGGACCCTCTCATGGCGGCTTATCGCCGTGAAGTTGATGCCATTGCTGGGCACTTTCAGGGTTACCAAGTAGAGCACATTGATCGCAGGAAGAACGAGGCAGCTGATGCTTTAAGTCGGCTGGGCTCTCAGCGAAAACCGGTGCCGCCTAATATTTTCCTGGACGTCCTGCATAATCCTTCTGTTAAGTTGCCTACAGAGGAAGACTTGGCTGTTCCTGACCCGGAGGCACGAGTGGTGGCGGCTCTCCACATCATCCCGGACTGGACAGTGCCCTATCTGGCTTAGATGACCCGGGGAGATTTGCCTGAGGATGAAACTTTGGCCAGACAAATAACCCGGCGGTCTAAGTCAATGGTTGTTATCAATGGTGAGCTGCACCGCCGCAGTGTTACGGGAGCATTCCAGCGTTGTGTTTCCCCTGAGGAAGGTCAAGAGATCTTGCGTGAGATTCATGAAGGGGATTGCGGCCATCATGCTGGCTCAAAATCCCTTGTGGCCAAGGCTTTTCGTCATGGTTTTTATTAGCTGACGGCTCTTGCTGATGCGGAGGACTTGGTCAGTAAATGTGATGGTTGCCAAAGGTTCTCGCAACGGGCTCATGTGCTGGCTCAGGAGCTGAGGATGATCCCAATTACTTGGCCCTTTGCGGTCTGGGGGCTTGATATGGTTGGGCCTTTTAAAAGGTCCAAGGATAAGAAGACCCACCTCTTGGTGGCAGTTGACAAATTTACAAAATGGGTTGAAGCAGAGCCAGTTACCAAGTGTGACGCAGCCACGGTGGTTAAGTTTATGAAAAAGGTGATCTTTCGCTTTGGCTTTCCGCACAGCATTATAACTTACAATGGTACCAATCTATCCAAAGGCGCCATGGAGGAGTTTTGTCCATGAGAGCATATTCGACTTGATGTTTCATCAGTGGCTCATCCTCAATCCAATGGTCAAGCTGAGAGAGCTAATCAGGAGATTCTGAAGGGCATCAAGCCCCGGCTTTTGGTCCCTTTGCAACGGACGCCGGGTTGTTGGGTGGAGGAGTTACCCTCCGTGTTGTGGAGCATCAATACTACTCCTAACAGGTCTACGGGTTTCACGCCTTTCTTCATGGTTTATGGAGCGGAAGCAGTCCTCCCCAGTGACATCCGTCATGATTCGCCTCAAGTGGCGGCTTATGTTGAGGCGGATAATGAATAGGCGCGCCAAGATGCTCTTGACTTGTTGGACGAACAGCGTGATGTGGCAGCAGCTCGCTCAGCGATTTACCAACAAGACCTGCGCCGTTATCACAGTCGCCGGGTTAAGTCCCGGGTCTTCCAGGAAGGCGATCTGGTGCTCCGGCTCATCCAAGATCAAACAGATGTGCACAAGTTATCCCCGCCTTGGGAAGGACCCTTTGTGGTCAGCAAGAACTTGCATAACGGGTCATATTACCTCATTGACGTTCGGGAGCACAAAGATTCACGCAAGTCGGAGGAGGAGACCCGTCGGCCGTGGAACATAGCTCAGCTTCGACCCTACTACACTTGAGCCACCGGCTCTCATAATGTATATATTTCTATAGCCATGTATATATTATAATAAGCAATAAAGCAGGACCTCTGTCCTTTTTTCTCCTCCAAAGGTGGACGTGTTGTTTCCATTGCAAGATCACAAGATAACTTGAAGGAGGATCCGGCTTATGATCGTATTCGAATCTAGCCATACGCGATAAGGTCACTTGGGGGCTTCCTGTTCAAACATAGGTCGTATTCGAACCAAAGAGAACATAGTTGTCGATACCCATTTGATTGGCAAAGCGCCGAGCTCATTGGGGAGTTTTCTTTGATCATATTTGAATCATAGTTCAACCCCCTTCGGGAACCGACGTGGATCGTATTCGAATCAGCGTCGTTAAACAACTCTTAAGGTCATTTGGGGGCTTCCTGTTCAAACATGGGTCGTATTCGAACCAAAGAGAACATAGCTGTCGGTACCCTCTTGATTGGCATCGCCACACCCACTGGGGGCTATATGATCGCATTCGAATCTTAGCATAACCCCTTTGGGACGGGTCTCTGGTCGTATTCGAACCGGAAGCCCCTATGTTTTTTTGATTTATAACGAGTTCTGCTGATTGTTTCAATAGTGTGCACGGCGGGTCTCAGTTTGCCGGCTTAACTTTGATTCATAGTGTTAATCATAAACAATCAGCATTATCAAGACTGGTAAACCGGAGTTGAAGTACCAACCTTCTTATCCGGGTTATGTAATCTGGAAGTGTACTTGAAGGCTGGTAAGTGTTATTATGGTTATATCAAGGATATCATTGAAGACCAGTCTTTCATGACTTAGATCTTTATTCCGGGTTATATGTGCGAGACTACGATTCTCAGTGCGGTAAGCCGCCTAGAGACTTGTGATTTGTTTTTCTATGCAGGATAGTTAAAGACAACTATTTGAGCTTGAGGAAAATGAATGATCAATTATGACCCGGAGGAATATAAGGAAGCAACTTCAATGGAATTCAGCATTCAACACGTGCACGATGGCACGACAAAGTTAAAATGTTGATCCTATTCTATTACAAGACTCCCCGAGTCCAAAAGGGTGAAGCATTGTTTCAAATAAGCAGCCTACAGAGTTAAGACGCTTGCTGGGTCGAAGCTTCCGGCTCATCCCTCTCCGCTCCTCCGGCTGTTCCCAAGACCTGGAAAGTTGACGATTTCCAGTCAATGCCGCTCAGAGCTTCAAATTGAGCCTCCTCGTCAATTAACCCGGCCGGGTCAATTTCCGGGGCAAAGGTGTGCTTACGAGTCGGCGGGACTAAGCTGATGGCTTCATAATGCGGAGTGGGGATCCTCTGATTCTCGGCATCGTAACCCGGCTGATACTTGGTCAGATCCGTGTCGTTTCCAATCAGGGTGGCCACCGGGCGCACGATCTTCACGCAGGCTGCAAAGTCCCTTTGGTCGAAGGGGGTGCCGTCTTCCTTCAAGCTGGGATAGCCAAGGGCAATGTCCGCCGGGTCTAATTCTGGAAGGAACGCCTTGGCCCGGCTCAGAGCAGCTATGGCTCCGGCTCTTGCATAGGCCCGTCGCAGTTCTTGGACACGCTGAGGAAGAACGGCAAGCCGGCGAAGAACTTCCGCCAGGTGAGTCGGCACCTCATTGGATAGGGCCACCACGGCCAAGGCGCGCTGTGACCCGGTGTAGAGTTGCTCCACCAGGGTGTACACGGCCTTCAACTTGGTCAGCACACTTTGGTTGAGGTTGGCGCTTCTGGGACCTGTTTAACAGAGTAAGATAAGCCGCTAGCAATGATGGGGTATGACACATCAAGATTATAAACTGGACGAGAGCCGGTGGAATGACTTACCGAAGATTGCGGCAACCATCTGTGACACGTGGCGCTTTAAGCCGGAGAGTTCGGCGGTTTTCTCCGTCAGAGCCGTCTCCGCCTGTTCGGCCCGGCTCACCAGGGCAGCCTTCTCTTCGGCCCAAGTTTTCCGTTCAGCTTCAAAGTTCTTCAGCTTTTCTTGAGAGGCAATACTGGACACAAATTTGGCGTTGGCTTTCCGGGTCTCGGTTTCCTGCGTCTTCAGGCGGGTCTTCAGATTAGAGATGTCAGCCTCGAGCTTCTTGTAAGTAGCCTGCACAATTTCCGGGTTATAATATGAACAGTTACTATGCAAATTTAAAATCCCAAGCGCTTTCCAAGCAAAGACACTTGGCACTTGGGGGCTAATGCATGTCGAACGTTTCTATCTACAAATTACCGGTTCATAGAAGTAAGCCGGAACTTAAGTCTACAACATATTCAATCATAAGTCGTCGACTTGGGGGCTAGTATGGTAAAGATAACTATGCAGTAAGCAGTAGAGTGGTACCTCAGACTTCTGTTGTATCTGATTCACCATGTTGATCTCCAAATCCCGGCTCTTGTGCACCTGACTCATATAGCCGGAGACGATCTCTCCGACGCTCAAGTTTGCATAGTTGGTGAGGTCCAGATTGGCTCGGCTGCGCTCTAGCAACTCTTCCTTGGCGGGGCACTTGGCCAGCGCAGTGGGTCTCCCCGGCTCAACAAACTCCGTCCGGGTGATTACCACGTCCGGGTCATCGGCCGGCTGAGCCGGGCTGGAGATGTCCGGGTTGGTGGAAGTCTCCATGGCTGGCTCGTCGGTGGGAGCGGTGGCTTCAGGTGCAGAGGCGGCTAGAGGCTCTTGAGCGGAAACTTCCGGTTCCGTCACGACCGACTCCTCCGCCGGCTTATTTTTCCTTGCTCTTTTACTGAGCTTGGCTTGAGCACTGAAAGAACAAGAGATTAGTACAAAAGTATGAGTAAAGATAAAGCACAGCAAGAGGTGATCATCATTACCCGGGTACGGTCTTGAAAGCCGGCAGATTTGACTGCATCGAGTCACCAGAGGAAGGAGACGTTTCCTGATAATTTGAACCAGAAGAATTGAGAGGTTCACGTATAACACCCGCCAGAGGATGAAAAGGATATAAGTTGGAAATAACCTCAGTCCGGCGCTTCCTTGATGCTTCAGGTAAGCCGGAGGAGAGGTCAGCATCCTTGTTGGTCCGGGTGTGCCGCCGGCTCTCATGAATCTGTTGCTTCAAAAGAAATTGAGGATCTTGATAAGCTAAAGGATGTGAAAATCTTACTTTCCGGGTTACCCTTCGAACTTTCAGCCTTGGCAAGGGCTCCGAGTCGGAGGAAAGTGTCATTACCTCTTCAACCACCGGGTTACTTGCTCCGGTGTCATCTTGTTGATGAACAATATTGATAAAGGTGGACAGAAATAAACAAGAAATGCAACAAGAGCTCACAGGTTCAGGGGTTACCTCTGACTCGGAGCTGTCACTCAGTTGAAGCAGCTCTGAGGCAGTGGGCCTGCTTCCCTTCTTGCGGGGAGCGGCTCTCTTGGCGGCTTTCTTAGCCTTCCTGGCCTTCTTGGCCGCCTCATGGTCATATTTGACCTTCCAGAATTTGTCATCAGCCTGAAAAATACAATGACGATTTCTTAAGGATCAGATGAAAGCTATCTACAGAAGAAAATAAGATGTTCAGATCAGCGGCTTACCGCTGGGGCCGGGTTGGTCTTGCAGAAGGGGCTTAAGCCGGTCCTCCCGCAGTCTGCCAAGCTCTCGTTCAAGAGAGCCTTGGTCATGTCTTCAGCAACGTCTTCAGGAAGATCGTTGCGGCTGTGTCTCAGGGGGTCATCTTTCCGGCCCGTGTACTCACACATTAAGCCGGGGTGGCGGCTTAAGGGGATCACCCGCCACGAGATCCAGACTCGGACTAGATCAATGCCATTAAGGCCATTTCCCAGGAGAGCCTTGATTTTGTTGATAGTGGGGATCAGAGGTTGGCGCTTCGCCTGAGTTAACTTGTCTGACAGAGGGTGAGTTGGTTCCAGACGCGAAGGACGAAAGCCGGGCAGCGGGCTCTCGTCAGCCGGCGACGTGTCTTGGCAGTAGAACCACGTCTGGTTCCAGTCCTTTGGGTGGCTTGGCGGCTCAGCGTAAGGAAAAAGGCAGTCTCTCCGTCGCTGAATGGAGATTCCACCAAGTTCTAAGCTCGGCCCGTTGGCGCACTCGTTCTGGCGGTTCAGATAAAAGAGTTCTCTAAAGAGTAGCAGGCTGGGCTCCTCTCCAAGGTAGACCTCGCAGAATACTTGGAAGTTGCCTATGTTCGACACCGAGTTGGGTCCTGTGTCTTGTGGCCGCAGGTCAAAGAAATTCAGTACATCTCTGAAGAACTTTGAGCCGGGCGGTGCGAAGCCCCGGCTCATGTGATCCGCAAATATTACCACCTCCCCATCCTTTGGCTGTGGTCTCTCCTCTGACGGGTCAGGGGCGCGGTAAGACATGACGTCCTTCTTGGGCAGGTAGCCCGTCTTCACAAAATATGCTAAGGTTTCGTCGGTGACATTGGACCTCATCCAGTTGCAAGTGATGGGTGCTTTGGGAGCTTTGGGAGGCATGGTGAAAGTCGGAAGCCTATGATAAAAGGAAATGTCCGGTTTAATTATAAGCCGGAGGGAATTTACAGTTCAATGTTTAAAGTGGCGGCTTATGAAGGGGCCTAATGACATATGGCTAAATGCATCGGGTTATCTAAGCCGCTGAAGGTAGCGAGAGTAATTCAGATTGTCTACAGCTTTATCATAAATGAGCCGGCAAAATTTTACGGCGCGTGGCTTCTTTTGAGCCGGAAAGTTTTACGGCGCGTGGCTTCTTTGAGCCGGAAATGTAAGCCGCCATGGCTCAGTAGATGCAGTTTTTTACTAAGTGTGGTGAAAACAAGTTTCACAGATCGTGGTGAAAATTTTGGATCAAAATGGTTGAATAAAAGGAAAGGTTTCTAGACCTAAAACAGACGCAGAGGAAGTTCATAAGCCTGAGCAGAGCCTGTACGCAGTAAGAAGGGATCTATGAACATTGGAATGGGCGTAAAACAACTACCGCAGCAGTCCTATGCCGTTGGAGATCAAGAAGGGTGGTAAAAATAAAAACTACCGGGACTTGCTGGGGTTTCGATGATCAGGGAGCAAATATGCTTTGCCTGAGTCTCGAGTTGTTATCTGTCCTCTGAACCGCCGCCGGGTCGTGCCTTTATATACACAGGTCGACGCCCGCCGGCTTATAGAGTCCTGATGCCGGTTTATACACATACCGGCTCGGTCTCTACTTTGTCATATCTTAGAATACAAGCTATTGTTACGCCCACGATGCGGCTATATCTCCCACGTGTCGAGGCACGACTTAGAGGCATAACCGCATAGTGGTTTTGTCGCAAGAAGGGTCATCTTCACACAATCCCATGTAATGAACAAGAATGGGATAAAGAGTTGGCTTACAATCGCCACTTCACACAATACATAAATATAATCCATACATCATCCAAAATACAAACATATAGACCGACTACGGTCAAGGTCCAAATGAAAATAAGACAACCCCAAATGCTAGATCCCCGATCGTCCCAACTGGGCTCCACTACTGATCATCAGGAAAATACACATAGTAACGACCACGTTCCTCATCGAACTCCCACTTGAGGTCGATCCCATCATCTGCACTGGCATCATCGGCACCTGCAACTGTTTTGGTAGAATCTGTGAGTCACGGGGACTCAGCAATCTCACACCCGCGAGATCAAGACTATTTAAGCTTATAGGAAAGGATGGTGTAATGAGGTGGAGCTGCAGCGGCAATAAGCATATATGTAACATATGCAAGAGAGAGCGAGAAGAGAAGCAACGGAGCGGTCGTCATCTAGCAATGACCAAGAAGTGATCCTGAACTCCTACTTACGTCATACATAACTCAGACCGTTTTCACTTCCCGGACTCCGCCGAGAAGAGACCATCACGGCCACACGCAGTTGATGTATTTTAATTGGGTCAAGTGACAAGTTCTCTACAACCGGACATTAACAAATTCCCATCTGCCTCATAACCGTGGGCACGGCTTTCGAAAGATAATACCCTGCAGGGGTGTCCCAACTTAGCCCATCATAAGCTCTCACGGTCAACGAAGGATAAACCTTCTCCCGGAAAGACCCGATCAGTCTCGGAATCCCGGTTTACAAGACATTTCGACAATGGTAAAACAAGACCAGCAAAGCCGCCCGAATGTGCCGACAAATCCCGATAGGAGCTGCACATATCTCGTTCTCAGGGCACACCGGATGAGCAGTCCGTACAACTAAAATCAATCCTCGAGTTTCCCCAAGGTGGCGCTGCAAAGGGCTCTAGTTTGGACCAGCACTTAGAGGAACACTGGCCCGGGGGTTTAAAATAAAGATGACCCTCGGGCTCTAGAAAACCCGAGGGAAAAAGGCTTAGGTGGCAAATGGTAAAACCAAGGTTGGGCCTTGCTGGAGGAGTTTTATTCAAGGCGAACTGTCAAGGGGGTCCCATAAATCACCCGACCGCGTAAGGAACGCAAACTCAAGGAACATAATCCCGGTATATCAGAAACTAGGTTGGCAAGAGTGGAACAAAACACCAGGCATAAGGCCGAGCCTTCCACCCTTTACCAAATATATATAGATGCATTAATTAAATAAGAGATATTGTGATATCCCAACATGTCCATGTTCCGACATGGAACAAACTTCAACTTCACCTACAACTAGCAACGCTATAAGAGGGGCTGAGCAAAAGCGGTAACTTAGCCAAACAACGGTTTGCTAGAAAAGGATGGTTAGAGGCTGACATGGCAAAATGGGAGGCATGATATAGCAAGTGATAGGTAGCGCAGCATGGCAATAGAGCGAACATCTAGCAAAGCAAAGATAGAAGTGATTTCGAGGGGTGGTCATCTTGCCTGCAAGGTTCTCAGAGTTGTCGAAAGCTTGATCCTCGTAAGCGTACTCAACAGGTTCCTCGTTCACGAACTCGTCTCCCGGCTCTACCCAAGACAAGAAGACAAACAAACGGAACCACAATCAACCACGAGAAATGCACAAGCAACATGATGCAAAACATGTATGATATGCAAGATATGATATGCGATGCATATGCGTGCTCCGGAAGGAAAATGATGAAAAAGGCAGTAACTTGGCAAACCAAGCATGCCACTGGAAAGATGGGATGATTTCAGTCGAAATCGATATAAAGATCACCGGAAACGGATGCACGGTTTGCAAATGGCAAGCAAAACAAGAATGACACGAATCTGTGATTAACAGCATGATAGCACTTGAAATGCAACAAGCAACAATGCTACAGCACTCCTACATAGCAACAAAACGTATGACAGTAATCTATAGGAGATGCTTGACAAAAGATGAACACTGAGCTACGGCTAGTTCACAACATATCAAGCTCAAACAAGCATGGCAAAAGTGCAAAAGATAACAGGATCACAGACTTGGTGAAAAACTGGACATGGCAGAAAACAGCATCAGGTAGCAATGTTCAGAGGACGAACTCAACATGCTACAGGAACTTAACATGGCAAAAAAAGGCATGGAAGTATCCTCCTAAATGCATATCACAAAAGTCGCTTACTGACCATAAGCCAAAAAGGAACAGAAGATATGATGGCAAGCATGTAAACATAGCAAGTTTCGTTAACAGGTTTCAGACTTAGCAGAAAACAGAGAATGGCAGAAACAATAATATGAAGGCCTCTTTGTGAGCTTGATGCACTCACTACAGAGCAACGCATGACAAAATAAGCATACCTACAGCACGATGGCATGTTTATGAAGATACCCATGGCAAGAACAAGAGCATAGCATATATGGATCAACTACAATAAGCTTGGCAAAAATGAATATCATGTTAAGAATCTGCCAGAAATATTTTATAGCAAAAGTAGAGCAAGATTGAGTCATGCTATCGCACTCCATAATTGCAAACAAGGGCAGGAACGGATCAATTACAACTGTAGCTACAAAACATCCTTACTGAACATCTCCAAAATATGCATTAATCTCTATGTAGCAATAAGTTTACATGGCAACAAAATAACAGCAGACAAGTTTACATGGCAACAAGTTTACATGAGAAATCACTAAGTCTCTGATATCAGAAACATTACGGAGCCTAGTTTGCATGCTTGTGCTAGTCACCACAGAGATCACAAAAATACATGGCATACATCACTGGAAAGATGGCATGGCATACATCACTGGAAACATGGCATGGCATACAACAAAACATATGTAGAGCTCATGCCCATAAGATGCACAGATTTAATGATACAAAAATGACAAATCTCCAAGTTCTGATAAGAACCAGCAGATAACAGCAACTAGCCCTCTTGCAACAGAGATTTGGGCATCAAGATTACCTCTAATGAACATGGTGCAATTGAACAAAATGTAGAGCATCACGAGACGAACAATTTGACATATTACACGCGCGAAACGGAGCTATGCACAGTGAGTTATGCAAAGAGGAACAAGGGCATATAATAAGATAAATGCAAAAAAACTTAGGAAATTTTGAGGGGGCTCGGGGTCAACCTTGCTACAGTACCCAGATCCGATCGGGGCCGGCTCTGCTCGAGGCTCCCGATCGCCGGCGACGGAAGGGAGAGGGCGGAGGTGAGGCCGGCGGCCGGAGGCAGAGGAGGAGGCGAGGCCGGAGGGCGGCGGGGTCGCGCCGCCGGCGGGGAGGCGTCGGGCGGCGAGGTCCAGGCCGGGCGGCGGCGAGGCGCTGTGCCGAGAAGACGGCGGCGGCACGCGGCGGGGCACGGCAGGGCGTCGCGGGTGGCTCGGGGACCGGTCGCGCGCGGGCGGGCCGGCCTCGGGCCTGGCGGGCCGCGGCGGCGCGGAGGCGGCGACGTGGCGCGCGCCGATTCGCTGGACGCGGCGGCGGAGATGTCTGGTGGGCGCCGGACACATCCGGTGGCGGCGGGGAAGTTAGGGTTTTGAGGACTGCGAATTTAATTTCGGGGTGATCACATATAAATAGGTAGAGGGAGCTAGGAGTCTCCAAATGAGGTGTGGTTTTCGCCCACACGATCATGATCGAACGACCTAGAGCATGGAAGAGAGTTTGGTGGGTTTTGGGCTGGTTTGAGAGGGGGTTTTGCTGCACACTCAAATGGACTTTACGGATGCCCGGTTAACCGTTGGAGTACCAAACGACCTCCAAATGGAACGAAACTTGACCGGTGGTCTCCGGGTAGTATAATAAGGCCACTTGACAAGCCTCGGTGAATTCCGAGAAAGTTCGACACCCGCACACGAAACAAAACAAGAGGGGTGCACCTGAGGAGATAGGAGCGCCGGATTGCAAAACGGACAACGGGGAAAATGCTCGGATGCATGAGACGAACACGTATGCAAATGCAATGCACATGATGACATGATATGATATGCGTGACATGAACAAAATGCAAAACGAAAGACAAAACCCGACCACGGAGGGAATATCATAACACATAGCCGAAAATGGCAATTGTCGGAGTTACAAATATCGCAAGTCACATGCGGGGTGTTACAGCTATGTACTATATGGCGGTTTATAACTACAGGCCTTAATCTACCTTTGGGCCTTGGGCCTTCGAGTCTCTGTAGTAAGCCGCTTTATTCCCTGTCTTCATGGGCTTTTAAGCATAAACAATCCATTATGGGGATAACCCGGCTTCCTTGGCCGGTTTACACCTAGTAGTAATATCGCCAACAGGCGGGTATAGCAATATTATACCAATACCCGTGTAGTCAATGGGTAAAAAATTCTACCCATACCCGTACCCATGGGTATGAAACTTTAACTGTAACCATACCCGACGGGTACCCATACCCATTGTGTACCCAACGGGTAGATCAAATAGTACACAAGTTATTCACAATTTAACATTCATCTATAGCACATTTGACAAAAAACATTGATCTCAATTCAATAACAGATAGATGAGTACATGACAATTATCTCAATTATCCTTTCGTCCTTATAAATACGGCCGAGGGCCCTTTCCATCTCTCCCTTTTCCTCTTCAAGTCTTCTTCTTCCTCGCGACGC
Source organism: Aegilops tauschii subsp. strangulata (assembly GCF_002575655.3). Classification (NCBI taxonomy): domain Eukaryota; kingdom Viridiplantae; phylum Streptophyta; class Magnoliopsida; order Poales; family Poaceae; genus Aegilops; species Aegilops tauschii. The sequence continues at coordinate 409,094,750 of NC_053040.3, read as the reverse complement.
CTCAGCGCTCGAACTCCGCCGCCGCCGTCGACCTTCGCGTCTACACCAACCCAGGCCGCTGCATCAACCTGTTTTGACCAGAGAACTGCGATGCACCTCCGCTGTTCAGCAGCACCAGTAAGTATTCCTCTCCTCGAACGTCAGATCTGCATTAGGGTTTCCACTGTTCGTCGGTGTTCTTCACCGTTCATCTTTCCTTTCCTAGATCGCATAGTTTTGATCCGAATTTGATAGCAAAGGCGAGCTTCAGTAGTTTAGCGCCCCTTTTACTCCTCAAAAAGCACCCTTTCCTGCATAAGATCCCATCCAAGCATATGTGTTCTTCCACTGTCATGGCTTTAGGTCAGATTTATTTCTTCTTTTTAGAACTGTGGCAGATCTAGATTTATATCACCGGTCTGTGAAATCTGTTTGCACCATACTTAGAAATTTTTGCAAATGTGTAGCCTCTTTACCATTTTGGGTGGTTTATCCTTGAACCTGTGATAACTCATCATATACCATTAGCCCTCTATTAAACCGCCAACCTGTTTTAAACCGGATATTGTACTTCCATCATTGCACCGGTTTATAAGTTATAACCATGAACTTTAAACCGGATATTGTGCTTTTTCCAGCTTGTCACCAAAAATGGCCAAACAATTCTTTTCCTGTAATTGGGTTCCTTCTCGGGTTACGGAAATGCAGCTGGCTGGTTATGTTGCAACGGGCGCTTTAGCAAGTAAGAACACTATCCATTGGCGAGTCCCCGGCCTAGAATCTCCTCCTGAACCCCAAGACGGAGAAGTTATTGTATTTGTTGATCACCTAAGCCGAGGCTTCACTCCTCCCAGATCAAAATTCTTCCGTGACGTGCTTGCCGCCTTTCAAATCCATCCCCAAGACATCGGTCCAAACTCCATTTCCAATATTTGTGAGTGGCAAGTATTCTGTGAGGTATACCTGCAAGAGGAGCCTACTGTTGATCTGTTCCAGGATTTCTTTTATCTAAACCGCCGTACTAAGTTTATGGATGGCCCCAATACTGAACTAGGCGGGGTTTCAATTCACAAGAGGACAGATGTTGATTTCCCTCATGCCAAGCTTCATAGTCATCCTAAGGACTGGAATCAGACTTGGTTCTACTGCCGCAACATAGCTCCAGTCAATGAAAATCCTTTGCCGGGTTACCGTCCACACCGGCTTACCCGAACTCATCCCTTTCCTCAGCGGTTGACGGCCCAAGAGCGAGAAAAATATGCCCCTCAACTAGCCAAGCTCAGAGCGTTTATTGCAAATGGGCTGACAGGCGTGGATTTTATCCGATGTTGGGTTTCATGGAGCATTTTACCTTTAAGCCGGCGGCCCGGTTTAATGTGTGAATACACAGGGGATCTGAAAGACCCGCAACACCATATTGACATCCAGCTGACTGATGATGAAGTCACTGAAGCTGTTAAAAAGATGCTTAATGAACCAATAGATGCATGCAGCAAAACCGGGCTCAGTCCTTTCTATGCTGCCAATAAACCGCCAAAGGTATAATCTTCTGTATTTCTGCCTTTAACCATCCTTTGTTAAAATTTTCCTTTGATGACTTATTATTTGTCTATACAGGCCGATGATCCATTCTGGAAGAGAAAATCACAAGATAAACCGATAAAGAATCCTCGGATTAAGATCAAGGCTTCAAAAAAGCCTGCAAAAAGAAGGAACGTTGAACCGTCCGAGCCTATTATGGATGATGATCCGGATTCAGAGGTAGAACTTGACTCTCCCAGTTCACTTTTTATACACCTTATTGACAATGATCATTCTCAGGATGAAGCGGAAGCCAGCCATGCTGATGAGGTAACTATTCTTTCTTCTGATTCTAATCCTGTGCCAGTACCAAGAATCCGTCGAGCCATTCGGAAAGTAAAATTTTCATGCCCTCTTTCTTATGTGGACCGCACTTTCTTTTAAAGACACGGCAGCATGAAGCTCGCTGCACAACTCGACATAGCGGCCAAGTGGTGTCCTCCTCCGGTTTACCAAATTCGCCGGTTCGCAAATGCCGCCAAGAGGTTGCTTATACTCCTGACACCCTTTACCCTAAGGCGGGTTACATCCAATATCCTCTTAATCCGTCTGACTCAAATTATCAGGGAACTTCCCATTCATCGTCTGGTGAGTCGTCAGCGACACAACTTCCTCCTCTGAAAACCGTCCCTGGGTAAGCATAACATACTTTTAACTTTTTGGTCTTGCATCATATTGTCATATCGATCTCTATGTCTGCTCTTTTTCAGTGCTAAAGCCAGACCAAGCAAAAAGGCTAAATTGAACAAGCCAACCGACCATGAACCGGCTACCGAGCCGGAGAAAACCCCAGGGGCTATTGACCCGGAGGCTGACACTGTTACTGATAATCCGGAACCTCAAGCAACCGACACGCTTGTTGAACCAGTGGATAATAATCCGACAAGCCAGTCAGCTGATCCATTAAGTCCAATTGTTGATCCGCCGAGTCCGGCTAAAGCATCCGATAAACCACCAAGCCCTGCCAAAACTACGGACGACGATGTTGTCGTAACTGGCCTTGGTTTCAGCTCCCCTGGTCATCCTGTCGCGTTATCAAAGCATAGCGCCAAAGAGGACATTTCTGCTATGAATAAGGGGAAATGGAAGTCCGAGTTATCCAATTATACCAACCTCAGCGCTGAAGACCTTCATTCTGGTTTTTTAAACCGCCTGTATACAAGCCGCGACTTTGAAGCCGGTTTAGTAGGCCTGATGAAGGAGCGGTATGAGGTAAATGTCACTTTCCCTTTGCATAAATATTCCAAAATTCCCTTTGTTATAACTGGTCTAACATATCAACTCCAGCAGCCCCCAAGGGCCGGTGCATAACATTGGTTTGAACCGGGTCTTGAATCGATATTTGCATTTTGCTGGTGTAGCCCCCATGAACCGGCTTATATCCTTTTAGAATGAACCGGTACATCCTACTGATCTCACCACTTAGAATAATGACAACCCATCTGAATCTCAATGAATACGCATTAGCCCCCAAGTGTCAAGAAGATAACTTGTTATGTGTTTGAGACTTTAAAGTAATAGCTGATAAGAAGCAATCCGCATTAGCCCCCAAGTGTCAAGTAGATAACTTGTTATGTGGTTGAGACTTCAATGTTGTAATGCTAACTTCTTATCTGTATGCTTGCAGGCTGAGTTGTCAAAAAAAGACTCCCAAATCAATGATCTCCAAGGAAACATCAAGTCTCAGGTGGACGAAACTTGCAAAGTTAAGAGCGAGCTGACCACCGCTTTAACAACCATGGAGCAGCTGAAGGAATTCTTCAAAGGTGAACGGGCAGATTGGGCAACTGAAAATACCACCTTGTTATAGCGGGCAGAAGATGCGGAGAATGCCCTTAAACCGGCCACAGATGAGCTGAGCAGCCTGAAGCGGCAGATTGATGCTATGACCTTTGCCATCTTTGGTAACAACCTCTTCACCAATCTGTAACAACAACAGCTATAAAAACTTCTGGTTTAATAAAAATTAGATCCTTTTGCAGGTAGCCGTGTTACTCATCTTGGCACAGATATGCGCAAAAGATTGAAGGCTGTCTATACTTTGGCAGAGCAGCTTTATACCAGCGCGCAATGGGCCATCTGCACAGCTTCCAATAACCATCCGCCACCGTCGCTAATCAAGGAAACACTGGAAAAATTGTCTATGATGCCTGCCCGGATTGTGGAATTGAAGAAATCCGCTGCTAGGTCCGGTGCCCTTACTGCACTGACGTGCGCCAAGGCCTGGATCTCTGACCTTGATCCGGAAGACATTGGTAACGGTTACCCGAGTCAAAAAGAGGACGGTTCAGAATTCAGCAATGATGATCTCTGGGCTATCACGAGAGAGATGCGACCACTGGCAAGTAAATTGGCTGAAGATACTAACTTGTCAATTTATCAGAATGTATAAAAACATTCTTTTGGGAACCCGGAGAATCATTCTTTTGGGCAGTCGAAATGCCTTGTAATAGGCTAGCTTGAACAGCTGATATGATATGCCATCGTGCATACTTGTTGCACACAATATTATTAATCCATCATGCTATATTTTCTTATGATCTTTATCGGTTTTATACAGCCCTGTTTCTGCATAAAACAAAGTGAAAACTGTCCTGGCGGTTTACCGCTGGACGGGTCATAATGCCCAATATATAGCCAAGGTTGCTAACCATAGCTTTAAATAATGAAATATGAAACATATCATACCTGTGATATTGAATCACCTTGTTGGTTTACCAACATTTTTGTAATAAGGGTGATAACCAAATATTGAGTATTGATAACTCAAACCATGTTATGCTGGTAAAAAACAAGTGATTCCGGGTTATGATAAACACCAGATGATCATCCTGGCAACTTATAGTTAACTCCAAGCCGGGTTAAATAACACCGGTTTATACGGATGACTTACAATCAGGCCGGGCCATTGGACGCCGGCTTAGCTCAAAACTTTAACAAGGGAGAAAAACAAATTTGGCCAATAAAAAACCAGAGAATAAAGAAAAACTTGTAGTCGAGGCTTTTCAAGGGCTGCCAGGCCACTGAGTTAAACCGTTTTACCAAGCCTTTTAAGATGCTCCTCAGTCTTTAACCAATCGCCGGTCTATCATTGACAAGTTCAGGGTCATATGCGATTGACTTGTCAAGTTGGCGGGTCATACCAGGCTTACCTGGGCGGAGTGACTTACTTAATGAAGGCAGGTTAACCCGGGGTTTTAGGTATATATACCAGGCTTCCAAGCCATGGCTTGATAGCCTATTGCAAGTGTAGATTTCTTTGTTCATTGCGATGGCAAAGAATCCCCAAGGAACATTTTGAGCTGTGCTCAACGGGTGCCTATGTTTGAGTTGTTCTTGACAACACTCTTTGGCCCCTAAGTAATGGCATTGCGCCAGCCAAAAGGTGTAGCTATGGTTGAACACAACCAAGCCCCCAAGTGACTTAATGTCATGGCTTTTGAGCCAGCCAAGAGGTGTAGCTATGGTTCGAATACGACCAATCCCCCAAGTGACTTATTGTCGTGGCCTTTGAGCCAGCCAAGAGGTGTAGCTATGGTTCGAATACGACCAAGCCCCCAAGTGACTTACTGTCGTGGATTTTGAGCCAGCCAAGAGGTGTAGCTATGGTTCGAATACGACCAAGCCCCCAAGTGACTTATATTGAATAGATAGCTGTAAAGCTGAATCAAAGGGTAAACCGGATGTCGCTTCACAAACAGAATCCTCCGTGTAACCACTCATGATATGAGAAAAACAACAGATACCCCGCTTTAGATGGGGCTCCGGTTTATTGCATTGATCATAATATATACATCGTCAAAATATGTACATGATAGGAGCCTATGGCTCAGGTGTAGTACGACCATAGATGAGCTATGTTCCACGACCGGATCGTCTCCTCCTCTGACTTGCTTGAGTCTTTATGCTCTCGAACATCAATGAGGTAATATGATCCGTTGTTCAGATTCTTGCTGACCACAAAAGGCCCTTCCCAAGGTGGGGATAACTTGTGCATATCGGTCTGATCTTGGATAAGCCGGAGTACTAGATCGCCTTCTTGAAAATTTCTGGTTTTAACCCGGCGACTATGATAACGCCACAAGTCTTGCTGATAAATCACCGAGCGAGCCGCCGCTACGTCCCGTTTCTCATCCAACAGGTCCAACGCATCCTGGTGTGCTCTTTCATTATCTGCTTCAACATAAGCTGCCACTCGAGGTGAGTCATGACGAATATCACTTGGAAGGACAGCTTCCGCTCCATAAACCATGAAGAAGGGTGTATAACCCGTAGATCTATTGGGGGTGGTGTTAATGCTCCATAAAACGGAAGGCAGCTCCTCAACCCAACAACCCAGTGTCCTCTGCAAAGGAACCATAAGCCGGGGTTTGATCCCCTTCAAGATTTCCTGATTAGCTCTCTCCGCTTGACCATTAGACTGGGGGTGGGCCACTGAAGAGATATCAAGACGGATGTGCTCTCTTTGACAGAACTCCTCCATAGCACCCTTGGAAAGATTCGTGCCATTGTCTGTTATAATGCTGTGTCGATAACCAAAACGGAATATCACCTTCTTCATAAAATGAACCGTTGTGGCTGCATCACATTTGCTAACTGGCTCTGCCTCCACCCACTTGGTAAATTTATCAACCGCCACCAAGAGGTGGGTCTTCTTATCCTTAGATCTCTTAAAGGGTCCAACCATATCAAGCCCCCAGGTTGCAAACGACCAGGTAATTGGAATCATCCTCAGCTCCTGAGCCGGAACATGAGCCCGGCGTGCAAACTTCTGACCGCCATCGCACCTTTTGATCAAGTCCTCAGCATCAGCATGAGCCGTCAACCAATAGAAACCATGATGAAAAGCCTTAGCCACCAAGGACTTTGAACCAGCATGATGACCACAATCACCTTCGTGAATCTCGCGTAAAATTTCACGACCTTCTTCAGGAGAAACACAACATTGAAAAGCCCCTGAGATACTGCAATGATGTAGCTCGCCGTTGACAATAGTCATGGACTTCGAACGCCGGATTATCTGCCTGGCCAGAACTTCATCCTCTGGTAATTCACCCCGGTTCATATACGCCAAATATGGGATCGTCCAATCCGGGGTGACATGAAGCGCCGCCACCAACTGAGCCTCCGGATCAGGAATAGCTAAGTCTTCCTTCGTGGGTAGCTTGACCGACGGGTTATGCAAAACATCAAGGAAAACATTGGGCGGCACCGGTTTACGCTGGGAGCCCAACCAGCTTAAAGCGTCCGCCGCTTCATTCTTTCGCCGGTCTACATGATCAACCTGATAACCCTTGAAATGACCTGCAACAATATCCACCTCTCGACGATACGCTGCCATGAGGGGGTCCTTGGAATCCCAAATACCAGAAACTTGTTGAGCCACTAGGTCCGACTCACCAAAACATTTAACCCGGTTCAGATTCATCTCCTTAGCCATCCGAAGACCATGGAGCAGGGCCTCGTACTCAGCTGCATTATTAGTAAAAGGAAACATCAAGCGGAGAACATAACAAAATTTGTCACCTCGAGGGGAAGTAAGAACCACTCCAGCCCCCGAGCCCTCCAATTGCCTGGATCCGTCGAAATGGATTGTCAAGTATGTGTTATCTGGTCTATCCTCGAGCACCTGCAACTCTATCCAGTCATTGATGAAGTCCACGAGTGCTTGAGACTTGACGGTCGTGCGAGGCATATATTTTAATCCGTGAGGCCCAAGCTCAATAGCCCACTTAGCAACCCGGCCGGTCGCTTCTCTGTTCTGGATGATATCTCCCAAAGGAGCAGAACTGACCATAGTAATGGGATGGCCCTGATAGTATTGCTTCAGCTTCCGGCTCGCCATAAAAACCCCATATACAAGCTTCTGCCAATGTGGATATCTCTGTTTTGACTCAATGAGCACCTCACTGATATAATAAACCGGCCGTTGAACCGGATACTCCTTTCCTGCCTCCTTGCGCTCCACCACAATAGCCACGCTGACAGCTCGAGCATTAGCAGCCACATATAACAGCAACGGTTCCTTGTCCATGGGAGCAGCAAGAACAGGTGGTTCGGCAAGCTGCCGCTTCAGAGCCTCAAACGGTTCATTAGCCGCATCACTCCAGACAAAGTTGTCCGTTTTCTTCAGCATTTGATATAAAGGGATGGCCTTCTCCCCGAGACGACTTATAAACCGGCTCAATGCTGCAATCCGGCCTGCAAGTCGCTGAACATCGTTGATGCACTTTGATTTAGTCAGTGAATTAATAGCCTTGATCTTCTCCGGATTAGCTTCAATGCCCCTGTTAGATACCAGAAAACCCAAAAGCTTGCCTGCTGGCACACCAAAAACACACTTGGCCGGGTTGAGCATCATCTTATAAACTCGGAGGTTATCAAAGGTCTCCTTTAAATCATCTATTAATGTTTCCTCCTTCCTGGACTTCACCACAATATCATCCACATGAACGTTGCGCCCAATCTGGTTATGAAGACAATTCTAAACACAACGCTGATAAGTTGCCTGGGCACTCTTGAGCCCAAAGGGCATAGACACATAGCAAAAGGCTCCAAAGGGAGTTATAAAAGTTGTCTTCTCTTGGTCCTTAACTGCCATTTTAATCTGATGATAACCTGAATAAGCATCCAGAAAACTCAAATGCTCACAACCCGCCGTAGCATCAATGATTTGATCGATATGGGGGAGGGCAAAAGGATCCGTCGGACATGCTTTGTTCAAATCCGTGTAATCTACACACATACGCCTGGTGCCATTCTTCTTAAGCACTAGCACCGGATTAGCCAACCACTCCGGATGAAAAACTTCAACAATGAACCCTGCCGCCAAGAGCCGGACTACCTCCTCACCAATAGCCTTGCGCCTCTCTTCATTGAACCGGCGAAGGAATTGTCGAACCGGTTTAAACTTGGGATCAATATTAAGGGTGTGCTAAGCGAGTTCCCTCGGTACACCTGGCATGTCAGAAGGCTTCCATGCAAAGATATCCCGATTCGCACGGATGAACTCGATGAGCGTGCTTTCCTATTTCGGATCCAGATTTGCACTGATGATGAACTGTTTGGATGAATCGCCGGGCACAAAATCAACCATTTTAGTCTCATCAGCCGATTTAAACTTCAAGGCCGGATCATGCTCCGTGGTTGGTTTCTTCAAGGAAGTCATGTCCGCCGGATCAACGTTGTCCTTATAGAACTTCAACCCCTCTGCTGCACAAACCGACTCAGCATAGGCCGCATCACCTTCCTCACACTCCAAAGCGACCTTGCGGCTTCCATGTATTGTGATAGTCCCTTTATGACCCGGCACCTTGAGCTGCAGATAAACATAACAGGGTCGTGCCTTAACTTAGCATAAGCCGGCCGCCCAAACAGGGCATGATACGGGCTTTGGAATTTCACCACTTCGAAAGTCAATGTCTCTAATCTTGAGTCATACTCATCTCCAAAAGCGACCTCCAGAGCTATTTTACCAACTGGATAGGCTGATTTGCCGGGCACCACACCATGGAAAACAGTGTTCGATGGTTTAAGGTTCTTATCTGTCAACCCCATACGACGGAAGGTGTCATAATATAAGATGTTGATACTACTGCCTCCGTCCATGAGCACCTTAGTGAACTTATAACCTCCAACCTAAGGCGCCACCACCAACGCCAAATGACCCGGATTGTCAACCTGGTGCGGGTGATCCTCTCGGCTCCAGGCGATAGGCTGCTCAGACCATCGTAAATAATGAGGCACTGCCGGTTCAACTGACTTCACCGCTCGTTTATGAAGCTTCTGATCGCGTTTGCATAAGCTGGTGGTGAAAACGTGGTACTGTCCACCATTCAACTGCTTTGGGTGACTTTGGTACCCTGACTGTTGCTGCTGCGGTCCTTGTTGGCTATAACCACCCTGGTTGCTCTGATTGCCTTGATTGCCATGTCTACCCTGATTGCCTTGGAATCCTGAACCGGGATTGCCTCCTCCATAACCCGGCCCATAGGATGGTCCATGATCATTCCGGAAGAGGTCTGAATTTTTGAATTCTCGCATGATATTACAATCTTTCCAGAGGTGCCTAGCCGGTTTATCCTGCGTTCCAGGATGCTTCGGGCAGGGCTGGTTCAACAAGTAATTCAGGCGCTCCGGATTAGGACTGGGCTCTGCCCTTCTCGGGGGCGGCTTTCCTTTACGACGCTGACCATTACCCTGTGTATTGGTGTTAGCCACAAAATCTGAATTATGATCTGCTTTCCGCTTACCATTATTATGGTGGCCCGTCGGGTTATGCTGCTGCCCCTTGGCGTTGCCGCTCTTCTTTCCCTTCCCCGGCTTGTCATCGTCAGACTCAGGGTCCTTGGTACTATCAGAATCAGCATACTTAACCAGAGCAGCCATAAGTGTTCCTATATCATTGCAGTAACGCTTGAGCCGTCCCAACTTCAACTTTAAAGGCTGAAACCGACAATTCCCCTCCAATGTTATAATCGCCGAGTCGGCTTTGATGCGATCCGAAGAATGTAAGATCTCTGAAACCCGGCGCACCCAATGGGTTGTTGACTCGCCTTCTCCCTGGACGCAGGCGGCTAAGTCCACAATTGACATAGGTTGCTTGCACGTGTCTTTGAAGTTTGCTATAAACCGGGCTTTCAACTCAGCCCATGTCTCAATGGAATTAACTGGTAAGCTTTTCAACCACGTGCGAGCTGTTCCATCCAACATCATAGCGAAATATTTCGCGCAGGCCGCTTCATCCACATCTAACATCTCCATAGCCATCTCATAACTCTCGATCCATGACTCGGGAGGCAAATCAGCAGTGTAATTAGGCACCTTACGGGGGCCCTTGAAATCCTTGGACAGCCGTACATTGCGCAAAGCCCGGACGAGGCAGGGCACCCCCCAAGAGCTGAAAGTAAGGCCTTGCTCTACGGAAACCACCGGACGAACCGGAGTGAGCTGACGGTCCTGCGCAGCCAACTCGGCTTCACGACGTGCTCCGTTGTTCACCACATCCTGAGCATGTGCCCCACCACGCGCCGGATTAGGCCCTCGAGGAGCGTCTCGGTTCCGCGCACTGCTTGACACAGCCGGTTCATCAATGTGCCTGCTATAACTCCGGCTCGGGCGTGGGGTTGAATGAATTCTGTCTCGGCTATATGAATAAGCCTGCTGCTACATCATAGCCGTCTGAAGAAGATCCCTAGCACGCCGCGTTACAACCGCCGCTGGGGATTCACCCTCCATTGGGATAGTGGCTAATCGTGATGCGGCCGCGATCATATTATCCAAAGGGGTGGAGAAGTGACCCGGTGGTGCCGGTACAATCTGCAGCGGGTTATCGGTCCGTCGAGGGGGATCTGTCATCCATGGCTGATCCGGTGCTCCGGTCCTCGGCGCCTCAATCCGGTTCACCGCTGCCGGATTACTGGTTCCTGCTCCTGGCGTTCGAAAGAGATTCATTGCCTCATAAACCGGTGGTAGTCGTGACCGATGCCTTCTCCTTAACACGTCGTTTGAAGCGTTCTGATCCAACAGGAGTCGATAATTTTCCGCCTGAATCCGTTGTGCTTGTGCCTCTAAAGCGACCCGCTCCTGAGCCATCCTGGTTTCTTCAGCCGCTAAGTCCTCCTTAGCTTGAGTTATCTGATCCTGCAGCTTCGCCACCTCCGCATTATGCTGATCTTGCGTATCAGCGGTAACTTGTGTGGTCAGTAAGGCCGTCGAGGCGTCCAATAAATCGGACAAGATTTGGGTCGGCCGGCGCGCGGGGCCTCCCGCCCCAGCTGCCGAGCTGGAAATTATTGCTGCCGCGGTTGAAGATTGCAACGTGGGCTGAGTTCCAGCCATGAAGATCGCAACCCGGTTTGCCGGTTCAAAGGGGTCCGGAATACTATCGCCATCGGAATAGCCCCCAAACTGGCCATCTTGCAGTTGGTACAGTGACTCGGTCTCCCCGGTGAACGACTCGTCATCTGAGTGGACGACGGTCTCGCCAGCGGACGCCGGTTCAGGTTCCGCACCATTGATGAAGCCTACGAACGCACGCTTCACGGCGGGCTGAACCCGGGCAGGGCTTGCACGCTGAGCCGTCTCGACGAGGTCGGTGCAGATGTCCGGCTCAGGGCCCGGTTTGCCGATCTTGCCGATGAAGACGTGAATTCCTCCAAAGGGGACCCGGTACCCGTACTCGATTGAGCCGGCCTCGGGGCCCCAGCCTGCGTCGTTGATGTAGAGCTTTCCGCGACGACTCTTGGTCATCCGGCCCACGGCGTATCCCTTGAGCCCTTCGAAATTGCCCTTCAAGAACTCGAAACCATCGCGCGATAGCCCCACGGTGGGCGCCAACTGTCGTGGAATTGTCACGGCAGATGTCCTAGCGAAAGGACTTAGTCGTGGAGCCATCGCAATGGGTTAGCTTAAAGGGGTTAAATCGGACAAGGGACACGAGAGTTTATACTACTTTGGCCCCTTACGATGAAGGTAAAAGCCTATGTCTAGTTGTGATGGAATTGCTGGGGTTTCGATGATCAGGGAGGAAATATGCTTTGCCTGAGTCTCGAGTTGTTATCTGTCCTCTGAACAGCCACCGGGTCGTGCCTTTATATACACAGGTCGACGCCCGCCGGCTTATAGAGTCCCGATGCCGGTTTATACACATACCGGCTCGGTCTCTACTTTGTCATATCTTACAATACAAGCTATGTACTATATGGCGGTTTATAACTACAGGCCTTAGTCTACCTTTGGGCCTCGGGCCTTCGAGTCTCTGTAGTAAGCCGCTTTATTCCCTATCTTCATGGGCTTTTATGCATAAACAATCCATTATGGGGATAACCCGGCTTCCTTGGTCGGCTTACACCTAGTAGTAATATCCCCAACAGGCGGGTATAGCAATATTATACCCATACCCGTGTAGTCAATGGGTAAAAATTTCTACCCATACCCGTACCCACGGGTATGAAACTTTACCTGTAACCATACCCGACGGGTACCCATACCCATTGAGTACCCAACGGGTAGATCAAATAGTACACAAGTTATTCACAATTTAACATTCATCTATAGCACATTTGACAAAAAACATTGATCTCAACTCAATAACAGATATATGAGTACATGACAATTATCTCAATTCAGATTAACAATTGGTGACAACTTTAACATAGGTTCACATGCTCATGACACAGCTTTAACATAGGTACATGATACGTCTCCAACGTATCTATAATTTTTTATTGTTCCATGCTATTATATTATCCATCTTGGATGTTTAATGGGCTTTACTATGCACTTTTATATTATTTTTGGGACTAACCTATTGACCCAGAGCCCAGTGCCAGTTTCTGTTTTTTCCCTTGTTTCAGTGTTTCGCGGAAAAGTAAAATCAAACGGAGTCCAAACGGAATGAAACCTTCAGAAAAGTTATTTTTGGAAAGAAAGCAATACAGGAGACTTCGAGTGCACGTCAGGAGATCAACAAGGAGAGCACGAGGCAGGGGGCGCGCCCTCCACCCTCGTGGGCCCCTCGTGGCTCCCCTTACCGACTTCTTTCGCCTATATATGTCCATATACCCTAAAAACATCGGGGAGGAGAATAGATCGGGAGTTCCGCCGCCGCAAGCCTCTGTAACCACCAAAAACCAATCGAGACCCTGTTCCGACACCCTGCCGGAGGGGGGATCCCTCACCGGTGGCCATCTTCATCATCCCGGCGCTCTCCATGACGAGGAAGGAGTAGTTCACCCTCGGGGCTAAGGGTATGTACCAGTAGCTATGTGTTTGATCTCTCTCTCTCTCTCTCGTGTTCTTGATTCGGCACGATCTTGATGTATCGCGAGCTTTGCTATTATAGTTGGATCTTATGATGTTTCTCCCCCTCTACTCTCTTGTAATGGATAGAGTTTTCCATTTGAAGTTATCTTATCGGATTGAGTCTTTAAGGATTTGAGAACACTTGATGTATGTCTTGCATGTTCTTATATGTGGTGACAATGGGATATTCACGTGATCTACTTGATGTATGTTTTGGTGATCAACTTGCGGGTTCCGTAACATTGTGAACTTATGCATAAGGGTTGGCACACGTTTTCGTCTTGACTCTCCGGTAGAAACTTTGGGGCACTCTTTGAAGTTCATTGTCTTGGTTGAATAGATGAATCTGAGATTGTGTGATGCATATCGTATAATCATACCCACGGATACTTGAGGTGACATTGGAGTATCTAGGTGACATTAGGGTTTTGATTGATATGTGTCTTAAGGTGTTATTCTAGTATGAACTCTTGAATAGATCGATCCGAAAGAATAACTTTGAGGTGGTTTCATACCCTACAATAATCTCTTCATTTGTTCTCTGCTATTAGTGACTTTGGAGTGACTCTTTGTTGCATGTTGAGGGATAGTTATATGATCCAATTATGTTATTATTGTTGAGAGAACTTGCACTAGTGAAAGTATGAACCCTAGGCCTTGTTTCAACGCATTGCAATACCGTTTTCGCTCACTTTTATCATTAGTTACCTTGCTGTTTTTATATTTTCAGATACAAAAACCTATATCTACCATCCATATTGCACTTGTATCACCATCTCTTCGCCGAACTAGTGCACCTATACAATTTACCATTGTATTGGGTGTGTTGGGGACACAAGAGACTCTTTGTTATTTGGTTGCAAGGTTGTTTCCACGGATTGATAAACCTTAGGTCATCCACTTGAGGCTGTTACAGATTACTACAGACTGTTCTGTTTTTGACAGATTCTGTTTTTCGTGTGTTGTTTGCTTATTTTGATGAATCTATGGCTAGTAAAATAGTTTATAAACCATATAGAAGTTGGAATACATTAGCTTTAACACCAATACAAATGAATAATGAGTTCATTACAGTACCTTGAAGTGGTGTTTTGTTTTCTTTCACTAACGGAGCTCACGAGATTTTCTGTTAAGTTTTGTGTTGTGAAGTTTTCAAGTTTTGGGTAAAGATTCGATGGACTATGGAATAAGGAGTGGCAAGAGCCTAAGCTTGGGGATGCCCAAGGCACCCCAAGGTAATATTCAAGGACAACCATGAGCCTAAGCTTGGGGATGCCCCGGATGGCATCCCCTCTTTCGTCTTCGTTCATCGGTAACTTTACTTGGAGCTATATTTTTATTCACCACATGATATGTGTTTTGCTTGGAGCTTCATGTTATTTTATTTACATTTGCTTGCTGTTGGAATAAAGTATCAAGATCTGAAATTCCTAAATGGGAGAGTCTTTACATAGCTAAATAATTATTCGACTACTCATTGATCTTCACTTATATCTTTCGGAGTAGTTTGTTGTTTGCTCTAGTGCTTCACTTATATCTTTTAGAGCACGGCGGTGGTTTTGTTTTATAGAAACTATTATACTCTCATGCTTCACTTATATTATTTTGAGAGTCCTAAACAGCATGGTAATTTGCTTTTGTTATGAATTTAGGGATATAATAAAAACTTTCATATATAGTGCATTGAATACTAAGAGAAGTTTGATGCTTGATGATTGTTTTGAGATATGGAGGTAGTGATATTAAAGTTGTGCTAGTTGAGTAGTTGTGAAATTGAGCAATACTTGTGTTGAAGTTTGCAAGTCCCATAGCATGCACATATGGTAAACGTTATGTAACAAATTTGAAACATGAGGTGTTCTTTGATTGTCCTCCTTATGAGTGGCGGTCGGGGACGGGCGATGGTCTTTTCCTACCAATATATCCCCCTGGGAGCATGCGCGTAGTGCTTGGTTTTTGATGACTTGTAGATTTTTGCAATAAGTATGTGAGTTCTTTATGACTAATGTCGAGTCCATGGATTATACGCACTCTTACCCTTCCATCATTGCTAGCCTCTTCGGTACCGTGCATTGCCCTTTCTCACATTGAGAGTTGGTGCAAACTTCGCCGGTGCATCCAAACCCCGTGATATGATACGCTCTTTCACACATAAACCTCCTTATATCCTCCTCAAAACAGCCACCATACCTACCTATTATGGCATTTCCATAGCCATTCCGAGATATATTGCCATGCAACTTTCCACCGTTCCGTTTATCATGACACGTTCATCATTGTCATATTGCTTTGCATGATCATGTAGTTGACATCGTATTTGTGGCAAAGCCACCGTTCATAAATTTTTCATACATGTCGCTCTTGATTCATTATTATCCCGGTATACCGCCGGAGGCATTCATATAGAGTCAAACTTTGTTCTAGTATCGAGTTGTAATCATTGAGTTGTAAATAAATATAAGTGTGATGATCATCATTCATAGAGCATTGTCCCAAAAAAAAGAGAAAGACCAAAAAAAAAGAATGCCAAAAAAAGGGACAATGCTACTATCCTTTTTACACACTTGTGCTTCAAAGTAGCACCATGATCTTCATGATAGAGAGTCTCTTGTTTTGTCACTTTCATATACTAGTGGGAATTTTTCATTATAGAACTTGGAAAAATGGACTGAGTTTGAAAAATTCCAGTAGCTATGTGTTTGATCTCTCTCTCTCGTGTTCTTAATTCGGCACGATCTTGATGTATCGCGAGCTTTGCTATTATAGTTGGATCTTATGATGTTTCTCCCCCTCTACTCCCTTGTAGTGGATTGAGTTTTCCCTTTGAAGTTATCTTATCGGATTGAGTCTTTAAGGATTTGAGAACACTTGATGTGTGTCTTGCATGTGCTTATCTGTGGTGACAATGGGATATTCACGTGATCTACTTGATGTATGTTTTGGTGATCAACTTGCGGGTTCCGTAACATTGTGAACTTATGCATAGGGGTTGGCACACGTTTTCGTCTTGACTCTCCGGTAGAAACTTTGGGGTACTCTTTGAAGTTCTTTGTGTTGGTTGAATAGATGAATCTGAGCTTGTGTGATGCATATCGTATAATCATACCCACGGATACTTGAGGTGACATTGGAGTATCTAGGTGACATTAGGGTTTTGATTGATATGTGTCTTAAGGTGTTATTCTAGTACGAACTCTTGAATAGATCGATCCGAAAGAATAACTTTGAGGTGGTTTCGTACCCTACAATAATCTCTTCGTTTGTTCTCCGCTATTAGTGACTTTGGAGTGACTCTTTGTTGCATGTTGAGGGATAGTTATATGATCCAATTATGTTATTATTGTTGAGAGAACTTGCACTAGTGAAAGTATGAACCCTAGGCCTTGTTTCAACGCATTGCAATACCGTTTTCGCTCACTTTTATCATTAGTTACCTTGCTGTTTTTATATTTTCAGATTACAAAAACCTATATCTACCATCCATATTGCACTTGTATCACCATCTCTTCGCCGAACTAGTGCACCTATACAATTTACCATTGTATTGGGTGTGTTGGGGACACAAGAGACTCTTTGTTATTTGGTTGCAAGGTTGTTTCCACGGATTGATAAACCTTAGGTCATCCACTTGAGGCAAATTTGCTACTGTCCTACAAACCTCTGCACTTGGAGGCCCAACAACGTGTACAAGAAGAAGGTTGTGTAGTAGACATCAGTACACTTGTAATTCACGGGTAAGGTTCACATGTCGGTAACGAGTAGGGTATGGGTATATCCATGGGTAAAAGGCTATACTCGTGCCCTACCCATAACTTAATGGGTAGGGTATGGGTACTTTCCGCGGGTATAAATTTGTGCCCATGCCCTACCCATGCGGGTACAGTATCCGCGGGTACCCGTACCCATGGGTAAAATTGCCATCCTTACTCCAATAGATGTTGTAGATGCAAAAGTAACTAATTTTTTCATCTCCAAGGCCCAAAAATCTCTCTCCAATGTGTGATGTAGATGCAAAAGAAATTACATCTCCACCCCCAGGAGACATAAATACAATACCTGGAGATGCAAATTTGCATCTCCACATACAGGAGATGTAAAATCGGCGGCCACGCACCAACTACCCAACTGCCTTCATTTGGCTTCCACCGACCGCCTGCCACTCGCCTCCCGCCCGTCCGCCTCCCGCTGCCATAGCCGACGATGATGACCCCGTCGTCGGTGGTCTGAACCACCTCGCCGCAGCCGCCGCCTCCGCGACCACCTTCCCCAATCCAGCCTCCGCCTCCATGCCGCCCCCATGCCGGCGCCCCGATTTTGCGCCACCCTAGCCGGTCGCCATCACGCCTGAGTCGCCAGCAAAGAAGCAGCGGGCTGCCAAACCCCGCGGTGGAGGCGTGAAGCAGCCGGAGGCGTGAAGCAGCCGGCGGCGTGAGTTCGTAATCATTTGCTACTTGTGTATGCTTTCTCTACATTCCACAAATATTGAAATGTTCCATAATTTGATGATGACATCTTCATTATTTTCTTGTAGAAATGATTGCGCAAGGATTATTTAGAGAGAGGAATAACATAGGAGAGAAGAGGAAGAAGAAAGGAAAAGCTTTCACTTTCCATCATTGCTACAAAGAGTCCAAGGATGAGAAGTGGAAAAATAGAGAAGTTTTTGATGCTTCGAAGAAGAAAAATGTGATAATGGAGGATGAAGAAGACTGCCCCGGTGAGGAGAGAAGGAGCCCCACTCCTCACTCAGCGATTAAATCATATAGGCCCTATGGAACTAAGAAAGTGAAGGGTTCCAAGGCCGGAGACAGTGATCTTAAAGAAGGGTTTGACACCATTGTCATTGCAAGGAAAGAGTATGCCGAAGAGAAAAATGTTGAATTTAAAAGAAATGGGTGAGAGGGGAGAAGCGGAGCGGCGGAGGGCAGCGGCCGAGGAGAGAAGTGTTGAATTAGAGGAGAGGAAGGCGGCAGCCCAAGAGTACAAGATGGTGAAAGAGAAGGCACTCAAGTTTATGTTCATGGACACGTATACTCTTGATCCCAATGCAAAGGCGTATGTCGAGCTTTGTCGTGATGAAATGATCATGAGGAAGAAAATGCTCATGAGAAACATGATGGGAGGAGGAATGAGAGGAGGAATGGAATGTGCCATGGGAGGAATGGGAGGTGGAATGGGTGGCTACATGAATATGATGGGAGGCGCCATGAATGCATTTGGTGGCAACATGGGAGGTGGCTTTGGTAGCAACATGAGTGGCATGTGCGGTGGCTTTTGGTGGCAACATGAGTGGCATGGGTGGTGGCTTTGGTGGCAACATGGGTGGTAATGGAGGTGGCTTTGGCGGCAACATGAGATGCGTGGCAGGTGGCTTCCGTGGCAACATGAGCGGAATGGAGGCGGCTTCAGTGGCAACATGAGTGGCATGGGAACTGGCTTTGGGAACAAGATGAGCATGGGAGGTGGCAATGAAGGTGTCTTCGGTGGACTTTGCGGCAACGAGACTTCAACTCATGAAAACGTCGATAAAGAAGCCATTGATGATGATGATCATACCACCATCCACAATGATGCTAGTGACAACAGAGAGGATGAAAATTGAGTGATATGTTTGATGTTTATGTGCATTTCAATTTATTATACCAAGAACTGTTGGGAAATGTAGCATGCAATTTTAAAAAAAGCCTATGCTCACGCAAGATCTTTCTAGGAGATGCAAAGCAATGAGAGGGGGAGAGTGTGTCTATGTACCCTCATAGACCGAAAGCAGAAGCGTTTGTTAACGCGGTGGATGTAGTCGAACTTATTCTCATTCCGACCGATCAAGCACCGAACGTATGGCACCTCCGAGTTCTCCACACGTTCAGCTCGATGACGTCCCTCGGACTCTTGATGCAACAAAGTATCGACGGAGAGTTTCGTCAGCACGACGGCATGGTGATGGTGATGGTGAAGTGATCCGCGCAGGGCTTCGCCTAAGCACTACGTGAATATGACCGGAGGCGTAAACTGTGGAGGGGGGCGCCGCACACGGCTAACTATGTTTGTTGTGTTTTCTAGGCACCCCCTCCCCACATATATATAGGTGCGAAGGGGAGGGGGACAGCCATGGGGCACCCCAAGTAGGAGGAATCCTACTTGGGGCCCTTGTCCAATTCGCCCCCCCTACCATCTTTTCCGGAGAGGGAAGGGAAGGCGAGAGAGGAGGGAAGGAAGGGGGAGGCCGAATTGCCTCCCCTTCCTTCTCTCTTCCCCCTTTCCCTTCCCCTTCCTATTCGGCCAGCAAGGGGGGCGCAGCAGCCCATGCTGGCTGATGTGTTTCCCCTCTTGGCCCAATAGGCCCATATAGTTTGTCGGGGGTAGCCCGGAACCCCTTCCGGTGACCCGATACATACCCGGTACCCCCTGAACACTTCCGGTATCCAAATACCATAGTCCTATATATGAATCTTTACCTCTCGACCATTTCGAGACTCCTAGTCATGTCCGTGATCTCATCCGGGACTCCGAACAACATTCGGTCACCAAATCACATAATTCATATAATACAAATCGTCATCGAACGTTAAGCGTGCGGACCCTATGGGTTAGAGAACTATGTAGACATGACCGAGACAGTTCTCCGGTCAATAACCAATAGAGGAACCTGGATGCTCATATTGGTTCCTACATATTCTACGAAGATCTTTATCAGTCGAACCGTAATGACAACATACGTTATTCCCTTTCTCATCGGTATGTTACTTGCCCGATATTCGATCTTCGGTATCTTCAAACCTAGTTCAATCTCGTTACCGGCAAGTCTCTTTACTCATTCCGTAATACATCATCCCGCAACTAACTCATTAGTGACATTGCTTGCAAGGCTTATTATGATGTGCATTACAGAGAGGGCCCAGAGATACACTACAAAAAAAGACACATCCGTGACATTTTGGGCCGAACGAAATTTTTTCTATCATACATATGACACTTCTATGACGATAATTGTGACAAAACCCGGTATCATCATAGATGTGGTGGGCTCCTACTTCTATGACAAAAAATCATGACAGAAAATGGGATTTTCGTCCTGGGCGGGCCGGAGACGCAGCTGCATGACATCCTTTGGGCCGTCCATGACGGAAAAAAACGTGGTAGAAGCGAGGGCGAGGAAAATTTTGGGGAGTTCCTGGTTACGGTGGGAGGTCGGGGGCTGAGCGATGTGCGTTTCTCTCGTACACATACGCGCGTGTGTGCGAGGCATTGGCTCTAACTGAACCCGAGCGAGGCATTGGGCTCTAACTGAACCCGAGTGATTGCACTGCAGGCTACGCGTTACTGAACCCGAGCGATCGATCGATGGCTGTTAACTGAACCCGATCGGGCGATTCCTTCGCTACTGCTGCTAACTGAAGCCGATCGATGCTGCCTCTGGATGAACAGTGAGCGTTGCTGGGGGGTTTGGATGAATAGTTTCCGGTGGGGTGGATGAACAGAGGACCCCGTGGTGTTGCCTCTGGATGAACAGGACCCCTTTTTATCGAGCCGGTTGGGGCTGGATGAACAGGACCCCGTGGAGGGCAGGATGAACAAGACCACCCCGTGGAGGCCAGAATGAACAGTAGATGGTGGAGGGCTGGATGAACAGTAGCCCGTGGAGGGGTGGTTGAACAGGAGCCCGTGGAGAAGGCTGGTTGAACATTAGCCGGTGGAGTAGCGCGTGGTGGAGGCTGGATGAATAGGAGCCCGTGGATGAACAGTCGCAGGTGGAGGCTGGAGGAGGTCGACGGTGGATGAACAGTAGCCCGTGGAGGTGGGAGGGGGTCGACAGTGGAGATGAACAGTGTCCCGTGGAGTCCCGTTTTGCGGTACGCCACACCCCTCCCGATGAACAGGACCCCTGTTTCGACCATAGAGCTCCAACACAAGTCTGTTTCCTCCGTTTTGCGGTACGCCACACCCCTCCCGATCAACAGGACCCCTGTTTCGACCGTAGCAGGTCCATTACCTCCATTTTGCGGTACGCCAGACCCCTCCCGATGAACAGGATCCCGTTTCAAACGTGGCCGGTCGAACACAAGGCCGTTTCCTCCGTTCTGCGGTACGCCAGGCCTCGTTTCCATCGGCAGTTCCGTCCAAGCCCTCCCGATGAACACGACGATGCATTCCGTTCCGACCCAGCCGGTTGGCTCCCCATGAACACGAAGACGACGTTGTTTCTCCGTTTCGACCCAGCCATGTACACGAGCCCTGGCCGTACGTATGCGTGAGTAGGCGTTCGAGACCCTGCCCGTATGTACGTACGTGGCCGTATTTTCTTTCTTGCACAAAGGCCGCTGTGCGTACGTGTACATGCTACGTGCGCGCCTCTACTACGACACGTGCGCGCCTCTACATCGACCAGTATGTATGTACACGTTCGCGACCAGAATGACAATGCTACGTACGCTTCGGCCAGGTGGGTCCCGACTGTCAGGCACTTCCTTGCCTGCGAAGATGTAGCTGGTGGGTCCCAGCAGTCGGGGGGCGAATCGTTTTTTTGCCCGGACGCACTTCCTTGCGTGCGAACATGTAGCTGGTGGGTCCCAGCAGTCAGGGGGAAACGTTTTTTCGCGAAATACAGTAGCCCGTCCGGTGGGTCCCCGCTGTCAGGTGTAGGAATCATTATTTTCCGCGTAATAAGGAGGCACTTCCTTGCTGCGGCCGTGGAGCCAGCTGTCAGCCTCTCCACGTACAGTCCACGTCCGATGGAAGTCATTCCTTGACCATGTTGACCATGCCGCGCCGAGAGCACCAGGGCGGTGGACGACGGCGAGGCCTAGGAAGGGGACGACGGGGAGCCGGGGAAGACGCGGCAGTGGAAGCCCGCCCGGAGGGGAGTACGAGGGTTCACTGGTTCGGCTGCGGTGTGAGGCTGCCGTCGCCGCAGGGCCTGGCCAGCGGTGGGAATAGTAGGGGGCGGTGAGGCCTCCGCTGCAGCACAACCGACCACGGGAGGCAGGAGCATGCGGCATGACCGGCGCTGCTTTGGGCGGCTGGAGCATGAAGACCAGAGGTTGAAGAAGCACTACGGCCGTTGGATGGACATCGTACGGTCACTGGAGCTAGAATCGTTCATATTGACTAAAGTTGACAAAGGCCCCCATCCCAGTCAACTTAGTAGGCCCACAAGTCAGCCCCCCACCATGGTGGGTCCCAGCTAGCAGGGGGAGTATTCATTTTTTTGTGCGTAATAAGGAGGCACTTCCTTGCGTGCGAAGATATAGCTGGTGGGTCCGAGCTATCAGCGGCGGTAACATTTTTTTCGCGAAATACAGAGGCCCTTTCGATGGGTCCCTGATGTCAGGTGGAGGAATCATTATTTTGCGCGTAATAAGGAGGCATTTCCTTGCGTGCGGCCGTGGACCCAGCTGTCGGCCTCTCCGCGTACAGTCCACTTCAGATGCAAGTCGGTCGTTGACCACGTTGACCAGGCCGCGCCAAGAGCACCAGGGCGGTGGACGACGGCGAGGCCTAGGAAGGGAACGACACGGAGGCAGGGAAGACTCGGCAGTTGTTTCCCACGCGGAGGGGAGTACGAATGTACGAGGGTTTACTGGTTCGTCTGCCGTCGCCGGAGAATAACAGCAGGTGAGGGTGAGTAGAGGGATGGCTAGGCCAGCGATGGGAGTACGGTGGGGCGGTGAGGCCTGCGCGGCAGCAGAGCCAGCCGCGGGGAGGAGGGAGCAGGCAGTCTCGCCGGCGGTTGTTTGAGCGGCTGGAGCAGGAAGAGCAGAGATTGAGGAAGCACGACGGCCGTTGGATGGCCATCCAACAGTCACTGCTTGTGCGTCAACCTTTTTTTAGGAAAGCCTCAAATCTGTGGAAAAAAGCATACAGCCCATCTGCCATTATTTCTAATAATTTACAGCCCATTTGCTAATTATTAAGGTTATTGTTTGGAGCCCATATTCTTTTTGTTAGCATTACAGCCCATATTGTGGCCACTGTTAAAAATTATACGAAATTTTGCATATTTCGGTGCGGTCCGAACTGTTTTTAATCCCGAAATTTCGACTCACATTCAAACTGATTTTAAAAATAATTGTATATCAATATAAAATCCAACAAATTCTCCACGCATAAAAATTAATGTAATTTAAAATCTTGAAATGAAAAAAAAAGATATTTGAAACTAATTGCCTGTATGATGTGTTTTAAAAATGTACAGCCCATTTCTCATTACTGATGGGCCATTTTCTCGGCCAGCCGAATGAAAGCTCTCCTCGTCTTGAAAGATTTGCAGCCCAACAGGCCTGACAAAGCGACTTACTTGGCAAATCACAAAAAAACTGGGCTGTGGCAGTGGACCCAGCTGTCAGCCTCTCCACGTACAGTACTCTTCCGATGGAAGTCGTTCCTTGACCACGTTGACCACGCCGCGTGGAGAGCGCCACGGCGGTGGACGACGGCGAGGCCTAGGAAGGGGACGACGCGGAGCCGGGGAAGACACGGCAGTGAAAGCCCGCGCGGAGAGGAGTACGAGGGTTCACTGGTTCGGCTGCGGTGTGAGGCTGCCGTCGCCGCAGGGCCTGGCCAGCGGTGGGAATAGTAGGGGGCGGTGAGGCCTCCGCGGCAGCACAGCCGGCCATGGGAGGCAGGAGCATGCGGCACGACCGGCGCTGCTTTGGGCGGCTGGAGCAAGAAGACCAAAGGTTGAAGAACCACTACGGCCGTTGGATGGACATCGTACGGTCACTGGAGCTAGAATCGTTCATATTGACTAAAATTGACAAAGGCCCCCGTTCCAGTCAACTTAGTAGGCCCACAAGTCAGCCTCCCACCATGGTGGGTCCCAGCTAGCAGGGGGAGTGTTCATTTTTTTGTGCGTAATAAGGAGGCACTTCCTTGCATGCGAAGATATAGCTGGTGGGTCCGAGCTGTCAGCAGCGGTAACGTTTTTTTTGCGAAATACAGAGGCCCTTTCGGTGGGTCCATGATGTCAGGTGGAGGAATCATTATTTTGCGCGTAATAAGGAGGTATTTTCTTGCGTGCGGCCGTGGACCCAGCTGTCAGCCTCTCCACGTACCGTCCACTTCAGATGCAATTCGGTCGTTGACCACGTTGACCAGGCCGCGCCGAGAGCACCAGGGCGGTGGATGACGGCGAGGCCTAGGAAGGGAACGACATGGAGGCAGGGAAGACTCGGCAGTTGTTTCCCACGCGGAGGGGAGTAGGACTGTACGAGGCTTTACTGGTTCGTCTGCCGTCGCCGGGGAATAACAGCAGGTGTGGGCGAGTAGAGGGATGGCTAGGCCAGCGATGGGAGTACGGTGGGGCGGTGAGGCCTGCGCGGCAGCAGAGCCAGCCGCGGGGAGGAGGGAGCAGGCAGTCCCGTCGGCGCTTGTTTGAGCGGCTGGAGCAGGAAGAGCATAGATTGAAGAAGCACGACGGCCGTTGGATGGCCATCCAACAGTCACTGCTTGTGCGTCAACCTTTTCTTAGGAAAGCCTCAAATCTGTGGAAAACAGCATACAGCCCATCTACCATTATTTCTAATAATTTACAGCCCATTTGCTAATTATTAAGGTTTCTTTTGGAGCCCATATTCTTTTTGTTAGCATTACAGCCCATATTGTGGCCACGGTTAAAAAATTATACGAAATTTTGCATATTTCGGTGCGGTCTGAACTGTTTTTAATCCCGAAATTTCGACTCACATTCAAACTGATTTTAAAAATAAATGTATATCAATATAAAATCCAACAAATTCTCCACGCATAAAAATTAATGTAATTTAAAATCTCAAAATGAAAAAAAAGATATTTGAAACTAATTGCCGGTTTGATGTGTTTTAAAAATGTACAGCCCATTTCTCATTATTGATGGGCCATTTTCTCGGCCAGCCAAATGAAAGCTCTCCTCGTCTTGAAAGATTTGCAGCCCAACACGCCTGACAAAGCGACTTACTTGGCAAATCACAAAACAAATTGGGTTGTGGCCGTGGACCTAGCTGTCAGCCTCTCCACGTACAGTACTCTTCCGATGGAAGTCGTTCCTTGACCACGTTGACCACGCCGCGCAGAGAGCACCACGGCGGTGGACGAAGGCGAGGCCTAGGAAGAGGACGACGCGGAGCCGGGGAAGACGCGGCAGTGGAAGCCCGCGCGGAGAGGAGTACGAGGGTTCACTGGTTCGGCTGCGGTGTGAGGCTGCCGTCGCCGCAGGGCCTGGCCAGCAGTGGGAATAGTAGGGGCGGTGAGGCCTCCGCGGCAGCACAGCCGGCCACGGGAGGCAGGAGCATGCGGCACGACCGGCGCTGCTTTGGGCGGCTGGGGGAAGAAGACCAGAGGTTGAAGAAGCACTACGGCCGTTGGATGGACATCGTACGGTCACTGGAGGTAGAATCGTTCATATTGACTAAGTTGACAAAGCCCTTCGTCCCCGTTAACTTAGTAGGCCCACAAGTCAGCCTCCCACCAAGGTGGGTCCCAGCTAGCCGGGGGAGTATTCTTTTTTTGTGCGTAATAAGGAGGCACTTCCGGTGGGTCTGAGCTGACAGCGGGGGGGACGTTTTTTTTGTGGAATACGGCGGCCCGTCAGGTGGCACTACAAAAAAATATACACTTCCATGATAATACGTGTTTGTCACAGTAGGTCGCGTTTTTTGTCATGCATGTACATCCATGACAAATTTATGACAGAATCAAGATAGTCATACCTGTGCTGTCGTAGAAGTGTTCCATGACATTACCAAAATTATCATCACGGAAGTGTCCACTTCCATGACGATAAATCGCACGTCACAGAAGTGCTTTCATCAAGGGTGACCGACATGTGGCATCCACCGTAACGGAATGCCGTTAAGCTATCGGGCCGGGTTTTGGATCTGATAACCCGTTAATAGCCCCGACCAATGGGGATTTTCCACGTGTAAAATCATCATTGGCTGGAGGAAACACGTGTCGGCTCATCATTGGGACAGATGTCATCCACTCATTGGACAGAAGGCGCCTATGATACGTCGACACGTGGCACGGCCCAACAGAGGACCATTCCTATGAAAAGGCCGGCCCATTTGACTTGGTCAAAAGGTGGCGGGCCGGCCCATGGAAAGCCTGTTAATGGCATGTTCGCATATAGCCCATTTACAGCCCGCTAACCCAAGGCCCGTTACGCCCTATCTGAATTAGGCCCAGTAGCGTCATCTGGGACATCCAATCTGATTCCAGCCCGTTTTCACTTCTGGCCCATGTATGGCCCATGACGTCTTTCGGCCCATATGAGGCCCTATGTTACTCTTGGCCTATTAACGGCCCGTGGTGAAACTGGCCCGTAATGAACAGTGTATCACTTTACACCCATTAACGGCCCGTGGTGAAACTGGCCCGTAATGAACAGTGTATCACTTTATACCCATTAACGGCCTGTTATTCCGTTGGGCCGTTTCCAGCCCATGTTATCTTACGGCCTTCTCAGAGCCCATTTATTCTTGGGCTCATTTCCAGCATTCGTTTACTTACGGCCCGTTACTGTCATTTTCTGCTTGTGGGCCAAATTCAGCCCATGGTTACAGTCGGCCCGTTTGTGGTCTGTTAATACGTTGGGCCGTTTTCATAGCGTCATCAAATACGGCCTATTAACGATGGTCCATTATGGTCGGCCCATGAACGGATGATTCCAACTCTGGCTCATTTACGGCCATAATGCGGCCTGTTATTGGCCCATGTTTGGCCAATCGATCATACGGCCCGTATAAGGCCCATTGATGATATGGCCCGTAGAAGGCTCATTGTTTCTATGGCCCGTAGAAAGCACATTGTTTCTACGGCCCGTAGAAGGCCTACTGTTTCTACGGCCCGTAGAAGGCCCACTGTTTCTACGGCCCGTAGGAGGCCCAGTGTCACTATAGTAAATATCAGCCCATGGTTATTGTGGCCTAGTTTTAAAAAATAGGTTATTGTAGCCACTAGCAAACCGCGGAAAAAGAACTGCACTGACTACAAGCAAACAAATAAACAAGACAACAAGGAAATAAATAAGCAAGCAACTTATGCTAGGCTATCACGGCTATTACACATATTACATCCACTGGGCATCAAAGTTCGCCACCAGTGATCATAAAGCGCAATGAAGAAGCAGATACAAAAACTGGGCACCATTGCAGTGTAAAAAAATAATACTGAACCGAGACCACTTCCAAGACAGTTCAAGAAAGGTTAGCCTTGCGGGGGAACTGCCGCGCAAGCTGCTGAGCAAGGCTGTGAGACCGGCCTAGCATGTCGGTCATAGCTTCCAGGTGTAGCTGTTTAGCGATGAGGTTCTCATTGGTGTTCTCCGCAATCTTTCTTAGAGATAGGACTTCAAGTCGAAGTTGAGTTGCAGAATGCCTTTCTGCTAGAACTTGGGACTGAAGAAGTCGAACTGATTCAGACAACGAATTCTGTGAGCTTGTCTGACTGTTAGTCTCAAGTAACTTGAACACTGCATCAAGACAAGACTTTGGGGTTGTCTCGCTATCTTCAAGATGTTTTGCCTTCTTTGCTGCAATATATGTTGGGTTTGTCTCACCGCCTTCAGCAGACTTGTGCATGCCATCAGGCATATCACCCTGAAACAAAGCAGAGAGATGACAGGTTTTGCACGTGTATAAACAAAGATGATAACTGTTCTGTCAATTCTATCCAATTTCAAATTAGAAAATAAAAAGTAAGTTCAAAATATCAATAGCATAATTTGGCATTGTTCATAATGCGGGGAGCTTCACCACACTACTGGATTACCATGTCAACATAACAAGCATAGATGAAGGGCAAAGAAAATCATTGTATCTATTTTGGATAATGTGCATGGCATGTTGTTCATATCATCAGCCACATCAGTAAGATAAAACAGGAGATGACAAGGTGCAAACATGGGCTGCTTACACACTGGATTATAGATCCACAAAAACAAGCATACATATAGGGAGTATTAAGTAATGTGCATGGTATGAATAAGGAATTTGGTTTTACAAGTAAAACTTAGAACTTACGGTTCTTACGAACATGCATTTTGGTAGAAACAGCAAACTAAACAGCAGTAAACGATAGGGAGTATGAGCAAATTAAACAGGAGTTGAGGATAAAGGCTTTAGAAGGACTGACTTACATTAACAGTTAACACCGGCTTTATAATGCCCTTCTCCATGTCAAGGGAAGGATAACTCAAGAATTTCAGCACAGAATCTTCTTCATAAGCATTGCCTGTACTCTACATTTTGTAGAGAGTAATTATAGATATGATAATACTGGAAGGGATAGAGGATAATGAAGATCAGATGCAGATTGATGCTACATAATCAACTACCAATCCCTGGAAGTACAAGCCTTACAGGACAAAATGTACTGACAAGAGCAATGGGCTACACTTCTGCACTGGCATTGTATGTGTATTCTACTTGTTGGTAAGATTAAATATAGATCTGATCTTTTTTAGTAAATGGTGGGCGAGGGAGATAAGATGCAGAATGCTACAAAATGAATCAATCCCTCTTCCCATAATACAAGAGTGTTTTGAACACTGGTGTACTGTACAAAACGTTCTTATATTATGGGACGGAGGGAGTAGCTGTTAATGTAAGTACAGTGATAGACCACGTTCATTCCTTACAAGAGGACTGCAGAGCTAAACCTCTTCAAAAGCATTGGGTTGATTCTAAATTTATGTAAGAGTCCATACGGATCTTATAATGTCCACCAAATGGACGATTACGAGGCTAACACGTGTAGTGATGCTACATAATCAAACAGCTATGAAAGTAAGTATGGTCATACAGGGCAAGAGGTACTCACAAGAGCAATGCAGTGTGCAGTATAGTTGCGAGATTCTGTGGTCCCTTGAGAATGAATGTTCTTCTGCTAACAGTTTTCGTACAAGTGAGACATTAAGGCAAATGCAGAAATGTAGTTCAAATTGTGATGTGATATCATAGACAGTACCTTACGCTGCAGCCGAGACCAATGTGTAACAAGATTATTCCAGTCATCGTCGGATAAATGTAGCACCGGAGACTTTACAGAAATTTCGTTCAGAGGCTTGCCATCGAAGTGCGCTTGCCTCAGGTAGGAACGATACTTCATCAACGAGTGCTTGAAAAGCGCAACCAACCCTTGCTCGTCATCACAATCCAGTTTGCTCCTCGCCTATTTAAAAGAATGAAATCTTGTGTCTTCTGTCAGCAGAAACATATGCAGTAATGACCATGAATAACATTAGTACATTACTTACGCGTAAGTTGCGGAGGAAGACTGGAAATTGTTCTGTGTCTGCAGTATAATCTTTCCATGAAGGAAAGATGCGCACAAAGTTCCTGACAACAACATAAGCTTCGTCTTCTAAACTGGGAAGAAATGGAACAGGGGTCCTATTTGCTGCAATTGGGGCTCCCTCTGGTTCGAAAAGGGATTTGGCAACTGGATTTGGTGTACTCTTTGCTGGAATGGGGGTTTTGCGTCGTACAGCTGGTGCTATGTCAACTGGCATAATCATACTGTTTGCTGCAGTTGGGGTCTGCTGAGTTGGGGCATCAGAAATGACCAGTGTTGTAGGGCTAGAGTCTGCTAGAGTTGGGGTATTTTGTGGGTCAGGTGATATTGCAACTACATCTAATGGGCTATTTGATTTATCAGGTGCCACTACCATTTCCAAATACTTTGCTTGTGCTCCTCCACGATCAGCAATCGCCCTCTTCCTTTTGAACGTCTGATACACAAGAACAGCATTTGAATGGATAAATATGGTATGATGACAGATGGAAAATGTACTAAAAATGGATAGGCGGGGCGTACTCACATACACGATGTGTAAACTAAGCTAATGGCATTTCAACAAAGTAGAAGCAATGCAAAGCATCAGTTGCAAGATATGTGCGAGCAATGTAACCTTGGAAAGTTAGAGCAAGTACCTTGATGGGTGAATAAGATAGGGCATCTTCCTCTGACTCCTCCACTAGGGAGCTACATTGACTTAGGTCTCCCTCTAGCTCAGAATCACTATTAGGATCATATTTTGAGCATGAATCTGTAGGTGGAGAGCGTTTGCATTGCATTGCATCCAGACTTGATTTCAGTCCCTTAATGCCAAGTTTAACAGCCATGGCATTGTTCTGCTTTATTCTTTTCATGCGCGCAAGCTCATAATCATTATGATGCTGTTCAGAATCTGAGATTCATGAAAACATAAAAAGTAGTCAGATTATCTATGGAATGCATTGCGGATTCAACTCGGAGAGTGTCTCCCTATAAACCCCTGCATATGCAAAGTTCACCTCCCCAACCGTGCTGACCAGACCACACACAGAAATACAAACCCCTTATGTCTCTATAACAGGCAGGCACACATTTCAAAACTGAAGTAGGAACATTAGAATCATATGAAATTCGTATTTGAACAAATAAACTAAGCAATTATGAGTGGCGTAATGTTTAGCTTCAAGGGTGGAGTGTTGGTAGTGTGACACAAAGCAAGTAGGCAGATTGTATTCCATGTAAAAGATCGAAACCTATGTAAAAGCTGGAAATGACACTTTCTTTCTATACAATGCAGTGTTCGTTACCCACACATGATGGAAAGATCACATAGAGAAATACTATTCACTCATGTCTACGGTTCCAGTATTTAGAAACAGGGTGGTCCACCCTAAAAGAATATTGACAACAAATATGACAAGGCAAGCATAGATGTAGTGAATCAATCATTTACTTGTGAGCTTACTAGGACAAGTATGCAGAATTGTAACTGCAGTAAGAGACCGTCCAAAATCTGAATGAAGAAGTTTGTCTAGCACTTATTGTTTGCAACTAATCGACGTGAATAACTGGATCTTATATCGAATGAGTAAGAAAGACAAGTAAAATTTTCAACAAAACTGGCTTGCAGTAGTAATCTGGGTCAATGTCACTACGACCAACAATCCAAAATGACTAGTTTCTGTTCCGAGGGCCGGAATTTTGAAAACCCTGTGAACTTTGAGGTACTAAAGATTACCGAAATACATCTGAACCATTAAGTGTAGGTAGCACTGAGCACACAACAAACCCTAATGACAGTCCTGCCTAATGAGTGATGAATCAATTAGAAAATGGGTGATGAGGAGTGGCTGCTGAGTGTTGAGGAGGTATCTCAGGATAAATCGGGTTGGCTTGGTGGGTGCTGCACGCCTGAGCCCTGAACGGACTGGGAAGGTAGGCACGGCGGCGCGCCCGGGCAGCGGTGACGCTGTTGGGCGAGCGGCTCCTGGCCTCCTGTTAATCCGGCGTCTCCTCCTAGAGTCAGGCCGTCCGGGGACGGCAAGTCGCCGGCGAGGCAGGCGGCTGGGGGTGAGTAGAGATCGGAAGCACACAGCAGAACAGAGGGGAATCGGGGCCTGGGACGACCCAAAATCCCAGGGTGGGCCGGCCCACCGTGGGCACCCTATAGAGATACACACCCGAGCGGCGAACATGCATTTTCGAAACTAATTTAAGAACATTTAGCTGACCAATTAAACAACTCTGTTTTAATAATATCATATTCGTATTTGAACAACTAAGCTTGTTTAGCTTGATGGGTGGAGCAGTGTTATTATGACATGAAGCACGTATTCTGATCGTATAGTGATCATAAAAGGGGGAAACTATAAGCATATTTTTTTAGCAAAAGAGGGTTTCCCCTCCGATTTCTATTAAAGAAACCACCACGGAACCAACATGATCAATTAAACCCTAAACATGATCAATTAAGCCGTATTATGGCTGTGCCTGGCAGATTTGAAGCTGCGAACCGGAGAAATGATATTTAGCATCCATTGTTTGCTTTGAACTAAGAACTAAATTCTAAGAGCTGAAAAGAAAGTAGAGTAACCAAGTTAAGATCTATTTTCTGGTTGAGATCAAAAAGTTGAGGAGATATGAAGTACCACCTCTCTTGCGGTGCCATGTAGGCATCGGGGGTGCGATGGCTGTCGGTGCCGTTGAAGCAGATCTGCGACGGTAGACGGGTGCATCGGGGGATAAGTCTGTTGCGGTGGAAGAGAAGGTCGTGTGAGTGGCCCCGGCAAAGAGGACGACGACGCCGATGAAGCGAGAGGACGCGACGCAAGGCTAATGGTCCATCGCCGTGGATGAGAAACGTCCATCTCTAGCAGTGGACGACGCGGTCTTGGTAGGCGCTCCGGCATGGTGGAGGACGGTGGCGATGGATGTGGTGGAGGACGGCGGTGATGGATGGGGTGGCGGACGAAGGCTGGTGTGGGGATGGACTGTTCAAGCACGGACGGTGTATGAATGGGAAAATGGAGGGAGAGGTACGGGGAACCATGTTTTTGGGACGCGCCTGTCTGAAATATGGGAAAGTTACGAACTTAGCCCCCGTCTAAAATTTGGACGTCTCGACGGTTGGGGATAGGACGGTAATCTCGCATCTCGCCAATATTTGCCCAGAGCGATTTCGGGCGAGGAGAGGGTGGTTGGCGCCCATGGTTGGCGCCCACGGTGTATGAACGGGGCTGACAGGTAGGGCGGTTGTGTCACGTCTGAGTGAAGTTAAAAACCTGCCCCTATTGAAAATATTTGCCTAGATCGATTTCGGGCGAGTCGAGTTTGTTTTCCCGCCCACCGTGTATGAATGGGGAATGGAGGGAGAAATAGAGGTCTTTCGGACGAGCTTGAATCAAATGAGTTTTGCCGCCCATGTTTGACGCCCACCGTGTCAGAATGGGCTCAGAGGCGGTCGTGTCACGTCTAATTGAAGTTACTAACCTACCCCTATTTAGAGCAGTGGAAATCGGGCCGATGGATTGTCCGTGTAATGGGTAGACAGTAATTTCCATCTCCCAAACACTTGGCTTCGGGCAGCCGACGTGGGAGTGGACATTTTGCTGCTTCTTTCGAATTTTGGGACAATAAGCATCCACGTTTACCCTGGCAACTAAATTCAAATCCATTTTGTATTCCTATATGAATCTTTATAAATCATTCTATGTGTTTTTATATATCTTCAAAAGGACGACAAAGATGTATTCCACTGTCATATATGAATATGGTTTACAAATGCCGATACTCAAATTCAGAAACTAGAATCCAGTTTAAGGTGAA
The DNA here is from genome assembly GCF_002575655.3 of Aegilops tauschii subsp. strangulata. Taxonomy (NCBI): domain Eukaryota; kingdom Viridiplantae; phylum Streptophyta; class Magnoliopsida; order Poales; family Poaceae; genus Aegilops; species Aegilops tauschii. The sequence goes on along the minus strand of NC_053040.3, from coordinate 409,061,309 downwards.
TTCGAATATTTGGAACACTTCATGTCCAACTCAAATGTCACACGCAGCATAATGTGTACTCCCATTTAGATATGTACACAAGCGATGTATCAAGATTCAAATACCGAGTCAATCAACCAAGAATGTACAGAACTAACAGACATATAAACACTTATAGAGTATATGGATCAATAATATCAACTAACATACATAAGCCAGGCCGCTGTACTTTTTTTTGGCTACAACAGCATCCTTTTTTTAGCCAGCATCTTGGCCCTTTCCAATGCGTGCCACTTATGGTCCATCTATACTACTACTATTGCTGAATGCACATTCAGCCCGATTGGCATATTTGTAGGTCTGGCACAGCAATCCAAATGAAATGTCTCTGAGTCTTATCAATTGATACAGACTTGTGCTCAAATAAAATTACAAACCAAAAAAACAATTATTACATGATCTCTAAAACAAATGGTTTGATTGATTACATGAACAGACAACACAAAGGTTATTCAACTATGGAAAGAACATTTCACCTATAATTTACCAAGTAGGAATTTAATTTCCTTTTTTCCTTCAGGGCCTTAACAATCTGGTCAGTCTCAGCTTGCTTCGTTTTGAAATCCACCAAATATTTAATGGTTGTCTTGAGTACTGTTGTGATTGTGCTGTTTGCTTCCTCAACATGTCAACTTCATGTCTAAGTGCAGAAGCAGAATCTCTTTCTACCACTAGTTTAGCCTCTAGAGCATCAACAGTTGGCAATTCATAATGCACGATTGGGCCGGTGCCACTGTTGTGGGATGATGCAACGTCCATGGGGACCTCGCTCTTTGATCTTGGGCTAACCTGTTTTGCCATTAAAGTTCCAGTTGGATTCAGAAAAGTTGAAGTTAGCAAAACATCTCAACTGGGAGTTATAACAGCAAACCAGTTAAACAAACAAGGAATTAAAGAGTTTCAATTGGATGCTGAAAAGTAGATATTAACATCATTGTAACCCGCTGTTGCAGCAGCAAAGCAGTTAAACAAACAAGTAGATATTTAAGTTAAGGCAAACAGGTAATTCTTAACAGTAAGTATCAAACACATAGATAGGCGCAGTCTACAATATGATTATCAGGCTGTGCCATTATGTAATCAGTAGCAAACTAAATTAAGCCAAGCAACGTAATTGAACAATTTTGCAATAAGTGGCTAACTAAAATTCCGAGAAGCAGGTAACTGAACTTACGCTAGTTCTTTATACAAGCACACTGCAACTTCTTTTTCGCTTACAAGGTTGTACGAAGGAGTCCATGGCATCAATTGCTTGGCTACGCAGTCCCAATACTTCTTTCTTCCCACACTGCATGGGTAAGTCGAATGGTTAATCTGGTAAGATGGTGCCTCCTTGATATGTTATATGAGGACGTGTAGTCAGACTAGTTGTAGCCAAACACATCACACTGGCTTTTACTATATATTTCATGTGATTACTTTTGGCATATTGAGATCTAAGCAATCTACAATAGGATGGAAAGACTGGCATCCTTCACATTATTGGCGAACTCAGTTCATAGAAACAAGCAATTCAACCATTCTGTGGGTAAATCAAAAGCGCCACTGGAATATTTTTCACTATCCAATCATACACGGAAAAAGGGGCGACGCCACCATAGGGGCTGGTATGGGCGGCCGCCTCAGGTGGCTGGAAAGTGTGCACCTAGTTTGAGTCGTCCAGGTTGGCCCACGCTAGTTTTGTTCGTCCCAACACACGAGCAGGCAATGTAAAAAATGAAGAAAATTGTTTCAATTTGGATGGGCCAATAACATAAGTGCAAGGCAGGCCCTATAGCAGGCTCGCGGCCCAAACGAGCGCCTCCCATATCGATCGACAGCAGGAAAAATCCCATTTCATTCGCTCCAGCCTCCAGTCTGGTTCGCTCCTAACCTAGGCGCCGCTGGACAGGCCGACACAGCACTTCCTCGCACCCTCGTTGGAGGGCGGTCGCCGAGCTTCAAGCGAACGGAAGGACAAGAAGATGATGATCCAACCCTGGGTGTAGCCTGCGTGGGAGGCAGCGGCGGCAGCACGGGCATGGCATCGAGCTTGCGCAAACGGACAGTCGCAGCTTGCAAGAGTAGCATGCGCAACGAGCAGGTACATCACATCCCTGATTATATCTAATTCAACTCTTCAATTTCTGGCTAATAGTTAAACCTGACGGTGTTGTAAAACTGCTTGTATGTAGGGAATCTATGAGAAAATGAAACCAGTTTCTACTTATTTTATAACTCCCCCAATCAATACTGAACTGACTGAATCTGATGTATCTAATCAAGTTTCCGATGCAAACATACAAGCTCATGTTGTTCTTGAGCCTGAAGTGTCTAATGAACAGACTGCTAATGAAGCATTTGATGCAAACATTTTACATGCTCCTGGTGATGAACATATAGTGTCTAATGAGGGATCTAATGCAAGCATTTTGCAAGCTCATTGAAGGATTTAGTGTCTAATGATGATCTACTATGTTCACAGAGACAGAGATTTGCAGGCATTGATGACAAGCAAATTATAGTGCATTTTCATAGCTTGAGGAAATGTCGAGGCCATCTACCAGAAAGTCCCCGTATCATGACAACATAGCATAAATACTTTTCTAATCTGTTGTTTGAAACTATTGCCATACTTGTGCAGGATAGATACATTGATATACAGTTTGTGCACTGGTTATACGTGCAATTACACTTCGATATTTTCAGCCAGAGAACGAATAATTCAAGCAGGTACAGACCATGTTTGTAGTCCTTGTACACCATGTTACATTTTGTGTTTTGTGGTGCTTGCATCATTTAGTGTTTATAATCTGAACTACTTTGGATCATTAGCTGGTTTTCAAAGTGCATGTAGCTTCACATTTCTCAAGTTATGTTGATTTCCGGAGTGCAAGTGCCTTCGTATTTTTTAAGTTAAATGTTCGCCCCTGGTAACTTGAATTCGTGGATCAGCCACTGCACACAAATCATACAGGAATGCCAGTACGAATTAAATGAAATGCAGGGACTTACGCTAGCTCATTGTACAGGCTCACTGCAGCTCTGCTTGCGCTTGGAATGTTCCATGTACAAGTCCATGTTACCACTTGCTTGGATGTGCAGGCCTTGTGCTCCTTGCATCCCCCTCTGCATTTTTGACACGACGAATGGTTGATCAAATAAGAGGAATCGGCCTTGATGTTGTACCGGAGGACAGATACTTACAAGGTTATACGTGTGTGCAGGATGTGTACCAGATCCCGTAGCGCCGTCATGCTTCGCTAAAAAATGGATTTGCTTGTTTCAGATGATATCTCCAGAAGAAATAAGAGTTAAAGTCGGAGTTGCATAGGCGTGTAAGCTAAGAGAGCAGTGAAAGGATATCCAAACATCGTCGGAACAGTGCACAAGGGAGTGATGTGTGGAAACCTAGTTTGGGCCGGCGTTTGGGCATGCTCGCCTAGATAGAGTCCGGGTCACTTCAGAGCCGTTGAGGGTGATGCGCTGGCGTTGGCTAGCTGCGCATGGATGCAGATCTTGAGTGGCAGCGGAGCGCTACGATGCGATGGACGAGACCGTTGGTGAAGCCCCAACGGCCTCGGGGGGCGGAGGTGCGATGATGTGCTCGGTGAAGTAGCCTCGGTGAGCTGGGAGACGGCGTCGGTGAAGCGCACCTGATGCGGTGGAACTCGGTGTCTGTGAGGCACGTCGGTTGCGGCGGCCGACGTTGTCGGTGGACCACCCGGTGCGGTGGACGAGGGCGTAGATGAGGTAGCTCCGGTGCGGTGGTGAAGCGCGACCGTCGTCGTCGTCCGGCACAGAGGTGGGGAACGGTGGGGAAAGAGACGAGACGAGGGGTGATTCGAGGGTTGGCGGCGAATTAGGGATTTGAGCAATCTGGGCGCGGAAGGGGACGGTGGAGAAGAGAGATTTTGTAGGGCTGGAATTGGGGCTGCCAGATATTTCAATCCAAAACGTGGAAGCGTGAACTTATATTGTCGTCGTCCTTTTGGGGGGGGGGGGTGGGTGGCTGGGTGCTACGCGTCCGTCCAACACACGCGACTACCCTGACAGGACTATGCTTCGGTGCCTTAAGGCACCTGCCTTTGTGTCCATGACATGTGGGCCCAACAAGTGGCTGGCCCACATGTCAGTGACCCAAAGGCAGTTGCCTTTAAGGCACCGAAGCAGCGTCCACCCCGACACGACCCTGGTCTACCTGGTGCGCCTACATTTGAGAATGCAAACGAATCTTCTTTCATTTGCAAACGAATCTGTATGTATTACCATGCCCGTGTTTTCCTTGCAATAATTAGTCATTCGAAACCAGATACTCCATCCGTTCACTTTTGTAAGTCGTTTCAGACAACTTAAAATGAACTGTTTTGCACATTGTCTGAAATGTCTTCAAGGTCTTATAAAAGTGAACAGAGGGAGTACTATAAATTAATTAATGAGGAGTTATTTGAAAAAAAAATCGAAACGGTACCAACGCTAACGTGGATTAGAGTGTGTGTGTCACATAATTAGTTATTTGAATTAGAGTGTGTGTCACGTAGTTAGTTATTTGAATTAGAGTGTGTGTCACGTAGCAATCTCCAATTCTAACGTGGATTTCGCATTTCACTGTATCCACGCTACTTTTTTAATACAAATTCATATGTATATGATGAACACCATGGTAGTGAGAAAACTTTTGGATGGATTCAAACATATGAGCTACAAAATAGCACAACAAACTGAGTCAATGTCAACTTTTTGAAACTTAGTATGGCACGAATTCGAAATAATTACCCGTATGCCTGGTCCTCGGTTCAAATTTTACAATGTACACCGAATTGAAACATCAATATTAAGTCTCGTACTATGTACATTCAAAAGTTGTTTTTAGCCCCCCCCCCCCCGCACAAACGCTACATACTTCCTGTATCGGTCAATCTTCCTCTCCTAACCACCTTAGGAAGCTATCGGTTTCCAACACACGTTCATTCTTTCTCTCCATGTTTCAATCTCTAAGTCTCTCAACTACACAACCCCTTTTTCCACTCTGTTACCAAATGTATTTACCTCACACACCCGCCATTTCACCCCATGCCGAGCTCTCTCTCCCCCCCTCTCCCTCTCACCCTCTCGCGCTAAATACATGCATTGCCTATCTAGCCCCCCCAACCTCTCGTGCGCACGCATGCACGTTGTATATCTAGGTCACTCCCTCGAGACTGTCTCACTCTTTCTTCCGCACGGCGGGCCACACTCGCTCAATCTCGCTCTCTTTATTTGAGTCTCGTTTAACCTCGTTTTCTTTCACACACAAATGATATATCTCCCTGTTCGGGCCTCGATCGACGCACTCTATACTCTCTCACGCAGATTGTCTATCTAGGTCAGTCCATCCAAGCCGCCGCCACTCTTTCGACCTCATGGTGGGCCACGCTCACTCAATCTCTCTCTCTCTCTCTCTCTCTCTCGCTCTCTCTCTCTCTCTCGCTCTCTCCGTATGTCTCGATTGACCTCGCTCTTTCTCGGACAAAAACGATATATCACCATGTTTGAGCCCAATTCGACCTATTCACATTGTATACTCTCTCACGCACATCGTCTATCTAGGTCACTCTCTCCAACCCATCTCACTCTTTCGATCGCACGGCGACCCTATGTGATCGGTTGACCTTGCTTCCTCCCACGCACAAAATATATCTACACGTCTGTGACTGGATCTTCTCTCAAGCTCTATCTTACAGCCCTCACCCTTGCCAAAAAGCTCAATCGGACAATATCTCTCCAGAGCATATATATTTGTTCAATGAATGTCGGACCACACTCACTTTGTTTCTCTATCTATATGTCTCTCGATTGACCTCGCTTTCTCACACCGTATCTTCCACGCGTTGAAGCTACTACCTATCCATCCCTCGCAAAGCCGGAGCTATTTACATTGCGAGGGGCACTCCAACCTTGGATTAATTTGTGTAGGCATTTATTCCGGTCGGTTTAGATTATATTTTCGTAGCATTCGGCCCACAACTACTCCAAACACCATTGCAACCCACGCAACTCCCCTAGTTGATTTCCCTCTGGCTCGGTCATCGCTCTCTCGCACGTCCTTTCTCGCCTTCAACGTCGCACCATGGTATTATTGAAAAAACTATGTTGTTCTCTTTAATTATTATAAATAAGCTACAAAACTACACACCGATAGTCCACTTGGAATGGAACAAATTTCGACCCAGAAATTAAAGTGCTACAAACTACACACCGAGGGGCCCACATGTCATGAAACAAATTTGGACCCATATACAAATTAAAAAATAAAGGACAAGGATCGAACATGCGACCGGGCCTTCAAGCCGCACGTTAATAGGCAACATACGTAGAATAGCAATGTTTGTTGTACCCCCTTTGTTCACATAATGTTTTTATATTACCACTGCCTAATTAATGGATAACATGTAATATTATTTTTAGTACTATTCGCCTTCACTTACTGGTGGGTTCCATGTGTGCTCTCTCTCTCCTCCCCTTCCGCGTTTAGACGCATGGGCAAACAGGAAGAACTCGCGGGCGATGTTGCCGTTGACCATATCTGGACGCGTTCACAAGTCACGGCACCAGTTTCACGTACTAGCAGCACTAGTCAGTGTGTACGTGCAATGCACGTTAATTTGGAAGTATATTAAGTGCATGCGGATATTAACTACTAGGATATTATTTGCGTGTTGTCATGTGATTAGCACTATTTTTGGCATGAAATTAACTGCACGCTAAACGTGTTGAGCGCTCAACATTGAAGCAGTCTAGGTCATTGGATGACAAGGAATACATGTGGCTTGATGACGTTTTATATTTAATTTGATACGGCTCTAGCAGAACATTCAATCGATCAAACCATACATTTCGTTCAGTCTGACTCCGACTTTAAATTATACGACGATCGATATAAAATAAACGGAAATGATAAACGTTCGGATTTTAAGCATGGCAATCCGAACTTTTTTCATGGCAAATTTAGATTACGCGGCGGCGGCGGCATCTCGCGGTGGGAAGCGGCTCCTCTGTCGTGCTCTGTGTGTCGTCGGGCCACTGACCGACGGCGACGGTGGCGTCTTGCGCCGTTGTTGGCGTACTCCTGGACGTTGGCCTAGCTTCAAGGAAGGCCAAAATGTTCTAGACTTCGGAGCGAGTCAACTGGCGGGAGGAGGCGACTGGCGTTGGTGCAAGGAAGCGGTCGACGGCGGCCATCCATGCCGCTGAGGGGGGCACTGGCACCCGCGCGGGGACAGGCGCTGTCAACGGCGCGGCGGAGACATTCGTGTGCACGGGCACCGGCACGGGCGCGCACGTCAGTGCACGCGCAGGCACATGCGCTGGCAGGTGCACGGGCACCGGCACGGGCGTGCGCGTTAGTGCACACGCAGGTGCATGTGCTGGCAGGTGCACGGGCGCGTGAAAGTCGGCGGGGACCTCGTGGAACCCCGTGGGATCAACCTCGGCGACAATGTGCGGCTCTCAGCCCATCAATGCCACGGGGATGGGCGCTGGCACAGTCGGGGCGACGGGAGCCGGAACGGGAGCGGGGACAGGCGCGGCGTCTTCCCGCAAGGCAAGTTCAAGCTCGTCCCAAAGCGCCTTGTGTTCTTGAGACTCCGGCTGGGTGTCTTCCTCAGGAAACTGGAACACTAAGGGCAGACCATCGTGATGCGGCATGGCGTACGTTTAGGTCAGGCTAGTTGGAGGTAGACGACAGGAGAATCGAAGAGGAAGAGAGAGGATTGTAGCGATACCGGGTAGTGCGGGGTTGATTTTAAACTGCGGCGCCGGCGACATTAAAAGTGGGAGCAGTTGGGACGACGGTGGGCGGCGGTGCCTGGTCAAAGGGCTCGCCTCCCGGTGAGCCTGCACAGCAGTCTGCTCGCACGCCTCCCCGACAGCCGGCGCAAGGGTGTGCTCGCACGCCTCCCGTCGACTCACACGCTTGCTCGGACGGCACCTGCCGATGAGAAGCGGGGACTCGTGGCGGCACGTAAACGCCCACGGTTTCAATAGTGGAAGCGTTCGCCTTAACGTGACAGGTCTTTGTTCCAAAATACCTTGGCTCTTCATTTGTGCAACTTGTCATAAGCAGCTTGTCTCAAATTGAAGAAAAAACTTACGAAGTAATATTTGTGCCATATCACGTGACCATGCTTAGTTTCAAGAATTTATGCTCACTTTTGGATTTTCTGAAATTTAAGATCTAGGATTCGAAACAATATCATAACCTGCATCATGCAATAAATTTTCAAGCCGTACATTTGTCCTGTTGTATTTCTTAAGAAAGGAATTGGTCAAACATTTTGCTTAGTTAGACTTCAGACAAGTTATATATGCAGAGTAAAAGGATAATCCCTCCGTAACAGTGCATTGCCCGATATATTAACTCAAGTAGTAGGCACGAACAAACGGGCTCAATTATGTGCTCATCCTGGTGTAGTACTAGTAGTACTAGGCAATGCAGTTGACAGGTGACCTTGACGAGCGGCGACCGAGGGAATTGAACCGTGCTCGGCACGGTAGGTAACGTTGTCTAGTTACTAAAGCATCCCTCCGTTGTTCATCGGTAGTCATTATGGACCGGGGACATGAGGGGAATTTCCTAGGGCTGGAATTCTGGCCGCCAGATATTTCGACTTGAAACGCTGAGGCTCGACTGGTTGGGGTTGCCTAATGTGCGTACCACGCACGCCACCGAAGGACATAAGCCCGGTTTTTTAGGATCAACACGAGCCAAGGTCTGACTGGTACGCCGTTGGGTCCTACCATTCGAGAATACGAAAGGAACCTTTTAAATTGCCGAACGAATCTTTGTGTATTACAATACCCGTATTTTCCTTGCAAATACTAATCTCAACGTGGTAATTGATTTATGACGAGTTGTTGAATTAGAGTGAGTTTGTGATATAGTGATCTCAACGTGGATTTCACATTTCATGGTATCCCTAGTAAGTTTTCCAATGCAAATTCAAATTTAAAAGATGAACAATATGGAGGTGCGAAAACTATGTATGTATCAAGCATATGACCACACACACACAGAGAGAGAGAGACACACACGCACGAACACAACAACAATCCAATAAGTATAGTGCATCTATTTTTCCAAACCATGCATGTATGACACGAATTCAAAAATACTCCTTCTATTCCTAAATATTAGTCTTTTAGAGAGTTCAACAAGTGACTACATACAGAGCAAAATGAATGAATCTAGACTCTAAAATATGTCTATATACATCCGTATGTGCCAGTCCATTTGAAGCCTCTAAAAAGACTAATATTTAGGAACGAAGGGGGTAAAATGTAAGACATCCATGGTCCTCGGTTCAATATTTAAAATGAACATGAAACTGAAACATGAATATTAAGTCTAGTACTACAGTACATGCAAATGTTGTGTTTAGGCGGAGCTATGATTGTCGGGGGTCAACCCCTCGACCTTAGATAAAATTGTGGAGCTCTGTTTAGGGTTGTTTAGATTATATTTGTCCCCACCCTCCCAACCACCGATTGGTTGTGCAACCCCCACCCCTCCTCCCCGGGAGAATATCATGTGCCCCCATACCTTAGATGCTATATGCCGATACGAGTTGCTTGGAGCTTGTAGATCTGAGATATAGTAGCTCACATGATGTGTCTTAATATTTTTGCTGGAAACCTTGATGAATTTGAGAATTGCACACAATTTTTACAAAAACTACTTAGATGCCCTTTGATCCCATATCCAACGACCTCGAAGCTCGTATCACCGTAGCATCTAAGATGAAGGAGGACATCATATTCTCCTGTATGTAAGAATATCATGTGCTACCACACCTTAGATGCTTTGGTGATACAAGCTCTTTGGAGGCGTTGGATTTGTGATCCAACACCTCCTCGGTGGTTCGAATGGTTTTTTGCAGAAAATCCCCAAAAGAGTTCGGCCACTGCTTACAAGCACAAAGACTGCTTAGATGCCATTGGATCTCAGATCAAACGACCTACAAGCTCGTATCACCGTAGCATCCAAGCTGCGATAGCACCTTATGTTTTCTCGCACGAGAGAGTATGAGGTGCTCCCGCACCGTAGATTCTATGGTGATACGAGTTCACTGAGATCTAACGCCCACGGTAGGAGGTTTGAATGTTTTTGCAATATACGACTGATAGAGTTTGGGAAATGCGCATAAAGTAAAAGTACTACGCATGTGCCATCTGATCACTGATCATACGACCTAGATGCTCATATCACCGTAGCGGGTAATTAAGCTACGGGGAGCACCTAATATGAGCACCGGGGAGCCGTTGGATCGAAGATGCAGCGGCACACACGAGGCCTGAATGTTTTATTTGCAAAAAAACCTTTGGAGAGTTTGGAAATTGCGCATAATTACAAAGACTACTCCCAAGCCATTGGATCTCACTTCCAACGGTGTAAAAACTTGTATCACCATAGTATCTAGGCTGCGGGGTGGATGTGATATTCTATGCCGCTGTCATTTTATTTTGTAAACTTGCAAAACACGTGTAACTTGTGCCGTTACTTGTCTAACCGCGCAAAGTGTTTGTTCAAAAAAACCATCCTACACTGAAATATCGGAACAACACACGGGGGTCCCACTTGTCATTAATCAAATTTGGACCTAAAACTAACAAATCTGAAAGACGAGATTCAAACTGGCAACCTGGACTACAAAGCGTAAGTCGATAGCCTGAAAAAAATGAATGGTTGTTGGCTTTGTCCCATAACTTGATTTTATACAGTACTTGTGTAGAGTAGAGTAGAAGGAGTGCCTCGTCAACACGTGCATGACCGTTGTCTCACTTACTGGTGGGTCCCAGGTCTGCGATCTCAATCTCTCTTCTCTCCATCATCTAACCTTTGCACGGGCACACACGAAGAGCGGCACTAGCTTGCCGTGGTGTTATTACAACTAAAAAAAGCTTGGAAAATAGAAGAATCGCCTAGAACAAGAGACGTTGTGGCTGGTCGAGACGGAGCTAACCACATGTATCCTCCGTGCCACGTTTGCATGATGAAGGTGTGTGGCTAGTGGGGTGTTTTCGACCGACTGGCTGGGTCCCGAGGTTGAACCATAGGTACTACGTCTGATACAGTATATTTTTACACGCACATTTTTCCTTCGTGCCAAAACGTGGCACACCCTACCGCGCGGTTTCGGGGTCCTCCCGGGTGGTGCACGCATATATTCTTCCTGACGTGGGACGCACTACCGCGCTTTTTCTGGGTCCTCCTCGGTCGTCGCGCCGAAGCAAGTAAATGAGTCGTCAAATCACGAAAGACCAGCTTTCCCGCTGAGTACATCAGTGAAGCACGGTGGCTAGCTAGTTGGGCTAGTTCGACCGATTAGCTAGGCCGCCGCCACATTTGTTTTTTCACCCCTTTTTTATCTACTTGCCGGCAGGTAAATTTAAATATCCACTGCAGCATTGCTCTGGTGTTTGGGTGCGGCAGGATTTTTAATTTCTTGATTGACGGGAGCAGGCGTGGCAGCAATTAGTCATGATGACTCCGCCTGTAAAAACCCACTGCTCCCTGATGTGAGAAGTCGTCGACTGGTGTTTTACCGTGGTGAAAACCAAAAGATTCCCTGCTACCTCTGCCTTCCCGTAGATTGCATGGCCTTTCAGCCATTTCGCCCCCTTTGCTTCCTCTCCCCATTGCTTCTACCTGGTGCCATGGCGGCGCAGCAGATCACGGAGTCCGAGGTGAGGCGCCTGACACAGGAGCTCCATGTCAAGGATGCGGAGCTCAGGTCCAAGGACGTGGAGCTCCGTGAGCTCAAGGAGGAGAGGAGTGCCATGATCCTCCGTTATGTGCGGGAGTTCATGGATCTTCAAAAGCGGCAGGCGTCCACCACAAAGATGCTCGAGGCGTCGGCGGCGTTGCTGCAGAAAGCGGGAGATACGATAGGCCGTCAGGGGAGCCGGCTGGAGCGCGAGCGGGCCGATCGTGACGAGGTCCAGGATTGCCTCCGCCACTTGGTGAACCAAGTTGCCACGCACGTGTTGCGGCTGTGCGATGCCTACCATCGTGCCAGCGCGACATTGCCGGCCATCGGGCTAAACCCGTTCGACCACCCGGTCGACTTCAATGAGCTGCGGCTTCCTGACTGGTCTCCTTCTTCACCTATATCTCCGAGGAGCTGAGCCGTCTCCGCGCGATGGTGGGGGCTGAGCTGGACAAGGAGGGGTTGCAGGCTGCCGTATCCGTTGCCGGGCGAATCCTTTCAGGGCTCCGTCACCAGAATCCATTCGTGCCATTGGACGCCGTCTTTAACGAGCTGGCTCCCGTCGACCAGGAGCGGGCTTTGTCGGCGGTTGCACCCTGCATCACCAACGTCGTGCGCCTCGAGAAGCAGAGGGACTTCGGTGGTGTTTAGGCGCCCTCTGCATGGGCATGTCCATGTCTCGGCCCAACATGACCGTTGGATCAAACTCAGACGGTGCAGATCAGTCACTGTAGCACAAAGCGTGTGGGTGTGTTTGGTTGCATTCTCATCTCAATATAGTTGTTTCCTCTTCGTGTATTTTTGTCAACCTACTAGTGTGGACTCATGCACCCTTCATGCACTCTGCCAAACACCCAAAAGTGGGTCGAGAAGGGAACTTTTGCACCCATCCCGTGCACCTTCATACACCCTGCCTAACACTATTCGTGCTTCATATGGTTTATGTTTCGTGGAGTACTGTAGCACCGTACTCTCCGTGATCTGTGGACCTAGTTCTGTTAACATTGATCTCACCGTTCATTCTCGACCGGACAGTCGAAAAAGCGGTACTATGTTACATATAGGAGTAGTTGACATGCGCACAACATCATTTGTTATCCTCATATCTTACTACACTAGCAACAAGATTGTGTAGTACTGACGTATGAACCACTGCACATGCCTAGTAGTAGGAGCACTGTGTATGTTCAAGTGGCTGTCGTGTTTCGCACTCCTCCGTCGTAAGAGTGGAAACGCTTGCTGTAATCATTTTTTCTTCAGAAAAACAGTGGACACGCTCTACCGTGCGGATCCTCCTCCAGCCATGCGCTAAATTACTCACTTTCGCCGATGTGTGGGACAGCCAGCACCTGGGTCCACCAGCCATGCACTAAATTACTCCGTAGTAGAGTGACAGTAGACTACCCCGATCAAACCGCAGCAGTAATGCCCAATGAGCCGTCAAATCACAAAACCCCCTCCTTTCCAGCAGTAAGTTGGACGGACGAAGCAACCATCATTTCACTCTTCTCTCTCAGCTTCCTCTCTTGAAGAAAACCCCCACTCGCTTCGCTTCTCCCTCATCTCGTTCCTCCTTTCACTCTTCTCTCTCAGCTTCCTCTCTTGGATGGACACCGGAGCACCGGCTGACGTGATGTCTATGGCTCTGGCCAAAACCGTCGAGGCTCATGGTACGAAGAAGCGCAAGCACCCCGCCGAGACTACCGCAGACAAGCTCAAAGCCATCGCCCTGTCCAAGCCCCCCTCTCCGGGATCCCTCATTAAGCAAGTCCAGGTAATGTCTCTTGTTGACGATCTTTTTCTCGATCTTGATCGTGTTTTTTCATCTAACACGCAGTACTAGTACTGGTAGTACAACTTTCTGGGTGATCTTGCATGTGATTTTAGTGTGCCAAATGACGGTTCTAAATTCCTTTTTTGACCAAAACATGCGAGAGGTTGACACTGATTTCTTATAGATTACTTTCAACTACTCCCTCTGTCCCAAATTTCTTGTCTTAGATTTGTCTAGATACGGATGTATCTAATACTAAAATGTGACTTGATACATCCGTATCTAGACAAATCTAAGACAAGAATTTTGGGACGGAGGGAGTACTTTATGAACATCAATGATACCTTTTAAGAGGGTATATTTGCCTCAGTAACTTGTGTTATGGATATTGCATGTAATCCCTCTGCTCTCATGCCTTTGAAGACATGTTCTAGAGTCTTTGTTCACTCATTTTTGTGCGTATATGTAGTCATATATGGAGTATAATATCGAAAATCATCTTATATTTCTGAACGGAGGTAGTAATAAAATATGGTTTCTGTTTGAATTAGAACCAGGTCCGCGGTGGAGATGAAGTTCTCAAAGTCATGCCGTGTGAACTGGAAGACCTGATGATGAGTTCTACTGCTGAACTATCCAGCTGCTGTGTCCTTGTCGCCACGTGTCCTGAACTAGTGTTTTCCTGTAGCATTGTTGTCAGGCGTGTTCTCGAGGTTGTACTTGACCACAACAATTTCCTGGTTGTGCCTTCGATTATGAAGGGTGTGGTTCTTGTAAAGCTTCCCACCAAATCTGATGCGGCATGTCTTCATCATCATGTTTATGAGTGGAAAGACCACTCTGTTAGGTTCTCCAAGGTTGACAAGATGGTGATGGTGCATGTAGACATCTCACACGAAGTCCATGGCCTAGTCAGTTATGCGGGGTTCATCCCGTAGGTCGGTGGCAAGAAATAGTCTGCAGAGTTTAGTTAGTGCAACTTTGCTTGTCTGTAGTAAGTACTATTGTTCAGTACTTGATTTGTGTTTGTGAACCCTGTATTGTTTATTAGTACTGCCGCTTTTGGTGTGTGAACGGTCTATGTTAATGTCCGTCCACTCAATTCAATCTGTATATTTTGAAGTATCCATATCATATTTTTTGTGAGGACGGTTTATCAATTATGGTTACACTCCAATATCTGTATGCATTGCAGGGTTTATCGCACCCACCAGGATTTCCAGTCCCATGGATGTTCGGTCCATACGATTTGTCTCGACCTTTGGACTGTCCTGCTTGTGGGAGTAGGCGGAGCCCCTGCATGCCACGCGTAGTTGGACGATCAATCTTCTGTTTAGTACTTCAACATAGTGATTTCCTGGTAAGGATTCACTCGTGTCACATCAAGTAAATCTTATTGATTTACTGTCTAAATCTTATTGATTTAATGTCATATTTTCTTTCTTTTCCTGCAATTTTATGATGCAGGTTTTGCCATGTGACATTCATCACAGAATAAACCGTTTGGTTTGCTCTACGATGGCTATTTTTGCAGGTTTCACTTCTTATGTCGTGTCAGTAACGAAGGCACTGTCCATCACTTATATTACTGGAAAAAATTGGATCAGTCTGTTGTCTGAGTACAAGCTGAATCCCTATGATGAACTGCAGTTTGGTTTAACAAAAACGCCACAATTAGTCCTTCTCGCGTTTAAAAGAAATGAAGAAAAAACTGGATCACGGTCACGGATCCTAGTCAAGTTAGAAAGCTGATCATAGCAGACCAGACATGATCGCCGCTGTCTTGCACAGATCGAGCACCGGCAGTTGCTCTAGCACTGACAGCGGCAGCAGCTCAGTCTGATCCAGCTGGGGATTGGGCACCGACCGCGTCAGCGGATCAGTCTGATCTACTGGAGGATCGGGCATCAACACCGGCACTTGCTCCGACACCGGCACCAGCTCTACAAGGAGCACTATCTCTGGCAGCAACAGCGGCTTCGGCACCTGCACCAACACTTGCACTTGCATCTGCTCCGGCCCGTGCAGTTGCACCGGCAACAGACTGGGCTGCAGTTCGCACTTCATATACCAAAGTCCTTACAAAAACCGACATGTCCACCTTCTTGGTAAGCATTGGCCGCCCAAGTGCTTCGTTCTTTTTTCTTTCCATGTTGTTTCACATGATTCACTGTGTAGATCTAACTGTTTGGGTATGTCTTCTTGTTTGCAAACAGAGAATTCCTAGAGCAACGAGGGAGTCGTTCAACAATCCGGGTGACCGCGGCCAAGTTTCTCTTACCATGCGCAGCCTTGGTGTGAATGAACCTGCTCAATATACCGTAAGTACAAAGGATGGTCGCATGATGATTGATGCTAAAGGATGGGCAAGGTTCAAATCTAAATCATATCTTGCGGTAGGGGATGATGTCAAAATCGAACTTTCTCGGCAAGGAGAGTTGGTCCAAATCAACTTTGAAATTCTTCAGTAGCAGCACGCAACTGCCGAATTGATCTATCCTCCGAGAGATTTTGATGTAATAATCTGGCATGGTGAAACAAGTGTCCTGTGTGTATAAGTAGTACGACAGTATTATTTATCACGTGGTATATCATTGATAGAACTGCAACTCTGATTGCTGGTTAGGAACTGTCATTCGATTTCATTCCAATAGCTGTCGTGCTTTATTCAATTTTGTGTATTCGCCTTGCGACAGCATCTAAAACCAGCACCGTACCGATCGCTTGCAATATGAAAAGCGCTGAGGTAGAACACATGGGCCCCCAAACATGCAGGGTTGGCCTGCGGCCCAAAGTCCAGAACCGTGAGCCTATCTGAGTATTATATTCTCAGTTGAACCCCCATAAAAAAACTGAACCCCCATAATGCCCGTGCGTTGCAGAGGGAGTATATTTCTCGGCAAGGTGAGCCTGTGATATAAAATATTTGTATATTTCTTAACAGAGGGAGTATCTCTCTGTCAAAAAATATATTTATGTGTAACTAGTTACTCCTGTCTTTCTACTTCCTTTCGCTGATATGTGGGGCAACCGGCAACGGGGTCCATGTGCCATATGCACAAATTAGAGTGCACAACTTCACGGTAGACACACCCCGGTCGTAACGCCGCAGTAATGCCCAATGAGCCGTCAAGTCACAACCCCCCCTTTCCAGCTTTAGCAGTAAGCTGGACGGATGGAGCGGCAATATTTCACTGGGCCTGAATCCCCTTCTCCATCGTCTGCTTGTTCAGAGAAAACCCCCTCTCGGTGATTGCATAGGGTTTTCTCATGGAGAACCAGGTACGAATTCTTAATCCATCCCCGATAAATCCAAGTCCCTTGGTCGCAGGTAATCCTAGGATGGCAGCCGCCGCCGTTGATGCATTTTTCTTCCTACTGAATCTAGTGTGTTTCATTTGCAGTGCCCAAAGTGTGAGTACCCTACAGGTTTCTGCGCCCTCGGCGAGACGCCACACTTGTTCCTTCTCATCCAAACACAGCATTTTGAAACACGCACAGTATGTTCCTAGAATCCTCATTTCTATCCGGGGGGGTGGGGGTTTTTTGAACATGTTGTGTTCTCATATTATTTTTCCTGCAGTGTATTATTTGCTCTGCCAGAACACATGTACTCAAGATGCTCGGCCTTGCCATAACTGAATACACTAGTTTAATGGTCGCAGTGAAGACAAGCCATGGATATAAGTTCCGAGTTGGGTTCATGAACCAATAAGATAGCTGCTTTTTTTATGGCCGAACTTGGATAAACTCTCTCAAGTGTTACGGACTGAAAGTTGGCGCACGAATGTTGATGAAAATAGCAGAACCTGGTCTCATCTTCACTGCGATATTCCACCCCGACGTCGTTCCAATTGTTCATCCATGTTAGTTTTGTATCTGGTTCTTGCTTGTTACCTCGATTACTTCTTAATCCACCTATTCTGTCTAACTAATCACAATTTAACTTTAGAAGTAGCAACGAATCTCTCACGAAGATGCTACTTCTAACTAATATTTTCTTATAATTGGTGGCACGTGTAGGTTTTTTCAGAGTTAAGCAGTCTACTCGTTTGTTACTCTGTAATAACTCGGCTGTTACTAATGGCACTGAAGTTGACTGGATCGACATCCATAAGTTCCTACACTTTATTGATCGTCTTGAGGTCCTTGTGGGGCGTTTCAATGGTGGAAGGCCACGTGGGATATGTGTGCCACTGCTGCACTCGTTGAACAGGTCCAACTGTGTCGAGAAACTTATGGTACGAGTTGTTTTCTGTTATATATGTTGTTCATAAACTATTGCTTATACACAGTTTTACAGCTGTGATCTTCTTGAAACAGGAACTGCCGAGTTCTATTGTTCCTATACAGATGCCTGACCGTGGTCGGGTCAGACTTGCGCTTGGTCACAACATGATGTTTATGTCGACCTACTCAAATCCCCTTGGAGGTGAAAAGATACTTATTCATGGGTGGTCTCAAATAATGAAGGCCCGTCCATCTTGGAGAATAGGACAAAAGATTATGTTCATGCTTTTCCATGGCTCTAAAGCGAATATCCTGTTTATTGACCACGTTGCGAGATGAAGCCGCTTTCAGAAGGTTGTGGATGCGCGGGGTGGCGCCTGGGCCTTGTCCTGGGGCTTGGCGGCCTCACCCTTGGTTAACTGTAGGCAAAGTAGCACTGTTCGAGGCGTGCTTTGTACGGTTGAACCTGTATAAGTACTCATACTGCTTTCAGCTTTGGTTGTTAAGTGCCCCTGCTGGTTTCAGTTAAGGTTGTTAAGTACTCCTGCTGCTTTTACAGTCTGTCGTGTTTCTTCAGTCCTGTCTTCCTCGAGACGGCAAAACCAAACCAGCTCCGGCGGGGCCGCCTGCTTCCGCCTCCCACGGCTGGCTGCGCCTCAGCGCACGCATCGCCGCCCCACCGTCTCCTAAATCGTTAATGTTGATGTCCTCCGCGCGCTTTGGTGCACTCGCCGCGGCGCCGCCCTCTCGCGTTGTCAACATGGTCAACAAACAACAGGAATCAGCAAAAGTACGTGGAGAGGATGACAGTAGGGGCCCACCACGTCAGCGTATGGAAAAATAAAATGCTTCCTCCTAGTGTTTTCCTAACATCTGGGACCCACGACATTGTGAGCGTATATAGTCAATAGACAAGAGAACAGCACAAGATCGGCTGACACCTGGGACGTAGCTACTCGAGCAGTATTTTTTTTGTTTGGTATTGTTGAGACGGAGCAGAGTTTGAACTGGGCTGTGGCCCGTCTAGCCAGGCTTATATTTTATGTTCACCATGTGACCAGCCCAGCTATTTTTTCTTTGTGAAAATGAGCCCAGTTTATTTTTTCTGAAGAATACCCAATCCGGGCCTACTTATTTTTCTACGCCCTGATGGGCTGCAACTCTTTCAAGACGCCTGCAAATCTTGAAAGTAATATGAAATGGGTTGTAAATATAAAAACAGATGACAAATTGGCAATTACTTTACAATTTCTGAATTTTTTCACATTTTCAGATTCCTATTTCACTGGGCATTAACCTAATTTAAATATATCTTCAAAGTACTTTAAATCTGGCTCGACATTTCGGTATTAAAAATAGTTTGGAACCCACAGAAATATGCGAAATTGGCCTTGGCCAACCAAAAAAACGACTGCAATAAATTGCATAAGAAGTTGCCATGAGCTATATATAAATTATTAAAATAAAGAGGGAGTGGTCTGACTTGTGGGCCTGTTTAGTTGACGCGTATGCAAGATTTTTTTAGTTATTATATATGTCAACAAACGATTCTAGCAGACGTAACCGTTGGATGTCAATCCAACGGCCGTCGTGTTTCTTCAATCTCTGATCTTCTTGCTCCAGCCGCCAAAGCAGCGCCGGCGGGACCGCCTACTCCCGCCTACTCCCGCCTCTCGTGGCCGGCTGTGCTGCCGCGCAGACCTCAGCGCCCCTACTACTCCCACCGCTGGCTAGGGCATCCCTCTACTCACCCACACCCCCTGTTATTCTGCGGCGACGGCAACCTCACACCGCAGCCGAACCGGTGAACCCTCGTACTCCTCTCCGCGCATGCTTCCACTCCCGCGTCTTCCCCGGCTCCGCGTCGTCCCCTTCCTAGGCCTCACCGTTGTCCACCGCCGTGGTGCTCTCGGCGCGGCATGGTCAATGTGGTCAATGAGCGACTTCCATCGGAAGAGTACTGTACGTGGAGAGGCTGATAGCTGGGTCCACGGCAGCCCCAAGGAAGTGCCTCCTTATTACGCGGAAAATAATTATTCCTCCACCTGACAGCAGGGACCCACCGGACGGGCCACCAGTATTTCGCGAAAAAAACGTTTCCCCCTGACTGCTAGGACCCACAGGACGGGCCACCATATTTCGCGAAAAAACGTTCCCCCCGCTGTCAGCTCGGACCCACCGGAAGTGCCTCCATATTACGCACAAAAAATGAATACCCCCTGCTAGCTGGGACCCACCTTGGTGGGAGGCTGACTTGTGGGCCTACTAAGTTGACTGGGACGGAGGCCTGTGTCAACTTTAGTCAATATATGAACGATTCTAGCTCCAGTGACCGTACGATGTCCATCCAATGGTCGTAGTGCTTCTTCAACCTCTGGTCTTCTTGCTCCAGCCGCCCAAAGCAGCGCCGGTCGTGCCGCCTGCTCCTGCCGCCCGTGGCCGGCTGTGATGCCACGGAGGCCTCACCGCTCCCTACTACTCCCACCGCTGGCCAGGCCATCCCTCTATGCACCCACACCCCCTGTTATTCTGCGGCGACGGCAGCCTCACACCGCAGCCGAACGAGTGAACCCTCATACTCCTCTACGCGTGGGCATCCACTGCCGTGTCTTCCCCGGCTCCTCGTCGTCCCCTTCCTAGGCCTCGCCGTCATCCACCGCCCTGGTGCTCTCGGCACGGCGTTGTCAACGTGGTCAAGGAATGGCTTCCATCGGACGTGGACTGTACGTGGAGAGGCTGACAGCTGGGTCCACGGCCGCAGCAAGGAAGTGCCTCCTTATTACGCGCAAAATAATTATTCCTCCACCTGACAGCGGGGACCCACCGGACGGGCCTCCTATTTCGCGAAAAAAACGTTTCCCCCTGACTACTGGGACCCACCAGCTACATCTTCACACGCAAGGAAGTGTGTCCGAAAAAAAACGATTCGCCCCCCTGACTGCTGGGACCCACCAGCTACATCTTCGCACGCAAGAAAGTGCGTCCGGGAAAAAAAAAGCAAAACGATTCCCCCCCTGACTGCTGAGACCCAGCAGCTACACCTTCGCACGCAAGGAAGTGCGTCCGGAAAAAAAACGATTCGCCCCCTGACTGCTGGGACCCACCAGCTACATCTTCGCAGGCAAGGAAGTGCCTGACAGTCGGGACCCACCTGGTCGAAGCGTACGTAGCGTTGTCATTCTGGTTGCGAACGTGTACGTACATATATACTGGTCGATGTAGAGGCGCGCACGTGTCGTAGTAGAGGCGCGTACGTGTCGTAGTAGAGGCGCGCACATAGCATGTACACATACGTGAACGACTCGGAGATGGGAAAACGCGGCAGTGGAGTCGCAGATTGAGAGGAGGAGAAGGGTTATAACTGGTTCTGTTGCCGCGTGGGGCTGTAGTCTGTGGAGAATAACAGGAGGTGTCAAGGGGTGGAGGGATAGCCTGGCCGGCGGTGGGGTAGCGCTTCGCAGCGATGCGTGCTAAGCAGAGCCGCTAGTCGCCGGAGGCCGGACCAGGCGGTCTCGGCGACGCTGGAGGAAGAAGACAAGAGATTGAAGGTTCATGCCGGCCGTTGGATATAAATCCAATGGCTGTGGATGACACAATCATTTGTTGACCAAGTTGACACGCCCTGCGTAGGCTTCGACCTATTGGCCCACATGTTAGCCTGCAAAAATGTGGCATATATTTAACCCATGTTTTCTAGAATGTACAGTCCATTTGCTGGGCTGGGTGAACAAATAATTTCGCGTCAATCAGGCCCATTTATATTTTCTAAGAAAACCCAGCCCATTTGCACTTCCTTGAAATACACGTATTAGGTGGGCTCGTTATATATATAATTTTATGTTAGAAGGAGCAATTAATATCAAAGAATAATCCGGAGAGGCACATTTTATATATATATAATTAAGAAATTAGCGAGTTATTGTTCAAAATAAAAATGAGCACGTTATTATTAAATTGGTCCTTAAAATCTTCGCAAGCTTTTGTACGCAATCACCAGGATTTTCCTTGCCTGTGAGTCAAAAACAACCAGGATTTTCCTTGCCAACTTCCGTTAAACATTTACTTTTATAAGTTAATAACACGTGGGATGTTTTTATAATGTATATATAAGTCTCTATAAAATATACGATAATTGTAATAATATAAATATATATAATGTGGTTAGAAGGGAAAACATAAATTGGACACAACATTACTTTTATAAGAGACATGCGTTTTATACCCCACAGTAGGCATACTAACAAGTTCACACACAAATACAACATAAAAGGTAAACATTCATATCAAACTCAGGTTCACAGGACACGTTCATATTCATAGCAAACATTCACTATCAACAACTCAAAAGATTCATATATACACAAGCTCAGCATATCTATGCATCCAAATGATTGATAGATCACACGACAATATTCGTACATAATTCACAAAAAGATTCAGATATACACATGTTCAGTATGTTTATGCATCCAAATGATTGAGATCACAGCCAATATGATCCATGGACAAACTTTAATTACCTAGGGTACAGACTGGTAAATGGTGTTCAATCGGAGGTACTTCTTGCTAAAATTAGTTCTTGTACGAGTAAACTTTCGAGTACATAAGAGGCAGCACAGAATATCTGAACTTTGCTTGTAGGTTTATCCTCAAATAGTGGCCTCGTGCCGAGGGAGGTTTGAGCAACTTGGCCACTACTTTCATCCAACTAGTTTACTGGCTCATCTTGGTCCTGTATCTCGCCAAAATTCTACATTGCAGACGAGAAAGGAGGCGGTTGAGAAAATGAACCACCCAAATTTTGTGTGCAGTTCAACTGAAATGGAGCATCCTTGGCGTGCAGACTGATTAAATGCCAGATGAATATACACGTCAACCAACTTGTCTAGAATCTTTAGACTCCATGCCATATAGTTCGCTACCATATGTGCCGATAACCAAAAGGCACAAGTTGGGACCAAAGACTGGACTGCGTTTTTCTGGGCTATGCACCAAGCAATATTTTTGGCGTTCACTCTCCTAATACTTGGAGTTTGATAATTGGTTGACGCCGGTTGATACTCGAATGAATATAGACACTTCTTGTCAACATCGATGCTTGTCTGAGTGAACTTTGGAGTACATAGCAGCAGCATAAGTACCTGTCCATCTGATCATTTTGTGCAGTTCTACTGAAATCACCTGATGTAATGATTTGCCTACGAGTTCAGGCTCCAAATTACTCCTTTATGAAATCGGCAAACAGTAGCACAATACCAAATTACCAATACATATGACAGGCACAACAATTAGGATAAAGACCAGTACCAACCTGTGTGAGGTAGCATATCAATTACTATTTCCTTTGACTGGAAGCCGAGATAAGCCAAGCGACTGACAGCAAAGGAAGAAAGCAAGCGGAGATTAGCGACTGACAGGAAAGGACGGAAGCTGTCGAGGCAATGAAGCACCCAAAGTTTTTGTGCAGTTTCACCAAAATCGAGCATCCCTGTTGGCACATATATTGAGAGAGTGACATTACTGTAATAGTGGGACTAGTTGATGAAACATACACTAACAAATAGAAGCACCCTCATTATCTTAATGGGTAAAGTTAGCAACATAGTAGTCTTGCTTAAAGAGAGGTATTATTTTATTTAATCAGTGCCAATTAGCTCAACTCAACACTCAAAGCATTGCCATTTATCATAGGTTGCAAAACTTTAACGTGCAAAGATAAAGGAGTTTCTCATGACAGTAGCACGATACAAATAGAGATGATAGCAAACTAATATGGATGAAGACCTTAGGCCTGTACCAACCTGAGAAAAAAGCTTATTCATGTAGTCCCATAAGAGATGATAAAGCACTCACTGGAATCACACAATGGTATATATTTTTGTGCACTTCAAATGTATGGTTGAAATCACTCTTGTTTACCAGTGCTGAGATTATATCGAAAGATTATCAAGAACTTCCAACAGAGTTAAAGCACTGGCTGGGATACAGTTCATTGTATTGTCTTGTGTAGTTCCACTAAAATGTATGATTGGCACAACATGATCCCTATTTGCACAAGTAGGAACAAGGTGAAACCTTCATTAGCTTAGTGAGAAAGGATAGGAAGACATTAGCATATTACTCAAACAGTAGCATCAAATTCATGATGGACAATACGCAAAACATTGCCTCATTGAACCGATGGCAATAAATTGACATGCAAAACAATAGCACCATTATGTCATGACACTAATAATATTCCCTCCCTGCTCCACCACATGATTCACCTCCATAGACAAACATACACACGTACATGATTCAGCATAGGGTCCTACTAAAGATTTGTTTAACTCCAACAGGAAAATTAGGCAGTAATAAATTAGTGGTACTTAAGTACTCCTAATTAATTAAGTGAGACAGCAGAAGTGGAAGGGCTCCCTGGAGGATCGTCTCACATGTGAGGTAGTTGTTGCCGGAGCCCTTGAATGGCCTCGACTTAGGCCTCTGGCTTCAGCAAGATCGCCTTGGCACTGTTTATTCTTCTTCTTCCTCTTCATGCCCTGTTTCTCTTTCTCCTCACCAGTTGGTGAAACCAAGTACATGATTGGCCTTCTAATTCAGAATTGGTTTTGTCAGTGAGGGAGTACAAGTGTACTAGTAAAAAATAGCATTATTTTCTCATGGCAATCGGAAAATAGAGATGAACACATGCATTAAATATCATTACCTAAAGGAAGGTTACGGCGCCAATATGGATGATGAGGATTGGAACACAGATCTCCCTTTGTGCAGTTCCACCAAAATAAACCAACTATTCCATTCTGACATTCCAGTTAAACAGCACAAAAGTCACTTCTGAACAGAGGGTGCACCAGCAGTCCAGCAGTCCAGCACCATGTACGTAAACAGGGGCATAAAGTGGTGATTCATAGTTTGTTGCCCCGAGAAACAAACATCCAAGAAACATATCTGGGTTGGTCCCATTTTTGTTCACTCTAGCCACCTACTCCTATGTGTGGATAGCAAATCTAGTCCTAGTCATACCACTGTGTACAGCGTTACCCCTATATTTCCCTTTTCGACCAAGAGACCGGTTGGATGACCAGTCTGTACTACTTTCACTCCCTTCCCTTCCTGTTTGTACCAAGTCCGATGTGTACAAACTAAATTCCCCCACCCCCATTTTATTTCTTGTTTGAACCAAGTACTCCCTCCATCCGGAATTACATGTCATCAAAATGGATGTGTCTAGAACTAAAATACATCTAGATACATCCATTTCAATGACAAGTATTTTCGGACGGAGGGAGTACAAGATTCGACTCTATGAAGTAGCTTTACCTCTAACAATAGAAGAAAAAAATATGTGATGTTGGACCATCCGATCGAGAGGGGCTGAGAGGTAGAAAATGATGCACATGCAGTGACGTAGTGAGCTGGGGAAGTAGAGCTAAGGCGGTTCCGAACGAAGATATACGTGAAGGTCGTCGGGATGTGATAGGTGGGTGGCGGGAGGCCGGATCCGCCCACAGGCAACGACGAAGGGATCGGAGGACCTCCCACGCTGGCACTCGGCCAGAGATAACGGTGCGGCCGGCAGTGGGTCTCCTCCCTCGCTGTCGACGACGGCCTAAACGCTGCCCCTCCTCCCCTTCACCGGCGGAGGGGGATACGTCCGGATCTGTAACCAGCGGTGAGGATAGAAAGCTAGTGTTTCTTGAAGGGAGAAAGACAGTGTTACTACCCCTATCTTGTTTAGATCTGGAGAGGATGAGAGTGTGTAAATAGAGCAACCCTAGCAAGCAAGCGCGGAGGCTCCGGCCAATATATACGTAGTGGGGTAGTTTTCCTTTTTCACTCCATCAAAAAATCGTTTAAAATTGTGTACTACTACATGCCAGGTCGTGGTTTTTTTAGTTGTTGATTGTTTTTTGAGATAGCTACCCGCTTGTTCCAAGTGGTTTTACGGTGTGCCAGGTCGCACTTTGTATCGTTCAAGTCTGGTACTACAAGTCCCTCCATTAAATGAACAACCAACCCCTCATAAAAATTGTGAACAAGCCCACGGCTAAAATTAGCGAAAACGTGGGTTGCCCCAACATGCATTATTATTTATATTTTCTACTCCCTCCGTTCCTAAATATAAGTCTTTTTTATAAGCCACACCTAAGACAATAATTTTTTTATTAGCAGTGAACCCCACATGTCATAGACACAAAAATTGTGGCAAGATTCCCTTAGGCAAGCCAAAGTGTGTCTAACAATTTGAGCCACTCAGGTTAGGCAAGTGTGGCAAGTGTGGGAAAAATAATGTGGCAACATAAGACAAACATAGTCACAATCCAAACAGCCCCGTAATTTTTTGTGACATGCATGAAAATTTGGTTAGTTAAATTTATAGTCAAAATTTGGCAAGGTGCATCAAATCAACACATGCAAGTATCAAAAGGAAAGTCACGGCATGCATGCATGCGTTGTACTCCCTCCGTTTCCAAATATAAGTCTTTTTAGAGATTGCAACAAGTGACTACATACGAAGCAGGATATGTCTACTCCTACATACGAAGTAGCCCATTTTAAATGTGTAAAAAGACTTACATCGAGTGCAGTGCTTTGATGTGTTGCGTCAACTCGTACAAGACCGAGAAATTTGATTACTACAACGCCCTCTCCCTCGCGGACTGAGCTCCAGTGCCTTAACTGCACCTGCCTTTGGCTGCATGACAGGAGGGCCAACCACCTGTTGGGCCCACCTGTCATAGACGCAAAGGCAGGAGCAGTAAGTAGAAGCTTTCGCTACACGCTATCCCTCCCGCACGAGGTGGACGGACATGCAGCAGTGGATTCGATACTGTAGAAGTAGGAGTAACATCATTGTTCGTCTTCTCGAAGAGGCGAAGAGCCAAGCGCAACCCGAACGTGGCAGTTGCGAACGCTCGCGTGGTGCGGTTCCTTGGAGTACTAGCCAGGCTCTTGCATGAAACAAAATTTCTATTGTTTAACAATTAAACTCCATTATCCATTGGTTGATACTCATTCTGCATAGGTCCACGTGCTTAGAACCATTTCCTCCTGGGGTCACCAATGTTTATTTGCTAATTACTAGCATTGCATGCAATGAACTAGCCATTGCAAGTCATTAAAAGCATGCACACCTCTCATCTCTTATTGGTTGATATGTCAAGAAACAAGAAACAAGGTAGAAGTTAATGCACCGCGCCTAAGTGTTTTGGGACTATTTGGTTTTCGTAAGATGACTTACACACCTAGATGGAGGGAGTAGTATAGCCCTGTAAACCGGAAAGGAGTATTTGCCTTTCTAGAGATTTCAACAAGTGACTAGACTACACCGTGTGCAGTACTCCCTCCCTTCCGGTTCATAGGGCTCAAATCTCAAATCTCATGAACCAAGGCATTTTCCTATTGGAGGAATGTATCTCGTACTTTACAAAACTACCCTAATTAAACTCATGCATTAATTATGTAGTTCTCTCGTTTTCCTCTCCGCCTTGGTCGCGGTGCACAATATTGAGCACTCCTATATGACTAGCCGCTCTATCTACATGCGGGACATTTCAAAGCATCCGGGCCCGCGTGCCATCCACCAAATCACAGCGAGGTGCTACAGTCGAGACTCACCTGTCACCCCGATGTGGCCGTCATGACCCGTCATATCACAAAACCCACACCTTTACCAGCAGTGGTAAGGTGGCCTCCAAGTTGGACTGGACGAAGCAACCATCATTTCACTGGAACGCTTGTTCAAGCCCTTTCTTCCCTTTCTTGAAGAAAACCTCACTCCAGGCTACTCACTTCTGCCATTTTCTTCTGTACCGACGAAGGAAAGGTGGGCGAATCAGTTATGATGCTATATTTTCATTCCAAGAATCTTCTTTTTGCGAAGCACCGACCGATTCTCACATCCTATTCTTTTCCCGTTTTCATTGCGATTGTGGTTTCCTTTCGATTGCTTTTTGTTTGTCAGTTCATTGATGGATCCTGGAGCACTAGGCAAAGAGTTGTCGGCGGACAACCACTGGAGACAGCGATCTCCAGGAAGCGAGCACCGACCAACGAGTTGACCATGTTGGCGGGCCAACCCATGGAGACGAAGAACTCCAAGAAACAAGCACTGGCCAAAGAGTTGAGGACGTTGGCGGACGAACTCCTCAAATAAAGTTGGAAGAACAGCAAGGGCCCCACCGTGCCTACCCCAGGAACTCTGATTGCCACCTATGTGAGGCTCAAGACCGAGTTTGATGAGATAGTCGCCGTTGAGAAGCAGTATTCCCCTGGCAAGGTGATGGCCCCCATCGAGGACGAGGAGATGGCCCCCGGAGGGATGAGATCCCCCGGTGAGCTGCACAAGGTAAAAAAATAATGGCTTATTACCATAATTGTGGTTTTTGACTATTTGCAATGTGCTTGCTAATATGTTAGGGTTGTGCAGGTGCCGGTGGATGTCCTTGATGATTCCGATGTCGTGGCCCGTCCTATTGGCATCGCCCCGGAGATCGATTCCGATGCCGCTGTCCATCCTGTGGACATCGCCCTAGAGATCGATTCTGAAGTCGCGGTCAGTCCTGTGGACATCGCCCCAGAAATCGATTCCCATGCCGCTGTCCGTGTTGTGGTCATTGCCCGAGAGATTGATGACAAGAAATAGTTGGTCGCGCTAATCCTTCAGGGTAGTTTGCATTGCCCTGTGTTTAATTACCAGAACAATGTGTGTTATCAAACCATCTTAGGGCCAGTGCACTGTCATGTGTGGGCGGATCTTGCTACTTTTGTTTGATAGTGAATCATGTGATGAATCATGTGAACCCTCTCCGAGTTATGGAAACAGATGTATCATCACCAGCTTTTGATGTAATATATGGCATGCTTAGATGTAAGTTTGAACTGTTTATCATATCAGCAGGGCTTGTTTGATGATTCTTGGTGTTAGTAGGCTAGCTACTGTGCGAGCTATAGTACTTGCAAAACACTCACCGAAGAGAAACGTTGGGGCTGATGAGCTCGTGGTATGCTTATACTTATCCCTCGTCGATCGACCAATAGCCCTAGCTCCTAAAATTGTAGGCTTAGCGATCGATCAGACAATAGTCGACATACATTCAGGCCTCATTTGGTTCATAGGGTAGGAAAATCATAGCAAAAGTACAGAGAACGTGCAACACAAAATCATAGCAGTGCAGAGACGTACTCCCTCCGTTCCGAAATAGATGACCTAGGCGGGCTAGTTTGGCCTAGTGGGTTTCAGTGATATGACGTGGTACAGTGCCATCCAGTCTTCGCGTGTGGTAGCAGTATTGCGGGTACAGTAAGTTTTCTTGAAGAAGCGGAATTCAACGAAGTCATGATGGTTCCTTCGTCCGAACAACTTACAGTGGGAAAGGTTGGGCCTGCGATACGACCGGGGTAGACCAGGATAATTTTGTGCATGGCAGGTGGACCAGGATGGTCGACGTCCCACATGTCGGCGAATGAAAGTATTCTTTCCGATATAGAGGACGAGCAACGAGTATTCATTGTTTATTTTTGATGAAAGCTATTGTCTCCACTGTTACTACGGAGGAGTGTGAAACACGGCAGCCCAGTGAACTTGGCATGTGCACCACTCCCTCCTTCCCTCTCAAATGCCCAGGTTACAGCTTTTTCTCACTTTCTCTCTATCTATTTCCTCTCAAATGTTTTTTACCTTTCTTTTTTTAAGACACAATTGTTTTATGCCTTTTTTTAGAATTATTTTTTATACCTAGGAGCACGTGTAGAGACGGGCTCTTGCAGAGCCCACTCCTTGACTTTGTCAATGCCTCTCTCTCTCCTCCACATAAGGAGTACTACTTGCTATGCATGCATGCGGCGGGCAGCTGGCGTCTTGAGGGGCCAGGGCGGTGAGAGCGGGCTCTGGAAGCGGTCTGGACTCCAGCATGGCCCACCTCACATTATCACCATATATTTCTTGGAGTCCGTGCGCGGCGGGCGGGCGATCTCTTCTCCCTCCCCCGTTTCTCTCTTCTCAGCCGACGCCCGCCGAGCGATTAGATTTTGGCTATCGACGGTTTATTCAATTACGGTCCCACATGTCAGTGAAATTGCAAGACAACGCGTGTCCCCTCTGGTGAGCGGCGTGCGAGCCGGACTGTCGGGGTTGCGACGCGTACGAGTCGTAAGTGTGCCGCCTTTTCCTTTAGAACTTGCGAAGCGTAACATTTTCGCGCGATCAACCGATAGAAATCCAGAACAAAATGACGAGGGCGGTGCTTTCCCGCTCGTTAGGCGGGCTAGTTCGAGTGATATGACGTGCTACAGTGTCGTCCACTTGCTCCATTTTTATGTAAGCAAGAGTTTACACTCTTACGCGGGAGGAGTGCGAAACACCGCGGATCTGATTTTGATCGAGGGATAACTGTTCCCTGCCAAATAATGGAGGATTGTTAGCGATTATAGCATGATAGTTAGGGCATCTCCAGCGCTGGCCCACAAATTTACACCGGCATCTGTCCGAGGACACTGATGGATGCCATCCGATGCTGCCCGCATACCTTTCGACAACTATATGAACTAACCGGACGAAATTCATGCAAACAAAGCAAATTTCAAATTAACCAGATGAAATTCATTACATTTCGAAAACTTTTCCTACAAACTGGACGAAATTCATTACATATTTCGCACAAACCGTACTAAAACCTACTGTAAACCTAATCTAAACGATCGCCGACGCCCGACCACCATGTCCGGCCATGAACCCGAGAAAGCCGGCCATTGCCTTTGCCTCCTCCTCATCCGCCTCGATAACCTCCTCCTCCAGAGCGGCGGAGACCTACCATGTACTACTCTTCCTCGCTGCCGGCTACGCCCGTGCACGCGCGCCGGCTTCGTGGTCGTGGCGGCGGAGGGCGGCCGGGGGGGTGCCGGCGATCTCCTTCATTTGCTCCTGCGACAGTACGTCGAAAATAGCTTTGGAGCGCGCCTGGAGCGGAGCCGCCGATGTCCCTCGTCTGCTCCTGCGACAGTACGTCCAAGAGAGCTTCGGAGCGCCAGGAGGCCATGGTTGAAGTGGTGCCGATAGAAGGAAGGGACCGGAGGAGAATAAGTGTGGGTCTTTGGCTATGGCTGGGAGCTGGGGCTCAAGTTAATATAGCGGGCGAATGGCAATGAGCCGCGGCAGACGGATGGACAACTGGCGCCGGAGTAGGTTCGTCGGGCGTGAATGCGGACGCTGCTTCAGTGACTTAACTGCAGATGCGTTTGGGTTACTAACATGTGGGCCCAACGGGCATCTGGCCCGCATGTCAGTGACACACCAATTGCACCTGCAGTTAAGTCCGGTGAATGCGGCATTGACATTCTGGAGATACGGTGACCGTTTCAGGCGGGAAGCGTGCGCTAGCGATGGAAGGGGTTTTGGTGTGCAGTGGCACTAAGATCGGTCGCTCACGATAGTACATACTCCGTACCATACTACCATAGTACCCTCTCTAGCTTAGGCTGTTTTATAGATTGTCGTTGTGATGGACGATATACATGAGCAAGGCGGTCCGAGTATGACCGTTGGTGTTGAGCCAGGTGAATACATGCTCGGCGTTCGCATAGGCCTCCATCAAACGTCTAAACAGTAATTTCAGGCACCGCCAGGGTGCGCAGGTGATGGGCTCACCGTTTGCGTTGCGCCATGAGCAGGACTTTGATTTAGAGGACGACGTGCATGCATTAGCATGCTTTGATAGCGTGAGCGTGAGTGTCTGACGCGAAGTATTTCATTTTCATTTGGCTAACAAGGGTGCGTTGCAGCAACGAGTCCGTGGTTTGATTCCCCACATATGCATAATTTTGGTTTTTACAGTATTTCTTTCTCCATTGACAGGTAGGCCCGCGTAGATAGATAAAGAACATGAGCTGATGAGGCGCATGCGGACTGTTTGACTGGTCAACCAGACAAATACGGAGCTATACGCTGAGCCAGTGACCGTATAATCACCATATCTTGTATACAATGATCTAAGTGAGCTATCAAGACAAGTTTGATGACCGCCAATGCATTTTACTCGGTAATAAATGACCAGGATTGAAGGGGAATCCAAATTTGCTTCGTCTTCTGTCCTTGAGCTCTTGACAAACCAATGCACTATACAGTTGTCCGGCCACTCCACCCCAGAGCTCTCACCAAGCGTCGTTCATGCCACCACGCCGCACACTAACCGGTAAGGCAGCGATGGCATCCCGCCGCGCCGAGTTCCTCGCCGCCCACGACCGCACACAAAATGGTAGGGAAGCGATGGCATGCTGCCGTGCCGAGTTCATCGCCGCTCGCGACCTCACAACTATGTGGGAGGAATTTGAAGATGCCAAGGCCGAATGGGCGGTAGAGCAAGAGGCGGCCAAAGCCGCACAGAGGGAGCAGAAAAGTCAGAAAGCACTCAAGAAAAGAGAGGCCCGCCGCCGCAAGAAAGAAAAGGATGCACGCGCTGCTGCGGAGAGGTCGGCGGAGATCCAAGCACGGTGGGGTGTCGCCGACAAAGCCGGGAAGGAGAACGACAGCGTCTGGCCAGCATGTGAGAAGTAGTAGTACTAGTAGTTAGTGTGTGTGTCTGTGTCTGAGTACGAGCATGTACCAATACTACTAGTTACTACTGTAGTTTTTAGAGCAAATTACCAGTACATTAGCCTAGACTAAATGGAAAAATTCCTATCCTAAGCATCAAATGGCATCTCTTTCTCTATAGGAATTGAGATGCATGTCATCTCACTTCCTATGATTTTCATATTCCTATCCTATGAATGAAAGGAGGCCTCTGTTGGAGTAACTACTGTAGCTAGCAGTACTGCTGGTACAGTAGTTTTCTTCAAGAAGCGGAATTCAACAAAGTCATGATGGTTCCTTCGTCCGAGCAACTTCAAAGTGGAAAGTGGGCCCGTGATTTGACGGCTCATTAGTCATTGTTACTGCGGTGCGACGACCTGGGTGACTCTCCCTTGGAGTTCTGCGTGCATGGCAAGTGGACCAGGATGGTCGACGTCCCACATGCTGGCGAACGGAAGTATTCTTTCCGATATCGAGGAGCAAGGAAACCACGTGGTATAGTATCACTGCTGATTGGTTCGCAAAGAAAATAGTATCACTGCCGATTTATAATTATTTTTTATTTCTGATGAATGCTAGCGTTTCAACTCTTACGACGAAGGGTGCCAAACACGGCACGTGCTGGATGTCCCACACGTCAGCGAAAGGAGTGGGACATGAACAGCGTGGTAGAGCCCAGCGTAAAAAAACAGCGTGGTAGAGCGTCTCCACTTCTTCCACTTCTGGGTCGGAGACCACACGTAGTAGTACTTAGTGGTATGAACGATACAAAGTGCGACCTGGAGAGAAAGACACGTCTAGTTGGAAGGTCTCGGGGCATACCGTAAACAAATATAAAAGTTAATATGTGCCTCCAACTAATATAGTAGTAGTAGAGTACTTAGGCACGTACTCCATAACATCACCGTGCATTGCACGTACAACATTTAGTGGTAGTACGTAGTAAGAGACAAATGCCGCCCAAGAGTTCCCTTCTCGACCTACTTTTGGGTGTTTGGTAGAGTGTATGGAGGGTGCATGAGTCCACGCTAGTTTAGCACAAATACACTAGAAGCATGCATAAAGAGAGCATGCATGAAGAGGGGTGTTGAGTTGAGCATGCATGAAGAGGGAACAACTATGCTGAGACGAGAACGCAACCAAACACACCCTATATGCCATGCATGTTCATACCATTTGTGCCTTTCTACTTCACTTACTGCGCTATATTACTCAGGTTCGTATGTCCACTCCTGGGTACATGTCCGTCTCGTAGTTCCAGTCCCATGTGTTCTTCATATAGATGGAACGATCCTTGCATAACACGTGCACCTTGATGCTAGATGTCTCGCGTGTTGGCAAAAGGATGAACAAAGCTCACGTAAAAAATAGAGTGGAAGAACATAGATTCGGGACAACCGAGAAGGAGCAAGGAACCTCGTGGTGGAGCGTCTGCACTTATAATTTTTAATATTATTCAGCGATATAAAATTAACCAATCATCTCCACAGTGAACTGGAAGAGTACGAAACACGGCAGCCCAGTGTAGTTACATCATGCTAGTACATGGCTAACCCACGCTATCACCATATTTCTTGGCTTCCGTGCGACACCTATCTCTAGTAATCCAGCAGCCTGTATCGCTTCTCCCTCCTCGTCTCTATCAAAGTGCGGCGGGCTGGCATTTCTGCCGTCTATTGAGGTCGGTTAACTATCACATGTTAGCGACATGCCAAGAGCATTCTAAAAAAAATTCCTTTCACGTTCCGTTTTCAAAAAGAAAAAAATCCTTTCACGTACGAATTTGCCTGTATGCTTTGAGCAACTTGCATGTCCTATACTGCTCTTGTTTGATACTCTAACTTAGCTAGAGGTTAGACTAACTCATGACTAACCCTGAACTAACTGTAGCCAAAGAGGTGTTTGGGTGACAGGGTTAGATTGACAATAAATGCACTTCAGGGAGAGGGAAAAGTGATTTTTTAGTGGTCCCAATGAGAACTATCTCCAGTTAGCACCTCTTGGGTGGGATAGTTTTTTTTGGTGGGTTCGGTGCAACTTGCTGCAATTTAAACCCTCATGCTTGGATACTTTAGGGCTATTTGAGCCCCAACTAGCTCAAACTAACTCTAACCCATGGATCCAAACAGGGCCTATGGCCAGTCTCGACGCGGAGCAGTCGCGTGCACCGGGAAGCTGCGCTCTCTCGGCCGTCGCGCCACTTCAAAGCCGGCGCCAGTGAGAGGTCACCTCTGCTCTGGCCGGGCATTAATGCGGCATTGACGCTCCAGGGAGACACTGACCGTTTCACGCAGGAAGCGCGCGCTGGCAAGGGAGTATAGGTTTTGAACCGTTTCAGGTGTAGTACTGGTAGTTTGCAAAACTACTCAATTATTGCACTTAGTTTCCTGAGAAATTGTGGTAAAAAACGTTACTCCACAGCCCGCTTCCCTTCTCCTTCCTCTTCCACCGCCCGCGCACGTCCGCGGGAAGCGACCGGTCAATCCTTATATAGGAGTGCTAGCACAAAAAGATGCATGCATGACCACTAAAATTTCCATATTAAAGCGCCGCTCCGGCGGGAGTATGGCGTATGTTCTTACCTTCGGCCGGCCCATGGCTACCGGGCAACGGCGACCAGAGAAGAGGCGGCGGGAGGGGAATGAATGCAGCTACTGTTTGGGTTCGCCTTCCGGCTTAGATAAATGCGCAGCATCACATGTACCCGCGGGTGCACAAATTGTAACATACGTGTCTGCTTAAGTGGGCGTCACGTAACTGGTGTGTGTGTGTGTGAGAGAGATTCTGAGAGACAGAGTGCGTGTGTGCGACTCTACTCTTCGGACATGTACTCAACCTTTTGCATCGGGATATAAGTATAAGGTATTTACTTTAGCTAGTGATTTACGTGGCCATGTTAACGTGGTTGTGTCAAAAAATGTCACTTCCTGCTCGTGATTTGCGTTATATAATTACAAGCAAGATTCTCGTGCATTGCACGGAACATCAATATGCATTTTTTTATAGAACACCTGTTGTGATTCACCCATGCAGGAGTAATCCCATGTGTAAAAACTAATGATATCTCGAGAATTTTATCGAAAAACTGGTATCTCGAGAATGTCATCGAAAAAATGAAAGATGAGAGATAAGGCGAGGAGGAGTGGAGCGTGGTGGTGACTGGTGGTCGGAATGGGCGGAGGCATGGGGATGGACGGCGCCGGCAGGCGGCAGCGGCCACCATGCATGCTAGATTGTTCCAGAGACTTATTCCTTTTTAATTGCTGAGCAATGAGGTTGCGGGAGATAATGATGTGGAGAGAGGTGCGGGTATCTTTTGTGAAATTATCATAGTTTGCTTTCTATCCTCAGATATAGATCATACGGTTTGTATTACAAGATGGCAGGCGCACCATCACCGCCAACTCATTTTTTTATAAGGGTACAGATGATAAGTTTGCTGACTACTAAAGTAAAGTGGAATTTGTCCATGTTATGCAAGTAAATAAAGGTGATTGTTTATCATACGGGTAAGGTTGGATGAAGGGTGGTAGGAACAAATGCTCCGCCTAGAGCATGTGTGTGTGAGATGGAGTCTTAGTGTGTGTGTGTGTGTGTGGTGTGTGTGTGTGTGAGAGAGAGAGAGAGGAGAGAGAGAGATGGAGTCTTAGTTTGTGTGTGTGTGTGAGAGAGAGAGAGAGATGGAGTCTTAGTGTGTGTGGGGGGGTGTGCGTGCGTGCGTGCGTGTGTGTGTGTTTGTGTGTGTGTGAGAGAGAGAGAGAGAGATGGAGTCTTAGTGTGTGTGGGGGGTGCGTGCGTGTGTGTGTGTGTGTGCGTGTGTGTGTGTGCGTGTGCGTGTGTGTGTGTGCGTGTGTGTGTGTGTGTGTGTCGCGGGGTCCTCTGTGGCAGATGTAATTTAAGTGTGCATGGCTTCATCATAGAGAGGTGATGTGTATGGCGAAGGCCACCAACGATGGGGTGCGAGAGAGAAAATGCCCGTAGAGAGGGAAGAGAAGGTGTGGGTGCGTGAGAGGAGTCGACATCGAGAGAACGTGTTTGTTCGAGAGATACCGAGGAAGACTACTATATATCGATGGTGCATGTAGGCGGAAATTAAACAAAGGGATGGTCTTATTGGTTTCGGGGATATAGGGGAAGAGTGAGAGGCGGGGGGGGTAGCTAGAAGGAGATTGTTAAGTGTGAGTGTGTGTTTTACCCATCCAGGCGGAAGTTATGTGCACAAAAGAGGAGAACAATTCGATGTGGCGTTAGGATTGAGGGTAATTAACTACGTATGGAGACATAGAGACCTTGAACATGCACGTGTGAGAGGTATACATGTATACGTGGGATGTGTGTGTGTGCGCGCGCGCATGATCGAGATAAAAGAAACAAGACATAAGTCATAAGATCAACGACATGGGAGAGACGGATCGGTATGACAATATGCATGCATGTGAGAATGCAGGGAAGAAGGCCCGACAATTGAGCATGTGTTTTTGTCTTTAAGAGATAGTGGCGTGGGCTGGAGCATGCATCTATGGCGAGCAGAGGGAGTGAGGCGCAACGATTGTGCAAAAGAGACCAACCTATAAATGCATATGTATGGAGAGACATATATAGTGTGGGTGATAGGAAGCAAGACTCCGTGCAAGAAAGAAATGTTGACGGAGAA
Organism: Aegilops tauschii subsp. strangulata; assembly: GCF_002575655.3. Lineage (NCBI taxonomy): Eukaryota > Viridiplantae > Streptophyta > Magnoliopsida > Poales > Poaceae > Aegilops > Aegilops tauschii. The sequence continues at coordinate 409,024,317 of NC_053040.3, read as the reverse complement.
ACTACAGATAGATACAGAGATGGAGATGTTTAGCTAGAGGGACATCCACTAGTTTGGGTGTTGGAGATGACCGTCGGGTGGTTCAAAGGGTGAAGTTATATATGTGTGTGAGAGGGCACTTGACTGCATGTAGAGAGAAACATATGTAGTGTGTGTGATAGGAATCAAGAGTGAGGGCGAGAAAGAAGGTTGATGGAGAAACAGATAAATAGAAAGATAAAGATGCTAGCTAGTGTGCGTTAGAGATAGGAGTCGAGTGGATCAGAAGGCTGGGTTATGTGTGTGGGTGTGAGAGAGATAGAGAGAGGGTGCATGTGAGTCACATACAAACAGATATCAGAGAGAAATGAGATCCAGAGAGACGGAGTTTTGTGTCTGCGAGAGAGAAAGATATTTCACAACGAGAGTGATAGCTAGAGAGACATACGAGGGAACGCAAGATATCTCTAGGGAGAGAGGGTGCGTGTGAGCGACATACAAGAGAACAATGAAGAAATATGAGACCCTGGGAGACAGAGTTTGTGTTTGTGTGTGAGAAAGAGACATTGAAGAGGAAGAGTCGTAGGTTCTCATATCTAAGGAGCGAAAGACATCTCTGTATGAGGGGTGTGCGAGTGGCACACATGGGAATAGTAGAGAGAAATGAGACCCCGGGAGACAAAGTTTTGTGTTTGTGTGAGAGAAAGAGATTCCACATGGAGAATCATAGTTAGAGACACATAGCAGGGAGCGAGATATACTTACAGAGAGATAGAGTGATGAAGGTCGAGGGAGAGAGTACCGTCAGTGTGTTACGAAGATAAAAGATCATTGTCGACATACAGGTAGCACGAGAGATACCTGAGAGACGATGAACGCGTATAGGTCCAGAGAGATAGTCCTATATAAGCATGAGTGATAGCTATATGAGACGAATATCTGGATTAAAGGGGATTCAAATATTTAAACTGGAGATCACGACATCGATAATATCATAACGCAAATTGGTGTATCAAACATGCATATTCATTTGAATTTGGGCACATGTGTAATGTTATATAGTTTATCAATATTGGTGATCCATAGATTCTTCAATTACAAACAATGCATGGTTTATATGCAATTAATGTCTAAACGGGATTACACTATATGTTGCGTGTGTGAAACACATTATACATGTTTGAGAAGTAAAAAAAACCGCATGAAACACACATTAATTGGAGACAGTTAGCGAGGAATGCATACATTGGATTTCAACATAAAGTGGTTTCAAATATTTGAAAATCCAAATTGATGGATACAACCTTATGAATCTGAGATCATGCCATTTGTAAACCATATTTATGTATAAATGGTGTTGTGCTTTTGAAAGTATATATAAAAAATGATGTATATAGAATGTAATTCCAATTGAAAATGGATCCCGCCTGAAAAAAATAGAATACAAACGGGATTCGAATTGAGTTGGCACGGTAAACATGCACTCTGTAAAATTTGAACGAAGCGGGGAAAGTCGCAGTAACCACCCGAAACAAAAATCTGCGAGATGGAAATCACTACTGCCTATCCCTGCCACGCAAAGCCTATCTAGTGGATTTCTATAGGTTTCGATAGGGGTAGATTTGTAATTTCACCCAAACGTGACGTAACCGCCTCTCACCCGGATTCATACACGGTGGGCGCCAAAACACAGTGTGTCCTCGGCCGAAATCGACTCCCTCCCCGATTCCTATTCATACACGGTGGGCGCCAAAAACAAACTCTCGTCGGCAAATATTCAGTGTATGCGAGATTACCGTCCTATCCCCAACCGACTAATGTTGCTGTGATGTAGTAGAAATTTGAAACGGGGGCTAAGTTTGTAAATTTCCTCGCATTCGAGACAAGCGCGCCCTGAATACATGGTTCCCCCTTCCTCTCTGCCTCCCTTTTCCCCATTCGTACTCCGTGGGCACCAAAACACCCTCTCCACCCCACCCTCCTCCGTCCGCCACCCCATCCACCGCCGTCCTCCTCCACCATGCCGGAGCTGATACCTCGACGCCGCCGTCCATTACAAGAGATCGACCTCTCTCATCCACGGCTTTGGACCGGGATCCTTGCATCCCGTCCTCTCGCTTCATCCCCGCCGTCGTCCACCTTGCCGGAGCCGCTCCTACACCGTCTCGTCCACCGCGCCCTGCCGCCACCGTCTACCCTCCTAGATCTGCTTCCATGCCGCCGACAGCCATCGCTACCGCAGCACCGTCAAATTCTCAGCAGATGCGTACACGGTGCCGCACCAGAGGCGGTACTCTTTCGTATCTGCTCAACTTATTTATCGCAGCAAGAAAATAGATCGCCACTGCTTTACTCTGATTTCTTGTCTTGGTTGCGAAGTTGCCTTTGTCCGGTTTGCACCTTCAGATCCGCCATGGCACGCTCAACACTATACCCCCAATGCTTATGGTTTTCCCCTTTTATATTCCACACTAGTTAAATCACAGTAGACTAAATTTCAAAATTGGGTCAGTCGACTTTTCAGAGCTCGCCAGAGTTCGCCGGTGCGAACGAAGGGGCTCGGGTGGTTGTGGGGCCTCACTGAACGAAGAAAACTTGACGCGGGTGGGGGTTGGGGCAGGGTGGGGGTGGGGGTGGCGGAGGAACACAGGCGGCAGGGGCTGGTGGTCCGGCCGGCAGCCCGTGCGGTGTTCTGTATGGGAAGAATCAGAGACGAGGAAGAAGATGGGTTAGGAGACGTAGGATCTTCATCCAACCGCCTGAAATGGTCGAGAGACAGCTAGGAGTTGCATTCTTAATGCGCTCTGGTTCATCATGTGTGGGCACTGCGCAACCAACATTTTATTATCCAAAATCTGCTTGCTCTTCTTTACCATGTTCCTCTTCCGTTCTTCTTTAATATGTACTCTCTCTGTTCCTAAATACAAGTCTTTGTATAGATTCCACCATGGACTACATATGGAGCAAAATGAGTGAATCTACACTCTAAAATGTATCTGGATACATCTGTATGTGATCCATAGTGGAAATATCTACCAAGACTTATATTTTGGAATGGAGGGAGTATGATAGTGGTACAGTATGTTCCTTGTACTGCAGATGAGCAGGGACTTTTGCAGTGTAGAGGTCTATACGGTCGGTTGTGATGGACACTTTGAGCCTCTTTGATTCGTAGGATCTTGTAAACATAGGAATAGGATTTGTAGTCACCTGCCCACTGGAATCCTATAATAATAGCAAGGAAATGCAGGGAGCTGTGCCGCCTTTGAGAGTAACACTGATATTAACAGTACCGCACCTTCACTTGAAGAGAGCTGGTATCCGAAGCCTTTCTAGCCGTACTGGCAATACTAGCACATATATTCCAGCAAGTTCCACTTTGCTGATTTTACTCTGATGCTTACGATTTTCTCCGTTATATCTACACTATGATCTGTGTAGCTGCTTTGTGTCACACTAGCAGCAGTCCACTCTCGAAGTTAAACACTGCAATGTCTTACAAAATTGGCACCAAGGCATTGAGTGCCATTCTGGATGCAATGAAACTCATACGATCCCCACCTATTGATTCTTGTTCATAATATGATCCTAATGACTCTTGTTCAAAATTGCCACATATAGAGAGACAGCATGGAATTGCATTTCTTTGGGCGCTGTGATTCTTCATGAGTGGGCAACCAACATTGTATGCAATGAAGCGGAACCTCAAGAATATGCTTCCTCTTCTGTTCTTTAACATGTTCCTCTTTGTTTATTCTGTATTTAGTACGTACAGTATGTTCCTTGTCAGGAAGGGGCGCAGGGACATCTGCAGTCAACAGCTGATAGAGCTGGCCTGTACGTGATCGATAGGCTTTCAATTACTAGCGCCAATACAGCACCATATTTTCAAGCTAGTTCCACTTTCCCGATTTATATATCGTGGTTATGGTGTACCCCTGTTATGTACACTATGATCTGCCTAGTTGTTGTGTGCTCTTGTTATCATGGTTTGGCAATAAACTCTCAATATAGTATATTATGAACTTATCATCTGCCAGCTATCCTTACTTCTGGAGCTTATTTTTTTGTGTACTTGTGCCAGATTATATAAATGCACGCACCATATTACAGCACACATGAACTCTCTCATCAGAATCCAGTGATAGCACACAAGTGTTTACAGGGGCGCCCCTATATTAGAATATCATCTGCATTACAAAGATAATCTCACAACTATTTATGTTTTCATGGTTCTCAGATATTATACGCAATTACAGTGAATATCAGAATCCGCGCATCAGAAGAATATTGTGGAACACTGCAATGACTTACAAAATTAGCACCAAGGCATTGAGTGCCATTCTGGATGCAATGAAACTCATACGCTCCCCACCTGTTGATTCTTGTTCAGAATATCATCCTAATGACTATTCTAACCTCGAGGAGTCAAAGGCAGATGGCCTGTCCTGTTCACCCATCAATGTGCCTGTTCTAATTTGGCAAGGTTTTATTGATTGCGTGTATCTTGCATATGTTGTCTTACATTTCTTCTACTTTGTTGCACAGCCATATGCTTAGTTTACTCATCATATAACTCGAGATGCCATGCCCATCCATTATCAATACATATTCCATCTGTCATCATACCATGTTTTTCCACTCAAATGTTGTTCTTGTGCATCAGACATCAAAAAGGAAGAGGGTGATTGACGAACCTGAAGGAGCACCAGCAAAGTCCTTGGAAAACGTGGTGGTGCAGGAGAAATCAGACAGCGCCCCACTTATATTGGCTGTACAACCAGTGACACTAAATGTAGGACCGACTCCAGCAGACTGTACCCATACTTCACTAGCCACACCACTAGCCCCACCACACAGTACCTGCACTCCAGCAAAAGGTATACCGATTTCATTTGCCATAGCACCAGCTGTACCACAGAAAAATCCCACTCCAGCAAAAAGTACACCAAGTCCACCGGCCAAAGACCTATCCCAACTGCAGAGACGGCCAATTCCTGCAGATTGGAACCCCATTCCATTTATTCCCAGTTTAAAAGACAATGCTTTCAATGTTGTTAGGGACTATGTGCATATATTCCCATCATGGGAAGATTATAGTGAAGACAAACACCATTTTCACATCTTCCTGTCCAACTTACGTGTAAGTGCTATTATTCATGGTTATTATTTTCCTGTTTTCTGCTGATCGAACACATCAATGATTTACATTACATTGTTGTAACTAGGCGAGGGTCAATCTGGATAGTCATGACGAGCAAAGCTTGCTTGTGCTTTTCAAGGAAGCATTGCAGCAGTATCGGTGTTACCTGAGGAAATCACACTTTGATGGCAAGTCTATAAACGAATTTCCGGTGAAGTCTCCTGTGCTAAATTTAGAAGACATTGAATGGAAAAACCTTGTTATGCACTGGTCTCGTTCCCAGGATGAGGTACTGTCTATGAAATCAAATGACAATTTGAACTTCTACTTGTCCGCATGTGTCTTACGGATCTTTTTTGCAAGAAATCTGCTCGAAGAAGAATTCCGATTTGAAAAGAACGACAGGATATCGCAAATATGTTGCCCGCTGCTTTGCTCTTGTTAGTACCTGTTGTCCTGTATCACTGTACTTGCATACATACCTTGCTCATTATGTGACAGCAGTATGCATGATAGCTTGCTTATCAATTGTTCGCTCCAATTTATCTGATTTGTATGAATGGTTACATTAGTGTAGAATATATCCAATGCCAATGATTTTTTTAGCTCTGCATTGTTCTTGTAAGTACATGCTGTCCTTTATCAGTGTACTTATATTGACAGGTAGTTGTTCATGTGCCATCACTTTGAAGCTTATTTTCCTTTGCCCTCCATTTTCTACACATCAGATCTATATTTACTCTTACCATAAGGTTGGTACTGAAGAAGTTTAGCTGTGCATTGCTCTTAGCTGTGCCTTTTGCCTGTATCGCTGCACATACATTTATAGCTACTTGGTTATGTAGCATCACTCTTCATCTTATCATAAATATTCTCCATTTTTTCGTATATTATCACATCTATATTTACTCTTAACAAAATGTAGAATAAAGGCAATGCTTACGAAGAAGATTATGTGGTAAACTTCTTGAATTGCCCCCCCCCCCATCAGCATGGACAAGGACTTTATAGAGCCTCTCTTCACCAGTAATGTAAGTTTGTCCTTCTCAAGCCTTCAAACTTTGTTGTGTATATTAGGTTAGGCATGACTGCAACAGCTGTTTATTTTTGGTGTTTGCATCAAATTGCATGTTTAAAGTTTATTATGTAGTTCATAAACAAAAGTTTGTCCTTCTCAATTTAAGTTTTCAGTTGTACAACCAAGTTCCTTCTTCATACCATGTAAATTAAACTATATAGAGCAAGTGATCTTCTTTTGCACTGCATGTATGCTTCTGTTCTTCATCCGTAATCCAGTGGTGTGGTGAACCTACCCACTACAACACAATGTCATATTCTGCAATGTCTTAACTATGAACAATGTCATATCATTCTACTATTATTTAAACCGTCTCTTTATTTGCCAATCTGAAATGGGATAAATTGACAGCACACTAACCATTGATACTTATGAGCTCTTGATCGGTAATCCAGTGGTGTCGTGAAGCTGCCAACTCCTTCACAATGTCATTTCCTGCCATGTCTTGACCTGAACAATACCATATTGTGTTAATGCAATTTTAAACTGTGTCACTTTATTCTTCAGTACGAAATGTGATGAATTGTCAGCACTGATACTTTTATGTACAAAACCTGTCATCTGTCTGCTTGTTTATCTTTCAGAGTGAGGAAGACATAAGTGTTGAACAAGCGCAGTCTCATCATCTTGCTCAGGTGGTTGTGCTGCAGCTCGCCAGCAGGGCTAACCTTTCTTGAACTCTATTGAAGTGCTGTCGGTTTTGTATATTATTTTGTCGGCGTGTTTATTTGCACTGGTGGCGATCTTTGATGCCCAGTGTATGTAATCTGCTGTCTGCTTGTGCTTTATTATCATAGTGGCGAACTTTGATGCCCAGTGGATGTAATATGCCGTAATTTCTTTATTGTATAGTCTAGGTTTTTTCTTATTCACAATGCTGCAGTTATTTTACTGTATATATATCCTGTCTTCGCAATAAACCGGCCAAACCGTAAAATTACGGTACATAATCGGGCCGTCATGCAATCACGATGTATGATCCGCATCATGGGCCTCGTCAAACTGGCCCACTAGTAGATTCGGGCCTTTAATAGGCCGAGTAACCCCCGGCCCTCTTTTCGCAAGAAAACTCAATGGGCTTTTAGGAGGCTGAGAAGTAGGTTGGGCCTGAAACATGCCGAACAACTCACGGGCCGGCAGCAGCCCGAAATGGACCCCGGCCCATGATTGTGCGAATCAAATCACGGGCTTTTAACAGGCCAAAATTTTCTCGGTCCTTGTTTGGCCCAATCAGATATCGGCTGCGAGCAGGCCGGATGCAAACCGGGCCGTAGTTAGGCCCAACTATATGACGGGCTTTTAACATGCCGAAATTAATATAGGCCTGAAATGTTAAACAGGCCCTTAACAGGCCGAAACTAATATCAGGCCGAATTACTAAATGGGCCTTTAGCAAGTGGGCCCAAAAGCATAGCGTCCAGTTAACGGGCCCAATCTGATATGGGCCATAATTGAGGCCAAAGCCTCTTAAAGGGTCGCACCTAATCTGGGCCGTGATTTGGCCTAGAACGTGGGAGGCTTTTAACGGGCCGGATCTCATATGGGCCATTATTAGGCCCGGAACGTGGCAGGCCATTACTGGACCGGATCAAATATGGGCCGGCATTTGGCCCAAAACATGGCAGCCAGTTAATGGGCCGGCCTACTAGGGTCCTCAAAATCTTGTGGGCCTACAGCTAGGCCGGCCCATTAGTATCGGCGAAATCTCGTGGGCCTTTAGCTGGGCCGGCCCATCATGATCCACAAGAATTTTGTGGGCCTTTACCTGGGCCGGCCCACTATGGCACACAAAAATCTTGTGGGCCTTTACCTGGGCCGGCCCATTATGGCCCATGAAATCTTGTGGGCCTTTAGCTGGGCCAGCCCATTATGGTCCGCAAAATCTCGTGGGCCTTTAGCTCGGCCGGCCCATTATGGTCCGCAAAATCTTGTGGGCCTTTAGTTGGGCCGGCCCATTTAAACTTGATGGGCCGTGCCACGTGTCAACGTATCATAGGCGCCTTCTGTCCAATGAGTGGATGACATCTGTCCCAACGATGAGCCGACACGTGTTTCCTCCAGCCAATAATGATTTTACACGTGGAAAATCCCCATTGGTCGCGGCTGTTAACGGGTTATCGGATCCAAAACCCGACCCGATAGCTTAACGGTGTTCCGTTACAGTGGATGCCACGTGTCGGTCACCCTTAACGAAAGCACTTCTGTGACGCGTGATTTATCGTCATGGAAGTGGACACTTCCGTGATGATAATTTTGGCAATGTCATGGAACACTTCTACGACAGCACAGGTATGACTATCTTGATTCTGTCATAAATTTGTCATGGATGTACATGCATGACAGAAAACGGGACCTACTGTGACAAACACGTATCATCACGGAAATGTATTTTTTTTTGTAGTGATACCTCTTTGATACTCGGAGTGACAAATCCTAATCTTGATCTATGCCAACCCAACAAACACCTTCGGAGATACCTGTAGAGCATCTTTATAATCACCCAGTTACATTGTGACGTTTGATAGCACACGAGGTATTGCTCTGGTATCCGGGAGTTGCATAATCTCATAGTCAAAGGAATATGTATATGACATGAAGAAAGCAATAACAATAAAACTGAACGATCAATATGCTAAGCTAATGGATGGGTCTTGTCCATCACATCATTCTCCTAATTATGTGATCCCGTTCATCAAATGACAACACATGTCTATGGTTACGAAACCTAACCATCTTTGATAAACGAGCTAGTCTAGTAGAGGCTTACTAGGGACACGGTGTTTTGTCCATGTATCCACACATGTATCAAGTTTCCGGTTAATAAAATTCTAGCATGAATAATAAACATTTATCATGATATAAGGAAATATAAAATAAAAACTTTATTATTGCCTCTAGGGCATATTTCCTTCAAGAACTTTGTTTGATACAATGCACTTATGGTTGTAGGATTTCAAGCTTTGATTGATATGATGCACTTTTGTTGGTAGAAATCTGATATTTGAATTTTCAAAGGCGGTTGTACAGCAGCCGCGTGCCATCGGTAGTTCTTACATCTCCATTTGCATCATCTATTGAAGTTGCACTTTTACATCACCAATTTACATCATTTGTTGGAGTTGTTTCTTTTTTGAAGATGTAAAATGCACTTTTTGAAGATGTAAAGTTTTACATCTCCAAATTTACATCTTCTATTGGAGATGCTCTAAGAACATAGACCGGTCCATTTTGAAGCACTTTGTTAATGGGTGTGTCTGGCCTAGCCTGGCCCATGGCTTCTCCACAAATATCACCATCCGAAAAACCCTAGACCACAGTCAATCCGAACTCCACTTCACTCCCCTCTCCGTCCACTCCATTTTTGATCCCCTCCAAATGCATCCGATGGCCGGTGACCGAAGCAGCGCTGCTTCCGGTCGGGACTTCGGCTCCGACGACGACTGGTCTAGCCTGCTGCGCGAAGCAGACTGTCGGTGTCAAAACCAGCGGATCTCGGGTAGGGGGTCCCGAACTGTGCGTCTAAGGCGGATGGTAACAGGAGGCGGGGGACACAATGTTTACCCAGGTTCGGGCCCTCACGATGGAGGTAATACCCTACTTCCTGCTTGATTGATCTTGATGATATGAGTATTACAAGAGTTGATCTACCACGAGATCGTAGAGGCTAAACCCTAGAAGCTAGCCTATGGTATGATTGTTGTTATCCTACGGACTAAACCCTCCGGTTTATATAGACACCGGAGGGGGCTAGGGTTACACAGAGTCGGTTACAAGGGAGGAGATCTACATATCCGTATTGCCAAGCTTGCCTTCCACGCCAAGGAGAGTCCCATCCGAACACGGGTCGAAGTCTTCAATCTTGTATCTTCATAGTCCAATAGTCCGGCCAAAGGATATAGTCCGGCTGTCCGAGGACCCCCTAATCCAGGACTCCCTCAGTAGCCCCCGAACCAGGCTTCAATGGCGATGAGTCTGGCGCGCAGATTGTCTTTGGCATTGCAAGGCGGGTTCTTCTCCAAATTCTGAATACTTGTTTGAGTAGTGTCCGGCTTCCCAAAAATGTTGCACTCCTTGGCTTCCGTGCCTAATAATGGCTATCTTCCGCGTGTCGAGTGAATGCGAGAAGCCAGGGCATTTTTATATTTGCCACCCTAGCCATGTGAGTAAACCTTCTATTAAAGAGACGGGGATTCTTAGATCCAGATCACACCATCCTCCCACATCGAGTATCCATTGGAGCGCGCCTGGAAAAATCCATTCCAACATGGCCGGCCATCGCAGCTCCTCCTCTCGCTCCCGTAGCCCTAAGCCCGGCGATTGGAAGAGGTGTTCCCTCACAGCCAATTAGTAGAGTTACAGACCCAGGGATTCCTCCCTCTAGTGTATATGGTTCCCGTTCGAGCCGGGCGCGCCACCTATAACGGCGGGGAGCAAGCGGAGAGCTCCCCCAATCCATCCAAGGGGGAGCGGGTATGCCTTGTCCCTTTTTTACTTAGGGGACTTGGATTCCCAATTCATCCGTTCCTTCGCGGGCTCCTGGAGTTCTACGGCCTCCAGTTGCACAACTTTACCCCCGCTTCGATCCTACACATCGCTGATTACGTCGCCCTTTGCGAGCTGTTTCTGGGCTGCGAAGCTCATTTTGAGCTATGGCGGAGGCTATTCTGCCTCGTGCCCCGTACACAGAAGGGGTAACTATTCAAGTGGGTGGAGCCGAAATATGGCGCATCGCCGGTACCGGATACCTTTCCAGTACACCGAAGAAGACGTCCGAAGACTGGCCTTCGGAGTGGTTTTATATGGAAGACGTCCCCCTTCCAGATCCTATTCGGATGGGCCTTCCTGAGTTCGACAACGCCCCTTTGAAGAAACGCCGCAGCTGGCGCCCTCGGAGCCCCCAGGAGGAAGATAACGGGGAAGTCCTTTATCTGATGGGCCGGATAGATATGTTGGCCAAATCAGGATTGACAATAACCGAGGTTATGTCCATATGTATAATGCGGGTGGTGCAGCCACTTCAATATCGAGGACACCCCATGTGGCACTTCAATGGGGAAGACGATGCCACCCGCTGCGGTCGTAAAGGTCTGGACTCCGTCGCTGCCCTAGCGAAGATACTGTCCGATTTGTATAAAGGAGAAGAAGAGGAGTTCGCCCGTATCAAGCCACGGGATGGATTCTCCATGTACAACCCCCCAAGCTGGGTGAGCTGCTACTTTCTATTCCAGTCCCTTCCGCATTCTTTGTCATAAGTATTTACCTTGTTATTTCATAACAGGAACTGCGAAAAGCCGTGAGGGAGGTCCACAGCCCGTCTCCACAACCAAAGGACCCTGACCGGGCCCTTGACCCCAGACTCGAAGAAGATCCGGACATATTTGTGGAGCTCATCGACAGAACATTCTATCAGTCGAGCTGCGACGGGACCGTGGTGGCCATCATAGCCGATTATCCTGGACTGCTCCCCGTGTCGCATGTAAGTAAAACCGGAGTCCCAACTTCCGAGAAGGATCCCCTTTTCTGCACTTCACCTACCGTACACATATGGTGTCTTACAGGGAAGGCCCTCGGGACGCCATGCCGAACCCGCAGTGACTCGCCAACAAGGGGCACCGAAGCCGGGTAGGCTAAAAAGGAAGGCGGTCAGGACTGAGACGCCGTCGCAGGTATGATACAGAACCTCGCTCCGTGGTTGTCGTCTTTTAAAATATAATAACGTCCACGTTTCCTAGTAGGAAAAATGCTCGCCAGACTATATCCGGAGAGGTTGCCGATCACGCCTCCACCAGTCTGGCTCCAGGGCCGAACATAGAGGCGGAAGCTAACACGGGGCGAACGCCGGATGTTCCTCCTACAGAGGATGCGGATAGGCTATCCGCTACAAAATCCGAAGGGGAGAGCGCTATGAATCACAGGCGTCGCCGGGCCGTACTCCGTGACGCTTGTTTCTCCCAAGAGGCGTTTGATGCCTTCAACTCAGGAGACGCGTACATCCGTGCTGCTCAAAATGGTCTTGCCAGAGCCACGGACCAGTATGTAAAGGATATACGGGTAAGAAAATCTGATAATTATATATGTTAGTAGCCCCTGAGACTTGAAACAGTTGACACAACTGATTTAAGGATCATTATTTGTGCAGGTTCTTACAGAGAAGAATACCCAATTGTCTCAAGAGCTGGAAGAGTGCAAAGCCCAGCTACCGGCCGTAGTTGCCGCACTGAAGGAGTCCGAGAAGGCCCCCTCTGATAACACTTGTCTCTATTGCAAAGAATGACAGGTAGCAGATAGTATGCGGCATGCATGCAAATCTAACAATAGATTCTGCAGATGACTCTGGAGTGAATCCGGAGGTCGTGATAGGGAACGAGCCGCATGCCTAACGACAGCTAAAGGCTGGTGAGCGCGTGCTTAAAAAGGTTAGGCAGGAGAAAAACAATCTCCAAGATGCCAATATCCAGCTGGGCGTGGAACTGAAGGATGTTTGGGCCCAGCTTGCTGACTCCGTAAAGGAGAATAAGAGGCTTCGACACGGCATTTTCAGTAAGTGCTTGAATGAACTTTTAAAGAGTTCGACGAAGAAACCGGCTAACAGACTTATATCTGCAGGTATGCTGACGGGTCGTCCTGAGGAGGAGATGCCCGGGTCCGCGGGTGATCTTCTACCAGAGCTCTCACAACTACACAAACAAGTTCGGCAGGTGATGCAGGGTATTGCCCAAGCCTTGTGGCCATCCGTCTCTCTGCCAGGAGGCATGGGGGAGCTTGTAGAGAAGCTCAAGGGAGAGCGGCGGCGCTTCCGATTATGGAAGATATCAGCCTGCCGACAAGGTGCGAGGGAAGCCTGGGCCATGGTGAAGACGCGGTATACCAAGGCTGACCCTAACCACATGGCCGAGGTCGGACCTGTGGGGCCTGATGGGAAAGAGATCCCCGTCAGTTTGGTGTATGACCAAGTAGAATTAGCCGCAAAGTATACCCAACAGGATTGTAGGCTAGACAGCCTGTTGGATGGTATAGAAGAAGAATTTAGTCAATCTAAGTGACTATGTACTTCAGGTGACATGTATTGTCCCTAGCCTGATTGTAAATCATTTGTCATGGCGGACCTTTTCGTTTCAACCTCTGGACCAGATAGTCAGGAGTGTATCCGAATACCCGCTCAGTTATGTAAAAACCGGGGTATGCGTGGAAACCAGGCGTAGGGGTCATAAGTGCTTGAATAGACAAGTACCCAACTAGCTATGTTATATTACATGGATAGTAAGAAACATCTTCCAGGGAGAATAGTTCCGTTAAGGGTTCCTTTCCCTGGGTACACATGCCCTAATGTGCATGTCCGAACTGCGAAAAGAGACGCAGGCTATAAACATCTGGGGGCATGTATTAAAATAAATAAAAGTCATCTTTTGTTCATCGACCGAGTATTCCCTTAAGAACGCTAGCTTTCGGCTTCACCCAGTCTGAGGTACACATCCGGCTAACCCGGCAGTAACAACCGCAGAGGTGCTCCCCTTATGCCCTAGCCGAATTAACGGGAACGTAGGGCATAAACACAAGAGCCAGGCAACCCAGCTTGGCCAAAACTTAAGTCATATCGATGCATATAATGGCGAAAAAAGGTACATGTGGAAGAATAACACATGTGTGGGGCACAGGGCCCGGAAAATAGTTGTATTAAGCTTCTGTATAAGAAGCCCCTAGGTATAATGAGCGCGGTTAGCGCGTCAAGATTGTGTAGTCAAGACACAATTTAGCCTTTTAAGGCCTTGAAGAAAAGGAAAAAAGAAAGAGATAAAAGACAGATAACGGATATTTAAAAAATTGACGGAGGTAAGGAGACGAACATAGAGTCCGGCACTAGGCGTAGAACCTTCGACGTCTGGCTGCGTTCCATGGGTTTGGCTCGAGTCGATTGTCCGATGCATCCCGCAGACGTACGCTCCACCGGTCAGAACTTGGTCAATAATGAAGGGACCTTCCCATTTGGGCTTGAGCTTGTTCTTTTTCTTCTCCGGTAGGCGTAGAACGAGTTCGCCAACGTTATAGGTTTTGGCCCGTACTTCTCTGCTTCGATACCTTCGAGCCTGTTGCTGATAGAATGCGGAACGGGCTTTTGCCACGTCATGCTCCTCCTCCAGGGCGTCCAAACTATCCTGCCGATCAAGCTCGGCTTCTTTCTCTTCATACATGCGCACTCGAGGTGAGTCATGGATTATGTCGCAGGGCAGTACCGCCTCTGCGCCGTACACCATAAAAAACAGTGTGTATCCAGTAGTGCGATTCGGCGTGGTCCGCAGCCCCCATAGTACGGAGTCGAGCTCCTCTACCCAGTGCGTGTTTGATTCCTTTAAGGACCGCACTTATCTGGGTTTAATGCCGCTCATGATAAGACCATTTGCTCGCTCGACTTGACCGTTAGTTTGCGGGTGATAGACAGAAGCATAATCGAGCTTGATGCCCATGTTGCTGCACTAAAGTTTTACCTCGTCGGCTGTAAAGTTCGAGCTATTATCGGTGATGATGCTGTGGGGGATGCCATAATGGTGTACAACCCCAGATATGAAGTCTATCACTGGTCCGGATTCGGCCGTTTTAACTGGTTTGGCTTCTATCCATTTGGTGAATTTATCCACCATGACCAATAAGTATTTTTTGTTATGGCTTCCCCCTTTGAGGGGTCCGACCATATCAAGCCCCCAGACCGCGAAGGGCCAAGTAATGGGGATTGTTTGGAGAGCGGTAGGGGGCATATGGCTTTGGTTTGCAAAAAGCTGGCAACTGACGCAACGTTGGACAAGGTCCTGTGCGTCTGCTCGGGCCATCGGCCAGTAGAAACCTGTACGGAAGGCCTTGCTTACAAGGGCCCGAGCTGCGGCGTGGTGGCCGCCAAGTCCAGCATGAATTTCTGCCAAAAGTTTCCGCCCTTCCTCTTCGGAGATGCACCTTTGAAGGACTCCGGTGGCGCTTTTCTTATAAAGCTCTCCCTCGTGGACCTTGTAGGCTTTAGACCGCCGACAATGCAACGTGCCTCGTTTGGGTCCTCCGGTAGTTCCTGCCTAGTTAGGTAGGCCAGGAAGGGTTCTGTCCACGGGGCGATGACGGCCATAATCACGTGGGCGGAAGGTGTTATTTCGGTGGCAGAGCCTCCGATTACGTCAGAGTGTTCGGTATCCGGTGTTGTGGCCGGGTCTGGACTGTTGTTGCCGGTCTCTCCTTCCCATACCACGGATGGCTTAAACAGCCTTTCCAAGAAGATATTGGGTGGGACAGGGTCGCGCTTAGCGCCGATGCGGGCTAGGATGTCCACCGCTTGATTGTTTTCTCGGACCACATGGTGGAATTCGAGCCCCTCTAACCGAGCTGACATTTTGAGGACGGCGTTGCGGTAGGCCGCCATTTTTGGATCCTTGGCGTCAAAGTCTCCATTTATCTGAGATATTGCGAGGTTCGAGTCCCCCCGCACCTCCAGGCATTCAATGCCCATGGAGACTGCCATCCGGAGACCGTGTAACAGGGCCTCATATTCTGCCGCATTGTTGGAGTCTGTGTATAGTATTTGGAGTACGTACTGGACTGTATCTCCGGTGGGGGATGTCAGGACGACACCAGCCCCCAGACCCGCCAGCATTTTAGAGCCGTCGAAGTGCATGATTCAATTGGAGTACGCGCCGTATTCTTTAGGGATTTCGGCTTCTGTCCACTCGGCGACAAAATCGTCCAGTACTTGCGACTTAATGGCTCGCCGTGGTTTATATGTTATGTCGAACGGGAGGAGCTCGATAGCCCATTTAGCAATCCGGCCTGTGGCATCACGGTTGTTTATTATGTCATTGAGTGGTACTTCCGAGGCCATTGTAATTGAACACTCTTGAAAGTAGTGTCGTAATTTCCGGGATGCCATGAATACCGCGTATGCTATCTTTTGATAATGTGGGTACCGTGATTTGTATGGAGTGAGGACAGTGCATACATAGTATACCGTCTTTTGAAGTGGGAATTTGTGTCCGTCCATCTCTCGTTCGACGACGAGCACTGCGCTTACAACTTGGTGAGTTGCCGCTATATATAACAGCATTGGTTCGCCGACATTTGGCGCGGCCAAGATTGGGTTGGTGGCCAGGATGGCTTTTATTTCTTCCAATCCGGCCGTGGCCGCATCCGCCCACTCGAAGTGTTCGGTGCGCCGAAGAAGGTGATAAAGGGGTAGTGCCTTTTCTCCTAATCGGGAGATAAAGCGGCTTAAGGCCGCCACGCATCCAGTTAGTTTCTGAATTTGCTTGAGGTCTGTTGGGATAGCCAACTGTGACAGAGCTCGGATTTTAGCCGGATTTGCTTCGATTCCTCTACTGGAGACGATGAAGCCCAGGACCTTTCCGGCGGGCACGCCGAAAACGCATTTTTTTCGGATTGAGCTTGATGTCGTATGTTCGGAGATTGTCGAACGTGAGCCTCAAGTCATCTATTAAGGATTTGATGTGTCTTATTTTAATGACCACATCGTCTATGTATGCCTCCACTGTTTTGCCAATCTGTGTCTCCAAGCATGTCTGAATCATGCGTTGATAGGTTGCACCGGCGTTTTTGAGCCCGAAAGGCATGGTCTTAAAACAGAAGGGGACGTATGGAGTGATAAATGCCGTTGCGGCTTGATCGGACTCCGCCATCTTAATTTGGTGGTATCCGGAGTATGCGTCGAGGAAGCACAATGAGTCGTATCCTGCGGTGGCGTCGATAATTTGATCGCTGCGGGGGAGGGGGAAGGGATCCTTGGGGCAAGCCTTGTTAAGGTCCTTGAAATCGACACATAGGCGCCAGGATTTATCCTTCTTTGGTACCATCACCAGGTTTGCTAGCTAGTCCGGATGTTTTATTTCTCTAATGAATCCGGCCTCTAGTAAATTGGCTAGCTACTCTCCCATGGCTTGTCGCCTAGGTTCAGAGAAACGCCGAAGAGTGTCTGCTTGACCGGCTTGAATCCCTTTAGAATGTTAAGGCTATGCTCGGCCAACCTGCGTGGGATTCCTGGCATGTCTGAAGGATGCCAGGCAAATATGTCCCAATTCTCACGCAGGAACTCCCGTAGTGCGGCGTCTACAGCGGGGTTTAACTGTGCCCCGATGGATGTTGTTTTTGTAGGGTCCGTTGGGTGGACTTGGAATTTGACTATTTCATCTGCTGGTTTAAAAGAGGTCGACTTGGATCTTTTGTCGAGTATCACGTCGTCCCTATCCACTATGGAGCGCAGCGCAGTTAATTCCTCGGCCACGAGGGCTTCGGATAATGCCTCGAGGGCCAGTGCGGCTGTTTTGTTTTCGGCGCGGAGTGCTATGTACGGATCACTAGCTAGAGTGATGATTCCATTGGGCCCGGGCATTTTGAGCTTCATGTACCCGTAATGGGGTATGGCTTGGAAGATCGTGAATGCCTCCCGCCCTACAAGGGCGTGGTATCCGGTACTGAATGGGGCCACTTGGAATGTAATTTCTTCAGACCTATAATTCTCTGGCATGCCGAATACCACATCTAGTGTGATTTTCCCAGCGCATCGTGCCTCCCGACTAGGGATGATTCCTCTGAAGGTCGTGCTGCTTTGCTCAATGCGGTTTCTGTCTATTTCCATTTTTTGAAGAGTCTCCTCATAGATGAGGTTTAATCCGCTGCCGCCGTCCATGAGCACTTTGGTAAGCCGAAAGTCGTCCACAATTGGACTAAGGACCAAGGCGGCTGGTGCTCAGGCTGTTCGGAATTTAGGTTCATCACTGGCATTGAAGGTGATAGCCGTGTCGCTCCATGGATTTATTGCTGCCACATGGCAGGCTTCGGCAAGGCTGCGGAGTGCTCGCTTACGCCTATTATTTGAGGCGAAGGTCTCGAAGACTGTCAATACTGTATTGTTGTTATCCACGGGATGGTGCTCTGCGGTATTTTTAATGAGGAGATCCTCACCGCTCTTGGCCACCTGCTGGAGTACCCAACATGCTCTAAGGTTGTGTGTTGGTATGGTATCCACTGTACTGTGAATTTTGCATGGCCCATTAAGCCATCCCTCCAATACGGTTCCACGCCCTGTAGTGGGCTTTTGCTACTTTGTAATTGAGTCGGGCGACTTACGAGAGTGCACCCTTTTAGTTTGGACTGGGGGTTTTGTCAGAGCCGGATTATCCCAAAATTTTGTTTCGGTTTTCTACGCGCTTTCCATCGCACAGTACTTCCGTACTATGGCTGCCAAGTCAGCGAAGTGTGCTATGTCACGGCGACTTATGGCATTGAGAATTTCCTTGTCCGTGCAATTATTGCAAAAGAATGAAATTGCGTCTTCCTCGCGACAGTCCTTGAGCTTGTTCATTACAAGGAGGAATCTGGCCCAATAGTGATGTACTGTCTCCTGGGGCTCTTGTCTAATGTGGGAAAGATCGTTTATATCTGGGTGGGTGGGTGGATTTAAGTCCGAACCTTGACCCGATCTGAGACCCAGGGGCGGAGGAGTTTTCGATCTTGGAAGTTCGGGCTCCGGGATGTTGCCCAGTAGGTCTGGCTCGCTGCCTGATTCTAGGTTCAGGGTTTGGGCGATGTCCTCCCGTAGACGGGTATCCGGCTCAGAGAGCTCGGGAATCCGGACATAGTTTGTCCTCAAGATAGAGGAAGAATCGCCGCATTGCTCCTCCACCACCGCTATCTGATGGGTGACCGGCGGGGAGTTAATCTCCCTTTGGTCGGGTTTAAGCCCGATCTGATCATAGTCTGTAGCGACTCCCAAAGCGGCGATGCGATCCAAGAGCTCGTTCAAAGAAGAGAGCTCTATTGGATCCAACTGCTCGGCGAGTCCCGAGCTGACGTGGAGGCTGTTTTCGATGACTCGGGAAGTCATCGTCGGCGCAGCGGCCGAACAGGCGGTCATGACAAAACCGCCTAGTCGGAGAGTTTGACCTACAGCCAGGGCTCCCCCAGAGGTGATGTTGTCCTTGACAACAAGGCGAGCCATCCAGCCTTATGATGACGGCACAGTGGAACTCTCAATGAAAGCACCAATGTCGGTGTCAAAACCGGCGGATCTCGGGTAGGGGGTCCCGAACTGTGCGTCTAATGCGGATGGTAACAGGAGGCGGGGGACACAATGTTTACCCAGGTTCGGGCCCTCGTGATGGAGGTAATACCCTACTTCCTACTTGATTGATCTTGATGATATGAGTATTACAAGAGTTGATCTACCACGAGATCGTAGAGGCTAAACCCTAGAAGCGAACCTATGGTATGATTGTTGTTGTCCTACGGACTAAACCCTCCGGTTTATATAGACACCGGAGGGGGCTAGGGTTACACACAGTCAGTTACAGGGGAGGAGATCTACATATCCGTATTGTCAAACTTGCCTTCCACGCCAAGGAGAGTCCCATCCGGACACGGGTCGAAGTCTTCAATCTTGTATCTTCATAGTCCAATAGTCCGGCCAAAGGATATAGTCCGGCTGTCCGAGGACCCCCTAATCCAGGACTCCCTCACAGACCCCTACAATGTGGAGGCGGTCGCCCTCCGCATCGCATTGAGGCTTTCGGTCATCGGGCAAGGCGGATCTGGCAGCGGTGGCTCCACTTCGTCAGCGCCCGGCGCCCGTCGACGCAGCGTCGGCCACATCGCCAGCCCTTCCCGCCCGGCGCACAGCTCCGGCCACTCCGCTCTGCTTCTCCAGGTACGCCGCCCACCATGAGCACCCTCTGCTCCAGAGGTGGTGCCCGGCCACCGCTGGGTCCTCATGCTCGCGGCGGGACCGGCATGCACTCGGACGCCCGAGTAGGATGCACGAGCAGCCCGGTGCGAGCGGCAGCGGGCAAGGGAGAGGGCAGCGGCATCCGAGTAGATGTCCACGCGCCGTTCGCGCGCGAGCACGTCGGTCGATCCTGAGGTAGCGCTCCTCGCTTCTGTCCTCCGCCGCTCGCTCATGGCGGCGGAGACGGATGCGGCGCCTCCGCCGCAAGAATGCCAAGGCGCTTCGACTCACCATCGATTTATCGAAGCGCGAGGCAACAAAGGAGTCGGCGGCGAAGGCGGCCCGCCATGACAAGGAGCAGGACTGTCTGCTCTGTAGGCTGTCGGGCATGAGGTGCAGCTCCGACTCGGATATGACGGACGGCTCCACCTCCAGCTCTGACGACCACGCGCCTCCGCACGCCGACGCCCACACGAAGGAGCAGCACAGCCGCGCCGACAGCCGGAAGGGGCCGGCGAGGAAATGGTGATTTCCTTCGCCCTTCCTCGTCCTGTTTATATTTTATCTATGTTTGTAGTATGGATTTGCACCGTCCGCCGTTGAACTCTGATGAATCTTGTTCCTTTTGTCCGGCTAATCCGATGAATTGCGCTATGATCATGTGTTTTACGTAGCATTGCATGAATTGCATGATTTTGAGGTTTAGAATATGAGGGACGTGAGTGTGGAAGAAGAAATATGAGGCGTGCCCGGTTAGTGCCCGCGGACGCGCCCGGGCGCGTCCGCGGGTGTTTGAGGGGTCGGATTTGCCCAATGCAGCTGTAGATGCTCTAATATCGGGCCTTATGAAAGGGTCTGGTTGGTTTTTCTATGGGCCTACTAGATAAGAAAAGTGACCAGTGCCAGTCACTGATACTAGTAGTGTCTAGTTTGCTACTAGCCGTTCAGACTTGAGAGTTAGCTTATACTTGTATGAAGTGCATTTCTACATATAAATAATAAGTCTAAAAAATATATTTATTTTATTAGCAATATTAATTGGCAACCCATCGGGTGATCCACGGACATAAATTTATATCCATACCCTACCATGACTAAGCGAGTTACCCGTGGGTAAGACCCTTGGGCGAAGTTGGTGACCCATACCCTACCCATTGGGTCGGGTGCCCATGGGTAGGATTGCTGGCTTGAGCCATGACCAAGGGGATAAGGGCATCTTCAATGGCAACCCACAAATTTCATCCCGCATCCGTCCGCAAATAGGGGGACCAGTCCACGGATATGAACGCGGGAGGCTGCCATCCATCCGTAGCCACATACATCCGACCTTCCTCATTTTTTAAAGTCCGAACGATCAAATAGCCGCACACAAAGTCTACACGTTCAAATAGCCGCATGCAATAGTAGTTTAAATTTTAAAATTCAAATATTTAATCCCAACATTATTTTCCCCATGACCGTCAACTAATGCTTAATCAGATCTTTCTTCAATTGGTCATGAGTCGGTCCATGCCGAATTTGTTTATGCATTTGGATAAACTCTTCAAATGTGGCCGGATTCTGAATTGGAAGTTGGTTAGGATCACCCATATTCTCAAACTCTAGAGCTACGACAGCATCATCACCCTCATTCTCGATGATCATGTTGTGCATGATCATACAACATGTCATCACCTCCCACAACGTCTCTGGATCCCATTGTTTAGCAGGTCCACGAACAATTGCAAAACGGTCCTACAAAACTTCAAATGCCCTCTCGGCATCCTTTCTAGCCGCTTCTTGTCTTTGGGCAAAGTAAGCCTTTTTCTGGCCTAGTGGATTAGAGATGGTGGTGACAAAGATAGCCCACGGAGGATAGATACCGTCAACCAGATAGTAGCCCATGTTGTACTCATATCCATTGATAGTATAGTGACAAGGAGGTCATTTTCCTTCAATCGTTGTAGCACATTGATGTCATTGTGAGATCCGGGCATGCCAAAGAAAGCGTGCTAAATCCAAAGATCTTGTGATGCAACTGCTTCAGGAATTATGGTGGGCTTCTTAACATGACCCTCATATTTCCCTTGTAAAGTGTGACGCCCCCGATTCAATCGTACACTAATCATACACGCAAATGTGTATGATCAAGATCAGGGACTCACGGGAAGATATCACAACACAAATCTAGACACAAATTAAAATAATACAAGCTTTATATTACAAGCCAGGGGCCTCGAGGGCTTGAATACAAACGAGTCAGCGGAAGCAACATTATCTGAGTACAGACATAGGTTGAACAATTTGCCTTAAGAAGGCTGGCACAAAAGCATCAACGATCAAAAAGGCAAGGCCTCTTGCCAGGGAGCCTCCTAACTACTCCTGGCCGTCGGCGGCCTCCACGTAGTAGTAAGCACCCTCGTGGTAGCAGTAGTCGTTGTCGAAGGTGGCGTCTGGCTCCTGGGCTCCACCATCTGGTTGCGACGTCTGAGAAGAAAAGAAAAGAAAAGGGGAAAAAGAGGAAGCAAAGCAACCGTGAGTACTCATCCAAAGTACACGCAAGCAAGGATCTACACTACATGTGCATCGGTGTCAATGAAATGGGTAGTATCTGTGGACTGAACTGCAGAATGCCAGAAGATAAGGGGAAAGCCTAGCCTATCGAAGACTAGCATCTTCAAGCAGCTCCAAGCATCTTGAAGCATCAGAAGAGATAAGAGTGGCATATTATAGTATTAGTAGGTCTGTTGTAACATCGCCCAGAGATCACTTCCTCGACTCCCTGCGAGAAAACAATCGCGAAGCCATCATATCCATTACATGCCTCAGCATCCAGTATCCAGTTCTAGTTGTATCGATCGGGATACAACTCCGAGCATCTATTATCGTGGACCCGACTATTCGAATAGATAGAATTCTTCCCTGCAGGGGTGCACCAACTTACCCAACACGCTCGATCAACTCCGGCCGGACACACCATCTGGTCATGACCGGCCTGGCCGATCAACACACCGCAGCCCTACCTAGGCTCGACAGAGAGGTCAGCACACAGTCTAAATCCTAAGCGCGCAGGGGTCTTGGGCCCATCGCCCTTTGCACTCCTGCATGTTGCGTACGTGGCCGGTAAGCAGACCTAGCTACCTCCTTTAACAAGGCAGGTGCTTATGCAGTCCAACCCGGCGCACGCCGCTCAGTCGCTGGGTCTGAAAAGCTTCGGCTGATGCATACGACGGATAGTGCCCATACTTATTCCCGCGTGGTGGTTAGTGTGAAATGGCCAGAGGTCTACTCGGATCAAATATCCAAACTGTTAGTGTCTTGGTAGTGTGTGGTAACGAGCAGAGACACGATCATGTGACCCCATCGCCCCGTCTGACGGACTTGTGGCAAGGGCTAAGGATGCCCGGCCGCACCGCGTGGAAAACTTGCGGGTATCCTCCAGATCAACCTGACTTCACATCACTCGCGGGTACCCCTCAGGGCCGACGCGATGTCATCATGGCTCTGTGGTAAGTCAAAGTAACCGTGTGTCTGAAACAGCAAGGGGAAACCTGAGGAATCACCCTCGATGGATTCCCACTCGATGTAACCATCAAGGTGGACTTGGAGGAATCACCCTCGTTGGTCCACACTTGAGCGGTTGCACGACAGAGTCATTATCGGGAGTGGTCAAGGAGGAATCACCCTCGATGGCCACGACCGAATAGCTACACTACAGGGTTAACATCAGAAGTGTTGATGAGGTACACCCTCGGCACTTGATAGTAACTCTGCAGAGTCGTACAACTAAGGGGGGTGATGTGCGGTGTCGGGGCTTGGACGTCGATCATGTTGATCGAGTCATCGAACATAAAGCGGGGCAACTGGGACAAGATGGGGGTCACTGATGGATCGCCAACCAGCCTATACGAAGAAGTTTAGAATAAGCAGGTAAGGTACGACAGCAGGTACAAAAGCAGGCTATGCATCAGAATAGGAGAACCCAATTACAGTAGCAAAATCTAATGCAAGCATAAGAGAATAGAATGGGCGATATCGGAATGATCAAAGGGGGGGCTTGCCTGGAAGCTGTGCTGCAAACGAAGAAGGGTCGTCGGAGACGTAGTCGATCACAGGGGCAGCATCGATCTCGGGGTCTACCAGCGAGAAGAGGGGGAAGAAACAATAAATATTAAGCAAACAAAGCATCAAAACGCATAACATGGTAATACACGGTGTTAGGGGTGAACTTACGCAGTGCTAGACGTTGCAGACGGAGAGGGAAAACATCCGGAGGGGTTTTTCTGGCATCTGACGTTTTCCACACAGATGAAAGGAGAGGGGACGGTTCCATGTTCAGCATGCTTGGGGCACGTGACAGGTATGAGGAGGGCGTATTCAGATTCGTCTCGTTGTTCTGAGCAACTTTCATATATAAGGTTTTCTGGTCCGAGCTACGGTTTATTTTATATGAATTTCTAAAGTTTAAAGTATTTTTTGGAATTATTCAAATTAACAGAAAATCATTATAACGTCAGCATTGCGTGGGGATGACGTCAGCAGTCAACAGACTCGCTGACCAGGGTCAAACCTGACCTGTGGGTCCAGTGGGACCCACATGTCAGCCTCTGCTAGTCTAACAGTAATTTAAACTAAACTAACAGGCTAATTAGAGGGGTGGGCCCCTGGTGTCAGTGACTAACTAATTACTAATTAATTCACAGATTTTAATTAGCAGATTCATTTATTTTTAAAATGTTTTAAACACGTGGGGCCCACACGTCAGTCTCACTGGGCAGCCCAGTCAGCAGTTGACTGGGTCAACACAGTCAACTGGGCCACTAGGGCCCACTGGTCAGCGACCT
Organism: Aegilops tauschii subsp. strangulata; assembly: GCF_002575655.3. Classification (NCBI taxonomy): domain Eukaryota; kingdom Viridiplantae; phylum Streptophyta; class Magnoliopsida; order Poales; family Poaceae; genus Aegilops; species Aegilops tauschii. Next base: position 408,999,589 of record NC_053040.3, on the reverse strand, counting down.
AGGGGCGGGGCCCACTAAGCCACGTCGGCGTCCGCGCCGGAGAGAGCTCCGGCGACCAAATTCGCTGCGGCGCTTCGCCGGAACGCGTCGGAATCGCACCAGGGGGCACCATTTGGCACAAAGTTAGGTTCTTTCGAACGGGCTCTTGCCCACGCATCAATCTGTGGCGGCGGTTTGACCGGAAACGGCCAGAGACGGTGATGGCCCTTGGATGTTTAGGAGCAGCAGAGTCGCCGAAGATGGAGGAGGATCGCTGGCGGCCGAAGCAAAGGGAACGGCTCGATCCCGGCGTAGCAGAGCTCTCCTGCTCGTGCTCGTGGTTGAGGACGATCTAGTCGAGACCGGCGGAGACGATGGACAGGACGGCGAAGCGATGCGGTGGTTGTGGTCGCGTGGACAACGGAGAACGGTAGCGACCGCGTCGGTCTCCTCTCCAGAATGAAGGAGAGGGAGAGGGGAGAGGTGGATCTGGGGGAGGAGAGGCACAAGTGGGGGTGGGGAGAGAGGATCGAGGCGACGGGGAGGGAGGGGATCCTTATCCCCTCGTCGGCGAGGCGCGAGGCGACGAGCGGGTTCAACGGAGACCACTCGCGCGGGTCGGTCGAACAGGAGAAAGGGGAAGACAACAGGGGAGTGGGCCGGCTAGGGTGGGCCGACGGCCAGCTGGGCCATTTGGCTCAGTGGGGCAGGGGCTTTCTCTCTCTCCCCTCTGCTTTTCCTTTTCTTTTTTCCTTTTTTTCTTTTTCCAGCAGCTTTTGATTTTTCTTTTAGCCACAAAGGACTTTGCAAAAATATGCCACTGGCCAAAACAATTTCAAAGAATTATTGTGCACTGCCACAAAAAGATTGTGAGGCTCTTGAAAAAGTTTGCAATTTTTATAAATTAAAAAGGCATTTAATTTATCGCTTAGGTCACTGTTTTAAGTAGTTTAGGCCACTTAAACATTTTGCAAAAATGTTGGTTCACCACCAATAATAGGTATGGATTATTTGGCACATGATGAACATTTTAGTTTTCCTGCTCGAAGAAATAATTTATTCGACTTATTTTAAATTTGAAAAAGGCTTTGATTTTTGGACAAGTGGCAAGCTGCATAGTAATCACGATGACATGGTCACCATTAGGGGGATATTACTGTTGCGTGATTTTCGGGGTGTTACATAAAGCCTTCGGGAAGTTCTTCCATTTTCAATGCATGTCGTTAAGAGATCCAAGCAAACCTGGCCAACCTCTAGCTTCTGAGATTGACAAGAGCCTTCCCGTGTCTGCCATAGTTGGTTCTCTTATGTAGTGAGGTTTGGACACCTCAAACACTGCAGTTGCAAACCTGACCATGGCATCTCCACATGTGCTCTCAGACATTTGTAGGTACTTGTCCCACGAATCAGCGGCCGTGCCATATGCAAGCATCCGGAGTGCGGCCGTGCACTTCTAGTAACCAGAAAACCCAATCGTTCCCACGACGTCATTCTTTAGGATGAAGTAGTCATCATAGGACCAGACGCCATGGTACAAATGATCGAAGACAGTCTTGCGCATCCGAAAGCGCTGACGAAAATGGTCAGCGAAGAGTGCATCGGCGGCAAAGTAGTGAGCCATCATTGTCAAATGGCTGCGCGCCGTGTTGCGGCACCACTCCCTTGCTTCTTATCGAGGTCAGCTGATGTTTCTACTCCTTTGGCTGGTGCCAAATCAGGTGACTTTGAAGTTGAAGCTTGCCCGCAGAACGCTCGAGCACTCGATGACCCTTGATCGAGCCCTTGAAATTGAGAACACGCTCCTCTGCATGCTCCACGTCTTCAAGGACCGCCTGCATCATCGCCGTCTCATTGAAGTACTCCTCATCCAATGAGCCGTCGGACGACTCAACATACTGCTCGTATATGTACTCCAAATAAGAATCCATTGCTAGAAAGAAGAAGGGAAAACATTTTTAGCTTTGGCAATACATTGAACAGTTGCCGGCCATGGTGAGTATTCGGAGGACAGGGGTTGAACGGCGATGGAGGAGAAGCGAGGTGGAGCCTTGCTGGAGCGCTTGAGGTGACGGAGACGTAGACTTCCGACAGGAGTGTGGCGTGGCGGCCGGGATGGTGGAGCGGCGAAGAAGGCAAAAGAGAAAGAAGGCAGAAGAGAAAATAGGGAGGATGAAGGCACGGATTCGGGAAGGGTTTTGGGTGGACCGGGGGAGTCGTAGTCCTATGTGTCTGGTGTCCGGACTCCTGCTAACCTCCTCATATTTGTCTCGAGTTTACGGAGAAAATGTATCCGAACCGTCTTGCAGATCGATACAGTCTCGCGTTGGTTCGATCAAGACGGATGTGGGTGGTTTGCGGCACCGTATTAAAGATGCCCTACCTGTAGCCGGTGGGACAACATGTTACGTGGGCTGTCGGGGGAGGCAAATTTGACAATTTTGACCTGGAAACGAAATAAATTCACAGAATGAACTGGGTGCGAAACTATTTCACACCCCTAACCCTTTTGTGTAGCGCCCGCCACGCCGGCGCCACACCCTACGGTGCAGCGCCTAGCTCCGGGGCGTTGCACCTCTGTCCACCGTGGCAGCCCATGGGCCCGCACCCAGCAGTGCAACGCCTCCGAGCTAGGCGCTGCACCTGTAATGTGCAGCGCCTAGCCGCTAGGCGCTACACGTGTAATGTGCAGCGCCTAGCGGCTAGGCGCTGCACTGTGACTTATCTACAAACGCGCCAGCCCTCTCCTCCCCCACCCTCCCCATTGGCAGTTACAGAAAAACAGGGCGGCGGCCATCTGCACTCCCCCTCTCAATCCCCTCTCCCAAATCCTTCCGATCCGACGATTTGGTCCGTGCATTTCTTCACCAATCCATCGTAGAAGGTACTCTCCTCCGACCCCCTTCTTTCTATCCATAGAAAATATTATATTTTGAAGATTTGGGGAACCCTTGTTTGAATCTTGCATGTATTAGATTTGGGCAACTTTTGTTTGAATCTTGCATATATTAGATTTGGGGAACCCTTGTTAGATTAGAATGTGGTTTGGATAGATAGGTTGACATGTTATTTATATAGTTTGGATACATGGATTGACATGTTATTTCTATGGAGAAGTTATTTGTATGAAGTAGGCCTAGTTTAGTTTATTTGTACTAAAATTATACTCGTATTGAGAAAAATGCTTTGGATACATATGCTTTGAATCTTGCATGTAGTAGGCCTACTTTAGTTTTTTTGAATTGAAAAGATAATCGTGTTGACAAGAATGCTTTGTTGAAATTGTTAGGATGGTTTGGCTTCTCGATGATCATTGGGACAAACAACACCTGTTGTACGCTATGTCGGTGCAGCAGCGGGTAATACTGAAAGTGGCCGGTGTTATGAATTTCGTATGTTTTTTCAAACACAAATGCCCCATATGTAATGTTATGATTTGTTTGTTTGTAGGAGCTTGCACCTCTGAAGCTTCGGTCTCACGGGATCAGCCTTGGAGGGATGCGCTATGATGAGCGGTACACACCTTATGTTAGGGAGGCAGGACTTCTCCCTTTCATTGAGTTGGTCCGCCGGTCGACGCCACCCAACAATGCTGCAGCACTCACCGCGCTTATTGATCATTGGAGGCCGGAGACACACACTTTCCATCTTCGGACCGGGGAGATGACCGTGACGCTGCAGGATATTGCTATGATCACCGGTCTTCCTATCGATGGCAATCCTTTATGTATGAACACCGATTCTGAAGGGTGGCGCGCGCAGATGCAAGCCCTTATCGGTATGGTTCCTCCGGAGCCTCGGGAGCCAGAAAGGGAACATAAGAAGAAGGAAAGAGTCGCAGCGGGCGCTACTTTCACGTGGATGTCATCGAACTTCGCTCATTGCCCCGATGATGCTAATGAGGACATGGTGAAGACATTTGCTCGTGTCTACATGTGTTACGTGATATCGAGGACAATGTTTGCTGATGGCACAGGCAAGAATGCTCCATGGATGTGGCTGAAGGCGTTGACCGTCTTCGATAGCAAATGGAGTTGGGGTTCAGCGACACTAGCTTACTTGTATCGACAGGTATGAAGTTGTTTCCTTTTCACTTCATTGATACATTATCAATGCGCTCTTGCGGCAAATTTGACCATGTTCTTTTTTATGTGCAGTTGGACGATGCCAGTTGTAGGCACACTGGAGGTATTGGTGGTTGTCTGCTCGCACTTCCCATATGGAGCTGGGAGCGTTTGCCGGTTGGACGACCTAAGACCGTGAAGTACGAGGATTGGGACGATAAAGACGACCCACTACGGCTCCCCACTTGGGCTTACAAGTGGGATGTGTTAAATGAGACGACGGATGATCCCTCGGTAATGTACAAGTTGTACAAGAGCGAGCTGGACGCGATCATGCCTGAGCAGGTGAACCGACCTTGCATAAGTGATTATCATGCTTGTATCTTCACTCGATATCAATTTTGCATTCAATCCCATTTTGCAGGTGGAATGGGAGCCGTATGGAAAAGGAGAGAGTTTTGGTAACCCTATAGAGTTCAGGCTTAATCCGATGTGCATTAGGGATAGGGATCTCTGGCATATGCGGTGCCCACTGATATGCAACTGGGCGGTTGAGCTTCACCTGCCACATCGGGTGTTCCGCCAGTTTGGTTTGTTCCAGCCACACCCGCCAGAGTGGGAGGACACGGACAAGTTGCTACACGCGTAAGATATAATTAACCTTGAGCACTTAGCAGCTTCTCGACGGTTTCGATGATGCTAATATTCTGTTTCTAACTTGCAGGTTGGATAGGAAAAAGCAGCGGAAGATCAAGGATTGGGCCAGCCATCACAGGAAGTATGTCGTGCAGTTCGCTCTTAGTGTGGAGCAAGCAAGGGCTGGAAAACGAGGTAGCCCAGCACCAGTACAACGCATTAGTTAGGAAAGGCAACTCGGTGATCCCTTCAGCTCCAATGATGAACTTTGTGGTTAGCCCTTTTTGCTTTTCCATTCGCACTTTTCACATCTTCGCTTGCCTAACACTTTGATACCGTTTCTGTTCATAGCATGCCCAGATCAAGAAAGCAGCTGACGAGACCGAGACTATTCTGGAAACAACCCCGGCTGGCAAAAGCGATGGGGAAGGTGCACTTTGAGAATTCATTAAGGTTCACATCTCCTTCAAAGTAGCACTTAACATTTGTTGGTACGTTCCATGTCTCATTCACTTGTACATGTTGCAGCGCCAGGGCCAAAAGTTAAGGCGGCTATCAAACCTTTTTGGTTGTCGGATCCGGCCATAGTTGAACTCCATGATACTCCGGCCATTGTGATTGGTCAAAGTATGGGTGAAAGCGGGGAGCCCATGTTTCCTTGACCGTCATGATTGAGAACTCCGACTCCCTCACGGTGCGTGGGTGATTGATGTCCACATTCCTAACGCGGCCGGCGGCATACAAATGTGAGCATGGGAGATGAAGCAACAATGGCCTCCCGCAAGTGCAATCACATTGTGTTAACGACACCTTGAAAGCCCGACCTCCATGTTGCCGGCCATCATTTGTGGTTCCTCCTGGCTCTTTCACTTCGTACTTCCACTCTTCATTGTCATATAATATAGCTTCTTTTGAGTCCGCCTTCCGCGATTGAAATAGCAACCATTCATCAACTTTGGGTGGGAACTTGTACTTGTACTTCCGTGGGTTCTCACCCGCTATCTGTGCATCGGTTTCCATCGAGTACTTTACAAAGTACGCATTCATCTTGTCAAATGTGTATTGAACTATTGCCGTCACGGGTAATCCACGTGCACCTTTGAGCACCCTATTGAAGCATTCGGCCATATTGCTTGTCATTTGACCGTATCTCCGGCCATCTTCATCAAAAGCACGTGCCCACTTGTTCCGGTATTGAATGTGCCTATTGAGAAACTCTTGACCCCCGGGATCAAGTTTTTTGTGTGCGAGCAATTTGTTGTACAAAGTGGCGAAGCGCTTATCGGAGAAAGCGAGACAAAAATCTTGAAGATCATCGGCCAACTCCTTAAGGCCACATGCCCTATAGAAGTTCGAACAAAAGTGCCTCATGCACCAGCGATGGTGCAACGGAGCATGCCCGGGAATGTCAATCTCCACGGCGTTAAGAATTCCTTGATTCCGATCCGATATGACACAAATTTCCCTTTGAGCGGGTAACACCTTCGTCCTCAAAAGATGCAGAAACCACTCCCAATTGTCATTGTTTTCCACCTCAACCAAAGCAAATGCCAATGGCAACACCCGGTTATTGGCATCACTTGCTATCGCAACCAACAAGGTGCCCTGGTATTGTCCGGTCAAGAACGTGCCATCAATTGCGATGACCGGCCTACAATGTTCGAAAGCCCTCACACATTGCTCGAACGCCCAAAAAGGACGGCCAAATACTCTGACTTTCCTTCCTTCATGAACCGTTGTTTGGTGCCCATGAGGCTCGACCACATGAACCATGCTCGGGTTTGTCGCGGCCATGGCTAACAACAACCTAGGGATTCGGTTGTATGCTTCCTCCCATGTACCATACAACATCTTAAATGCGGCTTGCTTCGCCTTCCATGCCTTGCCGTATTTCACCTTGTAATGAAAGATGGCTTTCACAAGGTCAATGACATGTTGGACGCTCATTGTTGGAAGTGTGGATATTGAGTTGGAGAGCCTGTAAGTGATGAACTCGGACGTGAGTTGTTTGTGGTCTTCGGACACAATCTTGCCATCCACCCTTTTGCCTTGGCACATGTGAGTTGGCACACAACTCACTACATGCCAAGTAGGACCTCCTTTCCATGGTCTTGCACGCACAATCCACGGACAACCGCCACGGCGTCTTGCCACTCCTTGTTGGACCTCCTTTCCACGACCTCTACCACCACCACGGCCTCTTGTAAGTCCAAGTTGGACCTCCTTTTCATCTTCACATGCACATGCAACCGTGTAGCGCACATTGACGTCCGAGTGCACCACCTTGTGTGGACGATAATGCGTAACCGAGTAGTTGTCGAGCCACATCTTCAAATCCAACAAGCTGTCGAACTTAGAACCTTTAGCAATCCGGTTCTTGTCGTCTACCAAATCACGGTGAGAGCTTGGCCTAACCCCAAGAGGTACACATTGGCCACCATCTACCACGGCTTCATCCGCGAGACTAACTTCCTTGAACAATGTAGTCCGATGATCCCGACCAAATACCTTCTCGAAAGCTTCGGCCTCCTTCACCGTGAACCCCTCCGCATCAACTTGTTCATCGGGACCATCGTCATCCGAGTCCGATGCATATGCACGGGAAAAAGGGATGGAATGGTCCATTGTCTCTTGCAAATGATATTTGTCGAGATCACCCACATTGTTGTCATGGAGATCAACTTCATTGTCATCGTCCGCATACTCATCATTGTCCTCTTGCAAAGATTCATCTTGGTTGTTTCTATAAGGGCTCAATGTTGGCCTCACTTCTTGGGTCAAAAGAGGTTCAACAATTTCATCTCGCTTCAAGGATGGGGGGCTACTAGCAACCAAAGGGGAGGGGTTCCGGTTCAAGTCCAAATGCAAACTTGAATCAACCTTCTTCGTTGCAAATAACTCAAGAGCCTTGTCTAGTGATTCGGCCACCGTCTCCTTGTATGCAACCCAACGTTGCTCCGAGTTTACACGCATTGTCTTCCAACGGATGTGCATTCCAAAACCAACATTATGCCTTCCCTCCAACTCAATGATATCACTAGGGTCCATCCAATTCAAATCTTTCCTAACTTGTTGCAAGAGCTCCGCATAGCTAGGACTACTATCAAACACTATGTAAAACTCATCCGGGTCCGGTTCTTTATTGCCTTTCAAAAAGGCGTCTTTGTCCCCATGATGAACAAACACACATGTTCTTCCCATCCCTATAAGCAATGAACACAAGGTAACATTGCTTCCATGAGTACTAATCCATGGATTAACACCGAATACAAACCCTAATATATATATGAAACAACAACCCTAACCATAACCCTAACCCTAACCATAACCATAACCCTAACCATAACCCTAGCCCTAAACCTAACCCTAGCACCAACATAAGAACACCCATAAGAATAACCCTAGCATACTAACAAAGCCTAATCATAGAAATTGGCAAACAAACATCTCACATCTCCATGCAAATCTCTAGATCCAAACAAAACTAGGGTTTCCCCAAACTACCAACAAATGAGCAATGGGAGAACTTTACTTCGATAAAAAAAAGGGGATCGGAGATTATTACCTTGAGGGAGGGTTTGACTTCGAAATCCATGGACAAATTCTTCAAATTTGCAAGATTTGGAAGAAGATTTGAGGGGGGGGGGGGAGAGTGGGAGAGGGGGCAAAGCTCGGGGAGAGAGTGAGAGAGTGTGTGGTGGGTGGGGGGGGGGGGGGTTGGGGGAGGGGGCCCAGCCAAGTGGCTGGATAAGTCACAGTGCAGCGCCTAGCGGCTAGGCGCTGCACATTACACGTGTAGCGCCTAGCAGCTAGGCGCTGCACATTACACGTGCGGCGCCTAGCTCGGAGGCGTTGCACTGCTGGGTGCGGGTCCATGGGCTGCCACGGTGGACAGAGGTGCAACGCCCCGGAGCTAGGCGCTGCACTGTAGGGTGTGGCGCCGGCGTGGCGGGCGCTACATAAAAGGGTCAGGGGTGTGAAATAGTTTCGCACCCAGTTTATTCTGTGAATTTATTTCGTTTCTAGGTTAAAATTGTCAAATTTGCCGTCGGGATGCTCAGTCCAGCACAAATCTACGCGCAAAGATCCAACGGCATTTACGCAGTCGACCGAGACTTGATTAATCTGAGGGGAGTAGCCACCTACTCACACAGCCGACTCATCAAGCCAGGATCGTGAGTCCTCTGCCTGCTTCTGTAGTGTGATGTCTTCTCGGGGCGACAGGCTCGGGCTCCACCTGCGGGGTCCGGCACCCCGAGTTCCGCTTCTTTAAATTCTCCCTCCCGGCTTTCTCCTCGCCTCCCACCGCGAGCCAGGCGACACACCCACGAGGCCACAAAGCCAAAGCTGCTCCCAACGCAGACGCAAGCGATACAGAGCGCGCCGTTAGCATGAGCTCGTCGGCGCAGCTCAAGCGGCTGTACCAGCTGGCGGTGAGCAACATCGTGGCCATCGCGGCCGTGCCCTTCGCCGCCTCCGCCCTGCTCAAGGCGGCGGAGCTAGGGCCCGAGGAGCTGCTCGCCCGGCTGCGCGCGCTCCGGCCCGTGCACATGTTCCTGGCCGCCTTCGTCCCGGCCGCGGCGGCCGCCGTCTACCTCAAGCTCCGCCCGCGCGCGGTGTACATGGTGGACTACGCGTGCTTCCGCACCAGCCCCAGCTGCCGCGTCCCGTTCGCCGCGTTCCAGGAGCACGCCCGCGTGTGGCCGGGCTTTGACGAGCGCAGCGTCCGGTTCATGTCGCGCCTGCTGGAGCGCTCCGGGCTCGGGGAGGAGACCTGCCTCCCCTACGCGCAGCACTACATCCCGCCGTCCCGCGACCTCGAGTCCTCCCGCGCCGAGGTCGAGCTCATCGTCTTCTCCGCCATCGACGACCTGCTCGCCAAGACCAAGGTCGCCCCGGAGGACATCGACATCCTCGTCGTCAACTGCAGCCTCTTCGCCCCGACGCCGTCCTTCGCCGACATGATCGTCAACCGCTACAACCTCCGCAAGGACGTCCGCAACGTGCACCTCGCCGGGATGGGCTGCAGCGCGGGGCTCATCTCCGTGGGGCTCGCAAGGAACCTGCTCCAGGTCGCGCCCAGGGGGTCGAACGCGCTGGTGGTGTCCACGGAGACCATCACGCCAAACTACTACATGGGCAAGGAGCGCGCCATGCTCCTGCCCAACTGCCTCTTCCGCATGGGCGGCGCCGCCGTGCTCCTCTCCACCAACGGCGCCAACGCGCGGTTCCGGCTGGCGCGCGTGGTGCGGACGCTGACGGGCGCCCAGGACGGCGCGTACCGCTGCGTGTACCAGGAGGAGGACGACCGGGGCAACGTGGGCATCAACCTGTCCAAGGACCTGATGAGCGTCGCCGGCGAGGCGCTGAAGGCGAACATCACGGCCATGGGGCCCCTGGTGCTCCCGGCGTCGGAGCAGCTGCTGTTCGCGCTGTCCTTCATCGCGCGCAAGGTGGTGAACCGCGGGATCAAGCCGTACATCCCGGACTTCCGCACGGCGTTCGAGCACTTCTGCATCCACGCGGGCGGGCGCGCGGTGATCGACGAGCTGCAGCGCAGCCTGACGCTGTCGGACGAGCAGGTGGAGGCGTCGCGGATGACGCTGCACCGGTTCGGCAACACGTCCAGCAGCTCGCTGTGGTACGAGCTGGCCTACGTGGAGGCCAAGGGGCGCATGCGCAAGGGCGACCGCGTGTGGATGATCGGCTTCGGCTCCGGGTTCAAGTGCAACAGCGCCGCCTGGGAGTGCATCCGCCCGCCGGCGGCGCCCGGCGGCGCCGACGGGCCCTGGGCCGCCTGCGTCCACCGCTACCCCGTCGACATCCCCGACGTGCTCAAGCATTAGCCTAGCCTAACCAACCCAACCCAGCTCGGCGGCTCGTCTCGTGCACATTCGTACACACACGTTGGCTCGTACACAGAAAAGTCCACACACTCCAGTAGCCACCAGTAGGTGGTAGCACTAGCTAAGGGTGACTAGCTAATACTACTACTATCAACGATCGACCCGTGCTCTGTACGTACGTAAAACTATTCATTGCTGCATGCATCCAGTGAGCTCATCTCATCTCTCTCTGCACGTTGCATTGCATTGATGTATGCTTCTCCCTTTTACTTCCCCTGCCCTACGCACCAAACGTTTTAACTGAGAAGAAGACGTGAGATCCCGACGGGCGATGGTAGCTAGGGTTTGTGCATGCGCTGGCGGCCAGAGGCTGCTAGGGTTTGCATTGGAGCACCGATCTCATCGCCGGTTCGCCGCCGTGCTGTGCTCCATCGACAATGCTCGTGCTTGTGCGATGCGGCACGTACGAGGTGGCTTGGTTGCTTCGGTCACTTCCCCTGTCTGTTTACACTCGTTAGTCGTTACGTACTGCACGCTCAATTGGCGTGATGATCAGTAGTACCAGACTGCCAGTATCGTGAACACAAGTCCCTCCGTTTCTGTTTCTGGGATGACTCGATAATGTTCTTGCCATCCCTGCCCCGTCGCCCTACGAGTTAATGAAACGAGAGAGAGAGAGAGCTGGCTCGCGCTCGCCCGCCCGGTGCATCAGTCAGTGCCCTACCTACCTACCCAGCCATGCTCCATCAATTAATTCATCTCTGCGCGCCGCGGTGACGGACGGACAGTCACTCACCGGACGGATCAGACTGCTCGCTCGCTGTCTGAACCCGCCGCTTCGGCGCTTTCCGCCCTGACATGCCACCCCGGTTTAATTCAATCCCTGCACGCGCAGGCGCAGTCCTGCCCCGCCGCTGGCCTGGAGTTATGGCCTGCCACGGCTGCCTGCTCGCTCATCCGGTCCTCCGCATGCATGCATGCATGCATGCGCGATATGCGGCAACGGCAGGAGGAGGCGTACGTGTCGCGTGCGGCCCGTGCGAGCCCAATCAATGCCGGCCAGGGGCGCCGTGCGTATCGGCAAGCCCAACGGTGGCGTGCCATCGGCAGCGCGCGCCGCGCATGCATGCCATATTGCCATCGCCGTCGACAACGGGTGGCATGTCGCCGTCCCCGCTGCGTTCGCAGTCCAGCTCGGCCGTTCGTCTGGCGCGCCGCCTCGCCGGCCCGTCCGCGTCCAGGGCCCCTTTGCGCGCCGGAACGGCATGAATGTGCGGTCGCATTGCCCCAACCGCGGCCACCACAGTCAGTCACCGGAGTAAATGGCCGAAATGTACTGCTCGGTTCGACCAACACGGGGAAACATCGGCACCAACCACCGGTTGCTTTCCTCCGCCTTTTGTGGTTCTCGCAGGAAGAAGGGAGAGCCACAGGCAGCGATCCCCTACCCGAAAGGAGATGTTTCAGTACAGACAGTGTCGCGATCTGGCTCCCGAGGAAAAGAGCAGACACGCCAAACATCGGAAACCCGGAGCTCCTTCGGGCGATCCGGACGCACAGGCTGGCCGTTTTGTATATACTGATCTGAACATATGCATATCTGATAGTCTCTGGCAGCACATGCAGATGAGCCAACTGCTTCTTTGACTGCATATGCGCTCGTCCTCTCTCTTTTTGTCTCATGCCAAATATGCAGATGTAGCAATGGCGATAGATGCATCGCTGCGTGGATATATATGTGCTGTGTGGGGTGGGGATACATCATACATATACAGACAAGATCAGCAAATTTGGCTTCTTAAGAAAGGCTGACGGATAGTATTTATCTGAATATACGCATAGCATATCACCAATACCACGTGTGCAAACACAGACCTCTCAGAAAAGGATGGTGATTCATATTCCACTCGGTACACATTGCTCTGATTCCATAGTTACTAGTATCCTCGTACTTGTTTGTGCGTGGTTGAACTGGCAGCTAAATTGCAGGTTTAACTGACCTGGGTCTAGAATCCAAAATGCACGCGCGTTGTTAAGTGGCACGCCTGCACCGCCATTGGCATGCCGGCACTGGCAAGCTATTCTCTCTACCGAACACTGACCCGTGCTGAGGGTAAGAGGTGTGTGTGTGTGTGTGTGTGTGTGTGTGTGTGTGTGTGTGTGTGTGTGTTTTAGGAAATGCTGCGGGGTGGAGAAGACAATGTTGCTAGCTGAAGAGATACGCGGGCTGGGCCACACTACGCTACTTCTGGGCTCTGCTCACCTGGATCTTGGTCTTGGACCGTGCCATAGCGGTATAGCACCCTCGGATTTATTACCCCTAAAAAAACTCGGATTTTTTTTTCTAGCTTTCCAGAACAAGCTGCATGTGTTAGGCCAACTCCAACGCATGGGAGAAAGTGGACGTCCGTTTTGGCCGTATTGAGTCTGTTTGCGTCGGACATGCGCGTCCGGATGCAGTCGCTTTTGTCCGATTTTGGACTTTTAAATTTCGACCCAAATAAGCATTGCCAAAAAAATTAAAACAATATATATTACATAAACATTCGCAAAGTATTTAGGCCGCACATTCGAACTAAACTTATAATTAAAAAAATAAAGACTATATCCATCATTGCCGTCCTCGTCGTCCATCATGAAGTCGATGTAGGGCAGTGGCGGCCCCTGCGGTGGTTGCCAGGCGGGAGGCGCATGCACCACTTCTGGCCATGGCGGGGACAGTGACTATGTGTCGGCGCCCACCCAACCGGGCGGCACGGACACATACTCCGACGTGTAGGGCACCGTCTTCATCCACGTCCAGGACTGCCTGTCCAAGACCGCGACGGTTGGCTCCTCGAACACCTTCTACATGGCCTCCTCCTTGACATGCAGCTCTGGGACGGCGACGTCGCCGGCGGCCGATGGAGCCATCATCTTGTCGAGGCTGTCCCAATACTAGTAACACTGGCTCCTAGGGTTTACCCAATACTAGCAAATTTAATGGAAGGTTCTAGAACCTTTGGTTTATAGCCTTTCATATGTGAAGGAAACGAAAGAAAAGCAAATAGGGGTAGTTGGCTAATGTAGCCATTTGTCGGAAAGTAAACAAAGACAGTTAGGTGCTTCTCAGCTACTATCCGATAGGAGACCGATGTCGTCTCGTAAATCTTCACTTGTGAAGTGGTCCAGACTCCAGAGTAACGGTCACCCGAAAAAAAAGACTCCAGAGTAACGGAGGGCGTTGGATGCATGATGGATGGTTCACAATACTGCACACCAACTGATCTGGATTTAAACTTAACTCAACTTGCTCCAGCTGTCGGTTGCTCCAGAGAATCCATGCTAGGGTCTTGATACTCGTAAGGGCAGAGACAAGACCAAGGCGGCATGACGTGGTAGCGTCGACAAGCCCGAGCAGAAGGCTATGGATAGCCGTGGCGACACGTGAGGGGGCGGAGTAACGAAGAGACACTGCCATGGCATCGTTGATGATGAGATGTCCTGCTAGAGGAGAAATGAGCAGGAAATGACCAGCGTTAGCCGAAATCATAGACACAAGCGGCGACGATCTGGGGGAAGGCCGAGAGAGAGAGAGAGAGAGAGAGAGGGGATGTGTGTGCGTTCTAGCTTGTGAACCGATGAAGACATTTGTACAAAAATGTAGAAAAAAATGAAAACTTGGAGGGATAGGGAAAAACCAAATGTGGGAGAGGAGACAGGGGCGGACCCAGGATTGGGCCAAGCCCCGGGCCCCAAGCTACTACAGTAGCGCAACAGTGGAGCTACAGTGCCTGATATGCTAAAACGAACAAAGTATTTGATCTTCACGTCCCGGGCCCACCCCCCCGGCCTGGGTCTTGGATCCGCCACTGAGAGGAGGGACAGATAAAGGGCGGACAAATGACATAAGATGGAACTTTAAGCTTTTTTAGATGTATACCGGAGATATATATATATATAACAGGTAGGGCGTTTTGGAGGCCTTTTTTAGGAAAAACAAAAGTCAAACTTTTCAGTTTTTAAAAATTCAGAAAAATATACGTGTATACATGGATGTCATGTCTATATCTATAAAATTTCAGGATGAAATACCTTGAAATGTGAGCTATGAAAAAAATCATGAACTTTGAGAATGAAGAGATGCATGTTTTGAAAAGCCACAAATTGTTTTGGGTTTTTATCATTTATGCCATTAATTGTTTTCTACTACTAATTTTTGCCATAGAAGTTACAACTACTCAAAAATGCCTTCATTTCGTGAGATGCTTGCTAGAAAATTGCAATTAGGCACCTAAAAAGTACCATTGTTCTGTTAAATATTTGCTCAAAATGCCATTAGACATCGTTACTGTCAGGTCAAACCCATTGACAATGTTATATGACCAAGATATTCTTAGACCCACATGTCAGCTCTCTCCATCTCACAACGATAAGTGTGGGGCCCACTTGTCAGCTCTCTCCATCTCACAACGATAAGTGTGGGGCCCACTTGTCAGGAGTATGCAAGCAGATAATTTTAGAGAAAAATAAGAACGATGTTGGGCAAGTGGGACCCACGCTTTATCGTAGTGAAACAGAGACAGAGCTGGCATGTTGGTTCATGGGCATTTTGGTCATATAACATGGTAAACGAGCTTTGAGCCGACAATAATGGTGTCTTTTTTTGAGGATACGCACGAGCATGCGTATCATATATTAGAGAAGGAGAGGGGGTAAAGAACCCCAACCACCAATGTCTTACAAGCGATTACAAGCCGTTACGCAACGGCCCACCGTCCATTACGTGCACTCATACGGCTATCTACCCTACGGCTAGACACCTAGCTAGAGACCCGAGGAAAGGCCCGGTGTCTCCCTTAAACAGCCCTGCCGTCGTCCACGATCGAGGCTCACTTTCTACTCTCGCAAGTACACGGCTAACCGAGGGCGTTGAGTTGTCGAAAACAATCACATTCCGATGCTTCCAAAGCTCCCACATGACTAGAGATGTCAAAGTCCTGATATCCTTTGCCTCCTTGGCCGAGCGCGCCCTCTCATTGCAGGAGTTGCACCAGTCTACCAGCTTGTGATCCACCGTTGGAGCCCACTCCGGTTTTCCTTATGCATCAAGGATTCGATGCCACACTGTCCGGGCCAGAACACATCCAAGCAGCACATGGTTCAGTGTCTCTGCGTCTTAGTTGCAAAAGGGGCAAGTAGCTTGGTGTGGCAGACCACGGCGTGCCAGCCGATCCGAGGTCCAACACCTGTTTCTCCCCGCAAGCCAAGGGAAAAAACGACACTGCTTTGGGGCCTTCGAGCTCCAAGCCATCACCGCATATGTCGCTACTTCCATACCCCAAAACTTGGCCGCATAGGCCGACCTCGCAGAGTAGGAGCCGCTCGCCTCCCATGCCCAAGTTATGGAGTCCTCCACCATAGGCATAAGCTGCACCTCTTCTACCTTCTCCCACAGCCCAAAGACCTCTGCAAGTGAGGTGTGATCAATGTCCAGGTCAATATCCCGAGCCCAAGCGCCATCCTGGGATGCATCGAACATCGTATGGGCTGCACGAATCCTCTTTCGTACCCGCGAGTATAGGCCTGGCGCAATGTCTTGCACTCTTATGCCCTGGATCCACCTATCCTCCCAGAACAGCGTGTTCTTACCATCGCCAACCATAGTTAGTGCCGCGGCCTGGAAGATTTTGTGCGCTTCCTCTGTGATCTTGATGTCAAAGTCAGCCCAAGGCCGGGAGGTGTCCACACGTTGCAGCCAAGGCCAGCGGGCCTGAAGAGCGATGTTTAGCCACGTGAGATCCGGGATGCCAAGCCCACCTGCCCACCTAGGCGTGCACACCAGTTTCCAAGCAACCGCGCATTGCCCTCCATTGGCCTCCTCTTTTCCGCACCATAGAAATCCCCTACAGATCTTCGAGATTGCCTTGAGCGTCTTTTGTGGGATATTGAGTGCCAACATCGCATGTATCGGGATAGCACATAGCACAGACTTGATCAGCATGAGTCGGCTGCTCTTGGGTAGAGTCGCCTCCTTCCAGTGGGGTAGCTTGCTCGCCACCTGGAGAACTAGGTTAGAGGGCTGCGAGGTTGACAGCTTCCAGATGGACAGAGGGAGGCCCAGGTATTTGCATGGAAACGTCCCAATGGAGCAGCCCAACGTTGCCGCAATGAGGTCTTTCTGATCGTCCAAGCACCGGATTGGTACTGCCAGGGTTTTGTTCCGGTTCACTCTGAGGCCCGATGCCTGTCCAAATATGTCAAGAATGGAGAGACAAAGCTGTAGCTCTCGCGCTGCCGGCTTGAGGAAAATCATGACGTCGTCGGCGTAGATGGAAACTCGTTCACGCAATCCCGAGGGTGCAAGTGGGGCGAGAAGCCCTCTTTCTGATGCTAGGAAAGCAGACGATGCAACGGCTCCATCATCAGAATGAACAACATTGGGGACAGTGGTCCTCCTTGCCTGCAACCTCTTCGGATGTCTATCGGCACACCCGGCACCCCATTCACTAAGACCCTTGTGGAGGAAGTAGAGAGCAAGCCCACAATCCAGTCAATCCATCTCGGCCCAAAACCCATGCTGGTTAGAACCTCGATGACAAACGGCCATTGCACTGTGTCGAAAGCTTTCGAGATGCCGAGCTTGACCATGACAGCGGCGTCCTTCCGAGCGTGTAATTTCCTGACCGTGCACTGAACTATCATGAAGTTATCGTGGATCGAGCACCCTCTGATGAAAGCGCTCTCATGGCAGCCAACCAGTTTGGGCAGGTCGTCTGTAAGTCTCACAAAGAGGATCTTGTCGAAGATTTTCGCTGCCCTGTGCACTAGAATGGTCGGTCGATAATCCTTCACCTCTTCTGCACCATCCTTCTTAGGGATTAGATTGACATAAGCCTTGTTGATGGTAGCGAGCCCTCTCATATCACCTCTGTAAAAACTGTCCAAAGCTCGCATGAAATCCTCTTTAATGATATCCCAGCAGTTAGTATAGAATCTTCCGGTAAAACCGTCCGGCCCTGGTGCTTTATCTTTGGGCATAGATTTCAGGATCTTTGCCACCTCTTCCTCCAAGAACGGAAGCTCCAGGTGCGTGAGGTTCAGTCGTGGGAGGCAGCAGATCCATGTTGACGCTTCCTGTGCGCTGCGGCACCGATCCGAGGATTTCCTGGAAGTAACCATCCACCACCTCTACGATTTCATCTTGGGCCGTGAGGTACTGGCCGTTGCATTGCAGGCCCATGATGGTGTTGCAACGCCTCCTGTGGTTGGCGTGCTGCTTGAAGAACTGGGAGCCGACGTCTCCATCTCGAAGCCAAGTCATCCGAGATCAGTGGCGTGCAATGGATCTCTTGAGTGAGCATAAACCCAACAGCTTCTGTTTAAGGATCCTCCTCAGACCAATCTCGTGCGCACAGAGTTGCCTTGTTTCCATCGCCACATCTAAACGAAGAATCAACTCCAAGGCCAGGGCAATTTGCATCTTGACATGTCCTATCCACTTATCGCTCCACCTTTGCAGCGACTTTGCTGTTGCTTTCAACTTGTTATCGAGGACCACGTAGGGGTTTCCCATAGAAGGCACCGAAGCCCAGGAAGCCTCCACAACAGTGCGGAAACCATCCGCCTTCGGCCAAAAATCCTCGAAGCGGAACCTTTTGCCCATCCTAAAATCAGCGTGCATGTCCAACATAAGGGGGCAATGATCCGAAACAGCGGAGCCCAAAGCCGTGAGGAAACTGATGACCCACAAGTATAGGGGATCTATCGTAGTCCTTTCAATAAGTAAGAGTGTCGAACCCAATGAGGAGCAGAAGGAAATGACAAATGGTTTTCAGCAAGGTATTCTCTGCAAGCACTGGAATTATCGGTAACAGATAGTTTTGTGATAAGGTAAATCGTAACGGGTAACAAGTAAATAAAGTAACTAAGAGCATCTCCAGCTGTTCGGCCCCCCAGGGCGCTAAAAAAGAGCGGTATGGGGGCGAACCAGCGCTAGTTCGGCCCCTGGGGGCGACCTAGCTCCCAGTCACGCACCCAGGCGCCGGCCCCAGGACGCGAAAAATTCGAACTTGGTCGTTCCCGCTCACAAAAGACGCCACAAGTCCAGCGATCACAAGTCACAGTTCGGCGATCAGATATAGTCAGGCGTACAGAAAAATAGAGAGGCACAAGTTCGCGTGCGCAACGCATCAGTCGGCGGGGTCGGCCCCAGGCATTGGCGGAGTTGGCGTGCACGGGCTTGGCGGTGTTGGAGCTGCTTCTGCGCTGGGCGGTGTCGGCGCGGCTTCGGTGCTGCTGGGCGTCGTGGTGGCGTCATCACGCGGGCTTGGCGGCGGCGGCGGCGTGGGCGTGGGCGTCGGCGGCGTCGTCGAGGGAAGCTGGTTCAGGATGAGGCCGCGCTCCACCAAGTACCACGCCTTGACTGCATCGTCGGTGCTCTGGAGCATGTCCGCCCCGCCCAGTAGGAAAGCCAGGTCGGTGTTTCTCTTCTTCGCGGCGATGTTGGTCCGGAGTAGGTCGAGCTTGACGGCGCTGCTCGACATCAACGCCGACCACGGCGCCTCGGTCTTCTCTTCACGAAGGACGGCCCGGGCCTGCGCGTCGGCGAGGCAGTGCTCGATGGACTCCTGCACTCAAGCGGTGGCCGCGTCGGCGTGTTTCCCCTTCTTGGCACCTTTGTTGCCGTCCGGCCGCCCTTCCAATGCGCCAGGAGTCGGCGCGTCCGGCTTGTAGGTCTCCTTGGCCTTGTCGAGGGTGCGACGGACTTCCGCCCACTTCTCGCACTTGTCAATGCGCTTGTAAACATGGAGGTACTTGAATTCGGCATCATTGTTGCTCTGCCGGTACAGGGCGAACATGCGCAGCAACTGTGCGGAGGGACAAACAGTTGGCGGGCGTACACGGCGAAGAGAGGCGGGAGACCGGCGTGGCATACCTGATCCTCAACGCTGGCGCCGCTCTCCGGGCGAGCCGCGACCTCCTCGACGACCCCATGCCATTTGTTGCACGCCCCCTAGATACGCCCCCAATGGTTTGCCATCAACTTCGAGCCGCGCTGCATGTAGACGCCTTTGAAGTAGGGGTCGACGAGCTTGCGCTCGTCGAACTCGGCCTTGATGCGCTCCCAGTACGTCTCGATGCTCTGGTTCGTGCCGGTGGTCGGGTTGAGGCAGGCGACTTTCCATGCTTCGGCGAGGCATTCCTCCTCCTTGGACGCCCACTTGATGCGCGGCTCGCCTGACCTGGCCGCCCGCTTCTTCTTCTTACGCCTCTTCGCCGGAACAGTCGCCGGCTCCTCCACCTCCTCCTCCTCCTGCTCCTCCTGCTCCTCCTCGCCGTAGACGTAGCCGACCTCGCCGTCCATGCCACCGCTGAGATCCACTGTCTCGTCTAGGGTGTCGAACCCAGGAGACGCGGCGGCCGTGGCCGAACCTGTGGCGATGATGTTGTTCATGTTGCCCTCGGTCTCGTCGGTGTCGCCGAGGTGCGAGAAGGGCAGCGCGCAACGGCAGAGATGGGGCATCGGGGAGGACGTGTAGGCGGGCGGCGAGTAGTTGTATGGAGGGTACTGCTCGCCGGCGAAGGCGGGCGAGGGCGTGCGCTGGCCGGGTGTCCATGGGGGAAGGTGACGTTTGGGTTGAACCCACCATGCGCGTCCCCGTCGGCGTAGCTCAGCGAGGGCGATCCCCATGGCCGCGGCGATGGAGAGCCGACGCTTTGCTGGCCCCAGGGAGCGTACTGGGCATGGCTGCCGGGTGGATTCATCATCCCCGCGTGAGCCGCCTCGACCTCGGCTTGGTCCGCCGAAGCGGTAGCCGCAGCCGCACGCGCCGCGTTGTCACGGTCCTTCTTGGCGATGGCCCTGTTCCGCCGGTCGGCGGTGACAGCCTCCCGTCGCTGAACTTCCGCCCTCCACTCGGCGTTTGGCATGTCCGGTGGCTTGGATGGCTGCGCCCTGGGCTTCCTCTGCTTCGGCTGAGCGACGGAGGCGGTCGCGGTTGCTGCCGCGCGGGGGACGACGTACTTCTTCGGTGGCATGGCGGCCGGCTGGGAGGCGAGCGGGAGGGAGATTGGCGGGAGGAAAGGAGAAAATGGGAGGGAAGTGGGGGGAAAGCGGGAAGAAACGGCGGGAATAGGCGCTGGACTCGCCGACAGGGCGGACCCACGCGCCCTTTTCGCTTGTGCCGGCGCCCCAGGCGCCCCCCAGGGCGCCGGGTTCAGCCTGGGTCCGCCGGCACCAGTTTCGGCCCGAGCCGGCGAAAAACGGGCTTCTGGGGGGCGACTGGGCCGTTTTTTCGGTGCCGGCGCGGCAAAAACGCCTGGGGAGGGCCTGTTGGGGGCGCGGCTGGAGATGCTCTAAGGTTCAGCAAGTTGGCCCAATCCCTTTTGTAGCAAAGGACAAGCCTGGACAAACTCTTATATAAAGAAAAGCGCTCCCGAGGACACATGGAAATTATCATCAAGTTAGTTTTCATCATGCTGATATGATTCGTGTCTGTTACTTTGATAATTTGGTATGTGGGTGGACCGGTGCTTGGGTGCTGCCCTTCCTTAGACAAGCCTCCCACTTATGAGTAACCCCTCTTGCAAGCATCCGCAACTACGAAAGAAGAATTAAGGTAAACCTAACCATAGCATGAAACATATGGATCCAAATCAGCCCCTTATGAAGCAACCCATAAACTAGGGTTTAAGCTTCTATCACTCTAGCAACCCATCATCTACTTATTACTTCCCAATGCCTTCCCCTAGGCCCAAATAATGGTGAAGTGTCATGTAGTCAATGTTCACATAACACCACTAGAGGAGAGATAACATACATCTCATCAAAATATCGGACGAATTCCAAATTCACATGATTACTTATAACAAGACTTCTCCCATGTCCTCAGGAACAAACGTAACTACTCACAAAGCATATTCATAATCATAATCAAAGGAGTATTAATTATCATAAGGATCTGAACATATGATCTTCCACCGAATAAACCAACTAGCATCAACTAAAAGGAGTAATCAACACTACTAGCAACCCACAGGTACCAATCTGAGGTTTTGGGACCAAGATCGAATACAAGAGATGAACTAGGGTTTGAGAGGAGATGGTGCTAGTGAAGATGTTGATGGAGATTGACCCTCCCCCGATGAGAGGATCGATGGTGATGATGATGGCGATGATTTCTCCCTCCGGGAGGGATGTTTCCTCGGCAGAACAGCTCCGCTGGAGCCCTAGATTGGTCCTGCCCAGGTTCCGCCTCGAGACGGCGGCGCTTCGTCCCGAAAGCTTCCTTATGATTTCTTCCATGGTAAAAGACACGATATAGCAGAAGATGGGCATCGGAGGCCGGACAGGGGCCCACAAGGTCAGGGGGGCGCCCAGGGGGTGGGCCGCGCCCTTCACGCTTGTGGCTGGCTGGTGGCCCCCCTCTGGTGCTTTCTTCGCCGAATATTTTTTATTAATTCCAAAACTGATCTCCATGAAGTTTCAGGACTTTTGGAGTTGTGCAGAATAGGTCTCTAATATTTGCTCCTTTTTCAAGTCCAGAATTCCAGCTGCCGACATTCTCCTTCTTCATGCAAACCTTGTAAAATAAGAGAGAATAGCCATAAGTATTGTGATATAATATGTAATGACAACCCATAATGCAATAAATATTGTCATAAAAGCATGATGCGAAATGTATGTATCAACTCCCCAAGCTTAGATCTCGCT
Source organism: Aegilops tauschii subsp. strangulata (assembly GCF_002575655.3). Taxonomy (NCBI): domain Eukaryota; kingdom Viridiplantae; phylum Streptophyta; class Magnoliopsida; order Poales; family Poaceae; genus Aegilops; species Aegilops tauschii. The sequence goes on along the minus strand of NC_053040.3, from coordinate 408,977,372 downwards.
TGTCCTCAAGCGAAAGCCAATATCTATAAATATGTCCACATGTTTAGAGATAGAGTGTCGATAAAATAAAATACAGACATGAGGGCATCATGATCATCTTTAGAACATCAACATATAGTGCCATATAATTTCTTATGATAAAGTTACAATTCATTCACAAGGTAAAGTATGAATCAGAAACTTCATTGAAAACTAACAAACTATGATCTCAGTCATTGAAGCAATTACAATTTACCATAACATCGGAAAGAGTCAAATATGAGCTTTTCAGCAAGTCCACATACTCAACTATCATTTAATCTTTCACAATTGCTAACACTCACGCGATACTTATGGGTACAAAGTTTCAATCGAACACAGAGAAAGATAGGGGCTTATAGTTTCACCTCCCAACTTCTTACCTCAAGGTTAATGTCAACAATAATACTTTATGAAAACCTACATCCGAGTGGATATATATATCCGGATCTTTCCAATATATAGAGCTTTCCAAAGGAAAAAGTGTAAAAAGGAGAGGTGATGATCACCATGACTCTTGTATAAGGGTAGGAGATAAAAATAAAGGATAGACCCTTCGCAGAGGGAAGCAGAGGTTTTCATGCGCTTTATGGTTGGATGCACAAAATCTTAATGCAAAAGAACATCACTTTATATTGCCACTTGTGATAAGGACCTTTATTATGCAGTCCGTCACTTTTATTTCTTCCATATCACAAGTTCATATAAAGCTTATTTTCTTCACACTGATAAATCATGCATATTTAGAGAGCAATTTTTATTGCTTGCATCGATGACAACTTACTTGAAGGATCTTACTCAATCCATAGGTAGGTATGGTGGACGCTCGTGGCAAAACTGAGTTTAGGGAAGTTTGGAAGCACAAGTAGTCTCTACTTGGTGCAAAGAATTTGGCTAGCATGAGAGGGAAAGGCAAGTTCAACATGTTGGATGATTCAAGACAATATAACTTCTATTCAGATATAAGCAAACATAACTCATTATGTTGTCTTCCTTGTCCAACATCAAATTTTTAGCATGTCATATTTTAATGAGTGATCACAATTACAAAAGATGTCCAAGATAGTATATTTATATGTGAGGCCTCTCTTTCTTTATTACTTCCTATTAATTGCAACAATGACCAAAACTATGTTTGTCAACTCTCAACAACTTTCATTCATCATACCCTTTATATGTGAAGTCATTACTCTCCATAAGATCAATATATGATCTTTTTATTTCTTTCTTTTATTTAGTTCCCTCAAGATCATAGCAAGAAAGCAAAGCCCTTATCTCAAAACTACTCTTTATTATATATCTCATGGACTCGATTACATAGAGGGATCATAAGGAAAAACACAAAACTAGATCATACTAAAAACATTCTACTAGATCAAGATATAACCAAAAGGATCAAACTAAGAAAAACGATAAAGATAAAGATGTGATGGTGATAATATACCGGGGCACTCTGTCACGCCCAAGATGCGACCCTATCCTAAAGGAACTCGAAGGTGCCACCAAGGATAGAAGCGCATCTTGAAGACGCTTTTGCAAGGTGGATATCATTACATCAACATTACATAATCGATGGGGATACATACAAGGCAAACAATTGCCGCAAGAATACATCGATACATCATACATAAGAACAACATCCGACTACGGATGAAACACAAACAGGAACTCAAACAACATCCACCCTGCTAGCCCAGGATGCCGACCTGGAACCTATCCCCTGATCGAAGAAGAAGCAGAAGAAGAACTCCAAAACAAGCAAAATCGCTCTCGCGTCATGATCATCGCAAAACCTGTACCTGCAACTGTTGTTGTAGTAAACTGTGAGCCACGAGGACTCAGCAATCCCATTACCATGGGTATCAAGACTAGCAAAGCTTAATGGGTAAGGAAAGGATAGGTGGTGATGTTGCAGCAGCGACTAAGCATGTATGGTGGCTAACATACGCAAATAAGAGCGAGAAGAGAAGCAACGGAACGGTCGTGAAACTAGCAATGATCAAGAAGTGATCCTGAACTCCTACATACGTCAAACATAACTCAAAAACCGTGTTCACTTCCCGGACTCCGCCGAGAAGAGACCATCACGGCTACACACGCGGTTGATGCGTTTTAAATAAGTCAAGTGTCAAGTTCTCTACAACCGGACATTAACAAATTCCCATCTGCCACATAACCGCGGGCACGGCTCTCGAAAGTTTATACCCTGCAGGGGTGTCCCAACTTAGCCCATTATAAGCTCTCACGGTCAACGAAGGATATTCCTTCTCCCGGGAAGACCCGATCAGTCTCGGAATCCCGGTTTACATGACATTTTGACAATGGTAAAACAAGACTAGCAAAGCCGTCCGAATGTGCCGACAAATCCCGATAGGAGCTGCACATATCTCGTTCTCAGGGCACACCAGATGAGCAATCCGTACAACTAAAACCAGGCCTCAATTTTCCCCGAGGTGGCGCTGCAAAGGGCTCTAGTTTGGACCAACACTCAGAGGAGCACTGGCCTGGGGGGGGGGTAAAATAAAGATGACCCTCGGGAGCGCGACTCCCAAGGGAAAAAGGCTTAGGTAGGCAAATGGTAAAACCAAGGTTGGGCCTTGCTGGAGGAGTTTTATTCAAAGCGAACTGTCAAGGGGTTCCCATAACACCCAACCGCGTAAGGAACGCAAAATCAAGGAACATAACACCGGTATGACGGAAACTAGGGCGGCAAGAGTGGAACAAAACACTAGGCATAAGGCCGAGCCTTCCACCCTTTACCAAGTATATAGATGCATTAATTAAATAAGAGATATTGTGATATCCCAACATAAACATAATCCAACATGGAGCAAACTTCATCTTCACCTGCAACTAACAACGCTATAAGAGGGGTGAGCAAAAAGCGGTAACATAGCCAAACAATGGTTTGCTAGGAAGGGTGACAAAGGTTAGAGGTGGTTTCATGGCAATTTGGGAGGCTTGAAGAGCAAGTGATAGGTAGCGCAGCATAGCGATAGAACGAAGCAACTAGCATAGCGTTGATAGTAATGAGATCCAAGGTTACGGTCATCTTGCCTGAAATCCCGCTAGGAAGAAGAACGAGTCCATGAAGAAGATGAAGCCACGAAGACGAACCAAGCGTAGACGAACGAATCCTCACGATCACAACGAAACGGGAACTATCGAGAAGAAGCACACAACATGGTAAACACACCACACATGAACAAGGCATGATGCTCAATCAAGTATGATGCATGACAAGGCTACATGAGGCTACGCATGGCAAGAGATGATGCATACAAGAGCAACACGTCAAAGCAAGTTTAAATGAGGCCGGAAACAACATATGACAATTCCGGTAAGTCCCCATTTGCAAATTTCGAAATTGGTCCAGATCTGAATAAGCCTTATGTTCAAGTTGTTAAACAGCAAGTTAAGATGCACCAAGATGATCCACACAAGATTCTAGTCAATTTACATATAAAGTTCATTTAATTCGGAGCTACGGCCTAGAAGATATGAGCAAAACAAGTTAAACATGGCATTGATGCAAAATGCATTCAAACATCAAGCAAACACACTCAAAACATGGATGCAACAAGGTAACATGAAACTACATGCAAAACTAAGCAAGTTTCATATAGAGCACACTCAAAACGGAGCAACGGTGCAACACATACACTCCAAACAAGATATATCAACAATCTGTCCAAAACAGCAACTAGGCACCTTGCAAGTATCAAAACAATATGCTACAGCACATCAAAATGCAAACAAATGACATGGACGTGATGTACAAATGAACCTTAACAAAACATCAACACTGAGCTATCTCCAGAAATTAATAGAACATGCTAAAAAGGACATGGCAAGATTGCAAATAATAACAGTTTCACAGACTTGGCAGAAATCACTGGGCATGGCAAAAATAACACCAGGTTGCTAAGTTTAGAGCTATCAAACAGTATGCTACAGGTACAGATCATAGCAAAAAAAGGCATGGCATGAACCTTCTTATTGCATAGAACAAAAGTCCCTTACTGATCACGAGCCAAGAAGGCACAGAAGATATGATGGCACCCATGTAAACATAGCAAGTAATATGAAAGATTCAGACTTGGCAGAAAAACTGAGCATGGCATAAACAGAATTATGAAGGCACCTTTGCGAGCTCAAATCACTCATCACAAAGCATTTCATGCCATGTTAAGGCATCCAATAGTAAGATGGCATAATTATGAAGCTAAGCATGGCAAGAGTAAGTTCATAGGGTGCATGGATCACTAGCAAAACACATGTCAAAACTGAACTTCATGTTAACAGGTTGACAGCAACATTATTTAGCAAGTTTGGAGCAAGATTACAACAAGCTACAACAGTCTATAAATGCAAACAAGAGCATGGATGGATAGAGCATAACATGTATAACACAACATCCTTAGTGAGCATCTCCAGATTATGCATAGAACTCATGGTAGCAGCTAGTTTATATAGCATCACAATTTTACAGCTACAGACTTTGCATGCTTGTGCCAGTCATCACATAGATCACAAAAATACAAGACAATCACCCCTGTAAAGATGGCATGATGTAGTTCAAAACTCATGTAGAGTTCATGCTCATAGGATGCACACACAAAATGCAACGAAAATAACAAATCAGCAAGTTCTGTAAACAGACAACAGTTAACATCTCACTCTTGCAACGATGATTAGGGCATCAATATGAACTCAAACAAGCATGGCACAGTGGAACTAAATGACGAGCATCTCACAATGAACATTTTGATATATCATACACCCAAAACGGAGCTACAGTCATGGAGATATGACGCAATGAACATATGCACAAAATATTGGGAATCTGGGACTTAGAGATGAAAACGACGTCGGGTGAACAGTGGTCAATGGAGGCTCCGGCGAGCTCGGGATGCGGCGGCGAGGCTCCTCCGGGCCGGATCTCGCCAGATCCGGCCGGTGGCGAGCAGGAGAGGCGGCGGGGGTCCGCGGGGTCGCCGGATCCGGGCGGCGGCTCGGGGCCGGCGAAAGAGAGGCGCGGCCGGCGAGCTCCGACGAGCTTCGCGGGGGCCGGCGGCGAGGGAAGGCCGGCGGGTGGCGGGGAGGCGCCGGCGGGGCACGGGCGCGGTCGGCGGCCGGCGAGGGGCGCGCGGGGGTGCACGGCGACGGGGCCGGGCGGCGCGCAGGCGTCGGGGTCGGCGGGCGGCGAAGCGGGGCGCCGGCGCTCCGACGAGGCACGGGGCGCGACGGCGGGCGGACGGGGCTCAGGCGCCCGCGGGAGGCGGCGGCGCGGCGACCCGGGCCGGGAGGGCCGGCGATGGGCCCCGCGGGCCCGCGGGCGGACGACGCGGTGGAGAGAGAGGAGGCGACGTGGCGGCGCGTGAGTGGAGGAGGGAGGCGGCGGCGCTGACGTGGCGGCCCGTGGTTGGTCGAGGCGACGTGTCTGGCGGGCACGTCCGGCGGCGCAGGAGGAGCAGGGCTAGGGTTCATCTGCGCGAAATTTCGGGGAGGGGCACATATATGTAGGTAGAGGGAGCTAGGAGTGTCCAAAAAAGGTGCGGTTTTCGCCCACACGATCGTGATCGAACGGCGGAGAGCATGGAGGAGGTTAGATGGGCTAGGTGGGCTGTGGTGGAGGGATGCTGGGCTGCAAAGAGAGAGGGGTTTCGGGCTACGCGGTTAACGGTTGGGGCATCAAACGACCTCCAAATGGAACGAAATTTGACGGGCGGTCTACCGGTGATATACAAAGGCCACTCGGCAAATCTCGGCCCATTCCGAGAATGTTTTTCTCCCGCTCACGAAACAAGGTCTGAGAGGGGCGACGGGCGCGTGTGGGAGTGTCGGATCTCAGAACGGACAACGGAGAGAACCGGTGGAACCCGAACGGATGCAGGTTTTGAGAAACATGCAGATGATGACATGGCAAAATGCAACACGCAAGCAAATGACAAGGCAACGACGGCGAATTCTGGAAGACACCTGGCGCATCGGATCCGGGGCATCACACACTCCCCCAAGCTTGGCAGTTGCCAAGGGGAGTGCTCATACCCAAGATCTCCTTCTTCGGAGGTGGTGATGATGGAGTTGTTGATGAAGCAGGCTTATCGTCCATCTTCCAAGGCATAGGCTCACCATCATAGAAAGATGAGCGGGTTTCCGGGATCCTCGAATCTGCAGCTAAACTCATCCTCTTGAATCTATATTCATACTCACAGTTTTAGTTTTGCAGGTCATAGATCTGGGCTTGGAGATGCTCAATTTTCTCATGAATCCTGAAGATGGCCTCCTCAATGCTCTTGGGGTCCAGCTTGTGCTTGTTGGTGAACTTCGTGATCATCATGTGGTTGGCGTTGAGTCCACGTTCCTGAAGGAAATATGCCCTAGAGGCAATAATAAATATATTATTTATTTCCTTATTTCATGATAAATGTTTATTATTCATGCTAGAATTGTATTAACCGGAAACTTATTACATGTGTGAATACATAGACAAAACATAAGTGTCCCTAGTATGCCTCTACTTGGCTAGCTCGTTTATCAAAGATGGTTATGTTTCCTAACCATAGACATGTGTTGTCATTTGATGAACGAGATCACATCATTAGGAGAATGATGTGATGGACAAGACCCATTCGTTAGCTTAGCATTATGATCGTTACAGTTTCATTGCTACTGCTTTCTTCATGACTTATACATATGTTCCTCAGACTATGAGATTATGCAACTCTCGAATACCGGAGGAACACTTTGTGTGCTATGAAACGTCACAACGTAAATGGGTGATTATAAAGCTGCTCTACAGGTGTCTCCAAAGGTATTTTTTGGGTTGGCATAGATCGAGATTAGGATTTGTCACTCCATGTTTCGGAGAGGTATCTCTGGCCCCTCTCAGTAATGCCCATCACTATAAGCCTTGCAAGCAATGTGACTAATGAGTTATTTGTGGGTGAAGTATTACAGAACGAGTAAAGAGACTTGCCGGTAACGAGATTGCACTAGGTATGATGATACCAACGATCGAATCTCGGGCAAGTAACATACCGATGACAAAGGGAACAACGTATGTTGTTATGCGGTTTGACCGATAAAGATCTTCGTACAATAGTAGGAGCCAATATGAGCATCCAGGTTCCGCTATTAGTTATTGACCGGAGATGTGTCTCGGTCATGTCTACATAGTTCTCGAACCCGTAGGGTCCGCACGCTTAACGTTCGATGACGATTTGTATTATGAGTTATGTGATTTGATGAACTGAAGTTTGTTCGGAGTCTTGGATGAGATCACTGACATGACGAGGAGTCTCGAAATGGTCGAGACATAAAGATTGATATATTGGAAGGCTATATTCGGACATCGGAATGGTTCCGGAGAAGTTCAGGTATTTTCCGGAGTACGGGGAGGTTACCGGAACCCCCCGGGAGAAGTTATGGGCCTTATGGGCCATAAGAGGGAAGCACACCAGCCCACAAGGGGCTGGTGCGCCCCCATTTGGGCAGGAGGCCGATTAGGACTAGGAGAAGGGGGCCGCCCCCCTTTCCTTCTCATTCCCCCTTCCCCCTTTCATACTCCGTGTGGGAGGTGGAATCCTACTAGGACTAGGGAGTCCTAGTAGGACTCCACACCTTGGCGCCCCCCTAGGGTCGGCTGCCTCTCCCTCTTCCTCCTTTATATACGGGGGCAGGGGGCACCCTAGAACACACAAGATGATCTTTTAGCCGTGTGCGGTGCCCCCCTCCACAGAAACACACCTCGGTCATATCGTCGTAGTGCTTAGGCGAAGCCCTACGCCGGTAACTTCATCATCACCGTCACCATGCCGTCGTGCTGACGAAACTCTCCCTCGGCCTCAACTGGATCAAGAGTTCGAGGGACGTCACCGAGCTGAATGTGTGCAGATCGCGGAGGTGCCGTGTGTTCGGTACTTGGATCGGTTGGATCATGAAGACGTTCGACTACATCAACAGCGTTACTAAACGCTTCTTCTTTTAGTCTACGAGGGTACGTGGACACACTCTCCCTGCTCATTTCTATGCTTCTCCTAGATAGATCTTGCGTGATCGTAGGAAGTTTTTTGAAATACTACGTTCCCCAACAGTGGCATCCGAGCCAGGTCTATGCGTATATGTTATATGCACGAGTAGAACACAAAGAGTTGTGGGCGATAATAGTCATACTGCTTACCAGCATGTCATACTTTGATTAGTCGGTATTGTTGGATGAAGCGGTCCAGACCGACATTACATGACCGCGTTCATGAGACTGGTTCTACCGCCGTGCTTCGCACATGGGTGGCTAGTGGGTGTCTGTTTCTCCAACTTTAGTTGAGTCGAGTGTGACTACGCCCGGTCCTTGTTGAAGGTTAAAACAACATACTTGATGAAAAATCATTGTGGTTTTGATGCATAGGTAAGAATGGTTCTTGTTAAGCCCGTAGCAGCCACGTAAAACTTGCAACAACAAAGTAGAGGACGTCTAACTTGTTTTTGCAGGGCTTGCTGTGATGTGATATGGTCAAGACGTGATGATATATAAATTGTTGTATGATATTGTCGGTGTACAAAAATAGGGGCGCATCTTTGTACCCCTTTACTTGTGCACGGGCAGTCGGAGCCGCGCCCACGGTCACACCAAGCAGAACAGGGGAGGTGAGCCAAGGTAAGACCGAAGCCCAAGATGACTAGAGCAACGCCAAGGCCAAGACCACAAAGAGCAGAGGGATGAAGCAGGTTCCCTCGGGAAGACCCTTGCCGGGGCAGCTCGCCCCACACCAACAGAGCGAGCCACCCTTGAGCCCACGGTCTCCAACATCACGTTAGGCCGGGGCTCGAGAGGCACCTCCGTGGTGGCATGCAGATCTTTGTGAAGACAAGGAACACTCAAGATTAGATGACGATTAGAAGACGACGATCCTCGGCAAGATCCTTGCCGAGGAAGGCCACCATACCTGTTGAGGATATAGACCTTAGAGTCACCCACCAGGAGGGGCCGGGTTACTCATATGGTCGTTGCCAGAAGCCCGGTGCTAAGCTTAAAGACGATGGGCCAGAGATGGGGTTAAGACCCAGATGCGGCTAAGGGCCCGTAGTTGCAATCATTATCATGGTAGAACTTGTAGTGTAAGGCAAGAATAGTTGAGAGTCCGAGCCGGACACTCTTATGAGCCGGCCGGGACTCTGAGGGCTGCTGGGCGTCAGCCTCCCTATATAAAGGGACGACCCGGCGGCGGTTTAGGGACAAGAAAGATCTCCTCGAAAGCCAGGCATAGCAGTTAAGCTCCCTAGTCATCGAAACCCTAATCTATACCACCTCAAACTGGACGTAGGCTTTTACCTTCACCGTAAGGGGCCGAACCAGTATAAACCCTCGTGTTCCTTGTCCCACTTAACCCCTTCAAGCTTCCTAGTAGCGATGGCTCCACGACTAAGTCCTAGCTCGAGGACATCTGCCGTGACAATTCCACGACAGTTGGCGCCCACCGTGGGGCCAGCGCACGGTGGATTTGAGTTCTTGAAGGGCAGCTTCGAAGGGCTCAAGGGATGCGCTGTGGGCCGGATGACCAAGAGTCGTCGCGGCAAGCTCTACATCAACGATGCAAACTGGGGCCCCGACGCCGGCTCAATTGAGTATGGGTACCGGGTCCCCTTCGGCGGAATTCATGTTTTCATTGGCAAGATCGGTGAGCCGGGCCCTGAGCCGGATCTCTGCGCCGATCTCATCGAGACGGCTCAGCGTGCACGACCCGCCCAGGCCCGGCCTGCCGCAAGGCATGCCTTTGTGGGATGCATCCATGGAGGGCTCTCTGACCGATCTGGATCTGGTGATGAGACGGCCGCCGGCTCTAACGGCGAGTCGTCCACCGATGAGTCAAACTCGTTGTATCAACTTCAAGATGGCAGGCTCAACGGTTGTTCCGATGGTAACAGTATTCCGGACCCGTTTGAGCCGCCAAGTCAGGTTGGAGTCTTTATGGCCGGTGCACAGCCTGTTCAGAACCCTGCTGCTGGAGCAGGAAACCCGGTGCCCTCGCCGGCTCAGGTGCTGATGGATCTCATGGACAAGATGACAGCCCTGTTAACCGCCACGGTTGACCCGGCGGATCAAGCTCAGCATGATTCGGAGGTGGCACAGTTAAAGTTGGATCTAGTGAAGGCTAAGGAGAATCTGGCAGCGGAAGGGATCAGGATGGCCGCGGAGCGGGCGGCTCTCGATGCCCAAACCCAGTTGATTCAAGCACAGTCCTTCCGGCTCACGATGGATCAAAACGCGTCCAATGAGGTCCTGAGAAGGAGGCATCAAAAGGCCCAGTCTCGACTCCCTCCGGTTTACGATCCACGCAACCTCTTCAACACGCCAGGTGCAGGGTCTAGTAACCCGCCAGGGGTCATAGTACCCGGGTCTGGGGCCCCTATTTAGCCACAAGTGATGGGGCCTCCCCAGGTGCCCCCTGCCCCGCCTCAGTATGTGCCAATACCACCGGGTCATTATAATAACCCGCTGGAGAACATGGTCGCTGCGGCAGCGCGGCTGGCGGCTCTCCCGGTCGACGGCGACTCTCCGACGGCTATTGAAACCCGCTGGGTCAGGGAACTCCTTCAGACAGCACTGGCGCAGCAAGAGGCGTACTCCTACAGCCGGGACAGGATCCACTCGACCCCTCGTCCAGGCCGGAGCCCGAGTTACAGCAGACACATGGTCTCAGCGACCGGCTCAAGTAACATCCGACGCCATGACCCGCCCCCTGGCCATGGCCCGGCTCATAATGGAGCCTTTCACGCAGCAGACCAAGACAGAGCGCGGCAAGAGGCGGAGCAGGTGCCTCAGTTGACGGCTTACCAGACTCCCCCGGCTTATCCGACGACGTCCGTCGATGTGGGTATCCCTACCAGGACTGGGGGTGTCCCCTGCTTAGTGCCAGCTATCCGCAGTGAACGTCTACCCAAGGACTTCAAAGGCCCTAGGAAGGTGCCCAATTACACGGCTGACTTACAACCCGCAGCCTGGATCGAGAGTTACGAGATGGCCATGGAACTACTGGAGGTCAGTGAAGCGGCAATGGCCAAGTACTTCACCATGATGTTGGATGGGACTGCCTGCACTTGGTTGAAAGGGCTACCGCCGAATTCCATCGGGTCTTGGGCTGAGCTGAAAGCCCGGTTCATCCAAAACTTCAAGGATACCTGTAGGCAGTCTATGTCAATTGTGGATTTGACTAACTGTAAGCAGCAGGAGGGTGAATCCACGACGCATTGGGTTCGCCGGGTCAAGGAGATCATACATTCATCAGATAAGATGGATGCCGGCTCTGTAGTCTTAATGTTGGAACAGAATTGTCGTTTCGTGCCCCTGAAGATGAAACTCGGGCGGCTTAAGCGCGACTGCAAGGATATGGGTACACTAATGGTGGCTCTTGTCAAGTACGCCGATTCTGATGGTACCAAGGATCCCCCTTCAGATGATGAAAGGGCATGGAAGGGAAAGAAGAATGGCAATGGCAAGGGTCCTCAGCATAACCCGGGTAACCAAGGAGGAGGCAAGCGCAAGGCCGATGGCAGCCTAGAGTTTGTAGCCAACGCCAGCTCACAAGGTAATAACTAGCGACGCAAGGGGAGGCCCCCTCCCCGAGGCGGCGGGTCAGGCCCGACGCTGGAGCAACTGTTGAATGAGCCTTGTCCAAGGCATGGCTCTAGAGAGAAGCCAGCGACTCATCTATGGAAGGATTGTGCAATCATGAAAGCCTTTAAGAATTACAATGGCCCAGGCGGCGGCTCAGGCGCCGGCGGCTTTCATGGCCCGGGCGGTGGCTCAAATCTAATCCTCAGAACGGTCAAGGGGGCTTTAATCAACAGTCTGGCCAGGGTCATCAACAGCAGCAGGGGGTTATCAGACCAATCCAAAGCAGCTTAGCAGTGGACAGTATCATGTGTTTACCACTAGTCTGTGCAAGCGAGATCAGAAGCTTCATAAGAGGGCTGTGAATGCTGTTGAGCCGGCGGTTCCACGCTACTTGCGGTGGTCTGAGCAGCCTATAGTGTGGAGCAGGGAGGATCACCCTCCACGGGTGGATAATCTGGGTCACTTGGCCCTGGTGGTGGCTCCTCAAGTGGGAGGATATAAGTTCACTAAGGTGCTCATGGATGGAGGCAGCAACATCAACATCCTCTATTATGAGACATTCCGTCGTATGGGGTTGATTGATAAGAACCTCAGCCAGTCCAACACTATTTTCCACGGCGTGGTACCTGGTAAGTCGGCTTATCCAGTCGGCAAGATTGAGTTGGAAGTGGCCTTTGGAGATGAGAACAACTACAGGGTGGAGAAATTGACCTTTGAGGTGGTCAAGATAAGAAGTCCATACCATGCTATATTTGGACGGCCGGCTTACGCCAAATTCATGGCACGGCCGTGTTATGTGTACTTACAGCTCAAGATGCCGGGTCATAATGGGACCATTACGGTTCACGGCAGCCGGAAAGTGGCTCTGGAGTGTGAGGAAGGCGATGCGGCTTATGCAGAATCTGTTTGCGCTACAGAGGAGTTGAAGTTTTACAAAGACAATGTTGACCCAACAGATATGACCTCTCTGAAAAAGCCGACTACGGAGAATGAGCCGGCAATGAAATTTAAGTTGGCTGATGAAACTAAGCTTGTTGATTTTGTTCCAGGAGATTCATCTCAGCAGTTTAGCATCAGTGCCAATCTGGATCCAAAATAGGAAAGCGCGCTCATCGAGTTCATCCGTGAGAATAGGGACATCTTCGCATGGAAACCTTCTGACATGCCAGGTGTACCTAGAGAACTCGCTGAGCACACTCTCAATGTTGATCCGAAATTTAAGCCGGTCAGGCAGTTCCTTCAGCGGTTTAATGAAGAGAGGCGGAAAGCTATTGGTGAAGAAGTGGCCCGGCTCTTGGTGGCCGGGTTTATTGTTGAAGTCTTTCACCCAGAATGGTTAGCTAACCCGGTGCTCGTACTCAAGAAGAACGACACTTGGCGGATGTGTGTGGACTACACGGACTTAAACAAGGCGTGTCCGGCTGATCCTTTTGCCCTTCCCCGTATTGATCAAATTATTGATGCTACGGCGGGTTGTGCGCGCTTAAGTTTCTTGGACACTTATTCTGGATATCATCAGATTAAAATGGCAGTTAAGGACCAGGAGAAGACGGCGTTCATCACTCCCTTTGGAGCCTTCTGCTATGTGTCTATGCCTTTTGGACTCAAGTGTGCACAGGCGACTTATCAGCGTTGTGTACAGAACTGTCTTCATAACCAGATTGGGCGCAATGTTCATGCTTATGTGGACGATATTGTGGTTAAATCCATAAAGGAGGAAACCCTGATAGATGATTTAAGGGAGACCTTTGATAACCTCCGGGTCTACAAGATGATGCTTAACCCGGCCAAGTGTGTTTTTGGTGTTCCTGCAGGCAAACTCTTGGGTTTTTTGGTTTCTGACAGAGGCATTGAAGCTAACCCGGAGAAGATCAAGGCCATCACCTCCCTGGCTAAGCCGGCGTGTATAAATGACGTTCAGCGCTTGGCGGTTCGCATCGCTGCTTTAAGCCGGTTCATAAGCCGTCTGGGTGAGAAGGCCATGCCATTATATCAGTTGATGAAGAAAACTGATAACTTTGTCTGGAATGATGCAGCCAATACTGCCTTTGAGGAGTTGAAGAAGTAGCTGGCAGAGCCTCCAGTCCTTGCTGCTCCGGTTGATAAGGAGCCCTTATTGTTATATGTGGCGGCGAACACACGAGCCGTCAGTGTGGCTATGTTGGTGGAGCGCAAGGAAGAGGGTAGGGAGCATCCGGTTCAGCGGCCGGTTTATTATGTCAGCGAAGTGCTCATCGAGTCCAAACAGCGGTACCCGCATTGGCAGAAGCTTGTTTCCGGTGTGTTCATGGCGAGCCGGAAACTTAAGCATTATTTCCAGGGTCATCCCATCACTGTGGTCAGTTCTGCCCCTCTTGGTGACATCATTCAAAACAGAGAGGCCACAGGGAGAGTGGCTAAGTGGGCTATAGAGCTGGGACCTCATGGTCTCAAATATGTGCCACGCACTGCTGTTAATCTCAGGCCTTGGTGGATTTCATCAATGATTGGATAGAGTCACAAGTGCCCGAACAAAAGCCGGATAACACATATTGGACTATTCACTTCGATGGGTCCAGGCAGTTGGAGGGCTCGAGGGCTGGAGTTGTATTGGCTTCCCCTAAAGGTGACAAGTTCCATTATGTGCTACAGTTGATGTTTCCTTGCACTAACAATGCGGCTGAGTACGAGGCCTTGCTCCACGGTCTTCGGATGGCTAAGGAGATGAGCCTGAGCCGGGTAAGGTGCTTCGGCGACTCCGACTTGGTGGCTCAACAGGTATCAGGAAAGTGGGACTCTAAGGACCCTCTCATGGCGGCTTATCGCCGCGAAGTTGATGCCATTGCTGGGCACTTTCAGGGCTACCAAGTAGAGCACATTGATCGCAGGAAGAACGAGGCGGCTGATGCTCTAAGCCAGCTCGGCTCTCAGCGAAAGCCGGTGCCGCCTAATACTTTCCTGGATGTCCTGTATAGTCCTTCTGTTAAGCTGCCTACAGAGGAAGACTTGGCTGTCCCTGACCCGGAGGCGCGACTGGTGGCGGCTCTCCACATCATACCGGACTGGACAATGCCCTATTTGGCTTACATGACCCGGGGTGAGTTGCCTGAGGATGAAACTTTGGCCAGACAAATAACCCGGCGGGCTAAGTCAATGATTGTTATCAATGGCGAGTTGCATCACCGCAGTGTTACAGGAGCATTTCAGCGTTGTGTCTCCCCTGAGGAAGGTCAAGAGATCTTGCGTGAGATTCATGAAGCGGATTGTGGCCATCACGCCGGCTCAAAGTCTCTTGTGGCCAAGGCCTTTCGCCATGGTTTTTATTGGCTGACGGCTCATGCTGATGCGGAGGACTTGGTCAGTAAATGTGATGGTTGCCAGAGGTTCTCACGACGGGCTCATGTGCCGGCTCAGGAGCTAAGGATGATCCCAATTACTTGGCCCTTTGCGGTCTGGGGGCTTGATATGGTTGGGCCTTTCAAACGATCCAAGGACAAGAAGACCCACCTTTTGGTGGCAGTTGACAAATTCACAAAGTGGGTGGAAGCTGAGCCAGTTAGCAAGTGCGATGCAGCCACAGCGGTTCAATTTATGAAAAAGGTGATTTTCCGCTTTGGCTTTCCGCACATCATTATAACTGACAATGGCACCAATCTATCCAAAGGTGCCATGGAAGAGTTTTGTCAACGAGAGCATATCCGACTTGATGTCTCCTCAGTTGCTCATCCTCAATCTAATGGTCAAGCTGAGAGAGCTAATCAGGAGATTCTGAAGGGCATCAAGCCCCGGCTTTTGGTCCCTTTGCAACGGACGCCGGGTTGTGGGGTGGAGGAGTTGCCCTCCGTGTTATGGAGCATCAACACTACTCCTAACAGGTCTACAGGTTTCACGCCTTTCTTCATGGTTTATGGGGCAGAAGCAGTCCTCCCCAGTGACATCCATCATGACTCACCTCGAGTGGCGGCTTATGTTGAGACGGACAATGAACAGGCGCGCCAAGATGCTCTTGACTTGTTGGACGAACAGCGTGATGTGGCAGTAGCTCGCTCAGCGATTTACCAACAAGACCTGCGCCGTTATCATAGTCGCCGGGTTAAATCCCGGGTCTTCCAGGAAGGTGATCTCGTGCTCCGGCTCGTCCAAGATCAAACAGATGCGCACAAGCTATCCCCGCCTTGGGAAGGGCCCTTTGTGGTCAGCAAGAATTTGCACAACGGGTCATATTACCTCATTGACATTCGGGAGCATAAAGATTCACGTAAGTCGGAGGAAGAGACCCGACGGCCGTGGAACATAGCTCAGCTTCGGCCTTACTACACTTGAGCCACCGGCTCTCGTGATGTACATATTTCTCTCAGCCATGTATATATTATGATAAGCAATAAAGCAGGACCTCTGTCCTTTTTCTCCTCCAAATATGCACGTGTTGTTTTCATTGCAAGATTACATGATGACTTGAAGGAGGATCCGGCTTATGATCGTATTCGAATCTAGCCATAAGCAATAAGGTCACTTGGGGGCTTCCTGTTCAAACATGGGTCGTATTCGAACCAAAGAGAACATAGCTGTCGATACCCATTTGATTGGCAAAGTGCCGAGCTCATTGGGGAGTTTTCTTTGATCATATTTGAATCTTAGTTTAACCCCTTTGAGAACCGACGTGGATCGTATTCGAATCAGCGTCGTTAAACAATTCTTAAAATCACTTGGGAGCTTCCTGTTCAAACATGGGTCGTATTCGAACCAAAGAGAACATAGCTGTCGGTACCCTCTTGATTGGCATCGCCACACCCACTGGGGGCTATATGATCGTATTCGAATCTTAGCATAACCCCTTTGGGCCGGGTGTCTGGTCGTATTCGAACCGGAAGCCCCTAAGTTCTTCTACTTTATAGTCAGTTTTGTCTGATTATTTCAACGTGTGTACGCCGGGTCTCACTTTGCCGGCTTAACTTTAGTCTACAGTATTAGCTGAACACAATGGGTGTTATTAAGACAGGTAAACCGGACTTGAGGTACCAACCTTACCACCCGGGTTATTTAAGCCAGAAGTATGCTTGCAGGCCGCTAAATATGTTATTACGGCTGTATTAAGGATATAATTGAAGACCAGTCCTTTTTGATTCATATTCCGGGTTACATATCTAAAACTTATGATTCTCAGGGCGGTAAGCCGCCTCAAGACTTGTGAGTTGTCTTTCTCTGCAGGATAGTTAAAGGCAACTATTTTGAGATTAAGGAAAACAAATGATTGATTACGACTCGGAGAAACATAAAAGAGACAACTTCAACAGACTTCAGCATTCAAGGCGTGCATGATGGCACGGCAAAGATAAAGTATTGGTCCTACTCTATTACAAGACTCATTGAGTCCAAAAGGGTGAGGCATTGTTTGATAAGCCGCCAGCCGAGTTATGACGCTTGCTGGGTTGAAATCTCCGGCTCATTTCTCTCTTCTCCTCCGGCTGATCCCAAGACCTGGAAGGTTGATGACTTCCAGTCGATGCCGCTGAGAGCTTCAAATTGGGCTTCCTCGTCAATTAACCCGGCCGGGTCAATCTCCGGGGCGAAGGTGTGCTGACGAGCCGGCGGGATCAAGTTGAGGGCTTCATAGCACGGAGTAGGGATCCTCTGATTTTCTGCATCGTAGCCCGGCTGATACTTAGACAGATCTGTATCATTGCCAATCAGCGTGGCCACCGGGCGTACGGCCTTCACGCAAGCTGCGAAATCCTTCTGATCGAAGGCGGTGCCGTCTTCCTTCAGGCTTGGATAGCCAAGGGCGATGTCCGCCGGGTCTAACTCTGGCAGGAATGCCTTGGCCCGGCTCAGCGCAGCGATCGCTCCGGCTCTGGCAGAGGCCCGTCGCAGCTCTTGGATCCGTTGAGGCAGAACGGCGAGCCGGCGAAGGACTTCCGCCAGGTGAGTCGGCACCTCGTTGGAGAGGGCCACCACAGCCAAGGCACGTTGTGACCCGGTGTAGAGTTGCTCCACCAGGGTGTATACGGCCTTCAGCTTGGTCACCACACTCTGATTCAGGTTGGCACTTCTGGGACCTGTTTAACAGAGTCAGATAAGCCGCCGACAAGGATGAATTATGAGATATAAAATTCTAAACTTGATGAAAGCCGGTGAGGCGACTTACCAAAGATTGCGGCCACCATCTGGGACACTTGGCGCTTTAGGCCGGAGAGCTCGGCGGTTTTCTCGGAGAGAGCCTTCTCCGCCTGTTCCGCCCGGTTCACCAATGCGGCCTTTTCTTCGGCCCACGCCTTCCGCTCAACGTCAAACTCCGTCTTCAGCTTCTCTTGCACGGCGATGCTGGACACAAACTTGGCATTTGCCTTCCGGGTCTCCATCTCTTGCATCTTCAGCCGGTTCTTGAGATCAGCGAGGTCAGACTCAAGCTTCTTGCCAGCAGCCTGTATAAATTTCCGGGTTATGGCATGAACAGTTACTATACAAATTTAAAGTCCCAAGCGTTTTCCAAGCAAAGACACTTGGCACTTGGGGGCTAATGCATATTGAATGTTTCTATCTACACATTGCCGGTTCAATGGAGTAAGCCGGAATCTAAGTCTACAACATACTCAATCATAAGTCGTCGACTTGGGGGCTAGCATGGTAAAGGTAACTAAGCAGTAAGTAAGAGGACAGAAGAATAATACCTCAGCTTTCTGCTGGATCTGGTTCACCATGGCAATCTCTGCGTCCCGGCTCTTGTGTACTTGGCTGACGAAGCCAGAGACAATCTCTCCAATGTTCAAGTTGGAGTAGTCAGTGAGGTCCAGGTTAACCCGGCGGGACTCTAGCAGCTCCCCTTTGGCGGAGCACTTGGCCAGCGCGGTAGGTCTCCCCGGCTCAACAAACTCCGTCCGGGTAATTACCACGTCCGGGTCATCTGCTGGTTGAGCCGAGCTGGAGGCCTCCGGGTTAACAGAAGCTTCTGCAGTTGCCTTGGTGGTTGGGGCAGCGGCCTCAGGTGCAGAGGCGGCTGGCGGCTCTTGAGCGGCTACCTCTGGCTCAGGCAAGTCCGGCTCATCGACCGGCTTGGACTTCTTCGCCCTCTTGGTGATCTTGGCCTGGGCACTGAAAGGACAGAAAGGTTAAGAACAATAGGGTAAGTGAAGACAAAGTACAACATGAGATGGTTATCATTACCCGGGCACGGTCTTGAAGGCCGGCAGGCTTGACTGCATAGAGTCGCCAGAAGAGGGGGAAGTTTCCTGATAATTTGAGTCAGAAGAGTTGAGCGGTTGACGTATAACACCTGCCAAAGGATGAAAAGGGTACAATTTTGAGATCACCTCGGTCCGGCGTTTCCTCGATGCGTCAGGTAACCCGGAGGAGAGGTCGGTGCTTTTGTCGGTCCGGGTGTGCCGCCGGCTCTCATGCACCTGTCGCTTCAAAATAAATTGAGGGTCTTGATAAGCTAAAGGATGTGAAAAGCTTACTTTCCGGGTTACCCTTCGGATTTTCAACCTGGGCAAGGGCTCCGAGTCGGAGGAAAATGTCGTTACCTCTTCAACCACCGGGTTACTTGCTCCGGTGTCGTCCTATTGATGAACAAGCATTGATAAGGCGGACAGAAATAAACAACAAAGTACAACAAGGACTTACGGGCTCAGGGGTTACCTCTGACTCGGAGCTGTCGCTTACTTGCATCAGATCTGAAGCAGTAGGCCTGTTTCCTTTCTTACGAGGGGCAGCTTTCTTGGCGGCTTTCTTCGCCTTTCTGGCCTTCTTGGCCGCCTCATGGTCATATTTGACCCGCCAGAACTTATCATCAGCCTGAAAAATACAATGATGATTTCTTAAAACGATTCAGATGACAGTTATATACAGATAAGAGGTTTAGATCAGCGGCTTAGCGCTGGGGCTGGGTTGGTCTTGCAGAAGGGGGCTAACCCGGTCCTTCCACAGTCTGCCAGGCTCTCGTTCAAGAGAGCCTTGGTCATCTCCTCTGCAACGTCTTCAGGAAGATCATTGCGGCTGTGTCTCTGGGGGTCATCCTTCCGGCCCGTGTACTCGCACATTAAGCCGGGGCGGCGGCTCAATGGGATCACCCGCCACGAGATCCAAACCCGGACCAGATCGATTCCGTTCAGACCATTGCCCAGGAGAGCCTTGATCTTGTTGATGGTGGGGAGCAGAGGTTGGCGCTCCGCTTGAGTCAGCTTGTCTAACAGTTGGTGAGTCGGCTCCAGACGCGAGGGGCGAAAGCCGGGCAACGGACTCTCATCAGCCGGCGACGTGTCTTGGCGGTAAAACCACGTCAGATTCCAATCCTTGGGGTGGCTGGGCGGCTCTGCGTAAGGGAAAAGGCAGTCCCTCCGCCGCTGGATGGAGATGCCGCCTAGCTCCAGACTTGGCCCGTTGGCACACTCGTTCTGGCGGTTTAAATAGAAAAGCTCTCTGAAGAGCAGCAGACTGGGTTCTTCTCCAAGGTAAACCTCGCAGAACACTTGGAAGTTGCAGATATTGGACACTGAGTTGGGTCCTATGTCCTGAGGCCGCAGATCAAAGAAATTCAGAATGTCTCTGAAAAACTTTGAGCCGGGCGGTGCGAAGCCCCGGCTCATATGATCCGCAAAAATCACTACCTCCCCGTCCTTTGGCTGTGGTCTCTCTTCTGATGGGTCAGGGGCACGGTAGGGCATGACGTCCTTCTTGGGAAGATAGCCGGATTTGACAAAATCTGCTAAGGTTTCATTGGTGACATTGGACTTCATTCAGTTGCAAGTGATGGAGGCTTTAGGAGCTTTGGGAGGCATGGTGACTGTTGGAAACCTATGATACAGGGAAAAATATCCGGTTTAATAATGAGCCGGAGGAGACTTACAAAGTTAAGGTTTAAGGTGGCGGCTTATGGAGGGGACTAATGATATAGGTCTAAGTACATCGGGTTATCTAAGCCGCTGGTGTGCTTGAGGGTAATTCAAATTGTCTACAGCCTTGTTATAAGTGAGCCAGAAAGTTTTACGGCGCGTGGCTTCCCGTAAGTCGGAAGGTTCTACGGCGCGTGGTTTCTTTAAGCCGGAAATGTAAACCGCCATGATTCAATGAGGGCAGTTTTTTACTAAGTATGGTGAAAACAGGTTTCACACATTGCGCTAAATATTTTGGATCAAAATGGTCAGGCAAAAGAAAAATTTCTAGACCTAAAAAGCAGACGCAGGGGAGTTCTTGAGCATTGAACAAGGCCTTATGCAGTAAAAGGAGGTCTACTTACATAAGAAATGGGTGTTAACACAGCTACCGCAGTAGTTCTACACAGAGCTAAGGTCAAAAGAGGGCAGTAAAAATCAAAACTACCGGGGCTCGTAGGTGACAGCGAAGAACACGAGGAACACGGATGAACCCTACGGCAGATCTGTTCTACAGGGCAAGCAGGACTTACAGGGGCTGGAGAGTCGCGGAGGTCGTCGCGTTTCTCTGGTCAGATCAGGGTGATGCAGCGGCCTGAGTTGGTGACGGCAAGAAGACTCGCGGCGGCGGCAGCAGCAGAACTCGAGCGGGGGAGCAGTGGCGCGAGGAAGAAGATGAAGAAGAGAGGAGTGGCTGAAGGCCCGTCGGGCCGGCCTATTTATAAGGGCGAGCTCATAAGTGGGCGTGAGAAACGAGGAGACCACGACGTGGTTATCTCCCCACGAAATGCCTCGATTCTCGGGATGGCAGTAAAGATAAGATCCGTTGCGGATCTGGTGGAGTAAAAAACGGGCGTAATGGAAGATGACGTCACGGCGGATTACCCGGAGTCTAGAGAATGACGTCACGCCGGGTTATGGCCTTCACATAATGGTAAGCCGGAGATTTTCCGTCGAACAGGTTGAAGATTGACATGAGCCAGCTCAAATCAATCTGGGGCCTAATGTTGAGGATAGAGACCTTAGAGTCACCCGCCAGGAGGGGCCGGGTTACTCATATGGTCGTTGCCTGGTGCTAAGCTTAAAGACGATGGGCCAAAGATGGGCTTAAGACCAGGATGCGGCTAAGGGCGCGTAGTTGCAATCATTATCATGGTAGAACTTGTAGTGTAAGGCAAGAATAGTTGAGAGTCCGAGCCGGACACTCTTATGAGCCGGCCGGGACTCTGAGGGCTGCTGGGCGTCAGCCTCCCTATATAAAGGGACGACCCGGTGGCGGTTTAGGGACAAGAAAGATCTCCTCGAAAGCCAGGCATAGCAGTTAAGCTCCCTGGTCATCGAAACCCTAATCAATACCACCTCAAACTGGACGTAGGCTTTTACCTTCATCGTAAGGGGCCGAACCAGTATAAACCCTCGTGTTCCTTGTCCCACTTAACCCCTTCAAGCTTCCTAGTAGCGATGGCTCCACGACTAAGTCCTAGCTCGAGGACATCTGCCGTGACAATTCCACGACAATACCCCTGGCAAGGTCCTTGCCGGGGACGACAGCGCGCCACGGCAAGACCCTTGCTGGGCCACCGGCAAGGCCCTCGCCAAAGACGACAGCAGGGCCACTGCCAGGCCCGCACCAACCAAGTCTCCACCGCCATTCGCATGCAGCTGCCAGCCCAAACCAGCTGGGTGGGCACCTGCGTGGAGACATGCGGTTCCCAGACCAACTCACCAGGCGCCTGCGTGGCGGCATGCAGATCTTCGTGAAGGCCCTACCACCGCGCCACCTCAGCTGCCTGCCTACCTACATGGCGCCGCACGCATCGTTGGCCAGGGCGCGTGTCGAAGCGAGGAGGAGCGGCGACGGACGGGACGAGCCTCGCCCCCGTCCCCGATAAAGCTAGGGGACACCTCAGCAACACATTAAATGCGTCTTGTCCTGTAATATGAGCGATAAGCTCGTAGCACTGTACGCCTTTCCACTGTGGCAGACCCTTTCGACTATAAAAGGAGGCCCATGGCATACTGGAGAAGGATTCGGCTCTTTCGAACCACGCACTCACCACAGCTAGTTCAAGAGCTCAAGAACTCTCTGAAATACACCCACCAAAGCAGGACTAGGCTTTTACGCATCCTCGCGGCCCGAACCTGGGTAAACGATCCTTGGGCTGACTACTGATCCTGCTGTTCTTGCAACCTCGCGCCCCGGCAACCGTAGTAGGGATTCTTGTGATCCCATAGGTGTCATTTTCCCCGACATCTTTGGCACGCCAGGTAGGGGGCGCAATTGTGAGAATCTGGTCTAGTAGTTAGCCTAGCAGTTCTTCGTCGCCATGGCTCCCGAGAAGGAGATGACCAGGAGAAAAGAGCGCCGCCTGCGAACGCGAAGGACGCCAGCGCGGCGACAGAAAAGCTAAGTCATTCAGAGCCTTGAGTTATTTCCTCTTATACATAAGGTTATCGTCCTCGGAGATCTTGCCTATGTATGGAAAACCTGCACGCGAAGGGGCCTTTCCGCGATTGGCAACGCCCTTGTTCTGTTTCGAGTCCGCTCAATAGCTCAAAGCGGCCGCGTCGAGAGTGGCAGGGTAGCCTTCCGCACCTGGCAATGCTCCCGACTCTGACTCGAGTCAAGCTCGATAGTTCGGGCGGCTGCGCTAAGGGCGGTAAGGTGGTTCGCCCTGCAGCAAGCACACCCGGCAGGCCAATGGGGATCCGTCCCCAAGACGCCGCCCTGGGTTTATGCGCTGGCAAACCTACCCAGTTAACGTAGGGTGGACATACGAAGGAAAATTGAACAGGAAAATAACATGCATGATACTAAAAGTACTGCAGAGTTATATTACATCAAATTGTTGCTGCGGTTCTAACTAGAGATAGCAATTGTCTTGGTTGTGAACCTGCAGCGGTGATAAGAAACGGGATGCCTAATCCCGGCGCTGGCCCTCCACCCTCTGAATTTCGCCGACTCGGCTGATGATGGGCTTGATGCGCTCCCTGAGCGGCGCGAGGTCAGTACCCTCCGGCAAGCTCTCCAGCGCGGTGTCGAAGTCGAGGTTGGGGTACCAGTGCGCCACCTT
Source organism: Aegilops tauschii subsp. strangulata (assembly GCF_002575655.3). Classification (NCBI taxonomy): domain Eukaryota; kingdom Viridiplantae; phylum Streptophyta; class Magnoliopsida; order Poales; family Poaceae; genus Aegilops; species Aegilops tauschii. The sequence goes on along the minus strand of NC_053040.3, from coordinate 408,953,817 downwards.
GGTGAGAACCTTGGTCATGGCACCCTGGCAGAGCCTCCGGGACTCGTCGGCCAGTGAGGCCGCCCGGTTGACGTGAAGCCGCTCCAAAGCGCCGACGACCTTCTCAAAGAACATGGTCAGGCTGCAATTGGCGCTCACGCTCCGCTCCGGGGCATACCTCACGTCCGGCATCCTCATGGTGGCCAGCTGCGCGGCGGCCTTGTTGGCAACGGTGGCAAGGCGGTCGAGCCAACTGTTCTCGCCCTCCACGTGATCCATGAAGTTGAGGGCCTCGTTATTCCGCAACTGCTTCTCGGTCTCCAGCTCCTTGGCCAGGATCCCCTCCCGGGTTTTGGCCTCCGCGAGCATCCCCTCGAGGCCCTCCAGCTTCAGCATGAGGTCCTTGACGGACTTGTTGGCCTCGGAGAGCTCCCCGGCCCTGCTGACGACCGCGCCCTGCGCCTTCGTCAGGGCGCTGTTGAGCGTGTCCTTTTCCTGGGACAGCTTCAGGGCCCGCTTCTTCAGCCCGTCCCGCTCCGCCTCCAGCTCCTTCACCTTGTCGGCGTGACCTGGGTCTAGGCATCGAGCGCCTCTTTGTGCCTCTGCTCCAGCTCACTGGTCCGCTGCAAGACAAGCTTCTCCACCTCTTCATCCTTGCCGCGGAGCGTGGCGGCAAGCTTCTCCTCGCGCGCAGCGAGGTCCTCCTCCTGGGAGTTCAGTGCGGCCTGGTGCTGAGTCCGGGCAGCCTCAGCTGCCGCGGCCAAGCCCTCCGCCATCTCCTGGTCCTTCTCGATGTCGGCCAGCTTCATGGCGAGCTCCACGTCGCGCTTGGCCAGCTCGCCTTGGGCAGCCTTCAGCTCCTTGTGAGCCTCGCGGAACCAGTCCTCCGTCTTGGCAACGCACTTCTGGAGGTCCGCCTCCGCCCTCTCCACCATCGCAGTCCTGGACTTAGCCTTGTCTAGGCGGGCGCGGTGGAGCGCCTGGAGCTTCCGGAAGCTGGCGCCCATGGCGTGGAGGAGCCGCTCTTCCTGCGAGCTGTCGCCACCAACGCTCGGCTCGTCGACGACCACAAGCCCGGCGGCGGCAAGCACTTCATCGTCGAACACCTCTCCCTCGACGGGCGTCCTGGTGCTCGACGCGCCTGGAAGGTGGACGAACAAGTCGTCGCTCATCCTCAGGTACTTGCCAGAGCCGGAAGCAGCAGAGGAGGAAGGCTGGTCATCAGCCACCTCCTCCTCCTCCTCGGTAGCGGCCTTGCCGGCCTTCCCGGCAGGCCCCGTGCCGGTCTCCTCAGGGTGGCCTTGCCGGCCTCCCCGGCAGGCCCCTTGGCAGTCTCCTTGGCGGCGATCTTCTCGGCGTCCGCCTCGGCGGCCTTGGCGACGTACTCGATGACGGCGTCCACGTCCTCTGGGTTCACCGCGGAGGGATCTGGACACCAGAGAAGGGGGTGAGGCAAGGCCAAGACCAAGGTCCAGAAAGGAAAAGGAACAGGGACGAAAAGCGAGTGACTTACCAGTGCCAGTCCCAGGCTGGGAAAAAGAGGTCCCCTCCCCGCCAACATTTGGCGTCGAGGCAAAGCCGCCGGCGCCCAAGTTCTCCTTCTCCTCCTCCATGTGCGTGGGCTCGGTGCTTGGCGCCCTTGCCGGGGACGCCCCTCGGGGCGGCGTGGTCGATGGGGGCGGCGTGTGGCTCCTCCTGCTGCTGCTCTCCTCCTGCGTACCTGGCAAGGTCAGCACCAAAGTGTCATGCCCCTGACACATGTCGACAAGGGAGGAACGATGAACTTACGCTGGGGGCTGGGCCGGGGGCTGCTGTCCAGGCTGCTCAACACCACCAATGGCGCCCTCGAAGTACCAGCCGGGGCTGGCCACCCGCCGAGACCCTGGCCCTCTTCACTCTCTGGGCCAGCGTCTCCACGTCCCTGCAAAAATGAAGACATGTCAAGACGAGCGACACAGATTGAGGAGGCAGAGATAACGAAAGGGAACCAGATACTTACTCGTCGTCCGCCTCCTCCTCTGCTGTCTTCATCTTCCTCCTCGGGCTGAGGGATCCGTAATCGAAAGTGACCTCCGCGTCGGCGTCTGCCGGAGGAGGGCGGAGTCTGCGGGCACGTGGACAAAGAAGAAGCAGATGCCTTCTTCCTTGCCGCCGCGGCCTTCACCACCTTCTTCGCTGCCGCGGCCCTCGTCTGACGCGCGGCCTCCTCCGGGGACTTTGGCCGCCGTGCGGCCCTGACGGGCCACACCGGCTCGCCGGAGGTGGCCCGCCGCAGGACTCGCCCTCTCCCCATGGCCGGAGGGTCAACGGCCCTGGCCCCCTCCTCCGACGACTCATCGGCCGCTTCCTCAACCAGAGGAGCCTCGGTGCCGGCGCTGCTGGCTTCCCCGGCAGCCGCCGCCCACCGGGCGAGCTCCTCCTCCTCCGCGGCCGTCGCGGCCTTGTCCTCCACACCGCCAGCGCTGCCGGCCTCTACGGCAAGCTGTGCCTCCCTCGCCCTGGTGGCGATGTAGTCCAGTTCCGCGTGGGTGGTGTCCTGGACAAGCAGCCGCTCGGCGTCGGCGCTGACGTACCCCTCGTGCAGAGTGTCAAAGAACTGCTGCACCTCAGCGTCCTCCGTCTCCTTCCAGCTCGGGTCACGGCCATGCGCGTTGTAGTCCGGTATCATGGCAATGATATCGGACCGGCGCGAGTTATTACACAAGGGGACCACCCCGTCGGCAACTTGAACAAAGGCCCCTTGAAGACCTTGCCGGCCTTTGCGGCGGCCCTCGCGACCTTGCCGGTCCGCTCGACCTCGCCGTCGCGACCCACAATGAGCTGGAAGAGCCGCTGACAGAAATGGGTGTGTCCCATCACCGTGAAGTTGTGGTCGAGGCCGGGGCGGAGCCGCATGATGTCGGCGGGGTTGGTAAAGAGCCAGGCTGGCCTCCCCTTGTTATGCAGTGGGGCGATCTGGCGGCGGATGAAGTCCGCCCCGATCATCTTGAGGGTGAGCCCGGCCTCGGTGAGCCGAAGGATCCTCGTGGTGGCGACCATGAGCTTCTCGTTATCAGCATCGACGTCACTCCAATCGCTTCTGCGGACCGGCGGCGTCCGGCGAACTTCGCAGAACGCCGGCGGGTCCTTCTCCTCGACCCAGCACCACCGGCCCCGCCATTCTTCCCACCTCTCCTTCATGGCGCCCTCCAGATACGCTCCCTTGGACCTTGAGACCCAGGCGATGCAACCGGAGATGGCGCCCCCTGGTTGGATCCGAGGGGAGAAGTAATGGCGAAAGAGCGCCCTGTTGGGGTGCACCCCGGCGACGCCCTCGCAGAGATGCGCAAAAAGGGCCATGCACGCCACCGCATTCGGGGTAAAATCCAGGAGGATGAAGCCAAAGGTGTGCATGATGTCGCTGAAGAAATCGGAGAAGGGAGGACAGAGCCCGCAAGAAAAATAATCGACAAAGAAGGGATACCGATTTGGGGCAGCCTCGGCGCAGTCGGTGGGAATGACGCGCGTGGCTGGGTGCCCCGACTTCTCTCCCCCTGTCTTCACCCCCCACAGGGGCCTGAAGGATTCCCGAAGCTCGAACACATCAACTGTCGAGGGAAAGAAGGCGGACTGCGTCCGCTGCACCGCTAGCGCACTCTCCGGCGTCTCCGCCGCTCCGGCATCCTTGGCCACCCCCTGGCCCTTGACGGATTTCGGCGCCATGGCGGCTGGGGGAGAAGGGCAAGGCAGAGGGCGGCGGAAACACAACGGCGGCGAGCGAGGCCAGAGCTTGGGGAAGAAGAGGAAGATGAGCGGAGGCTTTCGAGATTGGGATTGTGCGAAGGGTAAAAGGAACAGTGCTCTCGCGGTTATCCCTTTTTATGGGGAAGCCGCGGGTCGCGCTGCCCATTTACTGCGATGTGACGCATGCGTGCAAGAACCTCCCCACGCATGCCGTCCACGTCATGCGCACCCCTCCAAGCCACGCCGCGCCGCGCGTGGGTCATGGGAAGCGCAGTGCGCGAAGAGTTTTACCGCGGTAAAAACCGCCCCGCCTGCCCGCGCACCATTTTGGGCCGGGCCCAACAACCTGTCGCGCTTATGTGTGGCCCAGGCCTGGGGGCTCCTGTCGGTGTACAAAAAGAGGGGTGCATCTTGTACCCCTTTACTTGTGCACGGGCAGTCGGAGCCGCGCCCATGATCACACCAAGCAGAACAGGGAAGGTGAGCCAAGGTAAGACCGAAGCCCAAGATGACCAGAGCAACGCCAAGGCCAAGACCACAAAGAGCAGAGGGACGAAGCAGGTTCCCCCGGCAAGACCCTTGCCGAGGGGGGCTCAGTGTTGGGGAACGTAATAATTTCAAAAAAAAATCCTACGAACACGCAAGATCATGGTGATGCATAGCAACGAGAGGGGAGAGTGTTGTCCACGTACCCTCGTAGACCGAAAGCGGAAGCGTTAACACAATGCGGTTGATGTAGTCGTACGTCATCACAATCCGACCGATCAAGTATCGAACGCACGGCACCTCCGAGTTCAGCACACGTTCAGCTCGATGACGTCCCTCGAACTCCGATCCAGCCGAGTGTTGAGGGAGAGTTTCGTCAGCACTACGGTGTGGTGACGATGGTGATGTTCTACCGACGCAGGGCTTCGCCTAAGCACCCCTACGATATTATCGAGGTGTAATATGGTGGAGGGGGGCACCGCACACGGCTAAAAGATCGTTGATCAATTGTGTGTATAGAGGTGCCCCCCTGCCCCCGTATACAAAGGAGCAAGGGGGGGTTCGGCCGGCCTAGAGGAGAGGCGCGCCAGGAGGAGTCCTACTCCTACCGAGAGTAGGACTCCCCCCTTTTCCATGTTGGACTAGGAGAGAAAGGGGGAAGAGGTGGAGGGGAGGAAGGAAGGGGGGGCGCCGCCCCCTCTCCTTGTCCTATTCGGACTGGGGGGGGGGGAAGCGGCGCACGGCCCTGCCCTGGCCTCCTCTCCTCTCTTCCACCTAGGCCCACTAAGGCCCATTAAGTTACCGGGGGTTCCGGTAACCTCCCGGTACTCCGGAAAAATCCCGATTTCACCCGGAACACTTCCGATGTCCAAACATAGGCTTCCAATATATCAATCTTTATGTCTCGACCATTTCGAGACTCCTCGTCATGTCCGTGATCACATCCAGGACTCCGAACAACCTTCGGTACATCAAAACATATAAACTCATAATATAACTGTCATCGTAACGTTAAGCGTGCGGACCCTACGGGTTCGAGAACTATGTAGACATGACCGAGACACCTCTCCGGTCAATAACCAATAGCGGAACCTGGATGTTCATATTGGTTCCCACATATTCTACAAAGATCTTTATCGGTCAGACCGCATAACAACATACGTTGTTCCCTTTGTCATCGGTATGCTACTTGCCCGAAATTCGATCGTCGGTATCTCGATACCTAGTTCAATCTCGTTACCGGCAAGTCTCTTTACTCGTTCCGTAATACATCATCCCGCAACTAACTCATTAGTCACAATGCTTGCAAGGCTTATAGTGATGTGTATTATTGAGTGGGCCCAGAGATACCTCTCCGACAATCGGAGTGAAAAATCCTAATCTCGAAATACGCCAACCCAACAAGTACCTTTGGAAACACCTCTAGAGCACCTTTATAATCACCTAGTTACGTTGTGATGTTTGGTAGCACACAAAGTGTTCCTCCGGTAAACGGGAGTTGCATAATCTCATAGTCATAGGAACATGTATAAGTCATGAAGAAAGCAATAGCAACATACTAAACGATCGAGTGCTAAGCTAACGGAATGGATCAAGTCAATCACATCATTCTCCTAATGATGTGATCCCGTTAATCAAATGACAACTCATGTCTATGGCTAGGAAACATAACCATCTTTGATCAATGAGCTAGTCAAGTAGAGGCATACTAGTGACACTCTGTTTGTCTAGGTATTCACACATGTATTATGTTTCCGGTTAATACAATTCTAGCATGAATAATAAACATTTATCATGATATAATGAAATAAATAATAACTTTATTATTGCCTCTAGGGCATATTTCCTTCAGTCTCCCACTTGCACTAGAGTCAATAATCTAGATTACACAGTAATGATTCTTACACCCATGGAGTCTTGGTGCTGATCATGTTTTTCTCATGGAAGAGGCTTAGTCAACGGGTCTGCAACATTCAGATCCGTATGTATCTTGCAAATTTCTATGTCTCCCACCTGGACTAAATCCCGGATGGAATTGAAGCATCTTTTGATGTGCTTGGTTCTCTTGTGAAATCTGGATTCCTTTGCTAAGGCAATTGCACCAGTATTGTCACAAAAGATTTTCATTGGTCCCGATGCACTAGGTATGACACCTAGATCGGATATGACCTCCTTCATCCAGACTCCTTCATTTGCTGCTTCCGAAGCAGCTATGTACTCCGCTTCACACGTAGATCCGGCCACGACACTTTGCTTAGAACTGCACCAACTGACAGCTCCACCGTTCAATGTAAACATGTATCTGGTTTGCGATTTAGAATCGTCCGGATCAGTGTCAAAGCTTGCATCAACGTAACCATTTACGATGAGCTTTGTCACCTCCATAAACGAGAAACATATCCTTAGTCCTTTTCAGGTATTTCAGGATGTTCTTGACCGCTGTCCAGTGATCCACTCCTGGATTACTTTGGTACCTCCCTGCTAAACTTATAGCAAGGCACACATCAGGTCTGGTACACATCATTGCATACATGATAGAGCCTATGGCTGAAGCATAGGGAACATCTTTCATCTTTTCTCTATCTTCTGCAGTGGTCGGGCATTGTGTCTTACTCAATCTCACACCTTGTAATACAGGCAAGAACCCTTTCTTTGCTTGATCCATTTTGAACTTCTTCAAAACTTTGTCAAGGTATGTGCTTTGTGAAAGTCCAATTAAGCATCTTGATCTATCTCTATAGATCTTGATGCCCAATATATATGCAGCTTCACCGAGGTCTTTCATTGAAAAACTCTTATTCAAGTATCCCTTTATGCTATCCAGAAATTCTATATCATTTCCAATTAGCAATATGTCATCCACATATAATATCAGAAATGCTACAGAGCTCCCACTCACTTTCTTGTAAATACAGGCTTCTCCAAAAGTCTGTACAAAACCAAATGCGTTGATCACACTATCAAAGCGTTTATTCCAACTCCGAGAGGCTTGCACCAGTCCATAAATGGATCGCTGGAGCTTGCACACTTTGTTAGCTCCCTTTGGATCGACAAAACTTTCCGGTTGCATCATATACAACTCTTCTTCCAGAAATCCATTCAGGAATGCAGTTTTGACATCCATTTGCCAAATTTCATAATCATAAAATGCGGCAATTGCTAACATGATTCGGACAGACTTAAGCATCGCAACTGGTGAGAAGGTCTCATCGTAGTCAATCCCTTGAACTTGTCGAAAACCTTTCACAACAAGTCCAGCTTTATAGACAGTAACATTACCGTCAGCGTCAGTCTTCTTCTTGAAGATCCATTTATTTTCAATGGCTTGCCGATCATCGGGCAAGTCAACCAAAGTCCATACTTTGTTCTCATACATGGATCCCATTTCGGATTTCATGGCCTCAAGCCATTTTGCGGAATCTGGGCTCACCATTGCTTCTTCATAGTTCGTAGGTTCGTCATGGTCTAGTAACATAACCTCCAGAACAGGATTACCGTACTACTCTGGTGCGGATCTTAATCTGGTTGACCTACGAGGTTCAGTAATAACTTGATCTGAAGTTTCATGATCATTATCATTAACTTCCTCACTAATTGGTGTAGGTGTCGCAGAAACTGATTTCTGTGATGATCTACTTTCCAATAAGGGAGCAGGTACAGTTACCTCATCAAGTTCTACTTTCCTCCCACTCACTTCTTTCGAGAGAAACTCCTTCTCTAGAAAGGGTCCATTCTTAGCAACGAATGTCTTGCCTTCGGATCTGTGATAGAAGGTGTACCCAACAGTCTCCTTTGGGTATCGTATGAAGACACATTTCTCCGATTTAGGTTCGAGGTTATCAGGTTGAAGTTTCTTCACATAAGCATCGCAACCCCAAACTTTAAGATACGACAACTTTGGTTTCTTGCCAAACCATAGTTCATAAGGTGTCGTTTCAACGGATTTTGATGGTGCCCTACTTAGAGTGAATGCAGCCGTCTCTAAAGCATAACCCCAAAACGATAGCGGTAAATCAGTAAGAGACATCATAAATTGCACCATATCTCGTAAAGTACGATTACGACGTTCGGACACACCATTACGCTGTGGTGTTCCGGGTGGCGTGAGTTGCGAAACTATTCCGCATTGTTTCAAATGAAGACCAAACTCATAACTCAAATATTCTCCTCCACGATCAGATCGTAGAAATTTAATTTTCTTGTTACGATGATTTTCAACTTCACTCTGAAATTCTTTGAACTTTTCAAATGTTTCAGACTTATGTTTCATTAAGTAGATATACCCATATCTGCTCAAATCATCTGTGAAGGTGAGAAAATAATGATATTCGCCACGAGCCTCAATATTCATTGGACCACATACATCTGTATGTATGATTTCCAACAAATCTGTTGCTCTCTCCATAGTTCCGGAGAACGGTGTTTTAGTCATCTTGCCCATGAGGCACGGTTCGCAAGTACCAAGTGATTCATAATCAAGTGGTTCCAAAAGTCCATCAGTATGGAGTTTCTTCATGCGCTTTACACCGATATGACCTAAACGGCAGTGCCACAAATAAGTTGCACTATCATTATCAACTCTGCATCTTTTGGCTTCAACATTATAAATATGTGTATCACTACTATCGAGATTCAACAAAAATAGACCACTCTTCAAGGGTGCATGACCATAAAAGATATTACTCATATAAATAGAACAACCATTATTCCCTGATTTAAATGAATAACCGTCTCGCATCAAACAAGATCCAGATATAATGTTCATGCTCAACGCTGGCACCAAATAACAATTATTTAGGTCTAATATTAATCCCGAAGGTAGATGTAGAGGTAGCGTGCCGACCGTGATCACATCGACTTTGGAACCATTTCCCACGCGCATCGTCACCTCGTCCTTAGCCAATCTTCTCTTAATCCGTAGCCCCTGTTTCGAGTTGCAAATATTAGCAACAGAACCAGTATCAAATACCCAGGTGCTACAGCGAGCATTAGTAAGGTACACATCAATAACATGTATATCACATATACCTTTGTTAACCTTGTCATCCTTCTTATCCGCCAAATACTTGGGGCAGTTCCACTTCCAGTGACCAGTCTGCTTGCAGTAGAAGCACTCAGTTTCAGGCTTAGGTCCAGACTTGGGTTTCTTCTCCTGAACAGCAACTTGCTTGTTGTTCTTCTTGAAGTTCCCCTTCTTCTTCCCTTTGCCCTTTTTCTTGAAACTAGTGGTCTTATTGACCATCAACACTTGATGCTCCTTTTTGATTTCTACCTCCGCTGCCTTTAGCATTGCGAAGAGCTCGGGAATTGTCTTATTCATCCGTTGCATGTTATAGTTCATCACAAAGCTCTTGTAGCTTGGTGGCAGTGATTGAAGAATTCTGTCAATGACGCTATCATCCGGAAGATTAACTCCCAGTTGAATCAAGTGATTATTATACCCAGACATTTTGAGTATATGCTCACTGACAGAACTATTCTCTTCCATCTTGCAGCTGTAGAACTTATTGGAGACTTCATATCTCTCAATCTAGGCATTTGCTTGAAATATTAACTTCAACTCCTGGAACATCTCATATGCTCCATGACGTTCAAAACGTCGTTGAAGACCCAGTTCTAAGCCGTAAAGCATGGCACACTGAACTATCGAGTAGTCATCAGCTTTGCTCTGCCAGACGTTCATAACTTCTGGTGTTGCTCTTGCAGCAGGCCTGGCACCCAGCGGTGCTTCCAGGACGTAATTCTTCTGTGCAGCAATGAGGATAATCCTCAAGTTACGGACCCAGTCCGTGTAATTGCTACCATCATCTTTCAACTTTGCTTTCTCAAGGAACGCATTAAAATTCAACGGAACAACAACACGGGCCATCTATCTACAATTAACATAGACAAGCAAGATACTATCAGGTACTAAGTTCATGATAAATTCAAGTTCAATTAATCATATTAGTTAAGAACTCCCACTTAGATAGACATCCCTCTAATCCTCTAAGTGATTACGTGATCCATATCAACTAAACCATGTCCGATCATCACGTGAGATGGAGTAGTTTCAATGTGAACATCACTATGTTGATCATATCTACTATATGATTCACGCTCGACCTTTCGGTCTCCGTGTTCCGAGGCCATATCTGCATATGCTAGGCTCGTCAAGTTTAACCTGAGTATTCCACGTGTGCAACTGTTTTGCACCCGTTGTATTTGAACATAGAGCCTATCACACCCGATCATCACGTGGTGTCTCAGCATGAAGAACTTTCGCAACGGTGCATACTCAGGGAGAACACTTTTATCTTGAAATTTTAGTGAGAGATCATCTTATAATGCTACCGTCAATCAAAGCAAGATAAGATGCATAAAAGATAAACATCACATGCAATCCATATAAGTGATATGATATGGCCATCATCATATTGTGCTTGTGATCTCCATCTCCGAAGCACCGTCATGATCACCATCGTCACCGGTGCGACACCTTGATCTCCATCGTAGCATCGTTGTCGTCTCGCCAACTATTGCTTTTACGACTATCGCTACCGCTTAGTGATAAAGTAAAACAATTACATGGCGATTGCATTTCATACAATAAAGCGACAACCATATGGCTCCTGCCAGTTGCCGATAACTCGGTTACAAAACATGATCATCTCATACAATAAAATATAGCATCATGTCTTGACCATATCACATCACAACATGCCCTGCAAAAACAAGTTAGACGTCCTCTACTTTGTTGTTGCAAGTTTTACGTGGCTGCTACGGGCTTAGCAAGAATCTTTCTTACCTACGCATCAAAACCACAACGATAGTTTGTCAAGTTGGTGCTGTTTTAACCTTCACAAGGACCGGGCGTAGCCACACTCGGTTCAACTAAAGTGAGAGAGACAGACACCCGCCAGTCACCTTTAAGCAACGAGTGCTCGCAACGGTGAAACCAGTCTTGCGTAAGCGTACGCGTAATGTCGGTCCGGGCCGCTTCATCTCACAATACCGCTGAACCAAAGTATGACATGCTGGTAAGCAGTATGACTTATATCGCCCACAACTCACTTGTGTTCTACTCGTGCATAACATCAACGCATAAAACCAGGCTCGGATGCCACTGTTGGGGAACGTAGTAATTTGAAAAAAAATTCCTACGAACACGCAAGATCATGGTGATGCATAGCAACGAGAGGGGAGAGTGTTGTCCACGTACCCTCGTAGACCGAAAGCGGAAGCGTTAACACAACATGGTTGATGTAGTCGTACGTCTTCACGACCCGACCGATCAAGTACCGAACGCACGACACCTCCGAGTTCAGCACACGTTCAGCTCGATGACGTCCCTCGAACTCCGATCCAGCCGAGTGTTGAGGGAGAGTTTCGTCAGCACGATGGAGTGGTGATGATGATGATGTTCTACCGACGCAGGGCTTTGCCTAACCACCGCTACGATATTATCGAGGTGTAATATGGTGGAGGGGGGCACCGCACACGGCTAAAAGATCGTTGATCAATTGTGTGTCTAGAGGTGCCCCCTGCCCCCGTATATAAAGGAGCAAGGGGGGTTCGGCCGGCCTAGAGGAGAGGCGCGCCAGGAGGAGTCCTACTCCTACCGGGAGTAGGACTCCCCCCTTTTCCATGTTGGACTAGGAGAGAAAGGGGGAAGAGGTGGAGGGGAGGAAGGAAGGGGAGGGGGCGCCGCCCCCCTCTCCTTGTCCTATTCGGACTGGGGGGGGGGGGGAAGGGGCGCGCGGCCCTGCCCTGGCCTCCTCTCCTCTCTTCCACCTAGGCCCACTAAGGCCCATTAAGTTATCGGGGGGTTCCGGTAACCTCCCGGTACTCCGGAAAAATCCCGATTTCACCCGGAACACTTCCGATGTCCAAACATAGGCTTCCAATATATCAATCTTTATGTCTCGACCATTTTGAGACTCCTCGTCATGTTCGTGATCACATCCGGGACTCCGAACAACCTTCGGTAATCAAAACATATAAACTCATAATATAACTGTCATCGTAACATTAAGCGTGCGGACCCTACGGGTTCGAGAACTATGTAGACATGACCGAGACACCTCTCCGGTCAATAACCAATAGCGGAACCTGGATGCTCATATTGGTTCCCACATATTCTACGAAGATCTTTATCGGTCAGACCGCATAACAACATACGTTGTTCCCTTTGTCATCGGTATGGTACTTGCCCGAGATTCGATCGTCGGTATCTCGATACCTAGTTCAATCTCGTTACCGGCAAGTCTCTTTACTCGTTCCATAATAAATCATCCCGCAACTAACTCATTAGTCACAATGCTTGCAAGGCTTATAGTGATGTCTATTACTGAGTGGGCCCAGAGATACCTCTCCGACAATCGGAGTGACAAATCCTAATCTCGAAATACGCCAACCCAACAAGTACCTTTGGAGACACCTGTGGAGCACCTTTATAATCACCCAGTTATGTTGTGACATTTGGTAGCACACAAAGTGTTCCTCCGGTAAACGGGAGTTGCATAATCTCATAGTCATAGGAACATGTATAAGTCATGAAGAAAGCAATAGCAAAATACTAAACGATCGAGTGCTAAGCTAACGGAATGGGTCAAGTCAATCACATCATTCTCCTAATGATGTGATCCCGTTAATCAAATGACAACTCATGTCTATGGCTAGGAAACATAACCATCTTTGATCAACGAGCTAGTCAAGTAGAGGCATACTAGTGACACTCTGTTTGTCTATGTATTCACACATGTATTATGTTTCCGGTTAATACAATTCTAGCATGAATAATAAACATTTATCATGATATAAGGAAATAAATAATAACTTTATTATTGCCTCTAGGGCATATTTCCTTCACTCAGCAGCCCCGGCAAGACCCTTGCCGGGGCAGCTCGCCCCACACCAATAGAGCGAGCCACCCTTGAGCCCACGGCCTCCAACATCACCTTAGGCCAGGGCTCGGGAGTGTAACGCCCACGATGCGGCTATATCTCCCACGTGTCGAGGCACGACTTAGAGGCATAACCGCATTGTGGTTTTGTCGCAAGAAGGGTCATCTTCACACAATCCCATGTAATGAATAAGAATGGGATAAAGAGTTGGCTTACAATTGCCACTTCACACAATACATGAATAAAAAACATACATCATTCAAGATACACACATAGGTCCGACTACGGAACCAAAAGAAAAGAAGACAACCCAACTGCTAGATCCCTGATCGTCCCAACTAGGCACCACTACTGATCAAAATGAAAAGAAACAACACAACGGACAAGATCTTCATCGAGCTCCCACTTGAGCTTAGTTGCGTCACCTGCACTGGTCTCATCGGCACCTGCAACTGTTTTGGAAGTATCTGTGAGTGACGAGGACTCAACAATCTCACACCCGCGAGATCAAGACTATTTAAGCTTAAGGGGAGGCAAGGGTAAGGTGGTGAGGTTGCAGCAGCGACTAAGCATATATGGTGGCTAACATACGCAAATAAGAGCGAGAGGAGAAGCAGCGGAATGGTCGTGAACTAGCAATGATCAAGAAGTGATCCTGAACTCCTACTTACGTCAAACATAACCCAGAAACCGTGTTCACTTCCCGGACTCCGCCGAGAAGAGACCATCACGGCTACACACGCGGTTGATGCGTTTTAATTAAGGTCAAGTGTCAAGTTCTCTACAACCGGATATTAACAAATTCCCATCTGCCACATAACCGCGGGCACGGCTCTCGAAAGTTTATACCCTGCAGAGGTGTCCCAACTTAGCCCATTATAAGCTCTCACGGTCAACGAAGGATAAACCTTCTCCCGGGAAGACCCGATCAGTCTCGGAATCCCGGTTTACAAGACATTTCGACAATGGTAAAACAAGACCAGCAAAGCCACCCGAATGTGCCGACAAATCCCGATAGGAGCTGCACATATCTCGTTCTCAGGGCACACCGCATGAGACATCCTACGAGTAAAACCATACCTCGAGTTTCCAAGAGGGGGCCCCGCAGTCTGCTCAGTTCGGACCAACACTCGAAGGAGCACTGGCCCGGGGGGTCTAAAATAAAGATGACCCTTGAGTCTGCAGAACCCAAGGGAAAAGGGGATAGGTGGTAGCAAATGGTAAAACCAAGGTTGGGCCTTGCTGGAGGAGTTTTATTCAAGGCGAACTGTCAAGGGGGTCCCATAAATCACCCAACCGCGTAAGGAACGCAAAATCAAGGAACATAACACCGGTATGACGGAAACTAGGGCGGCAATAACTCCTCATGTCAATTAGCAATTTTAATGCAAACATCAATTTTAGACATTTTACATGTTGTTATCATGATGCGGATGACATAATGCAAGGTATATGCAATTTTATGAAAATGTTGACATGAAGATGATTAGGAGCATATGGTCACCATGGCAGAAAGAATTGGGTGCCATGGCGATGAAAACGGAAATGATGCCATGGCAACGTCCCGGTTCCGATAACTCGTTGAGCGACCGGTGCAAACGAAGATGTGGATGTGCGGAACATGCAAAAGATGGTGGGGTGATCCCGGTTACCGGGTTCCCACGGGACGATGGCAAGACAACGAGGAGGAACATGGAATGACAACTCGGAAACGGTGCAACCACGAGCATCTCATACAACACACATGCATTCGGTCCACGGACGTCGTCTCGGGGTTATACCTTCGAAGCATGCATTTCGGAACAGGTCGAGTTCTTAGTGGAAGTAGACGTTCTCGGGGTCATCATGAAAGTAGTCGTTCTCGCGACGGTAGTGGAAGTAGCGGTGCACGCGGAGGTTGTCGAACTTGCCGGTTCTGTTACACGGTCTTCGGCGACGTTAGTGGAAGTAGTGGCACACGTTCGTTTTCGGAGAGGTACTTGACGGGTCTGAGGTCTTTGGGGCGACGGTAGTCGTTCACGTACATAGTCGCACAAGTTTTCGTAGGTGTTCGGGGTCACGGCGAGGAACTCGGCGTTTCGGTGCGGTGTAGAGGAAGTAGACGTTCTCGAAACTCGTTGTGGAAGTAGTGGTACACGGTCGTCATGGTACTTGGCGAGTCCGCGTAGTCGTAGACGTTCCAAGGTACTAGCTGTTGCATGTAGCAGAACTTGAGGTGGTCCTATAGCAGAACTTGAGGTGCAGTGGTGGCATGCTCGAGCAAAACCAACGGGGACAGGGCACCGGAGGAGGAACATCGACGGCTTGGCGAGGCGAAGCAGAGGGCCACGGGTGCTGGGATTGGCGATGCAGAAGACCACGACGGCGGTGGCTACTGGCGCGGTGACGGGGAACGGAAGGCGGCAGCGACGAGAGGAGGCAGGCGCAGCGACGGGGAGGTAGTGGAGGCACTAGTCGCGGAGGTCGATGGAGAGTGGCTTGGCGCGGCCGCGGACGAGGGCTGGAGGCGAACGGCAGGTCGACGACGAGCTGGAGAGGGAGCTGCAGCGAGGGTCACGGAGAGGCAGGAGGCGCGGCGCTTGTCGGAGGAGGGAGGCGAAGCAGCTCGGGGCAGCGGTGTGCACGGAGCGGTGACGGCCGCCGGAGGCGAGGACGCGGGGTCGAGGCAGAGGCGACCGGCGGGGAACTCGGCGTCCATGGCGGCATCCATGGCGGGGCGGCGCTGAGTCGAGGCGCGGGGCGGAGATGATGAGCTAGGCGGGCCAGAGCAGATCGGGCGTGGGCGCGTCGGGGTCACCAACGTCCGGCAGGGCCGCGGCGGTGGACTTCGGCGTGGGAGCCGAACGGAGGCGGGGCGACGATGGCGCTGGAGGGACGGGGCGAGGGAGCGAGGGGGATCGAGGGCTGCGCGATGCGTGCGTGTGTGTGCGGCGGCAGGAGGAGAACGAAGAGGAGAGAGGGGATCGGGCCAGAGCGTGGTGAGGGCTAGGGTTAGGAAGCTGGTGAGGGCGGCTGGGCCTTAGAGGCCGCCCCAGTGGAGAGGAAAAAATTGACCAGAGGCCTGGCCTAGTGGGATGCGGCTGCTGGGCTTCTCTTCTCCCTCTCTCTTATTTCTCTTTTAGCAGAAAAGTAATAGAGAGAAGAAAAAGAAAGATAGGGTTAGGGAAAGAATTTGCACATGCGGGTAATTTTCCCGGACTCACAAAAATATGCTCGTTCCAGGAAAAATAGAGGTGGCCTGATTGGAAGATTATAAATTCAAATGCATTTGAATTTAATTCAAATGATTTGAAGGAAGTGAGGGTTGGGAAGGTCCAAAAATGTTCGGATTTTTGATGGGGCTCCGGAATAAGATGAAAAAAATATAATGCGAGGTTGGAGACCAAGAATTAAGATAACAAAGGCATTGGGATATTTGCAAGTGTGTTATGGTGAACTCCAACTAATGGAATATTTTAATATAGCTCCCTAAATATTAGGAGGATATGTTATAAAGAGAAATCACCATGTGAATTCCCTCGATTTAAATGGACCGAAGATCCATGCAATTTATTTAGGTGGATTTTTATGCAAAGATTAATGACCTGATGGCATGATGACATGATGCAATGCAAAAATAAAAGAGCAAGCACCGAAAGAAACACGCGGTGATCACGAGAAAATGGAAGTCTTCTCGAGCGTCGGTCTCGGGGCGTTACAACACTCCACCACTACAAGAGGATCTCGTCCCGAGATCTAGGATGGCACCGGAAAGAAATGAAAGAGGAACAGGTAAAACAAGTTGCTTCTTGACAAACGAGTGAAACCAAAGAACCTTGAGAGGTTGCAAAGCTTGGGGAAATGACACAACGGAGATGAACAAAATTTAAAACACTCCGTTCAGCAAGAGGAACAAGGAACATTGCGAGAACCTTTGTAGGTTGAAGAATATGAAACAAGAGCTTAACGGATCAAAAGGAATAAGAAAGCACACCGGTAGAAAAGAGAAACTAGGAACACCATGTGAACCTTGAGGTTAATTGACACGATAGATATGTAAACCACTCCGGTTAAAACAAGATAGGAAATAAGAATGACATAATTTGGGCAGCACTCCAACTGAAAATTGATAGAATTGAACATGATCTTGACAAGATGAGAGGATACTCGATGAAATTGACACATTGCCTCCGGAACTAAAGAAATAATGGCACAAGGGGTAAGAAAAGATTTCAGACCGCACTCCGGTTGAGAAGGGAGGCAAAACTTGATAATATGAGAGAACTCGAATGAAAACACGACACTCCGGCTAAACGGATAAGAAAAGAAAATTACATGATCTTGACAAAACAAGATGATTGGTCGAAGAGAGCAGCATCACAATGCCTTTGGGACGAACGAATAGAAGATAGATCGTCGGAATAAGATAACGGAGAATAAAATGATAACTTCCACCACAATTTAATTTGGGAAGCATCCTTCCAAGAAGGTTATAACGGAGTTGTTGGAAAAAAACAAGAACAAAAGGATATAATCCTCGTGGGCTTATGGAAACATCTCAACATTATGAGGTGACAACCCGCCACTGACGGAAACAATTGCTTGCTTGAGATCAACGAAGAGATGAAAACTTCTCTCGCCGAGAGGAAAGGAGAAAACTTGGATCATTGTTAGACACCACATTAGCACCATTCCTTAGGGACGGCTGTAGGTGAAATATGACACAAGATAACTCCAACAAAGAGATTGGTGGATTTAAAATATCTCATTCTTGACAACATGTGAATCATGAAACAGGAAAGGAAGTTGTGAAAATGACATAACACCACCTCAAAAGATAAGAGGGAAAGAATTGCACTTCGGAATGCAATATGAAGAATGCTTAAACTCCTCAAAACAAAACATGTGTTGAACACCCTGTTTATTTTAGAGTATAGCTTGACGGATCTTGACTCCGAGAGAAATCTTGAAGAACAATTGAAGAATGAAAGGGATCCTTGACGAACCACCATGTAGAGCCTCCATGAAGAACTCCGGTAATAAAAGAATGATCAAACGAAATGGAAACTAGAAAAGAACTCCGGGAGAAGCCTTGCAATGATTAGAAGAACCTTTGAAATGATATAATTGAAATAATTTGAAGCTCTGGAAAGAAAGATGAACAATTGAAATCAAGAATTTGATATCATGAACGAACTCCAAAAGAAGGGATTAAACACCTGGATGAAACAAGAATAAGAATTACATTACGCGTATCCTTCACCAATTTAGATTGATGACAAGCAACGGATTTTGCATACTACTTATTTTCGTAGAAAGGATTAAGATAGATATTGCGCAAACTAGTGAAGATCTTCATCGAAATACCGGTAGGATTTGGAAACAACGAATGAATTGATATGGTAACGGGGGAAGAGAAATCTTGAACGAACCACCATAAGAATTGGAAATGAAAGTAGCAAAGGCACAATTCAACGGAAAGAAATAGAAAATGAATGAAGATACTTGATAGAATTTAGATACACGAGAACGAAGAGATCGTGAACTGGTTAGAGGATATTTGAATGATGCACCGGAAGAATTCGAGAACGACAGCTGAAAGCTGAGAACGAAGAAATCTTCTGAAATGATGGCCTTTGGATGATCGAGAAATCAAACAACTCATGAAATGCTCCGGATGGGTAAGAAAAGAATTCTCACAATCGAAAACAACTATGAGAGGATGACATCAAGCTAGAACCATGAATCTTCAAGAGAATGGACCAAGATTCAAGAGAAATTCTTCTTCGGTCTTCAAATGTTGAGAATGACAATGAGAAACACCATCAAGAATTATTGAGGCACTCCGGAATGAAAATTAGAAATGTTGAACCAACGACGAAAAGAATTTGAAAGATATTGGAGAAAGACATTTGACTGATGATAATTCATTCTTACGTCAAACTTTGCAATGAATTTTTGAAACTCCGGGAAAATTAGAAGAGTCAGGTAAGATCCTGGAAAAAAACCTGTGGGTTAGGCCCACTCAAAAGAAACACCGTTGGAAGGATTGCTTGAAAAGGAGATTGCACCGGTTGAATTAAATGGCTTGAATGAGATAGCATCCTCAAAAGAACTTGAACGGATTGGGAATGGAAATGTGAATCTTCTGAGGTATCTTGTACACTCCGGAACCAATGAATGGCGAGAAGTGGATGATTAAAAAGGTACACGAGCATGAGAAAGCATTTGAAAGGAGGAAAGGTCTATAATCAACACTGAAAGCTTCAATTGAATCCACCCAAAAAGAATACGAGAATGAAGAATGATAAACTTGAAGCTTCCTGAGCATCTTCCTGAGAATCACCAGATAAGAACATTGATTGAAAAGAATGAAGGGACTTCACGTGAATAAAATGGATACTTGGTTAAGAAATCTGATTCCTTGAAGGAAAAGGGTGGGACGGCGGGAAAAACAAAGTCAACTTGGGACGGATGAAACAAACACCGTTGAGAAAACTTATTATTGATCTTCCGAATGGGGAGAATGATGGGATCATCTCGAAGAGAAACGCACCAGTTGGAAATAGAATTAAGATGGCAAACTCGATGATCAAGAAGGATTAGTATCCACATAGGAATATGAGAACACCGCTTAGAATAAGGTATGGAATCAACATTTGACTTCGAAGCAACTCGAATACCACAAATAAAAACAAAACAAAGGATTGGCTCAGGAAATAAGCTGGAACAAACATATGATAGATATTTCGTCCGAAGTTTTCGTGGTGGGGCCCACACGGGCTCAATCGTACAGCACCATCATGTACAAGGCTGTGCACATGACATACGAAGCGTCCCCGAGTCGGCAAAGCCATGGACTCTTTAAGACACAACGAGACCACTGTAAAATCAACCGTATACAGGCGGACCACTACACGTCGAACCCCAATCTCATATCATGCGTCTGTCGGAAAGATATCCTAAGGCTACTTGAATTCCCACTTATAAACTCCCGAAACTTTCTGGTTATGCAATCTGGTGTAGGGGATACAGGGGACACAAAATATATCACCCAAACTAACAATACCTAGATCCAGCTGTATCCATCTGTAAACACATAACCAAGAAACCTCTGGAAATCGTTTACCTCAACCTTCGAAAAACATCCGTTATACGAGTTATGGCAATACTCCCGAACTCCCGCCCCAGTACTGGGTGGCGTCGAGGTGATCTCACCAACAACTGCATAAAAGAGATTTCGATGTCGGCGAAACTCAGGTATTCCAGAACTGCAACGATAAAATTGTGACGACAACACCTCGGAGCTCAACTCCCCGGGACACTGCCACAACCCCTAAATGACAGGAGGCACCAAGAACAATGTTCTCGTCACAAAACCATCGGAACGATTCCAAGATACCCGCGTGATCCTAATTTTTTTAGTGAAATTTGAGGAGAGAATAGTCAAAACTTCTACGTCAGGAGACCTCACCAGAGCGACGAAGGGACTGAGGAGTAAAAAGAATCCTACTCTCCGATATATATAATCCTAAGACTCAAAACATTTTTGTTCTAAACTCAACAACGCCAGCGATTCGATCAAGCAGGGGGCTCCTAAGTCGGGGATGGCTCTGATACCAACTTGTAACGCCCACGATGCGGCTATATCTCCCACGTGTCGAGGCACGACTTAGAGGCATAACCGCATTGTGGTTTTGTCGCAAGAAGGGTCATCTTCACACAATCCCATGTAATGAGTAAGAATGGGATAAAGAGTTGGCTTACAATTGCCACTTCACACAATACATGAATAAAAAACATACATCATTCAAGATACACACATAGGTCCGACTACGGAACCAAAAGAAAAGAAGACAACCCAACTGCTAGATCCCTGATCGTCCCAACTGGGCACCACTACTGATCAAAATGAAAAGAAACAACACAACGGACAAGATCTTCATCGAGCTCCCACTTGAGCTCAGTTGCGTCACCTGCACTGGTCTCATCGGCACCTGCAACTGTTTTGGAAGTATCTGTGAGTCACGAGGACTCAGCAATCTCACACCCGCGAGATCAAGACTATTTAAGCTTAAGGGGAGGCAAGGGTAAGGTGGTGAGGTTGCAGCAGCGACTAAGCATATATGGTGGCTAACATACGCAAATAAGAGCGAGAAGAGAAGCAGCGGAACGGTCGTGAACTAGCAATGATCAAGAAGTGATCCTGAACTCCTACTTACGTCAAACATAACCCAAAAACCGTGTTCACTTCCCGGACTCCGCCGAGAAGAGACCATCACGGCTACACACGCGGTTGATGCGTTTTAATTAAGGTCAAGTGTCAAGTTCTCTACAACCGGATATTAACAAATTCCCATCTGCCACATAACCGCGGGCACGGCTCTCGAAAGTTTATACCCTGCAGGGGTGTCCCAACTTAGCCCATTATAAGCTCTCATGGTCAACGAAGGATAAACCTTCTCCCGGGAAGACCCGATCAGTCTCAGAATCCCGGTTTACAAGACATTTCGACAATGGTAAAACAAGACCAGCAAAGCCACCCGAATGTGCCGACAAATCCCGATAGGAGCTGCACATATCTCGTTCTCAGGGCACACCGGATGAGACATCCTACGAGTAAAACCATACCTCGAGTTTCCAAGAGGGGCCCCCGCAGTCTGCTCAGTTCGGACCAACACTCGAAGGAGCACTGGCCCGGGGGGGTCTAAAATAAAGATGACCCTTGAGTCTGCAGAACCCAAGGGAAAAGGGGATAGGTGGTAGCAAATGGTAAAACCAAGGTTGGGCCTTGCTGGAGGAGTTTTATTCAAGGCGAACTATCAAGGGGGTCCCATAAATCACCCAACCGCGTAAGGAACGCAAAATCAAGGAACATAACACCGGTATGACGGAAACTAGGGCAGCAAGAGTGGAACAAAACACCAGGGATAAGGCCGAGCCTTCCACCCTTTACCAAATATATAGATGCATTAATAATATAAGAGATATTGTGATATCCCAACATAAACATAATCCAACATGGAGCAATCTTCAACTTCATCTGCATCTAGCAACGCTATAAGAGGGGCTGAGCAAAAGCGGTAACTTAGCCAAACAATGGTTTGCTAGGAAGGTGTCAAAGGTCAGAGGTTCATGGCAATTTGGGAGGCTTGAAGAGCAAGTGAATAGGTAACGCGGCATAGCAATAGAGCGAACAACTAGCAAGCAAAGATAGAAGTGATTTCGAGGGTATGGTCATCTTGCCTGAGATCCCGCAAGGAAGAAGAACGAGTCCATGAAGAAGACAAGCGGATGTAGTCGAACAAATCCTCACAACTTCGGAACGAAACCGAAGCTAACGAGAGAAGCAACCCGGAAAGAAAACAAACAACAAAGTAAACAACCACCACATACACATGGCATGATGCAAAAACAAATATGATGCATGTCCGGTTTAAATATGCATGGCATAGCAAAGTGCAACAAACAACACTACAAATTAAGTGGAGCTCAATATGCAACGAGTTGCATATTGACGAAACACCACATCAATTATTTAGTTCACTCTCATTATGTACTCGACCATATTAAATGTTGATTACCATGGCAAGAGGTGAAGCATAAAAATCTACCTATTTAGGCAAGTTTAAATGAGGCCGGAGATAACAAACAACAATTCCGATAACTCCTCATGTCAATTAGAAATTTTAATGCAAACATCAATTTTAGACATTTTACATGTTGTTATCATGATGCGGATGACATAATGCAAGGTATATGCAATTTTATGAAAATGTTGACATGAAGATGATTAGGAGCATATGGTCACCATGGCAGAAAGAATTGGGTGCCACGGCGATGAAAACGGAAATGATGCCATGGCAACGTCCCGGTTCCGATAACTCGTTGAGCGACCGGTGCAAACGAAGATGTGGATGTGCGGAACATGCAAAAGATGGTGGGGTGATCCCGGTTACCGGGTTCCCACGGGACGATGGCAAGACAACGAGGAGGAACATGGAATGACAACTCGGAAACGGTGCAACCACGAGCATCTCATACAACACACATGCATTCGGTCCACGGACGTCGTCTCGGGGTTATACCTTCGAAGCATGCATTTCGGAACAGGTCGAGTTCGTAGTGGAAGAAGACATTCTCGGGGTCATCATGAAAGTAGTCGTTCTCGCGACGGTAGTGGAAGTAGCGGTGCACGCGGAGGTAGTCGAACTTGCCGGTTCCGTTACACGGTCTTCGGCGACGTTAGTGGAAGTAGTGGCACACGTTCGTTTTCGGAGAGGTACTTGACGGGTCCGAGGTCTTTGGGGCGACGGTAGTCGTTCACGTACATAGTCGCACAAGTTTTCGTAGGTGTTCGGGGTCACGGCGAGGAACTCGGCGTTTCGGTGCGGTGTAGAGGAAGTAGACGTTCTCGAAACTCGTTGTGGAAGTAGTGGTACACGGTCGTCGTGGTACTTGGCGAGTCCGCGTAGTCGTAGACGTTCCAAGGTACTAGCTGTTGCATGTAGCAGAACTTGAGGTGGTCCTATAGCAGAACTTGAGGTGCAGTGGTGGCGTGCTCGAGCAAAACCAACGGGGACAGGGCACCGGAGGAGGAACATCGACGGCTTGGCGAGGCGAAGCAGAGGGCCGCGGGTGCTGGGATTGGCGATGAAGAAGACCACGACGGCGGTGGCTACTGGCGCGGTGACGGGGAACGGAAGGCGGCAGCGACGAGAGGAGGCAGGCGCAGCGACGGGGAGGTAGTGGAGGCACTAGTCGCGGAGGTCGATGGAGAGTGGCTTGGCGCGGCGCGGACGAGGGCTGGAGGCGAACGGCGGGTCGACGACGAGCTGGAGAGGGAGCTGCAGCGAGGGTCGCGGAGTGGCAGGAGGCGCGGCGCTTGTCGGAGGAGGGAGGCGAAGCAGCTCGGGGCAGCGGTGTGCATGGAGCGGTGACGGCCGCCAGAGGCGAGGACGCGGGGTCGAGGCAGAGGCGACCGGCGGGGAACTCGGCGTCCATGGCGGCATCCATGGCGGGGCGGCGCTGAGTCGAGGCGCGGGGCGGAGATGATGAGCTAGGCGGGCCAGAGCAGATCGGGCGCGGGCGCGTCGGGGTCACCAACGTCCGGCAGGGCCGCGGCGGTGGACTTCGGCGTGGGAGCCGAACGGAGGCGGGGCGACGATGGCGCTGGAGGGACGGGGCGAGGGAGCGAGGGGGATCGAGGGCTGCGCGATGCGTGCGTGTGTGTGCGGCGGCAGGAGGAGAACGAAGAGGAGAGAGGGGATCGGGCCAGAGCGTGGTGAGGGCTAGGGTTAGGAAGCTGGTGAGGGCGGCTGGGCCTTAGAGGCCGCCCCAGTGGAGAGGAAAAAATTGACCAGAGGCCTGGCCTAGTGGGATGCGGCTGCTGGGCTTCTCTTCTCCCTCTCTCTTATTTCTCTTTTAGCAGAAAAGTAATAGAGAGAAGAAAAAGAAAGATAGGGTTAGGGAAAGAATTTGCACATGCGGGTAATTTTCCCGGACTCACAAAAATATGCTCGTTCCAGGAAAAATAGAGGTGGCCTGATTGGAAGATTATAAATTCAAATGCATTTGAATTTAATTCAAATGATTTGAAGGAAGTGAGGGTTGGGAAGGTCCAAAAATGTTCGGATTTTTGATGGGGCTCCGGAATAAGATGAAAAAAATATAATGCGAGGTTGGAGACCAAGAATTAAGATAACAAAGGCATTGGGATATTTGCAAGTGTGTTATGGTGAACTCCAACTAATGGAATATTTTAATATAGCTCCCTAAATATTAGGAGGATATGTTATAAAGAGAAATCACCATGTGAATTCCCTCGATTTAAATGGACCGAAGATCCATGCAATTTATTTAGGTGGATTTTTATGCAAAGATTAATGACCTGATGGCATGATGACATGATGCAATGCAAAAATAAAAGAGCAAGCACCGAAAGAAACACGCGGTGATCACGAGAAAATGGAAGTCTTCTGGAGCGTCGGTCTCGGGGCGTTACAGGGAGGCACCTCCGTGGTGGCATGCAGATCTTTGTGAAGACAAGGAACACTCAAGATTAGATGAGGATTAGAAGACGATGATCCTCGGCAAGATCCTTGCCGAGGAAGGCCACCAGACCCCCGGCAAGGTCCTTGCCGGGGACGACAACGCGCCACGACAAGACCCTTGCCGGGCCACACGGCAAGGCCCTCGCCAAAGACGACAGCAGGGCCACTGCCAGGCCCACACCAACCAAGTCTCCACCGCCGTTCGCATGCAGCTGCCAGCCCAAACTAGCTGGGCGGGCACCTGTGTGGCGACATGCAGTTCCTAGGGCAACTCACCAGGCGCCTGCGTGGCGGCATGCAGATCTTCGTGAAGACCCTACCACCGCGCCACCTCAGCTGCCTGCCTTCCTACACTGCGCCGCACGTATCGCTGGCCAGGGCGCGTGTCGAAGCGAGGAGGAGCGGCGACGGACGGGACGGGCCTCGCCCCCGTCCCTGATAAAGCTAGGGGACACCTCAGCAACGCATTAAATGCGTCTTGTCCTGTAATACGAGCGATAAGCTCGTAGCACTCTACGCCTTTCCACCTCCTGTGTGCCACTGTGGCAGCCCCTTTCGACTATAAAAGGAGGCACATGGCATACTGGAGAAGGATTCGGCTCTTTCGAACCACGCACTCACCACAGCTAGTTCGAGAGCTCAAGAACTCTCTGAAATACACCCACCAAAGCAGGACTAGAGTTTTACGCATCCTCGCGGCCCGAACCTGGGTAAACGATCCTTGTGCTGACTACTGATCTTGCTCTTCTTGCAACCTCGCGCCCCGGCAACCGTAGTAGGGATTCTTATGATCCCATAGGTGTCGTTTCCCCCGACAGATATGATCATGTTTTGTAAAAGTTATCGGCAACTGGCAGGAGCCTTATGGTTGTCGCTTTATTGTATGAAATGCAATCGCCATGTAATTGCTTTACTTTATCACTAAGCAGTAGCGATAGTCGTAGAAGCAATAGTTGGCGAGACGACAACGATGCTTCGATGGAGATCAAGGTGTCTAGCCGGTGACGATGGTGATCATGACGGTGCTTTAGAGATCAAAGGCACAAGATGATGATGGCCATATCATATCACTTATATTGATTGCATGTGATGTTTATCCTTTATGCATCTTATTTTGCTTAGTATGGCGGTAGCAATATAAGATGATCCCTTGTGTTCTCCCTGAGTATGCACCGTTGCTACAGTTCGTCGTGCTGAGACACCACGGGATGATCGGGTGTGATAAGCTCTATGTTCACATACAACGGGTGCAAGCCAGCTTTGCACACGCAGAATACTCGGGTTAAACTTGAAGAGCCTAGCATATGCAGATATGGCCTCAGAACATTGAGATCGAAAGATCGAACGTGAATCATATAGTAGATATGATCAACATAGTGATGTTCACCATTGAAAACTACTCCATCTCACATGATGATCGGACATGGTTCGCTTGATATGGATCACGTGATCATTTAGATGACTAGAGGGATGTCTATCTAAGTGGGAGTTCTTAAATAATATGATTAATTGAACTTTAATTTATCATGAACTTAGTCCTGATAGTATTTGCATATCTATGTTGTAGACCAATAGCTCGCGTATAGCTCCCCTGTTTTATTTTTTGATATGTTCCTAGATAAAACTAAGTTGAAAGATGATAGTAGCAATGATGCGGACTAGGTACGTGATCTGAGGATTATCCTCATTGCTCCACAGAAAATTATGTCCTTGATGCATGATACGTCTCCAACGTATCTACTCCCTCCGTCCGAAAATACTTGTCATCAAATGGGTAGAAAAACATGTATCTACAACTAAAATACATCTAGATACATCCCCTTTTATCCATTTTGATGACAAATATTTCCGGACGGAGGGAGTATGATTTTTGATTGTTCCATGCTATTATATTATCTGTTTTGGATGTTTAATGGGCTTTATTATACACTTTTATATTGTTTTTGGGACTAACCTACTAACCAAAGGCCCAGTGCAAATTGTTGCCTTTTTTGCCTATTTTAGTGTTTCGCAGAAAAGGAATATCAAACGGAATCCAAACGGAATGAAACCTTCGGGAGAGTGATTTTTGGAACAAACGCAATCCAGGAGACTTGGAGTGGACGTCAAGGAAGCGACGAGGTGGCCACGAGGTAGGGAGATGCGCCCCCACCCTCGTGGGCCCCTTGTGGCTCCCCCAACCGATTTCTTTTGCCTATATATGTTCATATACCCCGAGAACATCCAGGAGCACCACGAAACCCTATTTCCACCGCCGCAACCTTCTGTACCCGTGAGATCCCATCTTGGGGCCTTTTCCGGCGCTCCATCGGAGGGGGAATCGATCATGGAGGGCTTCTACATCAACACCCTAGCCTCTCCGATGATCTGTGAGTAGTTTACCGCAGACCTTCGGGTCTATAGTTATTAGCTAGATGGCTTCTTCTCTCTCTTTGGATCTCAATACAAAGTTCTCCTCGATTCTCTTGGAGATCTATTAGATGCAATTCTTTTTGCGGTGTGTTTGTCGAGATCCGATGAATTGTGGGTTTATGATCAAGATTATCTATGAACAATATTTGAATCTCCTCTGAATTATTTTATGTATGATTTGATATCTTTGCAAGTCTCTTCGAATTATCAGTTTGGTTTGGCCTACTAGATTGATCTTTCTTGCAATGGGAGAAGTGCTTAGCTTTGGGTTCAATCTTGCGGTGTCCTTTCCCAGTGACAGCAGGGGCAGCAAGGCACGTATTGTATTGTTGCCATCCAGGATAAAAATATGGGGTTTATATCATATTGCTTGAGTTTATCCCTCTACATCATGTCATCTTGCCTAATGCGTTACTCTGTTCTTATGAACTTAATACTCTAGATGCATGCTGGATAACGGTCGATGTGTGGAGTAATAGTAGTAGATGCAGAATCGTTTCGGTCTACTTGTCGCGGACGTGATGCCTATATACATGATCATGCCTAGATATTCTCATAACTATGAGCTTTTCTATCAATTGCTCGAAAGTAATTTGTTCACCCACCATAGAATTTGCTATCTTGAGAGAAGCCACTAGTGAAACCTATAGCCCCCGGGTCTATTTTCCATCATATTAATCTCCGTTCAACTAGCTATTTCTACTGATGTTTATTTTGCAATCTTTACTTTTCAATCTATACAACAAAAATACCAAAAATATTTATCTTATTATCTCTACCAGATATCACTTTTGCAAGTGGCCGTGAAGGGATTGAAAACCCCTTTATCGCGTTGGTTGCAAGGTTCTTATTTGTTTGTGTAGGTACAAGGCGACTTGCGTGTAGTCTCCTACTGGATTGATACCTTGGTTCTCAAACTGAGGGAAATACTTACGCTACTTTGCTGCATCACCCTTTCCTCTTCAAGGGAAAACCAACGCAGTGCTCAACAGGTAGCAAGAAGGATTTCTAGCGCCGTTGCCGGGGAGGCTTACACCAAGTCAAGTCAAGATTTGATCTCCCATCAACGAGCGATTTCTGGCGCCATTGCCGGGGAGTCTACGCACAAGTGAAGACATACCAAGTACCCATCACAAACTCTTATCCCTCGCATTACATTATTTGCCATTTGCCTCTCATTTTCCTCTCCCCCACTTCACCTTTGCCATTTTATTCGCCTTATTTTTCGTTTGCCTTTTTCTCGCCAGATCTATTGTTTGCTTGTGTTGCCACGTGCCTTATATTTCCTTGCATCTTTGCTTGCTAAAAATCTATTGATATGGATCCACTCAAAGTGTTCTAATTGGATGATCTTCGATCCTTGTGTGCTCGTGCTGAAACCCCAACTAGCCTCGTTGATGGGAAGTCTTTAGATGAGCATGCTCATTTTGTGCGTCACCGTTTGTCTGAAAAGGGGAGACTCTTATGGGATCAAATAAATAGATTGCTGTGTTATGCTTGGAATCTTTGTGAGATTTATGATTTTACTTGTTGCTCTAAGAACCCTAAAAACACCTTCCCTACCTATGTGAGTTTAATGATTATGAAATCTTATCTTATTATGCAAAGGGTGTTTATAGTTACTATGATATCGAACAAATTGAAGAATTTGTTGTTTTTAAGGGTGCTTATGAAGTTGCTTCTTTGATTGAAAAGTATGATATTACTCTCTACGAATCTGAAAATTTTGACAGACTTAAATATTGCTATGAAAACCGTGCTCATAATGTCTATGTCAAAGAATTTATTGAAAGAATGACCGTTGCTTCTGAAGAAAATAATGATATGCATGAATCTATAGATAATTATGATTCTGATGATTTGATTGAAATATCCCTTGATGAACATGATGCTTGCTATTCTTGTGGCCATGATGCCAATATTTATGAAGATGAATTTGCTATAGTTCCTTATGTTAAACATGAGATCGTTGCTATTGCACCCATACTTGATAGCTCCTTCGATGAAAAGCATGATTGCAATGATGTTATTATAAATTCTCTTGATGTCAATTGTGCTAATAATATGCAAAACCCTAAGCTTGGGGATGCTAGTTTTGCTATGTCTACTACTTGTTGCAATGATCATGATTGGGGTGATTCTTCTTATGATCTTGAAAATTTATTTGAGCCCCATGATGAATATGACATTGATAATAATGTTTGCAATAATATTGAAAGTGGGTTTGGAAGAGTGTCAACCTTAGATCCCACATATTTGGAGAATGTTCAATCTTATGAAGTTTTTGATAAAAGTGGGTTTGGAGAGGTCATGACTTTAGTTAATGTTAATCCCACTATTTTGGAAGAGTGTCAATATTGCATACATGTGGATCGTGTTAAGAATATGTTTGGTGATAGCGATATTGTTGAATTTGAATATGATCTTACATGTAATTATTATGAGAGAGGAAAATATGGTTGTAGAAGTTTTCATGTTACTAAATTACCTCTCTTCATGTTGAGATTGCTATCGTCACTTTCTTCTTCCTTGCATATGCTAGTTTTTGCTTGCCTTGCAAATTTGTTTACTTATAATATGCCTATTCATAGGAAGTATGTTAGACTTAGATGTGTTTGTCACGTGTTTTATGATGCTCTCTTTGTGCTTCAATTCCTGTCTTTCATGTGAGCATCATTAAAATTATCTATGCCTAGCTAAAAGGCTTTAAAGAAAAGCGCTTGTTGGGAGACAACCCAATATTTTTACTTGCTGTTATTCAATAAATAATTGATCTAGCCTCTGGTTAGATGTGGTTTTATGTTTTAATTAGTGTTTGTGCCAAGTAAAACCTATAGGATCTTCTTGGATGATAGTTATTTGATCTTGCTGAAAAAGTTAGAAACTTTCTGCTCACGAAAACAATTGTTAAAACTCAAAAAAAGTGATAAAATACTGATTCCAATTGCAGTAGATCAATAATCAAATGATCTAGGTCTTCCTATTTTGGTAGAATTTTGGAGTTCCAGAAGTTTGCGTTTGATACAGATTACTACAGACTGTTCTGTTTTTGACAGATTCTGTTTTCCGGGTGTTGTTTGCTTATTTTGATGAATCTATGGCTAGTATCGGGGGGTATGAACCATAGAGAAGTTGGAATACAGTAGGTTTAACACAAATATAAATAAAGAATGAGTTCATTACAGTACCTTAAAGTGGTGGTTTGTTTTATTTCGCTAACGGAGCTCATGAGATTTTCTGTTGAGTTTTGTGTTGTGAAGTTTTCAAGTTTTTGGGTAAAGATTTGATGGATTTTGGAACAAGGAGTGGCAAGAGCCTAAGCTTGGGGATGCCCAAGGCACCCCAAGGTAAAATTCAAGGACAACCAAAAGCCTAAGCTTGGGGATGCCCCGGAAGGCATCCCCTCTTTCGTCTTCGTCTATCGGTAACTTTACTTGAGGCTATATTTTTATTCACCACATGATATGTGTTTTGCTTGGAGCGTCTTGTATGATTTGAGTCCTTGTTTTTTAGTTTACCACAGTCATCCTTGCTGTACACACCTTTTGGAGAGACACACATGAATCGGAATTTATTAGAATACTCTATGTGCTTCACTTATATCTTTTGAGCTAGAAATTTTTTGCTCTAGTACTTCACTTATTTCTTTTTACAGCACGGTGGTGGCTTTATTTTATAGAAATTATTGATCTCTCATGCTTCACTTATATTATTTTGAGAGTCCTTTAGAACAGCATGGTAATTTGCTTTGGCTATAAAATTAGTCCTAATATGATAGGCATCCAAGATGGGTATAATAATAACTTTCGTAAAAAGTGCATTGGATACTATGAGAAGTTTGATACTTGATGCTTGTTTTGAGATATGAAGATGGTGATATTAGAGTCAGGCTAGTTGAGTAGTTGTGAATTTGAGAAATACTTGTTCCAAAGTTTGTGATTCCCGTAGCATGCACGTATGGTGAACCGTTATGTGATGAAGTCGGAGCATGATTTATTTATTGATTGTCTTCCTTATGAGTGGCGGTCGGGGACGAGCGATGGTCTTTTCCTACCAATCTATCCCCCTAGGAGCATGCGCGTAGTACTTTGTTTCGATAACTAATAGATTTTTGCAATAAGTATGTGAGTTCATTATGACTAATGTTGAGTCCATGGATTATACGCACTCTCACCCTTCCACCATTGCTAGCCTCTCTAGTACCGCGCAACTTTCACCGATACCATAAACCCACCATTTACCTTCCTCAAAACAGCCACCATACCTACCTATTATGGCATTTCCATAGCCATTCCGAGATATATTGCCATGCAACTTACCACCGTTCCGTTTGTTATGACACGCTCCATCATTGTCATATTGCATTGCATGATCATGTAGTTGACATCGTATTTGTGGCAAAGCCACCTTTATTATTCTTTCATACATGTCACTCTTGATTCATTGCACATCCCGGTACACCGCCGGAGGCATTCACATAGAGTCATATTTTGTTCTACGTATCGAGTTGTAATTTTTCGAGTTGTAAGTAAATAAAAGTGTGATGATCATCATTATTAGATCATTGTCCCAAGTGAGGAAAGGATAATGGAGACTATGATTCCCCCACAAGTCGGTATGAGACTCCGGACGAAAAAAAAGAAGAAAAAAAAGAGGCCACAAAAAAGGAGAAAAGGCCAAAACAAAAAAATGAGAGAAAATGAGAGAAGGGACAATGTTACTATCCTTTTAACACACTTGTGCTTCAAAGTAGCACCATGATCTTCATGATAGAGAGTCTCCTATGTTGTCACTTTCATATACTAGTGGGAATTTTACATTATAGAACTTGGCTTGTATATTCCAATGATGGGCTTCCTCAAAATGCCCTAGGTCTTCGTGAGCAAGCGAGTTGGATGCACACCCACTTAGTTTCTTTTGTTGAGCTTTCATACACTTATAGCTCTAGTGCATCCTTTGCATGGCAATCCCTACTCACTCACATTGACATCTATTGATCGGCATCTACATAGCCCGTTGATACGCCTAGTTGATGTGAGACTATCTTCTCCTTTTTGTCTACTCCACAACCACCATTCTATTCCACATATAATGCTATGTCCATGGCTCATGCACATATATTGCGTGAAGATTGAAAAAGTTTGAGAACATCAAAAGTATGAAACAATTGCTTGGCTTGTCATCGGGGTTGTGCATGATTAAATATTTTGTGTGATGAGGATAGAGCATAGCCAGACTATATGATTTTGTAGGGATAAGTTTACTTGGACATGTTATTTTGAGAAGACATGATTGCATTGTTAGTATGCTTGAAGTATTATTATTTTTATGTCAATATTAAACCTTTATCTTGAATCTTTCGGATCTGAACATTCATGCCACAATAAAGAAAATTACATTGAAAAATATGCTAGGTAGCATTCCACATAAAAAATTCTGTTTTTATCATTTACCTACTCGAGGACGAGCAGGAATTAAGCTTGGGGATGCTTGATACGTCTCCAACGTATCTATAATTTTTGATTGTTCCATGCTATTATATTATCTGTTTTAGATGTTTAATGGACTTTATTATACACTTTTATATTATTTTTGGGACTAACCTACTAACCAAAGGCCCAGTGCAAATTGTTGTTTTTTTTTGCCTATTTCAGTGTTTCGCAGAAAAGGAATATCAAATGGAATCCAAACGGAATGAAACCTTCGGGGCAGTGATTTTTGGAACAAACGCAATCCAGGAGACTTAGAGTGGACGTCAAGGAAGCGGTGAGGTGGCCACGAGGCAGGGAGGCGCGCCCAGGGGGTAGGCGTGCCCCGCACCCTCGTGGGCCCCTCGTGGCTCCCCCAACCGACTTCTTTCGCCTATATATATTCATATACCCCGAAAACATCCAGGAGCACTACGAAACCCTATTTCCACCGCCGCAACCTTCTGTACCCGTGAGATCCCATCTTGGGGCCTTTTCCGGCGCTCCGCCGGAGGGGGAATCGATCACGAAGGGCTTCTACATCAACACCATAGCCTCTTCGATGATGTGTGAGTAGTTTACCGCAGACCTTCAGGTCCATAGTTATTAGCTAGATGGATTCTTCTCTCTCTTTGGATCTCAATACAAAGTTCTCCTCGATTCTCTTGGAGACCTATTCAATGTAATTCTTTTTGCGGTGTGTTTGTCGAGATCGGATGAATTGTGGGTTTAGGATCAAGATTATCTATGAACAATATTTGAATCTCCTCTGAATTCTTTTATGTATGATTTGATATCTTTGCAAGTCTCTTTGAATTATCAGTTTGGTTTGGCCTACTAGGTTGATCTTTCTTGCAATGGGAGAAGTGCTTAGCTTTGGGTTCAATCTTGCGGTGTCCTTTCCTAGTGACAGCAGGGGCAACAAGGCACGTATTGTATTGTTGCCATCAAGGATAAAAGATGGGGTTTATATCATATTGCTTGAGTTTATCCCTCTACATCATGTCATCTTGCCTAATGCGTTACTCTGTTCTTATGAACTTAATACTCTAGATGCATGCTGGATAGCAGTCGATGTGTGGAGTAATAGTGGTAGATGCAGAATCGTTTCGGTCTACTTGTCGCGGATGTGATGCCTATATACATGATCATGCCTAGATATTCTCGTAACTATGCACTTCTCTACCAATTGCTCGACAGTAATTTGTTCACCCACCGTAGAATTTGCTATCTTGAGAGAAGCCACTCGTGAAACCTATGGCCCCCGGGTCTATTTTCATCATATTAATCTCCCTTCAACTAGCTATTTCTGTTGCCGTTTATTTTGCAATCTTTACTTTTCAATCTATACAACAAAAATACCAAAAATATTTATCTTATTATCTCTATCAGATCTCACTTTTGCAAGTGGCCGTGAAGGGATTGACAACCCCTTTATCGCGTTGGTTGCAAGGTTCTTATTTGTTTGTGTAGGTACAAGGCGACTTGCGTGTAGTCTCCTACTGGATTGATACCTTGGTTCTCAAACTGAGGGAAATACTTACGCTACTTTGCTGCATCACCCTTTCCTCTTCAAGGGAAAGCCAACGTAGTGCTCAAGAGGTAGCAATGCACCACTAGGTGACAGAACTATTGCAGGAGCAGTTGCAGACGTTATGAACGTTTGACAAGCTCGGTACGATGACTACTTGATAGTTTAGTGCACCATGCTTTACGGCTTAGAACCGGGACTTAAAAAATGTTTTGAAATGTCATGGAGCATATGAGATGTTCCAAGAGCTGAAATTGGTATTTCAGACTCGTGCCCGAGTCGAGAGGTATGAGACCTCTGACAAGTACTTTGCCTACAAGATGGAGGAGAATAGCTCAACCAGTGAGCATGTGCTCAGAATGTCTGAGTACTACAATCGCTTGAATAAAGTGGGTGTTAATCTTCCAGATAAGATAGTGATTGACAGAGTTCTCTAGTCACTATCACCAAGTTACAGGAACTTCATGATGAAGTATAATATGCAAGGGATGACGAAAATGATTCCCCGAGCTCTTCGCGATGTTGAAATCGGTGAAGGTAGAAATCAAGAAAAGCATCAAGTGTTGATGGTTGACAAGACCACTAGTTTCAAGTAAAAGGGCAAGGGAATGAAAGGGAACTTCAAGAAGAATGGCAAGCAAGTTACCACTCCCATGAAGAAGCCCAAAGCTAGACCCAAGCCTGAAACTGAGTGCTTCTACTGCAAAGGAAATGGTCACTAGAAGCGGAACTGCCCCAAATACTTGGCCGATAAGAAGGATGACAAGGTGAACAAAAGTATATATGATATACATGTTATTGATGTGTACTTTACTAGTGTTCATAGTAGCCCTGCGTATTTGATACTCGTTCATTTTTTTGACCTTGAAGACTCCAGGGCTTGCACCCCACAACATTTTATTAATAAAAAGAAGTAGAACAATACAGGGCTTCCTCAAGATGAGGAAAGGAAAATGAATGAACCTAAAGAAAGCTATACAAAGGAAGGGGGAGGATACTATACCTAATAATTACAGTATTACACCCAAAAATCCCCCCTCAAGGAGGTAGGAAATCAATCCACTTAAGCAAAGCATCTCTATACTTCCTTTTGATTCTATGAGAGAGGATCGTAAGATCACAAATGAAGCCATTTCTCCATGCCCTGAAAGAAGGTCTGATGTTCCTGAAAGCTCTGTCATTCCTGACCTTCCAAATATTCCACTAAGCAATAAAGACCACTTCCCCAAAGAAAGGTTTGTTGAAATCCTTTCTAGCATGGCATGCAATATCCACCATGTCATCATTGTCTTTCCAAATAATTTGCAGATAGTTCCACACACGGACACTGAAATTGCACAGGAAAAAGGTGGTTTCTGTCCTCAAGTGTCCCAGTTGGACAGAGTACACATTCAGGCCCATCATTAATCTTCCAATGCCTCCTCTGGATCTTGTCCTTAGTGTTAACCCTGTCCATTATAACAAGCCAAGCAAACATTTTGATCGACATGGTGTAGCAACTCATCCAGATCCACCCCAGAATGGGGTTTGCTACCATTGGCTGATAAACAAAGTCATAAAACTTCTTTGCAGTATATTCAGACTTCTTACCATGCCTCCACCCCAAGAATCATGGCAGCCACTGTCCATTTGGAAAGATCCCATCAAGGACGAAAGTTGTTGTAGATCCTGAAAGGCTTGCTCAGACAGAGGCAAATAAAAAAGATCTTGGAAATTATTAGCCTGACTAAGAGGTTTTTGTGGAGACAGAAGGAATAGAGCCTAGGAAAACAATCTTGAAGAGGAACACAACTGTTCCCAATTTGCCAATGATCATACCAGAATAGAACAATATCCCCACTATGAACATCAACAGAAGTAATTGCTCTGAATTTATCCATTAACTTGCAGACATCTCTCCACCAAAAAGAACCACAGAGTATAGTATCATGTGGGACCCTTTGGAAGTAGTAAGAATCCCAAACCAAATGAACCCATGGCACATCCATCTTATTATAAAATTTATTCAGATGCTTAAGAAGGAGAGCCTCATTTTGCAAACCAAGGTTTAAGATTCCAAGCCCACCCTTGGATTTGGGCATGCAAACAAGTGGCCAAGCAGCCAGAGAGTGGCCCCTCTCCTGACCATATTTCCTCCATAAACACTGCCTCTGAATCCTTTCCAACTGCTTCAGAATACCCTGTGGAATTGACAAACTGCAAGGGAAGAAGATAGGCAATGAAGAAATGACAGAGTTCACCAATTGCAATCTGCTCCCTTGAGGCAAAAACCAAGAACTGGCTGTCAATCTTCTCTTCATACAATCCACCAGGGGAAGAAGATCCACAATTTTGGGTCTGGTAGTCCCCACTGGCAGGCCCAAATATGTGAAAGGCATTGTGCCTAAATTACAGCCAAAAAAACAGCTAGATCAGTAGCTTCATGATCAATCACATTAATAGGATACATGGAGGATTTATGAAAGTTGATCTGGAGACCAGTTGCCTCTGAGAAAGAATATAGCACTGATTTCAGTGCCTCCAATTGACCCCTTTCAGCATTTAAAAAAGCATTGTATCATCAGCATATTGAACAACAGGGAAATCTAGATCATGGGTTGGCAATGGCCTACTTATTAAACCCTGCTGGAGGAGATCATTAATCAATGTCTGCAAGAGATCTGCAGCAATAAAAAGAGCAAGGGAGAAATAGGGTCTCCTTGCTTTACTCCACACTTGCATTTAAAATGGTTACCAGGAACTCCATTAAGCAAGACAGAAGAAGTTCCAGATGACAACAACTATTTAATCCATGTGATCCATCTGTTGTCAAAACCTTTTGCAACAAGAATCCTTATGGTTGCCTCATGCTGGATAGAATCAAAAGCCTTTTCAAAATCTAACTTAAGCAAAAGGATGGGCTATTTAGACTGATTACACTGATGAATATACTCAAATGTCCAGGCAAGACAATCCTGGATTGTTCTTGATTTTATGAAACCATACTGATTTTTATGCACACATTTGGTGATCTCCTCTTGAAATCTGTTAGCAGCAAGC
Source organism: Aegilops tauschii subsp. strangulata (assembly GCF_002575655.3). Classification (NCBI taxonomy): domain Eukaryota; kingdom Viridiplantae; phylum Streptophyta; class Magnoliopsida; order Poales; family Poaceae; genus Aegilops; species Aegilops tauschii. The sequence continues at coordinate 408,916,262 of NC_053040.3, read as the reverse complement.
TTTGTAAGAAATTTTAGACCAACACTAGTGAGTGAAATAGGCCTAAAATCCCCCCCACACTCTCTGGAGTCTGTTTCTTTGGGATCAGAGTGATGTATGCATCATTGAGGTTCTCTAATTGAGCATTTCTAGCATGAAACTCATGTACCAGCCGAATGAAATCAGCAGAGATGATGTGCCACCACTTTTTTAGAAAGAGTCCATTGAAACCATCAGGTCCAGGCGCCTTATCAATGTGCATTTCTTTAATAACCTGCTCATTTTCCTTCAGATCAAAAGGTTTGGTGAACACTTCCAAGCCTTGGACACTTGGTATTAAAGACAAGATATTATCATCTAAAGTTATGGGCAGAACAGTACCCATTCTGCTTTTGAAGGAAGATAAGAACTCCTTGGCCATTTTCCTCATGATCAGAAGTGACAGAGCCATCAAACAACAACAGGCTAGCAATAGAATTCTTTCTATATCTCTCAGTTGCCATGGCCTGAAAAAACTTGGAATTTTCCTCTCCCACTTTGATATACCTGATGGTACATCTCTTCCTCCAGTAAAGATATTGCATGTGCAAAAGATGCTCATGATGCAGTTTAGTAACTTTCCTGAAGTTGCTCTCAGGTCTGGATAGAGATCTCATGTCCTCAAGATTATCCAACCAAAGAACTACCCAGTTGCATTTCTCAATTAACCCTTTAATATGTGATAAACCTTTTTGCCATTTCTTTAACGCAAACCACAAAGCCTTTAATTTATCAACAATAATTGCTGAAATATGGGTCTTATGAGAAGGACGAGCCCAAACCTCCTGCACACAATCCATAAAACCTGGCTGATGGACCCAATAATTTTCAAACCTGAAAATATGCGCCTTTGGAATTGATGTATTGATGGAAATCAAACATGGCACATGATCAGACGTAGTTTTTGCAAGAGGAGTCACTTGCGTCATGGGGTATAAGCTAATCCAACTGGCAGAGGTAAAAACCCAGTCAAGTTGTTCCAGAAGAGGCGTGTCCTGCATGTTAGACCAAGTAAATTTTCTTCCTTTCAAAGCAAGTTCCAACAGTCCCAAGTGGCCAATAATTTCATTGAAAATAAACATATCTTTGATATCACCACCAGGGAGGTTCCTATTGTCAAGGGATCGAATAAAGTTAAATCCCCCATCAACATCCACTTCTGTTCCGGGTCAATATCCAAATTGTAGATCCATGTAACAAACTCATCTCGTAACTCACCCTGACAGGGGCCATAAACGTTCACGAGAAACCATTTATCATTATTATGAACTGAGGTAAACTTCATAACAATGGCGTAGGGTTTAACTTCCAGCAGGGTACCATGAAACACGCCAGAGTGCCACGCAGTTAAAATTCCCCCAGAAGCACCTCTCGAGGGGGACTCAACAAATTGATCAAAGCCATAAGGACAGATGCATTTAATAGTTGTACGCGAGCATGAAGAGAGCTTAGTCTCCTGAAGGCAAACCACAGCACACTGACTTTCAGTCATTTTCTCCTTGACAGAACGCTGCCTAGTATCAGAATTCAGACCGCGAACATTCCAGCATAAAATTTTCCAGCTACGCGTTGACACACGATTCATTAACAACCAAAGAAGAGTAGAGAAAACACATCATGACACACAATGCCATGCAACCCAAAAGACAACAATGTTCAGTATCGCAGAGTGCCACTTCCCTAACAAGACCCAGTTCGACAATAAAATAAGCAAACATAACAGGCTCTCTAGGCCTTAACAAAGTAGCTAGCATATTCATTAAACTGAAGACGAAGATGAATCCTCCTGTTGATTAGACATAAGCTTGTCCACCGATAAGAGGGAAGGATCAATCTCCAGTTCCGCGCCCACAGCCTGCAAAACATGAATTGGTGTATGCGGTGGTGCAGCAGGTTGGTTGTCTTCAGGGACACCTGCAGAAGTGGACTGGGCCTTATCCTCCATGGGCTTGGAATGAGGGTGCTTCTTTGTTGGCTGAAGCGAGAGCTGCTCGAAAACCACATTTTTGAAACCATCCCACTTTGCCGCGCTCCTAGTGCAACGTCTAAGTGACGTATCAACAACAGGCACCTTCCTCTATCCTCTCTACTTTCTCCCAATAGTTTGTTCCACAGAGAAAACCACATGCGATGAAGAAAACTCAGCAGAGGCAGAAACAACAGAATTACCAGACATAGCCTCTTTAGTAACAGGAGCAGAATCAACATGCAGTTCCTCAAATAAAGCTCTGGCCACTAGGCGCTTTATCATCACAGATCTTCTTACAGAAGCAACAATGGGCAAAGAAGCAGTCAACAAAGACATCTTCCTGGATTCATCGAAGGCTATGGACCAAGACTGCTTCGAATAGACGATTGTGCCCATTGGTTTAAAGAACATAGACCTTGGTACCTCCTTAACTGAAAAATCAAACATCAGGTTCTGAAAAGACGTCTTCCAAATCATCTCCGGAGGGAGAGGAGGCCCAGCCACAATGCGTGCCATTCCTATAAATATCTCATGGTGCTGAATAACAGGTGGTTGATAAGGCACAATTGCCAGCAGATTCTCCTCGAAGACAAGTTGCTGCAGAGGTTGGAGTTGATGATCTGGGAGATGCACATCATGCTCCTGCTGGAGATCAATGCCCTGCTCCTGCTGATCCACAGAAACTGATCCTTCCGGCTGATCAATCACAATAGAAACCTGATCTTTTTCAGGAGCAGCCGGCTGCGGGGCCTGCTTATCTTCAGCTTCATCTCCCCACACAGCATTGCCCCAACTAGGAGCAGCATCATTCATGGGTGGGGGAGGAACAACCGGTGCATCATTCCAACCCAACATTGGGAATAGTGGCAAAACAAACGGCAGATTATCCGGTACAAGATTGCCAGGCAACGGATGAGGATTCCCGTCGAGAGGCATTGGGTCTTCGTCATTTGGCATTTGATCTGCAAAATCCGCACCAAGAACATAGCAAGAAGCAGTCCAAGAAACTTGGGCACCTCCCCACTCCGCATAATCTCCAAAAACCACATCTCGTGGAACCAAAGGCGTATCTGGAAAGCTAGCCTCAACCAATGTTCGTACAAGATAAGGATCCTCACTGTCCCAAGAAATAAACTTCCCGAAAGTGCCTACAGCTTGTGAGATGTACTCTGGAGTGCGGTAATCTAGAGGAATTCCAATAAACATTAACCAACCCTTGCGAAAACCATGCGTCCCCTTGAAGTTTTCCCCCTCATCATGTTTCATAAATCTAACAAATCGATCATTGCCCAACAGAAAAGGAGCATGCTGAATCAAGGTGTATCTAACTGACGGATCCCTCACTTGGAATAAACCAACCCCATGAAACCACGACTGAGCAGATCGGACCAAAGTACCTCTATCTTGCAGAAAGTGGACGACTTCCTCCCGCACCGGTCCGAGTGGCCCCTCAGGCGCAGGCATCACCTCCACGACAATGTAGTCCTCATGACAATGGGTTGGACGAGTAGCAGGCGTGAAGAAGGTGCGAGGAAGACGACGATCGCCGCCGTCGATGATGTGGTGACCAACAGGCACAAAGCGCTGAGGATCGAGCTCATAGTTCGCCATGGAAGAGCAAGAAGCTTGTCGGGGGTTTTCTTTGGGTTGCCGGCCGGCTCAACTCCAGTAATGGAGTGACCGTGCCAACCACAATGGGTGGACGAGCCACCGTCCAAAGCAATTCCGTGGGAGGAGACTGATGTATGACTACACGCTCTTGAACAGGAAGATCATACCCAACATCCCTAATTGTATCAATACACTTTTGCGTGGCCGGATAACTATATCCCTTGCAAGCAGAATATCGTTCAAACGTGGCAAAAGAAAGCTTCTTCTTAGTAGATGCAGCAGACTTAATAGCAGATCTAATAGGAGGTTTATGCATGGCCAAAAGACCTAAACATGATTGACGCTTAGAAGGACTAACTAGAATCCATTCAGCATCACATTCCTTCCTCCAGATCCTGAGCTCTCTAATCCAATTAGGGCCCCCATTACCCCACAAATGAAAGTAGCACTTGGACAAATCACAAGCAAAAGAACGAAGGTCCATAATAATAAAACCAACTTGCTTGCAAGAAACTTGGAAAGACTAAACCTTATCTTTGATGTGATCCACATGAAGATCAATTGCCGAGCCCCCAATTGCAGCTTCCAAAGCCGCCACCACAGAATCTTCCGAGAGATGGAAGGCATGACGGCTAAAGGAGACAATCAAAGTAAATGGCCTTCCGCGCCCCAAAGGATGAACCGTGTGCCCCGTTGATTTGAAAACCTCATCTGAAAAAACCCTACCCTTGGAGAAATCCAAGCCAAGGGTAGATCCACCAGAAGAACCCATAGAAGATGGGTATTGCCTTGATCCAGAGAAGACGCCGGAGTAGATGACCGGAGATGATCCACAGATTAGTGGAGGAGGAAGGAGATCGCCGGGGAGGGAGTCAGCGCCGTGGTGGGTGGTGGGAGCGCAGGCATCATATATTTGAATGATATCTTGCCCATCCTTTTCTTCATTACATTTCCATTTGTTGACAATGTTTGTACATTAACTACTCTTCCCGTCGAAGCAGATCTCTTCTAGGTCCCGATAGCTCCTCAGAGATAGATACTCGTTCAGTTGCTATGATTAGTAACTCGAAACATGAGTTACAAAATGAACGAAGACTAGTTGAGGACGAGGTGACGATGTGTGTTGGAAATGACTCCAAAGGTTGATAAGATCACCATCGCACACTCCCTTTACCTTCGGGATTAGTGTTGAACCTAAAATAAATGTTATTTGGTGTTTGCGTTGAGCATAATATGATTGGATCATGTTTATTGCAATACGGTTATTCATTTAAGTCAAAGAATAATTGTTATTCTGTTTACATGGATAAAACCTTCTGTGGTCGTACACCCAAGGTGAATGGTTTATTGAATCTCGATCGTAGTGATACACATATTCATGATATTGATGCCAAAAGATGCAAAGTTGATAATGATAGTGCAACATGCTAGTGGCACTGCCGTTTAGGTCATATTGGTGTAAAGCGCATGAAGAAACTTCATGCGGATGGACTTTTGGAATCACTTGATTATGAATCATTTGATGCTTGCGAACCATGCCTCATGTGCAAGATGACTAAGACTCCGTTCTCCGAAACAATGGAGCGAGCCACTGACTTATTGGAAATAATACATACCGATGTATGCGGTCCGATGAGTGTTGAGGCTCACGGCTGGCATCATTTTTTCTGACCTTCACAGATGATTTGAGCAGATATGGGTATATCCACTTGATGAAACACAAGTCTGAAACATTTGAAAAGTTCAAAGAATTTCAGAGTGAAGTGGAGAATCATCGTAACAAGAAAATAAAGTTTCTACGATCTGATCGCAGAAGCGAATATTTGAGTTACGAGTTTGGCCTTCAATTAAAACAATGTGGAATAGTTTCACAAACTCATGCCACCTGGAACACCACAACATAATGGTGTGTCCGAACGTCATAACCGTACTTTATTAGATATGGTGCGATCTATGATGTCTCTTACCGATTTACCACTATCATTTTGGGGGTATGCATTAGAGACAGCTGCATTCAAGTTAAATAGGGCACCGTCTAAAAATCTGTTGAGACGACACTGTATGAACTGTGGTTTAGCAAGAAACCTAAGATGTCATTTTTTAAAGTTTAGGGTTGCGATGCTTATGTGAAAAAGTTTCAGCCTGATAAGCTCAAACCCAAATCGGAGAAGTGCGTCTTCATAGGATACCCAAAAGAAACTGTTGCGTACACCTTCTATCACAGATCTGAAGGCAAGATCTTTGTTGCTAAGAGTGGATCCTCTCTAGAGAAGAAGTTTCTCTCGAAAGAAGTGAGTGGGAGGAAAGTAGAACTTGATGATGTAATTGTACCTTCTCTCGAATTGGAAAGTAGCTCGTCACTGAAATTAGTTCCAGTGATGCCTACACCAATTAGTGAGGAAGTTAATGATGATGGTCATGAAACTTCAGATCAAGTTACTACCGAACCTCGTAGGTCAACCAGAGTATGATCCGCACCAGAGTGGTACGGTAATCCTATTCTGGAAGTCATGTTAATAGACCATGATGAACCTACGAACTATGAGGAAGCGATGATGAGCCCAGATTCTGACAGATGGCTTGAGGCCATGAAATCTGAGATAGAATCCATGTATGAGAACAAAGTGTGGACTTTGGTGGACTTGCCCGATGATCGGCAAGCCATTGAGAATAAATGGATCTTCAAGAGGAAGACGGACGCTGATAGTAGTGTTACTATCTACAAAGCTCGACTTGTCGAAAAGGGTTTTTGAAAAGTTCAAGATGTTGACTAATATGAGATTTTCTCACTCGTATCGATGCTTAAAGTCTATCTGAATCATGTTAGCAATTGCCCCATTTTATGAAATCTGACAAATGGATATCAAAACTGCATTCCTTAATGGATTTATTAAAGAAGAGTTGTATATGATACAACCAGAAGGTTTTGTCAATCCTAAAGGTGCTAACAAAATGTGCAAGCTCCAGCGATCCATCTATGGACTGGTGCAAGCATCTCGGAGTTGGAATATATGCTTTGATAAGTTGATCAAAGCATATAGTTTTATACGAACTTGCAGTGAAGCCTGTATTTACAAGAAAGTGAGTGGGAGCACTACAGCCTTTCTGATAAGTATATGTGAATGATATATTGTTGATCGGAAATGATGTAGAATTTTTTGGAAAGCATAAAGGAGTGTTTGAAAGGAGTTTTTCAAAGAAAGACCTCGGTGAAGCTGCTTACATATTGGGCATCAAGATCTATAGAGATAGATCAAGACACTTGATAATTTTTTTCAATGAGTACATACCTTGACAAGATTTTTGAAGTAGTTCAAAATGGAACTGTCAAAGAAGGAGTTCTTGCCTGTATTGCAAGGTGTAAAGTTGAGTAAGACTCAAAACACCACCACGGCAGAAAATAGAAAGAGAATGAAAGTCATTCCCTATGCCTCAGCCATAGGTTCTGTAAAGTATGCTATGCTGTGTACCAAACCTATTGTGTACCTTACCATGAGTTTGGCAAGGGGATACGATATTGATCCAAGAGTGGATCACTTGACAGCGGTCAAAATTATCCTTAGAAGACTAAGGAGATATTTCTTGATTATGGAGGTGATAAAGAGTTCATTGTAAAGAGTTACGCCGATGCAAGCTTTCACACTGATCCAGATGACTCTGAGTCTCAATCTGGATACATATTAAAAGTGGGAGCAATTAGCTAGAGTAGCTTGATACGTCTCCAACGTATCTATAATTTTTGATTGTTCCATGCTATTGTATTATCTGTTTTTAATGGGCTTTATTATGCACTTTTACATTATTTTTGGGACTAACCTACTAACCCAAGGCCCAATGCAAATTGCCGTTTTTTGCCTATTTTAGTGTTTCGCAGAAAAGGAATATCAAACAGAATCCAAACGGAATGAAACCTTCGGGAGAGTGATTTTTGGAACAAACGTGATCCAGAGGACTTGGAGTGGACGTCAAGAAAGAAACGAGCAGGCCACAAGGCAGGGAGGCGCGCCCCCACCCTCGTGGGCCCCTCGTGGCTCCCCTGACCGACGTCCTTCACCTATATATACTCATATACCCCGAAAACATCTGAGAGCACCACGAAACCCTACTTCCACCGCCGCAACCTTCTGTACCCGTGAGATCCCATCTTGGGGCCTTTTCCGACGCTCCGCCGGAGGGGGAATCGATCATGGAGGGCTTCTACATCAACACCATAGCCTCTCCGATGATGTGTGAGTAGTTTACGTCAGACCTTCGGGTCCATAGTTATTAGCTAGATGGCTTCTTCTCTCTCTTTGGTTCTCAATACAAAGTTCTCCTCCATCTTCTTAGAGATCTATTCGATGTAACTCTTTTTGCGGTGTGTTTGTCGAGATCCGATGAATTGTGGGTTTATGATCAAGATTATCTATGAACAATATTTGAATCTCCTCTGAATTCTTTTACGTATGATTTGATATCTTTTCAAGTCTCTTCGAATTATCAGTTTGGTTTGGCCTACTAGATTGATCTTTCTTGCAATGGGAGAAGTGCTTAGCTTTGGGTTCATTCTTGCGTTGCTCGATCCCAGTGACAGAAAGGGAAATGACACGTATTGTATTGTTGCCATCGAGGATAAAAAGATGGGGTTTATATCATATTGCTTCAGTTTATCCCTCTACATCATGTCATCTTGCCTAATGCGTTACTCTGTTCTTATGAACTTAATACTCTAGATGCATGCTGGATAGCGGTCGATGTGTGGAGTAATAGTAGTAGATGCAGAATCGTTTCGGTTTACTTGTCACGGATGTGATGCCTATATAAATGATCATGCCTAGGTATTCTCAAAACTCTGCACTTTTCTATCAATTGCTCGATAGTAATTTGTTCACCCACCGTAATATTTATGCTATCTTGAGAGAAGCCACTAGTGAAACCTATGGCCCCCGGGTCTATCTTCCATCATATTAATCTCCCGCCAACATGCTATTTCTATTGCCGTTTATTTTGCAATCTTTACTTTTCAATCTATATCATAAAAATACCAAAAATATTTATCTTATTATCTCTATCAGATCTCACTTTTGCAAGTGGCCGTGAAGGGATTGACAACCCCTTTATCGCGTTGGTTGCAAGTTTCTTATTTGTTTGTGTAGGTACGAGGGACTTGCGTGTGGTCTCCTACTGGATTGATACCTTGGTTCTCAAAAACTGAGGGAAATACTTATGCTACTTTGCTGCATCACCCTTTCCTCTTCAAGGGAAAACCAACGCAGTGCTCAAGAGGTAGCATAGCTCCATGCAGAGCATTGTAGACATAGAAAATTTGCAAAATACATACGGCTCTGAATGTGACAGACCCATTGACTAAGCTTCTCTCACAAGCAAAAGCATGATCACACCTTAGTACTCTTTGGGTGCTAATCACATAGCGATGTGAACTATATTATTGACTCTAGCAAAACCCTTTGGGTATTAGTCACATGGTGATGTGAACTATCACATGGTGATGTGAACTATTGGTGTTAAATCACATGGCGATGTGAACTAGATTATTGACTCTAGTGCAAGTGGGAGACTGAAGGAAATATGCCCTAGAGGCAATAATAAAGTTATTATTTATTTACTTATTTCATGATAAATGTTTATTGTTCATGCTAGAATTGTATTAACCGGAAACTTAGTACATGTGTGAATAAATAGACAAAACATAAGTGTCTCTAGTATGCCTCTACTTGACTAGCTCGTTAATCAAAGATGGTTATGTTTCCTAACCATAGACATGTGTTGTCATTTGATGAACGAGATCACATCATTAGGAGAATGATGTGATGGACAAGACCCATTCGTTAGCTTAGCATTATGATCGTTACAGTTTCATTGCTACTGCTTTCTTCATGACTTATACATGTTCCTCAGACTTTGAGATTATGCAACTCCCGAATACCGGAGGAACACTTTTTGTGCTATCAAACATAAAAATGTAAATGGGTGATTATAAATATGCTCTACATGTGTCTCCGAAGGTATTTGTTGGGTTGGCATAGATCGAGATTAGGATTTGTCACTCCATGTTTCGGAGAGGTATCTCTGGCCCCTCTCGGTAATGCTCATCACTATAAGCCTTGCAAGCAATGTGACTAATGAGTTAGTTGCGGGGTGAAGTATTACAGAACGAGTAAGGAGACTTGCCGGTAACGAGATTGAACTAGGTATGATGATACCGACGATCGAATCTCGGGCAAGTAACATACCGATGACAAAGGGAACAATGTATGTTGTTATGCGGTTTGACCGATAAAGATCTTCATAGAATATGTAGGAGCCAATATGAGCATCCAGGTTCTGCTGTTGGTTATTGACCGGAGATGTGTCTCGGTCATATCTACATAGTTCTCAAACCCGTAGGGTCTGCACGCTTAACGTTCGATGATGATTTGTATTATGAGTTATGTGATTTGATGAACCGAAGTTTGTTCGGAGTCCCGAATGAGATCACGGACATGACGAGGAGTCTCGAAATGGCCGAGACATAAATATTCATATATTGGGAGGCTACATTCGGACATCTGAATGGTTCCGGAGAAGTTCAGGTATTTTCCGGAGTACTGGGAGGTTAGCGGAACCCCCCGGGAGAAGTTATGGGCCTTATGGGCCATAAGAGGGAAGCACACCAGCCCATGATGTCTACTACGCAACCTTCTTCTTGTAGACATTGTTGGGCCTCCAAGTGCAGAGGTTTGTAGGACGGTAGCAAATTTCCCTCAAGTGGATGACCTAAGGTTTATCAATCCGTGGGAGGCGTAGGATGAAGATGGTCTCTCTCAAACAACTCTGCAACCAAATAATAAAGAGTCTCTTGTGTCCCCAACACACCCAATACAATGGTAAATTGTATAGGTGCACTAGTTCGGCGAAGAGATGGTGATACAAGTGCAATATGGATGGTAGATATAGTTTTTGTAATCTGAAAATATAAAAACAGCAAGGTAACTAAAGATAAAAGTGAGCGTAAACGGTTCTGCAATGCTAGGAAACAAGGCCTAGGGTTCATACTTTCACTAGTGCAAGTTCTCTCAACAATAATAACATAATTGGATCATATAACTATCCCTCAACATGCAACAAAGAGTCACTCCAAAGTCACTAATAGCGGAGAACAAACGAAGAGATTATGGTAGGGTACGAAACCACCTCAAGTTATCCTTTCTGATCGATGTATTCAAGAGTCCGTCGTAAATAACACGAAGGTATTCTTTCCGTTCGATCTATCATAGAGTTCGTACTAGAATAACACCTTAAGACACAAATCAACCAAAACCCTAATGTCACCTAGATACTCCAATGTCACCTCAAGTATCCACGGGTATGATTATACGATATGCATCACACAATCTCAGATTCATCTATTCAACCAACACAAAGTACTTCAAAGAGAGCCCCAAAGTTTCTACTGGAGAGTCAAGACGAAAACATGTGCCAACCCCTATGCATAGGTTCATGGGTGGAACCCGCAAGTTGATCACCAAAACATACATCAAGTGAATCAATAGAATACCCCATTGTCACCACGGGTATCCCATGCAAGACATACATCAAGTGTTCTCAAATCCTTAAAGACTCAATCCGATAAGATAACCTCAAAGGGAAAACTCAGTCCATTACAAGAGAGTAGAGGGGGAGAAACATCATAAGATCCAACTATAATAGCAAAGCTCGCGATACATCAAGATCGTACCACCTCAAGAACACGAGAGAGAGAGAGAGAGATCAAACACATAGCTACTGGTACATACCCTCAGCCCCGAGGGTGAACTACTCCCTCCTCGTCATGGAGAGCGCCGGGATGATGAAGATGGCCACCGGTAAGGGATCCCCCCTCTGGCAGGGTGTCGGAACAGGGTCCCGATTGGTTTTTGGTGGCTACAGAGGCTTGCGGCGGAGGAACTCCCGATCTATTCTGTTCCCCGATGGTTTTAGGGTATATGGGTATATATAGGCGAAAGAAGTCGGTAAGGGAAGCCACGAGGGGCCCACAAGGGTGGAGGGCGCGCCCAGGGGGTGGGCGCGCCCCCTGCCTCGTGCTGTCCTCGTGGATCCCTGACGTGTACTCCAAGTCTCCTGGATTGCTTTCTTTCCAAAACTAACTCTCCCGAAGGTTTCATTCCGTTTGGACTCCGTTTGATATTCCTTTTCTTCGAAACACTGAAAAAAGGGAAAAAACAGGAACTGGCACTAGGCTCTGGGTTAACAGGTTAGTCCCAAAAATAATATAAAAGTGCATAGTAAAGCCCATTAAACATCCAAGATGGATAATATAATAGCATGAATACTTCATAAATTATAGATACGGTGGAGACGTATCAGCATTCCCAAGCTTAATTCCTGCTCGTCCTCGAGTAGGTAAATGATAAAAGAAATAATTTATGAAGTGTGAATGCTAGCAGGTGCATAAGTTTGATCAATGATAATTTCAATCACCTTTTCTAGCATCATTATATGTCATAACAGTAGCTCAACTCATAGAACTTTGCATGATCAAGTAACAAACTATTCACATGTTAAAGTATAGATCACAAGCTTTCTTGAAAACTAACAAACCATGTTATTAGTCATCAAACAATTACAATTCATCTTATTTTCAGGAAGAGTCTATGTCAGAGCTTTGATTCAGCAAACTTCACATACTCAACTATCATTTAGTCTTCCATGATTGCTACCATTGAGGGAGTCCTGGATTAGGGGGTCCTCGGATAGCCGGACTATATACTTTAGCCGGATTGTTGGACTATGAAGATACAAGATTGAAGACTTCGTCCCGTGTCCGGATGGGACTCTCCTTGGCGTGGAAGGCAAGCTTGGCAATACGGATATGTAGATCTCCTCCCTTGTAACCGACTCTGTGTAACCCTAGCCCTCTCCGGTGTCTATATAAACCGGAGGGTTTAGTCCGTAGAACAACAACAATCATACCATAGGCTAGCTTCTAGGGTTTAGCCTCTACGATCTCGTGGTAGATCAACTCTTGTAATACTCATATCATCAAGATCAATCAAGCAGGAAGTAGCGTATTACCTCCAACGAGAGGGCCAGAACCTGGGTAAATATCGTGTCCCCCGCGTCCTGTTACCATCCGCCTTAGACGCACAGTTCGGGACCCCCTACCCGAGATCCGCCAGTTTTGACACTGACATTGGTGCTTTCATTGAGAGTTCCATTGTGTCGTCATCATAAGGCTGGATGGCTCGTCTCGTTGTCAAGGACAACATCACCTCTGGGGGAGCCCTAGCTGTAGGCCAAACTCTCCGACTAGGCGGCTTCGTCATGACCGCCCGTTCGGCCGCTGCGCCGGCGACGACTTCTCGGGTCATCAAAAACAGTCTCCACGTCGGCTCGGAATTCGCCAAGCAGATGGATCCAATGGAGCTCTCTTCTTTGAACGAGATCTTGGATCGTATCGCCGCCTTGGGAGTCGCTATGGACTATGATCGGATCGGGCTTAAACCCGACCAAAGGGAGATTAACTCTCCGCCTGTCACCCATCAGATAGCGGTGGTGGAGGAGCAACGCGGCGATTCTTTCTCTATCTTGAGGACAAGCTATGTCCGGATTCCCGAGCTCTCTAAGCCGGATACTCGTCTATGGGAGGACATGGCCCAAGCTCTGAACCTAGAGTCAGACAGCGGGCCAGACCTATTGGGCAGCAAACCGGAGCCCGAACTTTCAAGACCGGAAACTCCGGCACTCCTGGGTCTCAGATCGGGTCAGGGTTCGGACCTAAATCTACCCACCCACCCAGATATAAGTGATCCTTCCCACATTAGACAAGAGCCCCAAGAGATAGTACATCACTATTGGGCTAGATTCCTCCTTGAAATAAGAAAGGTCAAGGACTGTCGCGAGGAAGACACAATTTCATTCTTTTGCAAAAATTGCACGGACAAGGGAATCCTCAACGCCAAAAGTCGCCGTGACATAGCACACTTCGCGGACTTGGCGGCCATAGTACAGAAATACTGTGCGATGGAAAGCGCTTGGAAAACCCAAACAAAATTCTGGGATCCTCCGGCTCTCACTACACCCCCGTCCGAATTAAAAGAGTGTACTCTCATAAGTCACCCGATCCAATTACAAAGAAACAAAAGCCCACTACAGGGCATGGAACCGTATTGGAGGGATGGCTCAACAGGCCATGCAAAATTCACAGTACAACGGATACCATACCAACACACAGCCTTAGAGCATGTTGGGTACTCCGGCAGGTGGCCAAGAGCGGTGAGGATATCCTCATCAACAATACCGCAGAGCACCATCCCGTGGAGAACAACAATACAGTATTGATAGTCTTCGAGACCTTCGCCTCAAATAATAGGCGTAAGCGAGCACTCCGCAGCCTTGCCGAAGTCTGCCACGTAGCAGCAGTAAATCCATGGAGCGATACAGCTATTACCTTCAATGCCAGTGACGAACCTAAATTCCGAACAACCCGAGCACCAGCCGCCTTGGTCCTTAGTCCGATTGTGGACGGCTTCCGGCTTACTAAAGTGCTCATGGACGGCGGCAGCGGATTAAACCTCATTTACAAGGAGACTCTTCGAAAGATGGAAATAGACAGATGCCGCATTGAGCAAAGCAGCACGACCTTCAGAGGAATAATCCCTAGTCGGGAGGCACGATGTGCTGGCAAAATCACACTAGATGTGGTATTTGGCACGCCGGAGAATTATAGGTCCGAAGAAATCACATTCCAAGTGGCCCCGTTCAATAGCGGATACCACGCCCTTCTAGGGCGGGAGGCATTCACGATCTTCCAAGCTATACCCCATTACGGGTACATGAAGCTCAAAATGCCCGGGCCCAATGGAATCATCACTCTAGCTAGTGATCCGGACATAGCACTCCGCGCCAAAAATAAAATAGCCGCACTGGCCATCAAGGCGTTATCCGAAGCCCTCGCGGCCGAGGAATTAACTGCGCTACGCTCCACAGTGGACAGGGACGACGTGATACTCGATAAAAGATCCAATCCACCTCTTTTAAACCAGCGGATGAAATAGTCAAATTCCAAGTCCATTCAACGGACCCTACAAAAACAGCATCCGTCGGGGCACAGTTAAACCACACAGTAGACACCGCACTACGGGAGTTCTTGCGTGAGAATTGGGACATCTTCGCCCGGCATCCTTTAGACATGCCAGGAATCCCACGCAGGCTGGCCGAGCATAGCCTTAACATCCTAAAGGGATTCAAGCCGGTCAAGCAAACTCTTCGGTGCTTCTCTAAGCCTAAGCGACAAGCCATGGGAGAGGAGCTAGCCAAGTTACTGGAGGTCAGTTTCATCCGAGAAATAAAACATCCGGACTAGCTAGCAAACCTGGTTGTCGGTGTCAAAATCGGCGGATCTCGGGTAGGGGGTCCCGAATTGTGCATCTAGGATCGATGGTAACAGGAGACGGGGGACACGATGTTTACCCAGGTTCGGGCCCTCTCGATGGAGGTAATACCCTACTTCCTGCTTGATTGATCTTGATGATATAAGTATTACAAGAGTTGATCTACCACGAGATCGTAGAGGCTAAACCCTAGAAGCTAGCCTATGATTATGATTGTTGTTCTTTTTATCGACTAGCCTGGCCTCGGTTTATATAATGCACCAGAGGCCTAGGATAACAAGAGTCCTAGCCGAATACGTCGGTGGGGAGGAGTCCTTGTCTTGATCACCATGTCTTGTGGAATCTTCCTTGTATGCGGCAACTGTCCGAACTGGCCCATGAGTATACGGCCATGGGGGTCCTTGGCCCAATCCAACTGATCGGGAGACGACGTGATGAGTACCCCCTAGTCCAGGACACCGTCAGTAGCCCCCTGAACCGGCTTCAAGTTGGGGACGCTCCTCGATTCTTCCGAACTGTTCTTCATCTTCGGTTGGCGGTCTTGGAAACTGGTTCAACAAATCTGCTCATCTTTGATCTTGAGGATCGCCGAAATGCATCTGACGAGTTTACACGTCGGGTACCCGAGGAGCCCCTTTATGTTTCCGGCCTTTATCAATGCCTTGTTATTTTTATGCCACACCTCGGGTTCGAAGTTGTTCCCGGGCAGCAGTGTCCTCTTGCGTCCAAGCCCCAACGCCGGACTGTATTCGAGGTATATTTTGCTGCCGAGCACCAACGCCGGGCTGTATCCGAGCCCCAACGCTGGACTATGTCCAAGCTCCAACGCCGGACAATGTCCGAGCTCCAACGCCGGACCGTATACGAGCTCCAATGCCGGACTATATCCGAGGTGTCATAGAATACCCCGGTTCAAAAAAGTTGAAGGAGTTTAGCCGAGCTTAATGCCGGAAATGCCCTCTATGGAGCCAGCCATTCAAATCCGAGCTTTATGCCGGACTACCTCCAAGGTGGTGCACCACTTCGGGCTTTGGGCTGATTGTTTACAGATTTTATTTCCGATGCGTGTAAATATATTCGCTGTCAACATGTATAACTAGTAGCCCTCAAGGTGTGTTTCGGTCTAAAACCTGAGATGCACCTGAAGGAAAACATGAAACCGTTGATCCTAGTAGCCCATGAGACTCTGGTCGATGCGCGAAATCGGCCTGAGGATCAACTCCTAGCTCGGTAGCACACGTAGGAATAGAAACGCAGTGTAATATATTAGAAATAATAGTGATCGGCGAACGGGCCCCTGAGAGAGGGTCGTGAGAAGTCGCCGTGATATATTAGCTTGATGCCAAATAGGTCCAGATGGTACTTATTCTTGTCCGAAGACGCGCTTTCCCATAGTTCGATCAAGCAGAACACCGAGCCCTTTGAATTTTCTACATTGAATAGGCAATGCAGTAGCCCCCGAGATACTGGTCGGATGGCAACACCAGATCAGGGGATCGATGTGCCCCTTTAATATTTATAAATAATGGGCACGAAGCCCAGTAGCCCCCGAGCCTTAATGTGGGCACGGGTGGCCGAATTAAGGATCGATATTCAGAGTAAAATCACAGATTATGTGTAATGACTCTATGAAGTACTTTACATCATTATTTTGACTCCATTGCGACCGTTTATCAGTTGAAAGTGGCCCATCGTCGGCTTCTACCCCTTGGTAGATACTACACAGGGTGTTTCCGCACTAACAAAACAACCCTTAGCCGACATCTCGGTGCCCGGAGGCGGTTTTGTTTAGAAGAAACGAGGCAATCAGATATGCGGGCTTTATAACTTTCACTTAGTCATAGGAGCTTAAAGTTGGAAGGCCAGTTACTAGCCTCCGGTTAGTGTTCGGCGACAGTCGAGGTCAAGCCGTAAACACTTCGGCCAATATTATGAACGGCCCGTCATTTAACATAGTCATCAGATCGCTGACCAGTTTACGCCTATTGTGACAGTCAGTTTTCGGCTTTCTCCACTGAGGTGCTTAACCATGCGAGCTGGAAGCACAATCGCAGTGGTTCTCCCTTTGCACACCTAGCCGAACAAAGTGGAACGTAGGAGGCAAGCACAGGAGCCGGGCAACCCAACTATTGACCGAAGACACAATTCGAAACCGATGCGTATATGGCAATATCCGAGAATGTTTTTGCCGAATCTCTAAAGGTGTCCGGCGTTGCACTACGAGACTAATGCTGGAAACACACAAATAGTTTAAAAGTCCCATAGGCTTGGAAAACCAAAAAATGTCAGTGAAAACCTGACGTCCGAACAAGATCAAGTGTTCGGTGGCAATCTGAAAATTGGACTTTAGAAAAAAACAAAAGTGCTTCTGTCGTGCTTTAACATGACACATCCTATCTCAAGACTTCAAGCGGTTCAGCCTACGGCTTCAACCTCCTATCCCGAAGGCGGAGTACTTCTCATTAGGCCAGTTGAGCAAACTAAACTCTAGCGGCTTTGAGAGAGAAATTAGGCTCCCCGGCTAGTGACCACACACTCGTGTCGAAAAAAGGAGTGATAAGTAATAATAATAATAATAAAAATTCAACGACTAAGAAGAAGAACACTTATTATAAAATGGCTCTTATAAATTTAAGAGCCCCCAAGTGACTCGGGTAAAAGAATTTTATGTAAAATGATTCTATGTACCTAAGTACTTATATCATATCTGTGTTCACCCGAACTTTAAACGCGTCTTAACCGACCGTCGGCTTCTCCTCTTCGGTCAAGGGCCGAAAAGTGTTATGTACTCCACCTGTCGAGAATATCGATGGTGTTTTCGATAACCAGGCAATCAGGCCATAAGGCTGTAACAGACAAAGCGCGCTCAGGAAACTTATGCTATATTACTGACGAAGTGTAAGAAGCATCTTCGAGGAAAATAGTACCCCCACCGATACCTTTCTTCGGTTGCTCATTGCTACTATGAGACTTGTGCAATAGATTTTTTGTACTCATGAGTTCCGTTGTGTGCCGAACATAATTGAAAACAATAAGAGCGCTAGCTTTCGGCTTCACCCAGTCTGAGGTCCGGCTCGGATGACCCGATCGTGACAATCGCAGAGGTGCTCCCTTTACTCCCAAGCCGAACAATCGGGAATGTAGGGGTAAACACAGGAGCGAGGCAACCCAGCTTGCAAATCGCTTAAGTCAACATGGTGCATATTGTGGCGTAATACATGAACAAGGAACGAAGCCGTATAAGTGTAATCATTTGCAAGAGGAAAGGCCTCATAAAGGAAGCCCCCAAGTAAACGGGGTATTCGAATTTGTGTGTCACAAACAAAGTTTTGACAAGGAGATTTTTTACAAGCAACTTTTTTCCAAAAAAGTATAATGCTTGGTCGAACCGAACACAAGTTAAAAATTTAAAACTTTGAGCATGAAAGCGACTTAGCTAGTTAATGTGTTCGGCATTGATGACGCGGTCCGAGCTTGATGCGGGACAAGATTCCATCCCCCAAGCCGGTCCCGAGGTGGCGGAGCGAAGAGCTTGGCACTCCGAAGTGGTGACATAGCGCGACCAATGCAGGCCGCCGAAGTCCCCGGCGTGGGTTAATGAGGTGTTGACGAAGCCCCCCGTCCAGCCGAGGTGACGTGGTATGTCAGTACGCCGAGGTGACAACACTGCCCGACCCGAATCATTTACCTGTGCACAAAAAATAGTACAAACCGGAGATAATAATAATAATGATAAATTAAAAAAATGTTGCATAATAAATAATTTATGCAAAGTGAGTAATAAAAGAAATATGGCCTGGCGCCAAAGTCAATGTCGATGCAGGGCGTCGGCGTGATGCGGTAAAGGCATGGTAAAGCCTGAATTCACAGGTCGGCCCGAGTTTCGGATGCGGCGTTCGCCGGACTATGTACGGAAACTGGCCGAACCACCACGCGACCGTCGTTAATGCGGCCATCATTTGATAGACCTGTGTACAGATGTTGGACAAACTAGAGTAATAATTCCTTGGGAAAAATAAACTCAAACAAGCAAAAAATACTAGGATTAATAGCACCTGGTTTATTTGTTGTAGCAATCCAAAGAAAAGTGACTCCCAAAATTGGGACTCGATCCGCATTCTCATTGCCTGATGGGCGGTGAAGCGACGGCATGGCGATGCTGGTAAAGGTTGGCTCGCCGAGGCAAAGCCCCCGGCCCAGCTAACGTGACGAAGCCGGTTGACTGGTGACGCCGAAGTCTCCAGAGTAGGTTGATGAAGAGATGGCGAAGCCCCCGGTCCAGCCGAGGTGTTGAATCCTCGATGTTAGCCGATGAGTCGAAGTAGGTCGGCGTGATGGACATCGGCTTGAAAAAGCAACAGTGCGGCCCTGCCAATGCAGGTCGTGACTCGTGACGTGCTTAATGCCGGCTTGATGAAGTGACCGCGCGGTGATGCCGGCGTGCCCGCTCCGGGTAATCCATGGTGCAGCGATGTTGGCGATGATTTATCCTTCGCGATGTCGAACTCCTGTTCGGCTCGCCGAGATGATGATCCGAAGAAGTTGAGCTCGGCTCAACAAGGTGACGACGTGTCTAGCGCAGGTCGACAGCCGTGGAGCAATATTGCCGGACTGGTTTGACAACAGCATGATGGTGAAGATCATGTTCAAAAGATTTTAAAGTTAGTGGGATGTGTTCGGGAACAAAACACAATACCCCCTACAAAACTTCCTTCAAAAGGATGTCCGAAATCCCGTTCATAAAAAGACGAACTCGGGTCGGATTCATTTTCGCGTAGAAAACAGATCCGAAAAGTGATGCACTAATCGGAAGGTTCCCAAAGTTTGGACGGTCGGATCGAGCTGAAATTTGGAGGGGTGGTAGATATAGGAATTCCGCAGCCGATCAACAGTTGGATCTTCCAAAGGACGTCCGAGCTAGAAGCTGGACACCACGCCCTAAACTCGTCCAGATTCCCGTCCATATTTGACAGGGCTCCGGTATATTGCGGATTGCCAGAGATTCCTCCATCGGAAATCGACGAAATTTTCCAGGGTTGTTGTAGACTCAATTCCGCACAATTCCACCGAAGCAATCGTTAAAACGACACTTGAGGAGGCGGTGGCGGTGGATACAAGTTCGCTGTCCAGAAAAACAGCACGGTCGCCCGAGGGCAATGTTGACGTTGAGCCCCTGGGCTCCCTGGATGATTCCTCCATGATCTTGATAGAGATCGGAGTTGATGTTGATGAAGGCCCTCATCCGAACATGACGATCGGAGGTAGGGCGCAGTCCTCGGTCCAACCAAGGTGACCAGCGAGCCGGTGACGAAAAAGCCGATGTCGCAGTTGATCTGCAGTCGAGCCATTGATCCTTTTGCCGATCACACAGCGGAACTCTCAATGAAAGCACCAATGTCGGTGTCAAAACCGGCGGATCTCGGGTAGGGTGTCCCGAACTGTGCGTCTAGGATCGATGGTAACAGGAGACGGGGGACACGATGTTTACCCAGGTTCGGGCCGTCTCGATGGAGGTAATACCCTACTTCCTGCTTGATTGATCTTGAGGATATAAGTATTACAAGAGTTGATCTACCACGAGATCGTAGAGGCTAAACCCTAGAATCTAGCCTATGATTATGATTGTTGTTCTTTTTATCGACTAGCCTAGCCTCGGTTTATATAATGCACCAGAGGCCTAGGATAACAAGAGTCCTAGCCGAATACGCCGGTTGGGAGGAGTCCTTGTCTTGATCACCAAGTCTTCTGGAATCTTCCTTGTATGCGGCAGCTGTCCGAACTGGCCCATGAGTATACGGCCATGGGGGTCCTCGGCCCAATCCAACTGATCGAGAGACGACGTGATGAGTACCCCCTAGTCCAGGACACCGTCACTGGTGATGGTACCAAAGAAGGACAAATCCTGACGCCTATGCGTCGACTTCAAGGACCTTAATAAGGCTTGCCCAAAGGATCCCTTCCCCCTCCCTCGCATCGATCAAATTATCGACGCTACCGCAGGACACGACTCATTGTGTTTCCTCGACGCATACTCCGGATACCATCAAATTAAGATGGTGGAGTCCGATCAAGCCGCAACAGCATTTATCACTCCATACGGCCCCTTCTGTTTTAACACCATGCCTTTCGGGCTCAAAAACGCCGGTGCAACCTATCAACGCATGATTCAGACATGCTTGGAGACACAGATTGGCAAAACAGTGGAGGCATATGTAGACAACGTGGTCATTAAAACAAGACATGTCGAATCCTTAATAGACGACTTGAGGCTCACGTTCGACAATCTCCGAACATACGACATTAAGCTCAATCTAGAAAAATGCGTCTTCGGCGTGCCCGCCAGAAAGCTCTTAGGCTTCATCGTCTCCAACAGAGGAATCGAAGCAAATACAGCTAAAATCCGAGCTCTGTCATAGTTGGCCATCCCAACAGACCTCAAGCAAATCCAGAAACTAACTGGATGCGTGGCTGCCTTAAGCCGCTTCATCTCCCGATTAGGAGAAAAGGCACTGCCTCTTTATCGCCTTCTTCGACGCACCGAACACTTCGAGTGGACGGATGCGGCCACAGCCGGATTAGAAGAAATAAAAGCCGTCTTGGCCACAAACCCAATCTTGGCCGCACCTAACGTCGGCCAACCAATGCAGCTATATATAGCGGCAACACACCAAGTTGTAAGCACAGTGCTCGTTGTCGAACGAGACATGGACGGACATAAGTTCCCGCTTCAAAAGCCAGTATACTATGTATCCACTGTCCTCACTCCATGCAAATCACGGTACCCACATTATCAAAAGATAGCATACGCGGTCTTCATGGCATCCCGGAAACTACGACACTACTTTCAAGAGTGTTCAATCACGGTGGCCTCTCAAGCACCACTCAACGACATAATAAGCAACTGCGAGGCCACGGGCCGGATTGCTAAACGGGCTATTGAGCTCCTCCCATTCGACATAACATATAAACCACGGCGAGCCATTAAGTCACAAGTACTGGCTGATTTCGTCGCTGAATGGATAGAAGCCAAACCAGTTAAAACGGCCGAATCCAGACTAGTGATAGACTTCATATCCGGGGTGCAACCGTTATGGCGTCCCCCACAGCATCATCACCGATAACGGCTCGAACTTTACAGCCGACGAGGTAAAACTTTGGTGCAGCAACATGGGCATCGAGCTCGATTATGCTTCTGTCTATCACCCACAAACTAACGGTCAAGTCGAGCGAGCAAATGGTCTTACCATGAGCGACATTAAACCCAGATTAGTGCGATCCTTGAAGGAATCCGATACGCATTGGGTAGAGGAGCTCGACTCCGTACTATGGGGGCTGCGGACCACGCCGAATCGCACTACCGGATACACACCGTTTTTATGGTGTACGGCGCAGAGGCGGTACTGCCCTGCGACATAATTCATGACTCACCTCGAGTGTGCATGTATGAAGCGAAAGAAGCCGAGCTTGATCGGCAGGACAGTTTGGACGCTCTGGAGGAGGAGCGTGACATGGCAAAAGCCCGTTCCGCATTCTATCAGCAACAGGCTCGAAGGTATCAAAGCAGAGAAGTACGGGCCAAAACTTATAACGTTCGTGAACTCGTTCTACGCCTACCGGAGAAGAAAAAGAACAAGCTCAAGCCCAAATGGGATGGTCCCTTCGTCATTGACCAAGTTCTGACCGGTGGAGCGTACCGTCTGCGGGATGCATTGGACAATCGACTCGAGCCAAACCCATGTAACGCAGCCAGACTCCGAAGGTTCTATGCCTAGTGCCGGACTCGGTGTTCGTCTCCTTACCTCTGTCAATTTTTTATATATTCGTTACCTGTCTTTTCTTTCTTTCTCTCTTTCTTCCTTTTTTTCTTCAAGGCCTTCAAAGGCTAAAATGTGTCTTGATTACACTATCTTGATGCGCTAGCCGCGCTCATTATACCTGGGGGCTTCTTATACAGAAGCTTAATATAACTATTTGCCGGGCTCTATGCCCCACACATGTGTTATTCTTTCGCATGTACCTTTTTCGCCATTATATGCATCGATATGACTTAAGTTTTGGCCAAGCTGGGCTGCCTGGCTCTTGTGTTTATGCCCTACGTTCCCGTTAATTCGGCTAGGGCATAAGGGGAGCACCTCTGCGATTGTTACTGCCGGGTCAGCCGGATGTGTACCTCAGACTGGGTGAAGCCGAAAGCTAGCATTCTTAAGGGAATACTCGGTCGGTGAATAAAAGATGATCCTTATTTATTGTAATACATGCCCCCAGATGTTTATATCCTGCGTCTCTTTTCGTAGCTCGGACATGCACATTAGGGCATGCGTACCCAGGGAAAGGAACCCTTAACGGAACTATTCTCCCTGGAAAATGTTTCTTACTATCCATGTAATATAACATAGCTAGTTGGGTACTTGTCTGTTCAAGCACTTATGACCCCTACGCCTGGTTTCCACGCGTACCTCGGTTTTTTCATAACTGAGCGGGTATTCGGATACACTCCGGACTTTCGGCTCCAGAGGTCGAAGCGAAAAGGTCCCCCATGACAAATGATTTACAATCTGGCTAGGGACAATACATGTCACTTGAAGTACACAGTCACTTAGACAGACTAAATTCTTCTTCTATACCATCCAACAGGCTGTCTGGCCTACAATCCTGTTGGGAATACTTTGCGGCTATTTCTACCTGGTCATACACCAAACTGACGGGGATCTCTTTCCCATTGGGCCCCACAGGTCCGACCTCGGCCATGTGGTTCGGGTTAGCCTTGGTATATCGGGTCTTCACCATGGCCCAGGCTTCCCTCGCACCTTGTCGGCAGGCTGATATCTTCCATAATCGGAAGCACCGCCACGCTCCCTTGAGCTTCTCTATAAGCTCCCCCATGCCTCTTGGCGGGGAGACGGATGGCCACAAGGCTTGGGCAATGCCCTGCATCACCTGCCGAACTTGTTCGTGTAGTTGTGAGAGCTCTGGCAGAAGGTCACCCGCAGACCCGGGCATCTCCTCCGCGGGATGACCCGCCAGCATACCTGCAGACATAACTCTATTAGACGGTTTCTTCGCCGAACTCTTTAAAAGTTCATTCAAGCACTTACTGAAAATGCCGCATCGAAGCCTCTTATTCTCCTTTACGGAGTCAGCAAGCTGGGCTCGGACATCTTTCAGTTCCACGCCCAGCTGGATATTGGCGTCTTGGAGATCGTTTTTCTCCCGCCTAACTTGCGTAAGCATGCCCTCACCATCCTTTAGCTGTCGTAGAGCATGTTGCTCATCCGGATTCACTCCGGGACCATGTGCTTAATCTATTGTTAGATTTGCACGAATGCCGCATACTAATCGGTACATGTCATTCTTTTTGATAGAGACAAGTGTTACCAGACGGGGCCTTCTCGGACTCCTTCATTGCGGCAACTATGGCCCGTAGCTGGGCTTTGCACTCTTCCAGCTCTTGAGACAATTGGGTATTCTTCTCCGTAAGAACCTATGCAAACAATGATCCTTAAATCAGTTGTGCTAACTATTTCAAGTCTCAGGGGCTACTGATATACATAAGTATTAGATTTCCTTACCCGTATATCTTTTACATACTGGTCCGTGGCTCTGGCAAGACCATTTTGAGCAGGTCGGATGTACGCGTCTCCTGAGTTGAAGGCATCGAACGCCTCTTGGGAGAAACAAGCGTCACGGAGTATGGCCCGGCGACGCCTGTGATTCATGGCGCTCTCCACTTCGGAATTTGTAGCGGATAGCCTATCCGCATCCTCTGTAGGAGGAACCTCTGGCGTTGGTCCCATGTTAGCGTCCGCCTTTATGTCCGGCTCTGGAGCCCGACTGGTGGAGGCGTGACCGGCAAACTCTCCGGATACAGTCTGGCGAGCGTTTTTCCTACTAGGAAACATGGACGTTATTATATTTTAAAAGACGACAACCACGGAGCGGGGTTCTGTTTCATACCTCTGCGATGGCGTCTCAGTCCTAACCGCCTTCCTTTTAAGCCTACCCGGCTTCGGTGCCCCTTGTTGGTAAGTCACTGCGGGTTCGGCATGGCGTCCCGAGGGCCTACCCTGTAAGACACCATATGTGTGCGGTAGGTGAAGTGCAGAAAAAGGGATCCTTCTCGGAAGTTGGGACCCCGGTTTTACTTACGTGCGATGCAGGGAGTAGTCCAGGATAATCGGCTATGATGGCCACCATGGCATCGTCGCAGCTCAATTGATAGAACGTCCTGTCAATCAGCTCCACAAATATGTCCGGATCCTCTTCGAGTCCGGGGTCGAGGGCCCGGTCAGGGTCCTCTGGTTGTGGAGGCGGGTTGTGGACCTCCCTCACAGCTTTTCACAGCTCCTGCTATGAAATAGCAAGGTAAATATTTATGAAAAAGAATGCGGGAAGGTCTGGAGTAAAAAGTGACAGCTCACCCTGCTTGGAGGGTTGTACATGGAGAATCCATCTCGTGGCTTAATGCGGATGAACTCCTCTTCCTCTGCTTTATATAAATCGGACAGTATCTTCGCTAGAGTAGCGACGGAGTCCGGCCCCTTACGACCGCAGCGGGTAGCATCGTCTTCTCCATTGAAGTGCCACATGGGTTGTCCCCGATATTGAAGTGGCTGCACCCCCTGCATTATACATATTGACATAACCTAGATTATTGTCAGTCCTAATTGAGCCAGCGTTATTATCCGGCCCATCAGGTAAAGGACTTCTCCGTTATCTTCCTCCTGGGGGCTCCGAGGGCGCCAGCTGCGGCGTTTCTTCAAAGGGGCGTTGTCGAACTCAGGAAGACCCATCCGAATAGGATCTGGAAGGGGGATGTCCTCCATATAAAACCACTCCGAAGGCCAGTCTTCGGACCTCTTCTTCTGGGTACCGGACAGGTATCCGGTCCTGGCGATGCGCCATATTTCGGCTCCGCCCACTTGATATATTGACCCCTTCTGCGTACGGGGCACGAGGCATAATAGCCTCCGCCATAGCTCAAAATGAGCTTCACATCCCAGAAACAGCTCGCAAAGGGCGACGTAGCCAGCGATGTGTAATATGGAAGCGGGGGTAAAGTTATGCAAGTAGAGGCCGTAGAACTCCAGGAGCCCGCGGAGGAACGGATGGACTGGAAATCCAAGTCCCCTTAATAAGTAAGGGACAAGGCATACCCGCTCCCCCTGGATGGGTTGGGGAAGTTCTCCGCTTGCTCCCCGCCATTGTAGGTAGCGAGCCCGGCTCGAACGGGGACCATATACGCTGGAGGGAGAAATCCCTGGGCCTGTAACTTTACTAATTGGCTGTGAGGGACGGAACACTTCTTCCAATCGCCGGGCTTAGGGCTACGGGAGCGAGAGGAGGAGCTGCGATGGCCGGCCATCTTGGAATGGATTTTTTCAGGCGCGCTCCTATGGATACTCGCTGTGGGAGGATGGTGTGATCTGGATCTAAGGATCCCTGTCTCTTTAATAGACGGTTTACTCACATAGCTAGGGTGGCAAATGTAAAAATGCCCCAGCTTCTCGCATTCGCTCGACGCGTGGAAGATAGCCATTATTAGGTATGGAAGCCAAGGAGTGCAACATTTATGGGAAGCCGGACACTACTCGACAGGTACTCAGAATTTGGAGAAGAACCCGCCTTGCAATGCCGAAGACAATCTGCACGCCGGACTCATCGTCATTGAAGCCTGGTTCGGGGGCTACTGAGGGAGTCCTGGATTAGGGGTCCTCGGATAGCCGGACTATATACTTTAGCCGGACTGTTGGACTATGAAGATACAAGATTGAAGACTTCGTCCCGTGTCCGGATGGGACTCTCCTTGGCGTGGAAGGCAAGCTTGGCAATACGGATATGTAGATCTGCTCCCTTGTAACCGGCACTGTGTAACCCTAGCCCCCTCCGGTGTCTATATATATAAACCGGAGGGTTTAGTCCATAGGACAACAACAATCATACCATAGGCTAGCTTATAGGGTTTAGCCTCTACGATCTCGTGGTAGATCAACTCTTGTAATACTCATATCATCAAGATCAATCAAGTAGGAAGTAGGGTATTACCTCCATCAAGAGGGCCCAAACCTAGGTAAACATCATGTCCCCCGCCTCCTGTTACCATCCGCCTTAGACGCACAGTTCGGGACCCCCTACCCGAGATCCGCCAGTTTTGACACCGACAACCACTCAAAGCATATTTTTAGAACAAATGGTATTCATCAAACAAAGAGAAAGATAGGGGCTTAATGTTTTGCCTCTCCCAACCTTTTACCTCAAGGGTAATGTCAATAGTAATAATTCATGCTCAAATATATTTCAATGGCCATATATGCTTAGATCTTTCCATCACATGATGTTTGCCAACTAAAGGGTAGGTTGGAATAAGAAGGAATACTACTGACTCTTGCATAAAAGTAAAAGATAGGCCCTTCGCAGAGGGAAGCAGGGATTTGCAGAGGTGCCAGAGCTCGAAGCTAAAACATAGATGAAAATAATTTTGAGAGGTATGCTTTCATTGTCAACATAACGACCAAGAGTTCCCAATATCTTCCATACTACATACATTATAGGCGGTTCCCACGCAGAAAGGTAAAGTTTTTACTCCCCCTCCACCAACATTCACACTCCACGGCTTGTCCGAAACAACGGGTGCCGTCCAACTATCAACATTCCTGGGGGAGTTTTGTTTAAATTATTTGCGAATTTGTTTTTGATCTTTTGATCATAGGACTGGGCATCCCAGTTACCAGCCATTTTCTCGTGAATGATGAGCGAGTCCACTCATCGTGAGAATTACCCACCTAGCATGGAAGATACTGACAGCCCCTAGTCGCTACATGAGCGATTCGGGCATACAAAACAGATTATTATTTGAAGGTTTAGAGTTTGGCACAAGCAAATTTACTTGGAACGGCAGGTAAATACCGCATATAGGTAGATATGGTGGACACTCATGGAAGAAACTTGGTTCAAGGAATTTGGATGCACAAGCAGTATTCCCGCTTAGTAAAGATATTTTGGCTAGCAAAGGATTCTAAATAGCAAGCACCACATGTTAGAGGATCCATAACAATATAACTTCTATACTAATATACCCAAGCATAACTCATTATGCTGTCTTCCTTGTCCAACTTCAACTAATTTGCTCAGGTTTGAAAATAATTAATGGGGCTCACAATCATAGAAGATGTCCAAGATAGTATATTTATGTGTGAAATCTCTCTTCCTTCAATATTCTTTCATGAATTGTTCAAGTGACCAATACAATGTTTGCTAACCTTCAATAAATTTACCACCTCTACTTCTTATATGTGAAGGCATTACTCCCCATGGGATAAGCATATGAAACATGTATAATTTCAGATTTATGACATTCAAATCGTTCAACCATTTACTCATAGGATATAAGTGAAGCACACGAGTAAATGACAAACTACTCCAAAAAGATAAGTGAAGATCAATGAGTAGTTAAATAATTATGTAGCTATGTGAAGACTCTCTTTCATTTAATAATTTCAGATCTTGGTATTTTATTCATACAGCAAGCAAAACAATAGAAAATAAAATGACGCTCCAAGCAAAACACATATCATGTGGTGAATAAAAATATAGCTCCAAGTAAAGTTACCGATGAACGAAGACGAAAGAGGGGATGCCATCCGGGGCATCCCCAAGCTTAGGCTTTTGGTTGTCCTTGAATATTACCTTGGGGTGCCTTGGGCATCCCCAAGCTTAGGCTCTTGCCACTCCTTATTCCATAGTCCATCGAATCTTTACCCAAAACTTGAAAACTTCACAACACAAAACTTAATAGAACACTCGTAAGCTCCGTTAGTATAAGAAAATAAATCACCACTTCGGTACTGTTGTGAACTCATTATAAATTCATATTGGTGTAATATCTACTGTATTCCAACTTCTCTATGGTTCATACCCTCTGATACTACTCATAGATTCATCAAAATAAGCAAACAACACATAGAAAACAGAATCTGTCAAAAACAGAACAGTCTGTAGTAATCTGTATCAAACGTATACTTCTGGAACTCCAAAAATTCTGAAATAAATTGGTCGACCTGAGTAATTTGTCTACTAATCTTCTTCAGAAATAATCAACTTAAAAGCACTCTTCTGTAAAAAATTACAGCTAAACTCATAGGCGCAAAGTTTCTGTTTTTTACAGCAAGATCACATTAACTTCCACCCAAGTCTTCCCAAAGGTTCTACTTGGCACTTTATTGAAACAAAAGCTATAAAACATTATTACTACAGTAGCTTAATCATGTGGACACACAAAAACAGTAGGGGTAAATGTTGGGTTGTCTCCCAACATGCGCTTTTCTTTAATGCCTTTTAGCTAGGCATGATGATTTCAATGATGCTCGCATAAAAGATAAGAATTGAAACATAGCGGGAGCATCATGAAGAATATGACTAGAACATTTTAGTCTAACCCAATTCCTATGCATAGGGATTTTGTGAACAAACAACATATTGGAGCAAGAATCATCTAGCATAGGAAGGAAAAACAAGCATAGCTTCAAGATTTTCAACACATGGAGAGGAAACATGATATTATTGCAATTCCTACAAGCATATATTCCTCACTCATAATAATTTTCAGTACCATCATGAATGAATTCAACCATATAACCAGCACATAAAACATTCTTTTCATGATCTACTTGCATAGAAATTTTACTACTCTCCACATAAGAAAAATTCTTCTCATGAATAGTAGTGGGAGCAAACTCAACAAAATAACTATCATGTGAAGCACAATCCAATTGAAAATTAAAATCATGATTACAAGTTTCATGGTTATCTTTATTCTTTAGAGCATACGTGTCATCACAATAATCATCATAAATAGGAGGCATGCTTTTATCATAATAAATTTGCTCATCAAAACTTGGGGGACTAAACATATCATCTTCATCAAACATAGCATCCCCAAGCTTGTGGCTTTGCATATCATTAGCATCATGGGTATTCAAGGAATTCATACTAAAAACATTGCAATCATGCTCATTCACATATTTTATGCCAAGCATTCTATGTAATTCTTCTTCTAGTACTTGAGCACAATTTTCCTTCCCATCATTTTCACGAAAGACATTAAAAAGATGAAGCATATGAGGCACCCTTAATTCCATTTTTTTGTAGTTTTCTTTTATAGACTAAACTAGTGATAAAACAAGAAACTAAAAGATTCGATTGCAAGATCTAAAGATATACCTTCAAGCACTAACCTCCCCGGCAACGGCGCCAGAAAAGAGCTTGATGTCTACTACGCAACCTTCTTCTTGTAGACGTTGTTGGGCCTCCAAGTGCAGAGGTTTGTAGGACAGTAGCAAATTTCCCTCAAGTGGATGACCTAAAGTTTATCAATCCGTGGGAGGCGTAGGATGAAGATGGTCTCTCTCAAACAACCCTGCAACCAAATAACAAAGAGTCTCTTGTGTCCCCAACACACCAAATACAATTGTAAATTGTATAGGTGCACTAGTTCGGCGAAGAGATGGTGATACAAGTGCAATATGGATGGTAGATATAGGTTTTTGTAATATGAAAATATAAAAACAGCAAGGTAACTAAAGATAAAAGTGAGCATAAACTGTACTGCAATGCTAGGAAACAAGGCCTAGGGTTCATACTTTCACTAGTGCAAGTTCTCTCAACAATAATAACATAATTGGATCATATAACTATCCCTCAACATGCAACAAAGAGTCACTCCAAAGTCACTAATAGCGGATAACAAACGAAGAGATTATGGTAGGGTACGAAACCACCTCAAAGTTATCCTTTCTGATCACTCTATTCAAGAGTCCGGAGTAAAATAACACGAAGCTATTCTTTCCGTTCGATCTATCATAGAGTTCGTACTAGAATAACACCTTAAGACACAAATCAACCAAAACCCTAATGTCACCTAGATACTCCAATGTCACCTCAAGTATCCACGGGTATGATTATACGATATGCATCACACAATCTCAGATTCATCTATTCAACCAACACAAAGTACTTCAAAGAGTGCCCCAAAGTTTCTATCGGAGAGTCAAGACGAAAACGTGTGCCAACCCCTATGCATAGGTTCATGGGTGGAACCCGCAAGTTGATCACCAAAACATACGTCAAGTGAATCAATAGAATACCCCATTGTCACCATGGGTATCCCACGCAAGACATACATCAAGTGTTCTCAAATCCTTAAAGACTCAATCCGATAAGATAACCTCAAAGGGAAAACTCAATCATTACAAGAGAGTAGAGGGGGAGAAACATCATAAGATCCAACTATAATAGCAAAGCTCGCGATACATTAAGATCATACCACCTCAAGAACACGAGAGAGAGATCAAACACATAGCTACTGGTACGTACCCTCAGCCCCGAGGGTGAACTACTCCCTCCTCGTCATGGAGAGCGCCGGGATGATGAAGATGGCCACCGGTGAGGGATCCCCCCTCCGGCAGGGTGCCGGAATAGGGTCCCGATTGGTTTTTGGTGGCTACAGAGGCTTGCGGCGGTGGAACTCCCGATCTATTCTGTTCCCCGATGGTTTTAGGGTATATGGGTATATATAGGCGAAAGAAGTCGGTAAGGGAAGCCACGAGGGGCCCACGAGGGTGGAGGGCGCGCCCAGGGGGTGGGCGCGCCCCCTGCCTCGTGCTCTCCTCGTTGATGCCCTGACGTGTATTCCCAGTCTCCTGGATTGCTTTCTTTCCAAAACTAACTCTCCCGAAGGTTTCATTCCGTTTGGACTCCGTTTGATATTCCTTTTCTTCGAAACACTGAAACAAGGGAAAAAACAGGAACTGGTACTGGGCTCTGGGTTAATAGGCTAGTCCCAAAAATAATATAAAAGTGCATAGGAAAGCCCATTAAACATCCAAGATGGACAATATAATAGCATGAATACTTCATAAATTATAGATACGTTGGAGACATATCAGCCCACAAGGGGCTGGTGCACCCCCCTTTGGGCAGGGGCCGATTAGGACTAGGAGAAGGGGGCTGCCCCCCATTCCTTCTCCTTCTCCCTTCCCCTTTCCTACTCCGTGTGGGAGGTGGAATCCTACTAGGACTAGGGAGTCCTAGGACTCCACACCTTGTCGCGCACCCGTAGGGCCGGCTGCCTCTTCCTCTCCCTCCTTTATATACGGGGGCAGGGGCACCCTAGAACACACAAGTTGATCTTTTAGCCGTGTGCGGTGCCACACTCCACAGAAACACACCTTGGTCATATCGTCGTAGTGCTTAGGCGAAGCCCTGCGCTAGTAACTTCATCATCACCGTCACCACGCCATCGTGCTGACGAAACTCTCCCTCGGCCTCAACTGGATCAAGAGTTTGAGGGATGTCACCGAGTTGAACGTGTGCAGATCGCAGAGGTGCCGTGCGTCCGGTACTTGGATTGGTTGGATCGCGAAGACGTTCTACTACATCAACCGCGTTACTAAACGCTTCTGCTTTTGGTCTACGAGGGTACGTGGACACACTCTCCCTGCACGTTGCTATGCTTCTCCTAGATAGATCTTGCGTGATCGTAAGAATTTTTTGAAATACTACGTTCCCCAACAGTTCCACCATCCCTTGACTCTTGAAAACCTGCTGCTCCATTGCTTCGAGTCTTGTCTCCACGCTTTCGGTCTTCTTCGGCCCCTCAACATCACGGATGTCCAGCACCCCCTCACGCATCTCAATGGCTTGAGGGTGTCGCAGCACCTCCTCAAGGTAGGGGTTGATGACCTTCTCGAAAAACTTGTCCTTGGGGGCGCTTGGAGAAATCATGGTGATCTAGTTCTGTCAGAAAAATAGCTCAAAGAAAAACAGGAGATATTCTCGTGGTACGATGGTCAAAACCTTCGGGAGATTATATAATGAATTTTTACCGACCAAGAGAAGTATTCTGCAAGAAAATAAAGTCCGGAGGGCACACGAGGTGGCCACAAGGTCGGTGGCGCACCCTCCACCCTTGTGGTGGCCTCCTGTCTCTTTCAGACTACTTTTAATTTTCCTATTTTTTAAAATATTCCAAAATGGAGAAATTTTATCATTGTAAACATTTTCGAGTCGGTTTACTTACCGTACCACATACCTATTCCTTTTTGGAGTCTGGGACGTTCTGGAAAGTGTCCCTTATGTACTCCTCCGATGTTACGGTGTCAATTATATTGGTCTCAACATTTATGGGAGTACCTGAGATGTAATGTTTAAGTCTTTGACTGTTCACCACCTTTAGATTTTTACCTTCGGCATTGTTGATTTTATGGCACTGGAACGATAGTCTCTAAATGGTGGCCTTCCCATTTAGAGAGAAGCTTTCCTGCCAAAAATCTTAAACGAGAGTTGTATAACAAAACATGATCACCTACATTAAACTCATGCTTTTGTATCCTTTTGTCATGCCATCTTTTAACTTTTTCTTTAAACAACTTGGCATTCTCACCGGCTTGGGTTCTCCATTCATCAAGTGAGCTAATATCAAATAACCTCTTTTCACCGGCAAGTTTGAAATCATAGTTGAGCTCTTTAATAGCCCAATATGCCTTATGTTCTAGTTCAAGAGGTAAATGACATGATTTTCCATAAACCATTCTATATGGAGACATACCCATAGGATTCTTATAAGCAGTTCTATAAGCCCACAAAGCATCATCAAGTTTCTTAGACCAATTCTTTCTAGATCTATTAACAGTCTTTTGCAAAATTAATTTAATCTCTCTATTGCTCAATTCTACTTGACCACTAGACTGAGGATGATAAGGAGATGCAATTCTATGATTAACATCATATTTAGCAAACATTTTACGGAAATGACCATGAATAAAATATGAACCACCATCAGTCATTAAATATCTAGGGACTCCAAACTTCGGAAAAAAATTCTTTAAGCATCTTAATAGAAGTGTTATGATCAACACTACCAGTTGGAATAGCTTCTACCCACTTAGTAACGTAATCAACAACAACTAAAATATGAGTATACCCATTAGAGGAAGGAAAAGGTCTCATATAATCAAAGCCCCAAACATCAAATGGTTCAATAACAAGTGAATAATTCATAGGCATTTCCTGATGTCTACTAATATTACCAATCCTCTGGCATTCATCACAAGACAAGACAAACTTACGGGCATCTTTAAAGTGAGTGGGCCAATAGAAACTGGATTGTAATACCTTATGTCCAGTTCTATCTCCAGCGTGGTGCGTTCGTAGGACTCGGAGTGGCACTTGTGTAGGATATGTTCCTGTTCATGCTCAGGTACACAATGTCTAATAACACCATCTACTCCTTCTTTATAAAGGTGTGGGTCATCCCAGAAGTAATGTCTTAAATCATAGAAAAACTTTTTCTTTTGCTGGTATGTGAAACTATGTGGTATAAATTTAGCAACAATATAATTAGCATAATCAGCATACCATGGAGCATTACGTGAAGTATTTATGACACTTAATTGCCAGGAAAGCTATCATCAATAGGTAGTGGGTCATCAAGAACATTTTGTAACCTAGACAAGTTATCTGCAACGGGGTTCTCAGCTCCATTTCTATCAACAATATGCAAATCAAATTCTTGTAGCAAGAGAACCCATCTAATAAGTTTAGGTTTAGCATCTTTCTTTTCCATAAGATATTAAATAGCAGCATGATTAGTGTGAACAGTTACCTTGGAATCAACAATATAAGGTCTGAACTTATCACAAGCAAATACAACTGCTAAAAACTCTTTTTCAATAGTAGCATAATTTCTCTGGGCACTGTCTAGAGTTTTACTGGCATACTGAATGACATTTAATTTCTTATCAACTCTTTGTCCTAGAACAGCACCAAGAGCATAATCACTAGCATCACACATAATTTCAAAGGGTAGGTTCCAATCAGGTGGTTGGACAATAGGAGCAGAAATCTAGGCTTTATTAAGTATTTCAAATGCTTCTACACAATCATCATCAAAAAAAGGAATATCTTTTTGTAAGAGATTAGTGAGAAGCCTGGAAATTTTAGAGAAGTCTTTAATAAACCTCCTATAGAAACCAACATGACCAAGGAAACTTCTTATACCTTTGATATCTTTAGGACACGGCATCTTTTCAATAGCATCTACTTTAGCTTTATCAACTTCAATACCTCTTTCAGAAATTTTATTCCCCAAGACAATACCTTCATTAACCATAAAGTGGCACTTCTCCCAATTCAAGACAAGATTGGTTTCTTCACCTCTCTACAAAACTCGATCAAGGTTGCTTAAGCAATCGTCAAAAGAAGTTGCGTAAACGGAGAAATCATCCATGAAAACCTCAACATTCTTTTCACAAAAGTCAGAGAATATAGCAGTCATACATCTTTGAAAGGTAGCAGGTGCATTGCATAAACCAAAAGTCATACGTCTATAAGCAAAGGTACCGAAAGGGCAAGTAGAAGTGGTTTTCTCTTGATCCTCTTTTGACACAGGTATTTGAGAGAAACCAGAATAACCATCTAGAAATCAAAAATGAGTATGTTTGGATAATCTTTCTAGCATTTGATTGATAAAAGGAAGCGGGTAATGATCATTTCTAGTAGCTTTATTCAATTTGTGAAAATCAATTACCATTCTATAACCTGTAACAATTCTTTTAGGAATCAATTCATTCTTATCATTTGGAACAACTCTAATACCTCCCTTCTCAGGGACACAATGAACAGGACGTACCCATTGACTATCAGCAATAGGATAAATTATACCTACCTCCAGAACCTTTAGTATTTCATTTCTTACCACTTCTTTCATCTTAGGATTTAACTGTCGTTGACGATCAACAACTGGTTTAGCATCTTTCTCCAATTTAATTTTGTGTTGACATAGAGTGAGACTAATGCCCTTAAGATCATCAAAAGTATATCCAATAGCGGCACGGTGCTTCTTCAGAGTTTTCAATAATTTCTTTTCTTCATGCTCTAAAAGGTTAGCACTAATAATAACAAGATATATCTCCTTTTCATCAAGATAAGCATATTTCAGAGTATCAGGTAATGTTTAAGCTCAAACATGTTGGGGAACGTAGTATTTAAAAAAAAATCCTACGATCACGCAAGATCTATCTAGGAGAAGCATAGCAACGAGCGAGGAGAGTGTGTCTATGTACCCTCGTAGACCAAAAGCGGAAGCGTTAAGTAACACGGTTGATGTAGTCGAACGTCTTCGCGATCCAACCGATCCAAGTACCGAACGCACGACACCTCCGCGATCTGCACACGTTCAGCTCGGTGACGTCCCTCGAACTCTTGATCCAGTTGAGGCCGAGGGAGAGTTTCGTCAGCACGACGGCGTGGTGACGGTGATGATGAAGTTGCCGGCGCAGGGCTTCGCCTAAGCACTATGACGATATAACCGAGGTGTAAAACTGTGGAGGGGGGTATCGCACACGGCTAAAGATCAACTTGTGTGTCTTTGGGGTGGCCCCCTCCCACGTATATAAAGGAGGGGGGAAGAGGAGGCCGGCCCTAGAGGGGGTGCACCAAGAAGGGGGAGTCCTACTTGGACTCCCGGTCCAAGTATGATCCCCCCCCCTTTCCTATTCCAACTAGGAGAAGGAAGGGAAGGAGGAAGAGGGGAGAAGGAAGGAAGGGGACGCCGCCCCTCCTATTCCAATTCGGACCAGCCCATGTGGGGCGCGCGGCCACCCCTTGAGGCCCTTCTCTCCTTTCCCGTATGGCCCATTAAGGCCCACTACTTCCCCCGGCGAATTCCCGTAACTCTCCGGTACTCCGAAAAATAACCGAATCACTCGGAACCTTTCTGATGTCCGAATATAGTCTTCCAATATATCGATCTTTACCTCTCGACCATTTCGAGACTCCTCGTCATGTCCTTGATCTCATCCGGGACTCCGAACAACCTTCGTTCATCAACACATAAACTTATAATACAAATTGTCATCGAACATTAAGCGTGCGAACCCTACGGGTTCGAGAACTATGTAGACATGACCGAGACACATCTCCGGTCAATAACCAATAGCGGAACCTGGATGCTCATATTGGCTCCTACATATTCTACGAAGATCTCTATTGGTCAAACCGCATAACAACATACGTTATTCCCTTTATCATGGGTATGTTACTTGCCCGAGATTTGATCGTCGGTATCACCATACCTAGTTCAACCTCGTTACAGGCAAGTCTCTTTACTCGTTTCGTAATGCACCATCCCGTAACTAACTCATTAGTCACATTGCTTGCAAGGATTATAGTGATGATCATTACCGAGAGGGCCCACAGATACCTCTCCCATACACGGAGTGACAAATCCTAATCTCGATCGATGCCAACTCAACAAACACCATCGGAGACACCTGTAGAGCATCTTTATAATCACTCAGTTACATTGTGACATTTGATAGCACACAAGGTGTTCCTCCGGTATTCAGGAGTTGCATAATCTCATAGTCAGAGGAACATGTATAAGTCACGAAGAAAGCAACAACAATAAAACTCAACGGTCATAATGCTAAGCTAACGGATGAGTCTTGTCCATCACATCATTCTCCTAATGATGTGATCCCATTCATCAAATGGCAACACATGTCTATGGTCAGGAAACTTAACCATCTTTGATTAACGAGCTAGTCTAGTAGAGGCATACTAGGGACACTTTGTTTCGACTATGTATTCACACATGTATCAAGTTTCCGGTTAATACAATTCTAGCATGAGTAATAAACATTTATCATGATATAAGGAAATATAAATAACAACTTTATTATTGCCTCTAGGGCATATTTCCTTCAGTCTCCCACTTGCACTAGATTCGATAATCTAGTTCACATCGCCATGTGATTTAACACCAATAGTTCACATCACCATGTGATTAGTTCACATCGCTATGTGACTAATACCCAAAAGGTTTTACTAGAGTCAATAATCTAGTTCACATTGCTATGTGATTAACACCCAAAGAGTACTAAGGTGTGATCATGTTTTGCTTGTGAGAGAAGCTTAGTCAATGGGTCTGTCACATTCAGAGCCATATGTATTTTGCAAATTTTCTATGTCCACAATGCTCTGCACGGAGCTACTCTTAGCCAATTGCTCCCACTTTTAATATGTATCCAGATTGAGACTTAGAGTCTTCCGGATTGGTGTCAAAGCTTGCATCGACGTAACTCTTAACGATGAACTCTTTATCACCTCCATATCCAAGAAATATATCCTTATTCCACTAAGGATAATTTTGACTGCTGTCCAGTGATCTACTCCTAGATCACTATTGTACCCTCTTGCCAAACTCATGGTGAGGTACACAATAGGTCTGGTACACAGCATAGCATACTTTATAGAACCTATGACCAAGGCATAGGGAATGGCTTTTCATTCTCTTTCTATTTTCTGTCGTGGTCGGGTTTTGAGTCTTTACTTAACTTCACACCTTGCAACACAGGCAAGAACTCCTTCTTTGACTGTTCCATCTTGAACTAATTCAAATTATTGTCAAGGTATATACTCATTGAAAATCTTATCAAGCGTCTTGATCTATCTCTACAGATCTTGATGCTCAATATGTAAGCAGCTTCACCGAGGTCTATCTTTGAAAAACTCCTTTCAAACACTCATTTATGCTTTCTAGAAAATACTACATCATTTCCGATCAACAATATGTCATTCACATATACTTATCAGAAAGGCTGTAGTGCTCCCACTCACTTTCTTGTAAATACAGGCTTCACCGCAAGTCTGTATAAAACTATATGCTTTGATCAACTTATCAAAGCGTATATTCCAACTCCGAGATGCTTGCACCAGTCCATAGATGGATCACTGGAGCTTGCACATTTTGTTAGCACCTTTAGGATCGAGAAAACCTTCTGGTTGCATCATATACAACTCTTCTTTGAGATATCCATTAAGGAATGCAGTTTTGACATCCATTTGCCAAATTTCATCAAATGCGGCAATTGCTAACATGATTCGGATAGACTCTAAGCATCGATACGAGTGAGAAAATCTCATCGTAGTCAACACCTTGAACTTGTCGAAAACCTTTTGCGACAATTCAAGCTTTGTAGATAGTAACACTACTATCAACGTCTGTCATCCTCTTGAAGATCCGTTTATTCTCAATGGCTCACCGATCATCGGGCAAGTCAATCAAAGTCCATACTTGGTTCTCATAGATGGATCCTATCTCAGATTTCATGGCCTCAAACCATTTCGCGGAATCTGGGCTCATCATCGCTTCCTCATAGTTCGTAGGTTCGCCATGGTCAAGTAATATGACCTCCAGAAGAAGATTATTGTACCACTCTAGTGCGGACCTTACTCTGGTAGACCTACGAGGTTCAGTAGTAACTTGATCCGAAGTTTCATGATCATCATCATTAACTTCCTCACTAATTGGTGTAGGCATCACTGGAACTGATTTATGTGATGAACTACTTTCCAATTCGGTAGAAGGTACAATTACCTCATCAAGTTCCACTTTCCTCCCACTCACATCTTTCGAGAGAAAACTCCTTCTCTAGAAAGGATCCATTCTTAGCCATGAATATCTTGCCTTCGGATCTATGATAGAAGGTGTACCCAAGAGTCTCCTTTGGGTATCCTATGAAGACACATTTCTCCTATTTGGGTTCGAGCTTATCAGGTTGAAGCTTTTTCACATAAGCATCACAGCCCCAAACTTTAAGAAACGACAACTAGGGTTTCTTGCCAAACTAAAGTTCGTATGATGTCATCTCAACGGATTTAGATGGTGCCCTATTTAACGTGAATGTAGTTGTCTCTAATGCATAACCCCAAAACGATTGTGGTAAATCGGTAAGAGACATCATAGATCGCACCATATCTAATAAAGTACGGTTACGATGTTCGGACACACCATTACGCTGTGGTGTTCCAGGTGGCGTGAGTTGCAAAACTATTCCACATTGTTTCAAATGAAGACCAAACTCATAACTCAAATATTCACCTCCACGATCAGATCATAGAAACTTTATTTTCTTGTTACGATGATTTTCCACTTCACTCTGAAATTCTTTGAACTTTTCAAATGTTTCAAACTTATATTTCATCAATTAGATATACCCATATCTCCTCAAATCATCTGTGAAAGTCAGAAAATAATGATACCCGCCGCGAGCCTCGACACTCATCGGACGGCATACATCAGTATGTATTATTTCCAATAAGTCAGTTGCTCGCTCCATTGTTCCGGAGAACAGAGTCTTAGTCATCTTTCCCATGAGGCATGGTTTGCAAGCATCAAGTGATTCATAATCAAGTGATTCCAAAAGCCCATCAGCATGGAGTTTCTTCATGCGCTTTACACCAATATGACCTAAACGGCAGTGCCACATATAAGTTGCACTATCATTATTAACTTTGCATCCTTTGGCTTCAATATTATGAATATGTGTATCACTACCATCGAGATTTAATAAACCATTTATATTGAGTGTATGACCATAGAAGGTTTTATTCATGTAAATAGAACAACAATTATTCTTTGACTTAAATGAATAACCGTTGTCGGGGGAAATCGACACCTATGGAATCACTGGGATCCCTTCTACGGTTGGCGGGCGCGGGGTTGTGCAAAAAGCGGGTCTGACAGGAAGCACACAAGTCGTTTACCCAAGTTTGGGGCGCGAAGACGCGTAATACCCTAGTCCTGCTTTAGTGGATGTATTTGAGTGTTCTTGAGCTAGCTACGGGGAGTAATTTTGCCCAAAAGATCCGAATCCTCCTCCTGGTCGCCTCGGGCCTCCGTTTATAGACAAAAAGGAGTTGCCACAGTGGCACACAAGAGGTGGAAAGGTGTACAGTAGATGAGTCTATCCTCTAGCACCGTCGGACAAACGCATTTAACGCGCTGCCGACGTGCCCCTCTCGCTTTATCGGGGACGACAAGGAAGCACGTCCCAGCTGTCGTTGCCTCGCCTGGCTTCGACACGCGTCCGAGCTGACGAGGCGTCGTGGCGCCACGTTGGCTGGGTGCTGGGCTGGCGTGGTGGTGGAGCCTTCATGAAGATTTGCATGCCACCACGCAGGTGCTTGCTGGGTCGGTGTAGAGGCCGCCCGTCGCCATGCAGGTGCCTGCTCAGCTAGTTGAGCTGGCAGCTGTATGGGGACGGTGGTGGTGTCTTGGCAGGCATGGGCCTGGCTGCGGCCCCGCTGTTGTCCTCGGCAAGGGTCTTGCCGGGGCGTCGTGGTCGTCCCCGGCAAGGATCTCGCCGGGGGTCTTATGGATTTCCTCGGCTAGGATCCCGCCGAGGGTCGTCGTCTTCTGGTCCTCATCTGATCTCATGCGTTTATGATCTTGACGAAGATCTGCATGCCATCACAGAGGTGCCTCCCGATCCTTGGTTCCAATGCAGTCTTTGGCAGCGCTTGGAACTCTTAGGCACAAGGGTGGCTCGCTCTGCTGGTGTTGGGCGAGCTGCCCCGGCAAGGCTCTTGCCGGGGCCGAGGAGGCCGCCCCGGCAAGGCCAGTCCACCTCGCCCCTTTGCTCTTTATTGTTTCTGGTCTTGTCGTTGCCTTGTTTGCCTTGTGCTCAGGCTCCCTTCTTCTGCCCCGCTTGGTGTGGCCGTGGGCACGGCTCCGACTGCCCGTGCACAAGTAAAGGGGTCAAAAGGAGAGCCCCTACTTTTGTACACCGATAGGAGCCCCTGGGCCTAGGCCACACATAAGCGCGACGCATTGTTGGGCCAGGCCCGGAACGGTGCGCGGGCAGGTGGGGCGGATTTTACCGCAGTAACTTTCCGTCCGTTGCGCTTCCCCATGACCCGTGTTGAACGCGCGACGTGGAAAGTTCTGCATGACGTGGGGGTCATGCGTGGGGCGGTCTCCACATGCATGCGTCGCATCGTGGTAAAGAGGCGGCTCGCGCCTTCCCCATAAAAAGAGGGAGACGCAGAGGCACGGCTCATTTACTGAATTGGACTTGGGTCGTGGCCTTCAAGGCGTCCGTGCCCCATCATCACGGGGTGGGGAACGGTCGTTTCACCCTTCCCCTCGATTCTGCATGCTCGCCACGCGTCCCCCATGCAGGTGGCAGGCGATGGAGGCGGGAAACCGGGTCGTCACTAATTGGGGCAGCGGGTCGGTCTCGATACCCTGCGCCCGCGATGGCCGGATTATTTGAGTGGGGAGGCCGAGCCCCGACCCCGCCCCTTTATAAGGGGAAGAGGGATGGGATCCACATCTTTTCATCATCCACCTCCATTTACTTCGGCTTCTTTCCTCCATCTGCCATGGCGAGAGGAGGCGTCGGCCCTTCGATGGTGGCGGCGAGGGTCGCTGCTCGACAGCGCGTCCCTCCTCCCCAAGAGCTCGCGGTGGCGGAGCCGGCCACGAGAGGAAGGGGGAGGGGGCGAGGCCGAGGTTGCCGTCATGCTCAGGGAAGAGGGGGACAGGGCGGCGCACCGGCCTTGCCTCCGCCGGCGGTGCCTCTCCCAACGGAGGGCCACGTTGGGGACCAGCCTCACGGGTTCTTCATCAGGCTGCGCCGGCCACCGCGCCGTCGCCTTCGTCTCCCTACCCTGTTTGCTCGGGAGATGGAGCTCGATCCGCCCCACACCCTCAGGCTGCACATGAGGGGCTGCGGGAACGGCGGCAAGCGGGTCGACGTCGACTTCCCCGCTCCCCACGTCATGTACCTCTATCGCGGATGGAAGACGTTTGCTCGTATCCATAGCCTGACGGCGGGGCTTGTTCTCTACTTCAAGTTAATGGAGAACGGCCTGCTCTCCGTCAAGGTCTTTGGGGATCTTGGGACTCGCCTAAAGTGCTGCGTGGAGAGCTCCTCCGACGATGAAGATTCTTACTCAAGCGGGAGTGACAAGGAGGACATCGACAACGACGATGAGGGCGTCGAGCGGCGGGATGCCGACCTCGACTCCAACTGACCGCGTCGCCCCTCCCTCGGCCACGCGCCCTGCCGAGGGCCTTCCTCGTCAAGCTCTCCATCGGCGCGTTCCCTGTTGACTCCTTGGGCGGCTGGCGTAGGAGGGTCGGGGAAGGCGAACAAGGCGGGTGGCGGCCATCAAGTCGGAGTACGCGGGCACCGACGCCTTCGTCGCGTATTGTCGGCCCGCTGCCTCATCTTCCAGCTTCCTTCCCGACACCGGGATGTTCTCTTGGTGCCTTCTGCTCCTTTGCACCTCGCCTAGGCGCTCTTTTTGCCCTCCCGCTGTCTTGTTCCACCTTCTGAGGTGAGGGAAAAGAAAGGGATTACGGGCATCTCACCTCTTTTTAGTTTGTAAGCCTGCGGGCACTTGTTAATTTTAAGACTCGTAATCCCGTTGCTCATGTTTTTTATCCCGTATGAACTGTACCTGTATGGGATGTTTTTAATGAAAAAGGGTACTTGCCGGGTTCTTTGTGCGTGAGCAAGGCCCATGCCAAGGAACGAATTCTTGTTATTTTTA
The DNA here is from genome assembly GCF_002575655.3 of Aegilops tauschii subsp. strangulata. Classification (NCBI taxonomy): domain Eukaryota; kingdom Viridiplantae; phylum Streptophyta; class Magnoliopsida; order Poales; family Poaceae; genus Aegilops; species Aegilops tauschii. The sequence goes on along the minus strand of NC_053040.3, from coordinate 408,872,894 downwards.
AGGTAAACATTGTCATCCGGCAACAGGCCTTGTCGTCCCTTTACTTTAGCCGACCATTCTCACGCTCTTGGCGGAGGCAGGGGCGAAGTAGAGTTAGGCCCTTCGTTTATTTCCTTGCCACCGTGACTGCGACCTGGCTCTGACGACTTGGGTACAGGAGAGGGGGGAGCATGGTGGCTTAGGAGCAAAACGAGGTTTCATATGTCCCAACTTCATACGGAAGTGCATAATAGGGGATAAAAGACTTATCTGGATCTGCAGCCCCTGGCAACCTCAGCTTGCCGGGGTTGGACCCTTGTGGTTGCAGCCCCCGGCTATCTTTGCTTGCTGGGGTCGGAGCGCCGGCTTGTCCTCTTTCTTCCAAATAGCTCAGCAGAAACGTCCATGTACCCTGCGAACCAAAGAGGATGGAAAGGAACAGAGAGACGCACACTCGACCTCTATGCTAGGGGTTAGTCGCTGCTAAGCACTATCAACCCCAACCGAGGGAGAGACTTAACCTAGCATGCATGCTGAAATTTAGGGCGCTAGCGCTTCATTTGTTCATTCTCAGGGTCTGTGCCTGGCTTTGTACAGAGGGTTACATGCCTTGTTGGCAAGGTTTTTACAAAAGGTGGTTTGCCGGGGGGCCTGGCAACCGCGCCTTATGGGTAAAACTTGCGAAGATGTTCAATGTTCCAGGAATTGCTCACTGGAATAGCATCTTCGGTCTCCAGGCAGACTGCGCCGGGCCTGGTGACTCGTGATATATCTCTGTCGTATCTATAATTTTTGATTGTTCCATGCCAATATTCTACAACTTTCATATACTTTTGGCAAATTTTTATACTATTTTTGGGACAAACATATTGATCCAGTGCCCAGTGCCAGTTCCTGTTTGTTGCATGTTTATGTTTCGCAGAAACCCAATATCAAACGGAGTCCAAACGGGATAAAAACGGATGGAGAATTATTTTGGAATATTTCTGATTTTTGGGAAGTAAAATCAACGCGAGACGGTGCCCGAGGGGGCCACGATGCAGGGGGGCGTGCCCCAGGGAGCAGGCGCACCCTGGACCCTCGTGGGCACCCCGTAAGGAAGTTGACGCTCTTCTTTTGCCGCAGGAAAGCTAATTTTATGAGAAAAATATGGGCGAAAGATTCAACCCAATCGGAGTTGCGGATCTCCGGATATAAAAGACACGGTGAAAGGGCAGCAGAGGAGAACGCAGAAACAGAGAGAGACAGAGAGACAGGTCCAATCTCGGAGGGGCTCTCGCCCCTCCCACGCCATGGGGACCAAGGACCAGAGGGGAAACCCTTCTCGCATCTAGGGAGGAGGTCAAGGAAGAAGAAGCAGGGGGCCTCTCTCCCCCTCTCTTTCGGTGGCGCCGGAACACCGTCGGGGCCATCATCATCACCGCCATCTTCACCAACAACTTCACCGCCATCATCACCAACTCTTCCCACCTCTATGCAGCGGTGTAACCTCTCTCTTACCCGCTGTAATCTCTACTTAAACATGGTGCTCAACGCTATATATTATTTTCCAATGATGTATGGCTATCTTATGATGTTTGAGTAGATCCTTTTTGTCCTATGGGTTATTTGATGATCAAGATTGGTTTGAGTTGCATGTTTTATTATTGGTGCTATCCTATGGTGCTCTCCGTATCGCGCAAGCGTGAGGGATTCCCGTTGTAGGGTTTGCAATATGTTCATGATTTGCTTATGGTGGGTGGCGTGAGTGACAGAAGCACAGACCCGGGTAAGTAGGTTGTTTGCGTATGGGATAAAGGGGACTTGATACTTTAATGCTATGGTTGGGTTTTACCTTAATGATCTTTAGTAGTTGCGGATGCTTGCTAGAGTTCCAATCATAAGTGCATATGATCCAAGTAGAGAAAGTATGTTAACTTATGCCTCTCCCTCAAATAAAATTGCAATAATGATTACCGGTCTAGTTATCGATTGCCTAGGGACAAATAACTTTCTCGTGACAAAAAGCTCTTTACTAAAACTAATTTAGTTGTGTCTTTATCTAAACAGCCCCTAGCTTTTATTTACGTGCTCTTTGTATTCTTGCAAGTCTATCCAAAAACACCTACAAAGTACTTCTAGTTTCATACTTGTTTCCGGTAAAGCGAACGTCAAGTGTGCGTAGAGTTGTATCGGTGGTCGATAGAACTTGAGGGAATATTTGTTCTACCTTTAGCTCCTCGTTGGGTTCGACACTCTTACTTATCGAAAGAGGCTACAATTGATCCCCTATACTTGTGGGTTATCAAGACCTTTTTCTGGCGCCGTTGCCGGGGAGCAATAGCGTGGGGTGAATATTCTCGTGTGTGCTTGCTTGCTTTATCACTAAGTAATTTTTATTTGCTGTTCTTAGTTGTTTTCTGTCTTTAGTTATGGGTAGGAAACGCAAAATACCAAAAAATTAGTTGTACCTACTAAACCAATGGTTGAAGAACCACTCAAAATCTATCACACTCCTGAAGCTTATTACTTGGATCATCTTCGATCCCTATGTGCTCGTGCTGAAACCCCAACTAGCTTAGTTGAGGGCAAATATTTAGATGAGCATGCTTGTTATGTGCGACACCGTATATCTGAAAAGGGAAACTTTTACTGGGTCAAATTCATCGTTTGCAATGCTATGCTTGGAATTTATGTGAAATATATGATTTTACTTGTTGTTCTGAAAATCCTAAGAAACACCTTCCCTATCAATGTGAGTTTAGTGATAATGGAATCGTATCTTCATATGCTAAGGGTGTTTATAGTTACTATGATGTTCAACAAATCAAAGAATTTGTTGCCTTTAAGGGTGCTTATGAAATTGCTTCTTTGATTGAAAAGTATGATGCTACTCTTTACAAGTCTGAAATTTTTTCCATACTTGAATATTGTTATGATAAATTTGCTTCTAATGCCTATGTTAAACCATATATTGAGGACTCCTCCGCTGTCCAAGAAGAGAATAATATTTTGCATGAGTCTATGGAAGAAGAAATTGATGAAACTGTGTGCTCATTGGAAGAAAAAGATTAGGAGGAGAGCGAAGAACAAAAGGAGGAAGAGCGGATTAGCTACCCGTGCCCACCTTCTAATGAGAGTAACTCTTATACTCATACATTGTTTAATTTCCCTTCGTGCTTACCGAAGGATGATTGCTATGATGACTATTATGATCCCATTGATTCTCTTAAAATATCCCTTTTGGATGATGCTTGCTATGCTTGTGGCCAAGATGCCAATATGAATTATGCTTATGGAGATGAACTTGCTATAGTTCCTTATGTTAAGCATGAAATTGTTGCTATTGCACCCGCACATGATAGTCCTATTATCTTTTTGAATTCTCCAAACTACACTATATCGGAGAAGTTTGCCCTTATTAAGGATTATATTGATGGGTTGCCTTTTACCGTTGCACATGATGATTTTGATAGATATAATATGCATGTGCTTGCTGCTCCTACTTGCAATTATTATGAGAGAGGAACTATATCTCCACCTCTCTATGTTTCCAACATGGTAAAATTGCAAGAAACTGTTTATACTATGCATTGGCCTTTACTATGTGTGCATGAATTGTTCTTTTATGGCATGCCGATGCATAGGAAGAGAGTTAGACTTCGTCATTACATGATATATGTTGCTTTGTGCTCACTACTAAATTATAAATCATTGCTAATTAAAATTGGCTTTGATATACCTTGGGATCCGGGTGGATTCACTACTTGAGCACTATATGCCTAGCTTAATGGCTTTAAAGAAAGCGCTGCCAGGGAGACAACCCGGAAGTTTTAGAGAGTCATTTATTTCTGTTGAGTGCTTTCATATAGTTTAAAAACAACAAAAATAAAGAGGGGAACCCAAAACTTTTTCAAAAAGGAAAGTGAAAGTGAGAGAGACAAGCATTGTTGAAGTGGGAGCTAGCCTTGAACTTTGTTCATGCTCACGGAAACTTTGTGAATCTTGATTACAGAAACTTTTCAACAAAAATCATCCCCTTGTACAATTCCATTGTATTATAAAAATAATGTGCTAAGGTTTGCCTTTAGGATGTTTACAATGCTTGTTGGCTTGTACGGTGCGGGACAGATACTTTGGCTGTAGTGCTCGATTTTTCATTTTTTACTGGAACATCAAATGGTTCTGATTCTTTTTGCACTGTCTTTCTATACAAATTTTTTATGTTTCCTAATTTTGGAAGAATTTTTCAAGTATCAGAAGAATGGTGAATGTTTAGATTATTATAGACTGTTCTGTTTTAGATAGATTCTGTTTTTGATGCATACTTTGCTTGTTTTGATGAAACTATTGATTTATATCAGTGGATTAAGCCATGAAAAAGTTATAATACAGTAGACACAATGCAAAAACAAAATATGAATTGGTTTGCAACATTACTTAGAGTAGTGATTTTCTTTATTATACTAACGGATCTTACCGAGTTTCTATTGAAGTTTTGTGTGGATGAAGTGTTCGAAGATCGAGGATGTTTCGATATGAGGATAAGGAGGAGAGGCAAGAGATCAAGCTTGTGGATGCCCAAGGCACCCCAAGTAAATATTCAAGGAGACTCAAGCGTCTAAGCTTGGGGATGCCCCGGAAGGCATCCCCTCTTTCTTCAACAAGTATCAGTATGTTTTCGGATTCGTTTCATTCATGTGATATGTGCAAATCTTGGAGCGTCTTTTGCATTTAGTTTTCATTTTTCTTTTATGCACCATGCTGGTTTGAGATAGTCCTTGGTTGATTTATAGAATGCTCTTTGCACTTCACTTATATCTTTTGAGTATGGCTTTATAGAATGCTTCATGTGCTTCACTTATATCATTTGAAGTTTGGATTGCATGTTTGTCTTCACATAGAAAACCGCCATTTGTAGAATGCTCTTTTGCTTCACTTATATTTGTTAGAGCGTGGGCATATCTTTTGTAGAAAGAATTAAAATCTCTTGTTTCACTTATATCTATTTAGAGAGATGACAGGAACTGGTCATTCACATGGTTAGTCATAAAATCCTACATAAAACTTGTAGATCACTGAATATGATATGTTTGATTCCTTGCAATAGTTTTGCGATATAAAGATGGTGATATTAGAGTCATGCTAGTGGGTAGTTGTGGATTGTAGAAATACTTGTGTTGAAGTTTGTGATTCCCGTAGCATGCACATATGGTGAACTGTTATGTAACGAAGTCGGAGCATGATTTATTTATTGATTGTCTTCCTTACGATTGGCGGTCGGGGAAGAGCGATGGTATTTTCCTACCAATCTATCCCCCTAGGGGCATGCATAGTAGTACTTTGCTTCGAGGGCTAATAAAATTTTGCAATAAGTATATGAGTTCTTTATGACTAATGTGAGTCCATGGATTATACGCACTCTCACCCTTCCATCATTGCTAGCCTCTTCGGTACCGTGCATTGCCCTTTCTCACATCGAGAGTTGGTGCAAATTTCGGCGGTGCATCCAAACCCCGTGATATGATACACTCTGTCACACATAAGGCACATTGTATCTTCCTCAAAACAGCCACCATACCTACCTATTATGGCATCTCCATAGCCATTCCGAGATATATTGCCAAGCAACTTCCATCATCATCATATACATGACTTGAGCACTTATTGTCATATTGCTTTGCATGATCGTATGATAGCTAGCATGATGTTTTCATGGTTTGTCTGTTTTTTGATGTCATTGCTACGCTAGATCATTGCACATCCCGGTACACCGCCGGAGGCATTCATATAGAGTCATATCTTTGTTCTAGTATCAAGTTGTAAGTAAATAAAAGTGTGATGATCATCATTATTAGAGCATTGCCCCAGTGAGGAAAGGATGATGGAGACTATGATTCCCCCACAAGTCGGGGTGAGACTCCGGACGAAAAAAAAGAGAAAGGCCAAAAAAAAGAGAGGGTCCAAAAAACAGAGAAAAGAAAAAAATAAAAAAATGAGAGAAAAAGAGAGAAGGGGCAATGTTACTATCCTTTTACCACACTTGTGCTTCAAAGTAGCACCATGTTCTTCATATAGAGAGTCTCTTGAGTTATCACTTTCATATACTAGTGGGAATTTTCATTATAGAACTTGGCTTGTATATTCCAACGATGGGCTTCCTTAAATGCCCTAGGTCTTCATGAGCAAGCAAGTTGGATGCACATCCGTTGCATGGCAATCCCTACTCCTCACATTGACATCAATTGATGGGCATCTCCATAGCCCGTTGATTAGCCGCGTCGATGTGAGACTTTCTCCTTTTTTGCCTTCTCCACATAATCCCCATCATCATATTCTATTCCACCTATGGTGCTATATCCATGGCTTGCGCTCATGTATTGCGTGAGGGTTGAAAAAGCTGAAGCGCGTTAAAAAGTATGAACCAATTGCTCGGCTTGTCATCGGGGTGGTGCATGATTTGAATATTTTGTGTGGTGAAGATGGAGCATAGCCAGACTATATGATTTTGTAGGGATAACTTTCTTTGGCCTTGTTATTTTGAAAAGACATGATAACTTTCTTTGGCTTTATTAGTAGGCTTGAAGTATTATTGCTTTTATGCCAAATGATAGACTATTGCTTTGAATCACTCGTATCTTAATATTCATGCCATGATTTGATACATGATCAAGATTATGCTAGGTAGCATTCCACATCAAAAATTATCTTTTTTATCATTTACCTACTCGAGGACGAGTAGGAATTAAGCTTGGGGATGCTTATACGTCTCCGTCGTATCTATAATTTTTATTGTTCCATGCCAATATTCTACAACTTTCATATACTTTTGGCAACTTTTTATACTATTTTTGGGACTAACATATTGATCCAGTGCCCAGTGCCAGTTCCTATTTGTTGCATGTTTATGTTTCACAGAAACCCAATATCAAACGGAGTCCAAAAGGGATAAAAAAGGACGGAGAATTATTTTGGAATATTTATGATTTTTGGGAAGTAAAATCAACGCGAGACGGTGCCCGAGGGGGCCACGATGCAGGGGGCGCGCCCGGGACCCTCGTGGGCACCCCGTAAGGCGGTTGACGCTCTTCTTTTGCCGCAAGAAAGCTAATTTTATGAGAAAAATCTGGGCGAAAGATTCAACCCAATCGGAGTTACGGATCTCCGGATATAAAAGAAACGGTGAAAGGGCAACAGAGGAGAACACAGAAACAGAGAGACAGATCCAATCTCGGAGGGGCTCTCGCCCCTCCCACGCCATGGAGACCAAGGACGAGAGGGGAAACCCTTCTTCCATCTAGGGAGGAGGTCAAGGAAGAAGAAGAAGAAGGGGGCCTCTCTCCCCCTCTCTTCCGGTGGTGCCGGAACACCGCCGGGGCCATCATCATCACCGCCATCTTCACCAACAACTTCACCGCGATCATCACCAGCTCTTCCCCCCTCTATGCAGCGGTGTAACCTCTCTCTTACCTGCTGTAATCTCTACTTAAACATGGTGCTCAAAGCTATATATTATTTCCCAATGATGTATGGCTATCTTATGATGTTTGAGTAGATCCGTTTTGTCCTATGGGTTATTTGATGATCAAGATTGGTTTGAGTTGCATGTTTTATTATTGGTGCTGTCCGATGGTGCTTTCCGTGTCGTGCAAGCGTGAGGGATTCCCGCTGTAGGGTTTGCAATATGTTCATGCTTTTCTTATGGTGGGTGGCGTGAGTGACAGAAGCACAAACCCGAGTAAGTAGGTTGTTTGCGTATGGGATAAAGGGTACTTGATACTTTAATGCTATGGTTGGGTTTTCCCTTAATGATCTTTAGTAGTTGCGGATGCTTGCTAGAGTTCCAATCATAAGTGCATATGATCCAAGTAGAGAAAGTATGTTAGCTTATGCCTCTCCCTCAAATAAAATTGCAATAATGATTACCGGTGTAGTTATCGATTGCCTAGGGACAAATAACTTTCTCGTGACAAAAAGCTCTTTACTAAAACTAATTTAGTTGTGTCTTTATCTAAACAGCCCCTAGCTTTTATTTACGTCCTCTTTATATTCTTGCAAGTCTATCCAAAAACACCTACAAAGTACTTCTAGTTTCATACTTGTTTCCGGTAAAGCGAACGTCAAGTGTGCGTAGAGTTGTATCGGTGGTCGATAGAACTTGAGGGAATATTTGTTCTACCTTTAGCTCCTCGTTGGGTTCGACACTCTTACTTATCGAAAGAGGTTACAATTGATCCCCTATACTTGTGGGTTATCAACTCGTATTACCCGATAAGGGCCTTCCCACTTCGGCATCAACTTGTTGGAATTCTTGGCCGATTGAACGCGCCGAAGAACAAGGTCGCCTTCCTCAAAGCTTCGGGCATGAACCTTGCGGCTATGGTAGCAGCGCAAGGCTTGCTGGTAGCACACTGCTCTCACAGCCGCCCAAAGACGATCTTCTCGAGGAGCGTTGCGTCATCTTGCCGCAACTGCTCTTGCTCAAGCTCGTCATAAGCGAGCACTCGAGGTGACCCGTATGTGAGTTCTGTGGGGAGAACTGCTTCTGCCCCGTATACCAGGGCAAAGGGTGTCTGGCCGGTTGCTAGATTTGGTGTCGTTCTGATCGGCCAAAGAACCGCCGGCAACTCATCAATCCAGCGCTTTCCGCTCTGGTGCAACCTGTCAAAAGTCTTGGTCCTCAGGCCTCGCAGCACTTCAGCATTTGCCCTCTCCGCCTGGCCGTTGCTCCGTGGGTGTGCCACGGAAGCAAAACAGACCTTGCTGCTGAGGCCTTGGATGTACTGCATGAAGGTATGGCTCGTGAACTGCGTGTCGTTGTCGGTGATGATTCTGTTTGGCACACCAAAATGGCAGACTAGCCCCTTGAAGAACTTGACGGCTGACTGTGTTGTCACCTTCCTCACTGCCTCCACCTCCGGCCACTTTGTGAACTTGTCAACTGCAACGTACAAGTACTCAAAGCCCCCGACAGCGCAGGGGAAAGGGCCCAGTATGTCGAGCCCCCTGACCGAAAATGGCCAGGAGAGAGGAATTGTTTGAAGGGCTTGAGCTGGTTCATGAAGCTTCTTCGAATGGAACTGACACGCTTCACACTTGGTTACTAGTGGCGTTGCATCCTGGAGGGCAGTGGGCCAAAAGAAACCTTGCTGGAACGCCTTGCCGGCATGGGCCCTCGACCCTATGTGGGAGCCACGTATGCCTCCGTGTATCTCTGCCAACAACTCCAGTCCTTCCTACCGGGGAATGCACTTCAATTTCACACCATTCAGCCTTTTCCTGTACAGGACGTCATCGATGAACTGATACATGGCAGACCGACGGGCTACTTTCTCCGCTTCTTCCTGCTCCTCAGGAAGTTCCCCTATTTGGAGGAATCAGACGGTATGATGCCCCCATGCCGGATCCTGGGGCTCGACGGCAAGGACTAAATGCATTTCTTCTGCCATGGGAGCGGCTGTCTCTACGGCCAGGGCTTGACGCCCTGCCGGAGCCAGTTGTCCCTCGGCAGGTTCAGTACCCACGGCAACATCCTTGCCGGCGGCCCCAGGGGGCTTGGCGGGAAAGTACTTGCCGGGGCCTGACTTCCTCCGCTTGTCCTGCTCCGTCGATGCTTCCACGGATCGTTGAGTTAACCAAAGCACAAAAGTACCTGGTTCCACAGGTAGCTTGAACGCTGCGCACTTCGACAGGTAATCGGCGATGTCGTTCTCCACTCGGGGAACGTGCTCCGCTTGTATACTGTCAAAGCGCTCCTCCAGCTTCCTCACCTCATCTACGTAGGCCTCCATTAACGGGCTCTGATAATCTTTGTTGACTTGCCTCACGACAAGCTGTGAATCACCCCTGACAATGAGCTTCTTAATCCCGAGGTCTGCCGCGATCCTGAGATCGGCAAGCAGCCCCTCGTATTCAGCAGTGTTGTTTCTGGACATCTCCCTGGGAAAGTGCATCTGGATCACATACTTGAGGTGCTCTCCGGTGGGTGCGACAAGCAGCACACCAGCACCGGCGCCTTGCAGCGAGAAATCCCCGTCAAAGTACATGATCCAGTCGCGACTTGCTTCCTTGCCGGGGAGAGTGGTCTCCTGGATCTCTTCGTCGGGCGTTGAGGTCCATTCCGCAACGAACTCCGCCAAGACTCTGCTCTGGATTGTTGAAGTACTTTCAAACTTCAAACCAAAGCTCGGCAGCTCCAAGGCCCACTTCACGATCCTCCCGGTTGCGTCTGGGTTATGCAATATCCATTGCAATGGGCGACGGGTGACGACGGTGATTTCGTGGGCTTGGAAGTAATGACGCAGCTTCCTAGAGGCCATAAGGAGGCCGAAGTGCAATTTCTGCACACTGGAATACCTTGACATAGCCCCCTGCAAGAGGGAGCTGGCGAAGTAGACCGGGTGCTGCATCATTTTCTTCTTTTGCACCACTTCATATGGCTGTGCGGGCCCCGTCCTAATGACGTCAGGCTCTGCCGGGGGCCCTGCCTCTTCATCGACCTCCCTCTATGCCACTAGCGCGACACTGACCACTTGGTTTGTTGCCGCTAGGTACAGCATGAATGGCTCTTGTGGTTTAGGCGCAACTAGTATCGGCGTAGAGGAGAGGTATTTCTTCAAATCCTGTAGCGCTGCTTCGTTCTCTGGGGTCCATTCCATTGGTCCCGCCTTTTTCAAGATTTTGAAAAAGGGAAGGGCGCGCTCGGCAAACTTGGAGATGAATCTGCTCATGGCGGCAACGCAGCCAGTGAGTCGACGCACATCTTTGATCCGCTTGGGCGCCTGAATTTGCTCGATAGCCTTGATCTTGTCCGGGTTTGCCTCAATCCCACTGTCGGAGTAAATGGCCATGGGTAGCCTAACCGTCTACCCACGGTTCTTCAAAAATTATCAGGCCATTTGAGCCTTCAAGCGTTCAAAGCATTTGGGCCGACTTCCCCCGGCCGATTACCCTAGGGGCCGACTCTCCAAAGGCGACCCGGCCCCGGTAACCTCCCCCAAAATAGTTGCGAGATGGCTGACTCCAGGAAGCCGGCGCCAAGAGGACCGACTGTTGTGGAACGTAGTAATTTCAAAAAAATTCTTCGCACACGCAAGATCATGGTGATGCATAGCAACGAGAGGGGAGAGTGTTGTCCACGTACCCTCGTAGACCGACAGCGGAAGCGTTATCACAACGCGATTGATGTAGTCGTACGTCTTCACGATCCGACCGATCAAGTACCGAACGTACGGCACCTCCGAGTTCTACACACGTTCAGCTCGATGACGTCCCTCGAACTCTGATCCAGCGGAGTGTTGAGGGAGAGTTTCGTCGGCACGACGGCGTGGTGACAATGATGATGTTCCACCGACGCAGGGCTTCGCCTAAACTCCGCAACGGTATTATCGAGGTGTAATATGGTGGAGGGGGGCACCGCACACGGCTAAGAGATCTCAAGGATCAATTGTTGTGTCTCTGGGGTGCCCCCCTGCCCCCGTATATAAAGGAGCAAGGGAGGAGGAGGCCGGCCCTAGGAGGGGGCGCACCAAGTGTGGAGTCCTACTAGGACTCCCTAGTCCTAATAGGATTCCACCTCCCATATGGAATAGGAAAAGAGGAAGGGAAAAAGAGAAGGAAGGAAGGGGGCGCCCCCCTTCCCTAGTCCAATTCGGACCAGACCAAGGGGAGGGGTGCGGCCACCCTTGTGGCCCTTTTTCTTCTTTCCCGTATGGCCCAATAAGGCCCAATACGTATTCCCGTAACTCTCTGGTACTCCGATAAATACCCGAATCGCTCGGAACCTTTCCGAAGTCCGAATATAGTCGTCCAATATATCGATCTTTACATCTCGGCCATTTCGAGACTCCTCGTCATGTCCCCGATCTCATCCGGGACTCCGAACTCCTTCGGTACATCAACATACATAAACTCATAATAAAACTGTCATCGTAACTTTAAGCGTGCGGACCCTACGGGTTCGAGAACTATGTAGACATGACCGAGACACGTCTCCGGTCAATAACCAATAGCGGGACCTGGATGCCCATATTGGCTCCCACATATTCTACGAAGATCTTTATCGGTCAGACCGCATAACAACATACGTTGTTCCCTTTGTCATCAGTATGTTACTTGCCCGAGATTCGATCGTTGGTATCTCAATACCTAGTTCAATCTCGTTACCGGCAAGTCTCTTTACTCGTTCCGTAATACATCATCCCGCAACTAGCTCATTAGTTGCAATGTTTGCAAGGCTTATAGTGATGTGCATTACCGAGTGGGCCCAGAGATACCTCTCTGACAATCGGAGTGACAAATCCTAATCTCGAAATACGCCAACCCAACAAGTACCTTTGGAGACACCTGTAGAGCACCATTATAATCACTCATTTACGTTGTGACGTTTGGTAGCACACAAAGTGTTCCTCCGGTAAACGGGAGTTGCATAATCTCATAGTCATAGGAACATGTATATGTCATGAAGAAAGCAATAGCAACATACTAAACGATCGAGTGCTAAGCTAACGGAATGGGTCAAGTCAATCACGTCATTCTCCTAATGAGGTGATCCCGTTAATCAAATGACAACTCATGTCTATGGCTAGGAAACATAACCATCTTTGATTAACGAGCTAGTCAAGTAGAGCATACTAGTGACACTCTGTTTGTCTATGTATTCACACATGTATTATGTTTCCGGTTAATACAATTCTACCATGAATAATAAACATTTATCATGATATAAGGAAATATATAATACTTTATTATTGCCTCTAGGGCATATTTCCTTCAGTCTCCCACTTGCAATAGAGTCAATAATCTAGTTCACATCGCCATGTGATTTAACATCAATAATTCACATCACCATGTGATTAACACCCATAGTTCACATCTCTATGTGACCAACACTCAAAGGGTTTACTAGAGTCAATAATCTAGTTCACATCGCTATGTGATTAACACCCAAAGAGTACTAAGGTGTGATCATGTTTTGATTGTGAGATAATTTTAGTCAACGGGTCTGTCACATTCAGATCCGTAAGTATTTTGCAAATTTCTATGTTTACAATGCTCTGGACGGAGCTACTCTTAGCTAATTGCTCCCACTTTCAATATGTATCTAGACCAAGACTTAGAGTCATCTAGATTAGTGTCAAAACTTGCATCGACGTAACCCTTTACGATGAACCTTTTGTCACTTCCATAATCGAGAAACATATCCTTATTCCACTAAGGATAATTTTGACCGCTGTCCAGTGCTCTACTCCTAGATCACTATTGTACTCCCTTGCCAAAATCAGTGTAGGGTATACAATAGATCTGGTACACAACATGGCATACTTTATAGAACCTATGGCCAAGGCATAGGGAATGACTTTCATTCTCTTTCTATCTTCTGCCGTGGTCGGGCTTTGAGTCTTACTCAATTTCACACCTTGTAACACAGGCAAGAACTCTTTCTTTGACTGTTCTATTTTGAACTACTTCAAAATCTTGTTAAGGTATGTACTCATTGAAAAACTTATCAAGCGTCTTCATCTATCTCTATAGATCTTGATGCTCAATATGTAAGCAGCTTCACCGAGGTCTTTCTTTGAAAAACTCCTTTCAAACACTCCTTTATGCTTTTTGCAAAATAATTCTACATTATTTTCGATCAACAATATGTCATTCACATATACTTATCAGAAATGCTGTAGTGCTCCCACTCAATTTCTTGTAAATACAGGCTTCACCGCAAGTCTGTATAACACTATATCCTTTGATCAACTTATCAAAGTGTATATTCCAACTCCGAGATGCTTGCACCAGTCCATAGATGGATCGCTGGAGCTTGCATATTTTGTTAGTACCTTTAGGATTGACAAAACCTTCTGGTTGCATCATATGCAACTCTTCTTTAATAAATCCATTAAGGAATGCAGTTTTGTTTATCCATTTGCCAGATTTCATAAAATGCGGCAATTGCTAACATGATTCGGACAGACTTAAGCATAGATACGAGTGAGAAACTCTCATCGTAGTCAACATCTTGAACTTGTCGAAAACCTTTTTGCGACAATTCTAGCTTTGTAGATAGTGATACTACTATCAGCGTCCGTCTTCCTCTTGACGATCCATTTATTCTCAATTGCTTGCCGATCATCGGGCAAGTCAACCAAAGTCCACACTTTGTTCTCATACATGGATCTCATCTCAGATTTCATGGCCTCAAGCCATTTTGCGGAATCTGGGCTCACCATCGCTTCTTCATAGTTCGTAGGTTTGTCATGGTCTAGTAACATAACCTCCAGAACAGGATTACCGTACCACTCTGGTGCGGATCTTACTCTGGTTGACCTACAAGGTTTAGTAACTACTTGATCTGAAGTTTCATGATCATCATCATTAACTTCCTCACTCATTGGTATAGACATCACAGGAACCGTTTCTTGTGATGAACTACTTTCCAATAAGGGAGCAGGTACAGTTTCCTCATCAAGTTCTACTTTCCTCCCACTCACTTCTTTCGAGAGAAACTCCTTCTCTAGAAAATTTCCGAATTTAGCAACAAAAGTTTTGCCTTCGGATCTGTGATAGAAGGTATACCCAACTGTCTCCTTTGGATATCCTATGAAGACACATTTCTCCGATTTGGGTTTGAGCTTATCAGGATGAAACTTTTTCACATAAGCATCGCAACCCCAAACTTTAAGAAACGACAACTTTTGTTTCTTGCTAAACCTCAGTTCATAAGGCGTCGTCTCAACGGATTTTGATGGTGCCCTATTTAACGTGAATGCAGCTGTCTTTAATGCATAACCCCAAAACGATAGTGGTAAATCGGTAAGAAACATCATAGATTGCACTATATCCAATAAAGTACGGTTACGATGTTCGGACACACCATTACACTATGGTGTTCCAGGTGGCGTGAATAGTGAAACTATTTCACATTGTTTTAACTGAAGGCCAAACTCGTAACTCAAATAGTCTTCTCTACGATCAGATCGTAGAAACTTTATTTTTCTTGTTACGATGATTTTCCACTTCACTCTGAAATTATATGAACTTTTCAAATGTTTCAGACTTATGTTTCATTAAGTAGATATACCCATATCTGCTCAAATCATCTGTGAAGGTGAGAAAATAATGATACCTGCTACGAGCCTCAATATTCATTGGACCACATACATCTGTATGTATGATTTCCAACAAATCTGTTGCTCTCTCCATAGTTCCGGAGAACGGCGTTTTAGTCATCTTGCCCATGAGGCACGGTTCGCAAGCATCAAGTGATTCATAATCAAGTGATTCCAAAATCCCATCAGTATGGAGTTTCTTCATGCGCTTTACACCAATATGACCTAAACGACAGTGCCACAAATAAGTTGCACTATCATTATTAACTTTGCATCTTTTGGCTTCAATATTATGAATATGTGTATCACTACGATCGAGATCCAACAAACCATTTTCGTTGGTGTGTATGACCATAGAAGGTTTTTATTCATGTAAACAGAACAACAATTGTTCTCTAACTTAGATGAATAACCGTATTGCAATAAACATGATCAAATCATATTCATGCTCAACGCAAACACCAAATAACACTTATTTAGTTTCAACACTAATCCTGAAAGTACAGGGAGTGTGCGATGATGATCATATCAATCTTGGAACTACTTCCAACACACATCGTCACCTCGCCTTTTACTAGTCTCTGTTTATTCTGCAACTCCCGTTTCGAGTTACTACTCCTAGCAGCTAAACCAGTATCAAATACCGAGGGGTTGCTATAAACACTAGTAAGTACACATCAATAACATGTATATCCAATATACCTTTGTTCACTTTGCCATCCTTCTTATCCACCAAATAGTTGGGGTAGTTCCGCTTCCAGTGACCAGTCCCTTTGCAGTAGAAGCACTTAGTCTCAGGCTTAGGTACAGACTTGGGTTTCTTCACTTGAGTAGCAACTTGCTTGCCGTTCTTTTTGAAGTTCCCCTTCTTCCCTTTGCCCTTTTCTTGAAACTAGTGGTCTCGTCAACCATCAACACTTGAAGTGGTCTCGTCAACCATCAACACTTGATGTTTTTCTTGATTTCTACCTTCGTCGATTTAAGCATCACGAAGAGCTCGGGAATTACTTTCGTCATCCCTTGCATACTATAGTTCATCATGAAGTTCTACTAACTTGGTGATGGTGACTAGAGAATTCTGTCAATCACTATTTTATCTGGAAGATTAACTCCCACTTGATTCAAGCGATTGTAGTACCCAGACAATCTGAGCACATGCTCACTAATGGAGCTATTCTCCTCCATCTTTTAGCTATAGAACTTGTTGGAGACTTCATATCTCTCAACTCGGGTATTTGCTTGAAATATTAACTTCAACTCCTGGAACATCTCATATGGTCCATGACGTTCAAAACGTCTTTGAAGTCCCTAAGCCGTTAAGCATGGTGCACTAAACTATCAAGTAGTCATCATATTGAGCTAGCCAAACGTTCATAACGTCTGCATCTGCTCCTGCAATAGGTCTGTCACCTAGCGGTGCATCAAGGACATAATTTTTCTGTGCAGCAATGAGGATAATCCTCAGATCACGGATCCAATCCGCATCATTGCTACTAACATCTTTCAACACAGTTTTCTCTAGGAACATATCAAAAATAAACAGGGAAGCAACAACGCGAGCTATTGATCTACAACATAATTTGCAAAATACTATCAGGACTAAGTTCATGATAAATTTAAGTTCAATTAATCATATTACTTAAGAACTCCCACTTAGATAGACATCCCTCTAATCCTCTAAGTGATCACGTGATCCATATCAACTAAACCATGTCCGATCATCACGTGAGATGGAGTAGTTTCAACGGTGAACATCACTATGTTGATCATATCTACTATATGATTCACGCTCGACCTTTCAGTCTCCGTGTTCCGAGGCCATATCTGTTATATGCTAGGCTCGTCAAGTTTAACCTGAGTATTCCGCGTGTGCAACTGTTTTGCACCCGTTGTATTTGAACGTAGAGCCTATCACACCCGATTAACACGTGGTGTCTCAGCACGAAGAACTTTTGCAACGGTGCATACTCAGGGAGAACACTTATACTTTGATAATTTAGTGAAGGATCATCTTATAATGCTACCGTCAAACAAAGCAAGATAAGATGCATAAAGGATTAAGATCACATGCAATCAATATAAGTGATATGATATGGCCATCATCATCTTGTGCTTGTGATCTCCATCTCCGAAGCACCGTGCTTGTGATCTCCATCTCCGAAGCACCGTCATGATCACCATCGTCACCGGCGCGACACCTTGATCTCCATCGTAGCATCGTTGTCGTCTTGCCAACTTATTGCTTTTACGACTATCGCTACTGCTTAGTGATAAAGTAAAACTATTACACGGCGATTGCATCTCATACAATAAAGTGACAACCATATGGCTCCTGCCAGTTGCCGATAACTCGGTTACAAAACATGATCATCTCATACAACACATTATATCACATCATGTCTTGACCATATCACATCACAACATGCCCTGCAAAAACAAGTTAGACGTCCTCTACTTTGTTGTTGCAAGTTTTACGTGGCTGCTACGGGCTTAGCAAGAACCGTTCTTACCTACGCATCAAAACCACAACGATAGTTTGTCAAGTTGGTGCTGTTTTAACCTTCGCAAGGACCGGGCGTAGCCACACTCGGTTCAACTAAAGTGAGAGAGACAGACACCCGCCGGTCACCTTTAAGCAACGAGTGCTCGCAACGGTGAAACCAGTCTCGCGTAAGCGTACGCGTAATGTCGGTCCGGGCTGCTTCATCTCACAATACCGCTGAACCAAAGTATGACATGCTGGTAAGCAGTATGACTTATATCGCCCACAACTCACTTGTGTTCTACTCGTGCATAACATCAACGCATAAAACTAGGCTCGGATGCCACTGTTGTGGAACGTAGTAATTTCAAAAAAAAATTCCTACGCACACGCAAGATCATGGTGATGCATAGCAACGAGAGGGGAGAGTGTTGTCCACGTACCCTCGTAGACCGACAGCGGAAGCGTTATCACAACGCGGTTGATGTAGTCGTACGTCTTCACGATCCGACCGATCAAGTACCGAACGTACGGCACCTCCGAGTTCTACACACGTTCAGCTCGATGACGTCCCTCGAACTCCGATCCAGCCGAGTGTTGAGGGAGAGTTTCGTCAGCACGACGGCGTAGTGACAATGATGATGTTCCACCGACGCAGGGCTTCGCCTAAACTCCACAACGGTATTATCGAGGTGTAATATGGTGGAGGGGGGCACCGCACACGGCTAAGAGATCTCAAGGATCAATTGTTGTGTCTCTGGGGTGCCCCCCTGCCCCCGTATATAAAGGAGCAAGGGAGGAGGAGGCCGGCCCTAGGAGGGGGCGCACCAAGTGTGGAGTCCTACTAGGACTCCCTAGTCCTAATAGGATTCCACCTCCCATATGGAATAGGAAAAGAGGAAGGGAAAAAGAGAAGGAAGGAAGGGGGCGCCCCCCTTCCCTAGTCCAATTCGGACCAGACCAAGGGGAGGGGTGCGGCCACCCTTGAGGCCCTTTTTCTTCTTTCCCGTATGGCCCAATAAGGCCCAATACGTATTCCCGTAACTCTCCGGTACTCCGAAAAATACCCTAATCACTCGGAACCTTTCCGAAGTCCGAATATAGTCGTCCAATATATCGATCTTTACGTCTCGGCCATTTCGAGACTCTTCGTCATGTCCCCGATCTCATCCGGGACTCCGAACTCCTTCGGTACATCAACATACATAAACTCATAATAAAATTGTCATCGTAACTTTAAGCGTGCGGACCCTACGGGTTCGAGAACTATGTAGACATGACCGAGACACGTCTCCGGTCAATAACCAATAGCGGGACCTGGATGCCCATATTGGCTCCCACATATTCTACGAAGATCTTTATCGGTCAGACCGCATAACAACATACGTTGTTCCCTTTGTCATCAGTATGTTACTTGCCCGAGATTCGATCGTCGGTATCTCAATACCTAGTTCAATCTCGTTACCGGCAAGTCTCTTTACTCGTTCCGTAATACATCATCCCGCAACTAGCTCATTAGTTGCAATGCTTGCAAGGCTTAGAGTGATGTGCATTACCGAGTGGGCCCAGTGATACCTCTCCGACAATCGGAGTGACAAATCCTAATCTCGAAATACGCCAACCCAACAAGTACCTTTGGAGACACCTGTAGAGCACCTTTATAATCACCCATTTACGTTGTGACTTTTGGTAGCACACAAAGTGTTCCTCCGGTAAACGGGAGTTGCATAATCTCATAGTCATAGGAAAATGTATAAGTCATGAAGAAAGCAATAGCAACATATTAAACGATCGAGTGCTAAGCTAACGGAATGGGTCAAGTCAATCACGTCATTCTCCTAATGAGGTGATCCCGTTAATCAAATGACAACTCATGTCTATGGCTAGGAAACATAACCATCTTTGATGAACGAGCTAGTCAAGTAGAGGCATACTAGTGACACTCTGTTTGTCTATGTATTCACACATGTATTATGTTTTCGGTTAATACAATTCTAGCATGAATAATAAACATTTATCATGATATAAGGAAATATATAATACTTTATTATTGCCTCTAGGGCATATTTCCTTCACCGACTTCCGAGAGCCAGCCATGAAGCATGCCGACTCCAAACGGCCGGCCAAGACCGCACCCACCAAAACTACGCCCACATAATGGTGATACGACGGGGCGTGGCCACAGTGCGGCCCACTATCCCCGAAGCCCGAGGCAAGCATGGCCACAGAACGCCGTACGGGTCAGCCATCTCCCGTCCGGCTCGGCACTATAGCCATGCTGGCCACAACGTCATCCACGACGGGCGCCAGTACGGCCCACGGGCGGCGGGCCCCTTTAGCCAGAGAGAGGCGCGAAGGCGGCCCAGCCTCCCCCAGTCGGCCAAGGGCGTAGCCGGCCCCCAGAAGCCGGCTACCCCCTCCCTCGAAGCATGTGCCACATTAAGGAAACAAGATGAGGTAAGGCTACAGTGAGAGCCCTCGAGGCGGCACACTGTAGCCACGCTTACTTCGACGAAGCCCTCGTCATCAGGGACGAGGCTACAGTAAGCAGCCGCCGACAAGACCCCTAGGCAGTGGGGCCGGCCTGTCGACCAAGAGGCCGGCAGCCGGCGGAACCCACCAGTCGGCGGGCCCCAACGGCCGGCGGAGAAGCCGGCGAGCGCAGACACTGACGACTGGGACCCGCGCCCAGCCGGATTACAATCGTACCCCCGGGGGGTAGGCCTATATAAACCCCCCGGGGCACCCATGCAAAGGGTTGGCTTCTTAGAGTTACGCACACACCATATAGAGAGGGAAGCGAGAGCTAGCCTTGCTCTTCTTCTCCGTTGAACCCGACAGCTCAAGGAGCATTTGTAGCTACTCGTTCTGATATAGTGATCATGCGGAGACCCCGCAGAGCAGGATTAGGGGTGTTATCTCCACGGAGAGCCCCGAACCTGGGTAAGATTCACCGGCGTGCATGTCTTCGCCTCATCCCGTTTCCAGGCACCGGCGACGTCTTACTGGCACCCACCATGATAAGCCACCCGTTGGCATATGTCGCACCTACCACCCGACATTTGGCGCCCACCTTGGGGCCAGGTGCACCGTTGTCCGGAGACCGGTTCTGGACGGGGACCCTCTTCCTCCCCCGCGAGTGCAGCCAGCCTGCTGCGCCCGATGGCGTTTGCCTTGACGCGCTGCAAGTCATCGACGACGCCTGCGCGGCGAACTGCCTCGCCGATCTGCTCGACAAGACTCGCATCTCCGACGAGCCCGCGTCCGACGCAGGCACGGACTACCCCGAGAGCCGCCTCGTCAGCCTCCTCGACCAGCTTCACGTCTCTAGCGAGCCTGCTGCAGATGTGGAGTCGGTCGGCTCCACCGACCCGATGCTCGTCGACTCCGACACGGCATCGCTCGACGCCTACCCCTCCGACGTGGTGGTCTTCGACGATCCTCTCCCTCGAGCTAACAGTGGCAGCAGCGCTGTCACCGAAGTGTTGGTCATCAGCCACGTCGCCAACTCGGGCGAGAACGCCCACGACGCCCTGCAAGCGGCGATGCACGACCTATCCGTCCCCATCCCGGCCGCGCCGACGCCGAGACCCTGGAGGCACGCCGCCTCGCCCTCGTCGCGGAAGGCCAGAAGATAGCCTCCATGAGACGCCTCACCGAGGCCCACGAGCGCGAAGTCGACCGCGCCGCCTTCGGTACGCCGCCGCCTAGCGGGCCAAGCCGAGCCGGCTTCGTCCACAAGCGCGGCGCGGCTATCGCCAGCGTGCTGGGGGCAGATCGCCCCGTCTACGCCACCCCGCTTGAGAATCTACGAGCTGCCCAGGCGGCCGCTGAAGAGCTAAATGGGCTGGGAGCCGATGAGCTCCCCTACATGACAAGGCGGACCCAGCAACTGATCGACGCGGCCGCAGAACGGCATGAAGCCGGCGCCCGCGCTGATAGTCATCCCCCGCGCTGGGAGCACGCCGCGATGTCCCGCTCGCCGACTGCGAGCGGCGCCCGCCAGAGGAAAGACAAGGAGCCGGCTGCTAGCCGCAGCCGGACTCGTATCACCTTCGAGCGCGACGCGGAAGGCCGCCCTCGAGCGGTGGAGCGCCAAGGAAATCCGCCTCCTCCCCCGCCTCAAAGGGAGAGACGTCTCACCCCGCCGCCCGTCACGCACCCGACTCTTGGTGACCGACTAGGCCACCGAGAAGGAGTCGGCGAGAACGACGCCCGCCACCGGATCGACCGCCTTGCTCGATCCCTGGCGCTAGAAGAAGAAGACGATGTCGGCCCGCCATGCTTTGGCCCCCGCATGCGCGACGAGCCCTTCCCCAAAGGGTTCTCGCTCCCCAGAGACACGCCCAAGTACAACGGCTCTGTGAAGCCGGAAGATTGGCTCATCGACTACTCCACTGCTGTCAGCATAGCCAACGGCAATCGGCGCGTGGCCGTGAAGTACGTCCCCCTCATGCTGCAAGGCACGGCGTGCACCTGGCTCAACAGCCTCAAGCCCTACAGCATCAACAGCTGGCTGGACTTCACGGAAGTTTTCGTCCGCAACTTCACCAGCACTTACAAGCGGCCTCCCAAGCCTCGCCAGCTCTCCCTATGCGTCCAAGGGCCCAACGAGACGACCCGCGACTACCTCACGCGGTGGGCCGAGCTCCGCAACTCCTGCGAGGGGGTGCACGGGGTTCAGGCCATCGAGTACTTCATTGCCGGGTGACGAGAGGGCACCCTCCTCAAGCACCGACTCCTCTGCGACGAGCCGGCTACCCTCGACGAACTGCTGATCATCGCTGACAAGTACGCCACGGCCGACTCCTCATTGAAGCCCGAGCTCCGAGTGGATGCCTCTGGGAAGGTGCTCGCTCCGGCTCCAAAGACGCCGGCTGGCGACTCCAATCGGCACCCCTACCAGAACGATCACAAGCGCAAGGCCCCCATGCCGCCTTCCACCAGTCGGCAGGTGGCCGCAGTTGAAGATGAGCAGCCCGAAGAGCGGCCCGCTCCCAAGAAGAAGGGTGGCAGGCCGGCTTGGCAGCTGGCTTTTTCTTTCATGCAGACTCTCGACGCCCCCTGCAAGTTCCACAGCGGCGCGAAGCCGTCCAACCACACGACCCGAAAATGCCACTGGCTCACGCGAATCTCCAAGGGCGAAGGGTTGGTGCCGCCTCCGCCTCCCGGCCCGCCGCCTCCAGCCCCCCAGCAGCCGGCGGCTCGGCCGGTAGTCGGAGCCATTCAAGATGAGTTCCCTGAAGAGCACGCCGCCTACATCGTCTTCACAAGCCAAGCCGAAGACAAGCGTAGTCGGTGCCGTCAGCATCAAGAGGTCAACGCGATCGCCTCTAGCGCCCCCGAGTTCATGCACTGGTCCGAGAAGCCCATCAACTGGAGCCAGGCCGACCACCCAGAGGTGATGCCATCCCCTGGCTCCTATGCACTGGTCTTGGACGTCACCCTCGCGACGGAGAGGCGAGCTGCCCGATTCTCCCGCGTCCTGATAGATGGCGGAAGCAATATCAATATACTGTACCACGATACCATGGAGAAGCTGAACATCAAGGCAAAGCAGCTTATGCCAAGCCGGACCGTGTTCCATGGCATCGTCCCCGGCTTGTCTTGTTCCCCGATCGGCAAGATCAAGATGGATGTTCTCTTCGGAGACAGGGATCATTTTCGCCGAGAAGCGATCTGGTTTGAGGTAGTGGATCTGGAGAGCCCCTACCATGCTTTGCTTGGCCGACCTGCTCTAGCCAAGTTCATGGCTGTGCCCCACTACGCCTACCTGAAGATGAAGATGCCGAGCTCGAAGGGGATCATCACCGTAGCCGGCGACTACAAGAAGTCCATCGAGTGCGCCATGGCCAGCAGCCGGCTGGCCGAGTCCCTCGTAGTGGCAGAAGAGAAGAAGATGCTGGAGCGGGCTGTGGCCATGGCCGGCAACCAGCCGGCCCTGTCCCCCAATCCCAAAGATTGTGATGCGCATGGCTCCTTCCAGCCGGCCAAGGAGACTAAGAAGAGACCTCTGGACCCGGAGAATCCGGAAAGGTTTGCTGTCATTGGGGCAAACTTGGATAGTAAATAGGAAGGCGAGCTCGTCGACTTCCTCCGTGAGAATCGAGACATTTTTGCATGGTCCCCAAAGGACATGCCGGGTGTCCCGAAGGATTTCGCCGAGCAAAAATTACACGTCCGAGCCGACGCGAAGCTGGTCAAACAGCCCCTTCGCCGACTGTCAGAAGAGAAGCGAAGAATTGTAGGAGAAGAGATAGCCCGGCTCCTCGCCGCTGGCTTTATTATGGAAGTATTTTTTCCAGAGTGGCTTGCCAACCCAGTTCTGGTATTGAAGAAGAACAACAAGTGGCGCATGTGTATAGACTACACCAGCCTCAACAAGGCCTGCCCCAAGGATCCGTTTGCTTTGCCACGGATTGACCAAGTGATAGACTCCACAGCCAGATGCCTACTCAGGGTACCATCAGATCAAGTTGGACCCAACAGACCGCCTGAAGACTGCCTTCATCACACCATTTGGAGCTTTCTGTTACCTGACTATGACATTCGGCTTAAGGAATGCCGGTGCCACTTTTCAGCGTTGCATGCAGAAATGCCTCCTCAAGCAACTCGGCAGAAATGCCCATGTCTATGTAGACGACATTGTGGTGAAGACAGAGAAGCGCGGCACCCTGCTGGAAGACCTCAAAGAAACATTCGCCAACTTGCGCCGATTCCAAATCAAGCTCAACCCCGAGAAGTGCGTGTTCGGAGTACCAGCTGGCCAGCTTCTAGGCTTTCTGGTCTCCGAACGCGGCATCGAGTGCAACCCTATGAAGATCAAGGCCATCGAGAGGATGGAGATTCCCACCAAATTGCGAGATGTGCAGAAGTTCACTGGGTGCTTGGCTTCCCTAAACCGCTTTATCAGCCGGCTAGGAGAAAAGGCTCTCCCCCTGTACCGACTCATGAAGAAGTCCACTCACTTCGAGTGGAATGACCAAGCC
The DNA here is from genome assembly GCF_002575655.3 of Aegilops tauschii subsp. strangulata. Taxonomy (NCBI): domain Eukaryota; kingdom Viridiplantae; phylum Streptophyta; class Magnoliopsida; order Poales; family Poaceae; genus Aegilops; species Aegilops tauschii. The sequence continues at coordinate 408,848,361 of NC_053040.3, read as the reverse complement.
GACCAAGCCTTCCATGAGCTGAAGAAGATGCTGACCACCCCACCTGTCCTGGCAGCACCGACTAAGAAGGATCCCATGCTCCTCTACATTGCCGCGACTAGCCGAGTGGTCAGTACAGTTGTCGTGGTCCAGCGCCTGGAAGAAGGCCGAGCCCAGCTAGTCTAGAGGCTGGTGTATTATCTAAGCGAAGTACTATCCAGCTCAAAGCAAAACTACCCGCACTACCAGAAGATGTGCTATGGGGTGTACTTCGCCGCCAAGAAGCTGAAGCCCTACTTCCAAGAGAATCCCATCACGGTCGTGTGCACCGCCCCGCTTGCCGAGATCATAGGCAGCCGGGACGCATCCGGCCGGGTGGCTAAATGGGCCATTGCGCTGGCGCCTTACACAATCTTCTACGAGCCCCGCACCGCCATCATGTCCCCAGCATTGGCCGACTTCCTCGTCGACTGGGCCGAGACCCAGTACCTACCGCCGGCTCCCGACTCTACCCATTGGCGGATGCACTTCAACGGGTCTAAACTGCGCACTGGCTTGGGAGCCGGCATCGTCCTCACCTCTCCCAAAGGCGACAAACTCAGATACACGCTGCAAATCCACTTCGCCGCCTCTAACAACGTGGCTGAGTACGAGGCGCTCGTACATGGGCTCCGGCTAGCCAAAGAGCTCGGCATACGCCGGATCCTGTGTTACGGCGACTCAGACTTGGTGGTCCAGCAGTCGTCTGGCGACTGGGACGCCAAGGACGCAAACATGGCGAGCTATCGATTCCTTGTCCAGCAGATCAGTGGGTACTTCGAAGGGTGCGAGTTCCTTCACGTGCCAAGGGCCGACAACGACCAAGCAGATGCCCTGGCACGGATCGGCTCCACCCGACAGGCTATACCGACCGGCGTCTCCCTCCAGCGCCTCCTCAAGCCGTCTCCAGAGTCGGACTCTATCTTCGTACCGCCTGTCCCCGATGCAGCCGGATCCGACTGGAAGAATCCCGCAGGTGGCACGGGGACTTCGACAACTGGCTCGCTGACTGCCGTAGTCGCACCCGGCCCGGGGACTACAGCAGTCGGCCCGGGGACTGCAGCAACACAAGAAGCGGTGGCCGACTCCAATTCCACGCCTCTCGACCCACCCACCCGAGTCATGGTGGCCGCACTAACAGAAGAAGAAGTCATAGCTCCATCATGGGCCCAGCCCATCCTCAGATTCCTAGTCAGCAGAGAGCTGCCGGCTGATGAGATCTCAGCAAGACTAGTGCAACGACGAGCCGGAGCATATGCAATAATCAACAGAGAGCTTGTCAAGCGCAGCGTCACTAGAGTCTTCCAGCGCTGTGTCGAGCCAGAAAAAGGAGTGGAAATCCTCAAGGATATCCACCAAGGCGAATGCGGCCACCACGCAGCCTCAAGATCACTTACGGCCAAAGCTTTTCGCCATGGTTTCTTTTGGCCGACTGCTTTGGAAGATGCCAAAGAGATAGTCAAGAGCTGCAGAGGATGCCAAGTCTTCAGTTCCAAGCAACACCTGCCGGCTTCTGCACTCAAGACCATTCCCCTCACCTAGCTCTTTGCTGTCTGGGGACTGGACATGGTGGTCCCTTTCAAGACAGCCCGCGGTGGCTTGACACATCTGCTCGTCGTCGTGGACAAATTCACAAAGTGGATTGAAGCGAAGCAAATCAAGAAGCTGAACGGACCGACAGCCGTGACATTCATCACCGACATCACTACTCGGTACAGCGTACCGCACAGCATCATCACCGACAACGGCACAAACTTTGCCAAAGGAGCACTGACACGTTTCTGCGCGACGCAGGGTATCCGACTAGACTTAGCGTCCGTTGCCCACCCGCAGTCAAACGGCCAGGTCGAGCGAGCAAATGGACTCATCCTCTCCGGCATCAAGCCCCGACTGGTTGTACCACTGGAGCGATCGGCCGGCTGCTGGCTCGATGAGCTGCCGGCTGTCCTCTGGAGTCTGCGTACTACCCCCAACAAGTCAACCGGCTTCACTCCGTTCTGCCTTGTATATGGTGCCGAGGCTGTCATCCCAACAGACATCGAGTTCGACTCGCCTCGGGTCACCATGTACACGGAGGCGGAGGCCAAGGAAGCAAGAGAAGATGGCGTCGACCTACTAGAAGAAGGCCGGCTGTTAGCACTCAGCCGGTCCGCCATCTACCAGCAAGGGTTGCGCCGCTACCACAACCGCAAGGTCAAGCCAAGATCCTTCCAAGAGGGCCACCTTTTGCTTCGGCTGATCCAGCGAACAGCCGGCCAGCACAAGCTCTCGGCCCCTTGGGAAGGCCCCTTCGTCATCAGCAAGGCACTAGGCAACGACTCCTACTACTTGATCAACGCGCAAAAACCAAGAGCACGCAAGAGGGATGACTCCGGCAAGGAGTCGGAGCGACCATGGAACGCGAACCTCCTGAGAAGATTTTACAGTTGAAAGCAGTATGTATCATGCTACCCTCTTGTATTAAGTACGAAACAACAAGCCCCCGAACAGTACTCGGGGACTGCCTTCATTTATCTATGAATGACGAGTGTCATATCCATGAATGTATTATTACATTTGATATCTTGTCTGGCACCGGGTTCGACTAGTCGGCCCGGGGACTGGCCGCCTTAAGCTATATTAAAAGTTCTACCTGAAGTCAGACAAGTAGTGTGCCAGCTCCCGAGTCCTCTCTTGTTGAAAGTCGCAGCTCGAAGAACCGACTGTCCGACTAGCAAGAACCAAGGCAGAAAGGACGCCCACACGAAAAACGGCTAAGGGCTAATGAACTTATATAGCAAAAAGACGGCCTCCAACCACGCTTGCCGGCTGTCAGAACAGCCGGCTGGCCGGCTTGCCAAACACTTAGCTATAATCCAACAAAGCTAGAGTACTTGCCCTCCCAACTGGCCAAGCACTTCTCCAGCCACAGATTGCAGAGCAACTGTCGTACTGGAGAGGCGGCAACCAAGGGAGGGCGGCAAAGGAAACAGCAGAAGGATGAAAAGCAAAGAACGAGGAAAAGCCAAACGCATGCATAGTCATATATACATATAAAGCCCCCAACAGGCCGGCAATCGACATAGTTCAAATATACCCCCAGTGGGTGGAATTGTGTAAACTTAACAAAATATTGTTCCAAAAGTGACAAGACAGGAAAACAAAAGATAGCAGACTAGACTAAAGGCGCGGTGCGGGAGCCGGGTTGGTCGGTGGAGACGGCGTCAGCGGCTGAAGGAGTGGCCGGCTGGCGGGTCTCGGCTTGGTCACCACCGGTGGCAGGCGACGCACTCGCGCGTGACGTGGTGCTGGAGGCGCGGTCAGGTTGAGGTCGGCCGGCCGCTCCACCATCCGGCCCGGCGTCTTCACCCTCCTCCTCCTCCTCTTCGCCCTCGTCGCTGAAGTCGATCTCCTCCGCCGAGTCTTCACCGTCTGCTGGGTTCAGCCCGAACCACTCCTCCGGCTGGGCAACACCGTTGTCATCTACCTCAGGGGCGAAGGCGCTGGTGTCGGTGTAGTCGGCGATTGCCGAAGCCCGCCGGATGATAGCCGGCCGCGCCGGCTCCAGCTCCGTGTCGGCCTGCTTCCGCCAGGTAGCTAGCTGATCCAGACTCAGGCCGGGATACCAGGCCTTGACGAACTCCAGCGCCCGCCTGGCGCCGGACCGAGCCGCCGAAGCCTTCCACGCTTCAAAGCGGCCGACTGCCACCTCCAGCCAGTCGGCAGTCCGACTGGGGGTGCGGGGAACCACTTCGCCGGGCTAGAGGGCGGCCAATACTTGTGCCCCGGCACGTTGAAGTCGGCAGAGCAGTCGGTGAGCCGGCTGGAGACGGGCTTGGATCGCCAAGACCTGCTCCTCCTGCGAACGGCCAGCGTTTGGTGCAGTCTCGGCGCCAGCCTGCCTTCGTGCTTCGCGGCGGGCCTCGATGATCTGGTTGGCGGCGGTAGAGTAGTCAGGGAAGTACTCTGTGCAAGAAAGAAAGAGAAAGAAGAGAAAACTCCAAGTCAGAAAACAAGCCAAAAGTGGCAGGCGGCAAGAAAGGACGAAGAAGCAGGCGGCTTACCGTCAACCAAATCTTTGATCTGGCCATAACCATTGATCAGCGTCTGCTTTGCTTCGGCCCAGCCAGCCGCCTCTGTCTCGAACTCGGCCTGGAGGGCGGCTTCGTTGTCCTGCACCGTCTTCAGAGCCGCCTTGTGGCTCTCTTCCTGGTCGGCCAACCTCTTGACCAGGCGGTCACGTTCCTGCACCAAGGCGGCAAACTCGGCCTCCTTGGCACGAAGGGCAGCCTGAGAACCTCCCAGCTGCGCCCTCAGGCTGGCGTTGGCCGCTGCAAGGACGGCAGAAAAAGAAGAAGCAATAAAAGGAAGTCGTCAAGGAAGATCCGACCCGACTGCTCAGGAGTCGGCCCGAATCTCGGGGACTACACCCAGTGGGTGCGCTGACGCACCCCCACGTGAGATAAAGGACGAAGCGCTTACCCCGGCTCTCAGTTAGGTCGGCGGTTTTCTGGGTCAGCTCCCGAGCCTGGGAGTTGAAGGCAGCCGCCCGAAGATTGTGGTAGTCCTGCAAGACAGGCAGAAGATCGAAGTAAGAACAAGAATAGCAAAGCTAAATCCACTAAGAAGTTCCAAGCCGCCTGCTCAGCAGCCGACTCAGAACTCGGGGACTACACCCAGTGGGTGCGCTGACACACCCCCACGGAAGAAACCAAGATCAAGAAGAAGCAAGATAAGAAGACTAACCCGGATGGCCGCCCGCGTCGCAAGGAATTCGTCGGTGTATCGCCTCAGCGCCGTAGCCTGGGCCTGGAGCCGGGTCCGGACGTCCTGCGCGGCTACGTTCATCACGGCCGTCCCTCCGCCCGGCGTCCACCCCGAGGTGGCGCTGGCCACCTCCACATCCTGGGCCGACGAGCTGGAGCCCGCGGCCGGCTGCGGCTCCAACGCAGCCTTCTGTGGCTCTGACGCAGCCTTCCCCGCGCGCCGGCTCGGCGGCATCCGGACCGCCAGCTCAGTCCTCGCGGCCGGCTCGTCCCCCGCCGACTGCGCAGGCGGCAGATCAGGCCGGCCGCCTTGAGCCGCCCCAGTCGGCGGGGTCGGTACCGCCGCCCTCTCCAGGATGACGACGTCGTCATCCCTCTCCATCCCCGGCTGGTCACCGCCGGCTTCTTCTGGCGGGGGCTCCGGGGCCCCAGGCGCCGCGACGCGCAGTGGGGTAACCAACAAGGCTCCCTCCGCCATCGCTGCACCCGCAGCCTCTGCTTGGGCCTTGGCTGCGGCGTCAGCGCGCGCCTTCGCCGCTTCCTCCTCCTGCGCCGCCTTGGCGGCGGCCGCCCTCAATGCCTCTGCCTCCCGCGCCTCCCGGTCCTCTCGCACCTCCCGCGCGTTCCGCTCCGTCGCCGCCTGAAGATCGGCATGGGGGTCCACGCGGCGAGTAGTGCTCCCGGATCCTCCCGGCGACCCAACGACGGAGGCGGCAGCAGCCCGCTCGAGCGACAAGGGAGCTCTGGTTATTTGGAGAAAAAGACAAGGATTCAGGAGCTACCAGAGAAAAGAAAAAAAGAGTACACGAAGGAGTATGTACTTACGCCGACACTGTCTGCGGTTGCTTCACCGCCTTGCGGAAGCAGGCCGCCTTCGCGGCCGCCTCCTCTCGCCTAGTCACCGCTGCCCCGCCTCGGGGCTTCTTCGGCCGACTGCCGAACAAACCCGACGCGGCACGACGCTTTTGCCCGCCGCCCCGAGCAGGCGGCGCAGCGGAGGAACCCGCGCCGTGGCCAGACGCCGGCTGACGGCGTGGGACGACTTAAGCCTCGTCGTCGTCCGGCCAGTCGTCGAAGCTGACTCCAAGCCCGGAGCCGCCTGCTTCACTGCCGGCTTGGCCACCGCCCGCCTCGGTGTTGTCGTCCATAGCGGCCGCCCCCAAGTCGGGGTCCTCCAGATCATGCTCCGTCCGGTCGGGGACGAATCGGCGCTCCGCGTACGACCCGCCTGCAGGCCGAAGAAGAGGGCTCTGTCGAGACAAGTTGACTAGTCAGAGTCGGCCAAAAGGAACTCGGCGACAAAACTGAGAGAAGAGGAAGAGACAAGGAGAACTTACCGTGGGCGGCGGATGGGCTCGGCAATATGGCTCCTTGCCGAACTGCCACTCGGCGGAGAGCTTGCAGTTCGCAAGGTAGTTCACCATATAGGCCACCTCGTCGTGCGGCATGTCTTTGGTGCACATCCGGCTTGGATCGAGCTGGCCGCTCATCTGACAAATCAGATGAGGGCGGCTCTGGAGCGGGAGCACCCGGCGCGTGACGAAGGCGGCCAGCAGATCGGGCCCCGACAAGCCCTCCGACTGGATCATCGCTCGCACTCGGGCGACAGCCGTGGTTCCAGCCGGCGTCAGCGTCACGGCCCGGTAGGACCACTGGGCCGCCTGCCTACTGGTGGGCCGGCTACGTAAGCCGGCAGATTGACGTAGTCGCCCTGCGGGGCGACGTTCTTCACGTAGAAGTATGATTTTTGCCATCGCTTCACCGACTGGATCAGCGTGATGACGGGGAAGGGGTTGTCGGCAGCCACCCTCCGCACCGCGATGAAGGCGCCACTCTGAGCCGGCACGCCCTGCATGCGCGTGCCCAGCTTGGACTGGAAGAACACCCCCCCAGAGCTCGAGGGTAGGGAGGACGCCGAGGTAGCCTTCGCACAAGGTGGCGAAGGCGGACAGCAGCACCACCGTGTTCGGGGTGAGGTGGTGCGGCTGGAGTTGGTAGAACTCGAGCCAAGAGCGGAAGAAGGCGCTCACGGGCAGGCCGATGCTGCACAAGAAATGCGAGCGGAAGACTACCCGCTCGCCTTTCTGCGGCTCCGGCGTAATCTCCTTCGCCGGCGTGAGACGGACCTCCACCTTGTCCTCACCGGGCAGCCGCCGCGTCTTGCGGAGGAATTCGACGTGACCCTCATGGACGTTGGAGCCGTCCCAATCCCCGCCGTGCTGCATCGTGGCGTGGGGCTGGCGAGAACGAACGCAGCGGCGGAGGATCGAGTAGTGGAACAGCGCGGCGGCGGAGGATCGAGTGGTGGAACAGCGCGGCGGCGAGGCACTGTTGCAAGAAAGGGCAGGAGGAAGAAGATGGTGGAAAGAGGAGGAGCGTGCGAGAGCCTGCCGCTCTCCCCCTCCCCCTACTTATAGCTTCGCAAGGTGAAGCCGGGGAGGCAGGGCGTGGGGTGAGACGTGGGATTAACTGCACACACTCCCCCCACGCCTCGCGATTATTACGCCCTAAAAGCATGCCGAAACCGCCGTAGGAAGACGTGCGGGCGGCTTCGGGCCGCAGAGAATCCACGCCTGGGCCCGGGCGTGGGCGTGGCGGGCCCCCGACCTGTGGTGACGTCCCGTCGCGCGCGTGGGCTGGCAGGCTTTTTAGCCAGGGGATGCCACGTGGTTAGCAGGCGGCAAGTGGCCGGCCCGCGGCCTATCGCGCGCGCTGGCCAGCTCCCGCCCTCCGACTCCAAAAAAATTCGCCGAGATGGCGCCCCCAACCAAAGTCGGCTCCCAGCTGCCGGCTCGTCAAGATAGGAAGCTGATCGAGCTTCTCAACTCCCACCCAACCTCGAAGCCCAATCAGCTTCGGGGACTACTGTCGGAGTAAATGGCCATGGGTAGCCTAACCGTCTACCCACCGTTCTTCAAAAATTATCAGGCCATTTGAGCCTTCAAGCGTTCAAAGCATTTGGGCCGACTTCCCCCGGCCGATTACCCCAGGGGCCGACTCTCCAAAGGCGACCCGGCCCCGGTAACCTCCCCCAAAATAGTTGCGAGATGGCCGATTCCAGGAAGCCGGCGCCAAGAGGACCGACTTCCGAGAGCCAGCCATGAAGCATGCCGACTCCAAACGGCCGGCCAAGACTGCACCCACCAAAACTATGCCCACATAATGGTGATACGACGGGGCGTGGCCACAGTGCGGCCCACTATCCCCGAAGCCCGAGGCAAGCATGGCCACAGAACGCCGTACGGGTCAGCCATCTCCCGTCTGGCTCGGCACTGTAGCCATGCTGGCCACAACGTCATCCACGACGGGCACCAGTACGGCCCACGGGCGGCGGGCCCCTTTAGCCAGAGAGAGGCGCGAAGGCGGCCCGGCCTCCCCCAGTCGGCCAAGGGCGTAGCCGGCCCCCAGAAGCCGGCTACCCCCCTCCCTCGAAGCATGTGCCACATTAAGGAGACAAGACGAGGTAAGGCTACAGTGAGAGCCCTCGAGGCGGCACACTGTAGCCACGCTTACTTCGACGAAGCCCTCGTCATCAGGGACGAGGCTACAGTAAGCAGCCGCTGACAAGACCCCTAGGCAGTGGGGCCGGCCTGTCGACCAAGAGGCCGGCAGCCGGCGGGACCCACCAGTCGGCGGGCCCCAACGGCCGGCGGAGAAGCCGGCGAGCGCAGACACTGACGACTGGGACCCGCGCCCAGCTGGATTACAATCGTACCCTCGGGGGGGGGGGGGGTAGGCCTATATAAACCCCCTGGGGCACCCATGCAAAGGGTTGGCTTCTTAGAGTTACGCACACACCATATAGAGAGGGAAGCGAGATCTAGCCTTGCTCTTCTTCTCCGTTGAACCCGACAGCTCAAGGAGCATTTGTAGCTACTCGTTCTCATCTAGTGATCATGCGGAGACCCCGCAGAGCAGGATTAGGGGTGTTATCTCCACGGAGAGCCCCGAACCTGGGTAAGATTCGCCGGCGTGCATGTCTTCGCCTCATCCCGTTTCCAGGCACCGGCGACGTCTTACTGGCACCCACCATGATAAGCCACCCGTTGGCATATGTCGCACCTACCACCCGACACCCACGCTGTGACACAAAGAACCTGAGAAGCTTGCTGGACGGAACGCCGAAGACACACTTCTCAGGGTTCAACTTGAGGTTGATCTTGCGCAGGTTTGCAAACGTCTCTTCCAAGTCTTGTACAAGTGTTGCCTTGTCCTTGGTTTTGACCACTATGTCAACAATATAAGCTTCCATAGTTCTATGTAGCTGGGGCTCAACCAATTTGGACTACCCTTGCAAATGTTGAGCCAGCACTCTTCAACCCGAAAGGCATCCGTAAAAAGCAATACGTACCACATGGGGTGATGAACGTTTTCTTCTCTTCGTCTTCTCTTGTCATGAAGATCTGGTGGTAGCCGTCAAGGAATGACAACAGATTACACCCGGCCGTGGAGTCAACAATCTGGTCAATGCGCGGCAACGGGAAGGGGTCCTTAGGACAAGCCTTATTGATATCTGTGTAGTCAATACACAGCCTCCACTTCCCGTTTGCCTCTCGCACCACCACCGGATTGGCCAACCACGTCGAATGGAGCACTCCTCTCACAAAACCTGCCGCTTCCAACTTCCTGATCTGCTCTGTGATGAACTCCTGCCGTTCCAAAGCATGTTTCCTGACCTTCTGCTTGACGGGTCGTGCATGGGGCAGACAACAAGGTGGTGCTCAATCACTTCCCTGGGAACACCGGGGATGTCGGATGCTTGCCACGCAAACACATCGACATTCGCCCGCAGGAAAGTGACGAGTGCACTTTCCTATTTGGCGTCGAGGGTGGAGCTTATGATGAAAGCCCCTCCCGTGCCATCCTCCTTGACGGACACCTTCTTGGTCTTTGGTGGTGCAGCTCTGGATTTCTTGATCTTGCCAGTGGAGCTCTCTGGCACGTCCTCAGCGGTAGCACAACACTCCAAAGAGGTGCGCTTGCCGGAGTGGGTGCGAGAGGTCTTGCCGGTCTCCTTCTCCCCTCCCCGGGCTTCAACGGCAGGAGCAAGTGCCTTGGCGGCAGTCGCTGCAACTGCTTCCCGGTAGAGTAGGTCGGCACAGATCAGCGCGTCCTTCTCGTCGCAGGGGACGGTGATGATGGTCATCGGGCCAGGCATCTTCAGCGTGTTGTAGGGGTAATGCGATGCCGCCATAAACTTGGCTAGTGTCGGGCGGCCGAGGATCCAATTGTAGGGCAAGGGGATCTCGGCTATGTCAAATACAATCCTCTCCGTCCTGTAGTTGAACTCGCCTCCAAACGTCACAGGTAGCGTGACCTTGCCTTTCGGCTGACTTTCTTCACAGGTTGACCCCTTGAAACGTGCCTGTCTCCTCAAGGTCTCCATCAGGAATTTGCAGCCCCTTGATCACAACGGGCGAGATCAAGTTCAGACCGGCCCCGCCGTCGACTAGCACCTTGTTCACCTTGAGGTTGCGTATCGTTGGTGAAACCAACAATGGCAAACACCCGACCGCAGTTCTGCGGTCAGGGTGGTCCTCGATGTCGAAGATGATAGGCGTGCTGGACCACTTCAGTGGCTTCTAAGCGTCAAATGATGGCTCTGCTGCTGTGATCTCACGCGCCCACTGCTTGAGCTGGCGGTGAGAGGTATGCAGCGAGGCTCCACCATCGACGCACATGGCCTCTGTAGCCTTCTGGAACTCATGCTCGCCGGACTCGTCGTCTTCGTCATGATCATTGTCTTCCTGCTTCTTGTCGCGGTCCCGAGTGGGCCTCTCTTGTTGGTTATCCTTGCCGCAGCGACCTCCTTGGCCGCCACGCTTCTTGCCGGATCCCTCGGCACCATCCTGGCCCTTCTCCTTGTCCCGCCTCTCATACTCAGCTTTTTGCTTCTCAGCAAGCAGCTCGACTTGGCGGCAGTTCTGGAGGTCGTGGCCCTTGGTGCGGTGGATCTTGCAGTATTGCTTGTCAGAGCCTCCTAGCTTGTCGGCAGCCGCCAAGGCCCGGCAAGCGGTGTACCCGGCAATCTGCCTTGGCCTTCTTGGCAGCACCGGTGTCCTCGGATCCCTCGATGGCAAGCACGGTCTTGTCCTTGCGTTTCCTGTTGCGGCGCCGGCCCTTCTTTGTTGGGGCGGCGGTATCTTCGTCTGTCGAGTCATCTTCCATGCCGGCGTCCTCGCCGGGGTACTTCCTTCCCTCTTCAGCTCGGGCGCATCTATCAGCCAGAACATAAAGCTCGGCCACATCCTTGACCTTGTTCATCGCCAGCTCTTCGCGTATCTTGCGGTTGCGCACATTCTGATGGAATGCATTGATCATGGCGGCGGGATGAACATCTGGGATGTTGTATTGCACTCGGCTGAACCTCTATATGTACTTGCGCAGGTTTTCACCTTCCTTCTGGGGAATGATATGCAAATCACTCACCTGTCCATGAGCTTGGTGGACCTTAGTGAAGGCACCAACGAACTCATGACACACATCCGACCAAGAAGAAGTGGAATCCGCTGGCAAGTGCATCAACCAAGACATGACATTGGGTTTCAGGGCCAACGGGAAGTAATTGGCAAGCACCTTGTCGTCACGAGCTCCAGCGGCTTGCATCGCGATGGTGTAGATGCTGAGGAACTCTGACGGATGGGTCTTGCCGTTGTACTTTTCGCCGACGTCGGGCTTGAACGTGCGGTGGGACGGCCACTGGAACTGCCGCAGCTCACGGGTAAAGGCCGGGCAACCCACCTCGTAAGGTAGGCCGCCAGAGCCTCCCGGTGCTGGGTTGTCCATAGTGGGCCCCGCCCGCCTATCTGACTGGTGGCGTGTATCACGTCGGCGCTCGATGGTGGTTCGAGCGTCTTCATGGGCTCGCTCCCGAAGAACTTGGCGCTGGTCGCGGTGGGTTTGCGGGTCGAACGACGCTATGGAAATGTTATCGCAAGCGTCGTCACGACGGATCGACACCCGCGATGGCTGGCGTGGAGGAGAAGAGTGCACCGTGGCTGCAGCACCTCCGGTCCTTCCACCGCTGGCATTCGGCGGCTCGACAGAGCGTCGGCCCGAGGGCCCCTCTGGTCGCGGTTCATCTTGGTTGGCGACACCGACGAGGCTCCGGATGGTGGCTCTCCACTCGTCGAGCTTTTCCACAGCAGGAGGGAAGTCGAGGAGCAACTGCGCGCGCGCCAAAGCTTTCGCCAGCATGGGCAGTGGCGAAAGCTGCGTGGACCGTGGCGTGCTCCGACACCTAACCATGTTAGAAGGAGCTCCATCACAGTCCTGCGGCTGTACGCCATTTCCGCCAGCACTTCGGTGGGCATGCTGGCATCCTCCGTCCCGCGAGTGATGCACGGGACTCTTCCCACAGCGGCGCCCGGGGTCCCCAGCATGGTGGCGCTGCTCGTCGCGCGCACCCTGGGAAGAGCGCGTCGTGGGCGCTGGCGCAGGCGACTTGAAGGTCGCCGCACTGCCCGTAGGTGGCACGGCGCCGCCCTTGGAGGGCCCCGCGCCGCCTGCGGGGGGGCCAGCTCCGTCTTCGGGTTGGGCGGCGTGTGGCCTGTCGTCTCGCACACGAACGACGCCGCTCGCCGGGCTCTGTCTGCCAGAGCGGTGCTGGTGCTCGCGGGCCGCGCATAGGGTTTTGTTCGCGACCGGCCCGCTGCTCGCGCGCACCGGTGCGGGCCGTCCGGCTCCGGATGAACCGATCAGCGTGATCGTCTTCTTCTTGGGAGCCATGGTGACGAAGAACTGCTAGGATAACCGCTAGACCAGATTTTCACAACTTTGCCACCCCTACCCGGCGTGCCAAAGATGTCGGGGGAAATCGATACCTATGGAATCACTACGATCCCTTCTACGGTTGGCGGGCGCGGGGTTGTGCAAAGAGTGGGTCCGACAGGAAGCAGACAGGTCGTTTACCCAGTTTCGGGCCGCGAAGACGCGTAATACCCTAGTCCTGCCTTGGTGGATGTATTTGAGTGTTCTTGTGTTCTTGAGCTAGCTACGGGGAGTAATTTTTCCCAAAAGATCCGAATCCTCCTCCTGGTCACCTCGGGCCTCCTTTCATAGACAAAAAGGGGTTGCCACAGTGGCACACAGGAGGTGGAAACGTGTACAGTAGATGAGTCTATCGTCTGGCACCGTCAGACAAATGCATTTAATGTGCTGCCGACGTGCCCCTCTTGCTTTATTGGGGACAGCAAGGAAGCACGTCCCAGCTGTCGCTGCCTCGCCTGGCTTCGACACGCGTCCGAGCTGACGAGGCGTCGTGGCGCCACGTTGGCTGGTTTCTGGGCTGGCGCAGTGGTGGAGCCTTCATGAAGATTTGCATGCCACCACGCAGGTGCTTGCTGGGTCGGTGTAGAGGCCGCCCGTCGCCACGCAGGTGCCTGCTCAGCTAGTTGAGCTGGCAGCTGTATGGGGACGGTGGTGGTGTATTGGCAGGGGTGGGCCTGGCTACGGCCCCGCTGGTTTCCTCGGCAAGGGTCTTGCTGGGGCCCCGGCAAGGGTCTTGTCATGGCGTCGTGGTCGTCCTCGTCAAGGATCTTGCTGGGGGTCTTGTGGATTTCCTTGGCTAGGATCCCGCCGAGGGTCGTCGTCTTCTGGTCCTCATCTGATCTCGTGCGTTTATGATCTTGACAAAGATCTACATGCCATCACAGAGGTGCCTCCCGAGCCTTGGTTCCAATGTAGTCGTTGGCAGCGCTTGGAACTCTTAGGCTCAAGGGTGGCTCGCTCTGCTGGTGTTGGGCGAGCTTCCCCGGCAAGGCTCTTGCCGGGGCCGCGGAGGCCACCCCGGCAAGGGCCTTGCCGCGGGAGTCCACCTCGCCCTTTTGCTCTTTATTGTTTCTGGTCTTGTCGTTGCCTTGATCGCCTTGTGCTCCGGCTCCCTTCATCTGCCCCGCTTGGTGTGGCCGTGGGCGCGGCTCCGACTACCCGTGCACAAGTAAAGGGGTCAAAAGGAGAGCCCCTACTTTTGTACACCGACAACCGAATTGTAATAAACATGATCCAATCATATTCATGCTCAACGCCAACACCAAATAACATTTATTTTAGGTTCAACACTAATCCCAAAGGTAAAGGGAGTGTCCGATGGTGATCTTATCAACCTTGGAATCACTTCCAACACACATCATCACCTCGCCCTTAACTAGTCTCTGTTTATTTTGCAACTCCCGTTTCGAGTTACTACTGTTAGCAACTAAACAAATATCAAATACTGAGGGATTCTATAAACACTAGTAAAGTACACATCAATAACATGTATATCAAATATACTTTTGTTCACGTTGCCATCCTTCTTATCCGCCAAGTATCTAGGGCGGTTCCACTTCCAGTGACTATTTCCTTTGCAGTAGAAGCACTCAATTTCAGGCTTGGGTCTAGTTTTGGGATTCTTAATGGGAGTGGCAACTTTCTTGCCATTCCTCTTGAAGTTCCCTTTCTTTACATTGCCCTTTTACTTGAAACTAGTGGTCTTGTCAACCATCAACACTTGATGCTTTTTCTTGATTTCTACCTTCGCCGATTTCAGCATCGCGGAGCTTGGGAATCATTTCCGTTATCCCTTGCATATTATAGTTCATCACGAAGTTCTAGTAACTCGGCGATAGTGACTAGAGAACTTTGTCAATCATTATCTTACCTAGAAGATTAACTCCCATTTGATTCAAGAGATTGTAGTACTCAGACATTTTGAGCACATGCTCACTAGCTGAGCTATTCTCCTCCATCTTGTCGGCAAAGTACTTTGTCAGAGGTCTTGTACCTCTTAACACGGGCATGAGTCTGAAATACCAATTTCAACTCTTGGAACATCTCATATGCTCCATGTCGTTCAAAACATTTTTGAAGTCCCGGTTCTAAGCCGTAAAACATGGTGCACTAAACTATCAAGTAGTCATCATACCGAGCTTGTCAAACGTTCATAATGTCTGCATCTACTCCTGCAATAGTTCTATCACCTAGCGGTGCATCAAGGACATAATACTTCTGTGCGGCAATGAGGATAATCCTCAGATCACGGAGCTAGTCCGCATCATTGCTACTAACATCTTTCAACTTATACCGAGCTTGTCAAATGTTCATAATGTTTGTCTGGGCCGCTTCATCCAACAATACCGCCGAATAAAAGTATGGCATGCTGGTAAGCAGTATGACTATTATCGCCCACAACTCTTTGTGTTCTACTCGTGCATATAACATCTACGCATAGACCTGGCTCTGATACCACTGTTGGGGAACGTAGTATTTAAAAAAAATCCTTCGATCATGCAAGATCTATCTAGGAGAAGCATAGCAACAAGCGGGGAGAGTGTGTCTACGTACCCTCGTAGACCGAAAGCGGAAGCGTTAAGTAACACGGTTGATGTAGTCGAACGTCTTCGTGATCCAACCGATCCAAGTACCGAACGCACGGCACCTCCGCGATCTGCACACGTTCAGCTCGGTGACGTCCCTCGAACTCTTGATCCAGTTGAGGACGAGGGAGAGTTTCGTCCGCACGATGGCGTGGTGACGTGTAACATCCCAAATTTTCAATTTGGAATGTTATACATAGGTCATCATATGCATATCATATTTTATTTGCATTTTGGTTGTGATCCTGGAAATTCTAAGCAACTCAAGGACCCACGGAGAGAGTTGGGGATTTCATTCATTTTCATATTTGAATTTTTCACAAATTTGAAAAGAGGATCACTTTGGTTTTAATTATTTTTCTCTCCAAACATATTTCCAAAATAAAAATAAAAGAGAGGAGATAATATGACTTCTCCAAACTAAAAGAAATATTGGAGGAAAATATTAAAATCAAATAAATATTTTATTCGAATTTTATTTGTTATTTTATTTGAATTAGAAAAATATGCATTTTTAGGCCAAGAAAATGTTCACCTTGTTCTAAATATTTAATTTAGACGGTGAAAACTATTTTTTGGCATTTTTAGAATTTTTTTATATTTATTTAGCATTTTTCCTTTTCAGCGGAATTTTTTTTTAAAAGTTCGCGGCCGAATTGGATCGGCCCAGCTAGCGCCAGGCCTCGGCCCAGCCGCCTCCCCGCCGTGCCCTCTTCGGACTCCCGAGGGAGTCCGAGCTCGTGCCGCCCCGTGCCGGCCGACCCCTCCCCAAGTCGGAGCCGCCGCCTCTCCCCTCGCCTTTAAATACCCCGCCCCGCCGCCCTCTCCGCCTCGTCCCAAGCGCCGCCGCCGTCGCCCCGCCGCCACTGCTGCCGCCGCTGTTGCCGCCGCCCGCTGCGCCGCCGCATCCCGCACAGCGCCGCCGCTCGACTCGCCTCGCCGCGCCGCCGCACGCCGCCCGCGCGCGAGTGCCGCGGCCGCCCGTCGGATATTCTCGCCGCCGGTTTCTTTTGGTTTTAGGTGTAAAACCGCCGGTTTTTTTAAAACCCTAGGTTGTTTTTTTATTTAGATCGGTTCGGTTTTCTTCAGTTTAGGTTATTTTGCGAACGTTCGTTCGTTTTAACGAACGAATTCGCCCGTTCGTCTCTGTTAGCAGACGTTCGTCCGATAGATTTTTCTTTTTCCGTTTATTTTTCGGCCAGGGACCTATCCGCGACTACTTTTATCACAGATTAGCCCCTGATCTTCAAACCCTCGCAACTTTTTAACCGTTAGTCCCAATACAGTGAAACCAACGCCAAAATCTTCGTCTCGAGCCCCTCTTGCTGGTTAATCAACTTGAACATGATTTTGACAATTTAAAATTTGGTTTCAAGCAAATTTGTTTTCAAAGTTCTTTCGACCATAGTTTCAGTTCCGTAGCTCCGATTTGATTGATTCTTTTTGCGAATCGAATCTCTTCAGTTGAACTTTCAGATTCGATCTTCTTATTTGAGTTTTACCCTTGCATCTATGCTTGAGTGCTTATGTGTGCTATTGTTTGTTTGTTTGCGATAGAATTTCCGGAGTGCGAAGCGTGCTACTACGAGTCTCTAGGGTTTGCGGATCGTCAGCAAGGCAAGTAACACTTTGATCATACCCCTTTATTACCCAGTTTTTATGCGTTAGTTACAATCCTCAAACACTGCATGATTAGGATGTGATTAACATGTGGGTATTGGGAAGTAGATGATGAGGTAGAACCTATTGTCCTTTATTATCAAACCCTGGGAGTTACTTCAACGTTATGCATATGTTGCTATGCTATGCTCGTAGACGTGGATTGGGTTTGAGTGTATCCATGACAGATGTGAGATTGTTAATTTGATTTTTAACTTAATGTGGCTACTTAAATACACATCTGGGTGGATTGGTTGCGGACACCTGGGGATATACCAGTGCTGTCCTTTTGGTTCCCCACCCAGGCTCAAAGGGATCATAAGATTATGCATGCTAGAAACTTCCGTGTGCAGCCACAAGCTATTATGGGCTCTAGCATAGTTGAGTATGTTGCATGACCTCTTTCAGTGGTAGACTAGCAGATGTAGGGGATGTAGGTTGGTACTGTCTACCCAGAGTAAAGAGTTAATGTTTCTAAAAGACTGTGTCTCGGTCATCCGTTTCTCAAACACCATGTAGTGAGAGAAATCCAACGGAGGAGATCGAGTCTTGTGGGGAAAAGTGCGCAAACCTCTGCAGAGTGTACAAACTAATCATGGTTAGCCGTGTCCCCGGTTATGGACATCTTGAGTATCTGGTTCCTGGATTATCATGTTGATCTCATCACTCTAAATTAATTTGTTGGGTTATCAATTACTTTTAATTGGGATTGAGATGGGGGTACCATTCTCAATGTTTATCAACTACCATGATAGTTAAATAAAATATATTCCTTTGATGTAGGAAAAAATTGGCTTTTCGCAGAACATTATACCCATAGAGCCTCCACCAGCCATATATGCATGTAGTGATAGCATTTACTTGTTCATTTGCTCTACTGTGTTATATTGCCAGCATATTCCATGTGCTGACCCGTTTCGGGCTGCAACATATCATGTTGCAGACTTTTCAGACGAAGAGTAAGGTACGCTAGGTCATTGTCGTGCACTCAGCTATGCCGTTGGAATTGATGGACTCACTTTATCTTCCAGGCCTTCCGCTGTTATCTTATTTTGATGGCCGTAAGCCATATTTATTGTAATAAGTTCTCTTGGAGACATTCGATGTAATAAGTGTGTGATTGCACTCTGTTATAAATCCTTCAAGTACCATGTGTGTCAGCATTACCGATCCAGGGATGACACTTATACACAGAGATTTGACCGTCTGAGGTCGGATCGCTACATGACGGTGATGATGAAGTTACCGGTGCAGGGCTTCGCCTAAGCACTAGGACGATATAGCTGAGGTGTAAAACTGTGGAAGGGGCACCGCACACGGCTAAAGATCAATTTGTGTGTCTTTGGGGTGCCCCCCTCCCACGTATATAAAGGAGGGGGAAGAGGAGGCCGGCCTTAGAGGGGGCACGCCAAAAAGGGGGGGCCTACTTGGACTCCCGGTCCAAGTAGGATTCGGCCCCCCCCTTCCTATTCCAACTAGGAGAAGGAAGGGAAGGAGGAAGACAGGAGAAGGAAGGAGGGGGGCGCCGCCACCTCTTAGTCCAAATCGGACCAGCCCATGGGGGGGGGCGCACGGCCACCCCTTGAGGCCCTTCTCTCCTTTCCGGTATGGCCCATTAAGGCCCACTACTTCCCCCGGCGAATTCCCATAACTCTCCGGTACTCCGAAAAATACCCGAATCACTCAGAACCTTTCTGATGTCCGAATATAGCCTTCCAATATATCGATCTTTACCTCTCGGCCATTTTGAGACTCCTCGTCACGTCTGTGATCTCATCTGGGACTCCGAACAACCTTCGGTCATCAAATCACATAAACTCATAATACAAATTGTCATGGAACGTTAAGTGTGCGGACCCTACGGGTTCGAGAACTATGTAGACATTACCGAGACACATCTCCGGTCAATAACCAATAGCGGAATCTGGATGCTCATATTGGCTCCTACATATTCTACGAAGATCTTTATCGGTCAAACCACATAACAACATACGTTGTTCCCTTTGTCATCGGTATGTTACTTGCCCGAGATTTGATCGTCGGTATCATCATACCTAGCTCAATCTCGTTACCGGCAAGTCTCTTTACTCGTTCTGTAATGCACCATCCCATAACTAACTCATTAGTCAAATTGCTTGCAAGGCTTATAGTGATGATCATTACCGAGAGGGCCCAGAGATACCTCTCCGATAAACGGTGTAACACTCACGATGCGGCTATATCTCCCACATGTCGAGGCACGACTTGGAGGATAACCGCATGGTGGTTTTGTCGCAAGAAGGGTCATCTTCACACAATCCCATGTAATGAACAAGAATGGGATAAAGAGTGGGCTTACAATCGCCACTTCACACAATACATAAATAATCCATACATCATCCAAAGTACAATCAAAGGTCCGACTACGGAACCAAAATAAAGGAAGACAACCCCAAATGCTATATCCCCGGTCGTCCCAACTGGGCACCACTACTGATCAACCGTAAAAGACATAAAACAACGAACAAGATCTTCATCGGGCTCCCACTTGAGCGCGGTTGTGCCACCTGCACTGGTAGCATCGGCACCTGCAACTGTTTGGAAGTATTTGTGAGTCACGAGGACTCAGCAATCTCACACCCGCGAGATCAAGACTATTTAAGCTTAAGGGTAGGAAAGGGGTAATGAGGTGGAGCTGCAGCAAGCACTAAGTAAATATGGTGGCTAACATACGCAAATAAGAGCGAGAAGAGAAGCAACGCAACGGTCGAGAAGCTAGAAGTGGTCAAGAAGTGATCCTGAAGCTACTTACGTTCAAACATAACCCAAACCGTGTTTACTTCCCGGACTCCGCCGAAAAGAGACCATCATGGCTACACACGCGGTTGATGTATTTTAATTAAGTCAAGTGTCAAGTTCTCTACAACCGGACATTAACAAATTCCCATCTGCCACATAACCGCGGGCACGGCTCTCGAAAGTTTATACCCTGCAGGGGTGCCCCAACTTAGCCCAATATAAGCTCTCACGATCAACGAAGGATATTCCTTCTCCCGGGAAGACCCGATCAGTCTCGGAATCCCGGTTACAAGACATTTCGACAATGGTGAAACTAAACCAGCAAGACCGCCCGATTGTGCCGACAAATCCCGATAAGAGCTACACATATCTCGTTCTCAGGGCACATCCGGATGAGACTAGCTACGAGTAAAACCAGGCCTCGAGTTTCCCCGAGGTGGCCCCGCAGGCAGCTCGGTTCGGACCAACACTCAGAGGAGCACTGGCCCGGGAGGGGTCTAAAATAAAGATGACCCTTGAGTCTGCAGAACCCAAGGGAAAGGTATAGGTGGTAGATAGGCAAATGGTAAAACCAATGTTGGGCCTTGCTGGAGGAGTTTCATTCAACGCAAACTGTCAAGGGGTCCCCATATACCCAACCGTGTAAGGAACGCAAAATCCGGGAACATAATACCGATATGACGGAAACTAGGGCGGCAAGAGTGGAACAAAACACCAGGCATAAGGCCGAGCCTTCCATCCTTTACCAAGTATATAGATGCATTAATTAAATAAGAGATATTGTGATATCCCAACATATCCATGTTCCAACATGGAACAAACTTCATCTTCACCTGCAACTAGCAATGCTATAAGAGGGGCTGAGCAAAAGCGGTAACATAGCCAAACAACAGTTTGCTAGGAAAGGTGGGTTAGAGGCTTGACATGGCAATATGGGAGGCATGATATAGCAAGTGGTAGGTAGCGCGGCATAGCGATAGATCGAACAACTAGCAAGCAAAGATAGAAGTGATTTCGAGGGTATGGTCATCTTGCCTGAGATCCCGCAAGGAAGAAGAACGAGTCCATGAAGAAGACAAACAGACGTAGTTGAACGAATCTTCACAACTCCGGAACGAAACCAAAGCTAACGAGAGAAGCAACCCGAAAAGAAGCAAGCAACATAGTAAACAACCATCACATAAACATGGCATGATGTGCAACCAAGTATGATGCATGTCCGGTTTAAAGACGCATGGCATGGCAAAGTGCACAAACAATACTACAAGTTAAGTGGAACACAATATGCAACGAGTTGCATATTGACGAAACACCACATTTCAAACATTTAGTTCACTCTCGTTTATGTACCCAACAATATTAAATGTTGTTAAACATGGCAAGAGGTGAAGCTTAATTAAACTAACTATTTAGGCAAGTTTCAATGAGGCCGGAAATAAGAAACAACAATTCCGGAAAATCCTCATGTGCATATTTTTGATTTGGTACTGTTCTGCCCTAAACCACATTTTATAGTTGTTAAACATGCAAAGTAATGCCACCATGTTAAACTAGACATTTTTCTACCCCATTTACATATAAAGTTTATTTAAAATAGAGCTACGGTTATTTAGTTATGAAATAAAGCATTTTAACATGGCATTTATACAAATTAAACAAACAGAAAGTTTAAACATTTTAAACATGGATGAAAGTTGCAAATTATGAAACTAGATGAAAAACTGAGCATCTTACATATATAGTTTATTTAATTCTGATGCATGGTTTGTGAATTATTGATGCATGAACATTAAGGGGTTTTCTAAAAAACTGCAGTCTCTGGAAATTAGAAAAATCATCCTGGCAGGGGAAAAAACATCATAGGCCAGATCTGAGGCAAACTGGGCTGAGGGGGAAGCAGATCGGTGGGCGTGCGGATCTAGGCCACGAGGTGAGGCCGAAGGAGCTGGCGAAGGCGGCTGGAAGACTTGCTGGCGAGGTCAACGCATGGCTCGGGCGTGCGACCGTGAGGCAGAGGAGGCCGAGCGCGAGCAGGGGAACTTGGCGCGACTCCGGTGAGGGGCCGGCCGCGCGGGCGGGCGACGCGTCGGGGAGGTGAGGAGGAGCGGAGGCGGCCTGCACTGGGCCTTGGTGTTCGATCTGGAGCATGGATGCAGAGGCGGGGCGAGGGACTTGGCGGGGCGACGGCTTCCTCCCGGCAACGTGCGCGGGTCTGGGCTGCTCGGGCGGCGGACGGGAAAGGGCAGGGCGGCGCGGAGGCGGCATAGTTCGAGGCCATGGGGACTCAGCGGCGGCGCTGCAGCTTCAAGGCGTCGGAGCTCCCTGTGGTGACAAACAACAGCGACAGGCGGGTCAACAGCGGCGCAAGGAAAAACGGGGAAGAAGAGGAGCGCGAGGCAAGGGCGAGGTTACCGGTGGCGCCTGGATGAAGTCGAGGTCACCGGCGGGCGAGGGACGAGGCAGGGCACGGTTCCTGGTGGCCGGCGATGGCTGCTCCGTCGAGGCAGAGAAGATCAAGGCGGGAACGTGGCTGTGGGGCACTATGGTGGACCGGTGGGGATGAACTGGTGGCCTAGGGGCCATCGGATCTTGATCCGGCGGCTCCAGATCAAGGTGGAAGGTGGCTGGCTGGATGAGGCTGTGTGCGTGGGCAGGTGCGAGGTGGAGAGCAGCGGCTGGATCGCTGGTAATCCGGAGGGGAATGGAGACAGCGGCGGCGGCAGGGAGGATCCCTAGAAAATAGGGTTTGGTCTCAAGTGACTAGGGATGGAGTATATATATATGAAAGAGAGGAGTTTGGATCATTCGATTAAAATCCGACGGTCAAGAATAAAGTGTTATAAGAGTCCAAAAGAGAAACCGAAGATATTTTGGTGATGTTTGGAGATGAAACTTGAAGTAGAAAAGACATGGGGAAAATTTGCAAGTGTGTTCCCGGTTAATTCTAAACAAATGGAAAATTCCAATATAGCTCCCTAATAATATTGGGAGACTTTGAATATGTTTTAAAGAGAAATCACCATGTGCATTTCCCTCAATTTAAATAGATCAACGATCTATGCAATTTATTTAGTTGAGATTTTAAAAATTAAATGACATGCTGGCATGATGAGATGATGCAATGCAAAAATAAATAGAGCAAGCACAAATGAAAACACACGGAGGTCACAAAAATATGGAAGTCTTCTAGATCGTCGGTCTTGGGGCGTCACAACACTCCTCCACTTACAAGAGATCTCGCCCCGATATCTAGGGATGGCACCGGAGAGAAACGAAAGAGGAAGAGGTAAAACAAAGTTGCTTCTTGACAAAAGAGTGAAACCACGAACCTTGAGAGGTTGAAAACTTGAAAGAAGAATACGACAGAGTTGAACAAAATTGAGAAGACTCCGGTAGAAAAGAGAAACAAGGAACACCATGTGAACCTTGGAGCTTGCAAAACTATGAATGACGAGCAAAATGGACAAGAAGGAATTGAAAGCACTCTGGTTGAAACGAGATAAACAAGGAACAAGGAAAACCAAATTCGGGCAGCACTCCGGTTGAAGAGATGCAAGACTTGATAAGATGAAAGAAGTTGAAAAGAAAAAACAACACACCGGTTAAATGGATAAGCAAGGAAAGAACACGATCTTCACAATTCGAGATGATGAGCGAAGAGAGCAACATCACATTGCCTCCGGAAGAAGGAATAGAAGATAGATCATTAGAATAAAAGCATAGAGAAGGAAATGCCAACTTCTGCCACAAATGAACTAGGAAAGCCTCCTTGCAAGAAGGTTAGAACGGAGTTGTTGGAAAACTAGCAACGAAAAGAATAAGCTTGAAGTGGGCTTATGGAAACAACTCAAAACTTAGAGGTGTATACATGCCACTACGGAAAACAATTGATTGCTTGAGAGCAACACGGAGATGAAAACTTGATTCGCCGAGAGAATAGGAGAAAAACTTGGATCATTGATAAGCACCACGAATAGCAACATTCCCAATGGAAGGCTTTAGGTGAAATATAACCCAAGATAACTCCAATGAAGAAACGATGGGTTTAAATATCTCATTCTTGGCAGCATGTGAATCATGAAACATGAATGAAACTTTCAAAATGACATAACACCACCTCAAAAGATATTGTATAAAGAATTGCACTTTGGAATGCAAGATGAAGAATACTTGAGCTCCTCCAACAAGAATCTTGAAAAACGCTTCGAGCATGAATTAAATCCTTGATGAACCATCATGTAGATCCTCCATGAAGAAGTCCGATAATAAAAGGATGATAAGAAGAAAGAGAGGTTGAGAACATAAGGTGAAGCCTTGCGATGATTTAGATGGAGCTTCGCGACGAGATAATGCGGAAAAACTTGGAACTCCGGAAGAAGATGAACACATATAACTGAGAAATTGATATCACTACGAACTCCGGAAGAAGGAATTAATCACTTGGATGAAACAAGAACAAGAATTATGTTATGCGTATCCTTTACCAATTTAGATTGATGACAAGCAACGGATTTGGCATACTACTTATTCTCGTAGAAAGGATTGAAAAGAGATATTGCTCAACTTGGGAAGGTCTTCAACGAACCACCGGTAGGATTGAAACAACGAATACATTAACATGAGGACATATGAAAAGGAATCTTGAACGAACCACCGTAAGAATTGAAAATGAATGAAGAAAAGAGAATGAATCATCGGGAGGAATTAGAAAACGACGTTGATACTTGAGGGAATTTAGATACAAATGAACGAATAGATCACGAGCTGATTAGAGAATACTTGAATGATGCACCGGTAAGATTTAAAGCTGAGAATGAATAAACCCGAAATGATGGCCTTCGTAGGAATAAAATGAAAGAACTCATGAAATGCTTCGGGTGGGTGTGAAAAGAATTCTCGCAAACGAAAATAATTATGAGAGGATGGCATCAAGCTTGAACTTCGCATCTTTGGAAGAACGGGTAAGGATTTAAGAGGAACTCCTCTTCGGTCTTCAAGATCCGAGAATGACGACGAGAAACACCACCATGAATTGTTGAGATACTCCGAGATGAAAATTAGAAAGGTTGAACCAACGATGAAAAGAATTTGAAAGATCTTGGAGAAAGACATTTGACTGATGATAATTCATTCTTACGTCAAACTTGACAAGGCAGGTAAGATCCTGGGAAAAGCCCTGTGGCTTAGGGGCCACTTCAATAGAAAACATCGTTGACCGATCTAAAGAGAGATTGTGCCGGTTGAATTAAATGGCTCAAAAGAGATAAGAACCTCGAGATAGCTTGCACGGATTGGGAACGAAAACTCGAATCTCCTGAGATATCTTCAGTACTCCAGAACAAATGAATGGCGAAAAATGGATGATTAAGAGGTGCACCGGTATGAGAAAACATTTGAAACGAGGAAAGGATATGATCGACAAAGCTTGAATTGAATCCACCGGAAAAGAATACGAGAATGAAGAATGATAAACTCGAAGCTCGTGAGCATCTCCATGAGAATCACCGGTTAAGAACATTGAAGGAAAAGAGTGAAGAGTCTTCCCATGAATTAAATTGATACTTCATTAAGAAATCTGAGTCCTTGAAGAAAAGGATGGGAGGGCAGGAAAAACGAAGGCAAATTGGGATGGATAAACAAACATCATTGAGAAAACTTAGAATTGATCTTGCGGATGGGGAGAATGATGGGATCATCTCGAAGAGAAACACACCGGTTGGAAATAGAATTAAGATGGCAATCTCGATGATCAAGAAGGATTAGTATCCACATAGAAACATGCGAACACCACTTAGAAAAGGTATGGAATCCACATTTGACTTCGAAGCAACTCGAATACGACAACTTAAAACAAAACAAATGATTGGCTTGCAAAATAAGCCGGAACA
This sequence comes from Aegilops tauschii subsp. strangulata, assembly GCF_002575655.3. Classification (NCBI taxonomy): domain Eukaryota; kingdom Viridiplantae; phylum Streptophyta; class Magnoliopsida; order Poales; family Poaceae; genus Aegilops; species Aegilops tauschii. Next base: position 408,822,918 of record NC_053040.3, on the reverse strand, counting down.
AACATATGATAGACCCCATATCGTATCATGTGTCTGTTGGAAAGATATCCTACGAGCTACTTGAATTCCCACCTATAAACTCCCGAAACTTTCTGGTTATGCAATCAAGTGTTGGGGATATAGGGGACGCAATATATCTCACCCAAACTAACAATCCCAAGATCCAGTTGTATCCATCCGTCAACACATAACCAAGATAACTCCAGAAATCGTGTACCTCAACCTTCGAAAAGCATCCGTTATATGAGTTATGGCAATACTCCCGAACTCCCGCCCCAGTACTGGGTGGCGTCGAGGTGATCTCGCCAACAACTGCATAAAAGAGATTTTCGATGTCGGCGAAACTCAGGTATTCCAGAACTGCAACGATAAAATTATGACGACAACACCTCGGAGCTCAACTCCCCGGGACACTGCCACAACCCCTAAATGTCGGAAGGCACCAAGAACAATGTTCTCGTCACAAGAATATCGGAACGATTCCAAGATATCCGCGTGATCCTATAAATTTTTTAGTGAAATTTGAGGAGAGAAAGTCAAAACTTCTATGTCAGGGAACCTCACCAGAGCGACGAAGGGACTGAGGAGTAAAAAGAATCCTACTCTCCGATATATATAATCCTAAGACTCAAAACATTTTGTTCTAGACTCAACAACGTCAGCGATTCGATCAAGTAGGGGGATCCTAAGTCGGGGATGGCTCTGATTACCAACTTGTAACACCCAAGATGCGGCTATATCTCCCACGTGTCGAGGCACGACTTGGAGGCATAACCGCATGGTGGTTTTGTTGCAAGAAGGGTCGTCTTCACATAATCCCATGTAATGAACAAGAATGGGATAAAGAGTTGGCTTACAATTGCCACTTCACACCATACATAAATAATCCATACATCATCCAAAGTACAATCAAAGGTCCGACTACGGAACCAAAATAAAGGAAGACAACCCCAAATGCTAGATCCCCGGTCGTCCCAACTGGGCTCCACTACTGATCAATCGTAAAAGACATAAAACAACGAACAAGATCTTCATCGGGCTCCCACTTGAGCGCGGTTGCGCCACCTGCACTGGTAGCATCGGCACCTGCAACTGTTTGGAAGTATCCGTGAGTCACGAGGACTCAGCAATCTCACACCCACGAGATCAAGACTATTTAAGCTTAAGGGTAGGAAAGGGGTAATGAGGTAGAGCTGCAGCAAGCACTAAGCAAATATGGTGGCTAACATACACAAATAAGAGCGAGAAGAGAAGCAACGCAACGGTCGAGAAGCTAGAAGTGATCAAGAAGTGATCCTGAAGCTACTTACGTTCAAACATAACCCAAACCGTGTTCACTTCCCGGACTCCGCCGAAAAGAGACCATCATGGCTACACACGCGGTTGATGTATTTTAATTAAGTCAAGTGTCAAGTTCTCTACAACCGGACATTAACAAATTCCCATCTGCCACATAACCGCGGGCACGGCTCTCGAAAGTTTATACCCTGCAGGGGTGCCCCAACTTAGCCCATTATAAGCTCTCACGATCAACGAAGGATATTCCTTCTCCTGGGAAGACCCGATCAGTCTCGGAATCCCGGTTACAAGACATTTCGACAATGGTGAAACTAAACCAGCAAGACCGTTCGATTGTGCCGACAAATCCCGATAAGAGCTGCACATATCTCGTTCTCAGGGCACATCCGGATGAGACTAGCTACGAGTAAAACCAGGCCTCGAGTTTCCCCGAGGTGGCCCCGCAGGCAGCTCGGTTCGGACCAACACTCAGAGGAGCACTGACCTGGGGGGGTCTAAAATAAAGATGACCCTTGAGTCTGCAGAACCTAAGGGCAGGTATAGGTGGTAGGTAGGCAAATGGTAAAACCAATGTTGGGCCTTGCTGGAGGAGTTTCATTCAATGCGAACTGTCAAGGGGTCCCCATATACCCAACCATGTAAGGAACGCAAAATCCGGAGCATAATACCGATATGACGAAAACTAAGGCGGCAAGAGTGGAACAAAACACCAGGCATAGGGCCGAGCCTTCCACCCTTTACCAAGTATATAGATGCATTAATTAAATAAGAGATATTGTGATATCCCAACATATCCATGTTCCAACATGGAACAAACTTCATCTTCACCTGCAACTAGCAACGCTATAAGAGGGGCTGAGCAAAAGCGGTAACATAGCCAAACAACGGTTTGCTAGGAAAGGTGGGTTAGAGGCTTGACATGGCAATATGGGAGGCATGATATAGCAAGTGGTAGGTAGCGCGGCACAGCGATAGAACAAACAACAAGCAAGCAAAGATAGAAGTGATTTCGAGGGTATGGTCATCTTGCCTGAGATCCCGCAAGGAAGAAGAACGAGTCCATGAAGAAGACAAACGGATGTAGTCGAACGAATCCTCACAACTCCGAAACGAAACCGAAGCTAACGAGAGAAGCAACCCGTAAAGAAGCAAGCAACATAGTAAACAACCATCACATAAACATGGCATGATGCGCAACCAAGTATGATGCATGTCCGGTTTAAAGAGGCATGGCATGGCAAACTTCACAAACAATACAACAAGTTAAGTGGAACACAATATGCAACGAGTTGCATATTGATGAAACACCACATTTCAAACATTTAGTTCACTCTCGTTTATGTACCCAACAATATTAAATGTTGTTAAACATGGCAAGAGGTGAAGCATAATTAAACTAACTATTTAGGCAAGTTTAAATGAGGCCGGAAATAAGAAACAACAATTCCGGAAAATCCTCATGTGCATATTTTTGATTTGGTACTGTTCTGCCCTAAACCATATTTTAGAGTTGTTAAACATGCAAAGTAATGCCACCATGTTAAACTAGACATTTTTCTACCCCATTTACATATAAAGTTTATTTAAAATAGAGCTACGGTTATTTAGTTATGAAATAAAGCATTTTAACATGGCATTTATACAAATTAAACAAACAGCAAGTTTAAACATTTTAAACATGAATAAAAGTTGCAAATTATGAAACTAGATGAAAAACTGAGCATCTTACATATATAGTTTATTTAATTCTGATACATGGTTTGTGAATTATTGATGCATGAACATTAAGGGGTTTTCTGAAAAACTGCAGTCTCTGGAAATTAGAAAAATCGTCCGGGCAGGGGAAAAAACATCACGGGCCAGATCTGAGGCAAACTGGGCTGGGGAGAGTTGCTCACGTTGGGCCAACAGACCGAGGGGGAAGCAGATCGGTGGGCGCGCGGATCTGGGCCGCGAGGTGAGGCCGAAGGAGCTGGCGAAGGCGGCTGGAAGACTTGCTGGCGAGGTCAACGCACGGCTCGGGCATGCGACCGTGAGGCATAGGAGGCCGAGCGCGAGCATGGGAACTTGGCGCGACTCCGGCGAGGGGCCGGCCGCGCGGATCCGGCGGGCGACGCGTCGGGGAGGTGAGGAGGAGCGGAGGCAGCCTGCACTGGGCCTTGGTGTTCGATCTGGAGCATGGATGCAGAGGCGGGGCGAGGGACTTGGCGGGGCGACGGCTTCCTGCCGGCAACATGCGCGGGTCTGGGCGGCTCGAGCGGCGGACGGGAAAGGGCAGGGCGGCGCGGAGGCGGCAGAGTTCGAGGCCATGGCGACTCAACGGCGGCGCTGCAGCTTCAAGGCGTCGGAGCTCCCTGTGGTGACAAACAACAGCGACAGGCGGGTCAACAACGGCGCAAGGAAAAACAGGGAAGAAGAGGAGCGCGAGGCAAGGGCGAGGTTACCGGCGGCGCCTGGATGAAGTCGAGGTCACCGGCGGGCGAGGGAGGAGGCAGGGCACGGTTCCTGGTGGCCGGCGACGGCTGCTCTGTCGAGGCAGGATCGTGGTTGCAGGGCACTGTGGTGGACCGGTGGGGGTGAACTGGTGGCCTAGGGGCCATCGGATCTTGATCTGGCGGCTCCAGATCAAGGTGGAAGGTGGCTGGCTGGATGAGGCTGTGTGCGTGGGCGGGTGCGAGGTGGAGAGCAGCGGCTGGATCGCTGGTGATCCCGAGGGGAATGGAGACAGCGGCAGCCGCAGGGAGGATCCCTAGAAAATAGGGTTTGGTCTCAAGTGACTAGGGATGGACTATATATATATGAAAGAGAGGTGTTTGGATCATTCGATTAAAATCCGACGGTCGAGAATAAAGTGTTATAAGAGTCCAAAAGAGAAACCGAAGATATTTTAGGGATGTTTGGAGATGAAACTTGAAGTAGAAAAGACATGGGGAAAATTTGCAAGTGTGTTCCCGGTTAATTCTAAACAAATGGAAAATTCCAATATAGCTCCCTAATAATATTGGGAGACGTTGAATATGTTTTAAAGAGAAATCACCATGTGCATTTCCCTCAATTTAAATAGATCAACGATCTATGCAATTTATTTAGTTGAGATTTTAAAAATTAAATGACATGCTGGCATGATGAGATGATGCAATGCAAAAATAAATAGAGCAAGCACAAATGAAAACACACTGAGGTCACAAAAATATGGAAGTCTTCTGGATCGTCGGTCTTGGGGCGTCACACACGGAGTGACAAATCCTAATCTCGATCTATGCCAACTCAACAAACACCATCGGAGACACCTGTAGAGCATCTTTATAATCACCTAGTTGCGTTGTGACATTTGATAGCACAAAAGGTATTCCTCCGGTATTCGGGAGTTGCATAATCTCATAGTCAGGGGAACATGTATAAGTCATGAAGAAAGCAATAGCAATAAAACTCAACGATCATAATGCTAAGCTAACGGATGAGTCTTATCCATCACATCATTCTCCTAATGATGTGATCCCGTTCATCAAATGACAACACATGTCTATGGTCAGGAAACTTAACCATCTTTGATTAACGAGCTAGTCTAGTAGAGGCATACTAAGGACACTTTGTTTTGTCTATGTATTCACACATGCATCAAGTTTCGGTTCTAGCATGAATAATAAACATTTACAATGATATAAGGAAATATAAATAACAACTTTATTATTGCCTCTAGGTCATATTTCCTTCAAAACACATGATCACCCTTAGGTGGAGGAGGATCCCCAAGGATTTCAACGGGAAAATTGTGTTTCAAAATAGTCCCTGATTAAAGAATACTTCATCTATTTCCCTTCTTTCATTCATAAACATATCATTTTCATGGTCTAGCAAATATTGTTCTAAGGGATCATTAGGAGGCACGGCAATAGAAGCAAGACCAATAATTTCTTCTTTATTAGGCAATTCTTTATCATGGGGTTGTCTACGAAATTTAGAGAAATTAAAATCATGAGACATATCTCCCAAACCAACAGTAACAATACCTTTCTCGCAGTCTATCCTAGCATTAACAGTATTCAACAAGAGTCTACCGAATATAATGGGAAAAAATTATCTTATGGGGAAGCAAGAACGAGAAAATCATTAGGATATTTTATCTTCCCGCACAAGACTTCAACATCTCTAACAATCCCAATCGGTGATATAGTATCTCTATTAGCAAGCTTAATAGTGACATTAATATCCTCTATCTCAGCAGGTGCAATATAAGGTATAAGGAATTGCACTCACACTAGCACCCACATCACATAAGCCATGATAACAATGATCTCCTATTTTAACAGAAACAGCAGGCATGCCAACAACAGGTCTATGTTTGTCTTTAGTATCGGGTTCAGCAATCCTAGCAGCTTCATCACAGAAATAAATAACATGCCCATCAATGTTATCAGCCAAGAGATCTTTAACCATAGCAATACTAGGTTCAACTTTAATTTGTTTAGAAGGTGTATGTGTTCTAGTATTACTCCTACAAACCACGGTTGAAGGTTTAGCATGATCCTTTATTCTCAGGGAAAGGTGGCTTCCCAATATAAGCAGTGGGAACAATAGGATCAGCATTATAAATAATAGTTTCTTCTTCAACTTTAATAGGTTCGACTACTTTAACTTCAATGGGAGGATGATATTTAAACCACGTCTCCTTAGGGAGATCAACGTGAGTAGCAAATGATTCACAGAAAGAAGCTACTATCTCAGAGTCAAGTCCATATTTAGTGCTAAAATCACGAAAGGCATCGGTATCCATAAAAGATTTAACACAATAGAACTTAAGGTTTATACCTGACTCCTTACCTTAGTAGAGATCCCAATCTTCAGAGTTGCGTTTAATTCTTTCCAATAAATTCCATTTGAATTCAATATCCTTCTTCATATAGAAACCAGTACAAGAAGTATCGAGCATGGATTGGTCATTATGAGAAAGCCGAGCATAAAAATTTTGGATAATGATTTCTCTTGAGAGCTCATGATTGGGGCATGAATATAACGTTGACTTAAGCCTCCCCCAAGCTTAAGCAATACTTTCTCCTTCACGAGGCCAAAAATTATATATAATTCCGATCACGATGAACTAGATGCATAGGATAAAACTTCTGGTGAAATTCCAATTTCAATCGGTTGTAATTCCATGATCCAATAATATCATCCAATAGCCTATACCATGTCAATGCCTTGCCCTTCAAAGATAAAGGGAATACCTTCTTCTCGACAACATCCTCGGGCGTACCTGGAAGCTTAAATAATCCACAAACTTCATCCACATAGATTAGGTGCATATCAGGATGTAATGTTCCATCTCCTGCATAAGGATGAGCTAGCAGTTTCTCTATCATACCCGAAGGAATTTCATAATAAATATTTTCAGTAGGTGCAGTAGGTTGAGGAGCAACTGATTGTGGTTCTGGTCGAGGTGAAGATGCCCCAAACAAACCCCTCAAAGGATTATTTTCCATAGTAACAAGTGACAGTAAATTTCAGCACACTATATAAATGTTTCCTTACTAATTTCCACTTACCAAAGACGCTTCACTCCCCGGCAACGGTGCCAGAAAAGAGTCTTGATGACCCACAAGTATAGGGGATCTATCGTAGTCCTTTTGATAAGTAAGAGTGTTGAACCCAACGAGGAGCAGAAGGAAATGACAAGTGGTTTTCAGCAAGGTACGTATTCTCTGCAAGCACTAAAATTATAGGTAACATAGAGTTTTGTGATAAGGTAAATCGTAATGGGTAACAACTAAATAAAGTAACTAACGTGTAGAAAGGTGGCCCAATCCATTTTGTAGCAAAGGACAAGCTTGGACAAACTCTTATATAAAGCAAAGCGCTCCCGAGGACACATGGGAATTATCGTCAAGTTAGTTTTCATCATCCTCATATGAATCGCGTTCGTTACTTTGATAATTTGATATGTGGGTGGACTGGTGCTTGGGTGCTGCCCTTCCTCGGACAAGCCTCCCACATATGATTAACCCCTCTCGCAAGCATCCGCTGTCGTGGTTCTAAGACTGGCAGTAGAATGGGGGGTAGGCATGAGGAGGCAAGATCCTAGCTATGGTGAAGTTGTACACACAAGATTACGAGTTCAGGCCCTTCACAGTGGAAGTAACAGCCCTACGTCTTGGTGCTCGGGAGCTCGGTCGATTGGATTATATGTGTGAAGTTACAGGGGGTGCGAACCCTTGTGCCTGAGGAGTGGAGTGGCTTATATAGAGTTCGCCAGACCCCTCCGGCCCTCAGTTACACAGAGTTCGATGTACATAAAGCTAGGAATGTTACTGGTAACGTCAGCATTAAAGTTACATAAATGACCATTAAGCCTACGGAGTGAAGGCCCGACCATTGTCATTCAGGGTGACCTTAGGCCTTCTGACCTCCGAGTGGATTCTGGTATGGTCGAGTGAGCGTACTCTTGTCGAATGGAATTGGGTTGTCCGAGTGGAATTCATAGTCGAGTGGGTTGGACTATGTAGTGATTTCAGTCGGTGGAATCTGCTGTCTTTTGAATGCCTTTGATTGTAGGGCAGTGTCCTTGGGTAGGGTACTTAGATCAGGTCTATTGCCCTACCCCAGGTACATGTCATCATCATTAGCCCCCAAATGGTTCTGGGTCCGAGTGGAATTGAAGTTGAAGGAGGTTCCGAGCCAATTTTCCTGCTTCAGAAGCACTTTACTTAGATTGGTGAACCACACAAAAAGGTTTCAACTTCATTTTCAGTCGCCTTGAGCCATTCAGGAGTTGTCGAGTGAACTTTTCGTCAATAAGCTTCGAGTGTTCGATATGGTATAAAATCTTCGGCATGATTGACTGCTCTGTCGTTCCCGGATCTCACGGGATTCGAAATTTGGGGAAGCGCGTGGGGCGGAGAGGGCTACGGTAATCGGAATGGATTAGGCAGGAGCGCCTTGATCTCCGTGCCACCTTTTTCGCCACGTATCGCATGCGCGACTGTTGCGAGATTTGACAGGATTGCTTGGACCCACAGCTCAGCCACTCGGGAAACCAGCCCATATAAGGGGTTTGGGCCGGTGCCTTTGTACTGTGCGCCTCATTTCTTCTCTTCCTCCTCTGTTTCTCCTCTGCGCTTGCCCCCTCTCTCGACGGGCCGACCAGTCCGAGCGCACACTGCTGAGATGGCGAAAGACAAGATGGCGGCCCTGGAGCACGTGAAGAAGGCGCCGGCGAAGGCGAAGGGCAAGAAGACCAGCCAGGGGGGATCATCGTCGAGATCTGGCCTGCCGCCCGGCAGGATCCAGGGCGACTGGATTCGCTCCACTGTCCAGTAGGAGGATGATCTGGTGGAAGGGGGTCTGATTCCCCATGGCTCCTGGCGGCTCCCGGAGGACGAGACCGAGTCGCGGCCGCAAGAGGGTGAGTGTGTGCTCCTCTCCACCCATGTCGACCGCGGTTTCTCTTTGCCACCACATCACATTTCCCGGGGTTTTCAGAATTTCTTCGGGGCTCAACTTCATCATTTCTCTCCCAACACTATTACGTACCTTGCTGCGTTCATGTCCATGTGCGAAAACTTCCTGGGGTGTCGACCGCACTGGGGTCTCTTCAAGCACATTTTCACTTGTCGTTCTCAGGCCGAAAAAAGCCAATCCGAGTGATGAGAGGACACACGTGATCCAGATGTGCAGAGGATTAGGGATCCATATGAGGGGAAAAAGCACCTTCCCAGCCATGACCCTTCCCGAGTCGGATAGAGGTTGGCAGTCGACTTGGTTCTATTGTCAGGATGAATCGACTCCTGGTTAGTCGACCGGCCTCCCTCCGTTTTCCATGGAGAGAGTCGAAAAGCTCTCTCCCTTGAGAGTGACCTCAGCCGAGAAAGTGGAGGTGTCGATGTTGGTTGAGCGAGTGGTCCAGCTTGTCCGCGACGGTGTGACCGGCATGGATTTGCTAGAGGTGTTTCTCAAACGACGCATCCAGCCACTCCAAGCTCGCGATCATCCAATGTGGTTGTACTCGGGCGTTGAAGACAGCACTCGAATCCACTCGAAAGAAATCGACGAGGAGACGGTGGCACAGTGGTTGCAGGGCATCACCGGTGATAAGGACAACCCCAGTGGGTCTACGAGAGTTCCTCCATTCGACAGCACCAATGAACCAGACAAGGTCTGACTCTTTTCTCCCGAGTGTCTTTTGGTTCTGACATGTGATTTCTTTTGGAACCGACTGACATCCAGTCGACTCTGTGTCTTGCAGATTTATAATGAGACGTACTCGATGCCCCACAGAGAGCAGGAGCAGGAGCCGGAGGGGGAGGCAAGTGGAGGTGAAAGCAGCGAGTGGCACTCTGACAGAGGAGAAGACGATGAAAGCGCTGAATCTGGCGACGGAGAAAAAGTCGACTCACCACCTCGCACCGAAAGGCGATCCAAGCAGATCCATGACCCAGCAAGTATGCGTGGCAAAGCGACTGCGCGGAGTGGTCAGACCTCGAAGCGCCCTCGTACGTCCTCTCCTGCGCCGACTGAGAAGGCCCCGAAGCAATCCAAAGCTACGCCGTCAAAACCTCGGAAGGCCTTGCCCAAGATCAAAGTGGCTGTTCCCATTGCTTCCGGGTAATAGTTGGACTCGATTTCTTAGTTTGGCATGAATTGCTCTTTGGTCGACTCATTTCGGAATATCTGACCGACTGAAATTTGAGATTGCAGTGCTGCTACCTCTGGGACTTCTGTTTACAGAGATGAAGACGAGGAAATGGAAGACACAGTCACCTCTAATCCGGGTATGACCATTGTAATCTTGTCTCTACTTTCTCAGCCATTTTGTTGGTTGACTGAACTCTGGCGATTGATTCTTTTGCAGCTCCTCCCAATGTCATTGATCTTCCAGACAACGAGGATGTGCTGCTGAGGCCCGTGGGAAGGAGGAGCAAGAAAACATCAACTGGCAAGGCGCCTCAGTCGACGCCGGTGACGGAACCGGTGATCCAGGAGACCGGTGATGCCAACCGGGCTTCTATGACTTTTGCCGTACCATTGTCGAGTCCCCAAACCCTCAGCGTCGACTGCATAGATTCCAGCTGATCCACCGTCTTCACTCTTCACTGTGCATCACGTCCCAGAGGACCAAGTGGGTGCTACCAAGGAAGCTATACGCCAGGCAGGCATCATGATGGAGCAGATGAAAGTGGTTCGGGAGGCTAGTCAAGCTGCTTATGACGCCAGCTCAGCTCTTCAGACCAACGTCCAGGTTGGTTGATTTCCGACTAATCCTTTAGCTTGTCACTTGTTCTGTTAGGATATGCTACCTGAAAACTTTTCTTGTGCATCTATCTGTCAGTCTGTACTTTTGCATCTGTACACCCACTGGGTGTTTTAAATTTCTGCCGAATAGTTTTGCTTCTTGAGTCGACTAGGTTGTGTCGATTGAGTCTTTGAACCAGTGGGGGCACGCTGAGTGCACCCACTGGGTGTAGTCCTCGAGACCATAGTTGCTTGCGGGCAGTCGGCTATGGTCTGAGAATTAGAACTTTCTCACTCGGTCTGAACGGATCACGTCGAGTGGAACCTGAACCAGTGGGGGCACGCTGAGTGCACCCACTGGCTGTAGTCCCCGAGACCGTAGTCGACTGCGGGAAGCCGACTGTGGTCTGAGAACAACTTTCTTCCTTCTTCTTTTTTTTATTCGGCCTGGTCGGACCATGTCGAGTGGAAACTGGACTAGTGGGGGCACGCTAAGTGCACCCACTGGGTGTAGTCCCCGAGACTACTGTTGGATGTTTGATTCGGCAGTAGTCTTAGAACTTTTTGAATTTGTCACTCTATTGCTCAGAAACAACCAATCTTCATGTCTGTCGACTAATTATCCCCTAACCATAGAAATCTTGTGAATTTGGAGCTCGGTTTCCTAACTTGGAGCAGAAGCAGATCCAGCTCAATCTTGATCTGGAGTTAGCCAAGACGAATTTGCAGAAGGCTAAGGATGATGCTATTGGTATGAAAAACTTGCCGACTAACTCTTTTTTGAACTGAGTGTTATTTCCTTCCTCTAAACCAAGTGTTATCTCTTGCAGAAACGATGAACCAGGCGTTGGCACAGAAGGATCTGGAGCTTGCAGCCGCACAGAAAACAGCAGAAGAGAAAACTGCACTCGCCGACCAGAAGCTGGCCTCATTCGGTAAACTGGAAGAAGAGAACACCAAGCTGAAGGCTGCTCTTGATGAAGCCAATAAGGAGGCGACTCGACTGAAGAGGGACAAAAGAAACCTGACCGACAAAATGGAAGACATCGCCCGCAAGAGAGACGAGCTGGAGAATTATCTGGGAGGGCTTGGCAAGAAGTTTTTCGTTATGCTTGAAGGTGCTTTTCCTTGTCTGACTGACTTGTTGTTGTCGACTCGTTACATAGTTGTTGACCCATCATTTTATTGCGTGTGCAGAATTCTGACAGAACTTCGAGGAAGAGACTGGACGAATTGAAACAAGCTTGGACCCCATCCTCTCTCCTGTTAAGGACGAAGCTGCCATGAACGTGCTCCGACTGGAATCCCGTGTTGCTGGCGTCGTTGACTATCTAGCTCGACTGAAGGTTGCGGTTTCGCAAATCGACAGAGCGCTCTGGCCAAGGGCGATGCTCCAAAATGACCTCGAGTCTCTGATGACTCGACTCAATCAGATCCCCGGTCGAGTGCAAGAATGGAAGAAGTCTTCTGCCCGGTGTGGCGCTGATGTTGCATTGTCTCTGGTTCGCGTCCACTGAAAGGAAGCCAGAGAAGATAAGCTAGCGGCGATCAAAGTTGCCAATACCAAGAGGCTTGACTTCCGTTCCTTCATGGAGACTTTTATTGCTGCCGCCACTCGAATTGCAGATGGAATCGACCTGGACGAGTTCGTCGAGCCTGCCAGTCCTCCTCCTGTGGAGTGAACAAACTTTTATGATCCGATTAAATTTGCCTCGGTATGCCGAGTGGTTTTTGTAACCGTTAAACTCCTTCGGTCCTGATGCCCGAGTACTTTAATCCGTGGTCTGGAAACTCGTGGGATTTATCTTAAACTTAGCCTTTCTTTGAATATGCTTGTGTTTGACTTTGAGTGGGACTTGTTTCTTCACTCGAAGCAGTCTTTGTATTTGAGATGCAGCTCTGAGGAGAAGGTCGCGGTCGACCTGCACCTCGTTATCCTTGCGGACTAGGATGGAGCGCACATTGTATTTATGGCGCAACTCTGAGGAGAAGGTCGCAGTCGACCTGCATCTCGTCGTCCTTGCGGATTAGGACGGAGCGTGTGGCCAAGTTCCCGAGCGAGAAAATCGTTTTTCACTCAGAGCGTATTTCAAACTTAGACGAGTACTGGACTGCAGCTAAGCCTCCGAGTGAGAGGGTTGCTATTCACTCGGTGGGATTTTTCAAACTTAGGCGAGTACTCGACTGCGGCTAAGCCCCCGAGTGGGAGGGTTGCTCTTCACTCGGTGGGATTTTTCAAACTTAGGCGAGTACAGAACTGCAGCTAAGCCCCCGAGTGAGAGGGTTGCTCTTCGCTCGGTGGGATTTTGCAAACTTAGGCGAGTACTGGACTGTAGCTAAGCCCCCGAGTGAGAGGGTTGCTCTTCACTTGGTCTGATTTTGCAAACTTAGGTGAGTACTAGACTGCAGCTAAGCCCCCGAGTGAGAGGGTTGCTCTTCACTCGGTGGGATTTTTCAAACTTAGGCGAGTACTTGACTGCGGCTAAGCCCCTGAGTGAGAGGGTTGCTCTTCACTCGGTGGGATTTTTCAAACTTAGGCGAGTGCTGAACTGCAGCTAAGCCCCCGAGTGAGAGGGTTGCTCTTCACTCGGTGGGATTTTTCAAACTTAGGCGAAGCGGATTCGCAGCTAAGCCCCCGAGTGAGAGGGTTGCTCTTCACTCGGTGGGATTTTTCAAACTTAGGCGAGTACTGAACTGCAGCTAAGCCCCCGAGTGAGAGGGTTGCTCTTCACTCGGTGGGATTTTTCAAACTTAGGCGAGTACTGAACTGCAGCTAAGCCCCTGAGTGAGAGGGTTGCTCTTCACTCGGTGGGATTTTTCAAACTTAGGCGAAGCGGATTCAGAGCTAAGCCCCTGAATGAGAGGGTTGCTCTTCACTCGGTGGGATTTTTCAAACTTAGGTGAAGCGGATTCGCAGCTAAGCCCTCGAGTGAGAGGCTTGCTCTTCACTCGGTAGGATTTTTTCAAACTTAGGCGAAACGGATTCGCAACTAAGCCACACACTGGGGGATTTCAAACACATGTATAATCGACAACAATCATTTAGAAGACTGTAAAACTGTGTCTTTGATAAACAAACTAAAAAGGTATTTCTTATTACATCTCAATAGTCTGAGTACTTAAGTATAAAAACGACGGAGCAACTCCGCATTCCAAGCGTGCGGCTCGTCTTTATTGTGCTCCACATTGTAGAGGTGATACGCTCCATCGTGGAGCACCTTGGTGATGATGAAGGGACCTTCCCAGGCGGGGGCAAGCTTGCGTGGCCGTTGCTGATCCACTCAGAGAACCAGGTCTCCCTCTTGAAATGCTCGACTTCTCATGTTTCTAGTGTGGAATCGACGAAGGTCTTGCTGATAAATGGTCGACCGGATTAGGGCCATCTCTCTTTCCTCTTCCAGAAGATCAACAACATCTTGTTGAGCCTGTTCTGCTTCGGCTTCCGAGAAAAGTTCCACTCGGGGTGCATTGTGAAGCAAGTCACTCGGAAGCACAGCTTCAGCCCCGTAGACTAGGAAGAACGGAGTTCGACCAGTCGACCGATTTGGAGTTGTTCTCAATCCCCAAAGTACTGACGGTAGCTCATCCACCCAAGCACCTGCTGCATGTTTGAGGTCACACATCAATCGGGGTTTCAGCCCTTTGAGGATCAAACCATTTTCTCTTTCTGCTTGCCCATTCGACTGTGGGTGGGCAAATGAGGCATAATCAACCCGAGTGCCTTGGGAAGCGCAGAAAGCTCTGAACTCATCTGAATCAAAGTTTGACCCATTATCTGTGATGGTACTGTGCGGAACTCCATATATGAATGTTTACTCTCTGATGAAGCTGACAGCAGTACTTGCTTCGAGGCTTTTGATAGGTTTAGCTTCAATCCATTTAGTGAACTTGTCGACTGCTACAAGCACATGGGTGAAGCCACTCCTACCAGTCCTCAAAGGTCCGATGCTACCTCTTGAGCACTGCGTTGGTTTTCCCTTGAACAGGAAAGGGTGATGCAGTAAAGTAGCGTAAGTATTTCCCTCAGTTTTTGAGAACCAATGTATCAATCCAGTAGGAGGCCACGCCCAAGTCCCTCGCACCTACACAAACAAATATAAACCTCGCAACCAACGCAATAAAGGGGTTGTCAATCCCTTCACGGTCACTTACGAAAGTGAGATATGATAAGATAATATTTTTGGTATTTTTATGATAAAGATTAAAAGTAAAGATTGCAAAATAAACTGTGCCAGAAATAGCTTGTTGTCGGGAGATTAATATGATGGAAAATAGACCCGGGGCCATAGGTTTCACTAGTGGCGTCTCTCAAGAGCATAAGTATTACGGTGGGTGAATAAATTACTATTGAGCAATATATAGAATTGAGCATAGTTATGAGAATATCTAGGTATGATCATGTATATAGGCATCACGTCCGCGACAAGTAGACCGACTCCTGCCTGCATCTACTACTATTACTCCACACATCGACCGCTATCCAGCATGCATCTAGAGTATTAAGTTCAAAAGAACAGAGTAACGCTTTAAGTAAGATGACATGATGTAGAGGGATAAACTCATGCAACATGATATAAACCCCATCTTGTTATCCTCGATGGCAACAATACAATACGTGCCTTGCTGCCCCTACTGTCACTGGGAAAGGACACCGCAAGATTGAACCCAAAGCTAAGCACTTCTCCCATTGCAAGAAAGATCAATCTAGTAGGCCAAACTAAACTAATAATTCGAAGAGACTTGCAAAGATAACCAATCATACATAAAAGAATTCAGAGGAGATTCAAATATTATTCATAGATAAACTTGATCATAAACCCACAATTCATCGGTCTCAACAAACACACTGCAAAAGAAGATTACATCGAATAGATCTCCACGAGAATCGTGGAGAACTTTGTATTGAGATCCAAAGAGAGAGAAGAAGCCATCTAGCTAATAACTATGGACCCGAAGGTCTGAGGTAAACTACTCACACATCATCGGAGAGGCTATGGTGTTGATGTAGAAGCCCTTCGTGATCAATGCCCCCTCCGGCAGGACGTCGAAAAAGGCCCCAAGATGGCATCTCACGGGTACAAAAGGTTGCGGCGGTGGAATTAGGTGTTCGTGGATGCTTCTGTTGGTTTGGGGGTACGTAGGTATATATAGGAGGAAGAAGTATGTCGGTGGAGCAACATGGGCCCCACGAGGGTGGAGGGCGCGCCCAGGGGGTAGGCGTGCCCCCTACCTCGTGCCCTCCTGGTTGATGTCTTGACGTAGGGTCCAAGTCCTCTGGATCACGTTTGTTCCGAAAATCATGTTCCAGAAGGTTTCATTCCGTTTGGACTCCGTTTGATATTCTTTTTCTGCGAAACTCTGAAATAGGCAAAAACCAACAATTTGGACCAGGCCTCCGGTTAATAGGTTAGTCCCAAAAATAATATCAACGTGTATAACAAAGCCCAATAATCATCCAAAACAGAATATAATATAGCATGAACCAATCAAAAATTATAGATACGTTGGAGACGTATCAAGCATCCCCAAGCTTAATTCCTGCTCGTCCTCGAGTAGGTAAATGATAAAAACAGAATTTTTTGATGCGGAATGCTACTTGGCATAATTTTTTAATGTAACTCTCTTAATTGTGGTATGAATATTCAGATCCGAAAGATTTGAGATAAAAGTTTAATATTGACATAAAAGCAATAATACTTCAAGCATACTAACTAAGCAATTATGTCTTCTCAAAATAACATGGCCAAAGAAAGTTCATCCCTACAAAATCATATAGTTTAGTCATGCTCCATTTTCGTCACGCAAGAATGCTCTCATCATGCACAACCCCGATGACAAGCCAAGCAATTGTTTCATACTTTAGTAATCTCAAACTTTTTCAACCTTCACGCAATACATGAGCGTGAGCCATGGATATAGCACTATGGGTGGAATAGAATATAATGATGGGGGTTATGTGGAGAAGACAAAAAAGGAGAAAGTCTCACATCAACGCGGCTAATCAACGGGCTATGGAGATGCCCATCTATTTATGTTAATGCAAGGAGTATGGATTGCCATGCAACAGATGCACTTGAGCTATAAATGCATGAAAGCTCAACAAAAGAAACTAAGTGGGTGTGCATCCAACTTGCTTGCTCACGAAGACCTAGGGCATTTGAGGAAGCCCATTGTTGGAATATACAAGCCAAGTTCAATAATGAAAAATTCCCACTAGTATATGAAAGTGACGAAACAAGAGACTCTCTATCATGAAAATCATGGTGCTACTTTGAAGCACAAGTGCGGAAAAAAGGATAGTAGCATTGTCCCTTTTTTATTTTTTTTGGGCCTTCTTTTTTTTTATTTGGCCTTTCTTCTTTTTGTTGGGACAATGCTCGATGAATGATGATCATCACACTTCTATTTATTTACAACTCAATGATTACAACTCGATACTAGAACAAAGTATGACTCTATATGAATGCCTCCGGCGGTATACCGGGATAACAATGAATCAAGAGTGACATGTATGAAAAATTATGAACGGTGGCTTTTCCACAAATACGATGTCAACTACATGATCATGCAAAGCAATATGACAATGATGAACATGTCATGCCAAACGGAACGGTGGAAAGTTGCATGGCAATATATCTCGGAATGGCTATGGAAATGCCATAATAGGTAGGTATGGTCGCTGTTTTGAGGAAGATATAAGGAGGTTTATGTGTGAAAGACCGTATCATATCACGGGGTTTGGATGCACCGGCGAAGTTTGCACCAACTCTCAATGTGAGAAAGGGCAATGCACGGTACCGAAGAGGCGAGCAATGATGGAAGGGTAAGAGTGCATATAATCCATGGACTCAACATTAGTCATAAAGAACTCACATACTTATTGCAAAAATCTACAATTCATCAAAAACCAAGCTCTACGCGCATGCTCCTAGGGGGATAGATTGGTAGGAAAATATCATCGCTCGTCCCCGACTGCCACTCATAAGGAAGACAATCAAAGAACACCTCATGTTTCAAATTTGTTACATAACGTTTACCATATGTGCATGCTACGTGACTTGCAAACTTTAACACAAGTATTTCTCAATTTCACAACTACTCAACTAGCACAACTTTAATATCACTACCTCCATATCTCAAAACAATCATCAAGCATCAAACTTCTCTTAGTATTCAGCACACTCATAAGAAAGTTTTTTACTAGTTTTGAATACCTAGCATATTAGGATTAATTTTCCTACTTAAGCAAATTACCATGTTGTTTGAGACTCTCAAAATAATATAAGTGAAGCATGAGAGAATAATAGTTTCTATAAAACAAATCCACCGCCGTGCTCTAAAAGATATAAGTGAAGCACTAGAGCAAAAACTATATAGCTCAAAAGATATAAGTGAAGCACATAGAGTATTCTAATAAATTCCGAATCATGTGTGTCTCTCTCAAAAGGTGTGTACAGAAAAGATGATTGTGGTAAACTAAAAAGCAAAGACTCAAATCATACAAGACGCTCCAAGAAAAACACTTATCATGTGGTGAATAAAAATATAGCTCCAAGTAAAGTTACGGATGGAAGTAGACGAAAGAGGGGATGCCTTCCGGGGCATCCCCAAGCTTTGGCTTTTTGGTGTCCTTAGATTATCTTGGGGTGCCATGGGCATCCCCAAGCTTAGGATCTTGCCACTCCTTGTTCCATAATCCATCAAATCTTTTACCCAAAACTAGAAAACTTCACAACACAAAACTTAACAGAAAATCTCGTGAGCTCCGTTAGCGAAAGAAAACAAAACACCACTTCAAGGTACTGTAATGAACTCATTATTTATTTATATTGGTGTTAAACCTAATGTATTCCAACTTCTCTACGGTTTATAAATTATTTTTTTAGCCATAGATTCATCAAAATAAGCAAAGAACACACGAAAACAGAATCTGTCAAAAACAGAACAGTCTGTAGTAATCTGTAACTAACGCAAACTTCTGGAACTCAAAAAATTCAGCAAAAATAGGACGACCTATACAATTTGTTTATTGATCAGCAGCAATGGTAATCAATATTTTAGCACATTCTGGTGATTTTTAACAATTATTTTCGTGAACAGAAAGTTTCTGGAATTTTCAGCAAGATCAAATAACTATCATCCAAGAAGATCCTATAGGTTTAACTTGGCACAAACACTAATTAAAAGATAAAAACAAATCTAACCAGAGGCTAGATCAAAGATTTATTCCTAAACAGAAGCAAAAAGCAAAAAAACTAAAAATAAAATTGGGTTGCCTCCCAACAAGCGCTATCGTTTAACGCCCCTAGCTAGGCATAAAAGCAAGGATAGATCTAGGTATTGCCATCTTTGGTTTTAGGGAAGAAAAGAGAAAACTTGTTATCGATGCAATTAATCTTTCTATTTTGATAAAGTGTGTGTCTATTAATGGTAGAAGAAAGATTAAGCACATTGCGGAAATTTGCATCTAGGCTAGCTTTTATTTCTTTGATAGATCCGTTTTGGCAGGAGAGCAAAAGAGATGTGGATTCAAATTTCTCATTCATGGGGTGCCCAAATATAGTTTTCATCTTTTCATAGGTATCTATGGGGTCCCCTTCAAGAAAACGCTCTTCAAAAATAGAATCTAAAACTTGTTTGAACGAAGCGGGCAACCCAACATAAAAGCTTTTTAGGTAAACCTCAATTTGATATTGGGGTACATAGCTAGCCCGGATCCTTAACAGCCTATCCCAAGCGTCTTTCAAAGATTCATCGAGTAAATAACGAAAAATTCCGGAATCATCTTCATCAAAATTATTAAGACTCTCATGGACAACTCTGGCAGGTTTTTCCATAGCTTTATTTATGAGTTTAGATAGAATAGAAGGATCGTCCAAGCTCGGGAGAGAACCCCCAACTCTTTTTGGTTCCGACATGGCGAGGGAAAGGTGAGCGAAAAGAGGCAAAAGAGAGGGCGAATAAAACGGCAAGGGTGAAGTGGGGGAGAGGAAGACGAGGGGCAAATGGCAAATAATGTAATGCGGGATATAAGAGTTTGTGATGGGTACGTTGGAGACGTATCATCCGACCGTATCTAATCCCCAAACTACAAATGGCCAGACGAGTGGGATGGTCTTCAAAGTTGAAGCACGTTTGTGGGACATGTTGGAGTAGAACTGACAGCCTTCACACTTGTCGACTATTTCTTTCGCCATCTCATTGGCATGTGGCCAGTAAAATCCGGCTCGGTATGCTTTGGCCACGATGGTCCGAGAGGACGCATGGTGACCACAGGTCCCCGAGTGGATATCATTGAGGATCATTCGGCCTTCTTCTGGTGTGATGCATTTCTGGCTGACTCCAGTGACACTCTCTCTGTAAAGCTATCCACCCATCACAGTAAAGGCTTTGGATCGACTGACGATCTGACGAGCCTCTTCTTCATCCTCTGGGAGTTCCTTCCCGAGAATATATGCAATGTATGGCACTGTCCAATCGGGTATGACGACCAAAACCTCCATGACCAAGTCGACCACGGCTGGGATTTCAACTTCAGTCGGATCAATGGAGCTCTTAGGTTGTGAGGGCTCTTCGGTGAAAGGATCCTCTTGGACCGAAGGTGTGTGAACATGCTCCAAAAACACATTGCTGGGAATGGGCTCCCTCTTGGAACCTATCTTTGCCAAGTCATCGGCTGCTTGATTTTCCAGTCGGGGTATATGGTGAAGTTCTAACCCCTCAAACTTCTTTTCCAACTTTCTCACTGCACTGCAATAACCAGTCATAGCTAGACTCCTGACGTCCCATTCCTTCATCACTTGATTGACTACTAAATAAGAGTCGCCGTAAACCATTAGGCGCCGAATGCCGAGTGAAATGGCCATACGCAACCCGTACATAAGTGCCTCATATTCAGCTTCATTGTTGGAAGAGTCAATGTGAATCTGGAGAACATAACTGAGCTTGTCACCTCGCAGAGATACCAGGACTACCCCAGCACCTGAACCATTCAACATGTTGGACCCGTCGAAGAACATGGTTCAATGTTCCAACTGAACTTGAGTCGGCAGTTGTTGTTAAATCCACTCGACGAGAAAATCTGCTATGGCCTGGGATTTGATTGCTTTCTTTGCCTCAAACTTGATATCCAGCGGAAGGAGTTCAATCGCCCATTTAGCCACTCGACCAGTTGCATCTCTGTTATTCAATATTTCTGACAATGGAGCGTCGCTGACGACTGTAATTGAATGGTCTGAGAAGTAATGTGCAACCTTTTTCGTGGTCAAGTAAATCCCATAGACAAGCTTCTGATAATGCGGGTATCTTTGCTTGGATGGGGTTAAAACTTCAGAAATATAGTATACTGGGCACTGAACCTTGTAGGCCTTGCCTTCTTCTTCCCGCTCGACCATGAGTACTGTACTGACAACTTGTCCAGTGGCTGCAATATAAAGCAGTAAAGTCTCTCTGCTGATTGGGGCAGCAAGCACCGGCTGGGTGGAAAGCAGGGTTTTGAGCTCTGCAAACGCTGCGTCAGCTTAAGGAGTCCACTCGAACTTGTCAGATTTCTTCATCAGTCGGTAAAGAGACAGTGCCTTTTCACTGAGACGAGAGATGAATTGACTCAAAGCGGCCAAACAACCAGTAAGCTTCTGAACGTCGTGTATACGCACGGGGCGTTTCATTCGGAGAATTGCACCAACCTTCTCTGGGTTTGCATCGATCCCACATTCGGAAACGAGGAAACCGAGTAACTTGCCACCCGAAACTCCAAACATACACTTCGACGGATTGAGCTTGATATCGTATCTCCTTAGATTGGCAAAGGTTTCAGCGAGATCAGTCAGCAGGTCGGAACCTTTATGTGACTTAACCATAATGTCATCCATATATGCCTCCACATTCTGATTGATTTGAGTGAGCAGGCACTTCTGTATCATGCGCATGAATGTGGCACCAGCATTCTTGAGACCAAAAGGCATGGTGACAGAACAAAAGCACCCGAATGGGGTGATGAAAGCTGTTTTTATTTCATCGGGTCCATACAGTCGGATCTGGTGGTACCCGGAATATGCATCCAGAAAAGACAACCGCTCACATCCCGCAGTCGAGTCGACTATTTGATCGATGCGAGGAAGAGGGAAGTGATCCTTCGGGCAGGCCCGTTGATATGCTTGAAGTCGATACACATGCGGAGTGAATCATCTTTCTTAGGAACCATGACGACATTGGCGAGCCACTCGGAGTGGTAAATCTCTCGGATGAACTCAGCTGCCAGAAGCTGAGCTACTTCTTCGCCAATTGCCTTTCTCTTCTGGACGGCGGACCGCCGGAGATGCTCTTTGACCGGTTTTACCTTCGGGTCGACTCGCAAACGGTGCTCAGCCAGCTCCCTGGGTACACCTGGCATGTCAGAAGGTTTCCATGCGAAGATGTCCCAGTTCTCACGAAGGAACTGGATGAGCGCTTCTTCCTATTTGCTGTCGAGCGTCGTTGAGATATGAGTCGGAGCAGCATTGGGATCGGTCGGGTGAATAGAACCAACTTTGTTTCACCGGACGACTGAAATCCAGACTCTGAGGCAGGCTTCTTAGCCCGCAGCAAATCACTCGGATCGACATTCTTCTGGTATTCCTGCATTTCAACTGCTGCCATCTGTTCATCAGCAATTTTTGAGCCCTTCTGAAGGCACTCTTCTGCTTTCTGCCGATTACCAGTAACTGTGATCACGTCTCTGGGCCCAGGCATTTTCAACTTAAGATAGACGTAACACGGTCGAGCCATAAAACGAGCATATGCAGGCCTGCCCAGAATAGCATGATAAGCACTTTGAAAATCTACCACCTCAAATGTCAACCTTTCCTTACGGTAATTCTTCGAATCACCGAAAACCACATCAAGAGTTATCTGGCCGAGTGATTCAGCCTTCTTTCCAGGGATAACACCATGAAATCTCATGTTGCTCTCACTAAGCTTGGACATCGGAATGCCCATCCCCTTCAATGTTTCAGCGTAAAGAATATTCAGACCACTGCTGCCATCCATCAACACTTTGGTCAGTCGAGTGCCTCCAACGACGGGGTCGACTACCAATGCTTGCCGCCCTGGAGTGGCCACGCGTGCTGGGTGATCAGACTGGTCGAATGTGATTGTAGTCTGGGACCACTTGAAATAGGTCGTGGTTCCCGGGGCAACCATGTTTACTTCTCTGTTGATGACCTTTAGTCGACTTTTGCTTTCAACGTCAGCAAAAATCACCAAAGTAGAATTGACATTGGGGAAACCATCATCCTCCTCTTTGTCTTCATCCTTATCAGACTCCTTTTCTTTCTCACTCGGCTGTTTCTCTCGGAATTGCAGGATAAGGAGCTGACACTGTCGAGTGGTAAGCTTGGGATAAATCAGATTTCCGTCTTCGTCTTTCTTCGTGTGAATGTGACATGGCAAATCCAACACATCATTTCCGGCTTGATCTTTTACCTTCTTGGGGGTCCAGGGCCCCTTAGGTTTTCCCTTGAATTTACCCTGAGTTATAACCGCCGCGGTTTCACCAGGACCCGCTGGCTCGGCTTTGTGCTTCTGCTTTCGACCTCCTCCAGTGTCTTGGGCGACTGGTTTGCCCTTTCCACTGTGGATTCGATCCTCTTCTTCTCCGTTAGCGTACCGAGTGGCTATTTCCATCATTCGAGTCAGAGTCATGTCTCCTGTCCGACAAAATTTCAGGTTGAGCTCCTGATACCGGACGCCCTCCTTGAAGGCGCAAACTGCTTGATGCTGAGACACATTTCCACTATGTGATGCAAAGTGGTCCGCCTCTGAATGTAATCTCTCAAGGTCTCATTCGGCTTTTGTACACAATGTTGCAATTCTGCCAACCCTGCCGGTCATTTGCAAGTACCCTCAAAGGTCCTGACGAACACTCGGGCTAGTTCTTCCCAGCTGAATATACTGCCTGGGGCGAACTGATTCAACCAAGCTATGGTTGAACCTTGTAACATCAGAGGAAGATGCTTCATGGCTACCTCATCATTTCCACCACCGATTTGAACAGCCACTCGGTAATCCTCCAACCAAGTGTCAGGCTTGGACTCACCGGTAAACTTGCAAACCTGAGTTGCCAACCTGAAGTTGGGAGGGATCTCAGCAGCTCTGATGGCTCTACTAAAACACTCAGGACCTGAGACATGCACTCTGCTTCCAGTCGGACGATCTCTGTCAAGACCTTCTCTGTGTGCTCTGTTCCTGCCGACCAGACCTTGAACAAGAATCGATCTCGCATCAAAGGCTGGCTCCCTTGGGTCGACTGGAACTCTCTGCTCTCCACTGTGCGGGCGTCTGTCATCATATTGCCGGGGCACATATGACCCACTCCTTGGAGGAGGGGTAGGCACTCGACGGTGGTCATCATGGCCGAGTCGGTGATCATACTGCTCGTGATTCCGACCCACATACTGCTCTTGGTGATTCCCACGTCCCTCACGCCTCAGGGGCGATCTTGGGCTATGTGCCGACTGAACTGTATCAGCCATCACAGACCTACTGTGGATTCTGTTGCGAGACTAAGACACCGCTGTATTCTGCTCTCCCGCTGCCCTAAGCAGGGCCCTGATCTGCATCAAACCTCTTCCAGCCTCCGACTGGGAAGGCTGGATAGATTCCACTATACGGGCCGCAGCTGTGAGATTCTGAATTGGAGTGCGGTATACCTGAGGTTGAGGTGGGAAAAGTTGTCGCTGCCGTCGACTGGACTCAGGGATCCACTGTCGAGCATGCTCGTTGAGTGCATGATGAAGGTTCTCCAGTCGAATGCGCTCAGCCAAATTGGCCAGGCACGCCTCCTCCAAGGCCCGAGCCTCAGAGGTCTCCCCAACGATGGGTGTGTGGAGTGCCTCCATGTTGCGGCAATGAAGCTCCTCCCTCTGCTGTGCAGAAAGGGTTTCGGGGTGGTACTCTTCGTGAACGCGCGACGGATCGCGGCCACCATCGCCGCCACCATTGCGGCGAAAACTAGGCGGGCTGCACGGCGTGTCGACCATCAAGACTTCTGCCACAGGATCGCTGCTGTCGCACTCGCATAAGGTCTCGATGGAGCCAGTCGACAGATCGAACATGCCGTAGAGTGATTCGTCGGGCTCGATTGTCGCGACTTGGGGGTGGCCAACTGGCGTGCACCGCGTGTTTTACCCACCGCTGAAGCGGCGAGCGACCAGATCGCTTACGGCGGCGAACAGCGGGGAGCGAAGAGACTGCGTGAGCCGACCGATACTGGGTAGACGGCTGTGGCAGAAGGACGCCGCGAACGCACGCGTGAAAGTGCGTCGCCCCATGGACGGGGAGTGTCTCGACGTCGAGGGGAGTCTCCTGGAGCCAGCCGGAGTCGTCGGCGACGAAGACGAGTGCACCGAGACGGATCTCGCGGCCCTCAGCCAATCCACCGCCGGAAACCATGATGATGCGAATCAGAAAAATCGCAACCTCACCAGAAAGTCACTAAGACACCTGCCCCACGGTGGGCGCCAACTGTCATGGTTCTAAGACTGACAGTAGAATGGGGGGTAGGTATGAGGAGGCAAGATCCTAGCTATAGTGAAGTTGTACACACAAGATTTACGAGTTCAGGCCCTTCACAGTGGAAGTAACAGCCCTACGTCTCGGTGCTCGGGAGCTCGGTCGATTGGATTATATGTGTGAAGTTACAGGGGGTGCGAACCCTTGTGCCTGAGGAGGAGGTGGGTTATATAGAGTTCGCCAGACCTCTCCAGCCCTCAGTTACACAGAGTTCAATGTACATAAAGATAGGAACGTTGCTGGTAACGCCAGCATTAAAGTTACATAAATGACCATTAGGCCTACGGAGTGAAGGCCCGACCGTTGTCATTCAGGGTGACCTTAGGCCTTCTGACCTCCGAGTGGATTCTGGTATGGTCGAGTGAGCGTACTCTTGTCGAATGGAATTGGGTTGTGCGAGTGGAATTCATAGTCGAGTGGGTTGGACTATGTAGTGATTTCAGTCGGTGGAATCTGCTGTCTTTTGAATGCCTTTGATTGTAGGGTAGTGTCCTTGGGTAGGGTACTTAGATCAAGTCTATTGCCCTGCCCCAGGTACATGTCATCATCATCCGCAACTACGAAAGAAGTGTTGGAAATATGCCCTAGAGGCAATAATAAAATGGTTATTATTATATTTCCTTGTTCATGATAATTGTCTATTGTTCATGCTATAATTGTATTAACCGGAAACCGTAATACATGTGTGAATACATAGACCACAACATGTCCCTAGTAAGCCTCTATTTGACTATATCGTTGATCAATAGATGGTTATGGTTTCCTGACCATGGACATTGGATGTCGTTGATATCGGGATCACATCATTAGTCGAATGATGTGATGGACAAGACCCAATCCTAAGCATAGCACAAGATCATGCAGTTCGTTCGCTAGAGCTTTTCTAATGTCAAGTATCATTTCCTTAGACCATGAGATTGTGCAACTCCCGGATGCCGTAGGAATGCTTTGGGTGTATCAAACGTCAATGTAACTGGGTGACTATAAAGGTGCACTACAGGTAGCTCCGAAAGTATCTGTTGAGTTGGCACGAATCGAGACTGGGATTTGTCACTCCGTATGCCGGAGAGGTATCTCTGGGCCCACTCGATAATGCATCATCATAATGAGCTCAAAGTGACTATGGAGCTAGTCACGGGATCATGCTTTACAGAATGAGTAAAGGGACTTGCCGGTAACAAGATTGAACAAGGTATAGGGATACCGACGATCGGATCTCGGGCAAGTGACATACCGATAGACAAAGGGAATTGCATACAGGATTGACTGAATCCCTGACATCGTGGTTCATCCGATGAGATCATCGTGGAACATGTGGGAACCAATATGGGTATCCAGATCCCGCTATTGGTTATTGACCGGAGAGGTGTCTCGGTCATGTCTGCATGGTTCCCGAACCCGTAGGTGATAATCCCCAAGTGCAGGGAATCATCGTAGCAATTCCCAAAGGTGGAAGTGATAAGTATGGAGTGTCCAACCCACAAGGAGCTAAAGGTAAGATCAATATTCTCTCCAGTCCTATCTGCCACTGGTACGACTCTACGTACACCGAACGTTTGCTTCCAACTAGAAACGAGAAATAAAACTATGTTGTGGGTATGAAGAGGATAACTTTGCATGGTATCGGAGAGCTAAAGTATAAAAGTAGGTGCTGTTATCATAAAGTTAGAATATATTACTAAATATTATAAATAGCGACTGTGGAATAATGATGGGTCGGTGTGCGGAATTATCCTAGGCAATCGTTAACGAGACCGGTAGTCGTCATTGCAATTTCATATGAGGGAGAGGCATAAGCTAACATACATTCTCTTCTTGGATCATATGTACTTATGATTGGAACTCTAGCAAGCATCCGCAACTACTAAAGATCATTAAGGTAAACTCAACCATAGCATTAACATATCAAGTCCCCTTTATCCCATACGGAACAACCCCTTACTCGGGTTTATGCTTCTGTCACTCAAGCAACCCACTATAAGCAAATCATGGACGTATTGCAACACCCTACAGCGGGAATCCCTCATGCTTGCGCGACACGGAGGCCACAATAGAACAGCACCAAAATAAAACATACAACTCATACCAATCTAGATCATCAATCAACCCAAAGACAAAGGATATCTACTCAAAACATCATAGGATGGCAACACATCATTGGATCATAATATGTGGCATAAAGCACCATGTTCAAGTAGGGATTACAGCGGGGTGCGGGAGAGTGGACCGCGTAAAAGAGATGACGATGGTGATGTTGATGAAGACGATCACCGCGGCGATGATTCCCCTCCCGATGGCACTTCAGCGGCACCGAGAGAGAGGAGGAGAGGTTCTCCCCCTTGTTCTTCCTCCTCCATGGCCTCCCCCTAGATGGGGAGAGGTTCTCCCTCTGGTCCTTGGCCTTCATGGCGATGATGGCCCCTCTGGGATCCTCCTCCATGGCCTCCGGTGATGATGGCCCCCTTCGGCAGGGTGCCAGAGAGGGCCTAGATTGATTTCTCGTGGCTACAGAGGCTTGCAGTGGCGGAACTTCCAATCTAGGTTATTTTCTGGAGGTTTGGGCATTTATAGGAGAGGTTGGCGTCGAGAACAAGTCAGGGGGCCCCACGGGAAGTCCACGAGGTACAGGGGCGCGCCCTCCACCCTCGTGGGGCCCACGGGACTCCCCTCCAGTAATTCTTTGTTCCATTATTTTTTATATTTTCCAGAAAAATTCTCCATTGATTTTCGGCGCATTCCGAGAACTTTTATTACTGCACAAGAACAACACCACGGTAGTTCTGCTGAAAACAGCGTCAGTCCGGGTTAGTTCTAATCAAATCATACCAAAATCATATAAAATAATAGTAAACATGGCATGAATACTTCATAAATTATAGATACGTTGGAGACGTATCAGCATCCCCAAGCTTAATTCCTGCTCGTCGAGTAGGTAAATGATAAAAGAAAAAAATTTGAAGTGTGAATGCTAGAAAGTGCTTAAGTTTGATCAATGATAGTTTCAATCACTTTTTCTAGCATCATTATATATCTTAACAGTAGCTCAACTTATAAAACTTCTCATGATCAAGTAACAAGCTATTCACATGTTAAAATATAGATCATAAACTTTCTTGAAACTAACAAACCATGCTCTTAGTCATCAAACAATTGCAATTTATCTTATTTCGGGAAGGGTCTACGTAAGAGCTTTGATTCAGCAAACTCCACATACTCAACTATCATTTAATCTTTCACCATTGCTAACACTCACGTGATATTTATGGGTTTAAAGTTTTAATCGGACACAGAGAAAGATATGGGCTTATAGTTTCGCCTCCCAACATTTTACCTCAAGGGTAATGTCAACAATAATACTTTATGAAAACCTACATCCAAGTGGATATATATATCCGGGTCGCTCCAACACAAAGTGCTTACCAAATGAAAAAGTGTAAAAAGGAAAGGTGAAAATCACCATGACTCTTGTATAATGGTAGAAGGTAAAAGTAAAAGATAGACCCTTCGCAGAGGGAAGCAGAGGTTGTCATGCGCTTTTATGGTTGGATGCACAAAATCTTAATGTAAAAGGAAGTCACTTTATATTGCCGCTTGTGATAAAGACCTTTATTATGCAGTCTGTCACTTTTATTTCTTCCCTATCACAAGTTCGTATAAAGCTTATTTTCTTCGCACTAATAGATCATACATATTTAAGGAGCAATTTTTTATTGCATGCACCGATGACAACTTACTTGAAGGATCTTACTCAATCCATAGGTAGGTATGGTGGACTCTCATGGCAAAACTGGGTTAAGGAATTAATGTTTGGAAGCACAAGTAGTATCTCTACTTGGTGCAAAGAATTTGGCTAGCATGAGAGGGAAAGGCAAGCTCAACATGTTGGATGATCCAAGACAATATAACGTTTCGGATATAGGAAAACATAACCCATTAAGTTGTCTTCCTTGTCCAACATCAACTTTTTAGCATGTCATATTTTAATGAGTGCTCACAATTACAAAAGATGTCCAAGATAGTATATTTATATGTGAAATCCCTCTTCCTTCAATATTCTTTCATGAATTGTTCAAGTGACCAATTCCGCGTTTGCTAACTTTCAATAAGTTTACTACTTATACTTATTATGTGTGAAGTCATTACTCCCCATGTTATAAGCGTATGAAACATATATAAATTCAGATTTATGATATTCAATTCATTCAACCATTTACTCATAGGATATACGTGAAGCACGTGAGTAAATGACAAACTACTCCAAAAAGATATAAGTGAAGAACACTGAGTAGTCAAATAATTAACTAGCCATTGGGAGGATTCTTTTTCATTCAAGATTTCAGATCCAATTATTTTATTCAAACAGCAAGTAAAATTGAAAATACGATCCAAGCAAAACACATATCATGTGACGAATAAAAATATAGCTCCGAGTAAGGTATACCGATAGTTTTGAAGACGAAAGAGGGGATGCCTTCCGGGGCATCCCCAAGATTAGGCGCTTGAGTCTTCCTTGAATATTACCTTGGGTTGCCTTGGGAATCCCCAATCTTAGGTTCTTTCCACTCCTTATTCTCCTCATATCGATATCTCACCCAAAGCTTGAAAACTTCAATCACACAAAACTTAACGGAACTTCGTGAGATAGGTTAGTATGATAAAGAGTAAACCATTCACTTTGGTACTGTCAAAGACAAGGTTCATAATTGTTCTCACACAATACCTACTGTACCATATCATTTCTAAAATTTATATCGAGAAATATAAGCCATAGAAACTAGAAAACAAGCAAACTATGCAATGAAAACAGAATCTGTCAGAAACAGAACAGTCTGTAATGATCTGAACAGCAACCATACTTATGCTACTCCAAAAATTATTAAAAAAATTGGTGGACGTGAGTAATTTGTCTATTAATCTTCTGCAAAAAGAATCAACTCAAAAGCACTCTTCTGTAAAAAAATTACAGCTAATCCCGTGTGCGCAAAGTTTCTGTTTTTTACAGCAAGATCACATTAACTTTCACCCAAGTCTTCCCAAAACTCTTACTTGGCACTTTATTGAAACAAAAGCTATAAAAAATGATTACTACAGTAGCTTAATCATGTAAACACACACAAATAGTAAGGGTAAATATTGGTTTGTCTCCCAACAAGCGCTTTTCTTTAATGCCTTTTAGCTAGGCATGATGATTTCAATGATGCTCACATAAAAGATAAGAATTGAAACATAAAGAGAGCATCATGAAGAATATGACTCGCAAATTTAAATCTAACCCACTTCCTATGCCTAGGGATTTTGTGAGCACATAATTTATAGGAACAAGAATCAACTAGCATAGGAAGGCCAAACAAGTATAACTTCAAAACTTTAAGCACATAGAGAGGAAACTTGATATTATTGCAACTCCTACGAGTGTGTGTTACTCCCTCATAATAATTTTCAGTAGCACCATGAATGAGTTCAACAATATAACCATCACATGAAGCATTCTTTTCATGATCTACAAGCATAGAAATTTTACTAATCTCCACATAAGCAAATTTCTTCTCATTCGGAATAGTGGGAGCAAACTCGACGAAATAACTGTCATGTGGGGCATAATCCAATTGAAAATTAAAATCATGATGAAAAGTTTCATGGTTAACATTATTATTTATAGCATACATGTCATCACAATAATCATCATAGTTAGCAACTTTGTTCTCATAATCAATTGGAACCTCTTCCGAAATAGTGGAATCATTACTAACTAAAGTCGACACTCTTCCAAATCCACTTTAGATGATAGTATTATTCATACTCCAAAAGATATAAGTGAAGTTCATGGATCATTCTACAATTAATATAGACTAACCAATATCCAAGCTCAAAATATATAAGTGAAGCACACGAAGCATTCTATAAAACCATACTCAAAAGATTTAAGTGAAGCACAAAGAGCAATTCTATAAGATCACACTTAAAAGATATAAGTGAAGCAAATGAAGTATTCTATAAATCAATGAAGGGATATCTCATACTATCATGGTTCTTAAAGGAAAAAGAAAAACACAAAGGACACAAATCAAGTGAACAACAAAAACCGAGGTATACCGATAATTGTTGAAGAAAAATGATGGGATGCCAACTGGGGCATCCCCAAGCTTAGATGCTTGAGTATCCTTGAAATATTTATTTGGGGTGCCTTGGGCATCCCCAATCTTTAAATCTTGCCTCTCTTTATTCTTCTCATATTGATAGCTCCTCGATCTTCGAACACTTCATCCACACAAAACTTTAACAAAAACTTTGTGAGATCCGTTAGTATAATAAAGCAAATCACTACCTTTAGGTACTGTTGCAAACTTATTCCAGTTTCATATTAGAAGTATATCTACTGTCTTCCAACTTCACCATGGTTCATACCGCCGATACTACCCATAGATTCATCAAAATAAGCGAACAACACATAGAAAACAGAATCTGTCAAAAACAGGACATTCTGTAGTAATCTGGAAGTTTAGTATACTTCTGTAACTCAAATTTTTTTAAGAAAATATGAACATTTAAAAAAATTGTACATAAGTAAAGTGCAAAAAGTTTCATACCCATTTGACTTTCCAGTAAAAAATATAAATTCACGCGCTACAGCCAAAGTTTCTGTTTTTGTACTGCACAAAGTAAACAAGCAATCTAATCATCCTAAAACCAAAGCTTGGCACATTATTTTTATAATACAATGTTTATATACAAGGGGATAATTATTTTCAGAGAAACTTCAGTGAAATTTTTTACATTGTTTCCATGAGCATGAACACAAGTGTTCAAGGTCGACCCTCACTTCTCCAATGCATAACCTTCCAATCACATCTCTTATTGAAAAACTTTTTAGGCATGAGAGGCAAGTAATTTTTTTTGTATTTTCATTCTTTTAAAAAAACTTTTGTATGTTTCACACATAACTAAGCAAAACTAAAAAGGGAAAACAAAACTACTTAGTGAAGAAAGCAAACAAGCATACACGAAACATACAACTCATACCAATCTAGATCATCAATCAACCCAAATAAAACATACAACTCATACCAATCTAGATCATCAATAGAACGGCACCAAAATAGGACGGCACAATAGGACGGCACCAAAATAAAACATACAACTCATACCAATCTAGATCATCAATCAACCCAAAGACAAAGGATATCTACTCAAAACATCATAGGATGGCAACACATCATTGGATCATAATATGTGGCATAAAGCACCATGTTCAAGTAGGGATTATAGCAGGGTGCGGGAGAGTGGACCCCGTAAAAGAGGTGAGGATGGTGATGTTGATGAAGACGATCACCGCGGCAATGATTCCCCTCCCGATGGCACTCCGGCGCCACCGAGAGAGAGGAGGAGAGGTTATCCCCCTTGTGCTTCCTCCTCCATGGCCTCCCCCTAGATGGGGAGAGGTTCTACCTCTCGTCCTTGGCCTTCATGGCGATGATGGCCCCTCCAGGATCCTCCTCCATGGACGCCGATGATGATGGCCCCCTCCGGCAGGGTGCCAGAGAGAGCCTAGAATTATTACTCGTGGCTACAGAGGCTTGCGGCGGCGGAACTTCCGATCTAGGTTATTTTCTGGAGGTTTGGGCATTTATAGGAGAGGTTGGCGTCGAGAACAAGTCAGCGGGGCCCACGGGAAGTCCACGAGGCACAGGGGCGCGCCCTCCTCCCTCGTGGGGCCCACAGGACTCCCCTCCAGTAACTCTTTGTTCTATTATTTTTTATATTTTCCAGAAAAATTCTCCGTTGATTTTTAGCACATTCCGAGAACTTTTATTTCTGCACAAAAACAACACCACGGTTGTTCTGCTGAAAACAGCGTTAGTCCGGGTTAGTTCTAATCAAATCATACCAAAATCATATAAAACAAATAGTAAACATGGCATGAGTACTTCATAAATTATAGATACGTTGGAGACGTATCACTAGGGTCTACACACTTAAGGTTCGGTTATGCTAGAGTTGTTATGGGAAATAGTATGTGGTTACCGAAGGTTGTTCGGAGTCCCGGATGAGATCCCGGACGTGACGAGGAACTCCAGAATGGTCCGGAGGTGAAGATCGATATATTGGACGAAGGGTATTGGAGTCCGGAATTGTTTCGGGGGTACCGGGTGACGACCAGCGTGTCCGAAAGGGGTTTCGGAGGCCCCGACAAGCATTGGGGGCCTTATGGGCCAAGGGAAGGGGACATCAGCCCACTAAGGGGCTGTGCGCCCCTCCCACCCCATTTCACGTAACCTGGAGAGGTGGGGGCGCCTCCCCTAGGGCAGCCACCCCTCCCGGCTTGGGGGGCAAGTTTCCTAGGGGTGGGGGCGCCCAAACCCATCTAGGGTTTCCCCTGTGGCCGCCGCCCCTCCCCTAGGGAAACCCTAGGGTGCCTCCTCCTCCCCCTTCCCCCTATATATAGTGAGGGGGAGAGAGGGCAGCCGCACCCCTTCCCCTAGGCAACCCCTCCCTCCTCCTACACCTCCTCCTCCTCCGTAGCACTTGGCGAAGCCCTGCAGGAGAACCACAAGCTCCACCACCACCCCGTCGTGCTGCCGGAGCTCTCCCTCAACTTCTCCTCTCCCCTTGCTGGATAAAGAAGGAGGAGACGTCCCCGGGCTGTACATGTGTTAAACGCAGAGGCACCGTCCGTTCGGCGATAGATCGGATCTTCCGGGATTTGAATCGCCGCGAGTACGACTCCATCAACCGCGTTCTTGTAACGCTTCCGCTTAGCGATCTTCAAGGGTATGAAGATGCACTCCCTCTCTCTCGTTGCTAGCATCTCCTAGATTGATGTTGGTGACACATAGGAAAATTTTGAATTATTACTACGTTCCCCAACAGTGGTATTAGAGCTAGATCTATGCGTAGATTCTATGCACTAGTAGAACACAAAGTAGTTGTGGGCGATGATTTGATCAATTTGCTTGCCGTTACTAGTCTTATCTTGATTCGGCGGCATTGTGGGATGAAGCGGCCCGGACCAACCTTACACGTACGCTTACGTGAGACTGGTTCCACCGACTGACATGCACTTGATGCATAAGGTGGCTAGCGGGTGTCTGTCTCTCCCACTTTAGTCGGATCGGATTTGATGAAGAGGGTCCTTATGAAGGGTAAATGGCAATTGTCATATCACTGTTGTGGTTTTGCGTAGGTAAGAAACGTTCTTGCTAGAAACCCATAGCAGCCACGTAAAACATGCAACAACAATTAGAGGACGTCTAACTTGCATTTGCAGGGTATGCTATGTGATGTGATATGGCCAAAAGGATGTGATGAATGATATATGTGATGTATGAGTTTGATCATGTTCTTGTAATAGGAATCACGACTTGCATGTCGATGAGTATGACAACCGGCAGGAGCCATAGGAGTTGTCTTAATTTATTGTATGACCTGCGAGTCAATGAAAACGCCATGTAATTACTTTACTTCATTGCTAACCGTTAGCCATAGTAGTAGAAGTAATAGTTGGCGAGACAACTTCATGAAGACACGATGATGGAGATCATGGTGTCATGCCGGTGATGAAGGTGATCATGTCGCGCCTCGAAGATGGAGATCAAAGGCGCAAGATGATATTGGCCATATCATGTCACTTTATGATTTGCATGTGATGTTTATCATGTTTACATCTTATTTGCTTAGAACGACGGTAGCATAAATAAGATGGTCCCTCACTAAAATTTCAAGAAAAGTGTTCCCCCTAATTGTGCACCGTTGCGAAGGTTCGTTGTTTCGAAGCACCACATGATGATCGGGTGTGATAGATTCTAACGTTCGCATACAACGGGTGTAAGCCAGATTTACACATGCAAAACACTTAGGTTGACTTGACGAGCCTAGCATGTACAGACATGGCCTCGGAACACGAGAGACCGGAAGGTCGAACATGAGTCGTATAGCAGATACGATCAACATGGAGATGTTCACCGTTGATGACTAGTCCGTCTCACGTGATGATCGGACATGGCTAGTCGATTCGGATCATGTATCACTTAGATGACTAGAGGGATGTCTATCTGAGTGGGAATTCATTAAATAATTTGATTAGATGAACTTAATTATCATGAACTTAGTCTAAATTGTCTTTGCAAATTATGTTGTAGATCAATAGCTCGCGCTTTAGCTCCCTATTTTAATACATTCCTAGAGAAAGACTAAGTTGAAAGATACTGTGAGCAATTGTGCGGACGAGGGCCGTAGTCTGAGGATTGTCCTCACTGATACATAGAAGGCTTCTGTCCTTGATGCACCGCTCGGTGTGCCAAACCCCTCTAACGTCGTCTGTGGATGTTGTGAACATCTGGCAGACACGTTCTGATGAGTACTTGATAGATTAGTGCTCCATGATTTACGGCTTAGAATCGGGGCTCCAAAGGAGTTTTGAACGCCATGGAACATATGAGATGTTCGAAGAGCTGAAATGGGAATTTCAGGCTCATGCCCGTGTTGAGAGGTTTGAGACCTCTGACAAGATCTTTGCCTACAAGATCGAGGAGAATAGCTCAGCAAGTGAGCATGTGCTCAGAATGTATGGGTACTTCACTCGATTGAATCAAGTGGAAGTTAATCTTCCAGATAAGAGAGTGATTGACAAAGTTCTCCAGTCACTATCACCAAGCTACTAGAGTTTCTTGATGAACTATAACATGCAAGGGAAGTTGATCCTGGAGCTATTCGCCGTGCTTAAGGCCGTGAAGGTAGAAATCAAGAAGGAGCATCAAGTGTTGATGGTTAACAAGACCACTGGTTTCAAGAAGGGCAAGGGCAAGAACGAAAACTTCCTGAATGGCAAGCCAGTTGCCGCTCCAGTGAAGAAACCCATGAACCCAAACCCGAGACGAAATGCTTCTATTAGGGGAACGGTCACTGGTAGCGGAACTGCCTCAAATACTTGGTAGATAAGAAGGCTGGCAACTTCAACAAAAGTATATTTGATATATGTGTTATTGATGTGTACCTTGCTAGTACTCCTAGTAGCACATGGGTATTAGATACCGGTTCAGTTGCTAAGATTGGTAACTCAACATAAAAGCTACAAAATAATTGGAGACTAGCTAAGGGCAAGGTGACGATATGTGTTGGAAGTGTTTCCAAGGATGATATGATCACCATCGCACGCTCCCTCTACTTTCGGGATTAGTGTTGAACCTAGATTTGCATTGGTGTCTGCGTTGAGCATGAACATGATTAGATCATGTTTATTGCAATACGGTTATTCATTTAAGTCAGAGAATAATGGTTCTATTTACATGAATAATACCTTCTATGGTCATGCACC
This sequence comes from Aegilops tauschii subsp. strangulata, assembly GCF_002575655.3. Taxonomy (NCBI): domain Eukaryota; kingdom Viridiplantae; phylum Streptophyta; class Magnoliopsida; order Poales; family Poaceae; genus Aegilops; species Aegilops tauschii. The sequence goes on along the minus strand of NC_053040.3, from coordinate 408,786,533 downwards.
CAATGTGAATGGCTTATTGAATCTCGGTCGTAGTGATACACATGTTCATAACATTGATGCCAAAAGATGTAGAGTTGATAATGATAGTACCACTTTCTTGTGGCACTTCCGCTTAGGTCATCTTGGTGTAAAGCGCATGAAGAACCTCCATGCTAATGGACTTTTGGAGTCACTTGATTTGTAATCACTTGACACATGTGAACCATGCCTCATTGGCAAGATGACTGAAAACCCGTTTTCTGGAACAATGGAACGGGCAAGTGACTTGTTGGAAATCACACATGCTGATGTGTGCAGTCCGATGAGTGTTGACGCACGCAGCGGATATCGTTATTTTCTCACCTTCACCGATGAATTGAGTAGATATGGGTATATTTACCTAATGAAGCATAAGTCTGGAACGTTGAAAAGTTCAAACAATTTCAGAGTGAAGTTGAGAATCATCATAACAAGAAGATCAAGTTCCTACGATATGATCAAGGGGAGAGTATCTGAGTTATGAGTTTGGCAATCACTTAAGACAAGGTGGAATAGTTTCACAGTTGACGCCACCTGGAACACCATAGTGTAATGGTGTGTCTGAACGTCATAATCGAACCTTATTGGATATGGTGCATTCTATGAGGGCTCTTGCCGATCTACCACTATCGTTTGGGGTTATGCATTAGAGACAACTACATTCACTTTAAATAGGGAACCATCTAAGTCTGTGGAAACGACACCGTATGAACTGTGGTTTGGCAAGAAACCTAAGTTGTCGTTTCTAAAGGTTTGGGGCTGCGATGCTTATGTCGAAAGGCTTCAGCCAGAAAAGCTTGAACCCAAAGCGGACAATTGTGTCTTCATAGAATACCCAAGGAAGACGATTGGGTATACCTTCTATCTCAGATCTAAGGGCAAAGTGTTTTTCACTATGAACAAGTCCTTTCTCGAGAAAGAGTTTCTTTCGAAAGAATTGAGTGGGAGGAAGATAGAACTTGATGAGGTTGTTGAACCTTTACTTCAACCAGATAGTAGCGTGGCACAAAAAGATGTTTGTGTGGCACCTACGTCAGTTGAAGAGAAAGCTAATGATGATGATCATGAAGCTTCAGATCAAGTTAGTATCGAATATCGTAGGTCGACAAGGATGAGTACAACTTCTGAGTAGTAACCCCGTCTTAAAGATCATGTTGTTGGACAACAGTGAACCTACGAGCTATGGAGAAGCAATGGTGGGCCCGGATTCAAACAAATGGCTAGGAGCCATGAAATCCGAGATATATAGGATCCATGTATGAGAACAAAGTATGGACTTTGGTGGACTTGCCGATGATTGGCAAGCCATTGAGAATAAATGGATCTTTAAGAAGAAGACGGACGCATGATGGTAATGTCACCATTTATGAAGCTCGACTTGTCTCAAAGAAGTTTCCGACAAGTTCAAGGAGTTAACTGTGATGAGACTTTCTCAATCATAGCGATGCTAAAGTCTGTTAGAATTATGTTAGGAGTTGCTGCATTTTCATTTACGAAAGATGGATGTCAAAACAAAGTTTCCTTGACGGTTTCCATGAGGAAAGGTTGTATGTGATACAACCAGAAGATTTTGTCAATCCTAAGGATGCTAAAAGGTATGCAAACTCCAGCGGTCCTTCTATGGACTGGAGCAAGCATCTCGGAGTTGGAACATACGCTTTGATGAGGTGATCAAAGTTTTTCGGTTTATATAAAGTTTGCAAGAAAGTGAGTGGGAGCACTATGACATTTCTTATAAGTATATGTGGATGATATATTGTTGACCGGAAATGATGTAGAATTTCTGGAAAGCATAAAGGGTTGTTTGAATGGATTTTTCAAAGGAAGACCTGGGTAAAACTGCTTACATATTGGGTATCAAGATCTATAGAGATAGATCAAGATGCCTGATAAGACTTTCACAGAGCACATACCTTGACATGAATTTGAAGGAGTTCAAAATGGATCAGTCAAAGGAGTTCTTGCCTGAGTTGTAAGGTGTGAAGTTAAGACTTAAAGCTCGACCACGGCAGAAGAAAGAGAAAGGACGAAGGTCATCCCCTATGCTATCGGCGTTCTGGGAACGGGGGTCCCCAGACTTGCCTGCCTGTGGCCCACGGCGTGGCTGTGCTAGCAGGCATGTACGGCCTGTCTTCATCAACTAGGCATTCAAGACCCTCACGAGGGGCCAAGCCTCGCGAGGCGGACGACGCAAGACCTCCTCAGGAGCGGCCTCACCAGGCTGCCTTGCGAGGAGCGGAGAAATAAAGGCAAGGCAAACCTCGCGAGGCTCTCGTGACGTGAGCCATGACGATCAAGATCAGATGGGCGCCAGGCGGGCGCCATCGCGCGTAGCGTCCTTGTTTCCTCTTTGGTGTTAAGGAGGCAAGTGCAGGCACGGAGTACCGAGGCATCAAGCAAAGGTTTCCATATCAGTGCAACGAGACCAAGACCAGCAGGACGGCAGGACGGAGGTCACCATGGAGCCCAAGACGGCGTCACCACCAGAGCCTTTCGCAGGCGAAGACCGCTTTTGTCAGGATAAGTTGTACTAGCTGTCCCCTTTCAAATTGGCCGTTGTTGGCTCCCTTCCCGCTCAATATTTGGGGAGAGGACCAGGGCCTATATAAGTAGAACTAGCCACCATAGTAGGGGGATCGGTTCGACCTCCCATCCTCACATCCACAAGCTCGCAGAGCACAAGAACATCTCAACCACAGGAGGCTGTTCTTCCCCTTGTACTGTTCATCATCAGCCCAAGAGGCAATCCACCACCACCACACTGGAGTAGGGTATTACACCACAACGGTGGCCCGAACCAGTATAAATCTTGTGTCTTTGTGTTGTGAGTTCGTCGAGTTTGTCCGCGAGATCTTAGCGAGCTAGGGCGTAGATCGGTAGGGAGGAAATCTCCGCGCGCACCCCAGTGTTCGAACCTTGAGGGTTTTGCCGAAACCCGTGATCCGACATTTGGCACGCCAGGTAGGGGTGCGCCAGAGCTTCCTTTCCGTCGTCTCACGCCCAGTTGCTCCGTCATCTCCATGGCGGACGCTCGCCGGGGCTCGTGCTGAGCGTCGGGCTGCCCTAGCCACCCGCGTAACTCAGACGGCTCCCGTCGGTGGGCCACCTTGTCGTTCCCCATCTCCTGCCGCCAATGCCGCCACCGGCCCAGCGGGGAACAAGTAGTAAGCGTCCTCGCTACACCCCTCGGTGCGGGGGGGCGCACTACAAAAGAAATACACTTCCGTGATGATACGTGTTTGTCACAGTAGGTCGCATTTTCTATCATGCATGTACATCCATGACGATTTTATGACAGAATCAAGATAGTCATACCTGTGCTGTTCCATGACATTACCAAAATTATCATCACGGAAGTGTCCACTTCCATGATGATAAATCCCGCGTCACAGAAGTGCTTTCGTCAAGGGTGACCGACACGTGGCATCCACCGTAACGGAACGCTGTTAAGCTATCGGGTCGGGTTTTGGATCCGATAACCCATTAACAGCCCCGACCAATGGGGATTTTCCACGTGTAAAATCATCATTGGCTGGAGGAAACACGTGTTGGCTCATCGTTGGGACAGATGTCATCCACTCATTGGACAGCAGGCGCCTATGATACATCGACACGTGGCACGGCCCAACAGAGGCCCATTCCTGTGAAAAGGCCGGCCCGTTTGACTTGGTCAAAAGGTGGCGGGCCGGCCCATGTAAAGCCTGTTAACGGCCTGTTCGCATATAGCCCATTTAGAGCCCGCTAACCCAAGGCCCATTACGCCCTATCTGAATTAGGCCCAGTAGCGTCATCTGGGCCACCCAATATGATTCCAGCCCGTTTTCACTTCTGGCCCATGTATGGCCCATGACGTCTTTCGGCCCATATGAGGCCCTATGTAACTCTTGGCCTATTAACGGCCCATGGTGAAACTGGCCCGTAATGAACAGTGTATCACTTTACACCCATTAACGGCCCGTGGTGAAACTGGCCCGTAATGAACAGTGTATCACTTTATACCCATTAACGGCCCGTTATTCCGTTGGGCCGTTTCTAGCCCATGTTATCTTTCGGCCTTCTCAGAGCCCATTTATTCTTGGGCTCATTTCCAGCATTACTTACGGCCCGTTACTGTCATTTTCTACTTGTGGGCCAAATTCAGCTCGTGGTTACAGTCGGCCCGTTTGTGGTCCGTTAATACGTTGGGCTGTTTTAGCGTCATCAAATACAGCCTATTAATGATGGCCCGTTATGGTCGGCCCATGAACGTACGATTCCAACTCTAGCCCGTTTATGGCCATAATGCGACATGTTATTGGCCCATGTTTGGCCAATCGATCATACTGCCCGTATAAGGCCCATTGATGATACGGCCCGTAGAAGGCCCATTGTTTCTACGGCCCGTAGAAGGCCCACTATTTCTATGGCCCGTAGAAGGCCCACTGTTTCTACGGCCCGTAGGAGGAGGCCCAGTGTCACTACAGTAAATATTAGCCCATGGTTATTGAGGCCTAGTTTTAAAAAATAGGTTATTGCAGCCACTAGCAAACCGCGGAAAAAGAACTGCAATGACTACAAGCAAACAAATAAACAAGACAACAAGGAAATAAATAAGCAAGCAACTTACGCTAGGCTATCACGGCTATCACACATATTACATCCACTAGGCATCAAAGTTCGCCACCTGTGCAAATAAACGCGCCGACAAAAGAATATACAAAACTGAGAGCACTTCAGAAGGCACTAGGCCTGGCCACATCAGGCCCCCCAAACAGCTGAAGAAGCTGAGTAGACCTCAGTTGTGTCAACGATAGATGCATCAACACTAGATTTAAGGCATGATGGTGCGCACGGCAGTCCTCTGACATCTTCATTGCATCTTTGACTTCAAGTCGGAGCTGAGCTGAAGCAAGCCTTTCCGCTTTAAGTTGAGACTGAAGAAGTCGAACTGATTGAGGCAGCGACTGCACAGAGGCTGTCTCACACCTGCTGGTGAGTAGCTTCAACTCACTGTCTTCATCAAGACAGGACCTTGGGGTCATCTCGCTGTCCTCAAGATGGTTTGGCTCACTATCTTCCCTAAAGTTCTGCCTGGCGTAAGAGATACGAGTCTGAAAGAGAAACAAGGAGACACGTAACAGGTTTCACAATTATATAAGCAAATAAATGGATCTATTCTGCATAAGGAACATGTTTTTACAACTACAATTTGAAACTGGTAGTTGTTGCAAACATCCAATCAGATGTAAACAGCAAAGCAAACAACAGTGGAGGAAATGATGCCTATCCAAATCTATACTAGAACAAAGTTTGAAGGCTTGAGAAGGATGAACTTACATTACATGTTAACACGGGCTGGACAAAGCCCTTCTCCATGTTGATGGAAGGATAATTCAATAAATTCCCCAAAGAAAATTCTTTATAAGAGTTGCCATTATTCTACATTTTGCAAAGAGTAAATATAGATCAAATAATATTGGAAGAAACAGAGGATAATGAAGCTCAGGTGCAGACTGATGATACATAATCAAATAGCAATTAATTAAATACAGCGTTACAAGGCAAAAGGGAGAGAGGTACTGACACGAGCAATGCAGAGCCCATTATTGTTTTGAGATCGTATGATCCTTTGAGCAAGGAGATTCATCTGAAATTAGTTTTCATACAAGAGAGAAGGTAAGGCACAAGCAGAAATTTAGGAGTTCAAATTTTGAATTGATATCATAGACAGTACCTGACGCTGGGCTCCCAGCAGTTCTAATAGGGGTTTGGCCACTGGAGTAGGGGTAAAGTGTGGTATAGTTGGGCCTGTGTTTTCTGTGGCTGCTGATCTATCTAATTTAACAGGTATCACTAACTTTTCCAAATACCTAGTTTGTACTCCTTGAGGATGTGCACTCACCCTCTTCCTTTTGGACATCTATTACAAAAGAACAACATTTGACTGGAAAAACATAGTGTGACGACACATGGAATAGCTACAGAAAATTGATAGGTATGGCATATACTCATATATGATGCTTAAACTAAGCAGATGGTGTAACAAAGTAGAAGTAATGCAAGAGGTCAGATGCAAAATATCTGCGACCAATACAACTTTGCAAAGTTAGAGCAAGCACCTTGATGGGTGAATAAGATAGGCCATCCTCCACCATGTCAAGTTTGTTAGCCAGTGGATCGTTCCGCAATATTCCTCTCGTGCGCCCATTCTCATATTCATTTTGATTATGTTCAATATCTGACATGCATGAAAACATAAAAACAAGTGAGATTTCTTTGTAATGCAGAAGTGATTCTAATCCAATACTGCCTCCCTGTAAACCCCTTTGTGCTATCTCTGCAATTCTTTTAAAAGATGCCATGCATGCTGTAATTTTTTGTGTGCATTAATATAATGTGGCCTACTACTCAAAATATGAGAGCTCCAGAAGTGATGACACTTCGCAGATGATAGATTCAACATATAGTAAAGAAGAACAAGTCGACCTGAGCTAACAGATTCAAAATATACTAAGGGAGAACAACTCGACCTGACCAGTCGACCGCAAGAGAAGAGTATCATCTTAAAGAAGAGCAGAAGAGCAAGCAGATTGAAGATATTACAAGTCTTTCAATACAATGTCGGTTGGCCACCCATGATGAACCAGAGCTCACAGAGAAATACTATTCTTTCCAGTCTCTCCATATGTGGCTCACATGCATTTCGAAACTAAAGTAGGAACATTTAGCTAACCAATTAAACATCTCTCAGTGTTACTAATATCAGCAATAATATCATATATGAATTTGTACAACTAAGCTTGTTTAGCTCGATGGGTGGAGCAGTGCTATTACGACACGAACCATGTAGGCTGATTGTGGTCATCATAAAATGGGGAAAACATAAGCATGATGAGTACAGTGTTGACCGTGGCAGTGGGACGGCAGATCTGAAGCTGCAATCCGCGCAAAGGGTAGTTAGCAACCGATGTTTGCTTTGAAATAACAACTAAGATTTGGTATGGACAAGAATGTACGGTCAACAAGTGACAAAGAAATGCAATTATGTTGTCTCTCTATATGTCGCGACATGCATTTGGAAACTCAAGTGGGACCTTTAGCTAACCAATTAAATGTGTCGGTTAACTAATATTAGTATCATATCACAATCATATTTGAACAACTAAGCTTTCAAATTCTGAGTGTTGTGTTGTTTAGCTTGAAGGGTGGAATAATGCTAGTACGACAGAAAGCACCTACGCAGATCATAGTAGAGTAGATAAAAGGGGAAAACCCTAAGCATCAAAAGAAAAATCAGGAAAGTGGAACTAGCTGGACCAGTGGGTGGCGCACATGCTTTTCGAAATGAATATAGGAACATTAGGTGACCAATTAAACGTTCTCTGTTTTAGTGATAGAGCATCATATCAGATTCATATTTCAACACGTAAGCTTTGGGTTGAGGTCTTGAGGAGCAGTGCTAGCACGACACGAAGCACCTACTGTGATGGTAGTGAATATAAAGGGGGGAAACCATAAGCTTTACGAGTATAGTGCCCGTGGCATGGCAGATCTGAAGGTGCAAACCGAACAAAGCTACTTCGCAACCAATGTACGGACAAGAAAAGTACAGTAAACAAACTACGATCTATTTTCCGGGTGAGATCAATAACTTAAGCACATATGGAAGAGTACCACCTCTGTTGCGACGCCGTGTAGGCCTATGCTGATCGTTGAGGGTGGTACGGGTGCGATGGCTGTCAGCGGCGGGGAAGAAGACTTTAGACGGCAGACGGCAGGGTCGGGGGATATATCTTGTTGCCGTGGACGAGGCGGTCGTAGGAGCGGCAACGGCAAGGTGGACGACGGCGCCAATGAAGCGAGAGGAGGCGATGAAAGGATCCTGGTCCAGCGCCATGGATGAGAGACGTCCATCTCTTGAAGTGGACGACGGGGTAGGGGTAGCAGCTCCGGCAAGGTGGAGGATGGGGTGGCGGACGGAGGAGGCTGGCCGCAGTGCGGAGGTTGTCGTGCTGCCGACGGTGTATGAATGGGGAAATGGAGGGGAGGGGGATCTCAAACTTTGGGACGCGCTTCTCTGAAATGGGGGAAAGTTACGAACTTATCCCTCGTTTAAAATTTCGGACATCGCGTCGGTTGGGGATAGGACGGTAATCTCGCATATCCCAAATATTTGCCGGTAACTATTTCGGGCGAGGAGAGGGTGTTTTGCCGCCCACGGTTGGTGCCCACGGTGTATGAACGGGCCTGACAGGTAGGGCGGTTGTGTCACGTCTGATGGAAGTTACACATCTGCCCATATTTAAAATATTAGCCTACATCGATTTCAGACGAGGAGAGTTTGTTTTGCCGCCCATCGTGTATGAATGGGGAAATGGAGGAAGAGACACATGTCTTTCGGACGAGCTTGAATCAAATGTGTTTTGCCGCCCACGTTTGGCGCCCACCGTGTCTGAATGGGCTCAGAGGCCGTCGTGTCACGTCTGATTGAAGTTACTAGTCTACCCCTATCGACAGTAGTGTAAATCCGGTCGATAAGGATGTCAAGTGTCAGGGGTAGACAGTAATTTCCATCTCTCAAACACTTGCTTCGGGCAGCCCACAAATTATAGTGGGTGTTTAGCCGCTTCGTTCAAAACTTGGGAGAATTAGCATTCACGTTTGCCCTGGGACCTGGCAAACTAAATTCAAATCCAATTTGTATTCGATTACGAATATCCACAGATAATTATACGTTTTGTTATTTATTTCTTACAAAACCACTACAAAGATTTATTCCACCTTTATATATGATTATGATTTAGAAATGCCGTGATCTTCGAATTCAGTAGGTTGGATACACTCTGAGTCAAATAGTTATTTCATCCAATACAATATGCTCACACGAAAAACAGTTCACCTTATGTCAATCATACAAGTACTGAGGATTACCTCGCCTAAAAAATTCGGACCATTACAACACATGGACAACATAGGGGGTCTTGCAACATAATCCATTCAGAGACATGACACAACATGCAAGAACAATAATCTAATGACAATTTCAACTGGTATCTAAAGAAGAACCGGGATTACCTTGGGCTTCAGATAGCAGAACCAGCAGGACCTCCTCCGTCTTCAAATGCAACATTCTTACTTCCTCCAATGCTTGGGTTGCTTGCATAATGCGTGCCGCTAATTCCGTAATTTCCAGCCTCAAGATAAAGATTACCTCATTCATGGCAGCCACACCATCTCTTTCTGCCTCTAGTAGAGCCTCAAGCACTATAATATCTGTGCTCAGACTGCTCTCCGGTGGAGTTGCCTCTGAACTGCCACCATCTGGTAACATGGATGGCGCACTGCTTCCACAAATAGATTCAAGGGTTGTACATTGTGTCCTAGTGTGAACGGCATCCTGAAAGGTTTCTGCTGGACATCAGTAAGAGATAGTTATCGTATGATCCAGGCAGTAAGCTTACATGGTAAACGACGGACGAATTATTGCCGAGCATGGCAAACTATATTTAAATGGTTCGAAGCAGCATCAGCCGAAAAGAAATTAAAATGGTAAGATGAAACTAGGGATGTAAGTGGCAAATAAACGACATCCGCCAGTCCCATCTAGTTAGTTTTTGCTACCTCCCTAGTTCATTTTCCTCAAAAAACAAAAACTCTTTTGAACTATCATACCACTAGTGGACTTTAATCAGGATTAAACGGGACCCAGTTGACATCCCTAGTTGAAAGGGAGTGTACAACCGCTATATTTAAGTTGCCAAGGCATCTAAGCAGTTGAAATAATCTGAGAAAGCACTTAACAATGTGGCCTCATATAAACTACGAAGACAGTCTTGTGATGAAGTTGAGAGGAAAAGTTAAGGACTCAAATGAAATAGGTATGCATTTCTTTACGATAGTACAGCAGGCACTGCTGACATATTGGCCAACTCAGGTATAGCGTAACAACAAATAAGCATTCGAATCAAGCAATACAGCAAAGCAGACAACTGAACTATTTGTAATTCGGTAGGATTACACGTTGAGGGCACAAGCCAAGAAAGCAGCCCACTCGCATTACATTTCACATGTACTAAAACACACTGGCTTACCATATGCTGCTGTGAAGCCTAGCTGCTGTTGCAATGTTCTTTGAAGATATTGTTAGCATCCCGTGGTTGCAAATCTAGTTGTTGTAGTTTATTCTGCACCATCTATTTAGGTAAAATTAATTTTAATCGCATGCACTGGTCCGAATTGATCATCAATGGTTCATCTAAACTAATGAAAGAAGGGTGTGTGCATACACGACAATATATCTGCTTGCCTCTATTTTTATGCTTGTTCGAGGTGTCTGCCCCAAAAGAACAAATATTTTGCTTAATGGGGTTGGCAGCTCCATAATTAATAGAAGCATCAAATTAGTCATGCAACTTGGGAAGATCAAGAACACACAAACAAGTAATGAACAGAGGCTCGGAGCAGTGATGTAATAGCTAGCTCAGAAAATGTAGGGTAAAACAAACAAAAAGCGGCGGAACCACATGCTAGTTTGCTGATGTGTAATTAAGCATAGAGAACATTAAGCAGTCTGATGGAACCAACAGGTGGCATCAGAACAAAACTAAAGCATATTAACTATATTTGCACTGGTATGTAATTTAGCACATGTAACATGTTCACTGCCAGAAGTATGGCCCTACAGGTGCAAGCAAAATAACGCGTCTCATGAAAAACTGAATGATGCCCTGAAGAAATTCAAAGGTGCGGTGCTTATGCTAGGAAAGTGAACATAGGCGCCGGCCGTTGGATAATAGTACCTGATTCTCGGCGGCGTATGGGTATCGTTGTCATACTTGATAGCTAAGGATCGTCGATGGTGCTCATGTTGCGGTTGAGTTTGGGCCGGCTGTTGCCGTCGCTGAAGCGGCTCCGGTGCTACGGTTGCGGCGCCTGTCGACATACAAGAAAGCTCATCTGTGGTAAGTGAACAGTTGCACGATAAAGAGAAAAACCAAAGGAGTACAAATTGAAATAACCTGATGAGGCTGCGGCGTCGGTAAAGCAGGGCCGGTGGAGTTGAATATGGCGTCCGTGGAGCGGGTCCGGTGCAGTGGACGAAGGATTCGGCGGGCGCGTTGTACAATGCTTTCGGTGAGGCGGATCTGTTGCAGCGGACGAGGGCTTGTATGAAGGGCCAGCGAAGGGGCGGACGAGGGAGTCAGTGAAGGGCCTACGCTGTGGTGGATGAGGGCGTCGGTTAAGCAGATCCGGTGTGGTGGACCATGATGGCGGTCAAGCAGATCTGGAGCGGTGGACAAGCCAGTCGCTGAAGCGGCTCCGGTGAAGTGGTGAGTTAGCAGTTGGGGGTTCCAAGGTGCGGAAGGTAGATCCGGCGGGGTGTGAGGTCCACCGCTGCGGCAGAGGACTAGATTCGGCGGCTTGCCGTGGTTGGGGGGTCGGGGAGGGGAAGGGGAGGAGCTCTAGGGAAGAATGTTGGGGGCAAAGAGGGGAAAACAATGGAGTTACCAAAGCAGCCCTTTTCCATTCATGTGGCAGGGGTAAAACAGGAATATCGCAGGGCTAAACTTTCGGGCGCGTGATATTTCGATGTGAGCGGGAAGTTTGAAAGCTTTTGGCGCCTAAAATTATAAGTATTCTGCTCTCGTACGACCGACTATGATATCATGGCCGACAATTTGTTTGTTTTGCACGCAAAAAAAATGTGCAAGTTTTGAAAATCAATGTCTCCAACTCGAAACTTAGATTGTCCATTCAATTCAAATATGGATCATTGAGCTACTATAAGCAAATACCATCATACGGTCCAGTTCAAATGAAATTCCAAATGTGTTTATCCTAAATATGATGACAAAAGCAAAAATGTGTATGTGTATGAATAAAGTGGATGATTATAAAGTTTGAACATGCCCGTATGTGTATATCTCTAGGTTTGATATATGAATTTGAAATCACGAAATCCCGGCTTAAAAAATGTACCTCTGTTTAAATGAATTACAAAAGCTAATGATGGAGTTGAATTCCAAAATTCCAATCTTAGGTTTGTAATTCTGATACATCAAGGTATATCACGCATATTCAAAAGTATCGTTATCTCATAGTACAAACTGTGAAACAAATTGATCAACCATGAGTGCACAATATCTCAATTACGCTAAAGTCCCTCAAATATAGACACCTCACTCTTTATCTGAAGTCACCCCCCCCCCACCACCACCACCACACACACACACACATAGAGAAGTCGTTCTCTCCCCCAAACACCAACACACGAGCACATTAACACCCCTCTCTCTTGTAAAGTCCGGACCCCAACATAGGTCTCTATCACTTTGTCTCTCGGGCATGCACACATCTCTTCCCTCACTCTCTAGGTCTCCCGCTATCTCTCTTACCCAAGCACATGCACTATGTAGAGTGTATATTTCCCATACACACAAAACGTCGCCCCCAAACGTCTGTCTCCCTAGTCATGTGGTTCTCGCGCACTCACCTCACACACCACCCCCACTGCAAACAAGCACACTTTGTCTCCTTGTGCACCGCTCTCCTCTTTCTATCTCTCCCACATGCGAACCCGCCCCAGCTCCTTCCCTGTATACATATATGTCGTGACTCTTTGCATAGCTCCCTAATGTATAATCGTTCTTGATTTTGCACATTGTTCTCTACACCATCTATTCTAGATCTCTCATGAAGTCCCTATCACACACACGATGACTCGCTTCCCTTGCGTCTCCGTTCATGGGCCAATTTCGGACAACATCAACATTGTCTCCCTATCTATACGCCATTTATGGACACAAACGACCCCTCTCGCCCCCTCTCTTCCTCTCTCTCTCTCTCTCCGTCACTAGCTCTCTCTTTCTCTCGCTCTCACACCCCTCTCCCACACACACACTCGATGTCTTTTCCAAATAGTCTGCTCCCCCCACCCGCACCCGTGCTATCTCGCTACTACACATGTCACACCATTCCCCCTTCCCTTATACTAGGTTTACATCATCAGTGGTCTCTTTACTCCACATACACTCTCTCCCTCTCACACACAAACGCGTGCACAAACACACACAGACACGCACAAACACCCATTTATCTGGATCCTCATCTCTCCTCATGTCCGCATGTGTATCTCACACACTCACTCTCTAATTATGTATGTGTGTCTCCACGTTACACAACACAAAGCCCCATGTACATGTCTCTCTCTATCCTCCACACACATAGACACAAAGAATCTGTTATCATTGCCTCAGTCTCTAACATATCACACACGCACACTGTCTCTCTCTCTCTCTCTCGCAAACACGCTCAACAAGGGTTTCCCCGTGAATAACTTACCGTCTATTCATCAACAGTCGTGGCAGTACGGTGAACACGAGACGTGAAAAAGAATAAATCTACACGTGTTTAGACCACCTAGTATGACTACTAGGACTAGAGCAAGCCAAAAAGCGCGCCGCCGTCACCCTCTCCTTGTCGGCGACGGGAAAATCTTTGTTTTACACAGTCGAGAAGTCATTGTGCTAAGGCCCCACATGACGAGGCGTTGAATAGAATGTAGATGCTAGTTTACGGAAGCAAGTATCGATAATACGTTTGTATCTCCATACTTATATTTCTTCTCTTATAAAAAACCGAGTTGGTGATGATGGTACGTGTGCCATCTTGCAATATAGACCGTCCGATCTATATCTGACGGATGGAAATTAAACTAAAAGATACCCGCACCCCTCTCCACATTTGCAGACAAGGCCTTCCCTCGTTCATCCTTATCTCCAACAAACCTCATTGTTGAGCAATTAAGAAAGGAAGCCTCTGAAACAAACTGGCCTGGTGGCCGCTGCCGGCGTCGTCAATCCCCATGCCTTCGCTCAGTCCGACCACCAACCACCACCACACCCCACTCCTCTTCACCTTATCTCATATTTCTCAAGATATCATTAGTTTTTACACATGGGATTACTCCCGCAAGGGTCAATCACAACAAATGTTTTATAAAAAAATGCATCTTGATGTTCCATGCAATGCACGGATCTTGCTAGTACTCCTACGCAAGACTAAGTTGGTGATGCTGGTGTGTCTGCCATCCATCGTTTCTGACCATTAGATCTACATCTAACGATTGTGAGGTAAGTTGTTGCCTTTTCTCACCAACATCCCACTTGTCTACCAATTTGCAAAAAAAACCATAATTAGTATCTTAAAACCAACCACATCCCTCCCTGACCTCACCAAAACAGCCCAAGGAATATATTCTAATTGAAACATAATATATCTCTAGTGACATATGTATATCAAAATTAGAGTGTTTTGTACCAAGTTTGTGAATAAGTATTATTCTAATTATGATTCGTTGCAACGGACATGAACATTGCTAGTATTTCCAACCATGCATTTTTTCCTAGTATTCCATAGTTTCGAGTTTTCCATCAAGATATTAGTCACTCATGGTTGATATTTACTCTCAATCATGTACACATATGCACTATGTAACTAGCCTTGCTTATAGGCTTCCAAAGCTTAACTTTCACTCCTACTTACAATATGTAGAGTATTTAACAAAAAACTACCACTTTCAACCAGCCCTAGGAAGAATCTATTGTACAAAAAATAGAAAAAACATACCCAAAATTTCTTAATCCAGGCCAAAAACTACCTAGTACTCCTACCGATTAGGTTTGTTTAAACCCATTTATGACAGGGTTGGCCCACACGTCCGTGCTGAGAGGCAGCTTAAACCAACACATTTTGTTTGACCGTTGACACGAGGGACCCACATCTGACCTTCTATCCTGTTATTCCCCCTCAAATCATTATTTTTCCTGAACATTACTTCAAACAGTACTGATGCGTGTTCGTCGGTGGCACCAGTGATGAGCAAGTTGGCCGCCGCTCCGCCGGTCGGGCCGGACGCCACGCTGGCCTCCGCACGGGTTGGCAGGCTGGCCCGAGCGTGACTCACGAGCAAGCAAGCCGCCGCGCTGGCCTTCGCTCGAGCCAGATGGCTGGCCTTAGCGTGGCGCGCGCGAGCAAGCCGCCGCGCTGCCATGCCAATCTAGCTAGCAAACCTTGCAGACAAGCAGCTGCACGGAGCTATCTTGGCTAGCTAGCGGCCGCGAGCGCCGGACGGAGCTGGCATCCGGGCTGCCGCAACATGGGCTCCGCACCGCCGGCGGTTTTGACCTCGCCTTCTACCGGCGGCGGTAGCTGCGTCCCATGGCCGAGGATGACTAGGTGGACGGGCCGGAGGTAGGAGGTCACTCGAGGATTTTTGTTGGTAAGAGCATGTACAATGGTTGATAAGGTAGTCTTATCTTAAGTCTGCCACGTATGCAAGTGGTAGTAGTTTCCTGGCATTTTAGTGGTTTCTTGCATTATTAGAGAAAGTACAATAGAGCTGAGTCAGCGGGCTATAAGAAATAAACTAGTATATTTCTGCTTAGTTGGAGGAAAGAGAAGAGGATAAAGAAGGTAAGCGGGCTCTTCGTGAAGAGGCAGCTCTAGCACGTGCTCCTAGGCACTTTGTGAGAATGAGAAGTGGGCCACATAATAAAAAAATTGTACACTCTTTTGATCTATTATTGTACATGTTGGCTATAAGATGGGCTGTAGATGACATGGCACTGGCTTATAGCCAGCAGCTGGCTATACTATTAACCATTAGGGGTTTCTTGTAAGGAACAATGTACGTACTACTAGCGACAAAAGGCGATTCTAGGTTGCATTGTACTCCAACGAGTACTACTAGTGGTCGCGGGAGTGCATACCTCGTTTTGTGGGTTCGATCCCGGCCGAATGCACGGCGGCCTTTTAAAAAAATAGTACTACTATACTTCGCTGCGAGCCAATATTTTACACGGGTAGTTTGAGTTTTGAAGTCAAACGGACGTGCGGCCCCACAATCTGGGTGCACTGGACAGCCTAGCCACGTGAACGGGTTTTCCTTCCCAGCATCCCGTGGCTCGCGTGCTCGCCCTAGCCGCACCTCGCTTGCAGCTTCCAGCTAGTAGCATATTTAAACTAGCGCCTTCCAATTAAGCCCGAGGAGCCGGAAAAGCCTGGCGGGGCATTGGGAACTGTGCAATATGGCTCTGTACGTAAAGTGCTCTACTACTACTCTGTAGCTTGTGGCGTTGCATGCATGGACTTCACTCCATTATCGGCTCTACTATAAAAGAAATTCCTCTTGACGTGTTTTTCTGAAACGGAGGCAAAAGCTTTGCTTCATCTCATTCATAAAGAAGGAACTACTAACAAAGTTCGACGAGATCCATTACACCTCCACAAATGGAAGCGAAAAGCCTAGTCTCGCTGTATCAAATAACTCAAATGTTCTGCCCCCGCAGTAACCGTCGCTGATAAACAGGCTGCTAGTGTGTGCGTGAGAGGAGCGGCTGAGTAGGCCAGCTACGTGAGAGGAGCGGCTGAATAGAGCACCAAGAGTACCCACTAGGCCACTATGTAGGTGTACTTCCCCTGCATTGATAGTACAGCGATGGTTCTAGAGAAAAATAGTACCCTCCACTTCCAACTGTAGCTCCTTGGCCCTGAGATTCAAGAGTTCAAAACTGGTGCACTATACTAGACTAGACTAGAAGTACAGTACATCGCACTACTAGTTGAGAAAAGTAGTACTAGTACTGCTACAGTACGAGTACGTACTCCTCCGTCACATAATGTAAGACATTTTTTGACACTAGTTGGCGTGTACAAAAAATGGCAAAAACATACCCAAAATTTCTTAATCCACGCCAAGAACTACTACCTAGTGCCAAAAATTTCTTACTAGTGCTATTATTTACAGTATAATGCAATCCCATAACGTTCCATAATGCTAGTACTAGTAGTAAATAATAGCCTCACCCCTTCGCTGAGGAACGATCTACAGTTGGAAGGGACGAGGCCCTGCGGTTACTACGCTCTTATCTCGTCCTCGCCAGTTCCCCTCCCCCGAAGAGAAGGCAGTTCGTCGCTGCACCCATGGATTCGCCAGGCAGTTCTCCTCCTCGTCGGGGCTGGGAGACCTTGGACGACGATCCTCTAGGAGAAATCACACGCCGCTCCGACGTCCTCATCGCCGCAAGACTCGGTGCTTCCTGCCCCAACTTTTTCAAGACGCTGCTTAAACAGGCTTGGGAAAAGGCCATGCTTGTTGGTCTTCCATGCGTCCTCGAGGAGAAGGTTCTTCTATGGGACAAACCTTCAAACAGTCCACCGCTCCCTGGCCATGGTTGCACGTTGACTCCGCTAGAGTTGCCGACGTTGAGAGGTAGTTGGATTTTGTCCGATGAGCAGGTCAGTAATGGAGTTTGATCATGTAGTACTTAGTTATTCCATTTCCATCCCGTAATTTCTCCGCTGCCCACCGTCTTATATATAGGTCTGGGTCGGTGCCAACGAAGATTGGCTTGCATACCTCCGGCCGGATACCACCATCATTTTGCACAACATCCACAGCAGTGCGGCCATTCCGGTAGACCCTTTCTCCACCATTGGGATCGGCCTTCCGGACTGGCTGGGCTTGAATACGTATGATGATGCCTACATGAGATTGAAGAAGATAGCAATTTCGGACCCGCCGACAAAGCGACGCGGCTACGACGATTACTATCTCATCGTTGTGTTCGACATAAGGATTGCCATCAATGCAAGAGGCAGTAACGGCCGAGGCTAGCGCATGTTGGCGGCGGCAGATTTGTACCCCTACACGTTCGAAGACGCCGTGCGCCATCTAGGCCGCATCTTCGCGGTGACAAGCCAGGGGACTTGTTTCATCTGGTTGCCATCCTACGGTACGGGAGATTACAAACGGAATGCACAAACCATCATTTGCATCCCTAACAGTACTCCATTATTTTGCAGGGACCAGTCATCCCCCGATAAAAATAAGATCGCCGATCCTGGATGTGCATTTGCATCCGTGATTCGGTCTAACCTGGAACCTTGTAGCTGACTTTGGCATATTGGGATCAACTATCTTAGCAGTCGTTACCCATGGTACCACTGATGTGCAACATGGTCACACAATCTACCACGATCGGACCGTCACCATCTACCCAGGTATTCCATTTTTTAACCCTCTCGCCTTCTCTTTCATTGTTGTACTAGTAGTATACTTTGTAGTACTAGGAGTACTTTTTACCTTGGAGGACGCGTATAGCTAGCTATGCCCTTGAAGACTTGAACCCACTAGCTGCCACCATTTTTGTTTTTCCATGTCTTACTATCTCATCCATGTAGCCAAGAGTGGCTATATATAATAAGCCGGTTATTTTACTTCCTCTATACCGGACTAGTACTATTTGCTGCACAGTATTATTGACCGCCATATTTGAGCACAACATTATTATGCATGGACCTTGACTACGTACGTCACCATGTGTCCAGATCTGGGATGCCGCGTGTACCAGATGAACGGCGCCGAGTTCGACCCCCGTGATGCTACGTGGGTGCCGAGGAACACTCTTGGAGAGTACCCGCTTTTCATCGGGGACAGCTACCCCATTGTGAAGCGGATGCCACCTTCCGTGCACGACACGGAAGGCCTGCCATTCATGAAGCATGGTTGTGTCTTCAGTGCGCACCGCCGGATGAACGTCATGCTGGGACACGCTATCCCTGATTTATGCCGCTTCAGCTTGGATGAGTCTCCATCGTGTGGAACTGGACTAGAAAGCTGCGACAATGATTCCCGTTGCCCACCGCTATGGATCGTGCCATCCATTAAGAACACCTGGGACTGGAACCTGGAGGAGGACATGTAGCCCATCTATAACGTGTAAGTGGAGTACGGTAATTGTGAACGGTAGCACTGTGAATATATGTAGACTAGTCGTGCACAAATTTATCACATGAATTGGAGATGAACTTGTGTGGCATACTGGCATTTGTCCTTTTGAATTTATTACTAGTAAATGTGTTATGTGTACGTGCAACTTGTGTGGTTGTTGCACGGGCTCCAACACGCTCTTTGAGAAAAAAAGGTGGCACAACTTTGGATATACGTGACGTGGCGGCATCATACAGTAGCATCGTTCACTATAGTTGTAGTACACTCCTACTAGGACGACAACTCCTATAAAACCTTGCGCTTGGCTCTTTGCCTCTTCGGGAGGTTCAACAGTTCGTACTCGTGTGAACCTTGCACTTGACTCTTCGCCTCTTCGGAAGGTCCAACAATGATGATACTACAGTACAATATGCTTCTGGCAATCTGACACCGATTGAACTGCTGCACGTCCACCGCGAGGGCGAGGGCGAGGGAGAGGGAGAGGGAGAGGGAGAGGGCGCTGTAGTCAAAACCCTCTCCTCGTCCTGCGAACCACCGCGCGCGTGGGCGAGGTTGAGGCGTAGTAAGCAAGCTTCTCCTCGTTCGGCAAGTTAACGGGACACATCAAAGCAGTACTAGTACTAGTAGTAGTAGTCCATACTGCGTCCTTTCCGATTAATATGGCTTAATTTGAAACGAGAAAAATACACCGGCGGTCAACGTATGTAACAATACGCTCTTTACGGTCACTACATATAGTTTTGCGGCGATTATATGATCACTAGCTCATCGTAGAGCACCGTATTGCACCCTACTGACCGGCCACATAGTCGACATGGCACTTTGTTGACTGGTTAAATTGTCACCTGGTTTCTGGGTCCCACCTGTCAGTTGGCAGAGCAAAGAAATCAGTTAAACAAAACTTTACGCAGGCGCAACACGAGTCCAACCCTTGCGCGCGAACCGCCCTGGCTGTGTATGTGAGTGCATGCACGTGTCCTCCCTCGGTCTTCCAACAAAGAGTTTACATTGGCTATAAAACAAAGAGTGTAGTACATGATGTACATCTACACTTCCAATGCATTTAGCCTTTAATCTAAATCGATATTGATTGACTAATGCACCAACTTGTGCTGTAGGTATAGGCTACATGTCTATCCTTAATTACAGCATGCAACGGCCTTCATTTAATCTTCTTATCTCAATGGTCGCATGCACACATAAGTCTGCTACTTTTGGGCGTTAATTATGCCCTGGTCAATGTGTAAATCTCTAAATGTACAGTCTTTCACGGACGTAGGGAGTAGGTTGAGCACTTGAGCGTGAGCGTGTGTGTTGCGTCGTGTGCTGTGTGCCACATGGGTGCGAGAGTGTTGCGTGCGTCCATGTGTACGTGTGAGTGTTGCATGTTGCATGAATGCATGCATGCATGGGGCTTACTCCCTCCCATTGACATGTTCATATTTCAAGCTTCCTCTGTTCCCTCCATATGGTGATACTCCCTCTGTTCCCAAATAGTACGGAGTAAAAGCCTCCCTCTGTTCCCAAATACGGAGTATTTGTCTTTCTACAGATTTCAACAAGTGACTAGGTACAGAGCAAAATGAGTGAAGTGAGCGTAGAGGCATAGGGATACTGTAGAAAGGAAGTCCTCGCGATCCATTATTCCCCATCTCGGTCAGAGAGAACTATTCAACTAGTCTTCGCAGTGAAGTGACAATACACGCTGCAGCAGATGGGACACGTAATTAATAAGCTGAACCAGCATGTTGGTGTTACTAAATCAGCCTTACCCAGTACTGCCATCATGTTTGCCAGTAGAGCACGCTTCCGCAAATACGCCTACGCACCTCTGTCCTCCATTAACTGACATATGGGCCCTGTTGTGGTAGACCCACATGTCATCGGTGTAACTATTTACACTCCGAAGGATGGTATATCCTGGTAGTAGTACTAGTAGAATTGAGATTGAATGCACTTTCTTCCCCGTCTTCCACTCTTCTTCCTCCTCTCTTGTTCTTCCTCCTCTCTTCCCCATCGTCGGCCGCACACCATTTACCCCCGCTCACTGCTCGCCCGCCCGCGCCATCTTCCTTGGTAGCTCGCGTGTACCATATCCCCCCGCTCACTGCTCGGCCACACGAGGAGAAGCTTCTTCGCTCGCCCGCCCGAATACACTTCCCTGCTGGCTCGCAGGCACCGAAAACCCCAATGGCAGAACTGACTGACACGCAGAGCCGCGATTGGAATTCCCTCCCCGATGTTCTCTTGGAGCAGATCTGTAGTCGTATGGACCTACTCAGCACCGTCCGTCTAGCCGCATGCTCGGTGTCTTTGTACCGTCTACTTGTCTGCAACCGACCAGCTCTTTTCAAGACACCCTGCTTGCTGATGCCCGATCCTCGCAGGTGGCCCAGACACCGACTTGACAATCCTACGGAGGTTGCCGTGGTTCCCCTCGACATGCTACCACTACCCGTCCACCTGTCCTTCATGTGTGGCCACTACTGGGCGGGCATGAAGGCCAACTGGATCGTCCTCATCCACCGCACCGGTAGTCCGTGAATATCTACACCCAACGAGAGATCACCCTTCCATCGTTGCATACCGCTGCCATCGAGCCTCGCGGCCCGCCAGACACTCCTGCCTACTACGCACGAGACGCGTCAAGCTTTTGGCTCAACCTCTGTTTGCAGAAAGTTGTAATCTGCGAAGTGCCCACACCATCAGAAGACTACATGGATTAGAAGCTCATTGCCTTGTTCAACATGGGATTAGTCTATCTGGAATCCGGTCGCCATACATGGTTATGGCTCATCATCAATCCTATTGAGGAAACATTTCTGTCTGATGCTATAGTGCACGATGGCATCGTTTACGCGGTCGACGCACAGATTGGCTGCCTATACTGGTGGAATCTATCGTCGTGTAATTGTTCTATCTCATCTCATCTTTACCTTATGAATACGACTGCCTGTTCATTTGTTACAAATTTAGAATGCATAGCTTGTCTATAACCACATCATTGCTATATGTTCCTCTCATTTCCTAGATTTTTATGACCACACATGTTATTGTTAGAGTTGATATGAGAACAATTGGCATCTAATGATTGTTAGAATACATATTATGAGCATAACATCATGATTGCTATATGTTACTCTCGTTTACAAGATTTTTATAACAACGCATGTTATTGCTTAGAGTTGATATGAGAACAGTAGTAGTAAGTGCTATGGTAGAATATGAGTAGGCGTTGTCATAGTTGTTTTCCTCTCATTGTTACATGATGTTTGAACCATGACATATTGCTAGAATATGAAATCCATTGGCTTAATTTTTTTAACATGGGGTATGATTATGACCACGGCATTGCAATTCTCTGTCTATGATATGTGTCACTGTTATAATAATCTTAATTCCACACATACTCTGAACATGATTGTTTATTTTTATCCTTTTGGTCTCCAATTTGAATTGTTGCAGCAGACGCAAATGCACTGGCCTTCATGATTCCAGGACCTGGAATGATACCAGCCGATGGGTGGTGGTTGATCGCTCGTTCAGCTGACGGCGGTCATTTGATGCTCATTCGCACGTACCAAATTGACCAAACCATTACATCAAACCACATGCAGTACAATGTGTGGGGCGTTCGTGACATTGATGGCTATGGCTGCTTCGTGTTCGAGAAAGATCCCAGCTCCGTTGGGCCAGGCGTATTCAACTGGAGGCGGGTTTACAGCCTCGGCAACCACTCCTTGTTCCTCGGGCTCAATTATCCGATCATCCAACCAATCATCGATCATATCACCGGTGATGATTACTATGCTATGCAACTTCCATTCGCGAGGGGTGGCTATGTTTACACATCATACCATGGGTTTCATGAATCACCATATCCAGAGATTCGTCGACACAGCTTGTTGCCAGATAATCTTCAGTGTGTGAAAGGCATCAAGCTTCCATGCGATGGATGGCTTTTGCAAACCCGACATGCGGCGATGTGGTTCATGCCAACAGCAAATATGCACAACTTGATTCGTGCTGATATCTAGACTGAGCCATGTATTATGCTGCTGTAGCACGACCCTCTTTTGTTGGATATTATGTACTGTTGTTAGTTTGAAGCACTCCTCTGGTTTGAAGGATAGATACCTTCCTGGGATTAAGTGCATCCTAACTCACCTGCGTAGGATGTACTGATAATGATGATGGAGAAGCTATGCAGAAGCCATATATATATCAGTTAGGCTTCAAGTGCGTACTTGTTAGTTAAACCTATGTATAAATTGTGACACTAAATACGACTAGTAAGTAGTACAGTAGCAGTACTAGTATACGTCGGTCAAATTATTCATCATGTCCCCACATTGAATTGACGTGACAACACGCTGCGCGTGAGGTGACACAAGAATCCCAGCGGCGTGTTCGGGTATTCTGGACTTCTGATTTGGAGTACCACTTATCTGTCGAAATCTTTCATCATTCACTTAAAACAGTCGATTGATCATTCATTGAGTACCATATAACTGGAATTACCGATGCAAGTCGAAGAAGGATTGGCTGGAGCTGCCGGCTCGCGTCAAGTTCGATCCCACGGATCAGGAGCTGATCGAGCACCTTGAGGCCAAAGTGAGTGCTGACAGTGCGAGATTTCAGTCTCACATCGATTTGTTCATACCAACCATCGACAGCGAGCACGGCATATGCTACACCCAACCTGAGAAACTTCCAGGTAAGACACCGATCGGCCGTCTACTTGCACAAACATATTCCTTTGTTTATAGCTCTATTTTTCTTTTTAGACGCAGACCTGGTGAAGCAATTACAATTTGACAGTTAATAAAAAGCGAAACAAGTGACTGCAACATGCCACAGATGTTATGAAAATGCCAACTAGGTACACTAAAACCTGTATTCCACAATACTGCAGGTATCACACTGAGTGGCCTAAGGAAGCATTTCTTCCAGCGCAATTCCAGGGCGTTCAAAAGGGGCACGTGGACGCGTCGCAAGATACAGTCGGAGTGCGGCATGCACGCGATGTGGCACAAGACCGACAATACCTGGCCGGTGATGGTCAACGGCCGCCAAGACGGGCAGCAAAAAAGGTTCTGGTGCTGCACACCAATAAGAACTTCGACCAGCAGAGGACCAACCGGGTGATGCACCAGTACCACCTCGGGGACCTGGAGCAAGAGAAGGAGCAGGAGCTGGTCCTCTGCAAGATTTTCTACCAGACGAACACTAGGGCCAGGAGTAAAAAGATTATAAGTTAGTTTGGTATTGGTAGTTGTACTACCTTGTCGTCTGCAAGTTGGTATTGTTGTTAACGATCTTTTGGTATGAACTTGCATTTGCTTCCAAACATCATGTCGAGGGTCAACGTGGATATAAAGCTGAATCATTTGTTTTGAAACGAATTTTTAGGCACCTGATTTTTATTTGATGGGTAGCATAAGCACCCGCCGTTCGAATTCCCAGTTCTCCAATTTTTTCAAAATAAGTGCATGCACTTATTATCACGATAAAAAAACAATATCCGTGCTGCATCCCAGTTATCAGTCTGTACTTGCAGAATTCTCTCATTTACTAAGCACGTATATTGTTTTTTCAGGTCAAGCAAGTTTCAACTGGGCTGTAGACTGCCGAGGGTTGGTTTTGTTTTTAACAGGCCCAGCCCATGACGACAATGGGGCACAAAGATCCAGCAGGTATCTACTGGCCTCTAGCCCGCTAGCGTTAGTTATATTTTGTCTTACAACATCCGCAGGCAGTTTTTTTACTGAATCAAACACACAGCCCAGTTCTATTTTCCTCTTGAAACGCATGTCCTACATCCGTTTTCTAATCTCTACCTATAGTTTTACTAGTTCATATACATGTATCATTGTATTGAAAACACATAAAATTCTCTTTTCATATTTACATCCTTATTTTTGTTGTTTTTTCCCACCCAGCGCTGATTTTTTTACCACTGGTTTTCCCTTAAACCAACTCAATTGTCCCACGTCTTATTTGCTTACAAAAACAAAACGATTTTTTTGGCAAATCAATAAGTTCTTAAAAAATGTTTATCATTTTGGGATTACAACAGTTCGGACTCCACCGAAATATGCAAAATAAGGTTGAACTTTCTGATCGTGGTCCTGGGCAGAAAATGGGCTGTAATAAATTACTTAAGAATTAGCAAATGGGCTGCAAATTATAAAAAATAGCAAATGGGCTTTATGTTGTCTGCCACAGATTTGGAGGCTGACTTGTGGGCCTACTAAGTGCATGCGTACACAAGGTTTCTCAAAAAAGAAACTTAGTCAACAATCGACTCTACCAGCGTCAGACCGTTAGATGTCAATCTAACGGCAATCGTGCTTCTTCAGTCTCTGATCTTCCTGCCCCAGCCGCCCAAACCAGCGCCGTCGGAACCGCCTGCTCCCGCCTCCCGTGGCCGGCAGTGCTGCCGGGCAGGCCTCACGGCCCCATCATACTCGCATCCCTGGCCTGTCTATCCCTCTACTCACCCACACCTCCTGTTATTTTCCGGCGACGACAGCCGAACCAGTCAACCCTCGTACTCTCCATCGCGTGGGCAGCCACTGTCGTGTCTTCCCCGGCTCCGTGTCGTTCCCTTCGTAGGCCTCACCATCATCCACCGCCCTGGTGCTCTCGGCGCGGCGTGGTCAACGATGTCCATCCAACGGCCGTAGTGCTTCTTCAACCTCTGGTCTTCTTGCCCCAGCCGCCCAAAGCAGCGCCGGTCGTGCCGCATTCTCCTGCCTCCTGTGGCCGGTTGTGCTGCCGCGGAGGCCTCACCGTCCCCATACTACTCCCACCGCTGGCCACGCCATCCCTCCACTCACCCAATCCCCCTGTTATCTGCGGCGATGGCAGCCTCACACCGCAGCCGAACCAGTGAACCCTCGTACTCCTCTCCCCGTGGGCATCCACTGTCGCGTCTTCCCCGGCTCCGCGTCGTCCCCTTCCTAGGCCTCGCCGTCGTCCACCGCCGTGGTGCTCTCGGCCCGGCGTGGTCAATGTGGTCAACGACCAACTTCCATCGGAAGAGTACTGTACGTGGAGAGGCTGACAGCTGGGTCCACGGCAGCCGCAAGGAAGTGCCTCCTTATTACGCACAAAATAATTATTCCTCCACCTGACAGCAGGGACCCACCGGACGGGCCACCAGTATTTCGTGGAAAAAATGTTTCCCCCCTGACTGCGGGGACCCACCGGACGGGCCACCGTATTTCACGAAAAAAATGTTTGCCCCTGACTGCTGGGACCCACCGGACGGACCACCGTATTTCACGAAAAAAACGTTTCCCCCACTGTCAGCTCGGACCCACCGGAAGTGCCTCCTTATTACGCACAGAAAAATCAATACTACCCCTGCTAGCTGGGACCCACCATGGTGGGAGGCTGACTTGTGGGCCTACTAAGTTGACGGGGATGGAGGGCTTTGTCAACTTAGTCAATATGAACAATTCTAGCTCCAGTGACCGTACGACGTCCATCCAACGGCCGTAGTGCTTCTTCAACCTCTGGTCTTCTTGCTCCAGCCGCCCAAAGCAGCGCCGGTCGTGCCGCATGCTCCTGCCTCCCGTGGCCGGCTGTGCTGCCGCGGAGGCCTCACCGCCCCCTACTATTCCCACCGCTGGCCAGGCCCTGCGGCGACGGCAGCCTCACACCGCATCCGAACCAGTGAACCCTCGTACTCCTCTCCGCGCGGGCTTCCACTGCCGCGTCTTTCCCGGCTCCGCGTCGTCCCCTTCCTAGGCCTCGCCGCCGTCCACTGCCGTGGTGCTCTCCGCGCAGCGTGGTCAACGTGGTCAAGGAACGACTTCCATCGGAAGAGTACTGTACGTGGAGAGGCTGACAGCTGGGTCCACTGCCACATCCCAGTTTTTTGTGATTTGCCAAGTAAGTCGCTTTGTCAGGCCTCTTGGGCTGCAAATCTTTCAAGACGAGGAGAGCTTTCATTCGGCTGGCCGAGAAAATGGCCCATCAGTAATGAGAAATGGGCTGTACATTTTTAAAACACATCAAACCGGCAATTCATTTCAAATATCTTTTTTTTCATTACGAGATTTTAAATTACATTAGTTTTTATGCATGGAGAATTTGTTGGATTTTATATTGATATACATTTATTTTTAAAATTAGTTTGAATGTGAGTCGAAATTTCGGGATTAAAAACAGTTCGGACCGCACCGAAATATGCAAAATTTCATATAATTTTTTAACCGTGGCCACAATATGGGCTGTAATGCTAACAAAAAGAATATGGGCTCCAAAAGAAACCTTAATAATTAGCAAGCTGTAAATTATTAGAAATAATGGCAGATGGGCTGTATGTTGTTTTCCACAGATTTGAGGCTTTCCTAAAAAAAGGTTGACGCACAAGCAGTGACTGTTGGATGGCCATCCAACGGCCGTTGTGCTTCTTCAATCTCTGCTCTTCCTGCTCCAGCCGCTGAAACAAGCGCCGGCGGGACTGCCTGCTCCCTCCTCCCCGCGGCTAGCTCTGCTGCCGCGCAGGCCTCACCGCCCCACCGTACTCCCATCGCTGGCCTAGCCATCCCTCTACTGACCCACACCTGCTGTTATTCTCCGGCGACGGCAGACGAACCAGTAAACCCTCGTACAGTCGTACTCCCCTCCGCGTGGGAAACAACTGCCGAGTCTTCCCTGCCTGCGTGTCATTCCCTTCCTAGGCCTCGCCGTCGTCCACCGCCCTGGTGCTATCGGCGCGGCCTGGTCAACGTGGTCAACGACCGACATGCATCTGAAGTGGACTGTACGTGGAGAGGCCGACAGCTGGGTCCACGGCCGCATGCAAGGAAATGCCTCCTTATTACCGGCAAAATAGTGATTCCTCCACCTGACATCAGGGACCCACCTAAAGGGCCTCTGTATTTTGCGAAAAAACGTTACCGCCGCTGACAGCTCGGACCCACCAGCTATATCTTCACATGCAAGGAAGTGCCTCCTTATTACGCACAAAAAAATGAATACTCACCCTGTTAACTGGGACCTAGTATAGTGGCGGGCTGACTTGTGGGCCTACTAAGTTGACGGGGACGGAGGGCTTTGTCAACTTAGTCAATATGCACGATTCTAGCTCCAGTGACCGTACGATGTCCATCCAACGGCCGTAGTGCTTCTTCAACCTCTGGTCTTCTTGCTCCAGCCGCCCAAACCAGCGCCGGTCGTGCCTCGTGCTCCTTCCTCCCGTAGCCGGCTGCGATGCGGCGGAGGCCTCACCGCCCGCTACTACTCCCACCGCTGGCCAGGCCATCCCTCTACTCACCCACACCCCCTGTTATTCTGCGGCGACGGCAGCCTCACACCGCAGCGAACCAGTGAACCCTCGTACTCCTCTACGCGTGGGCATCCACTGCCGTGTCTTCCCCGGCTCCGCGTCGTCCCCTTCCTTGGCCTCGCCGTCGTCCACCGCCCTGGTGCTCTCGGCGCGGCGTGGTCAATGTGGTCAAGGAACGGCTTCCATCGGACGTGGACTGTACGTGGAGAGGCTGACAGCTGGGTCCACGGCCGCAGCAAGGAAGTGCCTCCTTATTACGTGCAAAATAATTATTCCTCCACCTGACAGCGGGGACCCACCAGACGGGCCACCGTATTTCGCGAAAAAAATGTTTCCCCCCTGGCTGCTGGGACCCACCAGCTACAACTTCGCACGCAAGGAAGTGCGTCCGGGCAAAAAAACAAAACGATTCGCCCCCCCTGACTGCTGGGATCCACCAGCTACATCTTCGCACGCAAGGAAGTGCCTGATAGTCGGGACCCACCTGGTCGAAGCGTACGTAGTGTTGTCATTCTGGTCGCGAACGTGTACGTACATATATACTGGTGGATGTAGAGGCGTGCACGTGTCGTAGTAGAGGCGCGTACGTGTCGTAGTAGAGGTGCGCACGTAGCATGTACACGTACGTACAGTGGCCAGGCTGCAAGAAAGAAAATACGTCCACGTATGTGTACATACGGGCGGGGTCTCGAACGCCTACTCGCGCATACGTACGGCCAGGGCTCGTGTACATGGCTGGGTCGGAACGGAGAAACAGCGTTGTCGTCGTGTTCATGGGGAGGCAACGGAATGCGTCGTGTTCATGGGGAGGCAACGGAATGTGTCGTGTTCATGGGGAGGCAACGGAATGCGTCGTGTTCATCGGGAGGCAACGGAACGCGTGGGAGCCAACCGGCTAGGTCGGAACGGAATGTGTGGTCGTGTTCATCGGGAGGGCTTGGACGGAACAGGCGATGGAAACGAGGCATGGCGTACTGCAGAACGGAGGAAACGGACCTCCTACGGTCGAAACGGGGGTCCTGTTGATCAGGAGGGGTGTGGCGTACCACAAAACAGAGGAAACGGACCTCCTACGGTCGAAACGGGGGTCCTGTTGATCGGGAGGGGTGTGGGGTACCGCAAAACGGACGAAACGGACCTCCTACGGTCGAAACGGGGGTCCTATTCATCGGGAGGGGTGTGGCGTACCGCAAAACGGGACTCCACGGGATACTGTTCATCTCCACCGTCGACCTCCTCCAGCCTCCACGGGCTACCGTCGACCTCCTCCAGCCTCCACGGGCTCCTGTTCATCCAGCCTCCACCGCGCGCTACTCCAGCGGCTACTGTTCAACCACCCCTCCACCGTCTATTGTTCATCCAGCCCTCCACACCACGGGGTCCTGTTCAACCACCCCTCCACGGGCACCCCTCCACCGTCTACTGTTCAACCAGCCCTCCACACCACGGGGTCCTGTTCCACGGGCACCCCTCCACCGTCTACTGTTCATCCAGCCCTCCACCACACCACGGGGTCCTGTTCATCCAGAGGCAACGCCACCGCTCACTGTTCATCCAAAACCCCCCGCAACGCTCACTGTTCATCCCAGAGGCAGCATCGATCGGCTTCAGTTAGCAGCAGTAGCGAAGGAATTGCTCGATCGGGTTTAGTTAACAGCCATCGATTGATCACTCGGGTTCAGTAACACGTAGCATGCAGTGCAACCGCTCGGGTTCAGTTAGAGCCCAACGCCTCACTCGGGTTCAGTTAGAGCTAACACCTCGCACACACGCGCGTACGTGTATGAGAGAAACGCGCATCGCTCGGCCCCTGACCTCCCACCGTAACCGGGAACTCCCCAAAATTTTCCTTGCCCTCGCTTCTACCACGGTTTTTTCCGTCATGGACGGCCCAAAGAATGTCATGCAGCTGCGTCTCCGGCCCTCCCAGGACGAAAAGCCCATTTTCTGTCATGATTTTTTGTCATAGAAGTAGGAGCCCACCACATCTATGATGATACCGGGTTTTGTCACAATTATCGTCATAGAAGTGTCATATGTATGACAGGAAAAAAAATTCGTTCGGCCCAAAATGTCACGGATGTGTCTTTTTTTGTAGTGACGGCCGCACCGCCACTCCATCGCTGACCCCGGCCGGTTCCTCGTCTCACGCTCGTCGCGCTTCCATGGACGCATGGGCCGCGCTCCTCATGGCGCACGAGCTCCTGCGCTACTGCCCGGTCGACGACCTCTATGAGGACTGGCTCGACCGCATCGCCGAGCTCGTCCGCGCCGCAGGGGGCTCCCATGCGCCGTCCCTCTCTCCGCCTCACCCTCCGCCAGCTATGGGGCAACGTAGCTCACGGAGCACCTGCACCACCTCTGCCCCAAGACGGCGCCCTGGCGCCAAGGCGCGCGGCCCCACGATGCGACCCGCCGCATCCCGCGCCCGCGCGCGAAGAAATAAGCTGTCAAGAAGTCCCTCTGCCGCAAGAGAACGCTCCGCCGCTCCTCGCACCGCCGCGCCAGGATCGTCCGCCGCGGCAGGACCCCGCGCCGCTTGCTGTGGTGGCACGTGGGCGTCAAGACCAAGCTCCACCTCCAAGACAGGCCCCGGCGACCACGGCCGGCTGCCGCGCCTTCACCCCCGAGCTGTGTAGCGTCGCCTGGCCGGGCAAGTTCAAGCCGGATCTGCCTCCTCGCTACAACGGCATCCCCGACCCCGCGGAGTTCTTGCAGCTCTACGAGCTGAGCATCGAGGCGGCGAACGGCGATGAGGAAGTCATGGCGAACTGGTTCCCTATGGCACTCAAAGACGGCGCCCGTTCGTGGCTCCTGAACCTGCCTCCAGGCTCGATCTCCTCCTGGGACGAGATGCGCGACCGTTTCGTCGCCAACTTCCAGTGCACTCGCGACCGCCCGCCGGCCGCGGGTGACCTGCGCCGCGTCAAGCAACAACCAGGGGAGACCCTTCAGAAGTTCATCCAGCGCTTCAACAACATTCGTCTCAAGGTCCCCAAGGTGACGGACGAAGCCATCATCTCCGCATTCTCTGATGGCATCCGCGACGTGGAGATGAAGGAAGGGCTCGCTATCCACGAGGAGCTGTGCACATCTCAGGAGCTGTTCAACCTGGCGACCAAGTGCACAAGAGCTGAGGAAGGGCGCCTCTCCCTCCTCGAGTTGCCGGCTGCGGACCCGGAGGAGAAGAAAGCCAAGGCCAAGGACGTGAAGCGCAAGGCAGCAGCCGTGCTCGCAGCGGAGCCGGACACCAAGCGAGGCAGAGACCAACCCGAGTCATCCAAGAGCAGCCGACCGTTGTGCGCCTTCCACAACCTGAAGACCCACAACACCAGCGACTGTCAAGAGCTCCGAGCCATTCGCGAAGGACGCTTCGGTCGACGCCCCGAGCGCAGCGACCGGGGCTACGGCCGGGGAGGAGGACGTGGAGGCGGGCGCTGGGACGACCGTGGCCCGCGCCAGGAGTGGCACGACCGGCCTCGTGAGGACCGCTGGCAGGATCGTCCTCGCGAGGGCACCTGGAGGGACCAGCCTCGTGAGGATTGTCCTCAGGGCAACGCCGGCCTTCCCCCGCTGCCGCCACCACCAAGAAGGAATGACGACCACCATCAGAACGAGGGGGCTGGGAGCTTCCAGGAGCCGCGCGCTATCGCCTGCATCTTGGGCGGAGCCCAGGCCCCAACCTCGTAGCGCCTCTTTAAATAGTTCGCTCATGAAGTGAATGCAGTCCTCCCCAAGCTAGAG
This sequence comes from Aegilops tauschii subsp. strangulata, assembly GCF_002575655.3. Lineage (NCBI taxonomy): Eukaryota > Viridiplantae > Streptophyta > Magnoliopsida > Poales > Poaceae > Aegilops > Aegilops tauschii. The sequence continues at coordinate 408,754,695 of NC_053040.3, read as the reverse complement.
GCCACGCGCCCGCTCAGGTGGTCCCAGTGCGCCATCACCTTCAACTCGGTAGATCAGCTCAAGTGCGCAGCCACCGCTGGAGCCCTCCCGATGCTCTGCTCCCCAGTCATCAGCAATGTGCAAGTTACCAAGACCCTCATCGACGGCGGCGCAGGGCTCAACGTCCTGTCCGTCGACACGTTCGACAACCTCCAAGTGCCATATTACTAGCTTCAGCCTACCAAGCCTTTCTCAGGAGTGACCGACGGTTCTACCGCACCGATAGGGCAGGTTCGCCTCCCTGTCACCTTCGGAGAACGCAAGAATTACCGCACCGAGCTCATCGACTTCGACGTCGCGCACGTCCTTCTGCCATATGACGCCATCCTTGGGTATCCAGCCCTGGCCAAGTTCATGACGGTGACACACCACGGCTACAACATCCTCAAGATGCCGGGAAGCGGCAGAATCATCACAGTCCCATGCAAAGAAAGAGACGCGGTGTGCTCCCTCGAGCGTGCCTTTCAAGCTGCAGCAATCAACGACCCCGACAGCCAGGGCGAGGGCCCTCCGGAGGCCATCCCCAAGAAGAAGAAGCAGTTGCGTCGTGCCGGACCTCAGGAGGGTGGCATCGCAGCTGGAACCTCGTCAGGATCAGCGCCCACTCCAGGGGCGCCCCCTCCGTTGCATAGGAAGGCGCGCCCAGCGCCCTCCTCGGGCAAGGCTCGGGGGCTCTCTTCTGGAGGGCCTCAGAACTTGCCAACATCACGAGGGAGGCGCTTGAGCACCACTTGGAGGCGTGCTTCAAGGCACGTTTCCCTCAGGAGGACACAGGGCAAGGAGCGCCCACCGCTCAATAATTCATCACCAAGACCACTCAGGAACTGCAAGACGCAAGGGCCATGCGCGGTGACCGCCGCTCACGAGGCGCAGCTCCCCATCTAGGCGAGGATGCCGGGCTGCGTGTCTGCATCAACGTCCCAGGGCTCAACAGGGCCGCTTCTCAGGAGCTTTTCTGGCCTTCGCGTGTGGGCCGTTGTGAGGGTCCGCTACACAGCTACGTTCGCATGCCTTTCGGCCTGCCGAGCGTGTCGTCAGCCTATGAGCGCAACTTGCGGCGTGTCCTGGTGGCCCAGGAGGCCAGGCACCACGCCGTCCTGGCAAAGATGGAGAGGGTCCTCACGGAACCACCTGAGCCTCCCGAGGCTCAGGGGACCGGTGGCTCGTGAGGAGCAATCCCTTCACCGCGTACCTTCAACTGCCCCGACAACCCTTCATCAACAGAACTAGGTGACATTTTCCAAGTTCATTCAGCTGGGAGCGCCCCTCGGGCTGCATCATTCCCAGGCCGCGTGGGTCCGTCCTTGTGGCATGTATCCCTTTTTATGTCTTTAGCTTACCCTGTTGGGGGCGCCCTCGGGCTGCATCATCCCCAAGCCGCTCGGGCCTGACCCAGTGGCATGTATCTTGCTGCATTTACCGAAGCTAATCTGCCTTTCATGCGTAATCTACCTGTGATTATCACCAGCTCGATTGCCACCTGCCACGGGTCCATCCCTCTCTCATGCAATTCGCTTGCGCATTAAAAGGGGGCTCCTGAGCATCGCGACTCAGGAGCTCTTACTGGCTCTCGAGCACTCACCCCCTGGCCTTGACCACGGCATCGCGACCTGGCATACCAGCGGCGTCCGAGCTCGCTCGAGGGCCGGGACCTGAGGACGTAGAGCACTTATACCTAACCATCTCGCAGGAACACGCGGCTACCAAAGACCCAAGACCAGGCGCAACCCGCCTTGAGGTAGGGCCTCGTGAGTCCCGCACTGGCTCACGACTGCCCAGATACACCTCGTCTAGCCCTGGCGTGCAAGCCACGTGTCAGGGCGGGGATGTACACGCCCCGGGGGCTCTCCTCAGAGGGAGCCCCCCTCCCACGCACAAGTGGAAGCACCATGCTCCGCTGGCCGTCGACACTGCCGAGGAGCGGCTATGCCCGTGCACAAGCGGAAGCACTATGCTCCGCGCTGGTGATAAACAACTAAGGGCAGCTTCACGGTCGTACCAACCGCAGGGAGCCCAGACCTCAACGTCCGGCCTCACAGCAACGCCTCCCCTCAGGAGAGCCGCGCGAGGGGGCTGGACACGGGGGCTGCGCTCGGGTCACGCCCAAGTGCACGCCACCCAACCAGGTCTCCCGGACCTGGTTGTCGCACGCCCCTCCCGAGCCGAGCCTCGGCGAGGGCAAAGGTATAAAGTTTGTTTGCACGTCAAGGGGGATTCCTGAGCATCGCGACTCAAGAGCCTAACTGGTCACGTAGCCTCTCATTCCTTGGTCTGTCCTGGTCTCCGGTCGGCCCAACGGCGGTTGAACATTAACCTATCCTCGCGTACTCTCCCTATAAGCTGTTTGCGCGTCAAGGGGGACTCCTGAGCATCACGACTCAGGAGCCTAACTGGTCACGTAGCCCCTCACTCCTTGGTCCGTCTTGGTCTCCGGTCGGCCCAACGGCGGTTGAGGTATGCGCGGGGCCGGGGTCTGCCGACGCAGAACACAAAGCAAATTTGGAAGAAAATCACAAAATCTCGAAGCAAATATTACAAGACATATTGTCCTCACAATATCATATGAAAGTTTTAACGCCTCCACGAGGCCTGATGCGTATTGCAGGAATGAAATATGAAAGCAGCCGCAGGTCACCCCTGGACACCGCCATCGCCTGCAGGGGGTGCTCCTCCCTTGGTAGCGTCGCCTTCACCTCCACCGCCAGCTGTAGGATCGGTGGCATCACCGGTCGATGGCGCGAGGACGAAGCCGCGGAACTTCTTCAGCAGGGCCTCCACCTAACCTTTCACGGCTGCGGCGGCAGCCGCGCAATGTTCATCAGCTACAGGCTCCAGCAGCTCGTCGAGACGAGCATTGGGGTCGCGAAGGTACAGATGGCTGAAGACACGCGTTAGTGCAGCTGAAGAAAGGACATGAGCCTCTGCCTCATCCATGGGACCGATGCCCTCCACGACTTCCTCAAGCGCCTTCACCAAGTGGGGAAGCAGCTGAGCAGGGCCATCCTCGTCGGTGGTCAGTGGCTTCTCCAGGCCCTTCTAATAGTGACTTCAGCGCCACGCTAGACCTCTTCTCAAGAAGCGAAATGGCCACACGGTCTTCGGCCAGGACCCTCGCCTTGGCGTCGAGCTCGGCCTCCCTCGCCTTCACCTTCTACTCCAGCTCCTCCAGTCGGTTGTGCTCCACGGCCTGCGCCTTCGTCAGCTCCCCCAGCTCGGCATCGCGGCCCTTCATGGTGTCCTCCCGAGCCTTCATCTCCTCCTCCTTCGCTTTGCGGTCACGTGCTTCTTTTTCGCGCTCATTGCGCAGGCTCTCCAGCTCGCCCTCCAGCTTTCGGCAATGATCACGGGCGGCCTCGGCGTCCTTCAGCGTCGCCTCACGATCGGCTGCAGCGCTGGTGGCGGACTGCTTCTCCTTCTCGGAGGCCGCCGCAGCCTGGCTCAGCAACGCTCGAACTGCCGAGTCAGAGTGAAGCCAGCCTGAGGCCAGCTCCAAGCACCCGGCCACTAGACGCGGGTCCATGCTCAGGAGGTCTTCCTGCAGCTGGGCCATCTCCAAAAGGGCGCGCTCCAAGATGACAGAGGAAGCGGATGAACCTGGGGCGAGGAGCGCGGCAGAAGGAGGGGGCGACGTCGTTACCTGGGCATGGGAGATCAAGGGCTCCAGGGCCTTTGGGACCTCATCAGCCAAGCCAGGTGCCGGCACTTCCGGAGCCAGCGGGGCCATGGGGGCTGACCCCTCCCGATGATGTCTCCCTTGACCTCACGAGGGCGACCGAGCTGGGGAGGTGCGAGTGCTGCCACCTCCTTTCTCCGCCGAGGGGGGCGCGGCCGCCGTGTCCTCCTTCTGTTTCTTCGCGGAAGGCACCGGCCTGATCAACCAAGGGTAAACGTCAGGAAATAGCAAGTATAAGCAGAAGCAAGGCGAAGCTCCTAACACTTACTGATCCACCACGACATAGTCCACTTTCCGCTTGGGGAGCCTAAAACCTGAAAGCGTCGGCGCCTGAGGAGTAGGCGCACGGGCTCCAGGAGCAAAAGACGGGGCAGCAGAAGGACTGTAGGCGGCTCCGGGTGGTGTCAAGGCGGAGGCAGCATCCCGGGAGATCAGTGACAACCTGCTCCTTGTCGGGATGATGGGCGGTTCTCCCTCCTCCTGGCGGGCATCAACCTCGCCGTCGTCAGGAAGGGCGCGGAGGATCTCGTCCTTGCTCAAGGGAGAGGTCTCGCCTATTTCCTCGGGGGTCGCCTCCGAGTCCACCTCCTCTTCCTCCCTCCCGCGGGACTCGTCAGAAGACAGCTCCACCGGCTTCGGCGCCGCAGGACCTCCAGAGGGCGTGGGCGGCACCAGCCTGCACGCATCGAAAGTCGGCCTGGAGACCACGATTGGCTCCCAGTCCTTGCGATGGAACAAAGGAGTGAAGGCGCTCAGCGGGTACTCCTGGTTGTCCCCAACCAGGAGGCGCAGGACAGCAGTCAGCTCATTGTTAGGCAGGGCCCCCGGCCTCAGGCGGATCTTGTCTTCTTTGTCTCCAAGCCTCCACAAGGGGCGCGCACGCGCCTGGAGCAGGGCGAGGCGCAACGTCAGGAATTCCCTCAGGAGCATGGCCCCTGTGACCTTCGCCGCCTTCGTGTTGCCCGGCTTCAGGTGGGTCTGCATCTGCGCCAACACCGACAACGCCCGCTCGTCAGCAAGCTCTGCACGAGGCCACCCCTTGTTAGACTGGGGTGCCTCCGTCGGCAACGCCAAGCGCGGGTGGATGCACTTGGCGTCCATCAAGACCCATTTGGCCCTGATGTTGTCAACCCTCTTCCCGGTGTTCGAGATTGAGTTGGCCTTGCCGGATGCGATGAAATTAGCACACCCGGAGACGTGACCATCGCTGACGCAAAGAAAGAAGAAGTGGCGCAGAAGAGCCACGGACGGCATCACGCCCAGATACGCCTCGCAATAGTAGGCAAAGATGGACAAGTGGAGGATATAGTTGGGATGGAGATGCAGCGCCTGCAGCCCGAAGTGGTCGAGGACCTCGAAAAAGAAATCAGAAAGGGGGGAACCAACCCGGCAGTGATGCTGCTCGTGAAGAAGGGGAAGAAGGTGCTTCCCTCAGGCTCCAGCACATCGGAGGCAAGCCGGAGCTCCGTCTTCCCCCCCCCACCTCATTGCTCTCGCCCGCCGTCAGCAAGCGCGTGGCGGCTAGGCTCTTCTCTGTGGCGTTGAGGGCTTCAAGAGCTAGCTCGTACCAAGCCGGCAAGGCGGAGGACTTGACCTTGCACGGCGGCATTGGTCGCAGATGCGGAGCAAGATTGGAGCAGATCTGGGGGTATCGGCAGCAAGGAGCGAGAAAGGGGATCCAAGGCAAGGAGAAAGGGAACAGTGAAGGCAAGCGCTGTCCGTGCCAGTCTTTTGTCAAGTCGGGCAGTTGCCAAGGTAGCATCGGGAAGCGGAGACGCCCACGTCCAATCAACCGCCACACGTTGACCAAGGCCGCAGACTTTTTGGGCCCGTGGCACTCCGCGCTTGACCTTTGGCTTCGCCTCGAAGCCAAGCCCGAGCATGCCTGACTTGCCTGCCTGGCCCACGACATGGCTGTGCTAGCAGGCCTGTACGGCTCATCTTCATCAACTAGGCATTCAAGACCCTCGCGAGGGGCCAAGCCTCATGAGGCGGACGACGCAAGACCTCCTCAGGGCGGCCTCACCAGGCTGCCTCACGAGGAGCGGAGAAATCAAGGCAGGGCAAACCTCGCGAGGCTCTCGTGACGTGAGCCATGATGATCAAGATCAGATGGGCGCCAGGCGGGCGCCAGCGCGCGCAGCGTCCTTGTTTCCTCTTTGGTGTTAAGGAGGCAAGCGCAGGCGCAGAGTACCGAGGCATCAAGCAAAGGTTTCCATATCAGTGCAACGAGACCAAGACCAGCAGGACGGCAGGACGGAGGTCACCATGGAGCCCAAGACGGCGTCACCACCAGAGCCATTCGCACGCGAAGACCGCTTTTGTCAGGATAAGCTGTACAAGCTGTCCCCTTTCAAATTGGCCATTGTTGGCTCCCTTCCCGCTCAATATTTGGGGAGAGGACCATGGCCTATATAAGTAGAACTAGCCACCATAGTAGGGGGATCGGTTCGACCTCCCATCCTCACATCCACCAGCTCGCAGAGCACAAGTACACCTCAACCACAGGAGGTCGTTCTTCACCTTGTACTGTTCATCATCAGCCCGAGAAGCAATCCACCACCACCACACTGGAGTAGGGTATTAGACCACAACGGTGGCCCGAATCAGTATAAATCTTGTGTCTTTGTGTTGTGAGTTCGTCGAGTTCGTCCGCGAGAACTTAGCGAGCTAGGGCGTAGATCGGTAGGGAGGAAATCTCCGCGCGCACCCCATTGTTCGAACCTTGAGGGTTTTGCGGGAACCCGTGATCCGACATATGCCTTAGCCATAGGCTCTATACGATATGCCATGCTGTGTACCGCACCTGATATGTGCCTTGCCACGAGTCTGTAAAGGGGATACAAGAGTGATCCAGGAGTGGATCATTGGACAGCGGTCAAAATTGTCCTTAGGAATAAGGAAATGTTTCTCGGTTATGGAGGTGATAAAGAGTTTGGCATAAAGGGTTACGTCGATGCAAGCTTTAACACCTATCCGGATGACTCTGAGTAGCAAACCGGATACATATAGTAGGAGCAACCATTTGGAATAGCTCCAACTGGAGCATGGTAGCAACATCTGCAATATGAAATAGAGATTTGCGAAGTACACACGGATCTGCATGTTGCAGACCCATTGACTAAAAACCTCTCTAGTAAGCATAACATGATCAAACCCTAGTAAACTCTTGGGTGTTAATCACATGGCGATGTGAACTAGATTATTGACTCTAGTAAACTCTTTGGGTGTTAGTCACATGGCGATGTGAACTATGAGTGTTAATCACATGGCGAGGTGAACTAGATTATTGACTCTAGTGCAAGTGGGAGACTGTTGGAAATATGCCGTAGAGGCAGTAATAAAATGGTTATTATTATATTTCCTTGTTCATGATAATTGTGTATTGTTCATGCTATAATTGTATTAACCGGAAACCATAATACATGTGTGGATACATAGACCAGAACATGTCCCTAGTAAGCCTCTAGTTGACTAGCTCGTCGATCAATAGATGGTTATGGTTTCCTGACCATGGACATTGGATGTCGTTGATAACGGGATCACATCATTAGGAGAATGATGTGATGGACAAGACCCAATCCTAAGCATAGCACAAGATTGTGTAGTTCGTTCGCTAGAGCTTTTCTAATGTCAAGTATCATTTCCTTAGACCATGAGATCGTGCATTCCCGGATGCCATAGGAATTCTTTGGGTGTATCAAACGTCACAACCTAACTAGGTGACTATAAAGGTGCACTACAGGTAGCTCCGAAAGTATCTGTTGAGTTGTCACGAATCGAGACTGGGATTTGTCACTCCGTATGACGGAGAGCTATCTCTGGGCCCACTCGGTAATGCATCATCATAATGAGCTCAGTGTGACTAAGGAGTTAGTCACGGGATCATGCGTTACAAAACGAGTAAAGAGACTTGCCGGTAACGAGATTGAACAAGGTATAGGGATACCGACGATCTAATCTCGGGCAAGTAACATACCGATAGACAAAGGGAATTGCATACGGGATTGATTGAATCCACGACATCGTGGTTCATCCGATGAGATCATCGTGGAACATGTGGGAACAAATATGGGTATCCAGATCCAGCTATTGGTTATTGACTGGAGGGGTCTCTCGGTCCCGTCTGCATGGTTCCCGAACCCGTAGGGTCTACACACTTAAGGTTTGGTTGCGCTAGAGTTGTTATGGGAAATAGTATGTGGTTACCGAAGGTTGTTCGGAGTCCCGGATGAGATCCCGGACGTGACAAGGAACTCCAGAATGGTCCAGAGGTGAATATCAATATATTGGATGAAGGGTATTAGAGTCCGGAATTGTTCCGGGGGTACCGGGTGACGACCAACGTGTCCGAAAGGGGTTTCGGAGGCCCCGGCAAGCGTTGGGGGCCTTATGGGCCAAGGGGAGGGGCACATCAGCCCACTAAGGGGTTGCGTGCCCCTCCCACCCCATCTCACGTAACCTGGAGAGGTGGGGGCGCCTCCCCTAGGGCAGCCACTCCTCCCGGCTTGGGGGGCAAGTTTCCTAGGGGTGGGGGCGCCCAAACCCGTCTAGGGTTTCCCTTGTGGCCGATGCCCCTCCCGTAGGGAAACCCTAGGGTGCCTCCTCCTCCCCCCTTCCCCCTGAATATAGTCAGGGAGAGATAGGGCAGCCGCACCCCTTCCCCTGGCGCAGCCCCTCCCTCCTCCAACACCTCCTCCTCCTCCGTAGCGCTTGGCGAAGCCCTGCAGGAGAACCACAAGCTCCACCACCACGCCGTCGTGCTGCTGGAGCTCTCCCTAAACTTCTCCTCTCCCCTTGCTGGATCAAGAAGGAGGAGACGTCCCCGGGCTGTACGTGTGTTGAACACGGCGGCACCGTCCGTTCGGCGCTAGATCGGATCTTCCGCGATTTGAATCGCCGCTAGTACGACTCCATTAATCGTGCTCTTGTAACGCTTCCGCTTAGCGATCTTCAAGGGTATGAAGATGCACTCCCTCTCTCTCGTTGCTAGCATCTCCTAGATTGATCTTGGTGATACGTAGGAAAATTTTGAATTATTACTATGTTCCCCAACAAGAAGAATTAAGGTAAACCTAACCATAGCATGAAACATATGGATCCAAATCAGCCCCTTACGAAGCAACCCATAAACTAGGCTTTAAGCTTCTGTCACTCTAGCAACCCATCATCTACATATTACTTCCCAATGCCTTCCCCTAGGCCCAAATAATGGTGTAATGTCATGTAGTCGACGTTAACATAACACCACTAGAGGAGAGACAACATACATCTCATCAAAATATCGAACGAATACCAAATTCACATGATTACTTATAACAAGACTTCTCCCATGTTCTCAGGAACAAACGTAACTACTCACAAAGCATATTCATAATAATAATCAGAGGAGTATTAATTATCATTAAGGATCTGAACATATGATCTTCCACCGAATAAACCAACTAGCATCAACTACAAGGAGTAATCAACACTACTGGCAACCCACAGGTACCAATCTGAGGTTTTGGGACCAAGATCGAATACAAGAGATGAACTAGGGTTTGAGAGGAGATGGTGCTGGTGAAGATGTTGACGGAGATTGACCATCCCCCGATGTGAGGATCGATGGTGATGACGATGGCGAGGATTTCTCCCTCCGGGAGGGATGTTTCCCCGGTAGAATAGCTCCGCCGGAGCCCTGGATTGGTCCTGCCCAGGTTCCGCCTCAAGACGGTGGCGCTTCATCCCGAAAGCTTCCTTATGATTCTTTTTTCAGGGTAAAAGACACCATATAGCAGAAGATGGGCACCGGAGGCCTGCCAGGGGGCCCACAAGGTCAGGGGGCGCGCCATCCACCCTTGTGGCTGGCTGGTGGCCCCCTCTGGTGCTTTCTTCGTCCAATATTTTTTATTAATTCCAAAACTGATCCCCGTGGAGTTTCAGGACTTTTGGAGTTGTGCAGAATAGGTCTCTAATATTTGCTCATTTTCCAGTCCAGAATTCCAGCTGCCGGCATTCTCCTTCTTCATGTAAACCTTGTAAAATAAGAGAGAATAGCCATAAGTATTGTGATATAATATGTAATAACAACCCATAATGCAATAAATATTGTCATAAAAGCATGATGCAAAATGGACATATCAGAAACATGATGGGTGAAGCTCCTCCCAGTCCACCGTGGTGAAAACATGGTCAATCTTTTCAAGAGTAGCCCGTCCATGCTCATTCAACCTTGTGTAGCGCCGGCCGTTGAGATACACTTCCTTCAGCTCGAGAGCATTTAACATAGCGTGAAATCGCGCCATCATGCGTCTGTTGATACATGCATTGCTTTTGTCCTCAGGGTTTACCAGGAGATTGAAATCCCCAAGGACCGCCCAAGGTCCAGCAATGAGCTCTCGGATATCTACCAGCTCCTGCATGAACTCGACCTTTTGGGTGTCCGAGTTTGGTCCATAGACCCCTGTCATCCACCAGTGGGATGTCGTACCGACAGGCGTGACGAGCGCTGTAACTTTGTTGTGAGAGTAGTGCGGACTCGAGAGCTGGACCACCAATGGGCCCCAAGCCAAAAGAATTCCACCACGCGTGCCCGAGGCGAGGAGATAGAAGAAGCTCGCAAATTTACTTCCTAAACAGTGCGTCACCACACTCGGTGTTACAACTTCCATTTTAGTTTCATGTAGGCAAACAATGCCAGGATTGGCCGACGAGAATACTTGGTAAATTGTGCTCCTCCTTGCCGGGTCATTTAGGCCACGAACATTCCACACAAGCACCTTGGTGGGGTGTGAAGCCATGAGAAAAGGCCTACCACACGACCCCCATGACACGGCGCGTCTCGCTCTCTCCCTCACAGCGCTCGCTCTCTCCCCCGAAGCGCTCGCTCTCTCACCCGCAGCCGCGCGCCGCGCCGGCAACCACTCCGGCTCCGGCGCCACCCCCTCCCCCTGCGCCGCTCTCCACTCCGGAGGCGGCGGCCACCGCTCCCCTCCCCCGCTCCATGGCCTCTAGGGTCTCGCTGTCGGGGTCGTCCTCTTCCGAGTCCCCCTCTTGGGCTCCTCGGTAGCCGCCGCCGCCTAGCCAGCAGCCCCCCTCTCTATCGGCCCCGCCTCTGTTGGGGAATGCAGTAATTTCAAAAAAAAATCCTATGATCACGCAAGATCTATCTAGGTGATGCATAGCAATGAGAGGGGATAGTGTTGTCTACGTACCCTCGTAGACCGAAAGCGGAAGCGTTATGACAACGCGGTTGATGTAGTCGTACATCTTCACGATCCGACCGATCCTAGCACCGAACGTACGGCACCTCCATGATCTGCACACGTTCAGCTCGGTGACGTCCCATGAACTCTAGATTCAACTGAGGTTGAGGGAGAGTTTCGTCAGCACGACGGCGTGATGATGGTGTTGATGAAGTTACCGACGCAGGGCTTCACCTAAGCACTACAACGATATGACCGAGGTGGAAATCTGTGGAGGGGGGCACTGCACACTGCTAAACAATCAACTTGTCTGTCTATGGGGTGCCCCCCTCCCCCGTATATAAAGGAGTGGAGGAGGGGAGGGCCGGCCCTCTCTATGGCGCGCCCAAGGGGGGGAGTCCTACTCCCGTTAGGAGTAGGTTTCCCCCCTTCCCTAGTTGGAGTAGGAGAAGAAGGAAGAGGGAGAGGGAGAGAAGGAAAGGGGGCCCGGCCCCCCTCCCAATTCGGATTGAGCTTGGGGGGCGCGCCCCCACCTTGGCCGCCTCCTCCTCTCTTCCACCATGGCCCATTAACTCCCCGTGGGGTTCTGGTAACCCCCCCGCCCCCGGTACTCCGGAAAATGCCCGAACTCAACCAAAACCTTTCCGGTGTCCAAACATAGCCTTGCAATATATCGATCTTTATGTCTCGACCATTTTGAGACTCCCCGTCATGTCCGTGATCACATTCGGGACTCCGAACAACCTTTGGTACATCAAAACACATAAACTCATAATACCGATCATCATCGAATGTTAAGCGTGCGGACCCTACGGGTTCGAGAACTATGTAGACATGACCGAGACACACTTCCGGTCAATAACCAATAGCGGAACTTGGTTGCTCATAATGGTTCCTACATATTCTACGAAGACCGTTATCGGTCAAACCGCATAACAATATACATTGTTCCCTTTGTCATCGGTATGTCACTTGCCCGAGATTCGATCGTCGGTATCTCAATACCTAGTTCAATCTTGTTACCGGCAAGTCTCTTTACTCATTCCGTAGTGCATCATCCCGCAACTAACTCATTAGTCACATTGCTTGCAAGGCTTATAGTGATGTGCATTACCGAGAGGGCCCAGAGATACCTCTCCAAAACACGGAGTGACAAATCCTAATCTCGATCTATGCCAACCCAACAAACACCATCGGAGACACCTATAGAGCATCTTTATAATCACCCAGTTACGTTGTGACGTTTGATAGCACACTAAGTGTTCCTCCGGTATTCGGGAGTTGCATAATCTCATAGTCATAGGAACATGTATAAGTCATGAAGAAAGCAATAGCAATAAACTAAACGATCATAGTGCTAAGCTAACGGATGGGTCAAGTCAATCACATCATTCTCTAATGATGTGATCCCGTTCATCAAATGACAACACATGTCCATGGCTCGGAAACTTAACCATCTTTGATTAACGAGCTAGTCAAAGTAGAGGCATACTAGTGACACTCTGTTTGTCTATGTATTCACACATGTATTAAGTTTCTGGTTAATACAATTCTATCATGAATAATAAACATTTATCATGATATAAGGAAATATAAATAACAACTTTATTATTGCCTCTAGAGCATATTTCCTTCAGTCTCCCACTTGCACTAGAGTCGATAATCTAGATTACATTGTAATGATTCTAACACCCATGGAGTCTTGGTGCTGATCATGTTTTGCTCGTGAGAGAGGTTTAGTCAACGGGTCTGCAACATTCAGATCTGTATGTATCTTGCAAATCTCTATGTCTCCTTCCGACACTTGATGATGGATGGAATTGAAGCGTCTCTTGATGTGCTTGCTTCTCTTGTGAAATCTGGATTCCTTCGCCAAGGCAATTGCTCCAGTATTGTCACAAAAGATTTTCATTGTACCCGATGCACTAGGTATGACACCTAGATCGGATATAAACTCCTTCATCCAGACTCCTTCATTTGCTGCTTCCGAAGCAGCTAGGTATTCCGCTTCACACGTAGATCCCGCCACGACGCTCTGCTTAGAACTGCACCAACTGACAGCTCCACCGTTCAATATAAATGAGAAACATATCCTTAGTCCTTTTTAGGTATTTCAGGATGTTCTTGACCGCTGTCCAGTGATCCACTCCTGGATTACTTTGGTACCTCCCTACTATACTTATAGCAAGGCACACATCAGGTCTGGTACACAGCATTGCATACATGATAGAACCTATGGCTGAAGCATAGGGAATGACTTTCATTTTTTCTCTAACTTCTGCAGTGGTCGAGCATTAAGTCTCACTCAAGTTCACACCTTGTAACACAGGAAAGAACCCTTTCTTTGACTGGTCCATTTTGAACTTCTTCAAAATCTTATCAAGGTATGTGCTTTGTGAAAGTCCAATTAAGCGTCTTGATCTATCTCTATAGATCTTGATGCCCAATATATAAACAGCTTCATCGAGGTCTTTCATTGAAAAACTTTTATTCAAGTATCCTTTTATGCTATTCAGAAATTCTATATCAATTCCAATCAACAATATGTCATCCACATATAATATTAGAAATGCTACAGAGCTCCCACTCACTTTCTTGTAAATACAGGCTTCTCCAAAAGTCTGTATAAAACCATATGCTTTGATCACACTATCAAAACGTTTATTCCAACTCTGAGAGGCTTGCACCAGTCCATAAATGGATCGCTGGAGCTTGCACACTTTGTTAGCATCCTTTGGATCGACAAAACCTTCTGGTTGCATCATACACAACTCTTCTTCCAGAAATTCATTCAGGAATGCAGTTTTGACATCCATTTGCCAAATTTCATGATCATAAATTGCGGCAATTGCTAACATGATTCGGACAGACTTAAGCATCGCTACGGGTGAGAAAGTCTCATCGTAGTCAACTCCTTGAACTTGTCGAAAACCTTTCGCAACAAATCGAGCTTTGTAGACAGTAACATTACCGTCAGCGTCAGTCTTCTTCTTGAAGATCCATTTATTCTCGATGGCTTGCCGATCATTGGGAAAGTCAACCAAAGTCCACACTTTGTTCTCGTACATGGATCCCATCTCAGATTTCATGGCCTCAAGCCATTTTGCGTAATCTGGGCTCACCATCACTTCCTCATAGTTCGTAGGTTCGTTATGGTCTAGAAACATGACGTCCAGAACAGGATTACCGTACCACTCTGGTGCGGATCTTACTCTGGTTGACCTATGAGGTTCAGTAGTAACTTGATCTGAAGTATCATGATCACAATCGTTAGCTTCCTCACTAATTGGTGTAGGAATCACTCGAACTGATTTCTGTGATGAACTACTTTCCAATTCGGGAGAAGGTACAATTACCTCATCAAGTTCCACTTTCCTCCCACTCACTTCTTTCGAGAGAAACTCCTTCTCTAGAAAGGATCCATTCTTGGCAAAGAATATCTTGCCTTCGGATCTATGATAGAAGGTGTACCCAACAGTCTCCTTTGGGTATCCTATGAAGACACATTTATCCGATTTGGGTTCGAGCTTATCAGGTTGAAGCTTTTTCACATAAGCATCGCAGCCCCAAACTTTCAGAAACGACAACTTGGGTTTCTTGCCAAACCACAGTTCATAAGGTGTCGTCTCAACGGATTTAGATGGTGCCCTATTTAACGTGAATGCAGCTGTCTCTAAAGCATAACCCCAAAACGATAGCGGTAAATCAGTAAGAGACATCATAGATCGCACCATATCTAATAAAGTGTGGTTGCAACGTTCGGACACACCATTACGCTGTGGTGTTCCAGGTGGCGTGAGTTGCGAAACTATTCCACATTGTTTCTAATGAAGACCAAACTCGTAACTCAAATATTCTCCTCCACGATCAGATCGTAGAAACTTTATTTTCTTGTTACGATGATTTTCCACTTCACTCTGAAATTCTTTGAACTTTTCAAATGTTTCAGACTTCTGCACTACAAAAAAAATACACTTCCGTGATGATACGTGTTTGTCACAGTAGGTCGCGTTTTTTGTCATGCATGTACATCCATCACAAATTTATGACATAATCAAGATAGTCATACCTGTGCTGTCGTAGAAGTGTTCCATGACATTACCAAAATTATCATCACGGAAGTGTCCACTTCCATGACGATAAATTGCGCGTCACAGAAGTGCTTTCGTCAAGGGTGACCGACACGTGGCATCCACCGTAACGGAACGCCGTTAAGCTATCGGGTCAGGTTTTGGATCCGATAACCCGTTAACAGCCCCGACCAATGGGGATTTTCCACGTGTAAAATCATCATTGGCTGGAGGAGACACGTGTTAGGTCCGCGTTGGCACAGGTGTCACTCATCCAATGGGCGAGACGCGCCTATGATATGTTGACACGTGGGCCGGCCCATCAAGTTTAAATGGGTCGGCCCAACTGAAGGCCCGCAAGATTTTGTGGACCATAATGGGCCGGCCCAGCTAAAGGCCCATGAGATTTTGCGGACCATAATGGGCTGGCCCAGCTAAAGGCCCACAAGATTTTGCGGGCCATAATGGGCCAACCTAGGTAAAGGCCCACAAGATTTTAGTGTGCCATAATGGGCTGGCCCAGGTAAAGGCCCACAAGATTCTTGCGGATCATAATGGGCCGGCCCAGCTAAAGGCCCACGAGATTTCGCCGACATTAATGGGCCGGCCCAGCTGTAGGCCCATAAGATTTTGAGGACCCTAGTAGGCTGGCCCATTAACTGGCTGCCATGTTTTGGGCCAAATGTCGGACCATATTTGATCCGGTCCATTAATGGCCTGCCATGCTCTGGGCCTAATAGTGGCCCATATGAGATCCGGCCCGTTAAAAGCCTACCATGTTCTGGGCCAAATTACGGCCCAGATCAGGTCCGGCCCTTTAAGAGGCTTTGGGCTCAATTATGGCCCATATCAGATTCGGCCCGTCAACTGGACACTATGCTTTTGGGACCACTTGCTAAAGGCCCACTTAGTAATTTGGCCTGATATTAGTTTTGACCTGTTAAGGGCCCGTTTAACATTTTGGCCCTATATTAATTTCGGCCTCTTAAAAGCCCGTCATATTGTTGGGCCTAACTACGGCCCGGTTTGCATCCGGCCTGCTCGCAGCCGATATCTGATTGGGCCAAACAAGGACCGAGACAATTTTGGCCAGTTAAAAGCCCGTGATTTGATTCGCACAATCATGGGCCGGGGTTCATTTCGGGCTGCTGCCGGCCGGTGAGTTGTTCGGCACGTTTCAGGCCCAACCTACATCGTGATTGCATGACGGCCCGATTATGTACCGTAATTTTACGGTTTGACCGGTTTACTGCGAAGACAGGATATATATACAGTAAAATAACTGCAGCATCGTGAATAAGAAAAAACCTAGACTATACAATAAAGAAATTACGGCATATTACATCCACTGGGCATCAAAGTTCGCCACTATGATAATAAAGCACAAGCAGACAGCAGATTACATACACTGGGCATCAAAGATCGCCACCAGTGCAAATAAACACGCCGACAAAATAATATACAAAACCGACAACACTTCAATGGAGTTCAAGAAATGTTAGCCCTGCTGCGGAGCTGCAGCGCAAGCAGCTGAGCAAGATGATGAGACTGCGCTTGTTCAACATGTCGGAGATAATGACCACGGGTAGCCTAGCCGACTGCCCCTGGTTCTTCTGAAAAAATTATCAGGCCTTTTTGGCCTCCAAGCACTCCAAGCATTGGGCCGCCTTCCCTGGCCGGCTACCTCTGAAGCCGACTCCCGGAAGGCGACCCAACCTCAGCAACCTCTCCCCAGGACGACTACGGGGTGGCCGACTCCAAGAAGCCGGCCAAGAAGAACGCCGACTCCCAGAAGCCGGCCGAGACCACAACCACCAAAAGCTACTTCCACATAACGGTGACAAGATGGGGTGTGGCCACAGTGCGGCCCACTACCCCCAAAGCCCGAGGCGGGCATGGCTATAGGAGGCCGTACGGGACGGCCGTCTCCCGTGCGGCTCGGCACTGTAGCCATGCTAGCCTCAACGTCATCCATGACAGACTCCCGTACGGCCCACGGGCGGCGGGCCCCTTCAGCCAGAGAGAGGCGTGAAGGCGGCCCGGCCTTTCCTAGTCGGCCAAAGGCTTAGCCCGCCCCCAGAAGCCGGCTACTCCCTTCCTCGAAGCAGGAGCCCCATTAAGGAGACAAGACGAGGTAAGGCTACAGTGAGAGCCCCCGAGGCGGCCCACTGTAGCCACGCTTACCTCGACGAAGCCCTCGTCATCAAGGGCGAGGCTACAGTAAGCAGCCGCCGACAAGACCTTAGGCGGTGGGGCCGGCCTGTCGACCAAGAAGCCGGCAGCCTGCGGGACCCACCAGTCGGCGGGACCCAACAGCCGGCGGAGAAGCCGGCGAACGTAGACACTGACGGCTGGGACCAGTGCCCAGCCGGATTACCATTGTACCCCCGGGGGGTAGGCCTATATAAACCCCCCGGAGCACCCATGCAAAGGGTTGGCTTCTAAGCATAGCACACACACCATAGATAGAGAGAAGAGAGAGCTAGCCTTGTTCTTCTTCTCCCTTGAACCAAACAGCTCTAGGAGCGATTGTAGCTACTTTCACCGATCTAGTGATCATGCGGAGACCCCGCAGAGCAGGACTAGGGGTGTTATCTCCTCGGAGAGCCCCGAACCTGGGTAAGATCCGCCGGCGTGCATGTCTCCGCCTCATCCCGTTTACAGGCACCGGCGACGTTTTATTGGCACCCACAATGATAAGCCACCCGTTGGCATATGTCGCACCAACCACCCGACATTTGGCGCCCACCGTGGGGCCTGGTGCACCGTCGTCCGGAGACCTGTTCTGGACGGGAACCCTCTTCCTCCCCCGCGAGCGCAGCCAGCCCGCTGCGCCCGATGGCGTTTGCCTCGACGCGCTGCAAGGCGTCGACGACGCCTGCGCTGCGAGCTGCCTCGCCGATCTGCTCGGCGAGACTCGCATCTCCGACGAGCCTGCGTCCGACGCAGGCACGGACTACCCCGAGAGCCGCCTCGTCAGCCTCCTCGACCAGCTTCATGTCTCCAGTGAGCCTGCTGCAGATGTGGAGTCGGTCGGCTCCACCGACCCGATGCTTGTCGACTCCGACACTGCATCGCTTGACGCCTACCCCTCCGACGTGGTGGTCTTCGACGACCCCCTCCCTCGAGCTGACAGCGGCAGCAGCGCTGTCACCGAAGTGCTGGTCATCAGCCACGTCGCCAACTCGGGCGAGAACGCCCGCGACGCCCTGCAAGCAGCGATGCACGACCTCTCCGTCCCCATCCCGGCCGACGCCGACGCCGAGACCCTGGAGGCACGCCTCCTCGCCCTCATCGCGGAGGCCAGAAGATAGCCTCCATGAGATGCCTCACCGAGGCCCACCAGCGCGAAGTCGACCGCGCCGCCTTCGGTACGCCGCCGCCTAGCGGCCCGAGCCGAGCCGGCTTCGTTCAGAAGCGCGGCGCGGCCGTCGCCAGCATGCTGGGGGCAGATCGCCCCGTCTACGCCACCCCGCTCGAGAATTTGCGAGCCGCCCAGGCGGCCGCAGAAGAGCTCAATGGGCTGGGAGCCGACGAGCTCCCCTACATGACAAGACGGATCCAGCAGCTGATCGACGCGGCTGCGGAACGGCACGAAGCCGGCGCCCGTGCTGATAGCCATCCCCCGCGCCGAGAGCACGTCGCGACGTCCCGCTCGCCGACTGCGAGCGGCGCACGCCAGAAGAAAGACAAGGAGCTGGCTGCCAGCCGCAGCCGGACTCGCATCACCATCGAGCGCGACGCGGAGGGCCACCCTCGAGCAGTAGAGCACCAAGGAAATCTGCCTCCTCCCCCGCCTCGAAGAGAAAGACGCCTCACTCCGCCGCCTGTCACACACCCGACTCTTGGCAACCGACTCGGCCGCCGAGAAGGAGTTGGTGAGAACGACGCCCGCCACAGGATCGACCGCCTTGCTCGATCCTTGGCATTAGAAGAAGAAGACAATGTCGGCCCGCCATGCTTTGGCCCCCGCATCCGCGACGAGCCCTTCCCCAAAGGGTTCTCGCTCCCCAGAGACACGCCCAAGTATAACGGCTCAGTGAAGCCGGAAGATTGGCTCATCGACTACTCCACGGCCGTCAGCATAGCCAACGGCAACCGGCGCGTCGCCGTGAAGTATGTCCCCCTCATGCTGCAAGGCACGACACGCACATGGCTCAACAGCCTCAAGCCCTACAGCATCAACAGTTGGCTAGACTTCACAGAAGTCTTTGTCCGCAACTTCACCAGCACCTACAAGCGGCCTCCCAAGCCTCGCCAGCTCTCCCTCTGTGTCCAAGGGCCCAACGAGTCAACCCGCGACTACCTCACACGGTGGGCCGAGCTCCGCAACTCCTGCGAGGGAGTGCATGAGGTCCAGGCCATCGAGTACTTCACCGCCGGGTGCCGAGAGGGCACCCTCCTCTGCGACGAGCCGGCTACCCTCGACGAGTTACTGGTCATCGCCGACAAGTACGCCACCGCCGACTCCTCGATGAAGACCGAGCTCCGAGTAGACGCTTCGGGGAAGGTGATTGCTCCGGCTCTCAAGACGCCGGCTGGCGACCCTAATCGGCGCCCCTACCAGAACGACCACAAGCGGAAGGCCCCCATGCCGACTTCCTCCAGTCGGCAGGTGGCCACCGTTGAAGATGAGCAGCCCGAAGAATGGCCCGCTCCCAAGAAGAAGGGTGGCCGGCCGCCTTGGCAGCCGGCTTTCTCCTACGAGCAGGCTCTTGATGCCCCCTGCAAGTTCCACAGTGGCGCGAAGCCATCCAACCACACAACCCGGAAATGCCACTGGCTCACCCGCATCACCAAGAGCGAAGGGCTGTTGCCGCCTCCGCCTCCCGGCCCGCCGCCTCCAGCCCCCCAGCAGCCGGCGGCTCGGCCAGCAGTCGGCGCCATCCAAGACGAATTCCCCGAAGAGCATGCTGCCTACATCGTCTTCACCAGTCAAGCCGACGACAAGCGCAGCCGACGCCGACAGCATCAAGAAGTGAATGCAGTCGCCACTAGCACCCCCGAGTTCATGCACTGGTCAGAAAAGCCGATCAGCTGGAGCCAGGCCGACCACCCAGAGGTGATGCCTTCGCCTGGCTCCTATGCAATGGTCTTGGACGTCACCCTCGCGACGGAGAGGCGAGCTGCCCGATTCTCCCGCGTCCTGATAGATGGCGGTAGCAGTATCAACATACTGTACCGCGATACCATGGAGAAGCTGAACATCAAAGCGAAGCAGCTCATGCCAAGCCACACCGTCTTCCATGGTATCGTCCCCGGCCTGTCTTGCTCCCCAATCGGCAAGATCAAAATGGATGTTCTCTTCGGAGACAAGGATCACTTTTGCCGAGAAGCAATATGGTTCGAGGTAGTGGATTTGGAGAGCCCCTATCATGCACTGCTTGGCCGACCTGCTCTGGCCAAGTTCATGGCTTTGCCCCACTACGCCTACCTGAAGATGAAGATACCGAGCTCGAAGGGGATCATCACGGTAGCCGGCGACTACAAGAAGTCCATCGAGTGCGCCATGGCCAGTAGCCGGCTGGCCGAGTCCCTCGTGGTGGCAGAAGAGAAGAAGATGTTGGAACGGGTTGTGGCCATGGCCGGCAAGCAGCCGGCCCTGTCCCCCAACCCCAAGGATTGTGATGCGCAGGGCTCCTTCCAGCCTGCCAAAGAGACAAAGAAGATACCCCTGGACCCGGAGAACCTGGAGAGGTTCGCTGTCATTGGGGCGAACTTGGACAGTAAATAGGAAGGCGAGCTCGTCGACTTCCTCCGTGAGAATCGAGACATCTTTGCATGGTCCCCAAAGGACATGCCGGGTGTCCCGAAGGGTTTCGCCGAGCACAAATTACATGTCCGAGCCGACGCGAAGCCGGTCAAGCAACCCCTCCGCCGACTGTCAGAAGAGAAGCGAAGAATTGTGGGAGAAGAGATAGCCCGGCTCCTTGCCGCTGGCTTTATCATGGAAGTGTTCTTTCCAGAATGGCTTGCCAACCCAGTCCTGGTTCTGAAGAAGAATAACAAGTGGCGAATGTGTATAGACTACACCAGTTTGAACAAGGCCTGCCCAAAGGATCCGTTTGCTCTGCCACGGATTGACCAAGTGATAGACTCCACAGCCGGATGCGAGCTGTTAAGTTTTTTGGATGCGTACTCAGGGTACCATCAGATCAAGTTGGACCCAGCTGACCACCTGAAGACTGCCTTCATCACACCCTTTGGAGCTTTCTGCTACCTGACTATGACATTCGGCTTGAGAAATGCCGGTGCCACTTTTCAGCGTTGCATGCAGAAATGCCTCTTGAAACAACTCGGCAGAAATGCCCACGTCTATGTAGACGACATTGTGGTGAAGACTGAGAAGCGCGGTACCTTGCTGGAAGACCTGGAAGAGACATTCGCCAATTTGCGCCGATTCCAAATCAAGCTCAACCCTGAGAAGTGCGTGTTCGGAGTGCCAGCCGGCCAGCTGCTAGGCTTCCTGGTCTCCGAACGCGGCATCGAATGCAACCCCGTCAAGATCAAGGCCATCGAGAGGATGGAGATTCCCACCAAGCTGTGAGATGTGCAGAAGTTCACTGGCTGCTTAGCCTCCCTGAATCGTTTCATCGGCCGACTAGGAGAGAAGGCTCTCCCCCTGTACCGACTCATGAAGAAGTCCACTCACTTTGAGTGGAACGACTAAGCCGACCAAGCCTTCCATTAGTTGAAGAAAATGCTGACAACTCCGCCTGTCCTGGCAGCGTCGACTGAGAAGGAGCCCATGCTCCTCTACATCGCCGTGACTAGCCGAGTCGTCAGCACTGTTGTCGTGGTCCAGCGCCCGGAGGAAGGCCGAGCTCAGCTAGTCCAGAGGCCGGTATACTATCTCAGCGAAGTACTATCCAGCTCAAAGCAAAACTACCCGCACTACCAGAAGATGTGCTATGGGGTGTACTTCGCTGCCAAGAAACTGAAGCCCTACTTCCAAGAGCACCCCATCACGGTCGTGTGCACTGCCCCGCTCGCCGAGATCATAGGCAGCCAGGATGCATTCGGCCGGGTGGCTAAATGGGCCATTGCATTGGCGCCCTACACAATCTTCTATCAACCCCGCACCGCCATCAAGTCGCAAGCATTGGCCGACTTCCTCGTCGACTGGGCCGAGACCCAGTACCTACCGCCGGCTCCCGACTCTACCCATTGGCGGATGCATTTTGACGGGTCCAAGATGCGCACCGGTTTGGGAGCCGGCATCGTCCTCACCTCTCCCAAAGGCGACAAGCTCAAGTACACGCTGCAGATCCACTTCGCCGCCTCCAACAAGGTGGCCGAGTACGAGGCGCTCGTACACGGGCTCCGGCTAGCCAAAGAACTCGGCATACGCCGGATCCTGTGCTACGGCGACTCAGACTTGGTGGTCCAGCAATCGTCTAGCGACTGGGATGCCAAGGACGCGAACATGGAGAGCTGTCGATTCCTCGTCCAGCAGATAAGCGGATACTTCGAAGGGTGCGAGTTCCTTCACGTGCCAAGGGCCGACAACAACCAAGCAGATGCCCTAGCACGGATTGGCTCCACCCGACAAGCCATACCGACTGGCGTCTCCCTCCGGCGCCTCCTCAAGCCGTCCATCAAGCCGTCTCCAGAGTCGGATTCCATCTTCGTACCGCCTGCGCCAGATACAGCTGGATCCGACTGGAGAAACCCCGCAGGCGGCACGGGGACTTCGACAACTGGCCCGGGGACTGTCGTAGTCGCACCCGGCCCGGGGACTTCAGAACCCGGCTCGGGGACTGCAGCAGTCGGCCCGGGGACGGCTACGACACAAGAAGTGGTGGCCGACTCCAATTCAACGCCACCCAACCCACCCACCCGAGTCATGGTGGCCACATTAACAGAAGAAGAACTCACAGCTCTGTCATGGGCCCAGCCCATCCTCAAGTTCCTAGTCAGCAGAGAACTGCCGGCTGATGAGATCTCAGCAAGACTAGTGCAACGACGAGCCGCAGCATACACAATAATCAACAGAGAGCTTGTGAAGCGCAGCGTCACTGGAGTCTTCCAGCGTTGTGACGAGCCACAAAAAGGAGTGGCAATCCTCAAAGACATCCACCAAGGCGAATGCGGCCACCACGCAGCCTCAAGATCACTCGTGGCCAAGGCTTTCCGCCATGGTTTCTTCTGGCCGACTGCCTTGGAGGATGCTAAAGAAATAGTCAAGAGTTGCAAAGGATGCCAAGTTTTTAGTTCCAAGCAACACTTGCCGGCTTCTACCCTCAAGACCATTCCCCTCACCTGGCCTTTTGCCGTCTGGGGACTGGACATGGTGGGCCCTTCAAGACAGCCCGCGGCGGCTTGATACATCTACTGGTCGCTGTGGACAAGTTCACAAAGTGGATCGAAGCAAAGCCGATCAAGAAGCTGAACGGGCCGACTGCCGTGACATTCATCACCAACATCACCACTCGGTACGGCGTGCCGCACAACATCATCACCGACAACGGCACGAACTTCGCCAAAGGAGCACTGGCACGTTTCTGCGCGACGCAGGGCATCTGACTGGACTTAGCGTCCGTTGCCCACCCGCAGTCAAACGGCCAGGTCGAGCGAGCAAATGGACTCATCCTCTCCGGCATCAAGCCTCGACTAGTTGTACCACTGGAGCGATCGGCCGGCTGCTGGCTCGAGGAGCTGCCGACAGTCCTCTGGAGCCTGCGCACTACACCCAACAAGTCAACCGGCTTCACTCCATTTTTCCTCGTGTACGGTGCCGAGGATGTCATCCCAACAGACATCGAGTTCGACTCGCCTCGGATCAACATGTACACGGAGGAGGAGGCCAAGGAAGCAAGAGAAGACGGCGTCGACCTCCTGGAAGAAGGCCGGCTGTTAGCACTCAGCCGGTCCGCCATCTACCAGCAAGGGCTGCGCCGCTACTACAACCGCAAGGTCAAGCCAAGATCTTTCCAAGAGGGCGACCTTGTGCTCCGGCTGATCCAGCGAACAGCCGGCCAGCACAAGCTCTCGGCCCCTTGGGAAGGCCCCTTCGTCATCAGCAAGGCACTCGGCAACGACTCCTACTACCTGATCGACGCGCAAAAGCCAAGAGCACGCAAGAGAGACGACTCCGGCAAGGAGTCGGAGCGACCATGGAACGCAAACCTCCTAAGACGATTTTACAGCTGAAAGCAGTATGTATCATGCCCCCCTTTTGTATTAAGTGCAAACCAATAGGCCCCCCGAACAGTACTCGGGGACTGCCTTTGTTTATCTATGAACGACAAGTGTCATATCCATGAATGTATTATTACATTTGAATTCTTGTCTGGCACCGGGTTCGACTAGTCGGCCCGGGGACTGGCCGCCTTGAGCTATAGTGAAAGTTCTACCTGAAGTCAGAAAAGTAGTATGCCGGCTCCCGAGTCCTCCCTTGTTGAAAGTCGCGGCTCAAAGAACCGACTGTCCGACTAGCAAGAGGCAAGGCAGAAAGGATGCCCACACGAAAAATGGCTAAGGAGCAACGAACCTATATAGCAAAGAGACGGCCCCCAAAAATGCCTGCCGACTGTCAAAATAGCCGGCTGGCCGGCTTCCTAAACACTGAGCTCTAGTCCAGCAAAGCTAAAGTACTCCCCCCCCCAATTGGCCCAGTACTCCTCCAGCTACAGATTGCAGAGCAACTGTTGGACTGGGGAGGCGGCAACCAAGGGAGGGCGGCAAAGGAAACAGCAGAAGGACAAAAAGCAAAAGTACAAGGAAAGACCAAATGCATAAGTTATATATACACATAAAGCCCCCAACAGGCTGGCAACAGACATCAGTTCGAATACACCCAGTGGGTGGAATTGTGCAGACTTAACCAAACATTGTTTCATAAGTAACTAGACAGGAAAACAAAAGATGGCAGACTAAGGCGTGGTGCTGGAGGTGCGGTCAGGTTGAGGCTGGCCGGCTGCTCCACCAGCCGGCTCGGCGTCTTCACCCTCCTCCTCCTCTTCTTCCCCCTCGTCGCTGGAGTCGATCTCCTCCGTCGAGTCTTCGCCGTCTGCCGGGTTCAGGCCGAACCACTCCTCCGGCTGGGCGACACCGTTGTCGTCCACCTCGGGGGCGAAGACGCTGGTGTCGATGTAGTCGGCGATTAGCGAAGCTTGCCGGATGATGGACGGCCGCACCGGCTCCAGCTCTGTGTCGGCTTGCTGCCGCCAGGTAGCCAGTTGATCCAGGCTCAGGCCAGGATACCAGGCCTTGACGAACTCCAGCGCCCGCCTGGCACCAGAGCGAGCCGCCGAGGCCTTCCAAGCTTCGAAGCGGCCGACTGCCACCTCCAGCCAGTCGGCAGTCCGACTGGGGGTGCGGGGAACCACTTGGCCGGGCCAGAGGGCGGCCAAGACTTGTGCCCCGGCACGCTGGAGCCGGCGGAGCAGTCGGTGAGCCGGCTGGATGCGGGCCTGGATCGCCAGGAGCTGCTCCTCCAGCGAGCGGCCGGCGGTTGGCGAGATCTCAAAGCCAGCCTGCCTTCGCGCTTGGCGACGGGCCTCGATGGTCTGGTTGGCGGCAGTAGAATAGCCAGGGAAATACTCTGCGCAAGAAAGAAGAAAGGAAGAAAAGAACACCAAAATCAGAAAACAAGCCAAAATGGCAGATGGCAAGAAAGGACGAAGAGGTAGGCGGCTTACCGTCAACCAGATCTTCGATCTGGACATAGCCAGAGATCAGAGTCTGCCTGGCCTCAGCCCAGCCAGCCGCCTCCGTCTCGTACTCGGCCTGGAGAGTGGCTTCGCGGTCCTGCACAGCCTTCAGAGCCGCCTTGTGGCCTTCCTCCTGGTCGGCCAACTTCTTGGCCAGGCGGTCGCGTTCCTGCACCAAGGCGGCGAGCTCGGCGTCCTTGGCACGAAGGGCAGTCTGGGACTCCCCCAGCTGTGCCCTCAGACTGGCGTTGGCCGCTGCAGAGACAGCAGAAGAAGAAAGAACAGTAAGAAGAAGTCATCAAGGAAGATCCGACCCGACTGCTCAGCAGTCAGCCCGAATCTCGGGGACTACACCCAGTGGGTGAGCTGATGCGCCCCCACATGAGACAAAGAACTAAGCACGTACCTCGGCTCTCAGTAAGGTCGGCGGTCTTCTGGGTCAGCTCCCGAGCCTGGGAATTGAAGGCGGCCGCACGAAGATTGTGGTAGTCCTGCAAGATAGACAGAAGATCGGAGTAAGAACAAGAATAGCAAAGACAAATCCTCCAAGAAGTTCCAAGCCGCCTGCTCAGCAGCCGACTCGGAACTCGGGGACTACACCCAGTGGGTGTGCTGACGCGCCCCCACGGAAGAAATCAAGATCAAGAGAAGCTAGATGGGAAGACTAACCCGGATGGCCGCCCGTGTCGCGAGAAACTCATCGGTGAACTGCCTCAGCGCCGCGGCTTGGCCCTGGAGCCGGGTCCGAACGTCCTGCGCAGCCACGTTCATCACGGCCGTCCCTCCGCCTGGCGTCCACCCTTAGGTTGCGCTGGCCGCCTCCGCATCCTGGGCCGACGAGCTGGAGCCCACGGCCGGCTGTGGCTCCGACGCGGCCTTCTGTGGCTCCGACGCGGCCTTCCCCACGCGCCGGCTCGGCGGCATCCGGACCGCCATCTCAGTCTTCGCGGCCGGCTCGCCCCCCCCCCCCCCCCCCGCCGACTGTGTAGGCGGCTGATCAGGCCGGCCGCCTTGAGCCGCCCTAGTTGGCGGGGTCGGCACCGGCGCCCTCTCCAGGATGATGACGTCGTCATCTCTCCCCAGCCCTGGCTGGTCGCCGCTGGCTCCTTCTGGCGAGGGCTCCATGGATCCCGGCGCCGCAACGCGCAGAGGGGTGACCATCAGGACCTCCCCCGCTGCTTCTGCTGCTGCAGCCTCCGCTTGGGCCCTGGCAGCAGCGTCGGCAAGCACCTTTGCCGCCTCCTCCTCCAGCGCCGCCTGGGCGGCGGCCGCCTTCCGTGCCTCCGCCTCTCGCGCCTCCCGCTCCGCCCGCGCCTCCCGCACGTTCCGTTCTGTCGCCTCCTGAAGGTCGGCCCGGGGGTCCACACGGCGAGTGGTGCTCCCAGACCCCCTCGGCGACTCGACGACGGAGGCGGCAGCCGCCCGCTCAAGCGACAGTGGAGCTCTGATTATTGGAGAAAAAAGACAAGGGCTCAAGAACCACCAGAGAAAAGAAAGAAAAAAGAGTATACAAAACAAAGTGAACTTACGCCGACACGGTCTGCGGTTGCTTCACCGTCTTGCGGAAGCGAGCCGCCTTCGCGGCCGCCGCCTCCCGCCTGGTTGCTGCCGCCCCGTCCCTGGGTTTCTTCGTCCGACTGCCGAACAAACCCTGGGCGGCGCGACGCTTCTGCCCTCCGCCTCGAGCAGGCGGTGCAGCGGAAGAACCCGCGCCGCGTCCAGATGCCGGCTGGCGGCGCGGGGCGACTTCGGCCTCATCGTCGTCAGGCCAGTCGTCGAAGGTGACTCCGAGCCCGGAGCCGCCTGCTTCGCCGCCGGCTTGGCCACCACCCGGCTCGATGTTGTCGTCCATGCCGGCCGCCCCCAAGTCTGGGTCCTCCAGATCGTGTTCGGTCTGGTCGGGGACGAATCGACGCTCCGCGTCCGACCCGCCGGCCGGCCGAAGCAGAGGGCTCTGTCGAAAAACGAGCCGACTAAGTTAGAGTCGGCCAAGAGGAACTCGGCAACAAAGTCAAAAGAAAAAGAAGAGCCAAGGAAAGCATACCGTGGGCGGTGGATTGGCTCGGCTGTATGGCTCCTTGCCGAACTGCCACTCTTTGGAGAATTTGCAGTTCGCAAGGTAGTTCACCATATAGGCGACCTCCTCGCGCGGCATCTCCTTGGTGCACATTCGGCTCGGATTGAGCTGGCCACTCATCTGACAGATCAGATGAGGCCGGCTCTGGAGCGGAAGGACCCGGCGCGTGACGAATGCGGCCAGCAGGTCGGGCCCCGTCAAGCCCTCCGACTGGGTCAGCACTCGCACTCGGGCGACAGCTGCGGACCCGGCCGGCGTCAGAGTCACGGCTCGGAAGGACCACTGGGGCCGCCTACCTGCAGGTGGGCCGGCTACGTAAGCCGGCAGGTTGATGTAGTCGCCCCGCGGGGTGATGTTCCGCACGTAGAAGTATGATTTTTGCCACTTCTTCACTGATTGGATCAGCGTGATTACGGGGAAGGGGTTGTCGGCGACCGACCTCCGCGACGCGATGAAGGCGCCAGTCTGAGCCGGCACGCCCTGCATGCGCGTGCCCAGCTTGGACTGGAAGAACTCCCCCCAGAGCTCGAGGATGGGGAGGACGCCGAGGTAGCCCTCGCACAGGGTGACGAAGGCAGACACCAGCACCACCGCGTTTGGGGTGAGGTGGTGCGGCTGGAACTGATAGAAATCGAGCCAGGAGCGGAAGAAGGCGCTCACTGGCAGGCCAAAGCCGCGCAAGAAGTGCGAGCGGAAGACCACCCGCTCGCCCTCCTGTGGCTCCGGCGTGATTTCCTTCGCCAGCGCGAGGCGGACCTCCACCTTGTCCACGCTGGGCAGGCGCCGCGTGTTGCGGAGGAACTCGGCGTGGTCGTCATGGACGTTGGAGCCGTCCCAATCCCCGCCATACTGCTCCGTGGCGGGAGGCATGGCGAAAGCAAGCGCGGCGGCGGAGGAATGCGTGGTGGAAGAGCGCGGCGGCGAAGTGCTGTTGCAAGAAACGGCGAGCGAAGAAGATGGTGGAAGTAGGAGGAGCGTGCGAGGGCCTGCCGCCCTCGACCTCCCCCTACTTATAGCTTCGCGAGGCAGGGCCGGGGAGGCCGAACGTGGGGGAGTCGTGGGATTAACTGCACCGCCTCCCCCACGCCTCGCGATTATTGCGCATAAAGGCGAGCCGAAACTGCCGCAATGAGACGTGCGGGCGGTTTCGGGATGCAGACAATCCGCGCCTGGGCCCGGGCGCGGACGTGGCGGGCCCCCGCCCTGCGGCGACGTCCCGTCGCGCGCGTGGGCTGGCAGGCTTTCCAGCTCAGAGGGGCCACGTGGTTCGCAGACGGTCAGCGGCCGGCCCACGGCCCGGAGCACGCACTGGCGAGCTCCCGCCCTCCGACTCCGGAGCTTTCGACCAAGGCGGCACGCCTAACCAAAGCCGGCTCCCAGCTGCCGGCTTGCTAAGATATGAAGCTGATCGAACTTCTCAACTCCTACTCCACCTCGAAGCCCAATCAGCTTCGGGGACTACTGTCGGAGATAATGGCCACGGGTAGCCTAGCCGACTGCCCCTGGTTCTTGTGAAAAAATTATCAGGCCTTTTTGGCCTCCAAGCACTCCAAGCATTGGGCCGCCTTCCCTGGCCGGCTACCTCTGAAGCCGACTCCCGGAAGGCGACCCAACCTCAGCAACCTCTCCCCAGGACGACTACGGGGTGGCCGACTCCAAGAAGCCGGGCAAGAAGAACGCCGACTCCCAGAAGCCGGCCGAGACCACAACCACCAAAAGCTACTTCCACATAACGGTGACAAGACGGGGTGTGGCCACAGTGCGGCCCACTACCCCCAAAGCCCGAGGCGGGCATGGCTACAGGAGGCCGTACGGGACGGCCGTCTCCCGTGCGGCTCGGCACTGTAGCCATGCTAGCCTCAACGTCATCCATGACAGACTCCCGTACGGCCCACGGGCGACGGGCCCCTTCAGCCAGAGAGAGGCGTGAAGGCGGCCCGGCCTTTCCTAGTCGGCCAAAGGCGTAGCCCGCCCCCAGAAGCCGGCTACTCCCTTCCTCGAAGCAGGAGCCCCATTAAGGAGACAAGACGAGGTAAGGCTACAGTGAGAGCCCCCGAGGCGGCCCACTATAGCCACGCTTACCTCGACGAAGCCCTCGTCATCAAGGGCGAGGCTACAGTAAGCAGCCGCCGACAAGACCTTAGGCGGTGGGGCCGGCCTGTCGACCAAGAAGCCGACAGCCGGCGGGACCCAACAGCCGGCGGAGAAGCCGGCGAACATAGACACTGACGGCTGGGACCAGTGCCCAGCCGGATTACCATTGTACCCCGGGGGGTAGGCCTATATAAACCCCCCGGAGCACCCATGCAAAGGGTTGGCTTCTAAGCATAGCAACACACCATAGATAGAGAGAAGAGAGAGCTAGCTTTGTTCTTCTTCTCCCTTGAACCAAACAGCTCTAGGAGCGATTGTAGCTACTTTCACCGATCTAGTGATCATGCGGAGACCCCGCGGAGCAGGACTAGGGGTGTTATCTCCTCGGAGAGCCCCGAACTTGGGTAAGATCCGCCGGCGTGCATGTCTTCGCCTCATCCCGTTTCCAGGCACCGGCGACGTTTTATTGGCACCCACAATGATAAGCCACCCGTTGGCATATGTCGCACCAACCACCCGACACAACACTTATATCTTCCTCACTCTGAAAGATAAACAAGCAGACAAATGACAGGTTTTGCACATTGTAACACCCCGCATGCAACTTTCCATATTTGTAACTCCAACTCTTGCCATTTTCGGCTATGTGATATGATATTCCCTTCGTGGTCGGGTTTTGTTTTTGTTTTGCTTTTGTTCTTGTCATGCATTTCATAAAATGTCATCATGTGCATTGCATTTGCATACGTGTTCGTCTCATGCATCCAAGCATTTTCCCCGTTGTCCGTTTTGCAATCCGGCGCTCCTATCTCCTCCGGTGCACCCCACTTGTTGTCTTTCGTGTGCGGGTGTCTAACGTTCTCGGAATGGACTGAGGCTTGTCAAGTGGCCTTAATATACCACCCGGAGACCACCGGTCAAGTTTCTTTCCATTTGGAGGTCGTTTGGTACTCCAACGGTTAACCGGGTAACCGCAGATGCCTTCTGTGTGTTCCAGCAAAACCCCCTCTCTAAACAGCCCAAAACCCCACCAAACTCTCTTCCATGCTCTAGGTCGTTCGATCACGATCGTGTGGGCGAAAACCGCACCTCATTTGGAGCCTCCTAGCTCCCTCTACCTATAAATATGTGAGACCTCCCGTATACAAACACAGTCCAAACCCTAACCCTCGTCCCTCTCCGCCGCCGGACACGTCCACCTCCACCGCCGCCGCCACGTGGCACGCCTCCCGGCCCGTCGCCGCCCCCCCCCCCCTCCCGCACGCGCCTCCGCGCCGCCACCTCACCTCCCGTCCGCCGGCCCCGGCCACCCGCGGCGCCGCCGCCGCCCGAGGCGCCGCGCCGCTCCTCCCGTCGGTGGCGACCGACGCCGGCGCCGTCGTCCTCCGGCCGCCGACCTCCCCCACCGTCTCCTTCCTCCTCGTCGTTCCCCGCCGGCCACCTCTCCTCCTTCGGCGCCCGCTCCGGCCGAGCTCGAGCTCCAACTCCGGCCAGATCTGGACGTGGTACTGTAGCACGTTGACTTTCTCTCCCCCTCCGAAACTGCTAAGTCTTGATATTTCTACAGCATATTGCCTTGTTCAACGGTGCATTACTCCTTGCATGTATCTCCGTTTCGCAGGTTTAATATGTCAAATTGTTCGTCTCGTGATGCTCTACATTTTGTTCAATTGCACCATGTTCATTAGAGGTCATCTTGACGCCAAAATCTCTGTTGCAAGAGGGCTAGTTGCTGTTATCTGCTGGTTCTTATCAGAACTTGGAGATTTGTCATTTTTGTATCTTTAAATCTGTGCATCTTATGGGCATGAGCTCTACATGTGTTTTGTTGTATGCCATTCCATCTTTACAAGGGTGTATGCCATGTATTTTTGTGATCTCTGTGGTGACTAGCACAAGCATGCAAACTAGGCTCCGTAATGTTTCTAATTTCAGGGACTTAGTGAATTCTCTAAGTCTTTGTCTGCTGTTATTTTGTTGCCATGTAAACTTGATGCTACAGAGAAATCCATGCAAATTTTGGTGATGTTCAGTAAGGATGTTTTGTAGCTATTATTGTAATTGATCCATTACTTCCCTTGTATGAAATTATGGAGTGCCACAGCATGACTCAATCTTGCTCTACGTTTGCTATAAAATATTTCTGGCAGATTCTTAACATGATATGCAATTTTGCCAAGCTTATTGTAGTTGATCCATACATGCTATGCTTTTGTTATTGCCATGGTTAGCTTCATAAACTTGCCATCTTGCTGTAGGTATGCTAGTTTTGTCATGCATTGCCTTGTGGTGAGTGCATCAAGCTCACAAACTTGCCTTCATATTATTGTTTCTGCCATGCTCTGTTTTCTGCTAAGACTGAAACCTGTTAACGAAACGTGCTATGGTTACATGCTTGCCATCATATCTTCTGGTCCTTTTTGTCTTATGGCCAGTAAGGGACTTTTGTCATATGCATTTATTAGAATACTGCCATGCCTTGTTTTGCTATGTTAAGTTCCTGTAGCATGTTGATTTCGTGCTCTGAACATTGCTACCTGATGCTGTTTTCTGCCATGTCCAGTTTTTCACCAAGTCTGTGATCCTGTTATCTTTTGCACTTTTGCCATGCTTGTTTGAGCTTGATATGTTGTGATCTAGCCGTAGCTCAGTGTTCATCTTTTGTCAAGCATCTCCTGTAGATTACTGTCATATGCTTTGTTGCTATGTTGGGGTTCTGTAGCATTGTTACTTGTTGCATTTTATGTGCTATCATGCTGTTAATCGCAGATTCGTGTCATTCTTGTTTTGCTTGCCATTTGCAAACCGTACATCCGTTGCCGGTGATCTTTATATTGATTTCGACTGAAATCATCTCATCTTTCCAGTGGCATGCTTGGTTTTCCAAGTTACTGCCTTGTTCATCATTTTCCTTCTGGAGCACGCATATGCATTGCATATCATATCTTGCATATCATACATGTTTTGCATCATGTTGCTTGTGCATTTCTCGTGATTGATTGCGGTTCCGTTGCTTGTGTTCTTGTCTTGGGTAGAGCCGGGGGGCGAGTTCGTGAACGAGGAACCTGTTGAGTATGCTTACGAGGATCAAGCTTTCGACAACTCTGAGAACCTTGCAGGCAAGATGACCACCCCTCGAAATCACTTCTATCTTTGCTTTGCTAGTTGTTCGCTCTATTGCCATGCCGCGCTACCTATCACTTGCTATATCATGTCTCCCATTTTGCCATGTCAGCCCCTAACCATCCTTTCCTAGCAAACCGTTGTTTGGCTAAGTTACCGCTTTTGCTCAGCCCTTCTTATAGCGTTGCTAGTTGCAGGTGAAGTTGAAGTTTGTTCCATGTTGGAACACGGATATGTTGGGATATCACAATATCTCTTATTTAATTAATGCATCTATATATTTAGTAAAGGGTGGAAGGCTCGGCTTTATGCCTGGTGTTTTGTTCCACTCTTGCCGCCCTAGTTACTGATATACCGGTATTATGTTCCTTGAGTTTGCGTTCCTTACGCGGTCGGGTGATTTATGGGACCCCCTTGACAGTTCGCCTTGAATGAAACTCCTCCAGCAAGGCCCAACCTTGGTTTTACCATTTGCCACCTAAGCCTTTTTCCCCCGGGTTTTCGCGAGCCCGAGGGTCATCTTTATTTTAAACCACCGGACCAGTGCTCCTTCGAGTGCTGGCCCAATCTGGGCGATGTCCGGCGCCCCCTGGGCAACAAGGGTCTATGCCAACCCGACGTCTTGCCCATCCGGTGTGCCCTGAGAACGAGATATGTGCAGCTCCTATCGGGATTTGTCGGCACATTCGGGTGGCTTTGCTGGTCTTGTTTTACCATTGACGAAATGTCTTCTAAACCGGGATTCCGAGACGGATCGGGTCTTTCCGGGAGAAGGTTTATCCTTCGTTGACCGTGAGAGCTTATGATGGGCTAAGTTGGGACACCCCTGCAGGGTATTATCTTTCGAAAGCCATGCCCGCGGTTATGAGGCAGATGGGAATTTGTTAATGTCTGGTTGTAGAGAACTTGTCACTTGACCCAATTAAAATACATCAACTGCGTGTGTAGCCGTGATGGTCTCTTCTCGGCGGAGTCCGGGAACTGAACACGGTCTGAGTTATGTATGACGTAAGTAGGAGTTCAGGATCACTTCTTGGTCATTGCTAGATGACGACCGTTCTGTTGCTTCTCTTCTCGCTCTCTTTTGCGTATGTTAGCCACCATATATGCTTATTGCCGCTGCAGCTCCACCTAATTACACCATCCTTCCCTATAAGCTTAAATAGTTTTGATCTCGCGGGTGTGAGATTGCTGAGTCCCCGTGACTCACAGATTCTACCAAAACAGTTGCAGGTGCCGACGATGCCAGTGCAGATGATGGCGTCGATCTCAAGTGGGAGTTCGACGAGGAACGTGGTCGTTACTATGTGTCTTTTCCTGATGATCAGTAGTGGAGCCCAGTTGGGACGATCGGGGATCTAGCATTTGGGGTTATCTTATTTTCATCTGGATTTTGGCTGTAGTCGGTCTATATGTATGTATTTTGGACGATGTATGGATTATGTTTATGTATTGTGTGAAGTGGCGATTGTAAGCCAACTCTTTATGCCATTCTTGTTCATTACATGGGATTGTGTGAAGATGACCCTTCTTGCGACTAAACCACTATGCGGCTATGCCTCTAAGTCGTGCCTCGACACGTGGGAGATATAGCCGCATCGTGGGCGTTACACACATAAAAGTATCAGTGCTTACAATTCATCACATTTCTTACTGACGAATAAAGTGACACAGTTTAAAATTGCATTAAGACAATATGGTATTGTTCAGGTCAAGACATGGCAGGAAATGACATTGTTAAGGAGTTGGCAGCTTCACGACACCACTGGATTACAGATCAAGAACACATAAGTATCAATGGTTAGTGTGCTGTCAATTTATACCATTTCAGATTGGCAAATAAACAGACAGTTTAAATAATAGTAGAATGATATGACATTGTTCATAGTTAAGACATTGCAGAATATGACATTGTGCTGTAGTGGGTAGGTTCACCACACCACTGGATTACGGATGAAGAACAGAAGCATACATGCAGTGCAAAAGAAGATCACTTGCTCTGTATAGTTTAATTTACATGGTATGAAGAAGGAACTTGGTTGTACAACTGAAAACTTAAATTGAGAAAGGACAAACTTTTGTTTATGAACTACATAATAAACTTTAAACAAGCAATTTGATGCAAACACCAAAAATAAACAGCTGTTGCAGTCATGCCTAACCAAATATATACAACAAAGTTTGAAGGCTTGAGATGGACAAACTTACATTATTGGTGAAGACAGGCTCTATAAAGGCCTTGTCCATGCTGATGGGGGGGCAATTCAAGAAGTTTACCACAGAATCTTCTTTAAAAGCATTGCCTTTATTCTACATTTTGTTAAGAGTAAATATAGATGTGATAATATACGAAAAAATGGAGAATATTTAAGATAAGATGAAGAGTGATGCTACATAACCAAGTAGCTATAAATGTAAGTGCAGCGATACAGGCAAAAGGTACAGCCAAGAGCAATGCACATCTAAACTTCTTCAGTACCAACCTTATGGTAAGAGTAAATATAGATCTGATATGTAGAAAATGGAGGGCAAAGGAAAATAAGCTGCAGAGTGATGGTACATGAACAACTACCTGTCATTATAAGTACACTGATAAAGGACAGCATGTACTTACAAGAACAATGCAGAGCTAAAAAAACATTGGCATTGGATATATTCTACACTAATATAACCATTCATACAGATCAGATAATTTGGAGCGAACAATTGATAAGCAAGCTATCATGCATACTGTTGTCACATAATGAACCAGGTATGTATGCAAGTACAGTGATACAGGACAACAGGTACTAACAAGAGCAAAGCAGCGGGTAGCATATTTGCGATATCCTGTCGTTCTTGTCAAACCAGAATTCTTCTTCGGGCAGATTTCCTGCAAAAAAGATCCGTAAGGCACATGCGGAAAAGTAGAAGTTCAAATTGTCATGTGATTTCATAGACAGTACCTCATCTTGGGAACGAGACCAGTGCATAACAAGGTTTTTCCATTCAATGTCTTCTAAATTTAGCACAGGAGACTTCACCGGAAATTCATTTATAGACTTGCCATCAAAGTGTGATTTCCTCAGGTAACACCGATACTGCTGCAATGCTTCCTTGAAAAGCGCAAGCAAGCTTTGCTCGTCATGACTATCCAGATTGACCCTCGCCTAGTTACAACAATGTAATGTAAATCATTGATGTGTTCAATCAGCAGAAAACAGGAAAATAATAACCATGAATAATAGCACTTACACATAAGTTGGACAGGAAGATGTGAAAATGGTGTTTGTCTTCACAATAATCTTCCCATGATGGGAATATATGCACGTAGTCCCTAACAACATTGAAAGCATTGTCTTTTAAACTAGGAATAAATGGAATGGGGTTCCAATCTGCAGGAATTGGCCGTCTCTGCAGTTGGGATAGGTCTTCGGCCGGTGGACTTGCTGTACTTTTTGCTGGAGTGGGATTTTTCTGTGGTACAACTGGTGCTATGGCAAATGAAATCGGTATACCTTTTATTGGAGTGCAGGTCCTGTGTGGTGGGGCTAGTGGTGTGGCCAGTGAAGTATAGGTACAGTCTACTGGAGTCAGTCCTACGTTTTGTGTCACTGGTTGTATAGCCAATATAAGTGGGCTGCTGTCTGATTTCTCCGGCACCACCACGTTTTTCAAGGACTTTGCTGGTGCTCCTTCAGGTTCGGCAATCACCCTCTTCCTTTTTGATGTCTGATGCACAAGAACATCATTTGAGTGAAAAAACATGGTATGATGACAGATGGAATATGTATTGATAATGGATGGGCATGGCATCTCGACATATATGATGAGTAAACTAAGCAGATGGCGGTGCAACAAAGTAGAAGAAATGCAAGACAACATATGCAAGATACCCGCAATCAATAAAACATTGCCAAATTAGAACAGGCACCTTGATGGGTGAACAGGACAGGCCATCTGCCTTTGACTCCTCGAGGTTAGAATAGTCATTAGGATCATATTCTGAACAAGAATCAACGGGTGGGGAGCGTATGAGTTTCATTGCATCCAGAATGGCACTCAATGCCTTGGTGCCAATTTTGTAAGTCATTGCAGTGTTTAGCTTCAAGGGTGGACTGCTGCTAGTGCGACACAAAGCAGCTACACAGATCATAGTGTATATATAACGGGAAAACCTTAAGCATCAGAGTAAAATCAGCAAAGTGGAACTTGCTGGAATATATGTGCTAGTATTGCCGGTACGGCTAGAAAGGCTTCGGATACCAGCTCTCTTCAAGTGAAGGTGCGGTACTGTTAATATCAGTGTAACTCTCAAAGGCGACACAGCACCCCGCATTTCCTTGCTAATTTTATAGGATTCAAGTGGGCAGGCCACTACAAATCCTATTCCTATGTTTACAAGATCCTACGAATCAAAGAGGCTCAAAGTGTCCATCACAGCCGACCGTATAGACCTCTACACTGCAAATGTCCCTGCTCATCTTCAGTACAAGGAACATACTGTACTACTATCATACTCCCTCCGTTCCAAAATATAAGTCTTGGTACAGATTTCCACTATGGATCACATACAGATGTATCCAGATACATTTTAGAGTGTAGATTCACTCATTTTGCTCCATATGTAGTCCATGGTGGAATCTATACAAAGACTTGTATTTAGGAACGGAGAGAGTACATATTAAAGAAGAACGGAAGAGGAACATGGTAAAGAAGAGCAAGCAGATTTTGGATAATAAAATGTTGGTTGCGCAGTGCCCACACATGATGAACCAGAGCGCATTAAGAATGCAACTCCCAGATGTCTCTCGACCATTTCAGGCGGTTGGATGAAGATCCTACGTCTCCTAACCCTTCTTCTTCCTTGTCTCTGATTCTTCCCATACAGAACACCGCACGGGCCGCCGGCCGGACCACCGGCCCCCACCGCCTGTGTTCCTCCGCCACCCCCACCCCCGCCCCAACCCCCACCCGCATCGAGTTTTCTTCGTTCGGCGAGGCCCCACAACCACCCGAGCCCCTTCGATCGCACCGGCGAACTCCGGCGAGCTCTGAAAAATTGACTGACCCAATTTTGAAATTTAGTCTACTGTGATTTAACTAGTGTGCAATATAAAAGGGGAAAACCATAAGCATTGGGAGTATAGTGTTGAGCGTGCCATGGCGGATCTGAAGGTGCAAACCGGATAAAGGCAACTTCGCAACCAAGACAAGAAATCAGAGTAAAGCAGTGGCGATCTATTTTCTTGCTGCGATAAATAAGTTGAGCAGATACGAAAGAGTACCGCCTCTGGTGCGGCGCCGTGTACGCATCTGCTGAGAATTTGATGGTGATGCGGTAGCGATGGCTGTCGGCGGCCTGGAAGCAGATCTAGGAGGGTAGACGGTGGCGGCGGGGCGCGGTGGATGAGACGGTCGTAGGAGCGGCGCCGGCAAGGTGGACGACGGCGGGGATGAAGCGAGAGGACGGGATGCAAGGATCCCGGTCCGAAGCCGTGGATGAGAGAGGTCGATCTCTTGTAATGGACGGCGGCGTCGGGGTATCAGCTCCGTCATGGTGGAGGAGGACGGCGGTGGATGGGGTGGCGGACGGCAGCGGACGGAGGAGGGTGGGGTGGAGAGGGTGTTTTGGAACCCACGGAGTACGAATGGGGAAAAGGGAGGTAGAGAGGAAGGGGGGAGCCATGTATTCAGGGCGCGCTTGTCTCAAATGCGAGGAAATTTACAAACTTAGCCCCCGTTTCAAATTTCTACTACGTCACAGCAACATTAGTCGGTTGGGGATAGGACGGTAATCTCGCATACACCGAATATTTGCCGACGAGAGTTTGTTTTTGGCGCCCACCGTGTATGAATATGAATCGGGGAGGGAATCGATTTTGGCCGAGGACACACCGTGTTTTGGCACCCACCGTGTATGAATCCGGGTGAGAGGCGGTTACGTCACGTTTGGGTGAAATTACAAACCTACCCCTATCGAAACCTATAGAAATCCAGCAGATAGGCTTTACGTGGCACGGATAGGCAGTAGTGATTTCCATCTCACAGATTTTGGTTTCGGGCGGTTACTGCGACTTTCCCCGCTTCGTTCAAATTTTGCAGAGTGCACGTTTACCGTGCCAACTCAATTCGAATCCCGTTTGTATTCAATTTTTTTCGGGCGGGATCCATTTTCAATTGGAATTACATTCTATATACATCATTTTTTTATATATATACTAGAATTCTGCTCCTTTATATGTATACTATGATTTACAAATACAACGATCTCGAAATCTTAAGGTTGAATTCAAAAAAATTTAACCAAATTATGTTCTACTAAAATGTATGGATCAGTAATATCTACATATTAAATAACATAGATGTGCGTGAATTCATATGAGTATGCATGTTTGATAGATCAATTTTGGTTCGAGTATGGATTACATGTATCATCATCTCGAATTCAAATATTTGAATCCCTTTTTTGTTCACTCCTTTCACGCCCATCTCTCTCGCATGCATGCTCCTTCAGGTAGCTATCACTCTCTTTTCTCCAGCTCACCCGCACGCTCACTTCATGTTTCTCCTATCCTCGCAAACATGGTCTCTCGACGTCTCCCTTGAGAAGTGTCACACTCTCCCTATCATTATACATTACACGGTTTTCATTATCTCTCACGTCTCTACTATTCTCTGGTATCACTCGGTACCTAAGCTTTCTTTTTCACCGCCACACACACAGTCTCCACTCGTCTTTCACTTTGTCTTTCTCTCTATGGGATTCTCTCACACACCCTATATGTCTTTACATATGACTCATACCACTAA
This sequence comes from Aegilops tauschii subsp. strangulata, assembly GCF_002575655.3. NCBI lineage: Eukaryota > Viridiplantae > Streptophyta > Magnoliopsida > Poales > Poaceae > Aegilops > Aegilops tauschii. Next base: position 408,714,985 of record NC_053040.3, on the reverse strand, counting down.
AATTACTCTCTCTCTCTCTCTCTCCTGTAGACACAACATTTCTTGCGGTCTCCTTTTCGTCTCCATCCCAGACTGACATTATTCATTTGTTTACCGATCAGACAACCCCGACTACCGTCTCCTCTCTCTCTCTCACACAGACACACACACACACAACTCCTGCTTCCACTCCCCTTCCCGACTACCGTCTCTCTCTCACACACACAAAACTCTCGCTTTCGCACCCCGACTCGTATTTCTCTCACAAACATTTATCGACTAGCTAGCCTCTAGATAGGTTTATACACCTGCACACTCGTGCTTCCACCATCGCATACATGTCTCTCTCCCGCTCCTTGTATCTATGTAAATTTTTCTTCCCTTCTTGAGACACGCCCTCTCGATCGTGCACACACACACTATCGCCTCATTTTAAGTTGATACCTATCGCACACACACTCCTTGTGTCTTTGTCACACATGCACTCCGTCCTCCTCCACTCTCCCTCTCTCTCACACACACATGGGCTTTTTGCAACAACTAGCAAGATGCCCATGCGTTGCACGGAACATCAAGATGCATTTGTATGAGTAGTTTATCTTGTGGGGGAAAAGGATGAACGAGGGAAGGCCTTATTTGCAAATGTGGAGAGGGGTGTGGGTATCTTTTTGCAAAATTGCCATAGTTTCCTTCCTATCCGTCAGATATAGATCGGACGGCCTATATTGCAGGATGGCAGGCACACGATCATCACCGACAATGCTTTTTATAAGAGTAGGGATAAAAAATAGAGTTGGTGATGATGGTGGGCCTGCCATCCTGCAATGTAGGTCGTCCGATTTATATCTGACGGATAGGAAGGAAAATATGGCAATTTACCCGCACTCTTCACCACATTTGCAGATAAGGCCTTCCCTCGTTCATCCTTTTCTCCCACAAGATCTTGATGTTCCGTGCAACGCACGGGCATCTTGCTAGTAAGAGTAGAAATTAGACATATACCACTTCTCGAATCTTGATACCAACAACATTCCTCCCTTATCTCATCAAAACCGCCAAGGAATATATTTTGAGTGAAACATAACATATTTTTAGTGATATACGTATTTCAAAACTAGACTTTTTTTCTATCAAATCGGCGAATATGTATTAATCTACTTTGATCATGTGGCAACGCATTGGCACATTGCTAGTAGTTATTATAATTTTTTGGACACCAGACAAACGGTGGAGTACATATACGAAGAGAAGAGGCGCACGCACGCAGTCGTCCTCTCGCTGTCTCGCACACATGAGTGTTACATAAAGGCGACGTTAACAAATAAACCCTAAAACCCTAGGTGCACGATTGCTGCATTCGCGGGTACCGGGTACGTGGTGGAGCACCTTTGTAGGAATAGTCAGCTCGCGTGATAATTTGATCCGTAGGAGTTGATGGTCGGGACTCGGGACCACAGGTGAACGACTTGGAGCGCGGTGGCTCGCCAGTTGCCACAGATCGAGTAGCCACGTTTAAAATATTGTTTTTTTAGCAGGTTAAGAGTTCCGATTTTCAATGGCGCGTTATAAGTAGTAAGTAGTTTTTAGAACGATTGGTATGGAGCGAAAATGGAATTCATAGTAGTACGTACCTCGTTGGCGTATGGTTGTATGGTTTTTTTGCGATGGAGGTTGTATGGGTTTATGTTGCGAGATGTTGAACCTGGTAGTTCTAGGGCAAATACTATGGTTTAGATTTAGATGCTGGTTTTCAGTAATGAAAATCGGAAGGGGAAACCCTTCTTTGATTAAAAAAACTACTACCTCCATTCTGGTTTACTAGTCCCCATCGTACTTTGGGTCAAAGTTTGTCCACGAATTTTACTTGTAAAATGTGAATGGAAAACGAGATTTTGTTATACCCAAACAAAAAAGGACTGGACGGAGTGATTGCTCTGACACGGACGCGACCTCTCATAGCGCAGGCATTGAACCGGCGCGCCAGCCAAGAGGGGCGCACTCGCTGCAGGCCCGGCTGAGCACGCCTCCTCGCCGCGTGCAACCAGCTTAAGACTGCCCCGCCTACCTTCATTGAATCTGCACGTGTGCCGGCAACACGTCCTTCCGCAAGCCGGCAGGCATTTTAGAACACAAAAAATGACTACAATATTAATTGAGTTTCTGGACTTTTAATGTGCATAATCTAAATATGAATTGCATGCACATGCTCCGGTGCACCAAAGTGGGTTGAAAAATCACATGTGTGTCCTTGGTTGAATTTCTAGGTCCCATGGAAGAAATGAGAATGAAATTCAAACATCTGGGCGTCATGACTCGGCCGAGAACATCGAGAAACTTTGATTTTAAATTCATGTAAATCCAAAACTCGCTGGAAATCATGAAACTTGGCATGCTGTCATGTCATGGCACTAACATGTTGTGGTAAAAAATTGGGCCGATTTGGAAGCTCGTGGTTCTAAGAGGGAACGTGCCACCTTTGAGTGTGAAACGATATACGCTGCCCCCCCCCTTGAGTTTCTTAACAAAGGCAACATAGAACTACATTAGTGCCCTGTTAAATTTTGGAATTATTCCGGGTTCGTTTGTCGTTTTTATACATTAATTGAGTTTCTGGTCATTTAATGTGCATAAGTCAAATTTGAACTACAAGCACATGCTCTCGTGCACCAAAGTTGGTTGAAAAATCACATTTGTGTCCTCGGGTGAATTTCTAGGTCCCATGCAAGAAATGAGAATAAAATTAAAACATCCGGGCATCGTGGCTCGGCCGAGAACATTGAGAAACTTGGTTTTAAAATTCTTGTAAATCCAAAACACGTCTGAAAATCATGAAACTTGGCATGGCTGTCATGTCATGGTACTACCATGTTGTGGTAAAAAAATTGGCCGAATAGGAACAGATTTTGGTATAAGCTTCTTGCAAACTGAAGCTTCTCTCAAGAAGGCCCGTGGTTCTGAGAGGGAACATGCCACCTTTGAGTGCGAAACGATATACGTTGTCCCCCTTGAGTTTATTTACAAAGGCAACATAGAACTACATGAGTGCCCTGTTAAATTTTGGAATTATTCCGGCTTCGTTTGGCCTTATTTACACATTAATTGAGTTTTTGGTCATTTGATGTGCATAATTCAAATTTGAACTACAAGCACATGCTCCCGTGCACCAAAGTTGGTTGAAAATCACATTTGTGCCCTCGGGTGAATTTCTACTCCCTCCTTCCATCTATATAGGTCCTAATGCGTTTTTCGAGGCTAACTTTGACCAAACGTTAGAGCAATAATATATGGCATGCAACTTACACAAAGCATGCCTTCAAATTTGTATGTCAAAGGAGCTTCCAATAATACAATTTTCATAGTATACATCTCACGTGCTATTAGTCAATAGTCAAAGGCTGTCTTGAAAAACACATTAGGCCCTATATAGATGGAAGGAGGGAGTAGGTCCCATGCAAAAAATGAGAATAAAATTCAAACATCTGGGCATCGTGGCTCGATCGAGAACATTGAGAAACTTGGTTTTAAAATCATGAAACTTGGCATGGTGTCATGTCATGGTAGTACCATGCCGTGGTAAAAAAAATTGGCCGAATAGGAACAAATTTTGGTATAAGCTTCTTGCAAATCGGGGCTTCTCTCAAGAAGGCTCGTGGTTCTGGGAGGGAACGTGTCACCTTTGGTGCATAATTCAAATTTGAAATACAAGCACATGTTCCAGTGCACCAAAGTTAGTTGAAAAATCACATGTGTGTCCTCGGGTAAATTTCTAGGTTCCATGCAAGAAATGGGAATGAAATTCAAAATTCTGGGCGTCGTGGCTGGGTTGGAAACATTGAGAAACTTAGTTTTTTAATTCCTGTAAATCCAAAACACGTATGAAAATAATGAAACTTGGCTTGGTGCCATGACATGGCACCAACATGCTGTGGTAAATTTGCAGTCCGATTTGCGAAGGCGCAAACATTAACAATCAACAAAGTCATTTTGGAACAAGTGTTGTCACGTTACAATCGGAAACACAAGTATTATTGAAACCGTGGGCGTTCTACTTACTAGTACCATTTACGTGCCGCCACGCGTCCCCATTTTTTATTAGCTAGGAGGCGCCGTGCAGGGTAGCTATTTGAGTACGAGAGGCGTGCGATCAGACCCCTGCACGTGCTTATCGGGAGGAGAGCCCTTTGACCTCCATCTGCCGTCCACCTCTCTCCCAAGGTCTCCATTAATGGCGCCCGAGCCTCTGTTTAATGGCCTGGCTATGTCTCACTCGACTGAGATTTAAGAGAGAAAAAAGAAAATCTGAAAGCACGGATCTTGATGTAAGATCCGACGGGCCTATATAGCATCTACTGCGACTTATAGCAAGACTGATGAATATATAAGGACGATTAAATATTTTTTTGATCAAAGAAGGGCTTGCCCCTTCCTATTTTCATTAATGAAAACCACCACAATTCACAAGAAGTTCAGCACAACTCGTTGAGAAACCACAATTCAAGGGGCGGAGGCACAAGGGGAAGTGGAGCACGGTGAGGTCCATCGAGACCTTAGAGAGCTCCATCGTCGGGTCCTGTTCGGTCTGCATGATCTCGCCCTCCTCGTGCACAACCATCTCTCGACTTGGGCCGGGGTATTACAAAGCTTTACCGTCACATATTTTATACTACTTCAAGGTGCATTAAATCAACACATGCAAGTATCAAAAGGAGAGTCACGGCATGCATGCATGCGTTGTAATTAATGCATCGGTAAACGCAAATTATTGAAATATATCAAGTGCAGTGCTTTGATGTGTCGCGTCAACTCGTACATCAACGAGAAGTTTGATTATCCTCTCCCTCGCGGACTTAACTGCACCTGCCTTTGGCTGTATGACAGGTTGGCCACACACCTGTCGGGCCCACCTGTCATACACGCAAAGGTAGGAGCGTCCCTCCCTCGCCCATGAGCGTGGTGGCTAGCAAGACTAGGAGAAGCTTTCGCTACACACTCTCCCTCCCGCACGCGGTGGACATGCAGCAGTTCAATCGGTGTCAGATGGCCAGAAGCGTACTGTAGTACTCCTCCAGTGCAGTAGTACTCCATCATTGTTCGACTTCCCGAAGAGGCGAAGAGCCAAGCGCAGCCCGGACGCTCGTGTGGCAGTTTCATGTGTAGAGTAGTCTAGGATAGCGTGTATCATGCCTGTAAGCTTAAAATCGTTGGGGTCGGCTCCATGCTATGTGGTGTCTTGAAGTTTTAAAAAAAAGTCTTCTGGCCCTACCTGACACCCTGGTGATTGTAGTTTGCACGCTCATCTGGTCAAGACAGGAATATATATTTTAATTTATTTTTTTCGAAAACGGGGGACTCCCCAGCCTCTGCATCAAAACGATGCATATGGCCACATATATTTTAATTTTTGGTGGGTAAATGTTAGAGGTTGCAGCAAATATATTGTACACTGCGGGTCTTTCAGCCAAGTTTAGAGGCAAGCATGTGGGGCCAGTGCTATGATGTGTCGCGTCAACTCGTACAACGAGGAGAAGCTTGATTTTACTACACGCCTTCTCCCTCACCCATGCGCGCGGTTGCTCGCAAAACGAGGACAGGCTTTTGCTTAGTAGTACTTCTACAACAAGCTATTCGTCCCGCTCGCGGTGGACGGACATGCAGCAATGGATTCGACACTGTAGAAGCAGTAGTAGTAACATCATTGTTCGTCTTCTCAAAGAGGCGAAGAGCCAAGCGCAAACCGAACGTTGCAGTTACGAACATTGGAGCACGCATATAGCCAGGCTCTTGCATGAGACAAAATTGCTATGTGAGCCCACTATTGTACTAGTACGTACAACTACTTGCTAGTATAGCCCTGTAAACCAGAAAGGAGTATTTGCCCTTCCAGAGATTTCAACAAGTGACTAGACTACACCGAGACGGAGTACATATGGAGCAAAATGAGTGAATCTGCACCGTAAATAAATACGTACTAGTTCTATCATTTTCCTCTCCGAGGTGCACAATATTGAGTATACTGACTAGTCTCTTTTTGACATGCATTTACGTTTTTTCACACAGTACAGACGCAAGCGCTCATATACACGCGCATACACTCACCCCTATGAACGCACACACGCACGGCACTATCATCTTGAAATTTATGAAGTCACCATAGGCACCTCGTCGTCGACAATGTAGGAAAATTATGAGGGGGGTCTCTCCAACAATGTTCCTTGGCTCGCACCTAGCATCACGGTGGTCGAACTTGGAGTCATTCATCTGGTACACGTGGCATCTCAGATCTGGACACAAGGTGATGCGACCTCTCACTTCCTCCGCCATTTGAAGCGGCGCGCCGGTGCAGGGCAAGCATACTCCAATATTAGGTTGGCTCTATGTGATGTGGCAACTTCATATACTAACCGGATGCTGGCTATACTCCCTCTGTAAATAAATACATGGTGTATTGCTTTATTCCTATCGGCGAGGTAACTTAATGTCTTTTTGCTACTTAATAGGATTACATGCAATGAACTAACCACCGCATGTGATGTTTGGTAGTCTCAAGTCATTGAAAGCATGCACGGGCACGGAGGGGGACGCAGCTTCATTGACTTACTGCACCTGCCTTTGGGTGTATGACACGTGGGTCCAACAGGTGGCTGGCCAACCTGTCATACAGCCAAAGGCAGGTGCAATAGAGGGGCGAGGAGTAGATGGCCAACACGCACGTGAATTCAACACAGTCTGCACTTCTCATATAAAGGCTCCCGCCAGTCCAATCTACGAAATCCTACGCACCTAAGGGCAAGAGTGATCACTCCAATTGCAAGATCAGTTGACTAGAAGCTAGACCCATGGAGGAGATGAGCGTGAGCATCAGCCGGCAGTGCCAGATAGTCCACGACGCCGGCCTGCATCCTGGCACCGAGGAATGTCTCCAGGTAGTGCTTGAGGCCGCCAGGGCGAGGGGCCGCTTGGACGACAACTTCGTCTCCTTGTTCGACGAGGTCCTCGTCGGCTTCCTCGACAAGTTCACCATCGTCAAGAAGCTCGCGGACGACCTTGACGTACGCCTCCAGCCCACGCGCCCAGGCTCTGCGATGCCTGCCACCCTCAACAGCCTCTATGGTGACAACCTCTTTGACGCACTGGTGGCCCTGCGACTGCCCGCCGTCGCGCCGGAGAATGTCCACCTCGAGGTCGCGCTCGCCGCGCAGCGCCTGGCACAGCAAGACACCATCGACATAATCACCCACGTCTACGCGCAAATCGTCCACAAGGACTACTACATGCAAGAGGAGGACAATAGGACGCTGGCCTTCTTGGACCGCAGGGCAACCTTGGACGGCATTGTTTAGAAGCACGTTGAGCTTGCCGCCAACGCCGCTGCTCCTCACACGTCGGTTGGTGACCCGGTGCACTAGGGCGTGAGGATGTCGTTGATGGATCCGTATGTATCTTTATCTTTCCGTCAAATCCATGTAGTAGTATATGGTACTACTAGTAATTATCTTACCTTTCCCATCAACTTCATAATTTTCCTACGTACTCCATGCATGAACCATGCCAGAACCAAACTTCTCATTACTCTAGGGAAAATCGTTATTTCTATCTATCGGTCGCCCCATGGAGCAGAACCAAATTTTACAAGTTACAAGTTCAAAAGGAAAAGCCTGCCGTGTTCGCGTCGCACCCCCACACGGTTTGTCTGGCACGCTGCTCAAGGGGGAATGCGTGCTGTGTTGCATTTTCACTTACAAGTGGGACCGCAGTTGAGCAAACCGACTATCGGCAAACCCCCACCCCGCCCACTACGCGATGGCTGAGAAAACAGGAGGGAGAAGAGATGGTTGTAGCTAGCACGGACTCCAAGAAAATTGGTGTCGGATGGGACTCGTGTGGGTGGCGTGTGCCGTACTGCTAGACATGAATGCTAGTTATGGCCCATGCCACCCCACTATATCGAGGTGCTGGTTACTCCACTATATCTGGTACGTAGAACAAATTTCCTGGAGTCCGTGCTCGGCCCTCCTCTATCTCACTTCTCAGCCAGCCAGCAGACGCGCGGAGCCCATCGTCTATTTGCTCATATGCGGTCCCACATGTCAGTGCAAATGCAAGAGGACCCACTGAACCTGCACATCTTTCACCTCGACGTGCTGGTGATGAAAAACAAATCCAATAAAGATCTTCGGTGGCCGCTTTCGGAGTTACTCAAGAGTAGTAAGATTCTATTTACAGTTTAACCCAAGATGCACATCACGTGGCTTCACCTACCACTCTATTTTCTTGCATGACACGACCTGGATGCTAGATGTCCCACATGTCGGCAAAAGGAGGAAGAACTCGACCAAATCTTCGGTTGTGCTCTCAGATTAGACTAGTTGTGCTAACTTAAAATTTTATTGTGTAGAATGGATGCAAGTTTTGGTATTGGGAAGAAGAGTACAATGATATATTGATAGAGCACAATTTAGTAGATGTTCTAGCACTTTTAGCTAGCATAGAGGCTAGAGATGAGACTAGTGCACTTGTTGATAGAATTGAGGCTAGACACGTCTACTTCTTTACACTCGAAGAAAGAAGCACGCAAGATCGAGCCTCCGCAGATCAACAATGAATGCATCGAGAAGGCACTAATCCAACTTACAGGAGGAGTTATGGAAGTTGGATATCTTCTAAAATGTATTCTTGTGGTTCTTGTTTTCTTTGGTCTTGCTTTTCTAGTCAAAATTTTGGTGATGTATTTCCATGTACCAAAAAATCAATGATGAAAAAAAGATGTGTTTGCAAAGAAAAATGTACGCGGCCGGGATGCGGTCGCGCGTTCGGCGCACGACCACCGCATCCGAGAAATGGCCCGGACACGACCCCATTGCCCTACCCAAACGGACAGAATCCGGGCAAAACAGAGGTCCGTTTAGGGTCGTGCGTTGGAGTTGGCCTTACAAGTGGGACCGCGGTTGAGGAAACCGACTATCGGCAAACCCCCACCTCGCCCGTCGCGCGATGGCTGAGTTAGAGAAACGACTAGGTTGAAGAGATTGCTGTAGCACGGACTCCAAGAAATATGGTGTCAGATGGAAGTCGTGCTGGTGGTGTGTGCCGTACTCCTGGACGTGAATGCTTGTTCTGGCCCATGCCACCCTACTACTCCTAGTACTACTTATAGTAGTAGTATCGAGGATTCGAGGTGTTGGTTACGTACAGCGAACACATTAACATATGGCCCACCTCACACTGTGGCCAAATTTCCTGGAGTCTGTGCTAGGTTAAAAAGTGTTCTTTGTGAGGATGGGTGACTGGTCTCAAGTTTAAAAATTGTTGTATTACGTACGTAGACGTAGAGATAGTGCAGCATGTGAAGCTAGTACAAATAGTGTACTATTGTTGATTGGCCTCATCCGATAACCTGTTGCAATGCACGTACAATTATGTATTCGGAAAATATTTTTTGCCTCGTCGCAGCACCCACTCAGAGAAGCGACTCGATAACCATTCATAAATTTAGTAAGTTTATCACAGACATATCATTTTATTACATAGAACAGGTCATCAACCCACAACAACAACAAGGATAGATTATAAATACTAAAGTTTTCATCACACAACAAATAACAAGCAATGAAATGAACTTCAACTCAACCAATCCTCGGCGTTGGAAACACTTGCTTTGAACCACAAGTGATTCTCTAGGAAGGGCCAGCTATTGTAAATCTCGAGGCCAACGCAGGACTGATCATCTAGGCTGAAGCGGCCTACTATATCATGACCAGGGTAGGTAACCACCGAAATGTCCGACGTATAGATACAGTTGCTTCTCATAAATGGTAGTAACGTTGTGTCAACAGCAGCTGGATCGGCTTTCACCATCATTGGATAGTTTTGTCCAAGGAAGAGCGAGTTTACTCCAAGAGCGAGTTTACTCCAAGAGTACTAATAAATAACTTTGATGTGTCCCGTCAACTCGCAGAACGACGAGAAGCTTGCTTACTACGCCTTCTCCCTCGCCAATGCGTGCGCGGTGGCTCGCAGCACGAGGAGAAACTTTTGCTTACAAGCGGCGGACGTGCAGCAGTTCATTTGGTGTCAGATTGCCAGAAGTACTAATGTAGTACCATCATTATTGTTCGACTTCCGGAAGAGGAGAAGAGCCAAGCGCAAGGTCACCTACTAACCTAGTACAGTACTACTATAGCCAAAGCTGGTCCACCATTTTAGAGCATGGTTAATAAATATAGGCGGCTCTTGCAGCGGCACATCATTTAGAGCAAGTACTCTCTTCGTAGGAACAAAGGAAGTGAAACAAAAGTTGGAGTGGATGCTAGATTGCCAATTAAAAGATGATTACATAGGAAAAAAATCCTATAGCATTCTATCCTATGAATCAAACGACCAATGTAGGAAAATTATGAGGGGGGTCTCTCCAACAGTGTTCCTGGGCTCGCACCTAACATCACGGTGGTCGAACTTGGAGTCATTCATCTGGTACACGTGGCATCTCAGATCTGGACACAAGGTGACGCGACCTCTCACTTCCTCCGCCATTTGAAGCGGCGCGCCGGTGGAGGGCTAGCATACTCCAATATTAGGTTGGCTCTATGTGATGTGGCAACTTCATATACTAACCGGATGCTGGCTATACTACTACGGTACTCACACTCCAAGAAGTGACTCGAAAACCATTCATAAATTGAGTCTATGACATGCATTCGCAACTGAAATGTACCATTCATTAAATACAACAAGTCATCAACACACAACGACAACGAGGATACATGTTGGATTATAGATTATTTCCAACAAAACATTTTAGCAAATAGTAAAGTTTTCATCACACAACAAATAACAAGCAATGAAATGAACTTCAACTCAACCAATCCTCGGCGTTGGAAACGCTTGCCTTGAACCATAGGTGCTCTGGGAAGGGCCAGCTATTGTCAATATCGAGAGCAACGCAGGACTGATCATCCAGGCTGAAGCGGCATATATCAGGACCAGGGTAGGGAACCACCGAAATGTCCGAGGTATAGATACAGTTGCTTCTCATAAATGGTAGTAACGTTGTGTCAACAGCAGCTGGATCGCCTTTCACCATCATTGGATAGTTTGGTCCAAGGAAGAGCGAGTTTGTTCCAAGACTATCAATACTGAACCAGGGAGAAGGTGTTTGCGCTAGCACACTAGTATCCGTCCTGAATACTCCCTCCGTTCGGAATTACTTGTCTCGAAAATGGATGTATCTAGAACTAAAATACGTCTAGATACATCCATTTCTGCGACAAGTAATTCCGAACGGAGGGAGTACCAAGCAATGGGTGTTGGAATAGGTCAGGAGAGGGCGACCATGGGAGACAAGGACTCGCCATCGTCTCACTGACATGTTGGAACGGGACCACATGTCAACGAAACATCGTGTGTAATTTCTCGTGCAAAATGCGATCTGGCCGCGTTGGCCCGAGGTGCCGCATTATTTCTCGATTTTATTTTTTTAATGGCGTGCCATTCAGTTTTGAAGCACGACTAACTGGAACTGTTTGCAGAGAAAATATAAACTACTCTACCACTACTCCACCTCTAGTACTAGTAGTATAAAAAATATATATAGGCTGGAGCTTCAGAGCTTTCTTGCTAAGGGCTGCCCACTTGCTTCTCACACTATCACCCTCTCTCCAGATCTAAAAAAGACGGCCTCTCTCTCCCTCCTCACCGGTGGTCACAGATCCCCCGGGGAAGAAAAGGACGTGCAGTGTTGACGCACTCGTCGTCGGTGAGCGAGGTCACGCACTGACGACAAGGCCGTCCTCTCATACCTAGCGCCCGCGCGGGATGGCCTCCGTCCCCAAGCTCGCTGTCGTAGTGCGTGTGGAGGACGATGACCACGAGCGAAGCCACTTCCCGCTGACCCTCAGGTATGCTACCTCTTTCGAACCATACCCTTGTTCTATTGCCCCATCTGCCATGTCGCTGCATGTGGGTCTTTTTCCACTCCACCATCTTCCCAATTTGCTATCCTCTGCTCTGCTGGTCACGCAAACGAAAACCTTAATTTGCACTATTAAAGGAAAACCTACTTCATGCAGACTAATCCATGTATGGGTTGAATAAGGAAAGGAAGGGAGACTGTACTGTCCAAGAGAGTAGGCATCGAACCCGCATCTAGATTGAGAAGGGGAAAATCAGTAGCTAAGGAACGAGTCTCGTGTCTCTTGGTTGAAGAAGGGTAGAAAGGCATGACAACACAATAGAGAATGACCAGGCCGATCGGTTTGTTGTCCTCACATAGGAAAAAGGTGGCTAAACATAGCAAAAATGGGACGTAATCCACATATGCTGCCTGGATATTTGTTGCTCTGGGCAACCATACCTCCCTCACCACTCTATGCGTCCGTGGAGGTACATCATACTGGTGCGCCCACTGTCCGAATGGGCCTCGCATGATCTTAGTCTAACTTTTTTGCTGTTAGTATAACGCCAGCAGTCAAGTCAAGCAATGCTACTGCTAAAGTGATGCCACATTTAACTAATGCCGCACTCAGTCTAATGCCACCGATAAATTTAAGCAATGCCATTTAATGTCACTGGATTATTTCAGGGTTAGCTGTTGATTGTGGATGTATTAAAGATTTTTCAACTAAGGCATTCTAATGATGTTGCACAGCCAGTATACCAACAATGAAACTTGTTACTACCTTCAGATTTTTGCACTGTTAATGCTTATAGATTACATACCTCACTTTCATGAGATAAGTTAATTTTTTTGTACAGTGTCACCAAAATGCCAAGGTGTTGATGTCATTTTATTTTGGTTAAAATGCACAAAAAATTATGAAGACAAGAGGAAAGGTTAAGAGTGGGCACCTCCTCCTCCGGCTGTTCTCTTGATTCGTTCGATCAAGTTTTTATGTTTGATCGATTATCAAGATTGGGATAGCAATTTTTAAGGCCCCCCCGAGTTCGAAATGATATTTACCTTGGAGGTACATGGTTTGCAATTCTTTTATACTGTCATTAGTTAATAATGCTAGTTACCTTCAGACTTCTGTATTTGGTTTAATGCTCATGCACAGCTAGTATACCAATGCTGAAACGTGTTACCTTTACATTTTGTATTGTTAATTCTTATAGAAATCTTCCAGTGCTAGAGTTTATTGAAATCTGTTCAGTAAAACCATTGTACTGTACCCTATAATAAAATAACTACTCTACTGTTACACTACCCACTGGATTAGTGTATATTTGTAGTATTCGAAATTTCGAATGGTGTTGCATTAGCGTATGGACATAAATAAAGGGTGGCAAGCTTTCCCAGATATCTGCTCAAGAAAACTACTACCTGTTTTTCTAAATACTAGTAGACGTTTGGGTACTTTAAACTGAACCGCAAAAACCTCTTATATTAAGGAACAGAGGGTGTAGAGTTCACTCAAATTATCCCGGTAAAGCTAGTCACACCTTTGTTAAAATTAATGTTCATTATGTTATCGGAGGAGGTCTGTAAGTTTGTCTCTAATGACTGTCGACTACATACCTGACATCATGATGTAATGTTAAGTCATTTCCTTTTGTACAATGTCACTGAATTGTCAAGGCGGTGATGGCATTTTATATTAGTTGAACTGCACAAAATATGCTTAAAAGAAGAGGAAAGGTCAGGAATCGATCATTCTTTCAGAAAGAACTATATATGCCTTTCTGACATCAGCCTCTGTTGCCTTATTTATTCCTTCAAAAAGGTGGTTAGAAACAGTCTTGCTACCTCTTCCCATTAAGAAATTGGAATGCTTATATTTGTGAGTCTATGCTTCAACTAGTGCCACTTTTATAGTAATCACACTTTCAATATCTACGCAAATAGGGATGCTCGAGTTTAGTGGAACTGTACAAAAAGTCCAACCGGTTCAACATTAGGAGCATGTTTTCTCCCAAACCTTTATATCCAATTGGTGGCACTATGAGCTGTTCATTAAGAAGGTACATGGTTTGCTACTATCTTGCTACTCTTTTTGTACTGTCATTAGATAGTAATACTAGTGGTTTGCATGTGAATTTATTGGCAGGATGGACCTACATTAGAGGTGCAGTACATGATTCAATGACTGGATGCTCAATTTCGGTTGTATCGATTTCACCTCTTCCATCACTGTGAACATGGATATCCTTGGTCTGATGAAGAATAGGCGCTATATTTCTGCTCTGAACAAGCAAATCAATTTAGTATGAAATTGTCCAGGGCAAAACATGACTGTATCAAATTGTCCAGTGCAAAACATGACAGATCTAAGCGGAAGAGACATGTTTAAACCGAAAATACAAGGTGGGTATATGTTTACTAGCTGCTTGATATTTGTGCAGGCAGAGATGTCTGCCCGTTGCTATTTAGCAAACACACAAAGTGACCGCAATTTTGGTTGAACTGCACAAGAGAATAGTATAGTCACTGCATGTAGTGCCATTTGAAAATAGACACAGAAAGATTGGATAGTCACTTCATGGACTGCAGAAAAGTAGTATTGTACTATTTATTGGCCAACACTAGGTGCTTCATTGCTTTGGTCTGATTATACAATGGGCATCATTTTGCCTAAGTTAAAGTTTGTATTTCGAAAATAGTCTCGCCGTGTGATCAAGAGAAGCCCAAATCATATTGCAGTGGATGTTCCTCCATCATGTGTGGTTCATTCCCATGGTTCCAGCTGTTGATGAAACCACTTACGTTTGCAAGAGGAATTGTAGACTTCACAAACAAATTTGTCATTCAGTCTGTACTGAATGTTGGCCAAGAGAAGCATCCATGTTAGTAGGAAGAACATATGTTTTTTCTAGATCTTTGCTTTTGGAGCTACATATTTGTATATGATCTGTGAATCATTGAGATGCATTAACATGTTGATCTTATGTATGGGAATCGTACTAGTTGGTTTTAGTTGTGGCTGATCTTTGCTTTTGGAGCTGCATATTTGTATATGATCTGTGAATCATTGAGATGCATTAACAGTTCCTTATATCTGTTCGCTCAGTGTTTACAAGTTACCGATCGATCACTAGCTAGCCTACTAATGCGCTCCTGGCTGTTTTAGTTGCGACGCAAGATCCGAAGTGGCAGTTTTTTGAATAGAAATGCCTACCTCTGAAGAAACTGACAAGCTGCTCTGAAGAAAATGCCATGCGAATCTGAAGAAACTGCTAGCAAAAATGTTCGCAAATGCCTTATCTCCCAGCTAAAGTTCATCAATTAATGCCCTCGGCTGCGACTCGTTGCATGCTGCTCCGCGTACTGGTGCGAGCGATTTTGAGTGCCCGCATGCAGTCGGCCGTAATTAACGCAGCTAACTGATGCGGAAAAAGATGCGCTTTAATTGTTGCGGGCCTTTTAATTCCGTGGAATCATTATTGACAAGAAGGGAGATGATTCGAGTGCACTCGTTTGACCGTAAGGCCGGCGTGTGACCTAGCACGGACGGGACAGGACGGCACAGTCAGAATTTCAGTTTCTCTAGTTTTCCACGGCAAGCTGGCATGCTAAGCCATGCCTGCTTCATTATGCATTGAATTCCGATGACCGTCGCGCTACCTTCCGCTTATAAGTACTGTTTCTCGGCCTTCTATGGTGGCACCATGACCCAACTCGCCCTATCCTCATAAGCCCCCACCGGCCCGACGTTGCTCGCCACTTATCCTCGCTCTCGCCACGTCCGCCATGCCCCCGCCCGTCCGTGATAGGCGTGGCCGGAGGCGGTCACCGCCGGAACTAGTGTTCGGTTTTTCACCGGAAGGCAGACGGAGGGAGGAGGCATTCTATCGGTCTTTAGATGGCAATGTGGAGATCGAGGACTTGTTGGAGCGCGACCGCCTGGCGGAGGAGCAGGAGTTGTTGGAGCGCGACCGCTTGGCGTATGAGCAGCGTATCGCCGATTTGCGCCGCCAGCGGGACATGGAGCAGCAGCGCACCGACGCTCTGAGTCGCGAGCAGAGCGCTCGCACGTGGGCCGACTACGTGGAGGCTGGCACCCGGCAAATAGCCCTGGAGGCTGTCGGGCACGCACGCGTTCGCGACGCCGATTTTTACTACCAGCTCGTCAAGTGGGTTTCCCGCTTAGAAGCCGAAGCTTCGGTGGACCACGCCGGCATGGAAAGGGCCAACACGCGCGAGCAACGCGCCCTATCACACCTCTGGCAAGTCCGAGGCAAGGTGGAAGACGCCGGTGCCGGCGTTTAGCGTGTACCGCAGATGGCGGCCGGCATCGTCTAGTTAGCTAAGAGTAAGTTAGTACTTGTACGCTACTAGAGTATTAGTGGAAGTAGATAGTTAACTTGGCTATGATGGTTGTCAACGTGGAAGTTCAGTACTCTATATGTGGATCAGACCTGTTACTTTGCTCTGAATGTTGAACTTTCCATTTGAACATATGGAATGGGCTGTTATTTTTTTAAATGGGTTGTATTTTTCCTCCACGGGTTTAGAGGCTGACTTGTGGGCCTACCAAATTGACGCGTACACAACCAGGAGATGATTGTACGTGGAGAGGATGACAGCAGGGACCCGCCAAGGTCATGGCAGTACGCAAGCAAAGTGCCTCCTTATTTCAATCCAATAAAAAAAATGGCTCCTCGTAATGGATTTCTGACATCTAGGTCCCATGCCATTGTCAACGTAGTCAATAAACGAGAGTTGCACAACGAGCGGCTGACATCAGGGACCCAGCAGCTCGCCCAATTATTTTTGTTTTGCGTTAATTTGATAAATGCCACTCCAAATCTGGTGTTTCTAAGAAATGCCATTCCAATTTCCAAACTTTGAAAAATGCCATTTCATGCCATCCCTAGTGGCATTTTTCGAAGTCTGGAGTGGCGTTTTTCAAAGTTTGCAAATTGCAGTGGCGTTTTCCAAAGTTTGCAAATATTGCAGTGGCATTTTTCGAAGTTTGGAAATTGCAGTGGCATTTTTACGAATCGCCATATTTGTTGTGGCATTTATCTAATTTGTTTTTGAGATGGAAGCAGGGTGTCAACTGGGTTGTGCGGGGCACTCTGGCATGTCTAGACAGCCTTCTCTTTTATGTTACCACAGACCAGCCCAGTAGTTTTTTTTTTCTTTCTGAAAATGGCTAGCCCGGTTTTTTGTGATTTGCCAAGTAAGTCGCTTTGTCAGGCCTATTGGGCTGCAAATCTTTCAAGACGAGGAGAGCTTCATTCGGCTGGACGAGAAAATGGCCTATCAGTAATGAGAAATGGGCTGTACATTTTTAAAACACATCAAACCGGTAATTACTTTCAACTTTCTTTTTTTCATTTCAAGATTTTAAATTGCATTAATTTTTATGCGTGGACAATTTGTTGGATTATATATTGATATACATTTATTTTTAAAATCAGTTTGAATGTGACTCGAAATTTCGGGATTAAAAACAGTTCGGACTGCACCGAAATATGCAACATTTCGTATAATTTTTTAACCGTGGCCACAATATGGGCTGTAATGCTACCAAAAAGAATATGGGCTCCAAAAAAAACCTTCAGAATTAGCAAATGGGCTGTAAATTATTAGAAATAATGGCAGATGGGTTGTATGCTGTTTTCCACAGATTTAAGGCTTTCCTAAAAAAAGGTTGACGCACAAGCAGTGACTGTTGGATGTCCATCCAACGGCCGTCGTGCTTCTTCAATCTCTGCTCTTCCTGCTCCAGCCGCTCAAACAAGCGCCGATGGGACTGCCTGCTCCCTCCTCCCGCCGGCCGGCTGTGCTGCCGCGCAGGCTTCACCACCCCACCGTACTCCCATCGCTGGGCTAGCCATCCCTCTACTCACCCACACCTGTTGTTATTCTCCGGCGACGGCAGACGAACCAGTAAACCCTCATATAGTCTTACTCCCCTTCGTGTGGGAAACAACTGTCGAGTCTTCCCTGCCTCCGTGTCGTTCCCTTCCTAGGCCTCGCCATCGTCCACCGCCCTGGTGCTCCCGGCGCGGCCTGGTCAACGTGGTCAACGACCGACATGCATCTGAAGTGGACTGTATGTGGAGAGGCTGACAGCTGGGTCCACGGCCGCACGCAAGGAAATGCCTCCTTATTATGCGCAAAATAATGATTCGTCCACCTGACATCTGGGACCCACCGAAAGGGCCTTTGTATTTCGCGAAAAAAACGTTACCGCCGCTGACAGCTCGGACCCACCAGCTATATCTTCGCACGCAAGGAAGTGCGTCCTTATTACGCACAAAAAAAATGAATACTCCCCCCGCTAGCTGGGACCCAGTATAGTGGCAGGCTGACTAGTGGACCTACTAAGTTGACGGGGACGGAGGGCTTTGTCAACTTAGTCAATATGCACGATTCTAGCTCCAGTGACCGTATGATGTCCATCCAACGGCCGTAGTGCTTCTTCAACCTCTGGTCTTGTTGCTCCAGCCGCCCAAAGCAGCGCCGGTCATGCCGCATGCTCCTGCCTCCCGTGGCCAGCTGTGCTGCCGCGGAGAACTCACCAGCCCCTACTATTCCCACCGTTGGCCAGGCCCTGCGGCTACGGCAGCCTCACACCGCAGCCGAACCAGTGAACCCTCGTACTCCTCTCCGCGCGGGCTTCCACTGCCGCGTCTTCCCCGGCTCCGCGTCATCCCCTTCCTAGGCCTCGCCGCCGTCCACCGCCCTGGTACTCTCGGCGCGGCGTGGTCAACGTGGTCAAGGAACGGCTTCCATTGGACGTGGACTGTACATGGAGAGGCTGACAGTTGGGTCCACAGCCGCAGCAAGGAAGTGCCTCCTTATTACGCGGAAAATAATTATTCCTCCACCTGACAGCGGGGACCCATCGGACGGGCCACCGTATTTCACGAAAAAATGTTTCCCCCTGACTGCGGGGACCCACCAGCTACATCTTCACACGTAAGGAAGTTCGTCCGGGCAAAAAAAACGATTCGCCCCCTGACTGCTGGGACCCACCAGCTAAATCTTCGCAGGCAAGGAAGTGCCTGACAGTCGGGACCCACCTGGTCGAAGCGTATGTAGCATTGTCATTCTGGTCGCGAACGTGTACGTACATACTGGTCGATGTAGAGGCGCGCACGTGTCGTAGTAGAGGCGCGCACGTAGCATGTACACGTACGTACAGCGGCCAGTGTGCAAGAAAGAAAATACGGCCACGTACATACATACGGGCAGGGTCTCGAACGCCTACTCGCGCATACGTACGACCAGGGCTCGTGTACATGGCTGGGTCGGAACAGAGAAACAGGGTCGTCGTCGTGTTCATGGGGAGCCAACCGGCTGGGTCGGAATGGAATGCGTCGTCATGTTCATCGGGAGGGCTTGGACGGAACAGCCGATAGAAACGAGGCCTGGCGTACCGCAGAACAGAGGAAACGGCCTTGTGTTCGACCGGCCACGTTTGAAACGGGATCCTGTTCATCGGGAGGGGTCTGGCGTACCGCAAAACGGAGGAAACGGACCTCCTACGGTCGAAACGGGGGTCCTATTGATCGGGAGGGGTGTGGCGTACCGCAAAACGGAGGAAACGGACTTGTGTTGGAGCGCTACGGTCGAAACGGGGGTCTTGTTCATCGGGAGGGGTGTGGCGTACCGCAAAACGGGACTCCACGGGACACTGTTCATCTCCACCGTCGACCCCCTCCAGCCTCCACGGGCTACTGTTCATCCACCGTCGACCTCCTCCAGCCTCCACTGAAGGAAATATGCCCTAGAGGCAATAATAAAGTTATTATTTATTTCCTTATATCATGATAAATGTTTATTATTCATGCTAGAATTGTATTAACCGGAAACATAATACATGTGTGAATACATAGACAAACAGAGTGTCACTAGTATGCCTCTACTTGACTAGCTCGTTGATCAAAGATGGTTATGTTTCCTAGCCATAGACATGAGTTGTTATTTGATTAACGGGATCACATCATTAGGAGAATGATGTGATTGACTTGACCCATTCCGTTAGCTTAGCACTCGATCGTTTAGTATGTTGCTATTGCTTTCTTCATGACTTATACATGTTCCTATGACTATGAGATTATGCAACTCCCGTTTACCGGAGGAACACTTTGTGTGCTACCAAACATCACAACGTAACTGGGTGATTATAAAGGTGCTCTAGAGGTGTTTCCAAAGGTACTTGTTGGGTTGGCGTATTTCGAGATTAGGATTTTTCACTCCGATTGTCGGAGAGGTATCTCTGGGCCCACTAAATAATACACATCACTATAAGCCTTTCAAGCATTGTGACTAATGAGTTAGTTGCGGGATGATGTATTACGGAACGTGTAAAGAGACTTGCCGGTAACGAGATTGAACTAGGTATCGAGATATCGACGATCGAATCTCGGGCAAGTAACATACCGATAACAAAGGGAACAACGTATGTTGTTATGCGGTCTGACTGATAAAGATCTTCATAGAATATGTGGGAACCAATATGAGCATCCAGGTTCCGCTATTGGTTATTGACCGGAGAGGTGTCTCGGTCATGTCTACATAGTTCTCGAACCCGTAGGGTCCGCACGCTTAACGTTACGATGATAGTTATATTATGAGTTTATATGTTTTGATGTACTGAAGGTTGTTCGGAGTCCCGAATGTGATCACAGACATGAGGAGGAGTCTCGAAATGGTCGAGACATAAAGATTGATATATTGGAAGCCTATGTTTGGACATCGGAAGTGTTCCGGGTGAAATCGGGATTTTTCCGGAGTACCGGGAGGTTACTGGAACCCCCCGGTAACTTAATGGGCCTTAGTGGGCCTAAGTGGAAGAGAGGAGAGGAGGCCAGGGCAGGGCCGCGCGCCCCTCCCCCCCCCCCCAGTCTGAATAGGACAAGGAGAGGGGGGCGGCGCCCCCCTTCCTTCCTCCCCTCCACCTTTTTCCCCCTTCCTCTCCTATTCCAACATGGAAAAGGGGGGGAGTCCTACTCCCGGTAGGAGTAGGACTCCTCCTGGCGCGCCTCTCCTCTAGGTCGGCCGAACCCCCCTGCACCTTTATATACGGGGGCAGGGGGCACCTCTATACACACAATTGATCAACGATCTTTTAGCCGTGTGCGGTGCCCCCCTCCACCATATTACACCTCGATAATATCGTAACGGTGCTTAGGCGAAGCCCTGCGTCGGTAGAACATCATCATCGTCACCACGCCGTCGTGCTGACGAAACTCTCCCTCAACACTCGGCTGGATCGGAGTTCGAGGGACGTCATCGAGCTGAACGTGTGCTGAACTCGGAGGTGTCGTGCGTTCGGTACTTGATCGGTCGGATCGTGAAGACGTACGACTACATCAACCGCGTTGTGTTAACGCTTCCGCTTTCGGTCTACGAGGGTACGTGGACAACACTCTCCCCTCTCGTTGCTATGCATCACCATGATCTTGCGTGTTCGTAGGAAATTTTTTGAAATTACTACGTTCCCCAACAGTGGCATCCGAGCCTGGTTTTATGCATTGATGTTATGCACGAGTAGAACACAAGTGAGTTGTGGGCGATATAAGTCATACTGCTTACCAGCATGTCATACTTTTGTTCAGCGGTATTGTGAGATGAAGCGGCCCGGACCGACATTACGCGTACGCTTACGCGAGACTGGTTTCACCGTTGCGAGCACTTGTTGCTTAAATCTGACTGGCGGGTGTCTGTCTCTCTCACTTTAGTTGAACTGAGTGTGGCTACGCCCGGTCCTTGCGAAGGTTAAAACAGCACCAACTTGACAAACTATTGTTGTGGTTTTGATGCGTAGGTAAGAACGGTTCTTGCTAAGCCCGTAGCAGCCACGTAAAACTTGCAACAACAAAGTAGAGGACGTCTAACTTGTTTTTGCAGGGCATGTTGTGATGTGATATGGTCAAGACATGATGCTATATTTTATTGTATGAGATGATCATGTTTTGTAACCGAGTTATCGGCAACTGGCAGGAGCCATATGGTTGTCGCTTTATTGTATGAAATGCAATCGCCATGTAATTGTTTTACTTTATCACTAAGCGGTAGCGATAGTCGTAAAAGCAATAGTTGGCGAGACGACAACGATGCTACGATGGAGATCAAGGTGTCGCGCCGGTGACGATGGTGATCATGACGGTGCTTCGGAGATGGAGATCAGAAGCACAAGATGATGATGGCCATATCATATCACTTATATTGATTGCATGTGATGTTTATCTTTTATGCATCTTATCTTGCTTTGATTGACGGTAGCATTATAAGATGATCTCTTACTAAAATTTCAAGATAAAAGTGTTCTCCCTGAGTATGCACCATTGCGAAAGTTCTTCGTGCTGAGACACCACGTGATGATCGGGTGTGATAGGCTCTACGTTCAAATACAACGGGTGCAAAACAGTTGCACACGCGGAATACTCAGGTTAAACTTGACGAGCCTAGCATATGCAGATATGGCCTCAGAACACGGAGACCGAAAGGTCGAGCGTGAATCATATAGTAGATATGATCAACATAGTGATGTTCACCATTGAAACTACTCCATCTCACGTGATGATCGGGCATGGTTTAGTTGATTTGGATCACGTAATCACTTAGATGATTAGAGAGATGTCTATCTAAGTGGGAGTTCTTAAGTAATATGATTAATAGAACTTAAATTTATCATGAACTTAGTACCTGATAGTATCTTGCTTGTCTATGTTAATTGTAGATAGATGGCCCATGTTGTTGTTCCGTTGAATTTTAATGCGTTCCTTGAGAAAGCAAAGTTGAAAGATGATGGTAGCAATTACACGGACTGGGTCCGTAACTTGAGGATTATCCTCATTGCTACACAGAAGAATTACGTCCTGGAAGCACCGCTGGGTGCCAGGCCTGCTGCAAGAGCAACACCAGAAGTTATGAACGTCTGGCAGAGCAAAGCTGATGGCTACTCGATAGTTCAGTGTGCCATGCTTTACGGCTTATAACCGGGTCTTCAACGACGTTTTGAACGTCATGGAGCATATGAGATGTTCCAGGAGTTGAAGTTAATATTTCAAGCAAATGCCCGGATTGAGAGATATGAAGTCTCCAATAAGTTCTACAGCTGCAAGATGGAAGAGAATAGTTCTGTCAGTGAGCATATACTCAAAATGTCTGGGTATAATAATCACTTGATTCAACTGGGAGTTAATCTTCCGGATGATAGCGTCATTGATAGAATTCTTCAATCACTGCCACCAAGCTACAAGAGCTTCGTGATGAACTATAACATGCAAGGGATGAATAAGACAATTCCCGAGCTCTTCGCAATGCTAAAGGCAGCGGAGGTAGAAATCAAAAAGGAGCATCAAGTGTTGATGGTCAATAAGACCACTAGTTTCGAGAAAAAGGGCAAAGGGAAGAAGAAGGGGAACTTCAAGAAGAATAGCAAGCAAGTTGCTGTTCAGGAGAAGAAACCCAAGTCTGGACCTAAGCCTGAAACTGAGTGCTTCTACTGCAAGCAGACTAGTCACTGGAAGCGGAACTGCCCCAAGTATTTGGCGGATAAGAAGGATGGCAAGGTTAACAAAGGTATATGTGATATACATGTTATTGATGTGTACCTTACTAATGCTCGCAGTAGCACCTGGGTATTTGATACTGGTTCTGTTGCTAATATTTGCAACTCGGAATAGGGGCTACGGATTAAGCAAAGATTGGCTAAGGACGAGGTGATGATGCGCGTGGGAAATGGTTCCAAAGTCGATGTGATCGCGGTCGGCACGCTACCTCTACATCTACCTTCGGGATTAGTATTAGACCTAAATAATTGTTATTTGGTGCCAGCGTTGAGCATGAACATTATATCTGGATCTTGTTTGATGCGAGACGGTTATTCATTTAAATCAGAGAATAATGGTTGTTCTATTTATATGAATAATATCTTTTATGGTCATGCACCCTTGAAGAGTGTTCTATTTTTGTTGGATCTCGATAGTAGTGATACACATATTCATAATATTGAAGCCAAAAGATGCAGAGTTGATAATGATAGTGCAACTTATTTGTGGCACTGCCGTTTAGGTCATATCGGTGTAAAGCGCATGAAGAAACTCCATAATGATGGACTTTTGGAATCACTTGATTATGAATCACTTGGTACTTGCGAACCGTGTCTCATGGGCAAGATGACTAAAACACCATTCTCCGGAACAATGGAGAGAGCAACTGATTTGTTGGAAATCATACATACAGATGTATGTGGTCCGATGAATGTTGAGGCTTGTGGCGAATATCGTTATTTTCTCACCTTCACAGATGATTTGAGCAGATATGGGTATATCTACTTAATGAAACATAAGTCTGAAACATTTGAAAAGTTCAAAGAATTTCAGAGCGAAGTTGAAAATCATCGTAACAAGAAAATAAAGTTTCTACGATCAGATCGTGGAGGAGAATATTTGAGTTACGAGTTTGGCCTACATTTGAAACAATGCGGAATAGTTTCGCAACTCACGCCACCCGGAACACCACAACGTAATGGTGTGTCCGAACGTCGTAATCGTACTTTATTAGATATGGTGCGATCTATGATGTCTCTTACTGATTTACCGCTATCGTTTTGGGGTTATGCTTTAGAGACGGCTGCATTCACTCTAAATAGGGCACCATCAAAATCCGTTGAAACGACACCTTATGAACTATGGTTTGGCAAGAAACCAAAGTTGTCGTATCTTAAAGTTTGGGGTTGCGATGCTTATATGAAGAAACTTCAACCTGATAAGCTCGAACCTAAATCGGAGAAATATGTCTTCATAGGATACCCAAAGGAGACTGTTGGGTACACCTTCTATCACAGATCCGAAGGCAAGACATTCGTTGCTAAGAATGGATCCTTTCTAGAGAAGGAATTTCTCTCGAAAGAAGTGAGTGGGAGGAAAGTAGAACTTGATGAGGTAACTGTACCTGCTCCCTTATTGGAAAGTAGATCATCACAGAAATCAGTTTCTGCGACACCTACACTAATTAGTGGGGAAGTTAATGATAATGATCATGAAACTTCAGATCAAGTTATTACTGAACCTCGTAGGTCAACCAGATTAAGATCCGCCCCAGAGTGGTACGGTAATCCTGTTCTGGAGGTTATGTTACTAGACCATGACGAACCTACGAACTATGAAGAAGCAATGGTGAGCCCAGATTCCGCAAAATGGCTTGAGGCCATGAAATCCGAGATGGGATCCATGTATGAGAACAAAGTATGGACTTTGGTTGACTTGCCTGATGATCGGCAAGCCATTGAAAATAAATGGATCTTCAAGAAGAAGACTGACGCTGACGGTAATGTTACTGTCTATAAAGCTCGACTTGTTGCGAAAGGTTTTCGACAAGTTCAAGGGATTGACTATGATGAGACCTTCTCACCCGTAGCGATGCTTAAGTCTGTCCGAATCATGTTAGCAATTGCCGCATTTTATGATTATGAAATTTGGCAAATGGATGTCAAAACTGCATTCCTGAATGGATTTCTGGAAGAAGAGTTGTATATGATGCAACTGGAAGGTTTTGTCGATCCAAAGGGAGCTAACAAAGTGTGCAAGCTCCAACGATCCATTTATGGACTGGTGCAAGCCTCTTGGAGTTGGAATAAACGCTTTGATAGTGTGATCAAAGCATTTGCTTTTATACAGACTTTTGGAGAAGCCTGTATTTACAAGAAAGTGAGTGGGAGCTCAGTAGCATTTCTGATATTATATGTGGATGACATATTGCTAATTGGAAATGATATAGAATTTCTGGATAGCATAAAGGGATACTTGAATAAGAGTTTTTCAATGAAAGACCTCGGTGAAGCTGCATATATATTGGGCATCAAGATCTATAGAGATAGAGCAAGACGCTTAATTGGACTTTCACAAAGCACATACCTTGACAAAGTTTTGAAGAAGTTCAAAATGGATCAAGCAAAGAAAGGGTTCTTGCCTGTACTACAAGGTGTGAGATTGAGTAAGACTCAATGCCCGACCACTGCAGAAGATAGAGAGAAGATGAAAGATGTTCCCTATGCTTCAGCCATAGGCTCTATCATGTATGCAATGTTGTGTACCAGACCTGATGTGTGCCTTGCTATAAGTTTAGCAGGGAGGTACCAAAGTAATCCAGGAGTGGATCACTGGACAGCGGTCAAGAACATCCTGAAATACCTGAAAAGGACTAAGGATATGTTTCTCGTTTATGGAGGTGACAAAGAGCTCATCGTAAATGGTTACGTTGATGCAAGCTTTGACACTGATCTGGACGATTCTAAATCGCAAACCGGATACGTGTTTACATTGAACGGTGGAGCTGTCAGTTGGTGCAGTTCTAAGCAAAGTGTCATGGCGGGATCTACGTGTGAAGCAGAGTACATAGCTGCTTCGGAAGCAGCAAATGAAGGAGTCTGGATGAAGGAGTTCATATCCGATCTAGGTGTCATACCTAGTGCATCGGGACCAATGAAAATCTTTTGTGACAATACTGGTGCAATTGCTTTAGCAAAGGAATCCAGATTTCACAAGAGAACCAAGCACATCAAAAGACGCTTCAATTCCATCCGGGATTTAGTCCAGGTGGGAGACATAGAAATTTGCAAGATACATACGGATCTGAATGTTGCAGACCCATTGACTAAGCCTCTTCCACGAGCAAAACATGATCAGCACCAAGACTCCATGGGTGTAAGGATCATTACTGTGTAATCTAGATTATTGACTCTAGTGCAAGTGGGAGACTGAAGGAAATATGCCCTAGAGGCAATAATAAAGTTATTATTTATTTCCTTATATCATGATAAATGTTTATTATTCATGCTAGAATTGTATTAACCGGAAACATAATACATGTGTGAATACATAGACAAACAGAGTGTCACTAGTATGCCTCTACTTGACTAGCTCGTTGATCAAAGATGGTTATGTTTCCTAGCCATAGACATGAGTTGTTATTTGACTAACGGGATCACATCATTAGGAGAATGATGTGATTGACTTGACCCATTCCGTTAGCTTAGCACTCGATCGTTTAGTATGTTGCTATTGCTTTCTTCATGACTTATACATGTTCCTATGACATTGAGATTATGCAACTCCCATTTACCGGAGGAACACTTTGTGTGCTACCAAACATCACAACGTAACTGGGTGATTATAAAGGTGCTCTACAGGTGTTTCCAAAGGTACTTGTTGGGTTGGCATATTTCGAGATTAGGATTCGTCACTCCGATTGTCGGAGAGGTATCTCTGGGCCCACTCAGTAATACACATCACTATAAGCCTTGCAAGCATTGTGACTAATGAGTTAGTTGCGGGATGATGTATTATGGAACGAGTAAAGAGACTTGCCGGTAACGAGATTGAACTAGGTATCGAGATACCGACGATCGAATCTCGGCAAGTAACATACCGATGACAAAGGGAACAACGTATGTTGTTATGCGGTCTGACCGATAAAGATCTTCGTAGAATATGTGGGAACCAATATGAGCATCCAGGTTCCGCTATTGGTTATTGACCGGAGAGGTGTCTCGGTCATGTCTACATAGTTCTTGAACCCGTAGGGTCCGCACGCTTAACATTACGATGACAGTTATATTATGAGTTTATATGTTTTGACGTACCGAAGGTTGTTCGGAGTCCCGAATGTGATCACGGACATGACGAGGAGTCTCGAAATGGTCGAGACATAAAGATTGATATATTGGAAGCCTATGTTTGGACATCGGAAGTGTTCCGGGTGAAATCGGGATTTTTCCGGAGTACCGGGAGGTTACCGGAACCCCCCGGTAACTTAATGGGCCTTAGTGGGCCTAGGTGGAAGAGAGGAGAGGAGGCGAGGGCAGGGCCGCGTGCCCCTCCCCCCCCCCCCCAGTCCGAATAGGACAAGGAGAGGGGGGGCGCCCCCCTTCCTTCCTCCCCTCCACCTTTTCCCCTTCCTCTCCTAGTCCAACATGGAAAAGGGGGGAGTCCTACTCCCGGTAGGAGTAGGACTCCTCCTGGCGCGCCTCTCCTCTAGGCCGGCCGAACCCCCCCCCCTTGCACCTTTATATACGGGGGCAGGGGGCACCTCTATACACACAATTGATCAACGATCTTTTAGCCGTGTGCGGTGCCCCCCTCCACCATATTACACCTCGATGATATCGTAGCGGTGCTTAGGCGAAGCCCTGCATCGGTAGAACATCATCATCGTCACCACGCCGTCGTGCTGAAGAAACTCTCCCTCAACACTCGGCTGGATCGGAGTTCGAGGGACGTCATCGAGCTGAACGTGTGCTGAACTCGGAGGTGCCATGCGTTCGATACTTGATCGGTCGGATCGTGAAGACGTACGACTACATCAACCGCGTTGTGTTAATGCTTCCGCTTTCGGTCTACGAGGGTACGTGGACAACACTCTCCCCTCTCGTTGCTATGCATCACCATGATCTTGCGTGTTCGTAGGAATTTTTTTGAAATTACTACGTTCCCCAACATCCACCTGCGACTGTTTATCCACGGGCTCCTGTTCATCCAGCCTCCACCACGCGCTACTCCACCGGCTACTGTTCAACCACCCCTCCACGGGCTACTGTTCATCCAGCCCTCCACCGTCTACTGTTCATTCTGCACTCCACGGGGTGGTCCTGTTCATCCTGCCCTCCACGGGGTCCTGTTCATCCAGCCCCAACCGGCTCGATCGATCGGGGTCCTGTTCATCCAGAGGCAACACCACGGGGTCCTGTTCATCCAGAGGCAACACCACGGGGTCCTGTGCATCCACCCCCACCGGGAACTGTTCATCCAACCCCCCCCCCCCAGCAACGCTCACTGTTCATCTAGAGGCAGCATCGATCAGCTTCAGTTAGCAGCAGTAGCGAAGGAATCGCTCGATCGGGTTCAGTTAACAGCCATCGATCGATCGCTCGGGTTCAGTAACGCGTAGCCTGCAATGCAATCACTCGGGTTCAGTTAGAGCCCAACGCCTCGCTGGGGTTCATTTAGAGCCAATGCCTCGCACACACGCGCGTACGTGTACGAGAGAAACGCACATCGCTCGGCCCCCGACCTCCCACCGTAACCGGGAACTCCCCGAAATTTTCCTCGCCCTCGCTTCTACCACGGTTTTTTCCGTCATGGACGGCCCAAATAATGTCATGCAGCTGTGTCTCCGGCCCGCCCAGGACGAAAAGCCCATTTTCTGTCATGATTTTTTGTCATAGAAGTAGGAGCCCACCACATCTATGATGATACCAGGTTTTGTCACAATTATCGTCATAGAAGTGTCATATGTATGATAGAAAAAAAAATTCGTTCGGCCCAAAATGTCGCGGATGTGTCTTTTTTTTGTAGTGATGTTTCATCAAGTAGATATACCCATATCTGCTTAAATCATCTGTGAAGGTCAGAAAATAACGATACCCGCCGCGAGCATCAACACTCATCGGACCGCATACATCGGTATGTATTATTTCCAACAAGTATGTTGCTCGCTCCATAGTTCCGGAGAACGGAGTCTTAGTCATCTTGCCCATGAGGCATGGTTCACAAGTATCAAGTGATTCCAAAAGCCCATCAGTATGGAGTTTCTTCATGCGCTTTACACCAATATGACCTAAACGGCAGTCCCACCAATAAGTTGCACTATCATTATTAAACTTATATCTTTTGGCTTCAATACTATGAATATGTGTATCACTACTGTCGAGATTCAACAAAAATAGACCACTCATCACGGGTGCATGACCATAAAAGATATTGCTCATATAAATAGAACAACCATTATTCTCTGATTTAAATGAATAACGGTCTCGCATCAAACAAGATCGAGATATAATGTTCTACGCTGGCACCAAATAACAATTATTCAGGTCTAAAACTAATCCCGAAGGTAGATGTAGAGGTAGCGTGCCGACTGCGATCACATCGACATTGGAACCATTTCCTATGCGCATCGTCACCTCGTACTTAGCCAATCTTCGCTTAATTCGTAGCCCCTATTTCGAGTTGCAAATATGAGCAACATAACCAGTATCAAATACCCAGGCGCTATTGCGAGCATTAGTTAAGTACACATCAATAACATGTATATCAAATATACCTTTCACTTTGCCATCCTTCTTATCCGCCAAATATTTGGGGCAGTTCTGCTTCCAATGACCAGTCCCTTTGCAGTAGAAGCACTCAGTCTCAGGCTTAGGCCCAGACTTGGGCTTCTTCACTTGAGTAGAAAATTGCTTGTCATTCTTCTTGAAGTTCCCCTTCTTCCTTGCCCTTCTTCTTGAAACAGGTGGTCTTGTTGACCATCAACACTTGATGCTCCTTCTTGATTTCTACCTCCGCAATTTTAGCATCGCGAAGAGCTCGGGAATTGTCTTATCCATCCCTTGCACATTATAGTTCATCACGAAGCTTTTGTAGCTTGGTGGCAGTGATTGAAGAACTCTGTCAATGACACTATCATCTGGAAGATTAACTCCCAGTTGAGTCAAGTGGTTGTGGTACCCAGACATTCTGAGTATATGTTCACTGACAGAACTATTCTCCTCCATCTTGCAGCTATAGAACTTATTGGAGACTTCATATCTCTCAATCCGGGCATTTGCTTGAAATATTAACTTCAACTCCTGGAACATCTCATATACTCCATGACGTTCAAAACGTCGTTGAAGTCCCGGTTCTAAGCCGTAAAGCATGGCACACTGAACTATCGAGTAGTCATCAGCTTTGCTCTGCCAGACGTTCTTAACGTCATCAGTAGCATCTGCAGCAAGCCTAGCACCTAGCAGTGCTTCCAGGACGTAATTCTTCTGTGCAGCAATGAGGATAAACCTCAAGTTACGGACCCAGTCTGTGTAGTTGCTACCATCATCTTTCAACTTAGCTTTCTCTAGGAACGCATTAAAATTCAACGGAACAGTAGCACGGGCCATTTATCTACAACAACATAGACATGCAAAATACTATCAGGTACTAAGTTCATGATAAATTAAAGTTCAATTAATCATATTACTTAAGAACTCCCACTTAGATAGGCATCCCTCTAATCATCTAAGTGATCACATGATCCATATCAACTAAACCATGTCCGATCATCACGTGAGATGGAGTAGTTTTCAATGGTGAACATCACTATGTTGATCATATCTACTATATGATTCACGCTCGACCTTTTGGTCTCAGTGTTCCGAGGCCATATCTGCATATGCTAGGCTTGTCAAGTTTAACCCGAGTATTCTGCGTGTGCAAAACTGGCTTGCACTCGTTGTATGTGAACGTAGAGCTTATCACACCCGATCATCACGTGGTGTCTCGGCATGACGAACAGTAGCAACGGTGCATACTCAGGGAGAACACTTATACCTTGAAATTTAGTGAGAGATCATCTTATAATTCTACCGCCGAACTAAGATGCATAAAGGATAAACATCACATGCAATCAATATAAGTGATATGATATGGCCATCATCATCTTGTGCCTTTGATCTCCATCTCCAAAGCACCGTCATGATCACCATCGTCACCGGCTTGACACATTGATCTCCATCGAAGCATCGTTGTCATCTCACCAACTATTGCTTCTACGACTATCGCTACCGCTTAGTGATAAAGTAAAGCAATTACATGGCGATTGCATTTCATACAATAAAGCGACAACCATATGGCTCCTGCCAGTTGCCGATAACTGTTACAAAACATGATCATCTCATACAACAATTTATATATCATCACGTCTTGACCATATCACATCACAACATGCCCTGCAAAAACAAGTTAGACGTCCTTTACTTTGTTGTTGCAAGTTTTACGTGGCTGCTACAGGCTTAGCAAGAACCGTTCTTACCTACGCATCAAAAACCACAAAGATTTTTCGTCAAGTGTGATGTTTTAACCTTCAAGAAGGACTGGGCGCAGCCACACTCGATTCAACTAAAGCTGGAGAAACAGACACCCACTAGCCACCTGTGTGCGAAGCACGTCGGTAGAACCAGTCGCGTAAGCGTACGCGTAATGTCGGTCTAGGCCGCTTCATCCAACAATACCGCCGAATCAAAGTATGACATGCCGGTAAGCAGTATGACTATTATCGCCCACAACTCGTTGTGTTCTACTCATGCATATAACATCTATGCATAAACCTGACTCTGATACCACTGTTGGGGAACACAGTAATTTCAAAAAAAATCCTACGATCACGCAAGATCTATCTAGGTGATGCATAGCAATGAGAGGGGAGAGTGTTGTCTACGTACCCTCGTAGACCGAAAGCGGAAGTGTTATGACAACGCGTTGATGTAGTCGTACGTCTGCACGATCCGACCGATCCTAGCACCGAACGTACGGCACCTCCGCGATCTGCACACGTTCAGCTCGGTGACGTCCCACGAACTCTAGATAGAGCTAAGGTCGAGGGAGAGTTTCTTTAGCACGACGGCGTGATGACGGTGTTGATGAAGTTACCGACGCAGGGCTTCGCCTAAGCACTACAACGATATGACCGAGGTGGAAATCTGTGGAGGGGGCACCGCACATGGCTAAACAACCAACTTGTGTGTCTATGGGGTGCCCCCCTCCCCCGTATATAAAGGAGTGGAGGAGGGGAGGGCTGGCCCTCTCTATGGCGCGCCCAAGGGGGAAGTCCTACTCCCAGTAGGAGTAGGTTTCCCCCTTCCCTAGTTGGAGTAGGAGAAGAAGGAAGAGGGAGAGGGAGAGAAGGAAAGGGGGGCGACCCCCCTCCCAATTCGGATTGGGCTTGGGGGCGCGCCCCCACCTTGGCCGCCTCCTCTCTTCCACCATGGCCCATGAAGGCCCATTAACTCCCCGGCGGGTTCCGGTAACCTCCCGGTACTCCGGAAAATGCCCGAACTCATTCGAAACCTTTTGGTGTCCAAACATAGCCTTCCAATATATCGATCTTTATGTCTTGACCAATTCGAGACTCCTCATCATGTCCGTGATCACATCTGGGACTCCAAAAAACCTTCGGTACATCAAAACACATAAACTCATAATACCGATCGTCATCTAACGTTAAGCGTGCAGACCCTACGGGTTCGAGAACTATGTAGACATGACTAAGACTCACTTCCAGTCAATAAACAATAGCGGAACCTGGATGCTCATATAGGTTCCTACATATTCTATGAATATCTTTATCGGTCAAACCGGATAACAATATACATTGTTCCCTTTGTCATCGGTATGTCACTTGCCCGAGATTCGATCGTCGGTATCTCAATACCTAGTTCAATATTGTTACCGGCAAGTCCCTTTACTCAATCCGTAATGCATCATCCTGCAACTAATTCATTTGTCACATTGCTTGCAAGGCTTATAGTGATGTGCATTACCGAGAGGGGCCAGAGATACCTCTCCGAAACACGGAGTGAGAAATCCTAATCTCGATCTATGCCAACCCAACAAACACCATCGGAGACACCTGTAGAGCATCTTTATAATCACCTAGTTACGTTGTGATGTTTGATAGCACACTAAGTGTCCCTTCGGTATTCGAGAGTTGCATAATCTCATAGTCATAGGAACATGTATAAGTCATGAAGAAAGCAATAGCAATAAACTAAATGATCATAGTGCTAAGCTAACGGACGGGTCAAGTCAATCACATCATTCTCTAATGATGTGATCCCGTTCATCAAATGACAACACATGTCTATGGCTAGGAAACTTAACCATATTTGATTAACGAGCTAGTCAAAGTAGAGGCATACTAGTGACACTCTGTTTGTCTATGTATTCACACATGTATTAAGTTTCCGGTTACTACAATTCTAGCATGAATAATAAACATTTATCATGATATGAGGAAATATAAATAACAACTTTATTATTGCCTCTAGGGCATATTTCCTTCAGCCTCTGCGGCCGCAGCTCAGGTCCATCGTCGTTCCTCCGGTGGTGGGCACCGCCTTCGGACCGCTGGTCCAAGGCGATGCGGCGGGGCCATCTAGGCCGCCGCTGCAGGTGGAGAGGGGATGGCAGGTGAAGCAGGGCCACCGCCCTCGGGGTCCCTCCGCTCGCGGCCCTCCCCTGCGACGTTCACGCCCGTCCCAGCAGCGCGTGCTCGCGGCGTCTCGCCCACCACCAACTTCAAGGGTGCCGGCGGAGCTCCATGGATGCTGATACAACTGCGGTAGCGATGACGGGCACATCTCGGTGGAGTGTCAGAACAACAGCTTCTGAGTCCGCTGCCGCGGGGTGGGCCACATCTCGCGCGACTGCACCCGCCCCCGCAGCCCGTCCCCGGTCGACCAACCGCCGCGCCTTCCGTCGGCTCTCCGTCCTGGGGCAGCTGCCCCGGCCCCCCCTCCTTCGGCCCGTTCCGCGTGCCCCAGCACGGTCCTGTCGCCCCCGCCACCTGGACCTCCTCCGCCGGGGGCAGTCCGGCTTTGGAGCCACGTCGTGCGCGCACCGGCTGCAGTGCAGGCAGAATCTATGGTGAGCGGAATGGGCCCGGAGTTCGCCGTCCCTTTCGCCCCCCTTGAAGCACCGCAGGTGCAGGTGGATTTTGACCCGCTGGAACCAGTCGAAGCTTGCTTCTTGGAGGCCTGCGATGATTTGTGGCGGATGGAGGCGGAGCTTGCTCGGGCGGTGCTGGTATCTGTCACCGGCGTTCGTCCGGAGGCGGATTTGGCTTCCACGGCTGAGGTGCTGCACACGGAGTTCGACATTGGCCCGGAAGATATGTATATCCGGCCATTCTTCCCGGAAGACTTCCTCGTGCTCTGCCGTGAGGTGGCGGTGCGCGATTGCATGGTCCGTGCCGTATGGGCATCTTCCTCCTGGTTCGACCTCTCCCTCCGGCCATGGATCCGTCAAGCCCAAGCTACGGCTGCATTCCCCCCCCCCTACCTCATGCCTATCTCTCTGAGGGGAGTGCCCGCCCACGCGTGGAACCAGAGGATGGCGAGTGTCATCCTACGCGGCCTTGGCTTCGTCGTTGGTGTGGATGACAGCACGGCTCGGCGGTTGGACATGGCTGACTTTCGCGTATGGCTTCGCACGGACCGGCCGCAACAGATCCCGCGCCACCGGATGCTCTTCATTGATGAGCCAAGTTGCACCCTGTGGGCGGCGGGCGCGGCCGCCGAGCATTCTGTCGGCCGGCGGGTGCACACGCTGCAATACCCGGTCAGGATCGCTGTGCTGGGCGAGCCAGTTCTGGTGGATGGTGATGCTCCAAAGGCGAGGCTCCACCGTCTCCGCCTTCGTAGCCGTCGGAGGAGGACGAAGACGTTGGGCCCGCGTCTGGGCCTGGCGCCGGTCAGGTGATAGCCCACAAGTATAGGGGATCGCAACAGTTTTTGAGGGTAGAGTATTCAACCCAAATTTATTGATTCGACACAAGCGGAGCCAAAGAATATTCTCAAGTATTAGCACTTGAGTTGTCAATTCAACCACACCTGGAAAACTTTTAATATTTGCAGCAAAGTATTTAGCAGCAAAGTAGTATGGAAGTAACGGTAACGGTGGCAAAAGTAACAGTAGCAGCTTTGTAGTAATTGTAACAGTGGCAACGGTAAAGTAACTAAGCAAAGATCAATATGTGAAAAGCTCGTAGGCATTGGATCAGTGATGGATAATTATGTCGGATGCGATTCCTCATGCAACAGTTATAACATAGGGTGACACAGAACTAGCTCCAGTTCATCAATGTAATGTAGGCATGTATTCCGAATATAGTCATACGTGCTTATGGAAAAGAACTTGCATGACATCTTTTGTCCTACCCTCCCTGGCAGCGGGGTCCTATTGGAAACTAAGGGATATTAAGGCATCCTTTTAATAGAGTACCGGACCAAAGCATTAACACTTAGTGAATACATGAACTCCTCAAACTACGGTCATCACCGGGAGTGGTCCCGATTATTGTCACTTCGGGGTTGCCGGATCATAACACATAGTAGGTGACTATTGACTTGCAAGATAGGATCAAGAACTCACATATATTCATGAAAACATAACAGGTTCAGATCTGAAATCATGGCACTCGGGCCCTAGTGACAAGAATTAAGCATGGCAAAGTCATAGCAACATCAATCTCAGAACATAATGGATACTCGGGATCAAACCCTAACAAAACTAACTCGATTACATGATAAATCTCGTCCAATCCATCACCGTCCAGCAAGCCTACAATGGATTTACTCACGCACGGCGGTGAGCATCATGAAATTGGTGATGGAGGATGGTTGATGATGACGACGGCAACGGATTCCCCTCTCTGGAGTCCCGAACGGACTCCAGATTAGCCCTCCGAGAGAGATTAGGGCTTGGCGGCGGCTCCGTATCGTAAAACGCGATGAATCCTTCTCTCTGATTTTTTTTCTCCCCGAACGTGAATATATAGAGTTGGAGTTGAGGTCGGTGGAGCCTCAGGGGGCCCACGAGATAGGGGGGCGCGCCCAGGGGGGCAGGCGCGCCCAGGGGGGCAGGCGCGCCCCCCACCCTCGTGGACAGGGTGTGGGGCCGCTGGTCTTGATTCTATCGACAGTATTTTTTATAAATTCCAAAAATATTCTCCGTGAAGTTTCAGGTCATTCCGAGAACTTTTATTTCTGCACAAAAATAAAACCATGGCAATTCTGTTGAAAACAGCGTCAGTCCGGTTTAGTTCCATTCAAATCATGCAAGTTAGAGTCCAAAACAAGGGCAAAAGTGTTTGGAAAAGTAGATACGATGGAGACGTGTCAACTCCCCCAAGCTTAAACCCTTGCTTGTCCTCAAGCAATTCAGTTGATAAACTGAAAGTGATAAAGAAAAACTTTTACAAACTCTGTTTGCTCTTGTTGTTGTAAATATGTAAAGCCAGTATTCAAGTTTCCAACAAAGATTATGAACCAACCATATTCATAATAACACTTAGGTCTCATGTTTACTCATATCAATGGCATAATCAACTAGCGAGCAATAATAATAAATCTTGGATGACAACACTTTCTCAAAACAATCATAATATGATATAACAAGATGGTATCTCGCTAGCCCTTTCTGAGACCACAAAACATAAATGCAGAGCACCTCTGAAGATCGAGGGCTGACTAGACATTGTAATTCATGGTAAAAGAGATCCAGTCACAGTCATACTCAATATAAATTAATAGTAATGCATGCAAATGACAGCGGTGCTCTCCAACTGGTGCTTTTTAATAAGAGGATGATGACTCAACATAAAAGTAAATAGATAGGCCCTTCGCAGAGGGAAGCAGGGATTTGTAGAGGTGCCAGAGCTCGATTTTTGAAATAGAGATAAATAATATTTTGAGTGGCATACTGTCATTGTCAACATAACAACCGAGAGATCTCGATATCTTCCATGCTACACACATTATAGGCGGTTCCCAAACAGAATGGTAAAGTTTATAATCCCCCACCACCAACAAGCATTAATCCATGGCTTGCCCGAAACAACGGGTGCCTCCAACTAACAACAATCCTGGGGGAGTTTTGTTTGCAATTATTTTGATTTGGTTTAAGCATGGGACAAGGCATCCTGGTGACCAGCCATTTTCTAGTGAGTGAGGAGCGGAGTCCACTCCTCTTGAGAATAACCAGCCTAGCATGGAGGATACAGACAGACCTAGTTGATACATGAGCTATTCGAGCATACAAAACAGAATTTCATTTGAAGGTTTAGAGTTTGGCACATACAAATTTACTTGGAACGGCAGGTAGATGCCGCATATAGGAAGGTATAGTGGACTCATATGGAATAACTTTGGGGTTTATGGAATTGGATGCACAAGCAGTATTCCTGCTTAGTACAAGTGAAGGCTAGAAAAAGACTGGGAAGCGACCAGGTAGAGAGCGACAACAGTCATGAACATGCATTAAAATTAATCAACACTGAGTGCAGGCATGAGTAGGATATAATTCACCATGAACATAAATATCGTGGAGGCTATGTTGATTTTGTTCCAACTACATGCATGAACATGTGCCAAGTCAAGCCACTCGAATCGTTCAAAGGAGGATACCACCCTATCATACCACATTACAACCATTTTAATAGCATGTTGGCACGCAAGGTAAACCATTATAAACTCCTAGCAAATTAAGCATGGCATGAGCAACTATAATCTCTAATTGTCATTGCAAACATGTTTCATTCATAATAGGCTGAATCAGGAACGATGAACTAATCATATTTACAAAAACAAAAGAGGTCGAGTTCATACCAGCTTCTCTCATCTTAATCAGTCCATCATATATCATCATTATTGCCTTTCACTTGCACGACCGAACGGTGTGGATAATAATAATAGTGCACGTGCAATTGGACTAAGCTGGAATCTGCAAGCATTTAATACAAGGGAGAAGACAAGGTAATATGGGCTCTCTGTAAAATAAACAATAATGCATATAAGAGCCACTTCAACATTTTCATTATGGTCTTCTCCTCTCGACCCCCAAGGAAAAAGAAAAGAAATAAAACTATTTACACGGGAAAGCTCCCAACAAACAAAAAGAAGAATGAGAAATCTTTTTGGGTTTTCTTTTAATACTGCTACTACAGGCATGGAAAGTAAACAAGCTAAAAGCTACAGCTAAGTTTTTTGGTTTTTCTTAAGGTTATTCAAACATACAAGAAGAAGCTTAGAAAAGAAAATAAACTAGCATGGATAGTACAATGAAAAAGTATGAGCACCGATAACTGGAATGAGTGTGTGAACATGAATGTAATATCGGTGAGAAATACGTACTCCCCCAAGCTTAGGCTTTCGGCCTAAGTTGGTCTAGGCCCATGGATGGCCTGGCGGAATGAGCTACGTGCCTGAAAATATGTTAAACAAAGAGGGCGCAGGCAAGGTAATAATTTCACAATAATTTTTATCAAATATCAAATTATACTTAAGCAGTCTCTTCTTATTTTTAACAATAAAGTCATGTGCTACCATACTCTTATAATCTAGAAAGACAGGGGCGGCAACTTTTCTTCTTTCTCATAGTGCCTAATAGGTATATTAAAGTATGCAGCAAGGCGTGAAGCAAAGATGCCACCGAAGATGGGGCCCTTTGTACGGTTCAGACTTCATCGTTTAGCAATAATAGCGCCTAAACTGAAAGTAGTATCACAAACAAAGGCATGGCGCAAAATAACAATATCAGGGGCACTAAGGTTTCCACTGTTCCCATGACCAATTAAGCATCTACTAGCAAATATTGCAAAGTAACGCAGAACGGGAAAATGTATGCTAGTGATTCTTGCATCGGAAACTTTCCTCGTTTCCCCTACAACAATCATATCAATAAACCCTTCCACATCATTACGATGTGGTTCCTCTATGCTGCCCGCAAAGGGTAACTTGCAAACCGCACAAAAATCATAAAGTGACATCTCCTTAAACTCATCATAGAAATAAAAATCCACCAAAGGTGGCGATCTCCTAGCATGGAAATGAAAATTTTGCACGAAAATATTAGTGAGGAGATACTGTTCGCGCTGGTCGCGGAGGAAGTCGACCAGGCCCGCATTCTCAGCCAAATAATAAAAATCATCATGAATCCCGGCTGCTCTCAAGAATTCATCACAAGGCCATTCACACGGACGAACTTCCGCGGTGCGAGGAAGATTATATTTGGGCTTCTTATTCTCTTCACTTTGCTTATCCTTCGAGCTTCGGCTCGAAGAGCCCCTCAATAATCTCTTCATCATTTTCTGAAAATTTCTGAAATTTTTAGTAACTCAAAATAAAAGTGAACCAAACTCAACAAGATTGATAGCAACTACTCCCACAAGTGCCTAGAGACTATATCATGCATTAGAAACTACTTGGGACCATATAAATTTGACATGCAAGCTTAAGAACAGGGTCACCTAAGCAGCAAAAATTTGCAATAAATAAAGCACTAGAACAAAAACTAATTGGACCATTGGAGGAGTCACATACCGAAGAACAATCCCCCAAAGAAGTTTTGTGAGTGAAGCTTTGAGCAAGGAGATCGAAAATCGCAGCAAAACGAGCAAGAACTCGTGCTTGAGCTGGGTGGTGATTTTTTCTGGGGGAAGACGGAGTGTGTGGGTGCAGGAATAAGTGGAGGGGGGCCACGAGGGGCCCACGAGGTAGGGGCGCGCCCTGCACCCTCGTGGCCAGGTGGTTGCCCCCTCTGGTGTGTTCTCAGTGCCAATAATTCTTATATATTGTAGAAAAAATCATATTTCAATTTCAGGGCATTTGGAGAACTTTTATTTTCGGGGTATTTTTTTATTGCACGGATAATTCAGAAAATAGACAGAAAATACTATTTTTGCTTTATTTAATCTAAATAACAGAAAGTAAAAGGATGGTACAGAGAGTTGTGCTTTCTAACTTCATCCATCTCATGCTCATCAAAGGGAATCCACTAACAAGGTTGATCAAGTCTTGTTAACAAACTCATTCTGAATCGCATGAAACCTGAGAATTTTCGAATAGCACTAGGTTACCTCAACGGGGATATGCACGTCCCCAATAATAAGAATATCATATTTCTTCTTGTTAGTAGGAAGACGAAATTCAAAACCTCCAATAGTAATCGTTGGATTTTTTTTCCAATAGAATTGATACTGTGGACTTGAGGTTGTTTCCTTGGAAAGTGTACCGTATGCTCATTACCATTAACATGAAAAGTGACATTGCCATTGTTGCAATCAATAACAGCCCCTGCAGTATTCAAAAAGGGTCTACTAAGGATAATCGGCATACTATCGTCCTCGGGAATATAAAGAATAACAAAGTCCGTTAAAATAGTAACGTTTGCAACCACAACATGCACATCCTCACAAATACCGACAGGTATAGCAGTTGATTTATCGGCCATTTGCAAAGATATTTCAGTAGGTGTCAACTTATTCAAATCAAGTCTACGATATAAAGAGAGAGGCATAACACTAACACCGGCTCCAAGATCACATAAAGCAGTTTTAACATAGTTTCTTTTAATGGAGCATGGTATAGTTGGTACTCCTGGATCTCCTAGTTTCTTAGGTATTCCACCTTTAAAAGTATAATTAGCAAGCATGGTGGAAATTTCAGCTTCCGGTATCTTTCTTTTATTTGTAACAATATCTTTCATGTACTTAGCATAAGGGTTCATTTTAAGCATATCAGTCAAACGTGTTGGAAATATGCCCTAGAGGCAATAATAAAATGGTTATTATTATATTTCCTTGTTCATGCTATAATTGTGTTATCCGGAAATCATAATACATGTGTGAATACATAGACCACAACATGTCCCTAGTGAGCCTCTAGTTGACTAGCTCGTTGATCAATAGATGGTTACGGTTTCCTGACCATGGACATTGGATGTCATTGATAACGGGATCACATCATTAGGAGAATGATGTGATGGACAAGACCCAATCCTAAGCATAGCACAAGATCGTGTAGTTTGTCTGCTCAAGCTTTTCTAATGTCAAGTATCATTTCCTTAGACCATGAGATTGTGCAACTCCCGGATACCGTAGGAATGCTTTGGTGTGCCAAACGTCACATCGTAACTGGGTGGCTATAAAGGTGCACTACGGGTATCTCCGAAAATGTCTGTTTGGTTGGCACGAATCGAGACTGGGATTTGTCACTCCGTGTGACGGAGAGGTATCTCTGGGCCCACTCGGTAGGACATCATCATAATGAGCTCAATGTGATCAAGGAGTTGATCACGGGATGATGTGTTACGGGCGAGTAAAGAGACTTGCCAGTAACGAGATTGAGCAAGGTATAGGAATACCGACGATCGAATCTCGGACAAGTATCATACCGGTAGGCAAAGGGAATTGTGTACGGGATTGATTGAATCCCCGACATCGTGGTTCATCCGATGAGATAATCGTGGAGCATGTGGGAACCAACATGGGTATCCAGATCCCACTGTTGGTTATTGGCCGGAGAGATGTCTCGGTCATGTCTATATGCCTCCCGAACCCGTAGGGTCTACACACTTAAGGTTCGATGACGCTAGGGCTATAGGGAAAGTTTGTATGTGGTTACCGAATGTTGTTTGGAGTCCCGGATGAGATCCCAGACGTCACAAGGAGTTCCGGAATGGTCCGGAGGTGAAGATTTATATATGGGAAGTCATCCTACGGTCACCGGAAGTATTCGGGGGTTTGCCGATATTGTACTGGGATCAACGAAGGGGTTCCGGGAGGGTCCACCTGCCCCGGAGGGCCCTATGGGCTGTATGTTGAAGGGAACCAGCCCCTAAGTGGGCTGGGCGCCATCCCCCCTAGGGCCCATGCGCCTAGGGTTGGGGGGGAACCCTAAAGGGGGCCCCCTTGCCTTGGGGGGCAAGCCCCCTCCCCTTGGCCGCCGCCCCCTCTAGATCTCATATAGAGGGGCCGGCCCCCTTCCCCCTTCGCCCTATAAATAGATGGGTGGAAGGAGGGCAGCAGTACCACATCCAAGGCGCAGCCCTCCCCCTCTCCAACACCTCCTCCTTCTTCCGCGGTGCTTGGCGAAGCCCTGCCGGAGTACCACGCTGCTCCAACACCACCACGTCCCCATGCTGCTACTGGAGTTGTCTTCCCCAACCTCTCCCTCTCTCCTTGCTGGATCAAGGTGTGGGAGACGTCACCAGGCTATACGTGTGTTGAACGCGTAGGCGCCGTTGTTCGGCGCTTAGATCGGAATCAACTGCGATCTAAATCGCTACGAGTACGACTCCTTCATCCACGTTCTTGTAACGCTTACGCATCGCGATCTTCAAGGGTATGAAGATGCACTCCCCTCTCTCTCATTGCTAGTCTCTCCATAGATTGATCTTGGTGATGCGTAGAAATTTTTTTAATTTCTGCAACGATCCCCAACAGTGGCATCATGAGCTAGGTCTATGCATAGTTTCTATGCACGAGTAGAACACAAGTTGTTGTGGGCGTCGATTTTGTCAATTTACTTGCCGTTACTAGTCTTATCTTGATTCGGCGGCATCGTGGGATGAAGCGGCCCAGACCGACCTTACACGTACGCTTACGTGAGACATGTTCCACCGACTGACATGCACTAGTTGCATAAGGTGGCTAGCGGGTGTCTGTCTCTCCCACTTTAGTCAGATCGGATTTGATGAAAAGGGTCCTTATGAAGGGTAAATAGAAATTGGCATATCACGTTGTGTTTTTGGCACAGGTAAGAAACGTTCTTGCTAGAAACCTATAGCAGCCACGTAAAAACTTGCAACAACAATTAGAGGACGTCTAACTTGTTCTTGCAGCATATGCGCCGTGTGATGTGATATGGCCAAAGGATGTGATGAATGATATATGTGATGTATGAGATTGATCATGTTCTTGTAATAGGAATCACGACTTGCATGTCGATGAGTATGACAACCGGCAGGAGCCATAGGAGTTGTCTTAATTTATTTATGACCTGCGTGTCAACATAAACATCATGTAATTACTTTACTTTATTGCTAATTGTTAGCCATTGTGGTAGAAGTAATAGTTGGTGAGACAACTTCATGAAGACACGATGATGGAGATCATGGTGTCATGCCGGTGATGATGATGATCATGGCGCCTCGAAGATGGAGATCAAAAGGAGCAAAATGATATTGCCATATCATGTCACTATTTGATTGCATGTGATGTTTATCATGTTTTTACATCTTATTTGCTTAGAATGACGGTAGCTTAAATAAGATGACCCCTCGCAATAATTTCAAGAAAGTGTTCCCCCTAACTATGCATCGTTGCGAAGGTTCGTTGTTTCGAAGCACCATGTGATGATCGGGTGTGATAGATTCTAACGTTCGAATACAACGGGTGTAAGCCAGATTTACACACGCAATACACTTAGGTTGACTTGACGAGCCTAGCATGTACAGACATGGCCACGGAACACGGAAGACCGAAAGGTCGAACATGAGTCGTATAGAAGATATGATCAACATGGAGATGTTCACCGTTGATGACTAGTCCGTCACACGTGATGATCGGACACGGCCTAGTCAATTTGGATCATGTATCACTTAGATGACTAGAGGGATGTCTATCTGAGTGGGAGTTCATTAAATAATTTGATTAGATGAACTTAATTATCATGAACTTAGTGTAAAAACTTTACAATATGTCTTGTAGATCAAATACCCACGCTAATGTTGCCCTCAACTTCAACGCGTTCCTAGAGAAAACCAAGCTGAAAGACGATGGTAGCAACTACACGGACTGGGTCCGTAACCTGAGGATTATCCTCATAGCTGCCAAGAAAGCATATGTCCTTGAAGCACCGCTAGGTGACGCACCTGTTTTCCCAGCAACTCAAGACGTTATGAACGCCTGGCAGTCGCGTAGTGATGATTACTCCCTGGTTCAGTGCGGCATGCTTTACAGCTTAGAACCGGGGCTCCAAAAGCGTTCTGAGCAACACGGAGCATATGAGATGTTCCAAGAGCTGAAAATGGTTTTCCAAGCTCATGCCCGAGTCGAGAGATATGAAGTCTCTAACAAGTTCTACAGTTTTAAGATGGAGGAGAATAGTTCCGTCAGCGAGCACATACTCAAAATGTCTGGGTTGCACAACCGCTTGTCTCAGCTGGGAGTTAATCTCCCGGATGACGCGGTCGTTGACAGAATCCTTCAGTCGCTTCCACCTAGCTACAAGAGCTTTGTGATGAACTTCAATATGCAGGGGATGGAAAAAACCATTCCTGAGGTATATTCA
The DNA here is from genome assembly GCF_002575655.3 of Aegilops tauschii subsp. strangulata. Classification (NCBI taxonomy): domain Eukaryota; kingdom Viridiplantae; phylum Streptophyta; class Magnoliopsida; order Poales; family Poaceae; genus Aegilops; species Aegilops tauschii. The sequence goes on along the minus strand of NC_053040.3, from coordinate 408,670,445 downwards.
ATGCTGAAATCAGCGGAGGTGGAGATCAAAAAGGAACATCAAGTGTTGATGGTGAATAAAACCACTAAGTTCAAGAAAGGCAAGGGTAAAAAGAACTTCAAGAAGGACGGCAAGGGAGTTGCCGCGCCCGGTAAGCAAGCTGTCGGGAAGAAGCCAAAGAATGGACCCAAGCCTGAGACTGAGTGCTTTTATTGCAAGGGAAACGGTCACTGGAAGCGGAACTGCCCCAAGTACTTAGCGGATAAGAAGGCCCGCAATACCAAAGGTATATATGATATACATGTTATTGATGTGTACATTACCAGCACTCGTAGTAGCTCCTGGGTATTTGATACCGGTGCGGTTGCTCATATTTGTAACTCAAAACAGGAGCTGCAGAATAAGCGGAGACTGGCGAAGGACGAGGTGACGATGCGCATCGGGGATGGTTCCAAGGTCGATGTGATCGCCGTCGGCACGCTACCTCTACATTTACCTACGGGATTAGTTCTAAACCTCAATAATTGTTATTTAGTGCCAGCTTTGAGCATGAACATTGTATCTGGATCTCGTTTAATGCGAGATGGATAATCATTTAAATCTGAGAATAATGGTTGTTCTATTTATATGAGAGATATGTTTTATAGTCATGCCCCGCTGGTCAATGGTTTATTCTTATTGACTCGAACGTGATGTTACACATATTCATAGTGTGAATGCAAAAAGATGTAAGGTTGATAATGATAGTCCCACATACTTGTGGCACTGCCGCCTTGGTCACATTGGTGTCAAACGCATGAAGAAACTCCATGCAGATGGACTTTTGGAGTCTCTTGATTATGAATCATTTGACACGTGCGAACCATGCCTCATGGGCAAAATGACCAAGACTCCGTTCTCTGGAACAATGGAGCGAGCAACCAACTTATTGGAAATCATACATACAGATGTATGCGGTCCAATGAGTGTTGAGGCTCGCGGTGGTTATCGTTATGTCCTCACCCTCACTGATGACTTAAGTAGATATGGGTATATCTACTTAATGAAACACAACTCTCAGACCTTTGAAAAGTTCAAGGAATTTCAGAGTGAGGTTGAGAATCAACGTGACAGGAAAATAAAGTTCTTACGATCAGATCATGGAGGGGAATATTTGAGTCACGAATTTGGCACGCACTTAAGGAAATGTGGAATTGTTTCACAACTCACGCCGCCTGGAACACCTCAGCGTAATGGTGTGTCCGAATGTCATAATCATACTCTGTTGGACATGGTGCGATCTATGATGTCTCTTACCGACCTACCGCCATCATTTTGGGGTTATGCTTTAGAGACTGCCGCATTCACTTTAAATAGGGCTCCGTCGAAATCCGTTGAGAAGACACCGTATGAATTATGGTTTGGGAAGAAACCTAAGCTGTCGTTTCTGAAAGTTTGGGGATGCGATGCTTATGTCAAGAAACTTCAACCTGAAAAGCTCGAACCCAAATCGGAAAAATGCGTCTTCATAGGATACCCTAAGGAAACTATTGGGTATACCTTCTACCTCAGATCCGAAGGCAAGATCTTTGTTGCCAAGAATGGATCCTTTCTAGAGAAAGAGTTTCTCTCGAAATAAGTAAGTGGGAGGAAAGTAGAACTTGATGAAGTACTGCCTCTTGAACCGGAAAGTAGTGCAGCTCAAGAAAATGTTTCTGTGGTGCCTGCACCGACTAGAGAGGAAGTTAATGATGATGATCAAGGAACTTTGGATCAAGTTACTACTGAACTTCGTAGGTCCACAAGGACACGTTCCGCACCAGAGTGGTACGGCAACCCTGTCCTGGAAATCATGTTGTTAGACAATGGTGAACCTTCGAACTATGAAGAAGCGATGGCGGGCCCGGATTCCAACAAATGGCTAGAAGCCATGAAATCCGAGATAGGATCCATGTATGAAAACGAAGTATGGACTTTGACTGACTTGCCTGATGATCGGCGAGCCATAGAAAATAAATGGATCTTTAAGAAGAAGACGGACGCGGATGGCAATGTGATCATCTATAAAGCTCGTCTTGTCGCTAAGGGTTATCAACAAGTTCAAGGGGTTGACTACGATGAGACCTTCTCACCCGTAGCCAAGCAGAAGTCCGTCCGAATCATGTTAGCAATTGCCGCATTCTATGATTATGAGATATGGCAAATGGACGTCAAAACGGCATTCCTTAATGGTTTCCTTAAGGAAGAATTGTATATGATGCAGCCGGAAGGTTTTGTCGATCCTCAGAATGCTGACAAGGTATGCAAGCTCCAGCACTCAATCTATGGGCTAGTGCAAGCATCTCAGAGTTGGAACATTCGCTTTAATGAGATGATCAAAGCGTTTGGGTTTACACAAACTTATGGAGAAGCCTGTGTTTATAAGAAAGTGAGTGGGAGCTCTGTAGCATTTCTCATATTATATGTGGATGACACACTATTGATGGGAAATGATATAGAATTCTTGGAAAGCATAAAGGCCTACTTGAATAAGTGTTTTTCAATGAAGGACCTTGGAGAAGCTGCTTACATATTAGGCATCAAGATCTATAGAGATAGATCGAGACGCCTCATTGGTCTTTCACAAAGCACATACCTTGACAAGATATTGAAGAAGTTCAATATGGATCAGTCCAAGAAGGGGTTCTTGCCTGTGTTGCAAGGTGTGAGATTGACCACGGCTCAATGCCCGACCACGGCAGAAGATAGAGAAAAGATGAGTGCCATCCCCTATGCCTCGGCCATAGGGTCTATTATGTATGCCATGCTATGTACCAGACCTGATGTGAACCTTGCCGTAAGTTTGGTAGGAAGATACCAAAGTAATCCCAGCATGGAACACTGGACAGCGGTCAAGAATATCCTGAAGTACCTGAAAAGGACTAAGGATATGTTTCTCGTTTATGGAGGTGACGAAGAGCTCGTCGTAAAGGGTTACGTCGATGCTAGCTTCGACACAGATCTGGATGACTCCAAGTCGCAAACCAGATACGTGTATATTTTGAATGGTGGGTCAGTCAGCTGGTGCAGTTGCAAGCAAAGCGTCGTGGCGGGATCTACATGTGAAGCGGAGTACATGGCAGCCTCGGAGACAGCACATGAAGCAATTTAGATGAAGGAGTTCATTACCGACCTAGGAGTTGTTCCCAATGCGTCGGGCCCGATGACTCTCTTCTGTGATAACACTGGAGCTATTGCCCTTGCCAGGGAGCCCAGGTTTCACAAGAAGACCAGGCATATCAAGCGTCGCTTCAACTCCATTCATGAAAATGTTAAAGATGGAGACATAGATATTTGTAAAGTGCATACGGACCTGAATGTCGCAGATCTGTTGACTAAACCTCTTCCACGAGCAAAACATGATCAACACCAGAACTCTATGGGTGTTCTATTTATCACAATGTAACTAGATTATTGACTCTAGTGCAAGTGGGAGAATGTTGGAAATATGCCCTAGAGGCAATAATAAAATGGTTATTATTATATTTCCTTGTTCATGATAATTGTCTATTGTTCATGCTATAATTGTGTTATCCGGAAATCGTAATACATGTGTGAATACATAGACCACAACATGTCCCTAGTGAGCCTCTAGTTGACTAGCTCGTTGATCAATAGATGGTTACGGTTTCCTGACCATGGACATTGGATGTCATTGATAACGGGATCACATCATTAGGAGAATGATGTGATGGACAAGACCCAATCCTAAGCATAGCACAAGATCGTGTAGTTCGTCTGCTCAAGCTTTTCTAATGTCAAGTATCATTTCCTTAGACCATGAGATTGTGCAACTCCCGGATACCGTAGGAATGCTTTGGGTGTGCCAAACATCACAACGTAACTGGGTGGCTAGCAAGGTGCACTACGGGTATCTCCAAAAGTGTCTGTTGGGTTGGCACGAATCGAGACTGGGATTTGTCACTCCGTGTGACGGAGAGGTATCTCTGGTCCCACTCGGTAGGACATCATCATAATGAGCTCAATGTGATCAAGGAGTTGATCATGGGATGATGTGTTACAGACGAGTAAAGAGACTTGCCGGTAACGAGATTGAACAAGGTATAGGAATACCGACGATCGAATCTCGGGCAAGTATCATACCGGTAGGCAAAGGGAATTGTGTACGGGATTGATTGAATCCCCGACATCGTGGTTCATCCGATGAGATCATCGTGGAGCATGTGGGAACCAACATGGGTATCCAGATCCCGCTGTTGGTTATTGGCCGGAGAGATGTCTCGGTCATGTCTATATGCCTCCCGAACCTGTAGGGTCTGCACACTTAAGGTTCGATGACGCTAGGGTTATAGGGAAAGTTTGTACGTGGATGTTTTTCGGAGTCCCGAATGAGATCCCGGACGTCACGAGGAGTTCCGGAATGGTCCGGAGGTGAAGATTTATATATGGGAAGTCATCATCCGGTCACCGGAAGTATTCGGGGGTTTGCCGGTATTGTACCGGGATCACCGAAGGGGTTCCGGGGGTCCATCGGGAGGGTCCACCTGCCCCGGAGGGCCCTATGGGCTCTATGTGGAAGGGAACCAGCCCCTAAGTGGGCTGGGCACCATCCCCCTAGGGCCCATGCACCTAGGGTTGGGGGGGACCCTAAAGCCCCCCCCCCCTTGGCTTGGGGGGCAAGCCCCCTACCCTTGGCCGCCGCCCCCCTCTAGATCTCATCTAGAGGGGCCGGCCCCCTTCCCCCTTCGCCCTATAAATAGAGGGGTGGAGGGAGGGCAGCAGGACCACATCCAAGGCACAGCCCTCCCCCTCTCCAACACCTCCTCCTTCCGCAGTGCTTGGCGAAGCCCTGCCGGAGTACCATGCTGCTCCAACACCACCACGCCGCCGTGCTGCTGCTGGAGTTGTCTTCCCCAACCTCTCCCTCTCTCCTTGCTGGATCAAGGCGTGGGAGACGTCACTGGCCTGTACGTGTGTTGAACGCGGAGGCGCCGTTGTTCGGCGCTTAGATCAGAATCAACTGCGATCTAAATTGCTACGAGTACGACTCCTTCATCCGCGTTCTTGTAACGCTTCCGCATCGCGATCTTCAAGGGTATTAAGATGCACTCCCCTCTCTCTCTCTCTCTTTGCTAGTCTCTCCATAGATTGATCTTGGTGATGCGTAGATTTTTTTTTAATTTCTGCAACGATTCCCAACAAAACGCATACGCAAAAAGATAGGTCTAATCATTTCAGCAAAGCGCTCAAAATCCTCGTCATCCTTTTTCTTGGATGGTTTAGGAGGAAAAGGCATGGGTTTCTGAACCCATGGTTCTCTTTCTTTACCGTGCTTCCTAGCAACGAAGTCTCTCTTATCATAACGTTGATTCTTTGATTGTGGGTTATCAAGATCAACAACAGGTTCAATCTCTACATCATTGTCATTGCTAGGTTGAGCATCAACATGAACATCATTTTTAACATTATCACTAGGTTCATGTTCATCACCAGATTGTGTTTCAGCATCAGAAATAGAAATATCATTGGGATTCTTAGGTGTGTCTACAATAGGTTCACTAGAAGCATGCAAAGTCCTATCATTTTTCTTTTTCTTCTTTTTAGAAGGACTTGGTGCATCAACATTAGTTCTCTGAGAATCTTGCTCAATTCTCTTGGGGTGCCCCTCAGGATACAAAGGTTCCTGAGTCATTTTGCCCCCTCTAGTCATAACTCTAACAGCATTATCATTTTTCTTATTATTCAATTCATTGAGCAAATCATTTTGAGCTTTAAGCACATGTTCTACTTGAGTGGTAACCATAGATGCATGTTTACTAATAAGTTTAAGTTCACCTTTAACTCTAGACATATAATCACTCAAGTGTTCAATCATATAAGCTTCACGTTTCAATTGTCTACCAACATAAGCATTGAAGTTTTCTTGTATAATAATAAAATTATCAAACTCATCTAAGCATTGGCTAGCAGACTTATAACGAGGAATATCACCTTCATCAAATCTATAGAGAGAATTTACCTTTACTACCTGTGTCGGGTTATCATGACCATGTATTTCTTCAATAGGTGGTAAATTCTCAACATCTTCAGCTTTAATGCCTTTCTTTCATAGATTTCTTTGCCTCTTGCATATCTTCAGGACTGAGAAATAGAAAACACCTTTTCTTCAGAGTTGGCTTAGGAGTTGGTTCAGGAAGTGTCCAATTATTTTCATTACTCAACATATTATTCAATAGCAATTCAGCTTGATCAACTGTTCTTTCCCTGAAAACACAACCATCACAACTATCCAGGTGGTCTCTGGAAGCATCGGTTAGTCCATTATAAAAGATATCAAGTATTTCATTTTTCTTGAGAGGATGATCAGGCAAAGCATTAAGTCATCGGAGAAGCCTCCCCCAAGCTTGTGGGAGACTCTCTTCTTCAATTTGCACAAAATTATATATTTCCCTTAAAGCAGCTTGTTTCTTATGGGCGGGGAAATATTTAGCAGAGAAGTAATAAATCATATCCTGGGGACTACGCACACAACCAGGATCAAGAGAATTAAACCATGTTTTAGCATCACCCTTCAATGAGAACAGAAATAGCTTAAGGATATAGTAGTAACGAATTTTTTCCTCATGAGTGAATAGGGTGGCTATATCATTCAATTTAGTAAGATGTGCCACAACAGTTTCAGATTCATAGCCATGAAAAGGATCAGATTCAACCAAAGTAATTATCTCAGGATCGACAGAGAAATCATAATCCTTATCAGTAATACAAATAGGTGAAGTAGCAAAAACAGGGTCATATTTCATTCTAGCATTCAAAGACTTTTCTTTCAGCTTAGCTAACAGTTTCTTAAGATCATATCTATCATTGCAGGTAAGAAAGTCTCTAGCAGTTTCTTCATCCATAACATAACCCTCAGGCACAACAGGCAAGTCATATCTAGGGGGAGAATCTTCATCATCACTTTCATCAATATTATCAGTTTCAATAATTTCATTCTCTCTAGCCTTAGCAAGTTGTTCATCAAGAAATTCACCTAGTGGCACAGTATTATCAAGCATAGAAGTAGTTTCATCATAAGCATCATGCATAGCAGAAGTGGCATCATCAATAGCATGCGACATATCAGAATTAATAGCAGAAGCAGGTTTAGGTGTCACAAGTTTACTCAAAACAGAAGGAGAATCAAGTGCAGAGCTAGATGGCAGTTCCTTACCTCCCCTCGTAGTTGAGGGATAAATCTTGGTTTTCTCATCTTTCAAGTTCCTCATAGTGACTAGCAGATATAAATCCCAAGTGACTCAAAGAATAGAGCTATGCTCCCCGGCAATGGCGCCAGAAAATAGTCTTGATAACCCACAAGTATAGGGGATCACAACAGTTTTAGAGGGTAGAGTATTGAACCCAAATTTATTTATTCGACACAAGGGGAGCCAAAGAATATTCTCAAGTATTAGCAGTTGAGTGGTCAATTCAACCACACCTGGAAAACTTAATATCTGCAGCAAAGTATTTAGTAGCAAAGTAGTATGGAAGTAACGGTAACGGTGGCAAAAGTAACAGTAGCAACTTTGTAGTAATTGTAACAGTGGCAACGGTAAAGTAACTAAGCAAAGATCAATACGTGAAAAGCTCGTAGGCATTGGATCAGTGATGGATAATTATGTCGAATGCGATTCCTCATGCAACAGTTATAACATAGGGTGACACAGAACTAGCTCTAGTTCATCAATGTAATGTAGGCATGTATTCCGAATATAGTCATATGTGCTTATGGAAAAGAACTTGCATGACATCTTTTGTCCTACCCTCCCGTGGCAGTGGGGTCCTATTGGAAACTAAGGGATATTAAGGCCTCCTTTTAATAGAGTAGCGGACCAAAGCATTAACACTTAGTGAATACATGAACTCCTCAAACTACGGTCATCACCGGGAGTGGTCCCGATTATTGTCACTTCGGGGTTGCCGGATCATAACACATAGTAGGTGACTATTGACTTGCAAGATAGGATCAAGAACTCACATATATTCATGAAAACATAATAGGTTCAAATCTGAAATCATGGCACTCGGGCCCTAGTGACAAGCATTAAGCATGGCAAAGTCATAGCAACATCAATCTCAGAACATAATGGATACTAGGGATCAAACCCTAACAAAACTAACTCGATTACATGATAAATCTCATCCAACCCATCACCGTCCAGCAAGCCTACGATGGAATTACTCACGCACGGCGGTGAGCATCATGAAATTGGTGATGGAGCATGGTTGATGATGATGACGGCGACGAATTCCCCTCTCCGGAGCCCCGAACGGACTCCAGATCAGCCCTCCCGAGAGAGATTAGGGCTTGGCGGCGGCTCCGTATCGTAAAACGTGATGAATCCTTCTCTCTGATTTTTTTTCTCCCCGAACGTGAATATATAGAGTTGGAGTTGAGGTTGGTGGAGCCTCAGGAGGCCCACGAGGGGGCGCGCCCCCACCCTCGTGGACAGGGTGTGGGCCCCCTGGTCTTGATTCCTTCGCCTGTGTTTTTTATAAATTCCAAAAATATTCTCCGTGAAGTTTCAGGTAATTCCGAGAACTTTTATTTCTGCACAAAAATAACACCATGGCAATTCTGCTGAAAATAGCGTCAGTCCGATTTAGTTCCATTCAAATCATGCAAGTTAGAGCCCAAAACAAGGGCAAAAGTGTTTGGAAAAGTAGATACGATGGAGACATATCAACTCCCCCAAGCTTAAACCCTTGCTTGTCCTCAAGCAATTCAGTTGATAAACTGAAAGTGATAAAGAAAAACTTTTACAAACTCTGTTTGCTCTTGTTGTTGTAAATATGTAAAGCCAGTATTCAAGTTTTCAGCAAAGACTATGAACCAACCATATTCACAATAACACTTAGGTCTCATGTTTACTCATATCAATGGCATAATCAACTAGCGAGCAATAATAATAAATCTTGGATGACAACACTTTCTCAAAACAACACTACTGGAATTAGCTTATTTGGCGTCTGCCTGTTCTTTGCCGTCCGCTGGCGGACGGCAAAGAAGGTCTTTGCCATCCGCTTACAGAAAACGGACGGCAAAGAACAGGCTGATGGCAAAGAAGGTCTTTGCTATCAGCCTGTTCTTTGCCGTCCGCTGGCTGACGGCAAAGAGAGAGCTGGCCCCACTAAACGAGCTAATTGGAAAAAAACTTAGCGACCCCCCTCTTTGCTGTCTGCTAGCAGACGGCAAAGAGGAAACAAAGCGGACGGCAAAGGGTGGGCGGACGTCAAAGATGTGACCTAACTAACGGCCGAGCCCCACCCCGCCCCTTCTCTTTGTTTCTCTCCCTCTCTCCTCCCCGACGACCAGAGCAGCCCCCGCCGCCCGCCGCCGCCCCCGCCGCCTGCCGTCGCCCCCCGCCACCTGCCGCCGCTTGCCCCGTCGACCCACCACCCCGCTACCCCCCATGCGCCGACGCCTCGTCGCCCCACGACCCCGCCGCCCCGGCGCCCCACCACGTCGCCGCCCGACCGCCCCGGCGCCCCGGCGCCCCGCCGCCCCCACCACCCGGCGCCACCGCGGCCCCATTGCCCCCGCCTCCCTGCCGGCTCGGCGCCGCCGCTCACAGCCCCGGTTCCGCCGCTCACCGCCCCGGCGCCACCATCGCCCCCGTCGTTGCCGCTCCGGTGAGTTATTTTTTTCTATTTTTTCTTTTTTTTGCTGTTTAATTGTTAGTGTTAGATTCAGTTTAGTTTTAGTGCTAGAATGACTAGTTTTAGTTATAGTTTTACTTTAGTTTTAGTTTCAGTTTAGTTTTAGTTTTTATTTTTAGTTTAGTTTATTTTAGATTAGTTTTAGTTTTATTTATAGTTTTACTTTAGTTTTAGTTTTTATTTTTATTTTAGTTTATTTTAGATTAGTTTTAGTTTTAGTTTTAGTTCAGAAGAAGAAGAAGAGTAGAAGGAGGGGGAGGAGGGAGGAAGAGGAGGAGGGAGAAGAAGAAAGAAAAGAAGAAGAAGAAAGAAGAAGAAGAAGAAGAAGAAGAAGAAGAAGAAGAAGAAGAAGAAGAAGAAGAAGAAGAAGAAGAAGAAGAAGAACAAAGAAGAGGAGGAGGAGGAGAAGAAGAAGAAGAAGAAGAAGAAGAAGAAGAAGAAGAAGAAGAAGAAGAAGAAGAAGAAGAAGAAGAAGAAGAAGAAGAAGAAGAAGAAGAAGAAGAAGAAGAAGAAGAAGAGGAGGAGGAGGAGGGAGGAAGAGGAGGAGGAGGAGGAGGAGGAGGAAGAGGAGAAGAGGAGGAGGGAGGGAGGAAGAGGAGGGGGAGAAGAAGAGAAGAAGAAAAGGCTGTCACGTGCCCTGACCGCGACCCACACCCCGACCCCGACACCCCGACCCCGACACGCCACCCCGACACCCCGACCCCGACCCCTGACACCCTGACACAGCACCCCGACCCCGACACAGCACCCCGACCCCGACACGCCACGCCGACACCCCGGCACGACACCCCGACCCCCGACACCCTGACACCCCGACCCCGACCCCCGACACCCTGACACCCCGACCCCCGACACCCTGACACCACACCCCGACCCCAACACCCCGACACCCCGACCCCCGACACCCAGACCCCGAAACAGCACCCCGACCCCGACATGGCACCCGAACCCCGACACGCCACCCCGACACCCCGACCCCGACCCCCGACACCCTGACATCATATATTTTTCGAATTTGTTATGAGAAACATCATATATAACTGTGTTGATCGGGTAGATTTAAACATCATATATATTTTTTGATTTTGTTATGAAAAACATCATATATTATTATTCATGTCGGTATTTTTTTATGTTGTACTATTTTCGTTTACTCTTTGTCATGGTAGGTGTTGAAAGATGGTGGGCGCTGGTCGGGAGCGCTCCGAGGCCCCTTCTTCGTCGGCGCGTGGTGGGAGGTCTTCCATTCCACACGCACCTCTCCGCCGAGCGTTGCTGGACAGTATGGCGACACCGCCGGGCCCTTCTTCGTCGACAGCGGTGCCCAGCAGGGGACGAGGTAAGGGAGGGAAGAAGAGAGGAGTTGGAGCACGTGGTCGCGGGAGAGGAGGCAGGGTGACTGCTAGGGCGCTTTCCTCGCCGCCACCCCCAGCTGTTTCACCCGAGCACGTGACTGCTAGGGTGGACTCGTCCGAGGAGGAGGCTACACGGACTCCGGTCCACGAGCCTTCGGCCCACGAGCCTCGGGTCGACGGGCCTTCGGCCCAGGAGACCCCGGAGGAGCACACGTCTGGACGGGGTACCTGGCCGGATGAGCCTGAGGGGCCGAGTGGCCATGCTGATGATGGCGGGGAGCCGACTGATATTGAGGAGGAAGGGGGCACCGTCTACCAGCGTGGTTGTACACGGCTCCCGTCCGTGCTGGCGACCCGCTAGCAGAGGTGGTTGATTTTCCCTGATGGGGAGAGGTAAGTGCATTTAATCTTTTTGTACCTTCTGCATTCACGTTTCTTCAAATATCTAATGTGTTGGCCTTGTCATGCTGTAGGGGTTGGGACCACCATCATAGTGTCCACCGGCCAACTCCGTCCTTGGAGTGCTTTGCCGGCAAAACTTCCCGGGGTTTGTCACGTTGCCTGGTGAGGGTCGGCTTCCAGAGCTTGGATTGAGCTGGGAGCACTACTTGGTTGCCCTGGCCCTGCCGGGTGAGATTATCGACGGTGTCTTGTGCGACACGAGGGCAGACGTGGTGATCAGAAAGTTCTGGGTAATTTCTCCTTTACACATTTAAAAATCTTCAACTAGCTAGTTATTAATTGTACTAATCAATATTGTCTCATTTGATTGCAGACATTCTACAGGTGTGAGGAGGGATACGAGGAGGAGGCGGCAAATGTTATCGAGAACGTCTGCAAGCGCCTACTACAGAACTTACGGCACGAGGCTCGGGTGCAGGCTGTTCGAGACTACTACGCCTTGCGTGGTATCAAGAAGCCCAAGCCGGCGTGTCGCGATAAGTTCCTGAGTAAGGAGCAGTACATGAAGGTAATTCTTAAGGCCTTGTACTTACTTCCTTCATTTAGTAATTCATAGCCGTAGCGCTCAAGTTTCTATTTGCTAACTTAGGCGCCTCCGAGATGGTGTGCGGATCGGATGGATTGTTGGGAGGTGTTAGTCAATGAGTGGTGCTCAAAAGAATGGCTAGCCGTCCACAACGCGGCCAAGGACAAACGTGCCCAAATGGAAGGTGTGCCACACCATCAAGGCAGCTCCAACTTATATCAGTTCGGGCGGAACTGGGTATGTGGTTTGCTTCATGATTCATGCAATTCATTATCATGCTAGCTTGAGCCCTTTAATTACTAATTTACTTTGTTTCTCTCTTTCAGGCACGCTACAATAAGGCGGATAAGGTGCCAGAGGTGTACGACCTGTATGCCATGGCCCACACTGCCTCTTTCAAGAAAGTCAAGGCATTCTCTCCGTCTGACCTCGATGATGCAAACAACTTCACCAACATCTCCTCCCACGACAAGCTCGTGAAATATAGAGATGAGGGGAAGGCGAGGAAAGGGGAGGACTTTAACCCGAGCCAGGGTCCCATTGATCCAGAGCTGGTGATGATATCTGGTGGCGGGAGGTCCCATGGCTCCATAGCCATTGGAGATGGACTTATCCGTTGTCCTAGCACTCTCCCGGAGATCAAGGCGCGCCAGTCGAGCTCCGCTCCTGAGATAAGGCCTCATGAACGGCCAGTCCAACTCGCCATCAAGGTTAGTTATACGTACTCAGCTATCTTTCTCCATTACATTGTGTGTGCTTCCATCAATGATTGCAAATGGTAACGAGGAGTGGTGTTGCAGGCTGCTATACAGAGTGAGAGAGATAGAATGGAGAATCTTCTGGCGGAGGCGGCGGAGAGGCGGCGGGAGTTGGAGGAGAGGACGACAAAGATGTTGGAGGAGGAGAGGGCACGGAATGACATGCAGGCAAGGGCCATGTACGAGCTCCTTGTGGAAAGTTTCTTCTGCAGATTAGCCAAAACATTCATGTAGTGTTCGTCTCATTACTAACTAGTATGACTGAGTCGTCAAAACAAAATGTGCAGTCTGTGTGCGAGAAGACCGGTCAGACCGCTCCGTCGATGCCCGTGATTGCTCCTGGGACCACGGTGAGTTTAATTTGAATGGACATTACTTGCTAGTCTTAACATTTGAGTGTCATCATGCTAACGAGACATTGGAAATGATCTTTGGTGCAGCGTAACTCCAGACAAGCATCGCACGATCCTTCTCTAGCTACCGGCACAAGCCAGCCCGCTCCTACACCTCCATGATCATGGTAAGTTTCTCTAGTGTTTTGCTTAACAAATGCATAAAGACCTAGACTTAGCCTTATTTCCTCCAATATGCTTACCACAATGACCTAGACTTAGCATAATTAGCTTAGTTAGCTCATAAACAATCCATTTTACCCAAGTTAGCTCTAAAATGACCCATTTTACCTTAGTTAGCTCATAAATGATCAATTTTACCCAAGTTAGCTCTAAAATGACCCATTTTACCTAGACTAGCTCCAAAATGATCCATTTTACCTATGTTAGCTCTAAAATGACCCATTTTACCTAGGTTAGCTCCAAAATGACCCATCTTACCTAGGTTAGCTCCAAAATGATGCATTTTACCCAAGTTAGCTCTAAAATGATCCATTTTACGTAGATTAGCTCATAAACGATCCATTTCACCTAGGTTAGCTCACAAACGATCAATTTCACCTAAATTAGCTCATAAATGTCATATATTCTTCTTCTTCTTCATTTTCTTCTTCTTCTTCTAATCTTCTTCTAACTTTCTTATTTCCCATTTTGCAGAATTCATTCGCTTCACGGAAGCTTGCATAGATGGAGTGCTTGTTTGGATGAACTATGTTTCTTTTGTATCGATGAACTATGCATGTATGGTAGGATGACACTATTGTAATATGTATGGTTGGATGCATGTATGTGGAACTTGCTATGTATGGTTGATGGAACTATGCATGTATGATGAAATTATATGTGTTGGATATCTCATATGTTTGCTGTGAACTTGCCATGTGAAAAATATATATGTATCATCTATTTGTTGTGAGAATGGTTGGGTATAAGAAAAAACAGGAAAAAGAGGCAATGCAGGCTCTTTGCCGTCTGCCACCGACGGCAACGGGCTCTTTGCCGTCCGCGGCGGACGGCAAAGAAGCCACGTGGCAACCACCTGTGCTTCCTGGCAGCTGACCCATTTGGTCAGTTTGCCTACAGTGGCAGACGGCAAAGGCTTGATGCTCTTTGCCGTCAGCGGCGGACGGCAAAGGCTGCTGTTAGACGCCTAACGGACTAACAACGAATTTATTGCCGTCGGCTTTCTTTGCCGTCCGCCGCTGATGGCAAAGGCCCCTTTGTCGTCCGCTTCAAAAAGCAGACGGCAAAGAAGCTCTTTGCCGATGCCTACTTTGCCGGAGCCTTTTGCCGTCCGCGGCAGACGGCAAAGGCCTTTGCCATCCGCCATCCTTGCCTTTACCGTCTGCCGTGGCAGACGGCAAAGTAGCTGATTCCAGTAGTGCAATCATAATATGATATAACAAGATGGTATCTCGCTAGCCCTTTCTGAGACCGCAAAACATAAATGAAGAGCACCTCTGAAGATCAAGGACTGACTAGACATTGTAATTCATGGTAAAAGAGATCCAGCCACAGTCATACTCAATATAAATTAATAGTAATGCATGCAAATGACAGCGGTGCTCTCCAACTAGTGCTTTTTAATAAGAGGATGATGACTCAACATAAAAGTAAATAGATAGGCCCTTCACAGAGGGAAGCAGGGATTTGTAGAGGTGTCAGAGCTCGATTTTTGAAATAGAGATAAATAATATTTTGAGTGGCATACTCTCATTGTCAACATAACAACCGAGAGATCTCGATATCTTCCATGCTACACACATTATTGGCGGTTCCCAAACAGAATGGTAAAGTTTATACTCCCCCACCACCAACAAGCATTAATCCATGGCTTGCCCGAAACAACAGGTGCCTCCAACTAACAACAATCCTGGGGGAGTTTTGTTTGCAATTATTTTGATTTGGTTTAAGCATGGGACTGGGCATCCTGGTGACTAGCCATTTTCTCGTGAGTGAGGAGCGGAGTCCACTCCTCTTAAGAATAACCCGCCTAGCATGGAAGATACAGACAACCCTAGTTGATACATGAGCTATTCGAGCATACAAAACAGAATTTCATTTGAAGGTTTAGAGTTTGGCACATATAAATTTACTTGGAACGGCAGGTAGATACCGCATATAGGAAGGTATAGTGGACTCATATGGAATAACTTTGGGGTTTATGGAATTGGATGCACAAGCAGTATTCCCGCTTAGTACAAGTGAAGGCTAGAAAAAGACTGGGAAGCGACCAGCTAGAGAGCGACAACAGTCATGAACATGCATTAAAATTAATCAACACTGAGTGCAGGCATGAGTAGGATATAATTCACCATGAATATAAATATCGTGGAGGTGGAGCCACCAGCGCCGCCTCAGCGGCAACGCCGCCCGCGGTCCGGCAAGGTGGATTTCAAACGGGGACAGGAATGGCGTCACCCCTGCGGGCGCTGACGCGGGCCCAGCCCCGCCCTGACATGGCCTCTGCAGATAAGGCTAGGGAGCCTACCTCGGAATGACATGTGGAAAGCGAAAGCGGCGCGACAATCGATGTGGATACGGTCAGCCGTATCGGGCTGGCGGCCAGGAGGATGGAGACACGATCGTCTCATGCCTCTGTGCACCCCTCCAGAGGTGGGGCCAGTGCAGAGGATCGGGATCCGCTTTTGGACCGGTCTCCTGCCTCGGTCTGCATAGCTAGGTGGGTTGGTGGGATGGAGCGCCCGGGCTCTGTGACACGTGAGGAACCTGCTACTTCTGGAGGTGGTTGGCCTGACGGGCCACTTTTCGTTGGCTCGATGGAGATCCTGTCGGTGCCATCTGGTGGGCCCACCCCGTGCGATGGGCTGGTGGATGGTGGATGTCTCTCGGCCCCGCGGTCTCCCACCCCAACCCCCGAGGCGCGCTCACGGGCAAACCGGCATGTGGGGCCCAAGCTCAGCGTAGGGGATTGGTTTACGGTCAGCCTGTCTTCTGAGGTCTCCGCCCCGCCTTGCACCCCGCAGGTGGGCCCGCGCGAGCTTTCCAACCTATCTCCTGGCCCGCCCACATGCAGCGCCCGGCTCGCAACTGATGAGGCTGGCCCTGATGGGGCCCATCTGGAAGCGAGCGGCCAGCGGTTGCACGTCCATGCACCGGGCTCAGGCATCAACCCAGGTGAATCCGGGCCCTCGCCAGCAAGTGTTGGCCCGCTGCTCGAGGCCGATCCCATGCAGACCATGCAAGCCACGCCCCTGCCTGTTTCCCTCAGGGCCTTAGCTTCGGCTTTCTGCGACGAGATTCGGGGACACATTTCGCCCGTTCTGGCCGTTCCTGAGACCCAGAAGACGCGCCACCCGCGGAAGCGCAACCTGCCCACGGGTTCACCTAGAAAGAGTGCTAGGATCGCAAAGAGCAGGAAGCCATCAACGGCTTCGAAGCAGCAACAGATTATTATCCGCAAGTTATGTGTGGCGAATGAGGGCGAGGTGATCGGGGAAGAAGTGTTGAAAATGTATGTGGATCTTTTCGACAATAATGGTGTCTAGTGTCATTTTTTAGCATACATATAAAGAGCGATGTCATTTCTTAG
Organism: Aegilops tauschii subsp. strangulata; assembly: GCF_002575655.3. NCBI lineage: Eukaryota > Viridiplantae > Streptophyta > Magnoliopsida > Poales > Poaceae > Aegilops > Aegilops tauschii. The sequence goes on along the minus strand of NC_053040.3, from coordinate 408,653,739 downwards.
TAGTTGGAACCCCTGGTGGTGAAACTGAGTAGTGGGACACAACTATTGGCATAAATGATTAAAATCCATTTTTCTCGTGTAGCCCTTATTTTGACGTATTTCGTCTTGAAAATCCACACACATGCACATTGTGTCTCTAAGTATATGTGCATTTTTCTAAACTTAAAAAAAATGAATTTTGAATTTCTCGAATTCGGCCTCCATGGAGGCCGTCCTCCATTCAACATTTTCGAGACATAACAATTCCACAATCGAAAGAAGCCATTAGCATTTCCTTCTCGCGATCCAGAGACCAGAGTTCTCTTTCCCGGCTGCCTGCGTGCAGCGTGATCGTCTCCTTCCCAGACAACGCAGTAGCGCTACTCCATGCAGGGGAGCAAGGCCACGAGGCACACCTCGTCGGTAACCAAAGCATCCTAGGCAAGCCGGGCCACCGATCTGCTCGTGCCCCTTTTGCCGGGCGCACGGATAATGGGCGCCACCCTCCAATCCAATCCGATCCACCCGCCACCCGGCCATCCATCCATCCATCCATCCCCTCGTGCTGCCGCTCGTCCCTGACCGTATCGACGGGGTCGCTGGGACCGGCCAAACAAAGTTGACGCGCACCACGACGGCAACTAACGCCCTCCGCCAGACTGTGGCCTCCCACCCTCGTTAGCCTGTCTCCAACTATAATCCTCCGTCCGGCCGTTCCCCCCAGCGCCCATCCCCTGCGCCCGCCCCACGCTGTGCCCCGCCGTGTGCCGCTGCCTGCTGGGATCCACATGCATGCATTGGTTCGTTCTCGACGCGTTATGTGTCGCTCCTTCCAACCGTGGATAATTTACTGTGGTGATCACGAAATTCGTGGACGTACGTGTGCGGCGGTGCCTTGTTTATGTGATGTGACGTCGGCATAAGTTGATTTGGTCTCCTGTTGCCAAGTTGTCTCACATGATGGTCAAGATGGCCACGGTTAACCTGTTGGATTTATGTGTGGTGTCGGCGTCTCCTTTGGGCTTTGGTTGATGACAGCCAGTTTAGTTGGCCGCATCGGCGTGACACCGTGCGTAGAAACCAAACTGTCCGTTTCACTAGTTACGCTCTTGATTTTGTCCACGGTGTTTAGCACATCGTACACAGACTATGCTAACAGTTGGTTAATCGTCGTGCATGCATGTGTAGTTTTAAATCTGGGTGCGCCGGTTTTTTGCTTTGGGGCCGCCAATAGCCAAAAGAGTGTTACTTTTGAGCTCGATGCAACCTTTTCGATCGTGTGTGGAGCCAAGGAAGGAAGGCCTACATCTGAACTATTAGGGTTTAATACAAATCTAGTGAGATTCTAGAGCATGGATTCATCTTCGGTCATTGTCAATCGGAACCATCTTCGGCCATCGTCAATCAAAACATATGTTCATGAAAAAGTGAGTGGTGATGTGCACATACACGTTTTGTTATAGTAGGAAATGTTTATCGTATGACGTTTTTCTGAATTTGCAATATCATAGCATTTCATGTAAACCCACAAGTATCATCATCCAGTATAAACACTAAAGTAGGTAGAAGTATCAATAGCTAAAGGTTTAAGTACACTTATGTCAAATGGTTCCATGCATAGAGCAGCAGAGGTTTTGGCTACTTCCATGCCCAACCGGTTTGGATGGCGGTCATGTAATAGGATAGGCAATTAGTTTCCATACCTATTTTTCTGCCAGCCGGTTGTGGCTTTATGGCCTTTTTTGTTTTCGTGTCGAGGTCTATGTGAGCTCGACGTTGTTTTCTTTTACGACTATTCGACATTGTTGAACCTATTTTATTTATCTAAGTGGCCGTATGCATCCACCTGATGCAGAGGCCGGGGAGTCCCCCCTTTTCAAAAAAAAATGCCCCGACAATGTGTATTGAGGATGAGAGCACCCTCCATGACCTGCCAAATGGCAATACTCGTGCGATTGCTCAAATTGGGGATGACAATGTCTATGCTTTCCAAACGATGGAAGAAGGCTTTTGGGACTTCTTGAGATCGTACCCTTGAAGTTTTGACCGAATCAAAACTAGGCCGCACACTTGTTAGCTAGCCATGGTAGGGCTCCTGGTGTGGTGTGACATGTTGGTTGCAATCCCTGCAAACTTTTTATTCCATAGCTCATGCTAGTTGATTGTAATCTTGGCTATATATATGTGTGATCTCCCATCCCCTTCCATCAAGACACAATCCCATGTCTGTTGTGACATAAAACTGCAAGTTCAGAGTTTTCTAACCGATAAATCTATATAGGGATAATTAGTAATAAAAAGCATGTGTCATCTTTGATTAATCAATTGATATGAATACTGACACCTAGATCCTACATGCCATTGAGGGGAGAGTAGGCTTAGCTCATTTTTATGTCTAGTTAGTAGAGATCTCAACTTGAGTTGGGCCGAAGCTCGGCCCATGCCACCTATCACTCCTCACATATTCATTTGTCGAACGTAAACGAGAGACATGCGAGCTTTCCGTCGAGCTCACCTAGAGAAGAAGAAACATCATGGCCGAGTCATTGGAACATGCAATACATAGGGCAAAAAAACATATTTCACCCCAAGTGGTTAATTATTGGGATGGAAATCACAATTTAAAGGATGAGAGAGCCATGGAGGGATTAGACACGAATAATATCAGTCCCCCGTTCAGCGTCGAATAGGTATTACATGTGGGAATTTGAGAGAGACCTTTCTTCCTTAGTTTGGTTAGCAGGAATTCGCGAAATGCAAGCCAAAAAATGACAGCATGGTCAGAAATTATGGTGAAGAGCCAGGATGTTCATGCCAATCAATTTCCTTCTAATCTTTTTCGCAAAAAAAATTCCCTTCTAATCTCCACCCCCTCTGTTAATAAAAATGAGTAAGAGTTTTTGAGGCAGTAATAAAAAGAGTACAACTGTCCCAAAGATCATGTCTTGATTAACTTCCTTTCTTAAAAAAACTGTTGCATAACGCGACCCTAGCAATGAATGGTGCCGCGTCCCCGGCAGCGGAGCGTGGCGCCACACGGGATCCGGAACCCGTCGCTCCCCGGGGACTGCAGCCAGGCGGGCACCGATTTCCTGGCAATAGTTTACTCCGGTCTGCCGCGCCGCGCCCGGGAATCTCTCCCTCTCCTCACGCGAACGGCAGCCAGTGGCCACCCCACCCCCAGCTCACCTCGCCCCCCCCCCCCCCCCCCCCCCCCCCCCCCCCTCACCGGAGCCTCGCTCCTCCCAGCTAGCTAGCTGCCGCCAACCCGAGCCCAGCACCGCATTTCATTAATCCACAGCCCGCCATCGTCGTCGCCATCATCACCCCTTTCCTTCCCTGAGCCCCCTCGCACCACGCGGCCGGCTGCGCGCGGGCGCTCCTTCTCCCCCTACATTACTGCGAGACGTTGACATTGGCGAGTGGCATGCCCCCTCCCCCCTCCGCTTCCCCACCGCTCCCCCTTCCCGCGGAGTCCTGACCAGGGGCGGCGCGATGGCGGCGACGGCCGGGGCGGCGGCGGAGATCGTGCGGGAGATCGCGGCCGTGGGCGCCGCCGACCTGGCCGCCGCGCCGGAGCCGCTGCGGGCCGACTGCCTCCGCCTCGCGCGGAAGGTGTCCCTGCTCACGCACCTCGTCGCCGAGGTCGCCGAGGCGGCGGGGGAGGACGGCGCGGCGGGGCCCGAGGCGGCCGCGTGGGTGGCCGACCTGCTACGGGCGCTCCAGGCCGCCAGGAGGTTCGTCGCGCTCGGCCGCGTGCCGGCGCTCCACACGGGGGCCGCGGATCAGGTGACTGCCGGAGATCTCTTGGCCGAATCAAACCTTCTGCATTGCTCGCTTCTTGGTGCGCGGCTCTTGGCGAGATTCCATCGAACACTTGGAGCGCGACTGCGCGGCGCTCTCTAGATTGTTTTCTTTTCGGCACGTGATTCGTTTCCGCTAACGATTAGTATGGCGGGCAAGATTAGAAATACATTCACGAAACTTTTAGTTTTCTCTTGCGCGTAGATCTTTTTGTCCAGCCGCTCCAGTTGCAGCTATCGCACTGGGATATTCTAAGTGCTGCAGCTGTAGATCTTATTAGACTTGGGTGCATCTTGATATGGTCGTCAGATCATGCGTGTCCTCCTATACTTCTATGATTCCTCGATGAATATAAACTTTTGCGCACCAAGTAAGAAGAACGAACGTGTCAAACAAGTAACGTCTTAGCATGCTTAGCAAGGACCACAGGTTTACGGTGTCATGTTGACCTGGTTTCCTACCGTCCCTTTTTTCCATTATCCATCCGAAATCTCATTGCTATTTTGCAACCTTCAATATCTAATAAAGAATGCATATCAAGTCACCATACATGAACTCATCGAATGTATAAATTGGGTTAGGGGTTGCCTAAAAGTATTCATTAGGGTTTTCTTATCTAAATTGTTGTTGCTTACAGGAGCCTTTTGATCTCTGGTCTTGTATTTCGTCAATTTAGCTTTTGGTCTCAATACCACACTATGCTACTCGGGATAACATTGAAAATTTTGCATGATTGTGTCTATGCGGTGGAGAAGATAAGCCAGTCATTTGACTACTTGAAACCATCTCTCCTAAAATTGGTCCAAGGAAGATAAGTGTTTAGTAGTTGTCACTGTAAGTCTGTAACTTCTAAATTTTCAGGAGGTTCTTTGAGCTATTTGTCCCCAAGTTACTCTTTACTTCAGGACTCAGGCGCACAAATGATCTTTAGCAAAATATATTAGCACTAGATTCATCTTTAAGAGGAGGCACAATAGTATGATACTTTTAGCTTGTGTTGCCTGCAGGATTGTTCTCTCCACATGATGTTTATATTTGTGGGGCCAAACTGATCTTGTTGGAAGGATATAAATAGCACGTGTTTCTTTTTATCCGAAATCTCCTAGAAGGCTAGCACATGATTAAACTAACTGACAGGATTGGATGTAGGAAAAAACTTTTTCTTGTGTTAGTTCGTAATGTAAAACTGTCATGTCTAAGTAATTAAACTTTCATACAACACGTGAATATGAAGTCTAGTTCATTATCCTTTCCATTGCTGTATTCATATCATATCGACATCCTCTCTGTTACTGCCAACTTAGATACGATTTTTAATGGCTTGGTACGTGCATGTCAGTCGGCTCAGTTGAGAACAACCTTGTGAATATGACCACAGATGCACATGTATCGAATCTGTACAGTCTGACCTGCTGCATGCCCTTTTATATAGTCATTTTGCATTCAATAACATGTTAGTATCTTTAATTCTTATGCTTCATTGTTTTCATTGTTAAGGATGTCAACGACAAGAATATTGCTGTTCAATTCAAGTATGTGACTTGGCAGTTGCAAGCAGCTCTAACAAATCTACCGCATAGTTGTTTTCAAATATCTGATGAAGTTCAAGAAGAGGTATAGTTAACCTGATTGACTGATACATTTCTAAGATTGATCCTTCATTAATTAATCAAACCCGCTTAATTTGATTAATTTGTAGGTTGATTTAGTGCGGGGTCAGCTTAAAAGAGAAATGGAGAAGAAGGGAGCCCTTGATCTAAATATTTTTTCAAAAATTCATGATATCTTAGCTCATCATGTTGATAATGTTGGATCACAATCTGAAGAACCACACAGCCAGCCAGAGACATTGTCGTTGGAAAACTTGAGCAGTGATCACTTGGAGTTGCAACATGTTGCTTTACTAATTTCAGAAATAAGCGGGATATCTAAATCTGACATTAAAAAAATAACGTCTGAGCTAATTGAAGGGCTTGAAAATGCTAGAGTTGATGATTCTGCAAAACCAACCAATGGTGATAGCAAAACAAGTGATGAAGCAAAAGACTCACCTGACAGCGTTAAGAAGCCCGACACTGTAGCTATGCCTGAAGATTTCCGTTGCCCAATATCTCTTGAGCTGATGAGGGATCCTGTCATTGTGTCAACAGGGCAGGTAAATTTCCACACCATCACTTATTATTTGTTCTCCCTGCACTTGGGGTGTTGCTGTCTATGTTTCAAATATATTTGGCATCTTCTGACAATATTCTTGCTATTGGTGTAGACATATGAGCGTGCTTTCATTCAAAGGTGGATTGATGGTGGAAACCGAACCTGCCCAAAAACTCAACAGAAGCTCCAAAACCTTACATTAACCCCAAACTATGTATTGAGAAGTTTAATATTGCAATGGTGTGAGGAAAAAGGGATCGAACCACCTACAAGATCGAAATATGAAGGTTCTTCCGTAGAGGTCGGTGAGGACAGATTGGCAATTGAAGCATTAGTTCGCAATCTTTCTTGCAGCTCATTGGATGAACGGAAATCTGCTGCTGCTGAAATAAGATCCTTGGCCAAAAAAAGTACAGACAACCGCATGCTTCTAGCAGAGTCCGGTGCTATTCCTGCTCTAGTGAAACTTTTGTCCTCAAAAGACCCCAAAACCCAGGAACATGCAGTTACATCTCTTTTGAATCTCTCCATATATGATCAAAACAAGGAACTGATAGTGGTTGGCGGTGCCATTGTCCCAATCATACAGGTGCTTAGGACGGGTAGCATGGAGGCAAGAGAAAACGCAGCTGCAGCAATTTTCAGCTTGTCACTAATCGATGATAACAAGATAATGATAGGAAGCACTCCTGGGGCGATCGAAGCATTGGTTGAGCTGCTGAAGAGTGGCAGTTCAAGAGGTAGAAAAGATGCAGCAACAGCACTGTTCAATCTGTGCATATACCAGGCAAACAAGGTCCGCGCGGTCCGGGCAGGAATATTGTCACCACTGGTTCAGATGCTGCAAGATTCATCCAGCGCCGGAGCCACTGACGAGGCGCTCACAATCCTGTCGGTCCTCGTGAGTCACCACGAGTGCAAGACGGCCATAGCCAAGGCTCACACCATCCCCTTCTTGATCGATTTGTTAAGATCAAGCCAGGCCCGTAACAAGGAGAATGCCGCGGCCATTTTACTTGCACTCTGCAAGAAGGATGCCCAGAATCTCGCTTGCATAGGGAGGCTGGGTGCTCAAATACCACTAACAGAGCTGTCCAAGACCGGCTCGGACAGAGCCAAGCGCAAGGCGACATCTCTCCTGGAGCATCTCAGTAAGTTGCAGGTGCTCTAGTCTGCTTGCCCGTCGCATACCATTTTTCACGTGTGCGTCTGTTATACATACGGGAAGTTGTAAACTCATCTGTTATTGCGTGTGAAAGTAGTGGGCTGGTGTGGAGGTTTCAGACACCCTCAGATGTGTTCATTGATGGCTACAATAAAAAGGGTCGGTGTTGCTGAATCTGAATGTGTTGTTTCTCATCTCATCTGCATGAAGTTCCATTTATGCCTTTTAGTTTATACTCCCTCCGTTCCTAAATATTTGTCCTTTTAGAGATTTCAAATGGAGTACCACATACGGATGTATATAGACATATTTTAGAGTAAAGATCACTCATTTTGCTCCGTATGTAGTCACTTGTTGAAATCTCTAGAAAGACAAATATTTAGAAACGAAGGGAATAGACAAACATCTATGCACGACCTCTTTGTTTTCCAGCCTACCAGTTTGACATAACTAGACCAGAGATTTTCTAGAGTACTTCTTTTGCGCCGTTAACCCCCATTCCTCTGAAAGACCAGAGATTTTGACAGCACTGAGTGCTGGTATAATCTCACATCGTCATCATCTGTTGCAATCCAATTTGTTAGAGGTCCCGAGTATGCTCATCTGGACATGACAACAACAAAGGTGATTCCATTTGAAAATCCACACGGTAATCGTGACCGTTTTTGCTCCAAGATCCTGGTGATGCAGGTATGGATACTGACGATGACATGCATGGACCTTAAAAAAAAACAGTTTGAAACTGTATAGTCTCTTGTGAACATTTGACTTCTCAGAGCATCTGTTGAGAGAGCCTGTGGCCGTGATAGCATCTCCAACCGGTTATGTATAATAGGGCAAGCGTCAAAAAAAACTGTTTTTAGATCATTTGGACATTTGGACAAAAAACACAGCTTCAACAGATGCCCTATCTTTATTTGGTGCTGCAAGTTTTTTGGGGCAGACTCATATTTTCCCTCCAAGTGCTGCAAATATACAATAGCTGCAAAAAAGAAAAAGAAAATCAAAGCCGTGGGCATGCCAACCGCCACCCTTAAACTTCCTCACCCCCCCCCCCCCCCCCCCCGGGACCGCCGCCACCGGATTCTTGGCCGCCAACGTCAACGCCGTCGCTCCGCGGATAAGCCCTGACTCGGCGGCCCTGTTGGGGAACGTAGCATGCAATTTCATAAAATTTCCTATTATCACGCAAGATCTATCTAGGAGATGCATAGCAACAAGACGGGGAGAGTATGTCCACGTATCCTCGTAGACCGAAAGCGGAAGCGTTAGTTTAACGCGGTTGATGTAGTCGAACGTCTTCACGATCCAACCGATCTAAGTACCGAACGTACGGCACCTCCGTGTTCAGCACACGTTCAGCTCGATGACGTCCCTCGAACTCTTGGTCCAGCAGAGGGTCGAGGGAGAGTTCCGTCAGCACGACGGTGTGGTGACGGTGTTGGTGATGTGATCCGCGCAGGGCTTCGCCTAAGCACTACGGCGCTATGACCGGAGGAGTAAACTGTGGAGGGGGCACCGCACACGGCTAAGAGAACAATTGATGTGCCTTTGGGGTGCCCCCCGCCCCCGTATATAAAGGAGGGAAGGAGGAGGCCGGCGGCCAGGAGGGGCGTGCCATGGGGGGGGGGGGGGGGGGAGGGGGAGGGAAGGAGAGGGAGAGGGAGAGGGAAAGGGGGGCGCCGCCCCCTCCCCCTTGTCCAATTCGGACTGCCATGGGGGGCATCCCTTGCGGCCCTCCTCTCTCTCCACTAAGGCCCAATATTTCCCCGGGGGGTTCCGGTAACCCCTCGGTACTCCGGTAAAATACCCGAATCACTCGGAACCATTCCGATGTCCGAATACTACCTTCCAATATATGAATCTTTACCTCTCGACCATTTCAAGACTCCTCGTCACGTCTGTGATCTTATCCGGGACTCCGAACAAACTTCGGTCACCAAAACACATAACTCATAATTAAAATCGTCATCGAACGCTAAGTGTGCGGACCCTACGGGTTCGAGAACTATGTAGACATGACCGAGACACATCTCCGGTCAATAACCAATAGCGGAACCTGGATGCTCATATTGGTTCCTACATATTCTACGAAGATCTTTATCGGTCAAACCGCATAACAACATACGCCATTCCCTTTGTCATCGGTATGTTACTTGCCCGAGATTCGATCGTCGGTATCATCATACCTAGTTCAATCTCGTTACCGGCAAGTCTCTTTACTCGTTCTGTAATGCATCATCCCGCAACTAACTCATTAGTCACATTGCTTGCAAGGCTTATAGTGATGTGCATTACCGAGAGGGCCTAGATATACCTCTCCGATACACGGAGTGACAAATCCTAATCCTAATCTATGACAACCCAACAAACACCTTCAGAGACACCTGTAGAGCATCTTTATAATCACCCAGTTATGTTGTGACGTTTGATAGCACACAAGGTGTTCCTCCGGTATTCGGGAGTTGCATAATCTCATAGTCAGAGGAATATGTATAAGTCATGAAGAAAGCAATAGCAATAAAACTAAACGATCATAATGCTAAGCTAACGGATGGGTCTAGTCCATCACATCATTCTCTAATGATGTGATCTCGTTCATCAAATGACAACACATGTCTATGGTCAGGAAACTTAATCATTTTTGATTAACGAGCTAGTTTAAGTAGAGGCATACTAGGGACACTCTGTTTTGTCTATGTATTCACACATGTACTAAGTTTCCGGTTAATACAATTCTAGCATGAATAATAAACATTTATCATGATATAAGGAAATATAAATAACAACTTTATTATTGCCTCTAGGGCATATTTCCTTCAGTCTCCCACTTGCACTAGAGTCAATAATCTAGTTCACATCGCCATGTGATTCAACACCAATAGTTCACATCACCATGTGATTAACACTCATAGTTCACAACGCCATGTGACCAACATCCAAAGGGTTTACTAGAGTCAATAATCTAGTTCACATCGCCATGTGACTAACACCCAAAGGGTACTAAGGTGTGATCATGTTTTGCTTGTGAGAGAAGTTTAGTCAACTGGTCTGCCACATTCATATCCGTATGTATTTTGCAAATTTCTATGTCTACAATGCTCTGCATGGAGATACTCTAGCTAATTGCTCCTACTTTCAATATGTATCCAAATTGAGACTCATAGTCATCCATATCGGTGTTAAAGCTTGTATCGACGTAACTCTTTACGATGAACTCTTTATCACCTCCATAACCGAGAAATATTTCCTTAGTCCTCTAAGGATAATTTTGACCGTGTCCACTGATCTACTCCTGGATCACTATTGTACCCCTTTGCCAAACTCATGGCAAGGTACACAATAGGTCTGGTATACGTCATGACATACTTTATGGAACCTATGGCTGAGTCATAGGGAATGACTTTCCTTCTCTCTCTCTATCTTCTGCCGTGGTCGGGTTTTGAGTCTTACTCAACTTCATACCTTACAACTCAGGCAAGAACTCGTTCTTTGACTGATCCATTTTAAACTCCTTCAAAATCTTATCAAGGTATGTACTCATCGAAAGTCTTATCAAGCGTCTTGATCTATCTTTATAGATCTTGATGCCCAATATGTAAGTAGCTTTACCGAGGTCTTTCTTTGAAAAACTCCTTCATGATTTCTAGAAAATTCTACATCATTTCCGATCAACAATATGTCATTCACATATACTTATCAGAAAGTCTGTAGTGCTCCCACTCACTTTCTTGTAAATACAGGCTTCACCGCAAGTATGTATAAAACTATATCCTTTGATCAACTCATCAAAGCGTATACTCCAACTCTGAGATGCTTGCACCAGTCCATAGATGGATCGCTGGAGCTTGCACACTTTGTTAGCACCTTTAGGATTGAGAAAACCTTCTGGTTGTATCATATACAACTCTTCTTTAATAAATCCATTAAGGAATGCCGTTTTGACATCCATTTGCCAGATTTCATAAAATGCGGCAATTGCTAACATGATTCGGACAGACTTTAAGCATCGATATGAGTGAGAAAATCTCATCGTAGTCAACACTTTGAACTTGTCGAAAACCTTTTGCGACAATTCAAGCTTTGTAGATAGTAACACTACTATCAGCGTCCGTCTTCCTCTTGAAGATCCATTTATTCTTAATGGCTCGCCAATCATCGGGCAAGTCAATCAAAGTCCATACTTTGTTCTCATACATGGATCCTATCTCAAATTTCATGGCCTCAAGCCATTTATCGGAATCTGGGCTCATCATCGCTTCCTCATAGTTCGTAGGTTCGTCATGGTCTAGTGACATGACTTCCAGGACAAGATTACGGTACCACTCTGGTGCGGAACGTGCTCTGGTTGACCTAGGAGGTTTGGTAGTAACTTGATCTGAAGTTTCATGATCATTATCATTAGCTTCCTCTCTAGTTGGTGTAGGCATCAAGGGAACGGTTTTCTGTCATGAGCTACTTTCCAATTCGAGAGAAGGTACAATTACCTCATCAAGTTCTACTTTCCTCCCACTCACTTCTTTCGAGAGAAACTCCTTCTCTACAAAGGATCCATTCTTAGCAACAAAGATCCTGCCTTCGGATCTGTGATAGAAGATGTACCCAACAGTTTCTTTTGGGTATCCTATGAAGACGCACTTCTCCGATTTGGGTTCGAGCTTATCAGGCTGAAGCTTTTTCACATAAGCATCGCAACCCCAAACTTTAAGAAACAACAACTTAGGTTTCTTGCCAAACCATAGTTCATACGGTGTCGTCTCAATGGATTTAGATGGTGCCCTATTTAACGTGAATGCAGCTGTCTCTAATGCATAACCCCAAAACGATAGTGGTAAATCGGTAAGAGACATCATAGATTGCACCATATCTAATAAAGTACGGTTACGACGTTCGAACACACCATTACGCTGTGGTGTTCCAGGTGGCATGAGTTGTGAAACTATTCCACAATGTTTTAAATGAAGGCCAAACTCGTAACTCAAATATTCGCCTCTGCGATCAGATCGTAGAAACTATATTTTCTTATTATGATGATTCTCCACTTCACTCTGAACTCCTTTGAACTGTTCAAACGTTTCAGACTTGTGTTTCATTAAGTAGATATACTCATATCTGCTCAAATCATCTGTGAAGGTCAGAAAATAATGATACCCGCCGCGAGTCTCAACACTCATTGGACCGCATACATCGGTATGTATTATTTCCAATAAGTCACTGGCTCGCTCCATTGTTCCGGAGAACGGAGTTTTAATCATCTTGCCCATGATTCGCAAGTATCAAATGATTCATAATCAAGTGATTCCAAAAGTCCGTCTCAATGAAGTTTCTTCACGCGCTTTACACCAATATGACCTAAACGGCAGTGCCACAAACATGTTGCACTATCATTATTAACTTTGCATCTTTTGGCATCAATATTATCAATATGTGTATCACTGCGATCGAGATTCAGTAAACCATTTACATTGGATTTAAGACCATAGAAGGTTTTATTCATGTAAACAGAACAACAATTATTCTTTGACTTAAATGAATAACCGTATCGCAATAAACATGATCCAATCATATTCATGCTCAACGCAAACACCAAATAACATTTATTTAGGTCAAATACTAATCCCGAAGGTAGAGGGAGTATGCGAAGGTGATCTTATCAACCTTGGATAAAACAGGGGAGCAACATGGATAATCCTCCGATCACGGATCCAATCCGCATCATTGCTACTATCATCTTTCAACTTAGTTCTCTAGGAACATATCAAAAATAAAACAGGGGAGCTATACGCGAGCTATTGATCTACAACATAGATATGCAAATACTATCAGGACTAAGTTCATGATAAATTAAGTTCAATTAATCATATTACTTAAGAACTCCCACTTAGATAGACATCCCTCTAGTCATCTAAATGATCACGTGATCCATATCAACTAAACCATGTCCGATCATCATGTGAGATGGAGTAGTTTTCAATGGTGAACATCACTATGTTGATGATATCTACTATATGATTCACGTTCGACCTTTCGGTCTTAGTGTTCCAAGGCCATATCTGCATATGCTAGGATCGTCAAGTTTAACCCGACTATTCTGCACGTGCAAAACTGGCTTGCACCCGTTGTATCTGAACGTAGAGCTTATCACACTCGATCATCACATGGTGTCTCGGCACGACGAACTGTAGCAACAGTGCATACTCAGGGAGAAAACTTATACCTTGAAATTTAGTGAGTGGTCATCTTATAATGCTGCCTCCATACTAAGCAAAATAAGATGCATAAAGGATAAACATCACATGCAATCAAAATATGTGACATGATATGGCCATCATCATCTTGTGCCTTTGATCTCCATCTCCAAAGTACTGTCATGATCTCCATTGTCACCGGCTTGACACCTTGATCTCCATCGTAGCGTCGTTGTCGTCTCGCCAACTATTGCTTCTACGACTATCGCTACCGCTTAGTGACAAAGTAAAGCAATTACATGGCGATTGCATTTCATACAATAAAGCGACAACCATAAGGCTCCTGCCAGTTGCCGACAACTTTTACAAAACATGATCATCTCATACAACAATTTATATCTCATCACGTCTTGACCATATCACATCACAGCATTCCCTGCAAAAACAAGTTAGACGTCCTCTACTTTGTTGTTGCAAGTTTTACGTGGCTGCTACGGGCTTCTAGCAAGAACCGTTCTTACCTACACATGAAAACTACAACGATTTTTCGTCAAGTGTGTTGTTTTAACGTTCAAACAAGGACCGGCCGTAGTCAAACTTGAGTCAACTAAAGTTGGAGAAACAGACACCCACCAGCCACCTATGTGCAAAGCACGTCGGTAGAACCGGTCTCATGAACGTGGTCATGTAATGTTGGTCCGGGCCGCTTCATCCAACAATACCGCCGAACCAAAGTAAGACGTTGGTGGTAAGCAGTATGACTATTATCGCCCACAACTCTCTCTCGTGCATATCATCTACGCATAGACCTGGCTCGGATGCCACTGTTGGGGAACGTAGCATGCAATTTCAAAAAAATCCTATGATCACACAAGCTCTATCTAGGAGATGCATAGCAACGAGATGGGGAGAGTGTGTCCACATACCCTCATAGAACGAAAGTGGAAGCGTTAGTTTAACGAGGCTGATGAGGTCGAACGTCTTCATGATCCAACCGATCCAAGTACCGAACGTACGGCACCTTCGTGTTCAGCACACGTTCAGCTCGATAACGTCCCTCGAACTCTTGATCCAGTAGAGGGTCGATGGAGAGTTTCGTCAGCACGACGGCGTGGTGACGGTGTTGGTGATGTGATCCGCGCAGGGCTTCGCCTAAGCACTACGACGCTATGACCGGAGGAGTAAACTCTGGAGGGGGGCACTTCACACGGCTAAGAGAACAATTGATGTGCCTTTGGGGTGCCCCCCGCCCCTGTATATAAAGGAGGGGAGGAGGAGCCGGCGGCCACGAGGGGCGTGCCATGGGGGGGAGTCCTACTAGGACTCCTAGTCCTAGTGGGATTTGCCCCCCTTTTCCTTTCTCCATTGGAGGGAAAAGGAAGGAGAGGGAGGGGGAAAGGGGGGCGCCGCCCCCTCCCCCTAGTTCAATTCGGACTGCCATGGGGGGGCCACCTCTCTCTCCACAAAGGCCCAATATTTCCCCCGGGGGGTTCCGGTAACCCCTCGGTACTCCGGTAAAATACCCGAATCACTCGGAAGCATTCCGATGTCCGAATTGTTGGGGAACATAGTAATTTAAAAAAAATTCCTACGCACACGCAAGATCATGGTGATGCATAGGAACGAGAGGGGAGAGACGTCGTCCACGTACCCTCGTAGACCGTAAGAAGAAGCGTTATGAGAACGCGGTTGATGTAGTCGTACGTCTTCACGATCCAACCGATCCAAGTACCGAACGCACGGCACCTCCGAGTTCAGCACACGTTCAGCTCCGTGACGTCCCACGAACTCCGATCCAGCAGAGCTTCGAGGGAGAGTTCCGTTAGCACGACGGCGTGATGACGGTAATGATGATGCTACCGACGCAGGGCTTCGCCTAAGCACCGCTACTATATGACCGAGGTGGATTATGGTGGAGGGGGGCACCGCAGACGGCTAAAAGATCAATGATCAATTGTTGTATCTCCAAGGGTGCCCCCTCCCCGTATATAAAGGAGTGAAGGAGGGGGAGGGGGCCGGCCTCCTATGGCGCGCCCCATGAGGAGTCCTACTCCCACCGGGAGTAGGACTCCCCCTTCCAAGTAGGAGTAGGAGAGGGGAAGGAAGGGAGAGAGGGAGAGAAGGAAGGGGGGGGGCGCCGCCCCCTCCTTGTCCAATTCGGACTGGAGGGGGAGGGGGTGCGCGGCTGCCCTGGCCGCCCCTCCTCTTCTCCCACTAAGGCCCATTAGGCCCAATATACTCCCCGAGGGGGTTCCGGTAACCCCCCGGTACTCCGGTATATGTCCGAAACCTCCCGAAACACTTCCGGTGTCCGAACATAGTCGTCCAATATATCGACCTTTACGTCTCAACCATTTCGAGACTCCTCGTCATGTTCGTGATCATATCAGGGACTCCGAACTACCTTCGGTACATCAAAACACAAAAACTCATAATACCGATCATCATCGAACGTTAAGCGTGCGGACCCTACGGGTTCGAGAACTATGTAGACATGACCGAGACACGTCTCCGGTCAATAACCAATAGCGGAACCTGGATGTTCATATTGGCTCCTACATATTCTACGAAGATCTTTATCGGTCAAACCGCATAACAACATACGTTGCTCCCTTTGTCATCGGTATGTTACTTGCCCGAGATTCGATCATCGGTATCTCAATACCAAGTTCAATCTCGTTACCGGCAAGTCTCTTCATTCGTTCCGTAATACATCATCCTGCAACTAACTCATTAGTTGCATTGCTTGCAAGGCTTATAGCGATGTGTATTACCGAGAGGGCCCAGAGATACCTCTCCGACAATCGGAGTGACAAATCCTAATCTCGATCTATGCCAACCCAACAAGTACCTTCGGAGACACCTGTAGAGCACCTTTATAATCACCCAGTTATGTTGTGACGTTTGGTAGCACACAAAGTGTTCCTCCGGTATTCAGGAGTTGCATAATCTCAGAGTCATAGGAACATGTATAAGTCATGAAGAAAGCAATAGCAATATATACTAAATGATCAAATGCTAAGCTAACGGAATGGGTCAAGTCAATCACATCATTCTCTAATGATGTGATCCCGTTAATCAAATGACAACTCATGTCTATGGCTAGGAAACTTAACCATCTTTGATTCAACGACCTAGTCAAGTAGAGGCATACTAGTGACACTTAGTTTGTCTATATATTGACACATGTACTAAGTTTCCGGTTAATACAATTCTAGCATGAATAATAAACATTTATCATGATATAAGGAAATATAAATAACAACTTTATTATTGCCTCTAGGGCATATTTCCTTCAGTCTCCCACTTGCACTAGAGTCAATAATCTAGATTACACAGTAATGATTCTAACACACATGGAATCTTGGTGCTGATCATGTTTTGCTCGTGAGAGAGGCTTAGTCAATGGGTCTGCAACATTCAGATCCGTATGTATCTTGGAAATCTCTATGTCTCCCTTCTTGACTTGGTCGCGGATGGAATTGAAGCGTCTCTTGATGTGCTTGGTTCTCTTGTGAAATCTGGATTCCTTTGCGAAGGCAATTGCACCAGTATTGTCACAAAAGATTTTCATTGGACCCAATGCACTAGGTATGACACCTAGATCGGATATGAACTCCTTCATCCAGACTCCTTCATTTGCTGCTTCCGAAGCAGCTATGTAGTCCGCTTCACACTTAGATCCCGCCACAACGCTTTGCTTAGAACTGCACCAACTGACAGCTCCACCGTTCAATATAAATACGTATCCGGTTTGTGACTTAGAGTCATCCGGATCAGTGTCAAAGCTTGCATCGACGTAACCATTTTCGACGAGCTCTTTGTCACCTCCAGAAACGAGAAACATATCCTTAGTCCTTTTCGGGTATTTCAGGATGTTCTTGACCGCTGTCCAGTGATCCACTCCTGGATTACTTTGGTACCTCCCTGCTAAACTAATATCAAGGCACACATCAGGTCTGGTACACAGCATTGCATACATGATAGAGCCTATGGCTGAAGCATAGGGAACATATTTCATTTTCTCTCTATCTTCTACAGTGGTCGGGCATTGAGTCTAACTCAACTTCACACCTTGTAACACAGGCAAGCACCCTTTCTTTGCTTGATCCATTTTGAACTTCTTCAAAACTTTATCAAGGTATGTGCTTTGTGAAAGTCCAATTAGGCGTCTTGATCTATCTCTATAGATCTTAATGCCCAATATATAAGCAGCTTCACCGAGGTCTTTCATTGAAAAACTCTTATTCAAGTATCCTTTTATGCTATCCAGAAATTCTATATCATTTCCAATCAACAATATGTCATCCACATATAATATTAGAAATGCTACAGAGCTCCCACTCACTTTCTTGTAAATACAAGCTTCTCCAAAAGTCTGTATAAAACCATATGCTTTGATCACACTATCAAAACGTTTATTCCAACTCCGGGATGCTTGCACCAGTCCATAGATGGATCGCTGGAGCTTGCACACTTTGTTAGCATCCTTTGGATCGATAAAACCTTCAGGTTGCATCATATACAACTCTTCTTCCAGAATCCATTCAGGAATGCAGTCTTTACATCCATTTGCCATATTTCATAATCATAAAATGCGGCAATAGCTAACATGATTCGGACGGACTTAAGCATCGCTACGGGTGAGAAAGTCTCATCGTAGTCAACTCCTTGAACTTGTCGAAAACCTTTCGCAACAAGTCGAGCTTTGTAGATAGTAACATTACCATCAGCGTCAGTCTTCTTCTTGAAGATCCATTTATTCTCTATGGCTTGTCGATCATCGGGCAAGTCAACCAAAGTCCACACTTTGTTCTCATACATGGATCCTATCTCAGATTTGATGGCCTCAAGCCATTTTGCGGAAACTGGGCTCATCATCGCTTCCTCATAGTTCGTAGGTTCGTCATGGTCTAGTAACATGACCTCCAGAACGGGATTACCGTACCACTCTGGTGCGGATCTTACTCTGGTTGACCTACGAGGTTCATGTAACATCCCAAATTTTCAATTTGGTATGTTATACATAGATCATCATTGCATATCATGTTTTATTGCATTTTTACAAATTCTCGATAAATCCTAAGCAACTCAAGGACCCTCGGAGAGAGTTGGGGATTTTCTCGAATTTCCATATTTGATTTTCATCAAATAATAAGACGAGGATTTTGGTTTTAATAATTTTTCTCTCCGGAAAAATATTTCATTTTAAACAAACAAGAGGAGAAAACATGACTTCTCCAAAACAATTGAAATACTGGAGGAAAAATGTTAAAATCATTATTTGGAATTTATTTGGATTTTATTTGCAATTTTTATTGCATTAAAAATATTGCATGTTTTCAAAATATTTATTTTGATAAAAATAATGTTCACCCTATTCTAGATTTTCTAACTAGACGGGAAAACTTTATTTCATATTTTTCTGATATTTATTTATTTTTTTACGTATTATTTTCCGCGGAACTTATTTAAAAAAAAAACGCCCGCGCGCCGACTGGGCCAAAGGCCCAGCCGACGGCCCGCCTCGCGCCTCTCCTCTTCCCGCACGGGATCGCCGCCGTCGCCGTGTCCGCCATGGACACGAGCCGCCGCCGCCTCGGGTTGCCCCTCCCCCAAGCCGCCGGACCCCCCCTCTTTATATACCCCCCTCTCCTTTTTCCTCTCACCGCCGCCGCCGGAGTAGCCGCCCCGCCGCCCGCATCTCGCCTCGCCGCCGCCACCGTTTGCCTCGCCGCCGCCGCCGGGAGCCGCCGGAGCCGCCGCCCCCCTCCCCGAGCCCCGAGCCCCGCGCCCGCCGGAGCCCCTCGCCGGAGCCCGCCCGTCGAGGTTCTGCCGCCGCCCGTTTCCGTCGTTGCCGGTTTTCTGTAAAAAAAACCCTTCGTTTAAAAAAAAAACCTAGATCGGTTTTTTTTTCGGTTTTATTATTTTACGAGCGTTTACCGAACCGTTCGTTTTAACGAACGCGTTCGTCGGTTTTTCTCTGTTAACGAACGTCCGTTCTTTAACCGTTCGTCCGTTTTTCTTTTTCGTCGGATTTTTCTGCGATTATCTCAGATTCGATTTCTGATCGAATCTTCGATTCTGTTTAACTTCTCGCTCGTTTATCGGAATCAGGCGATTCAAGCGCCTAGAGTTTCGTCTCGAAATTCTCTTTCCGTTTAACCTACTTAAACAAGTTTTTGCTACAGTAAAAATTTGACCTAGATCCAGATTAGCAAACGAAGTTTCTTTCTTTCGCCGTTTGACTTTCGTTGCTTCTTTCGAGTTGATTCTTTTTGCAAACCGGAGTTCTTAAGTTGAACTTTCTGGTTGGATCTTTCATTCGAGTTTTACCTGTGCATTAGATGAGTACTGATTGTATGCTTGTTTGTTTGCGATAGAGTACCCGGAGTGTGCCGCTTGTTACTTCGACTCGCTAGGTTTTGCGGATCATCAGCAAGGCAAGTAACACTTTGATCATACCCCGTTCATACCCAGTTTTAATTGCATTAGATCTATTTCCTCAAACACTTGCATGATTAGGATCTAAATAAATTGTGGGTATTGGGAAGTAGTTGAGGTAGTACCTATTACCTGTTTACTATCAAAACCCTTGGGAGTTACTTCTACGTTGCTATTATATTGCCATGCTATGCTCGTAGACGTGGATTGGGTTTGAGAGATATTCATGACAGATGTGAGATGTTATTAATGGTTCAACTTAAGGTGGCAACTAAAACTCACATCTGGGTGGATTGAGGCACCTGGAGAACCCAGTGTTGCCTGTATGTATAAGGCCCGCCACCCAGGCTCAAAGGGATCATAAGATTATTCATGCTAGAAACTTCCGTGTGCAGCCACAAGCTATTATGGGCTCTAGCATAGCTGAGTAGGTTACAGGATCTCTTGAAGAGGTGGACTAGCAGATGTAGGGGAAAGTAGGTGTACCGGTCCATCCAGAGTAAAGAGTGATTGTTTCTGAAAGACTGTGTCTCGGTCATCCGTTTCTCAAACATCATGCAGTGCGAGAATCAAGCGGAGGCGATCGAGTCTTGTGGGGAAAAGTGCGCAAACCTCTGCAGAGTGTACAAACTAATCATGGTTAGCCGTGTCCCCGGTTATGGACAACTTGAGTATCTAGTACCTGGATTATCATTTGAATCTCATCACCGTGATACTTATAATTAATTTTGTTGGGTTAATGATGACACTTAATTGGGATTGAGTTGGAGGTACCTTCTCAATGTTTCAACCACCATGATAGTTAAATAAAATTTATTCCTTTGAAGTAGGATAAAATTGGCTTTTCGCAAAACTGTAACCATAGAGCTTTCCACCAGCCATATATGCATGTAGTATAGCATTATTATTGTTCATTACTCTCTATGTGTTACATTGCCAGCATATTCTATGTGCTGACCCGTTTTCGGCCTGCAACGTTTCATGTTGCAGACTTTTCAGACGACGAGTAAGATGCTTTAGGTCGTGGTCTTATACTCAGTGATGCCGCTGGAGTGTTGGACTCACTTATCTTCCAAGTCTTCCGCTGTTATCGTTTTTAGATGGCCTTAAGCCATGTTTATCATACTTATTCTCTTTGGAGATATTCGATGTAATAAGTGTGTGATTGCTACTCTGTTATAAATCCTCCATTTGTACTGTGCGTGTCAGCATTACTGATCCAGGGATGACACTGGTGCACAGCAGCACAGACCATTTGAGGTCTGGTCGCTACAAAGTTGGTATCAGAGCACACGCTGACTGTAGGACACGACCACTAAGCTTAAGCCCTAGAAAACTTCTCTCTTCTCATTTCTGACCCCTCTCCACTTTCTACTCTTTTAGGAATGGCGAATGCAAGGAGCAAGTTCATGCAACCAGATGAAGACACGCCGTTTGGTCGACACTTGAAGGAAGTCACCAAGTACTTGAACATAGGAATACCAAGCATCACCGGAACCTACAACGCCACATTACCTGAAGAGGAGAGCTGGAAGATTCAAGTTATTATTCCAGGAAGGACGTTTGAGCCAATTACTGAACCCATGAGATTGGTTTTCGAAGCACCAACTTGGAGTTTAGGGAAGAGTATGGCCGCACACATCGCCATGGGACGCATCGGAGAAGTCTACCACCAGGAGCTTAAGGATACAATCTACCAAATTTGTGGACGTCGAGACGCGCAATGGGAGATGATCAAGACCAAGAAGGATTGATCAATTGCAGCTTTTATCCAGGAGCAGAACCAACATATTCATCGCCAGGAGAACCAGATGTGCACGGACAAGGAAGAACTGAAGAAGGCATTCACGAAGATCAAGGAACTCCAAGAAGAACTTAAGACTACACGCGAAGATTACTTGGAGGAAATCAACGCGCTAGTAGGGAAGATTGACGACCTGGAGAAGAAGATTGGAGCATTCGTGGGAGATCCAGTGCCAAAAGCAGAAGTCGACGAATGCACTTGTCCGGATAACTACATCATCATTGATGACACCGACTCGGAACCAAGTGAAGACGAATGGATTGATGAAGCTGGAGCAGACATCATGGAGTCTTCAACGGATCAGAATTTTTAGTAGACCACCATATCAGTAGTAGTTTTCCCCCATTTAATAGTATAGTTCAAGCACTTTGTAACGCTAGTTAGATCGATTGTTTTGCCTTGTTTGGATTGATTGAGTGATATTGATTGAATTGTCTCATGAGCATATGGGTAGTGTTTTCTCTCTAGACCTCATTCTATTCTTACCTCTCATCTTTTCTAAACCTATCAGATGCCTCCGAGACGCGACACCGGATTTGTTTTCCCGCCAGAGATCACCCAGTTGATTCAGCAACAGAATGCCCTGATGCAAGTGTTAGTGCAGAACCAAGGCAACAACAACAACAACAACCCACCGCCACCACCACCTGTTGATCACTTAGCCCGTTTCTTAAGGCTAAACCCGCCGGTGTTTTCCAGTAGCACCGAGCCGATTGTTGCAGATGATTGGCTCCGCAAAGTTGGAAGGGAGTTGACCACTGCAGGATGCACAGATGCGGAAAGAGTGCGTTTTGCCGCACATCAGCTTGATGGACCCGCAGCATCATGGTGGGAGAATTATACAGCCACACACCCTATTGACAATGTCACATGGGACCAGTTTCAGCAAGCTTTCCGAACAGCTCATGTTTCAGCAGGGCTATGGCTATGAAGAAGCGTGAGTTTCATAACCTACGCCAAGGAGGACGCACCGTAGGCCGGTATGTGGAGGAATTCAGTAAGTTAGCACGTTATGCACCAGATGACGTTGCTACAGATGCTGCCAAGCAGGAGAAATTCTTGGAAGGATTGAATGATGAACTGAGTATGCAGTTGATGGTAGCAACCTTCAACAACTACCAGGAGCTGGTAGATAGAGCTCTCATGATTGAAGGGAAGCAACAACAGATTGAAAACCGCAAGAGGAAGTATGGACAAGGGAAGTACAATTCTGGAGCCCAGCAGAAGCCACGATTTACCCCGAAGCCGGGAGGACAGTTTCAGCATACCCATGGAGGAGGTAGTTCGCACAACCATAATGGCTCCAAGAATGGTAATGGGAATGGAGGAGGAAACGGACAGAACCGCACCAACCCATCTACCCCAACCAAGAGAGATCTAAGTCACATACTTGTTTCAAGTGCCAGAAGACGGGACATTATGCTATTGATTGTCCCGAAGCCCAAAATGGAAATGGCAATGGAAGCTCTGGGAAGAAGCCGAACCCGTTCAACAAAGGACATGTGAACCACGTGAGCGTGGAGGAGGTTGAAGCTCAGCCTGATGTAGTAATAGGTAAGTTTTTGGTTAAGTCATTTACTGCAACCGTTCTTTTCGATACTGGTGCATCGCATTCATACATATCAAGGGGATTCGTAAACAAGTTTAAGATGTCCACCCAAGTTCTCAAAACCCCTATGTTAGTAACCTCGCCAGGAGCAGAGTATATGGCCACCCAAGGATGTTTCAGATACCGTTGGCCATTGGTAGGCATGTTTTCCCCTCAGACCTCATTGTTTTGGAATCGCAAGGTTTGGATGTGATTTTGGGAATGGATTGGCTATCGTTGTATGGAGGAAACATCGATTGTGCCAGCAAGACGATTTTGCTTACCACCCCGGAAGGAAAAAGGATCAAGTATGTATCCCGGCATATGCCGAAGAGGACTCAAGTAAATTCCTTATCAAGAGTTGTACAGGAGGAAGTACCAGTGGTGAAAGATTATCCGGATGTATTTCCAGAAGAGTTGCCAGGCATGCCACCAGATAGAGACATTGAGTTTTTTTGACTGAACTTTTGCCAGGCACAGGGCCAATATCTAAGAGACCTTACAGGATGCCCGCAAAGGATTTGGAAGAAATTAAGAAGCAGATCAAGGAGTTACTGGATAAAGGCTATATTCGCCCAAGTTCGTCACCTTGGGGATCACCAGTACTTCTAGTGGAGAAGAAAGATGGATCACTGAGGATGGTTGTTGATTACCGAGGATTGAATGAAGTGACCATCAAAAACAAGTACCCACTGCCGATGATCAATGATTTGTTTGACCGCTTGCAAGGAGCTAAAGTATTTTCCAAGATCGATCTACAATCAGGATACCATCAGTTAAAGATTCGAGAGCAGGATATACCCAAGACGGCATTTACCACCAGATATGGATTGTATGAGTATACCGTTATGTCATTTGGACTGACTAACGCACCTGCCTATTTCATGAACCTGATGAACAAAGTGTTTATGGAGTTTTTGGATAAGTTCGTCGTGGTGTTCATTGATGATATTTTAGTCTTTTCCAAGGATGAAGAAGAGCATGAGGAGCATTTACGATTGGTACTTGAGAAGCTCAGAGAACATCAGTTATATGCCAAGTTCAGCAAATGTGAGTTTTGGCTGAAGGAAGTTGGATTCCTTGGACATGTTATTTCTGGAGAAGGAATAGCAGTAGACCCTGCCAAGGTTGACACAGTGACAAGTTGGGAATCACCCACGACAGTTGGAGATATCCAGAGTTTTCTTGGACTTGCAGGATACTACCGGAGATTCATCGAGAATTTCTCAAGGATTGCTAAGCCCATGACTGAGCTATTGAAGAAGGACACCAAATTCAATTGGACTGAGGAATGTGAAGCTAGTTTCCAAGAGTTGAAGAAACGATTGGTTACCTCACCAGTGTTGATTCTGCCAGATCAACGCAAGGACTATGAAGTTTATTGCGACGCTTCTCGTCGAGGACTTGGAGCAGTGCTTATGCAGGAAGGAAGAGTTGTGTCGTATGCTTCACGACAACTTAAACCCCATGAGAAGAATTATGCTACGCATGATTTGGAATTAGCAGCCGTGGTGCATGCATTGAAGACATGGAGACATTTTCTCATCGGAAACCATTGTGAGGTGTACACGGATCACAAGAGTTTGAAGTACATTTTCACGCAGAAGGAGTTAAATCTCAGACAGAGAAGATGGTTGGAGCTCATTAAAGATTATGATATGAGATTGCATTATCACCCTGGAAAGGCTAACGTAGTAGCAGAGGCGTTGAGCCGCAAGAGTCATGTCAACACCCTCATGACAGGAGAATTACCTCAGGAGTTAGCCGAGGACCTTCGCGAGCTATGTTTGGAGATAGTCCCTAGAGGCTATTTAGCGACATTGGAGATTCAGTCTACCTTGATGGAAAGGATCAGAGAAGCTCAGAAGATAGACAAGGAGATTGAAGAGATAAAGGAGAAGATGAGCAAAGGAAAAGCCAAGGGATTTCGTGAGGATGAGCACGATACCTTATGGTTCGAGGACCGCGTATATGTGCCAAATGATCCGGAGATTAGGAAGTTGATTTTGCAAGAAGCCCATGATTCACCATACTCGATTCACCCAGGGAATACCAAGATGTATTTGGATTTGAAGAATACTTTCTGGTGGACCGGAATGAAGAAGGATATTGCGGAGTATGTAGCAGTTTGTGATGTATGTCAGAGAGTGAAGGCAGAGCATCAGAAGCCAGCAGGATTGCTGCAGCCATTACCGATACCCGAATGGAAGTGGGATAAAATAGGCATGTATTTTATCACGGGATTACCCAGGACTCGTTCAGGCTATGACTCGATATGGGTTGTAGTCGACCGTTTGACGAAAGTGGCTCATTTCGTTCCAGTAAAGACCACTTACACCAGTGCTAAGTTGGCGAAGATCTACATGACCAGGATCGTATGTTTGCATGGAGTTTCGAGGACCATTGTATCAGACAGAGGAACCCAATTTACCTCGAAGTTTTGGAAGCAGCTACATGAAACGTTGGGAACCAGGCTGGAATTTAGTACAGCTTTTCAACCACAGACAGATGGACAGACCGAGAGAGTCAACCAGATTTTGGAGGACATGTTGAGAGCATGTGCACTAGATTACGGATCCAGTTGGGACGACAATTTGCCATATGCGGAGTTTTCTTATAACAACAATTATCAAACCAGTTTGAAGATGGCCCCTTTTGAAGCCTTGTACGGAAGGAGGTGTAGAACACCGTTGTTATGGGACGAAGTTGGAGACCGTCAGTTGTTTGGACCAGAT
The DNA here is from genome assembly GCF_002575655.3 of Aegilops tauschii subsp. strangulata. Lineage (NCBI taxonomy): Eukaryota > Viridiplantae > Streptophyta > Magnoliopsida > Poales > Poaceae > Aegilops > Aegilops tauschii. The sequence goes on along the minus strand of NC_053040.3, from coordinate 408,627,878 downwards.
TTGATTAAGGAGTCTGAACAGAAAGTAAGGTTGATTCGCGATAGACTCAAGGTAGCCCAGTCCAGACAGAAGAGTTATGCCGATTCTAAACGAAAGGAGACAGTTCATGAAGTCGGAGACAGAGTGTATCTTCGAGTATCACCACTTCGAGGAGTGAAGCGCTTTGGAGTTAAGGGAAAGTTAGCGCCCCGTTTTATCGGACCATACAGAGTTTTGGAACGTATGGGAGAAGTTGCTTACAAATTGGAATTGCCCGAAGGATTGTCTGGAGTACATGATGTATTTCACGTTTCGCAGTTGAAGAAGTGCCACACAGAAATGGCTGAGATACCGCTAAGAGATACTGTGCCACTGGAAGCGATTCAGCTGGAAAGTGATTTGACTTATGAGGAGAAGCCAGTTAAGATTCTCGAATATGCCAGCCGAGTTACCCGCAGCAAGGTTATCAAGTTTTGCAAAGTTCAGTGGAGTCACCACACAGAGGATGAAGCCACCTGGGAGAGAGAGGAAGATCTACGGAAAGACCACTCCCACCTGTTTTCTAGCCAACCCGAATCTCGAGGGCGAGATTCATCTTAAGGGGGGTAGGTTTGTAACATCCCAAATTTTCAATTTGGTATGTTATACATAGATCATCATTGCATATCATGTTTTATTGCATTTTTACAAATCCTCGATAAATCCTAAGCAACACAAGGACCCTCAGAGAGAGTTGGGGATTTTCTCGAATTTCCATATTTGATTTTCATCAAATAATAAGACGAGGATTTTGGTTTTAATAATTTTTCTCTCCGGAAAATATTTCATTTTAAACAAACAAGAGGAGAAAACATGACTTCTCCAAAACAATTGAAATACTGGAGGAAAAATGTTAAAATCATTATTTGGAATTTATTTGGATTTTATTTGCAATTTTTATTGCATTAAAAATATTGCATGTTTTCAAAATATTTATTATGATAAACAAAATGTTCACCCTATTCTAGATTTTCTAACTAGACGGGGAAAATTTATTTCATATTTTTCTGATTTTTATTTATTTTTCTACGTATTATTTTCCGCGGAACTTAAAAAAAAACGCCCGCGCGCCGATTGGGCCAAAGGCCCAGCCGACGGCCCGCCTCGCGCCTCTCCTCTTCCCGCACGGGATCGCCGCCGTCGCCGTGTCCGCCATGGACACGAGCCGCCGCCGCCTCGGGTTGCCCCTCCCCCAAGCCGCCGGACCCCCCCTCTTTATATACCCCCCTCTCCTTTTTCCTCTCACCGCCGCCGCCGGAGTAGCCCCGCCGCCGCCCGCATCTCGCCTCGCCGCCGCCGTTTGCCTTGCCGCCGCCGCCGCCGCCGGGAGCCGCCGGAGCCGCCGCCCCCCCTCCCCGAGCCCCGAGCCCCGAGCCCCGCCGCCAAGCCCCGCGCCCGCCGGAGCCCCTCGCCGGAGCCCGCCCGTCGAGGTACTGCCGCCGCCCGTTTCCGTCGTTGCCGGTTTTCTGTAAAAAAAAACCCTTCGTTTAAAAAAAACCTAGATCGGTTTTTTTTCGGTTTTATTATTTTACGAGCGTTTACCGAACCGTTCGTTTTAACGAACGCGTTCGTCGGTTTTTCTCTGTTAACGAACGTCCGTTCTTTAACCGTTCGTCCGTTTTTCTTTTTCGTCGGATTTTTCTGCGATTATCTCAGATTCGATTTCTGATCGAATCTTCGATTCTGTTTAACTTCTCGCTCGTTTATCGGAATCAGGCGATTCAAGCGCCTAGAGTTTCGTCTCGAAATTCTCTTTCCGTTTAACCTACTTAAACAAGTTTTTGCTACAGTAAAATTTGACCTAGATCCAGATTAGCAAACGAAGTTTCTTTCTTTCGCCGTTTGACTTTCGTTGCTTCTTTCGAGTTGATTCTTTTTGCAAACCGGAGTTCTTAAGTTGAACTTTCTGGTTGGATCTTTCATTCGAGTTTTACCTGTGCATTAGATGAGTACTGATTGTATGCTTGTTTGTTTGCGATAGAGTACCCGGAGTGTGCCGCTTGTTACTTCGACTCGCTAGGTTTTGCGGATCATCAGCAAGGCAAGTAACACTTTGATCATACCCCGTTCATACCCAGTTTTAATTGCATTAGATCTATTTCCTCAAACACTTGCATGATTAGGATCTAAATAAATTGTGGGTATTGGGAAGTAGTTGAGGTAGTACCTATTACCTGTTTACTATCAAAACCCTTGGGAGTTACTTCTACGTTGCTATTATATTGCCATGCTATGCTCGTAGACGTGGATTGGGTTTGAGAGATATTCATGACAGATGTGAGATGTTATTAATGGTTCAACTTAAGGTGGCAACTAAAACTCACATCTGGGTGGATTGAGGCACCTGGAGAACCCAGTGTTGCCTGTATGTATAAGGCCCGCCACCCAGGCTCAAAGGGATCATAAGATTATTCATGCTAGAAACTTCCGTGTGCAGCCACAAGCTATTATGGGCTCTAGCATAGCTGAGTAGGTTACAGGATCTCTTGAAGAGGTGGACTAGCAGATGTAGGGGAAAGTAGGTGTACCGGTCCATCCAGAGTAAAGAGTGATTGTTTCTGAAAGACTGTGTCTCGGTCATCCGTTTCTCAAACATCATGCAGTGCGAGAATCAAGCGGAGGCGATCGAGTCTTGTGGGGAAAAGTGCGCAAACCTCTGCAGAGTGTACAAACTAATCATGGTTAGCCGTGTCCCCGGTTATGGACAACTTGAGTATCTAGTACCTGGATTATCATTTGAATCTCATCACCGTGATACTTATAATTAATTTTGTTGGGTTAATGACGACACTTAATTGGGATTGAGTTGGAGGTACTATCTCAATGTTTCAACCACCATGATAGTTAAATAAAATTTATTCCTTTGAAGTAGGATAAAATTGGCTTTTCGCAAAACTGTAACCATAGAGCTTTCCACCAGCCATATATGCATGTAGTATAGCATTATTATTGTTCATTACTCTCTATGTGTTACATTGCCAGCATATTCTATGTGTTGACCCGTTTTCGGCCTGCAACGTTTCATGTTGCAGACTTTTCAGACGATGAGTAAGATGCTTTAGGTCGTGGTCTTATACTCAGTGATGCCACTGGAGTGTTGGACTCACTTATCTTCCAAGTCTTCCGCTGTTATCGTTTTTAGATGGCCTTAAGCCATGTTTATCATACTTATTCTCTTTGGAGATATTCGATGTAATAAGTGTGTGATTGCTACTCTGTTATAAATCCTCCATTTGTACTGTGCGTGTCAGCATTACTGATCCAGGGATGACACTGGTGCACAGCAGCACAGACCATTTGAGGTCTGGTCGCTACAGTTCAGTAGTAACTTGATCTTATGTTACATGATCATCATCATTAGCTTCCTCACCAATTGGTGTAGGAGTCACAGGAACAGATTTCTATGATGAACTACTTTCCAATAAGGGAGCAGGTACAGTTACCTCATCAAGTTCTACTTTCCTCCCACTCACTTCTTTCGAGAGAAACTCCTTCTCTAGAAAGGATCCGTTCTTAGCAACGAATGTCTTGCCTTCAGATCTGTGATAGAAGGTGTACCCAACTGTCTCCTTTGGGTATCCTATGAAGACACATTTCTCCGATTTGGGTTCGAGCTTATCAGGTTGAAGCTTTTTCACATAAGCATCGCAGCCCCAAATTTTAAGAAACGACAATTTTGGTTTCTTGCCAAACCATAGTTCATAAGGCGTCATCTCAACGGATTTAGATGGTGCCCTATTTAACGTGAATGCAGCCGTCTCTAAAGCATAACCCCAAAACGATAGCGGTAAATCAGTAAGAGACATCATAGATCGCACCATATCTAGTAAAGTACGATGACGACGTTCGGACACACCATTACGCTGTGGTGTTCCGGGTGGCATGAGTTGCGAAACTATTCCGCATTGTTTCAAATGGAGACCAAACTCGTAACTCAAATATTCTCCTCCACGATTAGATCGTAGAAACTTTATTTTCTTGTTACGATGATTTTCCACTTCACTCTGAAATTCTTTGAACTTTTCAAATGTTTCAGACTTATGTTTCATCAAGTAGATATACCCATATCTGCTCAAATCATCTGTGAAGGTGAGAAAATAATGATACCCGCCGCGAGCCTCAACATTCATCGGACCACATACATCAGTATGTATGATTTCCAACAAATCTGTTGCTCGCTCCATTGTTCTGGAGAACGGCATTTTAGTCATCTTGCCCATTAGGCATGGTTCGCAAGTACCAAGTGATTCATAATCTAGTGATTCCAAAAGTCCATCAGAATGGAGTTTCTGCATGCGCTTTACAACAATATGACCTCAACGGCAGTGCCACAAATAAGTTGCACTATCAATATCAACTCTGCATCTTTTGGCTTCAACATTATGAATATGTGTATCACTACTATTGAGATTCATCAAAAATAGACCACTCTTCAAGGGTGCATGACCACAAAAGATATTACTCATATAAATAGAACAACCATTATTCTCAGATTTAAATGAATGACCGCCTCGCATCAAACAAGATCCAGATATAATGTTCATGCTCAACGCTGGCACCAAATAACAATTATTCAGGTCTAAAACTAATCCCGAAGGTAGATGTAGAGGTAGCGTGCCGACCGCGATCACATCAACTTTGGAACCATTTCCCACGCGCATCGTCACCTCGTCCTTAGCCAATCTTCGCTTAATTCGTAGTCCCTGTTTCGAGTTGCAAATATTAGCAACAGAACCAGTATCAAATACCCATGTGCTACTGCGAGCATTAGTAAGGTACACATCAATAACATGTATATCACATATACCTTTGTTCACCTTGCCATCCTTCTTATCCGCCAAATACTTGGGGCAGTTCCGCTTCCAGTGACCAGTCCCTTTGTAGTAGAAGAACTCAGTCTCAGGCTTAGGTCTAGACTTGGGCTTCTTCACTTGAGCAGCAACTTGCTTGCTGTTCTTCTTGAAGTTCCCCTTCTTCCCTTTACCCTTTTTCTTGAAACTGGTGGTCTTGTTGACCATCAACACTTGATGCTCCTTCTTGATTTCTACCTCCGCAGCCTTTAGCATTGCGAAGAGATACGATATGGCCATCATCATCTTGTGCCTTTGATCTCCATCTCCAAAGCACCATCATGATCACCATCGTCACCGGCGCGACAACTTGATCTCCATCGTAGCATCGTTGTCGTCTCGCCAACTATTGCTGCTACGACTATCGCTACCACTTAGTGATAAAGTAAAGCAATTACATGGCGATTGCATTTCATACAATAAAGCGACAACCATATGGCTCCTGCCAGTTGCCGATAACTCTGTTACAAAACATGATCATCTCATACAATAAAATTTAGCATCATGTCTTGACCATATCACATCACAGCATGCCCTGCAAAAACAAGTTAGACGTCCTCTACTTTGTTATTGCAAGTTTTACGTGGCTGCTACAGGCTGAGCAAGAACCATTCTTACCTACGCTTCAAAACCACAACGATATTTCGTCAAGTATGTGCCGTTTTAACCTTCACAAGGACCGGGCGTAGCTACACTCGATTCAACTAAAGTTGGAGAAACTGACACCCGCCAGCCACCTGTGTGCAAAGCACGTCGGTAGAACCAGTCTCACGTAAGCGTACGCGTACTGTCGGTCCGGGCCGCTTCATCCAACAATACCGCCGAATCAAAGTATGACATGCTGGTAAGCAGTATGACTTGTATCGCCCACAACTCATTTGTGTTCTATTCGTGCATATAACATCTACGCATAAACTTGGCTCGGATGCCACTGTTGGCGAACATAGTAATTTCAAAAAAAATTCCTACGCACACGCAAGATCATGGTGATGCATAGCAACGAGAGGGGAGAGTGTCGTCCGCGTACCCTTGTAGACCATAAGCGGAAGCGTTATGAGAACGCGGTTGATGTAGTCGTACGTCTTCATGATCCGACCGATCCAAGTACCGAACGCACGACACCTCCGAGTTCAACACACGTTCAGCTCGGTGACGTCCCACGAACTCCGATCCAGCAGAGCTTCGAGGGAGAGTTCTGTTAGCACGACGGCGTGATGACGGTGATGATGATGCTACAGTCGCAGGGCTTAGCCTAAGCACCGCTACGATATGACCGAGGTGGATTATGGTGGAGGGGGGCACCGCACACGGCTAAAAGATCAATGATCAATTGTTGTATCTCCAAGGGGTGCCCCCTCCCCGTATATAAAGGAGTGGAGGAGGGGGAGGGGGCCGGCCTCCTATTGCCCGCCCCATGAGGAGTCCTACTCCCACCGGGAGTAGGACTCCCCCCTTCCAAGTAGGAGTAGGAGAGGGGAAGGAAGGGAGAGAGGGAGAGAAGGAAGGGGGGGGCGCCGCCCCCTCCTTGTCCAATTCGGACTGGAGGGGGAGGGGGTGCGCGGCTGCCTTGGCCGCCCCTCCTCTTCTCCCACTAAGGCCCATTAGGCCCAATATACTCCCCGAGGGGGTTCCGGTAACCCCCCGGTACTCTGGTATATGTCCGAAATCTCCCGAAACACTTCTGGTGTCCGAACATAGTCGTCCAATATATCGATCTTTACGTCTCGACCATTTCGAGACTCCTCGTCATGTCCGTGATCATATCCGGGACTCTGAACTACCTTCGGTACATCAAAACACAAAAACTCATAATACCGATCATCACCGAACATGAAGCGTGCGGACCCTACGGGTTCGAGAACTATGTAGACATGACCGAGACACGTCTCCGGTCAATAACCAATAGCGGAACCTGGATGTTCATATTGGCTCGCACCATATTCCACGAAGATCTTTATCGGTCAAATCGCATAACAACATACGTTGCTCCCTTTGTCATCGGTATGTTACTTGCCCGAGATTCGATCGTCGGTATCTCAATACCTAGTTCAATCTCGTTACCGGCAAGTCTCTTTACTAGTTCCGTAATACATCATCCCGCAACTAACTCATTAGTTGCATTGCTTGCAAGGCTTATAGTGATGTGTATTATCGAGAGGGCCCAGAGATACATCTCCGACAATCAGAGTGAAAAATCCTAATCTCGATCTATGCCAACCCAACAAGTACCTTCGGAGACACCTGTAGAGCACCTTTATAATCACCCAGTTACGTTGTGACATTTTGTAGCACACAAAGTGTTCCTCCGATATTCGGGAGTTGCATAATCTCATAGTCATAGGAACATGTATAAGTCATGAAGAAAGCAATAGCAATATATACTAAATGATCAAATGCTAAGCTAACGGAATGGGTCAAGTCAGTCACATCATTCTCTAATGATGTGATCCCGTTAATCAAATGACAACTCATGTCTATGGCTAGGAAACTTAACCATCTTTGATTCAACGAGCTAGTCAAGTAGAGGCATACTAGTGACACTTAGTTTGTCTATATATTCGCACATGTACTAAGTTTCCGGTTAATACAATTCTAGCATGAATAATAAACATTTATCATGATATAAGGAAATATAAATAACAACTTTATTATTGCCTCTAGGGCATATTTCCTTCATGAATACTACCTTCCAATATATGAATCTTTACCTCTCGACCATTTCGAGACTCCTCGTCATGTCCGTGATCTCATCGGGAACTCCGAACAAACTTTGGTCGCCAAAACACATAACTCATAATACAAATCGTCATCAAACGTTAAGCGTGCGGACCCTACGGGTTCGAGAACTATGTAGACATGGCCGAGACACATCTCCAGTCAATAACCAATAGCGGAACCTGGATGCTCATATTGGTTCCTACATATTCTACGAAGATCTTTATCGGTCAAACCGCATAACAACATACGTCATTCCCTTTGTCATCGGTATGTTACTTGCCCGAGATTCAATCGTCGGTATCATCATACCTAGTTCAATCTCGTTACCGGCAAGTCTCTTTACTCGTTCTGTAATGAATCATCCCACAACTAACTCATTAGTCACATTGCTTGCAAGGCTTATAGTGATGTGCATTACCGAGAGGGCCTAGATATACCTCTCCGATACACGGAGTGACAAATCCTAATCCTAATCTATGACAACCCAACAAACACCTTCAGAAACACCTGTAGAGCATCTTTATAATCACCCAGTTATGTTGTGATGTTTGATAGCACACAAGGTGTTCCTCCGGTATTCGGGAGTTGCATAATCTCATAGTCTGAGGAATATGTATAAGTCATGAAGAAAGCAATAGCAATAAAACTAAACGATCATAATGCTAAGCTAACGGATGGGTCTAGTCCATCACATCATTCTCTAATGATGTGATCTCGTTCATCAAATGACAACACATGTCTATGGTCAGGAAACTTAACCATCTTTGATTAACGAGCTAGTTTAAGTAGAGGCATACTAGGGACACTCTGTTTTGTCTATATATTCACACATGTACTAAGTTTCCGGTTAATACAATTCTAGCATGAATAATAAACATTTATCATGATATAAGAAATATAAATAACAACTTTATTATTGCCTCTAGGGCATATTTCCTTCAGTCTCCCACTTGCACTAGAGTCAATAATCTAGTTCACATCGCCATGTGATTCAACACCAATAGTTCACATCACCATGTGATTAACACTCATAGTTCACATCGCCATGTGACCAACACCCAAAGGGTTTACTAGAGTCAATAATCTAGTTCACATCGCCATGTGAATAACACCCAGAGGGTACTAAGGTGTGATCATGTTTTGCTTGTGAGAGAAGTTTAGTCAACGGGTCTGCCACATTCATATCCGTACGTATTTTGCAAATTTCTATGTCTACAATGCTCTGCATGGAGATACTCTAGCTAATTGCTCCCACTTTCAATATGTATCCAGATTGAGACTCATAGTCATCCAGATCGGTGTTAAAGCTTGCATCGACGTAACTCTTTACGACGAACTCTTTATCACCTCCATAACCGAGAAATATTTCCTTAGTCCTCTAAGGATAATTTTGACCGTGTCCAGTGATCTACTCCTGGATCACTATTGTACCCCTTTGCCAAACTCCTGGAAAGGTACACAATAGGTCTGGTATACAGCATGGCATACTTTATGGAACCTATGGCTGAGGCATAGGGTATGACTTTCATTCTCTCTCTATCTTCTGCCGTGGTCGGGTTTTGAGTCTTACTCAACTTCATACTTTACAACTCAGGTAAGAAATCCTTCTTTGACTGATCCATTTTGAACTCCTTCAAAATCTTATCAATGTATGTACTCATCGAAAGTCTTATCAAGCGTCTTGATCTATCTTTATAGATCTTGATGCCCAATATGTAAGTAGCTTCACCTAGGTCTTTCTTTGAAAAACTCCTTTCAAACACTCCATCATGCTTTCCAGAAAATTCTACATCATTTCCAATCAACAATAGGTCATTCACATATCTCTACTCTTATAAAAAACCGAGTTGGTGACGATGGTGTGCCTGCCATCCTGCAATATAGACCGTCCGATCTATATCTGAAGGATAGAAAGCAAACTATGGCAATTTTGCAAAAAGATACCCGCACCCCTCTCCATATTTGCAGATAAGGCATTCCCTCGTTCATCTTCGTCTCCCACGAGATGAACAGCTTGTTTAAATGCATCTTGATGTTCCGGGCAACGCATGGGCCTCTTGCTAGTACTTATCAGAAAGGCTGTAGTGCTCCCACTTACTTTCTTGTAAATACAGGCTTCACCGCAAGTCTGTATAAAACTATATGCTTTGATCAACTCATCAAAGCGTATATTCCAGCTCTGAGATGCTTGCACCAGTCCATAGATGGATCGCTGGAGCTTGCACACTTTGTTAGCACCTTTAGGATTGAGAAAACCTTCTGGTTGTATCATATACAACTCTTCTTTAATAAATCCATTAAGGAATGCAGTTTTGACATCCATTTGTCAGATTTCATAAAATGCGACAATTGCTAACATGATTCGGAAGACTTTAAGCATCGATATGAGTGAGAAAATCACATCGTAGTCAACACTTTGAACTTGTCGAAAACCTTTTGTGACAATTCGAGCTTTGTAGATAGTAACACTACTATCAGCGCCCGTCTTCCTCTTGAAGATCCATTTATTCTTAATGGCTCGCCGATCATCGGGCAAGTCAATCAAAGTCCATACTTTGTTCTCATACATGGATCCTATCTTAGATTTCATGGCCTCAAGCCATTTATCGGAATCTGGGCTCATCATCGCTTCCTCATAGTTCGTAGGTTCGTCATGGTCTAGTAACATGACTTCCAGGACAGGATTACCGTACCACTCTGGTGCGGAACGTGCTCTAGTTGACCTACGAGGTTTGGTAGTAACTTGATCTGAAGTTTCATGATCGTTATCATTAGCTTCCTCTCTAGTTGGTGTAGGCATCACGGGAATGGTTTTCTGTGAAGAGCTACTTTCCAATTCGAGAGAAGGTACAATTACCTCATCAAGTTCTACTTTCCTCCCACTCACTTCTTTCGAGAGAAACTCCTTCTCTAGAAAGGATCCATTCTTAGCAACAAAGATCTTGCCTTCGGATCTGTGATAGAAGGTGTACCCAAAAGTTTCTTTTGGGTATCATATGAAGACTAACTTCTCCGATTTGGGTTCGAGCTTATCAGGCTGAAGTTTTTTCACATCAGCATCGCAACCCCAAACTTTAAGAAACGACAACTTAGGTTTCTTGCCAAACCATAATTCATACGTTGTCGTCTCAACGGATTTAGATGGTGCCCTATTTAACGTGAATGCAGCTGTCTCTAATGCATAACCCCAAAATGATACTGGTAAATCGGTAAGAGACATCATAGATCGCACCATATCTAATAAAGTACGGTCACGATGTTCGGACACACCATTACGCTGTGGTGTTCCGGGTGGCGTGAGTTGTGAAACTATTCCACATTGTTTTAAATGATGGCCAAACTCGCAACTCAAATATTCGCCTCTGCGATCAGATTGTAGAAACTTTATTTTCTTGTTACGATGATTCTCCACTTCAATCTGAAATTCTTTGAACTTTTGAAACGTTTTAGACTTGTGTGTCATTAAGTAGATATACTCATATCTGCTCAAATCATCTGTGAAGGTCAGAAAATAACGATACCGCCGCGAGCCTCAACACTCATTGGACCGCATACATCGGTATGTATTATTTCCAATAAGTCACTGGCTCGCTCCATTGTTCCGAAGAATGGAGTTTTAGTCATCATGCCCATGATTCGCAAGTATCAAATGATTCATGATCAAGTGATTCCAAAAGTCCATCTGAATGAAGTTTCTTCATGCGCTTTACACCAATATGACCTAAACAGCTGTGCAATAAACATGTCGCACTATCATTATTAACTTTGCATCTTTTGGCATCAATATTATCAATATGTGTATCACTGCGATTGAGATTCAGTAAACCATTTACATTGGATGTAAGTCCATAGAAGGTTTTATTCATGTAAACAGAACAACAATTATTCTCTGACTTAAATGAATAACCGTATCGCAATAAACATGATCCAATCATATTCATGCTCAACGCAAACACCAAATAACATTTATTTAGGTCCAATACTAATCTTGAAGGTAGAGGGAGTATGCAATGGTGATCTTATCAACCTTGGAATCACTTCTAACACACATCGTCACCTCGCCCTCAACTAGTCTCTGTTCATTTTGTAACTCCTGCTTCGAGTTACTAATCTTAGCAACTGAACCGATATCAAATACCCAGGGGCTACTATGAACACTAGTAAAGTACACATCAATAACATGTATATCAAATATACCTTTGTTCACTTTGCCATCCTTCTTATCCGCCAAGCATTTGGGGCAGTTCCGTTTCAAGTGACCATTCCCTTTGCAGTAGAAGCACTCAGTTTCAGGCTTAGGTCCAGCTTTGGGCTTCTTCATGGGAGTGGCAACTTGCTTGCCATTCTTTTTGAAGTTCCCTATCTTTCCCTTGCCCTCTTTTCTTGAAACTACTGGTCTTGTTAACCATCAACACTTGACGCTCTTCTTTATTTCTACCTTCGCTTATTTCAGCATCGCGAAGAGCTTGGGAATCGTTTTTGTCATCCCTTGCTTATAGTTCATCACGAAGTTCTAGTAACTTGGTGATAGTGACTAGAGAACTCTGTCAATTACTATCTTATCTGGAAGATTAACTCCCACTTGATTCAAGTGATTGTAGTACCCAGACATTCTGAGCACATGCTCACTAGCTGAGCTATTCTCCTCCATCTTGTAGGCAAAGTACTTGTCAAAGGTCTCATACCTCTCGACACGGGCATGAGTCTGAAATACCAATTTCATCTCTTGGAACATCTCATATGTTCTGTGGCGTTCAAAACGGTTTTTGAAGTCCCGGTTCTAAGCCGTAAAGCATCGTGCACTAAACTATCAAGTAGTCATCATACCGAGCTTGTCAAACGTTCATAACGTCTGCATCTGCTCTTGCAATAGGTCTATCACCTAGCGGTGCATCAAGGACATAATTCTTCTGTGTAGTGCAGCAACATGGATAATCCTCCGATCACGGATCCAATCCGCATCATTGCTACTATAATCTTTCAACTTAGTTTTCACTAGGAACATATCAAAAATAAAAAAGGGGAGCTATACGCGAGCTATTGATCTACAACATAGATATGCAAATACTACCAGGACTAAGTTCATGATAAATTGAGTTCAATTAATCATATTACTTAAGAACTCCCACTTAGATAGACATCCCTCTAGTCATCTAAATGATCACGTGATGCATATCAACTAAACCATGTCCGATCATCATGTGAGATGGAGTAGTTTTCGAAGGTGAACATCACTATGTTGATCATATCTACTATATGATTCACGTTCGACCTTTCGGTATCATTGTTCCGAGGCCATATCTGCATATGCTAGGCTCATCAAGTTTAACCCGAGTATTCTGCACGTGCAAAACTGGCTTGCACCCGTTGTATGTGAACGTAGAGCTTATCACACCCCATCATCACGTGGTGTCTCAACACGAAGAACTATAGCAACGGTGCATACTCAGGGAGAACACTTATACCTTGAAATTTAGTGAGGGATCATCTTATAATGCTACCGCCGTACTAAGCAAAATAAGATGCATAAAGGATAAACATCACATGCAATCAAAATATGTGACATGATATGGCCATCATCATCTTGTGCCTTTGATCTCCATCTCCAAAGCACCATCATGATCTCCATCGTCACTGGCTTGACACCTTGATCTCCATCGTAGCGTCGTTGTCGTCTCGCCAACTATTGCTTCTACGACTATCGCTACCGCTTAGTGATAAAGTAAAGAAATTACATGGCGATTACATTTCATACAATAAAGCGGCAACCATAAGGCTCCTGCCAGTTGCCGATAACTTTTATAAAACATGATCATCTCATAAAACAATTTATATCTCATCACGTCTTGACCATATCACATGACAACATGCCCTGCAAAAACAAGTTACATGTCCTCTACTATGTTGTTGCAAGTTTTACGTGGCTGCTACGGGCTTCTAGCAAGAACCATTCTTACCTACACATCAAAACCACAATGATTTTTGTCAAGTGTGCTGTTTTAACCTTCTAACAAGGACCGGCTGTAGTCAAACTTTATTCAACTAAAGTTGGAGGAACAGACACCCACCAGCCACCTGTGTGCAAAGCACGTCGGTAGAACCGGTCTCATGAACGTGGTCATGTAATGTTGGTCCGGGCCACTTCATCCAACAATACCGCCGAATCAAAGTAAGACGTTGGTGGTAAGCAGTATGACTATTATCGCCCACAACTCTCTCGTGCATATCATCTACGCATAGACATGGCTCGGATGCCACTGTTGGGGAACGTAGCATGCAATTTCAAAAAAATTCCTATGATCACGCAAGATCTATCTAGGAGATGCCTAGCAACGAGACAGGGAGAGTGTGTCCACGTACCCTCATAGACCGAAAGTGGAAGCGTTAGTTTAGCGCGGTTGATGTGGCCGAACGTCTTCACGATTCAACCGATCCAAGTAACGAACGTACGACACCTCCGTGTTCAGCACACGTTCAGCTCGATGACGTCCCTCGAACTCTTGATCCGGTAGAGGGTCGAGGGAGAGTTCCATCAGCACGACAGCGTGGTGATAGTGTTGGTGATGTGATCCACGCAGGGCTTCGCCTAAGCACTACGACGCTATGACTGGAGGAGTAAACTGTGGAGGGGGCTCCGCACGCGGCTAAGAGAACAATTGATGTGCCTTTGGGGTGCCCCCGCCCCCCCGTATATAAAAGAGGGGAGTAGGAGGCCGGCGGCAAGGAGGGGTGCGCCATGGGGGGGGGGAGTCCTACTAGGACTCCTAGTCCTAGTAGGATTCGCCCCCCCTTTTCCGTTCTCCATCGGAGGGATAAGGAAGGAGAGGGAGAGGGAGAGGGAAAGGGGGGGGGGGCGCCGCCCCCTCCCGCTAGTCCAATTCGGACTGCCATGGGGGGGCACCCCTTGCGGCCCTCCTCTCTCTCCACTATGGCCCAATATTTCCCCCGGGGGGTGCCGGTAACCCCTCGGTACTCCGGTAAAATACTCGAATCACTCGGAACCATTCCAATGTCCGAATACTACCTTCCAACATATGAATCTTTACCTCTCAACAATTTCGAGACTCCTCATCATGTCCGTGATCTCATCGAGGACTCCGAACAAACTTCGGTCACCAAAACTCATAAATCATAATACAAATCGTCATCGAACGTTAAGCGTGCGGACCCTACGGGTTCGAGAACTATGTAGACATGACCGAGACACATCTCCGGTCAATAACAAATAGCGGAACCTGGATGCTCATATTGGTTCCTACATATTCTACGAAGATCTTTATCGGTCAAACCGTATAACAATATACGTCATTCCCTTTGTCATCGGTATGTTACTTGCCCGAGATTCGATCGTCGGTATCATCATACCTAGTTCAATCTCGTTACCGGCAAGTCTCTTTACTCGTTCCGTAATGCACCATCCCGCAACTAACTCATTAGTCACATTGTTTGCAAGGCTTATAGTGATGTGCATTATCGAGAGGGCCTAGAGATACCTCTCCGATACACGGAGTGAGAAATCCAAATCTTGATCTATGCCAACCCAACAAACGCCTTCGGAGACACCTGTAGAGCATCTTTATAATCACCCAGTTACGTTGTGACGTTTGATAGCACACAAGGTGTTCCTCCGGTATTCGGGAGTTGCATAATCTCATAGTCAGAGGAATATGTATAAGTCATGAAGAAAGCAATAGCAATAAAACTAAATGATCATAATGCTAAGCTAACAAATGGGTCTTGTCCATCACATCATTCTCTAATGATGTGATCCCGTTCATCAAATGACAACACATGTCTATGGTCAGAAAACTTAACCATCTTTGATTAACGAGCTAGTTTAAGTAGAGGATACTAGGGACACTCTGTTTTGTCTATGTATTCAGACATGTACTAAGTTTCCAGTTAATACAATTCTAGCATGAATGATAAACATTTATCATAATATAAGGAAATAGAAATAACAACTTTATTATTGCCTCTAGGGCATATTTCCTTCACGCCCGACCCCGCCGCTCCGGATGGCCACTACAGCCCTGCGGCCGTGTCGATTCTGGCCAGTTGCCGCACCTCCGCTACCCGTAATGGATGCAATAGTGCCTCTCTTGATCGCATATCGAAGAACGCGGGAAATGGTCTTTTGTTCGACCATCTATGGTCGAAACGAGATCCTGTTCATCGGGAGGGGTGTGGCGTACCGTAAAATGGAGGAAACGTACTTCTCTCCAACCGCCTATGGTCGAAACGTGGTCCTGTTGACCGGGAGGGGTCTAGCGTACTGCAAAATGGAGGAAACAGACTTCTCTTAGAGCGTCTACGGTCGAAAAGGGGTCCTGCTCATCAAGAGGGGTGTGGTGTACCGCAAAAAGGGACTGCACGGGCTATTGTTCATCCACCATCTACTGCTTCACTCCAGCCTGCACAGGCTACTGTTCATCCACCTTCGACTACCTCCAGCCTCCACCGGCTACTGTTCATCCAGCCTCCATGGGGTCTTGTTCATCCACCCTCAACCGGCTGGGCGTGCGGCGGCCTCCTCGGGGTCCTGTTCATCCAACGGCAACCGCCTACCACCACGGGGTCCTGTTCACCCACCCCCCATCGGGAACTGTTCATCCACAACCAACCAACTGGCTCGACTCACCATGTCTCGACTCGTTCTACGTATCGCGCGCGGTAGCAACGATCACTGTTCATCGAGAGGCAACCCAACACCGATTGGCTACGGCTTGATCGGCCTTAGTAAGCAGTAGCAGCGATCGATTGCTCGAGTTCAATTAGCAGTAGCAGCGAAGGAATCGCTCGGGTTCAGTCAGCAACAGAGGAATCGCTCTGTAAGTGCATCTAGTGGCCCTTAGTGATTTTGGTGTATTGACGACTTATAGGTTAAGGGACTAATGTGTTTATGAGTGTACACAGGTCTATAAGTCTATGAAGAGTTTGATATTTATAGAGAAAGTCGACCCTAAAAATGAAGTTCTTCGACTGAAGACTTTGGATTTCTGAAGACTTTCTGAAGACTTTGAAAGTGAAGAAATTGGTGTGACCTTGAAGACAAGGTATTCATTCGAGGAACATGAAGCATGAATACTTTTGTTTTCGTAGTTTCATCTTCTCTTTATTGAGTCATAGGAAACACCGTACTGTTAAAGGGGGTCGAGGAAATACTAAGGAAAATTTTTCAAGTGATGCTCAACTCAAAATCCTACACCTACCAAGCCCTTCGAGTGAAGCCATTAGAAATCTCATACAGTTCAGTCATATTCTTCAGTGATAGAGACGAAGTTCTTCTGGTCTCTGAGGAATTTGTTCTAACTGAGGAGTTAGGAATTCGCAAGTGCGGATTGCCTACACAGTGAGGACCATGATAGCCCTGAGGAATTTGATACTCAAATTTCCGACCGTTGCTGTGCTATGCGCCAGCTGTCCCAAAATTCTACCCACCTAACGGTCATATCATTTAAGGGCATTTATGTCTTATCATGTCGGGCTGTTCCCTAGGCTATATATAGCCGCCCCCTACAACCACTAGCTGGTTGGCTGCTCCGAGAGAAACTGACACTTGTCATTTGAGAGCATCCCATCCTCCAAGGACTTTGAGCGAAAATCATCAAGTGAGGAAAACCCAAACCCAAACACCTACAAACCCAAAGTGATTAAGCATCACTGAAGAGATTGATCTTGCGTAGATCCGACGCTTGTTACCTTTGAAGACTGTGCTTCTTCCAGACGGTTAGGCATCATGGTCTAGAGCATCCAAGAGGAAATTGTGGATCGCCAAGTGACCGAGTTTGTGAAGGATTGGAAGTCACCTGAAGACTTACCACGAGTGATTGGGCGAGGTCTGTGTGACCTTAGCTCAAGGAGAATACAGTGAGGACTATGTGTCTGGGACTGTGTGTCCTCAGGTTTAAATACCTAGCTGCTTCAACCAGACGTACAACTGAGACATCAGTTGGAACTGGTCTACCAAATCATTGTCTTCACCAAGCTTAGTGGTTCTATTTCCTCAACTCTTTCATTTCCTCATAATTGTGTTGGGTGCTTGTTCATATCTGTGTTTGAAGACTCTGACTGAAGAATTTCTCAATTTCCTCAGTTCAATTTCTTCAGTCTGTTTGTCTTCTTCCTGTGTTATCCCGTGTTTACGCTTTTTGTACTCTGTGTTTGTCTTCATTTCATCATGATGACCATGCTTGTCTTCTGTTACGTTTACATCTGAGTACTTATTCTGCTGCAAGTAGTTCTTTGCTAAGGAATTTCCTCACCCGCAAATTCCTCAGTGAAGAATTCATAAAAATCGCCTATTCACCCCCCTCTAGTCGATATAACGCACTTTCAATTGGTATCAGAGCAAGGTACTCCCTTGTTCTGTGTGATTTTGGTTTAACCGCCTGGAGTTTTAGTTATGTCGACCGCAGGTATGATCAAGGTCTCTGCTGGGTGTCCTACCTTCGATGGGACGGACTACCCCTACTGGAAGAATAAGATGCGAATGCATCTTGAGGCAATTGATAACGATCTCTGGTATGTTGTGGAAAATGGTGTTCCCTCGGTCACACCTTCTCTGAATGCTACTGATGTGAAGAGATTCAAGCAACTCGACTCCCAAGCGAAGAACATCATATGTGGCCATCTGAGCAAAGGGCAGTATGGAAGAGTAAGTGCTTTGGAAACTGCCAAGCTTATCTGGGATAGGCTATCCAAAGTCAATGAAGGAGTCTCAACACAGCGTGACTCTCGAGTTGACGTTCTTCGCAATCTCTTCAACCGCTTCAAAAGACTCGACAATGAAAATGTTCAACAAATCTTCGATCGCCTCACTGACATCTCAAATGAGCTTCAGGCACTTGGTGCTACTGACATCACCGACCATGAGGTGCTGAAGAAATTGCTGAGATCGCTTGATTCCTCATTTGATACTCTGGCCCTGATGATACAAGAACTTGCTGACTACAAGTCACTTGATCCCGCTGATATCCTTGAGAGGCTAAATACTCATGAGTTCCAGCTTGCTAAGAAGAGAGATCTCTATGGTTCGAGCTATGGTAGATCACGTGCCCTGAAGGCCAAGGTTGTCTCTGAATCTGAAGATGAAGATTCTGGCAGCAGCCTTGGTGATCCTGAAGAACTGAGCCATGAACTAGCACTGCTCGTGAAGAAATTTCAGAAGTTCTCAAGACGTGGTCGCTTTGGAAAATCTTCAAGGAGCAATGATTCCTCATCCAGTGACTACAAGAAAAGGCTATGCCACAAATGCAAGAAACCTGGTCACTACATTCAAGATTGTCCTCGGTGGGAAAAGGAATCAAAGAAGAAGAAATACAAGGATTACATTTCTGATGATGCGAAGAAGAAGAAGAAATCTTCAAAGTCTTCATCATCAAAATCGTCAAAGTCTTCATCTCACAAGAAGAGCAACTCCAAGAAGGCTCGGGCATTCATTGGCAAGGAAATGGACTCAGAGGCTGAATCTAAGGAACATGAGGAAGAGGAGGCATCTGAGGAGTCCGAGTCTGGTGTGGCGAGTCTAGCTTTCGCTACTACATTCGTCAGCAAGTCTATCTTCAACTCTGAGGAAAATGGCTCCACCAATAAGGCTGATGAAGGCAATGATGACTACGCTCCCACCTATTGCTTCATGGCAAAGGGTGCCAAGGTACTCAAATATACCTCCTCTGAATCAAGTGAGAATGAATCTGATGACAACCTCAAGCCCAGCTACTCTAAACTTGCTAAGATTGCTGTGAAACAACAAAAGGCTTTTGAAAAGGTTCAAAACATGCTAGACAAAAGTGATGATATGTTGGGTGAAGAAATGGATCGCACTAAAACCTTGACTGAAAATCGTCAGAGACTTCAGTCTAGGTTTGACAACCTTCAAGATCATCATAACACTCTGTTATCTGATCATGAGAAGCTTTCTTATGAATTTCTTCAAAGAAAGCAAGATCTTGAGAAGCTAATGGAGAGTTATGAAGATCTTCAGAAGGAGCGCGATTCATTACTTGCTCAACATATCAACGCTACCCAGGAAGAATTCATTCCTCCATGTTTGAAGTGCATTGAACTTGAAACTGTTAATTCTTCACCTGAATGTTCAAATGCTTCTTCTGCTACAAATTCTTCACCTGTCTCTGCTGTCACTAATTCCTCATCTGAGGACATTGCTAGTATCACTTATGATGCAGGGCTAAAGGAATTGTATATGACAGGCATGTACAAAAGCCTCAAAGGGCATCAGACTCTTTGTGATGTGCTTAAAAAGCAGATCCTCAACAGGAACCCTAGGAAAGAGGGTATTGCCTTTGAGAGGAAACTCAATGCTGATGGTACATATTGGAAGCCTGAGCAGTACCCCAAAACCTCATGGGTTGCTGCAAAGGGACCTCCAGTTGATCCATCCAATTTATCTGGCTTTGCATGTGAATCTCCTCATTCTTCTGATGAGTCATTTGACTCCAACTATAAACTGTTCAAAAATCAGAATGGTGAAGTATTTGCTAGATATGTTGGCACTAACTGCAGGAACGGTTCCCCTATGAAGAAAATCTGGGTTCCCAAAAGGTGCCTTGAAAGTCTTTAGGTGAATGTCCTCATGACACCACCAGTGAAGAATAGGAACCCCAGATCAAATTCTTCATATGGACCAAATTCTTCATATGGATCCAAGTCCTCATATGGACCAAATTCCTCACGTAGATCAAATTCCTCATATGAACATCATCGTGCTAACACCTCTATTTCACAGGGAAGAGCTAAGGGCTATGAATATGATCATTATTCTTCTAATCATTATGTTCATAAGTCCTCGAAGAATTTCTCTGATTATTCATATGCTTATCCTAACTCCTCTTATGTGAAACGAAATGGACTGGCTTCTATGCCACCTTTCTCGTATGGAGCTCGCAGAGTGATGAACTCTTTGCCACCCCTTCAGATGTGGGTGGTGAAGAAAAAGAACTAATCTCTTATGCAGGGTCAGGTCTCCAGATGTGCTCAAACGTCTGAAGAATTTGCTGGAGACCTGAAATTGCTTGAAAGGACGCATGCTAATCATGAAGAAATGAACTCTCATTTCTCACTTCCTCATATTGCTTTATCTGTTCTATTACTTGATGAAATTGATCTGATGAAATTGATGTCATATTCTTCACTGATGAAGTATATGAGTTCGTAGGCTGCACTAATTCATCTGCAGGATGATCAACCCAAAGCCACTGAGTGGGTCCTCGACAGTGGATGTACAAATCACATGACTGGTGACAAATATCTATTGATGGATGCTCCCTTATCTCCATCGCATCTGAAGCATATCATCTTTGCTGACAAAGGCAAAAGTCAGGTATTGGGTCTAGGTAAGGTTGCGATCTCAAAGGATCGACACATGGAAAAAGTCATGCTTGTCGAGTCCTTAGGATACAACCTCATGTCTGTCTCAATGCTTTGTGATCTTGATATGGTTGTTGTCTTTGGCAAGTATCGTTGTGTTGTGATCATGGAAGATGACAATTCCAAAGTCTTCGAAGGCTTTAGGAGAGGAGATCTGTATATTGTTGATTTCTCTACAGGACCACAACCAGCCGTATGCCTACTTGCAAAAGCTTCAAAAGGCTGGCTATGGCATCAACGACTTGGTCATGCAGGCATGAGGAATTTGCACACGCTTGCGAAGAAAAAGCATGTCATTGGCATTGAAAATGTCAAATTCCTCAAGGATCACCTGTGCGGAGCCTGTGAAGCTGGAAAGATGACCAAGGCCAAGCATCCAACGAAGACTATCATGACTACTACTCGACCATTTGAATTGCTTCACATGGATCTTTTTGGTCCAAATCACTACTCAGCAGTCACAAATGATGCATCTCTCTATGGCTTTGTTATTGTTGATGATTACTCTCGTTACACATGGGTGCATATTGTCACTTACAAACATGAAGTGCAGGAAGTCTTCAAATGATTTTCTTCGAGGGCTTCAGCCAACTTTGGTGTGAAGATAAAGCACATCAGGAGTGACAATGGAACTGAGTTCAAGAATTCTGGTCTTGATGACTATCTTGATGAACTTGGTATTACTCATGAGTTATCTGCTCCTTATACTCCTCAACAGAATGGCGTCGTGGAGTGCAAGAACAGGACTCTTGTTGAGATGGCTCGCACTATGCTTGATGAGTACAAGACGCCTCGTCGTTTCTGGATTGAGGCAATTGATACTGCTTGCCACATCATCAACAGAGTATATCTTCACAAATTCTTCAAAAAGATTGCATACGAACTCCTCACTGACAAGAAACCCAATGTGAGTTATTTCAAAGTCTTCAGTGCTAAATGTTGGATTAGAGATCCTCATCAGAACTCTAAATTTGCACCGAAAGCACATGAGGGTTTTATGCTTGGTTACGGAAAGGACTCACACACCTACAGAGTCTTCAACAACGTTCTTCACAAAGTTGTTGAAACTGTAGATGTGCGGTTCGATGAAACTAATGGCTCGCAAAGAGAGCACCTACCTTCTGTGATAGATGAACTAGCACCTGAGGAAACTATCAAGTTCAAGGCTACTGAGGATGTCATTCCGACAGAAGAATCTGCTGAAGAATTCATTCCAGAACATGAAGAACGTCGAGCTAATGCACCTGAAGAAAATGGCGTTGAAGAAAATGCTGATCAAATTCCTCGACGACAACCAGCTCATCCTCGCGTTGCAAACGAAGTGCAAATTGAGAAAATCATCGATGACACTGAAGCACTAGGTCCTCTCACACGCTCAAGAGCTTCACATTTGTCTAACTTTTGTGGGCACTTTGCTTTTGTCTCTATCACAGAGCCCACTAAGGTAGATGAAGCATTTCTGGAGCCAGAGTGGATTCAAGCCATGCAAGAAGAATTACATCAGTTCGAGCTCAACAACGTGTGGGAACTGGTCAAACGTCCAGATCCTCGCAAGCACAATCACTACAAAAAAAAGATACATCCGTGACATTTTGGGCCGAATGAAAATCTTTTCTGTCATACTTATGACACTTCTATGACGATAATTGTGACAAAACCCGGTATCATCATAGATGTGGTGGGGTCCTACTTCTATGACAAAAAATCATGACAGAAAATGGGCTTTTCGTCCTGGGCGGGCCGGAGACGCAGCTGCATGACATTCTTTGGGCCGTCCATGACAGAAAAACCATGGTAGAAGCGAGGGCGCAGAAAATATCAGGGAGTCCCCGGTTACGGTGGGTGGTCGGGGGCCGAGCGATGCGCGTTTCTCTCGTACGTACGCGCGTGCGTGTGAGGCATTGGGCTCTAACTGAACCCGAGCGAGGCGTTGGGCTCTAACTGAACCCGAGCGATTGCACTGCAGGCTACGCGTTACTGAACCCGAGCGATCGATCGATGGCTGTTAACTGAACCCGATCGAGCGATTCCTTCACTGCTGCTGCTAACTGAAGCCGATCGATGCTGCCTCTGGATGAACAGTGAGCGTTGCCGGGGGGGTGTTTGGATGAACAGTTCCCGGTGGGGGTGGATGAGCAGGACCCCGATCGTTCGAGCCGGTTGGGGCTGGATGAACAGGACCCCGTGGAGGGCAGGATGAACAGGACCACCCCGTGGAGGGCAGGATGAACAGTAGACAGTGGAGGGCAGGATGAACAGTAGCCCGTGGAGGGGTGGTTGAACAGGAGCTCGTGGAGAGGACTGGTTAAACAGTAGCCGGTGGAGTAGCGCGCGGTGGAGGCTGGATGAATAGGAGCCCGTGGATGAACAGTCGCATGTGGAGGCTGGAGGAGGTCGACGATGGATGAACAGTAGCCCGTGGAGGCTGGAGGGGGTCGACGATGGAGATGAACAGTATCTCGTGGAGTCCCGTTTTGCAGTACGCCACACCCCTCCCGATGAACAGGACCCCCATTTCGACCGTAGCGCTCCAACACAAGTCCGTTTCCTCCGTTTTGCGGTACGCCACACCCCTCCCGATCAACAGGACCCCCGTTTCGACCGTAGGAGGTCCGTTTCCTCCGTTTTGCGGTACGCCAGACCCCTCCCGATGAACAGGATCCCGTTTCGAACATGGCCGGTCGAACACAAGGCCGTTTCCTCCGTTCTGTGGTACGCCAGGCCTCGTTTCCATCGGCTGCTCCGTCCAAGCTCTCCCAATGAACACGACGACGCATTCCGTTCCGACCCAGCCGGTTGGCTCCCCATGAACACGACGACGACGCTGTTTCTCCGTTCCGACCAAGCCATGTACACGAGCCCTGGCCGTACGTATGCGCGAGTAGGCGTTCGAGACCCTGCCCGTATGTACGTAGGTGGCCGTATTTTCTTTCTTGCACACTGGCCGTTGTACGTAAGTGTACATGCTACGTGCGCGCCTCTACTACGACACGTGCGCGCCTCTACATCGACCAGTATGTACGTACACATTCGCAAGCAGAATGACAACACTACGTACGCTTCGACCAGGTGGGTCCCGACTGTCAGGCACTTCCTTGCGTGCGAAGATGTAGCTGCTGGGTCCCAGCAGTCAGGGGGGCGAATCGTTTTGGTGTTGCCCAGACGCACTTCCTTGCGTGCGAAGATGTAGCTGGTAGGTCCCAGTAGTCAGGGGGAAACGTTTTTTTTCATGAAGTACAGTTGCCCGTCCGGTGGGTCCCTGCTGTCAGGTGGAGGAATAATTATTTTCCGCGTAATAAGGAGGCACTTCCTTGCGGCTGCCGTGGACCCAGCTGTCATCCTCTCCATGACAGTACTCTTCCGATGGAAGTCGTTCCTTGACCACGTTGACCACGCCGCGCCGAGAGCACCAGGGCAGTGGACGACGGCGAGGCCTAGGAAGGGGACGACGCGGAGCCGGGGAAGACGCGGCAGTGGATGCCCACGCAGAGAGGAGTACGAGGGTTCACTGGTTCGGCTGCGGTGTGAGGCTGCCGTCGCCACAGAATAACATGGGGTGTGGATGAGTAGAGGGATGCCCTGGCCAGCGGTGGGAGTAGTAAGGGGCGATGAGGCCTGCACGGGAGGCGGGAGCAGGCGGTCCCGCCGGCGCTGGATTTGGTGGCTGTAGCAAGAACATCAGAGATTGAAGAAACACGACGGCCGTTGGATTGACATCCAACGGTTACGTCTGCTAGAATCGTTTGTTGACATATATAATATCTAAAAAAATCTTGCATACGCGTCAACTTAATAGGCCCATAAGTCAGACCATTCCCTCTTTTTTTAAATAATTTATATATAGCCCATTGCGACTTCTTATGCAATTTATTACAGTCCGTTTTTTGGTTGGCCAGGGCCAATTTCGCATATTTCTGTGGGTTCCAAACTATTTTTAATACCGAAATGTCGAGCCAGATTTAAAGTACTTTGAAGATATATTTAAATTAGGTTAATGCCCAGTGAAATAGGAAACTGAAAATGCGAAAAAATTCAGAAATTATAAAGTAATTGCCAATTTGTCATCTATTTTTATATTTACAACCCATTTCATATTACTTTCAAGATTTGCAGGCGTCTTGAAAGAGTTGCAGCCCATTAGGGCGTAGAAAAATAAGTAGGCCTGGATTGGGTATTCTTTGGAAAAAAATAAACTGGGCTCATTTTCACAAAGAAAAAATAGCTGGGCTGGTCACATGGTGAACATAAAATATAAACCTAGGCTAGATGGGCCACAACCCAGTTCAAACCCTGCTCCATCTCAACAATAACAAAAAAAATACTGCTCGAGCTGCTACGTCCCAGGTGTCAGCTGATCTTGTGTTGTTCTCTTGTCTATTGACTATATACACTCACAATGTCGTGGGTCCCAGATGTCAGGAAAACACTAGGAGGAAGCATTTTATTTTCCCATACGCTGACATGGTGGGCCCTAATGTCATCCTCTCCATGTACTTCTGCCGATTCCTGTTGTTTGTTGACCTTGTTGACAACGCGAGAGGGCGGAGCCGCGGCGAGCGCACCAAAGCGCGCGGAGGACGACGGCGAGGCCTCGGACGTTGACGTTAACGATTTAGGAGACGGTGGGGCAGCGATGCGTGCGCTGAGGCGCAGCCAGCCGTGGGAGGCGAAAGCAGGCGGCCCCGCCGGCGCTGGTTTGGTTTTGGCGGCTAGAGGAAGACAAGACTGAAGAAACACGACAGACTGTAAAAGCAGCAGGAGTACTTAACAACCTTAACTAAAACCAGCAGGGGCACTTAACAACCATAGCTGAAAGTAGTATGAGTACTTATACAGGTTCAACCGTACAAAGCACGCCTCGAACAGTGCTACTTTGCCTACAGGTAACCAAGGGTGAGGCCGCCAAGCCCCAGGACAAGGCCCATGCGCCACCCCGCGCATCCACAACCTTCTGAAAGCGGCTTCATCTCTCAATGTGGTCAATAAACAGGATATTCGCTTTAGATCCATGGAAAAGCAGGAACATAATCTTCTGTTCTATTCTCCAAGATGGACGGGCCTTCATTATTTGAGACCACCCATGAATAAGTATCTTTTCACCTCCAAGGGGAATGGAGTAGGTCGGCATAAACATCATGTTGTGACCAAGCGCAAGTCTGACCCGACCATGGTCAGGCATCTGTATAGGAACAATAGAACTGGGCAGTTTCTGTTTCAAGAAGATCACAGTTGTAAAACTGTGTATAAGCAATAGTTTATGAACAACATATATAACAAAAAATAGCTCATACCATAAGTTTCTCGACATAGTTGGACCTGTTCAACGAGTGCAGCAGTGGCACACATATCCCACGTGGCCTTCCACCATTGAAATGCCCCACAAGGACCTCAAGACGATCAATAAAGTGTAGGAACTTGTGGATGTCGTCCCAGTCAACTTCAGTGCCATCAGTAACAGCCGAGTTGTTACAGGATAACAAACGAGCAGCCTGCTTAACTCTGAAAAAACCTACACGTGCCACCAATTATAAGAAAATATTAGTTAGAAGTAGCATCTTCGTGAGAGATTCGTTGCTGCTTCTAAAGTTAAATTGCGATCAGTTAGACAGAATAGGTGGATTAAGAAGTAATCGAGGCAACAAGCAAGAACC
Organism: Aegilops tauschii subsp. strangulata; assembly: GCF_002575655.3. Classification (NCBI taxonomy): domain Eukaryota; kingdom Viridiplantae; phylum Streptophyta; class Magnoliopsida; order Poales; family Poaceae; genus Aegilops; species Aegilops tauschii. The sequence goes on along the minus strand of NC_053040.3, from coordinate 408,601,252 downwards.
AGATACAAAACTAACATGGATGAACAATTGGAACGACGTCGGGGTGGAAGATCGCAGTGAAGATGAGACCAGGTTCTGCTATTTCCATCAACATTCGTGCGCCAACTTTCAGTCTGTAACACTTGTGAAAGTTTATCCAAGTTCGGCCACAAAAAAAGCAGCGATCTTCTTGGTTCATGAACCCAACTCGAAACTTATATCCATGGATTGTCTTCACTGTTACCATTAAACTGGTGTATTCAGTTATGGCAAGGCCGAGCATCTTGAGTACATGTGTTCTGGCAGAGCAAGGAATGCACTGCAGGAAAAATAATATGAGAACACAATGTATTCCCTATATCCAAATCTAGAAATACTTTCCTCCTTCATGTCAGTGTTGACCATGGTACTAGTACCTTTTATCCAAATATAGCAATCCAAATTTCCAAATTAGTCGACATCATGTTCAAAAAACCCCACCCTCCCGGATAGAAAAGAGGATTCTAGGAACATACTGTGCGCGTTTTAAAATCCTGTGTTAGGATGAGAAGGAACAAGTGTGGCGTCTCGCCGAGGGCGCAGAAACCTGTAGGGTCCTCACACTTTGGGCATTGCAAATGAAACACACTAGATTCAGTAGGAAGAAAAATGCATCAACGGCGGCAACTGCCATCCTAGGAGTACCCGCGACCAAGGGACTTGGATTTATCGGGGATGGATGAAGAATTCATACCAGGTTCTCCATGAGAAAACCCTATGCAATCGTCGAGCGGGGGTTTTCTCTGAACAAGCAGACAAGGGAGAAGGGATTCAGGCCGAGTGAAATATTGCCGCTTCGTCCGTCCAGCTTATTGCTAAAGCTGGAAAGGTGGGGTTTTTTGTGATTTGACGGCTCATTGGGCATTAATGCGGCGCTACGACCGGGGTGTGTCTACCGTGCAGTTGTGCACTCTAATTTGGTGCATATGGCATGTGGACCCCGTTGCCGGATGCCCCACATATCAGCGCAAGGAAGTAGAAAGACAGGAGTAATTAGTTATTACACATAAATATATTTTTGACAAAGAGATATTCCCTCTGTAAAGAAATATAAAGATCTTTTATATCACAACTTTATACATAAGAAAAATCTAGGGGAATATATATATAACATATATAATTATAAAAAACAGAGTTTTCTAACACGGTATAGACGAGTTGGTGATGATGGTGTGCCTGTCATCCTGCAATATAGGTCGTCCGATTTATATCTGACGGATAGGAAGGAAACTATGGCAATTTTGCAAAAAGGTACCCACACACCTCTCCGCATTTGCAAATAAGGCCTTCCCTCGTTCATCCTTTTCTCTCACAAGATAAAATACTCATGCAAATGCATCTAGATGTTATGTGTAACGCACGGGCATTATGGGGGTTCAGCTGAGAAATACTTAGACATGCTCACGGTTCTGGACTTTGGGCCATAGGCCGGTGGGCCTGCATGTTTGGGGGCCCATGTGTTCTACCTCAGTGCTTTTCATATTGCAAGCGGTCGGTACAGCGCTAGTTTTAGATGCTGTCGCAAGGCGAATACACAAAATTGAATAAAGCACAATAGCTGTTGGAATGAAATCAAACGACAGTTCCTAACCAGCAATCAGAGTTGCAATTCTATCAATGATACTGTTGTACTACTTATGCACACAGGACACTCGTTTCACCATGCTAGAGTATTACATCAAAATCTCTCGGCGGATAGATCAGTTCGGCAGTACTGAAGAATTTCAAAGTTGATTTGGACCAGCTCTCCTTGCCGAGAAAGTTCGATTTTGACATCATCCCCTACCGCAAGATATGATTTAGATTTGAACCTTGACCATCCTTTAGCATCAATCATCATGCGACCATCCTTTGTACTTATGGTATATTGAGCAGGTTCATTCACACCAAGGTTGCGCATGGTAAGAGAAACTTGGCCGCTGTCACCCGGATTGTTGAACGACTCCCTCGTTGCTCTAGGAATTCTCTGTTTGCAAACAAGAAAACATACCCAAACAGTTAGATCAACACAGTGAAGCAAGCGAAACAACATGGAAATAAAAAAGAACGAAACACTTGGGCGGCCAATGCTTACCAAGAAGGTGGACATGTCGGTTTTTGTCAGGACTTTGGTATATGAAGTGCGAACTGCAGCCCAGTCTGTTGCCAGCGCAACTGCTCGGTCGGTTGCCGCTGCACAGGCGGGAGCAGATGCAAGTGCAAGTGTTGGTGCCGGTGCCGAAGCCACTGCTGCTGCCGGAGAAGGTTCTCCTTGTAGAGCTGGTGCCAGTGTCAGAGCAGGTGCCGGTGTTGATGCCCAATCCTCAGCTGGAGCAGACTGAGCTACTGCCGCTGTCAGTGCTAGAGCAACTGCCGGTGCTCGATCCGTTGCTGAAGGTGGTACCGATGTGCGAGACAGCGATGATCGTGTCTGGTCTGGTATGATCAGCTTTCTAACTTGACTAGGCTTCGTGACCGTGATCCAGTTTTTTTCATTTCTTTTAAACGCGAGAAGGACTAATTATGGCGTTTTTGTTAAACCAAACTGCAGTTCATCATAGGGATTCAGCTTGTACTCAGACAACAGACTGATCCAATTTTTTCCAGTAATATAAGTGATGGACAGTGCCTTCGTTACTGACACGACATAAGAAGTGAAACCTGCAAAAATAGCCATCGTAGAGCAAACCAAACGGTTTATTCTGTGATGAATGTCACATGGCAAAACCTGCATCGTAAAATTAAAGGAAAAGAAAGAAAACATGACATTAAATCAGTAAGATTTAGACAGTAAATCAATAAGATTTACTTGATGTGACACGAGTGAATCCTTACCAGGAAATCACTATGTTGAAGTACTAAACAGAAGATTGATCGTCCAACTATGGGTGGCATGCAGGGGCCCCGCCTACTCAAACAAGCAGGACAGTCCAAAGGTCGTGACAAATCGTATGGACCGAACATCCATGGGACTGGAAATCCTGGTGGGTGCGATAAACCCTGCAATGCATATAGATATTGGAGTGTAACCATAATTGATAAACTGTCCTCACAAAAAATATGATCTGGATACTTCAAAATATACAGACTGAATTGAGTGGACAGACATTAACATAGACCGTTCTCAGGACTGACCACACACCAAAAGCGGCAGTACTAATAAACAATACAGGGTTCACAAAAACAAATCAAGTACTGAACAATAGTACTTACTACAAACAAGCAAAGTTGCACTAATTAAACTCTACAGACTATTCTTGCCACCGACCTACGGGATGAACCCCGCATAACTGACTAGGCCATGGACTTCGTGAGAGATGTCTACATGCACCATCACCATCTTGTCAACCTTGGAGAACCTAACAGAGTGGTCTTTCCACTCATAAACATGATGATGAAGACAGGCCGCATCAGATTTGTTGGGAAGCTTTACAAGAACCACACCCTTCGTAATAGAAGGCACAGCCAGGAAATTGTTGTGGTCAAGTACAGACTCGAGAACACGCCTGACAACAATGCTACAGGAAAACACTAGTTCAGGACACGTGGCGACAAGGACACAGGAGCTGGATAGTTTTGCAGTAGAACTCATCCTCATGTCTTCCAGTTCACACGTCATGACTTTGAGAACTTCATCTCCACCGCGGACCTGGTTCTAATTCAAACAGAAACCATATTTTATTACTACCTCCGTTCAGAAATATAAGATGATCTTCGATATTATACTCCATATATGACTGCATATACGCACAGAAATGAGTGAATAAAGACACTAGAACATGTCTTCAAAGGCATGAGAGCAGAGGGATTACTTGCAATATCCATAACACAAGTTACTGAGGCAAATATGCCCTCTTCAAAGGTAGCATTGATGTTCATAAAGTACTCCCTCCATCCCAAAATTCTTGTCTTAGATTTGTCTAGATACGGATGTATCAAGTCAAATTTTAGTATTAGATACATCTGTATCTAGACAAATCTAAGACAAGAAATTTGGGACAGAGGGAGTAGTTGAAAGTAATATATAAGAAATCAGTGTCAACCTCTCGCATGTTTTGGTCAAAAGAGGAATTTAGAACCGTCATTTGGCACACAAAAATCACATGCAAGATCACCCAGAAAGTTGTACTACTAGTACTAGTACTACGTGTTAGATGAAAAAACACGATCAAGATCGAGAAAAAGATCGTCAAGAAGAGATATTACCTGGACTTGCTTAGTGAGGGATCCCGGAGAGGGGGGCTTGGACATGGCGATGGCTTTGAGCTTGTCTACGGTAGTCTCGGCGGGGTGCTTGCGCTTCTTCGTACCATGAGCCTCGACGGTTTGGCCAGAGCCATAGACATCACTTCGGCCGGTGCTCTAACGTCCATCAAGAAACTGTCAAATAGAAATAAAAGAAAAGAAACCATAATCACAAACCCAAAAGAAGAAAAGAGAGGGAGTTATAGGATCATTCTCGGGGTTGCAAGACTGGGCCTTGGCCAGAATCAACACCATTGATGCGCTCACCTTTCCTTCTTTGGAAGAGAAGAACAATGGCAGAAGCAGGTCGGGGTTTTCTTGAAGAAAAGAGGAACAAGATGAGGGAGAAGCGAGGGTTGAGTAGAGAGGAAGCTGAGAGAGAATAGTGAAATGATGGTTGCTTCGTCCGTCCAACTTACTGCTGGAAGGGGGGTTTGTGATTTGACGGCTCATTGGGCATTACTGCAGCGCTTCGATCGGGGTAGTCTACCGTCACTCTACTACGGAGTAATTTAGTGCATGGCTGGTGGACCCCGATGCTGGCTGTCCCACACATCGGTGAAAGTGAGTAATTTAGTGCATGGCTGGAGGAGGATCCGCACGGTAGAGCGTGTCCACTATTTTTCTGAAGAAAAAAATGATTACAGCAAGCGTTTCCACTCTTACGACGGAGAAGTGCGAAACATGGCAGCCACTTGAACATACACAGTGCTCCTACTACTAGGCATGTGCAGTGGTTCATACGTCAGTACTACATAATCTTGTTGCTAGTGTAGTAAGATATGACGACGACAAATGATGTTGTGCGCATGTCAACTATATGAACAGTAATGTAGTAACATAGTACCACTTTCTCGACTGTCCGGTCGAGAATGAACGGTGAGATCAATGTTAACAGAACTAGGTCTACAGCGCACGGAGAGTACGGTGCTACAGTACTCCACGAAACATGAACCATGTGAAGCACGAATAGTGTTAGGCAGGGTGTATGAAGGGTGCACGGGATGGGAGCAAAAGTTCCCTTCTCGACCCACTTTTGGGTGTTTGGCAGAGTGCATGAAGGGTGCATGAGTCCACACTAGTAGGTTAACACAAATACATGAAGAGGAAACAACTACTCCGTCTAGGTGTGTAAGTCATCTTACGTTGTGCACTGCGACCAAGGCTGAGAGGAAAACGAGAAAACTTAATGTCTTTTTGCTAATGAATAGCATTGCATGCAATGAACTAACCAGTGCATGTCATGTTTATTAGTCTCAAGTCATTGAAAGCATGCACGGCCCACGTCTCTTATTGGTTGATATGTCACAAAACAAGAAATGGGGAGGGAGTTAATGTACCGTGCCTAAGTGTTTTGGGATTATTTGGTTTTCGTAAGGTGACTTACACACTATATTGAGATGAGAATGCAACCAAACACACCCACACGCTTTGTGCTACAGTGACTAATCTGCACCGTCTAAGTTTGATCCAACGGTCATGTATCACCGCGACATGGACATGCCCATGCAGAGGGCGCCTAAACACCACCGAAGTCCCTCTGCTTCTCGAGGCGCACGACGTTGGTGATGCAGGGCGAAACGGCTGAAAGGCAATGCAATCTACGGGAAGGCGGAGGGAGCCAGCCGAGGAGCGGGGAATCTTTTGGTTTTCACCATGGTAAAACACCAGTCGACGACTTCTCACATCAGGGACCAGTGGGTTTTACAGGCGGAGTCATCGTGACTAATTGCTGCCGCGCCTGCTCCCGTCAATCAAAAAATTAAAAATCCAGCCGCGCCTGCTCCCATCAATCAAAAAATGAAAAATCCTGCCGCACTCAAACACCAGAGCAACGCCGCGGTGGATGTTTAAATTTACCTGCCGGCAAGTAGATAAAAAAAGGGGTGAAAAAACAAATGTGGCGGCGGCCTAGCTAATCGGTCGAACTAGCCCAACTAGCTAGCCACCATGCTTCACTGATGTACTCGGCGGGAAAAGTGCTCTTTCGTGATTTGACGACCTATTTATTTACTTGCTTCGGCAAAAACACGCGGTAGGGCGTCCCACGTCAGGAAGAATATATGCGTGCACCACCCGGGCGGACCCCGAAACCGCGCGGTAGGGTGTGCCATGTCTCGGCACGGAGGAAAAATGTGCGTGTAAAAATTTACTGTATCAGACGTAGTACCTATGGTTTGACCTCGGGACCCAGCCAGTCGGTCGAAAACACCCCACTAGCCACACAGCTTCATCATGCTAACATGGCACGGAGGATAGGTGTGGTTAGCTCTGTCTCGACCAGCTACAACGTCTCTTGTTCTAGGCGATTCTTCTATTTTCCAAGCTTTTTTTAGTTGTAATAACACCACGGCAAGCTAGAGCCGCTCTTCGTGGGTGCCCGTGCAAAGGTTAGACGATGGAGAGAAGAGAGAGATCGCAGACCTGGGACCCACCAGTAAGTGAGTCAACGGTCATGCACGTGTAGACGAGGCACTCCCTCTACTCTACTCAACGTAATACTGTATAAAATCAAGTTATGGGACAAAGCCAACAACCGTTGTTGTTTCAGGCTATTGACTTACGCTTTGTAGTCTAGGTTTCCAGTTCGAATCTCGTCTTTCAGATTTTTTAGTTTTAGGTCCAAATTTGATTAATGACAAGTGGGACCCCCGTGTGTTGTTCCGATATTTCAGTGTAGGATGGTTTTTTTTAACAAACACTTTGCGCGTTTAGACAAGTAACGGCACAAGTTACACATATTTTGCAAGTTTACGAACAAAAATGATAGCGGCATAGAATATCACATCCACCCTGTAGCTTAGATGGTATGGTGATACGAGTTTTTACAGCGTTGGAAGTGAGATCCAATGGCTTGGGAGTAGTCTTTGTAATTAAGCGCAATTTCCAAACTCTCCAAAGGTTTTTTTGCAAATAAAACATTCAGGCCTCGTGTGTGCCGCTGCATCTTGGATCCAATGGCTCCCCGTTGCTCATATTAGGTGCTCCCCGTAGCTTAATTACCCGCTACGGTGATATGAGCATCTAGGTCGTATGATCAGTGATCAGATGGCACATGCGTCGTACTTGTACTTTATGCGCAATTCCCAAACTATCTTAGTCGTATATTGCAAAAACATTCAAACCTCCTACTGTGGGCCGTTAGATCTCCGTGAACTCGTATCACCATAGAATCTACGGTGCAGGAGCACCTCATATTCTCCCGTGCGAGAAAACATAAGGTGCTCTCGCAGCTTGGATGCTACCGTGATACGAGCTTCGAGGTCGTTTGATCTGAGATCCAATGGCATCTGAGCAGTCTTTGTGCTTGTAAGCAGTGGCCGAACTCTTTGGGGGCTTTTCTGCAAAAAACCATTCAAACCACCGAGGAGGCGTTGGGTCACAAATCCAACGGCTCCGAAGAGCCTGTATCACCAAAGCATCTAAGGTGTGGTAGCACATGATATTCTTACATACAGGAGAATATGATGTCCTCCTTCATCTTAGATGCTACGGTGATACGAGCTTCGAGGTCGTTTGATCTGAGATCCAATGGCATCTGAGCAGTCTTTGTGCTTGTAAGCAGTGGCCGAACTCTTTGGGGGCTTTTCTGCAAAAAGCCATTCGAACCACCGAGGAGGCATTGGGTCACAAATCCAACGGCTCCGAAGAGCTTGTATCACCAAAGCATCTAAGGTGTGGTAGCACATGATATTCTTACATACAGGAGAATATGATGTCCCCCTTCATCTTAGATGCTACGGTGATACTAGCTTCGAGGTCGTTGGATATGAGATCCAAGGGCATCTGAGTAGTTTTTGTACAAATTGTGTGCAATTCTCAAACTCATCAAGGTTTCCTGTAAAAATATCAAGACATCATGTGAGCTGCTATATCTCAGATCTACAAGCTCCAAGCAAACCGTATCGGCATATAGCATCTAAGGTATGGGGGCACATGATATTCTCCCGGGGAGGAGGGGTGGGGGTGCACAACCAATCGATGGTTGGGAGGGTGGGGACAAATATAATCTAAACAACCCTAAACAGAGCTTCACAATTTTATCTAAGGTCGAGGGGGTCACCCCCGACAATCGTAGCTCCGCCTAATTAAACACAACATTTGCATGTACGGTAGTACTAGACTTAATATTCATGTTTCAGTTTCATGTTTGTTTTAAATATTGAATTGAGGACCATGCATGTCTTACATTTTACTCCCTTCGTTCCTACATATTAGTCTTTTTAGAGATTTCAAGTGGACTGGCACATACGGATGTATATAGACATATTTTAGAGTGTAGATTCACTCATTTTGCTCCGTATGTAGTCGCTTGTTGAAATCTCTAAAAGACTAATATTTAGGAACAGAAGGAGTATTTTTGAATTCGTGTCATACATGCATGGTTTGGAAAATAGATGCACTATACTTATTGGATTGTTGTTGTGTTCGTGTGAGGGTGTCATTTGCATTGAAAAACTTAGCAGGGATACCATGAAATGTGAAATCCATGTTGAGATCACTATATCACAAACTCACTCTAATTCAACAACTCGTCATAAATCAATTACCACATTGAGATTAGTATTTGCAAGGAAAATACGGGCATTGTAATACACATAGATTCGTTCGGCAACTTAAAAGGTTCCTTTCGTATTCTCGAATGGTAGGACCCAACGGCGTACCAGCCAGACCTTGGCTCGTGTTAATCCTAAAAAATAAAAAATAAAAAAACTGGGCTCGTGTCCTTCTGGTGGCGTGCGTGGTACGCACATTAGGCAACCCCAACCAGTCGAGCCTCCGCGTTTCGAGTCGAAATATCTGGCGGCCAGAATTGCAGCCCTAGGAAATTCCCCTCATGTCCACGGTCCATAATGACTACCGATGAACAACGGAGGGATGCTTTAGTAACTAGACAACGTTGTGTTCAAAAAAAGTAACTAGACAACATTACCTACCGTGCCGAGCACGGTTCAATTCCCTCGGTCGCCGCTCGCCAAGGTCACCCGTCAACTGCATTGCCTAGTAGTAGTACTACTACTACACCAGGATGAGCACAGAATTGAGCCCGTTTGTTCGTGCCTAGTACTTGAGTTAATATATCAGGCAATGCACTGGTACGGAGGGATTATCCTTTTGCTCTGCATATATAACTTGTCTGAAGTCTAACTAAGCAAAATGTTTGACCAAATCCTTTCTTAAGAAATACAACAGGACAGATGTATGGCTTGAAAATTTATTGCATGATGCAGGTTATGATATTGTTTTGAATCCTGGATCTTAAATTTCAGAAAATCCAAAAGTGACCATAAATTCTTGAAACTGAGCATGGTCACGTGATATGGCACAAATATTACTTCGTAATTTTTTTCTTCAATTTGAGACAAGCTGCTTATGACAAGTTGCACAAATGAAGAGCCAATGTATTTTGGAACAAAGACCTGTCACGTTAAGGAGAACGCTTTCACTATTGAAACCGTGGGCATTTATGTGCCGCCACGAGTCCCGCTTCTCATCGGCAGGTGCCGTCCGAGCAAGCGTGTGAGTCGATGGGAGGCGTGCAAGCAGACCGCTGCGCCGGCTGACAGGGAGGCGTGCGAGCAGACCGCTGTGCAGGCTCACCGGGAGGCGAGCCCTTTGACCAGGCTCCGCCGCCCACCTTCGCCCCAACTGCTCCCACTTTTAATGTCGCCGGTGCCGCAGTTTAAAATCAACCCCGCACTACCCGGTATCGCTACAATCTTCTCTCTTCCTCTCCGATTCTCCTGTCGTCTACCTCCGACCAGCCTGACCTAAACGTACGCCATGCCGCATCACGATGGTCTGCCCTTAGTCTTCCAGTTTCCTGAGGAAGACACCCAGCCGGAGCCTCAAGAACATAAGGCGCTTTGGGATGAGCTTGAACTGGCCTTGCGGGAAGGCGCCGCGCCTGTCCCCACTCCCGTTCCGGCTCCCGTCGCCCCGACTGCGCCAGCGCCCATCCCTGTGGCATGGATGGGCTGGGAGCCGCACATTGTCATCGAGCATGATGCCACGGGGTTCCACGAGGTGCCCGCCGACTTTCACGCGCCCGTGCACCTGCCAGCGCATGCGCCTGCGCGTGCACTAACGCGCACGCCCGTGCCAGTGCCCGTGCACCTGCCAGCGCATGCGCCTGCGCGTGCACTGACGTGTGTGCCCGTGCCGGTGCCCGTGCACATGAATGTCTCCGCCGCGCCGTTGACAGCGCATGTCCCCGCGCGGGTGCCAGTGCCCCCCTCAGCGGCATGGATGGCCGCCGTCGACCGCTTCCTTGCGCCAACGCTAGTCGCCTCCTCCCGCCAGTTGACTCGCTCCTGGAGACTGAAGTCCAGAACATTGTGGCCTTCCTTGAAGCTAGGGCCAATGTCCACGAGTACGCCAACAACGGCGCAAGACGCCGCCGTCGCCGTCGGTCAGTGGCCCGACGACACACAGAGCACGGCAGAGGAGCCGCTTCCCACTGCAAGACGCCCCCGCCGGCGCCGCGTAATCTAAATTTGCCATGAAAAATGTTTGGATTGCCATGCTTAAAATCCGATCGTTTATCATTTCCGTTTATTTTAGATCGAACGTCGTATAATTTAAAGTTGGAGTCAGACTGAACAAAATCCAATGTTTGATCGATCGAATGTTCTGCTAGAGCTGTATCAAATTAAATAGAAAACGTCATTAAGCCACATGTATTCCTTGTCATCCAACGACCTAGACTGCTTCAATGTCGAGCGCTCAACATGTTTAGCGTGCAGTTAATTTCATGCCAAAATAGTGCTAATCACATAATAGCACGCAAATAATATCCAACTTAATATCCGCATGCACTTAATATACTTCCAAATTAACGTGCATTGCACATACGCACTGACTAGTGCTGCTAGCACGTGAAACTGGTGCCGTAACTTATGAATGCGTCCAGATATGGTCAACGGCAACATCGCCCGCGAGTCTTCGTGTATGCCCGTGCATCTAAACGCAGAGGGGAGGAGAGAGAGAGCACATGGAACCCACCAGTAAGTGAAGGCGAATAGTACTAAAAATAATATTACATGTTATCAATTAAATAGGTTGTGGTAATATAAAAACATTATGTGAACAGAGGGAGGTACAACAAACATTGCTGTTCTACGTATGTTGCCTATTGACGTGCGGCTTGAAGGCCCTGGTCGCATGTTCGATCCTCGTCCTTTATTTTTTAATTTGTATATGGGTCCAAATTTGTTTCATGACATGTGGGCCCCTCGGTGTGTAGTTTGTAGCACTTTAATTTATGGGTCCAAATTTGTTCCATTCCAAGTGGACTATCGGTGTGTAGTTTTGTAGCTTATTTATAATAATTAAAGAGAACAACACAGTTTTTTGTAATAATACCATGGTGCGACGTTGAAGCCGAGAAAGGACGTGCGAGAGAGCGATGACCGAGACAGAGGGAAATCAACTAGGGGAATTGCGGGAGTTGCAATGGTGTTTCGAGTAGTTGTGGGCCGAATGCTACAAAAATATAATCTAAACCGACCGGAATAAATGCCTACACAAATTAATCCAAGGTTGGAGTGCCCCTCGCAATGTAAATAGCTCTGGCTTTGCGAGGGATGGAGAGGTAGCTTCAATGTGTGGAAGATACGGCGTGAGAAAGCGAGGTCAATCGAGAGACATATAGATAGAGAGACAAAGTGAGTGTGGTCCGACATTCATGGAACAAATATATATGCTCTGGAGAGATATTGTCCGATTGAGCTTTTGGCAAGGGTGAGGGCTGTAAGATAGAGCTTGAGAGATGATCCAGTCACAGACGTGTAGATATATTTTGTGCATGGGAGGAAGCAAGGTCGATCAATCACATAGGGTCGTCGTGCGATCGAAAGAGTGAGACGGGTTGGAGAGAGTGACCTAGATAGACAATGTGTGTGAGAGAGTATACAATGTGAATATGTCGAATTGGGCTCAAACATGGTGATATATCATTTTTGTCCGAGAAAGAGCGAGGTCAATCGAGACATACAAAGAGAGAGAGAGAGAGAGAGAGAGGGAGAGAGAGAGCGAGCGTGGCCCGCCATGAGGTCGAAAGAGTGGGGGCGGCTTTGATGGACAGACCTAGATAGACAATCTGTGTGAGAGAGTATAGAGTGTGTCGATCGAGGCCCGAACAGGGAGACATATCATTTGTGTGTGAAAGAAAACAAGGTTAAACGAGACTCAGATAAAGAGAGCGAGATTGAGCGAGTGTGGTCCGCCGTGTGGAAGAAAGAGTGAGACAGTCTCGAGGGAGTGACCTAGATAGACAACGTGCGTGCGTGCGCACAAGAGCTTGGGGCTAGATAGACAATGCATGTATTTAGCGCGAGAGGGTGAGAGGGAGAGAGAGAGAGAGCTCGGCATGGGGTGCAATGGCGGGGGTGTGAGGTAAATACATTTCGTAACAAAGTGGAAAAAGGGGGTTGTGTAGTTGAGAGAGTTAGAGATCGAAACATGGAGAGAAAGAATGGATGTGTGTTGGAAACCGATAGCTTCCTAAGGTGGTTAGGAGAGGAAGATTGACCGATACAGGAAGTATGTAGCGTGTGTGCGGGGGGGGGGGGGGGGGGGCTACAAACAACATTTGAATGTAGATAGTACGAGACTTAATATCGATGTTTCAATTCGGTGTACATTGTAAGATTTGAACTGAGGACCATATGGGTAATTATTTCGAATTCGTGCCATACTAGGTTTCGAAAAGTTGACATTGACTCGATTTGTTGTGCTATTTTGTAGGTCATATGTTTGAAGCCATCCAAAAGTTTTCTCACTGCCATGGTGTTCATCATATACATATGAATTTGTATTAAAAAAGTAGCGTGGATACAGTGAAATGCGAAATCCACGTTAGAATTGGAGATCGCTATGTGACACACACTCTAATTCAAATAACTAATTATGTGACACACACTCTAATCCACGTTAGCATGGATACGGTTTTGATTTTTTTTTCAAATAACTCCTCATTAATTAATTTATAGTATCTCGTTTCGAATGACTAATTATTGCAAGGAAAAAACGGGCATGGTAATACATACAGATTCGTTTGCAAATGAAAGAAGATACGTTTGCATTCTCAAATGTAGGCGCACCAGGGTCGTGTCGTGGTGGTCGCGTGTGTCGGACGGACGCGTAGCACCCAGCCACCCACCCAAAAAAAAGGACGACGACAAAATAAGTTCGCACTTACACGTTTTGGATTGAAATATCTGGCGGCCCCAATTCCAGCCCTGCAAAATCTCCCTTCTCCACCGTCCCCTTCCGCGCCTAGATTGCTCAAATACCTAATTCGCCGCCAACCCAAGCAAATTTTGAATCGCCCCTCGTCTCGTCTCTTTCCCCACCTCTGTGCCGGATGATGACGACGAAGACGACGGTCGCGCTTCACCACCGCACCGGAGCTACCTCATCAACACCCTCGTCCACCGCACCGGGTGGTCCACCGACAACGTCGACCGCCGCAACCGACGTGCCTCACAGACACCGACTTCCACCGCATCAGGTGCGCTTCACCGACGCCGTCTCCCAGCTCACTGGGGCTACTTCACCAAGCACATCGTCGCGCCTACGCCCCCCGAGGCCGCTGGGGCTTCACCAACAGTCTCGTCCACTGCATCGTACCGTTCCGCTGCCACTCAACATCTGCATCCGTGCGCGGCCAGCCAACGCCAGCGCATCACCCTCAACGGCTCTGAAGTGACCCGCACTCTAGCTAGGCGAGCATGCCCAAACGCCGGCCCGAACTAGGTATCCACACATCACTCCCTTCACTGTTCTGACGATGTTTGGATATCCTTTCATTGCTCTCTTAGCTTACACGCCTATCCAACTCTGACTTTAACTCTTATTTCTTCTGGAGATATCATCTGAAACAAGAAAATCCATTTTTTAGCGAAGCATGACGGCGCTACGGGATCTGGTACACATCCTGCACACCCGTATAACCTTGTAAGTATCTGTCCTCTGGTACAACAGCAAGGTCGATTCCTCTTATTTGATCAGCCATTCACCGGGTCAAAAATGCAGAGGGGGATGCAAGGAGCACAAGGCCTGCACATCCAAGCAAGTGGTAACATGGACTTGTACATGGAACATCCCAAGCGCAAGCAGAGCTGCAGTGAGCCTGTACAATGAGCTAGCGTAAGTCCCTGCATTTCATTTAATTCGTACTGGCATTTGTGTATGATTTGTGTGCAGTGGCGGATCCACGAATTCAAGTTACCAGGGGCGAACATTTAACTTAAAAAATATGAAGGCACTTGCACTCCGGAAATTAACATAACTTGAGAAATGTGAAGCTACATGCACTTTGAAAACCAGCTAATGATCCAAAGTAGTTCAGATTATAAACACTAAATGATGCAAGCACCAAAAAACACAAAATGCAACATGGTGTAGAAGGACTACAAACATGGTCTGTACCTGCTTGAATTATTTGTTCTCTGGCTGAAAATATCGAAGTGTAATTGCACCTATAACCAGTGCGCAAACTGCATATCAATATATCTATCCTGCACAAGTATGCCAATAGTTTCAAACAACAGATTAGAAAAGTATTTATGCTACGTTGTCATGATACGGGGACTTTCTGGTAGATGGCCTCGATGTTTCCTCAAGCCATGAAAATGCACTATAATTTGCTTGTCATCAATGCCTACAAATATCTATGTCTCTCTCAACATAGCAGATCATCATTAGACACTAAATCCTTCAATGGGAGCTTGCAAAATGCTTGCATTAGATGCCTCATTAGACACTATATGTTCATCACCAGGAGCATGTAAAATGTTTGCATCAAATCCTTCATTAGCAGTCTGTTCATTAGACACTTCAGGCTCAAGAACAACATGAGCTTGGATGTTTGCACCGGAAACTTGATTAGATACACCAGATTCAGTCAGTTCAATATTGATTGGGGGAGTTATAAAATAAGTAGAAATTGGTTTCATTTTCTCATAGATTCCCTACATACAAGCAGTTTTACAACACCGTCAGGTTTAACTATTGGCCAGAAATTGAAGAGTTGAATTAGATATAATCAGGGCTGTGATGTACCTGCTCGTTGCGCATGCTACTCTTGCAAGCTGCGACTGTCCGTTTGCGCAAGCTCGATGCCATGCCCGTGCTACCGCCGCTGCCTCCCACGCAGGCTACACCCAGGGTTGGATCTTCATCTTCTTGCCCTTCCGTTCGCTTGAAGCCCGACGACCGTCCTCCAACGAGGGCGCGAGGAAGTGTTGTGTTGGTCTGTCCAGCGGCGGCTAGGTTAGGAGCAAACCAGACTGGAGGCTGGAGCGGATGAATTGGGATTTTGCCTGCTGTCGATCGATATGGGAGGCGCTCGTTTGGGCCACAAGCCTGCTATAGGGCCTGCCTTGCACTTATGTTATTGGCCTATCCAAATTGAAACATTTTTCTTCATTTTTTACATTGCCTGCTCGTGCGTTGGGACGAACAAAACTAGCCTGGGCCAACCTGGACGACTCAAACTAGGTGCACACTTTCGAGCCACCCGAGGCGGCCGCCCATACCAGCCCCTATGGTGGCGTTGCCCCTTTTTGCATGTATGATAGGGGTAGTGAAAAATATTCCAGTGGCACTTTTGATTTACCCACAGAATGGTTGAATTGCTTGTTTCTATGAACTGAGTTCGCCAATAATGTGAAGGATGCCAGTCTTTTCATCCTATTGTAGATTGCTTAGATATCGATATGCCAAAAGTAATCGCATGAAATATACAGTAAAAGCCAATGTCATGTGTGTGGCTACAGCTAGTCTGACTACACGTCCTCATATAACATATCAAGGACGCACCATCTTACCAGATTAACCATTCGACTTACCAATGCAGTGTGGGAAGAAAGAAGTATTGGGACTGCGTATCCAAGCAATTGATGCCATGGACTCCTTCGTACAACCTTGTAAGTGAAAAAGAAGTTGTAGTGTGCCTGTACAAAGAACTAGCATAAGTTCAGTTACCTGCTTCTCGGAATTTTAGTTAGCCACTTATTGCAAAATTGTTCAATTACGTTGCTTGGCTTAATTTAGTTTGCTACGTATTACATAATGCCACAGCCTGTTAATCCTATTATAGACTGCACCTATCTATGTGTTTGATACTTACTGTTAAGAATTACCTGTTTGCCTGAACTTAAATTGCTACTTGTTTGTTTAACTGCTTTGCTGCTGCAACAATGGGTTACAATGATGTTAATAAGTACTTTTCAGCATCGAATTGAAACTCTTTAATTCCTTGTTTGTTTAACTAGTTTGCTGTTATAACTCCCAGTTGAGATGTTTTTCTAACTTCAACTTTTCTGAATCCAATCGGAACTTTAATGGCAAAACAGGTTAGCCCAAGATCAAAGAGCGAGGTCCCCATGGACGTTGTATCATCCCACAGCAGTGGCACCGGCCCAATCATGCATTATGAATTGCCAACTGCTGATGCTCTAGAGGCTAAACTAGTGGTAGAAAGAGATTCTGCTTCTGCACTTAGAGATGAAGTTGACATGTTGAGGAAGCAAACAGCACAATCAGTAGCAGTACTCAAGACAACCATTAAATATTTGGTGGATTTCAAAACGAAGCAAGCTGAGACTGACCACATTGTTAAGGTCCCGAAGGAAAAAAGGAAATTAAATTCCCACTTGGTAAATCATAGGTGAAATGTTCTTTCCATCGTTGAATAACCTTTGTGTTGTTTTGTTCATGTAATCAATCAAACCATTTGTTTTAGAGATCATGTAATAATTTTTTTTGTTTTTTGTTTTTTGGTTTGTAATTTTATTTTGAGCACAAGTCTGTATTAATTGATAAGACTCGGAGACATTTCATTTTGATTGCTATGCCAGACCTACAAATATGCCAATCGGGCTGAATGTGCATTCAACAATAATAGTAGTATAGATGGACCATAAGTGGCACGCATCGGAAAGGGCCAAGATGCTGTAGTAGCTTGGCTAAAAAAAGGATGGTGTTGTAGCAAAGAAAAGTACAGCGGCCTGGCTTATGTATGTTAGTTGATATTATTGATCCATATACTCTATAAGTGTTTATATGTCTGTTAGTTCTGTACATTCTTGGTTGATTCACTCGGTATTTGAATCTTGATACATCGCTTGTGTACATATCTAAATGGGAGTACACATTATGCTGTGTGTGACATTTGAGTTGGACATGAAGTGTTCCAAATATTCGAATTCACCTTAAACTGGATTCTAGCTTCTGAATTTGAGTATCGGCATTTGTAAACCATATTCATATATGACAGTGGAATACATCTTTGTCGTCCTTTTGAAGATATATAACAACACATAGAATGATTTATAAATATTCGTATAGGCATAAAAAATGGATTTGAATTTAGTTGCCAGGGTAAACGTGGATGCTTATTGTCGTGGAATTGTCACGGCAGATGTCCTCGTGCAAGGACTTAGTCGTGGAGCCATCACAGCTAGGAAGCTTAAAGGGGTTAAGCGGGACAAGGAACACGAGGGTTATACTGGTTCGGCCCCTTACGGTGAAGGTAAAAGCCTACGTCCAGTTGAGGTGGTATTACTTAGGGTTTCGATGACCAGGGAGCTTAATCGCTATGCCTGGCTCTCGATCTGTTGTCTCTCGCCCTGAACCGCCGCCGGGTCATCCCTTTATATAGAGAGGTTGATGCCCCGCGGCTCTCAGAGTCCCGGCCGGCTTATAACAGTATCCGGCTCGGACTCTTAACTACTCTTGCCTTACATTACAAGTCTTGCCATAACGGCGGGTTATCACTACGGGCCTTAAGCCGCCTCCAGGTCTTAAGCCCATTATTGATCTGCCATCCTCAAGCTTGGTACTGGGCTTCACGTGATGATCATTACGACATAACCCGGCCCCTCCTGGGCGGGTGACTCTAATGGTTATATCCTCAACATTAGGCCCCAGGTTGATTTGAACCGGTTCATGTCAATCCTCAATACCTTTAAGAGAAAATCTTCCGGCTTCTGCTTGTGCGAAGGTTGTAGCCCGCCGTGACGTCATCTTCTGGATTCTTGGTAACCCGCCATGACGTCATCTTCCATTAAATTCATTTTTATTCTGCCATATCCCAACGGATCTTATCTTAATGACCATCCCGAGAATCAAGGCGTTTCTGCGGCAAGATAATCACGTCTTCGGCCTCCTCGTTTCTCGCGCCCACTTACCAGCCGCCCCTTATAAATAGGCCTGGCACATAAGCCTTCGTTACTCTTCTCCTCCATCATCTTCCTCCTCTGACACTCCAGAGCCCGAGCTCCACCGCCGCCGCCGCGCCTCTCGTCTTCCTCAACCTCGGCCGCTGCATCACCCTGAACTGGTCCAGAGAAACGGCGGCGACCTCCGCGGCTCATTAGCGCCAGTAAGTCCTTGCCACTCCATACAGTAGACTCGCATTAGGGTTCTGTCGTTCTCCCCTGTTCTTCATAGTTTCATCTCAAGTTCTTCACAGTTCCTCCACGACGGCTCCTTTTGATCCGAAAATGGTACAAAACTCCTGCGGTAGTAGTTTCTCACCCATTCTTATGCTAGCAGATCCCTCTTGCCCGCAAAAAGATCTCGTTTAGGGCTTATGAACTTCTCTGTATCAACTTTTTAGGTCTAGAAATTTTTCCTTTCTGGACGATCGTTTGATCCAAAATAATCCATGCGATCTGTGAAACTTGTTTATGCAACTCTTAGACAAAAACTGCATCTGTCAGCCATAGCGGCTCATATCGCCGGCTTAAAAGAAGCCATGCTTTGTGAAATTTCCGGCTTACTCATAATAGAGTTAAATAACTTAAATTGCTTATGATACCCACGGCGGCTTAAATAACCTGACACAAGTAGTCATATATCATTAGGCCCCTTCATGAACCACCGTCCTGAATACTGAACTGAAATTTTTGTCTGGCTTAAATTTGAACCGGAAATTTTCCTTTGTCATAGGCTTCCATTTTCCACAATGCCACCCAAGGCTCCCAAGGCACCCATTACGTGCAACTGGGTGAGGTCCAACGTTACTGAAAGCACCTTAGATGACTTTGTAAAAACGGGTTACCTGCCCAAAAAGGAGGTCATGTCCTGCCGTGCGCCTGACCCGTCCGAAGAGAGACCTCAACCAAAAGATGGAGAGGTTGTTGTATTTGCTGACCACATGAGCCGGGGCTTTGCTCCTCCTGGCTCAAAATTCTTCAGAGATGTTCTGAACTTTTTCGATCTGCGACCTCAAGACATTGGACCCAATTCCGTGTCGAACATTTGTAACTTTCAAGTGTTCTGTGAGGTATATCTTGGAGAGGAACCCAACCTGCTACTTTTTAGGGAGTTATTTTACCTGAACCGCCAGAATGAATGCGCCAACGGGCCTAGCTTGGAACTTGGCGGAATATCAATTCAACGACGGAGAGATTGTCTCTTTCCTTATGCTGAGCCGCCCAGCCACCCAAAGGACTGGAATCAGACATGGTTCTACTGCCAGGATACTTCTCCGGCTGATGAGAACCCTCTGCCCGGCTTTCGCGCCCTGCGTCTGGAGTCAAACCACCCCCTGCCAGACAAATTATCTCAAGCTGAGCGTCAACCACTTATCCCCACCATCAACAAAATCAAAGCTCTTCTGTGAAACGGCCTTAACGGCGTTGATCTTGTCCGTGTCTGGATTGCTTGGCGGGTGATTCCTCTAAGCCGCCGCCCCGGCTTAATGTGTGATTACACGAGCCGGAAGGATGATCCTCTTCGGCACAGCCCCAATGACTTACCTGAAGACGTCATTGATGACATGACCAAGTCCCTTCTGAACAAGAGCTTAGCAGATTGCGGGAGGACCGGCTTAAGTCCCTTCTGCAAAGCTAACCTGGCTCCGGCGGTAAGCTACTGATCTGAGCACTTTACTTTCCATTTTAACAATTTTCGTCTTAACTTCAAGAAACCTTTGTTGTATTTTTCAGGCTAATGATAAGTTCTGGAAAGTCAGGTATGACCATGAGGCTGCTAAAAAAGCCAGGAAAGCTAAAAAAGCCGCCAGGAGAGCCGCTCCCCGCAAGAAGGGGAGTAAGCCTAGCGCCTCAGACCTGCTTCAGCTAGATGACACCTCTGAGTCAGAGGTAGTCCTTGATTCTTATGCTCTTCTTTGTTTTTTTATTTGTTCTTAACCACCTTATTGACACTGATTATCAGCAGGAGGACACCGGAGCCAGTAACCCGGTGACTGAAGAGGTAACTATACTTTCCTCCGACTCGGAGCCCTTGCCAAGGCTGAAAGTCCGAAGAGTAACCCGGAAAGTAAGATTTTCACATCCTTTAGCTTATCAAGATCCTCAATTTCTTTTGAAGCGACAGATTCATGAGAGCCGGAGACACACCCGGACCAACAAGGATGCAGACCTCTCCTCCGGCTTACCTGAAGCATCAAGGAAGCGCCGGACCGAGGTTATCTCCAACTTATATCCTTTTCATCCTTTAGCGGCCGTCACTCGTCAACCACTTAATTCGTCTGGTTCAAACTATCACGAAACTTCACCTTCCTCCGGTGACTCCATGCAATCTAACTTGCCGGCTTTCAAGACCGCACCCGGGTAATGATGATCAGCTTATGTCGTGCTTATCTTACTCATGTTTTTGCACTAACCTTTTGACTTTCAGTGCACAAGCGAAGCTCAGCAAGAGGGCAAAGAAAAGTAACCCGGTCGAAGAGCCGGTCTTGACTGAACCCAACGCCTCTGCCTCTGAGCCGCCGTCTGCACCAGCTCCAGAAACCACCGCTCCAACTGAAGAACAAGTCATGGGGGGTTCTGACAACCCGGAGATTCCCAGCCCAACTCAACTGGCCGATGACCCGGATGTGGTGATTACCCGGACCGAATATGTTGAGCCGGGAAGACCCACTGTGCTGGCTAGATGCTCTACTAAAGAAGAACTGCTGGAGCGCCGCAGGGCCAGACTGGATATCACTGACTATGCTAACTTGAGCATTGGAGATATTTTTGCTGGTTATATTGGTCAAGTGCACAACAGCCGGGACCTGGAAATTGACATGGTGAACAGATACAGCAAAAATCTGAGGTATAATTCCCTTGTTTACTCCATAGTCATCCTTACCATGCTAGCCCCCAAGTCTATTACTTATGATAGAATATGTTGTAGACTTAATACCGGCTTACCTGGTAACACTCAAGGGCCGGCTTAAACAACATAGTTCACCTGATTCTTTCCTTACTTTAACCAAGTAGTTGAGCAATTTAACACATTAGCCCCCAAGTGCCAAGTACCTTTGCCTGCAAAGTGCTTGGGACTTATTTCCATGAACCGGCACTGTAAATAAAGCTTCTCAGCCTACATTAGCCCCCAAGTGCCAAGTGTCTTTGCCTGCAAAGTGCTTGGGACTTTAGTGTTGCATGATAATCACTCAAACTGTAACCCGGAACTTGTACAGGCTGCCTGCAAGAAACTTGAATCGGAAATCTCTGATCTGAAGACCCACCTGAAGACTCAGGAAAATGAGACCCAGAAGGCCAATGCCAAATTTGAGTTCAGTGTCTCTGTACAAGAAAAACTGAAGAAAAAAATTTGAAACGGAAAGAAAAGCCTGGGCCGATGAGAAGACTGCCTTGCTCAGCCGGGCTGAACAAGCGGAGGCTGCTCTTACTAAAAGAACCGCCGAACTCTCCGGCTTAAAACGCCATGTATCGTAGATGGTCGCCGCAATCTTCGGTAAGTTACTCTGTAAGCTTCTAAGAAGTTTACCTCATTTACGTCTGATAAGTCCCACCATTGCCATCAGCTCACCTGACTTTGTAATGCAGGTCCCAGGAGTTCCAACCTCAACCAGAACGTGCTGACCAAGCTGAAGGCGGTTTACACTTTGGTGGAGCAACTTTACACCGGGTCACAACGTGCTTTAGCCGTTGTGGCTCTGTCCAATGAAGTTCCCACTCACCTGGCAGATGTACTCAGGCGGCTTGCCGTACTTCCTCAGCGCTTCCAAGACCTGAGACGGGCTTCTGCAAGAGCTGGAGCTATAGCTGCTCTGAGCCGGGCCAAGGCGTTTCTACCGGAGCTAGACCCGGCCGACATCGCTCTTGGATACCCCAGCCTGAAGGAAGACGGCACCCCCTTAGACCAGAAAGACTTCGCCGCCTGTGTGAAGAGTGTGCGCCCAGTGGCCACCTTGATTGGGAATGACACAGACCTTACCAAGTATCAGCCGGGCTATGACGCGGAGAATCAGAGGATCCCAACTCCACGCTATGAAGCAGTCAGCCTGATCCCTCCGACTCGTAAGCATACCTTCGCCCCAGAAGTTGACCCGGCCGGGTTAATTGATGATGAGGCTCAATTTGAAGCTTTGAGCGGCATTGAATGGAAATCATCAACCTTCCAGGTCATGGAAACAGCCGGAGGAGCGGAGAGGGATGAGCCGGGAGCTTCAACCCAACAAGCACCTTGATTTCTTAGGCGGCTCATGGTTACGCCTTAAAAACAATGCCTCACCTTTTGGACTCGGGGAGTCCTGTAATAGAGTAGGACAAACACTTAATTTTATCGTGCCATCATGCACGTGTGGAGTGCTTAACTCCGTTGAAGCTGCTCTTTTATATTCCTCCGGGTTATGTTTGATCATTTACTTTCCTTAAGTTTAAAGAACTGTCTTTCATTGTCCTGCATAAAAAACAAATCACAAGTCTCTAGGCGGCCTTCCGCACTGAGAGTCATATATTTTACATATAACCCGGAATATGAACCAAAGTCATAAAAGACCGGCTCTCAATTATATCCTCGAGGTAACCATAATAGCATACCTGCAAGCCTTCAAGTACACTTCCGGTTTATGTAACCCAAATAATGAGGTTGAGAACTCAACTCCGGTTCACCAGCATTGATAATGCTTATTATGTGCTATCAACATTGTTAATCAAAGTTAAGCCGGCGGAGTGAGAACCGCCCTTGCACACTGTTGATATGATCAAAAGAACTTGTTGCAAACCAAAAGATCAAAACTTAGGGGCTTCTGGTTCGAATACGACCAGAGAACCGTCCAAAAGGGGTTAAGCTAAGCAACGAATGCGATCATATAGCCCCCAGTGGCTTTGGCGTTGCCTATCAAGAGGGTACCGACAGCTATGTTCTCTTAGGTTCGAATACGACCCATGTTTGAACAGGAAGCCCCCAAATGACCTTAAGAGTTGTTTAACGACGCTGATTCGAATACGATCCACGTCGGTTCCCAAAGGGGGTTGAGCCATGATTCAAATATGATCAAGAAAAACTCCCCAATGAGCTCGGCAATTTGCCAATCAAGTGGGTATCGACAGCTATGTTCTCTTTGGTTCGAATACGACCTATGTTTGAACAGGAAGCCCCCAAATGATCATATTGTTAACGGCTAGATTCGAATGCGATCATAAGCCGGATCCACCTCCAAGTGACCATGTCATGTTGTAATGGAAATAACACATTTACCTTTGGAGGAGAAAAGGACAGAGGTCCTGCTTTATTATTTATCATAATATATACATGGCTATAGAAATATGTACATTATGAGAGCCGGTGGCTCAAGTGTAATAAGACCAAAGCTGAGCTATGTTCCATGGCCGACGGGTCTCTTCCTCCGAATTACGTGAATCTTTGTGCCCCCGAACATCGATAAGGTAGTATGACCCGTTGTGCAAGTTCTTGCTGACCACAAAGGGCCCTTCCCAAGGCGGGGATAACTTGTGTGCATCTGTTTGATCTTGGATGAGCCGGAGCACTAGATCACCTTCCTGGAAGACCCTGGACTTAACCCGGCGGCTGTGATAGCGGCGCAAGTCTTGTTGGTAAATCGCCGAGCGAGCTGCTGCCACATCATGCTGTTCGTCCAACAAGTCAAGAGCATCTTGGCGCGCCCGCTCATTATCCGCCTCAACATAAGCCGCCACTCGAGGCGAGTCATGACGAATGTCGCTAGGGAGGACCGCTTCCGCTCCATAAACCATGAAGAAAGGCATGTAACCCGTAGACCTGTTAGGAGTAGTATTGATGCTCCATAACACGGAGGGTAACTCCTCCACCCAACAACCCGGCGTCCATTGCAAAGGGACCAAAAGCCGGGGCTTGATGCCCTTCAAGATCTCCTGATTAGCTCTCTCGGCTTGACCATTGGATGGAGGGCGAGCCACTGATGAAACATCAAGTCGAATATGCTCTCGTTGACAAAACTCCTCCATGGCGCCTTTAGACAGATTGGTACCATTGTCAGTTATAATGCTGTGTGGAAAACCAAAGCGACATATCACCCTTTTCATGAACTGAACCGCTGTGGCTGCGTCACACTTACTAACTGGCTCTGCTTCAACCCACTTTGTGAACTTGTCGACCGCCACCAAGAGGTGAGTCTTCTTATCCTTGGATCTTTTAAAAGGCCCCACCATATCAAGCCCCCAGACCGCAAATGGCCAAGTAATTGGAATCATCCTCAACTCCTGAGCCGGCACATGAGCCCGTCGCGAGAACCTCTGACAACCGTCACATTTACTGACCAAGTCCTCTGCATCAGCATGAGCCGTCAGCCAATAAAAACCATGACGAAAAGCCTTGGCCACAAGGGATTTTGAGCCGGCATGATGGCCACAATCCCCCTCGTGAATCTCACGTAAAGTTTCTTGACCTTCCTCAGGGGAAACACAACGCTGGAAAGTTCCAGTGACACTGCGACGATGCAGCTCGCCATTGATAATTATCATCACTTAGACCGCCGGGTTACTTGTCTGGCCAAAGTTTCATCCTCAGGCAATTCTCCCCGGGTCATGTAAGCCAAGTATGGTACTGTCCAGTCTGGAGTAATGTGGAGAGCCGCCACCAACTGTGCCTCCGGGTCAGGAACAGCCAAGTCTTCCTCTGTAGGCAAATTAACAGAAGGGTTATGCAAAATGTCCAAGAAAGTATTAGGCGGCACCGGCTTTCGCTGAGAGCCTAGCCGGCTTAATGCATCAGCCGCCTCGTTCTTCCTGCGATCGATGTGCTCTACTTGGTAACCCTGAAAATGTCCAGTAATGGCATCAACTTCGCGGCGATAAGCCGCCATGAGAAGGTCCTTGGAATCCCACTTGCCTGACACTTGTTGGGCCACTAAATCTGAGTCGCCAAAGCACCTTACCCGGCTCAAGCTCATCTCCTTAGCCATCCGAAGACCATGGAGCAAGGCCTCGTACTCAGCTGCATTGTTAGTACAGGGAAACATCAACCGTAGCACATAGCAAAACTTGTCACCTCGAGGGGAAGTTAATACAACTCCAGCCCCCGAGCCCTCCAATTGCCTAGACCCGTCGAAGTGAATAGTCCAGTATGTATTGTCCGGTTTCTCTTCAGGAACCTGCAGCTCTGTCCAATCGTTGATGAAATCCACCAATGCTTGAGACTTGATAGCAGTGCGTGGCACGTACTTTAGACCATGAGGCCCAAGTTCTATAGCCCACTTAGCAACTCTTCCTGTGGCTGCTCTGTTTTGGATGATATCTCCTAGGGGAGCAGAACTAACCACAGTGATAGGGTGACCCTGGAAATAATGCTTAAGCTTCCGGCTTGCCATGAATACCCCATAAACAAGCTTCTGCCAATGTGGATACCGTTGTTTGGACTCAATGAGTACTTCACTGACGTAGTAAACCGGCCGCTGAACCGGATACTCCTTACCCGTTTCCTTACGCTCCACCACCACAACCACACGGCTCGCGTGTTAGCGGCTACATACAGCAATAAGGGCTCCTTGTCAACAGGAGCAGCAAGGACAGGGGGCTCAGCCAGCTGTCTCTTCAAATCCTCAAAAGCAGCATCAGCAGCATCATTCCAAATAAAGTCGTCTGTTTTCTTCATCATCTGGTACAGCGGCATAGCCTTTTCACCCAAGCGGCTTATAAACCGGCTCAAAGCAGCAATGCGACCCGCCAGACGCTGGACGTCGTTTATGCACGCCGGCTTAGCCAGAGAGGTGATTGCCTTGATCTTTTCCGGGTTAGCTTCAATGCCTCTGTGAGAAACCAGAAAACCCAAGAGCTTGCCTGCAGGAACACCAAAAACACACTTGGCCGGGTTAAGCATCATCTTGTAGACCCGGAGATTATCAAAGGTCTCTTTCAGATCATCTATCAAGGTCTCCTTCTCCCTGGATTTAACCACGATATCATCCACATAGGCATGAACATTACGCCCAATCTGGTTATGAAGACAATTCTGCACGCAACGCTGGTAAGTCGCCTGTGCACTCTTGAGCCCAAAGGGCATAGATACATAACAGAAGGCTCCAAAGGGAGTAATGAACGCCGTCTTCTCCTGGTCCTTAACTGCCATTTTAATCTGATGGTATCCAGAATAAGCATCCAAAAAACTTAAGCGCTCACAACCCGCCGTAGCATCAATAATTTGATCAATACGGGGGAGAGCAAAAGGATCAGCCGGACAAGCTTTGTTTAAATCCGTGTAGTCCACACACATCCGCCAGGTGTCGTTCTTCTTGAGGACAAGCACCGGGTTAGCTAACCATTCTGGATGAAAAACTTCAACAATAAACCCGGCCGCCAAGAGCCGGGCTACCTCCTCACCAATGGCTTTCCGCCTCTCCTCATTAAACCACCGGAAGAATTGCCTGACCGGCTTAAATTTCGGATCAATGTTGAGAGTGTGCTCAGCGAGTTCTCTAGGTACACCTGGCATGTCAGAAGGTTTCCACGCAAAGATGTCCCTGTTCTCACGGATGAACTCGATGAGCGCGCCTTCCTATTTCGGATCCAGATTGGCACTGATGCTGAACTGCTGAGATGAGTCACCTGGAACAAAGTCAACAAGTTTAGTCTCATCAGCTGATTTAAATTTCATTACCGGCTCATGCTCCGTGGTTGGCTTTTTCAAAGACGTCATATCTGCCGGGTCAACATTGTCCTTGTAAAACTTCAACTCCTCTGTGGCACAAACAGATTCCGCGTAAGCCGCGTCACCTTCCTCACACTCCAAGGCTATCTTTCTGCTGCCATGAACCGTAATGGTCCCATTGTGACCCGGCATCTTGAGCTGCAAATACACGTAACACGGCCGTGCCATGAACTTGGCGTAAGGCCACCCAAATAAAGCATGATACGGACTTCTTATCTTAACCACCTCAAAGGTTAATTTTTCCGCCCTGTAGTTGTACTCATCTCCAAAAGCCACTTCCAGCTCGATCTTACCAACTGGATATGCCGACTTACCAGGCACCACCCCATGGAAAACAGTATTAGACTAGCTGAGGTTCTTATCGATCAATCCCATACGACGGAAGGTCTCATAATAGAGGATGTTGATGCTGCTGCCTCCGTCCATGAGCACTTTAGTGAATTTATATCCCCCCACCTGAGGAGCCACCACCAGGGCCAGGTGACCCGGATTATCAACCCGGGGAGGATGATCTTCCCTACTCCACACAATAGGCTGCTCAGACCATCTTAAATAGCGTGGAACCGCCGGCTCAACAACATTCACAGCCCTTTTATGGAGCTTCTGCTCTCGCTTGCACAGACTGGTAGTAAACACGTGATACTGCCTGCCATTGAGCTGCTTTGGATTAGTCTGGTATCCCCCCTGCTGCTGATGATGATGACCCTGGCCGGACTGCTGATTAAAGCCCCCTTGAACATTCTGAGAATTGGAATTTGAACCGCCGCCCGGGCCATGAAAGCCGCCAGCACCTGAGCCGCCGCCCGGGCCACTGTTGCCATTCAAAGCATTGGAATTTTTAAAGGCCTTCATGATTGCGCAGTCATTCCATAGATGAGTGGCCGGCTTTTCCCTAGAGCCATGCCTTGGACAAGGCTCATTCAACAACTGCTCAAGCGTCGGGCCTGACCTGCCGGCACGGGGGGGGGGTGGTCTCCCCTTACGCCGGTGGTTGTTACCCTGTGAATTGGCGTTGGCCACAAACTCCATACTGCCATCAGCTTACGCTTGTTACCTCCCTGGTTCGCCGGGTTATGCTGGGGGCCCTTGCCATTGCCATTCCGTTTTCCCTTCCCTGTCCTTTCATCATCCGACACGGGATCCTTGGTACTACCAGAATCGGCGTACTTGACCAGAGCCGCCATCAGCTTACCCATATCATTGCAGTCGCGCTTGAGCCGCCCGAGCTTCATCTTCAGGGGCGCAAAACAACAATTCTGCTCCAACATTAAGACTGCAGAGCCGGCATCCATCTTATCAGATGAATGTATTATCTCCTTGACCCGGCGAGCCCAATGGGTTGTAGACTCACCCTCCTGCTGCTTGCAGTTAGTCAAATCCACAATTGACATAGATTGCCTACATGTATCTTTAAAGTTTTGGATGAACCGGGCTTTTAGCTCAGCCCAAGACCCGATAGAGTTAGGCGGCAGTCCTTTCAACCAAGTGCGGGCAGTCCCATCTAACATCATGGTGAAGTACTTGGCCATTGCCGCTTCACTGACCTCCAGCAACTCCATGGCCATCTCGTAACTCTCGATCCATGCTCCGGGTTGTAAATCAGCCGTGTAATTAGGCACCTTCCTAGGCCCTTTGAAATCCTTGGGCAGACGTTCATTACGGAGAGCCAGACCAGACAAGGGACACCTCCAGTCCTCGTAGGTATACCCGCATCGACAGAAGCCGTCGGATAAGCCAGGGTGGCTGGTAAGCCGTCAATTGAGGCGCCTGCTCCGCCTCTTGCCGTGCTCTGTCTTGGTCTACCGCGTGAAAGGCTCCATTATGAGTCGGGCCGTGGCCAGGAGGCACATCATGGCGTCGGGCATTGCTTGAGCCGGTCGTTGAGACCATGTGTCTGCTATAACTCGGGCTCCGGCCTGGACGAGGGGTTGAATGAATCCTTTCCCGGCTAGAAGAATATGCCTCCTGCTGCGCCAGAGCCGTCTCAAGGAGTTCTCTGCCCCAGCGGGTTTCTACCGCCATTGGAGAGTCGCCCTCGATCGGGAGAGCCGCCAGTCGCGCCGCCGCGGCGACCATGTTTTCCAACGGGTTGGCATAATGACCCGGCGGTATCGGCACGTACTGAGGCGGGGTAGTGTTCACCTGGGGAGGTCCCATCACTTGGGGCTGAATTGGCGTTCCAGCCCCGGGCGCCGTGATCTCTGGCGGGTTACTGGGCCCTGCACCAGGCGTGTTGAAGAGGTTTCGAGGATCGTAAATTGGAGGGAGTCGAGATTGAGCCTTTTGATGCCTCCTTCTCATGATCTCATTGGACGCGTTCTGATCCATCGTGAGCCGGAAAGACTGCGCTTGAATCAGCTGAGTCCGGGCGTCGAGAGCCGCCCTCTCCGCAGTCATCCTGATCCCTGCCGCCGCCAGGTCCTCCTTGGCTTTTGCTAGATCCAGCTTTAACTGTGCCACCTCCCCATCATGCTGAGCTTGATCTGCTGGGGCGACCGTGGCGGTTAACAGGGCCGTCATCTTGTCTGTAAGATCCATCAGCACCTAAGCCGGTGAGTGCACAGGGCCTCCTGCCCCAGTGGTGGATTTTTGAACAGGTTGTGCGCCGGCCATGAAGATTCCAACTCGGCTCGGCGGCTCAAAGGGGTCCGGAATACTGTAGCCATCGGAACAACCCCTGAGCCTGCCATCTTGAAGTTGATATAACGAGTTTGTCTCATCCGTGGACGACTCGCCGTCAGAGCGGGCGGCCGTCTCGTCGCCAGATCCAGATCCTTCAGAGAGTCCTCCATGGACGCATCCCACAAAAGCACGCTTCAAGGTAGGCAGAGCCCGGGCGGGTCGTGCGCGCTGAGCCGTCTCGATGAGATCGGCGCAGAGGTCCGGCTCAGGGCCCGGCTCACCAATCTTGCCAATGAAGACATGGATTCCGCCGAAGGGGACCCGGTACCCGTACTCGACTGAGCCGGCGTCGGGGCCCCAGTTTGCATCATCGATGTAGAGCTTGCCGCGGCGACTCTTGGACATCCGGCCCACAGCGTATCCCTTGAGCCCTTCGAAGCGGCCCTTCAAGAACTCAAATCCACCGTGTGTCAGCCCCACGGTGGGCGCCAACTGTCATGGAATTGTCACGGCAGATGTCCTCATGCAAGGACTTAGTCATGGAGCCATCGCAGCTAGGAAGCTTAAAGGGGTTAAGCGGGACAAGGAACACGAGGGTTATACTGGTTCGGCCCCTTATGGTGAAGGTAAAAGCCTACGTCCAGTTGAGGTGGTATTACTTAGGGTTTCGATGACCAGGGAGCTTAATCGCTATGCCTGGCTCTCGATCTGTTGTCTCTCGCCCTGAACCGCCGCCGGGTCATCCCTTTATATAGAGAGGTTGACGCCCCACAGCTCTCAGAGTCCCGGCCGGCTTATAACAGTATCCGGCTCGGACTCTTAACTACTCTTGCCTTACATTACAAGTCTTGCCATAACGGCGGGTTATCACTACGGGCCTTAAGCCGCCTCCGGGTCTTAAGCCCATTATTGATCCGCCATCCTCAAGCTTGGTACTGGGCTTCACGTGATGATCATTTCGACGTAACCCGGCCCCTCCTGGGCGGGTGACTCTAATGGTTATATCCTCAACACTTATTGTCCCAAAATTCGAAAGAAGCGGCAAAATGTCCACACCCACGTCGGCTGCCCGAAGCCAAGTGTTTGGGAGATGGAAATTACTGTCTACCCATTACACGGACAATCCATCGGCCCGATTTCCACTGCTGTAAATAGGGGTAGGATAGTAACTTCTATAAGATGTGACACGACCGCCTCTGAGCCCATTTCGACACGGTGGGCGCCAAACATGGGCGGCAAAACACATTTGTTTCAAGCCCGTCCGAAAGACCTCTGTTTCTCCCTCCATTTCCCCATTCATACACGGTGGGTGGCAAAACAAACTCGATTCGGCCGAAATCGATGTAGGCAAATATTTTCAATAGGGGCAGGTTTGTAACTTCACTCAGACGTGACACAACCGCCCTACCTGTCAGCCCCGTTCATACACCGTGGACGCCAACCATGGGCGCCAACCACCCTCTCCTCGCCCGAAATCGCTCTGGGCAAATATTGGCGAGATGTGAGATTACCGTCGTATCCCCAACCGATGAGACGTCCAAATTTTAAACGGGGGCTAAGTTCATAACTTTCCCATATTTCAGACAGGCGCGTCCCAAAAACATGGTTTCCCGTACCTCTCCCTCCATTTTCCCATTCATACACCGTCCGCACTAGAACACCATCCCCACACCAGCCTCCGTCCGCCACCCCATCCATCGCCGTCGTCCTCCACCACATCCATCGCCGCCGTCCTCCACCACATCCATCGTCACTGTCCTCCACCATGCTGGAGCGCCTACCAAGACCGCGTCGTCCACTGCTAGAGATGGATGTTTCTCATCCACGGCGACGGACCAAGAGCCTTGCATCACGTCCTCTCGCTTCATCGGCGCCGTGGTCCTCTTTGCCGGGGCCGCTCACACGACCTTCTCTTCCACCGCAACGGGACTTATCCCCCGATGCACCCGTCTTCCATCGCAGATCTGCTTCAACGCCACCGACAGCCATCGCACCCCCGATGCCTAAACGGCGCCGCAAGAGAGGTGGTACTTCATATCTCCTCAACTTTTTGATCTCAACCAGAAAATAGATCTTAACTTGGTTACTCTACTTTCTTTTCAGCTCTTAGAATTCAGTTCTTAGTTCGAAGCAAATAATGACTGCTAAATTCATTTCTCCGGTTTCCCCCTTTTATGATCACTATACGATCAGAATACGTGCTTTGTGTCATAATAGCACTGCTCGACCCATCAAGCTAAACAAGCTTAGTTGTTCAAATACGAATCTGATATTATTAAAACGGATTCGTTTAATTGGTCAGCTAAATGTTCCTAAATTAGTTTCGAAAATGCATGTTCGCCGCTCGGGTGTGTATGTCTACAGGGTGCCCACGGTGGGCCGGCCCACCCTGGGATTTTGGGTCGTCCCAGGCCCCGATTCCCCTCTGTTCTGTTGCGCGCTTCCGATCTCTACTCGCCCCCAGCCGCCTGCCTCGCCGGCGACTTGCCGTCCCCGGACGGCATGACTCTAGGAGGAGACGCCGGAGTAACAGGAGGTCAGGAGCCGCTCGCCCAACACCGTCACCGCTGCCCGGGCGCGCCGCCGTGCCTACCTTCCCAGTCCGTTCAGGGCTCAGGCGTGCATCACCCACTAAGCCAACCCGATTTATCTTGAGATAAGTCCTCAACATTCCGCAGCCACTCCTCATCACCCATTTTCTAATTGATTCATTACTCATTAGGCAGGACTGTCATTAGGGTTTGTTGCGTGCTCAGTGCTACCTACACTTAATGGTTTAGATGTATTTCGGTAATCTTTAGTACCTGTAAAGTTCACAGGGTTTTCAAAATTCTGGCCCTAGGAACAGACACTAGTCATTTTGGATTGTTTGTCGTAGTGACATTGACCCAGATTACTACTGCAAGCCAGGTTTGTTGAAAATTTACTTGTCTTTCTTAC
Source organism: Aegilops tauschii subsp. strangulata (assembly GCF_002575655.3). NCBI lineage: Eukaryota > Viridiplantae > Streptophyta > Magnoliopsida > Poales > Poaceae > Aegilops > Aegilops tauschii. Next base: position 408,568,531 of record NC_053040.3, on the reverse strand, counting down.
TCATTCGATATAATATCCAATTATTCACGTCGATTAGTTGCAAACAATAAGTGCTAGACAAACTTCTTGATTCAAATTTTGGACGGTCTCTTACTGCAGTTACAATTCTGCATACTTGTCCTAGTGAGCTCACAAGTAAATGATTAATTCACTACATCTATGCTTGCCTTGTCATATTTGTTGTCAATATTCTTTTAGGGTGGACCACCCTGTTTCTAAATACTGCAACCGTAGACATGAGTGAATAGTATTTCTCTATGTGATCTCTTCCATCATGTGTGGGCAACGAACACTGCATTGTATAGAAAGAAAGTGTCATTTCCAGCTTTTACATAGGCTTCGATCTTTTACAGGGAATACAATCTGCCTACTTGCTTTGTGTCGCACTACCAACACTCCACCCTTGAAGCTAAACATTATGCCACTCATAATTCCTTAGTTTATTTGTTCAAATATGAATTTCATATAATTCTAATGTTCCTACTTCAGTTTTGAAATGTGTGTCTGCCTGTTATAGAGACATAAGGGGTTTGTATTTCTGTGTGTGGTCTGGTCAGCACGGTTGGGGGGTGAACTTTTCATATGCAGGGGTTTATAGGGTGACACTCTTCGAGTTGAATCCGCAATGCATTCCATAGATAATCTGACTACTTTTTATGTTTTCATGAATCTCAGATTCTGAACAGCATCATAATGATTATGAGCTTGCGCGCATGAAAAGAATAAAGCAGAACAATGCCATGGCTGTCAAACTTGGCATTAAGGGACTGAAATCAAGTCTGGATGCAATGCAATGGAAACGCTCTCCGCCTACAGATTCATGCTCAGAATATGATCCTAACAGTGATTCTGAGCTAGAGGGAGACCTAAGTCAATGTAGCTCCCTAGTGGAGGAGTTAGAGGAAGATGCCCTATCTTATTCACCCATCAAGGTGCTTGCTCTAACTTTCCAAGGTTATATTTGTCGCACATATCTTGCAACTGATGCTTTGCATTCTACTTTGTTGAACTGCCATTAGCTTAGTTTACACATCGTGTATGTGAATACGGCCCGCCTATCCATTTTCAGTACATATTCCATCTGTCATCATACCATATTTATCCATTCAAATGTTGTTCTTGTGTATCAGACGTTCAAAAGGAAGAGGGCGATTGCTGATCGTGGAGGAGCGCAAGCAAAGTATTTGGAAAAGGTAGAGGCACCTGATAAATCAAATGGCCCATTAGGTGTAGTTGCAATATCACCTGACCCACAAAACACCCCAACTCTAGCAGACTCTAGCCCTACTACACTGGTCATTTCTGATGCCCCAACTCAGCAGACCCCAACTGCAGCAAACATTATGATTATGCCAGTTGACATAGCACCAGCTCTACGACGCAAAACCCCCATTCCAGCAAAGAGTACACCAAATCCAGTTGCCAAATCCCTTTCCGCACCAGAGAGAGCCCCAATTGCAGCAAATAGGACCCATGTTCCATTTCTTCCCAGTTTAGAAGACAAAGCTTATATTGTTGTCAGGAACTTTATGCGCATCTTTCCTTCATGGAAAGATTATACCGCAGACACAGAACAATTTCCAGTCTTCCTCCGCAACTTACGCGTAAGTAATGTACTAATGTTATTCATGGTCATTACTGCATATGTTTCTGCTGACAGAAGACACAAGATTTCATTCTTTTAAATAGGCGAGGACCAAACTGGATTTTGAAGACGAGCAAGGGTTGGTTGCGCTATTCAAGCACTCGTTGATGAAGTATCGTTCCTACCTGAGGCAAGCGCACTTCGATGGCAAGCCTCTAAACGAAATTTCTGTAGAGTCTCCGGTGCTACATTTATCCGACGGTGACTGGAATAATCTTGTTACACATTGGTCCCGGCTGTAGTGTAAGGTACTATGTATGATATCACATCACAATTTGAACTACATTTCTGCATTTGCCTTAACGTCTCACTTGTACGAAATATGTTAGCAGGAGAACATTCGTTCTCAAGGGACCACAGAATCTCGCAACTATACTGCACACTGAATTGCTCTTGTGAGTACCTCTTGCACTGTATGACCATACTTACTTTCATAGCTGTTTGATTATGTAGCATCACTGCACATGTTAGCCTCGTTATCGTCCATTTGGTGGACATTATAAGATCCGTATGGACTCTTACATAAATTTAGAATCAACCCAATGCTTTTGAAGAGGTTTAGCTCTGCAGTCCTCTGGTAAGGACTGAACGTAGTCTATGACTGTACTTACATTAACAGCTACTCCCTCCGTCCCATATTATAAGAACGTTTTGTATAGTACACCTGTGTTCAAAACACTCTTGTATTATGGGAAGAGGGATTGGTTCATTGTGTAGCATTCTTCATCTTATCTCCCTCGCCCACCATTTACTAAAAAAGATCAGATCTATATTTAATCTTACCAAAAAGTAGAATACACTGACAATGCCAGTGCAGAAGTGTAGCCCATTGCTCTTGTCAGTACATTTTGTCCTGTAATGCTTGTACTTCCAGGGATTGGTAGTTGATTATGTAGCATCAATCTGCATCTTATCTTCATTATCCTCTATCCCTTCCAGTATTATCATATCTATAATTACTCTCTACAAAATGTAGAGTACAGGCAATGCTTATGAAGAAGATTATGTGCTGAAATTCTTGAGTTATCCTTCCCTTGACATGGACAAGGGCATTATAAAGCCGGCGTTAACTGTTAATGTAAGTCAGTCCTTCTAAAGCCTTTATCCTCAACTGTTGTTTAATTTGCTCATACTCCCTATCGTTTACTGCTGTTTAGTTTGCTGTTTCTACCAAAATGCATGTTCGCAAGAACCGTAAGTTCTAAGTTTTACTTGTAAAACCAAATTACTTATTCATACCATGCACATTACTCAATACTCCCTATATGTATGCTTGTTTTTGTGGATCTATAATCCAGTGTGTGGTGAAGCAGCCCACGTTTGCACCTTGTCATCTCCTGTTTTATCTTACTAATGTGGCTAATGATATGAACAACATGCCATGCACATTAACCAAAATAGATACAGTGATTTTCTTTGCCCTTCATCTATGCTTGTTATGTTGACATGGTAATCCAGTAGTGTGGTGAAGCTCCCCGCATTATGAACAATGCCAAATTATGCTATTGATATTTTGAACTTACTCTTTATTTTCTAATTTCAAATTGGATGGAATTGACAGCACAGCTATCATCTTTGTATATACACGTGCAAAACATGTCATCTCTCTGCTTTGTTTCAGGGTGATATGCCTGATGGCATGCACAAGACTGCTGAAGGCTGTGCGAGAAACCCAACATATATTGCAACAAAGAAGGCAAAACATCTTGAAGATAGTGAGACAACTGTCGTGGTATTCTCACGGGGGGCTTGCGAGTCGACAGATGCCACAAGGGCTTAGTGTGAGGGTAAGACTGCTGCTGATAGGACCGGGAGCGGGTATGCGAGTAGCACGCGCTAGTTTACCCAGGTTCGAAGCTCTCCGGAGAGATAATACCCCTACTCCTGCATGTCTGAGTATCTGTAGTATATCTGGTACAGAGTTGCTCCTGGAGCTGTATCTGAGCTCAGTGCCATAGGCATCTGGCTTTGTATATGCATATGAGGACAAGTGTGTGCATGGCCGCAAGTGCATGAGCATGCATGCGTGAGTGTGTGGGAGTGTGAGTCCATCCCCTGGATGGATGGATGTGTGCCTTTATATAGGCATGGCTAGCTTACTTCCTAAGCTATGTGGTGGCATGGGCAAGGCATGGTGGGGTGTCATGCTTGTCCCCTGGGTCACTTCATAAATAGTGCCCAGGGACAAGTGACACTGTACATGATGGCGTCGCGGTACAACTGTCTCGTCCGCGGTATGGCCGTCTCGTCGGGGTCTTGTCGGTGTCGGGTCGGGCTGCAGTCGGCAGCCGGCTAGTTGGTGCAGTCGGCAGCCGGTAGCCGGCCAGGTAGCCGACCGGGTGGAGCAGTCGGACGGGGAGCCGGCAGGAGCGGCCGGGCAGTGGGACTGAGGGGCTTTGCTAGCCCCGATGTCTTGAAATATTGTCTTGCCGTCTTCGGGATACCCGTGGCCAATTACTCCGGCAGTAGCCCCCAAGCCTCCGGGCAACTTGGCAAAGTTGGGCGGAGGTTTTTTTGGTGGGTGTTCGCAGAAATGATCATACAAAAGACAAAGTTAGTCCACGCAGATATATCAAATGAATGTTTTTTGCATTGCAAGTTTTATGTGGAGGGTGCCGACTCGGTTTCGTCCGAGCCCCCTTCAATCTTTTTCGTGTTCCCTCCGCTTTTTGGCTTGTGCTCTCGATCGCCGGACAGCCGCTCTGCGGTCTGTGGCTGTGAGTGGGCCGCGAAGTGGAGTGTACAGTACTCAGAGTCTGAGGGCAGATTCGACCGAGCAGATACTTGTAAAGGAAACGGCTTGGTCGCCCGAACCATTTTTCTTCCCAGACGTCTTTCGCGTGGGTGGCCTCCAGCGTTCACTCTTGCTAGCCGGACAGCCGCTCTACGGTCTGTGACTAAGAGTGGGCCTTTGGTACCGCACACGCTACTAAGCCGTCTGCGGGAACTAACGTCTCAGGCCAAGCGGCCAGCTCCCGGGCCAACTCTGGCTGGCGCCGGGGCAAACAGTGATGCAACTGTAATAAAATGCGGAGATAGCCCCCGAGCACTGCTCAAGGTTATCCGTGCTCTCGTGATGCAAAAAATATGTGGGAAGCTCACATTGATTTTCGTCGAGGTGGAGTTTGCCAAAGACAGCCGGCGCGGCTCAGCGCTTGCTGAGCGCGCCGGCGCACCCGCTGGGTGTAGCCCTCGAGCCTCCGGCTGTTCGAGGAGGGTCCAGCCGGTCGGGCTTGACCGACCAGGGGGTGAGCGGGATGCGGCCGAGCCGGCTTGGCACAGCCGGCCAGGCCGCGAGGCGTAGTGCTCCTTTTTCTTCTTTCTTCTCTTCTGCCGGCTGCTGGCAGCCGGACAAAACTCTTTTTTTTGTCTACAATCTTCCGTGGGGGCGCGCCAGTGCACCCACTAGGTGTAGCCCCCGAGATTCGGGCCGACTGCCGACCAGTCGGGCCGGATCTTCCGGCAACAACTTTGTCTTCTTTCCTTGCGGGGGCGCGTCAGCGCACCCGCTGGGTGTAGGCCCCGAGATTCGGGCCGACTGCTGAGCAGTCGGGCCGGGTCTCCCGGCAACTACTTTGTCTTCTTTCTTGCTCGCGGGGGCGCGTCAGCGCACCCACTAGGTGTAGCCCCCGAGATTCGGGCTGACTGCTGAGCAGTCGGGCCGGATCTCCCGGCAACTACTTTGTCTTCTTCCTCGCGGGGGCGCGTCAGCGCACCCACTGGGTGTAGCCCCGAGATTCGGGCCGACTGCTGAGCAATCGGGCCAGATCTCCCGGCAACTACTTTGTCTTCTTGCTCGCGAGAGCGCGTCAGCGCACCCGCTGGGTGTAGCCCCCGAGATTCGGGCCGACTGCTGAGCAGTCGGGCCGGATCTCCCGGCGACTACTTTGTCTTCTTCTTCGCGGGGACGCGTCAGCGCACCCGCTGGGTGTAGCCCCCGAGATTCGGGCCGACTGGTGAGCAGTCAGGCCGGATCTCCCGGCGACTACTTTGTCTTCTTTTTCTTCTTCAGCCGGCTGGGCAGACGGACTCCGACACATCAGTCGGGCTCTTTGTAGCCGGCCAGGTAGCCAGCGGTCGGACGCACATTTCTTTCTTCTCCTTCATTTCTCGGACGCCCACTTTTTTTAGTCAGCTGGCTAGGCATCCAGCCTGACTTTCCTCCACCCGGCAACAATTTTTTTCTCAGCCGGCTGTGGGCAGTCAGCTCTTGGCTTTTTTAGCCGGATCTCGGGCAGCCGGCCCTTTTATTTTTATTTTTCTAGCCGGATGGGCACCCGGCCCCTTTCTTTCTTCAGCTTTTTTTTAGGTGTTGGCCACAGCAGACGGCCGGAGCGGGGACCAGGCGGGGCACAGCCGGCCATGGCGCTCGCGGCGGGAGCTATAGCCGGCGAGGATGGGTGGCGGCGAGGCAGGGCCGAGTGGCGGAGCCGGCCAGGGCCGGGTCGCGGGCGCACCGAGCCGAGCGCGCGAGGTGCAGCCGGGCAGAGGTGGAGCCGGGAGGAGCGAAGGCGGCGAGCCGGCCCGGGCCGGGCGCGGGGAGGCGACCCGGAGGAGCCGGCCAGCGGGCGCACAGCTACCCGGCCGAGCGCGGGAGGTGCGGCACGCGGGGCGGAGTCGACATGCGGGAGGGCGAGGCGATGCAGGAGCCAGACCTGGTGCGGCGACGCGGGAGGAGCCGGACCCGGCAGCCGACTGGAGCGGAGGCGAGGTGCAGCCGGCGCGCGTGGAGAAGTCGGCACGGGGGCGGAGAACCCGGCCGCCGTCTTACGGAAGTGGAGCCAGCCGGACGGGTCGAGGCACGAGCCGGAGCCGGCCGCGGCAAGCCGGCGAGGGGCACCCGACCGTGGGTCGGCGCACGGGAGAGCGAGGCCGACGCGGGGCTGTGCAGCGGCGCGGGAGCCGGCAGTCGGCCGGGCGCGAAGGCCGTGTGCGAAGGAGGAGGAGGCGCCACGACGCGGATACGGGCCGGCACACGGGCACAGCCATAGGTGACGCGATGGTGGGGGACCGGCCAGCCAGCAGCCGGCGCGCGCGCAGCCGCGGGAGCCGGAGCGGCGCGTGGGGACGAAGGCGCCCGGGCAGCCGGCCGCAGCCGAGCGTGCGCGAGGAGGCCCCAAGCGGCGTCCGCGCAACGCAGCGGGGGTCGGGGCGAGCGGCCAGGCGCGGCCTGGAGCGCGCAGCCGCGCGGCAGGGGCCCTGCGCGCGAGAGGGCAACGACGCGGGCGGCCCGGCCACGAGCGGACCCGAGGGCGGCCATGGAGGGGAGCCGCGGAGCGGAGGCGCATTAGCGACGCAGTCTGGCTCGGGCGAAGAATAGCAGAGGCCGCTCCTGCGCGTGCATCTGGCGAGGGACAGGAGCGAGCAGAGGGGCCATGCCCCGTCGGGAAGCCGTGGTGCGGGCCTGGGCAGCAGTAGCACTTGGCGGCGCGGAGGCGAGCCGGGACGGTAGCGCGTACGCGTTGGCGGAGGCGAGCGGAGGCAAGCCGCGTACGACCATTATCTGTGTGTTGTATAAGGAATATCTGACTTGTGTACATGCATTATCTGGGATGTGTATGACTATGGTTTGACTTGAATCTAGCTAGCTTGCATAGATGGCATGTGGAGGAGCGAATGCGCGTTCCGGCCAGAGCAAGGTGCAGCTCGGAAGGGAGCCGACGCAAGCGGCGCGTCGATGGACACGGCCGACCGAAGCGGCGCGTGGATGGACGCGCGCGGTCAGATGGCCGGCGTCGCAACGGTGGTGATGACGAAGGCAGCGAGGCCGACGACGAGGACGCGTAGTCCCGCGCGGCCGCTCCGGAGGCGGGTCGAAGTCGAGCCCCCGAGCGCTACCGGAGAGACGGCGTGACGCCGCGGTGGTGATGGCGAAGATGGCGAAGCCGACGGCGAGGGCGCGCCGCCCCTCGCGGCCACTCCGGGGCATGTCGATGTTGAGCCCCCGACCGCTATCGGAGAGACAGCGCGACGCCGCGGCGGTGAAGACGAAAATGGTCCCGCCCGGACAGCGAAACCAGCAGCAGCGTGGTAGCATAGTAGTAGTACCGCCCCACGGTGGGCGCCAACTGTCGTGGTATTCTCACGGGGGTCTTGCGAGTCGACAGATGCCACAAGGGCTTAGTGTGAGGGTAAGACTGCTGCTGATAGGACCGGGAGCGGGTATGCAAGTAGCACGCACTAGTTTACCCAGGTTCGGAGCTCTCCGGAGAGATAATACCCCTACTCCTGCATGTCTGAGTATCTGTAGTATATGTGGTACAGAGTTGCTCCCGGAGCTGTATCTGAGCTCAGTGCCATAGGCATCTGGCTTTGTATATGCATATGAGCACAAGTGTGTGCATGGTCGCAAGTGCATGAGCATGCATGCGTGAGTGTGTGGGAGTGTGAGTCCATCCCCTGGATGGATGGATGCGTGCCTTTATATAGGCATGGCTAGCTTACTTCCTAAGCTATGTGGTGGCATGGGCAAGGCATGGTGGGGTGTCATGCTTGTCCCTTGGGTCACTTCATAAATAGTGCCCAGGGACAAGTGACACTGTACATGATGGCGTCACGGTACAGCTGTCTCCTCCGCGGTATGGCCGTCTCGTCGGGGTCTTGTCGGTGTCGGGTCGGGCTGCAGTCGGCAGCCGGCTAGTTGGTGCAGTCGGCAGCCGGAAGCCGGCCAGGTAGCCGACCGGGTGGAGCAGTCGGACGGGGAGCCGGTAGGAGCGGCCGGGCAGTCGGACTGAGGGGCTTTGCTAGCCCCGATGTCTTGAAATATTGTCTTGCCGTCTTCGGGATACCCGTGGCCAATTACTCCGACAACAACCCCAAAGTCTTGTCTTGATGTAGGTGTCAAGTTACTTGGGACTAGCAGTGAGACAAGCCCACAGAATTCGTTGTCTGAATCAGTTCGACTTCTTCAGTCCCAAGTTCTAGCAGAAAGGCATTCTGCAACTCAACTTCGACTTGAAGTCCTATCTCTAAGAAAGATTGCGGAGAACACCAATGAGAACCTCGTCGCTAAACAGCTACACTTGGAAACTATGACCGACATGCTAGGCCGGTCTCACAGCCTTGCTCAGCAGCTTGCGCAGCAGTTCCCGCGCAAGGCTAACCTTTCTTGAACTGTCTTGGAAGTGGTCTCGGTTCAGTATTATTTTGTTACGCTGCAATGGTGCCCAGTTTTTGTAATCTGCTTCTTCGTTGCACTTTATGATCACTGGTGGCGAACTTCGATGCCCAGTGGATGTAATATACCATAAATCCTTTATTGTATAGTGTAGGTTTATTCTTAGTTACTATGCTGTAATTTCTTTATTTTATAGAGTAGGTTTGTTCTTAATTCCTACTAGTTACTGCCATCATTCGCTATCCGAAAAAAAATCAGATGTAGTCGACCGGGACGAAACATTCGCCTCTAACGGGCCTCGTGTTTAGCGGGCCACAATTGGGCCGGCCTGCATCATTCATGGGCCCGAATGATTGGGGCCTTCACACTTTGCGCGAGGCCCACAACTTACACCGGCCTATATTTTAGTTGGGCCTTTTGTGGACCCAGCGCTTAGTATGGCCCAGGTAGCGTTGGGCCATTAACAGGCTGAATATTGTACTGGCCTGTTACGGCCCAGATGAAACCATGGGCCTTTAGCAGGCCGAAATGCATATTGGGCCTCAATTTTCACTAGTCGTCGACGGGCCTTCTGAAGGAAATATGCCCTAGAGGCAATAATAGTTATTATTTATTTCCTTATATCATGATAAATGTTTATTATTCATGCTAGAATTGTATTAACCAGAAACATAATACATGTGTGAATACATAGACAAACAGAGTGTCACTAGTATGCCTCTACTTGACTAGCTCGTTGATCAAAGATGGTTATGTTTCCTAGCCATAGACATGAGTTGTCATTTGATTAACGGGATCACATCATTAGGAGAATGATGTGATTGACTTGACCCATTCCGTTAGCTTAGCACTCGATCGTTTAGTATGTTGCTATTGCTTTCTTCATGACTTATACATGTTCCTATGACTATGAGATTATGCAACTCCCGTTTACCGGAGGAACACTTTGTGTGCTACCAAACGTCACAACGTAACTGGGTGATTATAAAGGTGCTCTACAGGTGTTTCCAAAGGTACTTGTTGGGTTGGCGTATTTCGAGATTAGGATTTGTCACTCCGATTGTCGGAGAGGTATCTCTGGGCCCACTCAGTAATACACATCACTATAAGCCTTGCAAGCATTGTGACTAATGAGTTACTTGCGGGATGATGTATTACGGAACGAGTAAAGAGACTTGCCGGTAACGAGATTGAACTAGGTATCGAGATACCAACGATCGAATCTCGGGCAAGTAACATACCGATGACAAAGGGAACAACGTATGTTGTTATGCGGTCTGACCGATAAAGATCTTCGTAGAATATGTGGGAACCAATGTGAGCATCCAGGTTCCGCTATTGGTTATTGACCGGAGAGGTGTCTCGGTCATGTCTACATAGTTCTCGAACCCGTAGGGTCCGCACGCTTAACGTTACGATGACAGTTATATTATGAGTTTATATGTTTTGATGTAACGAAGGTTGTTCGGAGTCCCGGGTGTGATCACGGACATGACGAGGAGTCTCGAAATGGTCGAGACATAAAGATTGATATATTGGAAGCCTATGTTTGGACATCGGAAGTGTTCCGGGTGAAATCGGGATTTTTCCGGAGTACCGGGAGGTTACCGGAACCCCCCGGTAACTTAATGGGCCTTAGTGGGCCTAGGTGGAAGAGAGTAGAGGAGTCCAGGGCAGGGCCGCGCGCCCCTCCCCCCCCCCCCAGTCCGAATAGGACAAGGAGAGGGGGGCGGTGCCCCCCCTTCCTTCCTCCCCTCCACCTTTTCCCCCTTCCTCTCCTAGTCCAACATGGAAAAGGGGGGAGTCCTACTCCCGGTAGGAGTAGGACTCCTCCTGGCGCGCCTCTCCTCTAGGCCGGCCGAACCCCCCCCCCCTCCCTTGCACCTTTATATACGGGGGCAGGGGGCACCTCTATACACAGAATTGATTAACGATCTTTTAGCCGTGTGATGTGCCCCCCTCCACCATATTACACCTCGATAATATCATAGCGGTGCTTAGGCGAAGCCCTGTGTCGGTAGAACATCAACATTGTCACCACGCCGTCATGCTGACGAAACTCTCCCTCAACACTCGGCTGGATCGGAGTTCGAGGGACGTCATCGAGCTGAACGTGTGCTGAACTCGGAGGTGCCGTGCGTTCGGTACTTGATCGGTCGGATCGTGAAGTCGTACGACTACATCAACCGCGTTGTGTTAACGCTTCCGCTTTCGGTCTACGAGGGTACGTGGACAACACTCTCCCCTCTTGTTGCTATGCATCACCATGATCTTGCGTGTGCGTAGGAAATTATTTGAAATTACTACTTTCCCCAACAGTGACATCCGAGCCTGGTTTTATGCGTTGATGTTATGCACGAGTAGAACACAAGTGAGTTGTGGGCGATATAAGTCATACTGCTTACCAGCATGTCATACTTTGGTTCAGCGGTATTGTGAGATGAAGCGGCCTGGACCGACATTACGCGTACGCTTACGCGAGACTGGTTTCACCGTTGTGAGCACTCGTTGCTTAAAGGTGACTGGCAGGTGTCTGTCTCTCTCACTTTAGTTGAACCGAGTGTGGCTACGCCCGGTCCTTGCGAAGGTTAAAACAGCACCAACTTGACAAACTATCGTTGTGGTTTTGATGCGTATGTAAGAACGGTTCTTGCTAAGCCCGTAGCAGCCAAGTAAAACTTGCAACAACAAAGTAGAGGACGTCTAACTTGTTTTTGCAGGGCATGTTGTGATGTGATATGGTCAAGACATGATGCTATATTTTATTGTAAGAGATGATCATGTTTTGTAACCGAGTTATCGGCAACTGGAAGGAGCCATATGGTTGTCGCTTTATTGTATGAAATGCAATCGCCATGTAATTGTTTTACTTTATCACTAAGCGGTAGCGATAGTCGTAAAAGCAATAGTTGGCGAGACGACAATGATGCTACGATGGAGATCAAGGTGTCGCGCCGGTGATGATGGTGATCATGACGGTGCTTCGAAGATGGAGATCACAAGCACAAGATGATGATGGCCATATCATATCACTTATATTGATTGCATGTGATGTTTATCTTTTATGCATCTTATCTTGCTTTGATTGACGGTAGCATTATAAGATGATCTCTCACTAAAATTTCAAGATAAAAGTGTTCTCCCTGAGTATGCACCGTTGCGAAAATTCTTCGTGCTGAGACACCATGTGATGATCGGGTGTGATGGGCTCTACATTCAAATACAACGGGTGCAAAACAGTTGCACACGCGGAATACTCAGGTTAAACTTGACGAGCCTAGCATATGCAGATATGGCCTCGAAACACGGAGACCGAAAGGTCGAGCGTGAATCATATAGTAGATATGATCAACATAGTGATGTTCACCATTGAAACTACTCCATCTCACGTGATGATCGGGCATGGTTTAGTTGATTTGGATCACGTAATCACTTACATGATTAGAGAGATGTCTATCTAAGTGGGAGTTCTTAAGTAATATGATTAATAGAACTTAAATTTATCATGAACTTAGTACCTGATAGTATCTTGCTTGTCTATCTTAATTGTAGATAGATGGCCCGTGCTGTTGTTCCGTTGAATTTTAATGCGTTCCTTGAGAAAGCAAAGTTGAAAGATGATGGTAGGAATTACACGGACTGGGTCCGTAACTTGAGGATTATCCTCATTGCTGCACAGAAGAATTACGTCCTGGAAGCACCGCTGGGTGCCAGGCCTGCTGCAAGAGCAACACCAGAAGTTATGAACGTCTGGCAGAGCAAAGCTGATGACTACTCGATAGTTCAGTGTGCCATGCTTTACGGCTTAGAACCGGGTCTTCAACAACGTTTTGAACGTCATGGAGCATATGAGATGTTCCAGGAGTTGAAGTTAATATTTCAAGCAAATGCCCGGATTGAGAGATATGAAGTCTCCAATAAGTTCTACAGCTGCAAGATGGAAGAGAATAGTTCTGTCAGTGAGCATATACTCAAAATGTCTGGGTATAATAATCACTTGATTCAACTGGGAGTTAATCTTCCGGATGATAGCTTCATTGACAGAATTCTTCAATCACTGCCACCAAGCTACAAGAGCTTCGTGATGAACTATAACATGCAAGGGATGAATAAGACAATTCCCGAGCTCTTCGCAATGCTAAAGGCAGCGGAGGTAGAAATCAAAAAGGAGCATCAAGTGTTGATGGTCAATAAGACCACTAGTTTCAAGAAAAAGGGCAAAGGGAAGAAGAAGGGGAACTTCAAGAAGAACAACAAGCAAGTGGCCGTTCAGGAGAAGAAACCGAAGTCTGGACCTAAGCCTGAAACTGAGTGCTTCTACTGCAAGCAGACTGGTCACTGGAAGCGGAACTGCCCCAAGTATTTGGCGGATAAGAAGGATGGCAAGGTCAACAAAGGTATATGTGATATACGTGTTATTGATGTGTACCTTACTAATGCTCGCAGTAGCACCTGGGTATTTGATACTGGTTCTATTGCTAATATTTGCAACTCGAAACAAGGGCTACGGATTAAGCGAAGATTGGCTAAGGACGAGGTGACGATGCGCGTGGGAAATGGTTCCAAAGTCGATGTGATCGCGGTCGGCACGCTACCTCTACATCTACCTTCGGGATTAATATTAGACCTAAATAATTGTTATTTGGTGCCAGCGTTGAGCATGAACATTATATCTGGATCTTGTTTGATGCGAGACCGTTATTCATTTAAATCAGAGAATAATGGTTGTTCTATTTATATGAGTAATATCTTTTATGGTCATGCACCCTTGAAGAGTGGTCTATTTTTGTTGAATCTCGATAGTAGTGATACACATATTCATAATGTTGAAGCCAACAGATACAGAGTTGATAATGATAGTGCAACTTATTTGTGGCACTACCGTTTAGGTCATATCGGTGTAAAGCGCATGAAGAAACTCCATACTGATGGACTTTTGGAACCACTTGATTATGAATCACTTGGTACTTGCGAACCGTGCCTCATGGGCAAGATGGCTAAAACACCGTTCTCCGGAACTATGAAGAGAGCAACAGATTTGTTGGAAATCATACATACAGATGTATGTGGTCCAATGAATATTGAGGCTCGTGGCGGATATCGTTATTTTCTCACCTTCACAGATGATTTGAGCAGGTATGGGTATATCTACTTAATGAAACATAAGTCTGGAACATTTGAAAAGTTCAAAGAATTTCAGAGTGAAGTTGAAAATCATCGTAACAAGAAAATTAAATTTCTATGATCTGATCGTGGAGGAGAATATTTGAGTTATGAGTTTGGTCTTCATTTGAAACAATGCGGAATAGTTTCGCAACTCACGCCACCCGGAACACCACAGCTTAATGGTGTGTCCGAACGTCGTAATCGTACTTTACTAGATATGGTGCGATCTATGATGTCTTTTACTGATTTACCGCTATCATTTTGGGGTTATGCTTTAGAGACGGCTGCATTCACTCTAAATAGGGCACCATCAAAATCCGTTGAAACGACACCTTATGAACTATGGTTTGGCAAGAAACCAAAGTTGTCGTATCTTAAAGTTTGGGGTTGCGATGCTTATGTGAAGAAACGTCAAACTAATAAGCTCGAACCTAAATCGGAGAAATATGTCTTCATAGGATACCCAAAGGAGACTGTTGGGTACACCTTCTATCACGGATCCGAAGGCAAGACATTCGTTGCTAAGAATGGATCCTTTCTAGAGAAGGAGTTTCTCTCGAAAGAAGTGAGTGGGAGGAAAGTAGAACTTAATGAGGTAACTGTACCTGCTCCCTTATTGGAAAGTAGATCATCACAGAAATCTGTTTCTGCGACACCTACACCAATTAGTGGGGAAGTTAATGATAATGATCATGAAACTTCAGATCAAATTATTACTGAACCTCGTAGGTCAACCAGATTAAGATCCGCACCAGAGTGGTACGGTAATCCTGTTCTGGAGGTTATGTTACTAGACCATGACGAACCTACGAACTATGAAGAAGCAATGGTGAGCCCAGATTCCGCAAAATGGCTTGAGGCCATGAAATCCGAGATGGGATCCATGTTTGAGAACAAAGTATGGACTTTGGTTGACTTGCCCGATGATCGGCAAGCCATTGAAAATAAATGGATCTTCAAGAAGAAGACTAATGCTGACGGTAATGTTACTGTCTATAAAGCTCGACTTGTTGCGAAAGGTTTTCGACAAGTTCAAGGGATTGACTACGATGAGACCTTCTCACCCGTAGCGATGCTTAAGTCTGTCCGAATCATGTTAGCAATTGCCGCATTTTATGATTATGAAATTTGGCAAATGGATGTCAAAACTGCATTCCTGAATGGATTTCTGGAAGAAGAGTTGTATATGATGCAACCGGAAGGTTTTGTCGATCCAAAGGGAGCTAACAAAGTGTGCAAGCTCCAGCGATCCATTTATGGACTGGTGCAAGCCTCTCGGAGTTGGAATAAACGCTTTGATAGTGTGATCAAAGCATTTGGTTTTATACAGACTTTTGGAGAAGCATGTATTTACAAGAAAGTGAGTGGGAGCTCAGTAGCTTTTCTGATATTATATGTGGATGACATATTGTTAATTGGAAATGATATAGAATTTCTGGATAGCATAAAGGGATACTTGAATAAGAGTTTTTCAATGAAAGACCTCGGTGAAGCTGCATATATATTGGGCATCAAGATCTATAGAGATAGATCAAGACGCTTAATTGGACTTTCACAAAGCACATACCTTGACAAAGTTTTGAAGAAGTTCAAAATGGATCAAGCAAAGAAAGGGTTCTTGCCTGTACTACAAGGTGTGAGATTGAGTAAGACTCAATGCCCGACCACTGCAGAAGATAGAGAGAAGATGAAAGATGTTCCCTATGCTTCAGCCATAGGCTCTATCATGTATGCAATGCTATGTACCAGACCTGATGTGTGCCTTGCTATAAGTTTAGCAGGGACGTACCAAAGTAATCCAGGAGTGGATCACTGGACAGCGGTCAAGAACATCCTGAAATACCTGAAAAGGACTAAGGATATGTTTCTCGTTTATGGAGGTGACAAAGAGCTCATCGTAAATGGTTACGTTGATGCAAGCTTTGACACTGATCTGGACGATTCTAAATCGCAAACCGGATACGTGTTTACATTGAATGGTGGAGCTGTCAGTTGGTGCAGTTCTAAGCAAAGTGTCGTGGCGGGATCTACGTGTGAAGCGGAGTACATAGCTACTTCAGAAGCAGCAAATGAAGGAGTCTGGATGAAGGAGTTCATATCCGATCTAGGTGTCATACCTAGTGCATCGGGACCAATGAAAATCTTTTGTGACAATACTAGTGCAATTGCTTTAGCAAAGGAATCCAGATTTCACAAGAGAACCAAGCACATCAAAAGATGCTTCAATTCCATCCGGGATTTAGTCCAGGTGGGAGACATAGAAATTTGCAAGATACATATGGATCTGAATGTTGCAGGCCCGTTGACTAAGCCCCTTCCACGAGCAAAACGTGATCAGCACCAAGACTCCATGGGTGTAAGGATCATTACTGTGTAATCTAGATTATTGACTCTAGTGCAAGTGGGAGACTGAAGGAAATATGCCCTAGAGGCAATAATAAAGTTATTATTTATTTCCTTATATCATGATAAATGTTTATTATTCATGCTAGAATTGTATTAACCGGAAACATAATACATGTGTGAATACATAGCAAACAGAGTGTCACTAGTATGCCTCTACTTGACTAGCTCATTGATCAAAGATGGTTATGTTTCCTAGCCATAGACATGAGTTGTCATTTGATTAACGGGATCACATCATTAGGAGAATGATGTGATTGACTTGACCCATTCCGTTAGCTTAGAACTCGATCGTTTAGTATGTTGCTATTGCTTTCTTCATGACTTATACATGTTCCTATGACTATGAGATTATGCAACTCCCGTTTACCGGAGGAACACTTTGTGTGCTACCAAACGTCACAACTCAACTGGGTGATTATAAAGGTGCTCTACAGGTGTTTCCAAAGGTACTTGTTGGGTTGGCGTATTTTGAGATTAGGATTTGTCACTCCGATTGTCGGAGAGGTATCTCTGGGCCCACTCAGTAATACACATCACTATAAGCCTTGCAAGCATTGTGACTAATGAGTTAGTTGCGGGATGATGTATTACGGAACGAGTAAAGAGACTTGCCGGTAACGAGATTGAATTAGGTATCGAGATACCAACGATCGAATCTCGGGCAAGTAACATACCGATGACAAAGGGAACAACATATGTTGTTATGCGGTCTGACCGATAAAGATCTTCGTAGAATATGTGGGAACCAATATGAGCATCTAGGTTCCGCTATTGGTTATTGACCGGAGAGGTGTCTCGGTCATGTCTACATAGTTCTCGAACCCGTAGGGTCCGCACGCTTAACGTTACGATGACAGTTATATTATGAGTTTATATGTTTTGATGTACCGAAGGTTGTTCGGAGTCCCGGATGTGATCACGGACATGACGAGGAGTCTCGAAATGGTCGAGACATAAAGATTGATATATTGGAAGCCTATGTTTGGACATCGGAAGTGTTCCGGGTGAAATCGGGATTTTTCCGGAGTACCGGGAGGTTACCGAAACCCCCCGGTAACTTAATGGGCCTTAGTGGGCCTAGGTGGAAGAGAGGAGAGGAGGCCAGGGCAGGGCCGCGCGCCCCTCCCCCCCCAGTCCGAATAGGACAAGGAGAGGGGGGCGGCGCCCCCCTTCCTTCCTCCCCTCCACCTTTTCCCCCTTCCTCTCCTAGTCCAACATGGAAAAGGGGGGGAGTCCTACTCCCGGTAGGAGTAGGACTCCTCCTGGCGCGCCTCTCCTCTAGGCCGGCTAAACCCCCCCCCCCTTGCACCTTTATATACGGGGGCAGGGGTGCACCTCTATACACACAATTGATCAACGATCTTTTAGCCGTGTGCGGTGCCCCCCTTCACCATATTACACCTCGATAATATCATAGCGGTGCTTAGGCGAAGCCCTGCGTCGGTAGAACATCAACATTGTCACCACGCCGTCGTGCTGAAGAAACTCTCCCTCAACACTCGGCTGGATCAGAGTTCGAGGGACGTCATCGAGCTGAACGTGTGCTGAACTCGGAGGTGTCGTGCGTTCGGTACTTGATCGGTCGGATCGTGAAGACGTACGACTACATCAACCGCGTTGTGTTAACGCTTCCGCTTTTGGTCTACGAGGGTACGTGGACAACACTCTCCCCTCTCGTTGCTATGCATCACCATGATCTTGCGTGTGCGTAGGAAATTTTTTGAAATTACTACGTTCCCCAACACCTTCAGCACGCTGAAATGTAAACCGGGCCTTTTTGGGCCCAGTTATATCACGGGTAGTTATCAGGCCGAAACATATCTTGGGCCTTAGTTGGCCCACTGATATCATGGGCCTTTAAGAGGCCGAAAGCTTAGTATAGACATCAACGGGCCGAATTATGCGACATGCCTTTAACAGGCCCAAAGTCACGTTGGGCTTAACTGTTGCCACCTTTATCACGAGCCTTTAGTGGGCCCGATGTCCCGTCGGACTATATATGGCCCATGGGCAGCACGGGCCATTCCCAGGCCGAAAGTCACACCGGGCTGAAATGGGCCCATGTCTACATCGGGCCTCTAACAGGCCGAAAGTCACTAGGCTGTAATTGGGTCCAAATATTCGGCGAACAATTAACGGGCCAGATCTGGCTTCGGGCTGTAAATGGGCCCAAATATTCGGCGAACAATTAACGGGCCAGATCTGGCTTCGGGCCGTAAATGGGCGGCCTGGCCCACTAGTACCTGAGTAAGTACTACGGGCCTTTGACTGGGCCGGCCTTTTTAACCTATATGGGCCTCTGTTGGGCCGTGCCACATGTCGATGTATCATAGGCGCTTTGGGTCCAATGAGTGGATGACATCTGTCCCAACGGTGAGCCGACACGTGTTTCCTCCAGCAATGATGATTTTACACGTGGAAAATCCCCATTGGTCGGGGATGTTAACGGGTTATCGGATCCAAAATCGGACCCGATACCTTAACGGCGTTCCGTTACGGTGGATGCCACGTGTCAGTCACCCTTGACGAAAGAACTTCTGTGACGCGCGATTTATTGTCATGGAAGTGGACACTTCCGTGATGATAATTTTGGTAATGTCATGGAACACTTCTACGACAGCACAGGTATGACTATCTTGATTCTGTCATAAATTTGTCATGGATGTACATGCATGACAGAAAACATGACCTACTGTGACAAACACGTATCATCACGGAAGTGTCTTTTTTTTGTAGTGAATATCATTGCTACAAAGTGGATCTACCGCAACAAGCAAGATGAAAATGGCCTTGTGGTGAGGAATAAGGCACGGCTTGTAGCTCAAGGCTACACACAGGTTGAAGGAATTGATTTCGATGAAACTTTTGCACCTGTTGCTAGACTTGAGGCTATGCGCATATTACTTGCTTATGCTAACCATCATGATATCACTCTATATCAAATGGATGTGAAAAGTGCATTCCTCAATGGTAAGCTTGAGGAAGAAGTATATGTTGCTCAACCCCCAGGTTTTGAAGATCCAAATCATCCTGACAAAGTCTTCAGACTCAATAAGGCCCTCTATGGCCTCAAGCAGGCCCCTCGGGCATGGTATGATACTTTGAAGGAATTCCTCATGAAGAAAGGCTTCAAACCTGGTTCACTTGATCCTACCCTTTTCACTAAATCCTATGATGGTGAATTGTTTGTGTGCCAAATATATGTTGATGATATTATCTTTGGCTGTACTGACCAACGTTACATTGACGAATTTGGTTATATGATGAGAGAGGAATATGAAATGTCTATGATGGGAGAATTGAAATTCTTCTTAGGTCTTCAAATTCGTCAACAGCGCAATGGCATATTCATATCTCGGGAGAAATACCTCAAGGACGTATTAAGGAAATTCGGCATGCAAGATTGCAAAGGCGTCAAAATTCCTATGCCCACAAATGGCCATCTATGCACTGATGAAAATGGTATTGACTTCGATCAAAAGGTATACCGCTCCATGATTGGTTCTTTATTGTACTTATGTGCATCTAGGCCAGATATTATGCTTAGTGTTTGCATGTGTGCCCGATTTCAAGCAACACCGAAGGAATCACACCATAAGGCTGTGAAGCATATTCTTCGATATCTAGTTCACACACCAACACTTGGATTATGGTACCCCAAGGGCTCGGTTTTTTATCTCGTTGGATATTCAGACTCTGACTATGCTGGTGATCGTGTGGACCGCAAGTCAACTTCTGGCACATGCCATTTCCTCGGAAGATCTTTGGTCCATTGGTCCTCGAAGAAACAGAACTGCATATCACTGTCTACTGCTGAAGCTGAGTACATTGCTGCTGGTTCTTGCTGTGATCAATTGCTATGGATGAAGCAAACTCTCCAGGACTATGGCGCCAACGTGAAGAATGTGCCTCTCTACTGTGACAATGAGAGTGCCATCAAGATTGCTCATAACCCAATTTAGCACTCGAAGACAAAGCACATTCAGATTCGTCATCATTTTCTTCGCGATCATGTGTTGAAGGGCGACATTTCTATTGAGCATGTGAGGATTGAAGAACAGCTAGCCGATATCTTCACAAAGCCCTTGGATGAGAAGAGATTTAGCAAGTTGCGGTGTGAGCTAAATATCTTAGAATCTTCAAATGTTCTTTGACAAGGACACTCAACCTAACACTTATGCAAAATTGATGACTTAGATGTGCAACACATGAAGAAAAGTTTTTCTTCAATCAATGAAGAATAACGCTCTAAGTGTGAAGAAATTAACGAAGAATTTGATTCTCAGAGCCCTACGACAATTGTACGCGGTGTCTGAAATCATCATTCTTATACGGTGGGTTACGCCACCACCAAAAGTTGAAAATCTTCAATTTGAGTTTTTCCTTCGTTTTGAAATTCCTCAGTTGTTCAATTTCTTCAACTTTGCATTGTCTTCACTATCTCCGTCGTTTTTCTTCAAGTTGCTATTTCTTCAAGTTGCTTTTTCTGCTAAGTGAATGTGATCAGACCCTTCACCCTCTATGCTATACTCAACCCAATCTATTCACAAATTCTTCATGTGCATTCTATTTGAAACTCGTTCAAAATCTTCACTGTGTCCTTGTCAGCTGAAGAATTTGCGAACGGAATGTTTAACTTATCTTATCTAAATTTTTGGCTTTGCCGCTCAAACCGTTCCACATTCCACGACAACACTTATCTATTCACCAACGATCTCACACGATCGCCACCTCTCAGTACGTGGGTGACACATGTCAAGCGAATGAGAAAGGTCAGGGGCACGTTCGTCCAATTTCTTCGGGCGAACAGTTTTTCACCATGGCTATAAATACCCCTCCCCTTTCTCACTTCTCTTTTACTCCGCTCGACCTCACTCTAGCTCGAGCTTCTCAAACCCTAGCGCCGCCGCTACTTCATCGTCGCCGGTGAGGAAGAGCTTCACTGCCTCGACCTCGTCGCCGTCGTACTCGCGCCGGCTGCGGGTTTCTTCACTCCACCGCCGCCGTAGCTATCTTCCTCAGCCGAGTTAGTGCGTGGAAGATCTGAACTGACGAACTTCACATCTACACTTCCCAGTTCGTCATGTTCTTCGTCCAGGGTAATTAAAAGTTACTTTTACTGCCCTCTTTGATTCAAATGGTTTCTACAAAATATTCAAAGGTGTTCTTCTTAAAATCCTCGCACACTAAAACACCTCACATGTCATCTGTTCTTGATTCGTTTCTCTAAGCAATATTTTTCTTCATGATTCCTCAATTGTGTGGATTTTCGATCTGTACAACTCTGGAACCTAAGACAAAGAACGCTTAGTGAAATTCTACAAGACTCATCTGGTCAAATTCCTCAAACTTGTTCTTTTTGCAAAACCTTCTGAGAATGCATATGACCTCTCCAAATTCCTCGCAACTATACTCTGTTCACAGGTACTCATGTCCGCTGCTGAATCACTAGGTTCTCATCAACTTAACTCATTTGCAGCGTTCCTCAAAGAGAAGTTGCACACATCTTCAAAAAATTTAGTTGCTCATATTCCTCAGCGGAAGAAAATGGTTGATGGAAAGAAGCCACAGAAAGGAGGAAAGAGGCCTGAGGTCAATACTGCCTTTGAGATCCCTGATGACATATACAAGGAGTATTGCACTGCTGATGAGGCCAAGTTTGGCAAGGAGGACAAAAATCAGCGCAAGGTGTGCATCCAAAGAATAGAGAGGAGATGGGCAAGGGAGTGGAGGGAGTACAGGTATGTTACTCCCAAGTATATGAAGAAATTCGCTCTAAATCCTCCATGCCCAAGACCTCCGTTGGCACCTGGCCAAGTAGCAGATCCCACCAGCCTCAAGCGCGGTGAGGACTATCCTGAAGAATGGGCCAAGCGCCAGGCCAAACAGGCCAAACAGGCAAGAGAAGCAGTGAGGAAATTTAATGAAGACTCTACTGCTGCTGCTGCCACTTCTGAGGCCTCTGCAAGCAAGCGAAGAAGGCCATGGCAAAGAAGCCTGCTCATAAGCCAAGTGCTTCACCCTCAATGCCCTCACGGCCAAGTTCCTCAGCATTGCCCTCACGGCCAGATTTTTCAAAGCCCTCACGGCCAACTCCTCAAACTGCTCCAGCTCCTCCGCCAAAGTCCTCAGCTGCTCCGTCCAAATCCTCAGCACCTGTGCATCTCGCCACGTACCAAAGGACAACAGGCATCTCTGTTGCCTCAGGAGCTTCTGCTAGTTCCTCAGCTGCACCAAATTCTTCAACTGGCCCCTCTCTGCTAAAGAAAAAGGCCACTGCTGGACGTGGCTCTCGCCCTAGTCCTCTCAAGAAGCAGGTCGCCTTCCAAGTGCCGTCTGATGAAGACAAAGCTGATACTGAAGAACTTGCCAAAATCATCAGAGACAGGCAGCTCAAGGCCGCTAGAGTCAAAGGCACAAATGTGCCTCTTCTTTTGGATCCCAAGTTGATCCTTGATTACATTGATGTCTGGCACAAGGATCCAAATACTCCTATGCCTGATTTCAAACTGACTCATGGCCAAAGTCATGTGCCGACTGCCTTCATCCAAGAAGAAAAATGGAAATTTGAAAAGGCCAGGCAGATCAAGAAAGCGCAGTACAAGAAGGAGCGCTTCCTGAAGAAAAACGTTGTCTCTATGACAACTGAAGAACTTGTCACTATTCAATCTGAGATCAAGAAACTCAGTGATGAATTTGACGTATATCGTGTTGACTGGCTTGGAGTCAAAGTCGGGTTTGTGAATTTGACTGAAAAGTTCACTTCCAATGTTGCAGTCCCAACGCAACAAGAAAATCCTCAGGCTGAAGCATCTGCTCAGCCAACTGAAGAAAATGCCAGCACCGCTGATGATATTTAGGCTGTTGAAGAAACTCAAAGTACCAGGGCTGATGACTGCATTCTAGCCGCTGAAGAAATTGCCAGGGCTACCACTAGTGTTGTGCCTGAAGAAACTGAAGAAGTCAGGGCAACTGCATCAGTTGTGCCTGAAGAATTTGAACCAAATTCCTCTGCTCCTCCTGCACCTACACCAACTCCGATCCTTCCATCTGCATTAGATGTGAAGAAGACCAAGGCTGCAGAACGTGCAACGGTAAAGAAAAGGAAAGCATCAACTTCATCAGATTCTTTAGCTCCGAAGAAGATGAAGCCATTGACCAGCTCCTTTGCAAATCCAATTGATGCTGTTCCCGTCTCATCCATGCCATCAAAGGACCTTGTTCCTTTTGATGAAGAATATGTGATTCCAAGTGAATCTGAAGATGACATTCCTTCTGCTGCTTCGTCAGAGCAGTTGGATGAAGAAATTGAAGTGGATACAATCCCTTCAACCCCACAAGTCTCATCGCCCATGCCTCAGTTCACTGCTGAAGAGGCCGGCGTTGAAGAAAAAGAAGAAGATGAAGATGTGGACATTGGGTGTACAACACCAGTGCTGAATGATGACTTTTGGGAAAGTAAACACCCCAACTCTCCTCTGTTCACACCACTTCAACAAATTCCTTAGTCCCCTGTCAACACTGAAGTACAAATGGGATCTGCAGAACCTCATGCAACTCCTTCTGTACATGAAGAGATTCCATCCACTAGTGCTGAAGAAAATGTAAATGAAGAATTGAAGACCCAGGCTGCCACTAAAGAAGAAGCTGAAATTCCTCAGCCTGTGGAACCTGAGATTGCGATTCCTGAGGTAGTAATGCAATTCACTGATACTCCTCAGCCCAAGCCAAAGGATCCATTCTCGAAGAAGCAAAAATTCAAGGCTGATAACTTCTTCGGCGAGCACATGTTCTTCACTGACTATAATCCTTATGACTCTGCTCGTCTTAGAAGGAAGCGCTTCTGGACTGCCAGCCAGGACAACTTCTATTCTTCACTGCTCTTCAACAAGGATAAAGTCTTCGACCACGAGCACATTCCTCATGTGGACATGGAATCCCTGCCGTGCTTCTCTCCCGTCCTCAGCGTGCTTCATGACGCAGGCCTCCTCAACTTTTGCTCTGACATTATAGACTGGAATGAAGAGCTTATTCTCCAGTTCTACGCAACACTGCATGTCATAGGTGATGCAGACGATATCAATACTTGGGTGTTGGACTGGATGACTGAAAACACTAATTATAAAGCACCGGCCTCTGAATTGCTTCATGCCCTGCCAATCAGTCCTCCACCTGAAGGAGCTCGTTGCCTGTACCAAGAGCCTGAACTCACTGCCCATTATATGCAAGTTCTTATGAAGCCTCTGAAGCCTGGTCAAGCCCCAAGGACCAAATTCCTCGTGAGGGAATTTCTCTATGTGCCAAGAACTGTCTATCGCATTCTGACGAAGACAATGAGTCCAATCAAAGGCCACGACTCGTCTGATGAGGAAATTGTTGGCATCATGAAGAATCTGCTATTCAACATCATGCATGGCATTCCTGTCAACTATCACGATTTCTTCATGAGGACTCTGGCAAATGTTGCACTCTCTCCGTTTGAGTTGAAGCCTTATGCTCCTTGGATTATGAGATTCCTCAGAACAAGGTCTTCACTCAACTACAAGGCTGATTTTCAGAATCACCTCAGCTACTTGACCCCAATCGAAGTCCTCAAGCGGACATATTCCTCAGCTGATGAGAAGGGCAAGGCACCCGCTATTATTGATGAAGGCATCCGTCATTGGATGGCCAGTTTCGCAAAGCTGCATCTTATTCCACCAATGATGACTCTGCCACTCATGATTCTGCTGCCAATGCATCCAAGCCTACTCCTCAAGCCACCGCTCCAAGGGTGATGACTGACCGTGAGCTGCTTCTTAGTCTTCATCAGAAGGTGGATCGAAACCATAAATGGGTTAAGCGTCAGTTTGGTTCCATTCTTCACAACATGACTGCTGTCGGTGTCAAAATCGGCGGATCTCGGGTAGGGGGTCCCGAACTGTGCGTCTAGGATCGATGGTAACAGGAGACGGGGGACACGATGTTTACCCAGGTTCGGGCCCTCTCTATGGAGGTAATACCCTACTTCTTGCTTGATTGATCTTGATGGATATGAGTATTACAAGAGTTGATCTACCACGAGATCGTAATGGCTAAACCCTAGAAGTCTAGCCTATGACTATGGTAATGAGTATATGCGGTGTCCTTTCTGGACTATCCCCTTCGGTTTATATAGACACCAAGGGGATCTAGGGTTTACATGGAGTCGGTTACATAAGAAGGAATCTTCATAGTTGGTTGCCAAGCTTGCCTTCCACGCCAAGTAGAGTCCAATCGGGACACGGGTGCAGTCTTCGGCCTTCATGTCTTCACAGACCATTAGTCCGGCCCATAGATAACAGGCTGGACACCCGAGGACCCCTTAGTCCAGGACTCCCTCAGTAGCCCCTGAACCTGGCTTTAATGACGAGGAGTTCGGCGCGCAGATTTGTCTTCGGCATTGCAAGGCAGGTTCCCCTTTTCCCAAACTCCAAGATAATCTTCGGATGCGATGACTGTATCCGGATCTGCGGCACACCATACACAACCACAGAAAGAATATAATATTTGTACGAATCTAATCTGTTGACAGCTTCTTTTCAACACGACATCATGTCCGTCCGGTCATAATTTTGAACCATTTTTCTGCTATACCACGTTTCAAGACGCGGTTGTTATTGGCACGTCTTGTCGAAACAGAGATCGTGTCCCCTTATTGCGGGATTCTCATCAATGCGGGCATGGGTAACCCAACCGTGCCGTTTATATAGCCCTTGGGAACAGGCGAATCCTAAGGCGAGTGAGGAGGCGTTTAATATTTGTTGCCTTTATAAGGGGATAAGGATTCCTTCTCTCCTCACGCTTTCTCTCTGCCTCCGCCTTTCCGATCTCAAGCTCCAGCGCCCAAGTTCTCGTCTCCATTCCACTCAAGCAACCATGTCCGGATCCGGTGGTCAGGGCAAGTGGATGATCTCCTCCGTCAAGGAGGAGGACATTACTGAGCTCCGGGCGGCCGGATATTTGGCGAAGGAGATCGTCCATCGTCTGCCGGCCGAGGGACAAGTCGTTCCCACGCCGGAGCCCACAGAGAGGGTAGTATTCATCCCCCATTTCTTCCGCGGGCTAGGGTTTCCACCCCACCCTTTCGTCCGCGGGCTGATGTACTATTACGAGATAGATTTCCATGATCTATCCCCGAATTCCTTCCTCAACATCTCGGCGTTTATCGTCATGTGCGAGGCCTTCCTCCGCATCCATCCCCACTTCGGGTTGTGGCTTAAAGTCTTCAATGTGAAGCCGAAAGTGGTGGATGGCTAGCACGCGGAGTGCGGAGGAGCCATGGTGAGCAAACTGTCCAACGTCTCCTGGCCCAAAGGCACCTTTGTGGAGACAGTAAAGGAGTGGCAGAAGCAGTGGTTCTACATCACAGAACCTCGCGGCACTAGCTGGGCCGCAGCTGCCGAATTCCGCTCCGCAGCTCCCATGCGACTCACCTCCTGGGTCGAGAAGAGCCCGGACTGGTGCTCTCCTAACGAGATGATAGCGCTGCAGACGCGCGTCCAAAGCATGGTGACCAAGAACATCAAGCTCGTTGACGTCATCCAAGTGATGCTAGTCCGCCGGATTGTTCCGTGTCAGCGCCGAAGCCACCCTTTGTGGGAGTTCAATTCGAAGAAGCACCAGACCTTGAAGAGGCTCTTCGAGACTTCTCACGAAGGGGCCTGGAAGTTGGTCTTTAAGGGCAACGAGAAGCCACCGGCCATGGACTCAGACCGTGGTCATAGTTGCAAACACCCCGTCAACGAGGTATGTTACTTTTGGCGTATTCCCGGCTTAAATGTTTTCGGGGATGACGTCTGAGATTTTAGTATTGCTCTCTCAGGACTGGGTGGAGAGGGCGAAGCGGATCCAGTGTCCGGCTCCACTGCCCGAAGAACCAGTCATCCCGCGCCTGGCGAAGATGCTGGTTCTGGCGCCATATACGGCGCCGGAGAAGAAGGCCAAGGGGGCCAAGAGCGGCCGCCGTCGCAAGGGCACTTCGGACGCGACGTCCGAAGATGACGAGGCCCATTCCTCCGTCCCCGAGGAAAATGACGAGGAAGAGGGGGAGGAGGAACAAAACAACCCTCCTCCCCAGGAGAAGAAGAAGAAGAGGGCGGCCTTGGCACATCCGGAAGTGGAGGCGCCCAAGAAGGGGAAGGGCGCCCCAGCGGTTAATATCGCGTGGGACATTAACAGTAGTCCGGAATGACGCCCCCGCGCTAAGCCCCAGGCCGCATCGTAAGTGACATGACTTATTTGTGCGCACATCCAGCCCTTTCTCATTATTTTAACATGGTTAACTACAATATTGCAGTCCGGCCCATGACCTTGTCCAGCGATCCTCATCTGAAGGTTCGTTGGCTCCGTCGGAGATGGCGAGCCAGTCACCACTGCCTGCTTACTCCCCCGGGGCCAGGGACGACACCGAAGTGTTGTCCCGAAGGGCCGATCTGAACCGGGGAGGAGCCCAGGACGCTGTCCGGGAGGCGCCACGAGGCGAAACCTCCACTGCCGGACACATGGAGGAGATGATCCCCATGGAGACTGGCGAAGAGGGCCGCATCCAGTTTGGCCCTCAGCCGAATACGATTCCGGAGACCCATATGGCTCCGGAGTCGGGCGAGCAACCCCCTTTGAAGGAGGGAGTGCGCCGCTTCCACCGGTTGTCCCTGTCCATCCAGGGGCGCTGGACAACCTGATGGGGGCGCTACAAGGTGCCTCCGTTATGGACGAGCACCGCGTCCTTATGGGCGCGGTGATTGAGAAGGTTCAGTCCGCCAAGAGTGGACTGAACGACGCCTGCAGCAACCTATTGACTGGTTTCAAGGTAAATGTCGTAGAAAGAGAAAAAACCCCTGTAGTCAGTAGCCCCTGAGACACTGTCCGGTGTTTGGCTAGAAGAACCAGACAGAGGATCTATTGTAGGAGACTAACGAAGCATGTATGGACAAGCAGGCGTCGCTGTTGGCCGCAACCTCGCATGCTGCCGAAGTCTCTGAATTGAGGCAGACGCTGGAGCGGACCGAGAACGAGCTCGGCGAGGTTAGGGTTCGACTCCAGGAGAAGCAAGGTGAATAACGACTTGCTGTATGTTCGGAAAGCATAGGCGATGTATATTGACTGTAGTGTCGTAATATGTGTAGGAGCCGTGACCGAGGTCGAGGCCCTGAGGAAACCCTTAGGCGAGGCCGAGGAAAAAGCTGTCCAGCAGTAGGCCGCTCGTAAGAAGCTCAAGGCCCGGGTCAGAGAAGTCCAGCAGGAGCTTCAAGATGCGGTGAAAAAATGTGAGACGTTGGAGAATGATGCGTCGGCTAAAGAGGACGAATTCACCATGGCTCTTCAGAGCGCGGAGGCCGCACGGAATGAGGCCCAGGCCGCCCTCCAGGAGATCCAGGAGGCCAAGAAGATCGCGGCGGGTAAGGCATTTAAGATGCAAAGCAAGTATGCAGAGAAGCAATACCTTTTGCTAACCCGGGTTCGGAGTTCCCCAAGGGCTTTTGCGGATCTACCACGCGGCGTATCAGACGCTGCAGAGTTCTACCGAGCCGAAGGAGGAGGTTCTACGGAGAAGCTATTCTGGTCGCAGTATGCGATGCCAGAGCATCCCGTGTCCTTCACCGATGAGCTGAAGCAGCTGGTGGAGCTGCACAGGGTGGCCGAACTAGCCATGAAGGATTTGACAATCCGGCTATGGCCAGCCGAAGCTATGCCCAGCAGCTACTTCAGACTCGTGACGCGTCTGGTGGAGGCCTGTCCGCGGCTGGATGTCATCAAGCGCTCCGCCTGTATTGAAGGTGCCCGTATGGTCTTCGCTCGCTGCAAGGTGTGGTGGGCGAAGATGAACGCTGTTGAAGTTACCAGCGGGCCGCCGGAGGGCAAGGAGCACCGCACGCCCGAGCGATATTTCGCGGATGTCGTAGAGGGGTCTCGACTCGTGGCGGGGCAATGTTCGCAGGACATTGTATTTGAATAAATGTATTCATGTTGCCTTTGTCTTGTATTATGGGAACAAAGCCGGTGTTTGTAAAATAATTTGATTATGCTTTTAATTGTTTCCTCCTGTGCGGCCGTGTTATTTGTAATCTGAGGGTTGGCCAGTCGTCGGCTTCTGCCCTTGCGTAGATAGTATGGAGTAGTTCGGGATGGATTCTAAACAATCTTGATCCAATTATATGGTCCTTTGGAGGAGTTGTTTAGCGCAACGAACAAGGCAATCGGACTGTACGGCTTAAACGCCCTCACTTAGCCATAGGAGTTTTATAATTAAGCAAGTGCGCAGCCCCTGGTCCAATCCAGGGTGCTGCCAGCATCTGATCGGGAAGTGCCGATGCTTCGCATGACGCGGAAAAAATCTCCAACGATTTTGTGACCCTCGAGCAGCTGACCGGCTCTCGCCGTATCATGACAGTCAGTTTTCGGCTTTCTCTATTGAGGTGCTCATCCGGTCAAGGCCAGGGCACAATCGCAGTAGTTCTCCCTTTACTACCCTAGCCGATAGAGCGGAACGTAGGGTAGCAAGCACAGGAGCCGAGCAACCCAACTATTGACCAAAGACATGATTCGGAGCCAATGCATATAATGCTGAATTCGGGGTGCCGAACTTATATAAGAAGTGTTTGGACTGTATTGCCGTATTGTGGGGCGGCAGGTAGCCCCATTTTTATTATAACTAGATGGATACGTCAAGGCGTATCTTGTACAGATGGTGCGAGAAGTATCCGGCTATTTAACATGACGGAATCAATAGGGCGCAGCGTGCGGGTCTTAAGAAATAAGTATGAATATCGTCAAGAAGGGCGTATAAAGGTTACCCTACACACCTGTGCTGCTTGCCTCCGTTGTATGCCAATCCTCCTAAAGGACCTGCGATCAAGCCCGTGGAAAAAGGTGCCTGAAACAAGAAGAGGAAGTGAAGGTATTTGTGTCCGGGGTCGGTCTGATCGAACTGTAGACCCTGGGTTATCTTGTGCCTCCGTCGACGTCCATGGAATTTTGAGTGCGTAATTGTGTATGCGTGGTACAAATGCCACTACCTCGTTGGGGCTGGGACGGAGGCCAAATTGCTAGTCGAGCTCTTGACGAGCGGCGCTGTCCCGTTGCAGTGTAGTCCGGACCCTCTTGATGGTGTCCAGGGGCTTGGTGGCTGGATTATGATGCTGCTTGAGAAGGCCGCTTTGTACTTCTGCTGCTAGGGCGGCGGTGTGCTCCTCTGTTCGGAGGGAGCGTTCCGTATTGCCATTGACTGTTATGAGGCCGCGTGGACCGGGCATCTTGAGCTTGAGATAAGCATAGTGTGGCACTGCGTTGAATCTAGCAAACGTAGTTTTTCCGAGCAGTGCGTGGTAGCCACTGCGGAAGGGGACGATATCGAAGAT
This sequence comes from Aegilops tauschii subsp. strangulata, assembly GCF_002575655.3. Taxonomy (NCBI): domain Eukaryota; kingdom Viridiplantae; phylum Streptophyta; class Magnoliopsida; order Poales; family Poaceae; genus Aegilops; species Aegilops tauschii. The sequence goes on along the minus strand of NC_053040.3, from coordinate 408,537,819 downwards.
TAATTCTTCGCTTCAGAAGTTGTCCGGAGAACCGAAGACCACCTCCAGCGTGATTGAGCCCGTGCAGCGGGCATCTACACCTGGTATCACTCCTTTAAAGGTGGTCTTTGTTGGTTTGATTCGTGAGGGATTAATGCCCATCTTCCGTACTGTATCCTGGTACAGCAGGTTGAGGCTGCTTCCACCATCCATCAGGACTCGTGTTAGGTGGAATCCATCGATGATTGGGTCCAGGACCAGTGCGGCTGAACTGCCATGGCGGATACTAGTCGGATGATCTCGACGATCGAAGGTGATTGGAAATGACGACCACGGATTGAACTTTGGGGCGAGTGGGGGCGGCTGCTGTTCGGCCTGAGTTGCCGCTTTGTCCCGACCGCGGGGTGGCCGTTCAGCCGCCCTGTGTCGACCACGTGGTGGTCGTTCCGCATTACGCGAGGGAGATATGTGCTCTGGCGCCTCCTCATCGAATTGAGGTAGCAGTCTGCATTTCGGATAGTTCTTGGTTGGGCGCTAGAGGCCGTATTCTTCGGCTGTTAGGACATCGGTCCATCTGTTGACGAGCAGATCTTGTTTAGCTTGAAGCTGCTGTTGTTTCTTTTTCAGGCTCCTTCCACTGGCTATGAGCTGGAGCTTAAAGCGCTCCTGCTCCAGGGGATCCTCAGGCACGATGAAGTCTTCGTTGCCGAGGCTTGTCTCCTCCTCGGAGGGTGGACGGTAACTATCGTCCTCCGAGTCCTCTTCTACAGCCTGTTCATCAGGGTTGTCTTGCCTGTCGCCGTGTTCCTCCTGTTCGGATGTAGCTCCGGTGGGGTCTTCATTGTTTTCGGCGTCGCCTCGAGTACTATTTTCTTCGGTGCCAGTGTTGTCGTCCTTTGAGCGACGAGGCTTAGAACGGCGCTTGGGGCGTCGGCGCTTAGACTGCGTCTCAGAGGTTTTATTCGCATCTGGCTCTCCTTGTCATCGCCAGATCCTTTGGGTGTATCAACCATGTACACGTCATACGAAGAGGTAGCCGTCCAACGTCCGGTGAATGGCGGGTCTTGGCCTTGCTCCATATTGGCATCATCGTCCGTACCATCGATGTCTTCGGAGCCGTAGTCAAGTACGTCGGTTAAGTCATCGACAGTGGCTATGAAGTGGGTGGCGGGTGGGAAGCAAGATTCCTCGTCATCCGTTTCTAGCTCGAACCGGACATAGTTCGGCCATGAGTCCTTCTCCAAGGACAAATTCTTGAAAGATTTTAGCATGTCACCCAAAGGCGAGTGCTGAAAAACGCGCTCAACTCGAAGATCGATGACCGATCTAGCTCGGTATCCGCGGGCGTACACAGTCCGGAACTTATAGCCGGAGGCAAGTCTGAAGTTCCATTAAAGTGAATATTGCGGGGCGTCGCGTCCATGTGCGGCTCCAACGCCGTGGACTCTGCGGCCTTGGATGGCCCGATCTGCTTTGGCTCTAAGGCCGTTGTAGCCATAGGAACCATCTCCTGGGTGTGGTCTGATGACAGATTTAAGTCATGTTCATCGGGGCGATGGGGAGCAGTTGCCGTGGTCTCAAATTCGTCGAAGATCAAGTCTCCATGGATGTCCGCAACGTAATTCAAGCTCCCGAATCTGACCTGATTGCCAAGGGCGTAGCTGTCGATCTGCTCCAGATGGCCTAGCGAGTTGGCCCGCAGTACGAAGCCGCCGAATACGAAGATCTCTCCGGGGAGGAAGGTTTCTCCCTGGACAACGTCATTACTGACGATCGAAGGGGCCATCGAGCCTTTTGCCGACGGCACAGTAGAACTCTCAATGAAAGCACCAATGTCGGTGTCAAAACCGGCGGATCTCGGGTAGGGGGTCCCGAACTGTGCGTCTAGGATTGATGGTTACAGGAGACGGGGGACACGATGTTTACCCAGGTTCGGGCCCTCTCTATGGAGGTAATACCCTATTTCCTACTTGATTGATCTTGATGGATATGAGTATTACAAGAGTTGATCTACCGCGAGATCGTAATGGCTAAACCCTAGAAGTCTAGCCTATGACTATGGTAATGAGTATATGCGGTGTCCTTTCCGGACTATCCCCTTCAGTTTATATAGACACTGAGGGGATCTAGGGTTTACATGGAGTCGGTTACATAAGAAGGATCTTCATAGTTGGTTGCCAAGCTTGCCTTCCACGCCAAGTAGAGTCCAATCCGGACACGGGTGCAGTCTTCGGCCTTCATGTCTACACAGCCCATTATTCTGGCCCATAGATAACAGGCCGGACGCCCGAGGACCCCTTAGTCCAGGACTCCCTCAACTGCTACACATAATGCAGTGCATAAAAACCATTACTACCTCCATGAAATCTTCGGTCGCACCTGGGCTGTTCTGTCACATCTATATGGTGAAGAAGATCTGAAGCAAATGGGTCTCAAGGAGGATTTTGACTGGTCTGCACCTCCATCGAAGAAATACAAGAAGGTCAAGGTTCCTTCCTTGGTGGCCAGCTCCTGTTCCTCATCACCCGACACCGATGAGTATGAAGACTTGGACGATACTGCGGCAGGCCCTACAACAACAAACGACCCCAACAACGCTGGCGCTCCTCCATCAACATGATATTCTTCAGGGGCGTTAGTCCTCATTTTTCGATCCTTTTGGTCATTCGATGACAAAGGGGGAGAAATTTGAGTTAGTCTTCAAGCGGGTCTACTTATATGGGCGTTTTTTTGCAAAGTTACAACTCTCGTTCTTCTGAGACTTTATTCGACCGAGTTGTAAACTTAAACTCTATGGTGGCCTGATACTTTTGCTGTGATTTTCTGCATGCTTATTCCTCATTAATGTTAATGCACGCATGTTGAATTACATCAGTCATCATATTTCATCATGCATCTCAAATTCTTCATATCATATGTTAAATGCGTGTATGAGTTACAAGATATAGGGGGAGATCTCCATGATTCTATTCTTCAAGTGTGCATTGCTTCAAAAGCAAATTCCTCACTATGCACATCTTCCGGGGGAGTTCTTCTATATCTTGCAATCAAATTCCTCAATATCAGTATTTACACTTCATACGTTTATCCCCGTTGAAAACTTAACCTATATTGTCATCAATCACCAAAAAGGGGGAGATTGTAAGTGCATCTAGTGCCCCTTAGTGATTTTGGTGTATTGAAGACTTATAGGTTAAGGGACTAATGTGTTTATGAGTGTACACAGGTCTATAAGTCTATGAAGAGTTTGATATTTACAGAGAAAGTCGACCCCTAAAAATGAAGTTCTTCGACTGAAGACTTTGGATTTCTGAAGACTTTGAAAGTGAAGAAATTGGTGTGACCTTGAAGACTAGGTATCCATTCGAGGAACATGAAGCATGAAGACTTTTGTTTTCGTAGTTTCATTTTCTCTTTCTTGAGTCATAGGAAACACCGTACTGTTAAAGGGGGTCAAGGAAATACTAAGGAAAAAAATTCCAAGTGATGCTCAACTCAAAATCCTACACCTACCAATCCCTTCGAGTGAAGCCATTGGAAATCTCATACAGTTTAGTCATATTCTTCAGTGACAGAGACGAAGTTCTTCTGGTCTCTGAGGAATTTGTTCTAACTGAGGAGTTAGGAATTCGCTAGTGCGGATTGCCTACACAGTGAGGACCATGATAGCCCTAAGGAATTTGATACTCAAATTTCCGACCGTTGCTGTGCTATGCGCCAGCTGTCCCAAAATATCTACCCACCTAACGGTCATATCATTGAAGGGCATTTATGTCTTATCATGTCGGGCTGCTCCCTAGGCTATATATAGCCGCCCCCTACAACCACTAGCTGGTTGGCTGCTCCGAGAGAAACTGACACTTGTCATTTGAGAGCATCCCATCCTCCGAGGACTTTGAGCGAAAATCATCAAGTGAGGAAAACCCAAACCCAAACACCTACAAACCCGTGATTGAGCATCACCGAAGAGATTGATCTTGCGTAGATCCGACGCTTGTTACCTTTGAAGACTATGCTTCTTCCAGACGGTTAGGCATCATGGTCTAGAGCATCCAAGAGGAAATTGTGGATCGCCGAGTGACCAAGTTTGTGAAGGTTTGGAAGTCACCTGAAGACTTACCACGAGTGATTGGGCGAGGTCTGTGTGACCTTAGCTCAAGGAGAATACGGTGAGGACTGTGTGTCCTCAGGTTTAAATACCTAGCCGCTCCAACCAGACGTACAACTAAGACAGCAGTTGGAACTGGTCTACCAAATCATTGTCTTCACCAAGCTTACTGGTTCTATTTCCTCAACTCTTTCATTTCCTCATAACTGTGTTGTGTGCTTGTTCATATCTGTGTTTGAAGACTTTGACTGAAGACTTTCTCAATTTCCTCAGTTCAATTTCTTCAGTCTGTTTGTCTTCTTCCTGTGTTATCCAGTGTTTACGCTTTCTGTACTCTGTGTTTGTCTTCATTTCATCATGATGACCATGCTTGTGTTTTGTTACGTTTACATCTGAGTACTTATTCCGCTGCAAGTAGTTCTTCGCTAAGGAATTTCCTCACCCGCAAAGTCCTTAGTGAAGAATTCATAAAAATCGCCTATTCACCCCCTCTAGTCGATATAACGCACTTTCTCGCTCGGGTTCAGTTTACAGCTAAGGGATCGATCGCTCGGGCTCAGTAACGTAGCTACTGCAATCACTCAGGTTCAGTAAGCGAACGCCTCCCTCGGGTTCAGTTAAAGCCAACACCTCGTACACACATGCGCCTACGTATCAGAAAAACGCGTAAACCACACTGTATTGCTCGGCCCCGACCACCCACCATAACCGGGAACTCCTCAAAATTTACCTCGCCCTCGCTTCTACCATGATTTTTCCGTCATGGACGACCCAAAGAATGTCATGCAGGTGCGTCTCCTGCCCGCCCAGGACGAAAAACCCAATTTCTGTCATGATTTCTTGTCATAGAAGTTGGAGCCCACCACATCTGTGATGATACGTGTTTTTGTCACAATTATCATCATAGATGTGTAATAGCCATGACAGAAAAAGTTTTCGTTCGGGCCATAATGTCACGGATGTGTCTTTTTTTGTAGTGAAGTGTGCTTCCAAACGATACCATCATCAGCTTGCTCATTTAGTTGGAAGTCATGTACAAGCATCCATAGGGTGAAGACTTGCCACATATGCTCAACAGAGACCATGGTAGTAGGGTTGATCTTGAAGATCCAAGCGACTTCCTTTAGTGGCTCACAAACCTTCCATTTTTTTCCTTGATGAGACCTAAAAAATGAGTGGTGCAATCTCCTTCGTCTTGCGACCAATAAGCCATGGGGATTCCCAAAGGGGGGTACGCGTCCCATTGCCAGCGTTGATGGTGGTGGAGGCACAAAAGAAGTTGAGTTCATCCTCATCGCATGGGTTTCCCATACCCACCCACAACTTAGCCGACTCCTTCCATTCATACCACGACCATCACAATCTCGAGGCCCTTGCAATGTTGAGATCCCCAATTCCACCATATCCTTTAGAATGACAAACAATGCCCCAGTTCACCTTGCACCACGCTTCGGTGGTTTTATTGGAACCAGACCAAAGAAAAGCCCTCTCAAGCTTGTTGACATTAAGAAGCATGTTCGGTGCAATGCAAGAGGAGTGATGAAGTAGATCGCTTAAGAGGTGAGGACGGATTTGACCAACTCCGTGTTGCCAATGGTAGTTATGCCTTGACCTTCCCAAGTGACCAACTTTCCGGCCACCTTGTCTCCTAAGAATTGCAAGTCCCCTTTTTTGAGTTTCCAAAGCCAAAGAGGCCAATCGAGGTATCTCATGGGGAATGTAGTCCTAGTTGCTCGCAAGCTTTGAAGAATTTGGTCTAAGTTAAGATGGTTGCATCGATTGGGCACCACCGAACTCTTGTGGAAGTTGGTGCAAAGAGCAGTGACATCACCAAAGCTTCTCAAGATCACTGCCAGGTTGTCAGTATCTCTCTTTATTGGGGACACAAACACCGCTACATCGTACGCATAGAGGGAGGTTCTTATAATGCTACCCCTTCCACGAATTGTATGAAGAAAGACCTTTCACGTCGCCATTCAAGGATTTGTTGTAGTGGGTCAATTAATATGATGAGGAGGAGGGGCGAGAGGGGCCCCCTTGTCGGAGGCCACACCCATGCTTGATGGGGGGGGCACTCCATTCAAGAGGATCAGTGAGGAGGATGTACATAAAAGGGCGGTGACCCAATTCCGGAATTTGCTTGGGAAGCTTTTCCTGTGGAGTAGGCCGATGATGAATTCCCACTTGACCAAATCAGAGGCCTTGTGGATGTCAAGCTTGAAGGGGAGCAATGGTTATTTGCCCTTACGGAGCCTCGGGAAAAGGTTCCGGACGTACATGAAGTTGTCATGGATGCTTCTCCTTTTGATAAATGCACTCTGGGCATTGGAGACGTGTTTATCCATGTGAGGGCCTAACCGGATGGACAACACCCTGGCCATGATTTTCGCAATTGCGTGAATCAGGCTAATGGGCCCATAGTCTCGGACCCCCTCCGCACCATCTTTCTTGGGCAAGAGCACATCATTTGCAGAGTTGAGCCAATGGAGGTTGGTGGTATGCAAGAAGGGATGAACCACTCTCATGATGACACCTTTCATGGTGTTCCAACACTTTTTGAAGAACATTCTTGTGAAGCCGTCTGGCCCGAGCGCCTTTTCACTTGGCATCTCTTTGATAGCCTCATGAATCTTCTCCTCGGTTATGGGAGCCTCAAGCTGATGTAAATCTTTGGGCGCAATGTTTAGCTCCTCCAATTAAGGTCCTTGAAGCTCCTTTGCCCCTTGCCCATGACTTTGGAGAAGTGGTAATGTATGATGGATTCCTTGGCCTCGTGCTCGGTTACCCAACCAGACTGGTGCTTGATCATCCTATGGATGTGGTTCTTACGCCTTCTTGCATTAATGCGACGATGGAAGAATTTGGTGTTGCATGACCCTCTCGCAAGTTTGAGATCCTAGCAGACTGCCTCTTTCTAGACCTGTCAATCACGATAAGACTTATGACCCTTCTTTTAAGCCTCTCCGAAGATCTTGCTCCTCAGCGGGAAGTTGTCGGTCTTCCTGTGTAACATCGAGACGAAGAATCACAAGAAGGGCGGCGTGAAGGTGGGTCTTCACCTTGGAGATTAGGCCCCTACTCCATTCAGTGAGACGAAGCCTTCTTGAGCCTATTAAGCAAGACTTAGTCGGGCTCTATTTGATGGACGTGTTCATTCCAAGCCATTTTGCACCACCTCATTGAACCCGGGCATTGATGCCCAAAAGTTCTCAAATTTGAAGCTCCTGGGTGTCTTCGCCCCTTTGTGATTGGCAAGCTCTCCTAGGTCTCCTCAGCCCGCTGTCAAAGACGAGAGATTTTGGTAGCACCGAGTGTTGGTATAAATCTCACATCGTCATCATCTGTTCCTTTTTTTGAATATAGTACAAATACACAAGCTCATAAATATGCACATACACTCCTCCCATGAACGCACGCACACACACCTTACCTCTATGAGAGCATCTCCGAGAGAATGAGCCGGCACATCATGTTGACATTAACAAAATTGCCACACACGCCTTCGTAGTTGATGGAACGTCTTCTCTCATTGAACGCACATCGCTGGATGGCTTGAAACAAATAGAGAAAAATGCAAGCACCATTGTTATGTGTGAGAATTGAACTCCAGTGGCAGGGATACCACTCTGCTCCTATCCACCGTCATCATCTGTTCCAATCCAATTTGTTAGAGGTCGCGAGCATACACATCTGGACGGGACGTGACAACAACAAAAGCGATTCCGTTAAGAAAAGCCATACGGTAATCGTGACACTTAGTATTTCAGAAGGGTGACGCAGGCATGGACACTGACGAACCGACGATGACATGCATGGACCTACGCGATTTTCTTTCCATCCACAGCTTGATTGAAACTGCGTAGTCTCTTCTGAACACTTGACTTCTCAGAGCGTCCGTTGCGAGAGCCTGCGTGCGTGTCGCTTGCGAGTGCGTGCGTTCATCCGCTGTGACGTATACTCGCATACTATACGGGTCAGGGTCAAACAGTGGTGCACTTGGAGACATGGGACGTGACGCCGCTACGTGCCGTTGATGGCTCGCTTTCATGGTGCGGTCAGAGGGAGTTCGACCAAAAAATATGAGCGCCGGGCGTGTCAGCTTGCGACGACGGACGCGATGCGCCATGCGATTGTCATGGCAGCGACAGAAAACCGAAGATTATTATGCCGATCACGTACGCAGGCCGCCGTACCGAGCCACGAAAGGAGCCAGATATAGTGTAGCATGCATTTGAAGGCGCTAGCTGTACGTGCACCGCGAGAAGTGAGCAGGCAAGCCAGATCTCGTACTGTAGTGCCGTCATAAATGGAAGCACGTACAATGGCCGATCGCCGTATGCAGGGAGGATCCAGATTAGTACTACTACTACTACTCTGGATCGAAAAAGACAAAAGAGGGGGATCGATTTGACAGTGGAAGTCGCGTCTTGATCAGCCTACCGACACACACAGCACAGCACAGCACAGGAGTCGTCCCTTGAGAAGCGGTGAGATGCAGCCCCCGACGCAGAATTCAGTTGACATCTTCTTATCGTGTCTTTAAGAGATCCATCTATGGCTTGACCTATACTATACACACCTAGAGTAGTTACTACCGCATCTTGCTTCTTCCGAGAGCCAACGACCCAACCAGATTTCCAATTCTAATTCTAACTCTAATTCTAGAACCGGAGCGGATCGGTGGCCGATCGATCGTTCACATTAAGGCGATCATGGATATGGAAAGGAAGTCGGGTGACTAACTTGAACCTTACTTATCGCCGCTCGCTTTACAGTTCACGGTTGGGCAGTGTTGGGCATTTTCTGTTGGCAAAGAGCTAAAGCCAACACGTTACTACACGCAGATCTTGTGACAACCCACGATCGTGAGTAACCACAATGGAAGCCGGTCCTGAATTCCTGATATTCCCCCGCACAGATTCCGTTCATCCCAACGCTTTCACATGCATGCGCGCACACACACAGAGACAGACACACCTCGTTCCACCGCTTTACTTTGATGAGAACTGTATTTCTAGTTGCCATGATGCCATGATGGTGGAGTTTCCGTGTTGGCTCTCCTGCTGTGAGTGCTGCCCAGAAACTTTGCGCTTGATAATTATTCACACGCAGACGGACGCTACCTCGGCAATGGAGTAGCCCCGCCCCGGCAATCTGCATCCGAAAGCGGGAAACGCAACGCAAGAGAGACAAGGCGAGCGCACCACCTCGGCATCCCCATAAAATACGCCCCCCGTCACCTTTGACCCCTCCACCTTTCGCCACCACTCCTCCTTCCTTTCATAAAACAAAAGATCACGACGCACAGGCCGCGCCTCCCGAGAGAGCCGAGCAGAGACAAGAACCAAGACCAAAAACACGCCGGCAGCGACGCCGTCCGCCCGCGCGCACCGGCGGCAAGGAGAGGGAGGGGCGATGGGGAACAGCATTGGGGCGAAGCGCAAGGGGGCCAAGGTGATGCAGCTGGACGGCACGTCCTTCCGGGTGAAGCCGCCGGCGGCGGCGGCCGACGTGCTGCGCGACCACCCGGGCTTCCAGCTGCTGGAGGCGGAGGAGGTCAAGCTGCTGGGCGCGCGGGCGCGCCCCCTCGCGCCCGACGCGCCGCTGCGCCGGGGCCGGCTCTACTTCCTCGTCGCGCTCCCGCGCCGCCCCGCCGCGGGGCCGCCCAGGCGGGCCTGGTCGGGCAACCTCCGCGTCGGCGCGCGCGAGCGGCTCGAGTCGCTCATGCTCGCCCGACGCTCCACCTCCGACCTCTCCTCCTTCCAGGGCGTCGCCTCCGCGTCCGCCCCCGCCTCCCCGCTCTTCGCGGGAGCGGGCGGCGGCGGCGGCGCAGGCACCCCCGTGCGGCTCAGGATGCGGCTCCCCAAGGCGCAGGTGGAGAAGCTGATGGGCGAGAGCCGGGACGCGGCCGAGGCGGCGGCCAAGATCATGGAGCTGTGCGCCGCGGTGGGCGACGGCGGCGGCTGCAGCGCCAAGGTGACGCCCGAGCGGCCGCCCGGGATCCTGCGCAGCCCGCGGTTCGCGGCCACGCCCGAGTGGGGCTCCGGCTTCATGGTACCCAAGCCGGCGACCGGCGCGCCACCCAAGACGCCGCAGAGGTGGCCCACCCTGCCCGGCACCAAGGAGGAGGTAACCATTACTGATTACTGCTCCTACTCTTCAAATCATCAATTAGCCCCATCCATTCTCCACGTGCATCGCATTACTGCGTGTTCCCTTGTGCGCAGTGCGTGATACCACATGAATTAGTATATTCGTTCGACACACAACTCTGAGCAAGATCTGCATTTTTACCACTCCTCCAACTTGAGTTGAGATGCACAGCAAAAAAGTCAAGCACATATACATAGTACTGTAGAATTCGTCCCATGGCAGCAATGATATTCTAGAAGAAGAAACAAAAATCTTGGGCAGCAATGCCAAGTATACTACTCCCTTCATCCGAAAATTCTCGTCGGAGAAATGAAAAATGGTTGTATCTAAAATTAAAATGCATGTGAATACATCCATTTCTCCTGACGGAGGGAGTACATTAGAGTAGTAGAATTCTTGGGTTTTGTTCGGTTTGTGCATTGGGTTGGTTACCACCGTACTAGTACAAAAGCAGCCACTAACCACTAGTGCAAGGTTAGCGAAACTGCCGAATGTCAGATCAGATGCCACGTACAGTACAGCGGCAAGAAGAGTATTCTTGTACTGCTGTCTGCAGAAAACATGTACCCTGTCTCAGTGGCGCACTACACCTGGGAAACACTTTTCCGCTCATTGCGGGAAACAACCTACACAGCAAGCAGCGCACAACTTTCGTGCGGGTTTCCTCTTTCACACACCGGTAAGTATTTAACAACTGGAGTTAGTAACCATCACAACAATAAGAAAAAACAAAAAAAACAAATTAGAGTTAGTAGAATGAGAGAAAAAAAAGCAAATAAATCATATGCTGGCCATCATTTTTGTGTTGTGTTTTAAAATTGTCTTGTGGTGTTGAATCCAGACCCACAAGTTTTCTTTTGAGCGTTGACACATACATCTGTTATGCAAAATCCGTGTAAAAATTGCCGCCCTTCATGAAGTCTAATCTTGTCTCCGTTTCCATGTTTCAGAAGCGAGCGAGGTTCGTGGCGTTGCCGGACGAGCTGATAGCATGACCGATATTTCCCTCGACGGAGACGAGTTAACACATCCATCCCATTGTCCCAGCCATGCTTGCTGATTGTCAGGCCAGGAGATAGGGAGTTATAAACCTATCTTGAGGCCGTTAGAGATACCGGTCCGGAAAAAAAAGGCTGTTAGAGATACATACATGCTTGGATCATCATTCTCTTGCCAACAAAAAACTATGGTTGAGAAGCCGCCGAATGGCTTCCAATTCACCTTGATTTCGCATCTCAATAGCGTGTTTCTGGACTCTCTCTTCTTCCTTGTGTGTTTTCTTGTTAGTTCCTCTCTGGTGGTTTTATTATTAGTCCACCATGCCATGTCGTCGTGAATGCTCTGTCTCTGTGCGAGCCAATTGTCGCGGTCAACTCTATGTGCATGATTTCAGACTGATTTGGAAGATGCCAACCTGCTGCAGTTTGCTTCGGACTCGGCAGCTTCTCTGAATTATCCGCATTCACTCATTCGATCCCTGCATGATTCTGGAAGGGGGTTGTGCGGGTTAGTGGCGCGTGATAATGGATCGTCGCGTTGAACCGGTGGATTATATTTGCTTATACTAAGAATTATTATTGGGAGCTGTTGCTCAACCGCATTCCTCGGCACATGCAAGTGCCATCTACAAAATCATAAGTACATATGCTGCGTCGTCAGTGTTTCTTCCTTGTTTTTCCAGATGGCGATGAAAGGCTGAGTTAGCGCCCGGCTTCGTGTCAAGTCGCGGGCGTTGTTTAGTGGTTTCTTAATTGATCCAGATTTGGATAGTGGTGTTGCATCCAATCATCTGAAACCTGCACATGTTACGCGATCTGAACCACCGTCTTATACGCTTATATCTATGGTGTGAGAAAGTCAGATCAGAAGAACATGCAGGTATACTTTCTGAATCTGAGTGAATCGTTGGCAGCGCGTGGACTCTGAGATAACTCCATATTCTTTGATCTTGAACCTTACTGGCTGCCCCTATGATGCATCGTCCGTTACCACGGGAGAGTGTGTAGAGATGGCCAACTTCCAGCAGGACCGGGGCGTCATGTTCTTAACCTCATTTCATGGGTCTCTCCAGAGTTGATTGAAGAACTTGCAAGTTTATGCAATACATGCGAAGAGCCAGTGGTCGTAGTCCAGAATGGGAGTTGCCTTCCCTATCGTAAGGGCATCTTCAATGTTGCTCATCAATTGAATGCCCCATAAGAGCATCTACAGTCGGACATAGCAAATCTGACCCCTCAAACGCCTATGAACGCGCGCTGACGCGTCCGCGGACAGTGACCGGTCACGCCTAAAATAATGCATTTCACATCCGAATACCTTAAATTAGAAACATCAAATCCATATTATTACATGCAACGCAACCATCTTTGAGCGGAGCTTCGTCCGGATCCGCTCCCCGTTCGTCCGGCTCCGCCGTGGCCATATCCGGCAGCCGGCTTCGCCCCTCAGAGTGTTGGCCCGGTCGCCGGCAAGGTAGAGTAGGGCATGGGACACAAGCCGACTCACGGGACTCAAGGCGCCGCCGTCTCCCATGCCCTACTCTTCCTCATCGGAGCGCGGAACCCGTTGGGTGCCGGTGGACGTCAGAACGACGATGGATCCGTCCTGGGACGAGCCGTCGATGTCCACCACGATGCGGTTGTGGCGCCCGGACTGTTGCGCCATACGGGGCGCCAGAGAATGCGACTCCGCCTCGCCGACGTCCACCGCTGCGAGGGCTGCCGCCAGCTCCCAAGCCTGTTGTCTCGCACGCCGGGCATGCCGTGCCATGTTCTCATCGGACGAGGCCCATGGCGCGCCCCGATGCTCGGCGCGCCAACGGAGGCGTTGCGCGTCCACCACCGCGTCGGACGCCAGACAGACCGCACCGCCTCCGGTGAGGCAGCGACTGCTGCCCTAGCGCCGGATCCATGCGCCATTTGGGCGGACGCAATGGATTCCCGACGGAAGGAGTCCGAGCGCTGTCGTGCATAGGCCTCCTCCCGGGCGCGGCAGAGCGCAAGCCGGGCATCCATCTGCTCCTTCGGGTCGCGTGGGATGAGCTCGGGGTCGACAGATCTAGAGGTGAAGGACTCGAATCCGCCGCCCCACCATGCCGGAGATAGTCGGAAGGCGCCGAAGACGAGCTTGGGTGGCAGAGGGGAAGTGGAGTGAAGTGAAGTGGCTAGGGTTTGGTCCGACAAGCGGATGGGGAGGAATATATGTAGGGTCGGGCCAGCGTGGGCCGGATCTGACGTGGCGGGCGGGCCCGGGCGCCCCCATATCCGCCCCATATTTTCGCTGTATATGAGGGGTGCCGGTCAGCCCGGGCGTTTGAGGGCCATTTGAGGAGCCCATCTGGGTCAAAATTTTGCGACTGGACTGTCGGTGTGGAACGACACCTATGGGATCACAAGAATCCCTACTATGGTTGCCGGGGCGCAGGGTTGCGAGGAGAGCAGGGCTAGTAGACAGCACAAGGATCGTTTACCCAGGTTCGGGCCGCAAGGATGCGTAAAACCCTAGTCCTGCTTTGGTGGGTGTATTTCTGAGAGTTCTTGAGCTCTCGAACTAGCTGTGGTCAGTGCGTGGTTCGAAAGAGCCGAATCCTTCTCGAGTATGCCATGGGCCTCCTTTTATAGTTGGAAGGGGCTGCCACAGTGACACACAGGAGGTGGAAAGGCGTACAGTGCTCTGAGCTTATCGCTCGTAGGACAAGATGCATTTAATGCATAGCTTAGGTGTCCCCTTGCTTTATTGGGGACGGGGGCGAGGTCCGTCCCGTCCGTCGCCGCTCCTCCTCGCCTTGACACGCGCCCCGGCCAGTGAGGTGCGTGGTGCCATGTAGGCAGCCAGGCAGCTGAGGTGGCGCGGTGGTGGAGCCTTCACGAAGATCTGCATGCCGCCACGCAGGCACTCGATGAGTTGGCCTAGGAGCTGCATGTTGCCACGCAGGTGCTCGCCCAGCTGGTTGGGCTGGCAGCTGCATGTGAACGGTGGTGGAAGCTTGGTTGGCGCGGGCCCGGCGGTGGCCCCGCTGGCGTCTTCGGCGAGGGCCTTGCCGGGTGGCCCGGCAAGGGTCTTGCCGTGGCACGTTGTCGTCCCCGGCAAGGATCTTGCCGGGGGTCTGGTGGCCTTCCTCGGCAAGGATCTTGCCGAGGATCGTCGTCTTCTAATCCTCGTCTGATCTTGAATATGTCTTCACAAAGATCTGCATGCCACCTCAGAGGTGCCTTCCCGAGCCTTGGCCCCACGTTGATGATGGCGCTGGGGGCCGTGGGCTCAAGGGTGGCTCGCTCTGTTGGTGTGGGGCGAGCTGTCCCGGCAAGGGTCTTGCCGGGGCCGCTGAGGCCGCCCGGCAAGGGTCTTGCCGGGGGAACCTGCTTCGTCCCTCTGCTCTTTGTGGTCTTGGCCTTGGCGTTGCTTTGATTATCTTGGGCTTCGGTCTTACCTTGGCTCACCTCCCATGTTCTGCTTGGTGTGGTCGTGGGCGCGGCTCCGACTGCCCGTGCACATGTAAAGGGGTACAAAAGCGTGCCCCTATTTTTGTACACCGACATGGACAGTGACCAGACGGCCCGCCCGGGCGTATGAGGTGGGTTTGAGGCGCTCGGCTGTAGATGCTCTAATGTCTGCAGGCACGAATGAATGGGAGTAGGCAATGAACTCTAAGGCCAGTCAAACCACTGTCATTTTCGCCATCGTCATCATGTCCGTAGTCCCGGCTCTTGGGTAAGCCAGGCCAACCACGGCAACGCACTCGCGTCGGATCCGATGTGTGTCCTCTTCTGCCTTTAGCCACACCCTCTCCTTCTTGTGAGCGGCTCACTCTGACCTCAGGGTAACTCCAACACGTAGACGCATTTTGTCCCCACGCGCCCGTTTGGGTCGAAACGGACAGAAAAAGTAGCCCATCGCATCCGTCATAGCACCTCCACAGCCACGCCATCCCCTAGCTTCCATGGTCGCCGGTCTCGCTCCACTGCCGCCTCCACGTCGATAGGTATGCTGCTTGTACCCGGGAGAGGTGCGAAGCTCTTCACTCGTCGCACGCCCTCAAGGTACCATGGATAATGGGAGGAATTCTTTTTCAATAACTTCATCATCGGATGATGAGGATTTTGTGGTTGTGACTATGGTCTTCAGTGACCACATTACTGAAGGAAATATGCCCTAGAGGCAATAATATAGTTGATATTTATATTTCCTTATATCATGATAATGGTTTATTATTCATGCTAGAATTGTATTAACCGGAAACTTAGTACATGTGTGAATACATAGACAAAACATAGTGTCCCTAGTATGCCTCTACTTGACTAGCTCGTTAATCAAAGATGGTTAAGTTTCCTAACCATAGACATGTGTTGTCATTTGATGAACGAGATCACATCATTAGAGAATGATGTGATGGACAAGACCCATCCGTTAGCTTATCATTATGATCGTTTAGTTTTATTGCTATTGTTTTCTTCATGACTTATACATATTCCTCTGACTATGAGATTATGCAACTCCCGAATACCGGAGGAACACTTTGTGTGCTATCAAACGTCACAATGTAATTGGGTGATTATAAAGATGCTCTACAGGTGTCTCTGAAGGTGTTTGTTGAGTTGGCATAGATCAAGATTAGGATTTGTCACTCCGTGTATCGGAGAGGTATCTCTGGGCCCTCTCGGTAATGCACATCACTATAAGCCTTGCAAGCAATGTGACTAATGAGTTAGTTGCGGGATGATGCATTACAGAACGAGTAAAAAGACTTGCCGGTAACGAGATTGAACTAGGTATGATGATACCGACGATCGAATTTCGGGCAAGTAACATACCGATGACAAAGGGAATGATGCATGTTGTTGTGCGGTTTGACCGATAAAGATCTTTGTAGAATATGTAGGAACCAATATGAGCATCCAGGTTCCGCTATTGGTTATTGATCGGAGATGTGTCTCGGTCATGTCTACATAGTTCTTTAACTCGTAGGGTTCGCACGCTTAACGTTCGATGACGAATTGTATTATGAGTTATGTGTTTTGGTGACCGAAGTTTGTTCGGGGTCCCGGATGAGATCACGGACATGACGAGGAGTCTCGAAATGGCCGAGAGGTAAAGATTCATATATTGGAAGGTTATATACGGACACCGAAATGGTTCTGAAGAAGATCGGGGATTTTTTGGAGTACCGGGAGGTTACCGGAACCCCCCGGGAAAGTTAATGGGCCTCATGGGCCATGTTGGAGAAGAGGAGGCAGGCCACGGGAGGTGGCGCGTGCCTCCTCCTTGCCCAATCCGAATTGGACAAGGGGTGGGGCACCCCCCCTTTCCTTCTCCTTCTCCCCTCTTTCCCCTTTCCCCCTCCGTTGGAAGGAAGGGGGCGAATCCTACTAGGAATGGAGTCCTAGTAGGACTCCCCCCCTTGGCGCGCCTCTCCCTGGCCGGCCACCTCCTCCCCCTCTCCTTTATATATGGGGGCGGGGGGCACCCCAAAGGCAGACCAAGAATTCTCTTAGCCATGTGCGGTGCCCCCTCCATAGTTTACTCTTCCGGTCATAGCATCGTAGTGCTTAGGCGAAGCCTTGCACGGATCACATCACCATCACCGCCACCATGCCGTCGTGCTGACGGAACTCTCCCTCGACCCTCTACTGGATCAAGAGTTCGAGGGACGTCATTGAGCTGAACGTGTGCTGAACACGGATGTGCCGTACATTCGGTACTTGGATCAGCTGGACCGTGAAGACGTTCAACTACAATAACCGCGTTAACATAACGCTTCCGCTTTCGGTCTACGAGGGTACGTGGACACACTTTCCCCGTCTCGTTGCTATGCATCTCCTAGATAGATCTTGCGTGATCGTAGGTAAATTGCATGCTACGTTCCCTAACAATTACTAGGCAGCGGCCGAGGTTTAAGAGATCGATCTCAGGTCATGCTTCGGCGTTGAATCACAACAGAGGGAGCGCCAATTGCCTAATCTTCGCCAATTACTTCCGGTGCATGTCCCCACTCTACAATCCCAAGTTTTTTTATGCCACTTCCGGATGGCGAGACATGTGTTAAAATGTATTTGGGAGGGAGTGATGGTGTATGATGATTATTTCGTATGTAAGGAGGATGCCCTTGAAAAGGCTGGCTTCTTCTCTTATCAGAAATACACTGCAGCTATTCGGATGCTTGCATATAGAATTCTCAGTGATCTTGTTGACGAGTATGCCCGCATGAGTGAGCCTGCATGTCTTGCATGATTGTACAAGTTTTGCAAGGCAGTGGTAGCAGTGTTTGGCCCAAAGTACTTGAGAGAGCCAAATGTTGCAAACACAGCAGGGTTGTTGGCAATCAATGAAGAGAGAGGCTTCCCGGGAATACTTGGTAGCATAGATTGTATGCAGTGGAAGATGGATATCCAACTGCTTGTCAAGGGCAATATAAGGGGCATATTAAATGTTGCATTGTCATAATTGAAGCTCTGGCTTCACAAGATCTCTGGATTTAACACTCTTTATTCGACATGGTTAGTTTTCACAATGACATCAATGTGCTTCAGTGCTCTCCGATGTTCGGAAGGCTTGCAGAAGGCAACTGCTCAGAGGTCAACTTTGAGATCAATAGCCACCACTACAACAAGACATACTACCTAGCTGATGGAATCTATCCTCAGTGGTCAATGAGGGAGTCCTGGACTAGGGGGTCCTCGGGCGTCCGGCCTGTTAGCCATGGGCCGGAGTGATGGGCTGTAAAGATACAAAGACCGAAGACTCTACCCGTGTCCGGATGGGACTCTCCTTGGCGTGGAAGGCAAGCTTGGCGATCAAATGTGTAGATTCCTTTCTTTGTAAGCGACCTTGTGTAACCCTAGATCCTCCCGGTGTCTATATAAACCGAGGAGTTAGTCTGGAGGCAGATATACTCATTACCATAGTCATGCAGGCTAGACTTCTAGGGTTTAGCCATTACGATCTCGTGGTCGATCAACTCTTGTAATACTCATATTCATCAAGATCAATCAATCAGGAAGTAGGGTATTACCTCCATAGAGAGGGCCCGAACCTGGGTAAACATTGTGTCCCCTGTCTCTTGTTACCATCGACCTTAGACGCACAGATCGGGACCCCCTACCCGAGATCTGCCGGTTTGACACCGACATTGGTGCTTTCATTGAGAGTTCCACTGTGTCGTCCCCTAAAGGTTTGATGGCCCCTTCAATCGTCGACAACGACGCTGTCCAAGGGGAGACTTTTCTCCCCGGACAGATCTTCGTATTCGGCGGCTTCGCACTGCGGGCCAACTCGTTTGGCCATCTGGAGCAGATCGATAGCTACGCCCCTGGCCACCAGGTCAGATTTCGGAGCTTGAACTACGTAGCGGACATCCGTGGAGATTTGATCTTCGCCGGACTCGAGACCGCGGCGACCGCTCCTGGTCACCTCGATGAACATGACCTAAATCTGTCATCGGACCGCATCCAGGAGATAGCTCCTGTAACTGCTCTGGCCTTGGATCCGGAGCATACTGCGCCATCCAAGGACGGGAAGCTCAACCCCGCCATGGAGGCCATAGATTCCCCGGTGTTGGAGCCGCACATAGACTTAACCTCACACGATATCCGTGTCACCGGAACTCCGGACTCGTCTCCGGCCATAAGCTCCGAACCGTGTGTGTCCGCGGACGCCGAGCTTGATCAGTTATCGATCTTTGAATTCAGCGCCGCAGATATCTTCCAGCACTCGCCCTTTTGCGATGTGCTAAACTCATTAAAGAATCTGTCCTTCGCTGGGGACTCACAGCCGAATTATGTCCGGTTTGAACTGGAGGCTGATGATGGGGGAGAATTTCTCTTCCCACCCGCCACCCACTTCATAGCCACTATCGAGGACTTAACCGACATGCTTGATTATAGCTCCGAAGACATCAACGGTATGGAAGACAATGCCGATGAGGAGCAGAGCCAAATCCCACCATTTACTTGACGCTGGACGGCCACTTCTTCATATGATGTGTACATGGTAGATACACCCAAAGCAACCAATGAAGATGACAAAGAAAATCCAGTTAAGAATAAACCTCCTGAGACACAGCACAAACGCCGGCGTCCTCGGCGCCGATCTAAGTCACGTCGTTCAAAAGACAGCATTACTGGCACCAAAGAAAACAATACTCCGGACAATGCCGAAAACAATGAAGACCCTTTCGAGGTAACATCCGAACAGGAGGAACAAGAAAACGGGCAAGTTAGCCCCAATGAACAGGCCATGCCCAACGACTCGTAGGACGGTAGTTATCGTCCGCTCTTCGAGGATGAGGAAAGCCTCAGCAACGAGGATTTCATCGTGCCTAAGGAACCTCTCGAGCAGGAGCAGCTAATAGCCACCGCAAGGAGCTTGAAAAAGAAGCAGCAGCAGCTTCAAGCTGACCAAGACCTGCTCGTCGACAGGTGGACTGATGTCCTGGCAGCCGAGGAATACGACCTCAGATGCCCAACCAAGAGTTACCCAAAGCGCAGATTGCTACCTCAGTTCGATGAGGAGGCACCGGAGCCCATACCTCCCTCGCATAATGCGGTCGATCGACCACTACGCGGTCGAGACAGTGCGGCGGACCGACCACCACGCGGTCGGGATAAAACGACAATTCGGGCTGAACAGCAGCCCGCCCCACCGCCACGTAAAAATAGAGACAAAACAGCTCGGGGTCATACATACGACCTTCGGCAGGACCTGGACAGTAGAGCAGGATATACCAGATCGATCTACGGATCGCGAGGACGTTCCTCGACACGCGATGATGGCTACCTATTCGGGCGTGACAAACCTAGCCACGCCCGGGCCGTTAACCGCAGACGGACTCCATCGGAGCTACGTCGCGATGCGGCCAGATATAGAGGCGTCGCACACCCTCTTTGCTTCACTGATGAAGTAATGGATCATGAATTCCCCGAAGGGTTCAAATCCGTGAATATTGAATCATACGATGGGACAACTGATCCCGCGGTATGGATCGGGGACTTTATACTCCACATCCACATGGCCCGCGGAGATGGCCTCCATGCTATCAAATACCTCCCACTAAAGCTTAAAGGGCCAGCTCGGCACTGGTTAAACAGCCTACCTGAAAATTCTATCGGCAGCTGGGAGGACTTGGAAGAAGCCTTCCTCGACAACTTCCAAGGTACATATGTCCGGCCACCAGACGCCGATGACTTAAGCCACATAGTTCAACAGCCTGGAAAGTCAGCCAGGAAATTCTGGACTAGATTCCTAACTAAAAAGAACCAGATTGTCGATTGTCCCGATGCCGAAGCCCTAGCAGCCTTTAAACATAGCATCCGCGACAAATGGCTCGCCCGCCACCTCGGCCAAGAAAAGCCAAAATCTATGGCAGTCATTACGGCACTCATGACCCGCTTTTGCGCGGGTGAAGATAGTTGGCTGGCTCATAGTAAAAACACAGCCAGCGGGGCAGGCCCCTCCGAGGTCAAAAACAGCAACGGCAAGCTCCGACGTAACAGACACAAACGCCAAAGCAATGGCGATAATACTGATGACACTACAGTCAACGCCGGATTCAGTGGCTCCAAGTCCGGCCAGCAGAAGAAGCCATATAAAAGAAACAATCAGGGACCATCCAGCCTGGACCGCATACTCGATCGTCCGTGCCAGATACATGGCACCCCAGACAAACCAGCCAATCATACCAACAAAGATTGTTGGGTTTTTAAACAGGCCGGCAAATTAAACG
Organism: Aegilops tauschii subsp. strangulata; assembly: GCF_002575655.3. Lineage (NCBI taxonomy): Eukaryota > Viridiplantae > Streptophyta > Magnoliopsida > Poales > Poaceae > Aegilops > Aegilops tauschii. Next base: position 408,516,862 of record NC_053040.3, on the reverse strand, counting down.
CCGAGAACAAGGAAAAGGGATCGCAAAGTGAGGACGATGACGAGGAGCCCCGGCAACCGAACATGGGGGGGCAGAAGAAGTTTCCCCCTCAAGTCAAAACAGTGAACATGATATACGCTACACACATCCCCAAAAGGGAGCGCAAGCGCACACTCAGGGACGTCTACGCAATAGAGCTAGTCGCCCCAAAATTCAATCCATGGTCGTCATTCCCGATCACCTTTGATCGTCGAGATCATCCGACCAGTATCCGTCATGGCGGCTCGGCTGCGCTGGTGCTCGGCCCAATCATTGATGGATTTCACCCAACGCGCGTCCTTATGGACGGAGGTAGCAGCCTCAATCTGCTCTATCAGGATACATCGCACAAAATGGGCATTAATCCGTCACGGATCAAACCCACAAAGACTACCTTCAAAGGAGTCATACCAGGTGTAGAGGCCCGCTGTACAGGCTCAATCACACTAGAGGTTGTCTTCGGATCTCTGGACAACTTCCAAAGCGAGGAGTTAATCTTCGACATCGTCCCCTTTCGCAGCGGCTATCACGCACAGTTCAGACGGACTGCATTTGCTCGATTCAACGCGGTGCCACACTATGCTTATCTCAAGCTCAAGATGCCCGGTCCACGCGGCGTCATAACAGCCAATGGAAATACGGAACGCTCCCTTCGTACAGAAGAGCACACCGCTGCCTTAGCAGCTGTAGTACGGAGCGGCCTTCTCAAGCAGAACCTTAATTCGGCTGCCGAGCCTCCGGACTCCATTAAGAGGGTCCGAACTATTCTGCAGCAGGATAGCTCGGCTCGTCAGGAGCTTGACTAGCAATTCGGCCTCCGTCTCAGTCCCGATCAAGTGGTGGCATTTGTACCGCGCGTACATAACTATGCACTCAAAATTCCATGGGCATCGACGGAGGCAGAGCTAGCTTGTGATCCACAGTACGGCCCAACCGGCACCGGATACACACATACTTTCACTTTTCCCCCTTTTCCTTTCCAGGTTTTCAATCCCGCATGCCACATCTGATGGCCTGATCACCGGTCCTCTTGAAGGATAAACACACCAAGACGGCAAGAGACACAGAGGTATGGGGGACTTTCAAGGTGGTTTCGTTAACGATCACTCTACCTGTTTTTCAGGACCCACGTGCAGCTCTCCCTTGGTTTTTGGTGTGTTAAATAGCCTGCTGCTTATCGCACTACATGTATCAATGCGCCTTGACGTATTAATCAAATTACAATGGAAACAGTTCACGACCCGAGCTTCAGGGCCCTAGCTTATCACTTTTGCACCCTTTCTGTTTTCTTTTCTTTTCCTTTTTTTCTCTCTTGTGGGTAACCTTATCGGATTGCACACTTTGGTACGCTTCATATTTGCCAGGGGCTTCATAGCGCCCCGCACTACGGCAACAAAGTCCGAACACTTTTTACAATATAGTTCGGCACCCCGAATTTAGCACTATATGCATTGGCTCCGAATCATGTCTTTGGTCAATAGTTGGGTTGCCCGGCTCCTGTGCTTGCTACCTTACGTTCCGCTGTATCGGCTAAGGTAGTAAAGGGAGAACTACTGCGATTGTGCCTTGGTTTATCTAAAGGAGCACCTCAGTAGAGAAAGCCGAAAACTGACTGTCATGATGCGGCGAGAGCCGATCAGCTCTTCGGAGGTTGCAAAACGTTGGAGATTTCTTCCGCATTACGTGAAGGATCAGTACTTCTCGATCAGGCGCTTATAGCACTCTAGTTCGGATACTAGGGGCTGCGCCAACATTTTTATTGTCAAGCTCCTATGGCTAACACTACAAAAAGAATACACTTCCGTGATGATACGTGTTTGTCACAGTAGGTCGCGTTTTCTGTCATGCATGTACATCCATGACAAATTTATGACAGAATCAAGATAGTCATACCTGTGCTGTCGTAGAAGTGTTCCATGACATTGCCAAAATTATCATCACGGAAGTGTCCACTTCCATGACGATAAATCGCGCGTCACAGAAGTGCTTTCGTCAAGGGTGACCGACACGTGGCATCCACCGTAACGGAACGCCGTTAAGCTATCGGGTCGGGTTTTGGATCCGATAACCCGTTAACAGCCCCGACCAATGGGGATTTTCCACGTGTAAAATCATCATTGGCTGGAGGAAACACGTGTCGGCTCATCGTTGGGACAGATGTCATCCACTCATTGGACGGAAGGCGCCTATGATACGTCGACACATGGCACGGCCCAACAGAGGCCCATTCCTGTGAAAAGGCCGGCCCGTTTGACTTGGTCAAAAGGTGGCGGGCCGGCCCATGGAAAGCCTGTTAACGGCCTGTTCGCATATAGCCCATTTACAGCCCGCTAACCCAAGGCCCGTTACGCCCTATCCGAATTAGGCCCAGTAGCGTCATCTGGGCCATCCAATATGATTCCAGCCCGTTTTCACTTCTGGCCCATGTATGGCCCATGACGTCTTTTGGCCCATATGAGGCCCTATGTAACTCTTGGCCTATTAACGGCCCGTGGTGAAACTGGCCCATAATGAACAGTGTACCACTTTACACCCATTAACGGCCCGTGGTGAAACTGGCCCGTAATGAATAGTGTATCACTTTATACCCATTAACGGCACGTGGTGAAACTGGCCCGTAATGAACAGTGTATCACTTTATACCCATTAACGACCCGTTATTCCGTTGGGCCGTTTCCCGCCCATGTTATCTTTCGGCCTTCTCAAAGCCCATTTATTCTTGGGCTCATTTCCAGCATTCGTTTACTTACGGCCCGTTACTGTCATTTTCTGCTTGTGGGCCACATTCAGCCCGTGGTTACAGTCGGCCCGTTTGTGGTCCGTTAATACGTTGGGCCATTTTCATAGCGTCATCAAATACGGCCTATTAACGATGGCCCGTTATGGTCGGCCCATGAACGGACGATTCCAACTCTAGCCCGTTTACGGCCATAATGCGGCCTGTTATTGGCCCATGTTTGGCCAATCGATCATACGGCCCGTATAAGGCCCATTGATGATACGACCCGTAGAAGGCCCATTGTTTCTACGGCCCGTAGAAGGCCTACTGTTTCTACGGCCCGTAGAAGGCCCACTGTTTCTACGGCCCGTAGGAGGCCCAGTGTCACTACAGTAAATATTAGCCCATGGTTATTATGGCCTAGATTTAAAAAATAGGTTATTGCAGCCACTAGCAAACCGCGAAAAAAGAACTGCACTGACTACAAGCAAACAAATAAACAAGACAACAAGGAAATAAATAAGCAAGCAACTTATGCTAGGCTATCACGGCTATTACACATATTACATCCACTGGGCATCAAAGTTCGCCACCAGTGCAAATATAGGGAACAAAGCAGCATATAAACGCTGCAGCAAAACAAGTCCAGAACTGAAACCACTTCAGAAGAGTTCAAGAAACAATATCCTGGGTACCCATAATGCTGGCAAGATGCTTAGCAAGCTTATTAACTTTCTCTTGTTTGGCGCTTAAATCCTCCAGCACTTGCTGTTGCATAAGAAAGTACGCATCTGAATTCTGCAGGGACTTCCTCAGTCCTTCGGCTTCTTGCCGCAGCATAGCTGACTGATGCCTTTCAGCTTGTAGCTCAGACTGAAGAAGCCGAAGTGATTCAGGCAGCGAGTTCGAAGAGCTTGTGCCAGCGGTACTGGCCAGTAACTCAAACCCTACATCAACGCAGGACTGTGGGGTTTTCTCACTGTCTACAAGATTGTTTTTACCACCTTTCTTGGAGACCAACAAGGTTGTCTCACTATCTTGAACCTTATCTGCATTACTTTCTCTACCATTGCATAGTGGGGTGCTCTTCTCCAATATTCTGTTTGCATACTACAAGAGAAACAAGCAGACACATCACAGGTTTAGCTTGTAGTATACGAAACTCATTTTGGTAAACCGGTTCAGTAGTAAGGTGGACAGGATAACAGCATAAAACAAACATATATCTATGTACTATGGTCACTGTATTGTCCATATCATTCTAGTTTTTGTTCCCTAATCAAGATAGAGACACAGTTGAACTCATATATTTTTAAGACACAGCAGCATAGACAGAATATAAGTGTGAGAAACTACACAGCATTGGCAGCACTTGTAATGTGCATCACATGAGAACATAACTGTTTATACAACTTAAAACTGAAATCAACATAGAGCAAGAAGTTAGAACAACAATCCAGTTAAAGAAATAGGTTTAAAACATACCTGTTGCGCCATTGGAGTTTTAATTGGATCCTTCAAATTCGAAAGTAGTTGGTATGAGTAAATACAGTGATGCAACAACAAAGGAGTATGGACCATAGCTACAGAATCTGACCTGAGAACAGTTGCTCTTCTGCTTTAAACGTGGAGTTTGGGTTAGCTGTGGTGGTCTTCGTGCTTTGGGCACTGCAGTAGCTTTACAAACTGCTCGTGTGGGGGTACTCTGTGGTGGACATGGTGCTTTGTCAACTATAAGTGGGTTACTATCCGCTAGGGTTGCGGTTAGATGGGTTGTAGCTGGTTCTCTGCCCAACGGTGTAAGTGTGCAATCTGGAAGAGTCTCGATTATGTGTGGTGGGGCTAGTTTGTGGGCCAGTACAACCATGGTTCTATCTGCATCGACGGGTAGCACTGTCTTTTGTGAAGAACGGGTTTTTGCTCCCTTAGATACTGCCATCACCCCCTCCAATTCAAATGGCTGATAAACAAGAAAAAAATTGAATGTAAAGACATTGTATGACAGACAGATGTGGTAATTCACATATATGTTGTCTAACCAAACAGGACAGCATGACACAATTTCACATATATGATGCCTAACTAAACAGGATAGCATGACACAGTTTCAAATATATGATGGATAACTTAACATGATATAATGGCATAATTCAACATATGATGAGTACCTAAACAGGATGACATGACAAAACTATATGATGTCTTTCTAAAATAGGTTGGGATGAAATAATTCACATACATGTTGTCTAAGTATACAGGATGGCATGATATAATTGACATAATTGATTCATATACTAAGCAGCTGGCACTCGCATGTATGATCTCTAAACTAAGCAGATAGAATTCAATATTGTGCATATGATGTCTAAACTAAGCAATGCAAGACACCATATGCATCATATGAGAAATATAAACATTGCAACTTAGAGCATACACCTCAGGTGGGATATAGGACTGGTCATCTGTCTCTGAATCCTCCTCTGAGGAGCTCCCTGTAACCATCGAGATATATGCTTCAACAGGTACCATTGCCTGCTCTGAAGACCTTGTTTTCACTCCAGATTTTTCCATAACCGGCTCAAATGGCTGATACACATGAAGAGTAGTTCAGTATACACAGATTGTCGACAAATGGAATACGTAATGAAAAAAAGATGGCATGAGATAATTCACATATATGATGCCTGGCTCCATGGCGGTGCATAATTCACATATATGATAACTGGCTGAAAAACATGGCATTGCATAATTCACATATCTGATATAGAAAGCAAACAGGAGGCATTCACACAAAGCATGTCTAATCTAAGCAGATGGCATGGCAATGCAAGACACCATATGCATGATATGAGCAATATAACCCAGCCAAGTTAGAGCATGCACCTCGGGGGGGAATACGACTGGCCATCTCTCTCTGAATCCTCCTCTGAGGAGCTATCTGTAACCAGCAAGAAATCTGCATTGACAGGTAGCACTGACTGCTCAGAAGACCTTGTTTTCACTCCAGATTTTCCCATGACCGACTCAAATGGCTGATGCACAGGAAGAGTAGATGAATGTATAAACATTGTTGACAAATGAAATACATTATGGAAAAAATATGGCACAATACAATTCACATATACGATGACTGGCTAAACAGGATGGCATTGCATGATTCACGTATATGATGCCTAGCTAAAGAAGATGGCATTGCATAATTCCCATATACTCCCTCTGTTCCTAAATATTTGTCTTTTTAGAGATTTCAAATGGACTACCACATACGGATGTATATAGACATATTTTAGAGTGTAGATTCACTCATTTTGTTCCGTATGTAGTCACTTGTTGAAATCTCTAAAAAGACAAATATTTAGGAATGGTGGGAGTATGATATAGAAACCAAACAGGTGGCATTCACATAAAGCAAATCTAAACTAAGCTGATGACATATAAGATGTATAATGTAAGCAATGCAAGGCGCCATATGCATGATATGACCAACATCAGCATGCCAGGTTAGAGCAAACACCTCAGGTGGTAAACAGGCGTGGTCGGCTCCTTCTAAATCTCCATCTGAACAGTTATCTTCCTCTGGAATACAATCTGGAAATGCAGGAGGGGGGGGCACTTCGCCCACCATGGAGCGGCGTCTGCATGACATTATATTCGCATGCAACGGTCTTCTCTTTTTCTCTACATGTTCAGTACGATTGTGTACAATATCTGACATGCATAATAATAAAAAATAGTTAGATTTTGTAAGGCCTAAGGGGTGCATGCAAAAATCAAGACTGATGGTAGCAAACGAGTGGATGGATCCAAAACTAATGATAGTAGGTAGATTATAGCTTCAGTTTAAAAAGATAGACAATGGATCATCTATTGTTTGTTGCCCACCCAACATGAACCACATAGAAGACCCCAGATGAACCAGATAGTAGACAGATACTATTCGTTGCTGGCTCGGTATGAGACCCATGGGCAATTCAAAACTCAAGATTGAACGATAAAGTAGCAGGTAATAATAACCGATGTATAACGTAAGCAAACACGAAAGACTGCGACCTCTCTTCCGGAACTGTGTAGTCCTCAGGTTCATCTGCTCAGTCGATGATGGTAATGCAGTTGGCGTGGCTGCCGGCAATGGGGAAGATGATCTGAGGCGGCGAAAGGAAGTCTGCAGGGGGGATCTCTGCTATAGTGAACGCTTCTGTCGATGGTGCACTGTAACACCCACGATGCGGCTATATCTCCCACGTGTCGAGGCACGACTTAGAGGCATAACCGCATTGTGGTTTTGTCGCAAGAAGGGTCATCTTCACACAATCCCATGTAATGAACAAGAATGGGATAAAGAGTTGGCTTACAATCGCCACTTCACACAATACATAAATAAAACATACATCATTCAGAGTACACACATAGGTCCGACTACGGAACCAAAAGAAAAGAAGACAACCCAACTGCTAGATCCCTGAACGTCCCAACTGGGCTCCACTACTGATCAACAAGAAAAGAACAACACAACGAACAAGATCTTCATTGGGCTCCCACTAGAGCTCAGTTGCTTCACCTGCACTGGCATCGTCGGCAGCTGCAACTGTTTTGGAAGTATCTGTGAGTCACGAGGACTCAGCAATCTCACACCCGCGAGATCAAGACTATTTAAGCTTATAGGAAAGGATGGGGTAATGAGGTGGAGCTGCAGCAAGCACTAGCATATAAGGTGGCTAACATACGCAAATGAGAGCGAGAAGAGAAGCAAAGGAACGGACGTGAACTAGCAATGATCAAGAAGTGATCCTGAACTCCTACTTACGTCAAACATAACCCAGAAACCGTGTTCACTTCCCGGACTCCGCCGAGAAGAGACCATCACGGCTACACACGCGGTTGATGTATTTTAATTAAGGTCAAGTGTCAAGTTATCTACAACCGGATATTAACAAATTCCCATCTGCCACATAACCACGGGCACGGCTTTCGAAAGATAATACCCTGCAGGGGTGTCCCAACTTAGCCCATTATAAGCTCTCACGGTCAACGAAGGATATTCCTTCTCCCGGAAAGACCCGATCAGTCTCGGAATCCCGGTTACAAGACATTTCGACAATGGTAAAACAAAACCAGCAAAGCCGCCCGATGCGCCGACATCCCGATAGGAGCTGCACATATCTCGTTCTCAGGGCAACACCGGATGAGCACTGCGTACAACTAAAACCAGACCTCAAGTTTCCCCGAGGTGGCGCTGCAAGGGGCTCTAGTTCGGACCAACACTTAGAGAAGCACTGGCCCGGGGGGGCTAAATAAAGATGACCCTCGAGAGAGCGACTCCCAAGGGAAAAGTAGGTGGTGGTGAGGCAAATGTAAAACCAAGGTTGGGCCTTGCTGGAAGAGTTTTATTCAAAGCGAACTGTCAAGGGGGTCCCATAAATCACCCAACCGCGTAAGGAACGCAAAATCAAGGAACATAACACCGGTATGACGGAAACTAGGGCGGCAAGAGTGGAACAAAACACCAGGCATAAGGCTGAGCCTTCCACCCTTTACCAAGTATATAGATGCATTAATTAGATAAGAGATATTGTGATATCCCAACATAAACATAATCCAACATGGAGCAATCTTCATCTTCACCTGCAACTAGCAACACTATAAGAAGGGGCTGAGCAAAGCGGTAACATAGCCAAACAACGGTTTGCTAGGAAGGGTGACAAAGGTTAGAGGTTCATGGCAATTTGGGAGGCTTGATAAGCAAGTGGAAGGTAGCGCGGCATAGCAATAGAGCGAACAACTAGCAAGCAAAGATAGAAGTGATTTCGAGGGTATGGTCATCTTGCCTGAGATCCCGCTAGGAAGAAGAACGAGTCCATGAAGAAGACAAACGGACGTAGTCGAACGAATCCTCACAACTCCGGAACGAAACCGAAGCTAACGAGGGAAGTAACCCGGAAAGAAACAAACAATATAGTAAACAACCGCCACATACACATGGCATGATGCAAAAACGAATATGATGCATGTCCGGTTTAATGAGCATGGCATGGCAAAGTGCAACAAACAACACTACAAATTAAGTGGAGCTCAATATGCAACGAGTTGCATATTGACGAAACACCACATCAATTATTTAGTTCACTCTCATTATGTACTCGACCATATTAAATGTTGATTACCATGGCAAGAGGTGAAGCATAATAATCTACCTATTTAGGCAAGTTTAAATGAGGCCGGAGATAACAAACAACAATTCCGATAACTCCTCATGTCAATTAGCAATTTTAATGCAAACATCAATTTTAGACATTTTAAATGTTGTTATCATGATGCGGATGACATATTGCAAGGTATATGCAATTTTTATGAAAACGTGGACACGAGCATGTTATGAAGCGTTTGTTACCGTGGTGGAACGAAAAAGGGTGCCACGGCAACGAATCCGAAAATGGTGCCACGGCAACATATCGGTTCCGGTAGCCCACGGAGATACCGGCGCAAGGAGAATTGTGCGGATGTGTGAAACACGCAAGAGAATGGTGGGGTGCTCCCAGTTACCAGGTTCCCACGGTACGGCGGCATGGAAACAAGGAACGCGCAAGCGACAATTGGGACACGGTTCGAACATGAGCAACTCATACATCACAATCATACGTTCACGGCCGTCGTCTAGGCGATATACCTTCGAAACGTGCATTTGAGGCGGAACGCGTTCGAATTGGAAGTAGTGGTACACGTTCGTTTCGGAGAGGTACTTGACGAATCCAAGTCTTCGGGGAGACGGTAGTTGTACACGGGTCGTATAGGAACTTGGCGAAACGCAAGGCGACGGTTGTGGTACATGTCATCGGTATTCGAGCTTGACCATCCGGAGAGGGTACTTGGCGAACAACGGTCGTCGTGGTACTTGTGTCTTGTGGAACTTGGTGATCCGGAGAGGCAGCAAAACATAGTCGACCTTGTCGTTTCAGTGTTTTAGTCTTGCCGGTGGTGTACTTGGCGAATTCCACGCTCGATGACTGTTGGACTTGGCGTCAACAGCAACAGGGCGTGATGCAGGAACTTGGCGCGATGCAGGGGCGACGGCCGCAGGACTTGGCGCGTGGAGGAGGCTTGTTCCGAGCGGGACTGGCCTGTCCTAGCGGGCTGCTCGCCGGCGAGGTAGATGCGGACGATGCGGCCGTCCGGGCGAAGAGACGAGCGCGGGGTCGGGCGCTGCTGCGGGGAGCTCGTCTCCCGTGCGGCTTCGGCGTGAGGGAGTCAGGAGGTCGAGGAGGCAGGGGCGCGACGGGGTGGCCTGAAGGTCGAGGACGCCGGCGGGTTCACTGGCACGGCGCGTGGAGGACTCGGGAGGCCCTCTCCATGGGTGCTCGGGCGAAGGAGCTCCGATGGGGCAGTGCGATGCAGGCGGGGAGAGGTGGCCGCGGCAGGGTCAGGAGAAGCCGGCGTGGTCGCGCTCGCCATCGGCAGAGGACGGCGTGCGGGGCTCTGCTCCTCTCTGCGAGTGGCGGCGAGAGAGGCCGGGAGCAGGGCTTCGGGCGCCATGGGAGGCAAGGTGTGGGCGCAGGAGGAAGGACGAGTGAGGGGAGCGAGAGGAGGGAGCGAAGCAGAGGAGGAGGCTCAGAAGCGGCGGAGCTTGGGCACGGGACAGCGGCCGTTGCCAGAGGCGGGGAGACCGGCTTGTGGAGGATGGAGGCGAGGGGATCGAGCGGGCTCTGCTTGATGCGTGCGTGTGTGTGCGGCGGCAGGAGGAGAACGAAGAGGAGAGAGGGGATCGGGCCAGAGCGTGGTGAGGGCTAGGGTTAGGAAGCTGGTGAGGGCGGCTGGGCCTTAGAGGCCGGCCCAGTGGAGAGGAAAAATTGACCAGAGGCCTGGCCTAGTGGGATGCGGCTGCTGGGCTTCTCTTCTCCCTCTCTCTTATTTCTCTTTTAGCAGAAAAGTAATAGAGAGAAGAAAAAGAAAGATAGGGTTAGGGAAAGAATTTGCACATGCGGGTAATTTTCCCGGACTCAAAAAATATGCTCGTTCCAGGAAAAATAGAGGCGGCCTGATTGGAAGATTTAAATTCAAACTCATTTGAATTTAATTCAAATGGTTTGAAAGAGTTCAAGGCATTGAGGAGTCCAAAAATGTTGGGAAATTAGGAAGAGCCTCGATAAATGGGAAAAGAAATATAGGTAAGGTTAGAGAGATCAACTCAAAGCAGAAAAGGCATAGGATTAATTTTGCACGTGTGTTAAGGTGAACTCCAATTAATGGAATATTTATAATAGCTCCATAAATATTAGGAGGATATGTTATAAAGAGAAAATCACCATGTGCATTTCCCTCGATTTAAATGGATCGAAGATCCATGCAATTTACTTGGTTGAGTTTTAAAAATTAATGACATGATGGCATGATGACATGATGCAATGAAAAATAAAGAGCAAGCACAAAAGAAACACACGGCGACCACGAGAATATGGAAGTCTTCTGAAGCGTCGGTCTCGGGGCGTTACATGCACCTCAGGTGGGGTGGATGACGGCACGGCAGGAGCAGGACATAACACACAGAGTTTTCTTTGACGCCTATCTGAAAATGAAGTAAATCTGTAAGGGCTCCTTAGAATTGGAGGATTCTATAAACGCAGGGACAGGAAAAACACAGGAATAGGATAGGAATGCACGTGCAAAACAAAGCATTTGGAAACATAGGATTTCAGTTAACCTGGGTGTTTGGCTCACATGAATTGGAAGAACAGAGGAATGGAGAAACAAACTGATGCGACGAGTGTACAACCTCTTTGGCATAGCCTTGTGGACCTCAGCATCATTGGGTTGGACGTGGAGGATGGTGATGATGCTGGTGTGACTGTCGGAGGCGAGGAAGAAGATCCGAGGCCTCTGGAAACGGCGCCGAGGGTACTGCTCCGCTGTGATGGACGGTTCCGTCGTTGGAGCAGCTCCGCTAAGGTGTACGGCGATGAGGCTGAAGCATGACAAGACAAACAACGTTAATCTGAAGTGGAACCCTAATATCATCTGCAATAGATGATGTAAAATACATCACCAAAAAGTGCTAGATGAAAAACGCATCAGCCGCGCCACGGCCGCTCCGACAGATGCTGTAAGTACTGTTCACTCTGAACCTAACTGCAGAAAATGAACTTCACAGTCGAAACTGAATTTTACTGTCGAAACTGATTGAACTAGTAACAGAGCATTGCAATGGATGTTTAGGGCGTTCGAGCACTAGTAGCAGAGAAGCAGTGATCTAAATCAGCAGACGCTCGAGCAGGGAACACACTAGCAAAGAGCAAGTCGTGCAGTAGCACCGCGAGCGAGTGCTAAAGCAGCAACTCCTGTAGCTGCCGGAGGTCGTGTAGCAGCAGTAGCAGCGCAAGCGAGAGCAAGAGCAGAGCAGCAGCACGAACAAAAGCAGGAGCAGTGTAGCAGTGCGAACGACAGCAAGAACAGAGCCGCAGCGCGAGCGAGAGCTAGAGCAGCTGCAGCTAGTGCCGTTGTGGAAGTCGCCGCCGAGGAAGCAACGACATGGGGGAGAGACGCCATGGATGATGTGGCCGGCGACGGCGCCGTCGATAAAGACACGCCATGTCTGCTCGGTATCGAGCACCGGCAGCCCCGTGAGATCGAATAAAAGTTAAAATGCAGCGGTGAGTGCAGAACCTCCTTGGTGGCGCCGAGTTGGCCTCGGCTTCATCGGAGGAATTGGTGAGGGTGCTGCGGTTCTGGTGGGGCAGGTCAAGACGGCGCTGTGGGGATTGAGGTGGCGCGATAGACGAGGCGAACGTCGGGGAAGCTCCTTGGAGGTGGAGGATGGGGCGGCTGATCCGGCGGGACGACGAGATCGACAACGGATCCTCATCCAGTGCGGTGGATGAGGGACGGCGAGCTGTTGCGGTGGACGACGTAGTCGGGGAAGAGTCTCCGGCTGGGCGGCGGTCGGGAGGCCGACGGAGGAGCGTGGGGTATCGCGGGTTTTGGCGGCCTCGGTGTACGAATGGGGGGGCGAAGGGGGAGGGGGAGCCAAGCTTAGGGACGCGCTTGTCCGAAATGTAGGGTAAGTTACCAGCGTACCCCCGCCGGTTTTGACACCGCGACGTGGAGCTTCATTTCCGGCTGAGGGGTAGAAGGTGGATTTCGCGTGTCTGGGCTGCGGGAGCGATTTCGGATGAGGAGGGAGTTCTCGCGCGCGTCCAAATTTCAGGATAACAAGGCGCGGCGCGGGTTGAAGAAGCGGGAGTTTCAAAGCAGGTGAGACAAAAGATACTCGAGCTTGAAAATTTCGGGATAACAAGGTGCGGATTCCTTGTTCGGCAGAACAAACTTAACGTGTAAAAGAAATTCATACAAGACACAAGAGAGTCATGTCCCCTTTTACTATATTGCTATAGATGCCATTGAAAAAACTACAAGAAAAATGTAAAAAAATCGGGAGAACAAGATTACCGTGCACAGTACCAAATCGATTCGCACTTCCCTCAACAACAACAAAAAACAAATCAATTCCCACCAAAGAAAGAGTAATGTCCCTTTTTATATGATTACAGATGCCATGATCTCGAATTTCAATTTTTGAATCCACGTTATGTTGAATTCAAATATATCGTTAGGTGACCTTGCGGTTTATAATTGATGTAGTCGTACATTTTGATCTTCCATCATATATGAACATTTTACTCCACCATGTGAACATATATATTGTTGTCTACCATATGGATTAAATTTGAATCAAGTTTCCTTATTTGAATACGATTGTTGTCAAGTTATACAATAATTTAAATATTATCTTGATAACAAAAAACATACGTATAGCAGTAATCATATTTCACTATGAACTACATGTACAATACGCTCTCCAGTTCAAATATTTGTATCCATTTTATGTTAAATTCAAATCATAGTACATTATTGGTCTAGGTAGCGAGATGTTTGGGATAATCAAAACCCTGTTTTCGTACGTATAATATTTGGCTGAATTGGGACAAGTTTTGGTATAAGCCTCTTGCAAAACCGGAGATTCTCTCAACAAGCGTCGTGGTTCTGAGAGGGAACGTGTCACCTTTGTGTGCGAAACGATATACGCTGCCTCCCCCCTGATTTTGTTTACAGAGGCAACATAGAACTATATGAGTGCCCTGTTAAATTTTGGAATTATTTCGGGTTCATTTGGCCTTTCTATACATTAATTGAGTTTCTGGACTTTTAATGTGCATAATATAAATATGAATTGCATGCACATGCTCCGGTGCACCAAAGTGGGTTGAAAAATCACATGTGTGTCCTTGGTTGAATTTCTAGGTCCCATGGAAGAAATGAGAATGAAATTCAAACATCTGGGCGTCATGACTCGGCCGAGAACATCGAGAAACTTTGATTTTAAATTCATGTAAATCCAAAACTCGCCTGGAAATCATGAAACTTGGCATGGTGTCATGTCATGGCACTAACATGTTGTGGTAAAAAATTGGGCCGATTTGGAAGCTCGTGGTTCTAAGAGGGAACGTGTCACCTTTGAGTGTGAAACGATATACGCTGCCCCCCTTGAGTTTCTTAACAAGGGCAACATAGAACTACATTAGTGCCCTGTTAAATTTTGGAATTATTCCAGGTTCGTTTATCGTTTTTTATACATTAATTGAGTTTCTGGTCATTTAATGTGCATAAGTCAAATTTGAACTACAAGCACATGCTCTCGTGCACCAAAGTTGGTTGAAAAATCACATTTGTGTCCTCGGGTGAATTTCTAGGTCCCATGCAAGAAATGAGAATAAAATTAAAACATCTGGGCATCGTGGCTTGGCCGAGAACATTGAGAAACTTGGTTTTAAAATTCTTGTAAATCCAAAACACGTCTGAAAATCATGAAACTTGGCATGGATGTCATGTCATGGTACTACCATGTTGTGGTAAAAAAAATTGGCCGAATAGGAATAGATTTTGGTATAAGCTTCTTGCAAACCGAAGCTTCTCTCAAGAAGGCTTGTGGTTCTGAGAGGGAACGTGCCACCTTTGAGTGCGAAACGATATATGTTGTCCCCCTTGAATTTATTTACAAAGGCAACATAGAACTACATGAGTGCCCTGTTAAATTTTGGAATTATTCCAGCTTCGTTTGGCCTTATTTACACATTAATTGAGTTTTTGGTCATTTAATGTGCATAATTCAAATTTGAACTACAAGCACATGATCCCGTGCACCAAAGTTGGTTGAAAAATCACATTTGTGTCCTCTGGTGAATTTCTACTCCCTCCTTCCATCTATATAGGTCCTAATGCGTTTTTCAAGGCTAACTTTGACCAAACGTTAGAGCAATAATATATGACATGCAACTTACACAAAGCATACCTTCAAATTTGTATGTCAAAGGAGCTTCCAATAATATAATTTTCATAGTATACATCTCATGTGCTATTAATCTTGTCAATAGTCAAAGGCTGTCTTGAAAAACACATTAGGCCCTATATAGATGGAAGGAGGGAGTAGGTCCCATGCAAAAAATGAGAATAAAATTCAAACATCTGGGCATCGTGGCTCGGTCAAGAACATTGAGAAACTTGGTTTTAAAATCATGAAACTTGGCATGGTGTCATATCATGGTAGTACCATGCCGTGGTAAAAAAAATTGGCCGAATAGGAACAAATTTTGGTATAAGCTTCTTGCAAATCGGAGCTTCTCTCAAGAAGGCTCGTGGTTCTGGGAGGGAACATGTCACCTTTGTGTGCATAATTCAAATTTGAAATACAAGCACATGTTCCAGTGCACCAAAGTTGGTTGAAAAATCACATGTGTGTCCTCGGGTAAATTTCTAGGTTCCGTGCAAGAAATGGGAATGAAATTCAAAATTCTGGGCGTCGTGGCTGGGTTGGAAACATTGAGAAACTTAGTTTTTTAATTCTTGTAAATCCAAAACACGCATGAAAATAATGAAACTTGACTTGGTGCCATGACATGGCACCAACATGCTGTGGTAAATTTGCAGTTCGATTTGCGAAGGCGCACACATTAACAATCAACAAAGTCATTTTGGAACAAGTGCAGTCACGTTACAATCGGAAACACAAGTATTATTGAAACCGTGGGCGTTCTACTTACTAGTACCATTTACGTGCCGCCACGTGTCCCCATTTTTTATTAGCTAGGAGGCGCCGTGCAGGGTAGCTATTTGAGTACGAGAGGCATGCGATCAGACCCCTGCGCGTGCTTATCGGGAGGAGAGCCCTTTGACCTCCATCTGCCGTCCACCTCTCTCCCAAGGTCTCCATTAATGGAGCCCGAGCCTCTGTTTAATGGCGTGGCTATGTCTCACTCGACTGAGATTTAAGAGAGAAAAAAGAAAATCTGAAAGCACGGATCTTGATGTAAGATCCGACGGACCTATATAGCATCTATTGCGACTTATAGCAAGACTGCGGCCTTGCTCTACTGCCCCAGCTCCCCACGTGTCTGCATGTGCATCTTTTTCTACTCCCATCAGCTCTTCCAAAGCCACCTAAATTTTTAGTATTATTAGAGGTAAAGCTACTTCATGCATTCGAATCTAGGGCTTTGTTCAAACAACGAAGAAAGGGGGGAAAGTTGTAGCATGAATCTAGGACTTGATTCAAAGAGGAAATAATATGGTGAAAGTAGTAGAGACCAGATACCCAACCGGTCTCTTGGTTGAAAGGGGAAATAATGGGAAGACGCAGTACAAACTGGATAAGGAATAGATCTATTATTGGTTGAAAAAAGGATAGAAAGTGGCGGCTGGTGGACAAGTCAACAGAGTATGTCCAGGATTAGATTTGCTACCATCACATAGTAAAAGGTCTCCAGGATTAGATTTGCTGCCTCACATAGTAAAAGGTCTCAGGATTAGATTTGCTGCCCTCACATAGTAAAAGGTCTCAGGATTAGATTTGCTGCCCTCACATAGTAAAAGGTCTCCAGGATTAGATTTGCTGCCCTCACATAGTAAAAGGTCTCCAGGATTAGATTTGCTGCCCTCACATAGTACAAGGTCTCCAGGATTAGGTTTGCTGCCCTCACATAGCATGAACAAACTCAGCATCACCACTTTATGCCTCCTTGTAGGTACATTGTGATGATGCGTCCACTGTCGCATGTCCTTATACCAACCTTTTGCTGTTGTTAATGTAAGGGCGCATGTAAAATGAAGCGGTCACACTGTTACCTTAGGGACATGTCTAACCAGTGTTATTGTTAATCTAATGCCTCCAGTGATAAGATGCAATTAAACTATGTTACAAATGGCACTCCTGCTGTTTTCCCCAGTATGACAAGTAAGTTGCTCCTTTACGCTGCTGAGTGTCCTGGTGTCCCCACGGTCCCATGCCCTTAAACCAACTCCTTAGCTGCTGTTGATTTACTGTGTCTGGTAAACAAGCAATGCCACCATTAAAGTAATCCCATATTTGAGGAATCTCATTGTTGATCGTAATGCTTCTGGTAACATGAAGCATTGTTGACGTTTCAAAATTTCTACTGTCCTTGCGTTATTGCCATGAACATATTTAAGATGCTTCTTTTCATTTTGTATATGTTTCGTATATTCTTATTGACCAGCAACTATTTACTTTCTATCTTTTTGTGCAGATAGGGATATCCATTTCACCTTGTTGTTATTGTGACCTTTTGGTGAACTGCACAAAACACTTTTTTGGAATGAGTGTCTTGTGCAGTTCAACTAAAATGTTACATGGGCAACATCTCTCAATTTTGGTGGAACTGCACAAAATGGTGATTGGAGTTTCCAAAATCTCCGTCAAATTCTGCTGGTAATCTCGTGCAACATTTTATTAACCTTTGCAAGATGAGCCGTAGCTGAATGATGCAATCTTTGCTTCATTTCAGGCGAACTGCAGAAAAAGTGGCATGAATTGAATCATCGGGTGGAGCTGCAGGTTGACTTCCACTAGTGCCACTATTATAGTAATCATGCTCTTTATTATCTGTGTTGTGCAAACAGGAATACTCAACTACAGATGTTGTGACGGTCAAGAGCATTCGCCAAGTTCTTCAATTGTATGACATGGCTAGCCAAGATGGATTTAATCCCGATATTCACTTTATCAAAAGGCTCTAATGGGTTGGTTCTGAATCTTGCAAGCTGGGAATTAGTGAGATGTGTAGGCATCTTTGTTGTACTTATTATTTGAATCTTATTTGTTGGTTCTGAATCTTGCAAGTTGGGAATCAATGAGATGTGTAGGCATCTTTGTTGTACTTATTATTTGGATCTTATTTGTTGGTTCTGAATCTTGCAAGCTGGGAATCAATGAGATGTGTAGGCATCTTTGTTGTACTTATTATTTGGATCTTATTTGTTGGTTCTGAATCTTGCAAGCTGGGAAACACGGCATGATGACGCAGAGGACAACAACCATAACAAACAGTTCAAACTTGGTAGTATTATCTTTGTGAAAGTGCGACAAATGTGCTGATCGTGAGCGTCCTGAGAATAATAATTCTAATTGTTGTGCATGTTGATCCTGTGGCACTAATAGAACGAGCGAATGCATTGCTTGTTTTAAGTATAAATTTCTATTAAAGCTAATTAAATTTAAGTAAAGTGACCACTAACTCCTGTTATTACAGTACCAATACAGACCCGCTCGTGAACCGACATGTGGCCGAGGGTGCATCTTCTGCCGGGCGTGTAGCGGACGAGGGAGGGGTAGTAACTGTTGTCGCCTGTACACACTCAGTTTACTGTTGAATCCAGTTCCCCAAGAGCTGAAAAATGAACTGCTGCCGCCGCCTACACACTCGTTCACTCGAAGAGACTCCAATGGCGATCCGAGGGGTGAGCCTGCTGGATATGGACTTCAGCAAGGAGTTCCCCTTTGAGTTCGCCGTTCAGTCCTACGGCTGCACCAAGTTGAATGTGATGTACACCAACGATACGGACTCGGTGAAGCTCTGCCTTGCCTCAGTCCTATGGCTGCACCAGGTTCTGGAGCATTCACCGTTTCATCGGCAGCGCTGACTGCACCTTCGCTACGGTGGAGAGAAGGAAGAATGCGACGATTCGGCCATCTGGTGCAACAAGCTTGTCGGCATCCAGAAGCAATACAAGATCATCAGCAACGGGCAGGAGAAGGACTCCGTGGTTGACCTCGCTGAGACCATCATCGACCCCTGATATGCCAACATGAAAGAAGACGACCTAAACACGTGGGAGGTACCTCTGAATCTAGCCTACATAACCTACGCGGCCATGGACGCATACGCATGCTACGACATGTACA
Source organism: Aegilops tauschii subsp. strangulata (assembly GCF_002575655.3). NCBI lineage: Eukaryota > Viridiplantae > Streptophyta > Magnoliopsida > Poales > Poaceae > Aegilops > Aegilops tauschii. The sequence goes on along the minus strand of NC_053040.3, from coordinate 408,497,885 downwards.
GGCAGATCTTGGATATGAGGGCGTGTCTGCTTCCCGTAACCGACGAGTACACGGACAGCCGCAGCGTCATGATCAAGCGTGCCAGGAAGGTCTAGATGTTGTACTTTATCTGTTTATAAGCACCTTTATCATCTGAGTGTTTCATGCATTAGCCTATGTGTCGTAATTATCTGTTTTGTCCGAAATATTTCTTTTAAGAACCCATTAACCTGATTGCTTTTTTAGTGGCTATTTGCTTATGTATGTAAACTAGTTCACTTGTCCGTAAAAAAACTAGTTCACTCGGCTGCCGTGCTTTGAATCTCCTTCCTCCCAACATATTCCCCTCCTTAGGTGGACCCAGCAGGTCTCTGAATTTTCTCCCACTTTCTTTTTTGATGTAAACTGAGTTTTCTCCCAGTACTTGCCCCTAGAACAACCTCAACTGTCCCACGTCTAGCCTAAAAAATAATAATACCCCACGTACTATTAACTCATCAAATTAAAATGATATTTTATTTCGTAAGTTGAAAGTTCTTAAAAAATAATAACTTGGCAAGTTAACTCCTAGTGATTGCGTACATAAGCTTGCAAAGATTTTACTGACGTGCAATCATGTGTTTATGTTTTTATAACATTTCTCCGTCTAGCCCAACATGATATTTTCACCCAGCCCAGCAAGTCCGCGGATTTCGAGAAAAATGCAAATGGGATTTAAACGGGCTGCATAGATGCAACATCATTGTTTCACCCAGCCCACCAAATGGACTAAGAAAACAAATGGACTGGCTGACATGTGGGCCAGTAGGTCGAAGCCTAAGAAGGCGTTGGATTTACATCCAACGGCCGACATTCTTCTTCAATCTTTCGTCTTCTTCCCCCAGCGCTGCCGGAATCGCCTGCTCCAGCCTTCGGCGTCTAGCGGCGTTGTTTTGCGCTCCTCAGCGAAACGCTACCCCACCGACGGCCAGGCCATCCCTCCACTCCGCACCTCCTGTTATTCTCTGCCGAGTGTAGGCCCACCCCGCACCCGAACCAGTCAAGTTTCCCACTCCTCTCCGTCTGCGACTCCACTGCCGCGTCTTCCCCATCTCCGGGTCGTTCTAGTCTGGGGCCTCGCTGTCGTCCACCGCCTCGGTGCGCTCGGCGCGGCGTGGTCAACATACGAGAGTCATCGGAAGAGGACTGTACGTGGAGAGCCTGACGGCTGGGACCCACGAGGTCCATGGTCGCACGCAAGGAAATTCCTCCTTATTACGCACTGTACGTGCACTGTACGTGGGAAGGGCTTCTGTATTTCACGAAAAAAAACGTTCCCCCCGCTGACAGGTCGGACCCACTAGCTATATCTTCGCACGCAAGGAAGTGCCTCCTTATTACGCACCAAAAAATGAATACCCCCTGCTAGCTGGGACCCACCATAGTGGGTGGCTGACTTGTGGGCCTACTAAGTTGACGAGGATGGAGGGCTTTGTCAACTTAGTCAATATGAACGATTCTAGCTCCAGTGACCGTATGATGTCCATCCAACGGCCATAGTGCTTCTTCAACCTCTGGTCTTCTTGCTCCAGCCGCCCAAAGCAGCGGCGGTCGTGCCGCGTGGTCCTGCCTCTCGTGGCCGGCTATGATGCCGCGGAGGCCTCACCGCCCCCTACTACTCCCACCGCCGGCCCAGGGTATCCCTCTACTCACCCACACCCCCTGTTATTCTGCGGCGACGGCAGCCTCACGCCGCAGCCGAACCAGTGAACCCTCGTACTCCTCTCCGCGTGGGCATCCACTTCCGCGTCTTCCCCGGCTCCGCGTCGTCCCCTTCCTAGGCCTCGCCGTCGTCCACCGCCTTGGTGCTTTTGGCGCGGCGTGGTCAATGTGGTCAACGACCGACTTCCATCGGAAGAGTACTGTACGTGGAGAGGCTGACAGCTGAGTCCACGGCCACAACCCAGTTTTTTTGTGATTTGCCAAGTAAGTCGCTTTGTCAGGCCTGTTGGGCTACAAATCTTTCAAGACGAGGAGAGCTTCATTCGGCTGGCCGAGAAAATGGCCTATCAGTAATGAGAAATGGGTTGTACATTTTTAAAACACATCAAACCGGCAATTAGTTTCAAATATCTTTTTTTCATTTCAAGATTTTAAATTACATTAATTTTTATGCATGGAGAATTTGTTGGATTTTATATTGATATACATTTATTTTTAAAATCATTTTGAATGTGAGTCAAAATTTCGGGATTAAAAACAGTTCGGACCGCACCGAAATATGCAAAATTTCGTATAATTTTTTAACCGTGGCCACAATATGGGCTGTAATGCTAACAAAAAGAATATGGGCTCCAAAAAAACCCTTAAGAATTAGCAAATGGGCTGTAAATTATTAGAAATAATGGCAGATGGGATGTATGCTGTTTTCCACAGATTTGAGGCTTTCCTAAAAAAAGGTTGACGCACAAGCAATGACTGTTGGATGTCCATCGAACGGCCGTCGTGCTTCTTCAATCTCTGCTCTTCCTGCTCCAGCCGCTCAAACAAGCGCCGGCGAGACTGCCTGCTCCCTCCTCCCCGCGGCCGGCTGTGCTGCCACGCAGGCCTCACCGCCCCACCGTACTCCCATCGCTGGCCTAGCCATCCCTCTACTCACCCACACGTGCTATTATTCTCCGGCGACGGCAGACGAACCAGTAAACCCTCGTACAGTCGTACTCCCCTCCGCATGGGAAACAACTGCCGAGTCTTCCCTGCTTCCATGTCGTTCCCTTCCTAGGCCCCGCCGTCGTCCACCGCCGTGGTGCTCTCGGCGCGGCGTGGTCAATGTGGACAATGACCGACTTCCATCGGAAGAGTACTGTACGTGGAGAGGCTGACAGCTGGGTCCACGGCAGCCGCAAGGAAGTGCCTCCTTATTACGCGGAAAATAATTATTCCTCCACCTGACAGCGGGGACCCACCGGACGGGCCACCAGTATTTTGCGAAAAAAATCATTTCCCCTGACTGCTGGGACCCACCGGACGGGCCACCGTATTTTGCAAAAAAAACATTCCCCCCGCTGTCAGCTCGGACCCACCCGAAGTGCCTCCTTATTATGCACAAAAAATGAATACTCCCCCGGCTAGCTGGGACCCACCTTGGTGTGAGGCTGACTTGTGGGCCTACTAAGTTGACGGGGACGAAGGGCTTTGTCAACTTAGTCAATATGAACGATTCTAGCTCCAGTGACCGTACGATGTCCATCCAACGGCCATAGTGCTTCTTCAACCTCTGGTCTTCTTGCTCCAGCCGCCCAAAGCAGCGCCGGTCGTGCCGCATGCTCCTGCCTCCCGTGGCCAGCTGTGCTGCCGTAGAGGCCTCACCGCCCCCTACTATTCCCACCGCTGACCAGGCCCTGCGGCGACGGCAGCCTCACACCACAGCCAAACCAGTGAACCCTCGTACTCCTCTCCGCGCGGGCTTCCACTGCCGCGTCTTCCCCGGCTCCGTGTAGTCCCCTTCCTAGGCCTCGTCGTCGTCCACCGCCGTGGTGCTCTCCGCGCGGCATGGTCAACGTGGTCAAGGAACGACTTCCATCGAAAGAGTACTGTACGTGGAGAGGCTGACAGCTGGGTCCACGGCCACAGCCCAGTTTTTTTGTGATTTGCCAAGTAACTCGCTTTGTCAGGCGTGTTGGGCTGCAAATCTTTCACGACGAGGAGAGCTTTCATTCGGCTGGCCGAGAAAATGGCCCATCAGTAATGAGAAATGGGTTGTACATTTTTAAAACACATCAAACCGGCAATTAGTTTAAAATATCTTTTTTTTCATTTCAAGATTTTAAATTACATTAATTTTTATGCGTGGAGAATTTGTTGGATTTTATATTGATATACATTTATTTTTAAATCAGTTTGAATGTGAGTCGAAATTTCGGGATTAAAAACAGTTCGGACCGCATCGAGATATGCAAAATTTCGTATAATTTTTTAATCGTGGCCACAATATGGGTTGTAATGCTAACAAAAAGAATATGGGCTCCAAAAAAACCTTAAGAATTAGCAAATGGGCTGTAAATTATTAGAAATAATGGCAGATGGGCTGTATGATGTTTTCCATAGATTTGAGGCTTTCCTAAAAAAAGGTTGACGCACAAGCACTGACTGTTGGATGTCCATCCAACGGCCGTCGTGCTTCTTCAATCTCTGCTCTTCCTGCTCCAGCCGCTCAAACAAGCGCCGGCGGGACTGCCTGCTCCCTCCTCCCCGCGGCCGGCTGTGCTGCCGCGCAGGCCTCACCGCCCCACCGTACTCCCATCGCTGGCCTAGCCATCCCTCTACTCACCCACACCTGGTGTTATTCTGCGGCGACGGCAAACGAACCAGTAAACCCTCGTACAGTCGTACTCCCCTCCGCGTGGGAAACAACTGCCGAGTCTTCCCTGCCTCTGTGTCGTCCCCTTCCTAGGCCTCGCCGTCGTCCACCGCCGTGGTGCTCTCGGCGCGGCGTGGTCAATGTGGTCAACGACCGACTTCCATCGGAAGAGTACTGTGCATGGAGACGCTGACAGCTGGGTCCACGGCCGCAGCAAGGAAGTGCCTCCTTATTACGCGCAAAATAATTATTCCTCCACCTGACAGCGGGGACCCACCGGACGGGCCACCGTATTTCGCGAAAAAACGTTTCCCCCTGACTGCTGGGACCCACCAGCTACACCTTCGCATGCAAGGAAGTGCGTCCGGGCAAAAAAAAACAATTCGCCCCCCTGACTGCTGGGACCCACCAGCTACCTCTTCGCACGCAAGGAAGTGCCTGACAGTCGGGACCCACTTGGTCGAAGCGTCCGTAGCGTTGTCATTCTGGTCGCGAATGTGTCCGTACATATATACTGGTGGATGTAGAGGCGCGCACGTAGCATGTACACGTACGTACAGCGGCCAGGGTGCAAGAAAGAAAATACGACCACGTATGTGTACATACGGGCGGGGTCTCGAACGCCTACTCGCGCATACGTACAGCGAGGGCTCGTTGACATGGCTGGGTCGGAACGGAGAAACAGCGTCGTCGTCGTGTTCATGGGGAGGCAACGGAATGCGTCGTGTTCATGGGGAGGCAACGGAATGCGTCGTGTTCATCGGGAGGCAACGGAACGCGTGGGAGCCAACCGGCTGGGTCAGAACGGAATGCGTGGTCGTGTTCATCGGGAGGGCTTGGACGGAACAGGCGATGGAAACGAGGCCTGGCGTACCGCAGAACGGAGGAAACGACCTTGTGTTCGACCGGCCACGTTCAAAACGGGATCCTGTTCATCGGGAGGGGTCTCGCGTACCGCAAAACAGACCTCCTACGGTCGAAACGGGGGTCCTGTTGATCGGGAGGGGTGTGGCGTACCGCAAAACGGACGAAACGGACTTCCTATGGTCGAAACGGGGGTCCTGTTGATCGGGAGGGGAGTGGCGTACCGCAAAACGGATGAAACGGACTCCTACGGTCGAAACGGGGGTCCTGTTCATCGGGAGGGGTGTGGCGTACCGCAAAATGGGACTCCACGAGATACTGTTCATCTCCACCGTCGACCTCCTCCAGCCTCCACGGGCTCCTGTTCATCCAGCCTCCACCGCGCGCTACTCCACCGGCTACTGTTCAACCACCCCTCCACGGGCACCCCTCCACCGTCTACTGTTCATCCAGCCCTCCACACCACGGGGTCCTGTTCAACCACCCCTCCACGGTCACCCCTCCACCGTCTACTGTTCATCCAGCCCTCCACACCACAGGGTCCTGTTCAACCACCCCTCCATGGGCACCCCTCCACCGTCTACTGTTCATCCAGCCCTCCACACCACGGGGTCCTGTTCATCCAGAGGCAACGCCACCACTCACTGTTCATCCAACCCCCCCCCCCAACGCTCACTGTTCATCCAATCGATCGGCTTCAGTTAGTAGCAGTAGTGAAGGAATCGCTCGATCAGGTTCAGTGAACAGCCATCGATTGATCGCTCGGGTTCAGTTAGAGCCCAACGCCTCACTCGGGTCCAGTTAGAGCCAACGCCTCGCACACACACGCGTACGTGTACGAGAGAAACGCGCATCGCTCGGCCCCCAACCTCCCACCGTAACCGGGAACTCCCCGAAATTTTCCTCCCCCTTCCTTCTACCACGGTTTTTTCCGTCATGGACGGCCCAAAGAATGTCATGCAGCTGCGTCTCCGGCCCGCCCAGGATGAAAATCCCATTTTCTGTCATGATTTTTTGTCATAGAAGTAGGAGCCCACCACATCTATGATGATACCGGGTTTGGTCACAATTATCGTCATAGAAGTGTCCTATGTATGACAGAAAAAAATTTCGTTCGGCCCAAAATGTCACGGATGTGTCTTTTTTTGTAGTGTAAGTGAGGGCGTTAAAGCTGCATAGTCTGATTTCCTGGTTCGTTGCGCTAAACAATTCCTTCAAGGATCATATAATTGGATCAAGAGTGTTTAGATTCCACCCCGAACACCTCCGTACTACCTACGTGGGGGCAGAAGCCGATGACTGCACAACCCTCAGATTTCATACAACACGGCCGTACAGGAGGTAAAATTTTCAAAACATTACAAACATTATATTACATACCCACTTTGCTTTATCATACAAGGCAGACGCAACTCAAATGCATTCATTCAAAGATAATGTCTTGCGAACACTGCATCGCTACAATACGAGACCCCTCCAGGACATCTCCAAAATACCGCTCAGGTGTGCGGTGCTCCTTGCCCTCAGGCGGCCCCTCGGTCACAATCTTGATGGCGTCCATCTTCGCCCACCAGACCTTGACGCGGGCGAAGGCCATACGCGCGCCCTCGATGCAGACGGACCGCTTGACGACCTCCAGCCGAGGACAGGCATCCACCGCCGCTTCACAAGGCCGAAGTAACTGCTGGGTATAGCTTCGACTGGTCACAGCCGGATTGTTACTGGCCACAGCCGAATTGTTAAATCCTTCATGGCCAGTTCAGTCACCCTGTGTAGCTCGGCCAGCTATTTTAGCTAATCGCTGAAGGGCACCGGATGTTCTGGCGCAAGATATTGCGACCAGAACAACTTCACCATGGAGCTCCCTTCTTCTGCTCGGAAGAACTCCGCAGCGTCGGACACACTGCATAGCAGATCAGCAAAAGCCTCTGGAGAACTCCGAATCCGGGTTAGTAAAAGATACTTCCTCTTCACATACTTGCTTTGCATAGTAAATGCCTTACCCCCGCGATCTTCCTGGCCTCCTGGATCTCCTGGAGGGCGCCCCGGGCCTCATTCCGGGCCATCTCCACGCTCTGACGAGCCTTGGCGAGTTCGGTCTCTTGAGCCGACGCATCGCGCTCCAAGGTCTCGCACTTCCTCACCGCGTCCTGGAGCTCTTGCTGGACCTCGTTGACCCGGGCCTTGAGCTTCTTACGGGCGGCCTGCTCCTTGACAGCCTTCCCCTCGGCTTCGGCCAGGGCCTTTTTTAGGGCCTCGACCTCGGTCGTCGCTCCTATACATATCATGACACTTCGGTCAATATATCATTTTACTCTTTTCGAATATATAACGGCTCATTACATACCTTGCTTCTCCTGGAGCTGCCTCCTCACCTGGCCGAGCTCCTCCTCGGCCTGCTCCAGCCTCTGCTTCAGTCCGGAGACTTCGGCAGTATGCGAGGCCGCGGCCAGCAGCGACGCCTGCGTATTCATTTCAGACATATTTATTTAGTTTCCTGCAACAAGGGATTGATCCTCTGTCCGGCTTTTCTTTCCGAACACCGGATAGTGTCTCAGGGGCTACTGTCTGTATTGGGATCTTCTCTTTTTGCGTCGCTTACCTCAAAACCTGTCAGCAGGCTGCTGCAGGCTTCGGTTAGTCCGCTCTTGGCGGACTGAACCCTTTCAATTACCGTGCCCATAAGTACACGGTACTCATCCACAATGGAAGCGCCTCGCAGCGCTTCCAGCAGATTATCCAGTGCCCCTAGTTGGACAGGGTCACCGGCGGAATAGGCATACCCCCTTCTTTCGAAGGGGGTAGCATGCCGGATTCCGGAGCCGTATCGGTCTCCGAAATCGAGTCCGGCTGAGGGCTGAACTCAATACGGCCCTCATCACCAGTCTCCATGGGGATTGGCTCCCCCTGGTGTCCGGCGACGGAGGTTTCGCCTTCTGGCGCCTCCTGAACCTCTCCCCGACCTGGGAAAGTCCTTCGGGACAGCACGTCGGCGTCGCCCTTGGCCTTGGGGGAGTGGGCAGTCGGTGGTGACTCGCTGGTCATCGCCTTTGAATCCAACGAACCGCTTGACGAGGATCGCTTGGAGCTGTCGTGAGCCGGATTGCAATAGCATAATTAACCATGTCAATACAATGAAGAGGAGAGGCTGGATTTATGGGTATGTATGAGTCTTAGCACTTACGATGCAGCCCGAGGCTTAGTGCGGGGGCATCGCTCCGGACTGCTGTCGACATCCCACGCGGAGTTATTCGCAAGGGAGCCCCCCTTCTTGGACGTCTCCGCCTCCAGATTCGTGGAGGCCACCCTCTTCTTCTTTCCCTCATCAGGGGGAGGGTTGTTCTCCTCCTCCTCCTCCTTGTCGCCGTCCTCAGTGGCGGAGGAAAGGGTCACTTCGTCTTCGGACGTCACGTCCGAACCACCCTTGCAACGGGGGCCACCTTTGGCCCCCTCCGCCTTCTTCTTGGCCTTCTTTTCCGGCGGCCGATAGGGCGCCGGAACCAGCATCTTCGCCAGGAGCGGGATTAGTGGCTCTTCGGGTAGCGGAGCCGAACTCTGGATCCGCTCCGCTCTCTCCGTCCACACCTGAAAAAATACAGCAAAGATTAGGCATCCTCCTTGAATAGACAAGTGGAAGGTACGCCTTGAGAAAAGGAGAACTTACCGCATTGGCGGGATGACTTTGATCGTGCCCATGGTCCGAATCTATGACCGGCGGCTTCTCATTGCCCCTGAAGAGCAACTTCCAGGCATCTTCGTGAGTAGTTCCGAAGAGCCCTCCCAGGGTCTGGTGCTTCTCCGGATCGAATTCCCATAAAGGGAAGCTTCGGCTTTGGCAGGGGAGAATCCGGCGAACCAGCATCACCTGGATCACGTCGACGAGCTTGATGTTTTTATCCACCATACTCTGAATGCGCGTTTGCAGCGCTATCAGCTCGTCTGACGCCGACCAGTTGGGGCCCTTCTCCTTCCAGGGGGTGAGCCGCATTGGAGCTCCGGCCTTAAATTCGGGAGCCGCCGCGCAAGTGGCGCCGCGTGGCTCTGTGATGTAGAACCACTGCTTCTGCCACTCTTTGACAGTATCCACAAAAGTGCCTGTGGGCCAAGTGACGTTGGGCATCTTGCTCACCATGGCGCCTCCGCACTCCGCGTGCTGACCATCCACCACCTTCAGCTTCACGTTGAAGACCTAGAGCCATAGGCCGAAGTGGGGCTGGATGCGGAGGAAGGCCTCGCACACGACAATGAATGCCGAGATGTTGAGTAAGGAGTTTGGGGCTAGATCATGGAAATCTAGCCTGTAATAGTACATCAGTCCGCGGATGAAGGGGTGAAGTGGAAGCCCCAACCCGCGGACAAAGTGAGGGAGGAAAACTACCCTCTCAGTAGGCTTCGGGGTAGGGATGACTTGCCCCTTGGTGGGCAGACGGTGGGCGATTCCTTTCAACAGACACCCGGCCGCCCGAAGTTGGGTGATGTCCTTCTCCCTGATGGAGGAGACCATCCACTTACCTTGGCCTCCGGATCCGGACATGATTGAGTGCTTCCTTGAGGTGGAGAAGATAGGAACTTGGGCGCTGGAGCTCGAGAATGGAAGGACAGAGAGGAGGAGGAGACGTGGGTGAAGAAAGGGAATCCTTATCTCCTTATAAAGACCGTGAATATTGAACGCCTCCCCACTCGCCTGTTCCCAAGGGCTGTAAATGGCATGATTGGGTTACCCACACCCGTATTGATGAGAATCCCGCAATAAGGGGACACGATCTCTGCTTCGACAGGACGTGCCAATGACAACCGCGTCTTGAAACGTGGAGCGGCAGACGAGAAACGGTTCAAAATTATGACCGGGCAGACGTGATGTGATGTTGCAAAAAGTTGTCAGCGGATTGGACTTGTGGAATATTATAGTCTCTGCGGTTGTGTGTGGTATGTGTGTTACACGTCCAGACACGATCATTATGTCTGAAGACTGTCTTGGAGTTCGGAAGGAGGAACCCACCTTGCAATGTCGAAGACAAATCTGCGTGCCGGATACCTCGTCATTGAAGCCAGGTTCAGGGGCTACTGAGGGAGTCCTGGACTAGGGGGTCCTCGGGCGTCCGGCCTGTTAGCCATGGGCCGGAGTATTGGGTTGTAAAGATACAAAGACCGAAGACTCTACCCGTGTCCGGATGGGACTCTCCTTGGCGTGGAAGGCAAGCTTGGCGATCAAATGTGTAGATTCCTTTCTTTGTAACCGACCTTGTGTAAACCTAGATCCTCTCGGTGTCTATATAAACCGAGGAGTTAGTCCGGAGGCAGATATACTCATTACCATAGTCATACAGGCTAGACTTCTAGGGTTTAGCCATTACGATCTCATGGTAGATCAGCTCTTGTAATACTCATATTCATCAAGATCAATCAAGCAGGAAGTAGGGTATTACCTCCATAGAGAGGGCCCGAACCTGGGTAAACATTGTATCCCCTGTCTCCTGTTACCATCGACCTTAGACGCACAGTTCGGGACCCCCTACCCGAGATCCGCCGGTTTTGACACCGACATTGGCGCTTTCATTGAGAGTTCCACTGTGCCATCCCCTAAAGGTTTGATGGGCCCTTCAATCGTCAACAACGATGCTGTCCAAGGGGAGACATTTCTCCCCGGACAGATCTTTGTATTCGGCGGCTTCGCGCTGTGGGCCAACTCGTTTGGCCATCTGGAGTAGATCGATAGCTACGCCCCTGGTCACCAGGTCAGATTTGGGAGCTTAAACTGCATTGCGGACATCCCTGGAGATTTGATCTTCGCCGGATTCGAGACCACGGCGACCGCTCCTGGTCACCTCGATGAACATGACCTAAATCTGTCATGAGACCGCATCCAGGAGATAGCTCCTGTAACTACTCTGGCTCTAGATCCAGAGCAGACTGCGCCATCCAAGGACGGGAAGCTCAACCCCGCCACAGAGGTTATAGATCCCATGGCGCTGGAGCCGCACATAGGCTTAACCTCACACGATATATGTGTCACCGGAACTCCGGACTCGTCTTCGGCCATAAGTTCCGAACCATGTGCGTCCACGGACGCCGAGCTTGATCAGCTATCGATCTTCGAATTCAGCGTCGCAAACATCTTCCAACACTCGCCCCTTGGTGATGTGCTAAACTCATTAAAGAACCTATCCTTGGCGGGGGACTCACAGCCGAACTATGTTCCGTTCGAACCAGGGGCTGATGATGGAGAATTTTTCTTCCCACCCGCCACCCACTTCATAGCCACTGTCGAGGACTTAACCGACATGCTTGATCATGGCTCCGAAGACATCAACGATATGGACGACGATGCCGACAAGGACCAGGGATAGAACCCGCCATTCATTGAACGCGGGACGGCCATTTCTTCGTACGACATGTACATGGTGGATACACCTAAAGAAACAAACGACGATGACAAAGAAGATCCAGTCAAGGATAAACCTCCTGATACACAGTCCAAACATCGGCGTCCCCGGCGTTGCTCCAAGTTATGCCGTTCAAAAGACAGCAATACTGGCACCGGAGAAAATAACACTCCGGACGATGCCGAAAACGATGAAGACCCTGTTGAGGCAACTTCCGAAAAGGGGGAACCAAGAAACAGGCAAGTTAGCCCTGATGAACAGGCCATACATGATGACTCAGAGGATGACAATTATCTTCTGCTCTCCGAAGATGAGGCAAGCCTCAACAACGAGGATTTCGTCGTGCCAGAGGAACCATTCGAGCAGGAGCGCTTCAAGCGCCAGCTCATAGGCACTGCAAGAAGCCTGAAGAAGAAACGCAGCAGCTTCAAGCTGACCAGGATCTGCTCAACAACAGGTGGACTGATGTCCTGGCAGCCGAGTAATACGGCCTCAGACGCCCAGCCAAGAGTTACCCGAAGCGCAAATTGCTACCTTAGTTCGATGAGGAGGCACTGGAGCCCATACCTCCCTCGCGTAATGCGGCCGGTCGACCACTACGCGGTTAGGACAGTGTGGCGGACCGACCACCACGCGGTCGGGATAAAGCGGCAATTCGGGCCGAACAGCAGCCGCCCCACCGCCACGCAAAAATAGAGACAAAACAGCTCGGGGTCATACATACGACCTTCGGCAGGACCTGGACAGTATAGCAGGATATACCAGATCGATCTACGGATCGCGAGGACGTTCCTCGACACGCGATGATGGCTACCTATTCAGGCGTGACAAACCTAGCCACGCCCGGGCCGATAACCTCAGACGGACTCCATCGGAGCTACGTCTCGATGCGGCCAGATATAGAGGCGCCACACACCCTCCTTGCTTCACTGATGAAGTAATGGATCATGAATTCCCCGAAGGGTTCAAACCCGTGAATATTGAATCATACGATGGGACAACTGATCCCGCGGTATGGATCGAGGACTTTATACTCCACATCCACATGGCCCGCGGAGATGACTCCACGCTATCAAATACCTCCCACTAAAGCTTAAAGGGCCAGCTCGGCACTGGTTAAACAACCTGCCTGAAAATTCTATCGGCAGCTGGGAGGACTTGGAAGAAGCCTTCCTCGACAACTTCCAAGGTACATATGTCCAGCCACCAGACGCCGATGACATAAGCCACATAGTTCAATAGCCTGGAGAGTCAGCCAGGAAGTTCTGGACTAGGTTCCTAACTAAAAAGAACCAGATCGTCGACTGTCCGGATGCCGAAGCCCTAGCGGCCTTTAAACATAGCATCCGCGACGAATGGCTCGCCCGCCACCTCGGCCAAGAAAAGCCAAAATCTATGGCAGCCCTCACGGCACTCATGACCCGCTTTTGCGCATGCTAGGATAGTTGGCTGGCGCGTAGTAAAAACACAGCCAACGAGGCAGGCCCCTCCGAGGTCAAAAACAGCAACGGCAAGCTCCGACGTAATAGACACAAATGCCGAAGCAATGGCGATAATACCGATGACACTACAATCAACGCCGGATTCAGCGGCTCCAAGTCAAGCCAGCGGAAGAAACGGTACAAAAGAAACAATCAGGGACCATCCAGCCTGGACCGCATACTTGATCGTCGGGGCCAGATACATGGCACCCCAGACAAACCAGCCAATCACACCAACAGAGATTGTTGGGTTTTTAAACAGGCCGGCAAATTAAACGCCGAGAACAAGGAAAAGTGATCGCAAAGCGAGGACGATGACGAGGAGCCCCGGCAACCGAACACAGGGGGACAGAAGAAGTTTCCCCCTCAAGTCAAAACAGTGAACATGATATACGATACACACATCCCCAAAAGGGTGCGAAAGCACGCACTCAGGGACGTCTACGCGATAGAGCCAGTCACCCAAAATTCAATCCATGGTCGTCATTTCCGATCACCTTCGATCATCGGGTGTAACGCCCCGGGCACACCCTCCGGTGGTCGTTACTCCTGGCAGGATCTAGACTGGCCCCACAGATCAATACTAGTCTTTTCTGCGCACTTTGTCCTCACTCGTGCGCACCCGGGAGAAACTTCCCGGTCGGTCACCCATCCTGAAACTACTCCAAGCTGAGCACGCTTAACTTTGGAGTTCTGTCCGAATGGGCTTCCGGAAAAGAAGGAATTCCTTATTGATATGAGTAGTCTATCATCCCTAATAAGCCAGGCTATCACATACACCCCTACTCAGAGGAACCGACGTCCTCGTCGGGCCACAGGAACGTTCCCTCTTGGCACATACGTCTGTGCATCCAGTCCGGTACATGTGCCATGCCGTGTGCCACGACGGGTCACAAACGTCATGAACAACATGACTGCGCACCTATCCGCAAACATCCGTGTAACCGCGAGGGTCGGCTCTGATACCAACTTATAACGCCCCGGACACACCCGCCGGTGGTCGTTACTCCTGGCAGGATCTAGACTGGCCCCACAGATCAATACTAGTCTTTTCTGCGCAATTTGTCCTCACTCGTGCGCACCTGGGAGAAACTTCCCGGTCGGTCACCCATCCTGAAACTACTCCAAGCTGAGCACGCTTAACTTTGGAGTTCTGTCCGAATGGGCTTCCGGAAAAGAAGGAATTCCTTATTGATATGAGTAGTCTATCATCCCTAATAAGCCAGGCTATCACATCGGGATCATCCCGACCAGTATCCATCATGGTGGCTCGGCTGTGTTGGTGTTCGACCCAATCATTGATGGATTTCACCTGATGCGCGTCCTTATGGACGGAGGGTAGCAGCCTCAATCTGCTCTATCAGGATACAGTGCGCAAAATGGGCATTAATCCATCACGGATCAAACCCACAAAGACTACCTTCAAAGGAGTCATACCAGGTGTAGAGGCCCGCTGTACGGGCTCAATCACACTAGAGGTTGTCTTCAATTCTCCGGACAACTTCTGAAGCGAGGAGTTAATCTTCGACATTCTCCCCTTTCGCAGCGGCTATCACGCACTGCTCGGGCGGACCGCATTTGCTCGATTCAACGCGGTGCCACACTATGCTTATCTCAAGCTCAAGATGCCCGGTCCACGCGGCGTCATAACAGTCAATGGAAATACGAAACACTCCCTCCGTACAGAAGAGCACACCGGTGCCTTAGCAGCAGAACTGCAGAGCGGCCTTCTCAAGCAGAACCTTAATTCGGCCGCCGAGCCTCCGGACTCCATTAAGAGGGTCCGAACTATTCTGCAGCAGGACCGCTCGGCTCGTCAGGAGCTTGACTAGCAATTCGGCCTCCGTCTCAGTCCCGATCAAGTGGTGGCATTTGTACCGCGCGTACATAACTATGCACTCAAAATTCCATGGGCATCGACAGAGGCAGAGCTAGCTTGTGATCCACAGTACGGCCCAACCGGCACCGGATACACACATACTTTCACTTTTCCCCTTTTTCCTTTCCAGGTTTTCAATCCTGCGGGCCACATCTGGTGGCCTGATCACCGGTCCTCTTGAAGGATAAACACACCAACACGGCAAGAGACACAGACGTATGGGGGACTTTCAAGGTGGTTTCGTTAACGATCACTCTACCTGTTTTTCAGGACCCACATGCAGCTCTCCCTTGGTTTTTGGCATGTTAAATAGCCTGCTGCTTCGCACTACTTGTATCAATGCGCCTTGACGTATTAATCAAATTACAATGGAAACAGTTCGCGGCCCGAGCTTCAGGGCCCCAGCTTATCACTTTTGCACCCTTTCTGTTTTATTTTCTTTTCCTTTTTTTTTCTCTCTTGTGGGTAACCTTATCAGATTGCACCCGTACACTTTGGTACGCTTCATATTTGCCAGGGGCTTCATAGTGCCCCGCACTACGGCAACAAAGTCCGAACACTTTTTACAGTATAGTTCGACACCCCGAATTTAGCACTATATGCATTGGCTCCGAATCATGTCTTTGGTTAATAGTTGGGTTGCCCGGCTCCTGTGCTTGCTACCTTACGTTCCGCTATATCGGCTAAGGTAGTAAAGGGAGAACTACTGCGATTGTGCCTTGGTTTATCCAAAGGAGCACCTCAGTAGAGAAAGCCGAAAACTGACTGTCATGATGCGGCGAGAGCCGGTCAGCTCTTCGGAGGTTGCAAATCGTTGGAGATTTCTTCCGCATTACGTGAAGGATTGGTACTTCCCGATCAGGTGCTTATAGCACTCTAGTTCGGATACTAGGGGCTGCGCCAACATTTTTATTGTCAAGCTCCTATGGCTAAGTGAGGGCGTTAAAGCTGCATAGTCTGATTGCCTGGTTCGTTGCGCTAAACAACTCCTTCAAGGACCATATAATTGGATCAAGAGTGTTTAGATTCCATCCCGAACACCTCCGTACTACCTACTGGGTGCAGAAGCCGACGACTGGCCAACCCTCAGATTTCAGACAACACGTCTGCACAAGAGGTAAAATTTTCAAAACATAAAAAACATTATATTACATACCCACTTTGTTTTATCATACAAGGCAGACGCAACTCAAATGCATTCATTCAAAGATAATGTCTTGCGAACACTGCGTCGCTACAATACGAGACCCCTCCAGGACGTCTCCAAAATACCGCTCAGGTGTGCGGTGCTCCTTGCCCTCGGGCGGCCCCTCGGTCACAATCTTGATGGCGTCCATCTTCGCCCACCAGACCTTGACGCGGGCGAAGGCCATATGCGTGCCGTCGATGCAGATGGACCGCTTGATGACGTCCAGCTGAGGACAGGCATCCACCAGCCGCTTGACAAGGCCGAAGTAACTGCTGGGTATAGCTTCGACTGGCCACAGCCGGATTATTAAATCCTTCATGGCCAGTTCGGCCACCCTGTGCAGCTCGACCAGCTGTTTTAGCTGATCACTAAAGGGCACCGGATGTTCTGGCGCAAGATATTGCGACCAGAAAGCTTCTCTGTGGAGCTCCCTTCTTCGGCTTGGAAGAACTCCGCAGCGTCGGACACACTGCGTGGCAGATCAGCAAAAGCCCCTAGAGAACTCCGAATCCGGGTTAGTAAAAGATACTTCCTCTTCACATACTTGCTTTGCATACTAAATGCCTTGCCCGCTGCGATCTTCCTGGCCTCCTGGATCTCCTGGAGGGCGCCCTGGGCCTCATTCCGGGCCATCTCCGTGCTCTAACGAGCCTTGGCGAGTTCAGTCTCTTGAGCCGACACATCGCGCTCCAAGGTCTCGCACTTCCTCACCGCGTCCTGGAGCTCTTGCCGGACCTCGTTGACCCGGGCCTTGAGCTTCTTACGGGCGGCCTGCTCCTTGACAGCCTTCCCCTCGGCTTCGGCCAGGGCCTTTTTTAGGGCCTCGACCTCGGTCGTCGCTCCTATACATATCATGACACTTCGGTCAATATATCATTTTACTCTTTTCGAATATATAACGGCTCATTACATACCTTGCTTCTCCTGGAGCTGCCTCCTCACCTGGCCGAGCTCCTCCTCGGCCTGCTCCAGCCTCTGCTTCAGTCCGGAGACTTCGGCAGTATGCGAGGCCGCGGCCAGCAGTGAAGCCTGCGTATTCATTTCAGACATATTTAGTTAGTTTCCTGCAACAAGGGATTGATCCTCTGTCCGGTTTTCTTTCCGAACACCGGACAGTGTCTCAGGGGCTACTGTCTGTATTGGGATCTTCTCTTTTTGCGTCGCTTACCTCAAAACCTGTCAGTAGGCTGCTGCAGGCCTCGGTTGGTCCGCTCTTGGCGGACTGAACCCTTTCAATTACCGTGCCCATAAGTACACGGTGCTCATCCACAATGGAAGCGCCTCGCAGCGCTTCCAGCAGATTATCCGGTGCCCCTAGTTGGACAGGGTCACCGGCGGAATAGGCATACCCCCTTCTTTCGAAGGAGGTAGCATGCCGGATTCCGGAGCCGTATTGGTCTCCGGAATCGAGTCCGGCTGAGGGCTGAACTCAATACGGCCCTCATCACCAGTCTCCATGGGGATTGGCTCCCCTGGTGTTTGGCGATGGAGGTTTCGCCTTCTGGCGCCTCGTGAACCTCTCCCCGGCCTAGGAAAGTCCTTCGGGATAGCACCTCAGCGTCGCCCTTGGCCTTGGGGGAGTGGGCGGTCGGTGGTGACTCGCTGGCCATCGCCTTTGAATCCAACAAACCGCTTGACGAGGATCGCTGGGAGCTGTCGTGGGCTTGACTGCAATAGCATAATTAACCATGTCAATACAATGAAGAGGAGAGGCTAGATTTATGGGTATGTATGAGTCTTAGCACTTACGATGCAGCCCGAGGCTTAGTGCGGGGGCGTCGCTCCGCATTGCTGTCAACATCCCATGCGGAGTTATTCGCAAGGGAGCCCTTCCCCTTCTTGGACGCCTCCGCCTCCAGATTCGTGGAGGCCGCCTTCTTCTTCTTTCCCTCATCAGGGGAGGGTTGTTGTCACATCCCTAGCTTCTGGTGCTGCCTAGTGTTTGCATCTTGCTTGCATCATGTTTAACTTTCATGGAAATATGAAATGGGGATGTTCAAACCCTAGCATCAAAAGGAATTCAAATAGGTTCAACCAAAATATTTTTCAATGATTTCAAAATGCCCTTTAAAAATGTTCATCATTTCTGGATCAAGGTGGAAGCATCTACCAAAAATGGTTCCCATTTTTGCAGGACATATTTGGACTCTGAATTAATTCAAACATATTTTGAATTGGAGCTATTTAAATGCTATATATATTTTAGATGCTCCAAAAATGTTGGAAATTGTTAAGGGTCACTGGAATAATTCAGAAAGCACCCATAATTGTTTCCAGGATTTTATGAAATGGTTTAGTATTAAACTAAATCAAAACAACTAGCAAAAATTAGAAAACAGAAAGAAATAGAAAAACAAGAGAGAGAAAATCCACCTAGGCTTACCTAGAGCTGGCCCAGTTGGCCCAGCCCACCAACCTACCTTGCCAGTCGTCTCCTAGCTTCTGCCAGGACGACGACGCCTGATAACCCACAAGTATAGGGGATTGCAACAGTTTTCGAGGGTAGAGTATTCAACCCAAATTTATTGATTCGACACAAGGGGAGCCAAATAATATTCTCAAGTATTAGCAGTTGAGTTGTCAATTCAACCACACCTGGATAACTTAGTATCTGCAGCAAAGTATTTAGTAGCAAAGTAGTATGATAGCAGTGGTAACGGTAACAAAAGTAACGGTAGCAAAAGTAATATTTTTGGTGTTTTGTAGTGATTGTAACACTAGCAACAGAAAAGTAAATAAGTGAAGAACAATATATGAAAAGCTCGTAGGCATTGGATCGGTGATGGAGAATTATGCCGGATGCGGTTCATCATGTAATAGTCATAACATAGGGTGACACAGAACTAGCTCCAATTCATCAATGTAATATAGGCGTGTATTCCGAATATAGTCATACGTGCTTATGGAAAAGAACTTGCATGACATCTTTTGTCCTACCCTCCCGTGTCAGCGGGGTCCTAATGGAAACTAAGGGATATTAAGGCCTCCTTTTAATAGAGTACCGGAACAAAGCATTAGCACATAGTGAATACATGAACTCCTAAAACTATGGTCATCACCGGGAGTGGTCCCGATTATTGTCACTTCGGGGTTGCCGGATCATAACACATAGTAGGTGACTATAGACTTGCATGATAGGATCAAGAACTCACATATATTCATGAAAACATAATAGGTTCAGATCTGAAATCATGGCACTCGGGCCCTAGTGACAAGCATTAAGCATAGCAAAGTCATAGCAACATCAATCTCAGAACATAGTCGATACTAGGGATCAAACCCTAACAAAACTAACTCGATTACATGATAGATCTCATCCAACCCATCACCGTCCAGCAAGCCTACGATGGAATTACTCACGCACGGCGGTGAGCATCATGAAATTGGTGATGGAGGATGGTTGATGATGACGACGACGACGAATCCCCCTCTCCGGAGCCCCGAACGGACTCCAGATGAGCCCTCCCGAGAGGTTTTAGGGCTTGGCGGCGGCTCCGTATCGTAAAATGCGATGAATCCTTCTCTCTGATTTTTCTCTCCCCGAAAGTGAATATATGGAGTTGGTGTTGAGGTCGGTGGAGCGTCAGGGGGCCCACGAGGTAGGGGGCGCGCCCTAGGAGGGTAGGCGCGCCCCCACCCTCGTGGATAGGGTGTGGGCCCCCTGACGTGGATTTTTCTTCCAGTATTTTTCTTATTTTCCAAATAGATGTTCCGTGGAGTTTCAGGTCATTCCGAGAACTTTTGTTTCTGCACATAAATAACACCATGGAAAGTCTGCTGAAAACAGCGTTAGTCCGGGTTAGTTCCATTCAAATCATGCAAGTTAGAGTCCAAAACAAGGGCAAAAGTGTTTGGAAAAGTAGATACGACGGAGACGTATCAACTCCCCGATGCTTAAACCTTTGCTTGTCCTCAAGCAATTCAGTTGATAAACTGAAAGTGATAAAGAAAAACTTTTACAAACTCTGTTTGCTCTTGTTGTTGTAAATATGTAAAGCCAGCATTCAAGTTTTCAGCAAAGATTATGACTAACCACATTCACAATAACTCTTAAGTCTCATGTTTACTCATATCAATGGCATAATCAACTAGCGAGCCATAATAATAAATCTCGGATGACAACACTTTCTCAAAACAATCATGATATGATATAATAAGATGGTATCTCGCTAGCCCTTTCTGAGACCGCAAAACATAAATGCAGAGCATCTTTAAAGATCAAGGATTGACTAGACATTGTAATTCATGGTAAAAGAGATCCAGTCATAGTCATGCCCAATATAAATTAATAGTAATGGATGCAAATGACAGCTGCGCTCTCCAGCTAGTGCTTTTTAATAAGAGGGTGATGACTCAACATAAAAGTAAATAGATAGGCCCTTTGCAGAGGGAAGCAGGGATTTGTTGAGGTGCCAGAGCTCAGTTTTGAAATAGAGATAAATAATATTTTGAGCAGCACACTTTCATTGTCAACATAACAACCAAGAGATGGCGATATCTTCCATGGTACACACATTATAGGCGGTTCCAAAACAGAATGGTAAAGTTTATACTCCCCCTCCACCAACAAGCATCAATCCATGGCTTGCTCGAAACAACGAGTGCCTCCAACTAGCAACAGCCCCGGGGGAGTTTTGTTTGCAATTAATTTGATTTAGTTTGCATAAAGCATGGGACTGGGCATCCCGGAGACCAGCCATTTTCTCGTGAATGAGGAGCGGAGTCCACTCCTCTTGAGAATAGCCCGCCTAGCATGGAAGATACGGACAGCCCTAGTTGATACATGAGCTATTCGAGCATACAAAACAGAATGTTTATTTGAAGGTTTAGAGTTTGGCACATACAAATTTACTTGGAACGGCAGGTAGATACCGCATATAGGAAGGTATAGTGGACTCATATGGAATAACTTTGGGGTTTAAGGGATTGGATGCACAAGCAGTATTCCCGCTTAGTACAAGTGAAGGCTAGCAAAAGACTGGGAAGCGACCAACTAGAGAGCGACAACAGTCATGAACATGCATTAAAATTAATAAACATTGAGTACAAGCATGAGTAGGATATAATCCACCATGAACATAAATATCGTGAAGGCTATGTTGATTTGTTTCAACTACATGTGTGAACATGTGCCAAGTCGAGTCACTTAAATCATTCAAAGGAGGATACCACCCTATCATACCACATCACAACCATTTTAATAGCATGTTCGCACACAAGGTAAACCATTATAACTCATAGCTAATCAAGCATGGCACGAGCAACTATGATCTCTAATTGTCATTGCAAACATGTTTATTCATAATAGGCTGAATCAGGAACGATGAACTAATCATATTTACAAAAACAAGAGAGGTCGAGTTCATACCAGCTTCTCTCATCTCAGTCAGTCCATCATATATCGTCATAATAGCCTTTCACTTGCACAACCGAACGATGTGAATAATAATAAGAGTGCGCGTGCATTGGACTAAGCTGGAATCTGCGAGCATTTAATAAACAGGAGAAGACAAGGCAATATGGGCCCTTGGTTAAATCAACAATAATGCATATAAGAGCCACTTCAAAAATTTAATCATGGTCTTCTCCTATCGACCCCCAAAGAAAAGAAAAGAAATAAAACTATTTACACGGGAAAGCTCCCAACAAGCAAAAGAAGAATGGGAAATATTTTTGGGTTTTCTTTTTAATTATTACTACTACAGCAAGAAAGTAAACTAACTAAAAGATACACTAAATTTTTTGGTTTTTCTTAAGGTTTATCAAACACACAAGAAGAAAGCAAGAAAAACAAAGTAAACTAGCATGGGTATTACAGTGAAAGAGTATGAGCACCGACATCTAGCAATGACTGTGTGAACATAAATGTAATGTCGGTGAGAAATACGTACTCCCCCAAGCTTAGGCTTTTGGCCTAAGTTGGTTCATTGCCACGGATGGCCTGGTGAATATCCATAGTTGTAGCCGGGATCGTACTGCGATGCAGCGGCTATCGCCTCCTGAGCTGCAACATGGCGGCGAGCTGCCTCCGCCCTCCTCTCGTACTCATCTGCCTCCTTTCTGGTAATAACATATCTTCCTTTTGCCTGATAATCAAAGAAGGCAGGAGCAGGGAGAGTAATACGGACAACACGACGTCTGTCAAAGATTAAGCGATACCGGAGAGGTGATTCATTCCTCTCGACAAACTGGTGGTGGACCATAGCATTATAGTATAAATAAGTAGGAGGCAACTCAATATCATCCTCACGAACGTCCACACCAAGAAAATCAGCTAAGCGGGTTGCATAAATTCCTCCAAAGAAATCTCCATTAAATCTATTATGATGCAACCTACGTGCAACAATGGCTCCCAAATTATAAGATTTGTCTCCTAACACAGCACTCCTAAGAATACTAAGGTCAGGGACACACATATGACATGCTTCATCTTTACCATTTATGCACCTACTTATGAAGAGAGCAAAATAATGTATAGCAGGAAAATGAATGCTCCCTATGGTAGCTTGTGCTATATCTCTAGATTCCCCCACAGTTATACTAGCAAGAAAATTTCTAAATTCAGATTTGCGGGGTTCACTAGCACTACCCCAATGTGGAAGTTTGCAAGCAGTAGTAAAATCCTCTAAGTCCATGGTATAAGATTTTTCATAAAGATCAAACAGGACAGTTGGAGAATTACGTGAAGATGAAAATTCAAACCTCCTCACAAAGGAACTAGTGAGATAGTGGTATTGGCTGCACTTCTCTGCCTCGAAGCTCACAAGATCAGCGTTATGCAAATAAGCGTTAAATTCTTCCTTGATTCCCGCTTGATCCATAAAGTTCTCTGAAGGCCATTCACAATGCCGCACTGGAGCGTCCCTTGGTGGCTCATCGTCAGCATCACGCATTGCAAGCCTGGGTCCTTGCTTCCTTGAACAACCACCTTGGAACATTTTCCTAAGCATATTTCTTCCTCTGAAAAATTTCTGAAATTTTTAGTAACTTCAAATAAAAGTAAACCAAGCTCAATAAAATTGATAGCAACTACT
Organism: Aegilops tauschii subsp. strangulata; assembly: GCF_002575655.3. Taxonomy (NCBI): domain Eukaryota; kingdom Viridiplantae; phylum Streptophyta; class Magnoliopsida; order Poales; family Poaceae; genus Aegilops; species Aegilops tauschii. Next base: position 408,474,737 of record NC_053040.3, on the reverse strand, counting down.
CCTACAAGTGACTAGAGCCTATATCAAGCCTTAGAACTATTTGGAACCACATAAATTTGACATGCAAGCTCAAGAACATGGTCACCTAGGCAGCACAAATTTGCAATAATAAAGCACTAGAACAAAAACTAATTGGACCAATGGAGGAGTCACATACCAAGGAACAATCCCCCCAAGCAGTTTTGTGAGAGGTGCTTTGAGCAAGGAGATCGAAAATCGCAGCAAAATGAGCTAGAACTCGTGCCTGAGCTCGATATTGGTGTTTGTGGGAGGAAGAAGGAGTGTGTGGGTGCAGGAATAAGTGGAGGGGGGCCACCGTGGGCCCACGAGGCAGGGGCGCGCCCTGGGGGGTAGGGCACGCCCTCCACCCTCGTGGCCAGGTGCTTGCCCCTCCTGCTGTGTTCTTAGTGCCAGATATTCTCAAATATTCCAGAAAAATCATATTCCATTTTCAGGGCATTTGGAGAACTTTTATTTCCAGGGTATTTTTATATTGCACGTATAAATCAGAAAACAAACAGAAAAATACTATTTTTACTTTATTTCAACTAAATAATAGAAAGTAGAGAGGGGATACAGAAGGTTGTGCCTTCTAGTTTCATCCATCTCATGCTCATCAAAAGGAATCCACTAACAAGGTTGATCAAGTCTTGTTAATAAACTCATTCCGAATAACATGGAATCGGAGAAATTTTGAATAACACTATGTTACCTCAACGGGGATATGCACATCCCCTATAATAAGAATATCATATTTCTTCTTGACAGTAGGTAGAGGAAATCCAAAACCTCCAAAAATAATCGATGGAATTTTTCCAATAGAGTTGATACTATGGACCTGAGGTTGTTTCCTCGGAAAGTGTAGCGTATGCTCATTACCATTAACATGAAAAGTGACATTGCCTTTGTTGCAATCAATTACAGCCCCTGCAGTATTCAAAAAAGGTTTTCCAAGAATAAAAGACATACTATCGTCCTCGGGAATATCAAGAATAACAAAGTCCGTTAAAATAGTAACGTTTGCAACCACAACAGGCACATCCTCACAAATACCGACAGGTATAGTAGTTGATTTATCATCCATTTGCAAAGATATTTCAGTATGTGTCAACTTATTCAAATCAAGTCTACGATATAAAGAGAGAGGCATAACACTAACACCGGCTCCAAGATCACATAAAGCAGTTTTAACATAGTTTCTTTTAATGGAGCATGGTATAGTGGGTACTCCTGGATCTCCTAGTTTCTTTGGTATTCCACCCTTAAAAGTATAATTAGCAAGCATGGTGGAAATCTCAGCTTACGGTATCTTTCTTTTATTAGTAACAATATCTTTCATATACTTAGCATAAGGATTCATTTTGAGCATATCAGTTAATCGCATACGCAAAAAGATAGGTCTAATCATTTCAGCAAAGCGCTCAAAATCCTCATCATCCTTTTTCTTGGATGGTTTAGGAGGAAAAGGCATGGGTTTCTAAACCCATGGTTCTCTTTCTCTACCGTGTTTCCTAGCAACAAAGTCTCTCTTATCATAACGTTGATTCTTTGATTGTGGGTTATCAAGATCAACAACAGGTTCAATTTCTACATCATTATCATTGCTAGGTTGAGCATCATCATTAACATTTTCACTAGGTTCATGTTCATTACCAGATTGTGTTTCAGCATCAGAAATAGAAATATCATTTGGATTCTCAGGTGGTTCAGCAACAGTTTCACTAGAAGCATGCAAAGTCCTATCGTTTTTCTTTTTCTTCCTTTTAGAAGGACTAGGTGCATCAATATTATTTCTCTGAGAATCTTGCTCAATTCTCTTAGGGTGGCCTTCAGGATACAAAGGTTCCTGAGTCATTTTACCAGTTCTAGTAGCCACTCTAACAGCATAATCATTTTTCTTACTATTCATTTCATTGAGCAAATCATTTTGAGCTTTAAGTACTTGTTCTACTTGAGTGGTAACCATAGAAGCATGTTTAGTAATGAGTTTAAGTTCACCTTTAACTCTAGACATATAATCACCCAAGTGTTCAAGCGTATCGGAATTGTATTTCAATTGTCTACCAAAATAAGCATTGAAGTTTTCTTGTTTGACAATAAAATTATCAAACTCTTCTAAGCATTGTCTAGCAGACTTATAGTGAGGAATATCACCTTCATCAAATCTATAGAGAGAATTTACCTTTACTACCTGTGTCGGGTTATCAAGACCGTGAGTTTCTTCAATAGGTGAAGGATTAAGATCATATGTTTCTTCAACGGGAGGTAGATTAAGACCATGTATTTCTTCAATAGGAGGTAAATTATAAACATCTTCAGCTTCAATACCTTTTTCTTTCATAGATTTCTTTGCCTCTTGCATATCTTCAGGACTGAGAAATAGAACACCCCTCTTCTTCGGAGTTGGTTTAGGAATAGGCTCAGGAACTGGCTCAGGAGCTGGCTCAGGAAGTGTCCAATTATTTTCATTTGTCAACATATTATTCAATAGAATTTCAGCTTCATTCGGTGTTCTTTCCCTGAAAACAGAACCAGCACAACTATCCAGGTAATCTCTAGAAGCATCGGTTAGTCCATTATAAAAGATATCAAGTATTTCATTTTTCTTAAGAGGATGATCAGGCAAAGCATTAAGTAACTTAAGAAGCCTCCCCCAAGCTTGTGGGAGACTCTCTTCTTCAATTTGTACAAAATTGTATATTTCCCTCAAAGCAGCTTGTTTCTTATGAGCAGGGAAATATTTAGCAGACAAGTAATAAATCATATCCTGGGGACTACGCACACAACCAGGATCAAGAGAATTAAACCATATCTTAGCATCACTCTTTAATGAGAACGGAAATATTTTAAGGATATAAAGGTAGTGTGTTCTCTCATCATTAGTGAACAGGGTGGCTATATCATTTAATTTAGTAATATGTGCCAGAACAGTTTCAGATTCATAGCCAAGAAAAGGATCAGATTCAACCAAAGTAATTATATCAGGATCAACACAGAATTCATAATCCTTATCAGTAACACAGATAGGTGAAGTAGCAAAAGCAGGGTCAGGTTTCATTCTAGCACTAAGAGATTGCTGCTTCCATTTAGCTAATAACCTCTTGAGTTCATATCTATCTTTGCAAGCTAAAATAGCTAAAGCAGCTTCTTTTTCAAAAACATAACCCTCAGGAATAACAGGCGAGTTTTCATCATCACTTTCATCTATATAATGAGTTTCAATAATTTCTTTCTCTCTAACCCTAGCAATTTGTTCATCAAGAAATTCACTAAGTGGCACAGTAGTATCAAGCATGAAAGTAGTTTCACCATAAGTATCATGCATAGCAGAAGTGGCATCATCAATAACATGCGACATATCAGAACGAATAGCAGAAGCAGGTTTAGGTGTCGCAAGCTTACTCAAAACAGAAGGTGAATCAAGTGCAGAGCTAGATGGCAGTTCCTTACCTCCCCTCGTAGTTGAGGGATAAATTGTTGTCTTAGCGTCTTTCAAGTTCTTCATAATGACCAGCAGATATAAATCCCAAGTGACTCAAAGAATAGAGCTATGCTCCCCGGCAACGGCGCCAGAAAATAGTCTTGATAACCCACAAGTATAGGGGATCGCAACAGTTTTCGAGGGTAGAGTATTCAACCCAAATTTATTGATTCGACACAAGGGGAGCCAAAGAATATTCTCAAGTATTAGCAGTTGAGTTGTCAATTCAACCACACCTGGATAACTTAGTATCTGCAGCAAAGTATTTAGTAGCAAAGTAGTATGATAGTAGTGGTAACGGTAACAAAAGTAACGGTAGCAAAAATAATATTTTTGGTGTTTTGTAGTGATTGTAACAGTAGCAACAGAAAAGTAAATAAGCGAAGAACAATATATGAAAAGCTCGTAGGCATTGGATCGGTGATGGAGAATTATGCCGGATGCGGTTCATCATGTAACAGTCATAACATAGGGTGACACAGAACTAGCTCCAATTCATCAATGTAATATAGGCGTGTATTCCGAATATAGTCATACGTGCTTATGGAAAAGAACTTGCATGACATCTTTTGTCCTACCCTCCCGTGGCAGCGGGGTCCTAATGGAAACTAAGGGATATTAAGGCTTCCTTTTAATAGAGTACCGGAACAAAGCATTAGCACATAGTGAATACAGGAACTCCTCAAACTATGGTCATCACCGGGAGTGGTCCTGATTATTGTCACTTTGGGGTTGCCGGATCATAACACATAGTAGGTGACTATAGACTTGCAAGATAGGATCAAGAACTCACATATATTCATGAAAACATAATAGGTTCAGATCTGAAATCATGGCACTCGGGCCCTAGTGACAAGCATTAAGCACAGCAAAGTCATAGCAACATCAATCTCAGAACATAGTGGATACTAGGGATCAAACCCTAACAAAACTAACTCGATTACATGATAGATCTCATCCAACCCATCACCGTCCAGCAAGCCTATGATGGAATTACTACGCACGGCGGTGAGCATCATGAAATTGGTGATGGAGGATGGTTGATGATGACGACGGCGATGAATCCCCCTCTCTGGAGCCCCGAACGGACTCCAGATCAGCCCTCCCGAGAGGTTTTAGGGCTTGGCGGCGGCTCCGTATCGTAAAACGCGATGAATCCTTCTCTCTGAATTTTTTGTCCCCGAAAGTGAATATATGGAGTGGGAGTTGAGGTCGGTGGAGCGTCGGGAGGCCCACGAGGTAGGGGGCGCGCCCCCCACCCTCGTGGACAGGGTGTGGGCCCCCTGACGTCGATTTTTCTTCTAGTATTTTTCTTATTTTCCGAATAGATGTTCCGTGGAGTTTCAGGTCATTCCGAGAACTTTTGTTTCTGCACATAAATAACACCATGGAAAGTCTGCTGAAAACATCGTCAGTCTGGGTTAGTTCCATTAAAATCATGCAAGTTAGAGTCCAAAACAAGAGCAAAAGTGTTTGGAAAAGTAGATACGACGGAGACGTATCAACGCCGTGTCGACGCGCCCGAAACCGAGCTCCACGTCCTGCCTCCCTACTGGCCTCGCCAACGCGTCTGGACGACGCCACGCGCCACCCCGGTCCCTCTCCCCCACTCCCTCGCCCTTTCACCGCCTCTGCACTCTCTCTGCAGCGCGCCCGAACACCCCGCTACACGCCGACGAGCACCGCCGCAGCCACGGCCATCCCCTAGCCCAACCACCGTGACCAATAGCTCCGCAAGGACGAGAAGCATCTCCTCGACGAGCCACGCAATCCGGGTTTCACCGCAACACCGCCATCGATGCCGTCTTCAACCTCAGGACCGCCGGCCATCTCTGTCAAAATCGTCGGCTCCGGAACGTCCCCGACCTCGACGAGCGTCCCCTCGTCATCGCTGTGAGCCCCTGACCACTTACCCCCTGCTCCCCGTGTCGAACTCATGCCGCAGCCATCGATCCCCGCCGTGCCAGAAGCTCACCGCCGCCCGGCCTTGTCGCCGCCATGGCCCGAGCTCGAACGGGTCGCGCCCGTGCACCTCACCGAGCTCCTGGTGACCCCAGGAGGCTGCGCAGCGCTTTACCTTGCTCGCCTGTGCTCCGCAACACCGTTTTCCCCGAGTTCCAAACTCCGACCACCGCCGCGAGCTCCGTTCCGGCAAGCTCCGGCCACCCCAGCTCCCTCCGCCGCCACCTCTAGATGCGCCGCACCCCCAGCTACCTGTAGCCTCAAACCGCACGCCAAACCATCGCCTAAGGATGGCAATTTTATCCATAGACATGGATATCCATGGATATCTGACCCGAATGGATAGGGTTTGGATATGCTTTTGTGTCCATGGGCGGCGCCCAAACCCGACCCGATTGTTCGTGGGTAGGGCATGGATATAATCTTGTACCCATGGATATACCCAAACCCGACCCGATAGTATGACTTAATGGGAAAAAAATCTGATATCCCTGCCCCACGTTCACATGTCCCATGACAATTTTACATTTTTTATCTAAAACATGCATAAGAAATTACACAATCCCCATCGTAACTTTTATAAGTTGACAGTCAATCCCTTCCCTAACGTACTCCAACACCCCTTCCCTTATTTTTATATCCCTCTTAAATGACTCATCATTCTCATATGTTCGAAAAATACTAAATGATCTTAGGTTGTTACTGGATGTTGATTTACCATAAATGAAGCCTAGCCTGCCACGAGGTGAAGAATGGAAGAGTTTATGTTAATATTGTGTTAAGTCTTATTTATATATCTCGAGAGGACCCAATGGATATCCAGTGGATATGGATATCCATCGGATTTGGACATGGACACAATTTTTCACCCATGGATTTTTTCATGGGCGGGCAAAGACTGTCTTCATGGATATGGATATGGATTTGATATTGTTCAACCCGACCCATTGCCATCCCTACCATCGCCCGTAGCACAAATCCGAGCCGCGCCGCCGTCGATTTGGTCGCCGCCAGCCAGGCTCCGGCGATTGCCGACGTGGCCGTCATTAGAGCCTAATGATGCCGCTAATTTAAACCCCACCGTCACTTGACAGACGGGCCCCACCGGCTTATTTAACCAGTTAATGGAATTAGCTAGAATTAGTCTAACTCTGCTGGACCCACGCGTCAGCATGTACTTTGCTGACGTGGCCGTTGACCGGTCCCACCTGTCTGTGACTCGAGCTAGCACCGTGAGACTGACCAGTGGGACCCACTAGTCAGGTTTGACCTGGACCCACCCTGTTGACTGGCTGACGTCATGGTGACGCAGTGGTGATGTCATAAATGCTTTTCTGGATTTAAGTAAATCTAAATGATTTATTTAATTCAGGAAATGTCCTAAACTTCTAAAAATCATAGAAAATAAACCGTAACTCCAAATGAAATAAGTTATATATGAAAAATGATCAGAAAAATCCAATCTATCCATCTGCACTGGTTTCATGCATGTGTAAACAACTTAACCTTGCTGTTCATATCAAAACATGATAATGCACTTTATAAATTCATGGTTTGAGTTTGAATTTGAATCTTTGGTTCAAATAAGGTCAAACCCTTCTGTTCTTAGCTGCATTAGCTCAAATCACAGCATATCGCCATGTCATGATCATGCATCATATTGTGCATTGCATTGATCGTGTTTCTTCTCTGTTGCCGGTGTTGTTCCCTCCTCGGTAGACGTTGTTCCGACGTTGTGATCGTTGACACTGATGAAGACTCAATGCTATCTTCAGAAGTGCCAGGCAAGCAAAACCCCCTTGTTCATTCCGATACAATCCCACTCTCTCGCTCCTGCTCTCTTTTACTGCATTAGGACAACAACAATTCAACTGTTACATGTTGCGGTAGCTGAACCCCTTTCCTCTGCATGACCTGTCATTGCCACAGTAAATAGATGAAACCCACTAGAATGAGTAGGAGTTGTTTGAGCCCTGATGTGCCTACTCATTCATGCTTGTTTGTCATGCCTGCTATTGCTTAGAGTTGAGTCAGGTCTGATTCATCGGGGATGAATTGGAATGTGGTGAACATGTCCTACTGCTGAGAGCTAAGTGTGTGAACACAATTTGGTAAAGGTAGCGATGAGAGGCCATGTAGGAGTACATGGTGGGTTGTCTCATTGCAGCCGTCCTCAGGAACTGAGTTCTGTGTTTGTGATCCATGAAAAGTTACTACCACACATTGGGCTCCGGGTGCTCCAAGCTCTCTCGACTTATTAATCAACCTGATCTCTGTCCAGGAGTTGCAACTAGTTTCTGGTGTTTGTCGATAGTGTTAGTAGTCTACCAAGTGGTACCTGGTACAGGTGGGCTTGGGACAGACTAGGCACCGTGGCACGGTGTACCAAGCGTAGATCCATCCATCGAGGTGGGCTTGGGAACCCTGCACACATCGTTTGGGGCCGTGAGAGACACCCCGGCCGGATCTCCTTGCGGATGGAACCCGAATAGGCGATAAACCTGGACTAGAGACTTGTGTGGTTAGTCAGGTCGTGGCCGACTCCCTCGCCAGGCTTCCGCTTGAAGGTTGCCGAGATACACGACGTGTACATGGTGGTAAGTGGCGAGAGCGTGTGTGAGGAAGTACACCCCTGCAGGGTTAACATCATCTATTAGAATAGCCGTGTCCGCGGAAAAGGACTTCTGGGTTGCCTGTACAGTTCATAGCCAAGTGAAAGTGGATACTCTAAAATGCGCAAGATAAGCGTGAGTGCTATGGATAGCGTTCTCATAGGGAGACGGGAGTGGATCCATAGTGGTGTATTGATATGGTGAATATGTGGACTCGTGTGCGCCACCTCAAAAGAGTTACTTGCAGTTGTAGTTCAGGATAGCCACCGAGTCAAAGCTGGCTTGCTGCAGTCAAACTCCACCACCCCCTTTATTGATACCGATGCATATGTAGCTAGTTCTGATGTAAGTCTTGCTGGGTACATTTTTACTCACGTTTGCTTATTTTATGTTTTGCAGAGAGACTTCAGTCTCACTAGTAGTTCCACGTGGACTCCGACGTTTAGCTTGTTACCTCAGCTACGATCTTGTACCCTTGGGAGGGTCTTCTGGATAGTCAGGCTTCTCAGCCTTTTTCATTTGTAGTTGTCTGTACTCAGACATGTTCATGCTTCCGCTTGTTGCTTGTATGCTCTGTATGTTGGGTCATGAGACCCATGTTTGTAATATCTGGCTCTTCGGAGCCTAATGAATAAATACTTTGAGTCGTAGAGTTTTGTTGTGATGCCATGTTGTATTTACACATATCGAGCATATTGTGTGTATGATTGAAATGCTTGGTATGTGTGGGATCCGACAACCTAGTTGTTTATCCTTGGTAGCCTCTCTTATGAGGAAATGTAGTCTTGTGCTTCCATGAGCCATAGTAGTCCGCTACAGCCCGGTTCACCGGAGTCCTCCTAGCCGAGCACTACTGCCCCAGAACACTTGACTGACCGGCATGTGATTCATTTCATTACTGTGTCTGTCCCTTCGGGGAAATGTCACGCGGTGACATCCGGAGTCCTGCCTAGCCTGCTACAGCCCGGTTCACCAGAGTCCTGTTAGCCCGGTGCTACAGCCCGGATTCGCACGCTGCTGACCGACATGCTCGATGTTGATTCATGTATGCATGTCCCCGTAAGTTAGTGCCACTTTGGGTTCACGACTAGTCATGTCGGCCCGGGTTCTCTGTCATATGGATGCTAGCAACACTATCATATACGTGAGCCAAAAGGCGCAAACGGTCCCGGGCCATGGTAAGGCGACACCCGTGGTAATACCGTGCGTGATGCCGCAAAGTGATATGAGGTGTTACCGGCTAGATCGATGTGACTTGGAATCGGGGTCCTGACAGCTGTTCTCCTCCTCCTCCTCCTCCTCGTCGTCCTCAGCGGCGGAGGAAAGGGTCACCTCGTCTTCGGACGTCACGTCCGAAGCACCCTTGCGACGGGGGCCACCTTTGGCCCCCTTGGCCTTCTTTTCCGGCGGCCGATAGGGCGCCGGAACCAGCATCTTTGCCAGGAGCGGGATGACTGGCTCTTCGGGCAGCAGAGTCGAACTCTGGATCCGCTCCGCTCTCTCCGTCCACACCTGAAAAAATACAGCAAAGATTAGGCATCCTCCTTGAATAGACAAGTGGAAGGTATGCCTTGAGAAAAGGAGAACTTACCGCATTGGCGGGATGAGTGTGATCGTGCCCAAGGTTCGAATCTATGACTGGCGGCTTCTCATTGCCCTTGAAGAGCAACTTCCAGGCATCTTCGTGAGTAGTTCCGAAGAGCCCTCCCAGGGTCTGGTGCTTCTCCGGATCGAATTCCCATAAAGGAAAGCTTTGGCTTTGGCAGGGGAGAATCCGGCGAACCAGCATCACCTGGATCACGTCAACGAGCTTGATGTTTTTATCCACCATACTCTAAATGCACGTTTGCAGCGCTATCAGCTCGTCTGACGCCGACCAATTGGGGCCCTTCTCCTTCCAGGAGGTGAGCCGCATTGGAGCTCCTACCTTAAACTCGGGAGCCGCCGCCCAAGTGGCGCCGCGTGGCTCTGTGATGTAGAACCACTGCTTCTGCCACTCTTTGACAGTCTCCACAAAAGTGCCTGTGGGCCTAGTGACGTTGGGCATCTTGCTCACCATGGCGCCTCCGCACTCCGCGTGCTGACCATCCACAACCTTCGGCTTCACGTTGAAGACCTTGAGCCATAGGACGAAGTGGGGCTGGATGCGGAGGAAGGCCTCGCACACGACAATGAATGCCGAGATGTTGAGGAAGGAGTTCGGGGCTAGATCATGGAAATCTAGCTCGTAATAGTACATCAGTCCGCGGATGATGGGGTGAAGTGGAAACCCCAACCGCGGACGAAGTGAGGGAGGAAAACTACCCTCTCAGTAGGCTTCGGGGTAGGGATGACTTGCCCCTTGGTGGGCAGACGGTGGGCGATTCCTTTTGCCAGATACCCGGCCGCCCGAAGCTGGGTGATGTCCTTCTCCTTGACGGAGGAGACCATCCACTTGCCTTGGCCTCCGGATCCGGACATGATTGAGTGCTTCCTTGAGGTGGAGAAGATAGGAACTTGGGCGCTGGAGCTCGAGAATGGAAGGACAGAGAGGAGGAGGAGACGTGGGTGAAGAAAGGGAATCCTTATCTCCTTATAAAGACCGTGAATATTGAACGCCTCCCCACTCGCCTTAAAACTCGCCTGTTCCCAAGGGCTGTAAATGGCACGGTTGAGTTACCCACACCCGTATTGATGAGAATCCCGCAATAAGGGGACACGATCTCTGCTTCGACAGGACGTGCCAATGACAACCGCATCTAGAAACGTGGAGCGGCAGACGAGAAACAGTTCAAAATTATGACCGGGCAGACGTGATGTGATGTTGCAAAAAGTTGTCAGCGGATTGGACTTGTGGAATATTATAGTCTCTGCGGTTGTGTGTGGTATGTGTGTTACACGTCCAGACACGATCATTATGTCTGAAGACTGTCTTGGAGTTCGGAAGGAGGAACCCACCTTGCAATGTCGAAGCCAAATCTGCGTGCCGGATACCTCGTCATTGAAGCCAGGTTCAGGGGCTACTGAGGGAGTCCTGGACTAGGGGGTCCTCGTGCGTCCGGCCTGTTAGCCATGGGCCGGAGTGATGGGCTGTAAAGATACAAAGACCGAAGACTCTACCCGTGTCCGGATGGGACTCTCCTTGGCGTGGAAGGCAAGCTTGGCGATCAAATGTGTAGATTCCTTTCTTTGTAACCGACCTTGTGTAAACCTAGATCCTCTCGGTGTCTATATAAACCGAGGAGTTAGTCCGGAGGCAGATATACTCATTACCATAGTCATATAGGCTAGACTTCTAGGGTTTAGCCATTACGATCTCGTGGTAGATCAGCTCTTGTAATACTCATATTCATCAAGATCAATCAAGCAGGAAGTAGGGTATTACCTCCATAGAGAGGGCCCAAACCTGGGTAAACATTGTATCCCCTGTCTCCTGTTACCATCGACCTTAGACGCACAGTTCGGGACCCCCTACCCGAGCTCCGCCGGTTTTGACACCGACATTGGCGCTTTCATTGGGAGTTCCACTGTGCCATCCCCTAAAGGTTTGATGGCCCCTTCAATCGTCAACAACGACGCTGTCCAAGGGGAGACTTTTCTCCCCGGACAGATCTTTGTATTCGGCGGCTTCGCGCTGTGGGCCAACTCGTTTGGCCATCTGGAGCAGATCGATAGCTACGCCCCTGGTCACCAGGTCAGATTTGGGAGCTTAAACTACATTGCGGACATCCCTGGAGATTTGATCTTCGCCGGATTCGAGACCACGGCGACCGCTCCTGGTCACCTCGATGAACATGACCTAAATCTGTCATCAGACCGCATCCAGGAGATAGCTCCTGTAACTACTCTGGCTCTAGATCCGGAGCAGACTGCGCCATCCAAGGACGGGAAGCTCAACCCCGCCACAGAGGTTATAGATCCCACGGCGCTGGAGCCGCACATAGACTTAACCTCACACGATATATGTGTCACCGGAACTCCGGACTCGTCTTCGGCCATAAGTTCCGAACCATGTGCGTCCGCGGACGCCGAGCTTGATCAGCTATCGATCTTCGAATTCAGCGTCGCAAACATCTTCCGACACTCGCCCCTCGGCGATGTGCTAAACTCATTAAAGAACCTATCCTTGGCGGGGGACTCACAACCGAACTATGTTCCGTTCGAACTAGGGGCTGATGATGGAGAATTTTTCTTCCCACCCGCCACCCACTTCATAGCCACTGTCGCCACATCTTCTGAAGACAATCTCCAATCCAGTAGGATAGAAGAGGTCTAGGGTTTCTCAAGCACAAGAGAGTGCTAGGAAGGATGTGTAGCGTGTTTCTGGTGTGCTTGAATCTCAATGGGCTATCGTTCGGTGCCCTGCTAGAACATGGAGCACCAAGAAGATGTGGAAGGTGATGACTCCTTGTGTGATCATGCACAACATGAACGTAGAGGATGAGCGTGAGGATAAAAATGTTGTGCCTGGGCAAAGAAGGGACCAAATCCGGGTCCGTTTGCATCGGCCGGTTGGAGTTGCCCTCAGGGCCCATATATTATAGAGGCCCTGGCTGATCCGACGCAGATGGCGCGTGTCAGTCTTCTTGGTGGTCTTGGACCAGTCAGCGACCCATGCCGTCGCAAGCTCCTCGTTGGTAAGGACCCAACGCGATGCTACCTGTGTCTTGGCAAAGGTGGTCGACAAACACGCCCGGCACCACAGACAGTCCGTCCCTAGGGTGACGGTTGGTTTCGGTCTCACGTCTCTAGTGGCGATCTAGGGTTTCTAGCCCCCGCCGCCTCAGAACCCCGTCCCCGTCCAATCGATCCTTGCAGCCCTGTACAGGTCGACGCCGGAGCCTCGTCCCGTCGCAGTCCACCACCGTAACCCCCACCATAAGCCTTTCGCGTGTGTGCTAGGGCACGCGATCGTACACCACCTCCCCCTAGTTTTCAGATCTGGTTCGCGGAGCAGGAAGATAGAATGGAGAGGGTTGAAGGGATGTTGAAAAACTTAAAGTTGTCGGAGCGGGAGAAGAAGGGAGTCAAGATCGGGTGGAGTGGATCTGGTAAGGCTGGCATAGTTGAGCCTCAAGCCCTCGCAAAGCTGCTGTCCGAAAAACCGGTGTTCGTGGAGGCTATGGCTAAAACTCTAGGCAAGATCTAGTGTCCAATCAAAGGAGTTGACTGTAAGGAGGTAGGAGAAAATATGTTTCTGTTCATGTTTGGGCAGGAGTCGGGCAACAGGATGGCTCTAGGGAGCAGACCTTGGGAGTTCGGGAACGATCTGCTTGTGGTTGAAGATTTTGTACCTGCGAAGAGGATCGAGGATTACACTTTCGATACCATTCCTATATGGGTTCGGATTATGTGCCTGCCCTTAGGCATGATGAACAGGGATGTTGGAGAAGCTATTGGGAAGGAGATTGGGGAAGTTCTTGATGTGGAAGCTAGAGCTGATGGTGTGGCGGTTGGGAGATTTCTTCGTGTGAAAGTTAAGATGGGCATCAAACATCCGCTAATGAGGGGCATCAGGGTGGAGCAAGGGGAGGAGGGGGCTGGTCAGACTAGGGATATTGAGAAGGTCTCCGATCAGGAGGATGATGACAAAAACTGGTGTCCTTTTGAATATGAATACCTCCCCGAGTTTTGCTATGTGTGTGGGATTCTGGGACATGAGGATAAGATGTGTAATGGCAAGCTGAAACGAGGGGAAAAGGCGCAGTTTGGGCCATGGCCGAGGGCATATAGGCCGAGGCGGAATGGTGGAGGGGCCCGAGGAAGATGGGGTGAGGGTGGAGCTTATCGGAGTGGGCGTAATGCAGGCAGCAAAGGCATGGGTGTTTGGAGAGGGCGGTCCTTGTCGGCTAGTGATGCGCCGTCCTGACGTAGGAACACGAAGAGCTGGGGTGATCTCGCAGATGAGGAAGAGAAGGGGCAGGAGGTGACGAGCCCGTTGAAAATATCGAATGAGCGTGGTCGGGGAGGGAGGGTGTAGTGGGAGTTGTTAAATAGATCACTTTTAAGTCCACTGAGCAGAATAAACAAAGGGAGCGGGAAGGGGTGGAGGGGAGTGAACAACCCCAGGTGGTTAAACAAACTGAGAGGGACCCAAAGGAGGGGCCCCAAGGTTCAAAAACAGGCCAGCGCACAGAGTCTGAGGCCATGCAGAAGGACAACACCATGCAGATCGACGTAAACACGTCCCTGGTGCCCAGCATGCAGGAGGATGGAGCGAGTCAGGAGCAGCAGGAGGGTGGTGCGAAACCAGGCAAATATGCGGGCACCTTCAAGAAGAAAGGAAGAGGGCAGGACAGGACTACATCGGTACACAGTATTGAGAACATATCTGGCCTTAAGAGGGCAGCCGAGGGTGCTGAGTTTGACGAGGATGGGGAAGCAAAGAGAGTGAAGCAAGCTGTGGTGTCTGTTGGTGGGGGTGGTGAGGTAGAAGAAGATACTCAGAAAGCGGGGCCGCCAGAACAGCCCTGCGGGACCCAATGAAAATAATCTCTTGGAACTGCCGGGGATTGGGGAACAGGCTGGCAGTTCGTGGTCTTCTGAATATCCAGAAGAGGGAGGACCCTGATATTCTGTTCTTATCGGAGACTAAGATGAATAAGGAGAGGATGAGTAGGTTTAGGGATTTGTTAGGGCTACATCATATGGTGGCTCAAGATAATAAAGGCAAGAGCGGCGGCTTAGCTTTGTTTTGGAGGAAAGGAATAAATGTGACTGTATGGTGGATGGGTAGGATGCACATCGATGCTATTGTGGAGGAGAAGGATGGGTTCAAGTGGCGGTTGACTGGTTTGTATGGCGAGTCACACGTTGATAAAAAGGTCGAGACATGGCGGCTACTTAGGACTCTTCATCATCAAGTCCAGATGTCGTGGGTCTGTCTAGGTGATTTCAATGAAATCCTCTTCAATCATGAAAAGCAAGGGGGGGGCCTCGCTCCCATAGATTTATGCAAAACTTTCGAGATGCCCTTGATTATTGTAATTTGCATGACCTCGGCTTCGAGGGAGATATCTTTACTTGGAGGAATAAAAATTACCACGTTGATGGTTATATTCGTGAAAGACTTGACAGGGCTGTCGCTACGCCCGAATGGTGTGCGAGGTTCCCGGCGTATAAGGTGATTAATGGGGATCCACGGAAATCTGACCACCGGCCTGTTACTCTCATGCTAGATGGCAGGCCGGGGCCGCGATGAGCTGCGAGGGGTGACCGGTTTTTGCGGTTTGAGGCTAGATGACTCTTGGAAGGAAAATGTGATGATATTGTGAAGGAGTCCTGGGAGGGGGGAAGGGGAGATAATGCGTGGGAGAAGTTGAAAGGGGTTGTTAAAGCTCTAAACACTTGGAGCAGGGATGTGTTGGGAGATCTGGGGAAGAGGATAAAGAAGCTCCGGGGTGAGTTGGAGGCTGTTAGAAGGGAGCCCATTTCGGAGAGTCAGGTGAGGAGGGAGCAAACTATTAGTTTTAAGTTGGAACGCCTGGAGGAGCAGGAAGATCTGGTTTGGAGGCAACGGGCTCATGTAAATTGGCTTGTGAATGGGGACCGGAACACAAATTTTTTTCAAGCCTTTGCCTCGGAGAGAAAGCGGAAGAATTTCATTCATAAGCTGAGAAAGGAGAATGGGGAAGTTGTGGAGAGCGAGGAGGGGATGAAGGAGCTAGTGGCTAACTACTTTTCGTATCTGTTTACTTCTGTCGCAGGTGATAACGCTAGCGATATTCTGAATCACATTGCCCCAAGAGTTATAGACCAAATGAATGCGCACTTGACGGCTGAATTTACAGCTAAGGAGGTAAAAGCTGCCCTTGATGAGATTGGGGACCTGAAAGCCCCTGGTATGGATGGTTTCCCCGCTGTTTTCTACAAACACTATTGGCACCTAGTCGGTGACGAGGTAACACGGGAGGTGTTGCATGTATTGCGAGGCGGCAGTATGCCGGAGGGATGGAACGATACCCTAGTGGTACTTATCCCAAAGGTGCAGAACCCTGAATACTTGAAGGATCTTCGCCCTATTAGCCTTTGCAATGTCGTGTAGAAGCTCGTGTCGAAAGTCTTGGCGAACCGACTTAAGTGCATATTGGGTGGAATCATCTCACCAAATCAGAGTGCTTTTGTGCCGGGGAGGCTGATATCTGATAACACCATTTTGGCATATGAAATGACGCACTTTTTGAAACGGAAGCGAACGGGAAGCACGAGCTATGCTGCACTAAAACTGGATATGAGTAAAGCATACGATCGTGTTGAATGGAGCTTTCTGGAGAGGGTGATGAGGCAACTGGGGTTCGCTGAACAGTTTGTGCAGCTTATTAGTACATGTATTCGGTCAGTGAGGTTCAGATTCAAGGTTAACGGGATGTGTACGGACCAAGTAATACCGGAGCGTGGTCTCCGTCGGGGCGAGCCCATTTCGCCTTATCTGTTCTTAATCTGTGCTGAGGGCCTATCATCGCTACTGCACCATGCCGAGGAGTCCGGGAGGATCAGAGGGATTCAGTTGGCCCCCCAGCCCCCCCAATTAGCCATCTATTGTTTGCTGATGACTCGCTGCTGCTCATGGAGGCCTCACCGGAAAGTATTGATGTTGTGAATCAGATTTTGCATGTGTACGAGAGAGGTTCGGGCCAAGTCATTAACCACGACAAATCTGCTGTGCTCTTCAGCAAAAATACCTCTAATTCGAAGAAACTGGTACTGCTCACTGCTCTAGGGCTACGGCCTGAAAGCTTGAATGGGAAATATTTGGGCCTGCCGAGCTATGTGGGTCGATCCCGCCAGAAATGCTTTGAGTATTTATGGGACAAAATCTGGGATATATTAAAGGGTTGGAAAATCAAGTTGTTGTCTAAGGCCGCGAAGGAGATCCCGATCAAAACTGTAATCCAAGCTATACCTACATATGCTATGGCGTGCTTCAACCTTACAAAGGAACTGTGTGAGAGCATCAGCACCATGGTGTGTAAATTTTGGGGGCTAACCAGGAGGATGAACATAAGCATCATTGGATTAGCTGGGAAAGGATGTGTTTGCCAAAGGATCAAGGCGGTCTCGGTTTCCGGGACCTGCATACGTTTAACGTGGCCATGCTCGCCCGTCAAGTGTGGCGACTTCTCCAGTTCCCTGACTCCCTGTGTGCCCAAGTCCTCAAGGCCAAGTATTTTCCTAACCGCGATCTTCTAGCAGCTAGAGCGCAGCCAGGAATGAGCTATGTTTGGCGGAGTATTCTGCAAGGCCTCGAGGTTGTTAAAGCCGGGATGAGATGGAGGGTTGGATCGGGCGAGAACATACGGATTTGGTCTGACCCATGGTTGCCGTCAAACGACACTAGGAGGCCTAGTAGGTTACAAGGGGGAAACCTGCTGACGAAGGTGGCAGAACTCATTGACCCAGCAACTAATCAGTGGGATCACCAGCTAGTGTCACAAACTTTTACACCGGCAAACGCAGCAACTGTCTTGACTATTCCCATTTGTGATCAGTATGAGGATTTTGTGGCATGGCATTTTGATAAGAGAGGGCTGTTCTCTGTATGATCGGCCTACCGGGTGCATAATGAGTTACATCTGCAGCAAAGGACCAGACAACCTGGTGAGGGCACTGCTGGAAGCCAGCAAAGAACTTGGTTCTGGAAAAAGCTGTGGCAAATCCGGTGCCCTGCGCATGTGCATCACTTCTTATGGCGCCTGGCTCACAACAGCCACCCACTACTCCGGAATGTTGAGCGAATTGGGGTTGAGCTTGATACGAATTGCCAACTGTGCGGCCGCCGGCTGGAGGACGGAGGACATCTATTCCTACGGTGCAAGGAGGTGAAGAAAGTCTGGAGGGAGTGTGGT
The DNA here is from genome assembly GCF_002575655.3 of Aegilops tauschii subsp. strangulata. Classification (NCBI taxonomy): domain Eukaryota; kingdom Viridiplantae; phylum Streptophyta; class Magnoliopsida; order Poales; family Poaceae; genus Aegilops; species Aegilops tauschii. The sequence continues at coordinate 408,456,858 of NC_053040.3, read as the reverse complement.
CTGAAGCGAGTCCGATCTGAACTCCTGGCTGCACAGTCACCTAAAGCTATGCTCGAGTCCATTTTCAAACTCCCAGATGAGCTGGGCCTCAAAGCAGCCAGCCTCATGTGGTCTTGGTGGTCAGAAAGGAACAAAACGAACCATAACAAAAAGAGGCTAGAGCCTGAAGCTTTTGGCGCTAAGGTGCGACTTGATCTTGCTGAATGGAGAGAATTCCTCGGGAAGAAGAACCAGGCCACACCTAGACCGTCAGCCCTTTGGGAGCCCCCCCCTCCAGACTACATCAAGATCAACTTTGATGCATCATATGACATGGCAACAGGATCAGGGGGATGGGGTGCCCTAGCCAGGAATGCCGAAGGCGAAATGGTCCTGGCAGCGGCGGGAGGGCTGCAGAATATGCAGGATGCTATGCATGCGGAAGCGTCTGCACTGCTCAAGGCAATCCAGGTCGCTGAACATTTTGGGATGGGATGGGTGATTTTCCAGACGGACTGTCTCCCCTTGCAGCAGGCAACGGCCTCGTCGATGTCAGATCGCAACCCCATGGGAGTCTTATTCAGGGAAGCGAAGTTCCAGTTGCAGCAAGAGTTTATTGATGCCAATGTAGTGTTCCAGCCCAGGAATTGTAACAAACCAGCGCATGTGCTGGCAGCCTCTCATGGTCGGAACCTCCCAACTGGCCAGCATGCTTGGCTCTCGGAGTTCCCTGTAGATGTAATGCGTGTTGTGGCCGCCGATTTGGTCGGTCCACCGTAATTTTGGAATGCAAGGTATTCCAGCCCAAAAAAAAAACACGCCCGGCACCACTCTGCCTCGGTGTGGGCTTTGGAGCCCCCGGACAATGAGGAGGACATGCCGCTGAAAGTGAATCTAATCAGCTTGGTAGATTTGAATAATTATTGGCAACATAACTCAAGGAACTAATGCTTATCTAGTTTATCTCCCGAAAGGTCGTTGTGCGTGGACCAAAGGAAATGAAATGTGACCCTTAAATTATCAGGAAGACAAGCGTTGGCCAAGCTTAGAATTATCCATTTTTATTTTAGTGATCCAAGATCATATTGAGTTTATAAGCATGCCGATACTATCAAAAGGTGATCAGTAAGCTGTGCTGAGTTTCTTTCTATTTGAGTTTAAAGATCAAACTCTAAACGCCCTCAAAAGTCTTCAATTCCTCCGCTATACCTACCTAACTTTCATATATTCGGAGATGCCAAGCTCTTTTTCCAGTCGAAACCACCGAGCAGTTCATCCAAATATAACCGTTGCAAACGCTAGAACTTTGGAGCACCAATATTCTACTCGGAACCACCAATGCACTTGGCAAAACTTCTGTTGTCCGCTCAGAATTTCCGAACACCCCTCACTCGGAGTCCCGAAGCGTTTATAGAGAGGGAAAACGGCGGGAGGCGCCAGGGCTTGGCGAACGCCTAGCCCCTCTCTCGTACGAGCCTAATGCTTCGTGTGTGTGCATGGTGGGATCTCTTTTTTCGCGACAACTATCATCGTTGGATTCATTCTGATGTTCCATCAAAAAAATTGACTGATACAAAAAACAACCAGGCACCTGAGCCATAGGTGCTTCCTGTGTGTTTCTGGTGAGCTGTCATCACCCTCATTTGCCTTTTATTTCTCTTTCCCTTTCTTCAAAAAATTAGCTTCAAATACAGCGGAAACACGGAAACGTGTCAGAATCCTATTGGCTGCAGAGTTTCCCTCTGGATAGCAGCACAATCCCAAGCGCCAATCAAAGACCATCATCACTAGAGCCACACCAGCGAGCTCCGGTAGAGCCAGAACGACGGCGGAGAAAATCACCACAGCATTTCCAGCAGAGCGGCCTAAAATGGCAGCCATTCTCGGGCGCGCCGGCACCACCGCCACCGGCGGCTTCCGGCGGCACCATCAAGAAACCAGCCGCGGCGGCCGTCGGCGAGATGCGGTCGTCGTCGCGGCCGTGACCGGCGCCGCGCCGCAGGAGGGGTCGCTGGAGCGGCCGGCGTGGTCCGGGGAGACGCCGGTGTCGCGGCTCGTCGCCGCGCTCATCGCCTTCAAGCCGCTCTACTCCCTCATGAAGCTCGCCTCCCGCGAGGTCATCATCAGGTAGGCACCGCACGCCATTGGCCGTCAGTTAGCTAGCTGTCGGGCTTCTCGTCAGCAATGTAGTGGTGGTGGTTGGACTTGGACATCGTGATGGTGGAGGCCATGGGTGATTGTTATCCAGGACGGCGGAGAAGTCCAACATCCCGTGGAGGGAGATGACGAGGAAGGTGCTGGAGTCGGACGTGTACGAGGTGTTCGAGAGGATACGAGACCCCAATATCATCTACCCTGACTGTGAGCATCCCCACTTCTCCGTCAGCTTATTTTTTCGATAACAAATTTCTTCATTAGCTGATTAATTAGTAGTATCAATCGCACAAAGTTTACCATGAGAAGATTATGTTTTCACTGCCCTTATGTTTTTACCTGCAATTGCACCTCCAATTCGATGATTTGGTCGACACGATACTGAAATATCAAGGAGACAGAAGCATTAATATGGCTTGCTTATGTTGAGCAGATTATCTGAGCCCATTCCACGCCTATGACGAAGGGAACCTATCATGGCTGGTAAGCTCTCGTTTGCTTCCCTCTCTTCTCTACGCACTTGTGATAATTCAGATCCATCGAGTGTAAGTACTTCAGTTTTAAAAGAAAGTTATTTTTCTTTTAGGTTTGCCATTCTACATATGTTCCGGAAGACATGCAGTCCAGAACATTTTATCTGAACTCCTGTTTATCTCTCGTGTTGATCACGAATGATGCAGGCTGCAGCTGAGGCTGAGGCTGCAACCTTGTCGATTGCAAAGAGGGCCATACCCGAGGCTACTTCGATCGAAGAAGCGAACCAGATTGTTCGGGGAAACTGGATGAATGCAATTGAGGAGCATCACCTCAAGTACTCAGGGGAAAACTGCCAGATCAATGACATTTTGGACATTGGCTGCTCTGTTGGAGTGAGCACCAGATACCTGGCTGAAAGGTTTCCTTCGGCTAAGGCTGTTGTAAGTGCATCTCTTGCCACATCTCTGAAAAATGCCTTGTCAAGGTTCAGTGTCTGCTAATGTTTTGGGTAAAACGATCAAATCTTGTGAAAATCGTAGCATCCAGGATCTCTGATAAAACAAAAAAAAATCATGCTGTAATATTAGCAGTATCGATATTGTCGACTCAGTTTGGTGGCATGGTGCCATGCTCTTACCGCTTATCTTACCACTACATGAAGTTGTTAACATATTGTGTTATAGCTATCTTTCTGCATATTGATGATTCCTTGGTTGGTATTTATATGGATTTGCTAATTTGGAGCTTTTTCAATGGTCAAGGGACTAGATCTATCGCCCTACTTCCTGGCCGTGGCAGCACAGAAGGAAGAACAACTGTGTCGGCAAAACCCTATTCGTTGGGTTCATGCAAACGGTGAAGCGACTGGGTTGCCACCGAATTCATTCGACGTCGTCTCCCTTGCTTATGTGGTAATTTCTATCATATCTTGAAATGGTTATCACGAAATAAACTAATCTAATCTCCCTGTATTTTTTTTAAACCAACCAATGTAGTCTAATTAGCTCATACCCTCAATAATCTTGGAGAGGGAGATAGAGATTTTTTTTTACCGAAAAAGGCTTTTGCCCCGCTTAATAGATAAAGCAAACCGCCCGAAACAAACATCCAACAGAGTTCACACACACACACACACACACACACACACACACACACACACACAAAGCCACAGCCGCACAAAACGCACGGTACCAAAGGGGTTAATGCTGAGGGCACAGCTCAACAAGCCCTAAGAACAAAAGGTCACAGACAAAGACCGCCACGGACGAGACCAGCCTAATCAGGTTCCGGCAGAGGAGGCGGAAGCGGGGGCGCCATGCGGAAGGCCATCGATCGAAGGTCGGTGAGGAGGGTGTCGATGGTGCTCTGGTCCTCGGGGCGGCTAAGCGGCCGCCAAAGCTGCAAATAGCCACACATTTTGAAGATCGCGTCAGTCGCACGTCGCAGAGGCACTTTCTGAATAACGAGCTTGTTGCGAATATTCCAAAGCGTCCATGCAAGTATCCCAATGCACAACCATCTAATATGGCGGTAGCGTGGGGAGGAGGCATGGATCTCCGTGAGTAGGTCAGGGAAGTTGGAATTGCACCACTGTCCGCCGACCGTTTCACGGAAGCACGACCACAGGAACTGGGCAGTGGAGCAGTTGAAGAAAATGTGGTTCGAATCCTCCACCGTGGCACACAGGGGACACATCCCGTCCCCAGGGCCATTGCGCTTGCGGACTTCCACCCCAGAGGGGAGACGTCCTCGGATCCACTGCCAGAGGAATATCCGGATCTTGAGGGGGAGACGAATGTCCCAGATCAGGCTAAAGGGCTCAGGGGCCAGCGAAGGGGCGATGGCAGCATACAGAGACTTCGTGGAGAAGCATCCCGAGGGCTCCAGACGCCACGCCATGGAGTCGGTGGCGCCCTCTACCTGCATTGGCAAGAGAGCGATGTCCTGTAGAAGGGCGTCCCACGCGTCAACCTCCTGGGGGCCAAAGGAGCGCCGAAAGGCGAGGCGCCCTAAGTCAATAAGGGCCGCTTCGACGGAAATGCGAGGGTCTGCCGCAATGGAAAATAAGCCCGGGAAGCGGGCGGCCAGAGGGGAATCCCCAAGCCAGCGGTCGAACCAAAACAGGGTCGAGGACCCGGAACCCACCGAGATGGAGGTGCCAATCCGTAGCACGGGGAGGAGCTGAATCACCGTCTGCCAGAACTGGGATCCCCCAGTGCGCTGGCAGAAAGCAAGAGGTTGTCCTCGGAGGTACTTATTCTGAATGATGGTAAGCAAGAGGCCGCCCTCCCCGTTGGCAATACGCCATAGCCATCGGGTCAGGAGAGCAATGTTCATGCGACGGGAGGACAAGATCCCCAGACCTCCCTGGTCCTTGGGTTTGCAAATGTCCGGCCAGCTCACCATATGGTATTTTTGCTTGTCGCCCTCGCCAGCCCAGTAAAATCTGGACTGATATTTGGCCACCTCCTGATGGAGCGTCTCATGGAGTCTATAGAATCTCATGAGGAACCAGAGGAGGCTAGCCATCGAGGAGTTGATGAGGATTACCCGCGCCGCCTTCGAAAGCCACCGACCCTTCCAGGGTTCGACTCGGTGTTGCATCCGGGTCACGGAAGGGCGGAGGTCTGCTACGGTGAGGCGAGAGTCACTAATGGGGATCCCCAGATAGGTCGTGGGGAAAGAACCCAGTCGGCAATTAAGCCGGTCCGCAATGCCCTGGGCCTCCAGCGGTGGGTATCCTAGCACCATCACTTCGCTCTTATCAAAGTTGATGGTCAGACCGGACATCCGTTGGAAGCAGAGAAGGAGGAACTTCAGGTTGGCAATATCGGACTCGGAGCCCTCAACCATTATTATGGTGTCGTCGGCATATTGTAGGAGGGAGACCCCCCCCCCCTCCTACAAGGTGTGGGACCACGCCGTGAATGTGGCCGGCCGATTTGGCTTTGTCAAGAATGGCCGCGAGGGCATCGGCCACCATGTTAAACAGGAACGGCGAGAAAGGGTCGCCCTGGCGGACCCCACAAAGTGTGGGGAAGAAGGGGCCAATCTCACCGTTAATGTTAATAGCGGTCCGACCGCAGGAGACAAGCTGCATAACTCTGGTCACCCAACGGTCATCAAAGCCCTTACGGAGTAAAACTTCCCGAAGGCAGGGCCAGTGTACAGTGTCATAGGCTTTATGGAAATCAAGCTTCGGGAATACTGCCCGTTGGTGCTTGGAGCGGACTTCGTGAAGGACCTCGTGGAAGACCAACACCCCATCCAGGATAAAACGGCCCTGAAAGAAAGCCGACTGATTGGGGAGGGTGATCGCGTCGGCGAGCCGGGTCACCCTATTGGCGTACCCTTTGGCCAGGATCCGAAAGATCACATTGATCACAGTGATGGGTCGGAATTGGCGGATGTCCGTCGCACCCGGAACTTTGGGAAGAGTGACTACCCCGTAGTTCAGGCGCCCAAGATCCATGGTCCCTAAGAAAAACTCGTCAAAGAGAGCCATGATCTCAGGTTTGATGGTCTGCCAGAAAGCTTTAAAAAAGGAGACTGGCAGTCCATCTGGTAGAGATTTTTTTTTATGTGAAAGAGACTGAAAATGTTGAAGCGACAAAACAATAACTGTTCTTGATCTTACACAATTGTAGTGATATGCCTATTTTTGCATCTAATTAGGATTCTAGACTTCTTTACATGAACGCTGTGCCAAGGACTTTGAAAAATAAGTAAATTACAGGGGGAGATCAAAGTCAGCTTTTATCAAGAGATCACCATTTAAGTACAAAATGAAACGGTAATTCTCATATCAGCACTAATGCCGCAAGTGTAATTCTATAAGCACCTGTAGTGCCACGAGTGTCCAGCAGGAGCAATAATCGGATTAGCCAAGGAAGCATTCAGATTACTTCGTCCAGGAGGAACCATCGCCTTAACCGACAACTCAGTAAGAAAATTCAGTCTCCCAATATTAATCAGTTACTGTACCTGGTAACACAACTGTTTTGAAAAAGGTTCAGACATCTAACTTCGTTTCCTTTTGTATTTGCGCTCGCCGAAGCCCAAATCAAAAGTACTCCAGGTAACCTCGAGCGAAATTTACTGAAGCTCCTCATCTGGTTCTCACTCACATTGACTGGGGAACTAACAAATTGTTACTACCGTTTCAGGAATTATCACCCGTTCTGTTCACTCTGATGAAGAGCACCGAACCGTTCCTGGACGAGTACTACATGCTGGATCTGGAGGAGGCGCTGAGCCAAGCAGGCTTCGTCAATGTGTGCTCCGTGCTGACAGACCCCAGGCACAGAACGGTCACTGCCACTGTGCCCTATTGACTGCATCACCATGGTTCACCAATGCACAGTTTTGTGTTGTAAACAGTCACAAAAGCTTAGTAACTTGGGAGCCATTTGCATTCAGGAAGAAAATGATCCTGCAACTTACCTACAGAAATGCGATGTACTTCCTCCGTTAGTGATCTAAACGCTCTTATATTTCTTTACGGAGGGAGTACTACATGGCAGCCACCGTTTGGTTCAATCACGAGGAAAACATTTGAAGTCTGTAATAAGTAGAAAAAAGAAATTTCAACCAGGAAGACAACTTTGCATATGTAGTAAAATTATTAAGGAGTTCAAAAAATCCGGGTGCGTAATTGTAGACCATCATCCATCGGCACAAGCACATGACATGGTATGGTAGTATGATACGCTATCCCATATCCTAGTTCCTAGATGTATTGCTTCGATCGACTAGTTCACTCTCCATCGGTGGCCGCATCGCCGGCGTAGCTCTGCTCATTGAAGTCGCCGTCGTTGTCGCCGAGAGGCTTCGTAGTCGTAGATCTCGTCCCGGTTCTCCTCCCCGCCATTGCAGGGCAAAACAGTCGAGTGGGCGCTCACGGTTTTCATGGCACCCCCGTCATCGTTGTAGCCACACAGAGCGCCACCGGCTTGTTGCTCGCCGCCGGAGCACATCAGGGAGGAATCTCCGGCGTAGTATTGGTTGTGGCTGTGGATCTGGCCCAGCTGATTATTAGGCCATGGGGCAACCTCTTGGCTAGCAACCGGGACGAACGGTGAGGGGTCGTAGTAGGCGCCGTTCGTCCCCGCCATGCCGCAGCCGTAGAAGGAATCAGCTTGAGCGCCGATGAATCCCTGGCTGTGACTCGTCGTCGCCGCGGCAAGCTGGTTGGTGTACGAGAGGCCGTAGTCGATGTAGGCGCCATCCGGGAGGACACAGTTGAGAGGCGTATAGCAGGAGTCGGCATCTGCCGTGTCCCCGCCGTTGCCGCCATACAGAGCACCAGCTTGCGAGTCACCGAGTCCCTCGCCGATGCTCGCCATCGCGGCGGCATCGTGGTCGTAGTAGCTCGTGCCCGGCAGCTCAGGGTCCGGGACCATAACCTGCTGGTCGGCGCCGGCGGTGGCCGCGCCCGGTGCCTTTTCCTTCTTGGCGTTACTGCTGATGTTGACGCGGGTGAGCACCTTGCCGGGGAGCGGCGGCGATGTGATCTCGTACTCGTGCATGACATACCCCGTGCTGACGCTACCGCGGCCGGCCTTGAGCTTGAAGGTGAGGTCGTACCGCTTGTAGGCGATGTCCAACTCGGCGCCGCCGGGGCCGAGCATGGTGACGGTGCCCTCGTTCAACTTCTGCCCCTGCCGCACGCCGCCGCCCTTGACGGTGCGCCTCCTGCGGCCGCCGTCCGTGGGGGGGCCGAAGAAGAAGGCGTGCTCGATCCCGCCGTCGCCGCCGTGCCTCCGGAGGAGCTCCCACGGCGGGGCGCTCCCGGGGTCTTCTTCGATGATGGCGTGCGCGTGCGGGGTGGGGAGGCCGAGCGCGCGCGGGAGGAGGTAGTAGGCGACGATGTCGCCGTCGGTGGGGTCGAACTTGAACGCCGGCGGCATGCCGAGGCCGAAGCCGAACTTGTAGGCTTCCATCCCTGCTCTGTCTGCTCCACGTCTAGTCTAGGTTTCGATCGATGGAAGAGTGCGGTAGGGTTCCGGCGTGGAGATCTTCCTAATATAGACGAGGAGGAGGAGGGGGACTCCTGACCTACTCGGATTGGAGATCCTTCAAACTTTCCACCTACAGATCGGACTGGAAAACGCGGGAACTATAACAAAACTAACAAGCCCTTGATTTCTGAGTAATTGACAAAAAACTATCGCATTACACGTATTCGTTCTACAGAACTACCAGATTTTGAAAAATGACCAAAAACTTCAGATTAGTGCTAATTTCGTGACAAAAAACTACCGCTTCTGGAAAATGGCCGGTTTAGACGTGTTTATGACGGGCGGGGCCCACTCGTGTTTTTTGCAGGAAAGCCCCTTGCACTACTATTAATCACGCACATGCCCTTTGCGGAAAAGTAAAAATCTTGCCGCGCGGGCGAGATTCGAACCGGCGACCTGCCGCGTTACAGACGCACCTCCCAGCCACTACACCAGTCTCATTCTGTTGTTAAAAGAGGATACTTGTAGGCTTCCATCCCTGCTCTGTCTGCTCCACGTCTAGTCTAGGTTTCGATCGATGGAAGAGTGCGGTAGGGTTCCGGCGTGGAGATCTTCCTAATATAGACGAGGAGGAGGAGGGGGACTCCTGACCTACTCGGATTGGAGATCCTTCAAACTTTCCACCTACAGATCGGACTGGAAAACGCGGGAACTATAACAAAACTAACAAGCCCTTGATTTCTGAGTAATTGACAAAAAACTATCGCATTACACGTATTCGTTCTACAGAACTACCAGATTTTGAAAAATGACCAAAAACTTCAGATTAGTGCTAATTTCGTGACAAAAAACTACCGCTTCGCGGGGCCCACTCGTGTTTTTTGCAGGAAAGCCCCTTGCACTACTATTAATCACGCACATGCCCTTTGCGGAAAAGTAAAAATCTTGCCGCGCGGGCGAGATTCGAACCGGCGACCTGCCGCGTTACAGACGCACCTCCCAGCCACTACACCAGTCTCAATCTGTTGTTAAAAGAGGATACTAAAGCTTTTAAACAAATAAAACGGAACCAAAAATGATGCGGCCGCCCCGATTCGAACCTGAGCCCGAGCCGGACCGAGAGCGCGCTCTATCCACTACAACACAGAGATACTCGCATCTAGGTTAGGGCATGCATGTTTTATATATGTCTGCATTAAACGGGCTGCAGGACCATTTGCATAGCCAGGTTTTTTTTAGAAGAATGCAAATACTAATTAATTAAATAGGTGCACGCGTCTACAGCCACCGGCTCGAAATTGTTGTACATTTTAGATAAAATATCTTCACATTATTACATTACTAAACGTGCGGCAGGGCCCTTTTGCAAAAAAAATAAAATCCGAAGATCTGAAAAAGGATAAAAGAAATCTGAAACAAAAAACACATAAATAATTTGAATTTATATATTTTTATAAAAAAGGTCATCCTATATTTAGAAAATCCTATATACCAAAATTGTTCATCGTACATTAAACAATATATTTCATTGTGTATTTATACAACAATGCTCAGTGTGTATTTACCAAAAAATGTTGCACACTAAACCTATATAAAAAGCAATTGAAAAAAAATGAAAACCCGAAGAATAATGAAGATCTGAAAAAGGATAAAAGAAATCCAAAACAGAAATATAGAGTTTATATATTTTAGAAAGTTAATTATATATTTAAAAAATGTTCAATGTATTTAATAAAATTGTTCATCATATATTATACAATAATGTTAATTGTGATCCTAAAAAATGTACATTGTGTATTTATACAATAATGTTCAGTGTATGTTTGCAAAAAATATTGCATATTAAACCTGTAATATATACAAAAGAAACGTAAAAAAATGAAAACATGAAAACCCGAGTAATAATGAAGATCTGTAAAAAGATAAAAGAAATCGAAAAAAAACACTTACAAAATAAGGGGAAAGGTCAGGATGTGTCCGAACTAGATATGCCTTGAGCTTGACTCGAGCATGTGCGTGGCTTGTTGGTTAGGGTGCGCGCGGGGTAAGAATTTCGGGCAGGATCGCATCCTGATGCAGCATCATTTTTTCGTTTTATTTTATTTGTTCAAAGATATAACAATATGAGTATAGTATCGTACTTTGAACAAGCCACAGAGGTTGGTGTAGTGATCGGTTGTGCGTGCGTGGCACGGCAGGTCGCCGGTTCGAATCCCGCCCGCGTGGCATTATTTTTAGTTTTCCGCAATGGGCATGTGCGTGATTAATAGTAGTGCAAGGGGCTTTTTTGCAAAAAATACGAGTGGGCCCCGCCTGTCATAAACACGTTTAAATCGTCTAAACCGGCCATTTTCCAGAAGTGGTAGTTTTTTGTCACACAATTAGCACTAATCTAGAGTTTTTGGTCAGTTTTCAAAATATGGTAGTTCTGTGGGACGGATACGTGAAATGTGGTAGTTTTTTGTCAATTACTCTTGATTTCTCAAAGGAAAAAAAGCCCTTGATTGAAAGTGTGCACCCAATCTATGATAAAACATCAACTCTGAATTTTGAATCTTATTTCTCTGCCCAACGCTAAATATAAATCAAATGATCAAAAGGGGTATTGACAAAAAATAATTGAATTGAACAACAGAAAAAGCCTCTACTTATGACTTATCGAATGGGCTATCGATCATCGATCAAAAAAGAAGAAGGGAACGGCTTAAAAGCATCTACAACCGGACCCTTATATCCATCCTAAGCGACTCGACGAAAAAATGCAATCCAACCAGATGCCTTATATCTGGCCCAAGCGTCCGGACCGACCGGCAACCCCATATCCAACCCATATCTGGGGAGGATACGCGAACCGGACGTGTCCGGACAGGATGCCGCATATGATTTGACCTACCACGGACCATCCTTTCTCTGGCTTTTCTCTTTCTTTCTCTTCACCAATCATATGTATATGACCGGACAATATATAAGGATAATTTGGAAAGTGTGGTTGTTTTACAAGGAAAATAAGGATCCAAAGTAGACGCGCACAGACACTGACCATGGACGTATGAGGAGCCAAATTAAGCAATTAATTACGGTCATAGATGCTCTAATCAGGCCACACAAAGCAACCAGAGGAACACCTATACTTATTTGCTGGTATAAATAGCCGCGCCTTCTAAAAAGAGCATTAGCTATAAAAGACAAACTAAAATAAGAGCGATCTCCCAGCCGCCTTCTTTCCCCGCTGCATCCTTTCCTTCGCACGCCAGCCCGCCAGCGCACTCCGTCACTTCTCTAGCCACGACGTCGCCTGGTGCTCACACCATCCTTTACACCTACAAATTCGATAATATAAAATGCTCTCATTCTTCATATATAAATTTTATAGTCGCCGATCCATCTGTATAACGTATCAGAAGTTACAATCAGTGCAGCAAACCTAAAGCGTACACCACATGCACATATTCTATAAGCCATCATCATCATCGAACCGCGGATCCATCTTTAGAAAAGGGATCCGCATCATCCTTCCCAGTCCGGCCATCTGTCAACGCCACCACGACGCCCAACGACACCACCTCCCTGCGCGCAAACTGCTGAGCACGTCGTGGTCGCCGCCGGTACACCGCAGCATCATTGCCGCCAAGTACCACCAGCCGACACAACTTGAAGTCTCTGGAAGATCTGTCGTGCGTAGCACCTGCCGAACAGGCATGACACAGCGTAACATCTGTCGGTCAGGCATGACTTGACATCTCCACCGAAATTCTGTGCAAGACGAAGCCGCTCCACCTCCTGCTTCTGTCTTCCGGCGCTGCTCCACAAACGATGCTCCTAAGAGAGAAACGACACCGCAGTGCCGTCATCGTCTGATCTAAAATACCAGATCATATGGTTTCCCCCGGAGCAGCTTGAGTGGGTCGACGGTAGTTACACCACAATGCCTTCATCAAGGTAACGGTGCAGAACGCCGCCATCGCCCGCCATTGGCTCGGTTTTCACCGACAACTCCTTGACTCGCAGCCAGGACTAGATGACGGATCTCGAGATCCGACCACCCAGCCTAAGGACGACCACCTCTAACGAAGGAGATGACCACCACCGCCAAGTCCAGGGTCGCCGCCACGGGCGCCCGCGTGATGTAGATAGAGACCAGGAGCGCCACCACAATCCGAAGCCGAACAGGAGGTTGAGCGGCTGCAACATTGTCGCCGCCGCCACCTGCCGCTGCGGCTACAGACCCGCCGTTACACTCCAGCCATCGTTGTCCGCCATCACCGCCGAGGAGATGAAGATCGGAACCGCCACAACAATCTTAAGCAGCCGACGCGCAAGAAGAAGGCCGCCGTCGCCGAGCCGCTTGGGTTTTGCCGTGTCGGCGGCGACGGAGAGGAGAGTGGTGGCGGGGGACCGGAGAAGGGAGGCAGGGACGCCCCGACTAGAGAGAGCATCGTTTGAAAGAACTTTCAACCAGAGGCGACAACCTTGAGTATGTAGTAACAAATTTAAGGAGTTCAAAAAAAATCCGGGTGCGCAATCGTAGACCATCCATCCACACGAGCACATGACATGGTATGGTAGTATGATACGCTATCCCGTATCCTAGTTCCTAGATGTATTGCTTCGACTAGTTCGCTCTGGATCTCGGTGGCCGCATCGCCGGCGTAGTTCTGCTCATTGAAGTCGCCGCCGTTGTCGCCGAGAGGCTTCGTAGTCGTAGATCTCGTCCCGGTTCTCCTCCCCGCCATTGCAGGGCAAAACAGTCGAGTGGGCGCTCTCGGTTTGCATGGCACCCCCGTCATCGTTGTAGCCACACGGAGCGCCACCGGCTTGTTGCTCGCCGCCGGAGCACATCACGGCGGCATCTCCAGCGTAGTATTGGTTGTGGCTGTGGATCTGACCGAGCTGATTAGGCCATGGGGAAACTTCTTGGCTAGCAACCGGGACGAACAGTGAGGGGTCGTAGTAGGCGCCGCCGCAGCCGTAGAAAGCATCAGCTTGAGCGCCGGTGAATCCCTGGCTGTGACTCGTCGTCGCCGCGGCAAGCTGGTTGGTGTACGAGAGGCCGTAGTCGATGTACTCGCCGTCCGGGAGGACACAGTTGAGAGGCGTATAGCGGAAGTCGGCATCTGCCGTGTCCCCGCCGTTGCCGCCATACAGAGCACCAGCTTGCGAGTCACCGAGTCCCTCGCCGTTGCTCGCCATCGCGGCGGCATCGTGGTCGTAGTAGCTCGTGCCCGGCAGCTCAGGGTCCGGGACCATAACCTGCTGGTCGGCGCTGGCGGTGGCCGCGCCCGGTGCCTTTTCCTTCTTGGCGTTACTGCTGATGTTGACGCGGGTGAGCACCTTGCCGGGGAGCGGCGGCGATGTGATCTCGTACTCGTGCATGACATACCCCGTGCTGACGCTACCGCGGCCGGCCTTGAGCTTGAAGGTGAGGTCGTACCGCTTGTAAGCGATGTCCAACTCGGCGCCGCCGGGGCCGAGCATGGTGACGGTGCCCTCGTTCAACTTCTGCCCCTGCCACACGCCGCCGCCCTTGACGGTGCGCCTCCTGCGGCCGCCGTCCGTGGGGGGGCCGAAGAAGAAGGCGTGCTCGATCCCGCCGTCGCCGCCGTGCCTCCGGAGGAGCTCCCACGGCGGAGCGCTCCCGGGGTCTTCTTCGATGATGGCGTGCGCGTGCGGGTTGGGGAGGCCGAGCGCGCGCGGGAGGAGGTAGTAGGCGACGATGTCGCCGTCGGTGGGGTCGAACTTGAACGCCGGCGGCATGCCGAGGCCGAAGCCGAACTTGTAGGCTTCCATCCCTGCTCTGCTCTGCTCCACGTCTAGTCTAGGTTTCGATCGATGGAAGAGTGCGGTAGGGTTCCGGCGTGGAGATCTTCCTAATATAGACGAGGAGGAGGAGGGGGACCCCTGACCTACTCGGAGTGGAGATCCTTCATACTTTCCACCTACAGATCGGACTCGAAAACGCCGGAACTAACAAAACTAACAAGCCCTTGATTGAAAGTGTGCACGTGCAACACATTTATCCTTTTTTTTTTTTTGCGAAAACTTGTATTACTCAAACTCAAATGTTACAATCACGACGTATGATGTCAATGACTTCCTCTGGACCAGATCCAAGCCACACAGCTGTTCGAACTTGTGACCTCCCAAAGTTGGCCATAAAATGACTAGCTAGGTTTTGACTACGCCGTATATGAGTAATACAAGAACTACGTTCCTCTAGATTATCCTTGATTTCCTTCACTAAAAAGGCATACTTTGATTTGTTTGTTCCACCGCACTGCACCATCTTTACTGCTTCCACACAATCCGACTCCACATCTATTGGCAGACTACTCCATTGAGAGGCCAACATTAGCCCTTCCTTGATAGCTAGAATCTCAGTTTCCAGCACGTCATTACATGAGAATAGGTGGCGGCATGAACTGAAGATAATACTCCCATTGTGATCTCTAAGGACCATACCTGCGCCTGCTATACCATTGAGCACCGATCCATCAGTGTTGAGCTTAACTCGCCCGGCCGCAAACGGAAACCATAGAATACTGGGAATCACCTTAATATTGCGTGTAGCCGACATGAGAGGAAAACATGTTTTGGCCGGTGAGGGAGTCCTGGATTAGGGGGTCCTCGGACAACCGGCTATATCCTTCGGCCGGACTGTTGGACTATGAAGATACAAGATTGAAGACTTCATCCCGTGTCCGGATGGGACTCTCCTTGGCATGGAAGGCAAGCTTGGCAATACGGATATGTAGATCTCCTCCCTTGTAACCGACTCTGTGTAACCCTAGCCCCCTCCGGTGTCTATATAAACCGGAGGGTTTAGTCCGTAGGACAACAACAATCATACCATAGGCTAGCTTCTAGGGTTTAGCCTCTACGATCTCGTGGTAGATCAACTCTTGTAATACTCATATCATCAAGATCAATCAAGCAGGAAGTAGGGTATTACCTCCATCGAGAGGGCCCGAACCTGGGTAAACATCGTGTCCCCCGCCTCCTGTTACCATCCGCCTTAGACGGACAGTTCGGGCCCCCTACCCGAGATCCGCCGGTTTTGACACTGACATTGGTGCTTTCATTGAGAGTTCCACTGTGCCGTCACCACAAGGTTTGATGGCCCCTTCGATCATCGGCAACGATGCGATCCAGGGTGAGGTTTTCCTCCCCGGACAGATCTTCGTGTTCGGCGGCTTCGCACTGCGGGCCAACTCGCGTGGCCATCAGGAGCAGATCGAGAGCTACGCCCCTGGCCATCAGGTCAGGTTTGGAAACTTGAACTATACTGCCGATATCCGCGGAGACTTGATCTTTGACGGATTCGAGCACATGTCAGGTGCGCCGCACAGTCACGACGAGCACGACTTAGCTCTGCCGCCGGACGGTGTTCAGGAGATCACACCTGTGCCTACTCCGGCCCTAGATCCGGAGTCGATTACGCCGTCCGAGGACGGGTGGATGGACCCCGCCTCTGTAGGGGATCGTTGCAGAAATTTAAAATTTTCTACGCATCACCAAGATCCATCTATGGAGTTTACTAGCAACGAGAAGGAAGGAGTGCATCTACATACCCTTGTAGATCGCGAGCGGAAGCGTTCAAGTGAACGGGGTTGATGGAGTCGTACTCGTCATGATCCAAATCACTGATGACCGAGCGCTGAACGGACGGCACCTCCGCGTTCAACACACGTACGGAGCAGCGATGTCTCCTCCTTCTTGATCCAGCAAGGGGGAAGGAGAGGTTGATGGAGATCCAGCAGCACGACGGCGTGGTGGTGGAAGTAGCGGAGATCCCGGCAGGGCTTCGCCAAGCGCAAGCGGGAGGGAGAGGTGTCACGGGAGGGAGAGGGAGGCGCCAGGGGCTGTGGTTACTGCTGCCCTCCCTCCCCCCACTATATATAGGCCCCCCGGGGGGCGCCGGCCCTAGGATCCCATCTACATGGGGGGGGGCGGCCAAGGGGGGAAACTTGCCCCCAAGCCAGGTGGGGCGCCCCCCACCCCCAGGGTTTCCAACCCTAGGCGCAGGGGGAGGCCCATGGGGGGCGCACCAGCCCACCAGGGGCTGGTTCCCCTCCCACTTCAGCCCATGGGGCCCTCCGAGATAGGTGGCCCCACCCGATGGACCCCCGGGACCCTTCCGGTGGTCCCGGTACAATACCGATAACCCCCGAAACTTTCCCGGTGGCCGAAACTGGACTTCCTATATATAATTCTTCACCTCCGGACCATTCCGGAACTCCTCGTGACGTCCGGGATATCATCCAGGACTCCGAACAACTTTTGGGTTTTCGCATACTAATATCTCTACAACCCTAGCGTCACCGAACCTTAAGTGTGTAGACCCTACGGGTTCGGGAGACATGCAGACATGACCGAGACGACTCTCCGGTCAATAACCAACAGCGGGATCTGGATACCTATGTTGGGTCCCACATGTTCCACGATGATCTCATCGGATGAACCACGATGTCGAGGATTCAATCAATCCCGTATGCAATTCCCTTTGTCAATCAGTACGTTACTTGCCCGAGATTCGATCGTCGGTATCCCAATACCTTGTTCAATCTCGTTACCGGCAAGTCACTTTACTCGTACCGTAATGCATGATCCCGTGACTAACTCCTTAGTCACATTGAGCTCATTATGATGATGCATTACCGAGTGGGCCCAGAGATACCTCTCCGTCATACGGAGTGACAAATCCCAGTCTCGATCCGTGTCAACCCAACAGACACTTTAAGAGATACCTGTAGTGTACCTTTATAGTCACCCAGTTACGTTGTGACGTTTGGCACACCCAAAGCACTCCTACGGCATCTGGGAGTTACACGATCTCATGGTCTAAGGAAATGATACTTGACATTGGAAAAGCTCTAGCAAACGAACTACACGATCTTTGTGCTATGCTTAGGATTGGGTCTTGTCCATCACATCATTCTCCTAATGATGTGATCCCGTTAGCAATGACATCCAATGTCCATAGTCAGGAAACCATGACTATCTGTTGATCAACGAGCTAGTCAACTAGAGGCTTACTAGGGACATGTTGTGGTCTATGTATTCACACATGTATTACGATTTCCGGATAACACAATTACAGCATGAACAATAGACAATTTATCATGAACAAGGAAATATAATAATAACCATTTTATTATTGCCTCTAGGGCATATTTCCAATAGTCTCCCACTTGCACTAGAGTCAATAATCTAGTTACATTGTGATGAATCGAACACCCATAGAGTTCTGGTGTTGATCATGTTTTGCTCTAGGGAGAGGTTTAGTCAACGGATCTGCTACATTCAGGTCCGTATGTACTTTACAAATATCTATGTCTCCATTTTGAACACTTTCACGAATGGAGTTGAAGAGACGCTTGATATGCCTGGTCTTCCTGTGAAACCTGGGCTCCTTGGCAAGGGCAATAGCTCCAGTGTTGTCACAGAAGAGAGTCATCGGGCCCGACGCATTGGGAATCACCCCTAGGTCGGTAATGAACTCCTTTATCCAGACTGCTTCCTGTGCTGCCTCTGAGGCCGCCATGTACTCCACTTCACATGTAGATCCCGCCACGACGCTTTGCTTGCGACTGCACCAGCTTACTGCCCCTCCATTCAAAATATACACGTATCCGGTTTGTGACTTAGAGTCATCCAGATCTGTGTCGAAGCTAGCGTCGACGTAACCCTTTACGACGAGCTCTTCGTCACCTCCATATATGAGAAACATATCCTTAGTACTTTTCAGGTACTTCAGGATATTCTTGACCGCTGTCCAGTGTTCCATGCCGGGATTACTTTGGTACCTTCCTACCAAACTTACGGCAAGGTTTACATCAGGTCTGGTACACAGCATGGCATACATAATAGACCCTATGGCCGAGGCATAGGGGATGACACTCATCTTTTCTCTATCTTCTGCCGTGGTCGGGCATTGAGCCGTGCTCAATTGCACACCTTGCAATACAGGCAAGAACCCCTTCTTGGACTGATCCATATTGAAGTTCTTCAATATCTTGTCAAGGTACGTACTCTGTGAAAGACCAATGAGGCGTCTTGATCTATCTCTATAGATCTTGATGCCTAATATATAAGCAGCTTCTCCAAGGTCCTTCATTGAAAAACACTTATTCAAGTAGGCCTTTATACTTTCCAAGAATTCTATATCATTTCCCATCAATAGTATGTCATCCACATATAATATGAGAAATGCTACAGAGCTCCCACTCACTTTCTTGTAAACACAGGCTTCTCCATAAGTCTGTGTAAACCCAAACGCTTTGATCATCTCATCAAATCGAATGTTCCAACTCCGAGATGCTTGCACCAGCCCATAGATGGAGCGCTGGAGCTTGCATACCTTGTTAGCATTCTTAGGATCGACAAAACCTTCCGGCTGCATCATATACAATTCTTCCTTAAGAAAGCCGTTAAGGAATGCCGTTTTGACGTCCATTTGCCATATCTCATAATCATAGAATGCGGCAATTGCTAACATGATTCGGACGGACTTCAGCTTCGCTACGGGTGAGAAAGTCTCATCGTAGTCAACCCCTTGAACTTGTCGATAACCCTTAGCGACAAGTCGAGCCTTATAGATGGTCACATTACCATCCGCGTCCGTCTTCTTCTTAAAGATCCATTTATTTTCTATGGCTCGCCGATCATCGGGCAAGTCAGTCAAAGTCCATATTTCGTTTTCATACATGGATCCTATCTCGGATTTCATGGCTTCTAGCCATTTGTCGGAATCTGGGCCCGCCATTGCTTCTTCATAGTTTGAAGGTTCACCGTTGTCTAACAACATGATTTCCAGGACAGGGTTGTCGTACCACTCTGGTGCGGAACGTGTCCTTGTGGACCTACGAAGTTCAGCAGTAACTTGATCCGAAGCTTCATGATCATCGTCATTAACTTCCTCCCCAGTCGGTTTAGGCACCACAGGAACATCTTCCCGCGCTGCGCTACTCTCCGGTTCGGAAGGGGTGACTATCACCTCATCAAGTTCCACTTTCCTCCCACTCACTTCTTTCGAGAGAAACTCTTTCTCCAGAAAGGACCCGTTTTTGGCAACAAAGATCTTGCCTTCGGATCTGAGGTAGAAGGTATACCCAATGGTTTCCTTGGGGTATCCTCTGAAGACGCATTTCTCCGACTTGGGTTCGAGCTTTTCAGGTTGAAGTTTCTTGACATAAGCATCGCATCCCCAAACTTTTAGAAACGACAGCTTAGGTTTCTTCCCAAACCATAATTCATATAGTGTCGTCTCAACGGATTTCGACGGAGCACTATTTAAAGTGAATGCGGCAGTCTCTAAAGCATAGCCCCAAAATGAGAGCGGTAGATCGGTAAGAGACATCATAGATCGCACCATATCCAATAGAGTGCGATTACGACGTTCGGATACACCATTTCGCTGAGGTGTTCCAGGCGGCGTGAGTTGTGAAACTATTCCACATTTCCTTAAGTGTGTGCCAAATTCGTGACTCAAATATTCTCCTCCACGATCTGATCGTAAGAACTTTATTTTCCTGTCACGTTGATTCTCAACGTCACTCTGAAATTCCTTGAACTTTTCAAAGGTCTCAGACTTGTGTTTCATTAGGTAGACATACCCATATCTACTTAAGTCATCAGTGAGAGTGAGAACATAACGATAGCCACCGCGAGCCTCAACACTCATTGGACTGCATACATCAGTATGTATGATTTCCAATAAGTTGGTTGCTCGCTCCATTGTTCCGGAGAACGGAGTCTTGGTCATCTTACCCATGAGGCATGGTTCGCACGTGTCAAATGATTCGTAATCAAGAGACTCCAAAAGTCCATCTGCATGGAGCTTCTTCATGCGTTTGACACCAATGTGATCAAGGCGGCAGTGCCACAAGTATGTGGGACTATCGTTATCAACTTTACATCTTTTGGTATTCACACTATGAATATGTGTAACATCACGTTCGAGATTCATTAAGAATAAACCATTGACCAGCGGGGCATGACCATAAAACATATCTCTCATATAAATAGAACAACCATTATTCTCGGATTTAAATGAGTAGCCATCTCGAATTAAACGAGATCCTGATACAATGTTCATGCTCAAAGCTGGCACTAAATAACAATTATTGAGGTTTAAAACTAATCCCGTAGGTAAATGCAGAGGTAGCGTGCCGACGGCGATCACATCGACCTTGGAACCATTCCCGATGCGCATCGTCACCTCGTCCTTCGCCAGTCTCCGCTTATTCCGCAGCTCCTGTTTTGAGTTACAAATATGAGCAACCGCACCGGTATCAAATACCCAGGAGCTACTACGAGTACTGGTAAGGTACACATCAATTACATGTATATCACATATACCTTTGGTGTTGCCGGCCTTCTTGTCCGCTAAGTATTTGGGGCAGTTCCGCTTCCAGTGACCACTTCCCTTGCAATAAAAGCACTCAGTCTCAGGCTTGGGTCCATTCCTTGGCTTCTTCCCGGCAACTGGCTTACCGGGCGCGGCAACTCCCTTGCCGTCTTTCTTGAAGTTCTTCTTACCCTTGCCTTTCTTGAACTTAGTGGTTTTATTCACCATCAACACTTGATGTTCCTTTTTGATCTCCACCTCCGCTGATTTCAGCATTGAATATACCTCAGGGATGGTCTTTTCCATCCCCTGCATATTGAAGTTCATCACAAAGCTCTTGTAGCTCGGTGGAAGCGACTGAAGGATTCTGTCAATGACCGCGTCATCCGGGAGATTAACTCCCAGCTGAGACAAGCGGTTGTGTAACCCAGACATTTTGAGTATGTGCTCACTGACAGAACTATTTTCCTCCATTTTACAACTGAAGAACTTGTCGGAGACTTCATATCTCTCGACTCGGGCATGAGCTTGGAAAACCATTTTCAGCTCTTCGAACATCTCATATGCTCCGTGTTTCTCAAAACGCTTTTGGAGCCCCGGTTCTAAGCTGTAAAGCATGCCGCACTGAACGAGGGAGTAATCATCAGCACGTGATTGCCAAGCGTTCATAACGTCTTGGTTCTCTGGGATGGGTGCTTCACCTAGCGGTGCTTCTAGGACATAATCTTTCTTGGCAGCTATGAGGATGATCCTCAGGTTCCGGACCCAGTCCGTACAGTTGCTGCCATCATCTTTCAGCTTGGTTTTCTCTAGGAACGCGTTGAAGTTGAGGGCAACGTGGGCCATTTGATTTACAAGACATATTGTAAAGATTTTAGACTAAGTTCATGATAATTAAGTTCATCTAATCAAATTATTCAATGAACTCCCACTCAGATAGAGATCCCTCTAGTCATCTAAGTGAAACATGATCCGAGTTAACTAGGCCGTGTCCGATCGTCACGTGAGACGGACTAGTCAACATCGGTGAACATCTTCATGTTGATCGTATCTTCTATACGACTCATGTTCGACCTTTCGGTCTTCCGTGTTCCGAGGCCATGTTTGTACATGCTAGGCTCGTCAAGTCAACCTAAGTGTATTGCGTGTGTTCCGAGGCCATGTCTATACATGCTAGGCTCGTCAACACCCGTTGTATGCGAACGTTAGAATCTATCACACCCGATCATCACGTGGTGCTTCGAAACAACGAACCTTCGCAACGGTGCACAGTTAGGGGGAACACTTTCTTGAAATTATTATAAGGGATCATCTTACTTACTACCATCGTTCTAAGCAAATAAGATGTAAAACATGATAAACATCACATGCAATCAAATAGTGACATGATATGGCCAATATCATTTTGCTCCTTTGATCTCCATCTTCGGGGCGCCATGATCATCTTCGTCACCGGCATGACACCATGATCTCCATCATCATGATCTCCATCATCGTGTCTTCATGAAGTTGTCACGCCAACGATTACTTCTACTTCTATGGCTAACGTGTTTAGCAATAAAGTAAAGTAATTTACATGGCGTTATTCAATGACACGCAGGTCATACAAAAAATAAAGACAACTCCTATGGCTCCTGCCGGTTGTCATACTCATCGACATGCAAGTCGTGATTCCTATTACAAGAACATGATCAATCTCATACATCACATATATCTCATTCATCACATGCTTTTGGCCATATCACATCCCAAGGCACATGCTGCAAAAACAAGTTAGACGTCCTCTAATTGTTGTTGCATGTTTTTACGTGGCTTCTATAGGTTTCTAGCAAGAACGTTTCTTACCTACGTAAAACCACAACGTGATATGCCAATTTCTATTTACCCTTCATAAGGACCCTTTTCATCGAATCTGTTCCGACTAAAGTGGGAGAGGCAGACACCCGCTAGCCACCTTATGCAACTAGTGCATGTCAGTCGGTGGAACCTGTCTCACGTAAGCGTACGTGTAAGGTCGGTCCGGGCCGCTTCATCCCACAATACCACCGAAACAAGATAAGACTAGTAGTGGCAAGAAAAATTGACAACATCTACGCCCACAACTGCTTTGTGTTCTACTCGTGCATAGTAACTACGCATAGGCCTGGCTCATGATGCCACTGTAGGGGATCGTTGCAGAAATTTAAAATTTTCTACGCATCACCAAGATCCATCTATGGAGTTCACTAGCAACGAGAAGGAAGGAGTGCATCTACATACCCCTGTAGATCGCGAGCGGAAGCGTTCAAGTGAACGGAGTTGATGGAGTCGTAGTCGCCGTGATCCAAATCACCGATGACCGAGCGCCGAACGGACGGCACCTCCGCGTTCAACAGACGTACGGAGCAGCGACGTCTCCTCCTTCTTGATCCAGCAAGGGGGAAGGAGAGGTTGATGGAGATCCAGTAGCACGACGGCGTGGTGGTGGAAGTAGCGGGGATCCCGGCAGGGCTTCGCCAAGCGCAAGCGGGAGGGAGAGGTGTCACGGGAGGGAGAGGGACGCGCCAGGGGCTGTGGTTACTGCTGCCCTCCCTCCCCCCACTATATATAGGCCCCCTGGGGGGGGCGCCGGCCCTGGGATCCCATCTACATGGGGGGGGGGGGGCGGCCAAGGGGGGAAACTTGCCCCCAAGCCAGGTGGGGCGCCCCCACCCCCAGGGTTTCCAACCCTAGGCGCAGGGAGGCCCATGGGGGGCGCACCAGCCCACCAGGGGCTGGTTCCCCTCCCACTTCAGCCCAAGGGCCCTCCGGGATAGGTGGCCCCACCCGGTGGACCCCCGGGACCCTTCCGGTGGTCCCCGTACAATACCGATAACCCCCGAAACTTTCCCGGTGGCCGAAACTGGACTTCCTATATATAATTCTTCACCTCCGGACCATTCCGGAACTCCTCGTGACGTCCGGGATCTCATCCGGGACTCCGAACAACTTTCGGGTTTCCGCATACTAATATCTCTACAACCCTAGCGTCACCGAACCTTAAGTGTGTAGACCCTACGGGTTCGCGAGACATGCAGACATGACCGAGACGACTCTCCGGTCAATAACCAACAGCGGGATCTGGTTACCCATGTTGGCTCCCATATGTTCCACGATGATCTCATCGGATGAACCACGATGTCGAGGATTCAATCAATCCCGTAAGCAATTCCCTTTGTCAATCGGTACGTTACTTGCCCGAGATTCGATCGTCGGTATCCCAATACCTTGTTCAATCTCGTTACCGGCAAGTCACTTTACTCGTACCGTAATGCATGATCCCGTGACTAACTCCTTAGTCACATTGAGCTCATTATGATGATGCATTACTGAGTGGGCCCAGAGATACCTCTCCATCATACGGAGTGACAAATCCCAGTCTCGATCTGTGTCAACCCAACAGACACTTTCAGAGATACCTGTAGTGTACCTTTATGGTCACCCAGTTACGTTGTGACGTTTGGCACACCCAAAGCACTCCTACGGCATCCGGGAGTTACACGATCTCATGGTCTAAGGAAATGATACTTGACATTGGAAAAGCTCTAGCAAACGAACTACACGATCTTTGTGATATGCTTAGGATTGGGTCTTGTCCATCACATCATTTTCCTAATGATGTGATCCCGTTATCAATGACATCCAATGTCCATAGTCAGGAAACCATGACTATCTGTTGATCAACGAGCTAGTCAACTAGAGGCTTACTAGGGACATGTTGTGGTCTATGTATTCACACATGTATTACGATTTCCGGATAACACAATTACAGCATGAACAATAGACAATTTATCATGAACAAGGAAATATAATAATAACCATTTTATTATTGCCTCTAGGGCATATTTCCAACAGCCTCGGAGGTCACACACTCAGTGGCGATAGAGCCGAATACTGACTTCACCTCCTATGAGACCTGTGCCGCCGGATCCTTGGATTCATCCCCGGCCACAGGCCCCGAACCGCCTGCGTCCATGCCTATAGAATCTGATTGGGCGCCGATCATGGAGTTCACCTCCGCGGATATCTTTCAGCACTCGCCTTTTGGCGATGTGCTAAATTCATTAAAGTCTCTCTCCTTGTCGGGAGAACCTTGGCCGAACTATGTCTGGCTAGAATGGGATGCGGACGACGAAGAAATTCGCTCCGCACCCACCACCCACTTAGTAGCCACTGTCGACGATTTAACCGACATGCTCGATTTCGGCTCTGAAGACATCGACGATATGGATGACGATGCAGGAGATGAACAGGAACCACCGCCCATAGGGCACTGGACTGCCACCTCATCATATGATATATACATGGTGGACACCCCCAAAGATGCGGATGTCGATAAGACAACGGAGGATAATCCCTCCAAGAAGCAATCCAAGCACCGACGTCAGCGGCACCGCTCTAAGTCCCGCCATAGCAGCGATACCGGCCCAAGAGACAATCACGCTCCGGATAGTGCCGAAGACGACGAAAATCCCCTCCAGCCAGATCTCGAGCGGGAGGATGAACAAGCTAGCCCTGTAGAACAGGCAGCAGACGGAGAATCAGAGGATGACAATTACATGCCTCTCTCCGAAGACGAAGTGAGCCTCGGCGACGAAGAATTTACCGTGCCAGAGGATCCCGTCGAGCAGGAGCGCTTCAAGCGCCAGCTTATAGCCACAACAAACAGCCTAAAGAAAAAGCAACAACAGCTTCGAGCCGATCAAGATCTGCTAGCGGATAGATGGACCGAAGTCCTGGCGGCCGAGGAATACGAACTCGAGCGCCCAACCAAGAGTTACCCAAAGCGCAGGTTGCTACCCCAACTCGAGGAGGAAGCATTGAAACCTACATCACCAGCGTATGATGCGGCTGATCGGCCACCTCGTGGCCGAGACAGAGGGGCATACCAGCCCGAAGTCCAGCCCGCACCCCGCCGCCATTCAAACAAAAATACCAAGGCCCGGGGCAACACGCGGGACCTGCATACGTATTGGAAAACAAAGCAGGACATGAGAGATCGATCTACGGATCACGGGGGCGCGCCCCAACGCGGGACGATGACCGTCACGCCGGATATAGTAAAGGCAAATCCGGCCGGGCCGAATACAGCAGATAAGACTCGTATGAACTGCGTCGTGATATAGCCCGGCACAGAGGCGCCGCACACCCCCTATGCTTCACTGATGAAGTAATGGATCACGAATTCCCAGAGGGTTTTAAACCCATAAACATTGAATCATACGATGGTACAACAGACCCCGCGGTACGGATCGAGGATTTCCTCCTCCACATCCACATGGCTCGCGGTGATGATCTACATGCCATCAAGTACCTCCCACTAAAACTCAAAGGACCAGCTCAGCATTGGCTGAATAGCTTGCCAGCAGACTCCATTGGCAGTTGGGAGGATTTGGAAGATGCATTCCTTGACACCTTTCAGGGCACTTATGTGCGACCACCGGATGCTGATGACTTGAGCCATATAATTTAGCAGCCAGGGGAATCGGCCAGAAAATTCTGGACCAGGTTCCTAACCAAGAAAAACCAAATTGTCGACTGTCCGGATGCAGAGGCCTTAGCGGCATTTAAGCATAACATCCGTGATGAGTGGCTTGCCCGGCACCTCGGCCAGGAGAAGCCGAAATTCATGGCAGCCCTCACGACACTCATGACCCGCTTTTGCGCGGGCGAGGATAGCTGGCTGGCTCGCAACAACAACACATCAAGAAATCCTGGCACTTCAGATACCAAAGATACTAACGGCAGACCACGTCGTAACAGACACAAGCGCCGCAGCAACGGCGATAACGCCGAAGACACGGCAGTCAATGCCGGATTCAGTGGCTCTAAATCCGGTCAGCGGAAAAAGCCGTTCAAAAAAAGTAATCCGGGCCCGTCCAGTTTGGACCGCATACTCGATCGCTCGTGTCAAATTCACGGCACCCCCGATAGTCCAGCCAATCACACCAACAGAGAATGTTGGGTGTTCAAGCAGGCCGGCAAGTTGAATGCTGAAAACAAGGATAAGGGGCTGCATAGCGACGACGAGGAGGAGCATCGGCCGCCGAACACAGGAGGACAGAAGAGGTTCCCTCCACAAGTGAAAACGGTGAACATGATATACGCAACCCACATTCCCAAGAGGGAACCGAAGCGTGCACTAAGGGACGTCTATGCGATGGAGCCAGTCGCCCCAAAGTTCAACCCATGGTCCTCTTGTCCGATCACATTCGATCGCAGGGACCACCCCACTAGTATCCGTCATGGTGGTTCTGCCGCATTGGTCCTTGACCCCATCATCGACGGATTTCACCTCACTCGAGTCCTTATGGACGGCAGCAACAGCCTGAACCTGCTCTATCAGGATACAGTGCGCAAAATGGGTATAGACCCCTCGAGGATCAAACCCACTAAAACCACCTTTAAAGGTGTCATCCCAGGTGTAGAGACCCATTGCACGGGCTCAATCACACTGGAAGTGGTCTTCGGATCTCCGGACTACTTCCAAAGCGAGGAGTTAATCTTTGATATCGTCCCGTTCCGCAGTGGCTATCACGCACTGCTCGGGCGAACCGCATTTGCCAGATTCAATGCGGTACCGCATTATGCATACCTCAAGCTCAAAATGCTAGGACCTCGTGGGGTAATAACAGTCAATGGAAACACAGAACACTCGCTCCACACGGAGGAGCACACTGCGGCCCTAGCAGCAGAAGCACAAAGCAGCCTTTTAAGGCAAACCGCCAATTCGGCGATAAAACCCCCGGACACCTTCAAGCGAGTCTGGAATAATCTGCAACAGGATCGCCTGGCACGTTCAGAGCTCGCCTAGCAATTCGGCCCCGTCCTAGTCCCAGTCAAGCAATGAAATCTGTGCCGCGCGTACATAATTACGCACTAAAAATACCATGGGCATAGGCGGGGGCACGGCCAGGGCACGTCCCACAATGCGGCTCAACCGCCCCAGGGGCTGTATACCCTTATCACTTTTTCTCTTTCAGGACCTTACTCTCTGGAAGCCCTTTTCAGCAGTCTGATTTCCGGACGCATTACGGGAAGGAAATATCAAGGAAGCAAGAAGCTCTGACGTACAAGGGAATCTCCAGGTGGTCTCTGATAACGGTCGAAATACGTGTTTTAAATACCCATACGCAGCTTGCCCTTGGATAGGACATGTCAAATAGTCCTATTTGTTGCTTATTGCACTACTTGTATCCGTACGCTTCGGCGTATTATTTAATAACAATGCATAGCGTTAGTCTATTTTTGCATTACCCTTTCTTTTTGCCTTGTCTGCTTATTTATGACAGATTGCACCCTACATTCTGGTACGACCAGTACGCCAGGGGCTTCAGTATACCCCATAAATAAGGCGTGAGAAGTCCGAACACTTTCGACAGTGCGGCACCCCGAACTTATAGCACTATATGCATCAGCTCCGAATCATGTCTTGGGTCAATAGTTGGGTTTGCCCGGCTCCCATGTTTTGGTACCTTACGTTCCGCTATATCGGCTAAGGTAGCACTGGGAGAACTACTGTGATTGTGTCCCGGTTCTTCCGGACGAGCACCTCAGTAGAGAAAGCCGAAAACTGACTGTCATGATGAGGCGAGAGTTGGTCACTGTTCGAGAGGTCTCAAGTTCTTAAAGACTTTTTCCGCTTCGGGCGAAGAGTCGGCCTTGCCCGACTTAGGCGTATATAGCGCCCCAAATTCGGCCTTCGGAATAATAAGGGCTTCGCCAAAATTTAAAATTGTAGACTTCTATGGCTAAGTGAGAGTGATAAAGCTTTATAGTCTGATTGCCTGGTTCGCTGTGCTGAACACCTCCTTCGAAGGACCCAAAAATGGGATAAAGAGTGCTCAGGTTTATCCCGAACACCCTAGTACTAGTTACATGGGGGCAGAAGCCGACGACCGGCCAACTCTCAGATTTCATAAACAGCCGCACAGAAGGTAATATTTTAAATTAACAAGCATGGTATAGCGCAAATGAACTCGTTTCACATCACAGGATCACATGAGTACATTCACTCGAATATTACATCCTTAGTACATTCCTCCGCCACAAGGCGAGCACCCTTCAGGACACTGTCATAATATAATTCGGGCTTGCGGTGCTCCTTCCCCTCTGGCGGCCCTTCGGTCACCAGCTTCTCAGCATCCATCTTCCCCCAGTGCACCTTCGCCCGGGCAAAGGCCCTGCACGCACCCTCGATGCAGACGGACCGCTTTATGACTTCAAGCCGTGGGCAGGCATTCACAAGCCACCTCACCAGACTGAAGTAGCTGTCAGGCAGGGGATCTCTAGGCCACTTCCGGACTATAAGACCCTTCATGGCCTGTTCAGCCGCCTTATGGAGCTCGACCAATTGCTTCAGCTGGTCGCTCAAGGGCATTGGGTGTTCGGTCCCAGTATACTGAGACCAGAATAACTTCTCCGTCGAGCTCCCCTCCTCAGCCCAGTAGAATTCCGCGGCATCCGACACACTGCGGGGCAGATCTGCGAATGCTCCTAGAGAGCTCCGAACTCGGGTAAGTAAAAGGAAAGTTTCCTTCACATGCTTGCTTTGCATAATGAATGCCTTACCCGCTGCTATCTTCTTAACCGCCTCAATCTCCTGGAGGGCCTTTTGGGCTTCGGCCTTGGCGTTTTATGCGCTCTCGAGTGCCTTTGCAAGCTCGGACTCTTGCGTCTTAGAGTCACGCTCCAAGGACTTATACTTCTCGGCAAAGTCCTGGAGCTCTTGCTACACCTCGCCAACTCGGGCCTCTTGTTTCTCGCGCTCGGTGTGCTCCTTGGCCGCTTTGTCTTCGGCCTTGGATAGCGCCTTCTTCAGGGCCGCCACTTCGGTCGTGGCCCCTAGCAAATTCATCGTGATCCTATTATTTTACAACTAACTTTTTTTTAATTATACAGACGGGGTATTGCTTACCTTTGTTCTCTTCGAGCTGCCTCTTGGTAAGGCTGAGCTCTTCCTTGGACCGCTCAAGGTCCTGCTTTAGTGCATCGACCTCCGCAGTATGTGCGGCAGCGGCCAGCAGTGAAGCCTGCATATGCACATAGACATATTCTGATTAGACTCATGTGGTTATTATTTGATCCTCTGTTCGGCCTTTCTTTGCGAACACCAAACAGAGCATCAGGGGCTACTGTCTATGCTATAACATTTTCTCATAATTTGATTACTTACCTCAAAGCCTGTTAGGAGGCTGGCACAGGCTTCAGTCAGTCCGCTTTTGGCGGACTGAACCTTCTCGATCACCGCACTCATGATAGTGCGGTGCTCTTCATCGATGGAAGCGCCGCGAAGCACTTCCAGCAAGTTGTCCGATGCCTCTGGATGGACAGAGGCCATCGGCACAAGCGGCTTGCCCCTCTTAGCGAGGGGTCGCCTCACAGAGTCCGGAACCACTGGAGGTTCCGGCGCAGTATTCGGCTGGGGGCGGAATTTGCTGCCCCCGTCATCGGAGCCCATGGGAGTCTTGCTCCCCTTGCGCCCAGTGTCCGGAATGTCGCCTTGAGGCGCCTCCAGGACTATCTCCCCTTGGTTCGGTGCCCTTTGAGACAACACCTCAACGTTGTCCGTAGGGCGAGGGGAGGAGGTGGTCGGAAGTGAATCGCTGTTCAGGTCCGACGGGCCCAAAGAATCATCCGACAAAGATACGTCGATGTGGGCTCGGGAGGGGCTGCATAATCACGGGCAGCGTGATAAGAAACAGTACAATAGGACGTACCAAGAATTATTATGGTATCCGGATACTTACGACTTCGCCAGGGGCTTGTCCCGGGGCAACCACTCGTCGTAGCTATAGGCGGCCGTCGTGGAGCAGTCCAGGAGGAGGGTCCTTCCCTTCTTGGACCCTTCGGCCTCCCCGGATGGGGCAGCCTTCCTTTTCTTGCCCACCCCCCTGGCTGGGGGCGGGGAGAAGTTTCCTCTGCCTCCTCCTTGTTTTCGTGGGAGGAGTTCGCCTTGGTGTTTTCGGACGATGAGTCCGATATAACCTTGCGCCGGAGACCCTTCCTGGTCCCCGTGGCCTTCTTCTTGACCTTCTTCTCCGGCACCTCATAAGGCGCCGGAACCAGCATCTCCGTTAGGAGAGCATTTGCTGGATCTTCGGGCAGGGGAGCCGGACAATCTATCTGCTCCGCTATCGCTACCCAGTCCTGTTAAATGGCGTGGGGGCTTAGATCCCGCGTGCGGTTATACTGGGGAAAAGAACATCTTATGTGATGTAAAAGGCTTACCGGATTGGCAGGACGCTTTGCGCTGAGTCCGCGGTCCTCGGTAAGGGGAGGAGGTACCTCGGCGCCCTTGAACAGCACCTTCCAGACGTCCTTGTGCGTCGTGTCGAAGAGCTCTCACAGCGTCTGGTGCTCGGCCGGGTCGAACTCCCACAAATTGAATGCCCGTCTTTGACACGGGAGGATCCGGCGGAAGAGCATGACTTGGACCACGTTGACGAGCTTGATTTTCTTGCTCATCATGTTTTTGACGCAGGTCTGGAGTCCGGTCAGCTCTACCGAGGAACCCCAGGATAGGCCCTTCTCTTTCCAGGAGGTGAGCCGCATGGGGATTCTGGGTCGAAATTTGGGGGCCGCCACCCAGTTGGTGTCGCGCGGCTCGATGATGTAGAACCACCCCGATTGCCACCCCTTTATGGTCTCCACATAGGAGCCTTCGAGCCAGGTGACGTTAGGCATTTTGCGCACCATGGCGCCTCCGCACTCCGCTTGCTGGCCGACCACCACCTTCGGTTTAACATTGAAGGTCTTCAGCCACAGGCTGAAGTGGGGCTTGATGCGGAGGAAGGCCTCGCACACGACGATAAACGCCGAGATGTTGAGGATGAAATTGGGGGCCAGATCGTGAAAATCCAGCCCGTAGTAGAACATGAGCCCGCGGACAAACGGGTGGAGGGGAAATCCCAGTCCGCGGACGAAGTGGGTAAGGAAAACCACCCTCTCATGGGGTTCTGGAGTAGGGACGATCTGCCCCCCATTTGGCAGCCGGTGTGCGATATCCGCGGCCAGATATCCTGCTCCCCGTAGCTTTGTGATGTGCTCCTCCATAACGGAGAAGACCATCCACTTGCCTCCCGCTCCGGATATGCTTGGAGTGGTTTGAGGAGGAAATGCGAACTTGGGTGCTGGAGCTCGAGTGCGCAAGAATGGATGAGCAAGGAGGAAGATGGCGTGGGTAAAAAGAGGAATCCCTGTCCCATTATAAGGGCGGAAGAAACTATATGCCTCCCCACCTGCCTGGTAAATTCGCTTATTCCCCAAGCGTCGTAATTGATGGCGCGGTTGGGTTACCCACACCCGTATTGATGAGAATCCCGTGATAAGGGGACACGATCTCTGCTTCAACAAGACGTGCCAAGAAAACCGCCTCGCAATGTGTGCAGTAGCTGGTTGAGAAAAACGGTTCGAATAATGACCGGGCCGTGGTATGATGTCATGCTGCCGAATGTGTCAGCGGATTAGATTTGTGGAAATATTATTCTCTCTACGGTGGTATGTGGAATTTGTTTTGCAGAGCCCACTATCCTTGTGTTCAAAATCTTCTATGGAGTATTCGGAGTAGGAACCCGCCTTGCAATGCCGAAGACAATCTGCGCGCCGGACTCATCGTCATTGAAGCCTGGTTCAGGGGCTACTGAGGGAGTCCTGGATTAGGGGGTCCTCGGACAGCCGGACTATATCCTTCGGCCGGACTGTTGGACTATGAAGATACAAGATTGAAGACAGCGTCCCGTGTCCGGATGGGACTCTCCTTGGCGTGGAAGGCAAGCTTGGCAATACGGATATGTAGATCTCCTCCCTTGTAACCGACTCTGTGTAACCCTAGCCCCCTCCGGTGTCTATATAAACCGGAGGGTTTAGTCCGTAGGACAACAACAATCATACCATAGGCTAGCTTCTAGGGTTTAGCCTCTACGATCTCGTGGTAGATCAACTCTTGTAATACTCATATCATCAAGATCAATCAAGCAGGAAGTAGGGTATTACCTCCATCGAGAGGGCCCGAACCTGGGTAAACATCGTGTCCCCCGCCCCCTGTTACCATCCGCCTTAGACGCACAGTTCGGGACCCCCTACCCGAGATCCGCCGGTTTTGACACCGACAGCCGGAGCCTTTCCTTTGGACAAGTCTGCTTCTGGCTCAAAGGCAATGGACTGTAGGGATTCTAAATAGCTTGATAAAAATCCGCAAGAAACATCCAGAGGCGGCGCTCGCTTTGCATGGACGAGTTCATTGCGTACATACCAAATACGCCACAGAAGCATCATAAGTCTGACTCGCATAGATTCTTCCAGGCAGCAAACAAGCTGAACAAACCATTCATCACCCGAAGGCAAAAAATTTGTTACGTCCGGCAGCTCCCATTCAGCAGTCATAGCATGCCAAAGTCGTCGCGCGTTTATGCAAGTGCAGAACGCATGGAAGGTATCTTCTTCTGTGGTACCACACACAGGGCATGTGCCAACAACCTCCAGATTTCTTCTCTGCTTGTTACACCAGGTCGGGAGACAGTTTGTTGCTAAACGCCATGCAAAGGAAAGGACTTTCGGAGGGGCTGGGCTTGACCAGATTGCGTTCCAGCCGTTGCGAACTCCGTCAGGGCGAGCACTAGATGAGGTCATCGAACAATTATGTTGTTCGTTTGCTGCCAACCGGTATGCACTTCTTACAGAAAATACTCCCGACTTTTCCGGCGCCCAAGCGATGAAATCTTCGCCCACTCTAGGTGAAGTTCGAATCTTTTTAATCTCGCATATGTCAATTGGAAGGAAAAACTGTTGAAGCTTTGCCATATCCCAAGCACCATTATAATCAAGCAGTTCGGAGACCCACTTGAAACGGCACCTCCCTTTTTGTGTTATCAGACTACCAGTAGGTTCACGTGCCAACCAACGGTCCCTCCAAATTCGCACACTCTGCCCATTTGCGATTCTCCATACAATGCCTTTTTTCAACAAGTCCAAACCATGACTAATGCCCTGCCATGTTGGCGACGGATTTCCAGAGAAGACTGTGTCCTCCAATCTCCCATTCGGGTAATACTTTGACTTTAGAAGACGCGCACATAAGCTGTTTGGGAAGGCTAGCAAACGCCATGCTTGTCTAGCAAGTAGAGCCTGGTTGAATAAACGAAAATCCCTAAACCCAAGGCCACCCTGAGATTTGGGCCTTGTCATTTTCTTCCACGAATACCAGTGGGTTTTCCTTTTTCCTTTTTCAGCACCCCAGTAATAATTACTAACCATACGGTTATGATCATCACACACTGCCAAAGGAATTTTAAAAACGCTCATGAGGAAAGTAGGGATGGATTGTGCTACAGATTTGATTAAAACCTCCTTGCTAGCCTGAGTGGGGTGCCCATCATAGGAGAACAATCTCTTTGTGATTTTAACCTGCAAATTCTGGAATTTTCCTTTTGTCATCCTTCCATTAGGTGTAGGTAGCCCCAAGTATTTCTCCTCGAAAACAGAGGTGGTGACCTGCAGAATGTTCTTAATAGAACTCATAGCATCATGTGGGCAGGAGTCACCAAAAAGAATGGAGCATTTTGCTGGGTTGATCAACTGCCCTACGCCTTTTCCATACACCTGAAGCAGGTTATTAACATATGTAGCTTGTTGCAAGGTTGCTTTGAAGAAAAGCATAGTGTCATCAGCAAAAAGTAAATGAGAGATCCCCGGGGCCCTTCTAGTAATCCTCAGTGGAGAAATATTGCCATTCTGGATTTCTTTCTGAATGAGTGCAGAGAGACCATCTGCAACAAAGAGGAACAAGTAAGGGGAAAGCAGATCACCTTGCCGTAGCCCACGCGATGGTGCAAACGTATCCAAGATGGCTCCATTGAATTTTACGGAATATCTCACTGAGGTTACACAAGTAATGATCCAGTTAACCCACTTGTGAGCGAAGCCAAGCTTTTGCATCATTTGCCTAAGGTAGGTCCAGTCAACCCTGTCATAAACTATGATAAAAAAACATCAACTCTGAATTTTGAATCTTATTTCTCTGCCCAGCACTAAATATAAATCAAATGATCAAAAGGGCTATTGACAAAAAAAATTGAATTAGACAACAGGAAAAGCCTCAGCTTTAGTACTTATATCAAATGGGCTCTCAATCATCGATCAAAAAAATAAGAAGAACAAAAGAGACACGCGTGAGGCTTCATTTGGTCGACGATCTCTTAAATCTGAAATGCTTAAGAGTATCTACAACTAGACCTCTTATATCCATCCTAAACACCCCGATGGGCTGTCCGGATAAAAAAAATGCAATCCAATAGGACGCCCTATATCCGACCCAAGCACCCGGACTGACCGACAACCCCCATATTCAATCCATATCTGCGGAGGATACACGAATATCCGGACATGTCCGGGCAGGATGCCGCGTAGGATTTGGCCCGCCACGGACCACAATTTCTCTTGCTTTTCTTTTTCTTTCTCTCCACCAACCATATGCATATGATCAGACAATATGAGGATAATACCCCGCAAAAGAAAAGACAATATGAGGTGTGTGCTTGTTTTACAAGGACTGGCTGTGGACGTATGGGGAGCCAAATTAAGCAATTGATTGCGGTTGTAGATGCTCTAATTAGGCCACACTAAGCAACCAGAGGAACACCTATACTTATTTGCTACTCCCTCTGTCCCATAATATAAGAACGTTTTTTACACTAGTGTAGTGTTAAAAATGCTTTTATATTATGGGACGGAGGGAGTAGTATAAACACCGCTCCTTGTAAAAAGAAGAGCATTTGCTATAAAAAGACAAACTAAAATAAGAGCAATCACTGAGAAGCTATCAGTCTCTCACCGCACAAACAGACACGTCACTTTCCCCGCCGCCTGCTCTCCCCGCTGCATCATTTCCTTCGTACACTGTCTCTACTCCAGCCCGCCGGCGCACTTCGTCTCTTCTCCAGCCACGACATCACCCGGTGCACCCCCCCTCCCCCGCCTCCCTGGCCTAGCGCCGCCGCCTCCTCTTCCCAGCACTGTGAGCTGCTGGATAAGATGCGGGATCTCGGACCGGACCGAAATGCATGCGCAAGGAGTACCGGCAGGCGAAGAGCATGTGCTCGACAGACTCTCCCTGGGTCTTGCAGAGTTGACAATCGCCATAATTTGGCCAACCCCGGCGATGCAATCTATAGTCCGTCCAAATTCTATCTTGAAGCACCAGCCATGCAAACATTTTGCATTTAGGTGGGGCCCAGTTTTTCCACACCAACGAGTTCATAGTTGTAGGAGCAAGGTCGTCGAACTCTGTGGCGGAGCTTGACAAGAATGTATGGGGTCCAAACACAAAACAAATTAGGTTTGCCCCAATTCAACCAACCCTAGCAACTACTAAACAAAACAAATATATGGCCCAAGCACCAATAAATTTTCAATTGGATCAAACATATAGGCATGCTACGTGATTGTTAAATTACTAATCAAACTCATACAGAGAAACTGCAAAAAATTCAAAATTTTGTTGCCCCCAATTTACTCGTACATGCAACACTGCTGCACAAGGAGGATCCAGTAGTTCAATGTTGCAAGCACAGGACACTTCAAAAAAATTCTATAGCTAAATTCATACGGGGCGGGGCGGACGGCTGTGACGTGGTGGTCAGCTGGGCAGTCGACTCGGCGATAACCGCGCAGTGGCGAAGAGCAGAAGACGACGGCCCCAGGCGCACCCTTGTTTCCCTCCTCGGTAGGTTTTTTGCCCGCGTGCGTGCTAGGATCGGGGGCAAACTCCTCCTCGACATCGGCATCGAGGTTGCTCGTCGACGGCAAGGCGGTTGGTTCAGGGGTGGAGTAGGGAGCAGCCGTTACAAAGAGCGTGATTGGAAAATAGGAACAGAGGCAAAGCAGTTGAACAAGTGAATACAACATGGGTGGTGTTGTCAAAGTAGGCTTATGCATGCATGTGAAAGTGAATTGGCTGAAAGCTGCAGGGGGTCACTACTAGCTGGTAAAAATAAATTTTCATTTGGCCTGGGGGGGCACGGCTCCCTCAGCCTTACATGTAGCTCCCCCTTATGCCATCCAAAACTTGATCGAAGACTTCGTCACGTGAACTTGACAAATCCTGCGTTGCCTTGGGCTCTGCTTTGCTTTTTTCCTACGGGGGGAGGTGTGTGACGCCTGAGCCCTTATATGGCTATATATCTGAAGGAAATATGCCCTAGAGGCAATAATAAAGTTGTTATTTATATTTTCTTATATCATGATAAATGTTTATTATTCCTGCTAAAATTGTATTAACCGGAAACTTAGTACATGTGTGAATACATAGACAAACAAAGTGTCACTAGTATGCCTCTACCTGACTAGCTCGTTGAATCAAAGGTGGTTATGTTTCCTAGCCATAGACATGAGTTGTCATTTGATTAACGGGATCACATCATTAGAGAATGATGTGATTGACTTGACCCATTCCGTTAGCTTAGCATTTGATCGTTTAGTATATTGCTATTGCTTTCTTCATGACTTATACATGTTCCTATGACTATGAGATTATGCAACTCCCGAGTACCGGAAGAACACTTTGTGTGCTACCAAACGTCACAACGTAACTGGGTGATTATAAAGGTGCTCTACAGGTGTCTCCGATGGTACTTGTTGAATTGGCATAGATCAAGATTAGGATTTTTCACTCCGATTGTCGGAGAGGTATCTCTGGGCCCTCTCGGGAATGCACATCACTATAAGCCTTGCAAGCAATGCAACTAATGAGTTAGTTGCGGGATGATGTATTACGGAACGAGTAAAGAGACTTGCCGGTAACGAGATTGAACTAGGTATTGAGATACCGACGATCGAATCTCGGGCAAGTAACATACCGATGACAAAGGGAACAACGTATGTTGTTATGCGGTTTGACCGATAAAGATCTTCGTAGAATATGTAGGAGCCAATATGAGCATCCAGGTTCCGCTATTGGTTATTGACCGGAGACGTGTCTCGGTCATGTCTACATAGTTCTTGAACCCGTAGGACCTCGGTGAAGCTGCTTATATATTGGGCATCAAGATCTATAGAGATAGATCAAGACGCTTAATTGGACTTCCACAAAGTACATACCTTGATAAAGTTTTGAAGAAGTTCAAAATGGATCAAGCAAAGAAAGGGTTTTTGCCTGTGTTACAAGGTGTGAAGTTGAGTCAGACTCAATGCCCGACCACTGCAGAAGATAGAGAGAAAATGAAAGGTGTTCCCTATGCTTCAGCCATAGGCTCTATCATGTATGCAATGCTGTGTACCAGACCTGATGTGTGCCTTGCTATTAGTTTAGCAGGGAGGTACCAAAGTAATCCAGGAGTGGATCATTGGACAGCGGTCAAGAACATCCTGAAATACCTGAAAATGACTAAGGATATGTTTCTCGTTTATGGAGGTAACAAAGAGCTCGTCGTAAATGGTTACGTCGATGCAAGCTTTGACACTGATCCGGATGACTCTAAGTCACAAACCGGATACGTATTTATATTGAACGGTGGAGCTGTCAGTTGGTGCAGTTCTAAGCAAAGCATCGTGGTGGGATTTACGTGTGAAGCGGAGTACATAGCTGCTTCGGAAGCAGCAACTGAAGGAGTCTGGATGAAGGAGTTCATATCCGATCTAGGTGTCATACCTAGTGCATCGGGTCCAATGATAATCTTTTGTGACAATACTGGTGCAATTGCCTTGGCAAAGGAATCCAGATTTCACAAGAGAACCAAGCACATCAAGAGACGCTTCAATTCCATCCGTGATCAAGTCAAGGAGGGAGACATAGAGATTTGCAAGATACATACAGATCTGAATGTTGCAGACCCGTTGACTAAGCCTCTCTCATGAGCAAAACATGATCAGCACCAAGACTCCATGGGTGTTAGAATCATTACTGTGTAATCTAGATTATTGACTCTAGTGCAAGTGGGACCCTGAAGGAAATATGCCCTGGAGGCAATAATAAAGTTGTTATTTATATTTCCTTATATCATGATAAATGTTTATTATTCGTGCTAGAATTGTATTAACCGGAAACTTAGTACATGTGTGAATACATAGACAAACAAAGTGTCACTAGTATGCCTCTACCTGACTAGCTCGTTGAATCAAATATGGTTATGTTTCCTAGCCATAGACATGAGTTGTCATTTGATTAACGGGATCACATCATTAGAGAATGATGTGATTGACTTGACCCATTCCGTTAGCTTAGAATTTGATCGTTTAGTATATTGCTATTGCTTTCTTCATGACTTATACATGTTCCTATGACTATGAGATTATGCAACTCCCGATTACCGGAAGAACACTTTGTGTGCTACCAAACGTCACAACGTAACTGGGTGATTATAAAGGTGCTCTACAGGTGTCTCCGATGGTACTTGTTGAGTTGGCATAGATCAAGATTAGGATTTGTCACTCCGATTGTCGGAGAGGTATCTTTGGGCCCTCTCGGTAATGCACATCACTATAAGCCTTGCAAGCAATGCAACTAATGAGTTAGTTGCGGGATGATGTATTACGGAACGAGTAAAGAGACTTGCCGGTAACGAGATTGAACTAGGTATTGAGATACCGACGATCGAATCTCGGGCAAGTAACATACCGATGACAAAGGGAACAACGTATGTTGTTATGCGGTTTGACCGATAAAGATCTTCGTAGAATATGTAGGAGCCAATATGAGCATCCAGGTTCCGCTATTGGTTATTGACCGGAGACGTGTCTCGGTCATGTCTACATAGTTCTTGAACCCGTAGGGTCCGCACGCTTAACGTTCGATGACGATCGGTAATATGAGTTTATGTGTTTTGATGTACCAAAGGTAGTTTAGAGTCCCGAATGTGATCACGGACATGACGAGGAGTCTCTAAATGGTCGAGACATAAAGATTGATATATTGGACGGCTATATTCGGACACCGGAAAGGTTTCGGGTGATTGATATCCCTCAAGTATGGGGGATCAGTTGTAGCCTCTTTCGATAAGTAAGTGTGTCGAACCCAACGAGGAGCTAAAGGTAGAACAAATATTCCCTCAAGTTCTATCGACCACCGATACAACTCTACGCACGCTTAACATTTGCTTTACCTAGAACAAGTATGAAACTAGTACTTTGTAGGTGTTGTTGGATAGGTTTGCAAGATAATAAAGAGCGCGTAAATAAAAAGTAGGGGCTGTTTAGATGAAGACACAACTAAATTAGTTTTAGTAGAGAGCTTTTTGTCACACAAGAAAGTTATTTGTCCCTAGGCAATCGATAACTAGACCGGTAATCATTATTGCAATTTTATTTGAGGGAGAGGCATAAGCTAACATACTTTCTCTTCTTGGATCATATGCACGTATGATTGGAACTCTAGCAAGCATCCGCAACTACTAAAGATTATTAAGGTAAAACCCAACCATAGCATTAAAGTATCGAGTCCTCTTTATTCCCATACACCATGACCCACTTATCTGTGTTTGTGTTTCAGTCACTCAAGCAACGCAAACAATAAGCAAACGATGAACATATTGCAAACCCTACGGCGGGGATCCATGATGTCTACTACACAACCTTCTTCTTGTAGACGTTGTTGGGCCTCCAAGTGCAGAGGTTTGTAGGACAGTAGCAAATTTCCCTCAAGTGGATGACCTAAGGTTTATCAATCCGTGGGAGGCGTAGGATGAAGATGGTCTCTCTCAAACAACCCTGCAACCAAATAACAAAGAGTCTGTTGTGTCCCCAACACACCCAATACAATGGTAAATTGTACAGGTGCACTAGTTCGGCGAAGAGATGGTGATACAAGTGCAATATGGATGGTAGATATAGGTATTTGTAATCTGAAAATATAAAAACAGCAAGGTAACTAATGATAAAAGTGAGCGTAAACGGTATTGCAATGCGTTGAAACAAGGCCTAGGGTTCATACTTTTACTAGTGCAAGTTCTCTCAACAATAATAACATAATTGGATCATATAACTATCCCTCAACATGCAACAAAGAGTCACTCCAAATTCACTAACAGCGGAGAACAAACGAAGAGATTATTGTAGGGTACGAAACCACCTCAAAGTTATTCTTTCTGATCAATCTATTCAAGAGTCCGTAGTAAAATAACACGAAGCTATTCTTTCTGTTCAATCTATCATAGAGTCCATACTATAATAACATCTTAAGACACAAATCAACGAAAACCCTAATGTCACCTAGATACCCCAATGTCACCTCAAGTATCCGTGGGTATGATTATACGATATGCATCACACAATCTCAGATTCATCTATTCAAACCAACACAAAGTACTTCAAAGAGTGCCCCAAAGTTTCTACCGGAGAGTCAAGACGAAAACGTGTGCCAACCCCTATGCATAAGTTCACAAACAGAACCCGCAAATTGATCACCAAAACATACATCAAGTGGATCACGTGAATATCCCATTGTCACCACAGATAAGCACATGCAAGACATACATAAAGTGTTCTCAAATCCTTAAAGACTCAATCCGATAAGATAACTTCGAAGGGAAAACTCAATCCATTACAAGAGAATAGAGGGGGAGAAACATCATAAGATCCAACTATAGTAGCAAAGCTCGCGATACATCAAGATCGTGCCAAATCAAGAACACGAGACAGAGAGAGATCAAACACATAGCTACTGGTACATACCCTCAGCCCCGAGGGTGAACTACTCCCTCCTCATCATGGAGAGCGTCGGGATGATGAAGATGGCCACCGGTGAGGGATT
The DNA here is from genome assembly GCF_002575655.3 of Aegilops tauschii subsp. strangulata. Lineage (NCBI taxonomy): Eukaryota > Viridiplantae > Streptophyta > Magnoliopsida > Poales > Poaceae > Aegilops > Aegilops tauschii. The sequence continues at coordinate 408,415,184 of NC_053040.3, read as the reverse complement.
CCCCCTCCGGCAGGGTGCCGGAATAGGGTCCCAATTGGTTTTTGGTTGCTACAGAGGCTTGCGGCGGCGGAACTCTCGATCTATTCTGTTCTTCGATGTTTTAGGGTATATGGATATATATAGGCGAAAGAAGTCTGTAAGGGGAGCCACGAGGGGCCCACGAGGGTGGGGGCGCGCCCAGGGGGGCAGGCGCGCCTCCGTGCCTCGTGGCCACCTCGAAGCTTCCTTGACATCAACTCCAAGTCTCCTGGATCATGTTCGTTCCAAAAATCACTCTACCAAAAGTTTCATTCCGTTTGGACTCCGTTTGATATTCCTTTTCTGCGAAACACTGAAACAAGGGAAAAAACAGAAACTGGCACTGGGCTCTGGGTTAATAGGTTAGTCCCAAAAATAATATAAAAGTGTTTAGTACAGCCCATAAACATCCAAAACAGATAATATAATAGCATGAATACTTCATAAATTATAGATACGTTGGAGACGTATCAGCATCCCCAAGCTTAATTCCTGCTCGTCCTCGAGTAGGTAAATGATAAAAGAAATAATGTATGAAGTGTGAATGCTAGCAGGTGCACAAGTTTGATCAATGATAATTTCAATCACCTTTTCTAGCATCATCATATGTCATAACAGTAGCTCAACTCATAGAACTTTTCATGATCGAGTAACAAGTTATTCACACGTTAAAGTATAGATCATAAACTTTCTTGAAAACTAACAAACTATGTTCTCAGTTATCAAACAATTGCAATTCATCTTATTTTCAGGAAGAGTCTATGTCAGAGCTTTGATTCAGCAAACTTCACATACTCAACTATCATTTAGTCTTCCATGATTGCTACCACTCAAAGGATATTTTTAGAACAAATAGTATTCATCAAACACAGAAAAAGATAGGGGCTTAATGTTTCGCCTCCCAACCTTTTACCTCAAGGGTAATGTCAACAGCAATAATTCATGCTCAAATATATTTGAATGGCCATATATGCTTAGATCTTTCCATCACATGATGCTTGCTAACTAAAGAGTTGGTTGGAATGAGAAGGAATACTACTGACTCTTGCATAAAAGTAAACGACAGGCCCTTTGCAGAGGGAAGCAGGGATTTGCAGAGGTGCCAGAGCTCGAAGCTAAAACAGAGATGAAAATAATTTTGAGAGGTATGCTTTCATTGTCAACATAACGACCAAGAGTTCCCAATATCTTCCATACTAGATACATTATAGGCGGTTCCCACGCAGAAAGGTAAAGTTTTTACTCCCCCTCCATCAACATTCACACTCCACGGCTTGTCCGAAACAACGGGTGCCGTCCAACTATCAACATTCCTGGGGGAGTTTTGTTTAAATTATTTGTGATTGTGATTTTGTTTTTGATCTTTTGATCATAGGACTGGGCATCCCACTTACCAGCCATTTTCTCGTGAATGATGAGCGGAGTCCACTCATCGTGAGAATAACCCACCTAGCATGGAAGATACTGACAGCCCCTAGTCACTACATGACCGATTCGGGCATACAAAACAGATTATTATTTGAAGGTTTAGAGTTTGGCACATGCAAATTTACTTGGAACGGCAGGTAAATACCGCATATAGGTAGATATGGTGGACACTCTTGGAAGTGACTTGGCTCAAGGAATTTGGATGCACAAGCAGTATTTGTTGGGAAACGTAGTAATTTCAAAAAAATTCCTACGCACACGCAAGATCATGGTGATGCATAGCAACGACAGGGGAGAGTGTTGTCCACGTACCCTCGTAGACCGAAAGCGAAAGCGTTAGCACAACGCGGTTGATGTAGTCGTACGTCTTCACTATCCGACCGATCAAGTACCGAAAACGCACGGCACCTCCGAGTTCAGCACACGTTCAGCCCGATGACGTCCCTCGTACTCCGATCCAGCCGAGTGTTGAGGGACAGTTTCGTCAGCACGATGGCATGGTGACGATGATGATGTTCTACCGACGCAGGGCTTCGCCTAAGCATCGCTATGATATTATCGAGGTGGACTATGGTGGAGGGGGGAACCGCACACGGCTAAAAGATCAATGATCAATTTTTGTGTCTATGGGGTGCCCCCTGCCCCCGTATATAAAGGAGCAAGTGGGGAGAGGCGGCCGGCCAGGAGGAGGCGCGCCAGGAGGAGTCCTACTCCCACCGGGAGTAGGACTCCCTCCCTTCCTTGTTGGATTAGGAGAAGGGGGGAGGAGGAAGAGGAGAAGAAGGAAAGGGGGGCGCCCCCCTCCTTGTCCAATTTGGACTAGAGGGGGAGGGGGCGCGCGGCCTGCCCTGGCCGCCCCTCCTCTTCTTCAATAAGGCCCACTATGGCCCATTAAACCCCCGGGGGGTTCCGGTAACCCCTCCGGTACTCCGGTAAAATCCCGATTTCACCCGGAACACTTCCGATATCCAAATATAGGCTTCCAATATATCAATCTTCATGTCTCAACCATTTCGAGACTCCTCGTCATGTCCGTGATCACATCCGGGACTCCGAACAACCTTCAGTACATCAAAACTCATAAACTCATAATATAACCGTCATCGAAACTTTAAGCGTGCGGACCCTACGGGTTCGAGAACTATGTAGACATGACCGAGACACGTCTCCGGTCAATAGCCAATAGCGGAACCTGGATGCTCATATTGGCTCCCACATATTCTACGAAGATCTTTATCGGTCAAACCACATAACAACATACGTTGTTCCCTTTGTCATCGGTATGTTACTTGCCCGAGATTCGATCGTCGGTATCTCAATACCTAGTTCAATCTCGTTACCGGCAAGTCTCTTTACTCGTTCCGTAATGCATCATCCCGCAACCAACTCATTAGTTGCAATGCTTGCAACGCTTAAGTGATGTGCATTACCGAGTGGGCCCAGAGATACCTCTCCGACAATCGGAGTGACAAATCCTAATCTCGAAATACGCCAACCCAACAAGTACCTTTGGAGACACATGTAGAGCACCTTTATAATCACCCAGTTACGTTGTGACGTTTGGTAGCACACAAAGTGTTCCTCCGGTAAACGGGAGTTGCATAATCTCATAGTCATAGGAACATGTATAAGTCATGAAGAAAGCAATAGCAATATACTAAACGACCGAGTGCTAAGCTAACGAAATGGGTCAAGTCAACCACATCATTCTCCTAAAGATGTGATCCCGTTAATCAAATGACAACTCATGTCTATGGCTAGGAAACATAACCATCTTTGATCAATGAGCTAGTCAAGTAGAGGCATACTAGTGACACTCTGTTTGTGTATGTATTCACACAAGTATTATGTTTCTGGTTAATACAATTCTAGCATGAATAATAAACATTTATCATGATATAAGGAAATAAATAATAACTTCATTATTACCTCAATGGCATATTTCATTCGGTCTCCCACTTGCACTAGAGTCAATAATCTAGATTACACAGTAATGATTCTAACACCCATGGAGCCTTGCTGCTGATCATGTTTTGCTCGTGGAAGAGGCTTAGTCAACGGGTCTGCAACATTCAGATCCGTATGTATCTTGAAAATTTCTATGTCTCCCACCTGGACTAAATCCCGGATGGAATTGAAGCCTCTCTTGATGTGCTTGGTTCTCTTGTGAAATCTGGATTCCTTCGCCGAGGCAATTGCACCAGTATTGTCACAAAGATTTTCATTGGACCCGATGCACTAGGTATGACACCTAGATCGGATATGAACTCCTTCATCCAGACTCCTTCATTTGCTGCTTCCGAAGCAGCTATGTACTCCGCTTCACACGTAGATCCCGCCACAACGCTTTGTTTAGAACTGCACCAACTAACAGCTCCACCGTTCAATGTAAACACGTATCCGGTTTGCGATTTAGAATCGTCCGGATTAATGTCAAAGCTTGCATCGACGCAACCATTTACGACAAGCTCTTTGTCACCTCCATAAACGAGAAACATATCCTTAGTCCTTTTCAGGTATTTCAGGATGTTCTTGACCGCTGTCTATTGATCCACTCCTGGATTACTTTGGTACCTCCCTGCCAAACTTATAGCAAGGCACACATCAGGTCTGGTACACAGTATTGCATACATGATAGAGCCTATGGCTGAAGCATAGGGAACATCTTTCATCTTCTCTCTATCTTCTGTAGTGGTCGGGCATTGAGTCTTACTCAACTTCACACCTTGTAACACGGGCAAGAACCCTTTCTTTGCTTGATCCATTTTGAACTTCTTCAAAACTTTGTCAAGGTATGTGCTTTGTGAAAGTCCAATTAAGCGTCTCAACCTATCTCTATAGATCTTGATGCCCAATATATAAGCAGCTTCACCGAGGTCCTTCATTGAAAAACTCTTATTCAAGTATCCCTTTATGCTATCCAAAAATTCTATATCATTTCCAATCAACAATATGTCATCCACATATAATATCAGAAATGCTACAGAGCTCCCACTCACTTTTCTTGTAAATACAGGCTTCTCCAAAAGTCTGTATAAAACCAAATGCTTTGATCCCACTATCAAAGCGTTTATTCCAACTCCGAGAGGCTTGCACCAGTCCATAAATGGATCGCTGGAGCTTGCACACTTTGTTAGCTCCTTTTGGATTGACAAAACCTTTTGGTTGCATCATATACAACTCTTCTTCCAGAAATCCATTCAGGAATGCTGTTTTGACATCCATTTGCCAAATTTCATAATCATAAAATGCGGAAATTGCTAACATGATTCGGACAGACTTAAGCATCACTACGGGTGAGAAGTCTCATCATAGTCAATCCCTTGAACTTGTCGAAAACCTTTCGCAACAAGTCGAGCTTTATAGACAGTAACATTACCGTCAGTGTCAGTCTTCTTCTTGAAGATCCATTTATTCTCAATGGCTTGCCGATCATCGGGCAAGTCAACCAAAGTCCATACTTTGTCCTCATACATGGATCCCATCTTAGATTTCATGGCTTCAAGCCATTTTGCGGAATCTGGGCTCACCATCGCTTCTTCATAGTTCGTAGGTTCGTCATGGTCTAGTAAGATATCCTCCAGAACAGGATTACCATACCACTCTAGTGCGGATCTTACTCTGTTTGACCAACGAGGTTCAGTAACAACTTGATCTAAAGTTCCATGGTCATCATCATTAACTTCCTCACTAATTGGTATGGACGTCACAGCAACCGGTTTCTGTGATGAACTGCTTTCCAATAAGGGAGCAGGTACGGTTACCTCATCAAGTTCTACTTTCCTCCCACTCACTTCTTTCGAGAGAAACTCCTTCTCTAGAAAGGATCCATTCTTAGCAACGAATGTCTTGCCTTTGGATCTGTGATAGAAGGTGTACCCAACAGTCTCCTTTGGGTATCCTATGAAGACACATTTCTCCGATTTGGGTTCGAGCTTATCAGGTTGAAGCTTTTTCACATAAGCATCGCAGCCCCAAACTTTAAGAAACGACAACTTTGGTTTCTTGCCAAACCACAGTTCATAAGGCGTCGTCTCAACGGATTTTGATGGTGTCCTATTTAACTTGAATGCGGCCATCTCTAAAGCATAACCCCAAAATGATAGCGGTAAATCAGTAAGAGACATCATAGATCGCACCATATCTAGTAAAGTACGATTACGACGTTCGGACACACCATTATGCTGTGGTGTTCCGGGTGGCGTGAGTTGCGAAACTATTCTGCATTGTTTCAAATGTAGACCAAACTCGTAACTCAAATATTCTCCTCCACGATCAGATCGTAGAAACTTTATTTTCTTGTTACGATGATTTTCAACTTCACTCTGAAATTCTTTGAACTTTTCAAATGTTTCAGACTTATGTTTCATTAAGTAGATATACCCATATCTGCTTAACTCATGTGTGAAGGTGAGAAAATAACGATACCCGCCGCGAGCCTCAATATTTATTGGTCCACATACATCAGTATGTATGATCTCCAATCAATCAGTTGCTCGCTCCATAGTTCCGGAGAACGGCGTTTTAGTCATCTTGCCCATGAGGCATGGTTCGCAAGTACCAAGTGATTCATAATCAAGTGATTCCAAAAGTCCATCAGTATGGAGTTTCTTCATGCGCTTTACACCAATATGACCCAAACGGCAGTGCCACAAATAAGTTGCACTATCATTATCAACTCTGCATCTTTTGGCTTCAACATTATGAATATGTGTATCACTACTATCGAGATTCATCAAAAATAGACCACTCTTCAAGGGTGCATGACCATAAAAGATATTACTCATATAAATAGAACAACCATTATTCTCTGATTTAAATGAATAACCGTCTCGCATCAAACAAGATCCAGATATAATGTTCATGCTCAACGCTGGCACCAAATAACAATTATTTAGGTCTAATACTAATCCTGAAGGTAGATGTAGAGGTAGCGTGCCGACGGCCATCACATCGACTCTGGAACTATTTCCCACGCGCATCGTCACCTCGTCCTTGGCCAGTGTTCGCTTAATCCGTAGTCCCTGTTTTGAGTTGCAAATATTAGCAACAGAACCAGCATCAAATACCCAGGTGCTACTGCGAGCTCTGGTAAGGTACACATCAATAACATGTATATCACATATACCTTTGTTCACCTTGCCATCCTTCTTATCCGCCAAATACTTGGGGCAGTTCCACTTCCAGTGACCAGTCTGCTTGCAGTAGAAGCACTCAGTTTCAGGCTTAGGTCCAGACCTTGGTTTCTTCTCTTGAGCAGCAACTTGCTTGTTGTTCTTCTTGAAGTTCCCCTTTTTCTTCCCTTTGCCCTTTTTCTTGAAACTGGTGGTCTTATTGACCATCAACACTTGATGCTCCTTCTTGATTTCTACCTCCGCAGCTTTTAGCATTGCGAAGAGCTCGGGAATCGTCTTATCCATCCCTTGCATGTTATAGTTCATCATGAAGCTCTTCTAGCTTGGTGGCAGTGATTGAAGAATTCTGTCAATGACGCTATCATCCGGAAGATTAACTCCCAGTTGAATCAAGTGATTGTTATACCCAGACGTTCTGAGTATATGCTCACTGACAGAACTATTCTCCTCCATCTTGCAGCTGTAGAACTTATTGGAGACTTCATATCTCTCAATCCGGGCATTTGCTTGAAATATTAACTTCAACTCCTGAAACATCTCATATGCTCCATGACGTTCAAAACGTCGTTGAAGTCCCGGTTCTAAGCCGTAAAGCATGGCACACTGAACTATCGAGTAGTCATCAGCTTTGCTCTGCCAGACGTTCATAACATCTGGTGTTGCTCCTGCAGCAGGTTGGCACCTAGCGGTGCTTCCAGGACGTAATTCTTCTGTGCAGCAATGAGGATAATCCTCAAGTTACGGACCCAGTCCGTGTAATTGCTACCATCATCTTTCAACTTTGCTTTCTCAAGGAACGCATTAAAATTCAACGGAACAACAGCACGGGCCATCTATCTACAATCAACATAGACAAGCAAGATACTATTAGGTACTAAGTTCATGATAAATTTAAGTTCAATTAATCATATTACTTAAGAACTGCCACTTAGATAGACATCCCTCGAATCCTCTAAGTGATCACGTGATCCATATCAACTAAACCATAACCGATCATCACGTGAAATGGAGTAGCTTTCAATGGTGAACATCATTATGTTGATCATATCTACTATATGATTCACGTTCGACCTTTCGGTTTCAGTGTTCCGAGGCCATATCTGCATATGCTAGGCTCGTCAAGTTTAACCTGAGTATTCTGCGTGTGCAAAACTGGCTTGCACCCGTTGTAGATGGACGTAGAGCTTATCACACCCGATCATCACGTGGTGTCTGGGCACGACGAACTTTGGCAAAGGTGCATACTCAGGGAGAACACTTTTATCTTGAAATTTAGTGAGAGATCATCTTATAATGCTATCGTCAATCAAAGCAAGATAAGATGCATAAAAGATAAACATCACATGCAATCAATATAAGTGATATGATATGGCCATCATCAACTTGTGCTTGTGATCTCCACCTCCGAAGCACCGTCATGATCACCATCATCACCGGCGCGACACCTTGATCTCCATCGTAGCATCGTTGTCGTCTCGCCAATCTTATGCTTCTACGACTATCGCTACCGCTTAGTGATAAAGTAAAGCATTACAGGGCGATTGCATTGCATACAATAAAGCGACAACCATATGGCTCCTGCCATTGCCGATAACTCGGTTACAAAACATTATCATCTCATACAATAAAATTTAGCATCATGCTTTGACCATATCACATCACAACATGCCCTGCAAAAACAAGTTAGACGTCCTCTACTTTGTTGTTGCAAGTTTTATGTGGCTGCTACGGGCTGAGCAAGAATCGTTCTTACCTACGCATCAAAACCACAACGATAGTTTGCCAAGTTGGTGCTGTTTTAACCTTCACAAGGACCGGGCATAGCCACACTCGGTTCAACTAAAGTTGGAGAAACTGACACCCGCCAGCCACCTGTGTGCAAAGCACGTCGGTAGAACCAGTCTCGCGTAAGCGTACGCGTAATGTCGGTCCGGGCCGCTTCATCCAACAATACCGCCGAACCAAAGTATGACATGCTGGTAAGCAGTATGACTTATATCGCCCACAACTCACTTGTGTTCTACTCGTGCATATGACATCTACGCATAAAACCAGGCTCCGATGCCACTGTTGGGGAACGTAGTAATTTCAAAAAAATTCCTACGCACACGCAAGATCATGGTGATGCATAGCAACGACAGGGGAGAGTGTTGTCCACGTACCCTCGTAGACCGAAAGCGGAAGCATTAGCACAACGCGGTTGATGTAGTCGTACGTCTTCACGATCCGACCGATCAAGTACCGAACGCACGGCACCTCCTTGTTCAGCACACGTTCAGCCCGATGATGTCCCTCGTACTCCGATCCAGCCGAGTGTTGAGGGAGAGTTTCGTCAGCATGACGGCGTGGTGACGATGATGATGTTCTACCAACGCAGGGCTTCGCCTAAGCACCGCTACGATATTATCGAGGTGGACTATGGTGGAGGGGGGCACCGCACACGGCTAAAAGATCAATGATCAATTGTTGTGTCTATGGGGTGCCCCCGTGCCCCCGTATATAAAGGAGCAAGGGGGAGAGGCGGCCAGCCAGGAGGAGGCGCGCCAGGAGGAGTCCTACTCCCATCGGGAGTAGGACTCCCTCCCTTCCTTGTTGGATTAGGAGAAGGGGGAAGGAGGAAGAGGAGAAGAAGGAAAGGGGGCGCCGCCCCCCCCCCTCCTTGTCCAATTCAGACTAGAGGGGGAGGGGGCGTGCGGCCTGCCCTGGCCGCCCCTCCTCTTCTCCACTAAGGCCCACTATGGCCCATTAAACCCCCAGGGGGTCCCGGTAACCTCTCCAGTACTCCGGTAAAATCCCGATTTCACCCGGAACACTTCCGATATCCAAATATAGGCTTCCAATATATCAATCTTCATGTCTCGACCATTTCGAGACTCCTCGTCATGTCCGTGATCACATCCGGGACTCCGAACAACCTTATGTACATCAAAACTCATAAACTCATAATATAACCGTCATCAAAACTTTAAGCGTGCGGACCCTACGGGTTCGAGAACTATGTAGACATGACCGAGACACGTCTCCGGTCAATAACCAATAGTGGAACCTGGATGCTCATATTGGCTCCCACATATTCTACGAAGATCTTTATCGGTCAAACCGCATAACAACATACGTTGTTCCCTTTGTCATCGGTATGTTACTTGCCCGAGATTCGATCGTCGGTATCTCAATACCTAGTTCAATCTCGTTACCGGCAAGTCTCTTTACTCGTTCCGTAATGCATCATCCCGCAACCAACTCATTAGTTGCAATGCTTGAAAGGCTTAAGTGATGTGCATTACCGAGTGGGCCCAGAGATACCTCTCCGACAATCGGAGTGACAAATCCTAATCTCGAAATACGCCAACCCAACAAGTACCTTTGGAGACACCTGTAGAGCACCTTTATAATCACCCAGTTACGTTGTGACGTTTGGTAGCACACAAAGTGTTCCTCCGGTAAACGGGAGTTGCATAATCTCATAGTCATAGGAACATGTATAAGTCATGAAGAAAGCAATAGCAATATACTAAACGATCGAGTGCTAAGCTAACGGAATGGGTCAAGTCAGTCACATCATTCTCCTAATGATGTGATCCCGTTAATCAAATGACAACTCATGTCTATGGCTAGGAAACATAACCATCTTTGATCAACGAGCTAGTCAAGTAGAGGCATACTAGTGACACTCTGTTTGTCTATGTATTCACACAAGTATTATGTTTCCGGTTAATACAATTCTAGCATGAATAATAAACATTTATCATGATATAAGGAAATAAGTAATAACTTCATTATTGCCTCTAGGGCATATTTCCTTCAGTATTCCCGCTTAGTACAGATATTTTGGCTAGAAGGATTCTAAATAGCAAGCACCACATGTTAGAGGATCCATAACAATATAACTTCTATACAAATATACCCAAGCATAACTCATTATGTTGTCTTCCTTGTCCAAATTCAACTAATTTGCTCAGGTTTGAAAATAATTAATGGGGCTCACAATCATAGAAGATGTCTAAGATAGTATATTTATATGTGAAATCTCTCTTCCTTCAATATTCTTTCATGAATTGTTCAAGTGACCAATACAATGTTTGCTAATCTTCAAAAAATTTACCACCTCTACTTCTTATATGTGAAGCTATTACTCCCCATGGGAAAGGCATATGAAACATATATAATTTCAGATTTATGACATTCAAATCACTCAACCATTTACTCATAGGATATAAGTGAAGCACACGAGTAAATGACAAACTACTCCAAAAAGATATAAGTGAAGATCAATGAGTAGTTAAATAATTATGTAGCTATGTGAAGACTCTCTCTCATTTAAGAATTTTGGATCTTGGGATATTATTCAAACAGCAAGCAAAACAAAATAAAACGACATTTCAAGGATAGCACTCATCATGTGAAGAAGCAAAAACTTAGGCTCAACCGATACTAATCGATAATTGTTGAAGAAGAAAGGTGGGATGCCTACCGGGTCATCCCCAAGCTTAGATGCTTGAGACTTCTTGAAATATTATCTTGGGGTGCCTTGGGCATCACTACAAAAAAAAGACACATCCGTGACATTTTGGGCCGAACGAAAAAAAATTCTGTCCTACATATGACACTTCTATGACGATAATTGTGACAAAACCCGATATCATCATAGATGTGGTGGGCTCCTACTTCTATGACAAAAAATCATGACAGAAAATGGGCTTTTCATCCTGGGCGGGCCGGAGACGCAGCTGCATGACATTCTTTGGGCCGTCCATGACGGAAAAAACCGTGGTAGAAGCGAGGGCGAGGAAAATTTCGGGGAGTTCCCGGTTACGGTGGGAGGTCGGGGGCCGAGCGATGCGCGTTTCTCTCGTACACATACGCACGTGTGTGCGAGGCGTTGACTCTAACTGAACCCGACCGAGGCGTTGGGCTCTAACTGAAATCGAGTGATTGCACTGCAGGCTATGCGTTACTGAACCCGAGCGATCGATCGATGGCTGTTAACTGAACCCGATCGAGCGATTCCTTCGCTACTGCTGCTAACTGAAGCCGATCGATGCTGCCTCTGGATGAACAGTGAGTGTTGCTGGGGGGGTTTGGATGAACAGTTCCTGGTGGGGGTGGATGAACAGGACCCCGTGGTGTTGCCTCTGGATGAACAGGACCCCGATCGATCGAGCCGGTTGGGGCTGGATGAACAGGATCCCGTGGAGGGCAGGATGAACAGGACCACCTCGTGGAGGGCAGAATGAACAGTAGACGGTGGAGGGCTGGATGAACAGTAGCCTGTGGAGGGATGGTTGAACAGGAGCCCGTGGAGAGGGCTGGTTGAACAGTAGCCGGTGGAGTAGCGCGTGGTGGAGGCTGGATGAACAGGAGCCCATGGATGAACAGTCGTAGGTGGAGGCTGGAGGAGGTCAACGGTGGATGAACAGTAGCCCGTGGAGGCTGGAGGGGGTCGACGGTGGAGCTGAACAGTGTCCCGTGGAGTCCCGTTTTGCGGTACGCCACACCCCTCCCGATGAACAGGACCCCCATTTCGACCGTAGCGCTCCAACACAAGTCCATTTCCTCCGTTTTGTGGTACGGCACACCCCTCCCGATCAACAGGACCCCCGTTTCTGCCGTAGGAGGTTCATTTCCTCCGTTTTGCGGTACGCCAGACCCCTCCCGATGAATAGGATCCCGTTTCAAACGTGGCTGGTCGAACACAAGGCCGTTTCCTCCGTTCTGCGGTACACCAGGCCTCGTTTCCATCGGCTGTTCCGTCCAAGCCCTCCCGATGAACACGACGACGCATTCCGTTCCGACCCAGCCGGTTGGCTCCCCATGAACACGACGACGACGTTGTTTCTCCGTTCCGACCCAGCCATGTACACGAGCCCTGGCCGTACGTATGCGCGAGTAGGCATTCGAGACCCTGCCCGTATGTACGTACGTGGCCGTATTTTCTTTCTTGCACACTGGCCGCTGTACGTACGTGTACATGCTACGTGCGCGCCTCTACTATGACACATGCGCGCCTCTACATCGACCAGTAGGTACGTACACGTTCGCGACCAGAATGACAATGCTACGTACGCTTTGACCAGGTGGGTCCCGACTGTCAGGCACTTCCTTGCCTGCAAAGATGTAGCTGGTGGGTCCCAGCAGTCAGGGGGGCGAATCGTTTTTTTTTTGCCCGGACGCACTTCCTTGCGTGCGAAGATGTAGCTGGTGGGTCCCCGCAGTCAGGGGGAAATGTTTTTTTGCGAAATACGGTGGCCTGTCCGATGGGTCCCCGCTGTCAGGTGGAGGAATAATTATTTTCCCTGTAATAAGGAGGCACTTTCTTGCTGCGGCTGTGCACCCGGCTGTCAGCCTCTCCATGTACGGTCCACGTCTGATGGAAGCTGTTCCTTGACCATGTTGACCACGCCGCGCCGAGAGCACCAGGGCGGTGGACGACGGCGAGGCCTAGGAAGGGGATGACGCGGAGCCGGGGAAGACGCGGCAGTGGAAGCCCGCGCGGAGAGGAGTACGAGGGTTCACTAGTTCGGCTGCGGTGTGAGGCTGCCGTTGCCGCAGGGCCTGGCCAGCGGTGGGAATAGTAGGGGGCGATGAGTTCTCCACGGCAGCACAGCCGGCCACGGGAGGCAAGAGCATGCGGCACGACCGGCGCTGCTTTGGGCGGCTGGAGCAACAAGACCAGAGGTTGAAGAAGCACTACGGCCGTCAGATGGACATCATACGGTCACTGGAGCTAGAATCGTGCATATTGACTAAGTTGACAAAGCCCTCCGTCCCCGTCAACTTAGTAGGCCCACAAGTCAGCCTGCCACTATACTGGGTCCCAGCTAGCAGGGGGAGTATTCATTTTTTTGTGCGTAATAAGGACGCACTTCCTTGCGTGCGAAGATATAGCTGGTGGGTCCGAGCTGTCAGCGGCGGTAACGTTTTTTCGCGAAATACAGAGGCCCTTTCGGTGGGTCCCAAATGTCAGGTGGAGGAATCATTATTTTGCGCGTAATAAGGAGGCATTTCCTTGCGTGCGGCCGTGGACCCAGCTGTCAGCCTCTCCACGTACAGTCCACTTCAGATGCATGTCGGTCGTTGACCACATTGACCAGGCCGCACCGGGAGCACCAGGGCGGTGGACGACGGCGAGGCCTAGGAAGGGAACGACACGGAGGCAGGGAAGACTCGACAGTTGTTTCCCACGCGGAGGGGAGTATGATTATACGAGGGTTTACTGGTTCGTCTGCCGTCGCCGGAGAATAACAACATGTGTGGGTGAGTAGAGGGATGGCTAGGCCAGCGATGGGAGTACGGTGGGGCGGTGAAGCCTGCGCGGCAGGACAGCCGGCCGCGGGGAGGAGGGAGCAGCCAGTCCCGCGGGCGCTTGTTTGAGCGGCTGGAGTAGGAAGAGCAGAGATTGAAGAAGCATGACGGCCGTTGGATGGACATCCAACAGTCACTGCTTGTGCGTCAACCTTTTTTTTTAGGAAAGCCTCAAATCTGTGGAAAATAGCATACAACCCATCTGCCATTATTTCTAATAATTTACAGCCCATTTGCTAATTCTGAAGGTTTTTTTGGAGCCCATATTCTTTTTGTTAGCATTACAGCCCATATTGTGGCCACGGTTAAAAAATTATACGAAATGTTGCATATTTCGGTGCGGTCCGAACTGTTTTTAATCCTGAAATTTCGAGTCACATTCAAACCGACTTTAAAAATAAATGTATATCAATATAAAATCCAACAAATTATCCATGCATAAAAGTTAATGCAATTTAGAATATTGAAATGAAAAAAAAGAAATTTGAAAGTAATTGCCGGTTTGATGTGTTTTAAAAATGTACAGCCCATTTCTCATTACTGATAGGCCATTTTCTCGTCCAGCCGAATGAAGCTCTCCTCGTCTTGAAAGATTTGCAGCCCAATAGGCCTGACAAAGCGACTTACTTGGAAAATCACAAAAAAACTGGGCTAGCCATTTTCAGAAAGAAAAAAAACTACTGGGCTGGTTTGTGGTAAACATAAAAGAGAAGGCTGTCTAGACATGCCAGAGTGCCCCGCACAGCCCAGTTGACAACCTGCTTCCGTCTCAAAAACAAATTAGATAAATGCCACAACAAATATGGCGATTCATAAAAATGCCACTGCAATTTCCAAACTTTGAAAAATGCCACTGCAATTTTTGCAAACTTTGGAAAACGCCACTGCCATTTGCAAACTTTGAAAAACGCCACTCCAGACTTCGAAAAATGCCACTGGGGATGGCATGAAATGGCATTTTTCAAAGTTTGGAAATTGCAATGGCATTTCTTAGAAACACCAGATTTGGAGTGGCATTTATCAAATTAACCCAAAACAAAAATAACTGGGCAAGCTGCTGGGTCCCTGATGTCAGCCGCTCGTTGTGCAACTCTCTCGTTTATTGACTACGTTGACAATGGCATGGGACCCAGATGTCAGAAATCCATTACGAGGAGCCATTTTTTTATTGGATTGAAATAAGGAGGCACTTTGCTTGCGTACTGCCATGACCTTGGCGGGCCCTGCTGTCATCCTCTCCACGTACAATAATCTCCTGGTTGTGTACGCGTCAACTTGGTAGGCCCACAAGTCAGCCTCTAAACCCGTGGAGGACAAATACAACCCATTTAAAAAAATAACAGCCCATTCCATATGTTCAAACGGAAAGTTCAACATTCAGAGCAAAGTAACAGGTCTGATCCACATATAGAGTACTGAACTTCCACATTGACAACCATCAGAGCCAAGTTAACTATCTACTTCCACTAATACTCTAGTAGCGTACAAGTACTAACTTACTCTTAGCTAACTAGACGATGCCGGCCGCCATCTGCGGTACACGCTAAACGCCGGCACCGGCATCCTCCGCCTTGCCTCGGACTTACCAGAGGTGAGATAGGGCGCATTGCTCGCGCGCGTTGGCCCTTTCCATGCCGGCGTGGTCCACCGAAGCTTCGGCTTCTAAGCGGGAAACCCACTTGATGAGCTGGTAGTAAAAATCGGCGTCGTGAACGCGTGCGTGCCCGACAGCCTCCAGGGCTATTTGCTGGGCGCCGGCCTCCACATAGTCAGCCCACGTGCGGGCGCTCTGCTCGCGGCTCAGAGCGTCGGTGCGCTGCTGCTCCATGTCCCGCTGGCGGCGCAAATCGGAGATACGCTGCTCATCCGCCAAGCGGTCGCGCTCCAACAACTCCTGCTCCTCCGCCAGGCGGTCGCGCTCCAACAAGTCCTCGATCTCCGCATTGCCATCTAAAGACCAATAGAATGCCTCCTCCCTCCGTCTGCCTTCCGGTGAAAAACCGAACACTGGTTCCGGCGGTGACCGCCTCCGGCCACGCCTATCGCGGACGGGCGGGGGCATGGCGGACGTGGCGAGAGCGAGGATAAGTGGCGAGCAATGTCGGGTTGGTGGGGGCTTATGAGGATAGGGCGAGTTGGGTCACGGTGCCACCATAGAAGGCCGAGAAACAGTACTTATAAGCGAAAGGTAGCGCGACGGTCATCGGAATTCAATGCATAATGAAGCAGGCATGGTTTAGCACGCCAGCTTGCCATGGCAAACTAGAGAAACTGAAATTCTGACTGTGCCGTCCCATCCCGTCCGTGCTGGGTCACACACCGGCCTTACGGTCAAAGGAGTGCACTCGAATCATCTCCCTCCTTGTCAATAATGATTCCACGGATTTAAAAGGCCCGCAACAATTAAAGCGCATCTTTTTTTGCATCAGTTAGCTGCCTTAATTACGGCCGGCTGCATGCGGGCACTCAAAATCGCTCGCAGCCAGTATGCGGAGCAGCATGCAACGAGTCTCAGCCGAGGGCATTAATTGATGAACTTTATCTGGGAGATAAGGCATTTGCAAACGTTTTTGCTAGCAGTTTCTTCAGATTCGCATGGCATTTTCTTCAGAGCAGCTTGTCAGTTTCTTCAGAGGTAGGCATTTCTATTCAAAAAACTGCCACTTCGGATCTTGCGTCGCAACTAAAACAGCCAGGAGCGCATTAGTAGGCTAGCTAGTGATCGATCGGTAACTTGTAAACACTGAGTGAACAGATATAAGGAACTGTTAATGCATCTCAATGATTCACAGATCATATACAAATATGTAGCTCCAAAAGCAAAGATCAGCCACAACTAAAACCAACTAGTACGATTCCCATACATAAGATCAACATGTTAATGCATCTCAATGATTCACAGATCATATACAAATATGTAGCTCCAAAAGCAAAGATCTAGAAAAAACATATGTTCTTCCTACTAACATGGATGCTTCTCTTGGCCAACATTCAGTACAGACTGAATGACAAATTTGTTTGTGAAGTCTACAATTCCTCTTGCAAACGTAAGTGGTTTCACCAACAGCTGGAACCATGGGAATGAACCACACATGATGGAGGAACATCCACTGCCATATGATTTGGTCTTCTCTTGATCACACGGCGAGACTATTTTCGGAATACAAACTTTAACTTAGGCAGAATGATGCCCATTGTATAATCAGACCAAAGCAATGAAGCACCTAGTGTTGGCCAATAAATAGTACAGTACTACTTTTTTGCAGTCCATGAAGTGACTATCCAATCTTTCTGTGTCTATTTTCAAATGGCACTGCATGCAGTGACTATACTATTCTCTTGTGCAGTTCAACCAAAATTGCGGCCACTTTGTGTGTTTGCTAAATAGCAACGGGCAGACATCTCTGTCTGCACAAATATCAAGCAGCTAGTAAACATATACCCCACCTTGTATTTTCGGTTTAAACATGTCTCTTCCGCTTAGATCTGTCATGTTTTGCACTGGACAATTTGATACAGTCATGTTTTGCCCTGGACAATTTCATACTGAATTGATTTGCTTGTTCAGAGCAGAAATATAGCGCCTATTCTTCATCAGACCAAGGATATCCATGTTCGCAGTGATGGAAGAGGTGAAATCGATACAACCGAAATTGAGCATCCAGCCATTGAATCATGTCCTGCACCTCCAATGTAGGTCCACCCTGCCAATAAATTCACATGCAAACCACTAGTATTACTATCTAATGACATTACAAAAAGAGCAGCAAGATAGTAGCAAACCATGTACCTTCTTAATGAACAGCTCATAGTGCCACCAATTGGATATAAAGGTTTGGGAGAAAACATGCTCCTAATGTTGAACCAGTTGGACTTTTTGTGCAGTTCCACTAAACTCGAGCATCCCTGTTTGCATAGATATTGAAAGTGTGATTACTATAAAAGTGGCACTAGTTGAAGCATAGACTCACAAATATAAGCATTCCAATTTCTTAATGGGAAAAGGTAGCAAGACTGTTTCTAACCACCTTTTTGAAGGAATAAATAAGGCAATAGAGGCTGATGTTAGAAAGGCATATATAGTTCTTTCTGAAAGAATGATCGATTCCTGACCTTTCCTCTTCTTTTAAGCATATTTTGTGCAGTTCAACTAAAATAAAATGCCATCACCGCCTTGACAATTCAGTGACACAGTACAAAAGGAAATGACTTAACATTACATCATGATGTCACGTATGTAGTCGACAGGCATTAGAGACAAACTTACAGACCTCCTCCGATAACATAATGAACATTAATTTTAACAAAGGTGTGACTAGCTTTACCGGGATAATTTGAGTGAACTCTACACCCTCTGTTCCTTAATATGAGAGGTTTTTGTGGTTCAGTTTAAAGTACCCAAACGTCTACTAGTATTTAGAAAAACAGGTAGTAGTTTTCTTGAGCACATATCTGGGAAAGCTTGCCACCCTTTATTTATGTCCATACGCTAATGCAACACCATTCGAAATTTTGAATACTACAAATATACACTAATCCAGTGGCTAGTGCAACAGTAGAGTAGTTATTTTATTACAGGGTACAGTACAATGGTTTTACTGAACAGATTTCAATAAACTCTGGCACTGGAAGATTTCTATAAGAATTAACAATACAAAATGTAAAGGTAACACGTTTCAGCATTGGTATACTAGCTGTGCATGAGCATTAAACCAAATACAAAATTCTGAAGGTAACTAGCATTATTAACTAATGACAGTATAAAAGAATTGCAAACCATGTACCTCCAAGGTAAATATCATTTCGAACTCGGGGGGACCTTAAAAATTGCTATCCCAATCTTGATAATCGATCAAACATAAAAACTTGATCGAACGAATCAAGAGAACAGCCGGAGGAGGAGGTGCCCACTCTTAACCTTTCCTCTTGTCTTCATAATTTTTGTGCAGTTTGACCAAAATAAAATGACATCAGCGCCTTGGCATTTTGGTGACACCGTACAAAAAAATTAACTTATCTCATGAAAGTGAGGTATGTAATCTATAAGCATTAACAGTGCAAAAATCTGAAGGTAGTAACAAGTTTCATCGTTGGTATACTGGTTGTGCAACATCATTAGAATGCCTTAGTTGAAAAATCTTTAATACATCCACAATCAACAGCTAACCCTGAAATAATCCAGTGACATTAAATGGCATTGCTTAAATTTATCGGTGGCATTAGACTGAGTGCGGCATTAGTTAAATATGGCATCACTTTAGCAGTAGCATTGCTTGACTTGACTGCTGGCGTTATACTAACAGCAAAAAAGTTAGACTAAGAGCATGCGAGGCCCATTCGGACAGTGGGCGCACCAGTACGATGTACCTCCACGGACGCATAGAGTGGTGAGGGAGGTATGGTTGCCCAGAGCAACAAATATCCAGGCAGCATATGTGGATTACGTCCCATTTTTGTTATGTTTAGCCACCTTTTTCCTATGTGAGGACAACAAACCGATCGACCTGGTCATTCTCTATTGCGTTGTCATGCCTTTCTACCCTTCTTCAACCAAGAGACACGAGACTCGTTCCTTAGCTACTGATTTTCCCCTCCTCAACCTAGAGGCGGGTTCGATGCCTACTCTCTTGGACAGTACAGTCTCCCTTCCTTTCCTTATTCAACCCAGACATGGATTAGTCTGCATGAAGTAGGGTTTCCTTTAATAGTGCAAATTAAGCTTTTCGTCTGCGTGACCAGCAGAGCGGAGGATAGCAAATTGGGAAGATGGTGGAGTGGAAAAAGATCCACATGCAGCGACATGGCAGATGGGGCAATAGAACAAGGGTATGGTTCGAAAAGAGGTAGCATACCTGAGGGTCGGCGGGAAGTGGCTTCGCTCGTGGTCATCGTCCTCCACACGCACTACGACAGCGAGCTTGGGGACGGAGGCCATCCCGCGCGGGCGCTAGGTCTGAGAGGACAGCCTTGTCGTCAGTGCGTGACCTCGCTCGCCGACGACGAGTGCGTCAACACTGCACGTCCTTTTCTTCCCCGGCGGATCTGTGACCACCGGTGAGGAGGGAGAGAGAGGTCGTCTTTTTTAGATCTGGAGAGAGGGTGATAGTGTGAGAAGTAAGTGGGCAGCCCTTAGCAAGAAAGCTCTGAAGCTCCAGCCTATATCTTTTTTATACTACTAGTAATAGAGGTGGAGTAGTGGTAGAGTAGTTTATATTTTCTCCGCAAACAGTACCAGTTAGTCGTGCTTCAAAACTGTACGGCACGCCATTAAAAAAATAAAGTCGAGAAATAATGCGGCACCTCGGGCCAACGCGGCCAGATCGCATTTTGCACGAGAAATTACACACGATGTTTCGTTGACATGTGGTCCCGTTCCAACATGTCAGTGAGACGACGGCGAGTCCTTTTGTACAATTTCCGAAAGGACATGTAGGCCAGGGCGCCTCTTCGTGTACCGTGGCAAACTTGCAACCGTCCATCGACTCTTCGCCTTTCCCTCTTGATTTGGAACTGCTGTCGTACGCTCTTCCTCCCTCCTCCATTTGCCTTCACCCTTCCTTCTGCCATTGTTCGATCGTCTTCTCCATGGAGGGAACAAGCCGGCAACGACCCCGTTATTCTTGCCCCGATCTGAAAGATGACGTCATGGGGGAACTCATTGATCGGTGCAACTTCATCACCTCGGCTAGCATGGCAGGTTCGTTCAAGCCCATTCTCGACTCAACTAATAACATCATTACAAGGAACCCAAGGGTCCAGGAGCGGTTTGATCTCCCTTATCTTCTTCGTTATAAGCCTGTTCGCATGGGCGCGGACGAGGGAAGCCTCGCCTTGTGCAAGTTGATGCCTCTTGATAATGATACGTGTGATGTCAAGATGCCATCGCTTAAGGGTAAGTCCTGGGCTGGCACAAATGGAGATTGGGTTGTTTATATTGGGTACAATTGCGAGTGGGAACTTGTGAATGTGTACACTCGTCAGCGGATTCCACTTCCAAAAATCTCCGAGTGCCCTGACGTTGAGCACACAGATGATCTACGTACGTTCAAATACGATCATGGTGACTGTCGTCTACTGAAGATAGCAATTTGTCGAGTTCCCAACCGCTCTTGGAATTACAAGAACTATCAAGTTGTTGCTATCTTCAACAAGCTTGTTGCCGTCCTTCGTGGTTCGACTGGATGGATATTGCTCAAAAATCAGTTTCTATACACGGATGTGTACTGTGATGCAATTGAATACGAGGATCTTGTGTTTGCTGCCACCACTCGTGGCACTGTTTTTGCATGGGATCCTCATAGTTTCGGTACGTTTATCTTCCACCGTAATTATAATTGTTTCATCCACATGCATGCGGGTTAGCAAGTTTCCCTTTACTAATTAACCTTCTTCTTGTGTTTCCAAGGTCCTGTGAACATTCCACCACCTATACTTGAAAAAATTTATAAGCAAGGGGGAGATGACGATGGTGATGATCACGAGCATGAGGAGGAGCAGAACTTATATACTCAGTGGCGCCTGGCAACTAATTCCGATGGATCACCTCTTCTTGTCTGTATACAGTGCACTCAGACTGTTACTACCGAGGAAGCAGGTGTTGTCTCCCATGGTCGCCCTCTCCTGACCAATTCCAACACCCGTTGCATGGTATTCAGGACGGATACTAGTGTGCTAGCGCAAACACCTTCTCCCTGGTTCAGTATTGATAGTCTTGGAACAAACTCGCTCTTCCTTGGACCAAACTATCCAATGATGGTGAAAGGCGATCCAGCTGCTGTTGACACAACGTTACTACCATTTATGAGAAGCAACTGTATCTATACCTCGGACATTTCGGTGGTTCCCTACCCTGGTCCTGATATATGCCGCTTCAGCCTGGATGATCAGTCCTGCGTTGCTCTCGATATTGACAATAGATGGCCCTTCCCAGAGCACCTATGGTTCAAAGCAAGCGTTTCCAACGCCGAGGATTGGTTGAGTTGAAGTTCATTTCATTGCTTGTTATTTGTTTTGTGATGAAAACTTTAGTATTTGCTAGAATGTTTTGTTGGAAATAATCTATAATCCAACATGTATCCTCGTTGTCGTTGTGTGTTGATGACTTGTTGTATTTAATGAATGGTACATTTCAGTTGCGAATGCATATCATAGACTCAATTTATGAATGGTTTTCGAGTCACTTCTTGGAGTGTGAGTACCGTAGTAGTATAGCCAGCATCCGGTTAGTATATGAAGTTGCCACATCACATAGAGCCAACCTAATATTGGAGTATGCTAGCCCTCCACCGGCGCGCCGCTTCAAATGGCGGAGGAAGTGAGAGGTCGCGTCACCTTGTGTCCAGATCTGAGATGCCACGTGTACCAGATGAATGACTCCAAGTTCGACCACCATGATGTTAGGTGTGAGCCCAGGAACACTGTTGGAGAGACCCCCTCATAATTTTCCTACATTGGTCGTTTGATTCATAGGATAGAATGCTATAGGATTTTTTTCCCTATGTAATCATCTTTTAATTGGCAATCTAGCATCCACTCCAACTTTTGTTTTACTTCCTTTGTTCCTACGAAGAGAGTACTTGCTCTAAATGATGTGCCGCTGCAAGAGCCGCCTATATTTATTAACCATGCTCTAAAAAGGTGGACTAGCTTTGGCTATAGTAGTACTGTACTAGGTTAGTAGGTGACCTTGCACTTGGCTCTTCTCCTCTTCCGGAAGTCGAACAATAATGATGGTACTACAGTAGTACTTCTGGCAATCTGACACCAAATGAACTGCTGCACGTCCACCGCTTGTAAGCAAAAGTTTCTCCTCGTGCTGCGAGCCACCGCGCACGCGTTGGCGAGGGAGAAGGCGTAGTAAGCAAGCTTCTCGTCGTTTTGCGAGTTGACGGGACACATCAAAGTTATTTATTAGTACTCTTGGAGTAAACTCGCTCTTCCTTGGACAAAACTATCCACTGATGGTGAAAGCCGATCCAGCTGTTGTTGACACAATGTTACTACCATTTATGAGAAGCAAATGTATCTATACGTCGGACATTTTGGTGGTTACCTACCCTGGTCGTGATATAGTAGGCCGCTTCAGCCTAGATGATCAGTCCTGCGTTGGCCTCCAGATTTACAAAACTGGCCCTTCCCAGAGAATCACTTGTGGTTCAAAGCAAGCATTTCCAACGCCGAGGATTGGTTGAGTTGAAGTTCATTTCATTGCTTGTTATTTGTTGTGTGATGAAAAATTTAGTATTTATAATCTATCCTCGTTGTTGTTGTGGGTTGATGACATGTTCTATGTAATAAAATGATATGCCTGTGATAAAATTACTAAATTTATGAATGGCTATCGAGTCGCTTCTCTGAGTGGGTGCTGCGACGAGGCAAAAAAATATTTTCCGAATACATAATTGTACGTGCATTGCAAGAGGTTATCGGATGAGGCCAATCAACAATAGTACACTATTTGTACTAGCTTCACATGCTGCACTATCTCTATGTCTACGTACGTAATACAACAATTTTTAAACTTGAGACCAGCCACCCATCCTCACAAAGAACACTTTTTAACCTAGCACAGACTCCAGGAAATTTGGCCACAGTGTGAGGTGGTCCATATGTCAATGTGTTCGTTGTACGTAACCAGCACCTCGAATCCTCGATACTACTACTATAAGTAGTACTAGGAGTAGTAGGGTGGCATGGGCCAGAACAAGCATTCACGTCCAGGAGTACGGCACACACCACCAGCACGACTTCCATCTGACACCATATTTCTTGGAGTCCGTGCTACAACAATCTCTTCAACCTAGTCGTTTCTCTAACTCAGCCATCGCACGGCGGGCGAGGTGGGGGTTTGCCGATAGTCGGTTTCCTCAACTGCGGTCCCACTTGTAAGGCCAACTCCAACGCACGACCCCAATCGGACCTCTGTTTTGCCCGGATTCTGTCCGTTTGGGTAGGGCAATGGGGTCGTGTTAGGGCCATTTCTCGGATGCGGTGGTCGTGCGCCGAACGCGCGACCGCATCCCGGCCGCGTAAATTTTTCTTTGCAAACACATATCTTTTTTTCATCATTGATTTTTTGGTACATGGAAATACATCACCAAAATTTTGACTAGAAAAGCAAGACCAAAGAAAACAAGAACCACAAGAATACATTTTAGAAGATATCCAACTTCCATAACTACTCCTGTAAGTTGGATTAGTGCCTTCTCGATGCATTCATTGTTGATCTGCAGAGGCTCGATCTTGCGTGCTTCTTTCTTCTTCGAGTGTAAAGAAGTAGACGTGTCTAGCCTCTATTCTATCAACAAGTGCACTAGTCTCATCTCTAGCCTCTATGCTAGCTAAAAGTGCTAGAACATCTACTAAATTGTGCTCTATCAATATATCATTGTACTCTTCTTCCCAATACCAAAACTTGCATCCATTCTACACAATAAAATTTTAAGTTAGCACAACTAGTCTAATCCGAGAGCACAACCAAAGATTTGGTCGAGTTCTTCCTCCTTTTGCCGACACGTGGGACATCCAGCATCCAGGTCGTGTCATGCAAGAAAATAGAGTGGTAGGTGAAGCCACGTGATGTGCATCTTGGGTTAAACTGTAAATAGAATCTTACTACTCTTGAGTAACTCCAAAAGCGGCCACCGAAGATCTTTATTGGATTTGTTTTTCATCACCAGCACGTCGAGGTGAAAGATGTGCAGGTTCAGTGGGTCCTCTTGCGTTTTCACTGACATGTGGGACCGCATATGAGCAAACAAACGATGAGCTCCGCGCGTCTGCTGGCTGGCTGAGAAGAGAGATAGAGGAGGGCCGAGCACGGACTCCAGGAAATTTGTTCTACATACTCGATATAGCGGAGTAACCAGCACCTCGATATAGTGGGGTGGCATGGGCCATAACTAGCATTCATGTCTAGCAGTACGGCACACGCCACCCACACGAGTCCCATCCGACACCAATTTTCTTGGAGTCTGTGCTAGCTACAGCCATCTCTTCTCCCTCCTGTTTTCTCAGCCATCGCGCGGTGGGCGGGGTGGGGGTTTGCCGATAGTCGGTTTGCTCAACTGCGGTCCCACTTGTAAGTGAAAATGCAACACAGCACGCATTCCCCCTTGAGCGGCGTGCCGGACAAACCGTGTGGGGGTGCGATGCGAACACGGCAGGCTTTTCCTTTTGAACTTGTAACTTGTAAAATTTGGTTCTGCTCCATGGGTCGACCGATAGATAGAAATAACGATTTTCCCTAGAGTAATGGGAAGTTTGGTTCTGGCACGGTTCATGCATGGAGTACGTAGGAAAATTATGAAGTTGATGCGAAAGGTAAGATAATTACTAGTAGTACCATATACTACTACATGGATTTGACGGAAAGATAAAGATACATACGGATCCATCAACGACATCCTCACGCCCTAGTGCACCGGGTCACCAACCGACGTGTGAGGAGCAGCGGCGTTGGCGGCAAGCTCAACGTGCTTCTAAACAATGCCGTCCAAGGTTGCCCTGCGATCCAAGAAGGCCAGCGTCCTATCGTCCTCCTCTTGCATGGAGTAGTCCTTGTGGACGATTTGCGCGTAGACGTGGGTGATTATGTCGATGGTGTCTTGCTGCACCAGGCGCTGCGCGGCGAGCGCGACCTCGAGGTGGACATTCTCCGACGCGATGGCGGGCAGTCGCAGGGCCACCAGTGCGTTGAAGAGGTTGTCAACATAGAGGCTCTTCAGGGTGGCAGGCATCACAGAGCCTGGGCGCATGGGCTGGAGGCGTACGTCAAGGTTGTCTGCGAGCTTCTTGACAACAGTGAACTTGTCGAGGAAGCCGACGAGGACCTCGTCGAACAAGGAGACGAAGCTGTCGTCCAAGCGGCCCCTCGCCCTGGCGGCCTCAAGAACTACCTGGAGATATTCCTCGGTGCCAGGATGCAGGCCGGCGTCGTGGACCATCTGGCACAGCCGGATGATGCTCGCGCTCATCGCCTCCATGGGTCTAGCTTCTAGTCAACTGATCTTGCGATTGGAGTGATCACTCTTGCCCTTAGGTGCGTAGGTGCGTAGAATTTCGTAGATTGGACTGGCGGGAGCCTTTATATGAGAAGTGCAGACTGCGTTGAATTCAGGTGCGTGTTGGCCATCTACTCCTCGCCCCTCTACTGCACCTGCCTTTGGCTGTATGACAGGTTGGCCAGCCACCCATTGGACCCACGTGTCATACACCCAAAGGCAGGTGCAGTAAGTCAATGAAGCTGCGTCCCCCTCCGTGCCCGTGCATGCTTTCAATGACTTGAGACTACCAAACATCACATGCGGTGGTTAGTTCATTGCATGTAATCCTATTAAGTAGCAAAAAGACATTAAGTTACCTCGCCGATAGGAATAAAACAATACACCATGTAATTATTTACAGAGGGAGTATATCCAGCATCCGGTTAGTATATGAAGTTGCCACATCACATAGAGCCAACCTAATATTGGAGTATGCTAGCCCTCCACCGGCGCGCCGCTTCAAATGGCAGAGGAAGTGAGAGGTCGCGTCACCTTGTGTCCAGATCTGAGATGCCACGTGTACCAGATGAATGACTCCAAGTTCGACCATCGTGATGCTAGGTGCGAGCCAAGGAACACTATTGGAGAGACCCCCCTCATAATTTTCCTACATTGTCGACGACGAGGTGCCTATGGTGACTTCATAAATTTCAAGATGATAGTGTTGTGCGTGTGTGCGTTCATAGGGATGAGTGTATGCGCGTGTATATGAGCGCTTGCGTCTGTGCTGTGTAAAAAAACGTAAATGCGTGTCAAAAAGAGACTAGTCAGTATACTCAATATTGTGCACCTCGGAGAGGAAAACAATAGAACTAGTACGTATTTATTTACGGTGCAGATTCACTCATTTTGCTCCATATGTACTCCGTCTCGGTGTAGTCTAGTCACTTGTTGAAATCTCTAGAAGGGCAAATACTCCTTTCTGGTTTACAGGGCTATACTAGCAAGTAGTTGTACGTACTAGTACAATAGTGGGCTCACATAGCAATTTTGTCTCATGCAAGAGCCTGGCTATATGCGTGCTCCAATGTTCGCAATTGCAACGTTCGGTTTGCGCTTGGCTCTTCGCCTCTTCGAGAAGACGAACAATGATGTTACTACTACTACTTCTACAGTGTCGAATCCACTGCTGCATGTCCGTCCACCGCGAGCGGGACGGATAGCTTGTTGTAGAAGTAATACTAAGCAAAAGCATGTCCTCGTTTGCGAGCAACCGCGCGCATGGGTGAGGGAGAAGGCGTGTAGTAAAATCAAGCTTCTCCTCGTTGTACGAGTTAACGCGACACATCATAGCATTGGCCCCACATGCTTGCCTCTAAACTTGGCTGAAAGACCCGCAGTGTACAATATATTTGCTGCAACCTCTAACATTTACCCACCACAAATTAAAATATATGTGGCCATATGCATCGTTCTGATGCAGAGGCCGGGGAGTCCCCCCTTTTTGAAAAAAAACAAATTAAAATATATATTCCTATCTTGACGAGATGAGCGTGCAAACTACAATCACCAGGGTGTCAAGTAGGGCCAGAAGACTATTTTAATTTATTTTAAAAAAACTTCGAGACGGCCACATAGCATGGAGCCGACCCCAACGATTTTAAGCTTACAGGCACGGTACACGCTATCCTAGACTAATCTACACATGAAACTGCCACACGAGCGTCCGGGCTGCGCTTGGCTCTTCGCCTCTTCGGGAAGTCGAACAATGATGGAGTACTACTGCACTGGAGGAGTACTACTGTATGCTTCTGGCCATCTGACACCGATTGAACTGCTGCATGTCCACTGCGTGCGGGAGGGAGAGCGTGTAGCGAAAGCTTCTCCTAGTCTTGCCAGCCACCACGCTCATGGGCGAGGGAGGGACGCTCCTGCCTTTGCGTGTATGACAGGTGGGCCCGACAGGTGTGTGGCCAACCTGTCATACAGCCAAAGGCAGGTGCAGTTAAGTCCGCGAGGGAGAGGATAATCAAACTTCTCGTTGATGTACGAGTTGACGCGACACATCAAAGCACTGCACTCGATATATTTCAATAATTTGCGTTCACCGATGCATTAATTACAACGCATGGATGCATGCCGTGACTCTCCTTTTGATACTTGCATGTGTTGATTTAATGCACCTTGAAGTAGTATAAAATATGTGATGGTAAAGCTTTGTAATACCCCGGCCCAAGTCGAGAGATGGTTGTGCACGAGGAGGGCGAGATCATGCAGACCGAACAGCACCCGACGATGGAGCTCTCTAAGGTCTCGATGGACCTCACCGTGCTCCACTGCCCCCTGTGCCTCCGCCCCTTGAATTGTGGTTTCTCAACGAGTTGTGCTGAACTTCTTGTGAATTGTGGTGGTTTTCAGTAATGAAAATCAGAAGGGGCAAGCCCTTCTTTGATAAAAAAATTAATCGTCCTTATATATTCATCAGTCTTGCTATAAGTCGCAGTAGATGCTATATAGGTCCGTCGGATCTTACATCAAGATCCGTGCTTTTAGATTTTCTTTTTTCTCTCTTAAATCTCAGTCGAGTGAGACATAGCCACGCCATTAAGCAGAGGCTCGGGTGCCATTAATGGAGACCTTGGGAGAGAGGTGGACGGCAGATGGAGGTCAAAGGGCTCTCCTCCCGATAAGCACGCGCAGGGGTCTGATCTCACGCCTCTCGTACTCAAATAGCTACCCTGCACGGCGCCTCCCAGCTAATAAAAAATGGGGATGCGTGGCGGCACGTAAATGTTACTAGTAAGTAGAACGCCCACGGTTTCAATAATACTTGTGTTTCTGATTGTAACGTGACAGCACTTGTTCCAAAATGACTTTGTTGATTGTTAATGTGTGTGCCTTCGCAAATCGGACTGCAAATTTACCACAGCATGTTGGTGCCATGTCATGGCACCAAGCCAAGTTTCATTATTTTCATGCGTGTTTTGGATTTATAGGAATTAAAAAACTAAGTTTCTCAATGTTTCCAACCCAGCCACTACGCCCAGAATTTTGAATTTCATTCCCATTTCTTGCATGGAACCTAGAAATTTACCCGAGGACACACATGTGATTTTTCAACCAACTTTGGTGCACTGGAACATGTGCTTGTATTTAAAATTTGAATTATGCACACAAAGGTGACACGTTCCCCCCCAGAACCACGAGCCTTCTTGAGAGAAGCTTCGATCTGCAAGAAGCTTATACCAAAATTTGTTCCTATTCGGCCAAATTTTTTTTACCACGGCATGGTACTACCATGACATGACACCATGCCAAGTTTCATGATTTTAAAACCAAGTTTCTCAATGTTCTCGACCGAGCCACGATGCCCAGATGTTTGAATTTTATTCTCATTTTTTGCATGGGACCTACTCCCTCCTTCCATCTATATAGGGCCTAATGTGTTTTTCAAGACAGCCTTTGACTATTGACAAGATTAATAGCACATGAGATGTATACTATGCAAATTATATTATTGGAAGCTCCTTTGACATACAAATTTGAAGGTATGCTTTGTGTAAGTTGTATGTCATATATTATTGCTCTAACGTTTGGTCAAAGTTCGCCTCGAAAAATGCATTAGGACCTATATAGATGGAAGGAGGGAGTAGAAATTCACCCGAGGACACAAATGTGATTTTTCAACCAACTTTGGTGCACGGGAGCATGTGCTTGTAGTTCAAATTTGAATTATGCACATTAAATGACCAAAAAATCAATTAATGTGTAAATAAGGCCAAACGAAGCCGGAATAATTCCAAATTTAACAGGGCACTCATGTAGTTCTATGTTGCCTTTGTAAATGAACTCAAGGGGGACAACGTATATCGTTTCGCACTCAAAGGTGGCACGTTCCCTCTCAGAACCACGAGCCTTCTTGAGAGAAGCTTTGGTTTGCAAGAAGCTTATACCAAAATCTGTTCCTATTCGCCAATTTTTTACCACAACATGGTAGTACCATGACATGACATCCATGCCAAGTTTCATGATTTCAGACGTGTTTTGGATTTACAAGAATTTTAAAACCAAGTTTCTCAATGTTCTCGGTCGATCCACGATGCCCAGATGTTTTAATTTTATTCTCATTTCTTGCATGGGACCTAGAAATTCACCCGAGGACACAAGTGTGATTTTTCAACCAACTTTGGTGCACGAGAGCATGTGCGTGTAGTTCAAATTTGACTTATGCACATTAAATGACCAGAAACTCAATTAATGTATAAAAACGACAAATGAACCCGGAATAATTCCAAAATTTAACAGGGCACTAATGTAGTTCTATGTTGCCTTTGTTAAGAAACTCAAGGGGGTGCAGCGTATATCGTTTCACACTCAAAGGTGGCATGTTCCCTCTTAGAACCACGAGCTTCCAAATCGGCCCAATTTTTTACCACAACATGTTAGTGCCATGACATGACACCATGCCAAGTTTCATGATTTCCAGGCGAGTTTTGGATTTACATGAATTTAAAATCAAAGTTTCTCGATGTTCTTGGCCGAGTCATGATGCCCAGATGTTTGAATTTCATTCTCATTTCTTCCATGGGACCTAGAAATTCAACCAAGGACACACATGTGATTTTTCAACCCACTTTGGTGCACCGGAGCATGTGCATGCAATTCATATTTAGATTATGCACATTAAAAGTCAAGAAACTCAATTAATATTTTAGTCATTTTTTGTGTTCTAAAATGCCTGCTGGCTCGCGGAAGGACGTGTTGCCGGCACACGCGCGGATTCAATGAAGGCAGGCGGGGCAGTCTTAAGATGGTTGCACGCGGCGAGGAGGCGTGCTCAGCTGGGCCTGCAGCGAGTGCAGCCCTCTTGGCCGGCGCGCCGGTTCAATGCCTGCGCTATGAGAGGTCGCGTCCGTGTCAGAGCAATCACTCCCTCCAGTCCTTTTTTGTTTGGGCATAACAAAATCTCCTTTTCCATTCACATTTTACAAGTAAAATTCGTGGACAAACTTTGACCCAAAGTACGATGGGGACTAGTAAACCAGAATGGAGGTAGTAGTTTTTTTAATCGAAGAAGGGTTTCCCCTTCCGATTTTCATTACTGAAAACCAGCATCTAAATCTAAACCATAGTATTTGCCCTAGAACTACCAGGTTCAACATCTCGCAACATAAACCCATACAACCTCCATCGCAAAAAAAACCATACAACCATATGCCAAGGAGGTACGTAGTACTATGAATTCCATTTTCGCTCCATACCAATCGTTCTAAAAACTACTTACTACTTATAACGCGCCATTGAAAATTGAAATCTTAACCCCGCTAAAAAATGATATTTTAAACGTGGCTACTCGATCTGTGGCAACTGGCGAGCCACCGCGCTCCAAGTCGTTCACATGTGGTCCCGAGTCCCGACCATCAACTCCTACGGATCAAATTATCACGCGAGCTGACTATTCCTACAAAGGTGCTCCACCACGTACCCGGTACCCGCGAATGCAGCAATCGTGCACCTAGGGTTTTAGGGTTTATTTGTTAACGTCGCCTTTACGTAACACTCATGTGTGCGAGACAGCGAGAGGCCGACTGCGTGTGTGCGCCTCTTATCTTCGTATATGTACTCCACCGTTTGTCTGGTGTCCAAAAAATTATAATAACTACTAGCAATGTGCCAATGCATTGCCACACGATCAAAGTAGATTAATACATATTCACCGATTTGATAGAAAAAAAGTCTAGTTTTGAAATACGTATATCACTAAAAATATGTTATGTTTCACTCAAAATATATTCCTTTGGCGGTTTTGATGAGATAAGGGAGGAATGTTGTTGGTTTCAAGATTCGAGAAGTGGTATATGTCTAATTTCTACTCTTACTAGCAAGATGCCCGTGCGTTGCACGGAACATCAAGATCTTGTGGGAGAAAAGGATGAACGAGGGAAGGCCTTATCTGCAAATGTGGTGAAGAGTGCGGGTAAATTGCCATATTTTCCTTCCTATCCGTCAGATATAAATCGGACGACCTACATTGCAGGATGGCAGGCCCACCATCATCACCAACTCTATTTTTTATCCCTACTCTTATAAAAAGCATTGTCTGTGATGATCGTGTGCCTGCCATCCTGCAATATAGGTCATCCGATCTATATCTGACGGATAGGAAGGAAACTATGGCAATTTTGCAAAAAGATACCCACACCCCTCTCCACATTTGCAAATAAGGCCTTCCCTCGTTCATCCTTTTCCCCCACAAGATAAACTACTCATACAAATGCATCTTGATGTTCCGTGCAACGCATGGGCATCTTGCTAGTTGTTGCAAAAGCCCATGTGTGTGTGAGAGAGAGGGAGAGTGGAGGAGGACGGAGTGCATGTGTGACAAAGACACAAGGAGTGTGTGTGCGATAGGTATCAGCTTAAAATGAGGCGATAGTGTGTGTGTGCACGATCGAGAGGGTGTGTCTCAAGAAGGGAAGAAAAATCTACATAGATACAAGGAGCGGGAGAGAGACATGTATGCGATGGTGGAAGCACGAGTGTGCGGGTGTATAAACCTATCTAGAGGCTAGCTAGTCGATAAATGTTTGTGAGAGAAATACGAGTCGGGGTGCGAAAGCGAGAGTTTTGTGTGAGAGAGAGAGAGAGACGGTAGTCGGGAAGGGGAGTGGAAGCAGGAGTTGTGTGTGTGTCTGTGAGAGAGAGAGAGGAGACGGTAGTCGGGGTTGTCTGATCGGTAAACAAATGAATAATGTCAGTCTGGGATGGAGACGAAAAGGAGACCGCAACAAATGTTGTGTCTACAGGAGAGAGAGAGAGAGTAATTTTAGTGGTATGAGTCATATGTAGAGACATATAGGGTGTGTGAGAGAATCCCATAGAGAGAAAGACAAAGTGAAAGACGAGTGGAGACTGTGTGTGTGGCGGTGAAAAAGGAAGCTTAGGTACCGAGTGATACCAGAGAACAGTAGAGACGTGAGAGATAATGAAAACTGTGTAATGTATATTGATAGGGAGAGTGTGACACTTCTCAAGGGAGACGTCGAGAGACCATGTTTGCGAGGATAGGAGAAACATGAAGTGAGCATGCGGGTGAGCTGGAGAAAAGAGAGTGATAGCTACCTGAAGGAGCATGCATGCGAGAGAGATGGGTGTGAAAGGAGTGAACAAAAAAGGGATTCAAATATTTGAATTCGAGATGATGATACATGTAATCCATACTCGAACCAAAATTGATCTATCAAACATGCATACTCATATGAATTCACGCACATCTATGTTATTTAATATGTAGATATTACTGATCCATACATTTTAGTAGAACATAATTTGGTTAAATTTTTTCGAATTCAACCTTAAGATTTCGAGACCGTTGTATTTGTAAATCATATTATACATATAAAGGAGCAGAATTCTTTGTTGTGCTTTTGAAAGTATATATAAAAAATGATGTATATAGAATGTAATTCCAATTGAAAATGGATCCCGCCCGAAAAAAATAGAATACAAACGGGATTCGAATTGAGTTGGCACGGTAAACGTGCACTCTGCAAAATTTGAACGAAGCGGGGAAAGTCGCAGTAACCGCCCGAAACCAAAATCTGCGAGATGGAAATCACTACTGCCTATCCCTGCCACGCAAAGCCTATCTGCTGGGTTTCTATAGGTTTTGATAGGGGTAGGTTTGTAATTTCACCCAAACGTGACGTAACCGCCTCTCACCCGGATTCATACACGGTGGGCGCCAAAACACAGTGTGTCCTTGGCCGAAATCGACTCCCTCCCCGATTCATATTCATACACGGTGGGCGCCAAAAACAAACTCTCGTCGGCAAATATTCGGTGTATGCGAGATTACCGTCCTATCCCCAACCGACTAATGTTGTTGTGATGTAGTAGAAATTTGAAACGGGGGCTAAGTTTGTAAATTTCCTCGCATTTGAGACAAGCGCGCCCTGAATACATGGTTCCCCCCTTCCTCTCTACCTCCCTTTTCCCCATTCGTACTCCGTGGGCGCCAAAACACCCTCTCCACCCCACCCTCCTCCGTCCGCCGCCGTCCGCCACCCCATCCACCGTCGTCCTCCTCCACCATGCCGGAGCTGATACCCCGACGCCGCCGTCCATTACAAGAGATCGACCTCTCTCATCCACGGCTTCGGACCGGGATCCTTGCATCCCGTCCTCTCGCTTCATCCCCGCTGTCGTCCACCTTGCCGGCGCCGCTCCTACAACAGTCTCCTCCAGCGCGCCCCGCCGCCACCGTCTACCCTCGTAGATCTGTTTCCACGCCGCTGACAGCAATCACTATCGAAGCACCGTCAAATTCTCAGCAGATGCGTACATGGCACCGCACCAGAGGCGGTACTCTTTCGTATCTGCTCAACTTATTTATCGCAGCAAGAAAATAGATCGCCACTGTTTTACTCTGATTTCTTGTCTTGGTTGTGAAGTTTCCTTTGTCCGGTTTGCACCTTCAGATCCTCCATGGCACGCTCAACACTATACTCCCAATGCTTATGGTTTTCCCCTTTTATATTCCACACTAGTTAAATCACAGTCGACTAAATTTCAAAATTGGGTCAATCGATTTTTCAGAGCTCGCCGGAGTTCGCCGGTGCGATCGAAGGGGCTCGGGTGGTTGTGGGGCCTCGCCGAACGAAGAAAACTCGACGCGGGTGGGGGTTGGGGCGGGGGTGGGGGTGGGGGTGGCGGAGGAACACAGGCGGTGGGGGCTGGTGGTCCGGCCGGCGGCCCGTGCGGTGTTCTGTATGGGAAGAATCAGAGACGAGGAAAGAAGGGTTAGGAGACGTAGAATCTTCATCCAACCGCCTGGGTCGAGAGACAGCTGGGAGTTGCATTCTTAATGTGCTCTGGTTTATCATGTGTGGGCACTGCGCAACCAACATTTTATTATCCAAAATCTGCTTGCTCTTCTTTACCATGTTCCTCTTCCGTTCTTCTTTAATATGTACTCTCTCCGTTCCTAAATACAAGTCTTTGTATAGATTCCACCATGGACTACATATGGAGCAAAATGAGTGAATCTACACTCTAAAATGTATCTGGATACATCTGTATGTGATCCATAGTGGAAATCTCTACCAAGACTTATATATTGGAACGGAGGGAGTATGATACTAGTACAGTATGTTCCTTGTACTGAAGATGAGCAGGGACATTTGCAGTGTAGAGGTCTATATGGTCGGTTGTGATGGACACTTTGAGCCTCTTTGATTCGTAGGATCTTGTAAAGATAGGAATATGATTTGTAGTGGCCTGCCCACTTGAATCCTATAAGAATAGCAAGGAAATGCGGGGAGCTGTGTCGCCTTTGAGAGTTACACTGATATTAACAGTACCGCACCTTCACTTGAAGAGAGCTGGTATCCGAAGCCTTTCTAGCCGTACCGGCAATACTAGCACATATATTCCAGCAAGTTCCACTTTGCTGATTTTACTCTGATGCTTAAGGTTTTCCCGTTATATCTACACTATGATCTGTGTAGCTGCTTTGTGTCGCACTAGCAGCAGTCCACTCTTGAAGCTAAACACTGCAATGACATACAAAATTGGCACCAAGGCATTGAGTGCCATTCTAGATGCAATGAAACTCATACGCTCCCCACCTGTTGATTCTTGTTCAGAATATGATCCTAATGACTATTCTAACCTCGAGGAGTCAAAGGCAGATGGCCTGTCCTGTTCACCCATCAAGGTGCCTATTCTAATTTGGCAATGTTTTATTGATTGCGGGTATCTTGCATATGTTGTCTTGCATTTCTTCTACTTTGTTGCACCGCCATCTGCTTAGTTTACTCATCATATATGTCGAGATGCCATGCCCATCCATTATCAATACATATTCCATCTGTCATCATACCACGTTTTTTCACTCAAATGCTGTTCTTATGCATCAGACGTCAAAAAGGAAGAGGGTGATTGCCGAACCTGAAGGAGCACCAGCAAAGTCCTTGAAAAACGTGGTGCCAGAGAAATCAGACAGCACCCCACTTATATTGGCTGTACAACCAGTGACACAAAACGTAGGACCGACTCCAGCAGACTGTACCCATACTTCACTGGCCACACCACTAGCCCCACCACACAGGACCTGCACTCCAGCAAAAGGTATACCAATTTCATTTGCCATAGCACCAGCTGTACCACAGAAAAATCCCACTCCAGCAAAAAGTACAGCAAGTCCACCGGCCGAAGACCTATCCTAACTGCAGAGACGGCCAATTCCTGCAGATTGGAACCCCATTCCATTTACTCCCAGTTTAAAAGACAATGCTTTCAATTTTGTTAGGGACTACGTGCATATATTCCCATCATGGGAAGATTATTGTGAAGACAAACACCATTTTCACATCTTCCTGTCCAACTTACGTGTAAGTGCTATTATTCATGGTTATTATTTTCCTGTTTTCTGCTGATTGAACACATCAATGATTTACATTACATTGTTGTAACTAGGCGAGGGTCAATCTGGATAGTCATGACGAGCAAATCTTGCTTGTGCTTTTCAAGGAAGCATTGCAGCAGTATCGGTGTTACCTGAGGAAATCACACTTTGATGGCAAGTCTATAAACGAATTTCCGGTGAAGTCTCCTATGCTAAATTTAGAAGACATTGAATGGAAAAACCTTGTTATGCACTGGTCTCGTTCCCAGGATGAGGTACTGTCTATGAAATCACATGACAATTTGAACTTCTACTTTTCCGCATGTGCCTTACGGATCTTTTTTGCAGGAAATCTGCTCGAAGAAGAATTCCGGTTTGACAAGAACGACAGGATATCGCAAATATGCTGCCTGCTGCTTTGCTCTTGTTAGTACCTGTTGTCCTGTATCACTGTACTTGCATACATACCTGGTTCATTATGTGACAGCAGTATGCATGATAGCTTGCTTATCAATTGTTCGCTCCAAATTATCTGATCTGTATGAATGGTTACATTAGTGTAGAATATATCCAATGCCAATTTTTTTTAGCTCTGCATTGTTCTTGTAAGTACATGTTGTCCTTTATCAGTGTACTTATAATGACAGGTAGTTGTTCATGTACCATCACTCTGCAGC
Organism: Aegilops tauschii subsp. strangulata; assembly: GCF_002575655.3. NCBI lineage: Eukaryota > Viridiplantae > Streptophyta > Magnoliopsida > Poales > Poaceae > Aegilops > Aegilops tauschii. Next base: position 408,378,232 of record NC_053040.3, on the reverse strand, counting down.
TTATTTTCCTTTGCCCTCCATTTTCTACACATCAGATCTATATTTACTCTTACCATAAGGTTGGTACTGAAGAAGTTTAGCTGTGCATTGCTCTTGGCTGTACCTTTTGCCTGTATCGCTGCACTTACATTTATAGCTACTTGGTTATGTAGCATCACTCTTCATCTTATCTTAAATATTCTCCATTTTTTCGTATATTATCACATCTATATTTACTCTTAACAAAATGTAGAATAAAGGCAATGCTTTTGAAGAAGATTCTATGGTAAACTTCTTGAATTGCCCCCCCCCCATCAGCATGGACAAGGCCTTTATAGAGCCTGTCTTCACCAATAATGTAAGTTTGTCCATCTCAAACCTTCAAACTTTGTTGTATATATTTGGTTAGGCATGACTGCAACAGCTGTTTATTTTTGGTGTTTGCATCAAATTGCTTGTTTAAAGTTTATTATGTAGTTCATAAACAAAATTTTGTCCTTTCTCAATTTAAGTTTTCGGTTGTACAACCAAGTTCCTTCTTCATACCATGTAAATTAAACTATACAGAGCAAGTGATCTTCTTTTGCACTGCATGTATGCTTCTGTTCTTCATCCGTAATCCAGTGGTGTGGTGAACCTACCCACTACAGCACAATGTCATATTCTGCAATGTCTTAACTATGAACAATGTCATATCATTCTACTATTATTTAAACCGTCTCTTTATTTGCCAATCTGAAATGGTATAAATTGACAGCACACTAACCATTGATACTTATGAGTTCTTGATCTGTAATCCAGTGGTGTCGTGAAGCTGCCAACTCCTTCACAATGTCATTTCCTGCCATGTCTTGACCTGAACAATACCATATTGTGTTAATGCAATTTTAAACTATGTCACTTTATTCGTCAGTAAGAAATGTGATGAATTGTCAGCACTGATACTTTTATGTGCAAAACCTGTCATCTGTCTGCTTGTTTATCTTTCAGAGTGAGGAAGATATAAGTGTTGAACAAGTGCAGTCTCATCATCTTGCTTAGCTGCTTGCGCTGCAGCTCCCCAGCAGGGCTAACCTTTCTTGAACTCTATTGAAGTGCTCTCGGTTTTGTATATTATTTCGTCGACGTGTTTATTTGCACTGGTGGCGATCTTTGATGCCCAGTGTATGTAATTTGCTGTCTGCTTGTGCTTTATTATCATAGTGGCGAACTTTGATGCCCAGTGGATGTAATATGCCGTAATTTCTTTATTGTATAGTCTAGGTTTTTTCTTATTCACGATGCTGCAGTTATTTTACTGTATATATATCCTGTCTTCGCAGTAAACCAGCCAAACCGTAAAATTACGGTACATAATCGGGCCGTCATGCAATCACGATGTAGGTTGGGCCTGAAACGTGCCGAACAGCTCACGGGCCGGCAGCAGCCCGAAATGAACCCCGGCCCATGATTGTGCGAATCAAATCACGGGCTTTTAACATGCCAAAATTGTCTTGGTCCTTATTTGGCCCAATCAGATATCGGCTGCGAGCAGGCCGGATGCAAACCGGGCCGTAGTTAGGCCCAACTATATGACGGGCTTTTAACAGGCCGAAATTAATATAGGGCCAAAATGTTAAACGGGCCCTTAACAGGCCAAAAATAATATCAGGCCGAATTACTAAGTGGGCCTTTAGCAAGTGGGCCCAAAAGCATAGTGTCCAGTTGACGGGCCGAATCTGATATGGGCCATAATTGAGCCCAAAGCCTCTTAAAGGGCCAGACCTGATCTGGGCCGTAATTTGGCCCAGAACGTGGTAGGCTTTTAACGGGCCGGATCTCATATGGGCCACTATTAGGCCCAGAGCGTGGCAGGCCATTAATGGACCGGATCAAGTATGGGCCGGCATTTGGCCCAAAACATGGCAGCCAGTTAATGGGCCGGCCTACTAGGGTCCTCAAAATCTTGTGGGCCTACAGCTGGGCCGGCCCATTAATGTCGGCGAAATCTCATGGGCCTTTAGCTGGGCCGGCCCATTATGATCTGCAAGAATCTTGTGGGCCTTTACCTGGGCCAGCCCATTATGGCACACAAAAATCTTGTGGGCCTTTACCTGGGTCGGCCCATTATGGCCCGCAAAATCTTGTGGGCCTTTAGCTGGGCCAGCCCATTATGGTCCGCAAAATCTCGTGGGCCTTTAGCTGGGCCGGCCCATTATGGTCCGCAAAATCTTGTGGGCCTTCAATTGGTCCAGCCCATTTAAACTTGATGGGCTGGTCCACGTGTCAACATATCATAGGCGCGTCTCGCCCATTGGATGAGTGACACCTGTGCCAACGCGGACCTGACACGTGTCTCCTCCAGCCAATGATGATTTTACACATGGAAAATCCCCATTGGTCGGGGCTGTTAACGGGTTATCGGATCCAAAACCCGACCCGATAGCTTAACGGCATTCCGTTACGGTGGATGCCACGTGTCGGTCACCCTTGACGAAAGCACTTCTGTGACGCGCGATTTATCGTCATAGAAGTGGACACTTCCGTGATGATAATTTTGTAATGTCATGGAACACTTCTACGACAGCACAGGTATGACTATCTTGATTTTGTCATAAATTTGTCATGGATGTACATGCATGACAAAAAACGCGACCTACTGTGACAAACACGTATCATCACGGAAGTGTATTTTTTTTGTAGTGCATAAGTCTGAAACATTTGAAAAGTTCAAAGAATTTCAGAGTGAAGTGGAAAATCATCGTAACAAGAAAATAAAGTTTCTACGATATGATTGTCGAGGAGAATATTTGAGTAAATAGGTTAGTCCCAAAAATAATATAAAAGTGCATAGTAAAGCACATTAAACATCCAAGATGGATAATATAATAGCATGAATACTTCATAAGTTATAGATACGTTGGAGACGTATCGGCATCCCCAAGCTTAATTCCTGCTCGTCCTCGAGTAGGTAAATGATAAAAGAAATAATTTATGAAGTGTGAATGCTAGCAGGTGCACAAGTTTGATCAATGATAATTTCAATCACCTTTTCTAGCATCATCATATGTCATAACAGTAGCTCAACTCATAGAACTTTTCATGATCAAGTAACAAACTATTCACATGTTAAAGTATAGATCATAAACTTTCTTGAAAACTAACAAACCGTGTTATTAGTCATCAAACAATTACAATTCATCTTATTTTCAGGAAGAGTCTATGTAAGAGCTTTGATTTAGCAAATCGCACATACTCTACTATCATATAGTCTTCCATGATTGCTACCACTCAAAGCATATTTTTAGAACAAATAGCATCCATCGAACACAGAGAAAGATAGGGGCTTAATGTTTTGCGTCCCAACCTTTTACCTCAAGGGTAATGTCAACAATAATAATTCATTCTCAAATATATTTGAATGGCCATATATGCTTAGATCTTTCCATCACATGGTGCTTGCCAAGTAAAGAGTAGGTTGGAATGAGAAGGAATACTACTGACTCTTGCATAAAAGTAAAAGATAGGCCCTTCGCAGCGGGAAGCAGGGATTTGCAGAGGTTCCAGAGCTCGAAGCAAAAACAGAGATGAAAATAATTTTGAGAGGTATGCTTTCATTGTCAACATAACGACCAAGAGTTCCCAATATCTTCCATACTAGATACATTATAGGCGGTTCCCACACAGAAAGGTAAAGTTTTTTTTACTCCCCCTCCACCAACATTCACACTCCACGGCTTGTCCGAAACAATGGGTGTCGTCCAACTATCAACATTCCTGGGGGAGTTTTGTTTAAATTATTTGTGAATTTGTTTTTGATCTATTGATCATAGGAATGGGCATCCCAGTTACCAGCCATTTTCTCGTGAATGATGAGCGGAGTCCACTCATCGTGAGAATAACCCACCTAGCATGGAAGATACTGACAGCCCCTAGTCGCTACATGAGCGATTCGGGCATACAAAACAGATTATTATTTGAAGGTTTAGAGTTTGGCACATGCAAATTTACTTGGAACGGCAGGTAAATACCGCATATAGGTAGATATGGTGGACAATCATGGAAGGAACTTGGTTCAAGGATTTTGGATGCACAAGCAGTATTCCCGCTTAGTACAGATATTTTGGCTAGCAAAGGATTCTAAATAGCAAGCACCACATGTTAGAGGATCCATAACAATATAACTTCTATACAAATATACCCAAGCATAACTCATTATGTTGTCTTCCTTGTCCAACTTCAACTAATTTGCTCAGGTTTGAAAATAATTAATGGGGCTCACAATCATAGAAGATGTCCAAGATAGTATATTTATATGTGAAATCTCTCTTCCTTCAATATTCTTTCATGAATTATTCAAGTGACCAATACAATGTTTGCTAACCTTCAAAAAATTTACCACCTCTACTTCTTATATGTGAAGGCATTACTCCCCATGGGAAAGGCATATGAAACATATATAATTTCAGATTTATGACATTCAAATCATTCAACCATTTACTCAAAGGATATAAGTGAAGCACATGAGTAAATGACAAACTACTCCAAAAAGATATAAGTGAAGATCAATGAGTAGTTAAATAATTATGTAGCTATGTGAGGACTCTCTCTCATTTAAGAATTTCAGATCTTGGTATTTTATTCAAACAGCAAGCAAAACAAAATAAAACGACATTTCAAGGATAGCACTCATCATGTGAAGAAGCAAAAACTTAGGCTCAACCGATACTAACCGATAATTGTTGAAGAAGAAAGGTGGGATGCCTACCGGGGCAACCCCAAGCTTAGATGCTTGAAACTTCTTGAAATATTATCTTGGGGTGCCTTGGGAATCCCCAAGCTTGAGATTTTGTGTCTCCTTAATTCCTCTCATATCACGGTTTCCTAAATCTCGAAAGCTTCATCCACACCAAACTCAACAAGAACTCGTGAGATAAGTTAGTATAAACCAATGCAAAAACCTTATCATTTTCTACTGTAACAAATCACTAAAATTATTATTCAACATTGCACACTAAATGCCTCTGCATATTTAATACTCCTATCCTCAAATAGAATCATTAAACAAGCAAACATATGCAAACAATGCGAACATAACAGCAATCTGCCAAAACAGTACAGTCTGTAAAGAATGCAAGATTCATCATACTTCCCTAACTCCAAACTTTATGAAATTCTACCACACTGTAGAAAATTTATCAGATCTTATTATGAAAAAAGTTTCAGCATTTTATCATATTCTGGCTTTTCTAGGGAATTTTTGCAACAACGATAAACTTTCTGTTTTGAAACAGCAACATATATACTTGCAAAATAAGCAAGGTAAAGGCTATCCTTGACATTTTTATTGAAAATAGAGATGCAAAACATTGTTCTAGATAACAGCAAGCAAATCCTAACAAAATAAATTGACGCTCCAAGCAAAACACATATCATGTGATGAATAAAAATATAGCTCCAAGTAAAGTTACCGATGAACAAAGACGAAAGAGGGGATGCCTTCCGGGGCATCCCCAAGCTTAGGCTCTTGGTTGTCCTTGAATATTGCCTTGGGGTGCCTCGGGCATCCCCAAGCTTAGGCTCTTTGTCACTCCTTATTCCATAGTCCATCGAATCTTTACCCAAAACTTGAAAACTTCACAACACAAAACTTAACAGAAGATCTCGTGAGCTCCGTTAGCGAAAGAAAAGAAAATACCACTTCAAGGTACTGTAATGAACTCATTCTTTATTTGTATTGGTTTTAAATATACTGTATTCCAACTTCTCTATGGTTTATAAACTATTTTAATAGCCATAGATTCATCAAAATAAGCAAACAACACACGAAAAACAGAATCTGTCAAAAACAGAACAGTCTGTAGTAATCTGTAACTAACGCAAACTTATGGAACTCAAAAAATTCTACCAAAATAGGAAGACCTAGATAATGTTTTTATTGATCTACTGCGATTGGAATCAGTATTTTATCACTTTCTGGTGATTTTTAACAATTGTTTTCGTGAGCAGAAAGTTTCTGTCTTTTTCAGCAAGATCAAATAATTATCATCCAAGAAGATTTTATAGGTCTTACTTGGCACAAACACTAATTAAAACATAAAACCACATCTAACCAGAGGCTAGATGAATTGTTTATTACTAAACAGGAGCAAAAGCAAAGAACAAAAATAAGATTGGGTTGCCTCCCAACAAGCGCCATCATTTAACGCCCCTAGCTAGGCATGATGATTTCAATGATGCTCACATAAAAGATAAGAATTGAAACATAAAGAGAGCATCATAAAGAATATGACTAGCACATTTAAGTCTAACCCACTTCCTATGAATAGGGATTTTGTGAGCAAACAACTTATGGGAACAATGATCAACTAGCATAGGAAGGCAAAACAAACATAACTTCAAAACTTTTAACACATAGAGAGGAAACTTGATATTATTGCAATTCCTACAAGCATATATTCCTCCCTCATAATAATTTTCAGTGGCACCATTAATGAATTCAACAATATAACCATCACATAAAGCATTCTTTTCATGATCTACAAGCATAGAAATTTTATGACTCTCCTCATAAGCAAATTTCTTCTCATGAATAATAGTGGGAGCAAACTCAACAAAATAATTATCATGCGAGGCATAATCCAATTGAAAACTAAAATCATGATGACACGTTTCATGGTTATCATTATTCTTAATAGCATACAAGTCATCACAATAATCATCATAGATAGCAACTTTGTTCTCATAATCAATTGGAACCTCTTCCGAGATAGTGGATTCATCACTAAATAAAGTCATGACCTCTCCAAATCCACTTTCATAATTATCACAATAATATTCAACATCCTCCAAAATAGTGGGATCATTACTTCCTAAAGTTGACACTCTTCCAGACCCACTTTCATCAATATAATCATCATAAATAGGAGGCATGCTTTCATCCTAATAAATTTGCTCATCAAAACTTGGGGGACAAAAAATATCATCTTCGTCAAACATAGCATCCCCAAGCTTGTGGCTTTGCATATCATTAGCATCATGGATATTCAAGGAATTCGTACTAACAACATTGCAATCATGCTCATCATTCACATAATTTATGCCAAGCATTCTATGTAATTCTTCTTCTAGTACTTGAGCACAATTTTCCTTCCCATCATTTTCACGAAAGGCATTAAAAAGATGAAGCATATGAGGCACCCTTAATTCCATTTTTTTGTATTTTTCTTTTATAGACTAAACTAGTGATAAAACAAGAAACTAAAAGATTCGATTGCAAGATCTAAAGATATACCTTCAAGCACTCACCTCCCCGACAACTGCGCCAGAAAAGAGCTTGATGTCTACTACACAACCTTCTTCTTGTAGACGTTGTTGGGCCTCCAAGTGTAGAGGTTTGTAGGACAGTAGCACATTTCTCTCAAGTGGATGACCTAAGGTTTATCAATCCGTGGGAGGCGTAGGATGAAGATGGTCTCTCTCAAACAACCCTGCAACCAAATAACAAAGAGTCTCTTGTGTCCCCAACACACCCAATACAATGGTAAATTTTATAGGTGCACTAGTTCGGTGAAGAGATGGTGATACAAGTGCAATATGGATGGTAGATATAGGTATTTATAAACTGAAAATATAAAAACAGCAAGGTAACTAATGATAAAAGTGAGCGTAAACGGTATTGCAATGCGTTGAAACAAGGCCTAGCGTTCATACTTTTACTAGTGCAAGTTCTCTAAACAATAATAACATAATTGGATCATATAACTATCCCTCAACATGCAACAAAGAGTCACTCCAAAGTCACTAACAGCGGAGAACAAACGAAGAGATTATTGCAGGGTACGAAACCACCTCAAAGTTATTCTTTCTGATCAATCTATTCAAGAGTCCGTAGTAAAATAACACGAAGCTATTCTTTCCGTTCAATCTATCATAGAGTTCGTACTAGAATAACACCTTAAGACACAAATCAACCAAAACCCTAATATCACCTAGATACTCCAATGTCACCTCAAGTATTCGTGGGTATGATTATACGATATGCATCACACAATCTCAGATTCATCTATTCAAACCAACACAAAGTACTTCAAAGAGTGCCCCAAAGTTTGTACCGGAGAGTCAAGACGAAAACGTGTGCCAACCCCTATGCATAAGTTCACAAACAGAACCCGCAAGTTGATCACCAAAACATACATCAAGTGGATCACGTGAATATCCCATTGTTACCACAGATAAGCACATGCAAGACATACATAAAGTGTTCTCAAATCCTTAAAGACTCAATCCGATAAGATAACTTCGAAGGGAAAACTCAATCCATTACAAGCGAATAGAGGGGGAGAAACATCATAAGATCCAACTATAATAGCAAAGCTCGCGATACATCAACATCGTGCCAAATCAAGAACACGAGAGAGAGAGAGAGATACAGAGAGAGAGATCAAACACATAGCTACTGGTACATACCCTCAGCCCCGAGGGTGAGCTACTCCCTCCTCGTCATGGAGAGCGCCAGGATGATGAAGATGGCCACCGGTGAGGGATTCCCTGTCGGGGATATACCCCGCGGTATGACCCGGCTAGACTTGGCGACTCACCAGAGACCTGGCTGGAGCTTGGTGACTCACTGGTGATCCGCCCGAACATGGCGATTCACAGGTAACCCGCCTGGACATTGTGACTCACTGGAGACCCGGCGGGCGCATCAGACGGACGACAAGACCCAAGGCCCAGCAGGCTGGCTTATACTCTGGTGGGCTGGCTTAAGGAGAAAGGGATGACGAATATTTCCTTTACGAGGAAGCAAGACCCGGACTTGTATTCAACTTGTAAGAAAAGATAGACTAGTCCTAGTCCTACTAGGACTCCGCATGTAACCCGCCCCTCTAACTTATATAAGGAGGGGCAGGGCACCCCAAAGAGGGACAAGCAACAAGAAACAATCTCTAGGGCTAGACACAAAGAGCCGGCTTACCGGCGACTCTCTCATAAGCATAATGAGACCTAGCCACAAACAGCATGTAGGGCTATTACCGGATGATGTTTTCCGGGGCCCGAAGCTGTCTAAATCCTTGTCTTGTGTTACGTCTCTCGATTCCACCCAACCCCTCTCAAGCTACCACATAGATGCGCTGGCCTCGCGACTAAGTCCTGACACTAAGGACATCTGCCGTGACAATTCCACGACAGTTGGCGCCCACCGTGGGGCCTGCGCACGGTGGTGTTGAGTTCTTGGAGGGATTTTTATAGGGATCAAGAGGTTCGCAATTTCCCGGCTGAAGAAGAGCCGGTGCAAAAGCGCGGCCGTGGGCATTCTTCCTAGTCTAATCTACTCGGTCGTCGTCAGTCGTGGGTGGATTTACTTTTCTATCAAAATCGGTGTGGATCTTGTCTAAGGATCAAGCTCGGAAGTTTCGTGACGATGTTTCACACACCACCGCGAAGCGGATCCAGTCGGTATCTACACACGCGTCCTTGGACGGTTTGCAATCGGTACTCCTCCCAAGATCTCCTGTAAACCGGTTTCAGATTTACCTCATGGGGAGCAAAGGAAAAAGCTGCAGCCCGATACAGTTCAACTAGGGAAGTATCAATCGATTTTCGTACTCCATGTCGGCCTTGCTAATCTCCTCAAAGCAGTGCTGGTCCAAGGAAATCCTAATTCAATATGATTAAACAACAGAGTAGTACTACTACAAGCTACAGGTAGTACGAGTACAAAAGTTGTGTGATGATGTACTACTATCTGACGTGAGACAGAAAAAGCTAATGATGAGCGCCCGGCTCTCAAGGCCAAAAAAATGATAGGGGAAAAGATGGACGACCAAGAAACAGAAACGGCCACAACCTGGACTCTGCTGTTGCTGCTTGCGCAGCCCCGTCTCCGAGCCGGCTACGACTTCAAAAGCCTCGCCTCCGTTTCCGAGTGGCCCATCTGCAGTCTTCAAGCCTTGAGCCGCCCTTGCCTTTTCCTACAGTCTGCTCGTGCGCCGCTACGGCGGCCGTACCTGCAAGTCGCTGCCCCAGCAGATCCTGAGCTGCCTTCTCAGACCAGGTCAACCGGCTGCTGCACGCAGCTGCACGTACTTCTACTATTTAACTTCAAAGTTCGGAGGAATTTTTACCTGCTGTGCTTCAAAATCTGCAAACCAACAGACATCAATCATAGAGTGGACGTCTAATGATGATTGAGCCAAACCAATTCAGCTATGGGGTAGTACTAGTTGAGTACTGTTTACGCCACGTGATCTGCTGGGATACTTCCTTACTACTGGCAGCGGAAGCAACTACATGACCAAATTTACGAGAAGAGGAAAGTTGAAGCGGCCGATAAGCCGCCCCCGCTGGAGCAGATGTTGAGCAGTTTTCACCTCCCACGTCACGACCCGCCGCTGCAGTCGTGTTGAGCCGCCGGTCAGCTCCGAGCCGCTGGGGCCGCATTGAGTCGCCTGCCTCCGTTTCTAAGTCGCCACGCCGCCTGTCTCCACCGGCCGCTGTCGCGGGTCTCTGTGCCCGCGCGCCTGCCGCCTCGAGCCGCCGCTGCCGGCTCACCGGCGCACTGCTGTTCCTCACCGGCATGGCTCCGCCTCTGCCAGAACGACTCAAAGGAGGATCGGTCCATAGGGACTCGGACTCTGGCGCTCATGCGGTTTCTGCCTTTGCTGCAGCTGCGGTTACACCTCAATCCGTCCGGTTCGTCCGCACCGTCGACCCGCCAGTGCGCACTGGTTGCTGTACTCCAATGCCGATTCGCCCGCGGCCCCGGCTCGTCCGCGACTGTTTACAACACTATGACCGACTTACCCGTCCGACCCCATGGCCGACTCTCCCGTTCACGTCGGATTACAATGCCACGGCCGACTCATCTGTTGTCCGGACGAATCAGGTGATATCTATCTGAGTCTATTTTTAACACATATTGTTTTTTTGTCAAAGAACAATTTATCTTGGCCGTGGTCTGCAATTATTTTTATGCAGGATAATTATTTATGACAAAGTTATTATTATACTGTGGACATGGAGCGCGTGCCAGCATAGTTTTGCACTGGCGTTCCTCCGGGCCGTGCTGCTCGACGGATACACGTGCAAATCGCCGCCCCCGATGTTCGGTTTACATCCATCCACGCATGCAGCCGATTCGTTGTCCGCGTCGGCTTACAACGCAACGGTCGACTCACCCGTCTGCACCAGTTTACCACGCCGCGGCCGGTTCACCCGTGAGCGACTTCAACTTCACCTAGCAATCATTAATTTCATGGCGGATTATTTCCGGCCTGGCACATCAGGTGATATCCATCTAAAATATATTTTATTGGTACATATTATTTTTTATCAACGAGCAGTTTATCTTTGTCTTGGTCTGCAATATTGTTGATGCAGGACAACTGTTCACTACATCAAAACGATGTGGTTAACTCGCCCATCCGCACCGGCTTACAACGCCACGGCCGGCTCATCTGTCTGTGCCGCCTCTGATGCAACGGTCGTCTTTACCATCCGCTTCTCGCGGCCTGGTATATATCAACATACCGGGCCACACCCGTCTGCGTGAGCTGATTATTGAGTATGAGCAAGTCACTACTTGGGAAGCCCGGTTTTTCTTCCAACAAAATTGGAGGCAAATTATCATGTATTATCAGCCGCCGTCTGCACTGGATGGTTCAAATGGGCAGGCGCACAAGTCGCCGCCACTACAGTTTGGTTAACTTCAAACAGCCAGTTGGAAGGGACCATTGGCCAAGTTGCTGACACGGCTCATACAGGATCATTTATAACCCGCCACAGTCACCTCAACCTTCTGTGGATTCACATCGCTCTATCAACACCAATGACATACACCTTATGCTATAGTCAATATGGAGAATCTCAAAGCCAACTCCTCGAGTCGTCTTGAGACTCGGGGGCTACAATGATATGACTCGGCAGCATTGGTCGGTTTCAATGCATTCAAGAATTCCGGGTCATTGGAGGGAGAAATAATTCAGTCCCGGAGGCCACCGCCATGTTGGTGAAAAAGTTTAAAGGCCTTCAGAAAATTTCCGGCTTAAAAAGAAGGATTCCGGTTTAGATCCGGCTCAAGAGACTTGACATCTCCCACAAAGCACTAAAGCTCTTAATATCCGGTTTAAAATCCGGTTCAAGGGAAATTTATCTGCCATGAAGTTTTGAAGCTCTCAAATCCGGTTCAAAATCCGGTTCAAGGTAAATTTGTCTATCACAAAGCTTTGAAACTCTCAATATCCGGTTTTTCCAGTTCAAAAAGAATTTATCTCTCGCAAAATTTGAGTTCTCAGGAAAAATTAAAGGGACCAAAAAGAGTCTTTACAAAGCACAACCCAAACATAGGTACCCTGCTTTAATGACCATTGGGAGTTGATCGTATTCGAATTTAGCTTAACCCTTTTGGTGTGACCCTGATCGTATTCGAATCAGAGACGTTAAATATTCTCATGATCACTAGGGGGCTTCCTGTTCAAACATAGGTCGTATTCGAACCAAAGAGAACATAGCTTTCGGTACCCTCTTGATCGGCACACTGCCGAGCTCACTAGGGGGCTTCTTGATCGTATTCGAATCATAGCTCAACCCCTTTTGGGAACCGACGTGGATCATATTCGAATCAGCGTCGTTAAACAACACTCAAGGTCATTTGGGGGCTTCCTGTTCAAACATAGGTCGTATTCGAACCAAAGAGAACATAGCTGTTGGTACCCTCTTGATCGGCAAAGCCAAAGCCACTGGGGGCTATATGATCGTATTCAAATCTTAGCTTAACCCTTGTGGGACGGTTTTCTGATCGTATTCGAATTAGAAGCCTCAAAATTTTTGAAGTCTCTTTTTGCAAGCAATTTTTGGATTTTATTTGAAGCTTTTTGCTCATATCTGAAGCATATATATATGTGGTTTCTATTAACCCACCCTGGCTTTCGACAAACAAGTCGCCAGCATATGACAATATTAATACTTGGAAGGTTTGGCTTCTAAGGATTGGGTTATCACCCTTACTGCACAGGTCATGTAAACCGGCAGTATAAATTCAATATCACAGTGGTTATATGTGAGATATTATGACCCGCCCTGCGGTAAACCGCCAAGGGATCTTGTGATCTAATTATGTGCAGGGTAAGACTACATTTGGGTGGTTACACGCCCTGGTTTTTTACGTTAAGTCGCCAGGGCATATGTTGTTTAAACTCTGCAGGATTTACAGAGCTATGACTTACATAAATGATTAAATTCAAGCCCATCATCAAATATTGAAATTGGTGTCTCAAAAGGGTTATTAATTCTTGATTTTCTCAAAGGCTATAAGCCGCCGGGTTGTATAAATTCTGGCTTACAATGGAGGCGTATTAAATCGCCATTGGCCAAGAGCCACCGGGTATTTAACCTCCGGATTGACTTATCAACAGATGAGGTATTCAAAGTCGCTTTGGCGCAATGGCTATTATTTTATCAATGGATATGATTTATTCTACAATGGAAAGAATAGTCCCGAGTCCCTGCAGGCTTACGACCCGGCACTTGAGGGCTACATTATTTAAATTGGGATCACATCAAATATGCAAGTCCCATGTCACTGCCAGCATGCACCATGGCACTTGGGGGCTAATGTAAAGACATTTTTTGCTCAACTTATTGAAGACCCGACTCATCACATTGTAATGAGCCGGCCCTTGGGGGCTACCAATTGCTCCTGTCGAAAATTCAAGGTACACAAGCCTTAATCCATTATATTGAAAGATCCACTACTCAGTTGGTAGAGTACAAAGCTCTTAACCTTGTGGACGTGGGTTCAAGCCCCATGGTGGAGATTACATCATATGTTGTTATTATCAATGAATCATATACAAAGTCCCAGCTCGGTAATATCTTACTGACCCGGCCCTTGGGGGTTACACTGGTTGAAGTTTTTATGAGCATAAGGCAATTACAAGTCCCAGGTTGCTGCAAGCATGACAACCCGGCACTTGGGGGCTACATATGTGGAATATTCAGTTTATGACTAATGATTGAGATGAATAACCCGGTTTTCTTCAAGGTTGCAACACTTATATTGAAGCAAGTCTTAAGTTATCACTATGTTCTCCTGTTAAGATTTGGGGGCTACAGGTGATATGCATATAAGGGAGAAAAAATCTTCAAATTCTCAGTTTGGAGCAGACCAGATTGACCCGGTGTTTGCAACAAGCATGACCCGGTGTCACCAATAATAATGACCCGGCGTCGGCAACAGTTATGACCTGGTGTTATCAATATTTACAAGACGGTAATTTTGGCAATTATAACTAGCCAGCCTCTACATCTTTAAACTGGCGGATCACCAGATGAATCTTGAGTCTAAGATGTTTATTAAGCCGGAGTTTTGGAAACCGACTCAAATGGATTATTTTGTATAATATTTCTTTATAAGAGCCAATGTCAGCAAATGGATTATGAAGCTGGCCTATTGACCCGGATATTCCAGGAGAAAATGTCAAGGACTTAAGGATGATCAGGTGCCGGCTTACAAGAATATTTAACTCGGAGCACAACCTGTCAAATTTGTTCTTCAGTTATTTTGCAGGATCAGTTTAACATGGATAAATCCAAATTAAACTGGGGGCTAATGTCGGGGATATACCCCACGGTATGACCCGGCCAGACTTGGCGACTCACCAGAGACCTGGCTAGAGCTTGGCGACTCACTGGTGATCCGCCCGAACATGGCGATTCACAGGTAACCCGCCTGGACATTGTGACTCACTGGAGACCCAGCGGAAGGATCAGACGGACGACAAGACCCAAGGCCCAGCAGGCTGGCTTATACTCTGGTGGGCTGGCTTAAGGAGAAAGGGATGACGAATATTTCCTTTACGAGGAAGCAAGACCCGGACTTGTATTCAACTTGTAAGAAAAGATAGACTAGTCCTAGTCCTACTAGGACTCCGCATGTAACCCGCCCCTCTAACTTATATAAGGAGGGGCAGGGCACCCCAAAGAGGGACAAGCAACAAGAAACAATCTCTAGGGCTAGACACAAAGAGCCGGCTTACCGGCGACTCTCTCATAAGCATAATGAGACCTAGCCACAAACAGCATGTAGGGCTATTACCGGATGATGTTTCCCGGGGCCCGAAGCTGTCTAAATCCTTGTCTTGTGTTATGTCTCTCGATTCTGCCCAACCCCTCTCAAGCTACCACATAGATGCGCGCGACTAAGTCCTAACACTAAGGACATCTGTTGTGACAATTCCACGACATTCCCCCTCCGGCAGGGTGCCGGAACAGGGTCCCGATTAGTTTTTGGTGGCTACAGAGGCTTGCGGCGGCGGAACTCCCGATCTATTATGTTCTTCGATGTTTTTAGGGTATATGGATATATATAGGCAAAAGAAGTCGGTAAGGGGAGCCACTAGGGGCCCACGAGGGTGGGGGCGCGCCCAGAGGGGCAGGCGCGCCTCCCTGCCTCGTGGCCACCTCGAAGCTTCCCTGACTTCAACTCCAAGTCTCCTGGATCATGTTCGTTCCAAAAATCACTGTCCCGAAGGTTTCATTCCGTTTGGACTCCGTTTGATATTCCCTTTCTACGAAACACTGAAACAAGGAAAAAACAGAAACTCGCACTGGGCTCTGGGTTAATAGGTTAGTCCCAAAAATAATATAAAAGTGTTTAGTACAGCCCATAAACATCGAAAACAGATAATATAATAGCATGAATACTTCATAAATTATAGATACGTTGGAGACGTATCAATCCCTCACGCTTGCGCGACACGGAGAGCACCATAGGACAGCACCAATAATAAAACATGCAACTCAAACCAATCACGATCATCAATTAACCCATAGGACAAAACGGATCTACTCAAACATCATAGGATAGCCATACATCATTGGGAAATAATATATAGCGTTGAGCACCATATTTAAGTAGAGATTACAGCAGGAAAAAGAGGGGTTACACCGCTGCATAGAGGGGGAAGAGTTGGTGATGATTGCGGTGAAGTTGTTGGTGTAGATTGCGGTGACGATGATAGCCCCCCTCCTTCTTCTTCTTCTTCCTTGACCTTCTCCCTAGATGGGAGAAGGGTTTCCCCTCTGGTCCATGGTCTCCATGGCGTGGGAGGGGCGAGAGCCCCTCCGAGATTGGATCAGTCTCTCTGTCTCTCTCTGTTTCTGCGCTGGCTGATTCTGCCCTTTCACCGTTTCTTAAATTCCCGGAGATCCGTAACTCCGATTGGGCTGAATTTTGGACACGATCTCTATCTGGATATTAGCTTTCTTGCGGAGAAAGAAGGGCACCAACCGCCTTACAGGGTGGCCACGAGGGCCCAGGGCGCGCCTGACCCCCTGGGGCGCGCCCCTCCCTGCCTCGTGGCCCCCTCGGGCATCGTATCGCATTGATTCTTCTTCCCAAAAATCACATATATTCCAAAAAAATCTCCGTCAGTTTTTATCCCGTTTGGACTCCGTTTGATATGGATTTTTTGCGAAACAAAAAACATGCAACAAACAGGAACTGGCACTGGGCGCTGGATCAATATGTTTGTCCCAAAAAATAGTATAAAAAGTTGCCAAAAGTATGTAAAAGTTGTAGAATATTGGCATGGAACAATCAAAAATTATAGATACAATGGAGACGTATCAGCATCCCCAAGCTTAAATCCTGCTCGTCCTCGAGTAGGTAAATGATAAAAAAGATAATTTTTGATGTGGAATGCTACCTAGCATAATCTTGATCATGTATCTATTCATGGCATGAATATTAAGACACGAGTGATTCAAAGCAATAGTCTATGATTTGACATTAAGACAATAATACTTCAAGCATACTAATAAAGCAATCATGTCTTTTGAAAATAACATGGCCAAAGAAAGTTATCCCTACAAAATCATATAGTCTGGCTATGCTCCATCTTCACCACACAAAATATTCAAATCATGCACAACCCCGATGGCAAGCCAAGCAATTGTTTCATACTTTTGACGTTCTCAAACCTTTTCAACTTTCACGCAATACATGAGCGTGAGCCATGGACATAGCACTATAGGTGGAATAGAATATGATGGTGGAGGTTGTGTGGAGAAGACAAAAAGGAGAAAGTCTCACATCGACGCGGCTAATCAACGGGCTATGGAGATGCCCATCAATTGATGTCAATGTGAGGAGTAGGGATTGCCATGCAACAGATGCACTAGAGCTAGAAGTGTAGGAAATCTCAAACTGAAACTAAGTGGGTGTGCATCCAACTTGCTTTCTCATGAAGACCTAGGGCATTTGAGGAAGCCCATCGTTGGAATATACAAGCCAAGTTCTATAATGAAAAATCCCACTAGTATATTAAAGTGATAACTCAAGAGACTCTCTATATGAAGAACATAGTGCTACTCTGAAGCACAAGTGTGGTAAAAGGATAGTAACATTGCCCCCTTTTTGTTCCTTTTCTTTTTTTTGGCGGGCTTCTTTGGCCCCCTTTTTTATTTAGGCTTCTTTGGCCTCTTTTTTTTCATGGCGCAATGCTTTAATAATGATGATCATCACACTTTTATTTACTTACAACTCAATATTACAACTCGATACTAGAACAAAGATATGACTCTATATGAATGCCTCTGGCGGTGTACCGGGATGTGCAATGATCTAGCATAGCAAAGATATCAAAAAACGGACAAGCCATGAAAACATCATGCTAGCTGTCTTACGATCATGCAAAGCAATATGACGATAAATGCTCAAGTCATGTATATGATGTCATACTTTGATTTGGCGGTGTTGT
Organism: Aegilops tauschii subsp. strangulata; assembly: GCF_002575655.3. NCBI lineage: Eukaryota > Viridiplantae > Streptophyta > Magnoliopsida > Poales > Poaceae > Aegilops > Aegilops tauschii. The sequence continues at coordinate 408,360,512 of NC_053040.3, read as the reverse complement.
TGGATGAAGCGGCCCGGACCGACATTACGCGTACGCTTACGCGAGACTGGTTCTACCGATGTGCTTCGCACACAGGTGGCTGGCGGGTGTCAGTTTCTCCAACTCTAGTTGAATCGAGTGTGGCTACGCCCGGTCCTTGTGAAGGTTAAAACAGCACATACTTGACGAAATATCATTGTGGTTTTGATGCGTAGGTAAGAACGGTTCTTGCTCAGCCCGTAGCAGCCATGTAAAACTTGCAACAACAAAGTAGAGGACGTCTAACTTGTTTTTGTAGGGCATGCTGTGATGTTATATGGTCAAGACATGATGCTAAATTTTATTGTATGAGATGATCATGTTTTGTAAAGAGTTATCGGCAACTGGCAGGAGCCATATGGTTGTCGCTTTACTGTATGAAATGCAATCGCCATGTAATTGCTTTACTTTATCACTAAGCGGTAGCAATAGTCGTGGAAGCAATAGTTGGCGAGACGACAACGATGCTACGATGCAGATCAAGGTGTCGCGCCGGTGACGATGGTGATCATGACGGTGCTTTGGAGATGGAGATCAAAGGCACAAGATGATGATGGCCATATCATATCACTTATATTGATTGCATGTGATGTTTATCTTTTATGCATCTTATTTTTCTTAGATCGACGGTAGCATTATAAGATGATGTCTCACTAAATTTCAAGGTATAACTGTTCTCCCTGAGTATGCACCGTTGCGAAAGTTCGTCGTGCCGAGACACCACGTGATGATCGGGTGTGATAAGCTCTACGTTCACATACAACATGTGCAAGCCAGTTTTGCACACGCAGAATACTCGGGTTAAACTTGACGAGCCTAGCATATGCAGATATGGCCTCGGAACCCTGAGACCGAAAGATCAAGCGTGAATCATATAGTAGATATGATCAACATAGTGATGTTCACCATTGAAAACTACTCCATCTCACGTGATGATCAGACATGGTTTAGTTGATATGGATCACGTGATCACTTAGATGATTAGAGGGATGTCTATCTAAGTGGGAGTTCTTTAGTAATATGATTAATTGAACTTTAATTTATCATGAACTTAGTACCTGATAGTATTTTGCATGTCTATCTTGTTGTAGATAGATGGCCCGTGTTGTTGTTCCATTGAATTTTAATGCGTTCCTTGAGAAAGCAAAGTTGAAAGATGATGGTAGAAATTACATGGACTGGGTCCGTAACTTGAGGATTATCCTCATTGCTGCACAGAAGAATTACGTCCTGGAAGCACCGCTAGGTGCCAAACCCGCTGCAGGAGCAACGCCAGATGTTATGAACGTCTGGCAGAGCAAAGCTGATGACTACTCGATAGTTCAGTGTGCCATGCTTTACGGCTTAGAACCGGGACTTCAACGACATTTTGAATGTCATGGAGCATATGAGATGTTCCAGGAGTTGAAGTTAATATTTCAAGCAAATGCCCGGATTGAGAGATATGAAGTCTCCAATAAGTTCTACAGCTGCAAGATGGAGGAGAATAGTTCTGTCAGTGAACATATACTCAAAATGTCTGGGTATAACAATCACTTGATTCAACTGGGAGTTAATATTCCGGATGATAGTGTCATTGACAGAATTCTTCAATCACTGCCACCAAGCTACAAGAGCTTCGTGATGAACTATAATATGCAAGGGATGGATAAGAAAATTCCCGAGCTCTTCGCGATGCTAAAGGCTGCGGAGGTAGAAATTAAGAAGGAGCATCAAGTGTTGATGGTCAACAAGACCACCAGTTTCAAGAAAAAGGGTAAAGGGAAGAAGGGGAACTTCAAGAAGAACGGCAAGCAAGTTGCTGCTCAAGTGAAGGAATGCAAGTCTAGACCTAAGCCTGAGACTGAGTGCTTCTACTGCAAAGGGACTGGTCACTGGAAGCGGAACTGCCCCAAGTATTTGGCGGATAAGAAGGATGGCAAGGTGAACAAAGGTATATGTGATATACATGTTATTGATGTGTACCTTACTAATGCTCGCAGTAGCACCTAGGTATTTGATACTGGTTCTGTTGCTAATATTTGCAACTCGAAACAGGGACTACGGATTAAGCGAAGATTGGTTAAGGACGAGGTGACGATGCGCGTGGGAAATGGTTCCAAAGTCGATGTGATCGCGGTTGGCACGCTACTTCTACATCTACCTTCGGGGTTAGTTTTAGACCTGAATAATTGTTATTTGGTGCCAGCGTTGAGCATGAACATTATATCTGGATCTTGTTTGATGCGAGACGGTTATTCATTTAAATCAGAGAATTATGGTTGTTCTATTTATATGAGTAATATCTTTTATGGTCATGCACCCTTGAAGAGTGGCCTATTTTTGATGAATCTCGATAGTAGTGATACACATATTCATAATATTGAAGCCAAAAGATGCAGAGTTGATAATGATAGTGCAACTTATTTGTGGCACTGCCGTTTGGGTCATATTGGTGTAAAGCGCATGAAGAAACTCCATTCCGATGGACTTTTGGAATCACTTGGTACTTGCGAACCATGCCTCATGGGCAAGATGACTAAAACGCCGTTCTCCGAAACAATGGAGCGAGCAACAGATTTGTTGGAAATCATACATACTGATGTATGTGGTCCGATGAATGTTGATTCTCGCGGCGGGTATCGTTGTTTTCTCACCTTCACAGATGATTTGAGCAGATATGGGTATATCTACTTAATGAAACATAAGTCTGAAACATTTGAAAAGTTCAAAGAATTTCAGAGTGAAGTGGAAAATCATCGTAACAAGAAAATAAAGTTTCTGCGATTTGATCGTGGAGGAAAATATTTGAGTTACGAGTTTGGTCTTCATTTGAAACAATGCGGAATAGTTTTGCAGCTCATGCCACCCGGAACACCACCGTGTAATGGTGTGTCCGAACGTCGTAATCGTACTTTACTAGATATGGTGCGATCTATGATGTCTCTTACTGATTTACCGCTATCATTTTGGGGTTATCCTTTAGAGACAGCCGCATTCACGTTAAATAGGGCACCATCTAAATCTGTTGAGACGACGCCTTATGAACTGTGGTTTAGCAAGAAACCAAAGTTGTCGTTTCTTAAAGTTTGGGGCTGCGTTGCTTATGTGAAAAAGCTTCAACCTGATAAGCTCGAACCCAAATCGGAGAAATGTGTCTTCATAGGATACCCAAAGGAGACTCTTCGGTACACATTCTATCATAGATCCGAAGGCAAGACATTCGTTGCTAAGAATGGATCCTTTCTAGAGAAGGAGTTTCTCTCGAAAGAAGTGAGTGGGAGGAAAGTAGAACTTGATGAGGTAACTGTACCTGCTCCCTTATTGGAAAGTAGTTCATCACAGAAATCTGTTCATGTGACTCCTACACCAATTAGTGAGGAAGCAAATGATGATGATCATGTGACTTCAAATCAAGTTACTACCGAACCTCGTAGGTCAACCAGAGTAAGATCCGCACCAAAGTGGTACGGTAATCCTGTTTTGGAGGTCATGTTACTTGACCATGACGAACCTACGAACTATGAGGAAGCGATGATGAGCCCAGATTCCACAAAATGGCTTGAGTCCGTGAAATCTGAGATGGGATCCATGTATGAGAACAAAGTGTGGACTTTGGTTGACTTGCCCGATGATCGGCAAGCCATCGAGAATAAATAGATCTTCACGAAGAAGACTGACGCTGACGGTAATGTTACTGTCTACAAAGCTCGACTTGTTGCGAAAGGTTTTCGACAAGTTCAAGGAGTTGACTTCGATGAGACTTTCTCACCCGTAGCGATGCTTAAGTCCGTCCGAATCATGTTAGCAATTGCCGCATTTTATGATTATGAAATTTGGCAAATGGATGTAAAGACTGCATTCCTAAATGGATTTCTGGAAGAAGAGTTGTATATGATGCAACCTGAAGGTTTTATTGATCCAAAGGGTGCTAACAAAGTGTGCAAGCTCCAGCGATCCATCTATGGACTGGTGCAAGCATCTCGGAGTTGGAATAAACGTTTTGATAGTGTGATCAAAGCATATGGTTTTATACAGACTTTTGGAGAAGCCTGTATTTACAAGAAAGTGAGTGGGAGCTCTGTAGCATTTCTAATATTATATGTTTATGACATATTATTGATTGGAAATGATATAGAATTTTTGGATAGCATAAAAGGATACTTGAATAAGAGTTTTTCAATGAAAGACCTCGGTGAAGCTGCTTATATATTGGGCATCAAGATCTATAGAGATAGATCAAGACGCTTAATTGGACTTCCACAAAGTACATACCTTGATAAAGTTTTGAAGAAGTTCAAAATGGATCAAGCAAAGAAAGGGTTTTTGCCTGTGTTACAAGGTGTGAAGTTGAGTCAGACTCAATGCCCGACCACTGCAGAAGATAGAGAGAAAATGAAAGGTGTTCCCTATGCTTCAGCCATAGGCTCTATCATGTATGCAATGCTGTGTACCAGACCTGATGTGTGCCTTGCTATTAGTTTAGCAGGGAGGTACCAAAGTAATCCAGGAGTGGATCACTGGACAGCGGTCAAGAACATCCTGAAATACCTGAAAATGACTAAGGATATGTTTCTCGTGGTAACAAAGAGCTCGTCGTAAATGGTTACGTCGATGCAAGCTTTGACACTGATCCGGATGACTCTAAGTCACAAACCGGATACGTATTTATATTGAACGGTGGAGCTGTCAGTTGGTGCAGTTCTAAGCAAAGCATCGTGGTGGGATTTACGTGTGAAGCGGAGTACATAGCTGCTTCGGAAGCAGCAACTGAAGGAGTCTGGATGAAGGAGTTCATATCCGATCTAGGTGTCATACCTAGTGCATCAGGTCCAATGATAATCTTTTATGACAATACTGGTGCAATTGCCTTGGCAAAGGAATCCAGATTTCACAAGAGAACCAAGCACATCAAGAGACGCTTCAATTCCATCCGTGATCAAGTCAAGGAGGGAGACATAGAGATTTGCAAGATACATACAGGTCTGAATGTTGCAGACCCGTTGACTAAGCCTCTCTCATGAGCAAAACATGATCAGCACCAAGACTCCATGGGTGTTAGAATCATTACTGTGTAATCTAGATTATTGACTCTAGTGCAAGTGGGACCCTGAAGGAAATATGCCCTGGAGGCAATAATAAAGTTGTTATTTATATTTCCTTATATCATGATAAATGTTTATTATTCGTGCTAGAATTGTATTAACCGGAAACTTAGTACATGTGTGAATACATAGACAAACAAAGTGTCACTAGTATGCCTCTACCTGACTAGCTCGTTGAATCAAATATGGTTATGTTTCCTAGCCATAGACATGAGTTGTCATTTGATTAACGGGATCACATCATTAGAGAATGATGTGATTGACTTGACCCATTCCGTTAGCTTAGAATTTGATCGTTTAGTATATTGCTATTGCTTTCTTCATGACTTATACATGTTCCTATGACTATGAGATTATGCAACTCCCGATTACCGGAAGAACACTTTGTGTGCTACCAAACGTCACAACGTAACTAGGTGATTATAAAGGTGCTCTACAGGTGTCTCCGATGGTACTTGTTGAGTTGGCATAGATCAAGATTAGGATTTGTCACTCCGATTGTCGGAGAGGTATCTTTGGGCCCTCTCGGTAATGCACATCACTATAAGCCTTGCAAGCAATGCAACTAATGAGTTAGTTGCGGGATGATGTATTACGGAACGAGTAAAGAGACTTGCCGGTAACGAGATTGAACTAGGTATTGAGATACCGACGATCGAATCTCGGGCAAGTAACATACCGATGACAAAGGGAACAACGTATGTTGTTATGCGGTTTGACCGATAAAGATCTTCGTAGAATATGTAGGAGCCAATATGAGCATCCAGGTTCCGTTATTGGTTATTGACCGGAGACGTGTCTCGGTCATGTCTACATAGTTCTCGAACCCGTAGGGTCCGCACGCTTAACGTTCGGTGACGATCGGTAATATGAGTTTATGTGTTTTGATGTATCGAAGGTAGTTCGGAGTCCCGGATGTGATCACGGACATGACGAGGAGTCTCGAAATGGTCTAGACATAAAGATTGATATATTGGACGGCTATATTCGGATACCGGAAAGGTTTCGGGTGATCTCGGAGAAAACCGAAGTGTCGGAAGGGTTACCGGACCCCCCCCCCCGGGGGTACTAATGGGCCTTGATGGGCTCTAATGGAGAGAGAGAGGGGCCGACCAGGGCAGGCCACGCGCCCCCTCCCCTTGAGTCCAAATAGGACAAGGAAGGGGGGCAGCGCCCCCCTTGCCTTTCCCTCTCCCACTCCTTCCTTCCCCCTCCTAGTGGGACTAGGAAAGGGGAGTCCTACTCCCACTAGGAGGAGGACTCCTCCTCTTGGCGCGCCCTGCTAGGGCCGGCCGGCCTCCCCCCCTTGCTCCTTTATATACAGGGGCAGGGGGCACCCCATAGACACACAAGTTGATCATTGATCTTTTAGCCGTGTGCGGTGCCCCCCTCCACCATAATCCACCTCGGTCATATCGTAGCGGTGCTTAGGCAAAGCCCTGCGTTGGTAGCTTCATCAACACCGTCATCACGCCGTCATGCTGACGGAACACTCCCTCGAAGCTCTACTGGATCGTGAGTTCGTGGGATGTCACCGAGCTGAACATGTGCAGATCACGGAGGTGCCGTACGTTCGGTACTAGGATCGGTCGATCGTGAAGACGTACGACTACATCAACCGCGTTGTCATAACGCTTCCGCTTACGGTCTACGAGGGTACGTGGACGACACTCTCCCCTCTCGTTGATATGCATCACCATGATCTTGCGTGTGCGTAGGATTTTTTTTTTGAAATTACTACGTTCCCCAACATTATCAAGTTAACACGGCAGGGAAACACGACTAATGCAAGGTGATTGGATGCCGGAGATTGAGTCCCTAAACTTTATCTTTAGTTGGCTCTATTAATTTAATATAAAGCCAGACGTTTTTTAAGAAAAACATTTGACAGTGCAGAGGGCTTAGGTGTAAATACCATCCTTCCTCTGCATCGTCACTCCACAACAACTTCACACACAACAACTCAGACAGTAGATCGACCGATCCACCATGGACGAAGCCAAGTGGTTGCGCTCGACGCTCGACTACTTCCTTAGTGACGTGCTGACGATCGGCACTGCAACTCTCGCCTAGTCAGTCTCGATGGACAATGACGTGATGGTCATGCTTTCAGTAGCTGAGCTTGACAAGAATGTATGGAGGGGCAAAGACAAAACAAATTAGGTTTGCCAAGCAACCCTAGCAACTACTAAACAGAACAAATATGTGGTCCAAGCAGCAAGATATTTCCAATTGGATCAAACGTATAGGCATACTACGTGATTGTTAAATTACTAATCAAACTCATACAGAGAAACTACAAAAAAATCAAAATTTTGCTGCCCCCAATTTAACTCGTACATGCAACACTAATGCACAAGGAGGATCCAGTAGTTCAATGTTGTAAGGACAGGGCACTTAAAAAATTCTATAACTAAATTCATACGGGGTGGGGCGGACGGTTGCGACGGGGTGGTCAGTCGGGCAGTCGACTCGGTGACAACCGGGAAGTCACGAAGAGCAGAAGACGACGACCTCAGGCGCACCCTTGTTTCCCTCGTCGGCAGGTTGTTTGCCCGCTGCATGCTCGAATCAGAGGCAAACTCCTCCTCGACGTCGGCATGAGGTTGTTCGTCGGCTGCATGGCGGGTGGTTCATGGGTGGAGCAGGGAGCAGCTGTGACAGAGCATGGTTGGGAAATAGGAACAGAGGTAAAGCAGTTGAGCAAGTGAATACAACATGCAGGATGTTGTCAAAGTAGGCTTGTGCATGCATGTGAAGGTGAATTGGCTGAAAGCTACATGGGGTCACTACTAGCTGGTAAAAATAAATTTTCATTTGGGCTGGGGGGCCACGGCCCCCTCAGCCTTACATGTAGCTCCATCATTGGTCGAACTGCGCCCTGTATGCCGAGGCGGCGGCGTAGACACCAAAGGCATTGAGCGTCCAGGTGATAGATCATGTAGTTGAACGGAGGCCAGCTTCACCCAAAGGACCACAAAATCAAAGAGACGAACCCAATCATCATTTAGCAAAGCTCTTTGGACGTAGCCATTGATGAACCTGGAGATGCTGAAAATGGAAGGTGCAATATCCTTGGGCTTAGTCCCACCTAGCCACGGTGAGGACCAGAACTTGGTCGTCTTCCCGTCTTCAATAGTGATGGAAGTGATCTTGTAGAACAGGTTCATGTCTTTGTCATCGCAAGGTGTACCTAGCCCGATCCAAGTCTGGTCTAGGTCCTTCCACTCCCATCAAGGCCAGCGCAACCTGAGGGCACGGGAGAATTTGTCCAAGTCGAGGATGCCCAGATCACCCAGGGACATTGGCCTGCACATAATTTCCCATTTCACTTTGCATTTTCCTCCATTTACCTTGTCTGTTCCAGCCCATAGGAAAGCTCTCTCGATCTTAGTGATGTCAAGCAAAACGCCTTTCTTCATATGCAGAGGGATGAGGCGGTGAATCGCTTAGGAGGTGAGAACAGACTTGACATAGGTATTTCGTCCGACCGTAGTGATGCTCGCCCCTCTACCTGAATTTTTTCATATGTGTCGTGGAATAGTCATGGCAGATGCGCTTGTGAAAGGGCTTAGTCGTGGAGCCATCGCAACTAGGAAGCTTAAAGGGGTTAAAGCGGGACAAAGGACACGAGAGTTATACTGGTTCGGCCCCTTACGGTGAAGGTAAAAGCCTACTCCAGTTGAGGTGGAATTGCCGGGGTTTCGATGACTAGGGAGCGAATCCGCTATGCCTGGCTACCGATTTGATGTTATCTCCCTTAAGCCGCCGGCGGGTCATCCCCTTATATACACGGGCTGACGCCCCGCGGCCTACAGAGTCACGGCCGGCTTATAAACAGTATCCGGCTCGGTAACTAGTTAATCTTGCCTTACAACACAAGTCACACCATTACGGCGGTTTATCACTACGGGCCTTAAATCACCTATGGGCTTTAGGCCCTTTATTGAACCGCCATCTTCAAGCTTTGATATTGGGCTTCATATGATGAATTACCATAACGTAACCCGGCCCCTCCTGGGCGGGTTACGCCAGTAGTTATATCCCCAACATTAGGCCCCAGATTGATTTGAACTGGTTCATGTCGATCTTCAATACCTTAAGAAGAAAACTTCTGGCTTCTGTCTGTGCAAAAGTTATGACCCACCGTGACGTCATCTTCTGGATTCCTGATAACCCGCCATGACGTCATCTTCCATTAAATTCATTTTTTTATTCTGTCATATCCCAACGGATCTTTATCTTAATAACCATCCCGAAAATCGAGGCGTCGGAGCCGCTGGGTAATCAAGTTTTCGGCCTCCTCGTTTTTCACGCCCACTTATCAGTCCTCCCTTATAAATAAGCATGACCAGGTCTTTTCTCATTCTCCCCTTTCCTATCGTCTTCCTCCTCTCTCGACCTTGTTGCCGCTCGAGCTCCGCCGCCGCCGCCATAACAGAGCACCTCATCTTCGTCGATCTTGGCCGCTGCATCAACCTGAATCGACCAGAGAACAGCGGCGATTCTCCGCAGTGAATCTGCAGCCGTAAGTCTCCTCCTTCTCGAACGTCAAATCTGCATTAGGGTTTCCAAGTTCTTCCTTGTTCTTCGTGGTTCATCACGGTTTCTTCGTAGTTCTTCCACTGCGGCCTTATTTGATCCAAAAGTAATATGGAAACTTATGCGGTAGTTATTTCGCGTCCATTTTTAATACTGGCAGATCCCTTTCCTTCGTGCAGAGGCCTCACTAGAACTCACGAACTCATCTGTACCTGTTTTTAGGTCTAGAATATCTTCTTTTCTGAACAACCATTTGATCCAAAATAACAGCTGCAACTTGTGAAACTTGTTTGTGCGACACTTAGGCAAAAACTGTATCCGTTATCCATGACGGCTCTTACCGCCGGCTTAACGAGGCAATGCTCAATGAATGATCCTGATCACTCACAGTGGATTTAAATAATCTAATTGCTACTGTTTCCCATGGCGGCTTAAACAAACTGACACAATTAGCCATATATCATTAGGCCCCTTCGTAAACCGCCATCTTGAATATGAATTGAAGTATTTTCTCCGGCTTAAATTTGAACCGGAAATTTTTATTTTGTCATAGGCTTCCATCCTTCATAATGCCGCCCAAGGCTCCCAAAGCACCCATCACATGTAACTGGGTTAAATCCACCATCACTAATAGCATCTTAGCTGATTTTGTAAAGACTGGTTATCTGCCGAAGAAAGAGGTCATGTCCTATCGTGCTCCTGATCCGTCGGAAGAAAAACCTCAACCCAAGGATGGGGAAGTTGTCATCTTTACTGATCACATGAACCGGGGTTTTGCTCCACCCGGCTCAAAAAATTTCAGAGACGTCCTGCACTTTTTTGACCTGCGACCTCAAGACATCGGACCCAATTCCGTGTCAAATATCTGCAATTTCCAAGTGTTCTGTGAGGTGTACCTTGGAGAAGAACCGAGCTTATTACTCTTTAGAGAGTTATTTTATCTGAACCGCCAAAACGAATGTGCCAATGGGTCTAGCTTGGAACTCGGCGGAATCTCAATCCAACGACGGAGAGATTGTCTCTTCCCTTATGCTGAGCCGCTAAGTCACCCTAAAGATTGGAACCAGACGTGGTTCTACTGTCAAGACACTTCTCCGGCTGATGAGAACCCTCTGCCCGGCTTTCGCGCCCTGCGACTGGAGTCAAATCACCCCTTGCCAGATAAATTATCTCCAGCTGAACGTCAACCACTTGCTCCCACCATCAACAAGATCAAAGCTCTTCTGGGGAACGGCCTAAATGGCATTGATCTAGTCCAGGTTTGGATTGCCTGGCGGGTTATCCCCTTAAGCCGCCGCCCCGGCTTGATGTGCGATTACACTGGCCTGAACAATGATCCTCTACGGCACAGTCCCGACGACTTACCCGAAGACGTTGTTGATGACATGACCAAGTCTCTTCTGAACGAAAGCCTGGCCGATTGCGGGGAAGTGGGCTTAGCCCTTTCTGCAAAGCTAACCCAGCTCCAGCGGTAAGCCATTGACTTGAGCATTTTACTTCCCACCTTGATAATGTTGTCTTTACTCAAAAACCTTTGTTGCAACTTGCAGGCTGATGACAAATTTTGGAAGGTCAAGTATGACCATGAAGCTGCAAAGAGAGCCAGAAAAGCTAAGAAAGCCGCCAGGAAAGCCACTCCCTATAAGAAGGGAAGCAAGCCTAGCGCCTCGGATATGTTTCATCTGGACGATACCTCCGAGTCAGAGGTAGCTCTTGACTCTTTAGGTTCCTTTTTTAACCATCTTATTGACACTGATTATCAGCATGAGGATACAGGAGCGAGTACTGCAGTGATTGAAGAGGTAACTATAATTTCCTCCGACTCCGAGCCTTTGCCGAGACAGAAAGTCCGAAGAGTAACCCGGAAAGTAAGATTTTCACATCCTTTAGCTTATCAAGATCCTCAATTTCTTTTGAAACGACAGATTCACGAAAGTCGGAGGCAGACCCGGACCAGCAAAGATGCAGACCTCTCCTCCGGCTTACCTGATGCAACAAGAAAACGCCGGACTGAGGTTACCTCCGATTTACATTCTTTGTATCCTTTAGCGGGTTTCACTTGTCAATCACTCAATTTTTCTGACTCAAACTATCAGGGGACTTCACCTTCTTCCGGCGACTCAATGCAATCTAACATGCCAGCTTTCAAAACTACCCCAGGGTAATGATAATCTGTTTATCTTGTGTTTATCTTACTCATGTTTTGTACTAACCCTTTGATTCCCAGTGTGCAAGTGAAGCCCAGCAAGAAGGCAAGGAGAAGTAAGCCGGCCGACGAGCCGATCTTGGCTGAATCGGAGCTCAGAGCGGCTGCTGCCGATACTTCCGTTCCTGAACCGCCGCCTGAACCAGCTCATGACGCTCCAACTTCCACCACTGATCCATCTGTCGAACAAACTATGGAAGGCTCTGAAAACCCGGAGATCCCCAGCTCGGCCATGATGGATGACCCGGAGGTCGAAATCACCCAGACGGACTTTGTTGAACCGGGGAGACCTACCGCGCTGGCCAAATGTTCTGCCAAAGAAGAACTTCTGGAACGCCGCAAAGCCAAACTGAACGTTACTAATTATGCTCATCTGAGTATTGGAGACATCGTCACTGGCTATCTGAATCAAGTGCACAACAGCCGTGACTTGGAAATTAACATGGTGAAGCAGATTCACCAAAAATCTGAGGTATAATTCTCATTGCTTATTCCTTAGTTATCTTAACTCTACCAGCCCCCAAGTCTACTGCTTATGATCAAATATGTTGTAGACTTAACACCAGCTTAGTAATTACTGCAAGAAAACCGGTTTATCCGGTAGCGCCCAAGGTCCGGCTTAGATAGCAGATTTGATCCAGCCCTCACCGTGTTTTAACCAAGTATTTGAACAACAATATGCATTAGCCCCCGAGTGCCAAGTACCTTTGCCTGCAAAGTGCTTGGGACTTACTTTCATAAACCGCCACTGTAAATAGAGCTCTTCAGCATACATTAGCCCCCAAGTGCCAAGTGTCTTTGCTTGCAAAGTGCTTGGGACTTAATATTGCATTATGATCACCCTAACTGTGCCCCGGAATTTATACAGGCCGCCATTAATCAATTTGAGTTGGAGATCTCTGAACTGAAGACTCGATTGAAAACTCAAGAGAATGAGACCCAAAAGGCAAATTCCAAGTTTGAGTTCAGTGTATCTGCTCAAGAGAAACTGAAAAGGAAGTTTGAAGCAGAAAGAAAGGCCTGGGCTGATGAAAAGGCCGCTTTGCTCAACCGGGTTGAACAAGCGGAGGCTACTCTTGCAGAAACAACCGCTGAATTATCCGGCTTAAAACGCCATGTATCTCAGATGGTCTCAGCAATCTCTGGTAAGTTACTCTACAAGTGTTAGCTATTTTAAATCTTTTTCAACAAGTATCTCAATTGTCATTAGCTCACCTGACTTTGCAATGCAGGCCCCAGGAGTTACAATCTCAACCAGAGCATGTTGACAAAGCTGAAGGCCGTTTATACCCTGGTGGAACAACTCTACACCGGGTCACAACGTGCTTTAGCTGTCGTGGCTCTGTCAAATGAAGTTCCCACTCATCTGGCGGACGTGCTAAGGCGGCTTGTCGTGCTACCTCAACGATTCCAAGAACCGAGACGAGCTTCTGCAAGAGCCGGAGCCATAGCTGCATTAAGCCGGGCCAAGGCGTGGCTACCGGAGCTAGACCCGGTCGACATTGCCCTTGGGTATCCCAGCTTGAAGGAGGACGGCACTCCATTTGATCAGAAGGACTTCGCCGCTTGCATGAAGGACATATGCCCTGTGGCCACTCTGATTGGCAACGATACAGATCTCACCAAGTATCAACCGGGTTATGATGCCGAGAATCAGAGAATTCCAACCCCGCGTTATGAAGCAATCAGCCTGATCCCTCCAACTCGTAAGCATACCTTCGCCCCTGAAGTTGACCCGGCCGAGTTAATTGATGATGAAGCTGAATTTGAAGCCTTGAGTGGCATTGACTGGAAATCATCAACCTTCCAGGACAGGGAAACAGCCGGAGGAGCGGAAAGGGATGAACCGGAAGCTTCAGCCCAACAACACCTTTGATCCCTCAGGCGGCTCATGGTTATGTCTTGATAAAAAACAATGCCTCACTTTTTGGACTCGGGGAGTCATGTAATAGAGTAGGAAAATACCTAATTTTGTCGTGCCATTGCGCATTTGTGTGGCGCTCAACACTTCTTAAGCCGCCATCTTATATTCACCCGTATTACACTGATCATCTGCTTTCCTTGCTTTAATTGTCCTGCATATAGAACAAATCACAAGCACCTTGGCGGCTTACCGCCTGGAGGGTCATATATTTTACATATAACCCGGAGTAAGTAACAATCATAAAAACCGGTTCGCAATCATATCTTTGAGACATAATCATAACAGCATACCTGTGATCCTTCGATTATGCTGCCGGTTTATGTGATCCGAACAATGAGGTTGAGAACCCAACCCCGGTTTACCAGCACATATGATATTTATTATGTGATATCAACGTTATTGATCAAGGTTAAGCCGGTGGAATAAAAACCACCCGTGAACACTTTAGATATGATCAAAAAGAACGTCAAGTAAAATCCAAAAAATTGTTTGCAAGAAGAAATTTCAAAAAACCTTACGGCCTCTAGTTCGAATACGACCAGAAAACCATCCCAAAGGGGTTAAGCTAAGATTCGAATACGATCATATAGCCCCCAGTGGCTTTGGCGTTGCCGATCAAGAGGGTACCGACAGCTATGTTCTCTTTGGTCCGAATACGACCTATGTTTGAACAGGAAGCCCCCAAGTGACCTTGAGAGTTGTTTAACGACGCTGATTCGAATACGATCCATGTCGTCAAAGGGGGTTGAGATATGGTTCAAATATGACCAAGAAAACTCCCCAATGAGCTCGGCAGTGTGCCGATCAAGAGGGTATCGACAGCTATGTTCTCTTTGGTTCGAATACGACCTATGTTTGAACAGGAAGCCCCCTAGTGATCATGATTTTTAACGGCTAGATTCGAATATGATCGTAAGCCGGATCAGCCCCCAAGTGACCATGTGAGATCATAACGGAAATAACAATGACACCTGCTACCTTTGAGGGGAAAAAGGACAGAGGTCCTGCTTTATTATTTATCATAATATATACATTGTCCCGGAAGTATGTACATTATAAGAGCCGGTGGCTCAAGTGTAATAAGGCCGAAGCTGAGCTATATTCCACGGCCGGCGGGTCTCCTCCTCCGACTTACGTGAATCTTTGTGCTCTCGCACATCGATGAGGTAGTATGACCCGTTGTGCAAGTTCTTGCTGACCACAAAGGGCCCTTCCCAAGGTGGGGATAACTTGTGTGCATCTGTTTGATCCTGGATGAGCCGGAGCACCAAGTCACCTTCCTGAAAGGTTCTGGACTTAACTCGGCGGCTGTGATAGCGGCGCAGGTCTTGTTGGTAAATCGTCGAGCGAGCTGCTGCTATATCACGCTGTTCATCCAACAAGTCAAGAGCATCCTGACGCGCTTGTTCATTGTCCGTCTCAACATAAGCCGCCACACGAGGCGAGTCATGACGGATGTCACTAGGGAGAACCGCCTCGGCTTCGTAAACCATGAAGAAAGGCGCATAACCCGTAGACCTATTAGGGGTAGTATTGATGCTCCATATCACAGAGGGTAACTCCTCCACCCAACAACCTGGCGTCCGCTGCAAAGGGACCAAAAGCCGGGGCTTGATGCCTTTCAAGATTTCCTGATTGGCTCTCTCAGCTTGACCATTGGATTTGGGGTGAGCCACTGATGAAACATCAAGTCGAATATGCTCTTGTTGACAAAATTCTTCCATGGCGCCTTTAGACAGATTGGTACCATTGTCAGTTATAATGCTGTGTGGAAAACCAAAGCGAAATATCACCTTTTTCATGAACTGAACCGTCATGGCCGCATCACACTTACTAACTGGCTCTGCCTCAACCCACTTTGTGAACTTGTCAACCGCCACCAAGAGGTGGGTCTTCTTATCCTTGGACCTTTTGAAAGGTCCAACCATATCAAGCCCCCAGACTGCAAACGGCCAAGTGATTGGAATCATCCTCAACTCTTGTGCCGGCAGGTGAGCACGTCTTGAGAACTTTTGACAACCGTCACATTTACTGACTAAGTCCTCTGCATCAGCATGAGCCGTCAGCCAATAAAAACCGTGATGAAAAGCTTTAGCCACAAGGGATTTTGAGCCGGCATGATGGCCACAATCCCCCTCGTGAATCTCTCGTAAAATTTCTTGCCCTTCCTCAGGGGAAACACAACGCTGAAAAGCCCCAGTGACACTGCGATGATGCAACTCGCCATTGGCAATTATCATTGACTTAGACCGTCGGGTTATTTGTTTGGCCAAAATTTCATCCTCAGGCAATTCTCCCCGGGTCATGTAAGCCAAGTATGGCACTGTCCAATCTGGGATAACATGAAGAGCCGCCACCAACTGTGCTTCAGGGTCTGGAACAGCCAAGTCTTCCTCTGTAGGTAACTTGACAGAAGGGTTATGCAGAATATCCAAGAAAGTATTAGGCGGCACCGGCGTTCGCTGAGAGCCCAGCCGGCTTAAAGCATCAGCCGCCTCGTTCTTTCTGCGGTCAATGTGCTCTACTTGGTAACCCTGAAAATGTCCGGCAATGGCATCAACTTCACGGCGATAAGCCACCATGAGGGGGTCCTTGGAATCCCACTTGCCTGATACTTGTTGGGCCACCAAATCGGAGTCGCCAAAGCACCTCACCCGGCTTAAGCTCATCTCCTTAGCCATCCGAAGACCATGGAGCAAGGCCTCGTACTCAGCTGCATTGTTAGTACAGGGAAACATCAACCGTAGTACATAACAAAATTTGTCACCTCGAGGGGAAGCTAACACGACTCCAGCCCCCGAGCCCTCCAATTGCCTGGATCCATCGAAGTGAATAGTCCAGTATGTGTTATCCGATTTCTCTTCAGGCATCTGCAGCTCTGTCCAATCGTTGATGAAATCTACCAATGCTTGTGATTTGATAGCTGTGCGTGGCACATACTTTAGATCATGAGGCCCAAGTTCAATGGCCCACTTAGCGACTCTTCCTGTGGCTTCTCTGTTTTGGATGATATCTCCTAAAGGAGCAGAACTAACCACAGTGATAGGGTGGCCCTAGAAATATTGCTTAAGCTTCCGGCTTGCCATGAATACCCCATAAACAAGCTTCTGCCAATGTGGATACCGTTGCTTGGACTCAATAAGTACTTCGCTGATGTAGTAAACCGGCCGCTGAACCGGATGTTCCTTACCCGCCTCCTTGCGCTCCACCACGATGGCCACACTGACGGCTCGTGTGTTAGCAGCTACATACAATAATAAGGGCTCCTTATCAACATGAGCTGCAAGAACTGGCGGTTCAGCTAACTGTCTTTTCAAATCCTCAAAAGCGGTGTTGGCAGCATCACTCCAGACAAAGTCATCTGTTTTCTTCATCATCTGATATAGCGGTATGGCCTTTTCACCCAACCGGCTTATAAATCGACTTAAAGCAGCGATCCGACCTGCCAGACGCTGGACGTCATTTATACACGTTGGCTTAGACAGAGAGGTGATTGCCTTGATCTTCTCCGGGTTAGCTTCAATGCCTCTATGAGAAACCAGAAAACCCAAGAGCTTGCCTGCAGGAACACCGAAGACGCACTTGGCCGGGTTAAGCATCATATTGTAGACCCGGAGATTACCAAAGGTCTCCCTCGGATCGTCTATCAAGGTCTCCTTCTCTCTGGATTTTACCACAATATCATCCACATAGGCATGAACGTTGCGCCCAATCTGATTATGAAGACAATTCTGTACGCACCGCTGGTAAGTCGCCTGGGCGCTCTTGAGCCCAAACGGCATAGACACATAACAGAAGGCTCCAAAAGGGGTAATGAACGCCGTCTTCTCTTGGTCCTTAACTGCCATTTTGATCTGATGGTATCCAGAGTAAGCGTCCAAAAAACTTAAACGCTCACAACTCGCCGTAGCATCAATAATTTGATCAATACGGGGGAGAGCAAAAGGATCAGCCGGACAAACCTTGTTTAAATCCGTATAATCCACACACATACGCCAGGTGCCGTTCTTCTTGAGCACGAGCACCGGGTTAGCTAGCCATTCTGGATGAAAGACTTCAACGATGAACCCGGCCGCCAAGAGCCGGGCCACTTCCTCACCAATGGCTTTCCGCCTCTCCTCATTAAACCGTCGGAGAAATTGCTTGATTGGCTTAAATTTTGGATCAATATTAAGAGTGTGCTCAGCGAGTTCTCTCGGTACACCCGGCATGTCAGAAGGTTTCCATGCAAAGATGTCCCGGTTCTCACGGATGAACTCGATGAGCGCGTTTTCCTATTTAGGATCCAGATTGGCACTGATGCTGAACTGCTTAGATGAATCGCCTGGCACAAAGTCAATAAGCTTAGTCTCATCGGCCGACTTAAATTTCATTACCGGCTCATGCTACGTGGTCGGCTTTTTCAAAGACGTCATATCTGCCGGGTCAACATTATCCTTGTAAAACTTTAATTCCTCTGTCGCACAAACAGATTCAGCGTAAGCAGCGTCACCTTCCTCGCACTCTAAGGCTATCTTTCGGCTGCCATGAACCGTAATGGTCCCATTGTGACCCGGCATCTTGAGCTGCAAATATACGTAACACGGTCGTGCCATGAACTTGGCGTAAGCCGGCCGCCCAAATAAAGCATGGTACGGGCTTCTTATTTTGACCACCTCAAAAGTTAGTTTTTCCGCCCTGTAGTTGTACTCATCTCCAAAGGCTATTCCAGCTCGATCTTACCAACTGGATACGCCGACTTACCGGGCACCACACCATGGAAAACAGTATTGGACTCGTTGAGGTTTTTATTAGTTAATCTCATACGACGGAAGGTCTCATAATAGAGGATGTTGATGCTACCGCCTCCGTCCATGAGTACCTTAGTGAATTTATACCCACCAACTTGAGAAGCCACCACCAAGGCCGGGTGACCTGGATTATCAACCCGGGGAGGGTGATCTTCCCTACTCCATACAATCGGCTGTTTAGACCATCGCAAGTAACGTGGAACTGCCGGCTCAACAGCATTCACAGCCCTCTTATGAAGCTTCTGGTCTCGCTTGCACAAACTGGTAGTAAACACATGATACTGTCCACTGTTGAGCTGCTTTGGATGGGTCCGGTATCCCCCCTGCTGCTGCTGCTGATTACCCTGGCCAGATTGCTGGTTAAAACCACCTTGATTACCTTGAGAATTCTGAAAATTGGAATTTGAACCGCCGCCCGGGCCATGAAAGCCGCCGCCACCGTGAGGCTAACGCATCTATACGGTAGCTTGAGAGGGGTTGAGCGGAATCGAGAGACGCAACACATGACAAGGGTTTAGACAGCTTCGGGCCCCGGGAAACATCATCTGGTAATAACCCTACATGTTGTTTGTGGCTAGATCTCATTATGCTCATGAGGGAGACGACGCATAAGCCGGCTCCCCTTTGTTGTGTCTAGCCCTAGATATTATTGCTTGTTGCTTGTCCCTTTTGGGGAGCCTTGCCCCTCCTTATATAAGTTGAAGGGGCCGGCCTACATGTAGAGTCCTAGTAGGATTAGGACTAGTCTCTTTTCTATTACAAGACGGATAGCAATCCAGGTCTTATTCAAACTGTTTAAGTCGGCCTGCTGGGCCACCTCCCATGATGGGCCGCGGCCTACCTCCATGAGGATACCCATGTCCCATATCCACGACAATATGTGTCAGCTACACGAGTATGCCTTAGATCTGAAAGAAGAATTCAAAGCGATGGGGTTAACTTGCATCACCTGGGTGTTACTTAATTAAACCCAAACAGATGCGCCCCAGGATTTAGTAGTGTCTCGTCGTCGCCACCCCCAGTTTCATGCTTCTATTATGTTGGCTAGAGGAGTGGGAGTTAAGAAACACGGCACAACCAGGATTTGAGTATCTTGTGAATGGCAAACATCTGGTCGTTTTTCTAGTTGTCGTAGCCAGTCGGCTCCGGTGTGACCTTTAGCCTGAGGCTGGGATAGCTGTCCCTGTCACGACACTTCCGAGGTGCTCCAACGCCCCGCTCCCATGGAACTCCAATGCGGGGACCTGACCCATAATAGCATCTTTGTTTTTTTTCCTTTTTGCGGAAACATAATAGCATCTTTCAGAAAGCTTTTGATAGTTGCATGCAATAAATGGAGCAAGCGTGAAGGGCGAATATCACACACCAGCGAAGCATGCAGTGGAGGGAACAGTGGGGGCCTTGTTTACCTAACGGCAATGGGCTGGACGCCTTCGGCCGAGGCACGCGAAGATGGTCCGTGGCGTGTCGCATGTGGTCCATTAGAATTGCCCGTAGATCCTCAATCCGGCGACCCGTCAGCGACTACGGTGGCCACTACTCATGATGGAAACTTGAGGCGATTGCCTCCTCCGTGCAACCTCGGATCACACCAAATTAAACTCTAAAAATCAAGAAGAAATCTTGAAACAAAAAATTCAGCCCTCACAAGCATATGAACAAACAGGTAAAAGGCACGCACTTATAACCCGGGAAAGTTTTGCCAAACTAGATTAGTATAAGCATCAAACGTGGAAAAACTTGACCATAGAATCAATTAGTACACGCCGTTGCTAAGCATATGAATCAATTAGAGAGAGATGTACGCGTTCGTCCGTTTTCCACGGCACGAACCCTGTCTTGTCACTGACGTATCCTTGAATCCCCATACAACATTGTGCGTCTAGGATATCAGGTGCAGGTGAGCTGAGGCACCAAAACGCCCCTTCGTATACTGTTTTTCTCTTAACGAGCTCCTGTAAAAACTAACTAGCCCTTGATTAATAGTACTGTAGTTGATTAACAAGCTCCTGTACAACTGAAGTGTCAAAGTGTTTGATGTTCAATTGAAGAGAGAGGCGGTGGAATAAGAGAGATTCAAGCCCAACCTTCTCAGGAATTGGGGGTGTGCCTAGTGCAAGTACTACTTTACAAGAAAAATGCCTGAACAAATATTCTGATGTTCCGCGTAGAACTTGAGAGCTATCACATCAACTATGTATGACACCTAAATATGTGTTCATCTCTGCAAAATTACATGAGTAACTAGTTCGTGCGAACATTAAACTTAGTGAAGTTATATATATCGGGTACGCCTTGGGGAGATCACAGGTGAGCCACTAAAGATACAACTTTCATCACCACAATGTGAAGCATATAATCGGTAAGTTGTTAGTAAGCTCCAGGACGGCAAAGCCTGCTTCATATGCTAAGAAACTCGATGTCCTCCTCGGCGAGGAACGTCTTCCCTCTGTTAGGATTGTTGGCTCTCCGCTGGGACGGTGGAGGGCCTCGCTGCATAAACAGAGCATGTCAGCAAACATAGGACGACCGTGTGTGGTTCACTTGTTAACAGAACGAGAAATACCTTCCGCAAAACAAATGCGAGGTAAAGATAGGATGCCTCCCACTCATCTTGTGACAGCGTGCCTACATAACTCAAATACGTCAAGGTAATGAAATGATATTTATAGACAGCAGCGAATTCAGTAGCTAGTCTAGTTACTTTGGCCCGATCGTCCATCACCCAGAGGCCCCAGCCTTCGCATGAGATCAGCAAACTCTGGCCTTTGCACATAGTCGTGTACAAATTCATGGAAGTTCTTCATTAGAACCAGCTCTAAATCATACTGCAAAAGATGCACAATTTTTTGGTCATAGCCTTAGCATCTGTCTGAGAGCAAATTTGTAAAAGAAAACAAACGATAACAAAAAATAGGGTAGCAAAAATTTAGACAAAATATTGAAATGAACTAGTTTGAAATGAGGAAACAAAAGCACAGGTTGCGATAGCATACTGGGCAATAGATTAGTTGCATACCTCCTCTGCCAGTAGTTTGAAGAGATGGAATGGAACAACCCACTCCGGGCAATCAACTGCGTCCTGCATGTTGCCAAAGAGTTTGTTACTGAACAAGTTTTCGTAATTAATGAATGGAAAATTAAATAAAGACAACGAGTGAAAAGCAGGAAGCTAGGTACTACATCATATAGGGCAATAAACACCCAAACAAGTTGTAACAAGACATGTATATGTAAATAGTCAAAGAAAAAGAAGACATGTATATGTAAGATAAGGGCAATACGAAGGATGTCAGCTTAATACTATTCACAAAGAATGTCTAGAATACGGAAGAACAGAAGACTGCAGCAAACAACATGTAACCTACAGGACTGCAGAGTTTGTGGTAAACAGATAGTACTATGTAAATCACTAGAGTTACTTTCAGAGCTGCAGCAACTGAAGCTGAATAAGGGCACATAATAGATATTTAGTTAAGCATTAGAAAGGGTAGTGTGCATACAAATTCACAAGAGGGCAACTTAATCAAAAAAATACCCAAACAAATCCATTTTTTCCTCTGTTACAATTTGGGTAAACACTCGAATATGAACATCAGTATTCATCTTGAAAAACTAAAAGAGGCCACCGATACAAGGCTCAAGTTATTAGAAAGTTAATCGTGTTGTCACCTCTAAATGAAACTTGTACTTGATACCAAAAGGCCTGGATGCCGGGAATTTCTACACCATTGTGAAAACAACAAAAATGATCAGTCAGTAATGAAAACGAACATATAAGAAGTTATTATAAACAAACATAATTACCTTTTCTGTGTACTCTTCACCAAAGGTAATACAGTAAACACTGTTCCCAAACTCCATCCCTTCAGCTGAGGATATAAATTTGTATCACACATCTTGTGACAAGTACAGTCTAATTTGACGAGATCAAGCAAATTACAGTTGAAGATAGTGGCATACATTCTCTTAGTCTTTTAATAATGACATTAGCATCAGGCATCGTTCCAATGAACGTGCCTCCAGGACGAAGCAATGCAGATATATTTGCGAGGGCTTGTCTTGCACGTGCTTCAGTTGACCATGAGTAGTGCATTGCAAACTGAAATACATAGAAAAGACCATCAGAATAGGAAGTATAAACCTCATAATCATATACATTTATCATCCAGACATTCTAAATCTCCTGACGGTGCATTACATATTAAAAGTAGATTAAAGATCAGCGTACTTAATTTTATTTGCTGGACATAGCAATGATACTTAAGTTTCAACATCTTCCGGAAAAAAAATGTTTGAATGATAATTGTCAATAATGATTGTAATATTTAATAGTAGGTATATATTCACAAAAGGTTTCTAAAATTCAAAGTTGCTTTGACAAGTGGGAAATAATAGATGATTGAACTGACCAATAATAACAACGAACTATGAAAATTGAAGGTCGCCCTTCAAAATATAAAGCTAGGTCACTCACCTGGCAGCTGCATATGTCAAATGGAGCATCCTCACGTAGATACTCATCCAGCCGAGTCTGCAGAAACATGAAAGCGGAAGCATTGTGATGCACTTTATAATTCTTGATGAGCACCACAATAATAGACTGATAGACATATGGGGTAAGGTAAAGTATATTCTTCCTGGTGATGTGAAAGTATAAGCAGAATCACCTACTAGTTTATGACAAATGTATGTATACGTTGGCATGAGTGTTATGGAAGGATCCATTTCTTGCATATAATTTGGTTTCAACTACAGAAAAATGTTCAATACTTGAAACAAGCTGTGGCACTATGTCTGCTTGCACGCACAGAGCACACCACCACTTTAGGTTTGGTTCTTATGGTAAATTGTACTTTATTTATTAATACTTTTACCTCATAACAGTCAGCACAAATAAGCCGTGCAGGAAAACTGAACTTCTTCCTTCGTTGTTGATCCGAGTCGCCGTTATAACGGGTCATGCAATCTTTTATCTGCAAGTGTAAAGCTCCAACACATCAAAGGAGATTATAACTTAAAGTGATCTGTTGCTGCGTAGTTGAGAGCTACAAGAGGTAGTGAGGAAATCAAAAGCGAATACACAAGTTCTATGGTCCAGGACCGCTGATAAGTCTGAAGGTTTTACCAAGGACACTGATAAAAACAAGTGAAATAAAGATTGAATATATAGGTTACCACTACCTTGAGATAAGTTTAAATGCTCAAACGATTGCAGTACAGGTTACAAAATAATATCTGCCAAACAGTAGCAATGTATAAATCTGCCCTATACAGAAAAGCAACTGATAGGCATAAATGCCAAAGCATTACACAGATGGAAAAGCCTAACTCACGAACAACAAATTGCATTAACTTATATATTTTTGTATATGCGGGAGCGGCGTTTTGGCTCCTGGGTGAACAGTACCCCAAAAAATAGTAAATATTTTCAAAAAAAAATTGTAGATGATCGTGTTGGTGTCGCAAGCATGCTTGGCAATTTTCATGTGGAACGGAGCAGCGGTGTTTCGTCGGTGAAAAAAACAAAATTGGGGTGACATTTTGTCTTCGAATTTTTATTTTTTTTTGCGCAGGCTAAAATGGTTAACCTTTTTGCCTCAAAATTTACAGGTAGCATTTGTATGTGACAAAGATCACAAAAAAATATTGTCTCAATTTTTTTGACATTTGAAAAAAAAAATTGGCCCCAGGAGCATGTGCTCCCGGGAGCCAAATTGAATTTCCGTGTATATGCATATAATATAGATTTATCATGTGATGGGAAACTAACCGAGCCTTCTGCAATATCAACCCCTACATAATAGCCAACCTTGGCCTTATCCCACTTTATCAAATCACCTCCCTGCATTAACACTCATGAAGAATCAATATATGTCAGGACTACCTCGGAACTACCAAAAACTCTTCTTCTTGTCCTAATTAACACTCGCAAAGCACTGCTTACCTTGCCACAAGCAAGATCTAGAACGCAGTCTCCTGGACGTGCATACAGCTGAACCAGGACGCTCTTTATCTGACGAAGGTGAGACTGCAGGATTAGCGTGGTTTCTTACTGGTTTCACCCAACATCGTAGAAGTCGCATTTTCTCAAGGGTTTTAGGGGATGAATGGATAGGAAGCACAGCAAAGTAGTTACCCAGTTGTTGAGCTTCTTGAGGTGGATGATGGGGCTGTTCTCACGCTCCTCGAGCGTCTGATTCGACCGGGCACTGTAGTGGTCCGCCACCCGCTGCGCACTGATCCGCTCCTCCGAGTACCCTTCTTGCTCCCCATAGCCGCCACCTACACAAAGACCAAACCCTAGTTAGCTACCCTTCACACGGTATTGGGGGTTAGCAGCAACTGGATTGGGTCTAGTGACGAAGGCAGGGAATAGATACCTGCACCAAACTGGCGCTTTTGGGAGGAGGAAGGCTCGTCCTCGCGGGGTCGCTTGTTCATCACGCCGGCGATTGCAGCCTTAGCCTTCGTTCTGGGTGGTTGTTTATAATTAAAAAAACTAGATACCACTGTTGCATACAAATTTGAACAAGACAAGTTGTTGTATTCATTCATGATTTGAATACATCACTGTTGTATTCATTAAGACTAGCAATCACTGTTGTATTCATGGTTTGAATGCCACACACATGCAACAAAATCCATCAACATAATTTCGGACAGCAGCAGCATATACCACACACATGCCACAAAAAATCTTCAACATCAATTCGGACGGGGGCATATAGCAACATATCCAGCCAACAAATATGATTGAATATCACGGGCTCGTCAAAAATTCTGGCAGCTTATTGGGTAATGGGTATGCGCATATATACCTTGAAGGGAGGGGGTCTTGCTGATGGCTGATGCTTCTCTTCCCGATCTGCCGCCGCTGCTCTTCCCGGATCCGCCGCCCCCGCTTCCCCACTAGCGTGCTACCGCCGCCGCGGTGGTGCGCCGCTTGCCCGCTCGTGCCGGCCACAGATTCCCGAGGGACAGACGAGAGCGCAGGGGAGTGTGGCGGCTGCGTCGAGGAGCAGAGAGGGCAGGGCGTGGCGTGGCGGCTGGGCGCGTGTCGGAGCGTGGCGGGCTGACGACGGTTAGGTCGAGCCGTCGAGGTGAGGGAACGGGTTTGAGATTTTGGGGAAAATATTACTGGCGATCGTCAGCCAGCCGAGAGATGTCGCAGCGATCCCCCATGTTCGGTCGGGTTCGTCTGCACGAATCCTGACGCAGGATCGGTGCCACGTCCAGTGGCGGAGCTTCAGCTGGGCCACACCTCCCCAGCCCACGCAAAATCTGGTAAAACTGGCCCAGACATCTGGTAAAACTGGCCCAGAACCCACATTTAGCTGCCCCCAAGCCGATTACTCCTCCTAGAATCAGGCCCAGCTCCGCCACTGGACACGTCGGATCCCAAACCCGTGAAACTCTCGCGAACTTTATCTTCTATTCCTAAATAGTTACAACCCATTATCTATTTTTTTCAAGCCATGCAACCATGCCACATAAGCAAGTCATGCATGCAAGTCATAAATTACATTTTTTTTGCATTACACTACATGCATGCAATGCTGTCACATCATAAATTCATGCATGTTAATTATTCAAAGTTTATTTTTTGCACTAGATTTTGTATTAATAATATATGTAGCATATTTATGTTGGGCGATTGTAGCATACCTATATAGCTGTCTTCACATTTTTGTTAGAAATTATATTTTTTTAACTGAAACTCAAGTTTTTATACGCTTTGCTTTTTTTATTACATTTTCCTTCCATTAGTTTTAGATATTTTTGTAGCATCTAGTTATAAAGTACTAGAGCCAGCCCATTGGCTAGCAGTGTACTCCTTCGCCTGGGCCACCTAGGTTGGAGTCCCAGTCCTTCCATTTTCTTTCACCAGTTGGCATTTTCTCTAGTGAAAAATCAACATGGCAGTTTATAAAATTTTGAACTATGTCACATGGCATTTTTTATTTTTTTATTATTATAAGAGATGGCATTTTTAAGAGATTAAGAGATGGCATTTTATTATTATTAAGAGATGGCATTTTTATATTAAGAGATGATATTTTTATATTAAAATATAGCATTTTTATTATTAAGATATGTCATTTTTCATTTAAGCGATGGCTTTTATTTTTAGGATATGGAATTTTGTTTTTTATGTCGTTTTTTGTTCATTAAGAGATGACACTATTTATATCATGGCATTTTCTTTCTTTCTTTTTGTGTTCACATGGCACTTTCTTGTTCATGGCATTTTCATCCCAAGAATGGCAGTTTTAAAGTTTTAGAGCAATCTAGTTAGTTGGATTGACATGGTTTGATGGCCAAGATTAATTTGATCTGTGCATTTGGATCTTTTTTTATTTATATTGGTATATATGAAAAGAAACAAGGCATACCCCAAATGTTACAATTATTTTAGTTTTTTTACCAGCAAAGCATTGCTATCCTGTTTGGCATGAAAATTATCAAGGATGCTTGTTACACTAACAAGAACATCTACAAAAATATCAGTTTTTTAAAATTGTATTTACTACTTATTTTGAATTTACTCATCATTTGGGAGCATATGCGTCCCAGAGCCAAAACGGCCATCCCGTATTTTATTATTTTAATAAAATGATTGAATGTGAGAGTGCTACAGTTGTTTAGTCTACATTAACACTAGTAGAAAACGAAGCTTTATCACCGGTTCGTAAGGGCCTTTAGTGCCGGTTCTGCAACCGGCACTAAAGAGTGGAGACTAAAGCCCCCCCCCTTTAATACCGGTTCGGCACGAACCGCCACTAAAGGCCCACCACGTGGCGTGAGCTCGCGCTATGGTATGGGGGACCTTTAGTACCGGTTGGTGTTACCAACCGGTACTAAAGGTTTTTTTTTGAAATTTTTTTCTGAAATTTTTGGAAAAAAATTGAATTTTCTTTCGATTTTCAATTTTCTGAATTATTTGATGATTTAGTCTCTAATCACCCTCTTAACTACTCAAGTGTGGATCACTCATTCCAAATCGTCTAACTTCCCGGCCGGTCACCCATCCTCTCACTCCCCCAGCTTGAGCACGCTTAACTTCGGAGTTCTATTCCCTCTACTTTCCAAGTCTGCACTTGTTGTTTTCCTAACAAATGTAAGCTGACAATCCTATTAACCCTCAGCAGTTTAGCTTGAGCATTAGGCCACACGTTTCACCGTTTGAGTTTGAAACTATTATTCTAAAAAATAGTAATTATTTAGTAACACTAATATTTTTTGAATAAGTTTGATCACAGTTTGACCATAGTTTGACCACAGTTTGACCAGATTTGACCAAAATTCAAAAAATTGTAATAATTATTTAGTAACACTAATATTCTTGAATAATTATGTAGTAACATTAATACTTCTTGAATAAGTAGTTTGACCAAATTTAACCAAAAAAACTGAAATTTGAGCATATCTTTTTTTCCTTTTGGAATTTGAGGATTCTAAAAAATTGCAAACAGGTCGT
Organism: Aegilops tauschii subsp. strangulata; assembly: GCF_002575655.3. Taxonomy (NCBI): domain Eukaryota; kingdom Viridiplantae; phylum Streptophyta; class Magnoliopsida; order Poales; family Poaceae; genus Aegilops; species Aegilops tauschii. Next base: position 408,332,467 of record NC_053040.3, on the reverse strand, counting down.
AGGCTGTCAAAATCGTATGCGGATTTTCGTGCTGAGGGGTTAGAGTTTGAAAATTGCCCTATAGTCCCGGTTTGTGTCTCTAACCGGGACTATAGGTCAGACCCCTTTAGTCCCGGTTCATGGCACGAACCGGTACTAAAGGTTAGCCCTTTAGTACCGGTTTGTGCCACGAACCGGTACTAAAGGTGATCGTGGGGCCCCGGCCTGACGCCAGCCTGCCACCACCCCTTTAGTACCGTTTCGTGGCACGAACCGGTACTAAAGGTTCAACACGAACCGGCATTAATGCATAGTCGTTCGAACAGGCACTAATGGTACCATTAGTACCGGGCCAAAATCAAACCGGGACTAATTTGTCTCACATTAGGTCCTTTTTCTACTAGTGTAACTAAGGGTGGATTATAATTTTTCATTTTATGTTAAAACAAGTTATGTGTTTGTTTAAATATTAGCTATACTAATATATCCCAACAATTATGTAGAAGTTTTATGTGGGTGAAGATTTTAAGAATTAGGTGAAAGAGCGAGATAAAAAGAATAGGAAGAGGCAAACGTCTCAAAATTGGGGATGCCCAAGGCACCCCCGAGGAATTACTCCTATACAAGATGTTGTAGTACCCGCCTCCTAGGTGCTTCCTCGCTCGCGAGTGCCCTCCGTGCGCGCCTCGCGATGATGCCTACCTGGCGCCCTCCCCCGCCATGTGATCTTTTGGGCACTCTACACTGCGTCGATTTCCTTAGGGATCCATGGCGTGTAGGTCGCAGGCGCGCTCAATGTTGTAAACAAAATTTGTAGTTCAGGCACGCAGGGTTTTGCGACCATCCACAGAACATGTTAATAGCTGCATAAAACAATGTTTACAAAATCGATAACCGGTAGCTGCTCAGTCCCATACCCGCGGTACTACCTCCATCCGGGTTTATTAGTCCCCCTTGTATTTTGGGTCAAACTTTGATGTTTGATTTAACTATCAAAAATAAGTTATATACCACAAAAATAGCATCAATGGAAACCTCTTTCGAATATGAATCCAATAATCTAAGTTGTGTGACATACAACTTATATTTTGTCGGTCAAATTTATAGTTAAAATTGGGCACAAAATACAAAGGGGATCAATAAACCCAGACGGATGTAGTAGGGGATTAAGAGGTGCTGACCAGTTAATTGTCCGATTAAGTAGTTACTCACTACTCGATTGAAGAAAAAACCTTAGTTGTGCGGTACTCAGTGATACTCAAGAGGGAGTAGTTTTCTGGATAACTGATTTATCAGCTGATTTTTTAACAACAAAATAAAAGCATAATGCCGAAGTGATCTGATAGCGAAGCGTCCATCTGCTTCTACTTAGAATGGTTAACTGTTGGGGCAGCCAAAATGCGCAGGGGAACTCACCTACCAAGTCCTGCCGCCCACTCGTTTGTCCTCAAGATTCGTGCAGTAGTTCAATTCCGCATGAGGACACAGTACAAAATAAATTTCCTTAAAAAGTTTAAAGTTTCAATGATTAAACTTATGGTTTTTGCATTAAAAATTGCCAAGTTTCAACCAGTTTCACAGATATAATTTCAAGCAATTTGTTTTGTCGGCCATAGACAAAAACAAAATTTAATTTGTAATTTTGGTTTAAATGATTTAAAACTATGAAAATCAGAAGCCAAAATTAAAAAAACGGACGCTAGGGACATGTGTGGCCCCGCACTTGCGTACCGCAAACCCTCCCCCCTTGGGGCAGCCGTTAACATACACATGAGACTAGAGCTATGACTGCTCACCTCTACTATTAAAGGGGGATCGAACGTCGTGATGGTTCGACCTCGTTCGATCCCCCCACCTCGTTCGATCCCCCACCCCCCACGCACGAACCCACCATCTAAACCAGCGAAAAAAAGAGAAAATCCCGCACGTCTCCACACAACCACGATCTCCCTCGAACCCGAAACCACCCCATCATCCTCACTCTCCCGTAGCAGCGATCTCACGAAACCAGAAGTTCTCGTCTCCAAACCTGCTCACGAAGGAGAACCATCCGGCCTGGAGCAGCGGCGCCCCCTCCCGCGACCACCCGCGTGCCTTCGTCCCCTCACCATGTTTTTCAGGATAGAGAAAAGGTATGAGCATGGACCTCTAATATTTCTCTATACATTTGACAATTTGATTCTTTCTCAAAAAAGAAAGTAAATCCATCATTGCTAATATGTAGATGTAGGAGAAATTATATTCTTTCTCACCAGCAATTCAGGCGACAAACATCCCTACGCAAGTACGCAACCCTGCCGCCCTACGTAGCCCGTGCCATGGGTCCGCCGCGCCTTCATCTTAGACGAGCCGCCGGGAGATGGGAAGCGGGCCAGTCCTTTGATAAGGAGGTGTCACCGCAGGTCCTATCTGCCACTTCGCTTCGCCCAGGCACCCGCCGACTCGGCTGACCCGTCGTTAACCAGTGCCGGAGGTGTTCGAGGCCCGGGCCTTCGCGTGGAGCACGTCAACGGCCCTCTTGCCGTTGAGGCCTTCCGAGACCGATTCCACAGTGCCACTTGCTTCGGCTGGATCAGGGGTCCAAGTACAACTACCAGTAAGCTCTCTTTCTTCCTTCTCCTCTCTGAAATTTTGTTTAGTTCTCTTCTTGATCTGATTCCTAATACAAAACTTGAGCCTGATCTTGATTTCTTGGTTATGACCTGCACTGTTATTGTTGATACAAATTCATCAAAAAACTTCTAGTGGAGACGGAATAATAGTTATATTGTTCTTCTATTTCACGACTTACTGTGAATTTTTGTGCCAAATGCGGCGCAGGTTCATGTGCCCCTGCTAACTGTCATGTTTTTCAGGATAGAGAAAAGGTATGAGCATGGACCTCTAATATTTTTCTATACATTTGACAATTTGATTCTTTCTCAAAAAAGAAAGTAAATCCATCATTGCTAATATGTAGATGTAGGAGAAATTATATTTTTTTCAGTTTTGTAACTACTGACAGAGTTTGCGTTCTTTGTAGCAGAAATTTGATAGCCTTGTTTATTTTGTTACGCCATTCTCTACATATAGTCTTCTTGTTGTGATGGATAGGCCGCGGTGACAGCAATCGGAGGAGAGTTTGGCGGATGGGGTGGATAACCGACGAGGTTACACGGACGACTATAGCAGTACATCAGACTTAGCTTCATATTTCGGGCTGACAATAATTTCTTCTTTATGTTTTGGTTTTTCTCAGTATCCCATGTGTTAGTTCTGCATGTATTTTATTTGTTTACTGAAACTAGGAGCAGTAGTACATCAGAGTAGTTACTGAAAATACTCCTACTACAGGAGGTATTGCATATGGTTTTGGCAGAGAATGCAACTTGTTTTCTGATTTTTATTTGATATCCGTATTTGTGTGTGCTGTAACAATGATTCAATACCAAGGTCAGGATAAGGTGGAAGACTGTGTAAGCTCCACAATGGAGAAACTTTTGGTAACCATCTGTTTACTTCTTCCGACTATTCAATGACCAATATGTCCTGAAAATTAGCTACTATATATGATGTACTAAAATGTTGCTCAATCAAGAGCTTTCTGTACACACACCTACCTAATATCTGTGTGTTTCTACTTAAGATGATGCTGGATGTAGTACATGCCTTTTTGTTAATTCCAGCCTTAAGATGTTGCTCTCGAATTTATATAAAAAGTTAGTTCTATAATTGTTTTATAAAGTGTACTTTACATGATAATAACAATTTCTACAGAGTATTTTAATGTTTTTCAAATAAAAAGTATGTGTTGAAAGTAATAACATTAAGTATCTTTAGATTTTGTTCAGTAAATCACTGCATATAGATGTATGTCTATTTGTAGCATTTTATAGTGAGGTAGTGACACAGGCAAGTATGAGATGTACCTTGTGTTCACATAAGCATTTCACAAGAAGGAAAATACTACAAAGGTCTTAGTGCTAAATCATAGTAATTTTATTTATATTCATTATATATATACTCCCTCTGTCCCAAATTAAGTGTCTCAACTTAAGTTAGTACAAAAGTTGAGACACTTATTTTGGGACGGAGGGAATGGAATACATCTCACCTTGCAATCTTGGCTCTTTCACTATCAATTGAGTACATCCGATATTTTCCACTGTAACTATACTGGAGATAAACATAATGTTGATATACCCGTGATTGATAAATTTAAGAAAATATGAGAGACCTGCACCTGCAATAATCAGGTTCAATTGGCTTTTGAGAAAATCTCTGGAAAGTGGAAACCATGATGCTGATATACCTCTGATTGCAGTGTTGCATATTAGTACATCTATATGCTCTTATATTTCTTTACGGAGGGAGTACTACTTTAGTATACAGTCTTCACTAAAGAGGACAAAAATCTACATTCTTCCAACTTAGGTTTATCTTCACTATTTGTTTTCTGGTTCTATTTTTCAGATTATAAACCACTTCTTTGGTTCGAAGGAAGAAACTCCATTGCTGCTTAGGACTTGGTGGTGAGTAAGTTAAAAGGGCATGGTAACTATGACTATACATAACTATGCATGGCTTTGTTTTGAAACTACAGCTACATGTTAGATCTCGTACGGAAATACATGCACCAAGTATTTCATGTGTCGATTGTTAAAATAGGAAAACATAAAAAATGATGTTATGTTTTGAATGGAACACACAAACTCAACTAAGTACATTTGTGAAATCCTATGCAGAAGAGAATATATTTTCATTTAAGCTAGGTATGCTGATGAACACCTTGAAGAGGATTGCTCTCACATTTGAAGAAGTTTTAGCAGTCCACTGTTGATGGGATTCTGAAGGAAGGTTTGTTCCTACATCTATCTCTGTCATTGGGCTGAACCGGCAAACCTAAGGGAACATTATATTTATATCCTTGATCGGAAGCTTGGGAAGGGCGAGGTTGGGATAACATACTTCTGCACTGAGACAAGTACATCTGAGCTGAACGTTGTAGAGCTTGCAGGAATTGTTGTCAGCACTTTGCCTATGTGCCATTCACAAGAATATTTTATAAGTAAAATATTTTAGAGAAATGATGTGATTCAATAAATTTCAAATTTTTAAATACCTACTTTTTATTATTTGTTTTAATTCTACATATTTTCTGAAATATCCTTGATTTTTCTAAATTTTGGGCTTTTTCTATTTTCTCATTTGATTTTATCATGCATGGTGAGCTCTAGATATGAGGAGGCTAGCCAAGACAGGCATGTGGTTAGAGGGCAGTAGTTTGCCCAGAGCAAGGAGTAAATGAAGACGGATGCGTGAGGCTGAGGCATGATACCGTTAGAAAGTACATATGTATTATTCGACGTATGTGTTCAAGTGACTGTTATTCCATTTCCAAATCATGTGCTTTTGTCAAAACAAGTGGAGGGAGGTTAAGAAGTTCATTGTCATTATGTCAGTAAGGTGATGAAGAGGGTGGATATCGGTCTACAGACATAGAAGAGTGAAGATATCTGAAGAAAAAAGAAGTATTCATATTCTTTATTCCATGGCAACGCCACGCACAATCATGGTCATTTTGACATATGGTGTCAGAAAATGCAGAGCAATATGAGCTTGTCATAGTAGCTATTTAGTTGGAAGAAAACATAAATTGAAGATGGACATATCTGATGTGCCTGCTTGATAGGATGCTTATTTAGTTATGTGGATGCAGTGATGCTTCCTTTGTTGTGGATATGTGCTCTTTTTTTTTACATTTTCTTGCTTCTTACTTGTCCATCAGGCTACTTTGGTACATTTTAGAGAGAAATTTGTAACGAAGGGAGTACATTGTATATGGAAGACGATGTCATACTATTCTGTGGGGTGAGCACATTAAGTGGGAGGGGTTGTCGGGGCTACAAGAGGGCTTATCATGGGTTTGTTGATAGCAGCGAGCCACTAGCAAGGTTGGATCAGCGTTGGTGGCGAATAACAATGATGAGTGACGTTCAAATTTATGTTCCGTGGCAACCCACGGGCACTCAGCTAGTCACATGTAAACAAAGAACACCTACCAGGAGCTAGCAGTCGTGAAAGTGAAAGAAGAAAGTAATCTTCGAGAGAGCGTGAGACCATTCTTCCGGCAAAAACAAAACGAGCGAGACCATACAATACAAACCAGCCTCCGTGTCAACTGCACGTCTACAAGAGTACGCCGGCCGCTGGACAATCGACAGGGACGCGGCTCGACTGGATAAACACCGCCGGCCCTGTCGCGTAGATGCGAATAGACCACAGCAGTACTGTGCCACACAAGAGCGCCGTGGTGGTAACTGGTAACTGGAGTAACTGGGAAGCGAATGCCGGGAGTAAATTGCAGAAAACCACCACTTTGAAGGCTAGGTTTGCGAAACACACTATAATACATTTTTTTTGCAAAAAACACCACGTCTACGGTAATCTTTTTGCAAAAAACACTGATCGACGGATCAGACTCAGTTAAGTGAGTTTATGACAGCTGGGACCATTTTTTGCTCACGTGGCATAACAGTTTAGGTTTAATGCGAAAATCCCCCCCAACTTTCTCTCCCTTTCCCAGGCCCATCCCGACCCCGACCACGGCCGCCATCCGCGACACGGTCCTCTGCAGAACACGAGCTCGAGAAACGCACCGCTGCTGTTGAGGAAGGAGGTCATGAGGGCGGCCGGGCGGAAGCTGGCGGTGGCGGTGGCAGTCGGCGTCGCGAGCCTGAGGCTCGTCGGCGGGGCCCGGAACTCCATCGATTCGGGGCGTAGCGGAGGACCAGATGGAGAGAGGAACCCTGGAGTTGCAGACCCTAGGATTTCAGAACCTACGGACCATCAATGGATGAAGCAAAGAGAGAACGTCAAGAGGAAGCGTACCTGGAGCTCCTGTGGCCGGAGAAGGGATTATTGGGGCTCGGGGTCGCCGCCTCGCCGGAGACTGGCGGCGCGGCTCGATCAGCGGCTTGGGTCGATTTCAAGGTTTGTTTGGTGGGTGCTTGCGGCGCGCAGCTCCTCGGCGAGCGCGGCGTGGAGCCTGTCTCGGCAGTAGTCGGCGACCTGGGCACAGCTCGTTGTGGTGAGCGCTACAATGGGAGAACGACGACCAGAGCAACGGCGTTCTGCACCCACCGCCGACGGACAAATCGGACAACGCGCCGCCAATCTGCCGACAACCGGGGGCTAATTGCGTTTTTAATTTTTGATTTAGGGGTGTCTATGTAAATTTCTAAGGTCTAGTTTGTAATTTTAGATTAAAATTCACCTGGCACAAAAAGTCACGCCACGTAGGTAAAAAATGGACCCCACCTGTCATAAACTCACTTAACTGAGCCTGATCCGCCGATCAGTATTATTTGCAAAAAAATTACCGTAGACGTGATGTTTTTTGCAAAAAAATGTATTATAGTGTTTTTCGCAAACCTAGTCTTTAAAGTGGTGGTTTTCTGCAATTTACTCGAATGCCGGCCTCAGCTGTTCCGGGGATCGAGATGCCAGTATGCCCACCGGGGTAAAACTCGGGACGGCGACGTCTACCGGCCGCATGTGGCCGAAATCCGGGTGCGGCATGGGGGTCCGGAGCGTGGCGACGAGCCGAGCTCACCGTCTACTCGGCCTCTTTCCCCCCGGAAGGCTGGACCGCGGGGAATCGGGGACGATGGGCATGGGCGCTCCCCCCACTTGGGTTGGAGGGCTCGACGTCGACGTCCCGAGTAATAGGCCCTCGTACTGGTTTGGTATGCCAAATATCGTGTGGTGTCTCGTCGAAGGGTGTTGGCCATTGCGTTTTGCCAGGATGGGACTAGCTCAGCGTCCCAAATATCATGGAGTATATTATTGGGGCCAGGGAGACCCTTCTAGGAGAAAAACGACTTGTTTGTTCTGATTTGGACATTGGACTGCGGTATCTGTAGGGTTGATGGAACATTTGCCAAACATGTCTGAATTTGCTTCTGTATGCAACTCTGCCAAAATGCAGACAAATAAGGGACTGGATAGGTGCCAGTTACCTAGAATTACAATTTGGGTCAGTCAAGTCATTATCTACCATTGATTTGTGATCTAATGGTCAGATTGTGCCTTCTTCCTCTTAACCCATTTTCCCTGAACAACAAACAACATATCACAGTTGTCTGCCATCTTCTTCCTCCCGCCGCCTACTAACGCCCCCCGCGGCCGACGACGCTCCCGTGCCAGCCTCGCCGACCCGCCCTCCCCTCAACCACTCTCCACCGCGGTGCTGGCGCCACCCCTCAAACACCAGCGAATCTCTAAATTTTTCCGGCGACCCCTCCCCTAACACCCCTAGATACTGGGGTCACCTGCCACCCTAAAATATATAAATACCGGGGTCGTCTGCCACCCTAGCTAACATAGACCCAGAAGCTGTAGCTTCTCCGGTGATCCAGCGTCTGCTCCTTCCTTTCCTCCAGCAGTTGTTGCTTCGTTCATCCGAAAATCAACTGACCTAAATTTCGTTTTCAGTTTCACGCAACTGATGTCCAGCTACTGTGGACAAATAAACAAGAGAAGGTTAAACTGGACGCAGGTAGAAACGTAAACACATGGTAAGAGTATAAGAGCATCTACAACCAAACCTCTCAAACCCGCCTCATACATCCGGACGGGCCGCGCGATCACTCCCCGATCACGATTTTTTGACCCAGACGGGCCCCTCAAATGGCCCTCAAACGCCCGGGCTAACCGGCACCCCCTATATACAGCCCAAATATGGGGCGGATATGGGGGCGTCCGGGCGCGCCCGAGCACGCCCGCCACGTCGGACCTGACAACCCGACCCCACCCCAAATTGCACCAAATCCCCCCCCCCCTCCCCGAGCTGCCGGATCCATTTGCTCTTGTTGGGGAACGTAGTAATTTCAAAAAAATTCCTACGCACACACAGGATCATGGTGATGCATAGCAACGAGAGGGGAGAGTGTTGTCCACGTACCCTCATAGACCGAAAGCGGAAGCGTTAGCACAACGCGGTTGATGTAGTCGTACGTCTTCACAATCCGACCGATCAAGTACCGAACGCACGGCACCTCCGAGTTCAGCACACGTTCAGCTCGATGATGTCCCTCGAACTCCGATCCAGCCGAGCTTTGAGAGGGAGTTCCGTCAGCACGACGGCATGGTGACGATGATGATGTTCTACCGACGCAGGGCTTCGCCTAAGCACCGCTACAATATTATCGAGGTGGATTGTGGTGGAGGGGGGCACCGCACACGGTTAAGAGATCAATTGTTGTGTCTCCAAGGGGTGCCCCCCTCCCCGTATATAAAGGAGTGGAGGAGGGGGAGGGCCGGCCCTCTCTATGGCGCGCCCTAGGAGTCCTACTTCCACCGGGAGTAGGATTCCCCCCTTCCAAGTAATAGGAGTAGGAGTCAAGGAAAGGGAAGAGAGAAGAGAAGGAAGGAGGGGGCGCAACCCCTCCCCCTAGTCCAATTCGGACTAGGCCTTGGGGGGGCGCCCAGCCTCTCCTCTCTCTTTCCCTTAAAGCCCAATAAGGTGATGGGTAACGTAGCAATAATTCAAAATTTTCCTACGTGTCACCAAGATCAATCTATGAGATGCTAGCAACGAGAGAGAGGGAGTTCATCTTCATACCCTTGAAGATCGCTAAGCGGAAGCGTTACAAGAACGCGGTTGATGGAGTCGTACTCGCAGCGATTCAAATCACGGAAGATCCGATCTAGCGCCGAACGGACGACGCCTCCGCGTTCAACACATGTACAGCCCGGGGACGTCTCCTCCTTCTTGATCCAGCAAGGGGAGAGGAGAAGTTGAGGGAGAACTCCAGCAGCACGACGACGTGGTGGCAATGGAGCTCGTGGTTCTCCGGCAGAGCTTCGCTAAGCACTACGGAGGAGGAGGAGGAGGAGGTGTATGAGGAGGGAGGGCTGCGCCAGGGAAGAGGTGCGGCTGCCCTCCCACCCCTCCACTATATATAGGGGCAAGGGGAGAGGGGGAGGCGCCCTAGGGTTTCCCCTAGGGGGCGGCGGCCAAGCAGATTGGATCTCCCTAGGGAAAATCCTAGGGAGACTTGCCCCCCAAGCCAAGCAGGTGGAGGCTTGCCTCCCAAGCAGGTGGAGGCGCCCCACCTCCCCAAGTAACGTGGGAAAGGTTGTGGGGGGCGCACCACCCCTTAGTGGGCTGGTTTGCCCCTTCCCCTTTGGCCCATGAGGCCCTCCAACACTTGCCGGGGCTCCCGAAACACTTCTCGGTCATGCTGGCCATAGCCTGGTACCCCCGGAACACTTCCGGACTCCAATACCCTTCGTCCAATATATCGATCTTCACCGCCGGACCATTCCGGAACTCCTCGTGATGTCCAGGATCTCATCCGGGACTCCGAACAACCTTCGGTAACCACATACTATTTCCCATAACAACTCTAGCGTCACCGAACCTTAAGTGTGTAGACCCTACGGGTTCGGGAACCATGCAGACATGACCGAGACACCTCTTCGGCCAATAACCAATAGCGGGATCTGGATACCCTTATTGGCTCCCACATGTTCCACGATGATCTCATCGGATGAACCACGATGTCGGGGATTCAATCAATCCCGTATACAATTCCCTTTGTCTATCGGTATGTTACTTGCCCGAGATTCGATCGTCGGTATCCCAATACCTCATTCAATCTTGTTACCGGCAAGTCTCTTTACTCGTTCCGTAACGCATGATCCCGTGGCTAACTCCTGAGTCACATTGAGCTCATTATGATGATGCATTACCGAGTGGGCCCAGAGATACCTCTCCATCATACGGAGTGGCAAATCCCAGTCTCGATTCGTGCCAACCCAACAGACACTTTCGGAGATACCTGTAGTGCACCTTTATAGCCACTCAGTTACGTTGTGACGTTTGGTACACCCAAAGCATTCCTACGCTATCCGGGAGTTGCACAATCTCATGGTCTAAGGAAACGATACTTGACATTAGAAAAGCTCTTAGCAAACGAACTACACGATCTTGTGCTATGCTTAGGATTGGGTCTTGTCCATCACATCATTCTCCTAATGATGTGATCCCGTTATCAATGACATCTAATGTCCATGGTCAGGAAACCATAACCATCTATTGATCAACGAGCTAGTCAACTAGAGGCTTACTAGGGACATGTTGTGGTCTATGTATTCACACATGTATTACGGTTTCCAGTTAATACAATTATAGCATGAACAATAGACAACTATCATGAACAAGGAAATACAATAATAACCATTTTATTATTGCCTCTAGGGCATATTTCCAACAGTCTCCCAGTTGCACTAGAGTCAATAATCTAGTTCACATCACTATGTGATTGTAATGAATCCAACACCCATGGGGTTTGTTCATATCTCGCTTGTGAGAGAGGTTACTAGTCAACGGGTCTGAACCTTCCAGATCCGTGTGTGCTTTACAAATCTCTATGTCATCTTGTAGATGTAGCTACCACGCGCTACTTGGAGCTATTCCAAATAACTGCTCTACTGTACGAATCCGGTTTACTACTCAGAGTCATCCGGATTAGTGTCTAAGTTTGCATCGATGTAACCCTTTACGACGAACTCTTTTACCACCTCCATAATCGAGAAAATTCCTTAGTCCACTAGATACTAAGGATAAGTTTGACCGCTGTCATGTGATCCATTCCCGGATCACTATTGTACCCCTTGACTAACTCATGGCAAGGCACACTTCAGGTGCGGTACACAGCATAGCATACTGTAGAGCCTACGTCTAAAGCATAGGGGACGACCTTCGTCCTTTCTCTCTCTTCTGCCGTGGTCAGGTCTTGAGTCTTACTCAATACTCACACCTTGTAACACAGCCAAGAACTCCTTCTTTGCTGATCTATTTTGAACTTCTTCAAAATCTTGTCACGGTATGTATTCATTTGTAAGTACTATTAAGCGTTTTTGATCTATCCTTATAGATCTTGATGCTCAATGTTCAAGTAGCTTAATCCAGGTTTTCCATTGAAAAACACTTTTCAAATAACCCTGGATGCTTTCCAGAAATTCTACATCATTTCTTATGTTAATAACATATACTCATCAGAAATTCTATAGTGCTCCCACTCACTTCTTTGGAAATACAAGTTTCTCATAAACTTTGTATAAACCCAAAATCTTTGATCATCTCATCAAAACGTATATTCCAACTCTGAGATGCTTACTCCAGTCCTTAGAAGGATTGCTGGAGCTTTGCATACTTGTTAGCATCTTTCAGGATTGACAAAATCTTCTGGTTGTATCACATACAACCTTTCCTCAAGAAAATCGTCGAGGAAACAATGTTTTGACATCCTATCTGCAAGATTTCATAAATAATGCAGTAACTGCAAATATAATTCCAACAGACTCTTAGCATCGCTACGAGTGAGAAAATCTCATCGTAGTCAACTCCTTGAACTTGTCGGAAAACATCTTAACGACAAGTTGAGCTTTCTTAATGGTGACACTTACCATCATTGTCCGTCTTCCTTTTAAAATCCATCTGCACCCAACAGCCTTACGACCATCAAGTAGTTCTTCCAAAGTCTATACTTTGTTTTTATACATGGATCCTCTCTCGGATTTTATGGCCTCGAGCCATTTGTCAGAATTTGGGCCCACCATCACTTCTCCATAGCTCGTAGGTTCATTGTTGTCTAGCAACATGACTTCCAAGACAGGATTACGTACCACTCTGAAGTAGCATGCATCCTTGTCGTCCTAGAGGTTTGGTAGTGACTTGATCTGAAGTTTCATGATCACTATCATAAGCTTCCACTTCAATTGGTGTAGGTGCCACAGGAACAACTTCTTGTGCCCTGCTACACACTAGTTGAAGTGACGGTTCAATAACCTCATCAAGTCTCCACCATCCTCCCACTCAATTCTTTCGAGAGAAACTTTTCCTCGAGAAAGGACCCATTTCTAGAAACAATCACTTTTGCTTCCGGATCTGAAATAGGAGGTATACCCAACTGTTTTGGGTATTCTATGAAGATGCATTTATCCGCTTTGGGTTCGAGCTTATCAGCCTGAAACTTTTTCACATAAGCATCGCAGCCCCAAACTTTTAAGAAACAACAGCTTAGGTTTCTCTAAACCATAGTTCATACGGTGTCGTCTCAATGGAATTGCGTGGTGCCCTATTTAAAGTGAATGCGGTTGTCTCTAATGCCTAACCCATAAACGATAGTGGTAATTCGATAAGAGACATCATGGTATGCACCATATCCAATAGGGTGCAGTTATGATGTTCGGACACACCATCACACTATGGTGTTCCAGGCGGTATTAGTTGTGAAACAATTTCCACAATGTCTTAATTGTGTGCCAAACTCGTAACTCAGATATTTATCTCTATGATCATATCATAGACATTTTATCCTCTTGTCACGATGATCTTCAACTTCACTCTGAAATTACTTGAACCTTTCAATATTTCAGACTTGTGTTTCATCAAGTAAATATCCTTAGAATCTACTCAAATCATCTGTGAAGTAAGAGCATAACGATATTCACTGCGTGCCTCAGCACTCATTGGATTGCACACATCAAATGTATTACTTCCAACAAGTTGCTCTTTTGTTCCATCTCACTGAAAACGATGCCTTTCAGTCATCTTGCCCATGTGGTATGATTTGCATGTCTCAAGTGATTCAAAATCAAGTGAGTCCAAACGATCCATCTGCATGGAGTTTCTTCATGCATATATACCAATAGACATGGTTCGCATGTCTCAATCTTTTCAAAAACGAGTGAGTCCAAAGATCCATCAACATGGAGCTTCTTCATGCGTTTTATACCAATATGACTCAAATGGCAGTGCCACAAGTATGTGGTACTATCATTACTATCTTATATCTTTTGGCATGAACATGTGTATCACTACGATCGAGATTCAATAAACCATTCATTTTAGGTGCAAGACCATTGAAGGTATTATTCAAATAAAAAGAGTAACCATTATTCTTCTTAAATGAACAACATAATCCAATCATGTCTATGCTCAACGTAAACACCAAATAACAATTATTTAGGTTTAACACCAATCTCGATGGTAGAGGGAGCATGCGATGCTTGATCACATCAACCTTGGAAACACTTCCAACACATATCGTCATCTCACTTTTAGCTAGTCTCCGTTTATTCCGCAGCTTTTATTTCGAGTTACTAACACTTAGCAACCGAACCGGTATCTAATACCCTGGTGCTACTAGGAGTACTAGTAAAGTACACATTAATATAATGTATATCCAATATACTTCTGTCGACCTTACCAGCCTTCTCATCTATGAAGTATCTAGGGTAGTTCTGCTTTAGTGACCGTTCCCCTCATCTCAGAAGCACTTAGTCTCGGGTTTGGGTTCAACCTTGGCTTTCTTCACTAGAGCTGCAACTGATTTGCCGTTTCATGAAGTATCCCTTGTTGCCCGTGCCCTTCTTGAAACTAGTGGTTTTACTAACCATCAACAATTGATGCTCCTACTTGATTTCTACTTTCGCGGTGTCAAACATCGCGAGTTGCTCAAGGATCATCATGTCTATCCCTGATATGTTATAGTTCATCACGAAACTCTAATAGCTTGGTGGCAGTGACTATGGAGAACCATCACTATCTCATCTGGAAGATTAACTCCCACTCGATTCAAGCGATTATAGTACTTAGACAATCTGAGCACATGCTCAACGATTGAGCTTTTCTCCCTTAGTTTGCAGGCTTAAGAAACTTGTCAGAGGTCTCATACCTCTTGACATGGGCACTAGTCTGAAATCCCAATTTCAGTCTTTGGAACATCTCATATGTTCTGCGACGTTTCAAAAACGTCTTTGGTGCCTCAATTCTATACCGTTTTAACATTACACACTGAACTATCACGTGGTCATCAAAACGTGTATGTCAGATGTTCGCAACATCCACAAACGACGCTCGAGGTTCAGCACACCGAGCGGTGCATTAAGGACATAAGCCTTCTGTGCAGCAATGAGGACAATCCTCAGTTTACGGACCCAGTCCGCATAATTGCTACTATCAACTTTCAACTAAATTTTCTCTAGGAACATATCTTAGTAGAACTAAAGCGTAAGCTACGACATAATTTGCAAAGACCTTTTGACTATGTTCATGATAATTAAGTTCATCTAATCAAAAAAAATTAATGAACTCCCACTCAGATAGACATCCCTCTAGTCATCTAAGTGATACATGATCCGAGTCAACTAGGCCGTGTCCGATCATCACGTGAGACGGACTAGTCATCATCGGTGAACATCTTCATGTTGATCGTATCTGCTATACGACTCATGTTCGACCTTTCGGTCTTCCGTGTTCCGAGGCCTTGTCTGTACATGCTAGGCTCGTCAAGTCAACCTAAGTATTTCGCATGTGTAAATCTGGCTTACACCCGTTGTATGCGAACGTTAAAATCTATCACACCCGATCATCACGTGGTGCTTCGAAACAACGAACCTTCGCAACGGTGCACAGTTAGGGGGAACACATCTCTTGAAATTTTAGTGAGGGATCATCTTATTTATGCTACCGTCGTTCTAAGCAAATAAGATGTAAACATGACAAACATCACATGCAAATCATAAAGTGACATGATATGGCCAATATCATCTTGCGCCTTTGATCTCCATCTTCGAGGCGCGGCATGATCACCTTCGTCACCGGCATGACACCATGATCTCCATCATCGTGTCTTCATGAAGTTGTCTCGCCAACTATTACTTCTACTACTATGGCTAACGGTTAGCAATAAAGTAAAGTAATTACATGGCGTTTTTCATTGACACGCAGGTCATACAATAAATTAAGACAACTCCTATGGCTCCTGCCGGTTGTCATACTCATCGACATGCAAGTCGTGATTCCTATTACAAGAACATGATCAATTTCATACATCACATATATCATTCATCACATCCTTTTGGCCATATCACATCACATAGCATACCCTGCAAAAACAAGTTAGACGTCCTCTAATTGTTGCATGTTTTACGTGGCTGCTATGGGATTCTAGCAAGAACGTTTCTTACCTACGCAAAAGCCACAACGGTGATATGCCAATTTCTATTTACCCTTCATAAGGACCCTCTTCATCGAATCCGATCCGACTAAAGTGGGAGAGACAGACACCCGCTAGCCACCTTATGCATCAAGTGCATGTCAGTCGGTGGAACCTGTCTCACGTAAGTGTACGTGTAAGGTCGGTCCGGGCTGCTTCATCCCACAATGCCGCCGAATCAAGATAAGACTAGTAACGGCAAGCAAATTGGACAAATCATCGCCCACAACTACTTTGTCATAGAACCTACGCATAGACCTAGCTCATGATGCCACTGATGGGTAACGTAGCAATAATTCAAAATTTTCCTACGTGTCACCAAGATCAATCTAGGAGATGCTAGCAACGAGAGAGAGGGAGTGCATCTTCATACCCTTGAAGATCGCTAAGCGGAAGCGTTACAAGAACGCGGTTGATGGAGTCGTACTCGCAGCGATTCAAATCACGGAAGATCCGATCTAGCGCCGAACAGACGGCGCCTCCGCGTTCAACACACGTACAGCCCGGGGACGTCTCCTCCTTCTTGATCCAGCAAGGGGAGAGGAGAAGTTGAGGGAGAACTCCAGCAGCACGACGGCGTGGTGGCAATGGAGCTCGTGGTTCTCCGGCAGAGCTTCGCTAAGCACTACGGAGGAGGAGCAGGTGTATGAGGAGGGAGGGCTGCGCCAGGGAAGAGGTGCGGCTGCCCTCCCACCCCTCCACTATATATAGGGGCAAGGGGAGAGGGGGAGGCGCCCTAGGGTTTCCCCTAGGGGGCGGCGGCCAAGCATATTGGATCTCCCTAGGGAAAATCCTAGGGAGACTTGCCCCCCAAGCCAAGCAGGTGGAGGCTTGCCTCCCAAGCCAGGTGGAGGCGCCCCACCTCCCCAAGTAACGTGGGAAAGGGTGTGGGGGGTGCACCACCCCTTAGTGGGCTGGTTTGCCCCTTCCCGTTTGGCCCATGAGGCCCTCCAACACTTGTCGGGGCTCCCGAAACACCTTTCGGTCATGCTGGCCATAGGCTCGTGCCCCCGGAACACTTCCGGACTCCAATACCCTTCGTCCAATATATCGATCTTCACCGCCGGACCATTCCGGAACTCCTCGTGATGTCCGGGATCTCATCCGGGACTCCGAACAACCTTCGGTAACCACATACTATTTCCCATAACAACTCTAGCGTCACCGAACCTTAAGTGTGTAGACCCTACGGGTTCGGGAACCATGCAGACATGACCGAGACACCTCTTCGGCCAATAACCAATAGCGGGATCTGGATACCCATATTGGCTCCCACATGTTCCACGATGATCTCATCGGATGAACCACGATGTCGGGGATTCAATCAATCCCGTATACAATTCCCTTTGTCTATCGGTATGTTACTTGCCCGAGATCCGATCGTCGGTATCCCAATACCTCGTTCAATCTCGTTACCGGAAACTCTCTTTACTCGTTCCGTAACGCTTGATCCCGTGGCTAACTCCTTAGTCACATTGAGCTCATTATGATGATGCATTACCGAGTGGGCCCAAAGATACCTCTCCGTCATACGGAGTGACAAATCCCAGTCTCGATTCGTGCCAACCCAACAGACACTTTCGGAGATACCTGTAGTGCACCTTTATAGCCACCCAGTTACGTTGTGACGTTTGGTACACCCAAAGCATTCCTACGGTATCCGGGAGTTGCACAATCTCATGGTCTAAGGAAACGATACTTGACATTAGAAAAGCTCTTAGCAAACGAACTACACGATCTTGTGCTATGCTTAGGATTGGGTCTTGTCCATCACATCATTCTCCTAATGATGTGATCCCGTTATCAATGACATCCAATGTCCATGGTCAGGAAACCATAACCATCTATTGATCAACGAGCTAGTCAAAGGCTTACTAGGGACATGTTGTGGTCTATGTATTCACACATGTATTACGGTTTCCAGTTAATACAATTATAGCATGAACAATAGACAACTATCATGAACAAGTAAATACAATAATAACCATTTTATTATTGCCTCTAGGGCATATTTCCAACATAAGGCCCATATACTCCCCGGCGAATTCCCGTAACTCTCCGGTACTCCGAAAAATACCCGAATCATTCAGAACCTTTCCGATGTCCGAATATAGTCGTCCAATATATCGATCTTTACGTCTCGACCATTTCGAGACTCCTCGTCATGTCCCCGATATCATCTGGGACTCCGAACTACCTTCGGTACATCAAAACACATAAACTCATAATATAACCGTCATCGAACTTTAAGCGTGCGGACCCTACGGGTTCGAGAACAATGTAGACATGACCGAGACACGTCTCCGGTCAATAACCAATAGCGGAACCTGGATGCTCATATTGGCTCCCACATATTCTACGAAGATCTTTATCGGTCAAACCGCATAACAACATACGTTGTTCCCTTTGTCATCGGTATGGTACTTGCCCGAGATTCGATCGTCGGTATCTCAATACCTAGTTCAATCTCGTTACCGGCAAGTCTATTTACTCGTTCCGTAATACATCATCCCGCAACTAACTCATTAGTTACAATGCTTGCAAGGCTTATAGTGATGTGCATTACTGAGTGGGCCCAGAGATACCTCTCCGACAATCGGAGTGACAAATCCTAATCTCGAAATACGCCAACCCAACAAGTACCTTCGGAGACACCTGTAGAGCACCTTTATAATCACCTAGTTACATTGTGACATTTGGTAGCACACAAAATGTTCCTCCGATAAACAGGAGTTGCATAATCTCATAGTCATAGGAACATGTATAAGTCATGAAGAAAGCAATAGCAGAATACTAAACGATCAAGTGCTAAGCTAACGGAATGGGTCAAGTCAATCACATCATTCTCCTAATGATGTGATCCCGTTAATCAAATGACAACTCAATTCTATGGCTAGGAAACATAACATCTTTGATCAACGAGCTAGTCAAGTAGAGGCATACTAGTGACACTCTGTTTGTCTATGTATTCACACAAGTATTATGTTTCCGGTTAATACAATTCTAGCATGAATAATAAACATTTATCATGAAATAAGGAAATAAATAATAACTTTATTATTGCCTCTAGGGCATATTTCCTTCAGTCTCCCACTTGCACTAGAGTCAATAATCTAGATCACATCGCCATGTGATTTAACATCAATAGTTCACATCACCATGTGATTAACACCCATAGTTCACATCGTCATGTGACCAACACCCAAAGGGTTTACTAGAGTCAATAATCTAGTTCACATCGCTATGTGATTAACACCCAAAGAGTACTAAGGTGTGATCATGTTTTGCTTGTGAGAGAAGTTTAGTCAACGGGTCTGCCATATTCAGATCCGTATGTATTTTGCAAATTTCTATGTCTACAATGTTCTGCACGGAGCTACTTTAGCTAATTGCTCCCACTTTCAATATGTATCCAGATGAAGACTTAGAGTCATCTGGATCAGTGCCAAAACTTGTATCGACGTAACCCTTTTACGACGAACCTTTTGTCACCTCCATAATCGAGAAACATATCCTTATTCCACTAAGGATAATTTTGACCGCTGTCCAGTGATCTACTCCTAGATCACTATTGTACTCCCTTGCCAAAATCAGTGTAGGGTATACAATAGATCTGGTACATAGCATGACATACTTTATAGAACCTATGGCTGAGGCATAGGGAATGACTTTCATTCTCTTTCTATCTTCTGCCATGGTCGGGCTTTGAGTCTTACTCAATTTCACACCTTGTAACACATGCAAGAACTCTTTCTTTGACTATTCCATTTTGAACTACTTCAAAATCTTGTCAAGGTATGTACTCATTGAAAAAACTTATCAAGCGTTTTGACCTATCTCTATAGATCTGGATGCTCAATATGTAAGCAGCTTCACCGAGGTCTTTCTTTGAAAAACTCCTTTCAAACACTCCTTTATGCTTTGCAGAAAAATTCTACATTATTTCCGATCAACAATATGTCATTCACATATACTTATCAGAAATGTTGTAGTGCTCCCACTCACTTTCTTGTAAATACAGGCTTCACCGCAAGTCTGTATAAAACTATATGCTTTGATCAACTCATCAAAGCGTATATTCCAACTCCGAGATGCTTGCACCAGTCCATAGATGGATCGCTAGAGCTTGCACATTTTGTTAACACCTTTAGGATCGACAAAACCTTCTGGTTGCATCATATACAATTCTTCTTTAATAAATCCATTAAGGAATGCAGTTTTGTTTATCCATTTGCCAGATTTCATAAAATGCGGCAATTGCTAACATGATTCGGACAAACTTAAGCATAGATACGAGTGAGAAACTCTCATCGTAGTCAACACCTTGAACTTGTCGAAAACCTTTTGCGACAATTCTAGCTTTGTAGATAGTAACACTACTATCAGCGTCCGTCTTCCTCTTGAAGATCCATTTAATCTCAATGGCTCGCCGATCATTTGGGCAAGTCAATCAAAGTCCATACTTTGTTCTCATACATGGATCCCATCTCAGATTTCATGGCCTCAAACCATTTCGTGGAATCTGGGCTCATCATCGCTTCCTCATAGTTCGTAGGTTCGTCATGGTCAAGTAACATGACCTCCAGAATAGGATTACCGTACCACTCTGGTGTGGATCTCACTCTGGTTGACCTACGAGGTTCGATAGTAACTTGATCTGAAGTTACATGATCATCATCATTAGCTTCCTCACTAATTGATGTAGGAGTCACAGGAACAGATTTCTATGATGAACTACTTTCCAATAAGGGAGCAGGTACAGTTACCTCATTAAGTTCTACTTTCCTCCCACTCACTTCTTTCGAGAGAAACTCCTTCTTAGCAACGAATATCTTGCCTTCGGATCTGTGATAGAAGGTGTACCCAACTATCTCCTTTGGGTATCCTATGAAGACACATTTCTCCGATTTGGGTTTGAGCTTATCATGATGATTTTTTTTTTCTTATAAGCATCGTAACCCCAATCTTTAAGAAACGACAACTTTGGTTTCTTGCCAAACCACAGTTCATACGGTGTCGTCTCAAACGAATTTAGATGGTGCCCTTTTTTTACGTGAATGCGACTGTCTCTAATGCATAACCCCAAAACTATAGTGGTAAATCGGTAAGAAACATCATAGATTGCACTATATCCAATAAAGTACGGTTATGACGTTAGGACACACCATTATGCTGTGGTGTTCCAGGTGGCACGAATTTGTGAAACTATTCCACATTGTTTTAATTGAAGACCAAACTCGTAACTCAAATATTTGTCTCCACGATCAGATCGTAGAAACCTTATTTTCTTGTCACGATGATTTTCCACTTCACTCTGAAATTCTTTGAACTTTTCAAATGTTTCAGACTTATGTTTCATCAAGTAGATATACCCATATCTGTTCAAATCATCTGTGAAGGTCAGAAAATAACGATACCCGCCGCGAGCCTCAACACTCATCGGATCGCATACATCAATATGTATTATTTCCAATAAGTCAGTTGCTCGCTCCATTGTTCCGGAGAACGGAGTCTTAGTCATCTTGCCCATAAGGCATGGTTCGCAAGCATCAAATGATTCATAATCAAGTGATTCCAAAAGCTCATCAGCATGGAGTTTCTTCATGCGCTTTACACCAATATGACCTAAACGGCAGTGCCACAAATAAGTTGCACTATCATAATTAACTTTGCATCTTTTGGTTTCAATATTATGAATATGTGTATCACTACGATCGAGATCCAACGAACCATTTTCATTGGGTGAGTAACCATATAAGGTTTTATTCATGTAAACAGAACAACAATTATTCTCTAACTTAAATGAATAACTGTATTGCAATAAACATGATCAAATCATATTCATGCTCAACGCAAACACCAAATAACACTTATTTAGGTTCAACACTAATCCCAAAAGTATAGGGAGTGTGCGATGATGATCATATCAATCTTGGAACCACTTCCAACACACATTGTCACTTCATCCTTAACTAGTCTATGTTCATTCTGCAACTCCCGTTTCGAGTTACTAATCTTAGCAACTGAACTAGTATCAAATACTGAAGGGTTGCTATAAACACTAGTAAAGTACACATCAATAACATGTATATCAAATATACCTTTGTTCACTTTGCCATCCTTCTTATCCGCCAAATACTTGGGGCAGTTCCGCTTCCAGTGACCAGTCCCTTTGCAGTAGAAGCACTTAGTCTCAGGCTTAGGTCCAAACTTGGGCTTGTTCACTTGAGCAGCAACTTGCTTGCCGTTCTTCTTGAACTTCCCCTTCTTTCCCTTTGTCCTTTTCTTGAAACTAGTGATCTTGTTAACCATCAACACTTGATGCTCTTTTCTTGATTTCTACCTTCGCCGATCTCAGCATTGCGAAGAGCTCGGGAATTACTTTCGTCATCCCTTGCATATTATAGTTCATCACGAAGTTCTATTAACTTGGTGATAGTGACTAGAGAACTTTGTCAATTACTATCTTATCTGGAAGATTAACTCCCACTTGATTCAAGTAATTGTAGTACTCAGACAATCTGAGCACATGCTCACTGGTTGAGCTATTCTCCTCCATCTTATTGGCAAAGTACTGTCAGAGGTCTCATACCTCTCGACATGGGCACGAGTATGAAATACCAATTTTAACTCTTGGAACATCTTATATGCTCCGTGGCGTTCAAAACATTTTTGAAGTCCCGGTTCTAAGCCGTAAAGCATGGTGCACTAAACTATCAAATAGTCATCATACCGAGCTTTTGTCAAAACATTCACAACGTCTGCATCTGCTCCTGCAATAGTTCTGTCACCTAGCGGTGCATCAAGGACATAATACTTCTGTGCAGCAATGATGTTAATCCTCAGATCACGGACCAAGTCCGCATCATTGCTACTAACATCTTTCAACTTAGTTTTCTCTAGGAACATATCAAAATAAAACAGGGGAGCAAAACGCGAGCTATTGATCTACAACATAGATATGCTAATACTACCAGGACTAAGTTCATGATAAATTTAAGTTCAATTAATCATATTACTTAAGAACTCCCACTTAGATAGACATCCCTCTAATCCTCTAAGTGATCACGTGATCCAAATCAACTAAACCATGTCCGATCATCACGTGAGATGGAGTAGTTTCAATGGTGAACATCACTATGTTGATCATATCTACTATATGATTCACGCTCGACCTTTCGGTCTCAGTGTTCCGAGGCCATATCTGTTATATGCTAGGCTCATCAAGTTTAACCTGAGTATTCCGCGTGTGCAACTGTTTTGCACCCGTTGTATTTGAACGTAGAGCCTATCACACCCGATCATCACGTGGTGTCTCAGCACGAAGAACTTTCGCAACGGTGCATACTCAGGGAGAACACTTATACCTTGATAATTTAGTGAGAGATCATCTTATAATGCTACCGTCAATCAAAGCAAGATAAGATGCATAAAAGATAAACATCACATGCAATCAATATAAGTGATATGATATGGCCATCATCATCTTGTGCTTGTGATCTCCATCTCTGAAGCACCGTCATGATCACCATCGTCACCGGCGCGACACCTTGATCTCCATCGTAGCATCGTTGTCGTCTCGCCAACTTATACTTCTACGACTATCGCTAGCGCTTAGTGATAAAGTAAAGCATTACAGGGCGATTGCATTGCATACAATAAAGCGACAACCATATGGCTCCTGCCAGTTGCCGATAACTCGGTTACAAAACATGATCATCTCATACAATAAAATTTAGCATCATGCCTTGACCATATCACATCACAACATGCCCTGCAAAAACAAGTTAGACGTCCTCTACTTTGTTATTGCAAGTTTTACGTGGCTGCTACGGGCTGAGCAAGAACCTTTCTTACCTACGCATCAAAATCATAACGATAGTTCGTCAAGTTAGTGTTGTTTTAACCTTGTCAAGGACCGGGCGTAGCCACACTCGGTTTAACTAAAGTTGGAGAAACTGACACCCGCCAGCCACCTGTGTGCAAAGCATGTCGGTAGAACCAGTCTCGCGTAAGCGTACGCGTAATGTCGGTCTGGGCCGCTTCATCCAACAATACTGCCGAACCAAAGTGTGACATGCTGGTAAGCAGTATGACTTGTATCGCCCACAACTCACTTGTGTTCTACTCGTGCATATAACATCTACGCATAAGACCAGGCTCGGATGCCACTGTTGGGGAACGTAGTAATTTCAAAAAATTTCCTATGCACACACAGGATCATGGTGATGCATAGCAACGAGAGGGGAGAGTGTTGTCCACGTACTCTCATAGACCGAAAGCGGAAGCGTTAGCACAACGCGGTTGATGTAGTCGTACGTCTTCACGATCCGACCGATCAAGTACCGAACGCACGGCACCTCCGAGTTCAGCACACGTTCAGCTCGATGACGTCCCTCGAACTCCGATCCAGCCGAGCTTTGAGGGAGAGTTCCGTCAGCACGACGGCGTGGTGATGATGATGATGTTCTACCGACGCAGGGCTTCGCCTAAGCACCGCTACGATATTATCGAGGTGGATTATGGTGGAGGGGGCACCGCACATGGCTAAGAGATCAAGAGATCAATTGTTGTGTCTCCAAGGGGTGCCCCCCTCCCCGTATATAAAGGAGTGGAGGAGGGGGAGGGCCTGCCCTCTCTATGGCGCGCCCTAGGAGGAGTCCTACTCCCACCGGGAGTAGGATTCCCCCCCTTCCAAGTAGTAGGAGTAGGAGTCAAGGAAAGGGGAGAGAGAAGAGAAGGAAGGAGGGGGCCCAGCCCCTCCCCCTAGTCCAATTCGGACTAGGCCTTTGGGGGGTGCCCAGCCTCTCCTCTCTCTTTCCCTTAAAGCCCAATAAGGCCCATATACTCCCCGGCGAATTCCCGTAACTCTCCGGTACTCCGAAAAATACCCGAATCACTCGGAACCTTTCCGATATCTGAATATAGTCGTCCAACATATCAATCTTTACGTCTCGACCATTTCGAGACTCCTCGTCATGTCCCCGATATCATCTGGGACTCCGAACTACCTTCGGTACATCAAAACACATAAACTCATAATATAACCGTCATCGAACTTTAAGCGTGCGGACCCTACGAGTTCGAGAACAATGTAGACATGACCGAGACACGTCTCCGGTCAATAACCAATAGAGGAACCTGGATGCTCATATTGGCTCCCACATATTCTACAAAGATCTTTATCGGTCAAACCGCATAACAACATACGTTGTTCCCTTTGTCATCGGTATGTTACTTGCCCGAGATTCGATCGTCGGTATCTCAATACCTAGTTCAATCTCGTTACCGACAAGTCTCTTTACTCGTTCCGTAATACATCATCCCACAACTAACTCATTAGTTACAATGCTTGCAAGGCTTATACTGATGTGCATTACTGAGTGGGCCCAGAGATACCTCTCCGACAATCGGAGTGACAAATCCTAATCTCGAAATACGCCAACCCAACAAGTACCTTCGGAGACACCTGTAGAGCACCTTTATAATCACCTAGTTATGTTGTGACGTTTGGTAGCACACAAAGTGTTCCTCCGGTAAACGGGAGTTGCATAATCTCATAGTCATAGGAACATGTATAAGTCATGAAGAAAGCAATAGCAGAATACTAAACGATCAAGTGCTAAGCTAACGGAATGGGTCAAGTCAATCACATCATTCTCCTAATGATGTGATCCCGTTAATCAAATGACAACTCATGCCTATGGCTAGGAAACATAACCATCTTTGATCAACGAGCTAGTCAAGTAGAGGCATACTAGTGACACTCTGTTTGTCTTGTTGGAAATATGCCCTAGAGGCAATAATAAATAGGTTATTATTATATTTCCTTATTCATGATAATCGTTTATTATGCATGCTAGAATTGTATTGATAGGAAACTCAGATACATGTGTGGATACATAGACAACACCATGTCCCTAGTAAGCCTCTAGTTGACTAGCTCGTTGATCAATAGATGGTTACGGTTTCCTGACCATGGACATTGGATGTCGTTGATAACGGGATCACATCATTAGGAGAATGATGTGATGGACAAGACCCAATCCTAAGCCTAGCACAAGATCGTGTAGTTCGTTTGCTCAGAGCTTTTCTAATGTCAAGTATCATTTCCTTAGACCATGAGATTGTGCAACTCCCGGATACCCTAGGAATGCTTTGGGTGTACCAAACGTCACAACGTAACTGGGTGGCTATAAAGGTGCACTACAGGTATCTCCGAAAGTGTCTGTTGGGTTGGCACGAATCGAGACTGGGATTTGTCACTCCGTGTAAACGGAGAGGTATCTCTGGGCCCACTCGGTAGGACATCATCATAATGTGCACAGTGTGACCAAGGAGTTGATCACGGGATGATGTGAGTTACGGAACGAGTAAAGAGACTTGCCGGTAACGAGATTGAACAAGGTATCGGGATACCGACGATCGAATCTCGGGAAAGTAACATACCGATAGACAAAGGGAATTGTATACGGGATTGATTGAATCCTCGACATCGTGGTTCATCTGATGAGATCATTGAGGAGCATGTGGGAGCCAACATGGGTATCCAGATCCCGCTGTTGGTTATTGACCGGAGAGTCGTCTCGATCATGTCTACCTGTCTCCCGAACCCGTAGGGTCTACACACTTAAGGTTCGGTGACGCTAGGGTTATAGAGATATTAGTATGTGGTAACCCGAAAGTTGTTCGGAGTCCCGGATGAGATCCCGGACGTCACGAGGAGTTCCGGAATGGTCCGGAGGTAAAGATTTATATATGGGAAGTCTTGTTTTGGTCGCCGGAAAAGTTTCGCACTTTATCGGTATTGTACCGGGAGTGCCGAAAGGGGTCCGGGGGTCCACCAGCCCCGGGGGGGCCACATGGGCTGTAGGAGGTGCGCCTTGGCCTATATGGGCCAAGGTCACCAGCCCCAAGAGGCCCATGCGCCAGGAGATAAGAAAAACGGAGAGTCCTAAAGGGGGAAGGCACCTCCGAGGTGCCTTGGGGAGGAAGGACTCCTCCCTGGCCGCACCCTTCCTTGGAGGAAGGGCCAAGGCTGCGCCCCCCCTCTCCCTTGGCCCTATATATAGTGGGGGGGAGGGAGGGCAGCAGCAATCCAAGCCCTGGCGCCTCCCTCTCCCTCCCGTAACACATCTCCCTCCTCCCGCAGCGCTTGGCGAAGCCCTGTTGGAATCCCGCTACTTCCACCACCACGCCGTCGTGCTGCTGGATCTCCATCAACCTCTCCTCCCCCCTTGCTGGATCAAGAAGGAGGAGACGTCGCTGCTCCGTACGTGTGTTGAACGCGGAGGTGCCGTCCGTTCGGCGCTAGGATCATCGGTGATTTGGATCACGACGAGTACGACTCCATCAACCCCGTTCTCTTGAACGCTTCCGCTCGCGATCTACAAGGGTATGTAGATGCACTCCTTCCCTCTCGTTGCTAGTAAACTCCATAGATTGATCTTGGTGATGCGTAGAAAATTTTGAATTTTTGCTACGTTCCCCAACAGTGGCATCATGAGCTAGGTCTATGCGTAGTTTCTATGCACGAGTAGAACACAAAGTAGTTGTGGGCGTAGATGTTGCCAATTCTTCTTGCCGCTAGTAGTCTTATCTTGTTTCGGCGGCATTGTGGGATGAAGCGGCCCGGACCGACCTTACACGTACGCTTACGTGAGACAGGTTCCACCGACTGACATGCACTAGTTGCATAAGGTGGCTAGCGGGTGTCTGTTTCTCCCACTTTAGTCGGAACGGATTCTATGAAAAGGGTCCTTATGAAGGGTAAATAGAAATTGGCATATCACGTTGTGGTTTTACGTAGGTAAGAAACGTTCTTGCTAGAATCCCATAGCAGCCACGTAAAACATGCAACAACAATTAGAGGACGTCTAACTTGTTTTTGCAGCATGTGCTATGTGATGTGGTATGGCCAGAAGATGTGATGAATGATATATGTGATGTATGAGATTGATCATATTCTTGTAATAGGAATCACGACTTGCATGTCGATGAGTATGACAACCGGCAGGAGCCATAGGAGTTGTCTTTATTTTTGTATGACCTGCGTGTCATTGAATAATGCCATGTAAATTACTTTACTTTATTGCTAAGCGCGTTAGCCATAGAAGTAGAAGTAATCGTTGGCGTGACAACTTCATGAAGACACAATGATGGAGATCATGGTGTCATGCCGGTGACAAAGATGATCATGGTGCCCCAAAGATGGAGATCAAAGGAGCAAAATGATATTGGCCATATCATGTCACTATTTGATTGCATGTGATGTTTATCATGTTATGCATCTTATTTGCTTTGAACGACGGTAGTAAGTAAGATGATCCCTCACTAAAATTTCAAGAGAAGTGTTCCCCCTAACTGTGCACCGTTGCGAAGGTTCGTTGTTTCGAAGCACCACGTGATGATCGGGTGTGATAGATTCTAACGTTCGAATACAATGGGTGTTGACGAGCCTAGCATGTACAGACATGGCCTCGGAACACATGTGAAACACTTAGGTTGACTTGACGAGCCTAGCATGTACAGACATGGCCTCGGAACACAAGAGGCCGAAAGGTCGAACATGAGTCGTATAGTAGATACGATCAACATGGAGATGTTCACCGATGATGACTAGTCCGTCTCACGTGATGACCGGACACGGCCTAGTTTGACTCGGATCATGTATCACTTAGATGACTAGAGGGATGTCTATGTAAGTGGGAGTTCATAATCAGATGAACTTCATTATCATGAACATAGTCAAAAGGTCTTTGCAAATTATGTCATAGCTTGCGCTTTAGTTCTACTGTTTAAGATATGTTCCTAGAGAAAAATTTAGTTGAAAGTTAATAGTAGCAATTATGCGGACTGGGTCCGTAAACTGAGGAGTGTCCTCATTGCTGCACAGAAGGCTTATGTCCTTAATGCACCGCTCGGTGTGCTGAACCTCAGCATCGTCTGTAGATGTTACGAAACATCTGACATACACGTTTTGATTACTACATGATAGTTCAGTGCGTAATGCTAACGGTTTAGAATTGTGGCACCAAAGACGGTTTTGAAACGTCGCAGAACATATGAGATGTTCTGAAGACTGAAATTGGGATTTCAGACTAGTGCCCACGTCAAGAGGTATGAGACCTCTGACAAGTTTCTTAAGCCTGCAGACTAAGGGAGAAAAGCTCAATCGTTGAGCATGTGCTCAGATTGTCTGAGTACCACAATCGCTTGAATCGAGTGGGAGTTAATCTCCCAGATGAGATAGTGATGGTTCTCCATAGTCACTGCCACCAAGCTAGTAGAGCTTCGTGATGAACTATAATATATCAGGGATAGTTATGATGATCCTTGAGCTATTCGCGATGTTTGACACCGCGAAAGTAGAAATCAAGAAGGAGCATCAATTGTTGATGGTTAGTAAAACCACTAGTTTAAGAAGGGCAAGGGAAAAAGGGATACTTCATTAAACAGCAAGTCATTTGCTGCTCTAGTGAAGAATCCCAAGGTTGAACCCAAACCCGAGACTAAGTGCTTCTGTAATGAGGGGAACGGTCACTGAAGCAGAACTACCCTAGATACTTGGTAGATGAGAAGGCAGGCAAGGTCGACAGAAGTATATTGGATATACATTATATGAATGTGTACTTTACTAGTACTCCTAGCAGCACCAGGGTATTAGATACCGGTTCGGTTGCTAAGTGTTAGTAACTCGAAATAAAAGCTGCGGAATAAACGGATACTAGCTAAAGGTGAGATGACGATATGTGTTGGAAGTGTTTCCAAGGTTGATGTGATCAAGCATCGCATGCTCCCTCTACCATCGAGATTGGTGTTAAACCTAAATAATTGTTATTTGGTGTTTGCGTTGAGCATAAACATGATTGGATTATGTTTATCGCAATACGGTTATTCATTTAAGGAGAATAATGGTTACTCTGTTTATTTGAATAATACCTTCAATGGTCTTGCACCTAAAATGAATCTCGATCGCAGTGATACACATGTTCGTGCCAAAAGAAATAAAATAGTAATGATAGTACCACATACTTGTGGCACTGCCATTTGAGTCATATTGGAACGCATGAAGAAGCTCCATGTAGATGGATCTTTGGACTCACTCGTTTTTTGAAAAGATTGAGACATGCGAACCATGTCTATTGGTATATATGCATGAAGAAACTCCATGCAGATGGATCGTTTGGACTCACTTGATTTTGAATCACTTGAGACATGCAAATCATACCACATGGGCAAGATGACTGAAAGGCCTCGTTTTCAGTAAGATGGAACAAGAGAGCAACTTGTTGGAAGTAATACATTTGATGTGTGCAGTCCAATGAGTGCTGAGGCACGCAGTGGATATCGATATGTTCTTACTTCACAGATGATTCGAGTAGATGCTGAGAATATTTACTTGATGAAACACAAGTCTGAATTATTGAAAGGTTCAAGTAATTTCAGAGAGAAGTTGAAGATCGTCGTGACAAGAGGATAAAATGTCTGTGATATGATCATAGAGATGAGTATCTGAGTTACGAGTTTGGCACACAGTTAAGACATTGTGGAAAGTGTTTCACAATTAATACCGCCTGGAACACCATAGTGTGATGGTGTGTCCGAACATCATAACTACACCCTATTGGATATGTTGCATACCATGATGTCTCTTATCGAATTACCACTATCGTTTATGGGTTAAGCATTAGAGACAACCGCATTCACTTTAATAGGGCACCACGCAATTCCGTTGAGACGACACCGTTTAGAGAAACCTAAGTTGTCGTTTCTTAAAAGTTTGGGGCTGCGATGCTTATGTGAAAAAGTTTCAGGCTGATAAGGTCGAACCCAAAGCGGATAAATGCATCTTCATAGAATACCCAAAACAGTTGGGCATACCTCCTATTTCGATCTGGAAGCAAAAGTAATTGCTTCTAGAAACGAGTCCTTTCTCGAGGAAAAGTTTCTCTCGAAAGAATTGAGTGGGAGGATGGTGGAGACCTGATAAGGTTATTGAACCGTCACTTCAACTAGTGTGTAGCAGGGCACAGGAAGTTGTTCCTGTGGAACCTACACCAATTGAAGTGGAAGCTTATGATAGTGATCATGAAACTTCGGATCAAGTCACTACCAAACCTCGTAGGTCGACAAGGATGCGTACTACTTCAGAGTGGTACGTAATCCTGTCTTGGAAGTCATGTTGCTAGACAACAATGAACCTACGAGCTATGGAGAAGCGATGGTGGGCCCATATTCCAACAAATGGTTAGAAGCCATGAAATCCGTGATAAATGGAGAAGAAGACGGACGTGGACGGTAATGTTACCATCTATGAAGCTCGACTTGTGGCAAAGAGTATTTTCACAAGTTCAAGGAGTTTACTACGATGAGATTTTCTCATCCTTAGCGATGCTTAAGTCCGTCGGAATCATGTTAGCATTAGCTGCATTTATGAAATCTGGCAGATGGATGTCAAAACAAGTTTCCTTACCAGTTTTCGTAAGGAAAGGTTGTATGTGATACAATCAGAAAGGTTTTGTCGATCCTAAGGATGCTAAAAGGTATGCTAGCTCCAGCGATCCTTCCATGGACTAGAGCAAGCATCTCGGAGTCAGAATATACGCTTTGATGGAGTGATCAAAGTTTTTGGGTTTATACAAAGTTTGTTAGAAACTTGTATTTACAATAAAGTGAGTGGGAGCGCTACGACATTTCTGATAAGTATATGTGAATGACATATTGTTGATCCGAAATGATGTAAAATTTCTGGAAAGCGTAAAGGGTTGTTTGAAAGGAGTTTTTTCAAAGGAAGACCTGGATAAAGCTGCTTACATATTGGTATCAAGATCTATAGAGATAGATCAAGACGCCTGATGATACTTTCAAAGAACGCACACCTTGACATGATTTTGGAAGAGTTCAAAATAGATCAGCAAAGAAGGAGTTCTTGGCTGTGTTACAAGGTGTAAGTATTGAGTAAGACTCAAGACCTGACCACAGCAGAAGAGAGAGAAAGGACGAAGGTCGTCCCCTATGCTTTAGACGTAGGCTCTATAGTATGCTATGCTGTGTACCGCACATGTAGTGTGCCTTGCCATGAGTTGGTCAAGAGGGCACAATAGTGATCCGGGAAAGGATCTCATGACAGCGGTCGAACTTATCCTTAGTACCTAGTGGACTAAGGAATTTTCTCGATTATGGAGGTGAAAGGGAGTTCGTCGTAAAGGGTTACGTCGATGCGAACTTTGACACTAATCCGGATGACTCTGAGTAGTAAACCGGATTCGTATAGTAGAGAAATTATTTGAAATGGCTCCAAATAGCGCGTGGTAGCATCCACAAGATGACATAGATATTCGTAAAGCACACACGAATCTGAAAGGTTCAGACCCGTTGACTAATAACCTCTCTCACAAGCATAACATGATCAAACCAGAACTCATTGAGTGTTAATCACATAGTGATGTGAACTAGATTGTTGACTCTAGCAAACTCTTTGGATGTTGGTCACATGGTGATGTGACCTATGAGTGTTAATCACATGGTGATGTGGACTAGATTATTGACTCTAGTGCAAGTGGGAGACTGTTGGAAATATGCCCTAGAGGCAATAATAAATAGGTTATTATTATATTTCCTTATTCATGATAATCGTTTATTATCCATGCTAGAATTGTATTGATAGGAAACTCAGATACATGTGTGGATACATAGACAACACCATGTCCTAGTAAGCCTCTAGTTGACTAGCTCGTTGATCAATAGATGGTTACGGTTTCCTGACCATGGACATTGGATGTCGTTGATAACGGGATCACATCATTAGGAGAATGATGTGATGGACAAGACCCAATCCTAAGCCTAGCACAAGATCGTGTAGTTCGTTTGCTCAGAGCTTTTCTAATGTCAAGTATCATTTCCTTAGACCATGAGATTGTGCAACTCCCGGATACCGTAGGAATGCTTTGGGTGTACCAAACGTCACAACGTAACTGGGTGGCTATAAAGGTGCACTACAGGTATCTCTGAAAGTGTCTGTTGGGTTGGCACGAATCGAGACTGGGATTTGTCACTCCGTGTAAACGGAGAGGTATCTCTGGGCCCACTCGGTAGGACATCATCATAATGTGCATAGTGTGACCAAGGAGTTGATCACGGGATGATGTGAGTTACGGAACGAGTAAAGAGACTTGCCGGTAACGAGATTGAACAAGGTATCGGGATACCGACGATCGAATCTCGGGAAAGTAACATACCGATAGACAAAGGGAATTGTATACGGGATTGATTGAATCCTCGACATCGTGGTTCATCTGATGAGATCATCGAGGAGCATGTGGGAGCCAACATGGGTATCCAGATCCCGCCGTTGGTTATTGACCGGAGAGTCGTCTCGGTCATGTCTACCTGTCTCCCGAACCCGTAGGGTCTACACACTTAAGGTTCGGTGACGCTAGGGTTATAGAGATATTAGTATGTGGTAACCCGAAAGTTGTTCGGAGTCCCGGATGAGATCCCTGACGTCACGAGGAGTTCCGGAATGGTCCGGAGGTAAAGATTTATATATGGGAAGTCTTGTTTTGGTCGCCGGAAAAGTTTCGCACTTTATCGGTATTGTACCGGGAGTGCCGAAAGGGGTCCGGGGGTCCACCAGCCCCGGGGGGGCCACATGGGCTGTAGGGGGTGCGCCTTGGCCTATATGGGCCAAGGGCACCAGCCCCAAGAGGCCCATGCGCCAAGAGATAAGAAAAACGGAGAGTCCTAAAGGGGGAAGGCACCTCCGAGGTGCCTTGGGGAGGAAGGACTCCTCCCTGGCCGCACCCTTCCTTGGAGGAAGGGCCAAGGCTGCGCCCCCCTCTCCCTTGGCCCTATATATAGTGGGGGGAGGGAGGGCAGCAGCAATCCAAGCCCTGGCGCCTCCCTCTCCCTCCCGTAACACATCTCCCTCCTCCCGCAGCGCTTGGCGAAGCCCTGTTGGAATCCCGCTACTTCCACCACCACGCCGTCGTGCTGCTGGATCTCCATCAACCTCTCCTCCCCCCTTGCTGGATCAAGAAGGAGGAGACGTCGCTGCTCCGTACGTGTGTTGAACGCGGAGGTGCCGTCCGTTCGGCGCTAGGATCATCGGTGATTTGGATCACGACGAGTACGACTCCATCAACCCCGTTCTCTTGAACGCTTCCGCTCGCGATCTACAAGGGTATGTAGATGCACTCCTTCCCTCTCGTTGCTAGTAAACTCCATAGATTGATCTTGGTGATGCGTAGAAAATTTTGAATTTTTGCTACGTTCCCCAACATGTCTATGTATTCACACAAGTATTATGTTTCCGGTTAATACAATTCTAGCATGAATAATAAACATTTATCATGAAATAAGGAAATAAATAATAACTTTATTATTGCCTCTAGGGCATATTTCCTTCCGCTCTCTCCTCTGTTCTTTCTCCTCCGCATCGTCCGGCTCGCAGCTCCGCAGCTGTTCCCAGGCTCTCCGCCGCCAGCTCCAGAAGAGCGCTCCCGTCCTCGCCGCGGTGGACGTTATCGCCGGCCCGGACGCCACCGTGATACGTCCGGCAACTCTCCGGCTCCGCCTTGCGCTTGATGTATTTAACACATTGACCGACTGGATTATTGTGATTTTGTTAGGTAAATGATGGATTCCGATGCTTCGCCGGACAAGGAGTATGGACCGACGGAGCTTGACCAAATGATTAAAGATGAGTTCTTCGATTCGTTGGATTCGGACGAAGAAGTGGACATGATCATGCTCATGAGCATGCAAGAGGAAATGGACCGGCAAGTGGAGCATATTCTCAACTTCAAGGGCTCAATCAAAGGGGGAAGAGTGATCAACTGGGAAAAGGTGTCCGGAGCAAAGCGACTGCACAATGACTACTTTGCTCCCACACATGCTTTCTCGGATGATCCATGATTTCGTCGCCGTTTTCGCATGCGGAAACCATTGTTTTTGCGCATTGCGGAGGGAGTGGAGGCACACGACGACTACTTCAAGCTGAGAAGGGATTGCTGTGGCCAACTCTCTTTCTCGGCCAAGCAGAAGTGCACGGCTGCTCTGAGGATGCTTGCACTTGGTACTGCTGCAGACGCCGTTGGTGAGATGGTCAAGATGGGGGAGATCACATGCCTCAAGACTACTGTCAAATTTGCTCGCGTTGTGGTTGAGGTGTTTGGACCGGAGTATCTCAGCGAACCAAATGCGTAGGACACAGAGAAGTTGCTGGCTATTGAAGAGGCAAGGGGGTTTCCAGGAATGCTCGGATCAATTGATTGCATGCATTGGCAATGGAAAAACTGCCCCAAAGGTCCGCGGGGACTGTATCAAGGTCACACCAGAGAGGCCACCATCATACTAGAAGCTGTGGCATCACATGACTTATGGATTTGGCATCCTTTCTTTGGAATGCCCGGTTCTCACAACGACACCAATGTGCTTCAACGATCTCCGATGTTTAGGAGGCTTTGCAATGGGGAATCACCGCCGTGCAACTACACCATCAACGGCCGGGACTACAACATGGGGTACTATCTTGCCGATGGTATCTATCCTCAATGGGCGGCGTTTGTGAAGACCATATCCGAGCCGCGTGGCAATAAACAGAGTCACTTTGCAACAATGCAAGAAGCGGCTATGAAGGACGTGGAGAGGGCATTTGGTGTGCTTCAAGCTCGTTGGGGAATTGTGCGGAGCGCTGCAATGATGTGGAAATCGGAAACTTTGTGGCAGCTGATGACACGTTGTATTATTCTGCACAATATGATTGTCGAGGATGAGGGTGATGGTGTAGCCCAAGCCCATGATTTCGAAGCACCCGGAGAACAAGTTGAAATCCCAGAAGATCAAGATGCGGCTCAGCTTATGAACTTTCTGCAGATGCATCATAATCTTCGAAATCAGCACGTGCACATGCAGCTACTCAATAATCTTGTGAAGCACATATGATTTCGAAGCACCCGGAGAAGAAGTTGACATTATGTTGCATGATCGACGTGCATGTATTTGCATGGATTTGAGAGTCCGGATTTAAGATATGTGGATGCATGGAAGAAAAAATGAAGGTCCGTCCGGATACGCCCGCGGGCGTGCCCGGACGCGTCCGCAGGCATTTGAGTGGTTGTATTTGCCAAGTCCGGCTTTAGATGCTCTAACATTATCCGAATATGACAGATTTCAGATTTGGTATTTTGGCTGGTAACGTAGGTATCCCGACGCGGTGTTTTCTGAACCCATGCTGGCCTCTCTGACTCTCTTATTACGCCTGCATTATTTCTTCTTCGGTACCAACTCAACTTTTTCTGCAAGCGACGCCGAATCTGGCCTCGAGCAGGCTGTATTTTCGCAGGAGGATGGTATCATTGCCACCACAGATTTGGCTTCCACTTTACAGGGAAATGGCTGGAGTTTATCATTCGAAAAGCGCTGCCTTTAACCGTACGTACGTCTCAAATAATTCCAGTACGGAATTTAAATGGCACCAGAG
Source organism: Aegilops tauschii subsp. strangulata (assembly GCF_002575655.3). Lineage (NCBI taxonomy): Eukaryota > Viridiplantae > Streptophyta > Magnoliopsida > Poales > Poaceae > Aegilops > Aegilops tauschii. Next base: position 408,295,951 of record NC_053040.3, on the reverse strand, counting down.
TTCTTTTTTTACATGGACAGGAGTTTACCGGTGACGCTTTTCGTTGGTGCAATTTCATTTCCCCATTTCTACCTGATGACTGGCGATGTGGATATATACATACAGGATAGGACTTTTTCAGCTAACCAGGCTCGTCGCCGACGTGTCGATAGCAAGGCGAGGTGGCCCCCGCCCAAAATCTGGCCGCAGCCAATCACAGATCATGGAATCGGATGGCGCATTAGCGGTAAGCCAATCAGGGCACAGATAAGGCCGGCGGGCGGGCCCCGCCCCGCGAGCCTAAAGCGCAAAGCGCAAAGCTCACCTGCTGGGCCATGCCGCTCGCAGCAAATAGCCTTCCGAATCCGGTGATACTTTTTTGTCATTTCTATCTCGCAATCTTCTCGATCGTAGGTAGCAGCTAGGATCGCTGTGATTATACGGTACCGGAAGAAGCATTGCTGTTGCGCTGGAGGTGGTCGTACGTTTTGGCGGCGGCGGAGATGGGTGGCTCGGACCAGAAGGCGGCCGGCGGCGGCGGGGCCGTGGGCGGCAAGGCCGCGCGTGCGTGCGACGGGTGCATGCGGCGGCGCGCGCGGTGGTACTGCGCGGCCGACGACGCCTTCCTGTGCCAGGGATGTGACACGTCGGTGCACTCGGCGAACCCGCTCGCCAGGCGGCACGAGCGCCTCCGCCTGCGCGCGACGTCCCCGCTGCCGGCCGAGGGCGTGGCCGCGGTGAAGGGGTCGCCGGCGACGACGTCCAAGTGCCTGGACGTCGCGCCGGCGTGGCCGAAGAGGAAGGCGCGTACTCGGCGCCCGCCGGTCAAGAGCGTCGGGCAGCTGCTGTCGAGGCGCCTCGTGGTGCCCGAGGTGGGAGCCGGGGAGTCCTCCACGTCGGACGAGCGGAGGGCGCCCGAGGAGGAGCAGCTGCTCTACCGCGTGCCGGTCTTTGATCCCGCCCTCGCCGAGTTCTGCTCGCCGCCGCCGATCGATGACTCACGCCACAGTGAGGACGTCGAAGGCGCCGTGGAAGACGCGAAGGAGCTCATGGCCGAGCAGTCCCCCGTGCAGGAGCTCCCCGATTGTTTCGCCAGTTTCGGCCCGACGGACGCCGATCTCAGGGAGTTCGCGGCCGACATGGAAGCGCTCCTCGGCCAAGGCCTGGACGACGGCAACGAGATGGAGGACTCGTTCTACATGGAGGCCCTAGGGCTCATATCGCCGCCGGGAGAACACGACGGGCGGGTAAAGGTGGAGGCCGACGGCGGCCTTGTCTCCAGAAGCAACGGCGTTCTGGCGTCTGGCCATGACCTGAAGCGGGAGTTCAGCGGCAGCCCGCCGACACTGGTGGATGACGACGACAGTTTCGAGCACAAGACGTCGTCGGCGAGCAACGGGGACGCCGTTGACGATGCGCAGTTCTTGAAAAGGAGCCTGGATCTTAGGCTGAACTACGAGGCGGTCATGGAGAGCTGGGGCAGCTCGCCGTGGACCGACGGGCGGCGGCCGCCCGGCCAGCTCGACGACTTGTTGCTCCACGACCACGCGGTGCATGCACGATTTTGCAGCTTAATTCACTATATGCTCGATACAGTTAACTTGTATATTTAACCATGGTGCATGGTGTAGGGCATGTGGACGGCCGGAGGAGGAGGAGGAGGACGGCATGGCGAGGCGGCGTGGCCGCCGAGGCCGAGGACGGACGAGTGGCGGGAGGCGCGGGTGTCGCGGTACCGGGAGAAGCGGCGGACGCGGCTGTTCGCCAAGAAGATACGCTACGAGGTGCGGAAGCTGAACGCGGAGAAGCGGCCCCGGATGAAGGGCCGCTTCGTCAAGCGCACCGGCGCCGCGGCGGCCGCCGCCCCGTGCGCCGTCACCTGACCTAGCCGAACTAGGCCGTTGCACCGTGCGTGTCGATTGCTGCGCGCGCGGTACAGATTGCGTCGTGCTCGTCTGAGTCACGTGCATCGCATGAAATTACACACACCCACACACAAAACTTGTCGAAGCTGCTTTAATTAGTGTCTATTTTGTTCGTCAGGAATGATTGTCTTTTTTCGTTTCTTTCCTTGGTGATTCCGGCAGTGGAGAAGGGTCGGGAACACAAAGGTTTTCTGAGCTTGTTAGCTCACCATGAGAAATGGTTTTGGGTTGGTGGTTTTTGCGACCTTTTTCTCCCGTTTCTACTGTGAGAGATGAGAGAAGGATAGGTGGTTCTGCGTGCATGTTATGGTTGCACTTGTACACTTGTACATTTGTACATGATTGTAATAAATTAAAGTATATAAATTGGTTGCAACTCTTGCATGTACCGTGTATATCAGCAGGTTAGTACATAATATTCCCTCCGTCAATAAGTGTCACTCTGACTCTTTTTTTAAGGGAAATAAGTGTCACTAACTTAATACAAAGTTGTACTAGATTAGCGGCACTTATTTATAAAAAAAGATCCATGCACAATGGCACTCAAGACATATTTTTATAGAAGAAGCCCATCTGGGTGAGGCATCAGAAATTCGCTTCCGACGGGATTGAACCCTGGGCGCAGGATACGCCACTGTGTTTCCTTGCCACTAGGCTTATTGCTAGTTCTCTAGCGACACTTATTTTGAAACGAAGGAAGTATATGCAAAAGCTTTAATTTTTGATAGTGGTATTACTTATTTATGGAAATGTTAAAAATTAGATATCAGCTTTTTGACACTAAAAAACTGACAATCAGATTACCATGTGACAACAGATAAAATTGCAATGCTTGTGTATATGATTTGTCATGTTCTAAAGTGAAAACTGTCAGGTAGCATAAAAAATTGTCAGAAATTTTTTGTTTCGCCCGGTTGCTCCGAAAGAACCCCCAAACTCTCTTCTCTCCATCCTATGAAGACCACATTTGTCAGCACTGAATCAAACAAATTACCAGGGATTGGGGAAGAGATTCACAAGGAACAAACAGATCCTCTAGTAAGTTTCGAATTCACCTTACCCTTGTGAACAATTACCTTAGAGTAAGTACCACTAGGTCTGTATGAGTGTTACTAGCCCCATCCTAGTGTTGCTACATTGGTGAATTGGGAAAAAAAGATGTAACCTTTTTAGGATGTTTACCACCCCCATTGCAGTAAAAAAAATAGCAGCTCTCCGACCGCCCCCCCCCCCCCCCCCCCCCCCAAGTATCTTCCAAATTTACCCACCACACATAAACTCTTCCAAATTTGCCCGGGTGATGAATGCTATCAGTGGCGGGCACTTATGACCACCCGCCACTGGTTTATAAGGCAGCAGTGGCGGTCGGATCGTATGCCCGCCACAGTTAAATGTTTGTAACCACCAAAAGAACAAAATATCCAGAAGTTAGTTGTGGTGGGCACTAGTAAATGCCGGCCACACATATGTTAGGTCCAAAAATTTCAGCACAGAGATTTTGATGGTGTGTATGGTGTACACAAATTATAGAAAAAGTTTGAATTTAAAATGATTTTCAAAAATGTAGTTGTATGTGTATGGCGGCGATTTTCGTTCGAAACCTTGACACTTTGTGGGAGAGTGTCCGGTTTGTACATGATGTGTGTGTCAAGTTTTTGCCGTAACGATCTCATATTTTTTACACACCCTACATGTATCAAATGAAGATAGAATGCAAAGTTTCATCCTTTTCGAAGATCGTTTACCCGCTATTCTAACTCGAGAGGGTTGTCCTGCATGCCATTTTTAGTTGCCAGAAAGTCACTTAATGCCTAAAAAATGGGAAACCAATTCAAAAAGTCCTCAAATCTGAGCATAGGGAATTTGATGGTGTGTACTAATCATAGAAAAAAATGAATTTAAAATAATTAAAAAAATAGTGTGTAAGGCGGCGGTTTTCGTTCAAAACACCCTGACTTAAACTTTGTGGAAGAGTGTCCAGTTTGTACACGATGTGCGCGAAGTTTTTGCCGTAACGATCTCAATTTTTTTGCACAACCTACATGTGTCTAATGAAGACAGAATGCAAAGTTTCATCCCTTTCGCAGCTTGTTTACCTGCTATTTCCTACTCGAGAGGGTCGTCCAGCTAGTTTTAGTTGCAGGAAAGTCATTTAATGCCTCAAAAATGGAAAGGCAACTAAAAAAGTCCTCAAATTTGATAATAGGGATTTTGATGGTGTGTTCTAATCATAGAAAAAGTTAGAATTTAAAATGATTTAAAAAAATGTAGTTGTGTATGTTAGGCGGCGGTTTTTGTTCGAAACCCTAACACTTTATGGGAGAGTGTTCGGTTTGTACACGATGTGCATCAAGGTTTTGCCATAACAACCTCAATTTGTTTTACACACCCTACATGTGTCTAATGAAGATAGAATGCAAAGTTTCATCCCTTTCGGAGCTCGTTTACCTGCTATTTCTTACTCGATAGAGTTGTCCTGCCACTTTTAGTTGCCGAAAAGTCATTTAATGTCTCAAAAATGGAAAACTAACTAAAAAAGTCCTCAAATTTGACCATAGGATTTGGATGGTGTGTACTATTCTCTGAGAAAGTTTGAATTTAAAATGATTTTAAGAAATGAAGTTTGATTTAAATGAGGCAAAGCGTATAACACATGTAGGGTGTGTAAACCATATATCCAAACCGTAAACGAGCTCCGTGGGGGATGAAACTTTGCATTCGGTTTCATCTTCGTCAGGGTCTGGCTATATGGTTCGAGCGTTTTAACTGAGGCAAAGCATATGAGAAGGCTACAGAACTTGGGTTGGGTTGAAAAAATCAAATTGGGCTGAAAATATTCGGCCGGTAAAGGCATCAACCGGGCCAGGCCGAGATGGTCGAATTTTGGCCGAAAATAAAAACTCTGCCTGTGGCAGGTATGCAAAGCCTCCTACCACTCGAAAGTAGCAGTAGCGGGCCTTCTGTCTCGCCCGTCGCACCGCCAAACGTTATCCATACACGCGCGCGACCCTCCCCACCACTTCACTCACTCACTCACTCTCGCTCTTCCCATCTCTCTCTTCGCGCCATCGCCTCGTCCTCGCCGCCCACGTCGCCCTCACTATCCTCCTCACCGTCCGCAGCCGCCGTCGGCCCCGCCGTCCTCGTCGCCGCCCCCGTCCCTTATCGCCCGTCCTGACCGGTAAGCCATGACCGCCCCCGCCTCTCATTCCGCAATCACCCACACCCACGGCCACGGTTGCCACCCACACCCACGGCCGTGGTCGCCACCAACACCACCCACGGTCGTGGCCGCCACCCACACCCACGGTCGTGGCCCCCACCCACATTGGTAGGGGCTAGGTTTAATCTTGCAATGGTAGGGGGTTAGGGCTACAACAAAGTCAGTAGATCGTAGATTGTAACGTTGATTTGTATTGTGTTGTAATTAATTTAGTTTTCATATAGGTTCATGTTTAAGGTTCCATTTAGTTTTCGATTCGTATTGTGTTGTAGTAGATGTCTTCAATTCTTATATAGGTTCATGTTTACAGTATTCATAATAAGCGCTTATGTTTTGGCAAAACGTTGATTTATTTCCGTTTCGCCATATTTTTAGCACTCAATATGTCCATTTTAGAGCAGAGGTCATGCCAAAAATTTTCGGCCATTTTAAATTTATGTATCTGCATGTTCCAGGAATTGATTTGTGAGTCATATTGTGTTGTAGTACATTTCTTCAATTCTTTATAGGGATTCATAGCGAGTGCTAATATTTTGGCGAAACGTTGATTTGTCACCGTTTCGCCAAATTTCTAGCACTTAATATGTCCATTATTAAGCATAGGTCATGCCAAAAAATTTGTAGAACCTAATTTTGTAGACTTCATAAGCCTGCTTATATGTATCGTTGTACTAGCTTATCTAGTAGTGTTGGTAATCCGTGAACGTCCGCACCTCACCGTTAAGACATATTTTTTCCGCCGAGTTTATCTTTCATTTATGAACAGACAAAATGGATGAGGATGAGCTGAATGAGATCCCCGAGTGTCACAACTGTTCCGACAACAACTATTTTTTTTTAAATAATACATTTTTTTAATTAATTTTCATAAATATTACGCTGGATATTTTTTTTTCAAAATAATACACCGTCGGCCCGCTGCAGGCCGACTGGGCCTAGTCGGCCCACAGCAGGCCAATTGGATTCCAGTTGGCCTACAGCTGGCCGACTGGCCCCTGTCGGCCCACTGTGGGCTGATTGCGTCCTGTCGGCCCACTGTGGGCCGACTGAAGCTAATTGGCTCGCTATGGGCTAATTGTTTTTGCAAAAAAAGTAGGCATCAAAAATATATGTTTAAAAAATATTAATCATGTAATTAAAAAATGTTAAACATGTATAAAAAAATGTTCCTGATGTATAAAGAAAAAGTACAATATATATGCAAAAAAGTTGACATAAAAAATATGTTTTAAAAAGTGTTAAGCATGTATTTAAAAACTGTTAAATGTGTGTATAAAAAATGTTCCTTATTTATACAAAAAATATAGAATGTGTATGAAAAAAAGTTGACACCAAAAATATATGTTTGAAAAGTTGACATTTTTTCAAATACATGATTAAAAATTGTTAAATGTGTGTATAAAAAATGTTTCTTATCTATTCAAAAAATATAGAATGTGTATGAAAAAAAGTTGACACCAAAAAAATATGTTTGAAAAAAATGTTCCAGTTCCATACAAAAAGAGCAACCAATCATGCTTAGGTCCGTGATGCTCCCATACCGGATCCGGAGCTGGAACATTTTTTTATACACGTTTAACCTTTCATTCCAATACATGAAACATTTTTGTGTACTCATTGAATTTTTTCAAATACATGATTAACATTTTTTTCAAACATAATATTTTGGTGTCAACTTTTTTTCATACACATTCTATATTTTTTGTATAGATAAGGAACATTTTTTCAAATACATGATTAACATTTTTTTCTGAAACAGATTTTTTTGGTGTCAACTTTTTTTCATACACATTCTATATTTTTTGTATAGATAAGGAACATTTTTTATACACACATTTAACAATTTTTAAATATATGATTAACACTTTTTAAAACATATTTTTAGTGAACTTTTTTGCATATATATATTGTACATTTTTGTATACATCAGGAACATTTTTTATACAAGTTTAACATTTTTTAATTACATAATTAACATTTTTTAAACATATATTTTTTATGCCTACTTTTTTTGCAAAAACAATTAGCCCACAGCGAGCCAATTAGCTCCAGACCCAATCAGCCCACAGTGGGCCGACAGGGGCCAGTCGGCCAGCTGTAGGCCGACTGGAGTCCAATCGGCCTGCTGTGGGCCGACTAGGCCCAGTCGGCCTGCAGCGGGCCGACGGTGTATTATTTTTGAAAAAAATTTACCCAGCGTAATATTTATGAAAATTAATAAAAAAATGTATTATTTAAAAAAAATTTAGCCCGACAACTGGGGTATGTGCGACGATCCTCATCTAGAGAACGGTTGTTTCTTCCCCCTAACACTTAAAGAGGGCTACATATATCATACGGTAATTAGTTTTAATAATTGTTGCACATATTTCCTTCTTAATTAAGTATTTCTTAAGATTTCACTTTAATGTGTAATTTCTATTTTTTATATAATTCCACTAGATTATCCCCTGCTATGCAAGGCTTTATGTCCTAGAGAAGCTCTATTTCCCTGACATGAATGAGGTTCCTGAGAGGACTGCTTACCTTAAAGACGAAACATGGTTTCATTTTCCAAGCTACGATCTACAATCATGTGGGTGAAACATATTTTGCTGAGAAGCTCTGTTTCCCTGACATGGATGAGGTTCCTGAGAGGACTGCTTACCTTAAGACGAAACATGGTTTCGATTTCCAAGCTACGATCTACAATCATGTGGGTGAAACATATTTTGCTTGTGCAAATTGGTCCTGGAAAAAGTGGTCTGAACCGCTCGGCGGACCTATACAGGCCCGCGTTGTATGACACAACACATCCAGACCGTGCGATCCGGACGTATGCGGTCGGTTTTAGGGTTGACGTTGGGGATGCCCTAATGAAAGTAATTTTCATAGTCCCTAATAGTGATAGTATTTTCACTTGAGAAATGTGATTTATACCTCGATAGTACCGAGAAGTTTGATTCCATCTAGGAGGTTCTCTATTTCAAGTTTCAAAAAAAGGGGGGTTCTCTATTCCCTTAGCGGATTAAGCACTTGTATTTTACACGAATTTTGAGGGTCAAAATATAATTTTCAGTATTGCTAAGTCTAAGTCGACTGTGACTTCATTAATTCTCAGTTGATGCTATATTTGTGAGCATTGAGATCCGTGCAAAAAAAATCAGTTTTTTTCTCTCTTACATGTTATGTCATTTAATGAGACATTAAATCTCAGTCGATTGAGACCTAACCACACCCTATAATTTTGGGCAGTTAAAATATATAAAGATTTTTTACGTACAATATGTCATGTCCAAAAGGTCGTATATAGTTGTGCAAGAAAGTATATATTACATATAGTAGGAGCATGCATTCCGAAAAATAAACATATACTTCCTTCGTTCCTAAATATTTGTTTTTTTAGAGATTTCAACAAATGACTACATACGGAGTAAAATGAGTGAATCTACACTCTAAAATATGTCTATATACATACGTATGTGGTAGTCCATTTGAAATCTCTAAAAAGACAAATATTTAGGAACGGAGGGAATAGGAGGGAATAGTAATATACAAGCAAGTCAATTACATGCCACCACCAATCGTTGTGACAAGTAGAATGATCAAGCGTTTGCTTCTTCCGTTGATAACTTGGCGTATGCAGTATCCCCCAGCTGGCTGTCGATGTTCTCCCTGCGCTCGTAGTAGAACGCGGTCATGGCGCAGACGGCGAACAACTGCACGAGTGCCATCAGAACGGCGTACACAAAACCTAGGAGCAACCCAAGAGCCACGCTATTACCCGCGCAAGTCGTCGCGAGCGTGTGCACCGGCGAAAGGACGCTGGCCAGGGCACAGGTAACGGCGACGTACAGCACGACCTGCCACTTCTTCCCCTTCGCCAGCCTACACGCCCTGCATAACGCGGCTGCCCCTTGGCAGCCGGGCTCGGCCACCGCCACGACGACGCTGAAAGAGCAGACGAAGGAGAAGTAGACGAGGGAGATGGCCGCGGAGAGGACTAGCAGCGACGCCAGGATGAGCAACACGAAGTACTGCTTCGCCATGAGAACAACGAGAAGTGCCCCCATCAACGCCAGAAACACGATGTAGACGATCTCCAGGACGTAGACGAAGGCGAGCGTGAGCAGGGGGCCCTTCAGCTGCGCCTTAGCTTTTCCTAGGAGCTCGCTGAAGGTAGCACGCTGCTCGCCGGAGTACGTCAAGACGGTGGCGAAGAGGAGGATGATCCGGACGGCGGAGCTGACGACGATCGCGAAGAGGAGGTACACCGCGCCTACGAGCAGGAGCTCCTTGGTGTCATTCTGGATCTCCTGTACGAGCTTGGCGTACTCCAGGCTGCCGGGGTCGGTGCCGTTTAGCGCCTTGACGTCGAGCTGGATCTCGTCGGCGAGGGGCTGGAGGGCGAGGTCGCTGCCGAGGAGGAGCAGCGCGGTGGAGGCGATGATGATGGCGCCGACCGCTATGAAGAGCCTCCGGTTGCGGGTCGGGAGGAGGACGCCTTCCTTTAGGAAGTTGAAGAACGAAGGTGCCGTGCTTTGACTGGTTGCCATGGCTATGGGTTGAGTAGCTAGCTTCAAACGACCGCGATGATGCTGAGAGAAGAGAGGCGCAGATATATAGTGCTTTGGGCATAGCAAGGAGGGCCGGCAACTGGGTATGGGTAAGGCAGGGGTTTGGATAACGCGTGGCGACTCGCGACTAATAGTAATGAATGAACATAGTTTTATATGGGGAGACTTTGATAATTGGTGGTGTGACAGAGTCATAATAGCCACGAAGGTGGGTATCCTGACCGTTTAACGCGGTGTGACTATAAAAAATGGTGTATAAGAGCACTGTGATGAATAATGTTCTGCCGAATTTACGGTATGAGGTTTTACAAAAATGCTGGACACACGGACTAAATTGACGGAACTTTACGGATTAGCTTACTTGTCGAGCTTTCATTCGGCTAAATGACCTACTCCTAATTAACCAGACCCCTTTTTTAACTGGTGGGCTGAGCGCCTAGCCGCCTAGTCTACGAGCAGACCAAACCAGCATGCCTCACATCTACTCCCTTCGTTCTTAAATGTAAGTTTTTTTTTTATTTCAAATGAACAACCACATACGGATGTATATAAACATATTTTAGAGTATAGATTCACTCATTTTGCTATGTATGTAATCACTTGTTGAAATCTCTAAAAAGACCTATATTTAGGAACAAGGGAGTAGTAGTAGTGCATCATCTCAAATTGACAATAGCAGAAATTTTAAACGTACGAAAAAATTTCTTACGGGCTAATCCCCACTAAACTCAAAGTAAACCACCCGGTTTTAAGTAACACCACCCACCACCCACCCCACCCCTCCGCCCAAGACTTGGCTTGGTCTTGGCTCGCCATGTAATGACAATGACCGTGACATATTTGCGGAGGCCACCCAAGTTACCGTGGAAGATGAAAACAAGGCTAGATTTTGGGATTCTCCTTGGCTACAGGGCATTAGGCCGAGAGGCGTCTCCCCCAATTTCTTTGACCTCTCATGCAAGATGAACTGCACGGTTAGCATGCCTATGTTGGATAACTCATGGGTCCACCAAATTAACACTCACCGTGGCTTGTCAATAGAGCAAATCCACAAGTTTGTTGCCCTTAGGAAAAATCTTGCTCATATTCACCTCACCCAAGGAATCCTGGACACCATTACCTGGAAATTCATTGCCAATAGGGAGTACTCGATGACCTCGGCATACAAGGTGCAATTTGTTGGGCTCACCTCCACGGCCATGGTTCCCACAGTGTGGAGGGACCGGGCTCCCCCGCCCCAGGTACAATTTCTTTACCTGGCTTATCATCCAAGATAGAGTCTAGACGGCCGATAGGTAGCTTTGTCGCGAATTGCCAAACCACCGGCGGTGCCTCCTATGTAGGCAATTACAAGAGTCTGTGGTGCACCTCATTTGTCACTACAGATAAACGCTGCATATTTGGTCGGAGGTCACTACCTGGCTTGGGCTCCATCACATCATGGCTTCGGATAGGCGCATAGTGGCCTCGGTGAAGGACTGGCCGATCGATATGGCCAGCATGAGGGGCCAACATAGGAAGGACATCTCCTCCTCGACGATGTTTGTTAGGTGAGAAGTTTGGGAAGAAGGGGATATTAGTCTTACGCAACCTCGGTGCCCCGGCGATGGTGATTATATCGAAGATCAAGGATGAGGATAGACTCTGTCCCTTGGTAGGGGCTGCACACTGGAGTATTGTAAATGCCGTGAGAGTAATTGCTTTGTTTTCCTACTAGACGGGTTTTGTCTAAACGTTCTTCCTTAATCAATGAAAATGGCAAGTCTTTTGTCTTGTTAAAAAAGCAAACCCTCGGATAAGGGTTCTTCGAATAATCATCCAACAAAAAGAAAGCACCACCACCTTGATCCTTGGCACAACAGCCTTCCAGGGCTTGGCGGAGATCTGCTTGGGCTGCTTCTCGGCTGAGCTCTCCGCCTCTGCTCACTCGCGCTTCGAGTTGCGCGTCGTGCGACCCGAGGCAGTCGGCTGCGGATTGCCCCCGCCCAACCACTCGGGTCGAGTTGCGCCTTGGTGCGCGGTTCCTTGGGGCCGCCAGACGACGGCGAGGACTCGGCCTCCTCCCCTTCCTCGGTGCTCTCTTCCTCGTCACTCTCCTCCTCGTCCTTGTCGCTCTCCTCTGAGTACTAACGCTCCGTGTCACTCGTCACATCCTCCGGTGATCGGTCGACCACCGGCACTCCGGAGACCAGCCGTTGAAAGCTCCGAGGAAAGAAAGAAAGACATCACAGAGTCAAAATTCAGATGCACAGAAAGAAACCTACAAACAGTCTGACTGATCAAAGATGGGGTTACCTGAATCGGCGGGGTGTCCTTGTCATACGGGGGCACCCTCCTGGCCCTGCATGGGTTGTCTCGGGTAGAAGTGATGGCCCTGATCTTGCCACCCACGTCCTTCTCGACGAGCTCCTCCGGGTGCACCCGAGTGGGATCACTCGGCCCCTCGTACAACCACATGGGGTGCGCCCTGGTGCAGCAGTTGGATCCGCCGACTGAGGAATGTCTCCAGGAGGTCCATTCGGTTGACGCCGGCGTTCACAAACCCGACCATGGGGTTGGCCAGGATGCCCACGTTCACCTTATCCTCCTTCATCACTGTGATAGACATGGGGCCCTCACCCTCTCCGCCGAGTACGGAGGAAGGCCCGACTGGCTTTTGGCTCCGGGGACGTCCCTGCAGTAGAACCAAGTGCCTTGCCATCCCTTGACGGAGTCGGGAAAACTCATCTTGGGGAAGGCACTGCCACCCATGAGCTGGACCCCCAAGCCTCCGCATAGCTGGGTCACATGAGTCTTCTCACCAGCCGACGAGTCCTTCACGGTCATCGACCGGCACGTGAAAATGTGTTTGAACAAGCCCTAGTGCGGGTGGCAACCGATGAACTTCTCGTAGAGAGAGACGAAGGCAGACAGCTAGACGATGGCGTTCGGAGGAAGATGGTGGAGCTGCGCTCCAGAATAGTCCAAGAAAGCACGAAAGAAAGGGTGAGGAGGCATCGGAAAACCTCACTCAATGTGGGTGACCAAGAGGACGCGGTCGTCCTCCTACGGCGCTGGCTTGACCTAACCCACCCTCGGACGTCTCCACCCGTCCGTCGGGATGAGCCCCTCCACGGCAAGGTCCTCCAATCGCTTCACCGAGATGCACGAGGGGATCCAATACGGCGCAGCCGACCGGAGCGCCGGAGCTCAACGACGTGGCTTTCTCGGCCTTCTTCGCCTTGTCCAGCTTGGGGGTAGAGTCCTTCGCCATTCGACTCAAGCTGGCGCACACGCTGAATGTTGAGGCGGAGAGGACGGAGTGCGAAGTGTGTGGGGGAGAAAGGGGATCTGGATTTACCCTAACCCTCTGAATCTTTTATACCACGCGTGAAGATCTCGCCGCGAATCCTCGGCCACAGATCCCTGGATTGACGACACCCGCAGCGGCTGCGCGTGCAGGTTAACTACAACACGTGGCAGATTTTCGGGGAGAAAATCGAGGCATCATGCCCCACTTTCCCCACTAAGCCACGATGCTAGCTACCGCTTCCACAGGCGCTCACTCGATTTCAAATCCCGAAATTTCCGCACCAAAACAACCCGATTGTTTGCACACCGCTCCTCTCCTAAAGGACACCAGTTAGCCCGACTGACCACCTGTTGGGAATCGTAGCATAATTTTAAAATTTTCCTACGCTCACCAAGATCCATCTATGGAGTATACTAGCAACGAGGGGAAAGGAGTGCATCTACATACCCTTGTAGATCGCGAGCGGAAGCGTTCCAATGAACGTTGTTGACGGAGTCGTACTCGCCGTGATTCAAATCACCGATGACCGAGTGCCGAACGGACGGCACCTCCGCGTTCAACACACGTACGGTGCAGCGATGTCTCCTCCTTCTTGATCCAGCAAGGGGGAAGGAGAGGTTGATGGAGATCCAGCAGCACGACGGCGTGGTGGTGGATGTAGCGGGATGTCGGCAGGGCTTCGCCGAGCTTCTGCGAGAAAGAGAGGTGTAGCAGGGGAGGAGGGAGGCGCCCAAGGCTGTAATACTACTGCCCTCCCTCCCCCCCTTTATATAGGCCCCCTGGGAGGGGGGGGCGCCGGCCAGAACCCATCTGGATGGGGGGCGGCGGCCAGGGGGGTAACTTACCCCCCCAGTCAAGTGGGGCGCCCCCCACCCTAGGGTTTCCAACCCTAGGCGCAGGGGGGAGGCCCATGGGGGGCGCCCCAGCCCACTATGGGCTGGTTCCCTTCCCACTTAAGCCCATGGGGCCCTCCGGGACAGGTGGCCCCACCCGGTGGACCCCCGGGACCCTTCCGGTGGTCCCGGTACAATACCGATAACCCCCGAAACTTTCCGGGTGGCCGAAACTGGACTTCCTATATATAATTCTTCACCTCCGGACCATTCCGGAACTCCTCGTGACGTCCGGGATCTCATCCGGGACTCCGAACAACTTTCAGGTTTCCGCATACTCATATCTCTACAACCCTAGCGTCACCGAACCTTAAGTGTGTAGACCCTACGGGTTCGGGAGACATGCAGACATGACCGAGACGCCTCTCCGGTCAATACCAACAGCGGGATCTGGATACCCATGTTGGCTCCCACATGTTCCACGATGATCTCATCGGATGAACCACGATGTCGAGGATTCAATCAATCCCGTATACAATTCCCTTTGTCAATCGGTATGTTACTTGCCCGAGATTCGATCGTCGGTATCCCAATACCTTGTTCAATCTCGTTACCGGTAAGTCTCTTTACTCGTACCGCAATGCATGATCCCGTGACTAACGCCTTAGTCACATTGAGCTCATTATGATGATGCATTACCGAGTGGGCCCAGAGATACCTCTCCGTCACATGGAGTGACAAATCCCAGTCTCGATCCGTGCCAACCCAACAGACACTTTCAGAGATACCCGTAGTGTACCTTTATAGTCACCCAGTTACGTTGTGACGTTTGGTGCACCCAAAGCACTCCTACGGTATCCGGGAGTTGCACGATCTCATGGTCTAAGGAAAAGATACTTGACATTGGAAAAGCTCTAGCAAACGAAACTACACGATCTTTTATGCTATGCTTAGGATTGGGTCTTGTCCATCACATCATTCTCCTAATGATGTGATCCCGTTATCAATGACATCCAATGTCCATGGTCAGGAAACCATAACCATCTATTGATCAACGAGCTAGTCAACTAGAGGCTTACTAGGGACATGTTGTGGTCTATGTATTCACACATGTATTACGATTTCCGGATAACACAATTATAGCATGAACAATAGACAATTATCATGAACAAAGAAATATAATAATAACCATTTATTATTGCCTCTAGGGCATATTTCCAACAGTCTCCCACTTGCACTAGAGTCAATAATCTAGTTACATTGTGATGAATCGAACACCCATTGCGTCCTGGTGTTGATCATGTTTTGCCCTAGGGAGAGGTTTAGTCAACGGATCTGCTACATTCAGGTCCGTATGTACTTTACAAATATCTATGTCTCCATTTTGAACACTTTCACGAATGGAGTTGAAGCGTCGCTTGATATGCCTGGTCTTCCTGTGAAACCTGGGCTCCTTCGCAAGGGCAATAGCTCCAATGTTGTCACAGAAGAGTGTCATCGGGCCCGACGCATTGGGAATCACCCCTAGGTCGGTAATGAACTCCTTCATCCAGACTGCTTCCTGTGCTGCCTCCGAGGCCGCCATGTACTCCGCTTCACATGTAGATCCCGCCACGACGCTTTGCTTGCAACTGCACCAGCTTACTGCTCCTCCATTCAAAATATACACGTATCCGGTTTGTGACTTCGAGTCATCCAGATCTGTGTCGAAGCTAGCGTCGACGTAACCCTTTACGACGAGCTCTTCGTCACCTCCATAAACGAGAAACATATCCTTAGTCCTCTTCAGGTACTTCAGGATATTCTTGACCGCTGTCCAGTGTTCCATGCCGGGATTACTTTGGTACCTTCCTACCAAACTTACGGCAAGGTTTACATCAGGTCTGGTACACAGCATGGCATACATAATAGACCCTATGGCCGAGGCATAGGGGATGACACTCATATTTTCTCTATCTTCTGCCGTGGTCGGGCATTGAGACGTGCTCAATTGCACACCTTGCAATACAGGCAAGAACCCCTTCTTGGACTGATCCATATTGAACTTCTTCAATATCTTGTCAAGGTATGTACTATGTGAAAGACCAATGAGGCGTCTTGATCTATCTCTATAGATCTTGATGCCTAATATATAAGCAGCTTCTCCAAGGTCCTTCATTGAAAAACACTTATTCAAATAGGCCTTTATACTTTCCAAGAATTCTATATCATTTCCCATCAATAGTATGTCATCCACATATAATATGAGAAATGCTACAGAGCTCCCACTCACTTTCTTGTAAACACAGGCTTCTCCATAAGTCTGTGTAAACCCAAACGCTTTGATCATCTCATCAAAGCGAATGTTCCAACTCCGAGATGCTTGCACCAGCCCATAGATTGAGCGCTGGAGCTTGCATACTTTGTTAGCATTCTTAGGATCGACAAAACCTTCCGGCTGCATCATATACAACTCTTCCTTAAGGAAGCCGTTAAGGAATGCCGTTTTGACGTCCATCTGCCATATCTCATAATCATAGTATGCGGCAATTGCTAACATGATTCGGACGGACTTCAGCTTCGCTACGGGTGAGAAAGTCTCATCGTAGTCAACCCCTTGAACTTGTCGATAACCCTTAGTGACAAGTCGAGCCTTATAGATGGTCACATTACCATCCGCGTCTGTCTTCTTCTTAAAGATCCATTTGTTTTCTATGGCTCGCCGATCATCGGGCAAGTCAGTCAAAGTCCATACTTCGTTTTCATACATGGATCCTATCTCGGATTTCATGGCTTCTAGCCATTTGTCGGAATCCGGGCCCGCCATCGCTTCTTCATAGTTCGAAGGTTCACTGTTGTCTAACAACATGATTTCCAGGACAGGGTTGCCGTACCACTCTGGTGCGGAACGTGTCCTTGTGGACCTACGAAGTTCAGTAGTAACTTGATCCGAAGCTTCATGATCATCATCATTAACTTCCTCCCCAGTCGGTGTAGGCACCACAGGAACATCTTCCCGCGCTGCGCTACTTTCCGGTACGGAAGGGGTGACTATCACCTCATCAAGTTCCACTTTCCTCCCACTCAATTCTTTCGAGAGAAACTCCTTCTCCAGAAAGGACCCGTTCTTGGCAACGAAGATCTTGCCTTCGGATCTGAGGTAGAAGGTATACCCAATAGTTTCCTTAGGGTATCCTATGAAGATGCATTTCTCCGACTTGGGTTCGAGCTTTTCAGGTTGAAGTTTCTTGACATAAGCATCGCATCCCCAAACTTTTAGAAACGACAGCTTAGGTTTCTTCCCAAACCATAATTCATACGGTGTCGTCTCAACGGATTTTGACGGAGCCCTATTTAAAGTGAATGCGGCAGTCTCTAAAGCATAACCCCAAAATGAGAGCGGTAAATCGGTAAGAGACATCATAGATCGCACCATATCTAATAGAGTGCGATTACGACGTTCGGACACACCGTTTCGCTGAGGTGTTCCAGGCGGCGTGAGTTGTGAAACGATTCCACATTTCCTTAAGTGCGCACCAAATTCGTGACTTAAATATTCTCCACCACGATCTGATCGTAAGAATTTTATTCTCCTGTCACGTTGATTCTCAACCTCACTCTGAAATTCCTTGAACTTTTCAAAGGTTTCAGACTTGTGTTTCATTAGGTAGACATACCCATATCTACTTAAATCATCAGTGAGAGTGAGAACATAACGATATCCTCCGCGAGCCTCAACACTCATTGGACCGCACACATCGGTATGTATGATTTCCAATAAGTTGGTTGCTCGCTCCATCGTTCCGGAGAATGGAGTCTTGGTCATCTTACCCATGAGGCATGGTTCGCACGTGTCAAATGATTCGTAATCAAGAGACTCCAAAAGTCCATCTGCATGGAGCTTCTTCATGCGCTTGACACCAATGTGACCAAGGCGGCAGTGCCACAAGTATGTGGGACTATCGTTATCAACTTTACATCTTTTGGTATTCACACTATGAATATGTGTAACATCACGTTCGAGATTCATCAAAAATAAACCATTGACCAGCGGGGCATGACCATAAAACATATCTCTCATATAAATAGAACAACCATTATTCTCAGATTTAAATGAGTAGCCATCTCGAATTAAACGAGATCCAGATACAATGTTCATGCTCAAGCTGGCACTAAATAACAATTATTGAGGTTTAAAACTAATCCCGTAGGTAGATGCAGAGGTAGCGTGCCGACGGCGATCACATCGACCTTGGAACCATTCCCGACGCGCATCGTCACCTCGTCCTTTGCCAGTCTCCGTTTATTCCGCAGTTCCTGTTTTGAGTTACAAATATGAGCAACCGCACCGGTATCAAATACCCAGGAGCTACTACGAGTACTGGTAAGGCACACATCAATTACATGTATATCACATATACCTTTGGTGTTGCCGGCCTTCTTGTCCGCTAAGTATTTGGGGCAGTTCCGCTTCCAGTGACCACTTCCCTTGCAATAAAAGCACTCAGTTTCAGGCTTGTGTCCATTCTTCGACTTCTTCCCGGCAACTGGCTTACCGGGCGCGGCAACTCCCTTGCCGTCCTTCTTGAAGTTCTTCTTACCCTTGCCCTTCTTGAACTTAGTGGTTTTATTCACCATCAACACTTGATGTTCTTTTCTGATCTCCACCTCCGCTGATTTCAGCATTGAATATACCTCAGGAATGGTCTTTTCCATCCCTTGCATATTGAAGTTCATCACAAAGCTCTTGTAGCTTGGTGGAAGCGACTGAAGGATTCTGTCAATGACCGCGTCATCCGGGAGATTAACTCCTAGCTGAGACAAGCGGTTGTGCAACCCAGACATTCTGAGTATGTGCTCACTAACAGAACTATTCTCCTCCATTTTACAGCTGAAGAACTTGTCGGAGAATTCATATCTCTCGACCCGGGCATGAGCTTGGAAAACCATTTTCAGCTCCTCGAACATCTCATATGCTCCATGTTTCTCAAAACGCTTTTGGAGACCCGGTTCTAGGCTGTAAAGCATGCCGCACTGAACGAGGGAGTAATCATCAGCACGCTGCTGCCAAGCGTTCATAACGTCTTGGTTCTCTGGGATTGGTGCTTCACCTAGCGGTGCTTCTAAGACATAATCTTTCTTGGCTGCTATGAGGATGATCCTCAGGTTCCGGACCCAGTCCGTATAGTTGCTGCCATCATCTTTCAGCTTGGTTTTCTCTAGGAACGCGTTGAAATTGAGGACAACGTGGGCCATTTGATCTACAAGACATAGTGTAAAGATTTTAGACTAAGTTCATGATAATTAAGTTCATCTAATCAAATTACTCAATGAACTCCCACTCAGATAGACATCCCTCTAGTCATCTAAGTGAAACATGATCCGAGTTAACTAGGCCGTGTCCGATCATCACGTGAGACGGACTAGTCAAGATCGGTGAACATCTCCATGTTGATCGTATCTTCTATACGACTCATGCTCGACCTTTCGGTCCTCCGTGTTCCGAGGCCATGTCTGTACATGCTAGGCTCGTCAAGTCAACCTAAGTGTATTGCGTGTGTTCCGAGGCCATGTCTGTACATGCTAGGCTCGTCAACACCCGTTGTATTCGAACGTTAGAATCTATCACACCCGATCATCACGTGGTGCTTCGAAACAACGAACCTTCGCAACGGTGCACAGTTAGGGGGAACACTTTTCTTGAAATTATCATAAGGGATCATCTTACTTACTACCGTCGTTCTAAGCAAATAAGATGCAAAACATGATAAACATCACATGCAATCAAATAGTGACATGATATGGCCAATATCATTTTGCTCCTTTGATCTCCATCTTCGGGGCACCATGATCATCTTCATCACCGGCATGACACCATGATCTCCATCATCATGATCTCCATCATTGTGTCTTGATGAAGTCGTCACGCCAACGATTACTTCTACTTCTATGGCTAACGCGTTTAGCAACAAAGTAAAGTAATTTACATGGCGTTATTCAATGACACGCAGGTCATACAAAATAATAAAGACAACTCCTATGGCTCCTGCCGGTTGTCATACTCATCGACATGCAAGTCGTGATTCCTATTACAAGAATATGATCAATCTCATACATCACATATATCATTCATCACATCTTCTGGCCATATCACATCACATGCTGCAAAAACAAGTTAGACGTCCTCTAATTGTTGTTGCAAGTTTTTTACGTGGCTTGTAGGTTTCTAGCAAGAACGTTTCTTACCTACGTATGACCACAACGTGATTTGCCAATTTTTATTTACCCTTCATAAGGACCCTTTTCATCGAATCCGTTCCGACTAAAGTAGGAGAGACAGACACCCGCTAGCCACCTTATGCAACTAGTGCATGTTAGTCGGTGGAACTTGTCTCACGTAAGCGTACGTGTAAGGTCGGTCCGGGCCGCTTCATCCTACAATACCGCCGAAACAAGATAAGACTAGTAGCGGCAAGAAGAATTGGCAACATCAACGCCCACAACTACTTTGTGTTCTACTCGTGCATAGTAACTACGCATAGGCCTGGCTCATGATGCCACTGTTGGGAATCGTAGCATAATTTTAAAATTTTCCTACGCTCACCAAGATCCATCTATGGAGTATACTAGCAACGAGGGGAAAGGAGTGCATCAACATACCCTTGTAGATCGCGAGCGGAAGCGTTTCAATGAACGTTGTTGACGGAGTTGTACTCGCCGTGATTCAAATCACCGATGACTGAGTGCCGAACGGACGGCACCTCTGCGTTCAACACACGTACGGTGCAGCGACGTCTCCTCCTTCTTGATCCAGCAAGGGGGAAGGAGAGGTTGATAGAGATCCAGCAGCACGACGGCGTGGTGGTGGATGTAGCGGGATGTCGGCAGGGCTTCGCCGAGCTTCTGCGAGAGAGAGAGGTGTAGCAGGGGACGAGGGAGGCGCCCAAGGCTGTAATACTACTGCCCTCCCTCCCCCCCTTTATATAGGCCCCCTGGGAGCGGGGGGCGCCGGCCAGAACCCATCTGGATGGGGGGGGGGGGGCGGCGGCCAGGGGGGTAACTTACCCCCCCAGTCAAGTGGGGCGCCCCCCACCCTAGGGTTTCCAACCCTAGGCGCAGGGGGAGGCCCATGGGGGGCGCCCCAGCCCACTATGGGCTGGTTCCCTTCCCACTTCAGCCCATGGGGCCCTCCGGGACAGGTGGCCCCACCCGGTGGACCCCCGGGACCCTTCCGGTGGTCCCGGTACAATACCGATAACCCCCGAAACTTTCCGGTGGCCGAAACTGGACTTCCTATATATAATTCTTCACCTCCGGAACTCCTCGTAACGTCCGGGATCTCATCCGGGACTCCGAACAACTTTCGGGTTTCCGCATACTCATATCTCTACAACCCTAGCGTCACCGAACCTTAAGTGTGTAGACCCTACGGGTTCGGGAGACATGCAGACATGACCGAGACGCCTCTCCGGTCAATAACCAACAGCGGGATCTGGATACCCATGTTGGCTCCCACATGTTCCACGATGATCTCATCGGATGAACCATGATGTCGAGGATTCAATCAATCCCGTATACAATTCCCTTTGTCAATCGGTATGTTACTTGCCCGAGATTCGATCGTCGGTATCCCAATACCTTGTTCAATCTCGTTACCGGTAAGTCTCTTTACTCGTACCGCAATGCATGATCCCGTGACTAACGCCTTAGTCACATTGAGCTCATTATGATGATGCATTACCGAGTGGGCCCAGAGATACCTCTCCGTCACACGGAGTGACAAATCCCAGTCTCGATCCGTGCCAACCCAACAGACACTTTCAGAGATACCCGTAGTGTACCTTTATAGTCACCCAGTTACGTTGTGACGTTTGGTGCACCCAAAGCACTCCTACGGTATCCGGGAGTTGCACGATCTCATGGTCTAAGGAAAAGATACTTGACATTGGAAAAGCTCTAGCAAACGAAACTACACGATCTTTTATGCTATGCTTAGGATTGGGTCTTGTCCATCACATCATTCTCCTAATGATGTGATCCCGTTATCAATGACATCCAATGTCCATAGTCAGGAAACCGTGACTATCTGTTGATCAACGAGCTAGTCAACTAGAGGCTTACTAGGGACACCTTGTGGTCTATGTATTCACACATGTATTACGATTTCCGAATAACACAATTATAGCATGAACAATAGACAATTATCATGAACAAAGAAATATAATAATAACCATTTATTATTGCCTCTAGGGCATATTTCCAACACCACCCTCCACAGGTCACCGTGCACTGGGACACGTAAAACACTCGACTGAAGTCATCTTCAGGATCGCGATGGGACGAGCTTGGTGTCCCTCCACGGGTTGACTTGGTCCTTTTACTAGGCTCCAAGGCGCAAGCCTCGTAACTTTAGACACGGGGCTGGTCCGCGCCGACGTTCCCCTAGGATACTGAGTGGCTTCTCTCCGGGGATTCTGCCCATGCGTCGGCGTCGCCACTCGGGTTTTTATGGCATGTCCTCACTCGGACCACAAGTCTATCTCTGCCGAGAGACACATGAATTCCACTAAATTTTGCCCAGCGGTCAGCATTGTTCGATCACTCGGAAGACCTTTAGTCCAGAATCGGCCGCGGTTTCACTCAAAGTTAACCGAGATCGGATGCCGAGTGACCCGAATCACTCGGACCAGTCCAAAGACTCAAATAACCCGTCCTGTGAAGCCTCAACCAGTTCGGCGGCTAATGATGGGGTCACCTACTACTGGTATGGTCAGGACCTGACATCTAAGGCCCACATGGGGTCCCACACCATCATTGGTTGGTCCCTAGACCACAGACACATTCGGATGTGCAATGTAAGAAATCCAATCAGATACACCAACGACACTCGGACGTCTTCCCTCCAATCGGCCCATCCATCACCACTCGGACAAGGGAGGTGAAAGGGCGACGTGGGAGCTGCAACAGTCGAGTAGCTTTAAGTCGGGCTTTAAGCATAGTCATGGCTACCGTTACCTGTAACTGTCGTTGTTGTGGCTATTAACACATAACTACCATAGTTATAGCCATTAAACCACCCTTGTAACATGGGAGTAAAGAGGTCACGGCGCACTCTATATAAGCCGCCCTCCTCCTCCTCAGCAAGGGTTCAACATCCATTGTAATCATAGCCCCCCCCCAAGAGAAAACAAGCCTCCGAGCACGAGACATAGGGTTGTTACCTTTTCCGAGAGGAGCCCGGACCCGTAAAAACCAAGTGCCACACCTGCGCCATAGCTAGGCTCCGCCCCTTGTTCGTACCCCTACTACTCATTGTCAGGATCGTTGCCTTGACAACCGTCGGTAAGCCCTGTCGTGATGCAGCCACCTTCCGCCGCCCCAAGCCCGACTCCGACGCCGGGCTGGCCCACGATGACGGAGGAGGAGCCGCCGGCCAGCCCAGCATGGCCTACGAGGTCACCGTCAAGTATAGGATAGTTTAGGGTTTTATTTTTAGGTTTATAGTTCACCGGAAGAAATATCGTTCGGTTTTATGTACAAATTATCCTAGTTTCAATGAAATCCGCCGTGTTTATGTCAAAATTCATCCGGTTTGATCGAATTTCGTCCGGTTGGTTCGAGTTGTTGTGAAAATGTATGTGGCTACGGTTGGATGGCTGCCTCCCACGTCCGGGTCGTTGGAGATGTGGGAGGATTTTTGCGGGTCACCGTTGGAGTTGCCCTAAGAGTATTGTGATAAATAATGTTCTGCCGAATTTACGATATGAGGTTTATCGTGGAAGAAAGTAGAGAGGAGCACAGACGGAGGTACTTATGGTCAGTCCACTCCCTGAGAGGTATGCACGAGACACTTCTATTCTCGTTATTAGCCGGCCTGAATGCACAAGTCTTTACTGTTATTTACAGCCTGAATGTGCAGTCCAGTCTACGAGCAGACCAAACCAGCATGCCTCACATCTGGCAGTGCATCATCTCAAATTCACAATAGCATTTTATGAACGTACGGTCCAATTTCCTACGGGCTAATCCCCACTAAATTCAAAGCAAACCCCCCTGTTCTAAGTAACACCACTGATCGCGACATCTTTGTGGAAGCCACCAAGTTGCCGTGGGAGATGAAAACAAGGCAAGATTTTGGGATTCTCCTTGGCTACAGGGCGTTAAGCCAAAATGCGTCTACCCCAAGATCTTCGACCTCTCCAGCAAAAAGAATTGCACGGTTAGCATGGCTATGCTGGATAACTCGTGGGTCCGCCAAATTGACACTCAGCATGGCTTTTCCATAGAGCACATCCACCAGTTTGTTCCTCTTTGGGAAATTCTTGCTCATATTCACCTCAACCAAGGAATCCTGGACTCCGTTACGTGGAAATTCATTGCCAATGGGGAGTAATCGATGACCTCGGGATACAAGGTGCAATTTGTTGGGTCGGCCTCCACGACCATGGTTCCCACAGTGTGGAGGGCCTGGGCTCCCCCACCCCCAGGTGCAATTTCTTTACCTGGCTTATCATGCAGGATAGAGTCTGGACCGCCAATACTTGCTTCGTCGTAAATTGCCAAACCATGGGTTGTGCTCCCTATGTAAGCAATCTCCAGGAGTCTGTGGTGCACCTCATTTGTCACTATAGATAAACGCAACATATTTGGTCGGAGGTCACTACCTGGCTTGGGCTCCATCACATCATGGCTTCGGATTGGCTCCTAGTGACCTCGGTGAAGGACTGGACGGTCGATATTCTCCTCCTCAACAATGCTTGTTAGGTGAGAAGTTTGGAAAGAACGGAATGGTAGTCTTACGCAACCTCATTGCCCCGGCGATGATGATTATCTTGGAGATGAAGGAGGAGGGCGATGATGATTATCTCGAAGATGAAGGAGGAGGATAGGCTCTGTCCCTCGGCTGGGGCTGCACACTTGAGTATTGTAAATACTGCAAGAGTAATTGCTTTGTCTTCCTACTAGACGGGTTTTGTCTAAACGGACTTCTTTAATCAATGAAAATGGCAAGTCTTTTGCCTTGTTAAAAAAAAAGCAAACCCTCTGATAAGCGTTCTCGAGATATTCATCCAACAAAAATAATAATCCATACAACATTATTTTCTTTTACTCTGCCTCTGTACCAGCAATGCTCTTCTTCAAGGACTCCACGTCGTCGGCCAGCTCTTTCCTGCGTTCCTGCAATGGTATTTTGTCCAAGATCATGTTAACGAATTACACGTTTCTTGCAATCGAATTAGTTCTACCACCAGATACTACCAGCTAAGCGAGCCCGTAACTGGTCGCGCACCTTGAAGAGGAGGTAGCGGTACACGAACCATCCGCTGTAGCCGAGCCCAACAAGCTCCATGATCTTGGGAAGCTGCATGCAGAAATTATTCAACGTGTCATCGGTACTCAAGTCTGATGAGTGGACACACGATCGACATGATCGGTCGATCCAAGACGGTGGTCATGGTCATGTACTCATGTACTTATGAGCGTACACACCAGAGGCAGGGAGTTGATGGCGCCGACGATGACGGAGGAGAACCATACGGCGACGATGGCGCCGCCGGCGTACGTCAGCACGGTGGACTTGTTCTCGACGGCGTCCCACTGCGACAAAGCAAACAACACGCACGCACCGTTGCTCAAGCCGATCAGCTCGCCGTTCTACGTACTCCCCGAATACGCATTAGCGCCTCCTGTTCTGAGAGTACCTTGGCTTTCAGGTCGTCGACGAGCTCGTCGCCGCTCGCGGCAGAGGTGTCATCGGAGGAGGCCTTCGCCCGGAGCAGAGAGAGCCGCGGTGTATCTGGTTAAAAACATCGTGCTAATTGTTAAGGCGTCTACGTATCTGGGCATCGCCATTGCGGAATGAATGTAGCACGCAGTATAGGTACCGTGCGCACCTTGGAGGCCAAGAGGGGAGAAGTTACGCCGTGGGAGGAGAACGGACCGCGGCGCGGCGGCGGCGCGGACGGGGAGGCGCGCTCCTGCTCCACCCAGAAGCGCCGTAGAGCACGCCGTTGCGGCCATGTTCTCACCTGCAAGCTCTTCTCTGGCTCTGGCTATGCTGACACGCTCCTTAGTCCTGTGCGTCCCTGGGCCTCTCTTTCTCCTTGTGTCCCGGGCGGAATTTGATTTGATGCTTTTGCGCGGTGATCGGCCACATGGCAGGATGGTGGGCTCTGATTGGCCGGCTGCCTATCTTAGAAATCTGTGGCTGGCCCCCAGCGTTTGGTTGGCTGTCCTAGGAACAGAGGTCTCAGCTCACAGCTCCGTAGTCCATACCAGACCACCACATTGTCCCGTAGGAGTACATCGGTGGGCTTACCTCGTCCATGCAAGCTGCAACGGCGGCCGGCAGTCGCCCTCCGAAGCTGGCCCATGTTACTATGTACGCGTGCCTTTGCGTGGCACACGGTTCTAGCGCGGGGCCCGTCCTCCATGCTAGCTTCGCGTGCACAACAGCATTGCCGTTGCACGAAACTTCTAGTGCGCGTCATCACAAACGGCCCCGGCCCCTCGGCTGGACGCTCGAACACTTCCAGTAGTAGTTACATAGCGACCAGAGTCACCAGATCAATTGTGCACACACTCGAGACCGACGGTAGCATTCGCGGCCGGGGAGCTAGCAGTAGTGGATCCATGGCCGTGGGCGCGGCGAGCAGGCGGTACATCGGGCCCCTGCTGTGCATCAACCTCGTCATGCACGCGGCCGTCCTCGGCATCGCCGGCTGGTCGCTCAACAAGTTCATCGACCGCGAGACGCACCGCCGTACGTACTACGTCCTTGCGTGCGACATGATCGATCTGGTCTGGTTAACGACGTGAGTGACGCGGTGTGCAGATCTAGGAGGCAACACGGCGACGGGGTACCTGCTCGTCTTCTCGCTCATGGCCGGGGTGGTCGGCGCCTGCTCGGTGCTTCCCGCCCTACTCCACGTCAGGGCGCCCTGGCACAGCGAGAGCCTCGCCGCCGCCGCCTCCACCGGGCTCGTCTCCTGGGCGCTCACCGCCCTCGCCTTCGGGTTCTGCCCTACACTCGCACCGCCAGTAATGTAATCACTCGCCATCTGCTAGTACGTAGTAACTCACAGTGCTGTGCCATCTTTCCTTGAACATCTGCAGCCTCGCGTGCAAGCACATCACTCTAGGCAACCGAGGAAGGCGCCTGGTACGTCGTCAGCCAATGCTAGTTCTGCACGCACCGGTGCATCTATCCTTGTATATTACTGCTTTTCCTCTCGGTGGTTCTAGTTATGAATTATGTGCTCGTCTTGCTAGCAGAGGACGTTGGAGGCGTTCATCACGATCTCGACGCTGACGCAGCTCTTCTACCTGCTTCTGCTCCACGCCGGCGCCTTGAGCAGCGTGCATGGAGTTGGACAGGCCTGCGGGAACCACGGCGAAGCCTGCTGCCGCGAGATCCCTCGGGGAGAGCTCGCCGCGGACCATAAGACGGCGGGAGGGGTTCCGTCCCCGGATGCATGACCAAAACTACCGGGAACTCGAATTGTACTGAGTGCCAACAACTGTATCGGGTGCAGTTCATCGGGCACTCGGTATAGTGAGCAATTTACCAAGCGCGGGATGACACGCTCGTGTATTTCCGTAGGCACTTGGTAGACAAATAACACTCAGGACAATAGGGATACATGCCATCTGAGACCAGATGATGGAAATACAGACGGACTTTTTATCTACCAAGTGGTTTAAATCTTAAGTGTTCGAAAAATAAACACTCGGTCCTCGATATAGTTTTTAGAGCATGAGGCATTACCCTCCACACCGCCGCACGAGCCATCAAACGTCATGTCGGACAACCATGTTTCTCGCATCAACCTTGAATCCATGTAAACTAAGAGAATGCCCCTACGTTGGTACGGGCAAAAGCCGGATGACCATACATTGCTATGAAATAATAGAAATATGCACATTTATCATATTGTTATTTTAATTCAGAAATACATGTTAAGCATGATGGCATATGGTTTCATCAAATAGTGACAAATTAAAACTCTCTTCGGCTTCTTTCTTTCTTGGCAGTCTTGGTGTCTCCTAAACCAGAAAACCGCTCGCCACGTATACCATCCATTATTAAATAGTATCAATATCACTCAATTCACACGTCCATGCATATCACTATTACAAGGTACACAAAAACTGACAATTCCTTGTAATGAGCTTCTTAATTTGAGCAATAGTAGCACAAAAAGAGAGATCCAACTTCCGAGAGTGTTCTTTAACAATAGCATGTCCGTTCCATTCTTCATAGCAACAATCAGCCTGAAAAAACACTGTCTATTGTTTAAGTTCATGTCCAATATTAGGCCCAAATTGTTAACTGTGGCCATTGGTAAGTATATAAAGCAATAGGTTTGTAGCCCACCTGGCATCGGTTTGTACTTAAAAACATCTAAAACAAACTGAGAAAAGGTCCGCAGATAGGTACAAAAGGAACCGATTGTCACAAAAATCAAGTAACTTTTGAAACCCAACCGGGAAAAACAAAAATAGTATCGAGTGGTAATTGGCCAAATTTAAAGCCCAACTAATGTTGTGTACTATCGAATTCGTCTTTTTTCTTGAACTATGTTATGAATTTGACTTCAAATTTGTGACACGAGTGTTCCATCTTGCAAATACGATCTATCCCATGTAATTCATATAATTTTTGGATTTTATTTTCAAAACATATTTAAGCATGTCAACCATATTTATTAGATGTTTTCTCAAAACATTCAAGGATGCCAACAAAAGGACCGTGTGCACAAGAAATTCACCCTTTGGCTGGTCCCCCTCTAGCATTTTTTCCTTCTTGGACTTAGTCACACTACTTCACGTTCTGTGTTGGATCTTGTCGGTAACCCATGCTCCATCTCTGTTCTAAAAAAACAGCTAAACCTTTTGCTAAGTACCTGGCCCACTCCTTCGACTACCATCTAAATTCAAAAGCTCTTACACCCTAAATATTAATAATGTTAATTAGAAACACAGAAGAGCCAATAAACCATCAAATGCAACCTTCAATAAAAAGCTGATTGTATATAGGAAAGGTTTCATTTATCTTGAATCAAGATTTATTTATTTTACAATGTCATGAACCTGGTGCCAACGGCGTACTCGCAGCGGCCGATGAGCCTTTGGCCACTGCCTACACCGTGCTCGCGCACGCCACTCCGCTGTTGCCGCAAGCACCGGCCACACACTCCTCGCCGCGAGCAGCCGAAACGATGGAACTCCATGCCATCATAAGCCAATCCAGATGTTGAATTAAGGCTAGTACTGACATCCCATATTTGAGGATTGCACCCGGAAGATTGCACTCAACACACCAGTTGAAACCAAGATTAATAATACAAATACAAAGAAAACAAAGATAAGCAGGAATAGGTTGTTTATGGCCTGCTCGATTTGGTCCCTCTATATAGGCAATAATTTATAGTTCAATTAGACGCATAAAGTTTGTTACCTTTGTAGAAAAAAAAAATTGGTTCCCCTGGTATTTAGTGCCGGCGACAATTTCCTATTGCAGCGACACCCTGACATGGCCCTACTTAAGCTCCTCCTCGTTCTTGTTCTTGTTCTAGTTCCGGTCCGGCAAACCATACCATCTTCCAAATATTGTTAATCTCTGCAAAAAAAAAATAGGCACCAGAAAATCATAACCACATCACGCATGCGGGAGCAAATCGTACCAAATGTACAGCTGGAAGAGCCACACACAATAATTTTCTCAATGACAACATTATTTAGATCAAATTTGGCAAATGGAAGAAGTTTGCGTCATGGGCTGGATGAAAGAACATAGACATCTGTAGCCTATCCTAAAATATAGCATGGAGATGAGTTTGTATATTTGTGTGAAAACTGGAAATACTCTCACATGATTCAACATATTAAAAAATAGTTCAGAAAAATAACATGAACCACGACTACGAATCCATGACCTCCCTTATCATTAAAAAAAATCAATTAAACTCAACCATGGACATGAAGAGCATTACCTGCCCCAGAAACTTCATGTTGCTTTCTCCTCCTGCAAAAAAATATCAGTAGAATGAAAACGAATGTAATGCACATGCACATGAAGATACAAATTTATTATTTTCTTTTCTTGCTCTTTACAATCAAATAGCCATATTTTTCTAGACTCATACTGAGGAATCATGTCGACGAATATCAAGAAAGTTGGGGCATCGCCTAAGGCGTACGAGATTGATTCGACTCACCTTGCGGTGATCTGAACAGCAAAAATAAACCGGACAGCGACGCCCTCAGGTATGGCGAAAACAAACCGGAACCGCTTCTTAAAGCTGGCGCCGCCCACGCGCGGCCTAAAAAACGCAAACGCCGTGATTGGCCATTCTCAAAGATTTTGAACGTGTTCAGGGTGGCCAGCGCCGCCCCGAGGTTGTGCCGCATCACGATGATGCTCACCTCCACATCCTTGTAGGTGTCCACCAACTTCCGTACCTGTTATCAATGACTCCTAGCTTTCCCTTCAAGAGGCACCACAATTAGTAGAAAACACAAAGTACGACAACAAGTACAGAGAATTTGTAATCCAAATATAAATATATGCTTTGTAAATAGTAACCACAAGTGGATAAAGTATATGTGCGAATTCTATGACACTAATATACTTATGTTCCAACTCAAATACTCAATTCATGAGACACAAGAAATACATAGACTGGAATAAAAAAAACGAGCATTGTTTCTGGACAGGACAGACAATATTCCTCTACCTCACCTTCAAATTTTAGATTCTGAATTATCCTAAGCAATGAATCGAGCTGAATAATATGCAGCTGGAACTTGACGTCCGTTCCTCCATCCTTAGCATGTTCCTCAATAAGTGTTTATTATCTTCAATAAGGTGAATGCAACAAACCTAGTGGAACAAAGGTCTCCAAATTTGAATGCTGGAAATAATACATGCATGAAAGTATTGTCCTAAGACATTGGCACCAAATAAATAACAGAACTAAATCAAGGTGCACAAGAAGCCTCAAATGGAAAGGACCAAAAGAAGAAAAAAAGCTTAACACATAAATAAAGATAATTATGAGGTGAAAAGAACTGAAAATCTAGAGTAAACTGAACCATGACCCGGCCAACACCTCCCTCTCTCCTGCAAACCAGACAAGAGTCTGACCTTCATTACAATAAATACTAATTTGAGTGGTAATCTCTCTCTCTCTCTCTCTCTCTCTCTCTCTCTCTCTCTCTCTCTCTCTCTCATAAACGACATGTTGAGTTTAAATACTATATATAAACAAAATCTATATCATACAATAATTAACATGCTTGTATTTAACCTTACAAAGGAATAAAGAATTATCTTCAACATAAATGCTACCCATAAAAATGAAAGACATGACACCCGCAAAATAAACGACATGTTGAAGAGGAAGGTTGTAGTTACATATGATGTCTTGTAGTACTTGTAGATGACCAGGATGTAGTAAACACTCGAAAATGGTGAGCTCATTTTTGCTAAACGTTATGTGCCCAACTGATTTTTCTGCCTTATTTTCTGCCAAATACCTTCTTCTTTGTTCTTCCAATGCCTCCCTTCACCACCCCTACCTCGGCTCCTCTCCACTCCATGTCAACCTAATGTGGCATGCATATTCTGATCATGTCTATCATTCATATACCCAAGTTCCCCACCATTGTGTCCCCATCCTTCCGCATCTTGACAAGTGTCTGCGAGCATCACGTTTCCATCACGCCTAGCACAATCAATGTTGTTGTGTACTGTTGAACAAACATAACAAAAAAATTATTATCAGGCAAAGCACCTTTTTTGACAGATGAAATACAACATTTGGGAGTCATCCGAGGGGCAATGAAAAGATATTTTATGTAAAGGACAAGAGAAATATCATGAAAACATACATAGCAAAAAGAGGAAAGATATCGAAAGCATTGATGAACACCATTTGGCCTTATGAAAATAAGAACCCGTGTGAACTTGACCAGATCAAAACAATAGAAACATAGGTGCGTCACACACCCATTGCCATCCAATAGATTTTACCGTGTTTGCACGTTCTGTGCGTTACATGTGTGCGCTCATCTAGCTGAAGATTAACTAATCAAGCTAACTTTCTGTATTAGCGCATCTGGCCGAAATCAATTAGTGAATCTATGTTGTTTCACGTGAGTGTACGGGAAGAAGTAATCAGCAAGAAGGCGTGCTATCTGGCCGTGCAAACAAAGATAAGAAAATTACTTAGCTTGATCAATCTGCAGCTTGCCGATTCCTTTCCGGCCGGATGGGCATGTCTGGCTGCTGCGCAATACAGTACAAAGCAAGCAAGCTGGATCGAATCAGGTTTTCAGTGAATCACAGGGGGAGGCATGGGGCAGTGGAAGGTGAGGACTGCAACATTGATACCTTCAGCAAGGAAACGGCCTGCCGGTGCCGCCATCGACAACTCCGGCCACTGCCGGAGTTCAGCTTTCGCTGGCAACCTTAACCATCCAACCAGTGGACCCGAGTAGCCCACCTTGCCAACCCTCACCGTGTAAGACCAGCGCGCCTACAGCCCCTACAACCACCACCATCTCCTTCCGGCCGCCTGGACACCGTAGCAGCAGATCGAGCCAGAGAAACGGCCACTTCGCGCTGCCATGCCCAGATCTGCGCCAGAGCCGGCTGAGGCGTGGCGACCAGAGCCGGCGGCGGCGCGGCGCCGAGGTTGGTGCGACGGCGAGCTCGGTCGGTGAGGCGTCGGGGCAGAAGCTGCAGGAGACGGCGGCGGGGACCTCGAGGCCGAGCTCGGGCCATGGCTTCCCTGGCTCCAGAGGCCGTGGCGGCGCCGGACGCAGCGGGGGGGCGAGGAGGAGGCCGGCCGGCGGGGGAGGTAGGAGCTCCTCGTCCCCTCGATCCAGATCGGGATCGAGGAGGGAGCAACAGGGGCGCGAGGGAGCGGGCGATAGGTTTAGGTTTTTTTGTCGCTGGTTAACCCATAGGTCTTTTTTCGTTGGTTAACCTTCGTAGGTCTATTTTTTTGGTACGTGGATGGGTGCGGGTTGGGGCCTCAGGAGGAGGTTTTTTCGGTTTCTGGTGGATAAGTCAGAGGTGGGAGGAGGTACCCAAAAAATCAAGGGAGGTGGGACGAAAATTGACCGGCGGAGACTACCAACTGCTCCATTAGGAGTAGATATCCATGCACGTCGGTCGATCGCATAGTTGTAATTTATCACCAATTCAATGCAACAAAGCAAACTGAACCATAATTCAAGATTAAAACATGCCAAAATGAAATTCAACATCTGGGATGCGTCTGCTACGGCGGCGGACGCTCTTTCCCCCTCGTACTCCTTGCGCAGATTGATCTCCTTCTTCCTCTTCTCAACCCAGTTATCACCTTCCGGATCCAAGAGATTTGCATTAGTAAGCATTATCCTTGAATCCTCCGTGTCTCAAGCAAGTTATAATCGCTCCTTCTTGAGCTATATTGCTCCAAAAGTCCGGGCCTTCTCGACTCCCCTTGGCACACACATCTTGCTTCTCCAAGTCCATCTTCTCCCTCCCAATTTACAACTTGTTGTTCATCCTCTCTCGCTCCCAATCCTTCCTCTCTTTTTGCGAACCCAACATGAGTTTGTACTTCTTCTCTCTCTTCTCCTTCCTTGTGGAAAAAATGTATGTCCATTGTGGCGGGGTATTTTAGATGCCCCGGCGTCACGCGTGACCTTCCCCTTCTCCCACTTGGTTTCCATCACTTGGTGGTTCTTCATTGGCATGATAGCTCATCCATCCTCCCCTAAAACTTCTTCCTCTTCGTCATCCAATCCAATGGATTTCAGGAGCTTGAGCCATCAATTTTCAATGAAGATTGACTTTTGGCACTCCTCTTGGCCGGATAGCAAGCAATGCCCCAAAGTCATTGCACGAGACATCTTTATAATCTCTAGAAGGAAGAATTGGTGGATCAACATGCATTGAGACAAGATGCATGAATCACTTAACTTCACATCTTCGATGGCATCACCATTGATCATATCTATCGGTTATATGCCAATTGGCCTGAAACCCTACGTATCAGCAGGCATGGCAGACTTTCAGCAGAAGATCATTGGGCACTCTTATTTTGCGTGTGTCGTGTAGCGACCTACCAAGTACCTCTGTATAGCCTCTACGTACAGTTGGGCCGGCCCAACCAGTAGGACTCCTCTCTTTGGTTTTGGGAAGGTTCTGAAACATTTCCAAACCATTTTTCTGTGTTCATTTCGCATTTTCCCGCCTTTTATTTTCCTTTTTTCAAATTCATCAATATATATATATATATATATATATATATATATATATATTATTTTGCAAACACTTTTGAACTTGCGAACATTTTTCAATTTCATAAATATTTTCTGAATTAGCCCACATGTTTTTAATTCACAAACATTTTTTAATTTTGCAAATATTTTTGAATTCATGAACATCTTTTGAATTTTGCAAGATTTTTTTGCAATCCTGAACTTTTTTTGAATTTTGTGAATATTTTTTCAATTCATGAACATTCTTCAAATTGATGAACATGTTACAAAATTGCTAACTTTTTTTAATTCATGAAGATTTTTCAAGTTCGATAATGTTTTTTCAAACACTGAATATTTTTTTAAAATTCATGAATATTGTTTTCGGTGGGTTGAGTTTATGTTACTCCTCGTCTTCAACTGACAAGATGCAGTTTTTGGGCTCTACTTCAACATTTAAAACCGTATTTGGACTGTGGGCCGCCTGCAGCCTCGTGGCTGCCCAATTCGGATCTTTGCCCCTTCTGCAAGAAGATCCCGTGATAAATAAAGCTACGGGAGAAAAAAAAAGTCCCCTCCCGACTCCCTCCTCTACCGGTGACCCTCGCTGGCGAATCGCCGCCGCCATCCCCCGCCAGCCGCCACTCCTCGACGCATCCGCTCCCCGCGACGCCGATCCCTGACTCCCTGCCGACCCGCGCGTGCTCCCCTGCCCTCCTCGGCGCCGCCCACCTCGCCGCACTCCCGGCGCCATCACCCCTCGCCTCCCTCCGCACCCCCGTTGCGCCTGGCCGTCGTCGTGCTGACCTGCCGCTCCTGACTCCGGCGCCGGAGGCCGACTGCCCGATCTCCTCGACCTGCAGCTGCTAACCCGGTATTGAACTAGATCAATGCCCTATCCCCTAATGCCATGATAATTTCACCTTTGCTTTTATTTTGACATGTCAAATTCCACTGTTTCCAATCTCTTAGTTTCAATATGTTACTGGCTGATAATTATTTTGGTTTTATATGTATCATGTGGTTGAGGATTATATTATACTATTGTGTTATTCCTCGAAAAAAAAACTATCATGTGTCAGACTGTATAGTATTTTCTTTGGTTGTACTTGATTGTTTTAAAACTTAAAACTGCCGGTGCAGCATTGCAGCAATGCTTAGAGGTCAGAGTGTTATATTAATGTTTATAAATTATGTGCAATGTCTATTTGAGTTTGTTTTGGGTCAAATTTGCAAGTTCAAAAAAAAACGGACAATTTGGGATGTGGCGGGCCAGTTGGGTGCATCAACGGCCGAACGACTGCATCTGGACGCCAGTGTCCGTTTTGCCGACCCAAACGGACAAAATCGGGACCAAACGGCCGTCCATTTGGGGTCGAAGGTTGGAGTTGGCCTTAGATCGTACCTTCACCTCTTGTCCCATTTTCTTTCTAAAGTGAATTGATCATCATTAACAATAGTCACGTAGAACTATTACATGTCTAATGTTCTTTTCTTTATGGAGTAGTTGGGGAAGGGAAATTTGTATGACACTTTAGAGCTGATGCCAGTGAATATTCAGTATTTTAAGTGTGTAGACATGCAGTTAGCCCTGATAAAATATATTATGTAGTTATACATGATGATGACAATAGAGTTTTCCATCTGTAAAAACAGTAGAGTTTCTAAATTCTGCTTAAACAAAATAGTTGTGCGCTCAACTCAGTGAGCATTGTTAGCGGCATTTTAAACCTTGACTGTAGGTTGAAATGTATTTTCCTTTGATTGTGATGCTATAACCAGGAAAAAATTGGATTGTTGCATTTTCCCAAGAATGATGTAGGTGCTCTAAGCTTGACAAATGAGCATGCATGGTTTGGCTGTTTAATTTTCAAATGAAATACTTGGATCATGAATTCGGTTTTGGCGACCTTGCAAGATGAAGGTTACTAGCAGATCTGATAGATTCTTCAATTACATTTGCCCAATTCTAGATTTGGAATCTTATTGGGGTCAGTAATATCAGAGGTGGTGCTGGCCAAAAACCAGGGATGGAGTGGTAGCTCGGTAGAGGATGGGTCCTGTGTTAACAAGTGGTCATGGTTGCTAGCATGGTATATTGGTATTCTTGGAAGGTGACATATTAGAGAATCTGAAGGGTTGAGGGAAGTGTTAGGACAGGGAGATTTCTCATTGCTTGAAATATAAAAGAGCTAGGCTTAAATAGTCCGATTAGGCTGGCCATTGTATCACTTCTTAACTGACTCGACTTTTCCTCTGCTTAATGTATCTCGGCAGCCACCTCTCCTGCCAGTGTCTTTTATTCTTGCTGTTGTAGCATCCTACTGGACTACACAATCAATGAAGCAACTGAGCGGCAACATCCTGACTTTGGGAATTATATCTATAATATAATGACCAAACGTATGAGGTTGGAATCTGAAGAAATGAATCGTTATTACACAGTGCCAGTAAACGTAGCTTCTGTTACTTTCTTCTGCGAAATATGTATCATTTGGCTTCATGTTTGGAAAGGGTAGTGTGTTTCTGCCACATGACAGCAATCATTTTGTATCTTTTTTTGTTTTCCCATGTTTTTTTACATCCTCTGTCGAGATGCATGTACATAACCTTATATCATCGTCTCCAGGTTTTCTCGCGATGGGGCTTTTCGGTGGTAGCTTCAAGTTTTTGGTGGGAGTGGGATGTGGTGTCTATGTAGCTCAGAACTACAACGTTCCAAATGTCAAGAAGCTGTTCAACACGTATGTTTTCCTGGCAAAGCACATTGAGGAAACATACCGTAAGCCGAAGAAAGACGACAAAGACGAGTGATTATCGCACCCCTGGCGAAGAGAAGTGTACTCTGACATGACAGAAACGTGATCTTCAAGAGCTTATTATAACTATGACGATGCATAGTGGGTAGCTGTGAAATTTATCGTGGCAAGGTTTGTGGATCTTTATGACGAACCTTAGTATTTTTGAAGTAGGAGAAAAGGTATGCAAATATCCGATCGATATATTATGGCACTAGTACAAGTTTCACTATAAATGGAACCTCTTGTGTCGTCATCTTCCCCTGAGTGCCCGATTTGCTATCTCTTCCTTACTGGTTAGGTTTTTTCCTTTATTTTTTGAGATTTACTGGTTAGGTTTTTCCTGTGTAAACAAAGGATGGAAAAGCGCTAGTCCATCCAGTTTTCAGAAAGCTTTAGACCCATATTCAAATTAACAGGAATTGTAACTCGCGGTTGCTGCATCTAGAACAAGAGTGCACGGCAATGGGAAGCAAACTAACAGTTGGTTTAAGCATTAAGCAAACTAAAAGGCTTTAGTCGAAAGCTTTGGATCGATCTGATCTGAATGTGGTAACAAGTCACTAGCCACTTCTGGTCCCTAGATGACCCTGACAGCGATCTTCATGTTGGCCTTGCAGTGCCCGCGCACGGTGCAGACGAAGTAGTGCATCCCCTTGACCAGCCTCACCTTGTCGTGCCCGCTGCTCAGCGCCCTTTTGCCCTTGGGCACCACACAGCTCTGGTACGCCGCCGCGTCCACGGCCGCCACGTCGTGCACCGCCCCGTTGTACTTGAACTCTGCACACACACTCACAAGCGCATCGTGTCACGAACGAACGCATATATTACTCCTACAAACTAGCGAGCGGCGGCTAACAATGAAGCAGACATCAACTCACCGAGCACGTCGCCGGCGCGGAAGGTCCTGCCCTTGGCCCACCCGGCGACGTTGAACTTCCAGCCCCCGTAGTCGCCGACCGTGTACTTGGCCGCCTCGGCGCTCATCGCGAGCAAGCCGAGCAGCAGCGCCGCCGCGCGGAGGACCGCGGCGCCGTTCCTCGCACTGCCTCTTCCCAGAGCCATCGACGCAATACACTACTAGTGACGGTGACAGTCAGCTTCGAAGTCGCAGGCAAGATCGAACGAGCTGCCGGTTGCCGCGCACCGGCGTGGCCTCTTATAGCGCGTGCTTGCGCGGCCGAGCTAGCTAGGCATTGAGTATTTAGTGGCAGTAGTGTTGAGGAGCGCGCGCGGGTGGAGTTGGTGCGCGTGAATCCGGCCGCCGCTCCCGCTCCGGCGTTGGCAGGTTGCGGTGCTTTTGCTTTGGCTACCGAGCTAGTCGGTGGCGGGGAGCGGAGGAACGCAACAAAAAGATGAGCTCTCCCAGGAGTAAAATAGCAGCCATGTCTGATGATTTCGGCGTGCGCCCTGTGTGCAGCAGGCCTTCCCAGCCAAATATGAAACTGAGAATCAAAGGTGGCGGTGCCTATCTTTGGCGCTGGAAAGAAGTTTCATTGCATTTTTTTTAGGGGAGGGAATGGCAAGTTTCATTGCATGTTGGATCGATCTCGGAAGTGCATCTTGCCAGTAGACTTGTCGTGGACGCGAAGTGTTATTATTGCTACCCAGTAAAAAAAATCTTATTTTTTGGGTAAACAATCCGACTTTACTGATATAAATTGGACAAAAGTACATCAAATTGAATGAAAACGAACCAATAGAAGGTCAAGATTAAACATAAAGTTACATCAAAGTTCTCCATAGTCGTTTACTATAGATCTATCTCTTGCATCTCTGCTTTTCTCCATACATGCAATGAAGAAAATGCAGAAGACCAAACCTACACAAACTGAAATAACATCAAAATCTTCGATGAGCTGCCCACCACAATAGGTGAGAACTTAAGATCATTGAAGGCAGTATGGACGGGGTTGCAAGACGGATTGTTGAACACTATTACTTTGTGTCATACCGTTGGGGAAGAAGACCAGGAGCGAACGAATCAACATACCCAGTGACCAAGAGCATGCTTACAATACTATTGCCACCATCGCCGTCAAGATAGGCCGAAGTGTACGACAATCTGTGAGAATGCGAGCCATCGATCCGCGGGACCAAAACACCACAGGATCCCCGATGTAGGTCGCATCGTCCACAATAGCCACACCAGGACGATGATAGAGCTGTGGGATTTTTATTCCGTACGATATCGCCTCCATCATGAGAATTTGCCTCCAAAGACACAAAAATAAAACATAGATACAAAATAAACTAGACTTTGAGCATTGATCCATAGCTCGAAGGTGAGGGCAACCAGCGAAAGTCAAGAACCTAGTCGCCGGTGGCTAGGGCCATTTCTTTCCCGATTCGATGTAGTAGTGATTAGTTAGATTGCTCGTACACAACCAACAAGTTTGACCTAGTACAACCTCTTTGGCGATCTAGTGTCAGAGCTACCTTAGGGCAAAAATAGGTCACGACTCACCGAACCCAGGAGCAATCCTCAGTCAGCCGAACAACAATTTCCTCAATCTCAGCCCATTCAGCGGCGCCCCGACATGAGACCTCTTCGGCGCCTTAGGCACCAGTTCGCTAAGCTAGCGCTAGCTGGGCCGGCCAAGCTAGCGACTTGGTTGCTCGCTCCTTCCCTTCGTTTCGTCCCTTCGTTCGACGCAAGCATGTTTGCCAAAAAAACCTGGTTCATTCGTTTGGTTCACCGTCAACCATTTAACCGGTTGACTGTTGACTTGGAAAAAAACATGGATCTAAAGAAATTGCGAATGTAAAAACAATTCATGTTGTAAAAGTTCACGAGTTTGAAAAAATTATATGGTTTGGAAAACATTAATAATTTGTTTTAAAAAAAGAGGTTCATGAGGTTCAAAAAGGCTCATGGATTTCGTGAAATTGATTTTTTCTCATAAATTTGAAAAAAATTCATGAATTTGAGAAAAATTCATGAGTTTTAAAAAAGTTCATTGATTTGAAAAAATTCATGGATTTCGTAAAAATTGAAAAAGGTACATAAATTAGAGAAAAGAGTTGACAAGTTTGAAAAATGTTCATGGATTTTGCGAAATTGGAAAGAAGTCATAAATTTGAAAAAAACAATCATGAATATGAAGAAGGTTCATGAATTTTTAAAATGTCCATGGATTTAACTGATTTTTTAGAAAATTCACGAATTTTAAAAGAATTCAATTAAAAACAAAAAGAAAAAATAACAGGAAAAACGAACAAGAAAAAACAAAAAGGAAAAAGGAAAGAAAAACTGAATAAGAACGATCACGGACAGAAGTAATTAGAAATAAGAAAAAAAAAAGTAAGTAGTCACAATAGTTAAGGTGTTCTAGTTGGTTACTGTGATTTGAACTGAACGAAGTGATCTGCAGTTTCAATTACATCGCACACACCTTTTTTAAAGGTTAATAGAAAAGAGAAAAAAAGGCAAATGGTCCGGCTCATCGCAGAGGTAGGTGTGCACCGGTTGGTGAAATATCGTGTAAACGGCGCTGAGGGCGTCAAATAGGAGTTAGCCTCTGCCACGATTTCCTATTTGACGCTCGCACAAGGCAAGCCAACTAGTGATAGATCTGGGTCGGGCCATTTGGCCGAGTACACAGATCCTGGTTTTGGAACCCTCTAGGAGTTCTAGAAGGTTGCAACCCAGTTTCTTGCCATTTTTTAAAATGGAATTTTTAAAAAGTTAGAAAATCATAATTCAAAAAATATTCATGTTTTAAACATTTTAAAATTCTCAAAAATATTCCTTTTTAAAAAGTATTTGCAATTTTCAAAAAGTTTATATTTTTCAAAAAATGATTTAAAATGTTCTGAGGTTTTTTCCTTAAAATCACCTTTTAAAATATATTTTTTTGTGTTTTCCCCTGAAAATGAATGAAAAACTAACTAAAAACCAAAATAAATTGACTGTAAATTAATAAGATCCAGAAAAACAAAAGTGGTAATAAACAAAGGCTCGCTATGCTACATGGCGGTAAAATGGGTCGGTCCACCAGGACGCTACGTGTGTGACACCCCTTCTATTTTGTAGCTACCATCCGTCAAATAGGAGGTCCCATGCTTTGCAAACTTCCACCACTGGTGTTGCCGCCAACGTTCCATCTTCTTTCTCAACTTCGATGGTGGACAACCAACACAGGAGACCATTTTAAGATCATTGGCAGTCAACTTACAATTTTCTTTTTACTCTTGATAGAAATCCTAATCTACACCAAACCAATACCCCTCCTCTACCTCTGGTCGTCGCTTCAATGCCAAAAGACGGAGCGGCGGGGATTCTCGTTTCTTCTTCCTTGTGTACTAACTGTTGGTGTTGCGGCAATATCGCTTCCACGATGATGTTGGTGTTATCTCTAATAAACACTACTGTATATCAAAGTCCTATGACTCCCATCCATCTCAGTGGTGCTTGGTGCAATGTTACTAAGGAACATGACATCTTTATCCCTGTTGTTCTTCAAGGGGCCGGGGTGGCCAGTCACTTCAGTATATGGTTGTATACTATTCTCTCTATCTCAAAGTAAGTGTCTCAACTTTGTACTAACTTTAGTACAAAGTTGTACTAAGGTTGAGACACTTATTTTGGGACGGAGGGAGTATGTTCTATCGATGTAATGTAAAGCAGACATGGTTTAAAAAACTCTGGCAGTGAGCGTTTCCACTTAACTCTCCGCAACATGGTTGCCTCTAACTCGTTTTAGATCCGCCTTCACATTCGCGTTGTCGTCACTTCAACACTGTGAGGCAGAGGGGAGGGATTCTCGTTTATCGTTCCTTGTGTGGTAACTACTAGTGTCACGATGATGTCAGTGTTGTCTCCAATGAAATGATGTCTCAAAGTCCTTCAACTCCAATCTATCTCGGTGGCACTTGGTGCGATGTTACGAAGGAACATGAGAGATTTTGTCGACGTTGTTCTTTTCACGCGCGTGCAAGCATGGGTGTGTGTGTGTGTGGGAGGGGGTCGGTTACCTTACTATATGGCTGTATAGAATGATTAGAAAACTTTGGCCGAGGGTACTTCAACTAAACTCTCCGTTTTTAGTGACACGATCACCTCTAACTCGTCTTAGCTCTGCCTTTTGAAAGGATCGAGAAGAGGTGTCTAAAGGGGGGGGGTGATTAGACCCTCAACAAAGAAAGGTAGCAGTTTTTTATTTCTTCAAGTTAAGGTGGAGTTTTAGCACAAGTTTAAACATTCACAATACATTTCAAGCAAGCATGGCAAGAGTATATGAGCAGCGGAAATTAAAGCATGCAACTTGCAAGAAAGTAAAGGGATGGGATTGGAGTGTGCAAATGCAATTGGGGACACGGAGATTTTTGGCGTGGTTCTGATAGGTGGTGCTATCATACATCCACGTTGATGGAGACTTCAACCCACGAAGGGTAACGGTTGTGCGAGTCCACGGAGGGCTCCACCCACGAAGGGTCCACGAAGAAGCAACCTTGTCTATCCCACCATGGCCATCGCCCACGAAGGACTTGCCTCACTTGGGTAGATCTTCACGAAGTAGGCGATCTCCTTGCCCTTACAAACTCCTTGGTTCAACTCCACAATCTTGACGGAGGCTTCCAAGTGACACCTAACCAATCTAGGAGACACCACTCTCCAAAAGGTAATAGATGGTGTGTTGATGATGAACTCCTTGCTCTTATTCTTCAAATGATAGTCTCCCCAACACTCAACTCTCTCCACTACAAAAAAAGACACATCCGTGACATTTTGTCCCGAACGAATTTTTTCTGTCCTGCTTATGACACTTCTATGACGATAACTGTGACAAAACCCGGTATCATCATAGATGTGGTGGGCTCCTACTTCTATGACAAAAAATCATGACAGAAAATGGGCTTTTCATCCTGGGCGGGCCGGAGATGCAGCTGCCTGAGATTCTTTGGGCCATCCATGACGGAAAAAACCGTGGTAGAAGCAAGGGCGAGGAAAATATCAGGGTGTTCCCTGTTACGGTGGGTGGTCGGGGCCGAGCGATACACGAAGGTTTGCGCGTTTCTCTCGTACACGTAAGCGCGTGTGTGCGAGGCGTTGCGCTCTAACTGAACCCGAGCGAGGCGTTGGGCTCTAACTGAACCCGAGCGATTGTACTAGCTACGTTACTGAACCCCGATCGATCCCTTGTTGTTAACTGAACCCGAGTGATTCGTTCGCTACTGCTGCTAACTGAAGCCGATCGAACCCTGCTGCCTCCTTCCCTTGATGAATAGTGAGTGTTGTTGGGGGAGGGGGGTTGGATGAACAGTTCCCGGTGGGGGGTTGGATGAACAGGACCCCGTGGTGTTGCCTCTGGATGAACAGGACCCCGATCGATTGAGCCGGCTGGGGGTGGATGAACAGGACCCCGTGGAGGGCAGGATGAACAGAACCCCGTGGAGGGCTGGATGAATAGTAGCCGATGGAGGGCTGGATGAATAGTAGCCCATGGAGGGGTGGTTGAACAGGACCCCGTGGAGAGGGCTGGTGGAACAGTAGCCGGTGGAGGAGCGGTGGAGGCTGGATGAACAGGAGCCCGTGGATGAATAGTCGCACGTGGAGGCTGGAGGAGGTCGATGGTGGATGAACAGTAGCCTGTGGAGGCAGTCGACAGTGGAGATGAACAGTATCCCGTGGAGTCCTGTTTTGCGGTACGCTACACCCCTCCCGATGAACAGGACCCCCGTTTCGACCGTAGCGCTCCAACACAAGTCCGTTTCCTCCGTTTTGCGGTACGCCACACTCCTCCCGGTCAACAGGACCCCGTTTTGATCGTAGGAGGTCCAAGAGAAGTCCATTTCCTCTGTTTTGCGGTACGCCAGACCCCTCCCGATGAACAGGATCCCGTTTCGACCGTGGCCGGTCGAACACAAGGCCGTTTCCTCCGTTCTGCAGTACGCCAGGGCTCGTTTCGATCGGCTGTTCCGTCCAAGCCGGTTGGCTCCCGATGAACACGACGACGACGCAGTTTCTTCGTTCCGACCTAGCCATGTACACGAGCCCTGGCCGTACGTATGCACGAGTAGGCGTTCGAGACCCCACCCATATGTACGTACGTGGCCGTATTTACTTTCTTGCACCCTGGCCGCTATACGTACGTGTATACGATATTAACGGGACTGCGTGACATGCTACCTGCGCCTCTACTACGACACGTGCGCGCGTATACTACGACACGTGCGCGCCTCTACTACGACACATGCCCTTCCTTACACGGCCACGGTTCATCGCTGCAGCCTGCAGACAGACCGATCGTATGTACGTACACGTTCGCGACCAGAATGACAACGCTACGTATGCTTCAACCAGGTGGGTCCCGACTGTCAGGCACTTCCTTGTGTGCGAAGAGGTAGCTGGTGGGTCCCAGCAGTCAGGGGGCGAATCATTTTTTTGCCCATAATATGGACGCACTTCCTTGCATGCGAAGATGTAGTTGGTGGATCCCAGTAGTCAGGGGGGAAACGCTTTTTTTCTCGCGAATACGATGGCCCGTTCGGTGGGTCCCTGTTGTTAGGTGGAGGAATCATTATTTTCCGCGTAATAAGGAGGCACTTCCTTGCTATGGCCATGGACCCAGCTGTCAGCCTCTCCACATACAGTACTCTTCCGATGGAAGTCGTTCCTTGACCACATTGACCACGCCGCGCCGAGAGCACCAAGGCGGTGGACGACGGCGAGGCCTAGGAAGGGGATGATGCAGAGCCGGGAAAGACGCGACAGTGGATGCCCACGCGGAGAGGAGTATGAGGGTTCACTGGTTCGGCTTTGGTGTGAGGCTGTCGTCGCCGCAGAATAACATGGGGTGTGGGTGAGTGGAGGGATGGCCTGGCCAGCGGTGGGAGTAGTAGGGGGCGGTGAGGCCTCCGTGGCAGCACAGCCGGCCACGGGAGGCAGGAGCAGGCGGCACGACCGACGCTGCTTTGGGCGGCTGGAGCAAGAAGACCAGAGGTTGAAGAAGCACTACGACCGTTGGATGGACATCATATAGTCACTGGAGCTAGAATCGTTCATATTGACTAAGTTGACAAAGCCCTCCGTCCCCGTCA
This sequence comes from Aegilops tauschii subsp. strangulata, assembly GCF_002575655.3. Lineage (NCBI taxonomy): Eukaryota > Viridiplantae > Streptophyta > Magnoliopsida > Poales > Poaceae > Aegilops > Aegilops tauschii. The sequence goes on along the minus strand of NC_053040.3, from coordinate 408,251,064 downwards.
ACTTAGTAGGCCCACAAGTCAGCCTCACACTATGCTGGGTCCCAGCTAGCAGGCACTTCCTTGCGTGCGAAGATATAGCTGGTGGGTCCGACCTGTCAGCGGGGGGAATATTTTTTTCATGAAATACAGAGGCCCTTCCGGTGGGTCCCAGATGTCAGGTGGAGGAATCATTATTTTGCGTGTAATAAGGATGCATTTCCTTGTGTGCGGCCATGGGCCCATCTGTCAGCCTCTCCACGTACAGTCCACGTCCGATGGATGTCGTTCATTGACCATGTTGACCACGCCGCGCCGAGAGCACCAGGGCGGTGGACGACGGCGAGGCCTAGGAAGGGAACGACACGGAACCGGGGAAGACTCGGCAGTGGTTGCCCATGCGTTGGGGAGTATGAGGGTTTACTGGTCCGGCTGTTGTCGCCGGAAAATAATAGGAGGTGTGGGTGAGTAGAGGAATGACCTGGCCAGCAACGGAGTAGGGTGGGGCGGTGTGGCCTGTGTGGCAGCATAGCCGGCCACGGGAGGCAGGAGCAGGTAGTCCCACCAGCGCTGGTTTGGGCGGCTGGAGCAAGAAGATCAGATATTGAGAAGCAGCACGGTCGTTGGATTAACATCCAACGGTCACTGCTGCTAGAATCGTTTGTGGACTAAGTTGACAAAGCCTTTCGTACACGTCAACCTAGTAGACCCACAAGTCAGCCTCCAAATCTGTCCCAAACAGCATACAACCCAAACTAAACATACCTTAATTTAAATCCAATGAAATTTTACACGAACAAAAACATTGAAATTTAAAATATCAAAATCCGAAAGAAAAAAGTATTTTGGAACTAATTGCTTGTTTGCTGTATTTTTTCATTTTACAGCCCATTTATTATTACTTATAGCCCATTTCTTATTACTTATAGCCCATTTTCTGGGCAAAATGCATCCCTCCTCGTCTTGAAAGATTTCTGACCCAGCAGGGCCTAGAAAAGAAAGTAGGCCTACGTTGGTTATTCTGCAAAAAACAAAATAGCTGGGCTAGTGTGACGCCCAGATATTTAAGCTACAGTAATTCTCTGCTAATGATGCCACGTCACTTCGATTATGGTTGCTAATCTCGCGTTAGGTCGAAACCGATTCTAATTCAAATCCAAAATCAAGCAAACAATAAAAGTTTTCAAATATTAAAACTAAAATGTTCAGAGTGAACCAAATATTGCATAGATAATTATGGTGGAGAAACCACACCTTTATAAAATATTTAAGTACTATGAGATGAATAAAACAGCAGCAAAAACAAATATTTAAATACCTTTTGTAATTAATAAAATGTCAAACTAATTTATTTGAGGACTAGACTTTTTGACTATGGACTAAGTTGAAATACTAATTTAGATACTAAGTATATATTTGACTAAAACTAAAATAATAGGAAACAAAACTATAACAGAAAAGGTAATATAAATAAAAAGAAAAAGGCAAAACAGAAAATAAAATAAAAGGAATAAAAGAAAACAAAGATAAGAAGAGATGTAAGATGGAGAGAGGGAGCCCAGCTGCCGGACCAGTTGGCCCAAGGCCCACCCAACTCCCTCTTAACCCTAGCCTGCGCCGACCCCCACACTCTCTTGCTCGATTCCCTCCCCATCTTCCTCGCGCCGCCACACACTCAGCGGCGAGGGCCCTCGTGCCCGAACCCCCCGAGCTCGCCTCACCCTCCCCTGCACCAATCTCCGCCACCACTCCGCGCCAAAGCTCTCCCCCGCAGACGCCTCGCCAAACCGACGCCGCTCGTCGCCGATCCCCGGTGCCAGCGCTCGCTGCCGCCTCCCCGTCTTCGTCGCTCGTTCTCGACCTCCTCCTCGACAGCCCGCATCAAGCCACGCCACCCCGACCTCAACGTCGCCGTCCACCTCGACCTTGCCACGCCGTCCTCAACCTCCTCCTCGCCGGACTCCGTCGAGCCTCGCCGGCGAACCCCTGCAACGGGGGTGAGGACCCCGACCCACTCCGCCTACCCCTTTTTTTCTCCCTTGTCCACGTCGCTAGCGCCGTACCCGCCCGCTATCCGCCGTGACCGCGCCCCGGCCGCGCCGTCGCGCGCAAGCGCCCGCCCGTGCCGCTCCCTACTTGGCCGCTGCTGCCTTCTGATGTTGCTGCGGCCCCGGGCGTTGCTTCTTGTTGCTGCGCCGTCGACCCCTCTGCGCCGCCTCCGGCCACCGCCCCCCCCCGCGGTGTAACACCCCAAAATTTTGACCTTGTTTTATTAATTAAAATTTTGCCAGGAAATTAAATTTTTATTTTCTGGATTTATCTTTTGATTTCAGAACCTCTCTTTTCTTTAATATTGTGGAGTTTTTACCCCAAGTGAAAACTTTCCAAAAATATTATTGGACTTGTATACCCTCTCAAGAAAACATTGCTTTTATCAGTGGATTTATTTGCATAATTGTTTTTCCTGAGATTTATTCCTTAAAAAAATGATTTTTATAAGCTTTAGAGCCTCATTTGCACTACAACCCTTTCAAATACTTCTTTAAAATTCCCACCAAAATTTGGAGATGTCAGGTGATGTTCCCACATCACTTTTATGCAAAAATCTCTTTTAGTCATTTGGAGATTTTGAGCCCTACCTCAAGTTTTCAAATCTGGTCCAGTTTGTAATTTGCACTACAACCTATTTAAATATTCCTTTAAAACTTCCACCAAAATTTGGGGAGGTCAGTAGGAGTATATAATTCAACTTTATGCAAAAACCTATGAGTATGCTTTGAAAAATTTGAGCTAATCATCCTCTTTTGCTCTCTGGTTCAGTTTGGCATTTTCTACTGCAACCATATTTTAACTTGCCCTTTTACCCAGGACTCTTTTTCCTACGTATAGACCACCCTGCAAAACCCTTAAGCCCAGGAGAGTGGACCCATTGGAATATGTTTGGTCCATGAAATGATGCCCTTTTCTTTCTGTCCAGAATTGGTTTTCTCAAAAACTTGCACTAACAAGTTTCTGTTTTTGCCAAACTAACCTTACCACCTTCTTTAGCATCTAGAGAGACTATGATCTGGAGTTTTTGGCCACCCTAAGAGATGCCTAGATGCCCATGACATTTTGTCGAGCACTTTGTGTGCATGGCCAAATTTGGCATGATTTTTAGTTGGCATTGTGAGCTTGATCCTCTGACCTAACTAACTTGTCCACTAAGCTCCTAGCTAACCCTAACCCAGGCCTGTTAACTACCAGCATCATCCGAGCTCTCTAACACGCGCTGGCATTTCGTCGAGCACCTGGCGTGCATGCGCTGGGCGCGCCCAGAGCGCGCGTTTTGCACGTGCGTGCGCACGGGTCGCCGCGTCCCGCTCCTGACCCTTGCTCGCCTGCAGAGCCACGCCCGTCCTCGTCCACACACCAGAGCGCACCAAGCCCTCCCCTGGTGCCCTACAGCGCCGCCGTCAGAGCCCCTTGGCGGCACGCCAACGTCGGCAGCAGGTCTCTGCCATGGACGGCGCCGCCCAAGCCACACGCGCGCGCCAGCTGCCCCTGGAACAGCTCGAGCTCATCCGCAAGCTCGTCGGCACGCGCTCGTCGCCGCCACGTCGCCCTGCAGCTACAGAACGGCGGTTCGCCGTTCTTATCCACGGCCGCCGTGGGAACCGACCTTGGCCGCCTATAAGAGGAGCCCCGAGCTCGTCCAGTCACTCAGGCAAGCTCAAGCCACCCACCTAGCGCTCCCATAGCCTGCAATCGACCAAGGAAGGCCGTCTTCCCCCTCTCCGGTCAGCTCGTCCGCCGCCACGTTCCGGTCCCGCTCGTCGCAACCAGAGCCTCCCCCGTCCGTCTGGAGCCACCGTTCAACTCCCCTGAACCTTGCGGAGCCACCCCACCTCTCAAACACGATCGGGAACCACCGTAGCTCTAGTCCCCAAAACCTCCCGAAGCCACCTCCGCCGCGGAGCTCGCCGCCGGCGACTCCCTCCACCCCCGCCAACCTAGCGACCACCAGGAGGACCGCCCTGGACTGGCGGATCCATCCCTGCCCCCGGGGCCCCGTGGGGAGCCGCCGTTCGCCGGCGTCGATCACCGGAGCCCGCCACCACTCGGACAGAGGAGGAGGGAGGCGCGGGCGACTGGTTAAACCTGACCAGTGGGCCCCCTGGACCCACTGTCAGTGACCCCGAGCTGGCCCGCGCTGTTTTAAGTGGAGGCGTAAAGCCCGAAGTACGTGTCCCCCTCTCGAAAGCGTTTTTCGTCCGAAACGTTTTCTTTTCTGTTTTATTTTAAAATCAGATTTTGACTGAAACTTTGACTGGCTATATCTTTTTAAATAAAACTCCAAATGAATTAATTCTTTTTCCTACCTCTCTCAAATTCAACCTAGTTTATTTTAAGATTTAATTCAAAAATATCTAGGACAACTTTTTGCGCTGTTTTTAAAGTATGTGTTATTTGAATATTTTTGAAAATAGGAATTTGGAGGGGAGATTATAACTTTCAAAAGTTCTGGAGTGCACCTCACCCCTCCACACCTTGAAGGCAAGCATCTTGAACTCAGATATGATACAAGTTGGGTGCTGTTTTGCTAGAATATTTTAGAACTCCATCATTTATGCTAATGTGGAGTGGTGTTATTTTATGTGGAATCATACTCATGCATATAAGCACATGGTGAAAATCTTTTCTGTTATGTATGTGACATTGGTGACAGTAGCTACTTCTCATGCCACATGTGCCTGATGATAGTTCGGAGGGAGTCCGAAAGGAGGTTATGTTCCGGTGAACACAACCCCGTGACTGACGTCTCGTTGTGGCGAGAATGTGCAGTAAGGCATGATGGGGCATGAGGGGTGGTGACCCTGTCGGGAAACTATGAAGAACATTGCTATGCTAACCATGCAGGGAATACTTAAACCTCCTAAGTCGTCCATAGATCGAGTCTTGTTCCAGTAACCCCCCATACTTGTTTCGTACTACCACTTGTCCCTGCCATAGGTAGGGTATGGTTCAGTAAGTTGTCAACCCCTTACCTAGCACACACCGTACAGAGAGGCCATGGTGGAAGATACCGGCTGCATCCGATAGGCATGCCACCTGGTCCGGGGGCATGGGTGTTTCCGGTTGGAGCCGAGGGGGTAGCTCCCCTAGTTTGCGCGCGGTATAAATTTTGTGATCCCATGCTAAGTCGAGGTTGTAGCCTCCCCACTTAGAGTTTTGCTTAATGGGTGTCGTGGGTGATTCCAGACACTGGTAAGTTAGGGTGGTGTGTGCGGTTAGGTGTGTTTTCAATTAAAAGACCGTAGACGGAATTAGTCCCGATGGACTAAAGAAATCCGTTACCCGTGGGTAAAGAGTACACCCTCTGCAGAGATTATACATCTATTCGAATAGCCGTGTCCATGGGTAAGGACTACAGTCTGGGATGGGTCAAGTGTCGGTCTTCGGAGGAGAAAAACTGTTAACCAGAACTTGGATCTTGACTTGTGACTTGTGATGATTATGATTATTATTATTATGGACTAACCATTTACATTATTTGAAATTTTGAGTATCCCTGGGACGGTTCTACCTCCTGGATATTCACCATGCTTATTTACCTTATAAGCCCTTTATGTGGTGTCGCTGAGACGCCCGACTGTGGCATGCTTGTTATTTATTTACCTTATAAGCCCTTTATGTGGTGTCGCTGAGACGCCCGACTGTGGCATGCTTGTTATTTATTTACCTTATGAGCCCTTTATGTGGTGTTGCTGAGACGCCCGACTGTGGCATGCTTGTTATTTATTTACCTTATAAGCCCTTTATGTGGTGTCGCTCAGACGCCCGACTGTGGCATGTTTGTTATTCTTTTATATAAGCCCTTTATGTGATGTCGCTCAGACGCCCGACTGAGGCACGCTTTATATTATTACCCATTCAAGGTGTCGCTTCAGACACCCGATCGGTGCATTTTTAATTTCCTGTTTACGTGCATCGTGAGTTTTATTTTGGGACTGACTAAGTGATCGCGGATTATTTTAGTGCATGATTATCACCTGCTATGTTATACCTATTTTCATGATGTTTGCGAGTACATTCAAAGTACTCACTGGCTTGTCCCTGGCTATTGTCTTGGCCAGATTTCTTGCGTGGAGAGGAGCGTTGCGACAACAGCCCCGGAACCCATGCAAAAGGTGATAGCAGCCTCGCGAAGATAGGAGTTATCCTGGTCAGCTGTTCCTGTGGGAAATGGAGTCCCATGGCCACTGATGAACCACCAACCGCTTCCGCCATCAACCACTAGAAACCATTTGTCGTACTCACAGGCCAGAATGGTCTTGTACCACATATTTTGTAATTTTGCTTGGAATTTCTATATCAAGTTGGTGCCTCATCAGCTAATAGTAATCCTGGGGCTGGTGAGCACAAGGACCATTTTTGGGAAATTGATACCCCAAAAATCCGGTCCTGACAAACTTGGTATCAGAGCCAGGCTGACCATTGGCTAATCCTTTCTTAGCCAGGTCAATAAACCTAGGTTAACCAACCCACCAGACCTTAACCTAACCCCGGCCAAGCTTCCCGTGTAAGATAGCCACACAGTGACCCCGACGCTTTTGGCAGTCGGTGCCCAACCTATCAGCCTAGCCTGTCGATCACGCGCCAGTTACTGACACCTAATTTGTCTCATTCGCAAGCGTGCGAAGGAAGACTCTGTCCCCTTTTCTATAAAAAGGGCACGCTAGCCTCAACACAGCACAGCACAGCCTCTTGCCCCAACTCGAGGCATAATGCCTGGCCCTATTGTGCACAATGAGACCACAGCCACCAACCTTGGAGGTTTTGTGACCGTGCTCGCAAACCTCACCCGCCGTGCCTATGCATTAGAAGAGCCCCCGGAGTATGTTGTGTATCAAGGACCCATGAGCGGTGAGAGCCATCAATTTTGGGCCACAGTGCACATCTATGGTAGGGGTCTATCTCCAGAATGCCCCTACAGGTTCACTGGAAGGACAACTTCCTTTGAGCCACAAGCCATACAGCTAGCAGCTCGAGAGGCTATAGTTCAACTCCGGCACTTGTCGCCCAGAGTTAATTGTCGCTCGTTCTACTACTACCCTAGCCGTGATGGGTATGGTAGGCCGCCCCAGGTTGCCAACGGAGATCACGAGACGGATCCTGCATTGTTGCATCTTGTGCGCTATGTAAGTGCACTAGAGGAACTGTTCGATCAAATCACCCTTGATCTGATCGCAGCTCGTGGAGAACTGGTTCGCCGAGCCCCGGCAAGAGGAGAAGATGAGCCCGACGCCGACAACCCAGTCGTGCTGTTCGGACAACCGATCGAGTCCTTGAGGACTTCCCCAGCCATCGGCCAAAATACTTTGGTGTCCCCAGAAGTGCTTCGTCGCCTTTTGGGAACACGCTCCAACGGGATTGTGGCCAACAACCCCCGCGATGGTCATCATCGCTACCCTGACCCTGCAGCCCCTCAACCTCATCCAGCTAATCCCGACGGTGAAACCCGTGGAGAAGCCTCGACATCCACAAGGCAAGCCCGCTTAGATGTTAACGAAGTAGACTAAGTCACTCGAGTAGTACCGAGCCTTAGTATTTCTACGCCTTGAAATTGTGTGATCCTGTATCACCATAATTAAATGCTGTCTGCTTGTGTGCCCCTATTTTTGAATGGTAGCCATGCATAAGTACGTCAGTGTACAGTTGCATTTTTAAATTCCGGGCGCAGCTACCAAAACCACCCCGACGACACCCACAGTAATGCGCCACTTTGTGAGATATGTATATCTGTAGCTTTGACCCCGACCCCCATAAGAGCAGAACCGACAAACTAGTTACCTTTCACCACGATAAATGACCCCGCCTAGATGCTATATAAAAGGCCACCTCGTGACCTTGCCAAGTATCCGTCATCTGGTGCACAACTTTCACAGCCATTTCTTGCCATGTCGAGCCCTAGTTTTTATATGAGAACCCCAGATGCCACCCCAGGTAGTTTTGTCAAAATATTGTGGGACTTTACCTGCAGTACCATGAGTGCCATCCATCCACCCCAGTACGAGTTGCTCAAATCGAGGATCACCCCATCCACCTCGAAATATTGGGCAGTGGTGCACATCCCTCCCACAAATCCAAACCAAGACCCAACGGAAGTCTCCTTTGTGGGGAAATCTATGCCAACTCCGCAAATGGCCATGGAAGCTGCTGCATACGAAGCACTTGCTCGCCTTCGATTTGCGGTGCCCTATGCCAGCGAACGGGGGTATTATTATTTCCCGAGCCGTGCGGCACCCGGAGAAGTAGCATCTTTTCCCGGTGGACGAATTGAGAGAGACCCGGTACTGGCCAACCTTGCCCAGTATGTTATCGCTCAAGAGCATTTGACTCAGCGGGTAATGGGTTATCTCCAGAACCTCGCTGATTTAAATCCTCAGATCGCTATTGGCAGACCACTGAGGCCCGACCAGGAGAGATGCATTCATCGGCTAGTCAATCCGCTTCCCCCGATAGAAGAGGAGTGTGTCCCAGTACCAGAGACGTTTTCTGAGGACCCTATCCATTTACCGTTATCATGGTAGACATCACTGCTATGTTCATTGTCTCAGCATTTGTTTCTGTGTTGCAACTCATGCGTGGTACCCTAAAGTTGTGCGATGAATTAAATTTTTAGTTTCAATTAATGTGAGTAGCTTGTACTGCTGTTAATTGTGATTAACTATTTTCACTCTCAGTAAATTTCGAAGTGAGATTTTTTTTCCCGGAATCGTTGCGGCATACATCTCTTCACGGTGTAGATTTTTATTCACGCAGCACCACAGCAGACTCACAACCGCAACCACTCGACCTCGTGCACTAATTGCTAATGCACATACACATGTTACACCTAACTGATCACCTCTGAAGGAGAGGTTAGTGGGTAATCACTCGGGTACAAGCTGCCTCCAACACACTGACAACAGTTAGCGCCCGACACCGCACTTAATTCTCATGATCACCGCCACCGCGAAGGGCTAACACTCGAGCAGCAGCATCACGACGATCATCGAGGATCATCACGCAAGGGAGCACGGAGAACCCCAGCAACGCCGCCAATCCTCCGCACATTAGGACCACGTACCAGTCCGGCATCACCTCCGCCATTAGAGCCTCGTCTTGAGCTCCTGCAAACAGAAATGGAGGGGAAGGAAGGAGAAGGAGAAGCGAGGCCAGGTGTGAGGAAGAAGAAAGGAGCACCGCGATCATTTTATAGCTCGAGATCGGTGTACAGTGGGCGAGGTCCACCAGCGCCGCTCGTCGCTCGATCGCCGGTGTTCGGAGGCGAATCCGCGAGCAGTGCCGACAGTACACTGGCCCGCGAGGTGAGTGCACGCTACACCGGCAGCTAGCACGCCGCGCACTACCGCAGTACGGCCTAGATGCCCTACGCGCTAGACGTCGCCGGTGGAGAAAGCGCGGGAAAGCACGCGAGAGAGAGAGAAAGAAGAGAGGGCCAGCGGTAGAAGAAGAAACTGACAGTGGGCCCCGGGTCCACCTGTCAGCCAGAGAGAGCACTGTGCTCTTGGGTACGACCAACATATTTTAGTAATTTAGAATTTACTCTAAATTTACTGTAACAATAGTAGAAATATCTCGTTTTTCCCCAACCATGGATTTTTCCACGCAACTCCAGTATACCACACTGTAGTTTTACACCACTTATTGCCCTCTCACTGTAGATACATTTTATTGCATAAGTAGGACGATTTTTTTGGTAAGAGTATTATTGGTTCAAAACGGCTTTTAGCAAATCTCGAGGACGAGATTTTTCTGAAGGGGGGTAGTGTTGTAACACCCCAAAATTTTGACCTTGTTTTATTAATTAAAATTTTGCCAGGAAATTAAATTTTTATTTTCTGGATTTGTCTTTTGATTTCAGAACCTCTCTTTTCTTTAATATTGTGGAGTTTTTACCCCAAGTGAAAACTTTCCAAAAATATTATTGGACTTGTATACCCTCTCAAGAAAACATTGCTTTTATCAGTGGATTTATTTGCATAATTGTTTTTCCTGAGGTTTATTCTTTAAAAAAATGATTTTTATAAGCTTTAGAGCCTCATTTGCACTACAACCCTTTCAAATACTTCTTTAAAATTCCCACCAAAATTTGGAGATGTCATGTGATGTTCCCACATCACTTTTATGCAAAAATATCTTTTAGTCATTTGGAGATTTTGAGCCCTACCTCAAGTTTTCAAATCTGGTCCAGTTTGTAATTTGCACTACAACCTATTTAAATATTCCTTTAAAACTTCCACCAAAATTTGGGGAGGTCAGTAGGAGTATATAATTCAACTTTATGCAAAAACCTATGAATATGCTTTGAAAAATTTGAGCAAATCATCCTCTGTTGCTCTCTGGTTCAGTTTGGCATTTTCTACTACAACCATATTTTAACTTGCCCTTTTACCCAGGACTCTTTTTCCTACTTATAGACCACCCTGCAAAACCCTTAAGCCCAGGAGAGTGGACCCATTGGAATATGTTTGGTCCATGAAATGATGCCCTTTTCTTTCTGTCCAGAATTGGTTTTCTCAAAAACTTGCACTAACAAGTTTCTGTTTTTGCCAAACTAACCTTACCACCTTCTTTGGCATCTAAAGAGACTATGATCTGGAGTTTTTGGCCACCCCAAGAGATGCCTAGATGCCCATGACATTCTGTCGAGCACTTTGTGTGCATGGCCAAATTTGGCATGATTTTTAGTTGGCATTGTGAGCTTGATCCTCTGACCTAACTAACTTGTCCACTAAGCTCCTAGCTAACCCTAACCCAGGCCTGTTAACTACCAGCATCATCCGAGCTCTCTAACACGCGCTGGCATTTCGTCGAGCACCTGGCGTGCATGCGCTGGGCGCGCCCAGAGCGCGCGTTTTGCACGTGCGTGCGCACGGGTCGCCGCGTCCCGCCCCTGGCACTTGCTCGCCTGCAGAGCCACGCCCGTCCTCATGCACACACCAGAGCGCACCAAGCCCTCCCCTGGCGCCCTACAGCGCCGCCGTCAGAGCCCCTTGGCGGCACGCCGACGTCGGCAGCAGGTCTCTGCCATGGACGGCGCCGCCCAAGCCACATGCGCGCGCCAGCTGCCCCCTGGAACAGCTCGAGCTCATCCGCAAGCTCGTCGGCACGCGCTCGTCGCCGCCACGTCGCCCTGCAGCTATAGAACGGCGGTTCGCCGTTCTTATCCACGGCTGCCGCGGGAACCGACCTTGGCCGCCTATAAGAGGAGCCCCGAGCTCGTCCAGTCACTCAGGCAAGCTCAAGCCACCCACCTAGCGCTCCCATAGCCTGCAATCGACCAAGGAAGGCCGTCTTCCCCCTCTCCGGTCAGCTCGGCCGCCGCCACGTTCCGATCCCGCTCGTCGCAACCAGAGCCTCCCCCGTCCGTCTGGAGCCACCGTTCAACTCCCCTGAACCTTGCGGAGCCACCCCACCTCTCAAACACGATCGGGAACCACCGTAGCTCTAGTCCCCAAAACCTCCCGAAGCCACCTCCGCCGCGGAGCTCGCCGCCGGCGACTCCCTCCACCCCCGCCAACCTAGCGACCACCGGGAGGACCGCCCTGGACTGGCGGATCCATCCCTGCCCCCGGGGCCCCGTGGGGAGCCGCCGTTCGCCGGCGTCGATCACCGGAGCCCGCCACCACTCGGACAGAGGAGGAGGGAGGCGCGGGCGACTGGTCAAACCGGACCAGTGGGCCCCCTGGACCCACTGTCAGTGACCCCGAGCCGGCCCGCGCTGTTTTAAGTGGAGCCATAAAGCCCGAAGTACGTGTCCCCCTCTCGAAAGCGTTTTTCATCCGAAATGCTTTCTTTTCTGTTTTATTTTAAAATCAGATTTTGACTGAAACTTTGACTGGCTATATCTTTTTAAATAAAACTCCAAATGAATTAATTCTTTTTTCCTACCTCTCTCAAATTCCACCTAGTTTATTTTAAGATTTATTTCAAAAATATCTAGGACAACTTTTTGCGCTGTTTTTAAAGTATGTGTTATTTGAATATTTTTGAAAATAGGAATTTGGAGGGGAGATTATAACTTTCAAAAGTTCTGGAGTGCACCTCACCCCTCCACACCTTGAAAGCAAGCATCTTGAACTCAGATATGATACAAGTTGGGTGTTTTTTTGCTAGAATATTTTAGAACTCCATCATTTATGCTAATGTGGAGTGGTGTTATTTTATGTGGAATCATACTCATGCATATAAGCACATGGTGAAAATCTTTTCTGTTATGTATGTGACATTGGTGACAGTAGCTACTTCTCATGCCACATGTGCCTGATGATAGTTCGGAGGGAGTCCGAAAGGAGGTTATGTTCCGGTGAACACAACCCCGTGACTGACGTCTCGTTGTGGCGAGAATGTGAAGTAAGGCATGATGGGGCGTGAGGGGTGGTGACCCTGTCGGGAAACTATGAAGAACATTGCTATGCTAACCATGCAGGGAATACTTAAACCTCCTGAGTCGGTCGTAGATCTAGTCTTGTTCCAGTAACCCCCCATACTTGTTTCGTACTACCACTTGTCCCTGCCATAGGTAGGGTACGGTTCAGTAAGTTGTCAACCCCTTACCTAGCACACACCGTACAGAGAGGCCATGGTGGAAGATACCGGCTGCATCCGGTAGGCATGCCACCTGGTCCGGGGGCATGGGTGTATCCGGTTGGAGCCGAGGGGGTAGCTCCCCTAGTTTGCGCGCGGTATAAATTTTGTGATCCCATGCTAAGTCGAGGTTGTAGCCTCCCCACTTAGAGTTTTGCTTAATGGGTGTCGTGGGTGATTCCAGACACCGGTAAGTTAGGGTGGTGTGTGCGGTTAGGTGTGTTTTCAATTAAAAGACCGTAGACGGAATTAGTCCCGATGGACTAAAGAAATCCGTTACCCGTGGGTAAAGAGTACACCCTCTGCAGAGATTATACATCTATTCGAATAGCCGTGTCCATGGGTAAGGACTACAGTCTGGGATGGGTCAAGTGTCGGTCTTCGGAGGAGAAAAACTGTTAACCAGAACTTGGATCTTGACTTGTGACTTGTGATGATTATGATTATTATTATTATGGACTAACCATTTACATTATTTGAAATTTTGAGTATCCCTGGGACGGTTCTACCTCCTGGATATTCACCATGCTTATTTACCTTATAAGCCCTTTATGTGGTGTCGCTGAGACGCCCGACTGTGGCATGCTTGTTATTTATTTACCTTATAAGCCCTTTATGTGGTGTCGCTGAGACGCCCGACTGTGGCATGCTTGTTATTTATTTACCTTATGAGCCCTTTATGTGGTGTTGCTGAGACGCCCGACTGTGGCATGCTTGTTATTTATTTACCTTATAAGCCCTTTATGTGGTGTCGCTCAGACGCCCGACTGTGGCATGTTTGTTATTCTTTTATATAAGCCCTTTATGTGACGTCGCTCAGACGCCCGACTGAGGCACGCTTTATATTATTACCCATTCAAGGTGTCGCTTCAGACACCCGATCGGTGCATTTTTAATTTCCTATTTACGTGCATCGTGAGTTTTATTTTGGGACTGACTAAGTGATCGCGGATTATTTTAGTGCATGATTATCACCTGCTATGTTATACCTGTTTTCATGATGTTTGCGAGTACATTCAAAGTACTCACTGGCTTGTCCCTGGCTATTGTCTTGGCCAGATTTCTTACGTGGAGAGGAGCGTTGCAACGACAGCCCCGGAACCCATGCAAAAGGTGATAGCAGCCTCGCGAAGATAGGAGTTATCCTGGCCAGCTGTTCCTGTGGGAAATGGAGTCCCATGGCCACTGATGAACCACAAACCGCTTCCGCCATCAACCACTAGAAACCATTTGTCGTACTCACATGCCAGAATGGTCTTGTACCACATATTTTGTAATTTTGCTTGGAATTTCTGTATCAAGTTGGTGCCTCATCAGCTAACAGTAATCCTGGGGCTGGTGAGCACAAGGACCATTTTTGGGAAATTGATACCCCGAAAATCCGGTCCCGACACGCGGCTCCAGCCGCGCCGTGGCCGCCGGCCGCGCACCCCCGCGGCCATCTCCCGCGACCGGCGCTGGCGCCCTGGCACGCCCCATTGCCCGTGCCCGTTCGAGCGGGTTCGCCCGCCCGTTACCCGTACCCAGCGCCCGTTAAGTCCCCTTGCCCCATTGACATGTGGGGCCTAGCCCCAGAACGTTTTTATAAAAAAAGAATAAATAATAATAATAATTAAAAATAATTAAAATATTAATTAAAGAATTAATTAACTTAATTAATCCTGATTAAATTAACCTAATCACTAGTTAACTTAACTAAATTCTGATTAGCCTGATCAGTCAATGACATGCGGACCCCACACGTTAGTTTGACCAGTCAACACCTCTGTTGACTGCTGACGTCATGCTGATGCAATAATACTAATTTCGAATTAGTTTAATAATAATAATTTAGAAAATGATTTAATTTTTTAAAAATCAATATAAAATAAACCGTAGCTCGGATGGGAAAACTTTGTACATGAAAGTTGCTCAGAACGACGAGACGAATCAGGATACGCAGCCCATTCATCCACCACACATCCCTAGCATAGCACACACACAACTTTCCCCCTTCGGTTCATTTGTCCAAAAACGCGAAACACCGGGGATACTTTCCCGGATGTTTCCCCCCTTCATCGGTATCACCTCCTACTACGTTAGGTCACCTCTAGCATCTCATAATGCCATGTTACACTTTATGATGCTTGATTGCTCTGTTATTTATTGTGTTCCCCCTCTGTTACTTCTTTCCGGTAGACCTCGAGACTGCCGGCGACTCCCAGTTCGACTACGGTGTTGACGACCCTTCCTTCTTGCCAGAGCTACCAGGCAAGCCTCCGCTTGATCACCAAATATTGCCTATTCTTCTCTATACTGCTTGCATTAGAGTAGTGTAGCATGTTACTGATTTCGGTTAATCCTATTCTGTTGCATAGCCTGTCATTGTTGTTACAGTTGTTACCCTTACCTTCTATCCTACTGCTTAGTATAGGATGCTAGTGTTCCATCAGTGGCCCAACACTCTTGTCCGTCTGCCATGCTATACTACTGGGCCGTGATCACTTCGGGAGGTGATCACGGGTATATACTATATACTTTATATACATGACACATGTGGTGACTAAAGTCGGGTCAGCTCGCTCAGAACCCGCAAGTGATTCTGATGAGGGGGCTGAAAGGACAGGTGGCTCCATCCCGGTAGAGGTGGGCCTGGGTTCCTCACGGCCCCCGACTGTTACTTTGTGGCGGAGCGACAGGGCAGGTTGAGACCACCTAGGACAGAGGTGGGCCTGGCCCTGGTCGGCGTCCGCGGATACTTAAAAATAACACGCTTAACGAGTTCTTGGTATTTGATCTGAGTATGGCCATTTGGTCTATACGCACTAACCAACTACGCGGGAACAGTTATGGGCACTGGACGTCGTGGTATCAGCCGAAGCCTTCGTGACATCAGCGACTGAGCGGCGTGCACCGCATTGGACCGTAAGCTCGCACTTGTATTAAGAGGCTAGGTCTGCTTCCGGCCGCGTACGCAACGTGCAGGTGTGCAATGGGCGATGGGCCCAGACCCCTGCGCGCATAGGATTTAGACCGGTATGCTGACCTCTCTGTTGTGCCTAGGTGGGGCTGCGACGTGTTGATCTTCCGCGGCCGGGCATGACCCAGAAAAGTGTGTCCGGCCAAATGGGATCGAGCGTGTTGGGTTATGTGGTGCACCCCTGCAGGGAAGTTTATCTATTCGAATAGTCGTGTCCCTCGGTAAAAGGACGACCCGGAGTTGTACCTTGACCTTATGACAACTAGAACCGGATACTTAATAAAACACACCCTTCCAAGTGCTAGATACAACCCGGTGATCGCTCTCTAACAGGGCGACGAGGAGGGGATCGCCGGGTAGGATTATGCTATACGATGCTACTTGGTGAACTTACCATCTACTCTCTTCTACATGCTGCAAGATGGAGGTGGCCTGAAGCGTAGTCTTCGACAGGATTAGCTATCCCCCTCTTATTCTGGCATTCTGCAGTTCAGTCCACCGATATGGCCCTTTACACATATACCCATGCATATCTAGTGTAGCTCCTTGCTTGCGAGTACTTTGCATGAGTACTCACGGTTGCTTTTCTCCCTCTTTTCCCCTTTCTATACCTGGTTGTCGCAACCAGATACTGGAGTCCAGGAGCTAGAGATCCCGAGGATGATTCTACGTGGAGTTCGGCTTCGAGGAGTAGTTAGGAGGTCCCAGGCAGGAGGCCTTGCCTTTTCGATCGTTGCTACTTTTGTGCTAGCCTTCTTAAGGCAATCTTGTTTAACTTATGTCTGTACTCAGATATTATTGCTTCCGCTGACTCTTGTGTTTTCGAGCTTATGTATTCGAGCCTTCGAGGCCCCTGGCTTGTAATATAAAGCTTGTTTTATTTTAATTGGTGTCTAGAGTTGGGTTGTGATATCTTCCCATGAGTCCTCGATCTTGATCGTACACATTTGCGTGTATGATTAGTGTACGGTCAAATCGGGGGAGTCACAAGTTGGTATCAGAGCCAACTGCCTGTAGGAATCCCCCTTCCACACTCCTTGGCCGATGTCGAGTCTAGACATTGCAAAACTTTTACTAACATGGCTGTGTGTCTTACGGGCCCACGTCGCCATTGGGTGGTATTAGGATCTTTTATTCCTCGTCTATACTCTGGGACTCTTATCTCTCTTCTATTCGGGTTAAATGATTTTTCTAAAATCTAACTTTAGGTTCTCGAGAATACTTCTCCCGGGGAGCCCCTTCAGTCCAGATGACCGCCTGCTGCACCAGAAAATTTTGAAGATACTCTCCGATGTTTCCCCGAGACCCTGGTGCCCTTCGCCGTTGCAAATCCATGCCACCGATAAATCCCTATGGAAAGCTACATACACTTGTCGTCCATAACTTCATTTCCAATTGTTCTTGTTATTACAAGATACCCTGAAATACTTCGGATATTCCGAGAATCCTTTGGGTCTGCTGCCTTGCAGCTTCTTTTCCTCATGAATACATGTATGAATAATTCCTCACACTTACCGGGGATTCGTTCATCCCTAGTTGTTCAGGTGTTTCGCAAAATTCTTCGAAATGCCATTCGATCTTATGAAATCCTCAGTAGCCTATTGCTCTTGATCTTCTTTACCTGCTTGCATAATGGTTACTTCCATATGTCTAACAATATTCATTAAAATACTTTGTGATCGACATTCTGATCATGCTGGATCAACATGTGTGTGAATGCACACAATCATCAGTTATTCCCTGAAAATTATCCTTCCGGCTCGGACGTCATTTTGAACATGAGCTGGTTGTCGACCAATCAAATTGCCACCGTTTGTGCCTCTAAGTCTATTCAACTTACTTGTCTTTTGATCAGAGCATCTGCTTTTGATCCCCCAATTTGGAAATCATAATTGCTTGCATTTAAGGTCTCGAATTATCCAGATTTTTCTATAATCCGACGCCTTGGCATTATTTCTTCTTCTGGCTGAACATATATACTCAAATCAGTTTCTTTGCGGTCCACCAGATCCTTTGGTGGATTATTATCCGACCGTTCCTGCATATTCTCAAAACCTTGAGTTCTTCCCCTGATACACAATGCCTTTGGTAAATTGTATCCTCTGTTTTCTCAACCATGCTCTGTTTTCGAGCTGGTGGTATTTACTATTGAAGCTTGTGGTATATGTTTCCACGATACCCTGACGGGTTGAACCTATGCCTTCCTTAATATGTGTGAACTCGGAAGTTTCACGAGTCATACTCATCTGGTATTTCACCAGGTAAAACTTTCAACACTAATGCCTTTATCAAGGCGAGAAGTGAATGGAAGGTTATACATTGAAGAAGTGGGAGTCGACCTTGAACCTTGTGTTCATGCCTATGGACACGATGTATAACTTATCATGGAAGCTGCTCGTAAAAATAATTACCCCCCTTGTTATAAGTTCATCTTGTATCCGTGGTTCAATCATTTATGATCGTGGTTTCCGACCATGTTCTCCTTTAAATACCATTTCTTGGATAAGTTAAATCACTTGTCTTCTGCAGGTCAATACGCCTGCCCAACCTCTATTATGATCTACCTTTGAGTATTACCCCTGGTATCTCGAGGATATCTTACCATTGCACTACATCTTATAAACTTTGATGAAGTACTACCTTACCTTGTCTTTCTCACTTCATCGGTTCTGGGTTGTTTGTCAACCGAGAACACCGAATAGTGAATCGAGTCCGCACTCCAATTCAATAACTCTAAGTAATTTTCGTTGCTTACGAGTTTAATAATCATTTAAGTCATTCCTAGCCTGATCGGCTATATCATTAGCGTGCTAAATTTTAACTGTGCTACCTGGTCCTTAACCCCGGAGCACAACTTTCAATGATGAGCTAAGCTTACGCCGATCTTCCTCTCATACCATTTCACCTTGAACAACAAGCTTGATTTCAAGTTTGTGTCCTACCCATGGTTCCAATAACCGTCTGCTTCATCATTCCTCTGACTTGATGTCGTCGCTGATTGATTACATCTTCATGAAATCTCTCGACAAATGTGTCATGATCATCATCAACCTTATGAGCTCTTCCAGGATATTGATTGAGTTCATGCTGAGAAATACCATCCTTGCCCGCGATGATCTGTGTTATCATCGACCACTTTATTGCCTTCCCACCAACACAAGCTTGTTCGTGTTTGGTGTTATACCTTGAGTTCCTTGCTATCCAGCAATTGTTCTTCTTTACCTTGGAACATTAACATCTCTTTTGTCCTCAATGTTGTGAGAATTTCACCACCTCTTAAGAATTCTTGGTATGGTGATACTTCTCACATCACCATTCTTTCTTGGGTCCTCGTGTTGATTCCAACCGGGGTACCAACAAGTGACCGGTGCTGTTTGGATCCTGCTCTTCTAGCAACCCTATTGCTTTGAAGTTAATGGTCGGCCGTTCATTCTTAGACTATTGATTATTGAATCACCATTCCGACGTTGGTCGTGCAACCCAGCCCATATTTCGGGCGCACCTTTCAACCAATGTTTAATTGTGTATGTTTTCCTCGAGCATACATCATTATACCATTTGATCTAACAAATGTTATCTCCTTGTTCACATAGTTGTGGAAATCCATCTTTTGTTAATCTCGATGAATTGTCGCTGATTCCATCAGCCACCTCCTCATCCTCTCGTTGGTTTACTGATGGACTCTTGTTTCGGAACTCGCTTCCATAGTTCATTTCCCGAGAATCTTACAATGTCATCTCGTCAAATTGTGCCGCACCTTTTCTTCTCAGGCATCCTAAGTCTAAGGTATCGTGACACCAATCAGGTCTGAATCTCGGTCAGATGTGATGGTTGGAACATATTTCCAAGAGTTATAATGTTGGTCTTTATATGACCCGGTAAGGTTATGTCATGCATAGCACACCTGGCCGGAGGCCCTATTGTTACAGATTCCTTTTCAGCAAGGTTATCCATTCTTCCATGAGGAAATTGTAAGACTTATTCTACAAGTTATTCTTGATGGATCCTTTGTGTTTCCAAAGTTTGATCTTCACCTGATGACCATGTCAATGCTATCTCGAAGCATGCCTATGGTACTCCGATTTTCAACAAGAACATTTGAAGCCCAATGCTAAATGTTTCCTGCTTAATTATCCAAACACCGCTGTATGGGTAATGTCATGAAATTTCTCTCCCCTACCTAAAGAGTTTTCTACATTATATCCTAACATGGATATCATGCTCTGCTTGACCTTCGGAAGGATATACCCTTGAAATATGTGTTTAAACACATGTTCCTTTCCATTGATCTGTTTAATCTGATAGTCATATTTTCCTTTCCATTGGTTGGTTTAACGTTGCTTGTGATCTATATGATCTAAGCAGTAATATTCTTCTGCTTATGTAAACACCTTGGTGTGCAACTGTGTCAGCAAGACTGTGTTACTATTGTTGATGACATTTCGGTAAACACCGATGGACGAGAACTTTGCCTATTGGTCCGCCTCGTTTCAACGAGCAGGAAAATGGTTCTCTTCGTCCCTCGCCCTTGGTACCAACGATGCTGCCAACATAACTGACCGGTTATTCTCTGACATGCCTTGCTTACATGACCATGCAAGACGTCACCCCTCTTCCTACTTTTAACCCACATGGTGGGTCCATAACCCACAGTTCCACAGGATCGAAACCTGACTCTCCTGTACACCACTGGTTCCCAAGGTTGTTCCTCGCGCGTGACCTCATATATAATTCACGACCACCTTTCGAGGGATCATCAATTCTGGTATCAAACACAATACTTATCCCCGTTGCTTTGAACCCCTTTCATGCCCTGTTTCAGACATCGAGCGATTGCGTACCCGCTCGAAACTTTCCATGATACCTCCTTACTTTGCTCTCGGTATTTTCTTAAGTTCAATTCGAGAGTTACTTTCCACCACCTTCCCCGATGTTATTGACCGCATAGTCAACCTTGCAGAGGTCCATTCTCCCAGAATACCCCCTTATTCTTTCGTAAGTACAATGGAGTTCCCGAAGAAAGAATGCCTACTTCATCATGATGACTGGAAGCAGAGAAATGAAGACATCAACGTAGTGGATTGACCTCTTCGAGAAAAGCAACCAGGGCCGAGAAGATCGAGTACGCTCGTTAGAATTTCGTAACCAAATCCCTTCCCCGCACTTCCCCTCTTAAATCTCGGGACGAGATTTCTTGTAGTGGAGGAGAATTGTGACGCCCGGATATTTAAGCTACAGTAATTCTCTGCTAATGATGCCACGTCACTTCGATTATGGTTGCTAATCTCGCGTTAGGTCGAAACCGATTCTAATTCAAATCCAAAATCAAGCAAACAATAAAAGTTTTCAAATATTTAAACTAAAATGTTCAGAGTGAACCAAATATTGCATAGATAATTATGGTGGAGAAACCACACCTTTATAAAATATTTAAGTACTATGAGATGAATAAAACAACAGCAAAAACAAATATTTAAATGCCTTTTGTAATTAATAAAATGTCAAACTAATTTATTTGAGGAATAGACTTTTTGACTATGGACTAAGTTGAAATACTAAGTATATATTTTACTAAAACTAAAATAATAGGAAACAAAACTATAACAGAAAAGGTAATATAAATAAAAAGAAAAAGGCAAAATAGAAAATAAAATAAAAGGAATAAAAGAAAACAAAGATAAGAAGAGATGTAAGATGGAGAGAGGGAGCCCAGCTGCCGGACCAGTTGGCCCAAGGCCCACCTAACTCCCTCTTAACCCTAGCCTGCGCCGACCCCCACTCCCTCTCGCTCGATTCCCTCCCCATCTTCCTCGCGCCGCCACACACTCAGCGGCGAGGGCCCTCGTGCCCGAATCCCCCGATCTCGCCTCACCCTCCCCTGCACCAACCTTCGCCACCACTCCCGCGCCAAAGCTCTCCCCCGCAAACGCCTCGCCAAACCGACGCCGCTCGTCGCCGTTCCCCGGTGCCAGCGCTCGCCGCCGCCTCCCCGTCTTCGTCGCTTGTCCTCGACCTCCTCCCCGACAGCCCGCATCAAGCCACGCCGCCCCGACCACAACGTCACCGTCCACCTCGACCTCGCCATGCCGTCCTCAACCTCCTCCTCATCGGACTCCGTCGAGCCTCGCCGGCGAACCCCTGCAACGGGGGTGAGGACCCCGACCCACTCCGCCTAACCCCTTTTTTTCTCCCTTGTCCACGTCGCTAGCGCCGTACCCGCCCGCTGTCCGCCGTGACCGTGCCCCGGCCGCGCCGTCGTGCGCAAGCGCCCGCCCGTGCCGCTCCCTACTTGGCCGCAACTGCCTTCTGATATTGCTGCGGCCCCGGGCGTTGCTTGTTGTTGCCGCGCTGTTGACCCCTCTGCGCCGCCTCCGGCCACCAGTCCCCCCCCCCGCGGCTCCAGCCGCGCCGTGGCCGCCGGCCGCGCGCCCCCGCGGCCATCTCCCACGGCCGGCGCTGGTGCCCTAGCGCGCCCCATTGCCCGTGCCCGTTCAAGCGGGTTCGCCCGCCCGTTACCCGTACCCAGCGCCCGTTAAGTCCCCTTGGCCCATTGACATGTGGGGCCTAGCCCCAGAACGTTTTTATAAAAAAAGAATAAATAATAATAATAATTAAAATATTAATTAATTAAATAATTAATCAACTTAATTAATCATGATTAAATTAACCTAATCACAAGTTAACTTAACTAAATCCTGATTAGCCTGATGAGTCAATGACATGCGGACCCCACACGTCAGTTTGACCAGTCAACACCTCTGTTGACTGCTGACGTCATGCTGATGTCATGCTGATGCAATAATACTAATTTCGAATTAATTTAATAATAATAATTTAGAAAATGATTTAAAACTTTAAAAATCAATATAAAATAAACCGTAGCTCGGATGGAAAAACTTTGTACATGAAAGTTGCTCAGAACGACGCGACGAATCCGGATACGCAGCCCATTCATCCACCACACATTCCTAGCATAGCACACACGCAACTTTCCCCCTTCGGTTCATTTGTCCAAAAACGCGAAACACCGGGGATACTTTCCCGGATGTTTCCCCCCTTCGTCGGTATCACCTCCTACTACGTTAGGTCACCTCTAGCACCTCATAATGCCATGTTACACTTTATGATGCTTGATTGCTCTGTTATTTATTGTGTTCCCCCTCTGTTACTTCTTTCCGGTAGACCCCGAGACTGCCGGCGACCCCCAGTTTGACTACGGTGTTGACGACCCTTCCTTCTTGCCAGAGCAACCAGGCAAGCCCCCGCTTGATCACCAGATATCGCCTATTCTTCTCTATACTACTTGCATTAGAGTAGTGTAGCATGTTACTGATTTCGGTTAATCCTATTCTGTTGCATAGCCTGTCATTGTTGCTACAGTTGTTACCCTTACCTGCTATCCTACTACTTAGTATAGGATGCTAGTGTTCCATCAGTGGCCCAACACTCTTGTCCGTCTGCCATGCTATACTACTGGGCCGTGATCACTTCGGGAGGTGATCACGGGTATATACTATATACTTTATATACATGACACATGTGGTGACTAAAGTCGGGTCAGCTCATTGAGTACCCGCAAGTGATTCTGATGAGGGGGCTGAAAGGACAGGTGGCTCCATCCCGGTAGAGGTGGGCCTGGGTTCCTGACGGCCCCTGACTGTTACTTTGTGGCGGAGCGACAGGGCAGGTTGAGACCACCTAGGAGAGAGGTGGGCCTGGCCCTGGTCGGCGTCCGCGGATACTTAAAAATAACACACTTAACGAGTTCTTGGTATTTGATCTGAGTATGGCCATTTGGTCTATACGCACTAACCAACTACACGGGAACAGTTATGGGCACTGGACGTCGTGGTATCAGCCAAAGCCTTTGTGACATCAGCGACTGAGCGGCGTGCGCCGCATTGGACCGTAAGCTCGCACTTGTATTAAGGGGGCTAGGTCTGCTTCCGGCCGCGTATGCAACGTGCAGGTGTGCAATGGGCGATGGGCCCAGACCCCTGCGCGCATAAGATTTAGACCGGCGTGCTGACCTCTTTGTTGTGCCTAGGTGGGGCTGCGACGTGTTGATCTTCCGCGGCCAGGCATGACCCAGAAAAGTGTGTCCGGCCAAATGGGATCGAGCGTGTTGGGTTATGTGGTGCACCCCTGTAGGGAAGTTTATCTATTCGAATAGCCGTGTCCCTCGGTAAAAGGACGACCCGGAGTTGTACCTTGACCTTATGACAACTAGAACCGGATACTTAATAAAACACACCCTTCCAAGTGCCAGATACAACCCGGTGATCGCTCTCTAACAGGGCGACGAGGAGGGGATCGCCGGGTAGGATTATGCTATACGATGCTACTTGGTGAACTTACCATCTACTCTCTTCTACATGTTGCAAGATGGAGGTGGCCTGAAGCGTAGTCTTCGACAGGATTAGCTATCCCCCTCTTATTCTGGCATTCTGCAGTTCAGTCCACCGATATGGCCCTTTACACATATACCCATGCATATGTAGTGTAGCTCCTTGCTTGCGAGTACTTTGGATGAGTACTCACGGTTGCTTTTCTCCCTCTTTTCCCCTTTCTATACCTGGTTGTCGCAACCAGATACTGGAGTCCAGGAGCTAGAGATCCCGAGGATGATTCTACGTGGAGTTCGGCTTCGAGGAGTAGTTAGGAGGTCCCAGGCAGGAGGCCTTGCCTTTTCGATCGTTGCTACTTTTGTGCTAGCCTTCTTAAGGCAATCTTGTTTAACTTATGTCTGTACTCAGATATTATTGCTTCCGCTGACTCTTGTGTTTTCGAGCTTATGTATTCGAGCCTTCGAGGCCCCTGGCTTGTAATATAAAGCTTGTTTTATTTTAATTGGTGTCTAGAGTTGGGTTGTGATATCTTCCCGTGAGTCCTCGATCTTGATCGTACACATTTGCGTGTATGATTAGTGTACAGTCAAATCGGGGGCATCACAGCTAGCCATTTTCAGAAAGGAAAAAAACAAACTGGGCTGGTCATGTGCTAAACATATGATATAAAAGCCTGGGCTAGACGGGCCACAGCTCCCGCACAACCCGGTTGATACCCTTCTTCGTCCCGAAAAAACAAAATTACTGCGCGCGCTGCTGGGTCCCTACTGTCATCCTCACCATGTACAATCATCTCCTTATTCCTCTCGGTTGTTGACCATGTTGACAACACCGGAGGGCAGCGCCGCGGCGAGCGAACCAAGGCGGAGCACCATGGTGAGGCCTCGGACGGGAACGAACAGGAGCCGGGGAAGATGCACAGAGTTTTAGGGTGCGATGTGGCCATGATGCGTGCGCGGCAGCACAGCCAGCCGTGGGAGGCGGGAGCAGGCGGTCCCGCCGGCGCTGGTTTGGCTTTGGCTGTTGGAGGAAGAAGAGACTGAAGAAACACGACAAACGTTGAATGTCAATCCAACGATCAAGGTTGGCACAATTGTTTGTTGACTAAGCCGACACCAAGTAGCATACTTTTTTATATAGAGGAAGAAAAGAAAAACTGGGCTCGTTCGCCTGATAACATTCCCGAAACTGCGACCGTTCGATCTTGCGTCGGAACTAAAACTGCGAGGAAAATGCGTTCGTCTGCCGTCCTCCTCTCAGGAAAATTCACCACATAAGTGACTAGCACCCTTGGTTTTCAACCGAGAGGTCTTGGGTTTGAATCCCAGGAACTCTCAATTTTGTCCTCCTTCCTTCCTCGCAAAAAAAGAAAGAAAATCAAAGACTTGATGTGACAGCCTGGTTTTTGCCCTATTTTCTTTTTCTGATTTTTATTTCCATTTGGTTTGAATTTGGATTTTTGAATCAACTCAGTTGGACTTAAACCCTTGGGCATACACTTGATTTTCACCCAAGTGGCTCATCTCTCCCTCAAACCATCATTTCCTCTCTGATTAATCCCAAAATAATCCTAGGAATATTTTTCATAATTGAAAAATATTCATTTTTCCTTCAAAAACCCTAGTCAGCAACATATGCTCCAAAGCAACCCTCATTTTCTTTGCTCACAAAAATCTAAAAAATATCCCAAATATTCTTTGAACCTTGGAACACATCCCTGAGCAAAAATATTGCATAGGTTTTTGGAATATTTTTGGTACAGAAAATCGTTTATGTTCTGGTCAGAAAATGCAGTTTCTAAAGCAAGTATACTTTTCCTTTATCCAATGGAGCTCAAATTTCTAGGGCTTCATTACCCTCCTAAGAAACTACTAACCACCAAAAATCAGCCCTAAACTATTTTTGGTTTGATCACATTTAACCTCACAAGTTTCTGACCAGAAACTTCCCAGGAAGAAACCGACTCACACAGTGCGCCTGTGATCAACTCGAACCCATGGAGTGACTCAGATCATCAAGAACAAACCGCCAGACATGAATTTATGGCAAGACGTGGCTCTATGCCAGAGTTCGCGCGGTGACCACGCGTGTGCATGATGCCAATGAGCTAGTCGATGCGCTCTGGATGCCGCCGAGTGCTCTGTTTAGCGCGTGCTCGCTTCCCACCCCGCCGCGCCTTGCCAAACCTCGCCACAATCACCGTCCCGACGTCCTTAACTCACCCTGGCGCTCGCCGATGTCGGAGCTCGCCGCAGCAAGCACGGGCACAACGCGGCCAAGCCAACATTGCGCCCGTGCCCACTGTGCTCGTCGCCACCCGCGCCCTGTGCTCGTTGAGGGAGTCCTGGATTAGGGGGTCCTCGGACTGCCGGACTCTATATTTTAGCCGGACTATTGGACTATGAAGATACAAGATTGAAGACTTCGTCTCGTGTCTGGATGGGACTCTCCTTTGCGTGGAAGGCAAGCTTAGCAATACGGATATGTAGATCTCCTCCCTTGTAACCGACTCTGTGTAACCCTAGCCCCCTCCGGTGTCTATATAAACCGGAGGGTTTGGTCTGTAGGACAACAACAATCATAACCATAGGCTAGCTTCTAGGGTTTAGCCTCTACGATCTCGTGGTAGATCAACTCTTGTAATACTCATATCATCAAGATCAATCAAGCAGGAAGTAGGGTATTACCTCCATCGAGAGGGCCCGAACGTGGGTAAACATCGTGTCCCCCGCCTCCTGTTACCATCCGCCTTAGACGCACAGTTTGGGACCCCCTACCCGAGATCCGCCGGTTTTGACACCGACATTGGTGCTTTCATTGAGAGTTCCACTATGCCGTCAGCATAAGGCTTGATGGCTCCTTCGATCATTGGCAACGATGCGATCCAGGGTGAGATTTTTCTCCCCGGACAGATCTTCATATTCAGCGGCTTCGTACTGCGGGCCAACTCCCTTGGCCATCTGGAGCAGATCGAAAACTACGCTCCTGGCCATCAGGTCAGGTTTGGAAGCTTGAACTATACCGCCTACATCCGCGGAGACTTGATCTTCGACGGATTAGAGCCCATGTCAGGTGCGCCGCACAGTCACGACGAGCACGACTGCTCTGCCATCGGACAATGTTCGGGCGATCACACCCGCGGCTACTCTGACTCTCAATTCGGAGCAGATCGTGCCGTCTGAGGAAGGGTGGATAGACCCCGCCACGGAGGCCGCACACTCAGCGGTGATAGAGCCGAATGCTGACTTCACCCCCTATGAGGCCTGTGCTACCGGACACCTGGATTCGTCCCCGGCCACGGGCTCCGAACCGCCTGCGTCCGTGCCTATCGAATCTGATTGGGCACCAATCATGGAGTTTTCCTCCGCCAATATCTTTCAGCACTCGCCACTAGGCGACGTGCTAAATTCATTAAGGTCTCTCTCCTTGTCTGGAGACCCTTGGCAGAACTATGTCCGGCTTGAGTGGGAAGCGGACGACGAAGAAATTCGTTCCCCACCCACCACCCACTTAATAGCCACTGTCGACGACTTAACCGACATGCTCGATTTCGGCTCCGAAGACATCGACGGTATGGACGACGATGCAGGAGACGAACAGGAACCACCGCCCACAGGGCGCTGGACTGCCACCTCATCATATTATATATACATGGTGAACACCCCCAAAGAAGGCAATGGCGATAAGGCAACAGAGGATAATCCCTCCAAGAAGCAATCCAAGCACCAACGTCAGCGACGCCGCTCTAAGTCTCGCCATAGCAAAAGCAGCGATACCGGCACAAGAGACAATAACTCTCCGGATAGTGCCGAAGACGATGACAATCCCTTCCAGCCAGGCCTCGAGCGGGAGGATGGGCAAGCTAGCCCTCAAGAACAGGCAGCAGACGGAGAATCAGAGGATGACAATTACATGCCTCTCTCCAAAGTCGAGGTGAGCCTCGACGACGAAGAATTTATCGTGCCTGAGGATCCCGTCGAGCAGGAGCGCTTCAAGCGCTGGCTTATAGCCACAGCAAATAGCCTGAAGAAAAAGCAACAACAGCTTCGAGCTGACCAAGACCTGCTAGCGGATAGATGGACCGAGGTCCTGGCGGCCGAGGAATACGAACTCGAATGCCCAACCAAGAGTTACCCAAAGCGCAGGTTGCTACCCCAACTCGAGGAGGAAGCATTAAAACCTACATTACCAGCGTATGATGCGGCTGATCGGCCACCTCGTGGCCGAGACAGAGTGGCATATCAGCCCAAAGTTCAGCCCGCACCCCGCCGCCATTCAAACGAAAACACCAAGGCCCGGGGCAACACGCGGGACCTGCGAGACGTATTGGAAAACAAAGCAGGACATACAAGATCGATCTACGGATCACGGGGGCGCGCCCCAACGCGTGACGATGATCGTCACGCCGGATACACTAAAAGCAAATCCGGCCGGGCCGAATATAGCAGACAAGACTCGTATGAACTGTGTCGTGACATAGCCCGGCACAGAGGCACCGCACACCCCCTATGCTTCACGGACGAAGTGATGGATCATGAATTCCCAGAAGGATTTAAACCCGTGAACATTGAGTCATATGATGGTACTACAGACCCCGCGGTATGGATCGAGGATTTCCTCCTCCACATCCACATGGCCCGCGGTGATGATCTACATGCCATCAAGTACCTCCCACTAAAACTCAAAGGACCAGCTCGGCATTGGCTGAATAGCCTGCCAGCAAACTCCATTGGCAGTTGGGAGAATTTGGAAGATGCATTCCTTGACAACTTCCAGGGCACTTATGTGCGACCACCGGACGCTGATGACTTGAGCCACATAACCCAACAGCCAGGGGAATCAACCAGGAAATTCTGGACTCGGTTCCTAACTAAAAAGAACCAAATTGTCGACTGTCCGGATGCCGAGGCCTTAGCGGCATTTAAGCATAACATCCGTGACGAGTGGCTCGCCCGACACCTCGCCCAAGAGAAGCCGAAGTCCATGGCAGCCCTCACAACACTCATGACCCACTTTGCGCGGGCGAAGGCAGCTGGCTGGCTCGCAGCAATAACACATCAAGAAATCCTGGCAATTTAGATGCCAAAGACAGCAACGGTAGACCACGTCGCACCAGACACAAGCGCCGCAACAACGCGACAACGCCGAAGACACGACAGTCAATGCCGGATTCAGTGGCTCTAAATCCGGTCAGCGGAAAAAGCCGTTCAAAAGAAGCAATCCGGGCCTGTCCAGTTTGGACCGCATACTCGATCGCTCGTGTCAAATTCACGGCACCCCCGATAAGCCAACCAATCACACCAACAGAGAATGCTGGGTGTTCAAGCAGGCCGGCAAGTTGAACGCCGAAAACAAGGAAAAGGGGGTGCATAGCGACGACGAGGAGGAGCCCCGGCCGCCGAACACAGGAGGACAGAAGAAATTTCCTCCCCAAGTGAAAACGGTGAACATGATATACGCAACCCATATTCCCAAGAGGGAACGGAAGCACGCACTAAGGGACGTCTATGCGATGGAGCCAGTCACCCCAAAGTTCAACCCATGGTCTTCTTGTCCGATCACTTTCGATCGCAGGGACCACCCCACTAGTATCCGTCATGGCGGTCCGGCCGCATTGGTTCTTGATCCCATCATTGACGGATTTCACCTCACTCGAGTCCTTATGGACGGTGGCAGCAGCCTGAACCTGCTTTATCAGGATACAGTGCACAAAATGGGTATAGATTCATCGAGGATCAAACCCACCAAAACCACCTTTAAAGGTGTCATCCCAGGTGTAGAGGCCTGTTGCACGGGCTCAATCACACTGGAAGTGGTCTTCGGATCTCCGGACAACTTCCGAAGCGAGGAGTTAATCTTCGATATCGTCCCCTTTCGCAGCGGCTATCACGCACTGCTCGGACGAACCGCATTTGCCACATTCAATGCGGTACCGCATTATGCATACCTCAAACTCAAAATGCCAGGACCACGTGGGGTTATAACAGTGAATGGAAACACAGAACGCTCGCTCCGCACGGAGGAGCACACTGCGGCCCTCGCAGCAGAAGTGCAAAGCAGCCTTATTAGGCAAACCGCCAATTCGGCAAAGAAGACCCCGGACACCTTCAAGCGAGTCCGGGGTACCCCGCAGGAGGATCACCAGGTACGTTTTGAGCTCGCCTAGCAATTCGGCCTCCGTCATAGTCCCAGTCAAGCGGCAAAATTTGTGCCGCGCGTACATAACTACGCACTCAAGATACCATGGGCATAGGCGGAGGCACGGCTATGGCACGGCCCACAATGCGGCTCAACCGCCCCCGGGCACGTATACCTTTATGATTTTTCTCTTTTAGGACCTTACTCTCAGGAAGACCTCTCTGGCAGTCTGATTGTTGACTCATTGCGGGAAGGAATTACCAAGGAAGCAAGACGCTCTGACGTACAAGGGAATCCCCAGGTGGTCTCTGATAACGATCGAATACCTGTTTTACATACCCGTACGCAGCTTGCCCTTGGATAGGACGTGTCAAATAGTCCTAGTTTTTTGCTTATTGCACTACTTGTATCCGTACGCTTTGACGTATTATTTAAATAACAATGCATAGCGTTAGCCTATTATTGCACTTCGTTTTTTCCCCTTGTCTGCTTATTTACGACAAATTGCACCCGTACATTCTGGTACGACCAGTGCACCAGGGGCTTCAGTGTACCCCATAACATGGCGTGAAAAGTCCGAACACTTTCGACAGTGCGGCACCCCGAACTTATAACATTATATGCATCAGCTCCGAATCATGTCTTGGGTCAATAGTTGGGTTTGCCCGGCTCCCATGTTTTGGTACCTTACGTTCCGCTATATCGGCTAAGGTAGCACTGGGAGAACTACTGCGATTGTGTCCCGGTTCTTCCGGACGAGCACCTCAGTAGAGAAAGCCGAAAACTGACTGTCATGATCCGGCGAGAGCTGGTCGCGGTTCGAGAGGTCTCAAGTCCTTAAAGACTTCTTCCGCTTCGGCCGAGGAGTCGACCTTGTCCGACTTAGGCGTATATAGCGCCCCAAATTCAGCCTTCCGAATACTAGGGGCTTCGCCAAAATTTAAAATTGTAGAATTCTATAGCTAAGTGAGAGTGATAAAGCTTTATAGTCCGATTGCTTGGTTCGTTGTGCTGAACACCTCCTTCGAAGGACCCAAAATTGGGATAAAGAGTGATCAGGTTTATCCCGAACACCTCAGTACTAGTTACATGGGGGCAGAAGCCGACGACTGGCCAACTCTCAGATTTTATAAATGGTCGCACAGAAGGTAATATTTTAAATTAACAAAGCGTTACATAGCGCACATGAACTCATTTCATATTACAGGATCACATGAGTACATTCATTCAAATATTACATCCTTAGCACATTCCTCCACCACAAGGCAAGCACCCTTCAGGACACTGTCATAATACTTTTCGGGGTGACGATGCTCCTTGCCCTCCGGCGGCCCCTCCTTCACCAGCTTTTCGGCGTCCAGCTTCGCCCAGTGCACTTTCGCCCAGGCAAAAGCCCTGTGCGCACCCTCGATGCAGACGGGCAGCTTTATGACTTCAAGCCTTGGGCAGGCGTTCACAAGTCGCCTTACCAGGCCGAAATAGCTGCCAGGCAGGGGCTCGCGAGGCCACATCCGGACTATAAGGCCCCTCATGGCCAGTTCGGCTGCCTTGTGAAGCTCGACTAGTTGCTTCAACTGGTCGCTCAAGGGCATCGGATGTTCGGTCCCAGTATACTGAGACCAGAACAACTTCTCCGTCGAGCTCCCCTCCTCGGCCCGGTAGAACTCCGCGGCATCCGACACACTGTGGGGTAGATCTGCGAACGCTCCTGGAGAGCTCCGAATTCGGGCAAGCAAAAGGAAAGTTTCCTTCACATGCTTGCTTTGCATAATGAATGCCTTACCCGCCGCTATCTTCTTAACCGCCTTAATTTCCTGGAGGGCCTTTTGGGATTCGGCCTTGGCATGTTGTGCGTTTTCGAGGGCCTTCGCAAGCTCGGACCCTTGCGTCTTCGAGTCACGCTCCAAGGACTCGTGTTTCTTGACGAGAGCCTGGAGCTCTTGCTGCACCTCGCCGACTCGGGCCTCTTGCTTCTCTCGCTCGATGCACTCCTTGGCCGCTTTGTCTTCGGCCTCGGACAGCGCCTTCTTCAGGGCCGCCACTTCGGTCGTGGCCCCTAAGCAAAATTCATGACGAACCTATTATTCAAAAACCACATTTTTCTTTATCAATATACAGACGGGGTATCACTTACCTTTGTTCTCTTCGAGCTGCCTCTTGGTAAGGCCGAGCTCTTCCTTGGACCGCTCAAGGTCCCGCTTCAGTGCGGCGACCTCGCAGTACGAGCGGCAGCGGCCAGCAGTGAAGCCTGCTTATTCACATAGACACATTCTGATTAGACTCCTGCGATTATTATTTGATCCTCTATTCGGCCTTTCCTCGCGAGCGCCAAACAGAGCATCAGGGGCTACTGTCTATGCTATAACATTTTCTTATAATTCTATTACTTACCTCAAAGCCTGTTAGGAGGCTGGCACAGGCTTCAGTCAGTCCGCTCTTGGCGGACTGAACCTTCTTGACCACCGCACTCATCACAGTGCGGTGCTCTTCATCAATGGAAGCGCTTCCAGCAAGTTGTCCGATGCCTCTGGATGGACAGAGGCCATCGGCACAGACGCCTTGCCCCCCTTAGCGAGGGGTTGCCTGACAATATCCGGAACCACTGGAGGTTCCGACGCAGTATTCGGTTGGGGGCTAGACTTGCTGCCCCCGGCGTTAGGGCCCTGGGGAGTCTTGCCCCTCGTGCGCCCAGCGCCTGGAATGCCGCCTTGAGGCGCCTCCGGAACTGTCTCCCCCCGGTTCAGTTCCCTTTGAGACAACACCTCGGCATCGTCCGTAGGGCGGGGGGAGGAGGCGGTCGGGAGTGAATCGCTGTTCATATCCGACGGGGCCAAAGAATCATCCGAAGAAGATACGTCGATATGGGCTCGGGATGGACTGCATAATCATGTTCGGTGTGATAAGAAGCAATAAAATAAAACATACCAAGAACTATTATGGTATCCGAATACTTACGACTTCGCCAGGGGCTTGTCCCTGGGCAACCACTCCTCGTCGCTAAAAGCGGCCGTCGTGGAACAGTCCGGAAGGAGAGTCCTTCCCTTCTTGGACCCTTCGGCCTCCCCAAACGGGGCGGCCTTCCTTTTCTTGTCTCCCCCGGCTGGGGGGGAGAACTTTCCTCTTCCTCCTCCTTGTTTTCGCGGGAGGAGTGCGCCTCGGTGTTTTCGGACGATGAGTTCGATATAACCTTGCGCTGGAGACCTTTCCTGGCCCCCGCGGCCTTCTTCTTGGCCTTCTTCTCCGGCACCTCATAAGGCGCCGGAACCAGCATCTCTGTTAGGAGAGCATATGCTGGATCTTCGGGCAGGGGGGCTGGACAATTAATCTGCTCCGCTGTTGCTACCCAGTCCTGTCAAAAGGCGTGGAGGCTCAGATCCCTCGCACGGTTATACTGGGGAAAGGAACATCTTATGAGATATAAAAGACTTACCGGATTGGCAGGGCGCCTTGCGCTGAGTCCGCGATCCTCGGTAAGGGGAGGAGGTACCTCGGCGCCCTTGAACAACACCTTCCAGACGTCCTTGTGCATCGTGTCGAAGAGCTCTCGCAGCGTCTGGTGCTTAGCCGGCTCGAACTCCCACAAATTGAATGCCCGTCTTTGACACGGGAGGATCCGGCGGAAGAGCATGACTTGGACCACGTTGACAAGCTTGATCTTCTTGCTTATCATGTTTTTGACGCAGGTCTGGAGTCCGGTCAGCTCTACCGATGAACCCCAGGATAGGCCCTTCTCTTTCCAGGAGGTGAGCCGCATGGGGATACCGGATCGGAATTCGGGGGCCGCCACCCAGTTGGTGTCGCGCGGCTCGGTGATGTAGAACCACCCCGATTGCCACCCTTTCACGGTATCCACATAGGAGCCTTCGAGCCAGGCGACGTTGGGCATTTTGCCCACCATGGCGCCTCCGCACTCCGCTTGCTGGCCGACCACCACCTTTGGTTTAACATTGAAGGTCTTCAGCCACAGGCCGAAGTGGGGCTTAATGCGGAGGAAGGCCTCGCACACGATGATAAACACTGAGATGTTGAGGATGAAATTGGGGGCCAGATCGTGAAAGTCCAGCCCGTAGTAGAACATGATCCCACGCACGAACGGGTGGAGGGGAAATCCCAGCCCGCGGACGAAGTGGGTAAGAAATACCGCCCTCTCATGGGGTTCTGGAGTAGGGACGATCTGCCCCACATCTGGTAGCCGGTGCGCGATATCTGCGGCCAGGTATCCGGCTCCCCGGAGCTTTGTAATGTCCTCCTCCGTAACGGAGGAGACCATCCACTTGCCTCCCGCTCCGGACATGCTTGGAGTGGTTTTGAGGAGAAAATGCGAACTTGGGCGCTGGAGATCGAGTGCGCAAGAATGGATGAGCAAGGAAGAAGAAGGCGTGGGTGAAAAAGATGAATCCTTGTCCCTTTATAAGGGCGGAAGAAACTATGCGCCTCCCCACCTGCCTGGTAAACTCGCTTATTCCCCAAGCGCCGTAATTGATGGCGCGGTTGGGTTACCCACACCCGTATTGATGAGAATCCCGTGATAGGGGGACACGATCTCTGCTTCGACAAGACGTGCCAAGAAAACCGCCTCGCAATATGTGCAGTAGCTGGTTGGGAAAAACGGTTCGAATAATGACCGGGCTGTGGCGTGATGTCACGCTATGAAACTTGTTAGTAGATTAGATTTGTGGAATATTATACTCTCTACGGCGGTATGTGGAATTTATTTTGCAGAGCCGGACACGATCCTTGTGTTCAAAATCTTCTATGGAGTATTCGGAGGAGGAACCCTCCTTGCAATGCCAAAGACAATCTGTGCGCCGGACTCTATATTTTAGCCTCGTTCAGGGGCTACTGAGGGAGTCCTGGATTAGGGGGTCCTCGGACTGCCGGACTCTATATTTTAGCCGGACTGTTGGACTATGAAGATACAAGATTGAAGACTTCATCCCGTGTCCGGATGGGACTCTCCTTTGCGTGGAAGGCAAGCTTGGCAATACGGATATGTAGATCTCCTCCCTTGTATCTGACTCTGTGTAACCCTAGCCCCCTCCGGTGTCTATATAAACTGGAGGGTTTAGTCCGTAGGACAACAACAATCATAACCATAGGCTAGCTTCTAGGGTTTAGCCTCTACGATCTCGTGGTAGATCAACTCTTGTAATACTCATATCATCAAGATCAATCAAGTAGGAAGTAGGGTATTACCTCCATCGAGAGGGCCCGAACCTGGGTAAACATCGTGTCCCCCGCCTCCTGTTACCATCCGCTTTAGACACACAGTTCAGGACCCCCTACCCGAGATCCGCCGGTTTTGACACCGACACTCGTCTCCGCTCGCCCACAGTTGCTGCGTGAACCACGATGTCCTCCCCCTCTCTCACTGACGCAAATCGTCGCCGAGCGCCGCTTCTAGAGAACTCCGGCGGAGCCCCGAGCACCTCTCCCCCTGCCTATAAATACAGCCCCTCCCTAGCCTCTCCGAGCATCACCACACACTCAACCAATCTCCACAACACCGTAGATAGCCGTAACCCGGCCGGGCAGGCCTCGAGCCGCCATCCTCGAGCTCTCTAGAGATCCCCTCTGTTCACCACCACCCATCCAGCCCCTCTCGAGCTCGTGCATCTACTCCGGCGTCTCCGCGGTGCTTCTCTGGTGCCCACTGACCCAGTCGGAGCCCCTGGAATCGACTACCTCCATCGTCTTCCTCAACTCCGACGAGACCCGACCGCAGCCGCCGCTTGTGAGCTTGGTTCCGAGCTACTCCGACCACCTCTCGCCAAGCTACGGGTACGGGCAGGTGCACCTCGACCTCCTCTTGCGTTCTATCCCTCTTGACCGGGCCAAGGAGCCCTCCTCGCCGGCGTGAGCTCCGGTGAAGCCCCATCGCGCTCTGTTTCTCTCTCCCTCTCCCTCACACCTGACTAGCGGGGCCCACTGTCAGCCTCTCCACTCGTGCCCGAAGCGGTACGAGTGGAGGCGTATTCAGATAATATGTCATCGACATCACCCCCTGGTTTCTGTTTTATTCAAATTTAATTCATATTTTGACCAGAAACTTTGACCAGCCATAACTTTTAAACCATAAGTCCAAATGAATTAATTCTTTTTGCATTGTGTTTATTTTGAAAAGTTCTAGCAGCACACCAAAATGTAGATTTTTCTTTGTTGTCTAGAATTTCTGGTGTTATTCAGAGTGATTCTTCATATTTTCTTTATCTGTTTTTGAATATTTTTGGAAGGTGAAGCTTGTCTTGAGGGTCACCAGGAGGAGTGTGAACCTCATCTGCACTAAGGCAAGCCACAACAACATTTTCATGGTGTCATTTCAATATTTGTGATTTTTCCAACTTGAATATGAGTTATCTCATGCATTTAAATTATTTAAATGAATACCTATTTTTGTTGAATACTTGCCTTGCTTGAAATGCTTAGTTTATAGTAGTTTGAGACTAGCTAAGTTAGTTTAAGTCAGTAGAAGTAATATTTGGTTATGTGATAATGAAATGACTAGCTTTGTTATTATTTTCTTAAGTAAGAAAATGGATAATTTTAAGTTAATATGATGGTTAAATATGATGAAGTATAATAACCAGAGGAGTGGAATGAGTTAGCTTTGATGATGATTGTTAGTAGAATACTTGATGATGCTGATCCATTTATTTTTTATAGTATGTGATGCATGCTGTATGGTTGCATATTCATGGCATATCATGACACCCATTATTTTTATTTCAAGTTAAACTTGATAATAATTCAACTTGAACATACCGTTGATCGGGTCATGGTGCCACTGAATCGAGTTTTTCCCAGTGCAACCACATTTGCCTTTATGGGAAGGCCTTTATTCGGTCCGTTGTCATGCCTTTGGTCGGTACCTCCAACGAGGGAAGGTTATGGGCGTGCGTTACCCTGGCCCGGTAAGCAGACATAACCTTGTGTGTCTGTTTGTTGTTATGGCACCTTGTCCCCATTTGGGACCGTTTATGTTTTGCCACGACGGTGGCCGTTGATGCCTTTGGTAGGCACGGGGCCACCCAGGACTTAGCCCAGTGGGGAGTGAGTCGGAGTGGCTGGGAGAGTGTCATGGCAAGGGGAGGGTTTCGTCGGAATGCCGTTGGTCCACCCGAATGGGAGTGCGAGGCCATGGATTCTATGGTGTGGGTACAGTGCGCTACCTCTGCAGAGTGTAATTTAATCTATCGATAGCCGCGTCCTCGGTTACGGACACAACTCGTGAGTAAGTCACACCATGGATCAACTTTCATAAGTAACCCCGCACACTAATTATAAACATTTGGCACTGAGATGATGGATGAGAATTGATGATGATTGTGGAAACCAAAGTGTTGGTTTGGTAAGTGGTCTGAATCTGATCACCGTTTGGTTACAATGTAACCCGTTCGGTAAGAAAGTCTGAGGGACTCGATGCACTAGATTATGTTCACTGTATTTGTAGTAGTCTTTTGCATTGATATTAATTTGATTAAATACCATGATATTGTTTGCCATTATGTTTATGATTGTTGTGAGCTTGCAAGTACATTCAATGTACTGACCTGGCGTGTCATGCCAGTTTTCAGGAAAGTCTGACTAGATCGAAGTGCTGCCGTGTCTAGCTCGTGTCCACATCAGTGTCCCTGTGCTATGGAGTCCCGCTTCATTGTTGTTCCGCTGCCGTGTAGTTGCCGTGATTGAGGCCCCTTTATGTTCACTAAATAATGTACATATTGTTCAGCCACACCGTGTGTGCCGCTTGGCCTCGCTACTTGATGTTACACCGAACTATGTTCCGCTAGTATAAATAAAGCGGTTGTTTTCTGTACCAAGACGTTGTGTGTTGCCAGAAGACTCGATCTCTGGGCTGGCAATGCAAGGTAAACAGGTCACTCTGAGCCGGGGTGCCACACTTGAGAAGGCGTACAGAACAAGCTAGTGTATCAGTAAAGAGACGTTGCTGAGTTTTAGAAAAAAAGAGAGACGTGCTCCTATAGCAGGTTCGAATCCAAACCTAGACTATGACTATATATGGTGCTATGCTACTCTGCAAGTAATGAAACTGACATATCCAACATTCGCTTCTCCTCTTCTCTACTTACTCTGCCTAGCATCAGAAGCTCTGGCCGCAGCAACCATGTCCGCTGGCTGCTCGTCCACCTGCTCTTCAGCAGGCAACAACTAGATATGCGCCAAGTCACCACTCGTACCATCGCCAAGTCGCCCCGCCGGCACACGCACCGCAGCCGGTTGCTCATCGCAACCCGCTGCCGTTGGTGTGGTGCCACTGCTGCAAATCACGCAGGGTCATTCGTCGCGTCACAGCCACAATCCTCAACCCTGGCTGAGTCTTCTACAAATGCCCGAATCATGGGGTAATAATATGTTTAAGTGTTGTTCTGCTGCTTTCAGTTGCTGATTTTTTTAATAGTTTGGTTGATGATCTTCCAATTTGATTCGTGCAGAAAAGGGAAGATTCGTGTGATTTGTATTTCTGGGAAGTTACTGATGTGGGGGAATGCAACTACGTTGATTTTTTGGTTAGCCGAGGAATCCCAATACAAACAGGTTGGGGTGTTGGACAAGTAACTGAAGGAACGACAGAAGAGGAAGATGTAGAGCAGAAGGCTAAAGATGCAGTTCCTCTGATCATGGCCAATTAACAGTTGCTAAACGGCCTTTACAGCAATGAGGAGATGAAAGAGCTTGTGAAGACAATGGGCAAAATCGATGTGCTCTGTAGGATGATTGTCTCTTTATTTGCAGTGTATGTAGCACTCGTGATGTATTTAGTGGCTATGACAT
Source organism: Aegilops tauschii subsp. strangulata (assembly GCF_002575655.3). Taxonomy (NCBI): domain Eukaryota; kingdom Viridiplantae; phylum Streptophyta; class Magnoliopsida; order Poales; family Poaceae; genus Aegilops; species Aegilops tauschii. Next base: position 408,212,214 of record NC_053040.3, on the reverse strand, counting down.
GAGCACTTTGCTGAAACTAGTAATGAATGAAACCTGTGTAGCAGGCTGGGCGTAGTGTTGTGAACATCTAGTGATTTCTATTAACAAAAATCAGGGGGTATCCCCTTTTGCTCATAAATAAATAAATAGCAGAGTCCCTTTTGGTAATAAATAAATAAATTAGCAGAGGCCCTGTCGGGTCAGATCGGTTCCCATTCAAAGACATCGAGCAAATTGCAATCCAACAACAAACTATGTCATCAAATTCAAGTTTCACAACCAAATATGAGTACAACCAAACAACAATGTCATCATGTTTTAGTCGTCATACAATCACCAAACACAAATCAACATACATAACAAGTGATGTTCTCATAGCAAAATACTAAACAACACGTTCATCAGGTTTCAGTTGTCATAGCAAACACAATTTCACATAGTAGATAAAAAAACGTCTTCTGACAGGCAAATACGACAAAAGCAATCTAATCATCATCCGTAGCAGCAGCGTCAACATCTTCGCCATGTGTATCAGTCTGAATCGTTATTCCCCACAGTGTCATCATCTTCTGCATCCTCAATGTCCTCGAACGTTGGCTTCTTCTTGATCAACTCTTGTATGTCCACAGCACGACAGGCAATCTTTTCGCCAGCGTTATTGACGTGATGGTTCTCAAAGATATTAGGAACATTTGCGGAATCTTGTACATCAGGAGCAGTGTAAGCATCATCTTGTTTTGCAACTTAATTAAACGAATTCCTCTGCTCAAACCTTTGCAATACTCTCCAGTCATCGCTACGTGCAAATGTGTCCTCCAAGAAAAATATCTGTGTTGCTTGATTTGCCAAAATAAAAGGCTCGTTGGTCTGGTACACCGCCTTGACATTGATGGATTTGAAATAATCATCAGCTCTGGGTTTTGCGATCCTGGAAAACATGTTATACCAACGACAGCACAACAGAATCACACACCGATGATCCTCGAAACTGTAGATATACTGCAACTGAAGTATGTCTGTTATGTTAGCATACATTTTAGTTGTCTCTTTGTCGTACGTATCCGTGCTCATGATGGCACTGTTTTGTGTCTTCCTGCTTTCGTCGCATGCAAGGGTGTTGTAGCGCAAAACTCCAACAACGCAAGATTCATAATGTCTTACCCGAGTATCAGGGCCCATTGCTAGTGCGTAAAGGGCATCATCAACTGCCTGCCCATCGTCCTGCATCTTCTTAACCTATGGTTAGAAAATAGACAAGTTGATCATCTTATGTACTCAATATATTAAAAAAATCTGACAGTGCAATTCAAAACCTTACATGGCTCTTGAACCATTTTGCAAATCTTGCCATAACCGGTTTGTCAATGTTTCTTGGATTTTGCTGCAGTAACTCCTTTTTGTAGATGCTACACAACATAGTGATCGCATCAAACATCTAAATATATAAGAATGTGCTGCAAGTTTAGTAGATTATGATGTATAAGCTGCAGTACTTAGCACTTACTTGATATAAGGTAGTATCTCAGGACAGTTATTCAACACATACCAAACCATTTAGTCCAAATCTTTAGTTTTGTCCTCTTGTCGGCTCTTCCCTGTAACTCGAACAGAATAATTGAAAACATTGAGCATGGGATTGTCTTCACCCACCTCTTTGCTAAGCTGATCAGCTATTTCAATGTATTTTGAGCAGAATGTCAACGATTCTGTAGCAATATGTAGGCCTCTGCAATGGAACCCTCGGGTCTAGCTCTATTCCTAACATAGCCCTTGAAAGTGCCTAGCCGCCTTTCAATAGGGTACATCCAGCCATACCGTACTGGACCTCTAAGTAGTGCCTCATCAGGTAGATGAACATCCATATGCACCATCACATCAAAGAAGGCTGGAGGATATATCTTCTCAAGGTCGCATAGTATAGCTGGTATCTTGTCTCTAAGACGCTCCAAAGCATCTATCCTAATATTTCTATTGCAGAGTTCCCTGAAGAATTGTCCCAACTCTACAACTGCTCTGTATAAGGCAGGGCGGCCCAATCCTCTAAGGATAACAGGTAAAACTCTTTGAAGTAGGACATGGCAGTCATGAGTTTTCAACCCGTGTACCTTGTTTCCATCTGCACTGACTCCCCTTTCAGGGTTGGAAGCAAATCCATGTGGGAATCTCACACATGAAAGGACCTCGCAGAATTCTTTTCTTTTTACCTTGTCCAAGACGTACACAGCTGGTGCCATATCCCGTGGTTTACCTTCATCTTCCACCTGCAAATCCTTTCTGATACCCAGGTGTGTCAAATCAATCCTATATTTTAAAGTATCTTTCGTATTGCCTTCAATATTAAGAAGTGTGCCGATAATGCTGTCGCGTATATTTTTCTCGATGTGCATCACATCAAGATTATGCTGCAGATCCAAATCTTTCCAATACTCCAAGTCCCACAAAGTGGACCTGCGGGTAAACAATAATCTCTCTTCTGCCCTGCCATGCTTCCTTTTCCCGCTACCATTACCAGGATGGTTTCCTGGTGTAATATGCCTGACCTTCTCTAATTCCACTTGTAACTCATCGGCGGTGAGCCTCTTTGGCACATCACGGTTTTCATGCTTTGCATTGAACACATGTCTTCGGTACTTTGTAGTACGCGGTTTGTCCTTGGCAAGGAAAGGGTGGTGTCCAATGTAACAGATCTTACTAAGTATTGCGTATGACAGCGGATTCCTATCACAGCGAACACATGCATTGTAACCATGTGTTGTTCGCCCTGACATAGTGCCCAAAGCCGGATAATCATGGATGCACCAAATTATAACAGCACGGAGAAAGAAATCAGTTGGTGGGCTGCTATATAGGTCTCGAGTGAGAACACCCCTCCATAGTTGTTGAAGTTCCTCCACAAGAGGCTCCATGAATAAATCAAAATCCTTTCCAAGACTTTTTGGACCTGGGATGAGCAAGGCCATCATGTAGTTTGATTCTTTGGTGCAGACATTTGGAGGCATGTTGTAAGTGATAACAAGCACTGGCCACATGCTATATGTGGTGCTCTGGTGGCCAGATGGGTTAAATCCATCTGAAGCTAAGCCAAGTCTAATGTTTCTTGGGTCAGCAGCAAACTTTTTGTGTTTCTGACTGAAGCTTTTCCACTCACTACCATGAGATGGATGGCTCATTACATTCTGATCTCTGTACTCCTGGTTCCTAGAATGCCACAATACATCCTCTCTTGTTTCAGCATCATGAAACAACCTCTGCAATCTTGGTATAATTGGAAAATGTCTTAGAACATTATGGGGAATCCTCTTCACAGCATCGCCATCTTTCCATCTTGATGATAGGCATTTCGGGCATTCACTTAAGTTGGCATAATCCTTCCAGAATAGAACACAATTATTCTTACAAACATGGATCATATCATATCCAATTCCAACTGCACGAAGGAAATTCTTCATTTTACTGTAGGTGTGTGGCAGCTCAGACGCATCTGGGAAAGATTTGCGGAAAGCAGCCAACATCGCATCGAATGATTTGTTGGTCATCCGCTCAGATGTCTTCACCTGAAGAAAGGTGACCATAGCTGAGAATACTGACAGCTTATTTCCTGGAGTGACAGCCATGCATGTTGCATTGTTCCAACATGCGGGCCCACCATTTTTCTTCTGTAGGTGAAAGTTCACGAAATGCACGAGCATTTCGTAGCATTGTTTCAATGTTGGTCAAACTCACTGGCTCCGCCACCACCACCACCTCCTCCTCTTCCACCTGAGCATCAGGCAGATCAAGATGGTGATCTACTGCTTCCACGTAGTAAGTAACATTGACGTTCACAGCTTAACCATGAGGAACCCACCTAGTATATGTGACCGACATGCCATACAAGTGTAGATGATTTTGCACAGTTGACTGGGGTCTTGTAACCGAATTCATACAACAACTACACGAGCAGAGCACATCTGATTTCGGACCACCGTACTCAGCTCTGATAAAGTTCATGAAGTTTTCAGCCCCCTCGACATATGCAGCGGAGAATCTTTGAGCAGAAGTTATCCAAGTCCTGTCCATCTGTTAGACATACAAATTAGTTATTCTACTAGATATTACAGGAAATATGCTTTTTTATGAAGTCCAGAAAAATACCTAGGTCGATGTCTAAAGCTATGGCAAGATATTTGGACGAGCAGATGTAAGTAACGAAATATATGTAAAGCTAATTCAGCAAACATATTTGAGTGCTAAATTATGGCAAGCTATTTCAGCAGTCAATGAGGTCGAGCACACAGCCATCGAACTATCGAAGGCCATCGCAGAAACCAAGATCGAGTATAAAACGGTGTAGAGCTATTTCACCTAACAGATTGGCTACTAGACCATGGCAATCTACGTCACAATAAATATATGGCAGGATATTTTAGCAACTAATCGGGCTTGGCATGCCATCTCAGCTAAGCAGATTGAGTGCAGAACAGGGCAAGGAAGCTTCTTAAGTAGAGCATATTGACTGTAAACTACGTCGACAAACAATGAGATTAACAACGTCTATCAGCTAACATTCAGCGCCACACCGACATGCACGGGGCCTCAGTCTAGAATGCGCGTACCGTGGGAGAAGCTGACCGCCGTGCGTCTCCACATGAACGTCGCCAGCGGTGGCAGCGCTGACCGTCGTGCGTCTCCACAAGAACCTTGCCAGCGGTGGCGGCGCGACTAGAGGGCGGCAGTCTACGAGAGCGTACAGTGGGAGCGAGAGGATCGACGTGCGTCCCCTCAATGATTCGCGGCGCCGACGTATCGGCGCGGCGGGGAGGGCGGCTTTGGTAGAGCGAATGGAGTGGAGGGGGACGGGGACAGAGGGGAGGGGGTTTGGGGAATATTATTGGCTAGTTTGCCGAAGGGCAGTTGAATTTGGTATTTGGGGGAAAAAATTGGGGGGGGGGGGTTCGCGCGGTGGGCTGATGCGTCTCCAACGTATCTATAATTTTTGATTGCTCCATGCTATATTATCTTCTGTTTTGAACATTATTGGGCTTTATTATCCACTTTTATATTATTTTTGGGACTAACCTACTAACCGGAGGCCCAGCCGAGAATTGCTGTTTTTTTGCCTATTTCAGAGTTTCGCAGAAAAAGAATATCAAACGGAGTCCAAACAGAATGAAACCTTCGGGAACGTGATTTTCGGAACGAACATGATCCAGGAGACTTGGACCCTACGTCAAGGAAGCTTCCAGGAAGCCACGAGGCAGGGGGCGCGCCTACCCCTGGGCGCGCCCTCCACCCTCGTGGGCCCCATGTTGCTCCACCGACGTACTCCTTCCTCCTATATATACCTACGTACCCACAAACGATCAGATACGGAGCCAAAAACCTAATTCCACCGCCGCAACCTTCTGTACCCACGAGATCCCATCTTGGGGCCTGTTCCGGAGCTCCACCGAAAGGGGCATCGATCACGGAGGGCTTCTACATCAACACCATAGCCTCTCCGATGAAGTGTGAGTAGTTTACCTCAGATCTTCGGGTCCATAGTTATTAGCTAGATGGCTTCTTCTCTCTTTTTGTATCTCTATACAATGTTCTCCCCCTCTCTCGTGGAGATCTATTCGATGTAATCTTCTTTTGCGGTGTGTTTGTTGAGACCGATGAATTGTGGGTTTATGATCAAGTTTATCTATGAACAATATTTGAATCTTCTGAATTCTTTTATGTATGATTGGTTATCTTTGCAAGTCTCTTCGAATTATCAGTTTGGTTCAATCTTGCGGTGTCCTTTCCCAGTGACAGTAGGGGCAGCAAGGCACGTATTGTATTGTTGCCATCGAGGATAACAAGATGGGTTTTTTTTTATCATATTGCATGAATTTATCCCTCTACATCATGTCATCTTGCTTAAGGCGTTACTCTGTTCTTATGAACTTAATACTCTAGATGCATGCTGGATAGCGGTCGATGTGTGGAGTAATAGTAGTAGATGTAGGCAGGAGTCGGTCTACTTGTCTCGGACGTGATGCCTATATACATGATCATACCTAGATATTCTCATAACTATGCTCAATTCTGTCAATTGCTCAACAGTAATTTGTTCACCCACCGTAAAATACTTATGCTCTTGAGAGAAGCCACTAGTGAAACCTATGGCCCCCGGGTCTATCTTCATCATATTAATCTTCCAACACTTAGTTATTTCCGTTGCTTTTTACTTTGCTTTTATTTTACTTTGCATCTTTATCATAAAAATACCAAGAATATTATCCTATCATATCTATCATATCTCACTCTTGTAAGTTACCGTGTAGGGATTGATAACACCTTATCACGTTGGTTGCGAGGATTTATTTGTTTTGTGTAGGTGCAAGGGACTCGCGCGTAGCCTCCTACTGGATTGATACCTTGGTTCTCAAAAACTGAGGGAAATACTTACGCTACTTTGCTGCATCACCCTTTCCTCTTCAAGGGAAAACCAACGCAGTGCTCAAGAGGTAGCACTGCGCCTCACCGCTGCTGCTCCAACTTCACCACCGTCCACTGCACCGGAGTTGTTCCTGCTACGCCGTCCTTCGCCGCCTCAGATCTGCTTCCCCTCCGCCGACATACGGCCACGGCAACACAGTCAACAATTTGGCCATGGGTTCGTCCAAGGCTGCACCCTCCTCCAAAACATCGGTTCTCCCGGCAAAAAGAAGAAAATCGCCGCGACATATGGAGGACACAACACTGGCAACCGGAAATGGTACTCCTCTTCCCTTATTCATGCAAATCTTACGTGCCTACTTGCACGGTATTCATCCCACAGAAGACACTAGTTGACCGCTTCTTCTTGATACTAGATATTCCTAGTAACTCGCGATGCACAAGGTTTCTCCTCATATACTATTTCACCTTTACTAGAGGTCCGTCGCCCCCCTGGATTTCAATTCCTGGTCAATTGATTCCCAATTAACGGAAGCATTCCCCGGCATAACAGGCACTGGGGAAGCAGTGCCTTGGTGTTTATCTTAGGGGCGTCTGGGGCCTAGAGCTGGCGCCCGATCTGGAGGTCGGCCGGGATTAAAGGGATGGCCTGGGGGTGCTGCCAAGCACGGTGGTGGTGTGAGGTCGAGGGGAGGGCGGGGCGGCGGAGGCAGGGGTCTGGGCCGGTGGTCACTGGCGGTTCGAGAAAGATCATCAACCGTGACTGGCGGGAGGTAGACGAAGGCCATCTGCCAGTTCCCCTTATAAATCGGATGGTTCATAAAAAAATTGACTGACCTATTTACTTTGAGTCGACTGTTATTTTGATAGGACCACATGTGGTGGTGTGCTGGAGGAGTACCTGCATTTCCCAGCCATCCCTGTGCTCATATATTACAAAATCATACGGAGTAGAATCTAATTTTGTTTGCCATGCAATGTTGTAGAGCTATCATATGTCTCCTGTCATTTATTTTCCAGCCACCTGTTATCTGCTACTTTTACAGTGCACTAGTTCTGCACACACTTCACCCATACTCTCACTATTGTGTTTTTACGCAAGGGTATTTCAGACTCTGCTGCCTAGATATTCTCATAACTATGCTCAATTCTGTCAATTGCTCAACAGTAATTTGTTCACCCACCGTAAAATACTTATGCTCTTGAGAGAAGCCACTAGTGAAACCTATGGCCCCGGGGTCTATCTTCATCATATTAATCTTCCAACACTTAGTTATTTCCATTGTTTTTTTACTTTTCTTTTATTTTACTTTGCATCTTTATCACAAAATACCAAAAATATTATCCTATCATATCTATCAGATCTCACTCTCGTAAGTGACCGTGTAGGGATTGACAACCCCTTATCGCGTTTATTGCGAGGATTTATTTGTTTGTGTAGGTGCGAGGGACTTGCGTGTAGCCTCCTACTGGATTGATACCTTGGTTCTCAAAAATTGAGGGAAATACTTACGCTACTTTGCTGCATCACCCTTTCCTCTTCAAGGGAATACCAACGCAGTGCTCAAGAGGTAGCAAGAAGGATTTCTGGCGCCGTTGCCGGGGAGGTCTACGCAAAAGTCAACATACCAAGTACCCATCACAAACCCTTATCTCCCGCATTACATTATTTGCCATTTGCCTCTCATTTTCCTCTCCCCCACTTCACCCTTGCCGTTTTATTCGCCCTCTCTTTTTCATTCGCCTCTTTTTCGCTTGCTTTTTGTTTGCCCGTGTGTTGGATTGCTTGTTTGTCACGATGGCTCAAGATAATACCAAATTATGTGACTTTACCAATACCAACAAGAATGATTTCCTTAGCACTTCGATTGCTCCTCTTACCGATACTGAATCTTGTCATGAAAGATCAATTCGCCGGCCTTCCTAGTGAAGATGCCGCGACTCATCTAAATAGCTTCGTTGATTTGTGTGATATGCAAAAGAAGAAAGATGTTGACAATGATATTGTTAAATTGAAGCTATTTCCTTTTTCGCTTAGAGATCGTGCTAAAGCTTGGTTTTCGTCTTTGCCTAAAAATAGTATTGATTCTTGGAATAAGTGCAAAGATGCTTTTATCTCTAAGTATTTTCCTCCCGCTAAGATTATCTCTCTTAGAAATGATATTATGAATTTTAAGCAACTTGATCATGAACATGTTGCACAAGCTTGGGAGAGGATGAAATTAATGATACGTAATTGCCCTACGCATGGTTTAAATTTGTGGATGATTATACAAAAATTTTATGCCGGATTGAATTTTGCTTCTAGAAATCTTTTAGATTCGGCCGCGGGAGGCACTTTTATGGAAATCACTTTAGGAGAAGCTACTAAACTCCTAGATAATATTATGGTTAATTATTCTCAATGGCACACTGAAAGATCTACTAATAAAAAAGTGCATGCGATAGAAGAAATTAATCTTTTGAGTGGAAAGATGGATGAACTTATGAAATTATTTGGTAGTAAGAGTGTTTCTTCTGGTCCTAATGATATGCCTTTGTCTACTTTGATTGAGAATAATAATGAATCTATGGATGTGAATTTTGTTGGTAGGAATAATTTTGGTAACAACGCGTATAGAGGAAACTTTAATCCTAGGCCTTATCCTAGCAATTCCTCTAATAATTATGGTAATTCTTACAACAATTCTTATGGAAATTTCAATAAGATTCCCTCTGAATTTGAGACTAGTGTTAAAGAGTTTACGAGTTCGCAAAAGAATTTCAATGCTTTGCTTGAAGAGAAATTGCTTAAAGTTGATGAATTGGCTAGGAACGTTGATAGAATTTCTTTTGATGTTGATTCTTTGAAACTGAGATCTATTCCTCCTAAGCATGATATCAATGAGTCTCTCAAAGCCATGAGAATTTCCATTTATGAGTGCAAAGAAAGAACCGCTAGGATGCGTGCTAAGAAAGATTGCTTTATAAAAGCGGGTTCTTCTAATTTCTATGGAAATAAAGATGAAGATCTAAAAGTTACTGATGTGTCCCCTATTAAATCCTTGTTTTGCAATATGAATCTTGATAATTATGGGACTGAATATGATCCACCTTTACCTAGAAGGCGTTCCAAAAATTCGGAGTTTTTAGATCTTGATGCTAAAATTGATAAAAGTGGGATTGAAGAGAACAAAACCCTAGATATTAATAAACCCAGTATTTTGGATTTCAAGGAATTTAATTATGATAATTGCTCTTCGATAGATTGTATTTCCTTGTTGCAATCCGTGCTAAATTCTCCTCATGCTTATAGTCAAAATAAAGCTTTTACGAAACATATCATTGATGCTTTGATGCAATCTTATGAAGAAAAACTTGAGTTGGAAGTCTCTATCCCTAGAAAACTTTATGATGAGTGGGAACCTACTATTAAAATTAAGATTAAAGATCATGAATGCTATGCTTTGTGTGATTTGGGTGCTAGTGTTTCCACGATTCCAAAAACTTTGTGCGATTTGTTAGGTTTCCGTGATTTTGATGATTGCTCTTTAAATTTGCACCTTGCGGATTCCACCATTAAGAAACCTATGGGAATAATTAATGATGTTCTTATTGTTGCAAATAGGAACTATGTGCCCGTAGATTTTATTGTTCTTGATATAGATTGCAATCCTTCATGTCCTATTATTCTTGGTAGACCTTTCCTTAGAACGATTGGTGCAATTATTGATATGAAGGAAGGGAATATTAGATTCCAATTTCCATTAAAGAAAGGCATGGAACACTTCCCTATGAAGAAAATAAAATTACCATATGAATCTATCATGAGAGCCACTTATGGATTGCCAACCAAAGATGGCAATACCTAGATCTATCCTTGCTTTTATGCCTAGCTAGGGGCGTTAAACGATAGCGCTTGTTGGGAGGCAACCCAATTTTATTTTTAGTTTTTTGCTTTTTTCTTCTGTTTAGGAATAAATATTTGTTCTAGCCTCTGGTTAGATGTGTTTTTATGTTTTAATTAGTGTTTGTGCCAAGTTAAACCTATAGGATCTTCTTGGATGATAGTTATTTGATCTTGCTGTAATTTCCAGAAACTTTCTGTTCATGAAAATAATTGTTAAAAATCACCAGAACGTGATAAAATATTGATTACAATTGCTTCTGATCAATAAACAAATTTCCTAGGTCTTCCTATTTTGTCTGATTTTTTGGAGTTCCAGAAGTTTGCGTTAGTTACAGATTACTATAGACTGTTCTGTTTTTGACAGATTCTGTTTTTCGTGTGTTGTTTGCTTATTTTGATGAATCTATGGCTAGTAAAAGAGTTTATAAACCATAGAGAAGTTGGAATACAGTAGGTTTAACACCAATATAAATAAATAATGAGTTCATTACAGTACCTTGAAGTGGTCTTTTGTTTTCTTTCGCTAACGGAGCTCACGAGATTTTCTGCTAAGTTTTGTGTTGTGAAGTTTTCAAGTTTTGGGTGAAAGATTTGATGGATTATGGAACAAGGAGTGGGAAGAGCCTAAGCTTGGGGTTTCCCATGGCAACCCCAAGATAATCTAAGGAGACCATAAAGCCAAAGCTTGGGGATGCCCCGAAAGGCATCCCCTTTTTTGTCTACTTTCATCGGTAACTTTACTTGGAGCTATATTTTTATTCACCACATGATATGTGTTTTGCTTGGAGCATCTTGTATGATTTGAGTCTTTTTTGTTAGTTTATCACAATCATCCTTTCTGTACACACCTTTTGAGAGAGACACACATGATTCGGAAATTATTAGAATACTCTATGTGCTTCACTTATATCTTTTGAGTTATATAGTTTTGCTCTAGTACTTCACTTATATCTTTTAGAACACGGTGGCGGATTTGTTTTATAGAAACTATTGATCTCTCATGCTTCACTTAGATTATTTTGAGAGTCTTAAATAGCATGGTAATTTGCTTAAATAATCCTAATATGCTAGGTATTCAAGATTAGTAAAGACTTTCTTATGAGTGTTTTGAATACTAAGAGAAGTTTGATGCTTGATGATTGTTTTGAGATATAAAGGTGGTAATATCATAGTTGTGCTAGTTGAGTAATACATGTGTTGGAGTTTGTGATTCCCATAGCATGCACATATGATGAACCGTTATGTAACGAAGTCGGAGCATGAAGTATTTGTTGATTGTCTTCCTTTGTGTGGCGGTCGGGATCGCGCGATGGTTAACTCCTACCAACCCTTCCCCTAGGAGCATGCGTAGTAGTACTTTGCTTCGAGGGCTAATAATTTTTTGCAATAAGTATATGAGTTCTTTATGACTAATGTGAGTCCTGGATTATACGCACACTTACCTTTCCGCAATTTTCTAGCCTCTTCGGTACCGCACATTGCCCTTTCTCACCTTGAGAGTTGGTGCAAACTTCGCTGGTGCATCCAAACCCCGTGATATGATACACTCTATCACACATAAACCTCCTTATATCTTCCTCAAAACAGCCACCATACCTACCTATCATGGCATTTCCATAGCCATTCCGAGATATATTGCCATGCAACTTTCCACCGTTTCATTTATCATGACATACTCCATCATTGTCATATTGCTTTGCATGATCATGTAGTTGACATTGTATTTGTGGCAAATCCACCGTTCATAATTCTTTCATACATGTCACTCTTGATTCATTGCATATCCCTTATCCCGGTACACCGCCGGAGGCATTCATATAGAGTCATATTTTGTTCTAAGTATTGAGTTGTAATTCATGAGTTGTAAGTAAATAAAAGTGTGATGATCATCATTATTATAGCATTGTCCCAAGTGAGGAAAGGATGATGGAGACTATGATTCCCCCACAAGTCGGGATGAGACTCCGGACTAAAAAAAAAGAGGCCATAAAAAAAAGAGAAAAGGCCCAAATAAGAAAAAATGAGAGAAAAAGAGAGAAGGGACAATGTTACTATCCTTTTTCCACACTTGTGCTTCAAAGTAGCACCATGATCTTCATAATAGAGAGTCTCTCATTTTGTCACTTTCATATACTAGTGGGAAATTTCAATATAGAACTTGGCTTGTATATTCCAATGATGGGCTTCCTCAAAAGCCCGAGGTCTTCGTGAGCAAGCAAGTTGGATCCACACCCACTTAGTTTCTTTTTGAGCTTTCATACACTTATAGCTCTAGTGCATCCGTTGCATGGCAATCCCTACTCCTCGCACTAACATCAATTGATGGGCATCTCCATAGCCCATTGATTAGCCTCGTTGATGTGAGACTTTCTCCTTTTTTGTCTTCCCACATAACCCCTACCATTATACCTTATTACACCATAGTGCTATATCCATGGCTTGCGCTCATGTATTGCGTAAGAGTTGAAAAGGCTGAAGCGCGTTAAAAGTATGAACCAATTGCTTGGCTAAAACCGAGGTCGTACATGATATGAATATTTTGTGTGGGGAAGATGGAGCATAGCCAGACTATATGATTTTGTAGGGATAACTTGCTTTGGCTATGTTATTTTGATAAGACAAAATTGCTTAGTTAGTATGCTTGAAGTATTATTGTTTTTATGTCAACATTAAACTTTTATCTTGAATCATATCAAATCTGAACATTCATGCCACAATAAGAAGAATTACACTGAAATTATGCCAAGTAGCATTCCACATCAAAAATTCTGTTTTTATCATTTACCTACTCGAGGACGAGCAGGAATTAAGTTTGGGGATGCTTGATACGTCTCCAACGTATCTATAATTTTTGATTGCTCCATGCTATATTATCTTCTGTTTTGAACATTATTGGGCTTTATTATCCACTTTTATATTATTTTTGGGACTAACCTACTAACCGGAGGCCCAGTCCAGAATTGCTGTTTTTTTGCCTATTTCAGAGTTCCGCAGAAAAAGAATATCAAACGGAATGAAACCTTCGGGAACGTGATTTTCGGAACAAACATGACCAGGAGACTTGGACCCTACGTCAAGGAAGCCTCCAGGAAGCCACGAGGTACGGGGGCGCGCCTACCCCCCTGGGCGCGCCCTCCACCCTCGTGGGCCCCATGTTGCTCCACCGATGTACTCCTTCCTCCTATATATACCTACGTACCCCCCAAACGATCAGATACGGAGCCAAAAACCTAATTCCACTGCCGCAACCTTCTGTACCCACGAGATCCCATCTTGGGGCCTGTTCCGGAGCTCCGCCGGAAGGGGCATCGATCACAGAGGGCTTCTACATCAACACCATAGCCTCTCCGATGAAGTGTGAGTAGTTTACCTCAGACTTTCGGGTCCATAGTTATTAGCTAGATGGCTTCTTCTCTCTTTTTGGATCTCAATACAATGTTCTCCCCCTCTCTCATGGAGATCTATTCGATGTAATCTTCTTTTGCGGTGTGTTTGTTGAGACCGATGAATTGTGGGTTTATGATCAAGTTTATCTATGAACAATATTTGAATCTTTTCTGAATTCTTTAATGTATGATTGGTTATCTTTGCAAGTCTCTTCGAATTATCAGTTTGGTTTGGCCTACTAGATTGATCTTTCTTGCAATGGGAGAAGTGCTTAGCTTTGGGTTCAATCTTGCGGTGTCCTTTCCCAGTGACAGTAGGGGCAGCAAGGCACGTATTGTATTGTTGCCATCAAGGATAACAAGATGGGTTTTTTAATCATATTGCATGAATTTATCCCTCTACATCATGTCATCTTGCTTAAGGCGTTACTCTGTTCTTATGAACTTAATACTCTAGATGCATGCTGGATAGCGGTCGATGTGTGGAGTAATAGTAGTAGATGCAGGCAGGAGTGGGTCTACTTGTCTCGGACGTGATGCCTATATACATGATCATACCTAGATATTCTCATAACTATGCTCAATTCTGTCAATTGCTCAACAGTAATTTGTTCTCCCACTGTTGGGATATTACCACTGGGCGTAAACCGGCCAGGAGAGGCCGGGTTAACCCCATAAGTAGTTCATCTGTATCTGAAGTCCATGAAGACAGACGGTGACGCTTTATGAAGGCCCAGGGCCCAAAGCCCGTTTAAGGCCTGTAGACATAAACCGGCGTTGATATGTAAACTTGTGTTGTAAGATAGAAGTAGCAGAGACCGAGCCGGACACGATTATGAGCCGGCCTCGGGATTCTGTAAACCGACGGGCGTCAACCCATGTATATAAGGGGACGACCCGGCGGCGCTTCAGGAACGACAGAGAACAACTCGAGACTCAGGCCAAGCGTATTCGCTCCCTGGTCATCGAAACCCCATCAATTCCATCACAACTAGACGTAGGCTTTTACCTTCATCGTAAGGGGCCGAACTAGTATAAAAGTCTCTTGCGTCCCTTGTCTGCTTTAACCCCTTTAAGCTAACCCGTAGCGATGGCTCCACGACTAAGTCCTTTCTCTAGGACATCGGCCGTGACAAACCACGACAGTTGGCGCCCACCGTGGGGCTATCGCATGATGGTTTCAAGTTCTTGGAGGGCAACTTCGAAGGACTCAAGGGTTACGCTGTGGGCCGGATGACTAAGAGTCGTCGCGGCAAGCTCTACATCGACGATGCAAGCTGGGGATCCGAGGCCGGCTCAATCGAGTACGGGTACCGGGTCCCCTTTGGTGGCATACACGTTTTCATTGGCAAGATCGGTGAACCGGGCCCTGAGCCGGACATCTGCACCGACCTCGTCGAAACGGCTCAGCGTGCGAGATCTGCCCGGGTCAAGACTATCATGAAGCGTGCCTTCGTGGGAGTTATCCATGGAGGGGAATCTGAGGATAGATCGGAATCTGGTGGTGATACCGTCGTTTATTCTGGTGACGAGTCATCGACTGGAGAAACCGAGTCCTTATATCAGTTACAAGATGTCCGGATTGGGGGCTGTTCCGATGGCGACAGTATTCCGGACCCCTTTGATCTGCCAAACCGGGTTGCGATCTTCATGGCCGGCACGCAACCGGCGCTCCACTCTTCGACCGCAGCGGCGATGATTTCCGGATCGGCAGCGGCGGCAGCGGCCGGGGCAGGATGCCCTGTGCGACCGCTAGCTCAGGTTCTATCTGATTTGTTTGACGCTTTGGCAACGCTGATGGCGGAGGTTAACCCGGCGGATCAGGATGCACACAATGCGGAAATCGCGAAAGTGAAAGATCAGATCACCCAGGCCAAAGCCGACTTAGCAGCTGAGGATACCAGGATAGCTGCGAAGCGGGCCGCTTTGGATGCACAAGCTTACCGGATTATGCTGGATCAGAGTGCGTCGAACGAAGTCCTGAAGAGGAGGCACCGATCTCGCCTGCCTCCGGTTTATGACGCTAGAAATCTCTTTAACACCCCAGGAGCAGGGACCAGTAATCCGCCGGTGGTAAACCGGGCGGAGGCACCTGGAGTAGGGGCGCCGGTTCAGCCACGTTTGGCGGATCCGCCTCGTCAGAACAACATTGTAACACCGCATGTCCCCACGCCGCCGGGTCATTACTCTAACCCGATGGACAACATTGTCGCTGCCGCTTCACGGCTGGCGGCCATCCCGATCGAAGGCGATTCTCCAGCGGCGGTCGAGACCCGCCGGGTTAAGGAGCTTCTTCAGACAGCCTTGGTTCAACAGGAGGCTTATTCATATAGTCGCGATCGGATTCATTCCACTCCCCGTCCAAGCCAGAGTTATAGCAGGCGTATGGATGAACCGGCAGTTTCAAGCAATGCGCGGAACCGTGATCCGCCCCGTGGCAATAACCCGGCGGGTGGTGCTGGTGATGCTCAGGAGGTGGTGGACCGGGCTCGGGCACGCAGAGAGGCCGAGTTAGCGGCGCAGCATGAAGCCCGTCAGCTTACTCCGGTTCGTCCAACCACATCAGTGGAACCAGGAGTTACCTCTAGTTCTTTGGGAGTGCCATGTCTTGTCCCAGCATTGCGCAATGTGCGCCTGCCCAAGGATTTCAAGGGCCCGCGCAAGGTGCCGAATTACACCGCCGATTTATCCCCTGAAACATGGGTCGAAAGCTATGAGATCGCCATGGAGATGCTGGATGTGGATGATGCGGCATGTGCGAAATACTTCACCATGATGCTAGAAGGGACAGCCCGCACTTGGTTAAAGAGCTTACCGGCTAAATCTATCAGGTCATGGGCCGAGTTGAGAGCCCGGTTTATTCAGAATTTCAAGGATACATGCAAGCAGCCCATGTCAATTGTGGACGTAGCTGCCTGTGTCCAGGAGGAAGGAGAGTCAACAACCCATTGGGTGTGCTGGGTTTCGGAGATTTTGCATTCATCGGACCGCATCAACGCTGACACCACAGTTTTAACATTGGAAGGCAATTGCCGGTTTGAACCCCTGAAGTTGAAGTTGGGACAGCTCAAACGTCATTGTAATGACATGGGAACCCTCATGGCTGCACTGGTGAAGTATGCCGACTCTGATAGTACCAACGATCCCGAGTCTGACGATGATAAGACAGGGAAGGGAAAGAAGAGCGGCAACGCCAAGGGGCAGCACCACAACCCGGTGGGTCATGGAAACGGCGGCAAGCATAAGGCGGACCACGGTTTAGACTTTGTGGCTAACACTAATACACATGACAAGGGCCAGCGGCGTAAGGGTAAACCGCCCCAGCGCGGTGGAAGGCCGAGTCCTAATCCGGACCGTTTGTCTTATCTGTTGAACCAGCCCTGCCCAAAGCATGGGACAAAGGAGGACCCGTCCACGCACCTCTGGAAAGATTGTTACATCATGCAAGAGTTCAAAAATTCTAATTCTTTCCGGTATGATCATGGACTAGGAGGCGGTTCGGGCCCCGGCTCTCATGGGCTGGGTTATGGCGGAGGAAATTCTGGTTCAGGCTTCCACGGTAATCAGGGTGGACATAACAATCAAAGTAATCAGGATAACCAAGGTGGCTATAATCATCAGGGCAATCAGCAGCAGCAGCAGTCGGGTTACCAGAGCAACCCGAAGCAGTTGAATAGCGGACAGTATCATGTCTTCACCACTAGCTTGGACAAGCGCGATTAGAAGCTTCATAAAAGGGCGGTGAATGCCGTGGAACCGGCGATGCCCCGTTATTTGCGTTGGTCCGAGCAGCCGATTGTGTGGAGTAGAGAAGATCATCCACCCCGGGTTGACAATCCGGGTCATTTGGCTCTGGTGGTGGCACCTCAGGTGGGAGTTTATAAGTTCACTAAGCTACTCATGGATGGAGGGAGTAGTATCAATATCCTTTATTATGAAACTTTCCATCGCATGGGGTTAACAGATAAAAATCTTAAACCGTCCAATACGGTGTTCCATGGTGTGGTGCCTGGTAAGTCGGCATATCCTGTTGGTAAGATAGCTCTGGAGGTGGCTTTTGGAGATGAGCATGACTCGAGATCAGAAACCTTGACCTTTGAAGTGGTGAAAATCAGCAGCCCGTATCATGCCCTATTTGGACGGCCAGCCTATGCTGAGTTTATGGCACGGCCTTGTTATGTCTATCTGCAGCTCAAGATGCCGGGTCACAAGGGAACTATAACCGTGCAGGGGAGCCGGAAGATTGCTCTGGAGTGTGAAGAAGGTGATGCGGCTTATGCTGAGTCGGTTTGTGCAACAGAAGAGTTGAAGTTTTACAAGGACAATGTTGATCCGGCAGATATGACTTCGTTGAAGAAACCAACTACAGAGCATGATCCGGCCCCGAAGTTTAAATCGGCTGATGAGACTAAGCTTCTTGACTTCGTGCCTGGCGATTCGTCCAAGCAGTTTAGTATCAGCGCTAACTTGGATCCGAAATAGGAAAGCGCGCTCATCGAGTTCATCCGTGAGAATCGGGACATCTTTGCATGGAAGCCTTCTGACATGCCCGGTGTACCGAGAGAACTCGCTGAGCACACTCTCAATGTTGATCCCAAGTATAAATGGGTCAAACAGTTTCTCCGCCGGTTTAATGAAGAAAGGCGCAAAGCTATTGGAGAAGAAGTAGCCAGGCTCTTGGCGGCTGGATTTATCATTGAATTATTCCATCCTGAGTGGTTGGCTAATCCGGTGCTGGTCCTCAAGAAGAATGGCACTTGGCGTATGTGTGTGATTATACAGACCTCAACAAAGCTTGTCCAGCAGATCCCTTTGCCCTTCCCCGTATTGATCAAATTATTGATGCTACGGCGGGTTGCGAGTGTTTAAGCTTTTTGGATGCATATTCTGGTTATCATCAGATCAAAATGGCAGTTAAGGACCAGGAGAAGACAACCTTCATAACTCCCTTTGGAGCCTTCTGCTATGTGTCCATGCCCTTTGGGCTCAAGAGTGCCCAGGCGACTTATCAACGGTGTGTGCAGAATTGTCTGCATAAATAGATCGGTCACAATGTTCACACCTATGTGGATGATATTGTGGTAAAATCAAGGAAGAAGGAGACATTGATTGATGACTTGAAGGAAACCTTTGATAACCTGCGGGTTTATAAAATGATGCTTAATCCGGCCAAGTGTGTCTTTGGTGTACCTGCAGGCAAGCTCTTGGGCTTTTTGGTGTCTAACAGGGGCATTGAAGCTAATCCGGAAAAGATCAAAGCCATCACCTCCTTGGCTAAACCGAAGTGTATCAATGATGTTCAACGCCTGGCAGGCTGGATTGCCGCGTTGAGCTGGTTTGTCAGTCGCCTTGGCGAGAAGGCCATCCCTTTATATTAGATGCTGAAGAAAACGGATAACTTCGTCTGGAGTGACGCCGCTAATGAAGCATTTGAGGACTTAAAGCGGCAGCTGGCTAATCCGCCGATTCTCGCTACTCTAGTGGACAAAGAACCATTGTTGCTATATGTGGCAGCTAATGCTCGGGCTGTTAGTGTGGCTATTGTGGTGGAGCGCAAGGAGGCAGGAAAGGAATTTCCGGTTCAGCGGCCGGTTTACTATATTAGTGAGGTACTTATTGAGTCCAAGCAGAGGTACCCGCATTGGCAAAAATTGGTGTATGGGGTTTTCATGGAAAGCCGGAAGCTTAAGCAGTATTTCCAAGGTCATCCCATCACGGTGGTCAGCTCCGCTCCTTTGGGGGATATAATCCAGAACAGGGAAGCAACTGGTTGGATTGCTAAGTGGGCTATCGAGCTCGGGCCTCACGGGTTGAAATACATACCCCGAACGGCGATCAAATCTCAGGCACTCATGGATTTCATCAATGATTGGACAGAATTACAAGCGCCAGAGGAGAAGCCGGATCACACTTATTGGACTATTCATTTTGATGGGTCTAGGCAATTGGAGGGCTCGGGGGCCTGAGTCGTATTAACTTCTCCACGAGGTGATAAGTTTTGTTATGTTCTCCGTTTAATGTTCCCTTGCACTAACAATGCAGCCGAATATGAGGCTTTACTCCATGGTCTTCGGATGGCTAAGGAGATGAACCTAAGCCGAGTTAAGTGCTTCGGTGACTCGGATCTAGTGGCTCAGCAAGTGTCCGGCACTTGGGATTCCAAGGACCCACTAATGGCAGCATATCGTCGTGAGGTGGATATTGTTGCAGGTCACTTTAAAGGTTATCAGGTGGATCATGTGGACCGGCGGAAGAATGAAGTGGCGGACGCTTTAAGCCGCCTGGGTTCCCAATGTAAACCGGTTCCACCTAATGTCTTCCTGGATGTTTTGCATAATCCGTCCGTCAAGCTCCCTGGTGAAGAGGATTTGGCTGTTCCTGATCCGGAGGCTCAGTTGGTGGCGGCTCTTCATGTTATCGCGGATTGGACGGTTCCATATTTGGCGTATATAAACCGGGGCGAGTTACCAGAGGATTAAACTTTGGCCAGGCAGATAACCCGGCGGTCCAAGTCCATGACTATTATTAATGGAGAGTTACATCATTGCAGTGTGACAGGGGCGTTTCAACGCTGTGTGTCTCCTGAGGAAGGCCGTGAAATTTTGCGTGAGATCCACGAAGGAGATTGTGGTCACCACGCCGGTTCAAAATCTTTGGTGGCCAAGGCGTTTCGTCACGGTTTCTATTGGTTGACAGCTCATGCTGACGCCGAGGACTTGGTCAAAAGATGTGATGGCTGTCAGAAATTCTCAAGGCGCGCTCATTTACCAGCTCAGGAATTGAGGATGATTCCAATCACCTGGCCATTTGCAACTTGGGGGCTGGATATGGTTGGGCCTTTCAAGAGGTCCAAGGACAAGAAGACCCACCTTTTGGTGGCGGTTGACAAGTTTACGAAGTGGGTGGAGGTAGAGCCAGTTAGTAAGTGTGACGCAGCCACGGCGGTTCAGTTCATCAAAAAGGTGATCTTTCGGTTTGGTTTTCCACACAGCATTATAACAGACAATGGTACCAATCTGTCAAAGGGTGCCATGAAGGAGTTCTGTCAACGTGAGCACATCCGGCTTGACGTGTCATCAGTGGCTCACCCCCAGTCCAATGGTCAAGCGGAGAGGGCCAATCAAGAGATCTTGAGAGGCATCAAAACCCGGCTTATGGTTCCTTTGCAACGGACGCCGGGTTGTTGGGTTGAGGAGTTACCTTCTGTGTTGTGGAGCATCAATACCACACCCAATAGGTCGACAGGGTACACACCATTCTTCATGGTTTATGGAGCGGAAGCAGTTCTTCCTAGTGACATCCGTCATGACTCGCCTCGTGTAGCGGCATATGTTGAAGCTGACAACGAGAAGGCATGACAGGAAGCTCTTGACCTGTTAGATGAGGAACGTGACATGGCGGCAGCCCGTTCGGCGACTTATCGGTAGGATCTGCGTCGCTATCATAGCCGCCGGGTTAGAACCAGAACCTTTCAAGAAGGTGATTTGGTGCTTCGGTTCATCCAGGATCAGACGGATATGCACAAGCTATCCCCATTTGGGAAGCACCCTTTGTGGTCAGCAAGAATCTACACAACGGGTCGTACTACCTAATCGATGTTCGAGAGCGCAAAGACTCACGTAAATCGGAGGAGGAGACCAACCGGCCGTGGAATATTGCTCATCTTCGGCCTTACTATACTTGAGCTATATGCTCTGCTTATGTACATATTATGACATTGTATATATTATGATCAATATAACAAACCGGAACCTCAGCTAAAGCGGGGTATCTGTTGTTTTCTTACATCATGTGTGGTTACATGGAGCTTACAAAGCGGCGTCCGGTTTACCCCTTGATTTAGCTTCTCAAAGCTTCATATTAGATCACTTGGGGGCTTGGTCGTATCCGAACCATAGCTACACCTCTTGATCGGCCAAATGCCACATCATCACTTGGGGGCTTGGTCGTATCCGAACCATAGCTACACCTCTTGATCTATGCAATGCCACAGCATCACTTGGGGGCTTGGTCGTATCCGAACCATAGCTACACCTCTTGATCGGCGCAATGCCACAGCATCACTTGGGGGCTTGGTCGTACCCGAACCATAGCTACACCTCTAGATCGGCGCAATGCCACAACATCACTTGGGGGCTTGGTCGTATCCGAACCACAGTCACACCTCTTGATCGGCTCAAAGCCACATCAATCCGGGGCCAAAGAGAGTGTTGTAAAACAACGGCTCAAACATAGGCACCCACTGAGCACATCTCACAATTTTGTTTGGAGATTTTTTGTTGTCGAATTTAGGGCCTGGCAGCCCGTGAAAAAGCCTCGACTACAACGGTTTTATTTGACTTTTGCTAAGTTTCTCTTTCTTTTGATAAGATTGGTGATGTTTTCAAACCGGTGTTTATCAACCCGGTTAGGCTGTCAACTACAAGTTGTCAGTACATGATCAAGTTATAATCCGGAGACTATCAGCCCGGTCTGGTTTTGACTCAAAGTCACCAGTATGGAATAAACCGCTGTTTATCACAACCCGGAGCGGTTTTATTGTAAACCGGCATCATATAACAGGAGTTACTTTTACTCTGGATTAGGGTTATTACCCTCATTACAAAGTTGGTCAGCCAACACTATGCCTAAAGGTCACAGGTATCATATATTTCCATATTTGGTTATCTTTTATAACCTTGGTCATGTATATATTTGGGTATCATGACCCGCCCGGTCGTAAACCGTTAGGGAGCTTCAAGCTTCTTATCTGCAGGAACAACTTGAATAAATAGCTATGGATTATAAACATTGTATCTTAAGCATGTCGGATTAACACGCATCAGTCGCAGATAAATATGCACGAAGGCATAACAGACCAAGTGTTTTAACTAGCCTATTACAAGGCGTTTTAGTGCCAAAAGGGATAATTGTTTCTCAATAAGCATTGCAGCAAGTGGAAGACTAAACCAGCCTCCGGATTATGATTGCTTGTCAGCTTGACCTGACGGCTGCGGATCATCTTGCACCGGTTCATCTTCTTCGTCTCTACCCAGCGGCTGGAAGTCAATAGTTGTCCAGTCGATCCCAGTTAAAGCTTGGAACACAGCTTCGTCGCTTATAAGGGTTGACGGTTCAATATCAGGGGCATAAGTGTGCTTACAGATTGGAGGGATCAGATTTTGCGCTTCTGGAATTGGCGCCGCAACCCGTCTGTTCTTATCATCATAGCTTGCCTGATAATATGAGAGATCAACTTCTTCAGCCAATTGACAAGCCAGTGGACGTACTTCCCAGTTTATGGCGCAGAGATCCTCCTGGCCAAATTCTGATCCATCTTCTATTAAGCTTGGGAAGCCTTTAGCCACGTCCACCGGATCAAGATCAGGCACCCACGCCTTTGCCCGGGTTAGAGCGGTCAGAGCTCCGGCCCTTGCCGCAGCTTTCTTTAGTTCTTCAACCCGGGCAGGCAGCATGGTTAGCCTTTCTAAGGTGTCCTTGATCAATGTTGGAGGAGGTTTATTGTGTGAAGCGATACAGATGATCCGTTGCGCGCCGGTATACAGTTGCTCTATCAGAGTATAGGCCGCTTTCAACTTCTTCTGTACATCAGAGCCCAGATGGCTAATGCGAGTTCCTGCATCATTATAAACGTCAGTAAACCAGTCACACATGGGAAGATATGTTGAAAGTATAAAGCAAGGATGCTTACCAAACACAGCAGCGGTCATAGCATGTACTTGCCGCTTTACACCAGTCAGCTCGTCTACCACCGGTTTGAGAGCTGCTTCTGCGTCTTCAGCTCTTTTCCGCAAAGCGGATTTCTCTGTGTTCCAATCCGCCCGCTCCTTGGCGAAGCTCTCCTTCAACTTTTCCATAGCGGCTAAGGCGCTCGTCAGCTCATCTTTTGCTTTGGAAGTTTCGGCCTGTTGGGACTTGATGTTCTCTTACAGATCAGCGGTTTGACTTTCCT
Source organism: Aegilops tauschii subsp. strangulata (assembly GCF_002575655.3). Lineage (NCBI taxonomy): Eukaryota > Viridiplantae > Streptophyta > Magnoliopsida > Poales > Poaceae > Aegilops > Aegilops tauschii. Next base: position 408,188,603 of record NC_053040.3, on the reverse strand, counting down.
TCTTGCTCAGTTCAGCCTATAAGAGACAGATACATAATGAGTTAACAGTACATATTTGAAGTACCAAGCACATCAAAAGTTATGCCCTTGATACTTGGGGGCTAATGCATATTTGCTCCTTATCAGAAATTCCTACAAGTCCCAAGCACAATACAAGTATTAATATTGGCACTTGGGGGCTAATGTGTGTTTGCGCAAAAAACTGTTGGTATGGGAATTCTTCTACAGTCCCAGTTCATCTTTATAAAGTTAAACCAGCCCTTGGGGGCTATACTGGTGAAAGAGCAGTATGGCAAATTTTAAGGAACCGGTTCATCTTAAAAAGGTAATCCGGTCCCTGGAGGCTAAATATGCAAAGTTAAGTTATGACAAAAGTCCCGGTTTAGATTGATATCATAAACCGTTACTTGGGGGCTACTAGGAGTTGATAAACTGCAATTGGACAAAAGAGAAAAATAGTAGTTACCTCATATCGCTCCTTCATCAAGTTTACCAAACTAGCTTCATAGTCACGGCTGGTATACAGACGGTTCAAGAAGCCAGAGTGAATGTCTTGAGCATTGAGATGGGCGTAGCTTGATAAATCGGCATCCCATTTGCCTTTGCCGATAGCAGAGAGCTCATCCTTGTCAGTATGTTTTGACAAAGCGACAGGATTGCCAGGAGTGGTGTGGCCAGTGCCAGTAATCATAATGTCATCATCTTTGTCATCAGCAGCCTTCACTGGAGTTGGCGGTTTATCAGTATCCTTAACTGGACTGACCGGTTTATCATCAGTTCGGACAGGGCTGGTTGGCCGCTCTGCATGGCTTGTAGCGTCAACTTGCACTTGTTCGGAAAGGAAGTCATGGTCTTGAGGCGGCGGATCATTAAGCATGGCATCAGCGTCGGTTTCTTCTGGATCTAGAGTTGTTTCCGGTTCAGCAGCTACATTATCATCAGCCGGTTTGCTTAACCGGGCCTTCTTGCTGGGTCTTAGCTTGGCGCTGAGAAAAGATAGACATAAGGATCAGTACAGTATGTAAAGATAACACACCAAGAATAAAGACATGTGCATGCTCACCCAGGAACTGTTTGAGGGGTGGAAGCTGTGTGGTCGATGACTCGCCAGAGGATGAGTGAGAAGTACCCTGATAATTTGAATCAGACGGGTTAAGAGGCTGGCGGAAACAACCTATTTTTGGGCATGAAGTATCAATGGGATAAGAGACCACTGATCGGCGTTTCCGAACCGGACTGTTCGGTAAACCGGCGGAGGTAACTACCTGGCCGCTGTGCCAGGTTGTACGGCGAGCCTCATGCTGCTGCGTCTTCAAAAGAAAGTTTGGGTCCAAGTAAGCAAGGGGGTGAGAAAATTTTACTTTCCGGTTTGCTCGACGGATTTTTTATGTTGGCAGAGGATCTGAATCGGAGGAAAGAATGATTACCTCTACATGCTCAGCATGACTGCCTTCAGCGTCGTCCTGATAATAATCATTGTCAATGAGATGTACGAAAAATGAACCAAGAGAGTCAAGTTCTACCTCTGGTTCCGGAATACCCACATCGTCATCAGCTGGTGGATCGGAGGATGCAGTGGTCCTTCTCTTGGCAGGTTTTTTAACAACCTTGGTCTTTGGACGAACTGGCTTGACCGGTTTGTCTTGTGGCTTCGCCGGTTTGTCTTGTGATGGTTTCTTGTTCCAGAACGGATCATCACCCTATCAGAAATAATCACACTTTCAGAAAATATTTGGATAGAAGCAACTTCAGATAAAAAGATTATATGATTCTTACAGCTGGTGGTTTGTTGAAGGTGCAGAAAGGGAGTAGTCCGGTTTGGGCACAAACAGCCTCCGGTTCATTCAGTATCTTTTTTACAGCCTCAGTGACTTCTGCATCTGTAAGTTGAATGTCAATGTGCCACTGAGCGTCCTTCAAACTCCCCGTATATTCACACATCAAACTGGAGCACCGGCTTAAGGGCAGAATACTCCAGCTTATCCAACAACAAGCAAGATCAACTCCTGTCAAACTGTTTGCCATGAAGGCTCTAAGCTTTGATAATTGAGGAGCATAGTTGGCCCTTTCTCTTGCAGTCAACCTCTCAGGAAAAGGATGTGTGTTGCTCAAGCGTTCAGGGCGGTAACCCGACAGGGGGTTTTCATCAGGTGGAGATGTATCCATGCAATAAAACCATGTCTGGTTCCACTCTTTGGGGGTGACTGTGGAGTTTGGGATGAGGGAAGGTGACTTCTTTCCTTTTCTGAACCGCCATTCTGCCCAGTTCCGTATTGGGTCCATCCGAGAACTCTGTGCGACGGTTTAGGTGAAAGAAATCCCTAAACAGTTCGACTGTACATTCCTCTTGCAGATAAACCTCACAGAAGACTTGGAAGTGGCAGATGTTGGTCACAGAATTGGGACCGATGTCTTGAGGGCGCAGCTGAAAATTGGCCAGTACATCCCGGAAATATTTTGAACCGGGAGGACTAAAACCTCGTCCGAGATGATCAGCAAACACGACTACCTCTCCGCCCTTGGGTGTAGGAGGACTTTCCGGGCCAGGGACCCTCCAGTGGATGACATCTTTCTTGGCTAAAGCGCCCGTTTTAACAAGATTGTTTAATTGTTATTCGGTTAATCGAGAAGGAGCCCAATTACATTCATAGACTTGCTTGGAAATCTGAAACATGATTATTGCCGGTTTAAGATTGACCGTGGACAATTATACAGCGGTATAAGGATACAAGCATATTGATAAACTGGAATTGGTTATTCGTAAGCCGGAGTCTGACAATGGAAACAGTACAATGATGAATGCATTGGCGGTTCAACAGGGGACTAATGGTATCTACTGGGTCATCATTTTGTATATGAAGTTAAACCGCCCAATCTGGTACTCCTTGTGTATAAGTGAAGGAAGAAACAAGTTTCACATCTGGCCATGGTAATTTCATATCTACCGCGCGTTGGAAAAACAAAATATATTCTGACCTAATTTCCAGCGTACTAAAAGTTCACCAAGTTGAGATGAGTTGGATATCAAACAGGTGCTAAAACTACTACCGCGCGAGATCTATGTGGTTTTTGGATCTAATCCATGTATATAAATAAGGATAAAGAAGGGCGGCGACGAACACTGATGAACGACAGAAACCCTAAGTGCAGATCTATGGTAAGAGAAAGGGGAGACTTACTGAGGCTGTTGAGCAGCGGCGGCGCGCGGAGGAGCTCTGGTACGTTCAGGTCGATGCAGCGGCCAAGGTTGGTGCAGCAGTCGAAGGTTGACGGCGGCGGCCGAGGTCGAAGGTTCGGGCGTCGCGAGGATGACGATGACGCGAAGAGGCACGAGGGGGAAAATGGAAAGACCCCCTGGCCCTATTTATAAGGGCAGAAAGATAAACGTCAGGCGTGAAAATCGAGGAGCCGAATTTTTGGATATAAGGCGGACCCGTCGCCTCGATTGTCGGAGGCTCATTAATGAAGATGGATTATACGCAGTTTGAAAAGAAACAGGTGATGTCACGGCGGTTTCTCTAGGACATCTGCCGTGACAAAACCAAGACACCCACCGTAAAATACTTATGCTCTTGAGAGAAGCCACTAGTGAAACCTATGGCCCCCGGGCCTATCTTCATCATATTAATCTTCCAACACTTAGTTATTTCCGTTGCTTTTTACTTTGCTTTTATTTTACTTTGCATCTTTATCACAAAAATACCAAAAATATTATCCTATCATATCTATCAGATCTCACTCTCGTAAGTGACCGTGTAGGGATTGACAACCCCTTATCGCGTTGGTTGCGAGGATTTATTTGTTTGTGTAGGTGCGAGGGACTTGCGTGTAGCCTCCTACTGGATTGATACCTTGGTTCTCAAAAACTGAGGGAAATACTTATGCTACTTTGCTGCATCACCCTTTCCTCTTCAAGGGATAACCAACGCAGTGCTCAAGAGGTAGCATGGGCGGGGGGAGTTTGGCGCATGGTCGGTTTCTCCAAGTGCAGTCCCACGTGTGAGTGAAGAGGCAAGCCGAAGCACGTTCCGTTTGCATGAGCCGTGTGCAGGACCGACCACGTGTGGGGTGCAATGCGACCGCCACAGGGGTGCTGTGAGTGTACCGCCTTTTTTCCTTTTAAACTAGGTGCTTCGCCCCCTAAAAAAATTTGGTGCTTCGCGCGATCCATCGATGCTACTACTAGTAATCCGGTAATCCCGACTAAAACGGCGCGGCCGGGTCTTTTCCCGTGCGATATGCTGGGAGGTTGGCTTAGTTGGGTTTTTTAGGACGAGTAATGCTACACCTACGTAATCCCAGTTACGTAATTAACGTAATGTGAAACATGTGAGCTGTTGATTGTAGATTGGGGGAGGGAGGGGCCCACCACCACGAAAATCAGGGAGGAGAGAGAGAGGCAATTTACGTTAGCCCTTTCGTAGGTTCCCGTAGATGTAGAAAGATGTGAAATGCGTGAATGTGTAGTGGACATACTATTGGAGTTCCTAAGATAAATTGTGTATGTAGACCCTACGTGTTTATTTAGTTCGCATGTTAGCTTTGTCTCGGTTCAATAAAAAGCAGAGTTGGTGATGATGGTGTGCCTGTCATCCTGCAATATAGGCCGTCCGATATATATCTAACGGATAGGAAGGGAACTATGACAATTTACCGGCACTCCTCTCCACATTTGCATATAAGGCCTTCCCTCGTTCATCCTTTTGTCCAAGAAGATCTTGATGTTCCGTGCAACGCATGGGCATCTTGCTAGTACTCCTACAATACACTATATTATTGTGAAAGTTCATACACCGTCCAAGATTAATGCAAACACGGAATATTTTCATTACATTTCGAACTTTTATAGGATAGAAAAATAAAAGAAACCCGACCCTAAACCTATTCTACGGCGGCGACCGACATCCTCCATCTGCGATCTCAATGTACGGGGGCGGGGTTCAAGACCCGTGAAGTGAAGGTGCAGTCTCTGGCGAGGAAGAGTAGAACAAGGGATACAGACTGGTCAGTTGGCACACCATGCCCTGCCGCCTCCCATGCCCTACTCATCCTCGGAGGAGTCCCCGACCTCGGCTGTGCCGGACGTTGGACGGCGGCAAGTAGTACGCATGGCTGACGGTGCTCCCGCGTCGGCCGCCAGCGTGGCCCCCGCTTGTGCGGTTGCGTCGCGAGCCGCGACTTCAGAGAGGGAGGCGACCTCGAGCTTCATCCCTGAAGACAAGCTCTCCCGCAGAGCGTTCGCATTCGCGGACATGGCGGATGTGGTGCCAGGTAGCAGGACGATGCGCTATGGTGTGGAGGTTAGCTAGGCGTTGCCGCTTTAAGTAGCCAAGCGTCCAGGTGCGTCATTAAGATGCCGGAGTTGGTTCCTCGGGCACCGAGCCTCTTAACGACGACATATGGATGGACAACATGAGTGCGGGCAGCTGGCGCCGACTGGGAACGCACCACGTGACGGTGCGAGGGACGAGGGTTTTTGGTGTGCCAGGGTAGTCAGTTGTGTTGGGGAACGTAGTAATTTCAAAATTATCCTACGCACATGCAAGATCATGGTGATGCATAGCAATGAGAGGGGAGAGTGTGTCCACATACCCTCGTAGACCGAAAGCGGAAGCGTTAGCACAACGCGGTTGATGTTGTCGTACGTCTTCACGATCCGACCGATCAAGTACCGAACGCACGGCACCTCCGAGTTCAGCACACGTTCAACTCGATGACGTCCCTCGAACTCCGATCCAGCCGAGCTTTGAGGGAGAGTTCCGTCAGCACGACGGCGTGGTGACGATGATGATGTTCTACCGATGCAGGGCTTCGCCTAAGCACCGCTACGATATTATCGAGGTGGATTATGGTGGAGGGGGGCACTGCACACGGCTAAGAGATCCAAGAGATCAATTGTTGTGTCTATGGGGTGCCCCCTGTCCACGTATATGAAGGAGTGGAGGAGGGGGGAGAGGGCCGGCCCCTATGGCGTGCCCTAGAGGAGTCCTACTCCCACCGGGAGTAGGATTCTCCCCCTTCCAAGTAGTAGGAGTAGGAGTCAAGGAAAGGGAAGAGAGAAGAGAAGGAAGGAGGGGGCGCAGCCCCTCCCCCTAGTCCAATTCGGACTAGGCCTTGGGGGGGGGGCGGCCTGCCTCTCTCTCTTTCCCCTAAAGCCCAATAAGGCCCATATACTCCCCAGCGAATTCTCGTAACTCTCCGGTACTCCGATAAATATCCGAACCACTCAGAACCTTTCCGATGTCCGAATATAGTCGTCCAATATATCGATCTTTACGTCTTGACCATTTCGAGACTCCTCGTCATGTACCCGATCTCATCCGGGACTCCGAACTACCTTCGGTACATCAAAACACATAAATTCATAATATAACTGTCATCGAACTTTAAGCGTGCGGACCCTACGGGTTCGAGAACTATGTAGACATGACCGAGACACGTCTCCGGTCAATAACCAATAGCGGAACCTGGATGCTCATATTGGCTCCCACATATTCTACGAAGATCTTTATCGGTCAAACTGCATAACAACATACGTTGTTCCCTTTGTCATCGGTATGTTACTTGCCCGAGATTCGATCATCGGTATCTCAATACCTAGTTCAATCTCATTACCGGCAAGTCTATTTACTCGTTCCATAATACATCATCCCACAACTAACTCATTAGTTGCAATGCTTGCAAGGCTTATAGTGATGTGCATTACCGAGTGGGCCCAGAGATACCTCTCCGACAATCGGAGTGACAAATCCTTATCTTGAAATACGCCAACCCAACAAGTACCTTCGGAGACACCTGTAGAGCACCTTTATAATCACCCAGTTACGTTGTGACGTTTGGTAGCACACAAAGTGTTCCTCCTGTAAACGGGAGTTGCATAATCTCAAAGTCATAGGAACATGTATAAGTCATGAAGAAAGCAATAGCAACATATTAAACGATCAAGTGGTAAGCTAACGGAATGGGTCAAGTCAATCACATCATGCTCCTAATGATGTGATCCCGTTAATCAAATGACAACTCATGTCTATGGTTAGGAAACATAACCATCTTCGATTGACGAGCTAGTCAAGTAGAGGCATACTAGTGACACTCTGTTTGTCTATGGATTCACACATGTATTATGTTTCCGGTTAATACAATTCTAGCATGAATAATAACATTTATCATGATATAAGGAAATAAATAATAACTTTATTATTGCCTCTAGGGCATATTTCCTTCAGTCTCCCACTTGCTCTAGAGTCAATAATCTAGTTCACATCACCATGTGATTTAACACCAATAGTTCACATCACCATGTGAGTAACACCCATAGTTCACATCGTCATGTGACCAACACCCAAAGGGTTTACTAGATTCAATAATCTAGTTCACATCGCTATGTGATTAACACCCAAAGAGTACTAAGGTGTGATCATGTTTTACTTGTGAGAGAAGTTTAGTCAACGGGTCTGCCACATTCAGATCCGTATGTATTTTGCAAATTTCTATGTCAACAATGCTCTTGCACGGAGCTACTCTAGCTAATTGCTCCCACTTTCAATATGTATCCAGATTGAGACTTAGAGTCATCTGGATCAGTGTCAAAACTTGCATCGACGTAACCCTTTACGACGAACCTTTTTGTCACCTCCATAATCGAGAAACATATCCTTATTCCACTAAGGATAATTTTGACCACTATCCAGTGATCTACTCCTAGATCACTATTGTACTCCCTTGCCAAAATCAGTGTAAGGTATACAATAGATCTGGTACACAGCATGGCATACTTTATAGAACACATGGCTGAGGCATAGGGAATGACTTTCATTCTCTTTCCATCTTCTGCCGTGGTCGGGCTTTGAGTCTTACTCAATTTCACACCTTGTAACACAGGCAAGAACTCTTTCTTTTTGACTGTTCCATTTTGAACTACTTCAAAATCTTGTCAAGGTATGTACTCATTGAAAAAACTTATCAAGTGTCTTGATCTATCTCTATAGATCTTGATGCTCAATATGTAAGAAGCTTCACCGAGGTCTTTCTTTGAAAAACTCTTTTCAAACACTCCTTTATGCTTTGTAGAATAATTCTACATTATTTCCGATCAACAATATGTCATTCACATATACTTATCAGAAATACTGTAGTGCCCCCACTCACTTTTTGTAAATACAGGCTTCACCGCAAGTCTGTATAAAACTATATGCTTTGATCAATTTATCAAAGCGTATATTCCAACTCCGAGATGCTTGCACCAGTCCATAGATGGATCGCAGGAGCTTGCATATTTTGTTAGCACCTTTAGGATTGAAAAAACCTTTTGGTTGCATCATATACAACTCTTCTTTAATAAATCCATTAAGGAATGCAGTTTTGTTTATCCATTTGCCAGATTTCATAAAATGCGGCAATTGCTAACATGATTCAGACAGACTTAAGCATAGATACGAGTGAGAAACTCTCATCGTAGTCAACACCTTGAACTTGTCGAAAACCTTTTGTGACAATTCTAGCTTTGTAGATAGTAACACTACTATCAGCGTCCGTCTTCCTCTTGAAGATCCATTTAATCTCAATGGCTCACCGATCATTGGGCAAGTCAATCGAAGTCCATACTTTGTTCTCATACATGGATCCCATCTCAGATTTCATGGCCTCAAGCCATTTTGCGGAATCTGGGCTCACCATCGCTTCTTCATAGTTCGTAGGTTCGTCATGGTCTAGTAACATAACCTCCAGAACAGGATTATCGTACCACTATGGTGCGGATCTTACTCTGGTTGACCTACAAGGTTCAGTAACAACTTGATCTGAAGTTTCATGATCATCATCATTAACTTCCTCATTAATAGGTATAGACGTCAAGGGAACCGGTTTCTGTGATGAACTACTTTCCAATAAGGGAGCAGGTATAGTTACCTCATGAAGTTCTACTTTCCTCCCACTCACTTCTTTTGAGAGAAACTCCTTCTCTAGAAAGGATCCATTCTTGGCAACGAATGTCTTGCCTTCGGATCTGTGATAGAAGGTGTACCCAACAGTTTCCTTTGGGTATCCTATGAAGACACATTTCTCCGATTAGGGTTCGAGCTTATCAGGTTGAAGCTTTTTCACATAAGCATCGCAGCCCCAAACTTTAAGAAACGACAACTTTGGTTTCTTGCCAAACCACAGTTCATAAGGCGTCGTCTCAACGGATTTTGATGTTGCCCTATTTAACGTGAATGCAGCCGTCTCTAAAGCATAACCCCAAAACGATAGCGGTAAATCAGTAAGAGACATCATAGATCGAACCATATATAGTAAAGTACGATTACGACGTTCGGACACACCATTACGCTGTGGTGTTCCGGGTGGCGTGAGTTGCGAAACTATTCCGCATTGTTTCAAATGTAGACCAAACTCGTAACTCAAATATTCACCTCCACGATCAGATCGCGGAAACTTTATTTTCTTGTTACGATGATTTTCAACTTCACTCTGAAATTCTTTGAACTTTTCAAATGTTTCAGACTTATGTTTCATTAAGTACATATACCCATATCTGCTTAAATCATCTGTGAAGGTGAGAAAATAACGATACCCTCCGCGAGCCTCAACATTCATTGGACCACATACATCAGTATGTATGATCTCCAACAAATCAGTTGCTCGCTCCATAGTTCCGGAGAACGGCATTTTAGTCATCTTGCCCATGAGGCATGGTTCGCAAGTACCAAGTGATTCATAATCAAGTGATTCCAAAAGTCCATCAGTATGGAGTTTCTTCAAGCGCTTTACACCAATATGACCCAAATGGCAGTGCCACAAATAATTTGCACTATCATTATCAACTCTGCATCTTTTGGCTTCAACATTATGAATATGTGTATCACTACTATCGAGATTCATCAAAAATAGACCACTCTTCAAGGGTGCATGACCATAAAAGATATTACTCATATAAATAGAACAACCATTATTCTCTGATTTAAATGAATAATCGTCTTCCATCAAACAAGATCCAGATATAATGTTCATGCTCAACGCTGGCACCAAATAACAATTATTTAGGTCTAATACTAATCCCGAAGGTAGATGTAGAGGTAGCGTGCCGACGGCGATCACATCGACTTTGGAACCGTTTCCCACGCGCATCGTCACCTCGTCCTTAGCCAGTGTCCGCTTAATCCGTAGTCCCTATTTCGAGTTGCAAATATTAGCAACAAAACCAGTATCAAATACCCAGGTGCTACTGCGAGCTCTGGTAAGGTACACATCAATAACATGTATATCACATATACCTTTGTTCACCTTGCCATCCTTCTTATCCACCAAATACTTGGGGCAGTTCCGCTTCCAGTGACCTGTCTGCTTGCAGTAAAAGCACTCAATCTCAGGCTTAGGTCCAGACTTGGGTTTCTTCTCCTGAGCAGCAACTTGTCTGCTGTTCTTCTTGAAGTTCCCCCTTTTCTTCCCTTTGCCCTTTTTCTTGAAACTGGTGGTCTTATTGACCATCAACACTTGATGCTCCTTCTTGATTTCTACCTCCGCAGCCTTTAGCATTGCGAAGAGCTCGGGAATCGTCTTATCCATCCCTTGCATGTTATAGTTCATCACGAAGCTCTTGTAGCTTGGTGGCAGTGATTGAAGAATTCTGTCAATGACGCTATCATCCGGAAGATTAACTCCCAGTTGAATCAAGTGATTGTTATACCCAGACATTCTGAGTATATGCTCACTGACAGAACTATTCTCCTTCATCTTGCAGCTGTAGAACTTATTGGAGACTTCATATCTCTCAATCCAGGCATTTGCTTGAAATATTTACTTCAACTCCTGGAACATCTCATATGCTCCATGACGTTCAAAACGTCATTGAAGTCCCGGCTCTAAGCCGTAAAGCATGGCACACCGAACTATCGAGTAGTCATTAGCTTTGCTCTGCCAGGCGTTCATAACATCTGGTGTTGCTCCTGCAGCAGGTTTGGCACCTAGCGGTGCTTCCAGGACGTAATTCTTCTGTGCAACAATGAGGATAATCCTCAAGTTACGGACCAAGTCCGTGTCATTGCTACTAACATCTTTCAACATAGTTTTCTCTAGGAACATATAAAAAATAAAACAGGGGAGCTAAACGCGAGCTATTGATCTACAACATAGATATGCTAATACTACCAGGACTAAGTTCATGATAAATTTAAGTTCAATTAATCATATTACTTAAGAACTCCCACTTATATAGACATCCCTCTAATCATCTAAGTGATCACGTGATCCAAATCAACTAAACCATAACCGATCATCACATGAAATGGAGTAGTTTTCAATGGTGAACATCACTATGTTGATCATATCTACTATATGATTCACGCTCGACCTTTCGGTCTCAGTGTTCTGAGGCCATATCTGCATATGCTAGGCTCGTCAAGTTTAACCTGAGTATTCTGCGTGTGCAAAACTAGGTTGCACCCGTTGTAGATGGACATAGAGCTTATCACATCCGATCATCACGTGGTGTCTGGGCACGACGAACTTTGGCAATGGTGCATACTCAGGGAGAACACTTTTATCTTGAAATTTAGTGAGAGATCATCTTATAATGCTACCGTCAATCAAAGCAAGATAAGATGCATAAAAGATAAACATCACATGCAATCAATATAAGTGATATGATATGGCCATCATCATCTTGTGCTTGTGATCTCCATCTCCGAAGCACCGTCATGATCACCATTGTCACCGGCGCGACACCTTGATCTCCATCGTAGCATCGTTGTCGTCTCACCAACTTTTGCTTCTACGACTATTGCTACCGCTTAGTGATAAAGTAAAGCAATTACAGGGCGATTGCATTGCATACAATAAAGCGACAACCATATGGCTCCTGCCAGTTGCCGATAACTCGGTTACAAAACATGATCATCTCATACAATAAAATATAGCATCATGCCTTGACCATATCACATCAGAACATGCCCTGCAAAAACAAGTTAGACGTCCTCTACTTTGTTGTTGCAAGTTTTACGTGGCTGCTATGGGCTGAGCAAGAACCGTTCTTACCTACGCATCAAAACCACAATGATAGTTCGTCAAGTTAGTGTTGTTTTAACCTTCTGAAGGACCGGGCGTAGCCACACCCAGTTCAACTAAAGTTGGAGAAACTGACACCCGCTAGTCACCTGTGTGCATATCACGGCGGTAAAACCAGTCTCGCATAAGCGTATGCGTAATGTCGGTCCGGGCCGCTTCATCCAACAATACCACCGAACCAAAGTGTGACATGCTGGTAAGCAGTATGACTTGTATCGCCCACAACTCAGTTGTGTTCTACTCGTGCATATAACAACTACGCATAAAACCTGGCTCGGATGCCACTGTTGGGGAACGTAGTAATTTCAAAATTTTCCTACGCACACGCAAGATCATGGTGATGCATAGCAACGAGGGGAGAGTGTGTCCACGTACCCTCGTAGACCGAAAGCGGAAGCATTAGCACAACATGGTTGATGTAGTCGTAAATCTTCACGATCCAACCGATCAAGTACCGAAAGCACGGCACCTCCGAGTTCAGCACACGTTCAACTCGATGACATCCCTCGAACTCCGATCCAGCCGATTTTGAGGAACAGTTCTGTCAGCACGACGGCGTGGTGACGATGATGATGTTCTACGGACGCAGGGCTTCGCCTACGCACCGCTACGATATTATCGAGGTTGATTATGGTAGAGGGGGCACCGCACACGGCTAAGAGATCCAAGAGACTAATTGTTGTGTCTACGGGGTGCCCCTGGCCACGTATATAAAGGAGTGGAGGAGGGGAGAGGGCCAGCCCCTATGGCGCGCCCTGGAGGAGTCCTACTCCCACCGGGAGTAGGATTCTCCCCTTCCAAGTAGTAGGAGTAGGAGTCAAGGAAAGGGAACAGAGAAGAGAAGGAAGGAGGGGGCACAGCCCCTCCCCTAGTCCAATTCGGACTAGGCCTTGGGGGGCGCGCGGCCTGCCTCTCTCTCTTTCCCCTAAAGCCCAATAAGGCCCATATACTCCCCGGCGAATTCCCGTAACTCTCCGGTACTCCGATAAATACCCGAACCACTCAGAACCTTTCCGATCTCCGAATATAGTCGTCCAATATATCAATCTTTACGTCTCGACCATTTCGAGACTCCTCGTCATGTCCTCGATCTCATCCGGGACTCCGAACTACCTTCGGTACATCAAAACACATAAATTCGTAATATAACCGTCATCAAACTTTAAGCGTGCGGACCCTACGGGTTTGAGAACTATGTAGACATGACCGAGACACGTCTCCGGTCAATAACCAATAGCAGAACCTGGATGCTCATATTGGCTCCCACATATTCTACGAAGATCTTTATCGGTCAAACCGCATAACAACATACGTTGTTCCCTTTGTCATCGATATGTTACTTGCCCGAGATTCGATCGTCGGTAATTCAATACCATGTTCAATCTCGTTACCGGCAAGTCTCTTTACTCATTTCATAATACATCATCCCGCAACTAATTCATTAGTTGCAATGCTTGCAAGGTTTATAGTGATGTGCATTACCGACTGGGCCCAGAGATACCTCTCCGACAATCGGAGTGACAAATCCTAATCTTGAAATACGCCAACCCAACAAGTACCTTCGGAGACACCTGTAGAGCACCTTTATAATCACCCAGTTACGTTGTGACGTTTGGTAGCACACAAGTGTTCCTTCGGTAAACGGGAGTTGCATAATCTCATAGTCATAGGAACATGTATAAGTCATGAAGAAAGCAATAGCAACATATTAAACGATCAAGTGCTAAGCTAACGGAATGGGTCAAGTCAATCACATCATTTTCCTAATGATGTGATCCCGTTAATCAAATGACAACTCATGTCTATGGTTAGGAAACATAACCATCTTCGATTAACGAGCTAGTGAAGTAGAGGCATACTAGTGACACTCTGTTTGTCTATGTATTCACACATGTATTATGTTTCCGGTTAATACAATTCTAGCATGAATAATAAACATTTATCATGATATAAGGAAATAAATAATAACTTTATTATTGCCTCTAGGGCATATTTGCTTCAAGTTGCGGCCGTGGCAACGGACGAGATGCCCTTTGCTCACATGCGATCCCCACATGTCATTGAAAAAGCAAGATGACCCGGCATGGTCTCAGGTCCTGGGGATGCAGTTGGCCGCGCTACACCACTCCGCGGACACGTCGCGACATGCGTGCCCTTCGGTGCCCCGTGCATCCTTGACGAGCCGGGTGTTGATCTGCTGGTCGTGCCACAACGCTAACGCCACCCTCGGCACACTGAAACCGACCGTGTCTAGCGACGATGAGCGTGTCGCTCACCGCGGTCGGCGTGTCCAGAGGTGGTGCTGGAGCTGCGCCACGTTGCTGGGCCCCCATGAGGGAGTCCAGGATTAGGGGGTCCTCGGACTGCCGGACTTTTTAGCCGGACTGTTGGACTATGAAGATACAAGATTGAAGACTTTGTCCCGTGTCCGGATGGGACTCTCCTTTGCATGGAAGGCAAGCTAGGCAATATGGATATGTAGATCTCCTCCCTTGTAACTGACTCTGTGTAACCCTAGCCCCCTCCGGTGTCTATATAAACCGGAGGGTTTCCGTAGGACAACAACAATCATAACCATAGGCTAGCTTCTAGGGTTTAGCCTCTACGATCTCGTGGTAGATCAACTCTTGTAATACTCATATCATCAAGATCAATCAAGGAGGAAGTAGGGTATTACCTCCATCGAGAGGGCCCGAACCTGGGTAAATATCGTGTCCCCCGCCTCCTGTTACCATCCGCCTTAGACGCACAGTTCGAGACCCCCTACCCGAGATCCACCGGTTTTGACACCGACATTGGTGCTTTCATTAAGAGTTCCACCGTGCCGTCGCGATAAAGGATTGATGGCTCCTTCGATCATCGGCAACGATGCGATCCAGGGCAAGGCTTTCCTCCCCATACAAATCTTCGTATTCGGTGGCTTCGTACTGCGGGCCAACTCGCTTGGCCATCTGGAGCAGATCGAAAGCTACGCCCCTGGCCATCAGGTCAGGTTTGGAAACTTGAACTATACTGCCGACATCCGCGGAGACTTGATCTTCGACGGATTCAAGTCCATGTCAGGTGCGCCGCACAATCACGATGAGCATGACCTAGCTCTGCCGTCGGACAGTGTTCGGGAGATCACACCTGCAGCTACTCCGGCCCTCAATCCGGAGCAGATCGTGCCGTTCGAGGATGGGTGTATAGACCCCGCCACGGAGGCCGCGCACGCAGCAGCGATAGAGCCGAATACTGACTTCACCTCCTATGAGACCCGTGTTGCCGGACACTTGGATTCGTCCCCGGTCACGGGCTCCGAACCGCCTGCATCCGTGCCTATCGAATCTAATTGGGCACCGATCATGGAGTTTTCCTCCGCGGATATCTTTCAGCACTCACCACTGGGCGACGTGCTAAACTCATTAAGGTCTCTCTCCTTGTCAGGAGACCCTTGGCTGAACTATGTCCGGCTGGAGTGGGAGGCGGACGACGAACAAATTCTTTCCCCACCCACCACCCACTTGGTAGCCATTGTCGACGACTTAACCCACATGCTCGATTTTGGCTCCAAAGACATCGACGGTATGGACGACGATGCAGGAGAAGAACAGGAACCACCGCCCACAGGGCGCTGGACTGCCACCTCATCATACGATATATACATGGTGGACACCCCCAAAGAAAACAACGATGAGGAACGGGAAGAAGCAGCGAAGGACAGTTCCCCCGAGAAGCAACCAAAGCAACGGCGTAGGCGCCGCTCCAAACCCCGCCTCAGCAAAAACAGTGGTAACAGCGCAAAAAAGAATAATACCCCGGATGACTCCAGAGGAAACGACAACCACATGGATCCAGCGACAGAGCAGGATGAACCAGCGGATGGCGAACACAGTACGGAGCCGCTGTCCTACAACGGTGACGCCGAGGGTAAAGCTAATCAACCTGTCTCCGGAGAGGAGAACTGTCCGAACGACGATGCACATATCATCCCGGAAAGGCACTTGGAGCAAGAGAACCTCCATAGAAGGCTTCTTGCCACCGCGAGGAGCCTAAAGAAGCAGAAACAAAGGCTCAAGGCCGCGCAAAATACACTCAACAGTAGATGGAACAAAGTGCTCGACACTGCAGAAAAGTACGGTGGCAGTCGCGACACAAAGAGCTATCCAAAGCGCAAGCTGCTGCCTGAATTCGATGACGAGGCTTTAGAGCCCACACAGCCGAAAAGGTCCATCTATGGATCTAGGAAGCGCACTCCGGCACAGAATCAAAACCGAATACTACAACCGTCAGAACGTCATGACACATCCAAGTACAGGGGTGCCGCGCACCCCCTATGCTTCACCGATGAGGTGCTGGATCACGAATTCCCAGAGGGATTCAAACCCATAAACATAGAGGCGTACGACGGAACGACAGACCCTGGGGTCTGGATTGAGGACTTTATCCTTCATATCCATATGGCTCGCGGAGATGATCTCCACGCCATCAAATACTTGCCCCTCAAGTTGAAAGGACCAACTCGGCATTGGCTGAAGAGCCTCCCCGAAAACTCAATTGGAAGTTGGGAAGAGCTTGAGGATGCTTTTAGGGCTAATTTTCAAGGGACCTATGTCCGACCTCCGGATGCAGACGATTTAAGTCATATAATTCAACAGCCCGGAGAGTTAGCCCGAAAGCTTTGGAACAGATTCCTCACTAAGAAGAATCAAATCGTCGATTGCCCGGACGCCAAAGCTTTAGCAGCTTTCAAGCACAGTGTCCGGGACGAATCGCTCGCCAGAGACCTCGGCCAGGAAAAACCGAGGACAATGGCAGCCCTGACAAGCCTTATGACCCGCTTTTGCGCGGGCGAAGATAGTTGGCTGGCCCGTAGCGGCACCAGCGACCCAGGCACATCCGAAGTCAGGGATGGTAATGGGAAACCGCGACGCCATAAAAGCAAGCGTCGAAGCAATGAAGACAGCCCAGACAACACGGCGGTAAACGCCGGATTCAGGGGCTCTCAATCCGGTCAACAAAAAAAGCCATTTAAAGGCAGCCGAGATGGACCATCCAGCCTAAACAAGATTCTAGACAGATTATGTCAGATTCATGGCACCTCCGACAAACCTGCAAATCACACCAACAGAGAATGCTGGGTCTTCAAGCAAGCCGGCAAGCTAAACGCCGAGCACAAGGGGAGGGAGACACCAAGTGAAGACGAGGATGAGCCTCGCCGGCAAAACACTGCGGGACAGGAAAAATTCCCGCCAGAGGTCAAAACAGTGAACATGATTCACGTAATGAAGAGGAGGAGCAAACGCGCACTCCGAGACATATGCGCCGTGGAGCCCGTCACCCCCAAATTCAACCCCTGGTCGGCTTGCCCGATCACTTTCGATCATAGGGATCACCCGAATAGTATCCGACATGGAGGATCTGCTGCCTTGGTGCTAGACCCAATAATTAACGGATACCATCTCACCCGAGTCCTTATGGACGGCGGCAGTAGTCTCAATCTGATATATCAGGACACAGTCCGCAAAATGGGGATAGACCCGACAAGAATTAACCAAAGAATACTACCTTTAAAGGAGTAATACCAGGCCCAGAGGCCCGCTCCACGGGCTCTCTAGTACTAGAGGTTGTATTCGGTTCTCCCGACAACTTCCGAAGTGAAAAGTTAACCTTCGACATCGCTCCATTCCGAAGCAGCTATCAAGCACTACTCGGAAGAACGGCCTCCGCTCGTTTTAACGCAGTACTGCATTATGCTTATCTTAAGCTTAAGATGCCCGGTCCACGTGGCACCATCATAGTTAGCGGAAATGCAGAGCGTTCCTTGCGTACGGAAGAATGTGTGGCGGCTTTAGCAGCCGAACACTGACTGGCATCTCCAACCAGAATAAATGATCTGTCGTCAAGACCGCGGACACGCCTAGACGAGTCCGGCGCAACACTGGCTGTAACAGCTCAGATAAACCTGAGATTGGGTTGATGGATATATCCCCATAAGTGGCGCTAGGGGCTTCCCGCATGTAAAAAAGAACTACAGCTCGGGTTGCCCTTATTTAGATTGAATTTTAATGGTTTATTAAGAATAACCAATTTTTCGCATGAATACTTTCACCTGAGTTTTTCTCTTTTACAGATGATAATCGTGCTACACCCTTCCAGGATACGGCACAACGGAGACACATGCGCAGTCGTGCAGCAGGGCCCCGCTCAAAGGTTTCTTTTTAGATTAAGACCCTGTGTAAACCTTTCTTACTGTCTCTTGTTGCTTTACACCCTCGGGATACTAAACACAACCGAGAGGGATGCCGGCGTTATTGGCATTTCGCCACGCCAAACTAATGCACGTACCTGGAAATTCAGGGTTCATTATCAAGGGCGTTACTCAGCCCGGTATATGTTGTAAGGACTGAATACCTTAGGGAGTGTTCGGCGTCGCGAGTTTGGCCTTATATGCATCAGCTCCGAATCATGTCTTTGGTCAATAGTTGGGTTTGCCCGGCTCCCATGTTTTGGTACCTTACGTTCCGCTATATCGGCTAAGGTAGCACTGGGAGAACTACTGCGATTGTGCCCTGGTTCATCCGGGCGAGCACCTCAGTAGAGAAAGCCGAAAACTGACTATCATGATACAGCGCGAGACTAGTCAACCACTCGACGACTCATCGGAATCTTCGTGATTCTCCGCATTAACGAAGGACCGGTTTCCCGGTCATGTATGTACGCGCACCGTCTTCGGATAGACGCGGAAGTACCAGGGGCTATATTGTAGCTCCACCGTCAAACTCCTATGGCTAAGTGAAAGTGTTAAAGCAATATAGTCCGATTGCCTTGTTCGCCGCGCTATCACCTCCTTAATGGACCAAGACGTTGGATCAAGTGTGAATACGCGCTTTTCCGAACACCCCTGCATTATATGCGTGGGGGCTGAAGCCGACGACTGCAAACTTTCAGGTTATATACATACATAAACGGCCGCACATGAGGCATCATAATACTTTCAGGCAAAAGTATAAACACAACCTTTATAATCCTAATAGCATTGTTTTTACAATCGGGTTACATGTAACTAGAACATGATACTCTTCGAGCACTGAGCCTCTATTAAATGATCGCCTTCTAGGACTTCTTCAAAATAGTGCTCGGCCGATGCCTGGCCTACGGCCGAACTCTGGGTTGCAATAGCGGTGGCCTCCATCTCTGCCCAGTATGTCTTAACACGGGCAAGAGCCATCCGTGCACCCTCTATGCATGCCGACCTCTTTGCAGCGTTGATATGCGGCATAGCACCAAGGAATCGTTGCACTAAACCAAAATAACTATTCGGCCTTGGTCCTTCCGGCCAAAGATGATCCACGACAGACCTCATGGCAAGCCCGGACAACCTATGGAGCTCAGCCCACTCGGCCATTTGCTCATTCAGCAGCAGCGGACGTGTTGGAGCACTGAACTGCGACCAGAACAACTTTTCCACTTCATGATCTTTTTATCTTTGAAAAATTTAGTCGCATCAGCAGCACTCGTTGCCAAGTCCACGTACGCGTCTGCAGCACTCCATAATTGATCCAGAGGGGCATACTTCGGATCTCCGAACTTCGTCCGCAACAAAAAGGGCTTCCCAGCCATGATATCT
This sequence comes from Aegilops tauschii subsp. strangulata, assembly GCF_002575655.3. Lineage (NCBI taxonomy): Eukaryota > Viridiplantae > Streptophyta > Magnoliopsida > Poales > Poaceae > Aegilops > Aegilops tauschii. The sequence continues at coordinate 408,168,934 of NC_053040.3, read as the reverse complement.
TTGGCTTGACGAAGCTCCTCCTTCGGCGCTCTGATTTTTGAGCGGGTTTCCTTGGCTGCTACCATGGCTTTCTCCAGGTCCGCCGCTTTCGCTTGACTTTCCTTTTCGAGAAGCTCATACCGGTCGGCGGCATCCTTTAGCTTAACAGCCATCTTAGCTATTTTATCTTCGCTCTGGCGATGAGCAGCCTGTTCGGCTCTTAATTCTTCGACCGCCTTTAGGGCGGCTGCATCACTTCTCCTGGCTTGTTCCTTGGCTCGGGCAAGCTCCGCCCGAAGGGTCTCCACGGCGGCGGCTCCAACTGCAGTCACAACAAATTATAGATACTAGCATCATGCTCCTCTTACATATCTGTTGACCACCGGAGAATACATACCCTGTGCCTCGTCAAGCCGCTTGTTTACAAGCACGATGTCGGCATCTGCTGCATCAAGTTGTCGCTTCAGTTCTGCAAACTCACCAGTCCGGCTAGCCACCGGACCCTCAGCCGCCTGCACATAAAAGCAACATGATCATTACCTGGGATTATGATCCTCTGTTTGCCGCCTTTGGACAGCAACCAGAGTCTCAGGGGCTACTGTCTGCATAGGGCACACCTAGCGTGTGCGGTACCGTAAAAAATGTATATATTACTTTGCGTACCTCAAAACCTCTTAGCAGGCTCATAAAAGCCTCATGCAACCCACTTTCGGCGGATGAGATCCTCTCAACCACCGTACCCATTAAAGTACGATGCACCTTTGAGATAGCCGCTTGCTCCAGAAGACTCATCAGCGCGTCCGGTCATGCACCGGACAGTCCCGGACTCTTTCTGTTGCTCTCCTTAGGAGCCAAATACTCCGGACTTCGGGTGGCCGGGGGGTTACCTTCTAGCCTTGGCGGATCAGGAGAAATTCTCCGCGACGACACCTCAGGGTCGTCCGCCTCATGAGGCGAGGAGACAGGGGGAGGCGTTTCGCTCTCCATCATCTTCGGAAGAAGATCCCCCGAAGACGAACTCTGTCGAGAAGGGCTACGATCCGAACTGCAAGACATACGTCTCGATTATTGTCCTCAGAGATGAAGCAGGATATATTTACCAAAAGTACTCTTGTTCACTTACAGCTCGGTGGAGGGCTGATCCCCTTGCGGGCACTGTGCGGTAAGGATGCCCTCCGGGGCAGGACCCCCTGGCGAAGGTTTCTTCCCTCGTTTGGAAACCCTCGTTTCCAAATCTTTAGAGGCGGTCCTCTTCCGTCCTTGGGGAGAGGGAATTTTAGATTCTTCTCCCCGGTTATCCTCCTTCGTGGAGACACTAATTCCCCCGGTTCGGATGAGTAATGCGTGAGGCCCACTTTCGGCTTCCTTATTCCTCCCTTTATCTTCCTCTGATGGCACCTGGTGAGGTGCATACTCAAGCATCCTGGCTAGTACAGGATCCAGTGAGCCTTCGGGAAGGGGAGCCGAACACCTGATCATCTTCGCCTTTTTTATCCAGTCATGGTCAAAGAGCAACTTTTCAGAATGATGTTGTGATAAATAAAAAGACAGCATGTTCGGCCGCAGAATTACTTACCTGGGTATCTGGACGATTGCATTTTAGACCCGCATCCTCGGTGGTGTCCGGACACTTTATTCGTGGTCCGAAGAACAATCCATACATCCCTTCGAGCGTCACGCCGAAGAATTGCCGAATAGTTCACGGTCCTTCCTGGTTGAACTCCCACATACGGAGAGGTCGACGTTGGCATGGCAGGACCCGACGAACTAGCATGACTTGCATTACCTTGACAAGGCTGACATCTCTCTCGAGGAGATCTCGGATGCGACTCTGCAGTATCGGCATGTCATTAACCGGCCCCCATTCTAGCCCCTTGTTGACCCACGACGCCAGTTGTGGCGGGGGGCCCGAGCGGGAGGCGGGGGCAGCTGCCCACTTAGTACTTCGGGGAGCCGTGGTGTAAAACCACTCCCGCTGCCATAAGTTGGACATCTCCGGGAAGGAACCCTCCGGCCATGGAGCATCGGCGCCTTTGCTTATTATAGCGCCTCCGCACTCTGCGTGTCGCCCATCGATCATCCTCGGCTTCACATTGAAGGTCTTGAGCCATAAGCCGAAGTGTGGGGTGATGCGGAGGAAGGCTTCACACACGACGATGAACGACGAGATGTGAAGGATGGAATCTGGAGCCAGATCATGGAAATCGAGCCCGTAGAAGAACATAAGCCCTCTAACAAAGGGATCAAGACTAAAGCCTAGCCCTCGGAGGAGGTGGGAAACAAATACGACACTCTCATTGGATTCGGGAGTAGGGATGACCTGCCCTGGAGTAGGCAGCCTGTGCGAGATTTCAGCGGTCAGATACCTGGTTTCTCTTAGCTTCTTGATGTCCTCCTCTGTGACAGAGGAGGCCATCCACTGGCCTTGAAGGTTGGATCCGGACATGATTGAAGGTCCGAAGCGCTTAGCCGGAGCCTCGGGTGTTGGAATTCGAGGTGGGGGAAGGGAAGGATCGAGCGCGAGAAGAAAAGGACAGGCCTTGGCCCCTTTATAAAGGGGGTGAATATCGAGCGTCCTCCGCGTGGCCGTTTGGAACTTGCCTAAATCGAGGAGTCATACCAACAGGCACGATTGGGTTACCCACACCCGTATTGATGAGAATCCCGTGATAAGAGGAACACGATCTCTACTTCGACAAGACGTGCCAATAAAACCGCCTCGCAACACGTGCAGTGCTAGGCTGGGAAAAACGGTTTGTCATGACCAGACCACGGCAGAACGTCACGCTATGAAAAGTTGTCAGCAGATTAGATTTGTGAAAATATTATACTCTCTACGGTGGTATGTGGAATTTATTTTACAGAGCCGGACACGATCCTTGTGTTCAAAATCCTCTATGGAGTATTCGGAGGAGGAACCCGCCTTGCAATGCCGAAGACAATCTGCACGCCGGACTCATCGTCATTGAAGCCTGGTTCAGGGGCTACTGAGGGAGTCCAGGATTAGGGGGTCCTCGGACTGCCAGACTCTATATTTTAGCCAGACTGTTGGACTATGAAGATACAAGATTGAAGACTTCGTCCCGTGTCCGGATGGGACTCTCCTTTGCGTGGAAGGCAAGCTTGGCAATATGGATATGTAGATCTCCTCCCTTGTAACCGACTCTGTGTAACCCTAGCCCCCTCCAGTGTCTATATAAACCGGAGGGTTTAGTCCGTAGGACAACAACAATCACAACCACAGGCTAGCTTCTAGGGTTTAGCCTCTATGATCTCGTGGTAGATCAACTCTTGTAATACTCATATCATCAAGATCAATCAAGCAGGAAGTAGGGTATTACCTCCATCGAGAGGGCCCGAACCTGGGTAAACATCGTGTCCCCCGCCTCCTGTTACCATCCGCCTTAGACGCACAGTTTGGGACCCCCTACCTGAGATCCGCCGGTTTTGACACCGACACCCCACGACCCACATGAACGGTTGCCGGTGGCGAGGAGGTCGTGGGCCAGCTCCTCCATTGGACTAGTCTGCGCCACGTCATCCCGACAGGTGTGCCCCACATGTCGGTTTCCCTGTTTTCCCGGCCATATTCAAGAGTTAGTGCTCCGCGTTGCATATTAGGCCTTTCACTATGTAGGCCAAAAGAGGTGCCAACTCTACTTTTACATTATTTGGCACTGGTGCCCTCCATAGCTCATGCAGTGCCATAAAAAGTTTTCTGGGAACCGGAACAAGTTCCTGCTCTGATGCCCCATTCGAGCATTGCAATAGAATATACTACCATTTGTACTTGCTGCTCCGATTCCCCATTTTTCTGAAGGTGGACGAGAGGAACTGGCGTGAAGGATTGACCAGAGGTTGGCTTGCTTTGATTTTTCTATGTACATGTGAGTCCCATATTTCTACGGGCTGCACCCGCATGGTGTGAGGCCGGTGCCGAAGGAATTTACCAGGGCATCGATGCCCAGTCTACTATATTTTAACATGCTGGGCACCGGCTACGTAGTGGAAGGCCTTAGGCGCAAAACAGGTGGTTTTTGTGCCCGGGTTCAAATGTGGTACAGTACCAAGTTGTTACCCTAGCCCCAAGTGTGGTGGTTTTGGGTACGGTACCACTCTTTTCCTTTTCAAGTAGTGAAGCGTAACACTTGATTAAGTAGCCGGATGGTGTGCTAAATGTAGGTGTCCGACTGTTTGAAAGAATAATTGAGGTGTGCCTGGTCCGCGCCTGCATTTAGGGGTCCAACTTACCATGTTTCGGCAGTAGTAACTATACTAGTCCCTGCGTACTCCCTCTGTTTTTATTTACTCCGCATTTTAGCTTTGCTCAAAGTCAAACTTTGTAAACTTTGATAAAGTTTATAGATAGAAATAATAACATATACAATAACAAATCAATACCATTAGATTCATTATTGAATATACTTTCACATCATATAGATTTGCTATTGTAATTGTTCATATTTCTACTCTTACTAGTAAGATGCCTGTGCGTTGCATGCAACATCAAGATGCATTTGTATGACTAGTTTATCTTGTGAGAGAAAAGGATGAACGAGGGAAGGCCTTATTTGCAAATGTGGAGAGGTGTGTGGGTACCTTTTTGCAAAATTGCCATAGTTTCCTTCCTATTCGTCAGATATAGATCGGACGGCCTATATTGCAGGATGGTAGGCACACCATCATCACCAACTCTGTTTTTATAAGAGTGTATAGTAGATACATGCCGACAGGTGGGCCCAATGGTAGTGATATATGTGATGCAACACTAGAGGTGACACGTGGAGCATTTAACTGGTCAACTAGTCGTGTCTTGAGCAAATACAGAGCTGTATGGTGAGCCCGTGATTGTATAATAACCACAAAACGTAAATGGTGACCATAATGTGTGGATTCTAAAGTCCAATGTACGTCTCGTCCTTTCTCTTTAGATACCATGATCGTCACTGTATATATCGCGAGAGAAAGATGAAACATGCGTGAATGTGCTGGGGGCGTACTTTTAGAGGACCTGGAGATAGTTTGTGTGCATACATGAAAGGGGCGTAGAGGGGGTGTATGCGATGGAGAGAGAGAGATGCTCTTCGTTTCTCTTTATTATTACTAACTTTATATATAGTATAAAAATATAAAAATTCACAGTGCGGAATAAATATCATTGTGGGCACCATGCAATGCAAATTAACGTTCATACTCCTCCATATAACTTTGTAATGTTGTATATATGTAGAAATTCTAAAATATTTTTTGGCCACACTTTATTCAAAAGGAATGTTGCATGCGAAATAAACGTGAAGAGAGGGCTTTTTAGATCAATGGGGTACGTGATGTAACATGTGTGAATGTGTAGTTGATGTATTTGGCAGGGCCTAGAGAGGTGTGTGTGTGTATTACGTATTCGAGAGAGGCATTGATAGAGGGGCCGGCGGGGGGAGGGGGAGTGGGATAGATAGCACGAGAAATGAGAGAGGTCTAGAGAGAGAGAGAGATGAATATGATGTCACGGCGAGAGATTCCCTTGAGTGTGTATATGCAAGGGGGGAGGGGATAGAGGCACGAGGAGATTTTTTGTGTGGTGGCTATGTTGGTATGTGTGGGTGTGAGAAGATAACGAGACCTGGGGGCAGAGGGTGTGTCACCGCGTGAGGTCCGGTGGGCCGAGGTGAGGCCCTTGGTTCGGTTCCGTCCTGCGCCACATTGGTCGGCCCGTAACGCATTTAGGGAGACCCATGGATGACTAGTCATACAAGACAAAGATAGCAGAATTGTGAAGGACTCTGTGTCCACGCACAAAGCCGGCTAGGATTTGTAACCCTAGTTCCTCGGACTAAGGTAACCCCTTATCTCTGAAATTACTATTCATCCAACCTAACTTTAAGGGGCATCCTACAGAATGCTCTGCTAGAATCATACTCGTCGATTAGGAAGAGAGGTGTGAGACAATGCGTGAGAGATAGGCCTAAAGATAATGTGCGTACAGGAGACACGTAGGCAGGTCTATGTATATAGAAAGGGTCGATGGGGATTGTGTGTGTGTATGCTTGTGAGAGGAAGAGTGCTTGTGATAAAGGTTAGTGAAAACAGTCATAAATGGTTACGAGAGGGAGGGAAGGTTATATCGAGAGCATGTCTGCGAGAAATACACCTCGGGAGAGTGTGTGAGCATGTGTGAGAGACCACCGATGGAGAGTGAAACTACACGTAAAAGACTGATGTACACATTGATTAAAGATATAAATTGTATCCAAATATTAGGATGGGATCATGATATTTGCAATTCGCGGAAGGAGTGGTCATTGATCCATCAGACATCTAGATTCTATCAAATTTGAGCATGTCTATGTTCTAATTCGACATAATTGATCCACATAGTTAGTATTTTGAACTCCAGACAATGCATCGCTTTAGCAATCGAATATAAACATGAGTATAGTTCATGTTGTGTGTGTAAAGCACATTATACATACGGAAGTTACACAATGAATATTATAAATAGTTAGCTATGAACTAGCATACATTTGAATTCAACTTAAGATGGTTTAAAAAATTCAAATTCAACATGAAGTCCATTCAATTATTTGAATTCGATATCATGGCATTTGTAAATCATACCTAAATTATGGGGGCACCAATGTTTGCTCTGCTTTTGTACATAATAGCATATATAGTCATGTACAAAATAGATTCAAATTTAGCTCCTCCGTTCCAAAATAATCATAGTTATAGTATTTTCAAGTGTCAAAATTTCAAAAAGAAGCGGATAATTAATTGAGGTTTTCAAACATACAAGGTCAAATTTAACGTTGTCTATTTAGGTCAATCCTCAAAGTTCAAGAGTACTCTAAACGTGAATGCTTCTGTTTCAAAATTTCGAACGAAGCGCCAAAAGAGCCTCTACTCGCCCGAAACCGTGTGAGATCAATGTTTGGTAGTAGAAGGAAATTACTTTTCTAACTCCGACCCGTGAAACTTACCGGCCCGACGTCCAAAGGTCTAAACCGGGGTAGGTTTGTAGCTTCATCTAGACGCCACACAACCGCCTCCGAAAAACACTCATACACAATGGCCGCCTAAGCACACATGCACGCGGCCGAAATTTCCCCCGCCCACTATTTGGGACACCTGGGATTACCATCCTACCCCTGACCCGCAGTAGGTCCGAAATTTAAGAGGGGGCAAAGTTTGTACTTTCCCCAAATTTCAAACAAGCGCATCCCATCTGTTCAAAAAAGGCAAAAACAAGCGCGTCCCTGACCGAAACATGGTTCTCCCTTAGCTCCCCCCGCCCCCTGCCCGATTCCCCATTCGTACTCCATGGGCGCCAAAACTACCTCTCCACCAGCCGCGAAACCCCGGCGTCCTCCATCCGCCACCCCATCCCACCCATCTACCGCCGCCCTCCTCCATCACGCCGGAGCCGATACCCCAACGTCGTCGTCCACCACAACCTCAACCTCAACGCCCTCCACGGCTACTAGTTGAAGCCGAGGCCGAGCTGTCCGTACCCGAGCCAGTTCAACCATGCCGTCCTGCGTGATACGTCTCCAACGTATCTATAATTTTTGATTACTCCATGCTATATTATCTTCTGTTTTGGACATTATTGGGCTTTATTATCCACTTTTATATTATTTTTGGGACTAACCTATTAACCGGAGGCCCAGCCCAGAATTGTTGTTTTTTGCCTATTTTAGAGTTTCGCGGAAAAAGAATATCAAACGGAGTCCAAACGGAATGAAACCTTCGGGAACGTGATTTTTGGAACGAACATGATCCAGGAGACTTGGACCCTACGTCAAGGAAGCTTCCATGAAGCCACGAGGTAGGGGGCACGCCTACCCCCTGGGCGCGCCCTCCACCCTCGTGCGCCCCCACGTTGCTCCACCGACGTACTCCTTCTTCCTATATATACCTACGTACCCCCAAACGATCAGATACAGAGCCAAAAACCTAATTCCACCACCGCAACCTTCTGTACCCACGAGATCCCATCTTGGGGCCTGTTCTGGAGCTCCGCCGGAGGGGCATCCATCATGGAGGGCTTCTACATCAACACCATAGCCTCTCCGATGAAGTGTGAGTAGTTTACCTCAGACCTTCGGGTCCATAGTTATTAGCTAAATGGCTTCTTCTCTCTTTTTGGATCTCAATACAATGTTCTCCCCCTCTCTTGTGGAGATCTATTCGATGTAATCTTCTTTTGCGGTGTGTTTGTTGAGACCGATGAATTGTGGGTTTATGATCAAGTTTATCTATGAACAATATTTGAATCTTCTGAATTCTTTTATGTATGATTGGTTATCTTTGCAAGTCTCTTCGAATTATCAGTTTGGTTCAATCTTGCGGTGTCCTTTCCCAGTGACAGTAGGGGCAGCAAGGCACGTATTGTATTGTTGCCATCGAGGATAACAAGATGGGGTTTTTTTTATCATATTGCATGAATTTATCCCTCTACATCATGTCATCTTGCTTAAGGCGTTACTCTGTTCTTATGAACTTAATACTCTAGATGCATGCTGGATAGCGGTCGATGTGTGGAGTAATAGTAGTAGATGTAGGCAGGAGTCGGTCTACTTGTCTCGGACGTGATGCCTATATACATGATCATACCTAGATATTCTCATAACTATGCTCAATTCTGTCAATTGCTCAACAGTAATTTGTTCACCCACCGTAAAATACTTATGCTCTTGAGAGAAGCCACTAGTGAAACCTATGGCCCCCGGGTCTATCTTCATCATATTAATCTTCCAACACTTAGTTATTTCCGTTGCTTTTTACTTTGCTTTTATTTTACTTTGCATCTTTATCATAAAAATACCAAGAATATTATCCTATCATATCTATCATATCTCACTCTTGTAAGTTACCGTGTAGGGATTGATAACACCTTATCACGTTGGTTGCGAGGATTTATTTGTTTTGTGTAGGTGCAAGGGACTCGCGCGTAGCCTCCTACTGGATTGATACCTTGGTTCTCAAAAACTGAGGGAAATACTTACGCTACTTTGCTGCATCACCCTTTCCTCTTCAAGGGAAAACCAACGCAGTGCTCAAGAGGTAGCACTGCGCCTCACCGCTGCTGCTCCAACTTCACCACCGTCCACTGCACCGGAGTTGTTCCTGCTACGCCGTCCTTCGCCGCCTCAGATCTGCTTCCCCTCCGCCGACATACGGCCACGGCAACACAGTCAACAATTTGGCCATGGGTTCGTCCAAGGCTGCACCCTCCTCCAAAACATCGGTTCTCCCGGCAAAAAGAAGAAAATCGCCGCGACATATGGAGGACACAACACTGGCAACCAGAAATGGTACTCCTCTTCCCTTATTCATGCAAATCTTACGTGCCTACTTGCACGGTATTCATCCCACAGAAGACACTAGTTGACCGCTTCTTCTTGATACTAGATATTCCTAGTAACTCGCGATGCACAAGGTTTCTCCTCATATACTATTTCACCTTTACTAGAGGTCCGTCGCCCCCCTGGATTTCAATTCCTGGTCAATTGATTCCCAATTAACGGAAGCATTCCCCGGCATAACAGGCACTGGGGAAGCAGTGCCTTGGTGTTTATCTTAGGGGCGTCTGGGGCCTAGAGCTGGCGCCCGATCTGGAGGTCGGCCGGGATTAAAGGGATGGCCTGGGGGTGCTGCCAAGCACGGTGGTGGTGTGAGGTCGAGGGGAGGGCGGGGCGGCGGAGGCAGGGGTCTGGGCCGGTGGTCACTGGCGGTTCGAGAAAGATCATCAACCGTGACTGGCGGGAGGTAGACGAAGGCCATCTGCCTGTTCCCCTTATAAATCGGATGGTTCATAAAAAAATTGACTGACCTATTTACTTTGAGTCGACTGTTATTTTGATAGGACCACATGTGGTGGTGTGCTGGAGGAGTACCTGCATTTCCCAGCCATCCCTGTGCTCATATATTACAAAATCATACGGAGTAGAATCTAATTTTGTTTGCCATGCAATGTTGTAGAGCTATCATATGTCTCCTGTCATTTATTTTCCAGCCACCTGTTATCTGCTACTTTTACAGTGCACTAGTTCTGCACACACTTCACCCATACTCTCACTATTGTGTTTTTACGCAAGGGTATTTCAGACTCTGCTGCCTTGACAGAAGCAGAAAAGAAAACGGAGAAGTCGCTCTAGCTTCTTACGCGGTTAGGCCAGGCTCGTTTCAGCCTTATAAAGGGTGCAGTGTCAGCAGATGGAGACGGTAAATGTAGCTCTGGAGTTGATGACCTCGCTTGCCATGAACCACCATCCCAGGTGCTTGCTTTAACTTCGCGGTGTCATATGTGGTTGCATGTTGCATATGGTCTCTAGCTTGTATTCAAAAGGCCGAAGTCGGTCTTTATTAAGATAAGGAAAGATATTTTTTTCATGAACCACCATCCCGGGAGCACCAGAAGACAAATAGCTAGTCAGGGCACTGGCCAAGCCAGTGACAAGCCCAACACAGACATGCATCACCTGGAAGCCAACTAAAAAGCCACGATGGTGGCGAAGCAGCCCGCCTCCCACTAGGCTCTCAGGTCCTCGATGATCATGCTCACCACTCCAGCCGGATGTCTAGCTTGTATTGCTTCCAATTTGGTTAAATTGCATCTGCTTAGCATACACATTATACCTTTGAATATGACATGCCTTTTTGTATTTGGCACATGCTAGTACATGTGTCTATTAACCATGTTCTTACATCAAACTAATGTTCTTGTGTATCCCTCATCAATCACTTATGATGAGACAGTCACCCCAGTGGGTTACTTTGAGAAAAGATCCCGTTTTGAAGAATGCAGTGTCAGCCTCCCCACATGATTCTCAAGAAACAACAAGGCTAGATGAAGATAGTGACGTAGCTCTGTAGTTGATGACCGCATTTCCCCTACACCGGCATCGCAGGTGCTTTCTCCACTACAAAAAAATACACTTTCGTGATGATACGTGTTTGTCATAGTAGGTCACTTTTTTCTGTCATGCATGTACAACCATGACAATTTTATGACAGAATTGAGATAGTCATACCTGTGCTGTCATAGAAGTGTTCCATGACATGACCAAAAATATCATCAGGGAAGTGTCCACTTCCATGACAATAAATCCCGCGTCATAGAAGTGCTTTCGTCAAGGGTGACCGACACGTGGCATCCACCGTAACGGCTCGCCGTTACGCTATCGGATCTGGTTTTGGATCCGATAACCCGTTAACAGCCCCGACCAATGGGGATTTTCCACGTGTAAAATCATCATTGGCTGGAGGAAACACATGTCGGCTCACCGTTGGGACAGATGTCATCCACTCATTGGACCGAAGGCGCCTATGATACAAAGACATGTGGCAGGGCCCAACAGAGGCCCATTCCTGTGAAGAGGCCGACCCGTTTGACTTGGTCAAAAGGTGGCGGGCCAGCCCATGGAAAGCCTGTTAACGGCGTGTTTGCATATAGCCCATTTACAGCCCGCTAACCCAGGGCCCATTACGACCTATCGGAATTAGGCCCAGTAGCTTCATCTGGGCCGTGCAATATGGTTCCAGCCCGTTTTAACTTCCGGCCCATGTATAGCCCATGAAGTCTTTCGGCCCATATGAGGCCCTTTGTAACTCTTGGCACATTAACGGCCCGAGGTGAAACTGGCCCGTAATGAACAGTGTATCACTTTATACCCATTAACGGCCCATTATACCGTTGGGCTGTTTCCAGCCCACGTTATCTTTCGGCCTTCTCAGGGCCCATTTATTCTTGGGCTCATTTCCAGCATTCGGTTACTTACAGCCCTTTACTATCATTTTCTACTTGTGGGCCAAATTCAGCCCATGGTTACAGTCGGCCCATTTGTGGCCCGTTAATACGTTGGGCCGTTTTCATAGCATCATCAAGTACGGCTGATTAATGACGGCCCGTTATTGTCGGCCCATGAATGGACAATTCCAACTCTAGCCCATTTACGGCCATAATGCGATATGTTATTGGCCCATGTTTGGGCAATCGATCATACGGCCCGTAGAAGGCCCATTGATGATACGGCCCGTAGAAGGCCCATTGTTTCGACACCTCGTAGAAGGCGCATTGTTTCTACGGCCCGTAGAAGGCCCAGTGTCACTAAAGTAAAATGTAGCCCATGGTTATTGTGGCCTAGTTTTAAAAAAAATAGGTTATTGCGGCCACTAGCAAACCGCGGAAAAAGAACAACACTGACTACAAGCAAATAAATAAACAAGACAACAAGGAAATAAATAAGCAAGCAACTTACGCTAGGCTATCATGGCTATTACACATATTACATCCACTGGGCATCAAAGTTCGCCACCAGTGTAAATATAGGGAACAAAGTAGCATATCATATACACTGGTTGTCAAAGTTGGCGACCAGTGCAAATAAATGCCGCAGCAAAACAAGTCTAGAACTAAAACCACTTCAGAAGATCTCAAGAAACAATATCCTAGGTACACATAATGCTGGCAAGATGCTTAGCAAGATTATTAACTTTCTCTTGTTTGGCGCTTATATCCTCTAGCGCTTGCTGTTGCACCAGAAAGTATGCATCTGAATTCTGCAGGGACTTCCTCAGTCCTTCAGCTTCCTGTCGCAGCACATCTGATTGATGTCTTTCAACTTGAAGCTGAGACTCAAGAAGACGAACTGATTCAGGCAGCGAGTTGGAAGAGCTTGTGCCAGCAGTAGTGGCCAGTAACTCGAACACTACATCAAGACAGGACTTTTGGGTTCTCTCACTGTCGTAAAGGTAGTTTTTATCAGCTTTCTTGGAGACTGATATGTCCATTTTGCATCATGCTTTTATATCAATATTTATCGCATTATGGGTTCACTACAAAAAATACACTTCCGTGATGATACGTGTTTGTCACAGTAGGTCGTGTTTTTTGTCATGCATGTACATCCATGACAAATTTATGACAGAATCAAGATAGTCATACCTGTGCTGTCGTAGAAGTGTTCCATGACATTGCCAAAATTATCATCACGAAAGTGTCCACTTCCATGACGATAAATCACGCGTCACAGAAGTACTTTCATCAAGGGTGACCGACACGTGGCATCCACCGTAACGGAACGCCGTTAAGCTATCGGATCGGATTTTGGATCCGATAACACGTTAACAGCCACGACCAATGCCGATTTTCCACGTGTAAAATTCTCATTGGCTGACGGATCCACGCGCCAGCTCCGCGTTGGCACAGGTGTCACTCATCCAACGGTCGAGATGGGCCTATGATATGTTGACACGTGGGCCGGCCCAAAAGTGGCCCACAAAGTTTAAATGGGCCGGCCCAACCGAAGGCCCATAAGATTTAGCGGACCATAATGGGCCGGCCTAGCTAAAGGCCCACAAATTTAGCGGATCATAATGGGCCGGCCCAGCTAAAGGCCCACACGATTTTGCAGACCATAATGGGCCCGCCCAGCTAAAGGCCCACAAGATTTTGCGGACCACAATGGGTCGGCCCAGCTAAAGGCCCACAAGATTCTGCAGACCATAATGGGTCGCCCAGCTAAAGGCCCAACATTCTCTATCAAATCGGCCCGTCAACAGCCTATCCTAAACTTGTCATCAACGCGGCCCATGGTCACTTCTGGCCCGTTAACAGTCCGCTAAGTAATTGGGCCGAATTATGGCCCGATGTATTTCCGGCCTGTTAAAGGTCCGGCTTCATTTGGGCCCATTTACAGGCCATCAAAACTTTCGGCCCATAAACGACCGTGAAGGATTTGGGTCATATTCGGCCATGTCTGACATTCGGCCTGTTAGAGGCCCACTATAGCTTTGGGCCACTTTTGGCCTGTTGTCATTTTTGGCCTGTTAACGCCGGACGTTAACCATGGGCCATATGTGGCCCAACGTCATATCGGGCCCATTAACGGCCCATATAAAAATGACGATAATCTAGCCCGACCGAAGTTCCGGCCTGTTAAAGGCCTGTGTATTAGGTCGGCGCATTTACGGCCTGTCCGAATTTTTGCCTGTCAAAGATCCGCATCGTAAATGGGCCACCATTTCGGCCTGCTAAGTCCAGTGGGTTATTTGGCACAATCAGGGCCCAATCTCACTTTCGGTCTATTAAAGGCCCATGTTTTTATGGGCTCGAGATATTTACACCTGTAAACGGCCTATTTTTACTGCGGGCCCAAATTATGTTTAGGCCTGTTAAAGGCCCACTATGGGCACATGCCTACCAGAAAAATATGAAAGCTTATGCTGATTTAGGCCCAGATAGTTTTAGTGGGCTACATGCCAATTTCGGCCCGTAATCGTTTTTAGCCCAATTGGAATGGGCCCGACGAATGTTGGCATGTTGGGCTCCTACGAAGCTTTCGGCCGAATACATTACTAAGATAAACCTACACTATACAAAAATAGCGTCGTAATTACTGTAGCCTAAGGCAGCATCATAAATGTTGTATCACAACAAAATAAATTCCAACCATACAACAAAAGGCCTATTGGCATAAAGTTTACAGTCCTTCCAGATAAAAGCACCATCAGATGTATAGAAGCACAGATCATTTGACCTGAGTGCTAATGTTTCAGGCTATAGAATCTGATGGAGCAGCACGATCTCCACCTTTTTCCGCCATTGCTCTTGAACAACGAAGCGAATGTCTGATAGTCTGGTTTCAAAACCATTCATATCTTGACGACATTTCTCAACCACTATTCTTGTTTCCGAAACAACGTCCATTAGGGATTGGACTTGTGTCTGGAGCACAGATATATCACTTTGTCTAGCAGGAAGATTTTGTTCAGTAGGCGATTTGGACGAGGTTACCTTGACAACCAACCCAGAATTACGCAGGAAGGTGCTTTTTGCACTGTTAGTGGAGAGATATTGACGCACTGCAGCAAGAGGTGACATTGTGCCTGTAGTAGCCTCGTCACCTTCAGGTGGTTGTGGCTGTTCAATCATTTGTTCCATAGCTTCCTGAAAGTTTGAACTTGTAGATTAGTGTACCAGATAAGTTACTAATGAGACAAAAACAAACAAAGTAGGTTAAACATTTATACATAACTTATTTTGGTGAACTACTGTAATACATTAGCATGTATTGTAGTGCCAACTACATAATAAAATCACTTTCGGAACATATGTCCATGTAGCATGCCTACTGTATTGTCTATTTCCTCACATTCGTTGACATCTAAGGATAAAGAGACATGGTTTAAAGTAGGATGAACATAGTATGACATCATTCATATCATGGGCAAACAGATATAAAACAAACATGCTATTTTATCATTGTGTGCGCACGTGAACATAACAACTAGATTACAGATCAAGACCAAAAGAATATCCTTCATCTCTTTTAAACCATGTAAGGTGAAATGATACGTTAAGACAACTGTGAATAAAAGTGAACAGAGTAACCGACATTGGCTGCAAACCAAGTAGTTAAATGAACACGTCATAGTACCAATCAGTTCAAGGCAGGAGGAGTAAGGACTTACAACAGCGGCTTGAACTGGTGTGCTCATGCCCTTCATCTTGCTGGTGTGGCAATCCTTGAAGATTTGCACTGCATTCGGTTCAGGTTCTTTTTGGTCCGCATGGGCTTTCCTCTGTATTTGGAACAAGTTAATATAGATATGATAATATGGCACAAAAAAAAGAAGGAAGTAGCAGCTATTTACAAGAGCCTCGCAGTGTGCAATATAGCTACGAGATCCTGTTGTCTGTTGGAATTTCACTTTAGAACGGTTGGTTTTGTTCTTCAAACAGTTAGCCTAGAAGAAGATACACTTGTAAGGCACATACATAAATACAAGTTCAATATGTGGTCTGATCAAATACATATAGCCTACCTGATACTTTGGATCAGACCAGTGTTTAACGAGGGCTGTCCAGTCTTCATCTGTAATATATTCCACTGGAGATGTTTGGGCGATTTCATTGTTAGCCTTGCCTTCAAAGTGAGATTTTCTAAGGTGGTACCGATACTGTCGCAGAGCAGACTGAAAAACATGAGTGCATGCTTGTTTAGTTGCATCATCTTTCGGATCCAACTTGAACCTCATCTGTTGAAAAAAGAATGTGAGTCTTATTAGGAGGAAGCTAGAAAGTATGGGACAGAGCAAGACAATATTACTAATTGCGATGAATAACATTACTTACGGATAAATGGTCAAGGAAGGTGTTAAACTGGGTATTGTCTTTCTCATTCCTGTACTGGATCCACGTTGGGAGGATACGTGCATGACACCTAACGGCAACGGCTGCCTCTGATACTAACTTGGCTGACTCTGTAGCATCACGTGGCCTTTTTAAACCTACCTCAAAATGGATCTCCATTCTTCCTCCTTTAGATTTTGTTAATCTGTCAAGCATTATCCCTGATGTCTGTTTCCGCTTGCACTGTGGTGCTAGTTCAACAACGAATATGGAAAGTGTTTGTGTACATCAAACTGTGAGAGTACATACAAAGGAGCATGCAACTGCAACTTGACTCGGTCAGGTACCGTCTTGGTGTTGATGCTCATGAGGTTCATCTGATCTTGCCAAGTCCTGTTGTGTCAGCAGTGCTTCGGAAGTAGTGTTAGGTGTGAAGGCAGCTTGGGAACTGGCCAGTTCCGGAGCAAACGAATGAGTAACTGGTTGAGATGCTGGTACAGTTGAAGCGGATGCTGCAGCTGGTGGAGCAGGTGATACTGTGTTTGTAGATTTAACCGGTGGACTTGGACCTTCTACTGCACTATAAGTACCAGCAGAATCTCGACGGCATAACCTTTTCCGTTTCACCCGACGAGTAACAACACTCCCTACTATATTATTTTCCTTGCTTTTTTTTTACTTTGCCATGTCAAGCTGTACCCACAACACAAAAGAATAAAATCACTCTTCAGAACTCATTGATGTATGATACGGACAAGCAATACTTTGATGTAAGACAACCGTATGAGGATGGAATATGTAAGAAAAACAGGACGGCATGACATATTCACAGCTACGATGTGCAAACTAAGCAGAAGGATTTTCAAGAAAATAGAAGTAATACAAGCTAGACACCATATGAAAGATGCAACCAATATTACTTTGCCAAGTTAAAAGTGTCTTGTCATAAGTGGCAATTCGAAAAATTAGAAGCAGTACAACGTAGAAATCAATGCAAGATGCAACCACTATCAAACTGCCATGTTAAAAGCGCCCAATCATGAGTGACTGATGCGGGATACACAACAGTAGTACTTTGATGTAAGAACATGGTATGATAGATAGATGCAGTGTATTCTAGACACAGAAAGCCATGTCATATGCACATGTATAACGTATGAACTCAGCACGTGCAACTTAATCAAAATAGAAAAAATACAGGCTAGACAACATATGCAACATGAAACCAATTATCACACTGTCAACTTAGAGCAAGCACTTGCGATGGTGGAGTATGGGAGATGAACTCATCATGTAGACTTGGGACTTCAACTTCATTAGCAGTAGCAGTGGAAAATCTAGAGAGTCTCTGTTTGCGTCGGTCCGGAGGACCACCAACATCCCCTAACTTACTCTTTTCCTTCCTATTTTCTGATATTGCCTTATGAAGTCAAAACCACAAGAAGATGAATAAAATTAGCTCTACATAACTGGTTGATGCATGATACAGACGAACACTACTTTGATGTAAGGCAAGCGCAGGATAGGAGGATGGAATATATATAAAAAAGACAGCGTTTCATATTCACACGTACGATAGGAGGATGGAATATGTATGAAAAAACAGTAAGCGGAAGGCATTTCAACAAAATTAGAAGAAATGAAAGCTAGGCACCATATGAACATGCAACCAATATCACTCTATCAGGTAAAAAGTGTCTCGTCGTAAGTGCCATTTCAAGAAATTAGAAGCAGTACAAGCTAGAAGACAATGCAAGATGCAACCTACATCACAGTCCCAAGTTAAATGTGTCTTATGGGTAAGTGATCGTTGCAGGTATAAGTTGTAAGCTACGCACATGCAATTCAACATAATCAGAAGCAATACAAACTAGACATCATACGGAAAACGCAACCATGTATAACAGTTCCAAGTAAGAGCAAGCACCTGTGATGGTGGAGTAGGGGAGATGTGCTCATCATGTACACGTATGTCCTAGAAACAGGAACACGTGTCATATTCACAGGCATTATGTGTAAAGTAAGCAGATGCAATTCAAGTTAGAAGCAATACAAGCTAGACATCATACGCAACATGCAACCAGATATAATAGTGTCAAGTTAGAGCAAGCACCTGTGATGGTGGAGTAGGGGAGATGTGCTCATCATCTACACAGCTACGTTGACTGTCCAGCCTTGTGTTGTCTTGCAAATCTTGTTGGGAGGATGGCGGAGTAGAATCTGTAGAGACCCCCTGTTGAGTTGCTCCGAAGGACTACCATCATCCACTGCCGGACTAATTTCCTTCAGCTGTAATGATTTTGCATTGTGAAGTCAAACCGATAAGAAAAAGGAATAAAATTCGCTCTTCAGAACTCATTCATGCATGATACTGACGAACACTACTCGGATGAAAGGCAAACACATGATGTGAGGATGGAATATGTATGGAAAACAGGATGGTGTGACATATTCACACCTATGATGTGGTAACTAAGCAGAAGGCATTTCAACAAATTAGAAGCACTACAAACTAGACACCATATGAAAGATGCAACCAATATCACTCTGCCAAGTTCAAACTGTATGGCGTTTCAACAAATTAGAAGCAGTACATGCTAGAAATCATATGCAAGACACAACCAATATCACAGTGGCGACTTAAAGGTGCCTTATCATAAGTGACTGATGCGGGATATGCAAGAATAGTAGTCTGATGTAGAAACAGGAACACATGTCATATTCACAGGCATTATGTGTAAAGTAAGCAGATGCAATTCAACAAAGTTAGAAGCAATACAAGCTAGACATCATACGCAACATGCAACCACATATAATAGTGCCAAGTTAGAGCAAGCACCTGTGATGGTGGAGTAGGGGAGATGTGCTCATCATCTACACAGCTACATTGACTGTCTAGCCTTGCGTTGTCTTGCGAATCTTGTTGGGAGGATGGCGGAGTAGAATCTATAGAGAACCTCTGTTTCAGTTGCTCGGAAGGACCACCATCATCCAATGCCTTGCCAATTTCCTTCAGCTTTATTGATTTTGCATTGTGAGGTCATACCGACAATAAAAAGGAATATCATTCGCTCTTCAGAACTCATTCATGCATGATACTGACAAACACTACTCTGATGAAAGGCAAAGTCATTATACGAGGATGGAATATTACGAAAAAATGGACGGCTTGACATATTCACACCTATGATGTGGTAACTAAGCAGAAGGCACTTCAACAAATTAGAAACACTACAAGACATCGTATGGAAGGTGCAATCAATATCACTCTGCCAAGTTAAAACTGTCTCGTCATAGGTGGCGTTCATCAAACTAGAAGCAATACATGCTAGAAATCATATTCAAGACGCAAACCAATATCACACTGCCAACTTAAAGGTGTCCCATCATAAGTGACTGATGCAGGATACACAAGAAGAGTAGTTTCATGTAAGAACATGGTGTGATAGACAGATATAGTATGTACCAAAAACAGGAAAGCGTGTCATATTCACATGTATCATGTGTAAGCTAAGCAGATGCAGTTTACACTAATTAGGAGCAATACGGGCTAGACACCATATGCAACATGCAACCAGATATCACACTGCCAAGTTAGAGCAAGCACCTTGGATGGTGGAGTAGGGGAGCGGAGACTTGGACCTTGTAATGCACTATCAGTACAAGGAGAATCGGTACAGATGCTCCGTTTACGTTGCTGCAGAGGACCACCATCATCGCCTTCCTTACTCTTTTCCTTCCTCTTTCTTGATTTTGCCTTGTCAAGTCAAACCCACAAGAAAAAGGAATAAAATTTGGTCTGCAGAACTCATTGATGCATGATACTGACGAACACTACTTTCATGTAAGGCAGCCGCATGATAGGAGGATGGAATATGTATGAAAAACAGGACGGCGTGACATATTGACATGTATGATGTATAAAGTGTAAACTAAGCACAAGGTGCTTGAACTTGTTAGAATCGATGCAAGCTAGAAACCATATGAAAGATGAAACCAATATCACTCTGCCAAATTAAAAGGGTGCCCTAACAAATGTATTTGACCAAATTAGAAGCAATAC
This sequence comes from Aegilops tauschii subsp. strangulata, assembly GCF_002575655.3. Taxonomy (NCBI): domain Eukaryota; kingdom Viridiplantae; phylum Streptophyta; class Magnoliopsida; order Poales; family Poaceae; genus Aegilops; species Aegilops tauschii. Next base: position 408,148,760 of record NC_053040.3, on the reverse strand, counting down.
ATGGCAACAGGCTAGAAATAATATGCAATATGCAACGAATAAAGGTGACTCATCGTAAGTGATTGACGTAGGATACAGAAGAGAGGTAGTTTCATGTAAGAACAAGGTTAACACATAGATGTAGTGTGTACCAAAAATAGGAAGGCATGTCATATTCACAGGTATAGTGTGTAAACTAAGCAGATGCAATTTACCCTAATTAGAAGCATTACAAGCTAGACACTGTATGCAACATGCAACCACATATCACACTGCGTAGTTAGAGCAAGCACCTGTGATGGTGGTGTAGGGGAAGTGCGGTCTTCAGGTACAGAGCTACGTTCAATATCTTCATTTAGGCTTGCTGTTTCTTGAGAATCATGTGGAGAGGATGAAATTGCATTCTTTATAAGAGTATTGCGTCTCATATTAACCCACGCGCGTGACTGTCTCATCATAAGCGATAGACGCAGGATACACAAGAACAGTAGTTTGATGTAAGAACATAGAGTGATAGGCAGATGTAGTATGTACCAAAAACAGGAAGGCGTGTCATATTCACATGTATAATGTGTAAGCTAAGGAGATGCAATTTAACAAATTAGGAGCATTGATGAGGGATACACAAGAAAAGTAGTTTGATGTAAGAACATGGTTAATAGAAAGACGTAGTATGTACCAAAAATAGGAAGGCATGTTATATTCACAAGTATAATGTGTTTACTAAGCAGATGCAATTTACCCTAATTAGAAGCATTACAAGGTAGACACCATATGCAACATGCAACCACATATCACACTGCCAAGTAAGAGCAAGCACCTGCGATGGTGGTGTGGGGGAATTGCGGTGATCAACTAGAGAGCTACGTTGACTATCTTCATTTAGCCTTGCTGTTTCTTGAGAATCATGTGGGGAGCATGACACTGCACTCTTTAAACGAGCAGGGCGTCTCACAGTAACCCACTCGGGTGACTGTCTCATCATAAGTGATTGGCGAGGGACAAAAGAGCATTAGTTTGATGTACGAACATGGTTAATAGACATATGTAGTATGTATCAAAAACAGGAAGGCATGTCATTATCAAAGGTATAATGTGTAAAGTAAGCAGATGCAATTTAACCAAATTGGAAGCAATACAAGCTAGACACCATATGCAACATGCAACCACATTTGACAGCACGAAGTTAAAGCAAGCACCTGGGATGGTTGTGTGTGACAATTGAGATCATCAACTGCAGAGCTACGTTTACTGTCTCCAACTGCTGACACTGCACCCATTAGAGCGCTGAAACGCTTAGTGCTTATCTTCGAATTACACAGGAGCGACTTCTGTCTTTTCTTTTCTGCATTCATCAACACTGCGTCGGAGTCTGAAATACCCATGCATAAAAAAACAATAGTGTGAGTATGGGTGAAGTGTGTGCACAATTAGTACAGTGTAAAGGTAACAGATAGCAGGTCGGTGAGAAATAAATGACGGGAGACATATGATAGCTCTACAACATGCATGGCACAATAAATTACTACAGGATTCTATGAAAATAACAGTCGACTCAAAGAAAATAGGTCAGTCCATTTTTTCTGCACCGTCCGATGTACAAAGAACGGGCAGATCGCCTTCATCTACCTCCAGCCAGTCAGTGTTGACGATCTTCCTCGAAACGGCAGCGACCACCGGCCCAGTATTCCTCCCCTGCCTGCGCCCTCCCCTCGACCTCACCGCACTGCCGTGCTTGGCACCGCCCCCCGGGCCATCCATTCAAGCTCCTCCGACCTCCAAATCGGGCGCAAGCAGCTCCTGCACCCCACACCCCTAAGATAGACACCGATGCGCCGCTTCCCCGGGGAACAGGCGGACTAGGTGCTCCGCGCGCCTAAGCGGGTGCTGCTTCTTTTAATTGCGGTTCGACTGACCCTGAATTGAAATCCAGGCGGGCTACTGACCTCTAGCAAAGGTGAAATAGTAAAAGGGAGGAAACCTTGTGCATTTAGTATCATGAAGAAGATGCAGTAAGAAGCGCTCAACTAGTTTCTTTCGTGGGATGAATACGGTGTGAGCGGAGACATAAGATTTGCATGAATAAGGGAAGAGGAGTACCTCTTTCTGCTGGCAATGTTGTGTCCTCCTTCTGTTTTTCCGACGATCTTCTTGTTGTTCGCCGGAAACCAGAAGTTGTGGAGGACGGTGCAGCCTTGGACGAACCCATGGCCAAGTTGTTAAGTGTGGTGCAGTGGCCGTCTGTCGGCGGCGGGGAAGCAGATCCGAGGCGGCGAACGACGGCGTAGCGGGAACAGCTCTGGTGCGGTGGACGGTTGCGACAGTGGAGCCACAGCAATGAGGCGCAGGACGCCGTGGTCGGAGTGGTTCTGGTACGGCGCACGTCGGCGTCGGCATCGTGGAGGCAACTCTGCCTCGGCTTCAGCTGCTAAGTCCTTGAGGGCGTTGCAGTTGCGGTTGCGTTGGACGACGACGTCGGGGTACCGGCTCCGGCGTGATGGAGGAGGGCGGCGCTGGATTGGTCGCTATGGGGTGGAGGACGGAGGAGGCTGGGGTTTCGCGGCTGGTGGAGAGGGCATTTTCGCGCCCACGGAGTATGAATGGGGAAACGGAGGGAGGCGGGGAACTAAGGGGGAACAATGTTTCGGTTTGAGACGCGCTTGTTTGAAATTTGGGGAATGTTACAAACTTTGCCCCCATCTAAAATTTCAGACATATTGCGGGTTGGGGTTAGGACAGTCATGTCAGGTGTCCCAAATGTAGGCGGGATAGATTTCGGCCGAGCGCATGGGTAGGCGCCCACGGCGTATGAATGCTTCTCGGAGGCGGTTGAGACCGGCGTCTTGGTGAAGTTACAAACCTACCCCGGTTTAGACCTTTGGACATCGGCCGATAGGCTACACGGGCCAGAGTTAGGACAGTAATTTCCTACCACCAAAACATTAGTCTCGTGCGGCTTCGGGTGACCAGAGGCCTATTTGGCACTTCGTTCAATATTTGGGAGCAGAAGCATTAACGTTTTCGGTTCTCTTGAATTGAACTTTCAGGATTTGTCAAACTTCACAAATCTTTACTCTTGAAAATCCTAAAGCTACGATTATTTTGGAATGGAGGGGGTACATTTGAATATACATTGTACATGAGTATATATTAAAAAATATGCAACTTACCTCAGTTCATGCATGGTTCCAGATATAATCTCCTTGGTTGCAAAAAAAGTTAGATATGCGTATGAATATATATAGCATGTTCAAACTCACAACAAAGATTGATGCCCCCTTTTACATTTGATTTACAAATGCCATTATCTCGGGTTCAAATAGATGAATGCACTTCCTATGAATTCGAATCTTCGAAACCCCCTTTATGTTGAATTCGACATGTATTCTATTTCGTAGCTAGCAATTTGGAATGTATCCATGCAAGTGACAAATGTATAAAGTGCTTCACACTAACAACATGGAGTGCACTAATTAATGTTTATATATGAATTGCAAAAGCATCCATTACCTGTATTTCAAACCGCTCTCACTCTATGGATCGATAATATGAAATAAACACATGAACATGCTAGAATTCAATAGAGTATGGGTGTTTGATAGACCAATTTTCGTCCATACGCAATTTGAAAAATTCATGATCTCATCCAAAAATAATAATGCCATTTATATTTTAATTTAATGCGTAGAACCGCCTTTTACACGTAGATGCACTATGCCTCGCCCCGTTCTCACAAACGCGTTATATATCTCTCTATCTAACGCATAAGTGCACACACTTTATATGCATCGGCATTTCTCTTTCACACATGCTCACAATCTCTCTCAGGGTGTCGGGGTGTCTCACGCACATGCTCTCTCTGTTTCTCTCTCTCTCTCTTTCTGACTACTATGTACCACTCTTTTCACTAATCTCAGTTGGAAAACACTATTTCTCTCACATGCATATATACACATGCACGGTCTCTACTAGCCCTCTATACGCACATATATGTGCCTACGTGTCTCCCGCACGCACATTATCTTTAGGCCTCTCTCGCACACATTGCCCCCCCCCGACACACCTCTCTCTTAGTAGTTGGCAGATATGATTTCATCATATCATTCGGTAGGATACCCCTGGCTGTTAGGCTGGATGGTAATACGAGGCAAAGTTTTACCCTAGTTCGGATCGGACCCTTGCAGTTGAAGAAAGAGCCTACTCCTGGTATTGTATATTAGTGATAGGGGTGTGTATAAAGTACACGTGAATACCAGGCATTGTGCGTGTGTGTATACTATCGACGAACTAGCCCCCAAGCTTGTATAACATACTAAGGTCCTAGGGTTACAAATCATATATAGTCGGCTTATCACCAGTGGGGATAGAGTCCTCCGCGACTCTGGTAGCTTCGTATTGTACGCCGAGTCCTCAACATGGGTCTTCGTATAACACGTCTCGGTCCAACCTATATGTGATGCAGGATGGAACCGACCCATGAGTCTTCATGTTGACCCACCACAACTAGAAATGATGTGCCCACCACACCACACACTCAATCGGCCACTAAGAAAATAAGCATATACAATAGTACAACGGTATCTAGCTCACGATACGTCTCCATATTTTGTTGATGACACTGACGGACTTTGCATTTGATGCGTGCTCCGTATTTTGTTGACGACACTTACGGTCATTGTATTTGAAGCGAAAGCATGATATGCTCACTGGACTTCAGAATAAGCTCATCACGATCACCACATACATTTTGTCGTGCTAAACAACATGTGGTTGGATGGTTAGAGGACAGTGGTTTCTCGAGCCCACCAAGGTTAAAGTCCCGGTGCTCGCATTTATCTTGTGTTAATTTCAGTATTTTCCGGCGATGTACATTCAGTGGGAGGAGATGTTCCACTCGACGACGAGGCACCTATGGTGACTTCATAAAATCTCAAGATCATATATGTTGGCCCACTCTCTCGAAGGTGCTGATAGGGGTAGGGTTCGCGTGTGTGTGCTTATAGCGGTGAGTGCTTGCGCGTATATATGAGCCCTTGCGTCTGTACCGTGTTAAACAAATACATATCATGATTATACGGTCACTGGCTCACCCGTACAACTCCGTATTTTGTTGATGACACAATCAATTGACCAGTCAAACGTTCCACGCGGCGCAACTAGTGTTGCACCATCGGGGCGCGTAACTGTGGGGCCACCTGTCAGCCCGTATATGAAAGAAAGAAATGGTAGTTTGAGTCTGTACTGTGTTAATAAAATAGGAGTACATTTTAGGGTGATCATACGGTCACTGGCTCACCATACAGCTCCGTAATTTGTTGATAACACGATCAATTGACCAGTCAAACGGTCCACATTCAGCAGCGCACATTACCATAGGGAGCACCCGTCTGCGCGTATATGAAGGACAAAAATGGTAATAAATTAGTGGTCGGTGGGTATTCGAAGTCGTGAGACCTCTGGTTGGCAGTCACCGGCGGTTGGGGGCGTTCATTGGGCGGTGGGGTGGGGATCCCCGGAGAAAAAGCTCGGCGGGGGGGGGGGCTAGAGGGATGGCCGGTGCGGCGGCAGACCGGCGGTGGGGAGTGGTTTCGGGGAGGGCGAGCTGGCCGCGGGCGGTGGGGGCTGGCGGTTCGGCCGGTGGTGGCTGGCGGCTCAGGGGGGTGGAGTTTGATGATAAACTGGAGGCCCTTGATTTCGTATCCAACGGCTGGAAAATCTAATGACCAGAGATGAAAAAGTCAGTCGACTGACGTGTAGCCTCACCCCGCACGTACACATGCACGCACGCAAGACACGCACGCATGTAGGCGTGCAACATTGACACGTACACACGCACGCATGCTGGCGTGCAACACTGACACGTACACATGCACTAACGACACACGCACGTACGCACCCATGCATGCAACACTGAAACGTACCCTTGCACGCACGCAACACTCGCACGCCTGCATGGACACAGCACACGACGCAAGACACACGCTCAACCTATACGTGCATGCACCCTTTGTTAAGGACATGGATTGTTACGGGTATTAATCAATCTTATCTGTGATAAGCAGAACATTGATGTTTGCAGCGGTCTTTATGAATCACAACGTATCGAACGGGCTATCAACATAGTAGGCTTATCTACATGAAAAAGATGACGTCACACTCAATGAACAATCATCGGTTTATGAAATGCCCGCCTCTGACCGCCCTGGCCCACCAAAGGTTCCTTTGTTGTGCGCTGCATGCGTTGGGTCACTGACATGCAGGCCATGCACCCAAAGAGCCCACACGTCAGTGGAAGAACGGGGCGGTGTCGTAGGTCAGAGTCGAGGGTGCCACTCGCGGCACGCCCGGCTGAATACGCCTCTGTGCCGCATTCAAACGCCTCCATGAAACCCGCCCGTGTGGAAGCCGAGAAACCCACTCTGGACACACGTCCGTTCATGACCAGGCCGGCGTTAAACGCAACGCCGGCCGAGCTCCTCCCGTCCGCCGTCTATTTAATCTCCTATTTAAACGAGGCCAAACGCCGGCCAAGAATCGCACACCTCCGCCACTCCCCTATCTCCTCCACCATTTTGTCCACTCTTACAATGGCTTACGAAGAGTAGTTATTCCGCATCCAAGCCGTCTATGTAGCCCGCCGGATACGAGCTATGCAGCTCGCTGATCCACCTCCCTCCCCTCACCCGACGGAGCCAGTTGCCGCCCCAAGCCGGCGCGCGGTTCAGCAACTCGCCGCTCCAGGCCAGCTCGACGAGGAGCGGCGCATGGGCGTCGTTGCTGCCGTCCACGCCGCCGCCTCGTACCGCGTCTCCCGTTTTTGTGGCCAAGACTCCCATGCTGGCGGCCGCGCCGTGCAAGCAACGACAGAAGCCGGGTGCGCGGAGAACGACGAGTTGGTGGCCAGCGCCTCCGCGTCCGCCGCCATCATCGAGGAGAAGTAGAACACGGGAGGCCGCCGCCGCTTGGGTCCCATGAAGGCCACCACGGAGGCGACGCCGGCGTACACAGCAAATGTCTTGCCAGATCCTTTTGTTGCGAGGACCTTCGTCGACCCCGCATGGGCTCCACGGAAGAGGGGAATGTTAGGATGAACTCGAGCCGGTGCCGGCCATGGCGAAGTAGTGGCCGGTGATGAACTCGAACCAGTGCCGGCCACCATCATCTTCGGCACCAGCCAATGATATCAGTTGGGCAGTGGGGAAGCGAGCCGTCCTTTGCGCTGAAGCATATACCTTCGGGGCTCCCGGCAGTCGGGTGATCGTGCTGCCGGACATGAGGAACACAAATCGATCGACGGGCGACCATTTAGGCCAGGTATTATATACCTGGGCTGTCCAGAACTAGCACCGCGTAGTTCATTTGAATGTAATGAAATCCGTCATGTTTGTACGAAAATCCGGTATTTTATATGATTTCCGTCGTTGCTTATATGAAATATCAGTTTGTATACGTGTTTGCGTGAATTTCGTCCGGTTGGTTGAGTTGCTGTCATAATGTGTGCGGCTACGGTTGGATGGCGTAATTTGCGGGTCGCCGGTCGGTCTGCGAGCGGCTCGGGCGGCGTTGTGGGACAAAAAAACACAGCTCGTGCGAGCTCGTCTCCAACGTGCGCGCTGGAGGATGCATGACAGCATGAGCACCCGAGCCATTCCTCGTTCATCGGTGGCAAAGGCACCGGTGGACAAAAGGGTCGCCAATATTTTGGCTACCCCGGGCAAGATCCAAATAGCCCCTCCCAACAGATTCAAATCCCTCGTTCGCCGTGGAATTTTGCCATGTTTTGTTTTCATGGACTAGCAAGATGCCCGTGCATTGCACGGAACATCAAGATGCATTTTTTTACAAACTCCCGCATGCATGCAAGGGATAATTAATGTCCTCCTTTGCTAGTACCACGAGGCAAACACCATCAATATTGCATCAATTAGTGTTAGTGGACTTGTATATCTGCAAATTGTAATTTTGATAGTGGCCCCTTGTATATAAAAATGAAGGGAGAAAGATGAGAGATAAGGTGAGGAGGAGTGGGGCGTGGTGGTGACTGGTGGTCGGACTGGGCGGAGGCATGGGGATGGACGGCGCATTATGTCTAGGTTTGTATCTCTCTCACACACACCCACGTAGGTGGGGGACGTGCACGAAGAGAAGAGGTGCACGCACGGCGCACGTACTCCCGTCTCTTTCCCAACCACACCCGCGCGGGTACACGGTGGAGCTCATTTCTGTACGAAAAAGGCAGCCCACGTGGTAATTTGGCACGTGTACTGGTTGTCCACTTGGTGGAGGGAGGATCGTCTACCACAGGTGAACAAACAAATTGCAACTTGACGCGTTATGTTAATTTAAAAAAGAGGCAAACCATGTGGGGCCTACCTTAGAGGCAAGGCTCTATACACTGGAGTACTTTTGATGTGTCCCGTCAACTCGCAGAACGAGGAGAAGCTTGCTTAGTACGCCGTCTCCCCCGCCCACGGGCGCGGTGGCTCGCAGGATGAGGTGAAGCTTGCTTACGAGTAGTAGTAGTAGTAGTAGTAGTAGTAGTAGTAGTAGTAGTAGTAGTACTGTGCGCCTCTACGCCCACTCCCTCGCCCACGCGCGCGGTGGCTCGCAGCACGAGGAGAAAATTTTACTACTCCCTCCGTTTACTCCTCGTCCCTACTACGTACTCCCTCCATTCCAAATTACTTATCGCAGGTATGGATGTATCTAGATGTATTTTAGTTCTAGATACATCCATTTCTGTGACGAGTAATTTGGAACGGAGTACTCCCTCCATTTACTTATACAAGGCCACTATAAAAAATACATTTTGCATCTATACAAGGCCACAAATAGTAATCGAGACAAAAGTTACTACTCCCTCCTTTCCAGTTTATGGCTCAATTTCAAAATCTCTCCAACCAAGGTAGACGGTGAGTGGTCGAATTAATTTCATAGTTTGCACAAGTAATTAGTACACTCGTTTTTTTAAGAAGTTATGTTTACCGAGGCATTAATTAGAACGAATGCATGAATGACCACTAAATTTCCATGAATTTGTACATGCATTGGTTAGTTTCCTCTTGACACTGCTTGCGTCGGGTGATCTAACGCACCTCGAAATCCAACATGTAATGGTACTACTACTAGTATAGTAGAATTGAGACTTATCAAACGGAAAAACGAATGTTTTTTAGATGAGCCCTATAAACCCTAGTGGGTACATACTCCATAAAAACAGATTTTTCCAAAACTAAGTCGCTCCCTTTCATGAATTCTGTAGTATACTCCTCCGTCGACGCTCCCTTTCATGAATTCTGTACTTCCTGTCGCCGACATGTGGGACATATAGCAACCGGGTCGACGTGTCAAGCACCAAATAACAGTGCAGAACAGCAGGGGGACGCACCCCACTCATACCGGCCCAGTAGTAGTAATGAGCAATGAGACGTCAAATCACAATGCCGCACCTTCCCAGACGGACGAAGCTACCATTATTTCACACTTCGGTTTGCCATCATCTCAAACCACGTAGTATTGCTTCTGCCTCAAGGGGGACACGCGCATCGCCTTGGTACATCATGACACGTGGGACCGCATGACAGGCCATGCTCCCCCGCCGATCGCTCGGTAAAATCACCTCATTTTTACTATACTTCCTCCGTATCGGTTTACTACATGGCATGCACGTCGTTCTAGGTTGAGAATTTAACTGGCTATATATGTGATGAATAGTACTCTAGCCTTTTAAAAAATGTATACTTTTGTACAGTAGTACTATCGATGGATTGCGCCATGGAGCAAAAATTGAAATTAAAAAAAGGTGGTACATATAGAGAGCGCTCGTCGCCAAATTATGCATATAGTACTATTAAAAAAGCTAGTACGTGCTTAATTGGGGTGCTAAATTCTATTAAAGAAATACTAGTAGTATGTACATACTGAAGAGTTAAAGTAACAAGAAGAAACATAACATAGTTCTGTTGGGGGCTCAGCACAACACACCCCTCAAATTAAACTAAGCACACCTGAAATTAAACTATGCAACTAATCCTGTAGACACTGCATTAGAAGTTTAGAACCACCATGAGCAACGACACTGCCACCTTACTCGGAGTCCTCATCCACATCCTCGACTTCGTCCTTGTCCCTCTTCCTCTTGGCCGATACTTCTTTGCTTGAACCGCACACTTGGCTATTGCTCATCATCCAACCCTTGTAGATATGGAAACAAAGGTAGCCATCCATTGCACCATAGTGGATGTGGTCTATATCTAGTACATTCCGCTGCCATGCATGACGATGAAACGTGTAATGAGGTTTCTCCAGTTTACGGTACGAAGGATGAACCATGGCTCCTGCCAGGGTCAGCATTGAAGGCTGACGAGAGGGCACCAGCCGATTCTTCTGTAGGTCGAAGGGGTTGCCTACAACGTGGCCTATCCGACCCAGGACTTCTTTGTCGTTCTTAAAGTCTACAGTAAAGAATTTCACTGTTTTGTCCTTGAGGAAGTTCTTAAAATCCTGGCACTCAACGTCGGCATGGCATATGTGGTAGACCAAGCAAACGTTATGTACGCAAACCTGGATCACGGCGGGCTTCTTCCTCTCTTCGTCCTTTAGATCCTTCTCTCATCCCAGGACTGTGGTGTACTCAACATCTAGCCCAGCGACCCACTCATCATCTGAGTTTTTGAACATGCGTCTGAAGCAAAAAAGGCATCCTTTCACCGTCGGGGAAGAACAGGTGTAGATGACGTCGAACTCATCGCCGGTGATGGTTCTAACCTTGTAATCACCGCCGATCGTGGAGATTTGGGACGCCATGGATTTGGGAGGAGGGTTAGGATTAGTGGAACTGCCGTAATGTGAATGGACGGGACGACTAGGAGCGAACCGCCGTAGTAATGAAGGACGTGCGAGGACGAGTAGGAGCGAACTGCCAGCGTACGAACGGCAGGGTAGTGGCTTTCCATTCTCCCATGATACGGGCTTCTGAGAGCCCTTGGATCTGAGATCGAACGGTTGCATGGCGTGATTCTAGACCTATGGGTGAATATCCTATCCTGGAGGGTTATTCTGCAAATTTTTAGCAACTTAGCATGCGACCGTTTGATCTCAGATCCAAGGGCTGCCAGCAGCCCGTATCATGGTCGCGCCTACCACGACCGCCGCGTCACTCGCGCGGTCGCACCCTTGGAGATTTAACACGGTGCGTTAGGCTATCTGATGTTGGCATGTCATACATAGTCATCACTTAGTCACTCATACTACAACAAGGTTGGCTATAAGGTTGGCTATAAGTGTATTTTTTTACTCCTCTCTATCTCTTTCTTCGTACTCCCTCCGTCCCATAATATAAGAACATTTTTGACACTAGTGTAGTGCCAAAAACGTTCTTATATTATGGGACACAGAGAGTACTTGTATTTATTGCATTTGCCAAGGAGTGACCTCTTCCAATGAAATGGTGTTGCTAAGTTTGCTTCATTTAATTAGCTATAGACTCAAAATTGTCTTTTCACCTAGGTACACGCGCTTAGCACCGTTTCTTCCTTGGGTCACCAAACTAGTCTCTCTCTTCTTGATTAACTTGCCACATCAGACTTTATGCCTATGTGGCAAGCTTAAGCACCTGTAGGAGCAAGTAAAAGTAAGTACAATAGTGCGCTTTACATGGCATTTTTGCATATGTGGAGGAAAGAGAGGCAAGGAAAAAGTGGAGAAGTGGGCTCTCATGCAAGAGCCAACCTCTACTACATGGTGGAGCATTGGGAGAGGCACCTGTATGGAGGTGGTCAGGAATCGGGAGACTCACGCCGGTCGTAGCGCCGCAGTTAAAATGATAATGGCAACTCAAATCACGGGGCCCCACCTGTCCAGCAGTAACTGGCTGTCAAATCACACAGCCCTACGTTTGCAGCAGCCTACTCCCTCGTCTTCTCGCGTCTCTGTGGAACCGACTAGGCGGAACTGCCCCGCCTACCGCGCAGGAAAAGCCCCGCCCTCGACTTTTAAATACAACTACATCCGCTTAAGAATCCAATGATATACTTTTTGTGACATAGTAACTCATATTTAGTTAGTCAAATGGATGACCTAGAACTACGTGCAGGCCCTATAAACCAAGACGCCTAAAAATAAAAAAACCGAGACGGAGAGGGTAGTTCAGCACGTATCTTTCTAGATCAATATAGTCAGGATTCACCAGGGAGAAAAACCAAGTGGTAGGCTGCTCCTGTCGTGTTGGCGTAGCAACTCAAGCAGGGCCAGTCCGCACACGAAATGGCGACACACTTAACAGGACCCCTTTGGCCGACATGTGGCTCATCCACCATCTTGTTCCACGTGCGATGCACCAAATTACAGTTCGGAGCAGCGGTTGGAATTGGAGGCACCCCGGTCGTAGCGCCGCAGTAGTAGAAAATGAGCGATGAGGGGTCAAATCACAAAGCCCCACCTTTCCCGCATTAAGCTGGACGGACGAAGCAACCATCATTTCACTCTAGGGCGCAAGAGCATAAAGAAAAGAGAAAACAATGATGCGTGCGGCAGCTACCTAGGGCACCCTAGGGTAGGGGTCTCCACTACAGATCCTTTTTTTGAAAGCGCCTCCACTACAAATTGGCTTCTCCCTCGTCCTCTTGAAGAAAACCGATGATGAGTGCGCCGGTAGGGTTTGTAGGAGTACTACGGCATGCGGGGCCATGTCATAGTAAATGGGTTCGAGTCGACGCCTTAAATATGTGTGGGCCGCTTGGTTTGACGGGAACGAGGCAGCATTTTGGGTTCGGGGACTAGTGGAGATAAAGTACGTACAAACAATTGTGGACGTAGGTTCGACCGAAAGGCAATGATGCATGGGCCCTGCATTTTGATATACCCGGGGCCGCGTGAAATTTGCTACTCTACTCAAAACTAGTAAGGTACACATGTATTGAACGCATGAGATTTCGAAACCAAATTACGAATCAATACACACTATAGCATGTAAAGCTTTGAGTCATATATGCATGATGTAGATGTTCGTTTAGTTCTTATAGTTCATCTCATTCAAAATCAATTAGTTTTATAAAAATGTTAAGATTCATGGGGTTGTGCATTGTAAATCATAAAGTAAAAAACAAATAATGGCAATTCATTTAGAAAAAATAATCAATTATGATACAGAAGATTCTAGAACAAAGGAGAAGTGCTTGTGTTTTGAGGTTTGTGCATTATGCTTAAGTTCAACCATGGATTCTTCTAAATTGTACATGTGGCAGATCTGGTGGAATGTTGATGATATCCACCGGCCAGTAGTGTTCGGATTTGCCTATCTCTGCACTGTCGGGTTAGCTTCATCCAGCGACCATCTTTCAAAGTTATTGGCATACTATATAGTTCTTGTGCCATAGTTGCATGTTGTCGGAGTAATTGGCACGGGTATCCCGAAGACGGCAAGACAATATTTCAAGACATCGGGGCTAGCAAAGCCCCTCAGTCCGACTGCCCGGCTGCTCCTGCCGGCTCCCCGTCCGACTGCTCCGCCTGGCCGGCTGCCGGCTGTCGACTGCACCAACTAGCCGGCTGCCGACTGCAGCCCGACCCGACATCGACAAGACCCCGACGAGACGGCCATACCGCGGACAAGACAACCGTACCGCGACACCATCATGTATAGTGTCACTTGTCCCGTGGCACTATTTATGAAGTGACCCAGGGGACAAGCATGACATGCACCATGCCTACCCATGCCCACTACCAAGCTTACATACAAAGCTACCTCACACTATAAAAGGAGACACACATCCATCCATCCGGGGGATGGACTCACGCACACACCCACAGGCAAGCTAGCTAGCAAGAGAGCTAGCTAGCCATCCATCCATCCATTCCCACGGGCAAGCATGCCCAAGCACACACATGCGGCCATGCTCATGGCCGGCCACTAAAGCATGCCTTGTGCATGCATATATGGAGCCAGATGCCCATGGCACTGCCCCTAGAGACAGCTCTAGGATCACTTTGTACTGCCCGATGTGCACCCCAGATATATATACTCAGACATGCAGGAGTAGGGGTATTATCTCTCCTGAGAGCCCCGAACCTGGGTAAACTAGCGCGTGCTACTCGCATACCCGCTCCCGGGCCTATCAGCAGCAGTCTTACCCTCACACAAAGCCCTTGTGGCATCTGTCGCCTCACACCCCCCGTGAGAATACCATGACAGTTGGCGCCCACCGTGGTGTGGTACTACTACTATGCTACCACGCTGCTGCTGGTTTCGCAGTCCGGGCGGGACCATTCTCGCCATGACCACCGCGGCGTCGCGCCGTCCCTCCAATAGCGGTCGAGGGCTCGATATCGACACACCCTCGGAATGGCCGCGAGGGGCGGCGCGTCCTCGCCGTAGGCCTCGCCTTCGTCATCACCACCGAGGCGTCGCGCCGTCCCTCCGATAGCGGTCGGGGGCTCGATATCGACACACCCTCGGAATGGCCGCGAGGGGCGGCGCGTCTTCGCCGTCGGCCTCGCCTTCGCCATCACCGCCGCGGCGTCGCACCCTCTCTCCGGTAGCGCTCGGGGGCTCGACTTCGACCCACCCCCGGAGCGGCCGCGCGGGATGGCGCGTCCTCGCCGTCGGCCTCGCCTTCATCACCACCACCGCGGCGTCGACTGCGTCGCCGCCGTCTCGGCCTCCCATGCGCCCTGCGCCTCGTCTTGCTCCGGCGTGTGCGTCGGCACCTCCCCGCGCCGGATGACGCCCCAGCCGTGCGCCCGTGACGCCCCGTCGCCCGCGTCCGCGCGTTTCCGCTGGCGCCCTGCGTGTCCGTGCACTGCGGAGTGGCTGCTGCTCTGCCCGCGTCGGTACGTCCGTGCATTCGCCGCTGTTCCGCCCGTGTCCGCGTGCCGCCAAGCAGACGCGGCTGTGCCCGGGGCCTTCGTCCGGCTCCACGCGTTGCACCTCCGTCTGACTACCTGCACAGCACCGGCTCCGGCTGCTCCATGCCTGCGCGGCTCCACCAGCACCCGCACCTGGCCGCCTCCCCGCACCCACAGATGCCCGGCCGTGCCTGGTCGCCTTCGTGTTGCGCACGCGCCAGGCTCGCCTCTGCGCCCGCCCGCCGGCTCCTCGTCACCGCGCCGGGTCCTCGACACCGCGTCGCCCCCTCCCCGTGCACCCGGACGCCGAATCCCGTGCCTCGCCGCTCCGGCCGGGTGCTCCGCGCCCGTAGCCGGCTCCGCCTCCCGCCCCTGCGTCCGGGCTCTCCGACGCCGGCCCGCCATCCCCATGGCTCCAGTACCCAGCTGCCGCCTCCAACATGACGGGCCGGCTCCCCCGCGCGCCTCCGCGGCCGCCTCCCCATGCTGCGGGTCCCCGCCGCAGCCGGCCGTCACAGCGCACTTCGGCGATGCCTCGCCCTTCCGAGGGCCAGCTCCCGCGCTGGCCGGCCTCGCTTGCCTCGAGGCCGCCTCGCCGCTGGCCGGCCTCGCTGCCCCATGGGCCGGTTCCGCCTGTTCCCGGCGGGCCGGCCCCTCCAGGCCTCCTCCAGCCGCCTCGCACCGCACTCCACCTCCCGACGGCCGCCGGCTCCGCTACGCCCCTTCGCGTCTGCGTGCCCGCGCGCTTGCCGGCTCCGCCTGGCCTCTCTTGCCCTCGCGCCGGGTCCGCGCGTGCCGGCCGGCCGCTGGCTCTGTCTGTTAAGCCCCGACAACCCAGACGGCCCGCAGGTCCTCTTCGCGGCGCACCCGAGCTTCTCCGTCTGCGCCGCTCCCGCGCCTATCCGCCTGGTCGCCGGGGGCCGACTTCCGCATCCGGCGTCCGCGCCAACTCCTGCCGCGTGCTTCCCCGAGCCGGCTGCGCCCGCCGTATCCTTGCCGCCTGCCGGCTCCGCCCGCCGGGCTCCACGCGCATCGGCTGTTGGCCCGGCCGCCTGTCCGCCCCGCACTGCTCGGCCGTCCGACTCGCGACGCCCGCGTGCGCCGGCTCCGCACCCGAGCCGGCTTCCCTGCGCCACGTCCGGCCTCCCACGCCCCCTCGCCGGCCTCTGGAGCCCCTGGTCGAGTCGCCCTCTGGCCTTCCCCACTCCTCACCTCGACGCCGACTGCTGCGCCCGGCCGGCTCCACCGTGGCCGGGTGCTCCTCGCAGGCCGGCTCCCGACCCGGCCGCCTGCTGGTGTCACGCGTGCCCGCCTGCCGGCTACCGCCTCGGCCTCGTCCGACTACTCACTCCTCTGGAGCCGGCTGCCCTGAGGGCCCGGGCTGCACCAGGCTCCCGCGTGTGCGCAATTAAGCGGAGAGAAGGAAGACTCAATCAATGCCACCCGAGGCCGGCTGAAAAAGAGAGAGAGAGAGAAAGAAGTCGGCTGGGATAAAGAGAAGAAAAGAAACACCCGTCCGGATGATTCGTCCGCCTGCTTCGCCACTCGGACGGTCACTCGTGATCTGCGCTGTCGGCAGTGCCAAGCCGGCTGGTCTGCCTCCTGCTCCGATGGCACACCCAGCGGGTGCGCACCCCCGTGAAGAAGAAGACAAAGTAGTTGCCGGGAGATCCGGCCCGACTGCTCAGTAGTCGAATCTCGGGGGCTACACCCAGCGGGTGCGCTGACGCGCCCCCGCGAGGAAAGAAGACAAAGTTGCCGGGAGATCCGGCCCGACTGCTCAGCAGTCGGCCCGAATCTCGGAGGCTACACCCAGCGGGTGCGCTGACGCGCTCCCGCGAGGAAAGAAGACAAAGTAGTCGCCAGGAGATCCGGCCCGACTGCTCAGCAGTCGGCCCGAATCTCGGGGGCTACACCCAGCGGGTGCGCTGGCGCGCCCCCGCGAAGATTGCAGACAAAAGAAGAGTTTTGTCCGGCTGCCAGCAGCCGGCAGAAGAAGGAAAAGGGCACTGCAAGACGCCTCGCCGCCTGGCCGGTCGAGCCTGACCGGCCGGGAACCCCCTTCGAGCACCCGGGGGCTCAAAGGCAACACCCAGCGGGTGCGCCGGCTCTCTTCGGCAAACTCCGCCTCGGCTACACGAAAATTAATGTGAGCTCCTCACCCGCATATTTTTTCACCGCGAGAGCACGGATAACCACGAGCGATGCTCGGGGGCTATCTCCGCATTTCATTACAGTTGCATCACTGTTCGCCTCGGCGCCAGCCAGAGTTGGCCCGGGGCTGGCCGCTTGGCATGAGACGTTTGTTCCCGCAGACGGCTTAGTAGCGTGCGTGGTACCAAAGGCCCACTCTTAGTCACAGACCACAGAGCGGCTGTCCGGCTAGCAAGTGTGAACGCTGGAGGCCACCCACGCGAAAAACGTCCGGGAAGAAAAACGGTTCGGGCGACCCGGCCGTTTTCTTTATGAGTATCTGCTCGGTTAAATTCGCTCCCAGAGTCTGAGTATTGTACACTCCACTCCGCGGCCCACTCTCAGCCACAGACCGCAGAGCGGCTGTCCGGCAAGCGAGAGCAAGCCAAAGAGTGGAGGGAACATGAAAAAGATTGAAGGGGGCTCGGACGAAACTGAGTCGGCACCCTCCGCATAAAACTTGCAATGCTAAAAGCAAACATTTGATATATCTGCGTGGACTAACTTCGTCCTTTTTTATAATCATTTCCATGAACACTCGCGAAAAAAAACCTCCGCCCAACTTTGCCAAGTTGCCCGGAGGCTTGGGGGCTACTGTCGGAGTAATTGGCCACGGGTCTCCCGAAGACGGCAAGACATTATTTCAAGACATCGGGGCTAGCAAAGCCCCTCAGTCCGACTGCCCGGCTGCTCCTGCCGGCTCCCCGTCTGACTGCTCCGCCTGGCCGGCTGCCGGCTGTCGACTGCACCAACTAGCCGGCTGCCGACTGCAGCCCGACCCGACATCGACAAGACCCCGACAAGACGGCCATACCGCGGACAAGACAACCGTACCGCGACACCATCATGTATAGTGTCACTTGTCCCCTGGCACTATTTATGAAGTGACCCAGGGGACAAGCATGACATGCACCATGCCTACCCATGCCCGCTACCAAGCTTACATACAAAGCTACCTCACACTATAAAAGGAGACACACATCCATCCATCCGGGGGATGGACTCACGCACACACCCACAGGCAAGCTAGCTAGCAAGAGAGCTAGCTAGCCATCCATCCATCCATTCCCACGGGCAAGCATGCCCAAGCACACACATGCAGCCATGCTCATGGCCGGCCACTAAAGCATGCCTTGTGCATGCATATATGGAGCCAGATGCCCATGGCACTGCCCCCAGAGACAGCTCTAGGAGCACTTTGTACTGCCCGATGTGCACCCCAGATATATATACTCAGACATGCAGGAGTAGGGGTATTATCTCTCCGGAGAGCCCCGAACCTGGGTAAACTAGCGCGTGCTACTCGCATACCCGCTCCCGGGCCTATCAGCAGCAGTCTTACCCTCACACAAAGCCCTTGTGGCATCTGTCGCCTCACACCCCCCCCCCATGAGAGTACCACGACACATGTTTTGGAAAAAAGCTACTAGTGGGTTGTACTATCTATTTAGGAATAGAAGATGTATACATGGAAGTTGTAGGGAAAGAGATGACATGGAGCATCTCAATTCCTATGAGTAGGGATTGGAAAAGAGATGTCATTTGGTTCACTTAATAGGAACTTTTCTATTGACTCTAGAGATGACATGTATCTCAATTCCTATGAGGAGGGATTAGAAAAGAGATGTAATTTGGTTCATATCATAGCAACTTTTCTATTGAATATACGCTAATGTTTATTTTCCTTTGAAATTAAGGGAGTATAGGAATCCATTCATATGAACCAAGTGGCTCTAAAGCTATAGAAATGATATCATGGTTATTTCCTTTGAAATGTGGAGTATATGAATCTATTCCTATGAACCAATTGGCTCTAAAGGAAAAAATCCTATAAAAATCATATCATATAGAGTTCCTATGATATTCCTCGACACTAAAGGATGCTTGAAATTGTTGCGGGTGATACGATGGTCTTTCTTTGTAGACTCCTCACCCATATTTATAGTTACCTCTCGAAGATGAATGAAATGATATATACATGGTATTCTACATGTGCAATTTGGTACACGAAAACTCGGTAAAAGTTTGCGAGGTTCGAATTTTCAATAAAGCTATATGCACTGCATTTCGGAACGGAGGGAGCATACGGCAGTTGCTAACACTCACGTGGAAGATTTGTGTGTAGGAGGAGTGGCTGTTCTGTTAAATGACATGGCAAAACTGACACTGTCGGATGCCAATCTAACGGTTCTTATGGCGTTCGTCAGGAAAAGGCTTGTGGCGAACGTTTGTCGGATAATGATTTACGGACACATGCATTGCATTGATACGTGCCCCTCTCTCTCACGCACACGCACCCTCATGAGTCACGAGTCTCCCGAGTCCTCTCGCAGACTCGCACGTTGCACCCACCGTCTATCTGCAGGTAGACGTCACGCACATATGTGCTCTTCACACCCTACCCTCAGAACTTCTAAAAAACAAAAGACGGCATGCACATTTTATTTTAGCACACGTCACACACTTATACTATTACTCTTGCGGCGAACGTTCTTTGGGCATAGTATATTGTACTCTCACGAAGAGAAGCGGTGCACGCACGCACTAGTTCTCTCACACCCACTCGCGGGTACACGTAGGAGCGCATTTTTTTGAAGCTGGTACAGCAAAATCACTCCACTATATATAAAAGCAGGAGCCTTAGCGCTTGCTTTACTAGGGTTCCTCTCGTTCACTCTCTCATGCTCTCCAGATCTAAGCAACACATAGGCGGCCACACTCTCTCTCAGCTCACGGCTGGTCACAAATCCGACCGGACAACCTCAACCAGGGCAAGGGTGTAGGTGCATCGTTCACGCTGTCGTCTGCGGCGAGGGAGGAGACCAATGGCTGCCCACGCGTCCCGATTGGCGGCCGTGTCGTTCTCTCCGAGAGAGCGCCGGCTCGGGAGGGCCTCCGACCCCTTCTTTCTCCCTGCGGTATTGTGGCCAAGATGCGGCCTCCCGACGCCGTCTTTGCCACATGCCGACGACCCTTAGGTATATATTCCTTCGAAACCTGCCTTGCTCTACTGCCCCAGCTCCCTTCGTGTGGATCCTTTTCTACTTCCGTCCGATGTTCCAAAGCCACCTAGACTTCTACTATTATTAGAAGTAAAGCTAGTTCATACAGTCGACTCAAAGCGTTGGTTTAAACAGGGAAGAAAGTGGGAAAGCTGTAGCATGAATCTAGGACTTGGTTCTAAGAGGAAACGGGGGAAAGTAGTAATATCTGTCACTGTTTAAATAACTGTATTTTGTATTTGCGCAAACAGGGATCTCTGTCTCCATATCGTTTCGGGATGTCTGTCTCCGTATCGTTTCTATCCGCGCAATCAAAAGCACACACCTCAGTTTTAGTACAACTGCGCAAAATGAGATGGCTATCCCTCGTTGCCGTCGTCTAACCTCCCGTCTTCAAGGTATCCCTACATTGGTACTAGTAACTAAGGTAGAATGACCAACACAATCTAAAAGAAGCTGATTCGTACGTTTTACTTCCTGATTGCAGTGCAGGGACGAGCGAAAACAACTACATCCTAGTCCGGAATGCACTTTCTACCAGTTCATCCATGGACCGAGGACTAGCTGGCACGGCTGCACGGCGGTTTTTTGGACAGATGCGCGGACAAGAGGCATTGTGGTCTGCTTATTTCTGCAAATAGCGGTGCTTAAATTTAGTGGAATGCACAAGCATTTCAGTTGGTCAGTACACTGCACGGTTCAGTTCAGCATTCCAGCTGAGACCACAATTATAATTGGTTATTCTGGAATGAGAGAACCTAACGCTGAATGGTGGCAACAAGAAAAAACCAGAGTGAACTCCAGGAAATTTAAGCCTGGCGGGAGGCCCTTTGCTCAGAGAAGCCTTGCTTGTTTTTTCCTGATTTGTAAACCTTCTCACAACTTTGTCTTTTGCTGTGAACTAGTATATGTTTGTTATGTTCTATGAATCATTGAGATGTATAAAATTGCTTAACTTATGCTTTTCAAGTTTTTTATGAAGACGAGTTTAATGTGAGTGTTCCACATGAGCGCTGGACTAGCGTGTGAACGTTTGGAATTTATTACATTGTGGCCTCAATTAACTGCATGAACCACTGTAACAAGATACATAGTTGATTATATGTCACACAGCAGATTGTTGATTGTTAGCTGGTCGATAGCCTAGTGTTGAAGCGAGCTGAGCAAATGTGCCGTGTTTTGCACAACTGCTTACAAGTGGGGTAGCACCAACAGTGTTTACAAGTACTTATGTATACATCAGCGCACGGTTCTCGAACGAGTGCTCTATTTCATCAAAACACACACTGCTCGTATGATAAACCGTGACAACTTATGTCTTACCATGCCATATTCATGAAAAAACTAGTGAGGACGCATCTGTTTCGGCAACAATTACGATGGTTCTCACATGATTCACGGGCACACAAAAGTAGCAGCAGTTCCCATAGAAGGATTCAAACAG
This sequence comes from Aegilops tauschii subsp. strangulata, assembly GCF_002575655.3. Classification (NCBI taxonomy): domain Eukaryota; kingdom Viridiplantae; phylum Streptophyta; class Magnoliopsida; order Poales; family Poaceae; genus Aegilops; species Aegilops tauschii. The sequence goes on along the minus strand of NC_053040.3, from coordinate 408,127,298 downwards.
AGTACTAGCCCCAGAGGGGTCAATAACAGGCAAGGTTCGGATAATTAGACACAATCCAAACTACTATTAAACACTAGCTGGGGCAACTATTTCATGCCTCGATCTAATTTGGGCTGGACACAAGACGGACCTTGCCATGAACATCATCGAGGACGTCCCGCAGCAGCTCAATCCTGTGAACCTTCATGAAGACAACCTTGTGGCCTTGCCACTGATAAACTTGTTTGTGGAGGCATGCCACGTCATCTTCGTGCGTAAGCTTGACAAGAACAGTATGCCTCACAAACGAAGGAGTAGCTTTGAACTTCTTGTGCTTCAGTACACCCTGGACAACACGCCTGACAACAGTGAGGCTGGAATACAACTCTTCATTGGTATAACCGCAAATGGCTTCCAGGATCCAACAGCCTAAGAACTCTGTTTTCCCAGTGCGTATATTCAGGTCGTCCGCCTCATGGCGAGTGGCATGTACAACCACACAATCCTTGTCTGCATCAGGGCTCTAATTGAAACATAAACAAATTCTGAATTACTTTTCAGTATAAGAAACACAAGTTATTTAAACCACTATGTATAGCATGGCATCGAAGCTAATAAAATTTTGCATTATTAATCACCACATACTTCCTTTTCTAAAAAAATCACCACATACTTAGATGAAACACCACAATCGAGATCGGCAAAGAAGGAAATCACCTTGGGCAGCTCAGCGGGGGGGACACATCCTCGAAGGGGGAAAACTGCTCCTGCAATGCCACGGGGGCTGTAACCTCAAACGGGGCGTTGACCATCTCAGTAGTGGCCGTGAGCGTATCTGGGGTCAGCTCGGTGGTTGCCTCCATCTTCTTGGAGCTCTCTGTCTCGTGGGGATCAGCCTCCCGTGTCTGCTCCAATATCGGCAGATCTTTGCCTAGTTCTCCTTGGTCCATCATGAAACTGACGAATACTAGGAGACCACTGAAAGGAAAACACAATCGCAATGACAATGAAACAAAAAAGAGAGTGAGGATCGGTTACTGCTTTGCAAAAGTTCTTTTTTTTCTCTGAACGAAAATATACCAACATCACGGATCCGCTTACCTTCCCTTCGTTCGGAGAGAAGAACAGTGGCAGATGCGAGTGTTGCCTTTCTTGAAGACGGTGAGGGAGAAGGGGATTCAGCGAAGAGTGAAATGATGGTTGCTTCGTCCGTCAAACTTAGACTGCGGGGAGGTGGGGTTTTGTGATACGACGGCTCGTTACTGCCGCGCTACGACCGGGGTGACTCTCCGCCTGCATACTGCCTTCTAATTTGGTGGATGGCATTTGGGCCCGCGCGCTGCATGGCCCGCATGTCGGTGAACAAAAGTATAACGGCATTCAGTAGAGGGAGACGTTTCAATGACCTAGGAGGAGCCAGAAGCGGTAGAGTGTCTCCACTGTACTAGTAGTAATTGTTTTTCTGGGTAGCTGTAGAGTGTCTCCACTGTACTAGTAGTAATTGTTTCTCTGGGCCCAAGACAAAACAGCCCATCCACACTAGTAAATAGTAAAATCAATTCAAAAGCCCATCCACACTGGGTGCTCTTCTTCCTCCTCGCTCCCACCCACCTCACGTCAGCTTGCTCCTCTCGTACCCCCAAATTCCTCACCTCACTCCTACAGAAAACCCCAGCTCCCCTTCTTCCTCACTCCTACAGAAAACTCCCAGCTCCCCTTCTTCTTCGCTCGCACTACAACTAGGCTCGTCATTCGTTACTCTGCTCAAATCCGTGAGCGCGACGCGACGCCCTCGAGGAAAATGGAGTCGGTTGACCCCAGCGCCAAGAAGATGAGGCTCCCGCCAGCGGCGACGCCTGTTGTAGATCCCGCACCCGGCAGCGCGGGGAGAAGCGGCGACCCCGCCCCCACCGGATCCCAGGAACCCATAGAATCTCGGGTGGACCGCATCAGCGATCTCCCGGACGCCGTCCTTGGGGAGATCATCTCGCTTCTCCCCACCAAGGATTGCTGCCGCACCCAAGTCCTCTCAATTCGGTGGCGCCCTCTATGGCGCACCGTGCCCCTTAATCTCGATTGTCGTCAGCTATCTCTCTTCAATGATTTTGAAATCCCCAGAGCCATCATCTCCTCCCACCAGGGCTCCGTTCAAAGCCTCTGCATCCCGTCATGCTACCTGAGCAAGCATACCATGCCCTGCACGGTGGACGCCTGGCTGAAATCCCCTGAATTCACAGAACTACAGCTGCTTGAGTTCTACTATTCCCCTGGAAATCACATACCACATACCGAACGCCATGAACTTGTGCCCTCAGCACCGATGTCCATCTCACGGTTTTCGTCCTCTCTCCACACCGCCACCTTTACGCTGTGCTACCTACCAGACAATCTGGTACTAAACCTTCGACTCCCATTTCTCAAGAAACTTTCACTTGTGCGGGTTCGTATATCGGAGGCCTCATTGCACAGCATCATCCACTCCAGTTGCCCTGCGCTGGAGTGCTTGGTGCTTGTTTTCACAGTTAGAATCGGTTGTCTCCAAATAAAGTCGCCTAACCTTGTAAGAATTGGAATTTCTTTTGACGGAAGGCAGCTCATCATCCAAGATGCCCCTTCACTTCAAAGGTTGATCCTTGATTCTAGTTATTCACCGTTGCAAATAACCGTCCTCTCTGCACCTAAACTGGAGACCTTGGGTGTAATACATGATCTCTGTGCTCATTTCAATATGGTGTTTGGCTCCACAGTTCTTCAGGTACTTTATATTATCATCTACACTTGTAACCATAAGCTGCATTTTAAATTTCTGCGCATAATTTATATATCATCTTGGAGTACACATTTTGTACTAATATTATGTTCTATGCTCAATGAAGAGTTTTTCCATGGATGGCCTATCAATGGTGATGGACTCTGTCAAGATCTTATATATCCAAATGAATAGTTTTGATCTGAACAAGATTATTGGCTTGCTGCAATGCTTTCCATGTCTGGAGAAGTTGTATATAAAGGTGATAATTTCACGCACATTGGAAGCCCGCATATAGTGTACTAGAATTAACCGTTCAGCTGTTGCTCTTTCGACACTCTTCTTTTAGACCTTAACTGTTTTCAATCTTCATGTCTATTTAGGCAACAGGACGAGGTAAGAAAGTTATAACCAATCGGTGGATTCGTAAGCATCGGGATTTTCTCACTTCTCATGAGATTCGATTGAAGACAATAACGCTAGAACGATATGTAGCCAACCGTGCAAACACAAGATTTGTCACATTCTTCCTCCTGAATGCGAGGTTACTATTGTCCATCAGGCTTAAGTTTATCAGCAGCATGGTTTTGACGGATGGGTATGTAGAAGAGCAAAAAAAGGAGTTTCAGGTGGGCAAAAGAGCTTCTGAACGTGCCGGGCTTCTATTTACAACATATTGTGGTCATAATCCAGTAAATTTTACGACCCAGGATGTTCATTCTATGGACCTGACCGGTCCATTTGACTGTGACTGCCGAAAACAGTGCTGGAGTTAGATGTTGTTGCCCTTTTCAATCTGGTTTTTTTTTGTAAACCTGATGAACAATTAACCCTCGTGCTTTTGTAGAATTTGTAAGCTGGAGTTAGATGTTCCTGCCCTTTTCAACTCGGCTGTGACTCTCATATTTTCTTTGAAACAAGGCAAATGGCTTGCCATTCGTTTAATTTAGAGTGAAATATTGTAACAAATCCCAACCAAGGGAAATAACATCACTCTCGCCGGCTGCTTGAGCTCACTGTGCATTACAGAAGCCAAGTGATTAGCCCCCACCAGCACCCACAAACTTATTTCGGACTAGCACATCAAATGGGCTGTAAATTTTCATAGGAAAGGCTGCATGACCATGACAGATTTGGATTCTGACATTTGGGACCCGCGAGGAAATAGCCTATCCAAGGTGGTGTCGACTTACTAGCCAGTCAACAAACGATTCTGCCTACCAGCCGTTGGATTGACATCCAACATCTGTCGTGTATCTTCTATCTCTTGTCTTCTTCTTCCTCCAGCCGCCCAAACCAAACCACCCCGTCGGCTCCGCCTGCTCCAGCCTCCCATGGCTGGCTGCGCCTCCGCCGCCCTACCATACGTACCCTCCAACGTTGGCCAGTCCCTCCCTCTATTCCCCCACACGTCTTGTTATTCTCCGGCGACGTCAACCCCAACACGCACTCGCGCCCGAACCAATCAACCCTCGTACTCCCCTCCGCCTGCGACTGGACCAGCGCATCTTCAACGGCTCCTGTTCGTTCCGTCCGAGGCCTCGCCGTCGTCCTCCGCCTTGCGGCCTTGGTTCGCTCGCCGTGCGCGGTGCGCCGCCCTCTTGCATTGTCAACGTCGTCAACAATCGAGAGGAACAAGGAGATGACTATACGTGGAGAGGATGACAGTAGGGACCCACCAGCGTCATGGCAGTACGCAAGCAAGTGCCTCTATAGTACAAGCCCAAAAATATGGTTCCTCCTAATGGTTGGACATCTGGGGCTCACGCCATTGTCAACGTAGTCAATAAACGAGAGAATTACACTACGAGCGGCTGACACCAGGGACCCAGCAAGTCGCGCAGTTTTTTTTTTTTGAGGAACAAGCAGTTGTTATTTATACTAGTTTTAGCGACGGATCAGGGTAACAACGAGGCTGCGCGGGGGCTGTGGCCCATCTAGCCAGGGTTTTATTTATGTGTACCTCATCATGAGCCCAGTTGTGTTTTTTTCTTGTTGAAAATGGCTAGCCCAGTTCTATTTTTTTTAAGAAATACCCAAACAAGGCCTACTTGCTTTATCGGTCCTGCTGGGCTGCAAATCTTTCAAGACGAGGAGAGTTTCATTCGGTTTGCCCAGAAATGGGCTGCACATTTTTAAAACACTTCAAACCGGGAATTAGTTTCAATTTTTTTTATTACAAGATCTTAAATTCCATTGATTTTTATGCGTGGACAATTATTTGGATTTTATATTTATATAAATTATTTTTCAAAATAGTTTGAATGTGGATCGATATTTCTGGATTAAAAATAGTTGACCGCACCGAAATATGCAAAATTTCGTATACTTTTTAACCGTGGCCACAATATGGGGTGTAATGCTAACAAAAAGAAGATGGGCTCCAAAAAAATTCTTAAGAATTAGCAAATGGGCTGTACATTATTAGAAATAATGGCAGATGGGCCGTATGCTGTTTCCACATATTTGAGGCTGACTTGTGCGCCTACTACAGGTTGACGCGTATGCTTTCATAAAAAAAGGTTGACGCACACGCAACGCCCTGTCAACTTAGTCAACACACAAGAGCAGTGACTGTTGGATGTCCATCCAACGGCTATCGTGCTTCTTCAATCTCTGCTCTTCATGCTCCAGCCGCTCAAACAAGCGCCGGTGGGACTGCCTGCTCCCTCCTCCCGTGGCCGGCTATGCTGCCGCGCAGGCCTCACGGCCCCACCGTACTCCCATCGCTGGCCTAGCCATCCCTCTACTCACCCACACATGTTGTTATTCTCCGGCGACGGCAGACGAACCAGTAAACCCTCGTACTCCTCCGCGTGGGAAACAACTGCCTAGTATTCCCTGGCTCCGTGTCGTTCCCTTCCTAGGCCTCGCCGTCGTCCACCGCCCTGGTGCTCTCGGCGCGGCCTGGTCAACATGGTCAATGAACGACATCCATCGGAAGTGGACTGTACGTGGAGAGGCTGACAGCTGGGTCCACGGCCGCATGCAAGGAAATGCCTCCTTATTACGCGCAAAATAATGATTCCTCCACCTGACAGCTAGGACCCACAGGAAGGGCCTTTGTATTTCGCGAAAAAACGTTCCCCCCGCTGACAGGTCGGACCCACCAGCTATATCTTCGCACGCAAGGAAGTGCCTCCTTATTACGCCCAAAAAATGAATACCCCCTGCTAGCTGGGGCCCACCATATTGTTGGGCTGACTTGTGGGCCTACTAAGTTGACGGGGACGGAGGGCTTTGTCAACTTAGTCAATACTCCAGTGACCGTATGATGTCCATCCAACGGCCATAGTGCTTCTTCAACCTCTGGTCTTCTTGCTCCAGCCGCCCAAAGTAGCGCCGGTCGTGCCGCCTGCTCCTGCCTCCCGTGGCCGGCTGTGCTACCGCGGAGGCCTCACCGCCCCATACTACTCCCACCACTGGCCAGGCCATCCCTCCACTCACCCACACCCCCTGTTATTCTGCAGCGACGGCAGCCTCACACCGCAGCCGAACCAGTGAACGCTCGTACTCCTCTCCGCGTGGGCATCCACTGCCGCGTCTTGCCCGGCTCCGCGTCGTCCCCTTCCTAGGCCTCGCCGTCGTCCACCGCCGTGGTGCTCTCAGCGCGGCGGGGTCAATGTGGTCAACGACCGACTTCTATCGGAAGAGTACTGTTCGTGGAGACGCTGACAGCTGGGTCCACGGCAGCCGCAAGGAAGTGCCTCCTTATTACGCGGAAAATAATTATTCCTCCACCTGACAGCGGGGACCCACCGGACAGGCCACCAGTATTTTATGAAAAAAATCGTTTCCCCCTGACTGCTGGGACCCACCGGACGGGCCACCATATTTCGCGAAAAAAACGTTCCCCCCGCTGTCAGCTCGGACCCACCGGAAGTGCCTCCTTATTACGCACAAAAAAATGAATACTCCCCCGGCTAGCTGGGACCCACCTTGGTGGGAGGCTGACTTGTGGGCCTACTAAGTTGACGGGGACAAAGGGCAACGATTCTAGCTCCAGTGACCGTATGATGTCCATACAACGGCCGTAGTGCTTCTTCAACCTCTGGTCTTCTTGCTCCAGCCGCCCAAAGCAACGTCGGTCGTGCCGCATGCTCCTGCCTCCCGTGGCCGGCTGTGCTGCCGCAGAGGCCTCCCCGCCCCCTACTATTCCCACCGCTGGCCAGGCCCTGCGGCGACGCCAGCCTCACACCGCAGCTGAACCAGTGAACCCTCGTACTCCTCACCGCGCGGGCTTCCACTGCCGCGTCTTCCCCGGCTCCGCGTAGTCCCCTTCCTAGGCCTCGCCGTTGTCCACCGCCGTGGTCCTCTCCGCGCGGCGTGGTCAACGTGGTCAAGGAATGACTTCCATCGGAAGAGTACTATACGTGGAGAGGCTGACAGCTGGGTCCACGGCCACAACCTAGTTTTTTTGTGATTTGCCAAGTAAGTCGCTTTGTCAGGCCTGTTGGGCTGCAAATCTTTCAAGACGAGGAGAGCTTTCATTCGGCTGGTCGAGAAAATGGCCCATCAGTAATGAGAAATGGGTTGTACATTTTTAAAACACATCAAATCGGCAATTAGTTTCAAATATCTTTTTTTCATTTCAAGATTTTAAATTACATTAATTTTTATGCGTGGAGAATTTGTTGGATTTTATATTGATATACATTTATTTTTAAAATCAGTTTGAATGTGAGTCGAAATTTCGGGATTAAAAACAGTTCGGACCGCACCGAAATATGCAAAATTTCGTATAATTTTTTAACCGTGGCCACAATATGGGCTGTAATGCTAACAAAAAGAATATGGGCTCCAAAAAAACCTAAAGAATTAGCAAATGGGCTGTAAATTATTAGACATAATGGCAGATGGGCTGTATGCTGTTTTCCACAGATTTGAGGCTTTCCTAAAAAAAGGGTGACGCACAAGCACTGACTGTTGGATGTCCATCCAACGGCCGTCGTGCTTCTTCAATCTCTGCTCTTCCTGCTCCAGCCGCTCAAACAAGCGCCGGCGGGACTGCCTGCTCCCTCCTCCCCGCGGCCGGCTGTGCTGCCGCGCGGGCCTCACCGCCCCACCGTACTCCCATCGCTGGCCTAGCCATCCCTCTACTCACCCACACCTACTATTATTCTCCGGCGACGGCAGACGAACCAGTAAACCCTCATACAGTCATACTCCCCTCCGCGTGGGAAACAACTGCCGAGTCTTCCCTGCCTCCGTGTCGTTACCTTCCTAGGCCTCGACGTTGTCCACCGCCCTGGTGCTCTCGGCGCGGCCTGGTCAACGACCGACATGCATCTGAAGTGGACTGTACGTGGAGAGGCCGACAGCTGGGTCCACGGCCGCACGCAAGGAAATGCCTCCTTATTACGTGCAAAATAATGATTCCTCCACCTGACATCAGGGACCCACCGAAAGGGCCTCTGTATTTCGTGAAAAAATGTTACCGCCGCTGACAGCTCGGACCCACCAGCTATATCTTCGCACGCAAGGAAGTGCCTCCTTATTACACACAAAAAATGAATACTCCCCCTGCTAGCTGGGACCCACCATGGTGGGAGGCTGACTTGTGGGCCCACTAAGTTGACTGGGACGGGGGCCTTTGTCAACTTTAGTCAATATGAACGATTCTAGCTCCAGTGACCGTACGATGTCCATCCAACGGCCGTAGTGCTTCTTCAACCTCTGGTCTTCTTTCTCCAGCCGCCCAAAGCAGCACCGGTCGTGCCGCATGCTCCGGCCTCCCGTGGCTGGCTGTGCTGCCGCGGAGGCCTCACCGCCCCTACTATTCCCACCGCTGGCCAAGCCCTGCGGCGACGGCAGCCTCACACCGCAGCCGAACCAGTGAACCCTCGTACTCCTCTCCGCGCGGGCTTCCACTGCCGCGTCTTCCCCGGCTCCCCGTCGTCCCCTTCCTAGGCCTCGCCGTCATCCACCGCCCTGGTGCTCTTGGCGCGGCGTGGTCAACGTGGTCAAGGAATGACTTCCATCGGACGTGGACTGTACGTGGAAAGGCTGACAGCTGGGTCCACGGCCGCAGCAAGGAAGTGCCTCCTTATTACACGGAAAATAATGATTCCTCCACCTGACAGCTGGGACCCACCGGACGGGCCACTGTATTTCGGGAAAAAAACGTTTCCCCCTGACTACTGGGACCCACCAGCTACATCTTCGCACGCAAGGAAGTGCGTCCGGGCAAAAAAAAAGATTCGCCCCCTGACTGCTGGGACCCACCAGCTACATCTTCGCGGGCAAGGAAGTGCCTGACAGTCGGGACCCACCTGGTCGAAGCATACATAGCATTGTCATTCTGGTCGCGAACGTGTACGTACATACTGGTCGATGTAGAGGCCCGCACGTGTCGTAGTAGAGGCGCACACGTAGCATGTACACGTACATACAGCGGCCAGTGTGCAAGAAAGAAAATACGGCCACGTACGTATATACGGGCAGGGTCTCGAACGCCTACTCGCGCATACGTACGGCCAGGGCTCGTGTACATGGCTGGGTCGGAACGGAGAAACAACGTCGTCGTCGTGTTCATGGGGAGCCAACCGGCTGGGTCGGAACGGAATGCGTCGTCGTGTTCATCGGGAGGGCTTGGACGGAACAGCCGATGGAAACGAGGCCTGGCGTAGCGCAGAACGGAGGAAACGGCCTTGTGTTCGACCGGCCACGTTTGAAACAGGATCCTGATCATCGGGAGGGGTCTGGCGTACCGCAAAACGGAAGAAACAGACCTCCTACGGTCGAAACAGGGGTCCTGTTGATCGGGAGGGGTGTGGCGTACCGCAAAACAGAGGAAACAGACTTGTGTTGGAGCGCTACAGTCGAAACGGGGGTCCTGTTCATCGGGAGGGGTGTGGCGTACCGCAAAACGGGACTCCACGGGACACTGTTCATCTCCACCGTCGACCCCCTCCCGCCTCCACGGGCTACTATTCATCCACCGTCGACCTCCTCCAGCCTCCACCTGCGACTGTTCATCCACGGGCTCATCCAGCCTCCACCACGCGCTACTCCACCGGCTACTGTTCAACCAGCCCTCTCCACGGGCTCCTGTTCAACCACCCCTCCACGGGCTACTGTTCATCCAGCCCTCCACCGTCTACTGTTCATTCTGCCCTCCACGGGGTGGTCCTGTTCATCCTGCCCTCCACGGGGTCATGTTCATCCAACCCCAACCGGCTCGATCGATCGGGGTCCTGTTCATCCAGAGGCAACACCACGGGGTCCTGTTCATCCACCCCCACCGGGAACTGTTCATCCAAACCCCCCAGCAACGCTCACTATTCATCCAGAGGCAGCATCGATCGGCTTCAGTTAGCAGCAGTAGTGAAGGAATCGCTCGATCGGGTTCAGTTAACAGCCATCGATCGATCACTCGGGTTCAGTAACGCGTAGCCTACAGTGCAATCACTCGGGTTCAGTTAGAGCCCAACGCCTCGCTCGGGTTCAGTTAGAGCCAACGCCTCGCACACACGCGCGTACATGTACAAGAGAAATGCACATCGCTCGGCCCCCTACCTCCCACCGTAACCGGGAACTCCCCGAAATTTTCCTCGCCCTCACTTCTACCACGGTTTTTTTGTCATGGACGGCCCAAAGAATGTCATGCAGCTGCGTCTCCAGCCCGCCCAGGACGAAAAGCCCATTTTCTGTCATGATTATTTGTCATAGAAGTAGGAGCCCACCACATCTATGATGATACCGGGTCTTGTCACAATTATCGTCATAGAAGTGTCATATGTATGACAGAAAAAAATTTCGTTCGGCCCAAAATGTCACGGATGTGTCTTTTTTTTGTAGTGGTTGTTATTACACGTTATGTCACAATACTTATGCCTATTCTCTCTTATTTTACAAGGTTTACATGAAGAGGGAGAATGCCGGCAGCTGGAATTCTGGGCTGGAAAAGGAGCAAATATTATAGACCTATTATGCAAAGCTCCAAAAGTCCTGAAACTTCACGGAAGTCATTTTTGGAATTAATAAAAAAATACTGAGCAAAGAAAATACCAGAGCGGGCCCACACCCTGGCCACGAGGGTGGGGAGCGTGCCCTACCCCCCTGGGTGCCCATCTTCTGCTATATGAAGTCTTTCGTCCGAGAAAAAATCATAAGCAAGCTTTCGGGAAGAAACTCCGCCGCCATGAGGCGGAACCTTGGCGGAACCAATCTAGGGCTCCAGCAGAGCTGTTCTGCCGGGGAAACTTCCCTCCGAGAGGGGGAAATCATCGCCATCGTCATCACCAACGATCCTCTCATCGGGAGGGGGTCAATCTCCATCAGCATCTTCACCAGCACCATCTCCTCTCAAACCCTAGTTCATCTCTTGTGTCCAATATTTGTCCCAAAGCCTCAGGTTGGTACCTGTGGGTTGCTAGTAGTGTTGATTACTCCTTGTAGTTGATGCTAGTTGGTTTATTTGGTGGAAGACCATATGTTCGGATCCATTATGCATATTTATACCCCTTTGATTATGAACATGAATATGATTTGTGAGTAGTTACGTTTGTCCCTTAGGACATGGGAGAAGTCTTGCTATAAGTAGTCATGTGAATTTGGTATTCGTTCAATATTTTGATGAGATGTATGTTGTCTTTCCTCTAGTGGTGTTATGTGAACGTCGACTACATGACACTTCACCATTGTTTGGGCCTAGAGGAAGGCATTGGGAAGTAATAAGTAGATGATGGGTTGCTAGAGTGACAGAAGCTTAAACCCTAGTTTATGAGTATCTTCATAAGGGGCTGATTTCGATCCATATGTTTAATGCTATGGTTAGGTTTACCTTAATACTTATTTTTGTAGGTGCGGATACTTGCAATAGGGGTTAATCATAAGTGGGATGCTTGTCCAAGAAAGGACAGCACCCAAGCACCGGTCCACCCACATACCAAATTATCAAAGTAACGAACGTGAATCATATGAGCGTGATGAAAACTAGCTTGACGATAATTCCCATGTGTCCTCGGGAGCGCTTTTCTCTATATAAGAGTTTGTCCAGGCTTGTCCTTTGCAACAAAAAGGATTGGGCCATCTTGCTGCACTTTATTTATACTCGTTACTTGTTACCCGTTACAAATTACCTTATCACAAAACTATCTGTTACCGATAATTTCAGTGCTTGCAGAGAATACCTTGCTGAAAACCGCTTATCATTTCCTTCTGCTCCTCGTTGGGTTCGACACTCTTACTTATCGAAAGGACTATGATAGATCCCCTATACTTTTGGGTCATCAAGACTCTTTTCTGGCGCCATATCCGGTGAGTGAAGCGCCTTTGGTAGGTGGAATTTGGTAAGGAAAAATTTATATAGTGTGCTGAAATTTACTGTCACTTGTTACTATGGAAAGTAATCCTTTGAGGGGCTTGTTCGGGGTATCTTCACCCCGACCAGTAGAGCAAAGAGTTGCTCCTCAACCTACTGAACCTACTGAAAATGTTTACTTTGAAATTCCTTCGGGTATGATAGAGAAACTGCTAGCTAATCCTTTTGCAGGAGATGGAACATTGCATCCCGATTTACACCTAATCTATGTGGATGAAGTTTGTGGATTATTTAAGCTTGCGCGTATGCCCGATGATGTTATCAAGAAGAAGGTCTTCCCTTTATCTTTGAAGGGAGAGGCATTGAAATGGTATAGGCTATGTGATGATATGGGATCATGGAACTACAAATGATTGAAATTAGAATTTCATCAGAAGTTTTATCATATGCATCTTGTTCATCGTGATCGTAATTATATATATAATTTTTGGCCTCGCGAAGGAGAAAGCATCGCTCAAGTTTGGGGGAGGCTTAAGTCAATGTTATATTCATGCCCCAATCATGAGCTCTCAAGAGAAATGATTATTCAAAAAATTTATGCTCGGCTTTCTCTCAATAATCGCTCCATGCTCGATACATCTTGTACTTGCTCTTTTATGATGAAGACTATTGAATTCAAATGGGATTTATTGGAAATAATTAAACGCAACTCTGAAGATTGGGACCTCGATGAAGGTAAGGAGTCAGGTATAACACCTAATTTTGATTGTGTTAAATCTTTCATGGATACCGATGTTTTTCCTGAATTTAGCACTAAATATGGACTTGGCTCTGAGATAGTAGCTTCTTTCTGTGAATCCTTTGCTACTCATGTTGATCTCCCTAAGGAGAAGTGATTTAAATATAATCCTCCCATTGAAGTAAAAGTAGTTGCACCTATTAAAGTTGAAGAAAAGACTATCACTTATGATGATCCTGTTGTTCCTACTGCTTATATTGAGAAGCCACCTTTCCCTGTTAGAATAAAGGATCATGCTAAAGCTTGAACTGTAGTCAACATAAGTAATATTAGGACACACAAACCCCCTGAGAAAGTTAAAGTTGAACCTAAAATTGCTATGGTTAAAGATCTCTTGGCTGATAATATTGATGGGCATGTTATTTACTTCTGTGATGAGACTGCTAGAATTGCTAAACCTGGTGCTAAAGATAAACATAGACATGTGGTAGGCATGCCTGTTATTTCTGTTTAAATAGGATATCATTGTTATCATGGCTTGTGTGATATGGGTGCCAGTGCAAGTGCAATACCTCATTCCTTATACAAAGAAATTATGCATGATATTGCACCTGCTGAGATAGAAGAAATTGATGCTACAATTAAGCTTGCCAATAGAGATACTATTTCACCGATTGGGATTGTTAGAGATGTTGAAGTCTTGTGTGGGAAGGTTAAATATCCTACTGATTTTCTTGTTCTTGGTTCCCCACAAGATAGCTTTTGTCCCATTATATTTGGTAGACCCTTCTTGAACACTGTTAATGCTAGGATAGACTGCGAAAAGGATGTTGTTACTATTGGTTTGGGTGATATGTCTCATGAGTTTAATTTTGCTAAATTTAGTAGACAACCCCGTGATGAGGAATTGCCGAGTAAAGATGAAATTATTCCTCTTGCTTCTATTGTCGTGCCTCCTAATGATCATTTAGAACAATATTTTCTCGGCCATGAAAATGATATGTTTATGAATGAAAGAAGGGAAATAGATGAAGTATTCTTTAAACAGGGACCTATTCTGAAACACAACTTGCCTGTTGAAATCCTAGGGGATCCTCCTCCACCCAAGGGTGATCCCGTGTTTGAGCTTAAACCATTACCTGATACTCTTAAATATTCTTATCTTAATGAAAAGAAGATATATCATGTTATTATTAGTGCTAACCTTTCAGAGCATGAAGAAGAGAAATTATTGAAAACTCTGAAGAAGCACCGTGCTGCTATTGGATATACTCTTGATGATCTTAAGGGCATTAGTCCCAATCTATGTCAACACAAAATAAATTTGGAGAAAGACGCCAAACCAGTTATTGATCACCAACGACGGCTAAATCCTAAGATGAAAGAACTGGTAAGAAAGGAAATATTAAAGCTCCTCGACGCAGGTATAATTTATCCCGTTGCTGATAGTTAGTGGGTAAGTCATGTCCATTGTGTCCCTAAGAAGGGAGGTATTACTGTCGTTCAAGATGAATTGATTCTGCAAAGAATTACTACAGGTTATAGGATGGTGATTGATTTCCGCAAATTAAATAAAGCTACTAAAAAGATCATTACCCTTTGCCATTCATTGAACAAATGCTAGAAAGATTATCCAAACATACACATTTTTGCTTTCTAGATGGTTACTCTGGTTTCTCTCAAATACCCGTGTCAGCTGAGGATCAAGAAAAGACCACTTTTACTTGCCCTTTCGGTACCTTTGCTTATAGACGTATGCCTATTGGTTTATGTAATGCACCTGCTACCTTTCAAAGATGCATGATGGCTATATTCTCTGACTTTTGTGAAAAGATTTGTGAGGTTTTCATGGATGATTTCTCCGTTTATGGATCCTCTTTTGATGATTGCTTGAGCAACCTTGATCGAGTTTTGCAGAGATGTGAAGAAACTAACCTTGTCTTGAATTCGGAGAAATGCCACTTTATGGTTAATGAAGGTATTGTCTTGGGGCATAAAATTTCTGAAAGAGGTATTGAAGTTGACAAAGCTAAAGTTGATGCTATTGAAAAGATGTCGTGTCCCAAGGACATTAAAGTTATAAGAAGTTTCCTTGGTCATGTTGGTTTTTATAGGAGGTTCATTATGGACTTCTCAAAAATTTCCCGGACTCTAACTAACCTATTACAAAAAGATATACCTTTTGTCTTTGATGATGATTGTGTGGAAGCATTTGAAATACTTCAGAAAGCATTAATTTCTGCACCTATTGTTCAGCCACCTGATTGGAATTTACCCTTTCAAATTATGTGCAATGCTAGTGATTACGCTGTAGGTGTTGTTCTAGGACAAAGAGTTGATAAGAAATTAAATGTCATTCAATATGCTAGTAAAACTCTAGACAATGCCCAGAGAAATTATGCTACTACTGAAAAGGAACTCTTAGCAGTTGTATTTGCTTGTGATAAGTTCAGACCTTATATTGTTGACTCTAAAGTAACTATTCACACTAATCATGCTGCTATTAAATATCTTATGGAAAAGAAAGATACTAAACCTAGACCTATTAGATGGGTTCTCCTACTACAAGAATTTGATTTGCATATTATTGATAGAAAGGGAGCTGAGAACCCCGTTGCAGACAACTTGTCTAGGTTAGAGAATGTTCTTGATGACCCACTACCTATTGATGATAGCTTTCCTGATGAACAATTAAATGTCATAAATGCTTCTCGTACTACTCCATGGTATGTTGATTATGCTAATTACATTGTTGCTAAATTTATACCACCTAGTTTCACATACCAGCAAAAGAAAAAGTTTTTCTATGATTTAAGACATTACTTCTGGGATGACCCACACCTTTATAAAGAAGGAGTAGATGGTGTTATTAGACGTTGTATACCTGAGCATGAACAGGAACAGATCCTACGCATGTGTCACTCCGAAGCTTATGGAGGACACCACGCTGGAGATAGAACTGCACATAAGGTATTGCAATCCGGTTTTTATTGGCCTACTCTCTTCAAAGATGCCCGTAAGTTTGTCTTGTCTTGTGATGAATGTCAAAGAATTGGTAATATTAGTAGACGTCAAGAAATGCCTATGAATTATTTACTCGTTATTGAACCATTCGATGTTTGGGGCTTTGATTATATGGGACCGTTGAGGGAGTCCTGGACTAAGGGGTCCTCGGGCGTCCGGCTTGTTATCCATGGGCCGGACTGATGGGCTGTGAAGACACGAAGGCCAAAGACTGTACCTGTGTCCAGATTGGACTCTCCTTGGCGTGGAAGGCAAGCTTGGCGACTAACTATGAAGATTCCTTCTTATGTAACCAACTCTATGTAACCCTAGATTCCCCTCGGTGTCTATATAAACCGGAGGGTGTAGTCCGGAAAGCATATACTCATTACCATAGTCATACAGGCTAGACTTCTAGGGTTTAGCCATTACGATCTCGTGGTAGATCAACTCTTGTAATACTCATATCCATCAAGATAAATCAAGCAGGAAGTAGGGTAATACCTCCATAGAGAGGGCCCGAACCTGGGTAAACATCGTGCCCCCTGTCTCCTTTAACCATCGACCCTAGAGGCACAGTTCGAGACCCCCTACCCGAGATCCACTGGTTTTGACACCGACATTGGTGCTTTCATTGAGAGTTCCACTGTGCCGTCGACAAAAGGTTCGATGGCCCCTTCGATCGTCTATAGTGACGCTGTCCAAGGAGAAACCTTCCTCCCCGGACAGATTTTCGTATTCGGCGGCTTCATACTGCGGGCCAACTCACTTGGCCATCTGGAGCAGATCGATAGCTGCGCCCCTGGCCACCAGGTCAGATTTGGAAGCTTGAACTACGTTGCGGATATCCGTGGAGACTTGATCTTCAATGGATTTGAGACCGCGCCGATCGCTCCCCCTCGCTCCGATGAACATGACTTAAATCTGTCATCGGGCCAGATTCAGGGGATGGTTCCTGTAACTGCTACGGCCTTAGATCCGGAGTAGATTGCACCATCCGAAGCCACACTGTCCGCGGCGTTGGAGCCGCACACAGACTCAACACCAGGGAGTATCTGCATCAACGGAATTCTGGACTCGTTTCCGGCTATAAATTCTGAACCGTGTACACTTGCAGACACCGAGCTGGATCGGTCATCGATCTTCGAGTTCAGCGCCGCAGACGTCTTCCAACACTCGCCCTTGGGCGATGTGCTATATTCATTAAAAAACCTATCCTTGGCGGGGGGGCTCACAGCCGAACTATGTCCGGTTCGAACTAGAGGCTGATGATGGGGAATTTCGCTTCCCACCCGCCACCCACTTCATAGCCACTATCGAGGACTTAACCGACATGCTTGATTATGGCTCCGAAGACATCGACGGTATGGACGACGATGCCGACAAGGAGCAAGGCCAAGACCCGCCATTCACTGGACGTTGGATGGCCACCTCTTCGTACGATGTGTACATGGTTGACACACCTAAAAAAGCTAGCGACGATGACAAAGAAGATCCAGTTGCGAATAAACCTTCTGAGACACAGTCCAAGCGCCGGCACCCTAAACGTCGTTCTAAGCCACGTCGCTCAAAAGATGGCAACACTGGTACCGGAGAAAATAGTACTCCGGACGACGCCGAAAACAATGAAGACCCTGTTGGAGCAGCATCCGAACAGGAGGAACAAGACAACGAGAAAGTAAACCCTGATAAACAGGCCATGCCCAATGACCCAGATGACGATAGTTGTCGTCCACTCTCTGAGGATGAGGAGAGCCTCGGCAGCGAGGATTTCATCATACCTGAGGCACCCCTCGAGCAGGAGCGCTTAAAGCACCAGCTGATAGCTACTGCAAGAAGCCTGAAGAAAAAGCAGCAGCAGCTTCAAGCCGATCAAGACCTACTCATTGATAGATGGACTGATGTCCTGGCAGCCGAAGAATACGGCCTCAAGCGCCCAGCCAAGAGTTACCCGAAGCGCAGACTGCTACCTCAGTTCAATGAGGAGCCACCGGAGCCCATACCTCCCTCGCGCAATGCGGAACGACCACCACGTGGTCGGGATAGTGCGGCGGACCGACCACCCCGCGGTCGGGATAAAATGGTAACTCAGGCCGAACAACAGCCCGCCCCACCGCCTCGTAAAAACAGAGACAAAACAGCTCGGGACCATACATACAACCTTTGGCAGGACCTGGACAGTAGAGCAGGACACACCAGATCAATCTACAGATCGCAAGGACGCTTCCGACTCGGGACGACGGCTACCTATTCGGACGTGACAAACCTAGTCACGCCCGGGCCGATAACCGCAGATGGACTTCATCGGAGGTATGCCGCGACGTGGCCCAATATAGAGGCGCCGCACACCCTCTCTGCTTCACAGATGAAGTACTGGATCATGAATTCCCCGAGGGGTTCAAGCCCGTCAATATTGAATCATACGATGGAACAACCAATCCCGCAGTATGGATCGAAGATTTTATTCTCCACATCCATATGGCCCGAGGAGACGACCTCCACGCCATCAAATACCTCCCACTAAAATTAAAAGGGCCAGCTAGACACTGGCTAAATAGCCTGCCTGAAAATTCCATCGGCAGCTGGGAGGACTTGGAAGAAGCTTTTCTTGACAACTTCCAAGTTACTTATGTCCGGCCACCAGATGCCGATGACTTAAGTCATATAGTCCAACAACCTGGAGAATCAGCCAGAAAATTATGGACTAGGTTCCTAACCAAAAAGAACCAGATCGTTGACTGTTCGGATGCCGAAGCCCTAGCAGCCTTCAAACACATCATCCGTGATGAATGGCTCGCCCGCCACCTCGGCCAACAAAAGCCGAAATCCATGGCTGCCCTCACAGCACTCATGACCCGCTTTTGCGCGGGTGAGGACAGCTGGCTGGCTCGTAGCAAAAACACAGCCAGCGAGGCAGGCCCCTCCGAGGCCAAGAACAGCACCGGCAAGCTCCGGCGCAATAGACACAAACGCTGAAGCAATGGCGACAACACCGATGATACCACAGTTAACGCCGAATTCAGCGGCTCCAAGTCCGGCCAGCGGAAGAAGCCCTACAAAAGGAACAATGAGGGACCATCTAGCTTGGACCGCATACTCGATCGCCCATGCCAGATACATGGAACCCCAGACAAACAAGCCAATCATACCAACAGAGATTGTTGGGTTTTTCAAAAGGCTGGCAAGTTAAATGCTGAGAACAAGGAAAAGGGATCACAAAGCGAGGACGATGACGAAGAGCCCCAATAGCCGAACACTGGGGGGCAGAAGAAATTTCCCCCTCAAGTCAAAATGGTAAACATGATATATGCTACACACATCACCAAAAGGGAGCGCAAGCGCGCACTCAGGGACGTCTATGCGGTAGGGCCAGTCGCCCCAAAATTTAACCCATGGTCGTCATTCCCGATCACCTTTGATCGTCGAGATCACCCAACTAGCATTTGCCATGGCGGTTCGGCCGCACAGGTCCTCAACCCAATCATCGTCGTATTTCACCTAACACGAGTTTTAATGGACGGTGGCAGCAGCCTCAACCTGCTCTATCAGGATACAGTGCACAAGATGGGCATTAATCCCTCATGAATCAAACCCACAAAGACTACCTTTAAAGGAGTCATACCAAGCATAGAGGCCCATTGTACGGGCTCAATCACACTGGAAGTGGTGTTCGGTTCTCCGGACAACTTCCGAAGCGAAGAGCTAATCTTCGATATCGCCCCCTTCCACAACGGCTACCATGCACTGCTCGGACGAACCGCGTTTGCTAGATTCAACGCGGTGCCACACTATGCTTACCTCAAGCTCAAGATGCCCGGTCCACGCGGCGTCATAACAGTCAATGGAAACACCGAAGGCTCCCTCCGTACAGAGGAGCACACAGCCGCCCTAGCAGCAGAGGTACAGAGCGGCCTTCTCAAGCAGAATTATAATCCAGCTGCCAAGCCCCTGGACATCACTAAGAGGGTCTAGACCACACTACAACAGGACAGCTCGGCTCGTCCAGAGATCGATTAGCAATTCGGCCTCCGTCCCAGCCCCGATGAGGTAGCGGTATTAGTACCACGCATACACAATTACACACTCAAAATCCCATGGGCACCGACGGAGGCACAGCAAGCTTGTAGTCCAAAGTCCGGCTACACCGGTCCCGGACTCAACCGTATCTTTACTATTTCCCTTTTTCTTCCTTTTTTTCTTTCAGGTCTCTTTTATACAAGCCTCCTTCGATGGCCTGATTACCGGTCCTGTCAAAGGACAAGTACACTAGATTGGCACAGAGCACAAGCATACAGGGGAAGCTCTAGAGGACAATCCAGCGATTACTCTACCTATTTCCAGTACCCGAATGCAGCTCTCCCTTGGATATGGCATGTTAAATAGCCGGTTGGTTATCGCACTATTTGTATAAATGCGCTTTGACGCATTAACCCAACTATAATGGAAACAGTTCATGACCCAAGTCAAGGGGCCCCAGATACTACCTCTGCTCTCTTTCTGTTTTCCTTTGCCATTAATTACTTATATTCTCGCACCCGTGCACTTTGGTACGTTTCATATTCGCCAGGGGCTTCCCATCGCCCCATAATACGGCAACAAAGTCCGAACACTTCTTACAGATAAGTTCGGCACCCCGAATTTAGCATTATATGCATTTGCTCCGAATCATGTCTTTGGTCAATAGTTGGGTTGCCCGGCTCCTGTGCTTGCTACCCTACGTTCCGCTACATTGGCTAGGGTAGTAAAGGGAGAACTACTGCGATTGTGCCCTGGTCTAAACCGGATGAGCACCTCAGTAGAGAAAGCCGAAAACTGACTGTCATGATGCGGCGAGAGCCGGTCAGCTGTTCGGAGGTCACAAATCGTTGGAGATTTTTTCCGCATTTCGCGAAGGATCGGTACTTCCCGATCAGACGCTGACAGCACTCTGACTCGTATACCAGGGGCTGCGCCAATGTTTTATTATAAAACTCCTATGGCTAAGTGAGGGCGTTTAAGCCGCATAGTCTGATTGCCTGGTTCGTTGCGCTAAACAACTCCTTCAAGGACCATATAATTGGATCAACATTTTCTAGATTCCATCCCGAACACCTCCATACTACCTACGTGAGGGCAGAAGCCGACGACTGGCCAACCCTCATATTCCATACAACATGGCCGCACAGGAGGAAACAATCAAAACATAATAAACATTATATTACAAACCGGATTTGTTTTCATCATACAAGGCAAAGACAAGAAATGAATGTATTCATTCGAAAATAATGTCCTGCCCGCACTGCGTTGCTGCAAGTCGAGATCCCTCCAGGACATCCACAAAATATCACTCGGGTGTGCGGTGCTCTTTGCCCTCCGGCGGCCCCCTGGCCACCTCGACGGCGTCCATCTTCGCCCACCACATCTTGCAACAAGCGAAGGCCATGCGGGCACCTTCGATGCAAACTAATCGCTTGACGATGTCTAGCCGCGGACAAGCCTCCATCACCCGCTTCATGAGGCCAAAATAAGTGCTAGGTATAGTTTTGGCTGGCCACAACTGGATTATTAAATCCTTCATGGCCAGTTCGGCCACCCTGTGCAGCTCGACCAACTGTTTCAGTTGATCGGCAAAGGGCACCGGATGTTCTGGCACAGCATACTACGACCAGAACAGCTTCTCCATGGAATGCCCTTCTCCGGCTCGGAAGAACTCCGCAGCATCGGACACGCTGCATGGCAAATCCGCAAAAGCCCCTGGGCAACTCCGAATCCGGGTTAGTAAAAGGTACTTCCTCTCCGCATACTTGCTTTGCATGTTAAAAGCCTTACCTGCTGCGATCTTCTTGGCCTCCTGGATCTCCTGGAGAGCGCCCCGGGCCTCATTGTGTGCGGCCTCCGCGCTCTGGCGAGCCTTGGTAAGTTTGGTCTCTCGAACCGACGCTTCGCGCTCCAAAGCCTCACACTTCTTCACCGCGTTCTGGAGCTCCTGCTGGATCTCGTCGACCCGGGCCTTGAGCTTCTTACGGGCGGCTTGCTGCTGGACAGCTTTTCCCTCGGCTTCGGTCGGGGCATTTTTCAGGGCCTCGACCTCGGTCGCCGCCCCTACACATATTATGACACTCCGGTCAATACTCACCGCTTACTTTTTCCGAATACACAGCAAGTCGTTACTCACATTGCTTCTCGTGGAGCTGAACCTTCACATCACCGAGCTCGTTCTCGGTCCGCTCCAACCTCTGCTTCAGTTCAGAGACTTCGGCAGCATGCGAGGTCGCGGCCAACAGCGACGCCTGCTTATTCATAAATATCAAGTTAGTCCCCTACAAAGGGTTGATCCTCTGTCCAGCCTTTCTTTCCGAACACCGGACAGTGTCTCAGGGGCTACTGTCAACACAGGGTGTTCTCTATCTACGTCACTTACCTCAAAACCCGTCAACAGATTGTTGCAGGCCTCGTTTAGTCCGCTCTTGATGGACTGAACCTTCTCGATCACCGTACCCATAAGGACACGGTGCTCGTCCACAATGGACGCGCCTCGTAGCGCTTCCATCAGGTTATCCGGTGCCCCTGGTTGGACAGGGGCCATCGGTGGAATTGGCGCACCCCTCCTTCGAAGGAAGGCGCGCGCCGGATTCCGGGGCCGTATCAGTCCCCGAAATCGTATTCGGCTGAGGGCCGAACTGAATACGTCCCTCCTCGCCAGTCTCCATGGGGATCTGCTCCCCCATGTGCCCGGCACCGGAGGTCTCGCCTTGCGGCGCCTCCTGGACAGCGTCCTGGGTCCTTCCCCAGCTCGGAGCGGTCCTTCGGGACACCACTTCGGTGTCGTCCTTGGCCTCAGGGGAATAGGCGAGCGGCGGCGACATACTGGCCATCTCTGCCGGATCCAACGAACCTCCAGATGAGGATCGCTGGATGCTGCCATGGGTCGGACTGCAATGACACAATTAACCACGTCAAAACAATAAAAAGGAGAGGTCGGGTATACTTGTATACGTGAGTCATAGTACTTACGATGCGGCCCGAGGCTTAGAGCGGAGGCGTCACTCCGGACTGCTGTCAACATCCCACGCGGTGTTGACCGCAAGGGCGCCCTTCCCCTTCTTGGGCGTTACCGCCTCCAGATTCGTGGAGGCCCCCCTCTTCTTCTTTCCCTCCTCAGGGGAGGGTTCTTCTCCTCCTCCTCCTCTTCCTCGTCATCGTCCTCAGGGACGGAGGAATGGGCTTCTTCATCTTCGGATGTCACGTCCGAAGCGCCCTTGCGACGGGGGCCACTTTTAGCCCCCTTGGCCTTCTTCTTGGCCTTCTTCTCCGGCGCCTTATATGGTGCCGGCACCAGCATCTTCGCTAGACGCGGGATGACCAGTTCTTCAGGCAGCGGAGCTAGACACTAGATCCGCTTCACCCTCTCCATCCAATCCTGAAAAAGCAATGATAAAAGCTCGGACGTCATCCTCAAAACAAACAAGTAGGGGATACATTAAAAATAGCATACCTCGCTGGCGAGGTGTTTAATGTCCTGCCCACGGTCTGAATCTGTGGCCGGCGGTTTCTCATTGCCCTTAAAGAGCAACTTCCAGGCGCCTTCATGAGTGGTTTCAAAGAGCCTCACCAGGGTTTAATGCACCTTCGGATTCAACTCCCACAGAGGGCGACTTCTGCGCTGGCATGGTAGGAACCGGCGAACCAGCGTCACCTGAATTACATCAACAAGCTTGACGTTCTTGGCTATCATGCTTTGAACGTGCGTCTGCAGCGCAATCAGCTCATCGGCCGAACACCAGTTCGGACTCTTCTCGACCCAGGAGGTGAGTCGCATGGGAGCGCCGGAGCAGAATTCGGCAGCTGCGGCCCAGGTGGTGCCGCGGGGTTCCGTGATGTAGAACCACTGTTTCTGCCACTCCTTTACTGTGTCCACAAAAGTGCCTTTCGGCCAGGAGACGTTGGACAGCTTACTCACCATAGCTCCTCCGCACTCCGCGTGCTGGCCATCCACCACTTCGGCTTCATGTTGAAGACTTTGAGCCACAGCCCAAAGTGGGGTTGGATCCAGAGGAAGGCCTCACACACGACGATAAACGTCGAGATGTTGAGGAAGGAGTTCGGGGAAAGATCGTGGAAATCTATCCCGTAATAATACATCAGCCCGCAGACGAAAGGGTGGAGTGGGAACCCTAGTTCGCGGAAGAAATGAGGGATGAATACTACCCTCTCATTGGGCTTCGGTGTGGGACGACTTGTCCCTCGGCCGGCAGATGATGGGCGATTTCCTTCGCCAAGTATCCGGCCACCCGAAGCTTAGTAATGTCCTCCTCCTTGACGGAGGAGACCATCCACTTGCCTTGACCTCCGGATCCGGACATGGTTGAGTGCTAGCTCGAGTGGAAAGGAGATGAGAACTTGGGCGCTAGAGCTCGAGATTGGAAGGGCGGAGATAGAGAGGAGGTGTGGGAGAGAAAGGGGGGATCCTTATCCCTTTATAAAGGCAGTGAAGATTGAACGCCTCCCCACTCGCCTTAGAACTCGCCTATTCCCAAGGGCTGTATAAACGAAACGGTTGGGATACCCATGCCCGCATTGATGAGAATCCCGCAATAAGGGGGCACGATCTCTGCTTTGACAAGACGTGCTAATGGAAACCGCGTCTCGAAACGTGGAGCGGTGAATACAAAAACAGTTTGGAGTTATGGCCGGTCAGACGTAATGTCGTGCTACAAAAAGTTATATTCTCTCCGCGGTTGTATATGGTGTGACAGGTTCGGATACTATCATCGCATCCGAAGACTATCTTGGAGTTCGGATAGAAGGGAACCCACCTTGCAATGCCGAAGACAATCTGTGCGCCGGACTCCTCATCATTTAAGCCAGGTTCAGGGGCTACTAAGGGAGTCCTGGACTAAGGGGTCCTCGGGCGTTCGGCCTGTTATCCATGGGCCAGACTGATGGGCTGTGAAGACACGAAGGCCGAAGACTGTACCCGTGTCCGGATTGGACTCTCCTTGGCGTGGAAGGCAAGCTTGGCGACTAACTATGAAGATTCCTTCTTATGTAACCGACTCTATGTAACCCTAGATTCCCCCGGTGTCTATATAAACCGGAGGGTGTAGTCCGGAAAGCATATACTCATTACCATAGTCATACAGGCTAGACTTCTAGGGTTTAGCCATTACGATCTCGTGGTAGATCAACTCTTGTAATACTCATATCCATCAAGATCAATCAAGCAGGAAGTATGGTATTACCTCCAAAGAGAGGGCCCGAACCTGGGTAAACATCGTGTCCCCTGTCTCCTGTAACCATCGACCCTAGACGCACAGTTCGGTACCCCCTACCCGAGATCCGCCGGTTTTGACACCGGCAACCGTTTCCTTCCTCTAATGGGTATACACATATTTTAGTTGCTGTTGATTACGTTACTAAGTGGGTAGAAGCTATTCCAACTAGTAGTGCTGATCATAACACCTCTATTAAGATGCTTAAAGAAGTTATTTTTCTAAGGTTTGGAGTCCCTAGATATTTAATGACTGATGGTGGTTCACATTTTATTCATGGTGTCTTTCGTAAAATGCTTGCTAAGTATGATGTTAATGATAGAATTGCATCTCCTTATCACCCGCAGTCTAGTGGTCACGTAGAATTGAGTAATAGAGAGCTCATATTAATTTTGCAAAAGACTGTTAATAGGTCTAGAAAGAATTGGTCCAAGAAACTTGATGATGCATTATGGGCCTATAGAACTGCATATAAAAATCCTATGGGTATGTCTCCGTATAAAATGGTCTATGGGAAAGCATGTCACTTACCTCGTGAACTAGAACATAAGGCATATTTGGCCATTAAAGAGCTCAACTATGATTTCAAACTTGCCGGTGAGAAGAGGTTATTTGACATTAGCTCACTTGATGAATGGAGAACCCAAGCCTATGAGAATGCCAAACTATTTAAAGAAAAAGTTAAAAGATGGCATGACAAAAGGATACAAAAGCGTGAGTTTAGTGTAGGTGATTATGTGTTGCTATTCAACTCTCGTTTAAGATTTTTTGCAGGAAAAATTCTCTCTAAATGGGAAGGCCCTTACGTTATCGAGGAGGTCTATCGTTCCGGTGCTATAAAAATCAACAACTTCGAAGGCACAAATCCAAAGGTGGTGAACGGTCAAAGAATCAAACATTATATCTCAGGTAATCCCATAAATGTTGAAACTAATGTTATTGAAACCGTAACACCGGAGGAATACATAAGAGACACTTTCCAGAACATTTCAGACTCCGAAAAGGAATAGGCATGTGGTACGGTAAGTAAACCGACTCCAAAACAGTTCTAATGGCAATTTTTCTCTGTTTTGGAATATTTAAGAAAATAGAAAAAGAAGTAGTCTTGGAAGGACACTAGGCATCCACGAGGGTGGAGGGCGCGCCCTACCCCCCTGGGCGCACCCCCTGCCTCGTGGGCACCTCGTGTGCCTTTCGGACTCCGTTTTCTTGCACTATACTTCTTTTGGTCGGAAAAAAATCATTATATAATCTCCCGAAGGTTTTGACCACTATATCACGCAATTATCCTCTGTTCTTGTTTCAAGCTGTTTTTCTGACAGATCTAGATCACCATGACATCTCCAAGTGCCCCCAAGGACAAGTTCTTCGAGAAGGTCATCAACCCCTACCTCGCGGAAGTGCTGCAACATCCTCAAACCATTGGGATGCGTGAGGGGTTGCTGCACATTCGAGATGTTGAGGGACCAAGGAGGACCGGAAGCGTGGAGACAAGGCTCGAGGCAATGGAGCAACAAGTTTTCAAGTGTCAGGAGATGGTGGAGCGCGGACTTGACTCCAATCACATAATGATCACGGAGTTCACCAACAACCACAAGCTGGACGCCAAGGACATTGCGGAGGCCATCTTCAAGCTTCACGAGAAAATCGAGCACCTCCAAGCCCAGATCTATGACCTGCAAAACCAAAACTGTGAGTATGAATATAGATTCAAGAGGATGAGTTTGGCTGCAGATTTAAGGATCCCGGAGACTCGATCATCCTTCTATGATGGTGAGCCTATGCCTTGGAAGATGGACGACAAGCCTACTTCATCAACAACCCCATCACCACCACTTCCGAGGAAGGAGACATAATCACATGGGTATGGGCACTCCCCTTGGCAACTGCCAAGCTTGGGGGAGGTGCCCCGGTATCGTATCACCATCACACTCCTATCTTTACCGTTTTTCTTAGTTCGATCACTTTGGTAATATCTTGATCTAGTAGAATAAAGTTCTAGTATGATTTAGTTTTGAGTTTTGCTTTATGATCCTTCTATGTAATCGAGTCTGTGAGCTATATATAATAAAGATTAGTGTTGAGTCAAGGGCTTGATTATCTTGGTATGATCGTGAGGGAATTAAAGAAAAAAGAAAGAATAAAAAGAAATAAAGAGATCATATTGATCTTATGGAGAGTAATGACTTCACATATAAAGAGTATGATGATTAAAAGTTGTTGAGAGTTGACAAACATAGTTTTGGTCATCGTTGCAATTAATAGGAAGTAATAAAGAAAGAGAGGTTTTCACATATAAATATACTATCTTGGACATCTTTTATGATTGTGAGCACTCATTAAAGTATGACATGCTAAAGAGTTGATGTTGGACAAGGAAGACAACGTAATGGGTTATGTTTTCTTATATCCGAAATAAAGTATATTGTCATGGATCATCCAACATGTTGAGCTTGCCTTTCCCCCTCATGCTAGCCAAATTCTTTGCACCAAGTAGAGATACTACTTGTGCTTCCGAATATCCTTAAACCCAGTTTTTTCATGAGAGTCCACCATATCTACCTATGGATTGAGTAAGATCCTTCAAGTAAGTTGTCATGTTGCATGCAACAAAAATTGCTCTCTAAATATGTATGATTTATTAGTGTGGAGAAAATAAACTTTATACGATCTTGTGATATGGAAGCAATAAAAGCGACGGACTGCATAATAAAGGTTCATATCACAAGTGGCAATATAAAGTGACGTTCTTTTGCATTAAGATTTCGTGCATCCAACCATAAAAGCACATGACAACCTCTGCTTCCCTCTGCAAAGGGCTTATCTTTCACTTTTCCCTTATGAAAGAGTCGTGGTGATCTTCACCTCTCCTTTTTTTATCCTTTGGCAAGCACATTGTGTTGGAAAGATCCTAATATATATATATATATATATATATATATATATATATATATATATATATATATATATATATATATATATATATATATCCAATTGGATGTAAGTTAGCATGAATTATTATTGTTGACATTACCCTTGAGGTAAAAGGTTGGGACGCAACACTATAAGCCCCTATCTTTCTCTGTCTCCGATTAAAACTCCATACCCATAAGTATTGCGTGAGTTTTAACAATTGTGAAAGACTAAATGATAGTTGAGTATGTGGACTTGCTGAAAAGCTCTTATGTTGAGTCTTTCCGATGTTCTGATAAATTGCAATTGCTTCAATGACTGAGATTATAGTTTGTTGGTTCTCAATGAAGTTTCTGATTCATACTTTATATTGTGAATAGATTATTACTCGAGCATGAGAAATAATATGACAACATCCATATATGTTGCTGTTATAAGAATGATTATGATGCCCTCATGTCCGTATTTTATTTTATCGACACCTCTATCTCTAAACATGTGGACATATTTATCGTTATCGGCTTCCGCTTGAGGACAAGCGAGGTCTAAGCTTGGGGGAGTTGATACGTCCATTTTGCATCATACTTTTATATCAATATTTATCGCATTATGGGCTGTTATTACACGTTATGTCACAATACTTATGCCTATTCTCTCTTATTTTACAAGGTTTACATGAAGCGGGAGAATGCCGGCAGCTGGAATTCTGGGCTGGAAAAGGAGCAAATATTAGAGACCTATTCTGCACAGCCCCAAAAGTCCTGAAACTTCACGGAAGTCATTTTCGGAATTAATAAAATATACTGAGCGAAGAAAATACCAGAGGAGGCCCACACCCTGGCCATGAGGGTGGGGCGCGCCCTACCCCGCTGGGCGCGCCCCCTGCTCATGGGCCCCCTGGCAGGCCTCCGGTGCCCATCTTCTGCTATATGAAGTCTTTCGTTCGAGAAAAATTCATAAGCAAGCTTTCGGGAAGAAACTCCGCCGCCACGAGGTGGGACGTTGGCGGAACCAATCTAGGGCTCCGGCAGAGCTGTTCTGCCGGGGAAACTTCCCTCTGGGAGGGGGAAAGCATCGCCATCGTCATCACCAACGATCCTCTCATCAGGAGGGGGTCAATCTCCATCAACATCTTCACCAACACCATCTCCTCTCAAACCCTAGTTCATCTCGTGTATCCAATCTTTGTCCCAAAGCCTCAGATTGGTACCTGTGGGTTGCTAGTAGTGTCGATTACTCCTTGTAGTTGATGCTAGTTGGTTTATTTGGTGGAAGATCATATGTTCAGATCCATTATGCATATTTATACCACTCTGATTATGAACATGAATATGATTTGTGAGTAGTTACGTTTGTTCCTGAGGACAAGGGAGAAGTCTTGCTATAAGTAGTCATGTGAATTTGGCATTCGTTCGATATTTTGATGAGATGTATGTTGTCTTTCCTCTAGTAGTGCTATGTGAACGTCAACTACATGACACTTCACCATTGTTTGGGCCTAGAGGAAGGCATTGGGAAGTAATAAGTAGATGATGGGTTGCTAGAGTGACAGAAGCTTAAACCCTAGTTTATGAGTTGCTTCGTAAGCGGCTGATTTGGATCCATATGTTTCATGCTATGGTTAGGTTTACCTTAATACTTCTTTTGTAGTTGTGGATGCTTGCAATAGGGGTTAATCATAAGTGGGATGCTTGTCCAAGAAAGGACAGCACCCAAGTACCGGTCCACCCACATACCAAATTATCAAAGTAACGAACGCGAATCATATGAGCGTGATGAAAACTAGCTTGACGATAATTCCCATGTGTCCCCGGGAGCGCTTTTATCTATATAAGAGTTTGTCCAGGCTTGTCCTTTGCTACAAAAAGGATTGGGCCATCTTGTTGCACTTTATTTACACTCGTTACTTGTTACCCGTTACAAATTACCTTATCACAAAACTATCTGTTACCGATAATTTAAGTGCTTGCAGAGAATACCTTGCTGAAAACCGCTTATCATTTCCTTCTACTCCTCGTTGGGTTCGACACTCTTACTTATCGAAAGGACTGCGATAGATCCCCTTATACTTGAGGGTCATCAGAGACCAACAGGGATGTCTCACTATCTTGAACCTTATCTGCATTACTTCCTTCACCATTGAATAACGGGGTACTGTTCTCCAATATATTGTCCGCATTCTAAAAGAGAAACAAGCAGACACATCACAGGTTTACCATGTTGTAAATGAAACTCATTTTGGTAAATCAGTTCAGTAATAAAGTGCACAAGATAACAGCATGAAACAAACATATATCTAGGTACCATGGTCACTTTATGGTCTATATCATTCTAGTTTTTGTTGCCAAATCAAGATAGAGACATAGTTCAAATAATATTTGTTCAAGACAAAGCAGAATAGACAGAATATAAGTGTGGGAAACTATAGAGCAATAACAACACTTGTAATGTGCATGACATGAGAACATAACTGTTTATTCAATTGAAACTGAAATCAACATAGAGCAAGTTACAACAGCAAACCAGTTAAAGAAACAGGTTTAAAACATACCTATTGCGCCATTGGAGTTTCAATTCCATCCTTCAAATTTGAAAATAGTTTGTCTGAGTAAATACAGTGATGCAAGAGCAAAGGAGTATGAACCATAGCTACAGAACCTGACCTCAGAACAATTCTTCTTCTCCTTTAAGCGTTGAGTTGGGATTCGGAGTGGTGGTCCTCCTGCTTTGGGCACTGCAGTTCCCTTACTAACTGCTCGTGTTTGGGTGCTCTGTGGTGGAGACGTTGCTATGTCAACTGGAACTGGGTTACTATCTGCTGGGGTTGGGGTTAGAAGGGGTGTAGCTGGTTCTCTGTCCAACTGGGTAGGGGTACAATCTGCGAGAGTCTGGGTTATGTGTGGTGGGGCTGGTTCTTGGGCAAGTACAACCGTGGTTCTATCTGCATCAACTGGTAGCACTATCTTTTCTGAAGACCGTGTTGTTACTCCCTTAGATACTGCCATCACCCTCTCCAATTTAAATGGCTGATAAACAAGAAAATTAATTGAATGTATAGACATTGTATGATAGACAGGTGCAATGGATAGTGGGGAATAAAGGAGGGCATGAAATAATTCACATTTATGTTGTCTAACCAAACAGGATAGCATGACACAATTTCACATATATGATGGCTAACTAAGCAGGATAGCATGACACAATTTCACATTATGATGGCTAACTAAAAAAGAAGGAAAGACATAGTTCAAAATATGATGACTATGTAAATAGGATGACATGATATAAATATATAATGTGTTTATTAAATAGGTTGGCATGCCATAATTGACATACATGCCGCCTATGGAAACATGATAGCATGATATAATTCCCGGATAGAATGACATAATTCAAAATATGATGACTGTAAACACTAAATAGGATGAGATGATATAACTATATGATGTCTTTATTAAATGGGTTGACATGCCATAATTCAGATCGATGATGTGTATGTAAACATGATGGCATGATATAATTCAAATATATGATTTATATAGTAAGCAAGTAAGAAGATGGCAATCCATATATGATGTAAAACTAAGCAATGCAAGACAACATGCATGACATGGCTAATGTAACCCTGCTAAGTTTGAGCATAGACCTCAGGGGGGAAATAGACTGGTCATCAGTCTCTGAATCCTCCTCTGAGGAGCTCTCTGTATCCAGCAAGATGTCTGCTTCAGCAGGTAGCATTGTCTGCTCTGAATACCTTGTTTTCACTCCAGATACTTCCATCACCGCTTCAAATGGCTGATGCACAGGAAGAGTAGTTGAATATACAAACGTTGTCAACAAATGAAACACGTAATACAAAAAAATGATAGCAACAGATGGTTCCGGAGAAGTGCTTGATTTGTATGCTCTACACAATAAGCCACCTGACAAAGGTTGGTACTCACGCACGGATTTCATCCATATGATTGAGCTTTGTCATCTCTATTGGTGTTGTGCTACTGTTTAGATACTGTCATGAGAAAGTGGTATTGTCCTTGAGAAGTGCTTCATCTGTGTAGTTTTAAATATTTCCTTTCCTTTTTTCGAGCAAACAGGGATGCTAGCATTTAGTTGTCCTCTTGTCTTTGCACAACAGGATCATCCTCCTCTAAAGAAGAATATGGAGTACGTGAAGTGCCTAGTTCCGATTATGCCAGGATAAAGAAGCCAAGCCTCTCTTCTTAAGAAGGGAGCAGTTGAAGGATGGTTACATTATTGCCCACAAGAACAAACTAACTTCAGCTCAGAAGGACTCACGGATCTCCATCTTTGTTGCTGTGATGACCAGTACAATGTTGTTTTACGATTCCTTCCGGTGAGTTCCATTTTTTTAAATGTGTGCTCTGCATGGATCATGTAGGTTGACTATTTAAACTGTCAATTCATAGTACAGTTTGCTTTATACTAATCACTTTTTTTGTATTTATGCAAACAGGGGTGCTCAGCTTGATTTCAATAGGAACTGCACAAAATGTTCACGAATACATCGAATGTTCTTGAATCATTCATTTCCACCACAAGAAAGGAGGTGCCGATATGTTCAAGGCGTTGCAACATATAAAGGCGAAATCATACAAGCTACGCACGAATTTGGTTGATTTTGGTGGAACTGCACAAAAAGAACAGCTGGTTTATTTAGCACGAGGTGCCATGTCAATGTCCGAACTGATGGCAAACCCTGCCCATTCCACAATTGTAGGCATTTGATATTTTGGAATGGGAAAACCTTGTCAAAGTTTGCTCATTGATGTACGCAAAACAACACGCATTTGACATTTTGGAATGGGACAACCTTGTCAAATTTTGCTCATTGATGTTAGCAAGAAGACATGCGTTTGATATTTTCGAATGGGACGCCCTTTGCTGTTAGCAGCATCGATCGATTTTTCTTTATTGTTTAGTTGTGTAGTAAATATTGGCTCTAACATGTGAATCGCTGAGATGCATAACCATCGATTGTTTTGAATGTTCTCTATGAATTGCCAGGCCTGTGTGTTGATTGCAATGTACAGGAACATTAAATTTTGTACTCCCTCTGTTCCTTTTTACTTCGCATATTAGATTTCTTTCAAGTCAGTTGATTTTACATTGTGAAGGTTGATACTTTTTTCTAATTGGTCAAAGTAGAGATACTTTGACTTCAGACAAAACTTATATGCAGACTAAAAAAGACCGGAGGGAGTACATGTGAAACTGCTGCAAACGAGGTGATCACCCTGGGAATAATGCTAGTACGTATTGTTTTGCATGTTCATCGAATGCTAGTGATACAAGAATTCAAACAAATCGAACTAAATTCATTCATACACTGCCAGATTTCATATAAACATGTCGGATTTCATTACATTTCATACATTCTTCAACTAAAAAGGGGTGCGCAAGAGGTATAATTAATTAACCATAGCACCCATGTCCGGCTGAGCCAAACAGAAGCTTCTTCTCCAGCGGACTGAGCTTCAGTGACATAACAGCACATGCAGTTGCGTCACTTACATGTGGGCCAGATGCCTCTTGGGCCCACATGCCAGTGACCCAACTGCACCTGCAGTTAAGTAACTGAAGCAGCGTCCTTCTCCAACATAGCTCTCCGACTCCACATCGCCGCCAAGAAGCTACTCGGCCGTCAATGGTCAACCCGCCTAGCTTGGCTTCAACCGGAGGGTAGCAGCGGTGGCCTTACCTGGACCCGAGCGGCGGCGACCTATCGTGTTCTACTCTTCCTTGTTTTCTTTGTGGCGCGGCCTCGTTAGCAGCGAGGCGGGGCCTCGACGGAGCCGGCGATGTCCTCTGTCTCGTTGCCGGCGGGGCGGCGCCTCGGCGGAGCGAGGGAAATCCTCCCCCTCGTTGCCGGCAGGGTGGGGCCTCGGCTGAGTCAGCGATGTCCTCTGCCTCATTGTTGGCGGGGCGGGGCCTCAGCGCAGTAGGGTGATACGTCCATTTTGCATCATGCTTTTATATTGATATTTATTGCATTATGGGCTGTTATTACACATTATGTCACAGTACTTATGCCTATTCTCTCTTATTTTACAAGGTTTACATAAAGAGGGAGAATGCCGGCAGCTGGAATTCTGGGCTGGAAAAGGAGCAAATATTAGAGACCTATTCTGCACAACTCCAAAAGTCCTGAAACTCCACGGAAGTTATGTATGGAAATAATAAAAAATACTGAGCGAAGAAAATACCAGAGGGGGCCCACACCCTGGCCACGAGGGTGAGGGGCGCGCCCTACCCCCTGGGTGCGCCCCCTGCCTCGTGGGCCCCCTGGTGGCCCTCCGGTGCCCATCTTCTGCTATATGAAGTCTTTCGTCCGAGAAAAAATCATAAGCAAGCTTTCGGGACGAGACTCCGCCGCCACGAGGCGGAACCAATCTAGGGCTCTGGCGGAGCTGTTCTGCCGGGACACTTCCCTTCGGGAAGGCGAAATCATCGTCATCGTCATCACCAATGCTCCTCTCATCGGGAGGGGGCCAATCTCCATCCACATCTTCACCAGCACCATCTCCTCTCAAACCCTAGTTCATCTCTTGTATCCAATTCTTGTCTCAAGTCAGAGATTGGTACCTGTAGGTTGCTAGTAGTGTTGATTACTCCTTGTAGTTGATGCTAGTTGGTTTATTTGGTGGAAGATCATATGTTCAGATCCTATATGCATATTAATACTCCTCTGATTATGAACATGAATATGCTTTGTGAGTAGTTACGTTTGTTCCTGAGGACATGGGAGAAGTCTTGCTATTAGTAGTCATGTGAATTTGGTATTCGTTCGATATTTTGATGAGATGTATGTTGTCTCTCCTCTAGTGGTGTCATGTGAACGTCGACTACATGACACTTCACCATTATTTGGGCCTGGAGGAAGGCATTGGGAAGTAATAAGTAGATGATGGGTTGCTGGAGTGATAGAAGCTTAAACCCTAGTTTATGCGTTGCTTCGTAAGGGGCTGATTTGGATCCATATGTTTCATGCTATGGTTAGGTTTACCTTAATACTTCTTTTGTAGTTGCGGATGCTTGCAATAGGAGTTAATCATAAGTGGGATGCTTGTCCAAGTAAGGACATCACCCAAGCACCGGTCCACCCACATATCAAATTGTCAAAGTACCGAACGCGAATCATATGAGTGTGATGAAAACTAGCTTGACGATAATTCCCATGTGTCCTCGGGAGTGCTTTTATCTATATAAGAGTTTGTTCAGTCTTGTCCTTTGTTACAAAAAGGATTGGGCCACCTTGCTGCACTTTATTTACTTTTGTTACTTGTTGCTTGTTACAAATTACCTTATCACAAAACTATCTGTTACCTATAATTTCAGTGATTGCAGAGAATACCTTGCTGAAAACCACTTATCATTTCCTTCTGCTCCTCGTTGGGTTCGACACTCTTACTTATCGAAAGAACTACGATAGATCCCCTATACTTGTGGGTCATCAAGACTCTTTTCTGGTGCCGTTGCCGGGGAGTGAAGCGCCTTTGGTAGGTGGAATTTGTTAAGGAAAATTTTATATAGTGTGCTGAAATTTACTGTCACTTGTTACTATGGAAAGTAATCCTTTGAGGGGCTTGTTCGGGGTATCTTCACCCCGACCGGTAGAGAAAATAGTTGCTCCTCAACCTAATGAACCTACTGAAAATGAAAATGTCTACTTTGAAATTCCTTCGGGTATGATAGAGAAACTGCTAGCTAATCCTTTTGCAGGAGATGGAACATTGCATCCCGAATTACACCTAATCTATGTGGATGAAGTTTGTGGATTATTTAAGCTTGCAGGTATGCCCGATGATGTTATCAAGAAGAAGGTCTTCCCTTTATCTTTGAAGGGAGATGCATTGACATGGTATAGGCTATGTGATGATATGGGATCATGGGACTATAAGCGATTGAAATTGGAATTTCATCAGAAGTTTTATCCTATGAACCTTGTTCATCGTGATCGTAATTATATATATAATTTTTGGCCTCGCGGAGGAGAAAGCATCGCTCAAGCTTGGGGGAGCTTAAGTCAATGTTATATTCATGCCCCAATCATGAGCTCTCAAGAGAGATGATTATTCAAAAAAATTATGCTCGGCTTTCTGACAACAATCGCCCCATGCTCGATACTTCTTGTGCTGGTTCCTTTATGATGAAGACTATTGAATTCAAATGGAATTTATTGGAAAGAATTAAACGCAACTCTGAAGATTGGGATCTCGATGAAGGTAAAGAGTCAGGTACAATACCTAAGTTTGATTGTGTTAAATCTTTTATGGATACCGATGTTTTCCGTAAATTTAGCACTAAATATGGACTTGACTCTGAGATAGTAGCTTCTTTTTGTAAATCTTTTGCTGCTCATGTTGATCTCCCTAAGGAGAAGTGGTTTAAATATAATCCTCCCGTTGAAGTAAAAGTAGTCGCACCCATTAAAGTTGAAGAAAAGACTATCACTTATAATGATCCTATTGTTCCTACTGCTTATGTTGAGAAACCACCTTTCCCTGTTAGGATAAAGGATCATGCTAAAGCTTCAACTATGGTTCGTAAAAGTAATATTAGAACTTATACACCTCCTGAGCAAGTAAAATTGAACCTAATATTGCTATTGTTAAAGATCTCTTGGCTGATAATATCGATGGGCGTGTTATTTATTTCTGTGATGAGACCGCTAGAATTGCTAAACCTGGTGCTAAAGATAAACATAGACCTGTAGTAGGCATGCTTGTTATTTCTATTAAAATAGGAGATCATTATTATCATGGCTTGTGTGATATGGGTGCTAGTGCTAGTACAATACCTATTTCTTTATATCACGAAATTATGCATGATATTGCACCAGCTGAGATAGAAGATATTGATGTTACCATTAAGCTTGCTAATAGAGATACTATTTCACCAATTGAGATTGTTAGAGATGTTGAAGTCTTGTGTGGAAAAACTAAATATCCTGCTGATTTTCTTGTTCTTGGTTCCCCACAAGATAGCTTTTGTCCCATTATATTTGGTAGACCCTTCTTGAACACTATTAATGCTAAGATAGACTGCAAAAAGGATGTTGTTACTATTGGTTTGGACGATATGTCTCATGAGTTTAATTTTTCTAAATTTCGTAGACAACACCGTGAAGAGGAATTGCCTAGTAATGATGAAATTATTGGTCTTGCTTCTATTGTTGTGCCTCCTATGATCCTTTAGAACAATATTTGCTCGACCATGAAAATGATATGTTTATGAATGAAAGAAGGGAAATAGATGAAGTATTCTTTAAACAGGGACCTATTCTGAAACACAACTTGCCTGTTGAAATCCTAGGGGATCCTCCTCCACCCAAGGCTGATCCCGTGTTTGAGCTTAAACCTTTACCTGATAATCTTAAATATGCTTATATTGATGAAAAGAAGATATATCATGTTATTATTAGTGCTAATCTTTCAGAGAAGGAGGAATAAAAGTTATTGAAAACCCTGAAAAAGCACCGTGCTGCTATTGGATATACTCTTGATGATCTTAAGGGCATTAGTCCCACTCTATGTCAACACAAAATAAATTTGGAGAAAGACGCCAAACCAGTTATTGATCACCAACGACGGCTGAATCCTAAGATGAAAGAGGTGGTAGGAAAGGAAATACTAAAGCTCCTTGAGGCAGGTATAATTTATCCCGTTGCTGATAGTCAGTAGGTAAGTCCTGTCCATTGTGTCCCTAAGAAGGGAGGTATTACTATCGTTCCTAATGATAAAGATGAATTGATTCCGCAAACAATTATTACAGATTATAGGATGGTAATTGATTTCCGCAAATTAAATAAAGCTACTAAAAAAGATCATTACCCCTTGCCATTTATTGATCAAATGCTAGAAAGATTATCCAAACACACACATTTTTGCTTTCTAGATGGTTATTCTGGTTTCTCTCAAATACCTGTGTCAGCTGATGATCAAGCAAAGACCACTTTTACTTGCCCTTTCGGTACGTTTGCTTATAGACGTATGCCTTTTGGTTTATGTAATGCACCTGCTACCTTTCAAAGATGCATGATGGCTATATTCTCTGACTTTTGTGAAAAGATTTGTGAGGTTTTCAAGGATGATTTCTCCGTTTATGGATCCTCTTTTGATGATTTCTTGAGCAACCTTGATCGAGTTTTGCAGAGATGTGAAGAAACTAATCTTGTCTTGAATTGGGAGAAGTGCCATTTATGGTTAATGAAGGCATTGTCTTGGGGCATAAAATTTCTGAAAGAGGCATTGAAGTTGATAAAGCTAAAGTTGATGCTATTGAAAAGATGCCATGTCCCAAGGACATCAAAGGTATAAGAAGTTTCCTTGGTCATGCTGGTTTTTATAGGAGGTTCATTAAGGACTTCTCAAAAATTTCTCGGCCTCTGTCTAATCTCTTACAAAAAGATATACCTTTCGTTTTTGATGATGATTGTGCAGAAGCATTTGAAATAGTTAAGAAAGCATTGATTTCTGCACCTATCGTTCAGCCACCTGATTGGAATTTACCCTTTGAAATCATGTGCGATGCTAGTGATTATGCTGTAGGTGCTATTCTAGGGCAAAGAGTTGATAAGAAATTAAATGTCATTCAATATGCTAGTAAAACTCTAGGCAATGCCCAGAGAAATTATGCCACTACTGAAAAATAATTCTTAGCAGTTGTATTTGCTTGTGATAAGTTCAGACCTTATATTGTTGATTCTAAAGTAACTATTCACACGGATCATGCTGCTATTAAATATCTTACAGGAACAGATCCTACGCAAGTGTCACTCCGAGGCTTATGGAGGACACCACGCTGGGGATAGAACTGTACTGCAATCCGGTTTTTATTGGCCTACTCTCTTCAAGGATGCTCGTAAGTTTGTCTTATCTTGTGATGAATGTCAAAGAATTAGTAATATTAGTAGACGTTAGGAAATGCCTATGAATTATTCACTTGTTATTAAACCATTTGAAGTTTGGGGCTTTGATTATATGGGACCGTTTCCTTCCTCTAATGGTTATACACATATTTTAGTTGCTGTTGATTACGTTACTAAGTGGGTAGAAGCTATTCCAACTAGTAGTGCTGACCATAACACTTCTATTAAGATTCTTAAAGAAGTTATTTTTCTGAGGTTTGGAGTCCCTAGATATTTAATGACTGATGGTGGTTCACATTTATTCATGGTGCATTTCGTAAAATGCTTGCCAAGTATGATGTTAATCATAGAATTGCATCTCCTTATCACCCACAGTCTAGTGGTCAAGTAGAATTGAGTCATAGAGAGCTCAAATTAATTTTGCAAAAGACTGTTAATAGATCTAGAAAGAATTAGTCCAAGAAACTTGATGATGCATTATGGGCCTATAGAACTGCTTATAAAAATCCTATGGGTATGTCTCCATATAAAATGGTTTACGGAAAAGCATGTCATTTACCTCTCGAACTAGAACATAAGGCATATTGGGCTATTAAAGAGCTCAATTATGATTTCAAACTTGCCGGTGAGAAGAGGTTATTTGACATTAGCTCACTTGATGAATGGAGAACCCAAGCCTATGAGAATGCCAAGTTGTTTAAAGAAAAAGTTAAAAGATGGCATGACAAAAGGATACAGAAACGTGAGTTTAATGTAGGTGATTATGTGTTGCTATACAACTCTCATTTAAGATTTTTTGCAGGAAAACTTCTCTCTAAATGGGAAGGTCCTTACGTTATCGAGGAGGTCTATCGTTCCGGTGCCATAAAAATCAACAACTTCGAAGGCACAAATCCGAAGGTGGTGAACGGTCAAAGAATCAAACATTATATCTCAGGTAATCCTATAAATGTTGAAACTAATATTATTGAAACCGTAACCCCGGAGGAATACATAAGAGACACCTTCTAGAATGTTTCAGACTCCGAAAAGAAATAGGTATGTGGTACGGTAAGTAAACCGACTCCAAAACAGTTCTAATGGCAATTTTTCTCTGTTTTGGTATATTTAGAAAATAGGAAAATAAGAAGCAGTCCGGGAAGGACACGAGGCCTCCATGAGGGTGGAGGGCGCGCCCTACCCCCTGGGCGTGCCCCTGCCTCGTGGGCACCTCGTGCGCTTTCCGGACTCCGTTTTCTTGCACGATAAATATATTGGTCGGTAAAAATTCATTATATAATCTCCCGAAGGCTTTGACCACCGTATCACGCAATTATCCTCTGTCCTTGTTTTGAGCTGTTTTTCTGACAGATCTAGATCATCATGGCATCTCCAAGCGCCCCCAAAGACAAGTTCTTCGAGAAGGTCATCAACCCCTACCTCGCGGAGGTGCTGCAACACC
Organism: Aegilops tauschii subsp. strangulata; assembly: GCF_002575655.3. Taxonomy (NCBI): domain Eukaryota; kingdom Viridiplantae; phylum Streptophyta; class Magnoliopsida; order Poales; family Poaceae; genus Aegilops; species Aegilops tauschii. The sequence goes on along the minus strand of NC_053040.3, from coordinate 408,087,070 downwards.
CTCAAACCATTGAGATGCATGATGGGTTGCTGCACATCCGCGATGTCGAGGGACCAAGGAGGACCGGAAGCGTGGAGACGAGGCTCGAAGCAATGGAGCAACAAGTTTTCAAGTGCCAGGGGATGGTGGAACATGGACTCGACGCCAACCACATGATGATCATGGAGTTCACCAACAACCACAAGCTAGATGCCAAGAACATTGGGGAGACCATCTTCAAGCTTCACAAAAAAATCGAGCACCTCCAAGCCCAAATCTATGACCTGCAAAACCAAAACTGTGAGTATGAATATAGATTCAAGAGGACGAGTTTGGCTGCAGATTTGACCCGGAGACTCGATCATCATTCTATGATGGTGAGCCTATGCCTTGGAAGATGGACGACAAGCCCACATCATCAACAACTCCACCATCTTGTTCACCGGCAAAGGAGATATAATCACATGGGTATGGGCACTCCCCTTGGCAACTGCCAAACTTGGGGGAGGTGCCCCATTATCGTATCACCACCACACTCCTATCTTTACCGCTTTTGTTAGTTCGATCCTTTTGGTAATATTTTGATCTAGTAGAATAAAGTCTTAGTATGATTTAGTTTTGATTTTTGCTTTATGATTCCTCTATGTAATCGAGTCCGTGAGCTATATAATAAAGATTAGTGTTGAGTCAAGGGCTTGATTATTTTGCTATGATCTTGAGGGAATAAAAGAAAAACAAAGAATAGAAAGAAATAAAGAGATCATATTGATCTTATGGAGAGTAAAGACTTCACATATAAAGAGTATGATGATTAAAAGTTGTTGAGATTTGACAAACGTAGTTTTGGTCATCACTGCAATTAATAGGAAGTAATAAAGAAAGAGAGGTTTCACATATAAATATACTATCTTGGACATCTTTTATGATTGTGAGCACTCATTAAAATATGACATGCTAAAGAGTTGATGTTGGACAAGGAAGACAACGTAATGGGTTATGTTTTCTTACATCTGAAATAAAGTATATTGTCATGGATCATCCAACATGTTGAGCTTGCCTTTCTCCCTCATGCTAGCCAAATTCTTTGCACCAAGTAGAGATACTACTTGTGCTTCCAATATCCTTAAACCCAGTTTTGCCATGAGAATCCACCATATCTACCTATGGATTGAGTAAGATCCTTCAAGTAAGTTGTCATCGGCGCAAGCAATAAAAATTGCTCTCTAAATATGTATGATTGATTAGTGTGGAGGAAATAAGCTTTATACGATCTTGTGATGTGGAAGAAATAAAAGCGACGGACTGCATAATAAAGGTCCATATCACAAATGGCAATATAAAGTGACGTATTTTGCATTAAGATTTCGTGCATCCAACCATGAAAGCGCATGACAACCTCTGCTTCCCTCCGCGAAGGGCCTATCTTTTACTTTTATCTCTTACCCTTATGCAAGAGTCATGGTGATCTTCACCTTTCCTTTTTACATTTTATCCTTTGGCAAGCACATTGTGTTGGAAAGATCCTGATATATATATATATATATATATATATATATATAATTGGATATAAGTTAGCATGAGCTATTATTGTTGACATTACCCTTGAGGTAAAAGCTCGGGAGGCGAAACTATAAGCCCCTATCTTTCTCTGTGTCCGATTAAAACTCCATACCCATAAGTATTGCATGAGTGTTAGCAATTGTGAAAGACTAAACGATAGTTGAGTATGTGAACTTGCTGAAAAGATCTTACATAGACTCTTTCCGATGTTATGATAAATTGCAATTGCTTCAATGACTGAGATTATAGTTTGTTGGTTCTCAATGAAGTTTCTGATTCATACTTGACATTGTGAATAGATTATTACTTGAGCATAAGAAATCATATGACAATATCCATATATGTTGTTGTTATAAGAATGATCATGATGCCCTCATGTCCGTATTTTATTTTATCGACACCTCTATCTCTAAATATGTGGACATATTTATCGTTATCGGCTTCCGCTTGAGGATAAGCGAGGTCTAAGCTTGGGGGAGTTGATACGTCCATTTTGCATCATGCTTTTATATTGATATTTATTGCATTATGGGCTGTTTTTACACATTAAGTCACAATCCTTATGCCTATTATCTCTTATTTTACAAGGTTTACATAAAGAGGGAGAATGCCGGCACCTGGAATTCTGGGCTGGAAAAAGAGCAAATATTAGAGACCTATTCTGCACAACTCCAAAAGTCCTGAAACTCCACAGAAGTTATTTCTGGAAATAATAGAAAATACTGAGTGAAGAAAATACCAGAGGGGGCCCGCACCCTGGCCACGAGGGTGGGGGCGCCCCCTACCCCCTGGGCGTGCCCCCCTACCTCGTGGGCCCCTGGTGGCCCTCCGGTGCCCATCTTCTGCTATATGAAGTCTTTCGTTCGAGAAAAAATCATAAGCAAGCTTTCGGGACGAGACTCCGCCGCCACGAGGCGGAACCTTGGCGGAACCAATCTAGGGCTCTGGCGGAGCTGTTCTGCCGGGGACACTTCCCTTCAAGAGGGGGAAATCATCGCCATCGTCATCACCAATGCTCCTCTCATCGGGAGGGGGCCAATCTCCATCAACATCTGCACCAGCACCATCTCCTCTCAAACCCTAGGTCATCTCTTGTATCCAATTCTTGTCTCTAAGTCAGAGATTGGTACCTGTAGGTTGCTACTAGTGTTGATTACTCCTTGTAGTTGATGCTAGTTGGTTTATTTGGTGGAAGATCATATGTTCAGATCCTATATGCATATTAATACTCCTCTGATTATGAACATGAATATGCTTTGTGAGTAGTTACGTTTGTTCCTGAGGACATTGGAGAAGTCTTGCTATTAGTAGTCATGTGAATTTGGTATTCGTTCGATATTTTGATGAGATGTATGTTGTCTCTCCTCTACTGGTGTCATGTGAACGTCGACTACATGACACTTCACCATTATTTGGGCCTAGAGGAAGGCATTGGGAAGTAATAAGTAGATGATGGGTTGCTAGAGTGACAGAAGCTTAAACCCTAGTTTATGAGTTGCTTCGTAAGGGGCTGATTTGGATCCATATGTTTCATGATATGGTTAGGTTTACCTTAATACTTCTTTTGTAGTTGCAGATGCTTGTAATAGGAGTTAATCATAAGTGGGATGCTTGTCCAAGTAAGGACAGAACCCAAGCACCGGTCCACCCACATATCAAATTATCAAAGTACCGAACGCGAATCATATGAGCGTGATGAAAACTAGCTTGATGATAATTCCCATGTGTCCTCGGGAGTGCTTTTCTCTATATAAGAGTTTGTTCAGGCTTGTCCTTTGCTACAGAAAGGATTGGGCCACCTTGCTGCACTTTATTTACTTTTGTTACTTGTTGCTCGTTACAAATTACCTTATCACAAAACTATCTGTTACCTATAATTTCAGTGCTTGCAGAGAATACCTTGCTGAAAACCGCTTATTATTTCCTTCTGCTCCTCGTTGGGTTCGACACTCTTACTTATCGAAAGGACTACAATAGATCCCCTATACTTGTGGGTCATCATAGGGCCTCTGCCTCGGTGCTGGCGGGGTAGGGCCTCGGCGGAGCCGGCGGTGTCCTCTGCCTCGTTGATGGCGCCGCAGGGCCTTGGCGGAGCAGGGGCTCATTGACGCCAGCGGAGCGGGGACTCGTCGGAGCCGGCGGTGTCCTCTGCCTCGTTGTTGGCGCTGCGGGGCCTCGATGGAGCAGGGCCTCGTCGACGCCAGCGGAGCGGGGACTCGTCGGAGCCGGCATTGTCCTCTGCCTCGTCCTCGGTCTCGCCAAACAGCGCCTCGCCCGCTTCATCGCCATCTTTGTAGGTGGCCGCAGCCTCCGCCACCCGCATGTGGTACCGCCAGCGCTCGAGGCGGCCCTCACGGGCGGAGCGGTACGAGTCGAGCAGCTACTCCTGCTCCGCGTCGATCTGCTCCTCCGCCTGCAGGTGCTCCTGGAGGAGATGGTGGTTGTAGGCGGCGTCGGCCTGCGCCTCCCGGAACTGCTCCTCACACTTCTGCCTCACCGTGTCCATGTATTAGGCACGGGCCTCGCCGATGGTCATGGTGCAATGCACCGGCGAGGATGGCGCGGAGGAGGGGGTTGGCGCCGGACCGTCGACTACCATGTTCTTCATTGGGACGTCGTCGTCCTCCGGCTGCCTGCCGGCCAGCCAGCCAGTCGGCAGCAATGGCTGCCATCTCCTTGTGGTGCATTGTTCGCCCATCCCAAAGAGCGCTGGAGCGCGAGGAAGCCATGGTGGGAGTAGTGGTGTGGACAGGAGAAAGGGAACGGAGGCGGATGACTGCGGCTATGGCCGGCGCAGCAGTTTATATAGCAATGATGGGCGGCGAAGGGACGGACGTGTGGCGCCGGAGTAGCCGCCTCGGCAACCACGTATCATTAATGTGGGCGACAGATGGACGGACGGCACTTGTGTCGTTTGAAGGTGGCGCAATCGCCCGCACCAGGAAGCGGGGCTGGCGATGCTGACCGTTTCGGGCGGAAAGCGCGCGCGGGCGAGGGAGGCGGTCTGGGTGGGCCAGGGCAGTCAAACTCGTGCTTGGCAGCGGGTCGGTCCAGCAGCTGGACATGCTGGCTCGCCAGCGAGCTCGCCGAGCTGAGCGACGACAATCAGACGATGGACGTAGCTTCCGACCAGGAGACGGCGCCACTGTCCAAGCCGGTTCATGCCGTGTTCACCATAGAGTAGGTGCGGCCCACTTCGACGCCCTAATGGTGGAAGAGCTACTAGCACAGGAGGACCTGTGTTGCAACCTCCGTCTCCTCAACGAGCACTGGTGAACAAGCGAACGACAATGCCGTCGCAGACATGTGGCCCTATGATCTTGGCTTCCCGAATGAGCAGCGGGCGCTGTATCAGACCATCCGTAGGGCCCGCGAGGCCCTCTCTGTCATCCTTCGAGTTGTTGCGCTCGCCGTGGCGCCGCCGTCTTGCATTGTCAACATGGTCGACGGCATGAGGAATGAGGAGATGACCTTACTTGTAGGGATGACACTGGGGACCCACGAGGGCCATAGCCGCACGTACGCAAGTGCCTCCTTATTATATACAACTGTAATATTTTTTGCTTCCTCCTGGTTTCCTGACATCACGGTCCCACACCATTGTCAACCTATGTAGTCAATAAACGAGAGAATTGCACAAGGAGCGGCCGACAGCTGGGACCAATCAGCTCGAGCAGTATTTGTCTTTTTGAGGTGTGATTACTGCAGAGTTTTTCTTGAGCGATGTTTTCGTTGTTGTTCAGAGGAGAGCAGGGTATTAACTGGGCGGGCTGTGGCCCGTCTAGCCCAGGCCAGATATCCAGCCTAGATATTAATTTTTTTTCAAGCTGAAAATGGCTAGCCCAGCTATACTTTTATTGAGGAATACCCAGGCAAGGTCAACTTGTTATTCTCCGCCCCGCTGGGCTGCAAATCTTTCCTATGAGGGATGCATTAGGCTTAACAAGAAAATGGGCTTTAAGAAATAATAAATGGGATGTAATTATAAAAACTGGGCAGTAACTATAAAAAAATGCACCAAACACGTAATTTCTTTATAAAATATTATTTCTGGATTTTGAAATTTTTAATTTCATTAATTGTTGCACGCGCAATGTTTCGTTGGATTTTTACGTAATACAAATTTATATTGAAATTGTATTTAATCTGACTAGAAATTTCTGGATAAAAATATTTCGGATCCCATCAAAATGTGGGAAATTTTATTGAATTCTATTTTGAACGGTTGGTTGAAATTATTAATCGTTGTCCTAGCTAGAAAATGGGCTGTACTTTTAACAAACTATAAATGGGTTGTAGTAAATTCCATTAGAATTCAAAAATGTGTTGTACATTCTTACAAATCTCAAATGGGCTATAAGTTCTCTGCCGCACACTTGTGGGCCTACTAAGTTGACGCGTCCCCTCAAAAAAAAATAGTTGACGCATATGCAAGGTTTTGTCAACTTATAGTCAACACACGGTTCTAGCGGAAGTGGCCGTTGGATGTCCATCCAACGGATGTCGTGCTTCTTCTTCAATCTCGGATATTCTAGCTTCACCCGCCTGAAAAATGATTCCTCCCCCTGACATCTGGGGCGCACCATTTCGGAAGCTGACCTGTGGGCCTACTAAGTTGACGCGTACCATGGGATTTGTCAACTTAGTCAATATAAACGATTCTAGCTGCAGTTACCGTACGATGTCCATCCAACGACCGTCATGCTTCTTCAACCTCTGGTCTTCTTGCTCCAGCCGCCCAAAGCAGCGCCGGTCATGCCGCCTGCTCCTGCCTCCCATGGCCGGCTGTGCTACCGCGGAGGCCTCACCGCCACCTACTACTCCCACCGCTGGCCAGGCCATCTGCCTCTACTCACCCACACCCCCTGTTATTCTGCGGCGACGACAACCTCACATTGCAGCCGAACTAGTAAACCCTCGTACTCCTCTCTGCGTGGGCTTCCACTGCCGCATCTTCCCCGGCTCCGCGTCGTCCCCTTCCTAGGCCTCGCCGTCGTCCACCGCCGTGGTGCTTTCGGCGCGGCATGGTCAACATGGTCAAGGAATGACTTCCATCGGAAGAGTACTGTACGCGGAGAGGCTGACAGCTGGGTCCACGGCCGCAGCAAGGAAGTGCCTCCTTATTACGCGCAAAATAATTATTCCTCCACCTGACAGCAGGGACCCACCAGACGGGCCACCGTATTTTGCAAAAAAACATTTCCCCCTGACTGCTGGGACCCACCAGCTACATCTTCGCACGCAAGGAAGTGCCTGACAGTCAGGACCCACCCGGTCGAAGCGTACATAGCGTTGTCATTCTGGTCGCGAACGTGTATGTACATACTGGTCGATCGGTCTGTCTGCAGGCTGCAGTGATGAACCGTGGCCGTGTAAGGAAGGGCACGTGTGGTAGTAGAGGCGCGCACGTGTGGTAGTAGAGGCGTGCACGTAGCATGTACATGTACGTACAGCGGCCAGGGTGCAAGAAACAAAATATGGCCACGTACGTACATATGGGCGGGGTCTCGAACGCCTACTCGCGCATACGTATGGCCAGGGCTCGTGTACATGGCTGGGTCAGAACGGAGAAACTGCATCGTCGTCCTGTTCATGGGGAGGCAACGGAATGCGTCGTGTTCATCGGGAGGCAACGGAACGCGTGCTGTTCATCAGGAGCCAACCGGCTTGGATGGAACAGGTGATGGAAACAAGGCCTGGCGTACCGCAGAACGGAGGAAATGGCCTTGTGTTCGACCGGCCATGGTGGAAACGGAATCCTCTTCATAGGGAGGGGTGTGGCGTACCGTAAAACGGAGGAAATGGACCTCCTACGGTCGAAACGGGGTCCTGTTGATCGGGAGGGGTGTGGCGTATCGCAAAACGGAGGAAACGGACTTGTGTTGGAGCGCTACAGTCGAAATGGGGGTCCTGTTCATCGGGAGGGGTGTGGCGTAACGCAAAACGGGATTCCACGGGATACTGTTCATCTCCACCGTCGACCTCCTCCAGCCTCCACGGGCTACTATTCATCCACGGTCGACCTCCTCCAGCCTCCACCTGCGACTGTTCATCCACGGGCTCCTGTTCATCCAGCCTCCACCGCGCGCTCATCCACCGGCTACTGTTCAACCAGCCCTCTCCACGGGGGTCCTGTTCAACCACCCCTCCACGGGCTACTATTCATCCAGCCCTCCACCGGCTACTGTTCAACCAGCCCTCCACCGGCTACTGTTCAACCAGCCCTCCACGGGGTCCTGTTCATCCACCGGCTCGATCGATCGGGGTACTGTTCATCCAGCGGCAACGGCCTCTACTACCACGGGTTCCTGTTCATCCAACCCCCGCCGGGAACTGTTCATCCAAAACCCCCCAACAACGCTCATTGTTCATCCAGAGGCAGCATCGATCGCCTTCAGTTAGAAGCAGTAGCGAAGGAATCGCTCGATCAGGTTCAGTTAACAGCAAGGGACCGATTGATCGCTCGGGTTCAGTAACGCGTAGCCTGCAGTGCATTCGCTCGGGTTCAGTTAGAGCCCAACGCCTCGCTCGGGTTCAGTTAGAGCGCAACGCCTCGCACACACGCGCGTACATACGAGAGAAACGCGCATCGCTCAGCCCCCGACCAGCCACCGTAACCGGGAACTCCCCGATATTTTCCTCGCCCTCGCTTCTACCACGGTTTTTTCCGTCATGGACGGCCCAAAGAATGTCATGCAGCTGCGTCTCCGGCCCGCCCAGGACGAAAAGCCCATTTTCTATCATGATTTTTTGTCATAGAAGTAGGACCCCACCACATCTATGATGATACCGGGTTTTGTCACAATTATTGTCATAGAAGTGTCATAAGTATGACAAATTTTTTTTCGTTCGGCCCAAAATGTCACGGATGTGTCTTTTTTTGTAGTGCTCTAACTTGGCAGCGTGATATGTGGTTGCATGTTGCATATGGTGTCTAGACTGTAATTCTTCCAATCTGTTTAAATTGCATGTGCTATTCTGCTTAGTTTATACATTATACCTGTTAATGTGACATGCCTTTGTGTTTTTAGTACATAGTACGTCTGTCTATTAAGCATGACCTTACATAAAACTATTGTTTTTTTTTGTATCCCGCATGAATCAATATGACGAGACACCTTTAGTATATGCAGTGTGATATTAGTTGCATCTTTCATATGATTTATAGCATGCGCATCTTCTAATTTGTTGAAACACCATTTATGATGGGACGCTTTTAACTTGGCAGAGTCATATTGGTTGCATCTTTCATGTGGTGTCTAGCTTGCATTGCTTCTTATTTGTTGAAATGGCTTCTGCTTAGTTTACACAAACAGTTGTGAATATGCCATGCCATCCTGTTTTTCGTACATATTCCATCCTGGTATCATGTGTTTGCCTTACATCAAAGTAGTGATTGTCAGTACCATGCATGAATGAGTTCTGAAGAGTGAATTTTATTGCTTTTTCTTGTCGGTTTTACTTGACAATTCAAAATCAATAAAGTGGAAGGAAGGTACCAAGGCAGCGGATATAGATGCTCCTTCCACATGGAGGGCCTCTAGAGATTCTACTCCGCCACCCCCAAGAAGATTTGCAAGACAACACATGCATAGACACTCAACGTAGCTGTGTTGATGTGGTTGCATGTTATGTATGATGTCTAGCTTGTATTGCTTCTAATTTTGTTGAATTCCATCTGCTTACTTTACACATTATACCTGTGAATAAGACACGTGTTCCTGTTTCTAGAACATACAATATCTGTCTATCACACCATGTTCTTACATCAAAGTACTATTGTTGTGTAACCTGCAACAATCACTTATCATAAGACACGTTTGACTTGGGAGTGTGATATAGGTTACATCTCGCATTCTTTTCTAGCTTGTACTACTTCTACTTTGTTGAAATGGCACTTATGACGAGATAGTTTTAACTCGGTAGAGTGATATTTGTTGCATCTTTCATATGGTGTCTAGCACTTATGCCTACTCCTTAGTTTACACATCATAAGCTATGACTATGCAATGCTGTGAATATGCAATGGCACTAATGACGAGAGACCTTTAACTTGGTAGTGTGATGTTGTTTGCATCTTGCATATGATTTATTTCTTGTATTGCTTCACATTTGTTTAAACGCCAATTATGATGAGGCACTGTTAACTTGGCAGAGCGATATTTGTAGCATCTTTCATATGGTGTCTACCTTCCATTGCACTGCTTCTAGTTTAGTGAAATGTCTTCTGCTTAGTTTACACATCATAGTTCTGGTTATCTCATGCCGTCCTATTTTTCGTACATATTACATCCTCCTATCATGTGGTTTTCTAACATCAAAGTTCAATTCATCTGTATCATGCATCAATTTGTTCTGAAGAACTAAATTGTTATTCATTTTTCTTGTCGACTTGACTTAACATGGCACAGAGAAAGAGGAAGGAACACAGAATGACAGGGAAAGGGAAGCGGAAGAATCCTGTAGATTCTGCTGGTACTGATGGTGCAATAGAAGGTCAAAGTCCAGCGAAAAATTGTACAAACATGGTATCCCATGCTACACGAGCTGCAGAACAAGCCAAACAGAAACCAATAGCTGCCACCAAACAAGTAGAGACAACCCTAGTTGTTGCAACACCTTCCATAGTACCACCAGCTGCACGAGTTACTCGTTGGTCAACTCAGCTAGCAGCACGTTCCCAAGCTCCCTTGCCACCTGACACTACATCCGAAGCACTCTTGACACAAGATGAGTTGGCAAGATTAGATGAACTTTGTGAGCTTCAACATCAAGAAGGTAGTTGCTGGAGTCAAGTTACTGTTGCATGCTTCTTTATATGTAGTCTCACAGTTTGATGTACACTAACACTTCCTATGTTCGTTGTTGGACTAGCACCTAGGCGCAAGAGAAAACAAACATCAGGGATAATGCTTGATAGGTTAACTAAATCTAGAGGAGGAAGAACGGATATCCATTTTGAGGCAGGTTTAAAAAGGCCACGTGATGCTATAGAGTCAGCCAAGTTAGTATCAGAGGCAGCGGTTGCCGTTAGGTGTCATGTACGTATCCTCCCAACATGGATTCAGTACAGGAATGACAAAGACAAAACCCAGTTCAACACCTTCCTCGACCATTCAACGAACATAGGAAGTGTTAGCAGTATGGTTATGTATGGAAACTAGTAATCTCATCTTGCTTTGTCCCATACTTTCTAGGTTGCTGATAATGAGACTCCCATAATTTTCAACAGATGAGGTTCAAGTTGTATAGCCAAGATGATGCAACCAGACAAGCTTGCACCCATGTTTTCAAGTCTGCTTTGTGACAGTATTGGTATAACTTGGGGAAAACTCACTTTGAAGGCAAGGCTAACAGTGAACTTGCCCAATGATACGTCTCCAATGTATCTATAATTTTTGATCATTCCATGCTATTATATTATCTGTTTTGGATGTTTAATGGGCTTTAATATGCTATTTTATATTATTTTGGGACTAACCTATTAACCGGAGGCCCACTGCCAGTTGCTGTTTTTTTGCCTATTTCAGTGTTTCGCAGAAAAGGAATATCAAACGGAATCCAAACGGAATGAAACCTTCGCGAGGATCTTTCTTGGAACAAACGCAATCCAGGAGACTTGGAGTGGAAGTCAGAGACGCAACGAGGCGGCCACGAGGTAGGAGGGCGCGCCCAAGGGGGTAGGCGCGCCCCCCACCCTCGTGGGCCCCTCGTAGCTCCACCGACGTACTTCTTTCGCCTATATATACCCTTGTACCCTAAAAACATCCAGGGGAGCCACGAAACCACTATTCCACCGCCGCAACCTTCTGTACCCGTGAGATCCCATTTGGAGGGGGATTCGATCACGGAGGGCTTCTACATCAACACCATAGCATCTCCGATGATGTGTAAGTAGTTTACCACAGACCTTCGGGTCCATAGTTATTAGCTAGATGGCTTCTTCTCTCTCTTTGGTCTTCAATACAAAGTTCTCCTCGATGTTCTTGGAGATCCATTCGATGTAATATTCTTTTGCGGTGTGTTTGCTGAGATCCGATGAATTGTGGGTTTATGATCAAGATTATCTATGAACAATATTTGGTTCTTCTCTGAATTCTTATATGCATGATTTGTTATCGTTTCAAGTCTCTTCGAATTATTGGTTTAGTTTGGCCTACTAGATTGATCTTTATTGCAATGGGAGAAGTGCTTAGCTTTGGGTTCAATCTTGCAGTGTCCTTTCCCAGTGACAGTAGGGGTAGCAAGGCACGTATTGTATTGTTTCCATCGAGGATAAAAGGATGGGGTTTATATCATATTGCTTTAGTTTATCCCTCTACATCATGTCATCTTGCCTAATGTGTTACTCTGTTCTTATGAACTTAATACTCTAGATGCATGCTGGATAGCGGTCGATGTGTGGAGTAATAGTAGTAGATGCAGAATCGTTTCGGTCTACTTGACACGGACGTGATGCCTATATTCATGATCATGCCTAGATATTCTCATAACTATGCACTTCTCTATCAATTGCTCGGCAGTAATTTGTTCACCCACCGTAATATATGCTATCATGAGAGAAGCCACTAGTGAAACCTATGGCCCCCGGGTCTACTCTACATCATATAAGTTTCCTATCTATAATTCTAGTTTACTATTTATTTATTTTGCAATCTTTATTTTCCAATCTATACAACAAAAATACCAAAAATATTTATCTTACTATCTTTATTAGATCTCACTTTTGCAAGTGGCCGTGAAGGGATTGACAACCCCTTTATCGCGTTGGTTGCAAGGTTCTTGATTGTTTGTGCAGGTACTAGGTGACTTGCGTGTAGTCTCCTAATGGATTGGTACCTTGGTTCTCAAAAACTGAGGGAAATACTTACGCTACTTTGCTGCATCACCCTTTCCTCTTCAAGGGAAAACCAACGCATGCTCAAGAGGTAGCAAGAAGGATTTCTGGCGCCGTTGCCGGGGAGATCTACGCTCAAGTTAAGACATACCAAGTACCCATCACAAACTCTTATCCCTCGCATTACATTACTTGCCATTTGCCTCTCGTTTTCCTCTCCCCCACTTCACCTTTGCCGTTTTATTCGCCCTTTTTCGTTCACCTCTTTTCGCTTGCTTCTTGCGTGCTTGTGTGTTGGATTGATTGTTTGTCACAATGGCTCCAGATAATACTAAATTATGTGAATTTTCCAATACCAACAACAATGATTTTATTAGCACTCCAATTGCTCCCATTACCGATGCTGAATCTTGTGAAATTAATGCTGCTTTGCTGAATCTTGTCATGAAATTTCAATTTTCTGGCCTTCCTAGTGAAGGTGCCGCTACCCATCTAAACAACTTTCTTGATTTGTGCGATATGCAAAAGAAGAAAGATGTGGATAATGATATTGTTAAATTGAAGCTATTTCCATTTTCGCTTAGAGATCGTGCTAAAACTTGGTTCTCTTCTTTGCCTAAAAATAGTATTAATTCATGGAATAAGTGCAAAGATGCTTTTATCTCTAAGTATTTTCCTCCCACTAAGATTATCTCTCTTAGAAACGATATTATGAATTTTAAGCAACTTGATCATGAGCATGTTGCACAAGCTTGGGAGAGGATGAAATTAATGATACGTAATTGCCCTACACATGGTTTGAATCTATGGATGATTATACAAAAAATTTATGCCAGATTGAATTTTTCTTCTAGAAATCTTTTAGATTCGGCCGCGGGAGGCACTTTTATGGAAATCACTTTAGGAGAAGCTACTAAACTCCTAGATAATATTATGGTTAATTATTCTCAATGGCATACCGAAAGATCCACTAGTAAAAAGGTTCATGCGATAGAAGAGATTAATGTTTTGAGTGAAAAGATGGATGAACTTATGAAATTGTTTGCTAATAAGAGTGTTTCTTCTGATCCTAATGATATGCCTTTGTCTACTTTAATTGAGAATAATAATGAATCTATGGATGTGAATTTTGTTGGTAGGAACAACTTTGGTAATAACGCGTATAGAGGAAACTTTAATTCTAGGACATTCCCTAGTAATTCCTCTAATAATTATGGTAATTCCTACAACAACTCTTATGGAAATTTTAATAAGATGCCCTCTGATTTTGAGACTAGTGTTAAAGAATTTATGAATTCGCAAAAGAATTTCAACGCTTTGCTTGAATAAAAATTGCCTAAGATTGACGAGTTGGCTAGGAACGTGGATAGAATTTATCTTGATGTTGATTCTTTGAAACTTAGATCTATTCCACCTAAGCATGATATCAATGAGTCTCTCAAAGCCATGAGAATTTCCATTGATGAGTGCAAAGAAAGAACCGCTAGGATGCGTGCTAAAAAAAGATTGCTTTGTGAAAGCGTGTTCTTCTAGTTTTCATGATAATAATGATGAAGATCTAAAAGTGAATGATGTGTCTCCTATTAAATCTTTGTTCTCCAATATGAATCTTTATAAATATGGGACTGGAGATGAGTCAACTTTAGTTAAAAGGCGTCCCAATTCAGAGTTTTTGGATCTTGATGCAATACAAGTGGGATTGAAGAGGTCAAAACTTTACATAGCAATGAACCCACTATTTTGGATTTCAAGTAATTTAATTATGATAATTGATCTTTGATAGATTGTATTTCCTTGTTGCAATCCATGTTAAATTCTCCTCATGCTTATGATCAAAATAAGGCCTTTACTAAACATATCGTTGATGCTTTAATGCAATCTTATGAAGAAAAGCTTGAATTAGAAGTTTCTATCCCTAGAAAACTTTATGATGAGTGGGAACTTACTATTAAAATTAAGATTAAAGATCATGAATGCTATGCTTTATGTGATTTGGGTGCTAGTGTTTCCACGATTCCCAAAACTTTGTGTGATGTGTTAGGTTTCCGTGAATTTGATGATTGTTCTTTAAATTTGCACCTTGCGGATTCCACCATTAAGAAACCTATGGGGAGGATTAATGATGTTCTTAATTTTGCAAATAGCAATTATGTACCTGTAGATTTCATTGTTCTTGATATAAATTGCAATCCTACATGTCCTATTATTCTTGGTAGACCTTTCCTTAGAACGATTGGTGCAATAATTGATATGAAAGAAGGAAATATTAGATTCCAATTTCCGTTAAGGAAAGGCATGGAACACTTTCCTAGAAAGAAAATTAAATTACCTTATGAATCTATTATGAGAGCCACTTATGGATTGCACACCAAAGATGGCAATACCTAGATCTATTCTTGTTTTTATGCCTAGCTAGGGGCGTTAAACGATAGCGCTTGTTGGGAGGCAACCCAATTTTATTTTTGTTCCTTGCTTTTTGTTCCTGTTTAGTAAAATAATTCATTTAGCCTCTGTTTAGATGTGGTTCTATGTTTTAATTAGTGTTTGTGCCAAGTAGAACCTTTGGGAAGACATGGGTGAAGTCTTTGCAATCTTGCTGTAAAAAACCGAAACTTTTGCGCTCACGAGATTAGATGCCATTTTTTACTGGAGAGTGCGTTTAGGTTCATTCTTTTTGAAGATGATTAATAGACAAATGACTCACGTCCACCAATTTATTTTAGAATTTTTGGAGTTCCACAAGTATTTATTTGATACAGATTACTACAGACTGTTCTGTTTTAACAGATTCTGTTTCTCGTGTGTTGTTTGCTTGTTTTGATGAATCTATGGCTAGTATCGGGGGGTATGAACCATAGAGAAGTTGGAATACAGTAGGTTTAACACCAATATAAATAAAGAATGAGTTCATTACAGTACCTTAAAGTGGTGGTTTGTTTTCTTATACTAACGGAGCCCATGAGATTTTTTGTTTAAGTTTTGTGTTGTGAAGTTTTCAAGTTTTTGGGTAAAGATTTGATGGATTTTGGAATAAGGAGTGGCAAGAGACTAAGCTTGGGGATGCCCAAGGCACCCCAAGGTAAAATTCAAGGACAACCAAAAGCCTAAGCTTGGGGATTCCCCGGAAGGCACCCCCTCTTTCGTCTTCGTCTATCGGTAACTTTACTTGAGGCTATATTTTTATTCACCACATGATATGTGTTTTGCTTGGAGCGTCTTGTATGATTTGGGTATTTGTTTTTTAGTTTACCTAAATCATCCTTGCTGTACACACCTTTTGGTAGAGACACACATAAATCAGAATTTATTAGAATACTCTATGTGCTTCACTTATATCTTTTGAGCTAGATAATTTTGCTCTAGTGCTTCACTTATATCTTTTTAGAGCACGGTGGTGATTTTATTTTATAGAAATTATTGATCTCTCATGCTTCACTTATATTATTTTGAGAGTCTTTTAGAACAGCATGGTAATTTGCTTTGGCTATAAAATTAGTCCTAATATGATAGGCATCCAAGATGGGTATAATAAAAACTTTCATATATAGTGCATTAAATACTATGAGAAGTTTGATACTTGATAATTGTTTTGAGATATAAATATGGTGATATTAGAGTCGTGCTAGTTGAGTAATTGTGAAATTGAGAAATACTTGTGTTGAGGTTTGCAAGTCTCGTAGCATGCACGTATGGTAACCGTTGTGTGACAAATTTGAAGCATGAGGTGTTCTTTGATTGCCTTCCTTATGAGTGGCGGTCGGGGACGAGCGATGGTCTTTTCCTACCAATCTACCCCCCTAGGAGCATGCACGTAGTGCTTAGTTTTGATGACTTGTAGATTTTTGCAATAAGTATGTGAGTTCTTTATGACTAATGTTGAGTCCATGGATTATATGCACTCTCACCCTTCCATCATTGCTAGCCTCTTCGGTACCGTGCATTGTCCTTTCTCACCTCGAGAGTTGGTGCAAACTTCGCCGGTGCATCCAAACCCCGTGATATGATACACTCTATCACACATAAGCCTCCTTATATCTTCCTCAAAACAGCCACCATACCTACCTATTATGGCATTTCCATAGCCATTCTGAGATATATTGCCATGCAACTTTCCACTGCTCCGTTTATTATGACACGCTTCATCATTGTCATATTGCCTTGCATGATCATGTAGTTGACATCGTATTTGTGGCAAAGCCACCTTTCATATTTCTTTATATACATGTCACTCTTGATTCATTGCACATCCCGGTACACCGCCGGAGGCATCTACATAGAGTCATATTTTGTTCTAAGTATTGAGTTGTAATTCTTGAGTTGTAAGTAAATAAAAGTGTGATGATCTTCATTATTAGAGCATTATCCCATGTGAGGAAAGAATGATGGAGACCATGATTCTCCCACAAGTCGGGATGAGACTCCGGACGGAAAAAAAAGAGGCCATAAAAAAGAGAGAAGGCCCAAACAAAAAAAATGAGAGAAAAAGAGAGAAGGGGCAATGCTACTATCCTTTTTCCACACTTGTGCTTCAAAGTAGCACCATGATCTTCATGATAGAGAGTCTCTTATTTTGTCACTTTCATATACTAGTGGGAATTTTTTATTATAGAACTTGGCTTATATATTCCAATGATGGGCTTCCTGAAAATGCCCCAGGTCTTCATGAGCAAGCAAGTTGGATGCACACCCACTTAGTTTCTTTTGTTGAGCTTTCATACATTTATAGCTCTAGTGCATCCGTTGCATGGCAATCCCTATTCCTCGCATTGACATCAATTGATGGGCATCTCCATAGCCCGTTGATTACTCGCGTCAATGTGAGACTTTCTCCCTTTTTGTCTTCTCTACACAACCTCCATCATCATATTCTGTTCCACCTATAGTGTTGTGTCCATGGCTCGCGCTCATATATTGCATGAAAGTTGAAAGAGTTTGAGAATGCTAAAGTATGAAACAATTGCTGGTTTGTCATCGTGGTTGTGCATGATGAGAGCATTTTGTGTGACGAAAATGAAGCATGGCCAAACTATATGATTTTGTAGGGATGAGCTTTCTTTGGCTATGTTATTTTGAGAAGACATAATTGCTTGGTTAGTATGCTTGAAGTATTATTATTTTTATGTCAATATTAAACTTTTGTCTTGAATCTTTCGGATCTAAACATTCATGCCACAATAAAGAAAATTACATTGAAATTATGTTAGGTAGCATTCCACATCAAAAATTCTGTTTTTATCATTTACCTACTCGAGGACAAGCAGGAATTAAGCTTGGGGATGCTGATACGTCTCCAACGTATCTATAATTTTCGATCATTCCATGCTATTATATTATCTGTTTTGGATGTTTAATGGGCTTTAATATGCTCTTTTATATTATTTTTGGGACTAACCTATTAACCGGAGGCCCAGTGCCAGTTGCTGTTTTTTTTGCCTATTTCAGTGTTTCGTAGAAAAGGAATATCAAACAGAATCCAAACGGAACGAATCCTTCGCGAGGATCTTTCTTGGAACAAACGCAATCCAGGAGACTTGGAGTGGAAGTCAGAGACGCAACGAGGCGGTCACGAGGTAGGATAGCGGTCGATGTGTGGAGTAATAGTAGTAGATGCAAAATCGTTTCCGTCTACTTGACACGGACGTGATGCCTATATTCATGATCATGCCTAGATATTCTCATAACTATGCACTTTTCTATCAATTGCTCGGCAGTAATTTATTCACCCACCGTAATATATGCTATCATGAGAGAAGCCACTAGTGAAACCTATGGCCCCCGGGTCTACTCTACATCATATAAGTTTCCTATCTATAATTCTAGTTTACTATTTATTTATTTATTTTGCAATCTTTATTTTCCAATATATACAACAAAAATACCAAAAATATTTATCTTATTATCTTTATTAGATCTCACTTTTGCAAGTGGCCGTGAAGGGATTGACAACCCCTTTATCGCGTTGGTTGCAAGGTTCTTGATTGTTTGTGCAGGTACTAGGTGACTAGCGTGTAGTCTCCTACTGGATTGATACCTTGGTTCTCAAAAACTGAGGGAAATACTTACGCTACTTTGCTGCATCACCCTTTCCTCTTCAAGGGAAAACCAACGCATGCTCAAGAGGTAGCACCCAAACATCTCCAGTGGAAAATATATCGGATGAAGACTGGAGAGGCCTCGTTAAACACTGCTCTGATCCAAAGTATCAGGTACATTATATATATGTGATCAGATCACATGTTGAAGTCCTATTTACGCATGTGCCTCACAAATCTATCTTCTTGTAGGTGAACTGTTCAAAGAACAAGGCCAACCGTACGAAAGTGAAATTCCAACAGATGACAGGATCTCGTAGCTATACTGCACACTGCGAGGCTCTTGTAATTAGCTGCTATTTCACTCTTTTCGCTATACCATATTATCAGATCTATATTGACTTGTTCCAAATGCAGAGGAAGCCCGCAAGGACCAAAAAGTACCTGAAACAAATGATGTGGAAATCTTCAAGGACTGTCACACCAGCAAGACGAAGGGCATGACTACACCAGTCAAAGTCGCTGTTGTAAGTCCTTAATCCTCATGCCTTTTAACTACTACTTACTCTGACTTGTGCCTTGAACTGCATGGTTTGCAGCCAATGTCTATTACTCTTTTCAATTTTATATACAATTTTCTTAGCGTATCATTGCACCTTACAAGGTTTAAAAGAGAGGAGTGATGTTCCTTTGATCTTGATCTGTAATCTAGTTCCATGCTGGACTTGCCCACACAACGTTACAATTGCATGTTTGTCTGTTATCAGTTGTTTTGTGATATGAATGATGTCATACTATGCTTACTGTATTATAAACTTTGTCTCTTTATCCTTAGCCGTCAATACAATGTGAAGAAATAGACAATACATTAGCCATGGTACATGGTCATATGTTTGGAACCTGGTTTTATTATGTACTTTGCAGTAAAATACAACTAATAGTTTACATGGGTTCACCAGAATAAGTTCTGTATATAGACCAAAGCTATTTTGTTTGGTTTTTCTGCCTCCTTAATATCTTCTGTTCTGGTACTACTAATGTAAAAACTCAACTTTTCAACAAGCTATGAAAAAAATGGTGGAACCGCCACCTTCTGAAGGTGGCGAGGTAACTATAACCGCAATGTTAGCTCTTGCTGCAGTGGGTTAGTACCTGTCCACTAACAGTGCCAAAAGCACATTCCTGCGTAATACTGGGTTGGTTGTTAAGGCAATCTCGTCCAACCTGCCTCATGATCAAGATATGCAAGCTCAAAACAATGTTATATCTGCGCTCCAGACACAAGTCCATTCCCTAACAGAGACCCTTTGTGAAACAAGGACAGACATTGTTCGATGTCGTCAAGATATGCATGGTTTTGAAACCAAACTATCAGACATTTGCTATGTTGTTCAGGAGCCTAGGAGAAATGAAGGCAAAGGTTATGGTGCTCCATCGGACAATACAACATGAAAATGTAACCGTCAGGTCAAATGAACTAAGCTTCTGAACTTCTGGTGGTGCATTTATCTGCCAGACTGTTAACTTTTATGCCAACCTTCCTTTTGTTTTATAGTTGCGATTTGTTTTGTTGTGATACAAAATTTGTTCTTAACATGCAGACACCGGCTGAAGAAAACAGCAAGCCATTTTTTTATAGTGTAGGGTGTTCCCTATATTTGCACTGGTGGCGATCTTTGATGCCCAGTGGATGTAATCTGTGCAATCGCCTTAATAGCCTAGCGTTAGTTTCGGGCTTATTTATTTCCTAGTCTTCTTTTTCCCTAGTTTGCTAGTGGCCGCAACAACCATGGGCCATATACAGACCGTGGTAACCTTGACCCTGCTACAGGTCGTAGGATCCATGGGCCTCCTACGGGCCGTCGATAAATGGGCCTCCAACAGGGCCGTAGAATCGGTGGGCCTCGGGCCGTCGGATAAATGGGCCTACATGGGCCGTAAACGGGCGTAATTTGTATCGGCCCAGCAGGGTAACGGGCCGTTAACAGGCCGGAGGACAGCAAAGGCTTAATTCTGTCACAGGCATAACGGGTCGTTAATGGGCCAGAATATGGGATGGGCTGGAAATGGTGCAATGGGTTAACAGGCCACAAACGGGTCGACTCTTGCCACGGGCCGAATTTGACCCATTAGGGGAACAGGCCAGTAATGGGTCGGAAGTAATCGAGGGCCGAAAAGGAGCCCAAGAACGCATGGGCCGTCAGTAGGCCGAAAGCTAACATGGGCTGGAAACGGCCCATGTGAATCATGGGTCGTTAATGGGTACAAAGAAATTTACTGTTCATTATGGGCTAGAGTCACCGTGGGCCTCTAAAGGGCCTAAAGATACGAAAGGCCTCATATGGGCCGAAAGACGTCATGGGCCATACACGGGCCAAAAGTGAAACGGGGCTGGTGTTATATTCGACGGCCCACATGACGTTGTTGGGCCGATTTCGGGTATGCCCTAGCGGGCCGTGAGTTATCGGGCCGTTAAATGGGCTATTTGCGAAGAGACCGTTAACAGGCTTTTCATGGGCCAGCCCACTAACTTTTGACCAAGTTAAAACGGACGGCCTTTGTAAGCTAAATGGGCCAATGGTGGGCCGTCGCACGTGTCGACATATCATAGGCGCCTATCTGACCCACTGATGAGCTAAGACGTTTTTCCTCCGGCCAATCAGAATTTTACACGTGGAAAATTCCCATTGGTCCGGGCTGTTAACGGGTTATCATATCCAAAACCGGACCCGATAGCTTCACGGCGACCCGTTACGGTGGATGCCATGTGTCGGTCACCCTTGACGAAAGCACTTCTGTGACGGGCGATTTATCGTCATGGAAGTGGACACTTCCGTGATGATAATTTTGGTAATGTCATGGAACACTTCTACGACAGCACAGGTATGACTATCTTGATTCTGTCATAAAATCGTCATGGATGCACATGCATGACAAAAAATGTGACCTACTGTGACAAACACGTATCATCACAGAAGTGTTTTTCTTTGTAGTGCTCTCACAGATTTGGATATGGTGGAAAGATGATTTGAGTGGAAAGCAACTTGGGAAGGCTAGAGATCAAGATTCTTGTGGTTGGATTGAAATATCTTGGTCTCAACACATGAGTAGGTGGTTCTCTCTCAGAAAATGAATGCTCGAAGTGTAGGCACGTTCTGAGGGCTCTCTCCACAAATGGAGGATGGGTGGAGGGATATATATAGCATCCACACAAAATCTAACCGTTACACACAATTTACCAAACTCGGTGGGACCAAATATTGAAACTCGGTCAGACTGATTCAGTTCAAAATGTGAACGTTAGGCTTTTCGGTGGGACCGACATGTTAACTCGGTGGGACCAATTGTGTTAGGGTTAGGGTAAAACCTCAACTCGGTTTGACCAATTACACAAACTCGGTGAAACCGATTTTGGTAATAAGCAAAACAGAGAGTTGGTCAAGCAAACTCGATGGGACCGATTGCATACCTCGGTGAGACCGAAATAATTGCAACAGGCAACAGAGAGTTTGCAAGCCCATCTCGGTGAGACCGAGATCGCATTGGTGAGACCGAACTGATTAGGGTTTCTGGCAGTGGCTATGTCAAATGAACTCAGTGGCACCGGATAGATCAAATCGGTGGGCCAAGTTTGACTTTAGGTTTAGGACATATGTGGAAATGAGAAAATGGTTGAGGGCTTTGGAGCATATCACTAAGCACTTTGAGCAAGCAAGCCATTAAGCAACACCTCATCCCCTTTTAATAGTATTGGCTTTCCTATGGACTCAATGTGATCTTGGATCACTAAAATGAAAATGTAGAGTCTTGAGCTTTTGCCAATGTTTGTCCTTAGCATCTTGAAGGGGTTTCACATCCTCTTGTCCATGCCACTCTACTGTTGAACTCATCTGAAATATACTAGATGAAAATATTAGTCCAACAACAGATATGTTGACATTAATTACCAAAATCACCCAGGGAGCACTTGTGCTTTCACCTTTGCATTCGTGTTGTCATCACCGTTCATATCCAGTCTCGCCTTGTGGTCCAATCATATTTTGCCTTCGCCACATAGGCTGTCTTGCCATGCATTTCGTCATAGGCTCATGGCTAGAGTCAAAAATGGGAGAGAAAAATATGATGTCCTACAAGAGAAAATATTGCTAAATTGGAAATCAATCAACAATAAATCAATAATTTCTTTAATCAATTAAGGGCTAAAACATGCACTCAGTTACATGTACAATATAATCTAAGCATCCTTGTTCCAAATTATGAGAACACCATGAATAGAGCGACGAATTGTTTCCTCCTCTCTTCCTACACATCCAAAAGTGAGGCGGAGTGGTTCCCTACTTCAACACCGGCTCTTTACTCCGTTCATCGCTACGATGGTGGCGACAGGCTTGGGGATCCTCGTCTCTTCAGGTCTTTTATTATCTAGATTCAAGAATAATTATTTGAAGTTCGGTTAGTGTCGACGTCGCCCCTGCAAATAATGATTTTCGGTCCACCGCCTCTACAATGTTCTATAATGTCGTCAATGATATGCATATCTGTGTCCCTGCAAGGTCATCAAGGCGCCGATGGAGATCTTGATGTTGGTCATGTTTCTCTGGCTCCGCCCACGTCACGCAGGAGGTTCCTCTAGCGTCGTCAGGAAGCGGAAGTCCTTGTGTTGGAGGTGTAGCCATCGACGCCAATATCATTCAAGACCGTGGAAATGGGTTGCCAGCTCCATGGACATGAAGGTCGCAAATACAAGAGAGGTGTAGAGTTTCACTGACCGATGACCTATAGCGACAAGCTTGCTGTCCTTCGCGGTGTCGCGTGTTTAGAGGCTTAAAAATTCAAAATGCAACTTTGCTACTATGGCTCTCTCTTGGATCTTAGTATGATGGAGCCTTTTTTCTCCCCCTACGCCCGACGCTATGGGATGACAGTGGCTGAAGTTTTCGCCGATCCATTGGTGGTTGCAGGGACAAAGATTTGCAGCAATTTTCCTTTGTTAGGTGTGTTTCCGGTAGATGTTGCATGCATATGGGAGCCGGTGTACGACAGTTCTTCACCGCGGAGATCAGTTGCACGGTCGTGTTCGGTGATTGTGTATGTCCTGCCCGACGACGCGCATATGGCGTCTAGCATGCGACAGCCCGTATTTGCCACGCCCTGAAGTGGGCCTGCTCCTAGCAGCTCAATTGATAGACATGGCATCAGACTCTCAGCGTATGGATTGTCATGGCGGGTGTGGTGGTGCACGAGCAGTCTATTCTGGCTTGTTTGATACCGTTGCGGCCGCGCATGATATGGCGGCACAGATCAAGACTGATCTGATGCCTAATGGCAGATCTTTGAAGTTTCAGCGGTTGTCGATGCGGTGGTGGTTGGTAGAGTGCAGCTCTCATCCGCTCCAAGCCTTTGGAAGGCATGCCACAATTGGTGGGCGTTTGGGCGGCTACGGATATGACTTGCCGCATAGGGTGTGGTTGTGCAGCGGCGTGGTGCGAGTTCTAGCCGAGCCCATGTAGTTGATGGGATCATGGAAATTGGTGGCAGTAACACATGATTAACCTCGATTTGGTGGTGCTTCTTGAGTATCTTGTCTCGAACTTCGGGATGAAAACTCTAGGTCTAACCCAAGTTGGTTATCCCTCGCAGTGATGGAGTTTTTGTATCGTTACCTTGTTGAAGACATTGGTCGCACCTATCTTGTTGAAGACATTGCTTGGACCCATCTTCAGGTTGAAAACCTAAAATCTGACCATTGGTGATTGGATCCGGTGACAGCGACGCTTGATCATTGTTCCCTTAATGAAAGGGTTGTCATTGAAGAACTTTTTCGTTGTCCTTGTGGTCTCAAGAGATGATTGGTGTTGATATGGTTGTTGCTTTAGTTTGTCAATCCTTGTTTTGATTGTAGTTTTTTTTCCTGGCTTGGGTGTAGGTTTGGTCTTATATGACCTTTTGCCAGCGTGTTATTTGTGTGTGTCCATTGATATTGAATGTGTGCATCCTCGCTATACAGATCGGATGTATGCTCATTGTGTTTGTATCTCCTTGATGCTTCATTTTTTTTGAAACAAGGCAAAAGATTTGCCGATCCAAAGTCCAAATCCTATTTTGAAGGACAAGCCAGGCAAAGAACTTGCACCTTGGGGGTGCCCAAACCTTCCAAACTGAGTGAACAAGATCTGACTTAGTGAGTCCCTCAAACTGAGCCCTGTAAGCTGAGGAAGTAGAGTACACCCCATCCTTGGTGAACTTTCAAATGATGGAATCTTCTGTGTCATCAGTTAAAGAGGCCATGGAAACCTTCTCCCAAAGGTTAGCAAATTGCTGGACGTGTGCGAGCGACATGCCATTGGAGGTGTCAATGAGAGAGATCCAGTTGTTGTTGGTGAGGGTTTGCTGGATGGACGAATTCTTGTTGCGTGAAATGGCAAAGATGCCCGGTGCTAAGTCACGGGGACACAAGTCGTTTAACCATGGTGAGTTCCAGAATCTGGCTGTGCGCCCGTTGCCCCCATTAACCATTGTAGCAGCAGCAAAAAAGATACAATAGTCTCCGGTGCATGGAGATCCCATGCCTATCCAAGGCTTGCTTTTGTCCACCCACTCAAACCATAGCCATCGAAGACGGAGGGCCTTAGCAATTTGTCCAGATTGAGCATGCCTAGTCCGCCAAACTGTTTAGGCTTGCAGACGAGATCCCAATTAATCTTGCATTTCCCTCCCGAAACTTTGTCGGTTCCAGCCCAAAGGTATGCACGCCGAAGGCTGTCAATTGCGTTTAGCACCTCCACGGGGATGTCGAGAGGCGTGAGGTGATAAATCGTGGCCGTGAGGACCGCTTTAACGAGAACCACACGCCCAACACTGGCAACACGTCTTCCCTGCCAAGGAGGGAGCTTGTTGGCGACCTTGTCAATGAGAGGTTGAAAGTGAATATTTTTTAGGGACTTGACTGACAGCGGAAGACCAAGGTATCTCATCGGAAAAGCGGAGCGCACCGCCGGGAAGGCTTGCAGAATGTCATCCAGATTTATGTTTTCACACCGAATGGGAGCCACCATACTTTTAGCATAGTTAGTAACCAGACCGGTCACTTCTCCGAAAGCGGTTAAGGAGGAAGCAAGAAATTGGACGTCCTCTCTCGTGGGTCTGACAAAGATGGCAGCATCGTCTGCGTATAAAGACGTCCTGATGGTCGGTGCTCTTCCAACTATAGGGTGGAGATGCCCTTGTGAGGTGGCCTTGTTGAGAAGGTGGTGCAGGGGGTCGATAGCCAGAACGAAGAGGAGCGGGGATAGCGAGTCTCCCTGCTGGAGTCCACAACCGTGCTTCATTGGGTCGCCCACCACCCCATTGATCAAAACCCTCGAGGTGGCCGTGAAGAGGAGTGCAGAAATCCAATCTTGAAATCTGGTCGAGAACCCGAGGTGTCTCAATAGGTCCATAAGGAAGTCCCATCGCACTGAGTCGAAAGCCTTCTTGATGTCAAGTTTGAACAGCAGGGTTGGTGTACGGGATGCTTCATTTTTAGTCAATAAAACCCATCCTTGAGTAGGTTGTCTCTCTGGATTTTGAGTGAGAAGCCACGTTCGCCGTATTTTGCTGATTTTACGAATATAAACGTGCCTGTTCTCTCAAAAACTCAAAAAGGTAGACATATCAAACGTCACGAGTAACAGCATATAAACAGTCGCCGGTGATCCCTGCACCTGAAGCACAATACTCGCCGCACCCATTCGAAGCTTGCACCACCACCTCCGTACTCGAATCTGATTCAACGTATACGCTGCGCATTACCAAAAGGGAAAACATATGGGCTGCGCGGGGCCACTCCTCGAAAAATCTGGAGTCACTGCACGCTGATGCAACGTAGGGCCTACAAGGCCAGACTTCTTCATGTTCATCTTGCTTCACATCGTTTTCAGTGGCCAACAAGAAGCCGTGAGATTGTAAGCATGATCTTGACAGACGCCCTAGATGAGATCTTTTGATTGCAACGCGTTCGGCAAGGAGAAGTATCTGCCAAAGGATATCAGGCGCCGCCGGTTACCATCATTTGTTGCAGTAAGACGTGTTGTCGTTATCACGGGCCACCAGCTACAGAAAAGAACTTTATCAAAAAAAAAAGCTACAGAAAAGAAGAAAGTAGACATTTTCCTCCTTCAGTTTTGTTCCTACCATCTCGACTCTGTCAAACAAACAGAAAAACTCTGTCTTGACAAGAGCTAAAGCGAAGGCGAGCGTGATAATTCTGTCGGCAGGTCTGCATTTTGGCTGATGCAGTGGCGATGAGCACTGTGTACAATGCGGCGGCCGGAAGCGGTATTGCTGATTTCAAAGGCCGCCGACGCAGCGAGCGACTGCACGTAGTTTGCCGGCTTGCAGGGTTGGTGGTTTTGGCTTACTGCCGACTAAAACCGCTTGTTTTACGGCCGACTAAAACCGCTTGTTTGCCTCATTTCATGGTCGAAGTGGTATTCTGGAGTTTGCGGCAACCGGGGATTATCCCATTTGATTAACTTCATGGCTTATGTAAGATGAAGCTGGTCACACCAAATCCGTGGTCATGCATGCAAAAAGACAAGCGGTTTTTGTGTGCCTTTTACCCCGGTCATTATATCTAATCGAGGATCTTAATCCACGATTTCGATTCGTAATCCACTTACATGTTTCTCGAAGCTTCCAAGTTCCCGGGGCCGGCCATAAAGCTTCCGGGTCACCTCGGCCAGTTCGTTCGATCATCCACCTCCCATTATCGTGGTCCTGCGTAATCTAATCCTAGTTTACTCCTCCTAAAGACACCCTAATGGATGATTCTAGATCGTAATCGTAGTACAAGTTTCTCGAAGTTTCGAAGCTCCGGGGCCCACCCTGGCGCGTCCCCAATATTCAAACCGAGCCAGCAGAGCATATAGAAAGGCGGAGCCCCATTGGGCGAGGCGAGGGCGCGGCTTTCCCGTTGGCCAACCCGCGCTCCGGCCCCCGACACCTGTTCCATTTAAAATGCGCGCGCCGACGTGGCCTCGTGCGCGGCCACTGACCCCCGTCGCCTCGCCGAGGCCCGCAATTAACTAATCCCCAAATCCAAATCTCTCTTCTCCCGGCTCCCCTCTCGCCGTCGCCGAAAGGCCAATTCTCTCTCCACCGCGTCGTCATTCCCCTCCCCGCCTTTTTTCTATCCCCCACTTGGGCTTCTGGATCGGCCCCGATCCTTCCAGACACTTCCGCTCCCCCGCTATAAAAGGCCGTCGAGCGCCACCAGACCCACCATCGGCGCTCGCACGCACGCACCCAACAACCCCCGTTCTGGCCGGATGGTGGCTGGGGCTCGCGGAGGACTCGAGGTACAGCTTCTGCTTTTGTTCTCTTACTACGTTTTGTGTTTGAGCTGCTTGTGCTGCGGTGGCGTGGGGATGCTAGATCTGGCGGTTCGAGTAGGTTTCATTCATCGGTAGGGTTTGAGCTTGGAGCTTGGAATCCACGAATTTGGCTGCAGGCTGTTTAATTTAAATGGCATTTGTAGCTTAGATTTAGATTCATGTATTGCAGGGGATTAGATGAAAGCCTGCAATGCGGATTGTTTTTTCACTGGAATTTGAGCGGTATGGTTCAATTTTTGTACTCTCGGAAAGCTAAATTTCCGGTGCGCTAGCACTTTCAGGTGTACTAGTGCACTAGACCACCCAACTTTCTGAAAAAAACATAATAAATAAATAGCAGCATTCACACAACGTGCATGAATTTCTTTTGTTTTTATTCATTTATAAAAAAATGCAGCATTAGAAAAACATGTATGCGCCGTGCTACATATTTTCATATGTCTGAGTTCGAAACAGAATTCCAAAAGGAGAAGGACAAACGCATCTCTGAATACTAACAGCAGGATAATATTCAATCCTTATAAATTTGTGAAAAGAATTTGGATCTGAACTTTCAATCCTCATTGTTTGTTTGTGAAGTTGTGAAAAAGAATTTGGACCTGAATTTTTGTGACACAGTAAATGCCTATTATCTCCATGCCATAAGTTAATTTCAGATATATTTTTGTTCATATTTTTTAGCCGTGTTTTTCATGAGTAGTACACATCAGGGCGCTATCTATATCCTTTGCTGCCATTTAACAATAAGTAGCTAATATCCCCAACTCTGACGATGCACTAGTTTTAGCACTATGCTGGCTTCATTTACACTTTGTATGAAGTAGCAATCTCCCCGTTTCCGTTGTCAGTTGTTTAAAGTCGCAGTGCACGTTTAATTCACTTTGCTGCTGTATATCAAATTATCAATTAGTTGACATCGGCTACGAAATATTCTAATGCTTATGGTCTGTCGCTTGACCAGATACGCATGTGGCGGCACCGAGCATGAGGCAGCAACTGCATTACTTGCGGGGAAGGTGCAAGTAGGACACCTGCATTACTTGCAAACAAGGCGCAAGTAAGACACTGAAATGTAGTATAATTCTTCATCTCAATATGTATAACCTTAATGGGTCTGATCGTGACACCAAGCTATTGTTCCACGACTGACCATTTTCGGCATGTATTACTGAGTGTTAACGAGAATCTCGTTGGACTAATTTTTGTTTGGGGGTGTATGTGGTGCTAGAGTTCACCTTGGTGGAGCCTCTCCTTCACCCTTGCATGTAACCAATGGTTTTTATACGTTTCCATCATAGATCCATGCTTTCTGAATTTTGGACATTGTTGTACTTGTGAAGCACTCCCTCTTTAGTGATCTAAACGGTCTTATATTAGTTTACAGAGGGAGTACTTCCACAAGTAATGAAGATTGAAGAACGTTGTAATTTTCCGTGACCGCACTATAGGATCCAGGTGGAATGTGGGAACTGAAATCTGCTAGCATCGACTTGAAGTATCAACCAGCCTAATTATTACTTCATAGAAGAACTAGAAAAATTAATGCTGATTGTACACAGCTATCGATACACAATTACTTTAATGTCATGTGGGCATAAGCATAAAAATTATGATGTTACAACTAGTATCATTACAACAACCATTATGTCACAACTTCAATATAATATAGCCCCTGGCAGCATAATCTGTCCTGTCTGTAGTCTGTGCACTTTTCTTTATGGGCTAGTATAGCGCACAACCTGCTACATTATCCAACTCCAAGTGCTCTGAATCATGATTTGATATTTTTGATTACCACGACGTTGCCCAGATTGTATTAGATCGTCTTAGGACAGTTGAAGTCTGCTACATTCAAAAGCATATGTCCTTGATTAGGTGTATGTATACTTCTTGGGATAATCCAATTTTGGATGCTAGAAGAGAATATTTACCCCAGTGCTGGAGCGCCTGTTTCGGAGTGCTCCTGTTCGTTTTGTTGTGCCTGGCTCAGTTCAAGATTAGCAGGGATATTTGCGTCTTGTACAATACGAAAGCTGAAGGGAGTGCTAGAGCTTTTATTTGCATCAGTGGCACCTCCCGATTCACAGCTCTGAAGCTGAAATTAAGTCATTAGTTTAGCTTATTTCTGATAACGTGCCATCATTTGACTAAAGTTTTTGACAAAGGATTGTGCACCAAACCTTTCTGCTCAGTTCCATTTTTTGTTGTGACATGATGTTTAATCTACGACACAGTTCCGTGTTTTCCTGGTGGATTAGACTTCCCTGTTGCAGAGTTTGTTTAGAAGTTAAAATGTTAGTAGAAACCTTCTATGCATGCAGAGTTCTTTGAAATAATATAAATAGGACATTAATTGTAAGGCCAAACCTTCCTGTGTAACTCTTCAATTTCACTTCTCAGAAGGTTGTCCTGTTTAATAGATTTTTGCTGCATTATTAGATTGAAGCAAACAGTAACACAAAATTACAGATGATGGATAACACATGTAATAACCTTCCTTGTTTTGATACTGCGTAAACTCATTTCGAGCCGATTCTCTAAACCCTGGAGATCTCTTACACCTAGGCTGGAAAGCTCCTCTCCCATCAGTTGCCTATAATCATGCAAAATAGTTTCTCATGGCATTTCATTAATACAGTTGAAATACTTCTAAGTATTGCTAGTAAAACCCTGTTGTGTGTAAATGGGAGTCACTTTCAATTTCCGTTTCATCATAGTGGTTACTGTAAATGTGTTCCCCCCCCCCCCCCCCCCCCCCCACCCCAATCTTGCCGTTTGATAATTACAGTATGTAGCAGTTACTTCCGCTTATATTAATTGGTGATTTATTTTCTTTGCAGAATTAATAGAAGATCACCATACTTGTGGCTTTCTTGCAAGTCGTGCAGTTGCTGCCTCAAGCTTGCTGCCTCCCTTTGCCAAAGCTATCAGAAAAAACATAAAGTTCTGTTAGTTTCCCTAAACTTTGAAAACATAAAGTTCTGTTAGTTTCCCTAAACTTTAAAACATGTTCTACAAAATTGATCTAGAAATGATTGGCTTACTGTGCTAATTTAAAGCAATATAATTACTCGACAACTGCATATGCACATGTTAGAAGCAAGGCAGTAGAATACTTATGTTTTCATCTACTGGCAGGTAGCAACACGTATAGATATATCACTCTGAATTGAGTTATGGACCAAACATTAAGAACTGCTCACTTTGTTGGCACATCCCATCTGTGAAATTACATATAAATTTATGTACAGCCAGTGCTCTCAGGGTATGGATTCAAATATTTTGGTGAAAGCAGAATTGCTGCTGTAACAGTTTTAGAAATATTATGCACATGGAGGATTTTTAATGTGATGGTGCGGCTGCACACCTATAAGCCTCCACCTTGCCCTTACCCTCTCTTCTAACCATTTAATTTAAGTAATCCCAACTAGTTCAAGCCTTACTGTACATCAACATGGCCTCATCCTGTATTTGCATGATTCCTCTGGAAGAAAGACAACATAATTTTCATTTTAAGTCATATCCTCTCAGTCTTAGGCAGCTACTATTTATGAACTTGGAAGCCGGCGCAGCAGGTATGGGAGGTAAGATACTTTGACAGATTCTGAGGTTCAGTATGTGTTGTTCGCTAATTTTGGTTGTCCACCTGTGCTACAGGATCTTCACAGAGTAGCAGGGTGTAGCAGAATCAGTGGAGCTCTTAAACGGGAGCAGCTGCGTCAAATGCTGTGTATGTCCCAGGCTTGCAGATCTACTTAACAGTCAACATATCTCATGTTTGGGCTCTGCTTCAGTGCTCAACTTTTGCAGATCTACTCTTTTACTCGTGTAAATCAGCTATTGTGTTGTGATATCACTTCCCAGGGTCCCAACTTTGACTTTATTTTCGAACAAGAGGTGGGGTGGTGGCTGTTCTTTGATGCCGAGCCGCTGAAGTGTGCTTCAGGAGGAAGGGCGCAACGGCGCAACGGAGTGTCAGTCTTCTAGTTATTGCAGTTACATGCACATGCCCAAGTACCAACTACCGACAGACATGTCTTGAGTAACAAGCATGTTATTCTGAAGCTGCCTGGCACTTTTGTACTAATATAAATTTGTATATATTTCTGTCCATGACTTCATCAGCAAGGTGCAATTTAGAAGGAAAAAATTGAGAGCTTGCCAAACTTAGGTATGTCCGATAGTCTTATCTCAGCCGTCTGTAAGAATTTCTAGTTAGGAAAGAAGAAAAGAGAGCAATAGTCTTTCTGTAGTTGTATGTACACTCTCTACGATTTTATAGACAAATTGCTGATGGTGTTTTTGCCCTTGTCTTGATGTTGTCTGTAACTTCTACCTGCAAACGGTATGTCCAAAACTAGAACCATTGTAGCACAAGTTATCTACTCCTTCTGTCCCATAATGTAAGACGCTTTTTGACACTAGTGTAGTGTCAAAAAAATGTCTTACATTATGGGACGAAGGGAGTATTTCATTGTCTGTAAATGATCAGAAGTATGTGATAGTGTTGTATTATGTCTTTAAAGACTACAAACCAAAATCTCCCTAACGAAAACCAAACTAACTAAGCAGAAAACAGAGAAAATGAAAGGTAAAAAAAAGGCAAAAGAAGGTTCTAAAGGGAGAAAGAGGCAAAAGAAGGTTCTAAAGGGAAAAAAGAGAGGCAAAAGAAGGTTCTAATAGTTCTAATGGTTCTAAACTAGATTTTGTTGCGTGATTCCCAATTTATCTGCACTTCATGATTTATGATAGGTCTAAGGAGTTCTCAGAACTCATCTGTCGGTATTGACCCCACTAAATTTAGGATCCTCAACCCAACACATAAACGTGGACACAAAGCTAGAGTCGAGTAGTCTATTTTGACTTGTGAGGGTCTTTGCAGCCTTCTCATTCCTTTAATCAAGATAACATTTTGAATGATCATGCCTGCACGCCTGAAAGACGTCGCAGTATCGGCAATAGGTAGCCAAACAACATCTTAGTTTTTTTCCGATAAAGGGCACTTTTATTAACTCAAAATGTAGCATCAAGATGATACAAAGTATAATGAGCATACACCTAGCTTCTACAGGACTATCTTAGTTAGAAATTAAGCAACCTTGACCCTAGAAGTTGCCCTCAGTTAAACCAACGTCACACGCATATCTGTCAGGAATCCTCTGATCATAGCCGAAATATTTGATAATTTGCCCCACTACCATGCAAGCGTACCTTAATTTCTGAAGTTCCTAGACAATGAATTACTACAAGACAAAGGTAATATTAGGAGGTAATGTAGTTTTTTTTTAAGATCACGCAAATTTGAGAAGAAAGAAAAGAAAAAGATTAACTCAGCCAACTGACTGCCACATAGAAAAATAAAAATACAAGACCATGGATGGTGGTTTTGCTGTTGTAGGGATTTGTTTGTATTATTATACCCACAAAGGGCAATCGCTAAAACTGAGTATACCCAGACAAATAATTGTACATTCTATCTACATTTTTGTCTATAAGTGATCTGGTATAACTATTGTCTGTACTATTGTATATGCCCTTACAAGGTGAACCAAAACATCTCTAACAAAAACTGAAGGAACTAAACTAACTAAGGAAAAAAGAAAATGAAAAAAGAAAAGAATTGGAACAAGATGGTTAGCAAGATAGGACTTCTTCTAAAGGATACGTAGATTTTGTCATGTGATTCCTAACTGATCTGCACTTTATGGTAGGTATTTAGGTTCTCAAAATCTTATCTGCCAAGACTCGGAGATCGAACCAGTAAATTTCAGCTCAAACCAAACACACAAACATGAGCAAAGCTAGCATCAGAGTAGTCAGTTCTAATTTGTGAGGGGTCTTTCCGGCCTCCTCACTGCTTCAAACAAGACACATGGTGAATGGTGATGCATGCACGCCTGAAAGACACCACAGTCAGTGGCAGAGGTAGGAATCAAAGATAACCAGGGCCAAATGACTTAAATTTTTGGTAAGAGAGGCCAAACATGTATTTTCTTGAAATCTAAGCGACTAAAGACACAAAACAAGCATATATATGCACAAACTTAGAATAATGGGGAGAGCCCTGGCTCTTGCCAAACCCCCTGTCTCCGCCACTGACCACGGTACCGGCGAGACAACACCATCTTAGTTAGAGAAGAAATTAAACCAGTTTGTGGGATGCTGAAAACGTAGAAGTAGGAAGTAACACAGGAATATGATAGAAATGAATGTGCAAAACAGAGGACTGGAATAATATAAAATTTATGTAAAGTTGCACGCTTGGTTCATAAGAATAAGAAAAACACATGAGTCCACACAGGCAAATCACATGAAAAGTTTAATTATAATGTTATTACGCCACTTCTCATACTTTATGCGTAAAAATTCTAAGAGGAGGTCCAAGCGGATTGTAAAGTTCACGCACTTTTCCTTTGAAAGTGCGATGAAAGGACATTTTCCTCTACCTTTCCTTTTGTTTCATATCTTTTGAACCGAACGGATGAATAGTGCTGCTAAAGGAGAACTTTCTATTTCTATATCATTTATACTTTAATTTTCTATGAACCCGAGAAGCCCTAGAAGGTGCCCTCAGCCAAGCCAATGGCACATGCACATGTGTTAGCAACTCTCTGATCGTAGTCATCTTCTTTTAACTACTCCCTCCGTTCCTAAATATAAGTCTTCGTAGAGATTCCACTATGGACCACATAGGCACATATGCAGCAAAATAAGTGAATCTACACTCTAAATGCATCTATATACATCCTTATGTGGTCCATAGTGGAATCTCCACACAGACTTATACTCCCTCCGTTCGGAATTACTTGTCTCGCAATAGATGTATCTAGAACTAAAATACGTCTAGATACATCCATTTTCGCGACAAGTAATTCCGAACGGAGGAAGTATTTAGAACGGAGAGAGTACTATGCATGGATACCTTAATCTCTGAAGTTGCATTCACGCCAGGCTGCTCCTCTTTTGCCTTGGTATACCGGTCTATCACAGCTTTCATGCTGACATAGTAACATGCAAACAGGCAAAATAAAATACATCCGTCAGTCTTTCATTTTCTGTACTTGCAGCTTCGAGGGGACAATAATAAGACATTTAAACTGTTAGATAAAACTTTATTTTCTAAATATGCACTATCTCTACAATGTTACAAACTATCGCCCACATGTTTACAAATGCACGGTATACTAAGATTTATTCCCTCCCTCCAAAATGAGAGTTGTGCTTTTAGTTCAAACAGAGGGAGTACTTCCTAAGTTGAAGAATGGTAACTTGGGGCTTGGTCTCTGTGTATGCGTAGAACAAGCAAGAATCATATGTCAGTTAACATGTTGACTGTTCACAATTTTAACCATTGAACTTTTCTTACATTGAACTGCCGTACTGGAGTTATTCATGATTTTCTCTTTCACTTCATGAGATGGGAGTATTGATCTCCCATAGATTAGTCTATATACCAACATAAAAGGGACGAGCTGTGTCGTATGATCCAATTAACCCATGCCATCTATAAATAATATATGGAACATTGCAGAATATAATTACTCATGCCCAAATTGATCATATAATTCTCTTTTACGTCTTGGCATTTCAATTCCATCACATTCTTTAAGTTCCCCTTAGACTGTACTATTGCACGTGGTGCTCCGCTAGGCCCTTTCTGTTGGTTACACATGTCAGTACATATTTAGTAAGATATATAATTCTCCTCTCATTTGTATATGTAAAAATATGGAATATTTTTTTCATAAAATGTGCATTGCACGTACATGCATGACTGCTACTCCCTCCGTTCCTAAATATAAGTCTTTTTAGAGATTTCAATATGGATTACATACGGATGTAATCCATATTGAAATCTCTAAAAAGACTTAAATATTTAGGAACGAAGTGATAGTTCATAATCATTAATGTTCCTTTATACCAAGAGTATATCATGACCAATATGTCTCTAATTTCCAAGGATCATGAACAAGTCCAGGTTTAGAAGAAATATCAATTTTTTACATATATTAAGATAGTTGTAAATCAACAATGATAAGTCCGATGGTGAACTAAAAAAACTTGTGCACCCTCAGAAAATCTTGCGAATAAGTTCTTGTTACCTACCATTGGATCTCTTTTTCGTAAAAGGAATGCAGTAGGGGAAGCCCCTAGAGTGATTTTTGTTTTCGAAAGAATAAGAATCCAAATTCACATCCACTCCACTAACCAAAAATGAGTTAGTTCCCTAAAAAAACAAAGTGAGTTAGACTCACTTCTTATATTGGTCATTCAATGACCTTTGTACCCCTTACTCTCTCTCTCTCTCTCTCTCTCTCCCTCTCTCCCTAGAGATGTGCGCGTGAGTTAGTAGTTAGTTTCTACCCTAAAAACCCACGCTCCGATCTTGGTAGCGTCGCGACCATCCCACATGTCCACTACTTGTCACCTTCAGATCCACCGCCGCATTCCTTCTCGTTGACCCACAATCCTATATCGGCCCACTAGTCATACCCCCTTGTTGCGCCATCTCACAAGTCCCAAACAAATCCCATGGTACCAAATCCCTTCACTTTAAGCCTAGGGTGCATGAGTGCATCTCCGGCGTCGGTGACCCCATCATGAATCCCTAACCCACGATCTCTCTAGCAAGGTCGTGGATCTCGACTTCGTTGACCATGACCTCTCTCGCCAGGCCGTGGATCTCGGCTTTGCCTCTGTCTTAGCTCACGTCGCTGGGGGATCCACCTCGTAGATCTGAAGGATCTCCGGCGACCGTGCCCCCTATCAAACCTGATGAAGAAGGGGATCAAGAAGCAATAGTTTTTTCTTTCAAAAAGGGGATAACCCCGGCCTCTGCATCATACGATGCACACATCCATAGAAGCAATAGCTGGAACACACCGACTAGATTTTAAGAAAATTCTTTGCAACTGCAACTCAAGCAAATCCGTTGAAAAAAATAACTGTAGTGGTAAAGAGAGAGATATCCCTCAACTGATCTATATACACATCTTAGTAATATGACATAATAACTAGCTAATGAGAAGAGCAAGGGATTTCTTCTGTTATTTTTCGAAAAAAAGAAAGA
This sequence comes from Aegilops tauschii subsp. strangulata, assembly GCF_002575655.3. Taxonomy (NCBI): domain Eukaryota; kingdom Viridiplantae; phylum Streptophyta; class Magnoliopsida; order Poales; family Poaceae; genus Aegilops; species Aegilops tauschii. The sequence continues at coordinate 408,050,218 of NC_053040.3, read as the reverse complement.
GAGACAAGAATATGGGAAGCAGGCGGTGCTAGTACAGAAAACGGTCAGAAGATAACCTAATTAACCAAAAGCGATCAGAGGATCCGCATAGCACATGAGACATATATTATGTGAAACGAATTAATTACTTGGTGCTGGAGAACTCATGGAGCCTGCCGGTGCTGGAGAAGACGACGAGGCCGACCTCCGCATCGCAGAGGATGGAGAGCTCCTTGGCCTTCTTCAGCAGCCCGCCCCGCCGCTTCGAGAAGGTCACCTGCCTGTTCGTCGAGTTGTCGATCCTCCTGATCACTATCTTCCCCCTCCCCATCCCTCTCAGATCTAAGAGCTAGCAGGCTGAAAACCTAGATCAAGTTAGAGAACACCATGAAGAAGGCAAGTAGATATATAAACACCGACCAGAACCAGTGATAGATACACAAGGGAAGTACCGGACTGAGAAGAAGAAGAAGAAGAAGAAGAAGAAGTGTATGGGGGCTGATCTGATGTGGGGAAGGTAGAGCTTCTAATATTCGTCTAACTAGTTGTACCTAGTACCTAAGAGAAGGAGAAAGCAAAGCGCTGCTTAGGTTTTATATATGCAGGAATGGAGGCAAGAGTGGCTGAAATAGCACTCATTCTCTACACCAAGCTACTCACTGGGGCCGGCCGGTTACCTTAAGTAGGTTGTGCGTAAGGGCACCTGGCTACAGCTAGCGTGTTAGGGCATCTACAGCCGGACTGGGCAAATTTGGCCCCTCAAACATCTATGAACACGCTCGATCAATGTTTAAACATTTTTCGTTTTGAGTCCTTATTTATCCGTACGCGCAACCATGTTCTTATTTTTTTCTCCTATACTTTTGATTACGTGCGTGTGATTGCTGCGATGGAGAGAGAGAAAGAAAAGAAAGAAAAAAGATGGTCCATGATGGGCCAAACCCCATGTGGTAGACGCAGGATCACTGACCGGACACCCGGGCACTCCCCATATTGCTCTTGTATCCTAGATACATCCTCTCTTTTTTTTTGTGTGCAAAACTCTTTCTCATTTCTAATGTATAAGTTGTATACAAGTCAAATGTTTTAGGTCTATCTGACCATCAGTAGACATTGCCAGCATAGATGCATCAAATTAATTTATTAAATATACATTGATATCCTGAAATTAATGTGTATATATATATATATATATATGTATCCCATATTTATAGAAATTTTTTCTTTCTAAGAGTGCTTTTATTGACTCATAACTTCAGATCAATTATGCGAGTTTATACCCCAGCTCTGCATAACTGAGATGCATATAACCGAAATGACAGACAACTGTAAAATGACAAAAAATGAACTAATTGCCTAAGGAGAGGTGGAGGGCTGATCCGCAGATTAATGCCATCCATGTTTGAAGAAAACTCTATTAATCACCTTGAGCATAACCCGGTCGATGTAGAATAGACCACGAATGAACCCAATGTGTATGCTAATAAATAAACCTACAATTTTTTTATTTTTTGCGGAAAACTATCGATCTATTCATCTTCAATCATGGCAGTACAACGAACACCAGAAATAATAAAAATTACATCCAGATTCATAGACCACCTAGCGACAACTACAAGCACTAAAGCGAGCCGAAGGCGCGCCGCCGTCATCGCCCCTCCCTCGCCGGAGCCAGACACAACTTGTTATAGTGGACAGTCGGGAAGTCGTCGTGCTAAGGTCCCATAGGACCAAAGCCCCAGAACAACAACCGCCGCCGATGAAGATAATTTTAGATCGAAAGGATCCAACCTGAAGACACACGAACAAAGACGAACAAAGACCGGATCCGAGCAGATCCACCAAAGACAACCATCGACCAAATCTCGCGAGATCCGCCGGAGGCACACCTCCACACGCCCTCCGACGATGCTAGACACACCATTGGAACGAGGGCTAGGCGGGGAGAACCTTATTCTATCTTCAAGAAGCCGTCGTCGTCTCGTCTTCTTGAGCAGGTCACAAACCCTAACAAAACTTGAAGAAGCACATGAAAACGGAGCCCTCCCGCCGGCAAGGGTCGGGATCCACCGTGCACCCATGGCCCTAAGGCCACAGGAGACGTGGGAGATCCACAGCGCCGCCGACGGGAGGCAGAAACCCTAGCCGCCTTTTCTTGGAGGAGGGACAAAGGGAGGAGACGCAATTGTCTGAATTGATTCTGAACTCCAATATGTTAAATAAACCTACAATTGAGGGAAGTAATTCTTCTTATTAAACACCATATCATTTTTTTTGCAGAAAACACTATCATTTTTACATAGCTAGAGCAACCAAATCAAAACTAAAAGCCCCGCCTGAATAAGGACTCGAAGATTATGACCAAGGCCATGTAGTCAAATACCAAACGAATGTGAAACACTACTCGTGGGTACAAATTAGAGGCCACTTCTTTTCTATCAAAAGTGCCCCTTGGACACTTGGAAGGTTTTATTCTAATTAACATGGGAGATGTCGACATTCCAACCAGCTTACCTCGTATTGTAATCTTGGCATGCGCTTACCTTTCCCTTCAAAGGCCGTGCGTACCAGATCGTGTGCCCGATGCAACTTAACTATAATATCAGTACGCTAATTTCTATACACATCAACGGCGCCATTCAGTGTTTCTTTCCATTTTAGTAGCACCTGTCAGCTGGACATAATTTCATAAGGGTAAAAGCTATGACGAGGTTTTTTTATTTCTTAATAGGTTGGGAGTATGTGCTAATGCAACCATCTTATATTAGTGTGAGACGTCACTGTTCAAATCCAGGATGATCAAAGTACAAAATTGCACAAAGATCCTCGAGTCCTCCCTCCCCTCTCTCCCTCTGGAAATCTTAAGATTCTAAAATCATGGAATTACAATGTCATGCCCATTCCATCCCACATGACTCAATGGGAAAAAAAGAGAGAAGATTCTTTCAAAAAGAATAGAGTGGATGCAAGTATTTCAGTGAAACATAATACAAAGGAACCCTCAACAAAAAAAATTATATGTTCGACCCTAAAAATCACACAACCCACATATGAAAAGTTCCTAGGAATTTCAATTGTCCAAAAATCCTATAAAAACATTTGAATTAAAGTGATCAAACGTAAGAAAAAGAATCAGTAGCAATTCCTTGAAGTGATGTTTTGAAGACTGACTCGGTCTTATGGATGTAACTTTCATCACCGGTTGATCAGCATGTGCATAATATCCAAGAAAATAAATTATATTGGAAATACATATCAGAACAAATCTATACATATGATTTCATGTTTTTTTGGTCCACATAATTTAAAATGACATTAGCAAATAGTCCTTATTTCTAAAGTTTTAAAAGTTTGACTGAAAGTTACTGAACTTCGCACCAAAAACATTTACGAGTGTCGACACAGAAAATCGAATAGATTATGTAGCAGCGTCATTGCATAGCATAATCACTAACTTCCCCGCCGATTCTAACTTTGACCCAAAATATAATTATTAATATATGTACTATATGTAACAAAAATATATGATTGTAAACTTCGTCGCCCCCGCATGGGCGGCCAAGGGGCCCTAACCTTAGCCGTCGGCCACTCCCCCTTCCATCCCTCCCCTCCGCCGCCACTGGACGAAGCCACCAGGCTAAGCCCGGGCGGCTGGCAGCGGTGGCGGAGGAGCCTCTCCTTCTCGCGCGGGAAGGTGGCACGGGGCACCCGGGCGAGCGGAAGCGCGTCCCCGGATCCGAGCATCCGCGGCGTTGCGGCACCTCGGATCGGCGGCGACGTGGAGGGCTTTGGTGGATTGGTCGGCTGCGGGCGTGGTTGGCCCTCTGGTCAGATCTGATCTAGCCAGAGTGGCTTGCTCGGTCCGCAGCAGCGGAGATCGGTGGTTTTTCGTGCGCATGATGCGAGATGGAGGTTTGTCGAGCGGATCCGGGTAAAAACCTCGTTCTCGGCTTGTTGCCAAGACCGGCGATGGCAGCACTCTTTTGTGTCGTTACCTTTTTGAAGGCATCGCCGTGGAGAAGCTCCAGACCTTTGTCCGCTACCTCCAGGGAAAACCCTATATCAATAGATCTGATGACGGCGGCGCTCTGGTGTCATTTTCCCCTTGGGGGCGTCATTCTTGGAGGCGTACACGGGCTCAAGGGACCAGTGGACGGCTTCTTTGATGGAGCGGTGCTTCATCTTACTCATTGATGGCGACGGATCTCAGCGGCGTGGCGCAGTGAAGACTCGGTGTCCGATGCACGAAGATGGACTCGCGCAGGAGGAGGACACTGTGTGGCGTCGATGGCAGAGAGGCCTCGCAAGGTCGGTGTGTTAGTTTCTGCTCTGAAGATGGATTGGTGGAAGACGGCGGCGACGACACATGCGAGTGCGTCGGACCGGTTTGTACCCCCAAACCAGTATGTGGCTCGGCTGGGGCCTCCGGCTTTAGATGTTAGGCTTTGATGCGATGTCTGTTTGGTATTAGGCTCGGACTATCGGCGCCCATCATCAAGTGGATAGGAGTAGCGATAGTTGTTGCTAAGATGGTGGCTTCAGACTACCTAATGCATTATTTTGTAAGGTCTTTGTGAATAATTAATAAAATGGCTGCATGCATCGCCCAGATGCATAGGCCGGGGATAATCCTCCTTAAAAAAAACAAATTCAATGATTATTCGACATATAACTCGTATTTTGTTAGTCGAAATGCTAGCCTAACTTAGGCTAAAAGTTTGATAGAGAAAAACCAGAACGGAAGTGAACGCCTCAGTTATATTTCTTACAATCCTATATATACTTATTCCCGACACTGAGGTACATGCATTTGCATTGCCATCGCCGCCATCATGCATGCACGTTGCACACACGGTGCCCATGATCACCACGCCGCGCAGGAGGGTGGAGGCACATCATATCCTCGTCCTTGTGCTCCGGAGCTGCCTGACATTGGTCAGCGAGCCCACATGATACCAAGGTAAGATGCACCAATGGCAGCTATGGATTGCTGGCATCGATGCTCAGAAGACTTTGTGGGTTCCCAGGTTTTGCTTTGAGGAAAGGGAAGGATGCTCGTGGTCTCTTTGAGGTTGGGGAAAGTGGCCTCCAAAAAATTTCTGCACGGAGGTGTCCGGACAAGTGTCAATCATTGCCGTATAATGAGCAACACCTGTCGAGAAAGGCTTGGGGATGCACGCGTGGGAGCCGCAGCGAACGTGCCGCCCACTCACCTGCCTCCACCGAGGACTGCGAGCCCACGTGGACCAACTGGGCGAGTGTCCGAAGAGAGATTCTCCGTTTGCCATCGCGAATGCTGAACGGAGATTTGTTGACTAAAAAGCTTGTAGAATCGATGGTTACTGTGGTAGCAACATATGTGTGGTAACATGCAACACTACATTTATTAAGCTATAGACTCATTTTATTTTGATATGTGTGATGTTACTCATACTACTAGTAACTAGCTATGTTAGGCTGGTCATAATGGGGAGTAACATATACTAGTATCATGCATATGATACTAGTGTATGCTACTACATTCATAGTGCATAGTATCATAAGATAGTATCATAGGTGGTCTCATTTATTGCCATGCATGACACATAGTAGCATAACATTTATTATGTTATTGTATCTACCTATGTTACTATGACTCTCTCACACTTCTTTAATTTTCTGCCACGTAAGCATGTTTGCGAGTCCCAAGTATATGATACTAGTTATGTTAGGCTGGTCACAATGGGCACGAACTTAGGAGTAACATCACACACTCCAATGCAACTTTGCTTATGTGGCACATATTAATGAAGAGAGAGCTGCTTGTGGTAACTAGCTAAGTTATCGGAACATCACACACTCCAAGAAACAATGAGTCTATGACGTAATAAATACATCGTTGCATGACACTACATACATGTTCCTACCCATTATGGAGGTAGTAACATAGTCTAGGGAAGTGTGTAGGTTACTAGCTTATGTTCCAGCCCATTGTGACCAGCCTTACCACTTTCCTCTATTTCTTTATTTATTGCTTGTCACATCATCTATTTTATCTAGATATGTGTGATGTTACTACATACGTTACTTCTACTGTGGGTAGTCTTAGAAGATGTCAAGCGGAGCTGCTGGGATGCGTCCTGTAGCAGTTCGACACATGTAGATTGATTGAGTGAAGACCCGAAAGGGAACGGAACAGTACGTCACATGTATGGGATTCATAAACTGAAGCAGAAGCAAAGCTCTCTTGGTCTTTTGATTGAATGATGGCCGGTGTGAGGGTGTTTATAGCCGGATATAGCTAATCCGAACTCACAAACGTCTACATACACATCTAGACATATCTATAGACAGTGTCTGATTACCCCTCAAATGTCCGCCTTCATAAATGGGTACCTCATTAACAGGGTGTGGCTCATAGGTGTGCAGACTGTGTAGTCCGCATAAGGCCCATAAATTTTGAGCCCCCCAAATTTTTAGATAGGCTATGTATATTTCTTCCTGGGCGCTAGTCCACGCATGGCTCTGGGCCGCTGGCGCGTCTGCGACTCCGAGCCTCCAGGCAGCTTGCTCGATGCAATGTCTCGATAGGAAATCAAACAAGATCGATCGCATCGAAAGGAAATTGGCAGGCGAGACAACGCATCGAGACCAGATCAAAATAGATCGCATCCAGAGCCAGCAAAAGGAGACATGGCGACAGGCGGGGCAACGAGCCTACTGCTTCCGAGTTCCGATTAACTTCGTCTTATCAACATGTTCCTCTTGCCAAAATAGGCAGATCAACATGTTCCTCTTGCCAAAACTTGCAGGGATCTAGTTTAACTACTCATGCCGGTTGCCGCTTGCTTGTCCTCCTGGTTAACTTCGGCTCCTACAGTCCTACTCCTTATTCCTAAATCCTAATTAATTTTTGGCAGGGATCGTTACTTGGTTAAAGAATGGTTGTTGCCTCCTTGGTTAAAGATCACATTATAGCAGTTCAACCAGACATGACACGAGACTAGGTGAGTTAGACGGTTCGTCTAATTGCCAAACATTGACGCATAATCTCCAATTGATATCTCATGTGTATCACTTCAATTTTATTTTATTCATCTTTGTATCTTAATACAGATTTGACTCGTCATGGAGAAACATCAGTCCGGTGCCCAGAAGCGTAAGAGAAAACAAAAAGAACAAAATTCAATTATTAAATCTTATAAAGGTGGTATGGACAAGTTTATTAGAAAAGAAGCATCACAAGCGTCATCCGGAAATCAGTCTCAGTCTGTTGATCCTTCTACCCTTGCACTTGGAATTGTTCCTTACAATGATTCTAGAGATGGTCAGACAGAGACAGATAATATTGAGGTAGAGGACGATCATATTGATGTTAACTTGAATAGTTCACCTCGTGCGTATGTTGATAATTCTTTTTAGTCTGATATATTTGATCCAAGAATACGGGATTCTCTTGATTCTAAACATATTGATATCTTAGCACAAAGGGTCCAAGAAGAGACTCATTAGTTACGAAAGGTCCTAAAGATAGATATTGTAAAAGGTTTATTGTAGTATTCTATACTAGATTTCTATCAAATGGGGAGAATTGTGATAGAGATTGACTTGTCTATTCTAAGGAACTCGATAGAGTCTTTTGCTTTGGATGTAAATTATTTAAAAAAGGTCATCGGAAAGGTCAGCTGGAAAATGAGGGTTGTAATGATTGGTCACATATGAGTATGGCCAATAGACTAAAAGATCACGAGACAAGTGTGGATCATGTTTTGAGTATGGCTAATTGGTATGAGTTGCGTAGTAGATTGAAAAACATCGAACTATTGATAAGGCTTCTCAACGACAACTTAAGAAAGAGAAGGCCCATTGGAGAAAGGTATATTCTGAATTGTTTGCATTGTAACATTTCTAGCCAAGCATAATCTGGCTTTCCCTGGTATTAATGGCAAGTTATATGAAGATAGCAATGGTAATTTCTTGGGTTTGGTAGAAATGTTGGCTGAATTTGACCTTGTTATTCAGGAGCATGTTCGACGTATTACAAATGACGAAAATCATGCTCAATATGTTAATCGTAAGATTCAGAATGAATTTCCACAGTTGCTTGCTTCTTCTATTAAGTCTGACATTATCAAGAAAATAAGGAGTTCAAAGTATTTCTGTCATACTTGATTGTACCCCTGATGCAAGTCGCCAAGAGCAAATGTCTTTAATTCAAAGATATCTGGATTCATCTTCAAATCAGGTTTGCATATAAGAATCCTTTCTATGATATCTAGATGTAAATGATACAACTAGACAAAGACTTTCTGATGTCCTAGAGAATGAGCTAAACTTCTTGATCTTGATATAGATATGTGAGAGGACAAGGTTATGATAATGGGTAAAATATGAAATGAAGGCATCAAGGGGTACAAAAGAAACTTTTGGGTGTAAATCCTAGAGCCTTTTATTCTGATTGTGGTTTTCATAGCCTTAATTTGACACTTTGTGATGTGGACAAGACTTGTGGTAGAGCAAAAGACCTTTTTGGAATCATCAAACACATCTATATTTTTGTGAATTCTACGAAGAAATGACATGTTTTGAAAGAAAACATATCAGGATTGACTCTCAAGTCTGTGTCAACTATGCGTTGGGAGAGTCGTGTTGAAAGTGTTAAAGCTATTAGATTTCAGTGTTCAGACATTCGGGAGGCTCTACTTTAGGTAACCAATATGTTCATACTGATAATGATGTAATTCCTTTAGGCTTTGACTACATCCAACTATAACATTTGTCAACTTTCTTTTAATTTCAAGTATCTAAAACTAATAGTGATCCAGGGACAAGAAGTGAGGCTCTAGTGTCGGTGTTCTGGGAACGGGGGTCCCCAGACTTGCGTGCCTGCGGCCCACGGCGTGGCTCTACGAGCGGGCCCGTACGACCCATCTTCACCAACAAGCTTTCAAGACCCTCGCGAGGGGCCAAGCCTCGCGAGGCGGACGACACAAGGCCTCCTCGGGAGCAGCCTTACTAGGCTGGCTCGCGAGGGGCGGAGAATTCAAGGCAAGGCAAACCTCGCGAGGTTCTCGTGACGTAAGCCATGACGATCGAGACCAGGAAGGCGTCAGGCGGGCGCCAGCACGTGCAGTGTCCTTGTTTCCTCTTTGGTGCTAAGGAGGCAAGCGCAGGCGAGGAGTACCGAGGCGTCAAGCAAAGGTTTCCCTATCGGTGCAACGAGACCAAGACCAGCAGGACGGCAGGACGGAGGTCACCGTGGAGCCCAAGGCGGCGTCACCACCAGAGCCTTTGGCAGGCGAAGACTACTTTTGTCAGGATAAGTTGTACTAGTTGTCCCCTTTCAAATTGGCCGTTGTGGGATCCCTTCCCGCTCAATATTTGGGAAGAGGACCGGGGCCTCTATAAATAGGACTAGCCACCACAGTAGGAGGGGGACGAAAGAGAGCAATCCCCTCACACCCTCAAGTTCACCAAGCACAAGAGCACCTCTTCTCAGGAGGTTGTTCTTCCCATTGTACTGTTCATCCTCAGCCCAAGAGGCAATCCCCCACCACCACACTGGAGTAGTGTATTACACCACAATGGTGGCCTGAACCAGTATAAATCTTGTGTCCCTTGTAGCGTGTGAGGCCGTAACTTGTGAGGGAGAGATCTTCGCGCGCACCCCAGAATTCGAACCTTAAGGGTTTTGCCGGAACCCGAGATCCGACATTTGGTGCGCTAGGTAGGGGTGCGCTGGAGTTTTCCTTCAGTGATCCGCGTCCCACCGCTTCGTCGCATCGATGGCGGACGCCCGCCGAGCCGGCGCTGAGCGCAGGGCCGCCCTCGCCACCCGCGTCGCCCAGACGGCTCCCGTCGGTGTGCCACCTCGTTGTTCTCCGTCGCCTGCTGTCAACGCCGCCACCGGCACGGCGGGGAACGAGCAGCAAGCCTCCTCGCTGCACCCCTCGGTGCGGCGGGACGGCCGCACCGCCACTCCATCGCTGACCCCAGCCGGCTCGTCGTCTCATGCCCGTCGCGCTCCCGTGGACGCGCAGGCCGTGCTGTGCATGGCGCTTGAACTCCTGCGCTACCGCCCCATCGACGACCTCTATGAGGACTGGCTGGACCACATCGCCGAGCTTGTCAACGCCGCATGGGGCTCCCCCGCACCGTCCCTCTCGCTGCCTCGTCCGCCGCCAGCTACGGGCGACGTAGCTCACGGAGCACCTCCACCACCTCTGCACCAAGACGACGCCCTGGCGCCAAGGCGGGTGGCTCCGCGGTGCGACCCACCGCGTCCGGCGCCCGTGCGCGAACCAGGAAGCTGCCAAGAAGTCCCTCGCCCGCGAGAGAACGCTCCACCGCTCCCCGCACCGCCACGTCAGGATCGCTTGCTGCGACAGGGCCCTGCGCGGCTTGCCGTGGCGGCGCGCGGGCGCCAAGACCAAGCTCCACCTCCAGGACGGGCCCCGGTGACCACAGCCGGTTGCCGCGCCTTCACCCCCGAGCTGTGTAGCGTCGCCTGGCCGAGCAAGTTCAAGCCAGACCTGCCTCCGCGCTACGACGGCACCCCCTACCCCGCGGAGTTCCTGCAGCTCTATGAGCTGAGCATCGAGGCGGCCAACGACGATGAGAAAGTCATGGCGAACTGGTTCCCCATGGCGCTCAAAGACGACGCTCGTTCGTGGCTCCTGAACCCGCCTCCAGGCTCGATCTCCTCCTGGGACGAGATGCGCGACCGCTTCGTCGCCAACTTCCAGGGCACTCGCGACCGCGGGTGATCAGCGTCGCGTCAAGCAACAACCAGGAGAGACCCTCCAAAAGTACATCCAGCGCTTCAACAACGTTCGTCTCAAGATCCCCAAGGTGACGGACGAGGCCATCATCTCGGCGTTCTCCGACAGCGTCCGCAACGTCAAGATGAAGGATGAGCTCGCCATCCACGAGGAGCTATGCACATCCGTGGAGCTGTTCAACCTGGCGACCAAGTGCGCAAGGGCTGAGGAAGGGTGCCTTTCCCTTCTTGAGCTCCCAGCTGCCGACCTGGAGGAGAAGAAAGCCAAGGCCAAGGACGTGAAGCGCAAGGGAGCAGCCGTGCTCGCGGCAGAGCCGGACTCGAAGCGCGGCAGGGACCAGCACGAGTCATCCAAGAGCAGCCTACCGTTCTACGCCTTCCACAACGTGCACACCCACAACACCAACGATTGTCAGGAGCTTAGGGCCATTCGCGATGGACGCTTCGGTCGACGCCCCGAGCGCAACGACCAGGGCTACGGTCGAGGAGGAGGACGTGGCGGAGGACGCTGGGACGACCGTGGCCCACGCCAGGAGTGGCGCGACCGGCCTTGTGAGGACCACTGGCAGGATCAGCCTTGCGAGAGCACCTGGAGGGATCAGCCTCGCGAGGACCGTCCTCAGGGCAATGCTGGGCTTCCTCCGCTGCCGCCACCACCGAGAAGGAACGACGACCACCATCAAGACGAGGGGGCTGGGGGCTTCCAGGAGCCGCGTGCTATCGCCTGCATCTTGGGCGGGGCTCAAGCCCCAGCCTCACAGCGAATCTTCAAGCAGTTTGCCCGCGAGGTGAACGCAGTCCTCCCCAAGCTCGAGGCCACACGCCCGCTCAGGTGGTCCAAGTGTGCCATCACTTTTAGTTTGGCAGATCAGCTTAAGTGTGCAGCCACTGCTGGCGTTCTCCTGATGCTTTGTTCGCCCGTCATCAGCAACGTACAAGTCACCAAGACCCTCATTGACGGCGACGCAGGACTCAACGTCTTGTCCGTTGACACGTTCGACAACCTGCAAGTGCCCTACGACCATCTTCAGCCTACCAAGCCTTTCTCAGGAGTGACCGACGGTTCCACCACACCGATAGGGCAGGTACGCCTCCCCGTCACCTTCGGAGAATGCAACAGCTAACGGACCGAGTTCATTGACTTCGACGTCGTGCACATCCGTCTGCCATACAATGCCATCCTCGGGTATCCAGCCCTGGCAAAGTTCATGGCGGTGACGCACCACGGCTACAACGTCCTCAAGATGCCAGGGAGCGGCGGGATCATCACAGTCCCCTGCGAAGAAAGAGATGCGGTGTGCTCCCTCGAGCGCGCCTTCCAAGCAGCGTCAATCGAAGACCCCGACAACAGCGCAGCTCGATACCCTCCTGAGGCTGTCCCCAAGAAGAAGCAACTACTCCGTGCGGGACCTCAGGAGGATGGCGTCGCAAAAGGTACCTCGTCAGGATCAGCACCCGCGCCTGGGGCGCCTCCCTCCCTTGCATAGGAAGGCGCGCCCGGTGCCCTCCTTGGGCAGGGCTCGGGGGCTCTCTTCTGGAGGGCCTCAGACCTTGCCAACGTCACGAGGGAGGCGCTCGGGCACCACTTGGAGGCGTGCTTCACGGCACGTCTCCCTCAGGAGGACACCATGCGAGGAGCATCCACCGCTCAGGAGTTCATCGTCAAGACCACTCAGGAACTGCAGGACGCAAGAGCCATACGCGGCGACTGCCGCTCACCGGGCGCTACTCCCCATCCAGGCGAGGATGCCGGGCTGCGCGTCTGCATCGACGTCCCAGGGCTCAACCGGGCCGCGTCTCAGGAGCTCTTCTGGCCTTCGCGCGTGGGACGCTGCGAGGGCCCACTGCACAGCTACGTTCGCATGCCTTTCGGCCTGCCGAGCGTGGCATCCGCCTATCAGCGCAACATGCGGCGTGTCCTGGCGTCTCAGGAGGCCAGGCACCATGCCGTCCTGACGGAGATGGAGACGGTCCTCAAGGAACCGCCTGGACCCCCAGAGCCTCCCGAGGCTCAGGGCCCCGGCGGCTCGTGAGGAGCAACCCCTTCTCCGCGTACCTTCAGCTGCCTCAACATCCCTTCATCAACAGAACCAGGTGACATTTTCCAAGCTTATTTAGCTGGGAGCGCCCCTCGGGCTGCATCATTCCCAGGCCACGTGGGTCCGTCCCTGTGGCATGTATCCCTTTTTACGTCTTTAGCTTACCTTGTTGGGGGCGCCCCTCGGGCTGCATCATCCCCAAGCCGCTCGGGCCTGGCCCAGTGGCATGTATCTTCCCTGCATTTACTTGAGCCAGTTTGTTTCCATGCTTAATCTATCTATGGCTATCACCTGCTTGATTGTCACCCACCACGGGAGCTGCTCACGCTGGCACGACGCTTGTGCTCGGGTCCGTCCCTGCAACGTCGACAAACCTGAGGGGTCGAGCTCTAGCTCGAGGCGCGCCCTGCGCACGTCACCTCACCAGGCCCTCAGTGCCTTCGTCTCCTCGCGGAGCAACCGGTAGCAGACCGGCAACCATAATGGCGAGCTGTGTTTCTCCTTGTGCTGGCTTGCAGGAATTTCCTGAGGATGACGGCAGGCGGCACCGCGAGCTCCCTCTTCTCCCATGCAATCCGCTTGCGCGTTAAAAGGGGGGCTCCTAAGCATCGCGACTCAGGAGCTCTTACTGGCTCTCCAGCCCTCACCCCTGGCCTTGACCACGGCATCGCAACCTGGCATACCAGCGGCGGTTGAGCTCGCTCGAGGGCCGGGACCTGAGGACGTAGAGCACAGAGGAGAACATGGAGAAGAGGAGGCTCGTATGGGCCCAGGCTAGCTGTGCTACGGACACCTACGCACGAATCTGGCGCATCGCGAGGAATCGACCCCAGATCGTCAAGATAAGTCTCGCGCCCGGGTTGGCTAAAACTGCTAAGGCCTAGGAACCACACTAGCCGCAGCCCTCCCGCGGCAACGTCACCCCCCTTTCTTACCTCCCGACGGCTGCTTGAGCGCTAAAGGGGACCTCCTGAGCATCGCGCCTCAGGAACTCTTACTGGACCTCGGGCCGCTCACCTTCTGGCCTTGACCACGGCACGCGACCTGGCATACCAGCGACGGCTGCAGCCTGCCTGGGGACCGGGACCTGTCAGCGTAGAGCACCAAGTCATCGCGAGGATAGAAAGGGGAGACCAAGCCGAAGCAGGACTCGCGCCCGCGCAAGTTCATAATAAGGTTGGTATCGACAAAAGACATTACAGACCCTTTACATGCCCCCACGGGGTACCTCTCGGTTCTTCGCAGGAAACAAAAGGGAAAAGCTTCAAGGAGTCCTATCTACATGCGCCCCTGCAGCTGACGCCATCATCAACAGTGGGCCACCAGAGGCCGGCGCCAACCTGATCCAAATCAGCGGCGGCGGCCGGCTGCTGCAGCCCTGCTCCGGGCTCGGCGAGAGCTTGGAGGCACGTAGCTGTCGTCGCTCGTCTCCGGAGTCTCGTAGAGCTCGGGAGAATCGCTGGACTCCCAAGTGTCGCTGCGGCCTCTGGAGGAGCCGCGGGAGACGCGGACAGCAGGCCCTGCCCCTGCTGCGGCGTCAACCTGCCGACCCCTCCCGGAGCAGCACTCCAGACGGTGGCCTTCTGCGTCGAAGACCTTGAAGAGCAGCGTGGAAGCGCCATCATACTCGAAGTGGATCGCGAGGGCGCCCTTCGCACGGCACACTCGGGCGACCTCGCCCCAGCCTCGGGTCATGAAGATCTTGCCCGAGGAGACGGCTTCAACCTCCGCTCCAGTCGCCGGTGCGTCGCAGTCGGTGTGTAGCAGCCAAAGCGCGAGGGGCCCCCTCGGCGGCATCCCGGCAGAGAAGAAGGAAGGGAAGCGGATCCAGGTGCTCGGGGGCATCGCTGCCCACAGCACCAGCTCGCGCGAAGAGTCCGCGACATGGACTCCCGGGGCAGCAACCGTGCCACCGCGGTACGACGACCATGGCCGCGGGGCGCGCACCGCCGCTCGCCGCTTCTTCCTCCTGAGCCTTCGGCTTGGGCGTACAAGGGAAACGGATACCCAGGAGAAGGCCGCTCGCACCAAGGCCTCGTCAACACCTGCATCGCCGCTGCGTCGCTACGGCGGACTTGCCTCTTCTTTGGCGGGAGCGGCCCCGGCCCGTCGAGGGGGGCCTTTCCTTTCTCCACAGCAGAAAACCTTAGGATGGGCGCCATTGGTGTTGCTGCTGGCAATGGAGCAAAGGGAGAGAAGCGAGCGGAATGTGAAGAGATGGGCGATGGGGGCTCTGCCCCCTCCCCATTTATAGCAGGAGAAGGCCAACCAGCACCCCACGATCACAGGTAATGATGGTTTTTCCTTGCATGTTGCAGGGACTTGTCAAGTCGGGCAGTTGCCGAGGCAGCGTGGGGAAGCAGAGACGCCCACGTCCAATCAACCGCCACGCGTCGACCAAGGCCGCTGGCTATTGGGGCCCGCGACGCTCCGCACTTGCCTATTGGCTTCGCCTCGAAGCCAAGCCCGAGTGTGCCTTGGGCCCGGGGGCTACTGTCGGCGTTCTGGGAACGGGGGTCCCCAGACTTGCCTGCCTGCGGCCCACGGCGTGGCTCTGCGAGCGGGCCCGTACGGCCCATCTTCACCAACAAGCTTTCAAGACCCACGCGAGGGGCCAAGCCTCGCGAGGCGGACGACACAAGACCTCCTCGGGAGCAGCCTCACAAGGCTGGCTCATGAGGGGCGGAGAGATCAAGGCAAGGCAAATCTCGCGAGGTTCTCGTGACGTAAGCCATGACGATCGAGACCAGGCGGGCGCCAGCACGCACAGTGTCCTTGTTTCTTCTTTGGTGCTAAGGAGGCAAGCGCAGGCGAGGAGTACCGAGGCGTCAAGCAAAGGTTTCCCTATCGGTGCAACGAGACCAAGACCAGCAGGACGGCAGGACGGAGGTCACCGTGGAGCCCAAGGCAGCGTCACCACCAGAGCCTTTGGCAGGCGAAGACAACTTTTGTCAGGATAAGTTGTACTAGCCGTCCCCTTTCAAATTGGCCATTGTGGGATCCCTTCCCGCTCAATATTTGGGAAGAGGACCGAGGCCTCTATAAATAGGACTAGCCACCACAGTAGGAGGGGGAGAAAGAGAGCAATCCCCTCACACCCTCAAGTTCACCAAGCACAAGCGCACCTCTCCTCAGGAGGCTGTTCTTCCCATTGTACTATTCATCCTCAGCCCAAGAGGCAACCCCCCACCACCACACTGGAGTAGGGTATTACACCACAACGGTGGCCCGAACCAGTATAAATCTTGTGTCCCTTGTGTTGCAAGTTCGTCGAGCTAGCCTAGAGATCGCGAAGCGTGTGAAGGCGTAACTTGTGAGGGAGAGATCTTCGCGCGCACCCCAGAGTTTGAACCTTGAGGGTTTTGCCGGAACCTGAGATCCGACATCTAGGTTTGGCAAAAAAATGATTTTGGAGAGTACGAATTTTTCGTGGCAATAATCAGTTGGTATGAGGTATTGTTTGTTGTTAATTTAGTAAGCAAAAACTTGCAAGCAAATGATATGCTTAGTAATGTTGCTATTGAGAAAGTGAAAGGGCTTATTTCTTTCTTCCAGGGTAGAGTGAAGCTGGTTTCTTAGAAGCATTGGAGATATCCAAAGAAATTGCACTTGAGATGGATAACTGTGCAAAATTTCATGAAAGCAGAGAAATTAACAAGGAAGAAAGATTTTGATGTGAAACCAAACGACACAAATATTGCCACACAGTTTGTAGAGGAATAATTTAGAATCAACTATTTTATACCTCTTGTTAATCAAGCAATTTCCTCACTCACAAGGACATTCGAGCAATATCAGGGTTACCAAAAAATTGGTTTCTTATTAACCTCTGAAACATTGTGCTCATTGGATAAGGATAGTTTGAAATCTTCTTCTGTTAATCTTGAGGCTGCCCTTATGAAGGATAAAAAATCTGATATTGATGCCAATGATCTATTTGTTGAGTTGAAGTTTCTTCGAAATTTCATGCCAAAAGAAAATATTAAACCTATTGAAATTCTGTTTTTTAAGTGCCATGATTTTTTTCCCAATGCAAGTATTGCATATAGAGGTCTATTGACCATTCCTGTGATGGTTGCATCGGCAGAACGAAGTTTTTCTAAACTGAAGCTATTGAAGTCCTATATGCGTACTACTATGACACAACAAACACTCAATGATCTGGCCACAATAAAACTTGGGAGCGAAGTGTTTGATAAGATTGATATGAGGATAACATTGAAGAATTCATTTCAAAGAATACTAAAAGAATGATGTTGTTCAAATAAATATTATGCAACCGGAAGTTGAATAGTGACTAGGCCAAGATCCGGGGGTGGCTGACAAAGCCGGATCAATTGAGGGAGTGGGCCAGAGCTCAGAGGGGTCCAACAAGGACGGAACTGACCTTGTGCCAACTTGCTCCCCAAGATGAGAAGGGAGGCGACCTAGATCACATGTCCCCTTGTAAAAACCTAACCTACCTGACCTATATAAGGAAAGTTTGGGGAGCCCCTAGGGTATCGAATCTAATCTCATCTAGAGAAGAACAAATCTCGGTAGCAATATTCATCCTCATTGTAGTCCCTCGCACGAGGAACCTATCACCATGAGGAATAAGAAAACGTAGGATGATATTACTCTCCGGAGCCCGAACCTGGGTAAATTGTGCGTGCGGGCTCCGTCCCGATTCTTCTGACCCTTGTAGGAATCCTACCTAGGGATGTGACGGGAATTCGTACCATCAGTTGGTGCTCCGGGTAGGGGCGGCGATGGTCAGAGAGCTAACATGGGGCGCAGATCCAGAAGGCACCGTCAAATTCATGGGGGTAGACCTTCGCGTTCGGCTCTTTCGAGTTGGCCGTTGACGGTTCAGGACAACTTTTCGACGTTTCTCCCCTACCCTATGTGGACTACATGCGGATCAAAATGATCGAGTTCATTTTGAGCGAGCAGGGGAAGACAGAAGTAATCTGCCCCCGCTCGTTCTGCATCGCGAGGAGATACGCACGGATCATCGCAAAGAGGAAGAGGCTGGAACATCCTCCATGGGGCTAGAACATCATCCATCGGCCTCCATGGGGAACCGTCGCCTCATATGGAGAGGCGACTCCGGCCTCATGGTATAGCAAGTCATGAAGACATTCGACACAAAAGATCACAAAATGGCAGCCTACTATGCAGCTGTCCGAGAGCTCGAAGAAAAGTTCGATGGAGTCTGGGAGGACCATGATGTCGCCTAGAGGGGGGTGGGGTGAATAGGTGTTTTAAAAACTTCTATGGATTTGGCTTAATCCTATTGCAAAGTAAAGTAATTACACTAGTCTCGACTAAGTGCAAACAACAACTTAATCTAAACAAGATGAGCACAACAAGGATACTAACTAGCACAAGTAAGTTACGCATACTTACTTTTGCAATATCACAAGATATGGAAGTTTATGACACCAGTTAGCAATTGATACATCTCCATCGTATCTACTTTTCCAAACACTTTTGCTCTTGTTTTGGTTATATACTCGCATTGCTGCGTTTATCCCAGTGATCCACAAACAACGGAAATCCCTCTTTTGCCTACCTCTATCTCGATGAGAGGAAACAAAAGCTCGTTTTACCTGTTGGGTAATCATTTGATTAAGTCTTAAATGAGCTAATTTGCATGATTTGAATGAAACTAACCTGGACTAACGTTGTTTTCAGCAGAACTACCATGGTGTTTTTTTGAGTAGAAATAAAAGTTCTTGGAATTGGATGCAACTTTTTGGAGATTTTCTATGGAATATACGAAAAATACAGGAGTGAAGATCCACCGAAAGGGGGCACCTGTTGCCCACAAGGCAACAGGACGCGCCCACCCCCTAGGGCGCTCCATGTTACCTTGTGGGGCCACGAGGCTCCGCTAACCCTAATCTCAACTCCATAAATACCGTCTTCCTGAGAAAAAAATAGAGAAGAACTTCAATCGTGTTTTAGGATACGGAGCCGCCGCCGCCTGTTCTTCATCGGGAGGGCTGATCTGGAGTCTGTTCGGGGCTACGGAGAGGGGGATTCGTCGCCATCATCATCACCTACCCTTCTTCATCAATAACTTCATGATGCTCACCACCAGGAGTGAGTAATTCCTTCGTAAGATTCAGTGGCGGAGCCAAGGGGGCCGAGCAGGGGCCTGGCCCCCCTATCGATCGACCATACACTAAGTACGGCGTGTTGATTGGCAATATGATTCACATAAACAAGTACTTGGCCCCCCTATCTTGACGTGACTGCTGAAAAAAGGAAACTTGCCCATGTAAAAGCCCATTAGTGAGTCGTTTTAATGTCCTTGGGAAAGCTAGATTAGTGTGCGCGTGTGGATTGGCGCTACACCGCCGCCGTCCTGTACTCCCGTGCCCTTGCTGCCTGCTCGCCTCTGCTCTCCCTAATCCCTATCGATCTGATTCACATGGCAACACATGCAGCTTATTCACTGGACAATTCTTCATGTTCAGCCAACGAACTAGCCAAGGTTAATACTCACACCATCTGCTAATCTCTCCCAATTCTCATCTTCCATCGTTATACATCATATATTGTTGCATCACAATCATTATAAATCATGTGCATGCCAACAACGACCAGCCGATCTCAACTTCGAGTATTTGACCTAACAACAGAGGGAACGAAGGGCTGAATTTTATTCTCTAGGTATTTTCCCTAATACACAAACAAAATTTCATAATACAACCAATGATGATTTTTCATTCAAACCTATATAAAAGCAAGCTAAAAGCCAATCGTTTTGTTATACAATGATAGTTCTTGTTTTTATATTTTAAATTTCCTTATGACATTTTTTTATAGCCCGGTATTTCAAGTCAGATTTCGGAGTAGTTTGACTATCAACTTCATTATTGACCTATTTAGCTATAGCTAGACATTGCCTCTGGCATATACAAACTGTGTGTCTAGGGAAAGTGAAATATGAATGATATTTGTATACAAAACTATTGGGTAGTTATGTGATGCAATTTTTTTTGGCTTCACCATCGTTGTTTGGCCCCCCTATGTCTAAATCCTGGCTCCGCCCCTCGTAAGCTTGCCGGATGGTGATGGATTCAGATGAGATTTGTCATGTAATCGAGTCAGTTTGTTAGGGCTTGATCCCTAGTATCCACTATGTTCTGAGATTAATGTTACTATGCCTTTGCTATGCTTAATGCTTGTCATTAGGGCCCGAGCGCCATGATTTCAGATCTGAACCCTCTATGTTTTCATGAATATATTTGAGTTATTGATCTTATCTGCTAGTTATATATATATATATGCACTTGTTATTGTTCTGACCCGTAGACCCCAAAGTGACAATAGTTGGGATACTCTTCGGGGATGACTGTAATTCGAGGAGTTCATGTATTCACCATGTGTTAATGCTTTTTCCGATTCTCTATTAAAAGAGGCTTAATATCCCTTAGTTTCCCTTTGGACCCCGCTGCCACGGGAGGGTAGGACAAAAGGTGTCATGCAAGTTCTTATTATAAGCACGTATGACTATATACGAAATACATGCCTACATTATATTCATGAATTGGAGCTATTGTGTATCACTCTAGGTTGTGATTGTTATATGATGAAATATCATCCAACACAAATATCCATCGTTGATCCAATGCCTACGCTTTTCTCATATTGATCTTTCCTAAGTTACTTTCGTTGTTGCTGCTGTTACAATCACTACAAAACTGCTACTGCGACTGTTACCGTTACTATTGCTATCAAACTATCATACTACTGTGCTACTAAACACTTCCCTGTAGATATTTTGTTCTCTGGGTGTGGTTGAATTGACAATCAACTGCTAATACTCATAAATATTCTTTGGCTCCCCTTGTGTCGAATCAATAAATTTGGGTGAAATACTACCCTCGAAGACTGTCGCGATCTCCTATACTTGTGGGTTATCAAGACCTTTTCTGTTACCGTTGTCGGGGAGCATAGATCTATTTGTTGAGTCACTTGGGAATTATATATGTTGATCACTATGAAGAATTTGAAAGACGCTAAGACCAAGATCGTACCCTCTAAGATGAGGGGAGGTAACGAACTGCCATCACACTCTGCACTTGATTTACCGACTGTTTTAAGTAGGCTTGCAACACCACCACCTGTTATTCAGTCTGATATGTCGCAAGTAATTGATGATGCTACTTCTGATATAAATGAAATTTGTGATGATGCTAGTATTCTGCTTGATAAAGCGGTGCCACTAGGTGAATTTCTTGATGAACAGCTTGCTAAAGCTAAAGACCTGAGAATGTTGAAACTGATGAAAACTATGATTCACCTATTATGCCTAGCTCTCCTACTAGAGTTGAAATGCCTAAGATACCTGATGGTTATGTTATGGATGGGGAGATAGCACTACTACAGGATGCTGCTAACGCGACACTACGATCAGAGACCCTTCGAGAAACTGTGTGCGATGCAATAATCGCAAACGGTGTTGTATGAAAACCGTCAGAAATGTATAAAACGTTTGCGATGACGGATGCATCAAACACGGTTCAGGTTTTAGTTGCGTGTGCGATGAAGGGCATACAGTTCAGTTCAATTAACTATTTGCGATGAGGAGGAACAAAAGAAACGGGCAGCCAGATGAAGGTGTGTGCGATACACAGCATACAGTTCACTCGGACGAACTGTTTGTGATTAGGCAACACAAAAGAAACGGTCAGCCAGATGAAGGTGTGTGCGATATATGGCATGCGGTTCACTCGGATGAACTGTTTGCGTTGAGACATGAGAACAGAAATGGTTCAACTTAACAAGATGTGTGTGATACGTGGCAAACAGGTCTGTAATCAGAAATGTGTGTGAAGACCGATAATAACACAGACGGTTGCTGCTAATAAGACGTGTGTGTTGTGCGATGGGATTGCATACAGAACAACAACATATATATATATATACACACACACTTATAAGGACATGCTTGCATAACCAAATTAAACATCCACTTACATAGGTGGCTACTACAACCATGGCATTTGCACACACACCAAAGTAAACTATTACATGCATAATTACATAGGTGGCTACTACACACATGACATTTCCACACAGCAATAAAGTAAACTATATATTACATGCATGATTAACTAGCATAAACAATCATTTGATCATCATCTACTTCTTGTGACGCTTGCTCTGCTTGTGGCTCGATCCGAGCTCGTCGATTTGGGTAATGAGGCACTTCATCATATCAACGATCTGCCTGTGCATCTCGTAGCATGTGTACATGCTCTTGGCCGCAAACCCGAGGTGAGGTTCATCCAGTTGCCAGCATACGGGACTTGTTCTCTGGGCATCCTGCTTCATCTTTTCGTAGTAGGGGTCGATGATGGCCGAGGCGAGTTCGACCGGGGAGTCCTTCTTCGTGCTGCCCCAGACCGTGTAGTGGTCACAGATTTCGACAAGGTTCTTGCAGGCCAAGCCCGTAACACTGAGCGCTTTTACATCGTTGGTGGTATCCACCGTCGCGAACTTGTAGTCAGTGCTGTTGACAAACCCGTTGAAACGGTCGCAAGGCTCTGTGGCCATGCAGTAGTGGTAGATGAGGACATGATGGCGCATGCACAACTGGGCGATGGCAACCTTCTGATCTATGCCGGGACAACTGGCGGTGTACTGGAGGTCGATGCCGACCACCTTGTACTTGTCTCCAGCAAGCAACTGCTCAACGTTGTTGATTTAGTCGTCCACCACGGCCGGGTCGATGGTGTACACCACCGAGAGATCCGTCTCCCTCGCGTGGGTCTCCACTCTATGCTCGCCGAACTCCATTGGAGCGCCGCCGGACATCCCCTCTCTATGTGTCATCGTGGGTGTGCTTGTTGTGTTGTGGGGCGCGATCGAAAGGTTGAAGAGACTAAGGTTATAATGGCTGCGGGAATTAAAGGGGAAGCCGGACGGCCAGGAATATCAGCAGGCCCTGGTGGCAGTTCTAATTTGCAGCGCGTAACTCTATCGTGCCGCACGTAACTGCATCACGTGGCAACGCGCGCGGCGCAACCGCATGCATATGGGCCCCCCGACGTGATCGTGTGCATGCCCAACCGCTGGCAGAGCGCGCGCGGAGGGACCCGAGAAGAGCGCTCCGCGGTCGCCTCAAGGAAAGCTGTCCATAAGCTGAGCGCGCCGACGGACACAAGCAGAGCACGCCAACGGACGCGATAGAGCACGCCGCGGCGCCTAACGGCGCGCACAGCACGCTGCGGCGCCTAACAGCGAGCAGAGCTTGCCGAGGGACGCGAGGAGAGGACGACACCGTGATACGTGGCAAATAAGACGAACTGTGCGAGCGATGTCGGAGACATCAAGCACAAATCAGATTAGAGTTACGTGTGCGATACGTGGCAGACAGTTGATCCATCAGAGCTGTTTGTGATGAAATAAGCCATGTGTGTTGCGGGCAAACGCTTGCTGGTGTATAAACTTAAATTTAACCAAAAAAGTGATAATGCATGTTACAAAAATTGTATAGCTGGAAACTATGTTCAAATACAACTCCAACGATATAATCTATGGCGACATGCATTCGTATTTTATTAGTTAGATCCTACTTATAAACCAGGATGGGGATATAGTAGGTAATTAAATCGCAAACGTATTTTTATTATTTGTATGTGTACGTGTCCTCTCGTCCTCCTCTCGCACGTCTTGTCACCCCGCTGCCGTAGACGGCTTACAGCGCAAGCTAGCGCAGCGTGCGGGGGCGTTCTTTTGGGCAAACGGTGGCACCAATGAATCGTTGGTGATCCCGTTCCCACGCAACCTCGCAGGTTCCCGCGCAAGCTTCCGACCCGACTCGGTGAAATCCCTCAAAATCCCAATGCTTACCGGCCTGC
Source organism: Aegilops tauschii subsp. strangulata (assembly GCF_002575655.3). Lineage (NCBI taxonomy): Eukaryota > Viridiplantae > Streptophyta > Magnoliopsida > Poales > Poaceae > Aegilops > Aegilops tauschii. Next base: position 408,026,579 of record NC_053040.3, on the reverse strand, counting down.
TATAAAAACCCTCACGGCCGGCGAGTCCTGCGTCGCATTTTCCCCTCCCTCCCTGGAGCTTATCTCGTCTGCTTCTCCCACAATCGCCAATGGCACCGGTCCGCCGTCGTCGCTCAGCCACTCCACCGTCATCAGAGGACAACTCCAGCTAGGAGGCTACACCGCGGCGGTGGCGCAGTCCCCGGTGTACTGTACTGCGCGTGGCGTCCCTGTTGGGTGTGCGCGGGACACCCACCACACGCTCCGCCGCCGCTGCCCGTCGGCAGCTGTTGCCGGCCGCCGTTGCCGCCACACCGCCATCAAAAGCCAGGGCCATCTCCCGCTCCGCCGCCGTGGCCCGAAGGCAGGAGGTGGCGGTCGTGGCTGCCACCCCACTGTCGGCCACCATGGCCATTACCCGCTCCGCCACCGCTGCCCGAAGGCGGGAGGTGGTGGTCGTGGCCGCCATGGCCGCCAGCCCACCGTCAACCGCCGGGATCATCACCTGCTCCGCCACCACCGCCCGAAGGAGGGAGGCGGAGGTGGAGGCCCGCACGTGCGTCAGCGACCTTGCACGCTACATCGAGTTCCTGCAGGAGGAGGAGGAGCGCCTCGTCGAGCATGCAAAGAGCCTTACCGCAGCCGTGGCCGCAGCACACGCCGACACAGAGGCGAGGAATCAGGAGATCTACGAGCAGTCCTACCGCTTTGAGAGGGATCGTCTGGAGCGGCAGTGGGCGTTCGAGCTGGCGAGCGTCGCTGAACGTGCAGCAGCGGTAGGCACCGTATTGCATTTGTCCAGCTCGTCGGTAGGCTCCTCCTCCTCCTGTGCCTCTTACTGAGAGCGCTCAGTAGAGGGGAGGCTGCCGGAAGTAGCACAAAGCCCCTCCATGGTAGTAGTAGTATTTAGGGGCTATTTTCTTCAGTTCATCTGACTATAGATGTGTAGTCGAACTGTACAACGTACTTAAAATTAGCTAGTATATATAGTTGAACTAGCTATTTCAGTACGTGGTTGGCAACAATTGGAAGTTTGGTCGGTTCAGCTATCGAGTTTAACTGTTTGTATAAATTAAGAATGACTGCTTAATCTATGAATAAAATCTATGCTTAATTACTGAATTTTAGTTGCAAAAAATACATAGTGCTAATGATTTCTAGCTGCATATTTTGACAAATCGCAGTGTTACAAGGATTGACAAATGGCAACGTTACTCGATCAACAAATGTAAATCTTTCCAGTTTGACAAATGGCAACATACCCAATATGACAGATGCAAATCTTACCAAATTGTTTGTACGTGGTTGCACACGGGTCATCCAAAACAACCGTTTGCGTTGAAGGGATGCACAAATCTTGTGCTGCTCTCACTTTGCATACGGGTGTTCTATCTAAATTGTTTGCGATCAAGAGCTGCAGAAATCCTGCTCGGCACATTTTCTCTTGGCTTCCTGGGGAAGCTGTTGGTTTGCATACGGATGTTCTAACTAAAACATTTGCGATGAGTGTTTTATATTTGAAAAGCAAATTAAACTGTGGCTTGGGCGCCATTAATGGAGAGGATGCAAGCAAGGCGGGCGGCCATGGAAGTCAAAGGGCTCGCTTCCCAGTGAGCCCGCGCAGCGTACAACATGCACGCTTCCCGATGGGCCTGCGCCCTCGAAGATAGCTTGCATGCCTCTCGGTCAGCCTGCGCACCGGACGGCGCTCGCACGCCTCCCGTTCAGTCAAGGTCAAGCAACTGTCAGCACGACACCTCCTATAGCCATTAAAACCAAGACACGTGGCGTCACGTGAATGATTAACAGAATTTTGAATTTACTAGAATTTAAAACCAGTCATCTCAATGTTTTGCCAGCAATCAACGGTGCCCCGGTGTTTGAAATTCATTCCCATTTCTTGCATGGGACCTACGCATGCACCCAAGGACACAGATTTGATTTTTCAACCAATTTATATGCACTGGAGCATGTGCATGTAGTTCAAATTTGAATTATGCACATAAATGCATTGAAAACTCAGTTATTGCATAAAAAAGTCCAAACGAACCCCGAAAAATCACAAAAATTCACACAACACTCCTGTTGTTCTATGTTGACATGAGAAAAAAAATTGAAATCAATAAGAGGCAATGGGTATCGTTTCGTCCCCAAAGGTGGGACGTTCCCTACCGAAAACCATCATGCTTGTTGTGAGAAGCTCCGGTTTGTGAGAAGCATATACCCAAACCTGCCCCAAATGGGACAAAATTTGTACCACGGCATGTTGATGCCGCTCCATGATAGCATGCCAAGTTTCATGAATTTCAGACAAGTTTTGGATTTACTATAATTTCTAAACTAGGCATCTCAATGTTTTGCCGGCAATCAACGGTGCCCTGGTGTTTGAAATTCATTCCCATTTCTTGCATGGGACCTAATCATGCACCCAAGGACACATATTTGATTTTTCAACCAATTTATATGCACTGGAGCATGTGCATGTAGTTCAAATTTGAATTATGCACATAAATGCATTGAAAACTCAGTTAATGCATAAAAATGTCCAAACGAACCCCGAATAATCACAAAAATTCACACAACACTCTTGTTGTTATGTGTTGACACGAGAAAAAAAATTGAAAGCAATAAGAGGCAATGGATATCGTTTCGCCCCCAAAGGTGGGACGTTCCCTACCGAAAACCATCATGCTTGTTGTGAGAAGCTCCGGTTTGTGAGAAGCATATACCCAAACCTGCCCCAAATGGGACAAAATTTGTACCACGGCATGTTGATGCCTGATAGCATGTCAAGTTTCATGAATTTCAGATGAGTTTTGGATTTACTTGAATTTAAAAACCAGGCATCTCAATGTTTTTCGGGCAATCAACGATGCCCTGGTGTTTGAAATTCATTCCCATTTCTTGCATGGGACCTAAGCATGCACCCAAGGACACAGATTTTATTTTCAACCAATTTATATGCACTAGAGCATGTGCATGTAGTTCAAATTTGAATTATGCACATAAATGCATTGAAAACTCAGTTAATGCATAAAAATGTCCAAACGAACCCCGAATAATCACAAAAATTCACACAACATTCCTGTTGTTCTATGTTGACACTAGAAAAATTTTTGAAAGCAATAAGAGGCAATGGATATTGTTTCGTCCCCAAAGGTGGGACGTTCCCTACCGAAAACCATCATGCTTGTTGTGAGAAGCTCCGGTTTGTGAGAAGCATATACCCAAACCTACCCTAAATGGGACAAAATTTGTACCACGGCATGTTGTGCCGCTCCATGATAGCATGCCAAGTTTCATGAATTTCAGACGAGTTTTGGATTTACTAGAATTTTAAAACCAGGCATCTCAATGTTTTGCCGGCAATCAACGGCGCCCTGGTGTTTGAAATTCATTCCCATTTCTTGCATGGGACCTAAGCATGCACCCAAGGACACATATTTGATTTTTCAACCAATTTATATGCACTGGAGCATGTGCATGTAGTTCAAATTTGAATTATGCACATAAATGCATTGAAAACTCAGTTAATGCATAAAAATGTCCAAACGAACCCCGAATAATCACAAACATTCACACAACACTCCTGTTGTTAGATGTTGACACGAGAAAAAAATTTGAAAGCAATAAGAGGCAATGGATATCGTTTCATCCCCAAAGGTGGGACGTTCCCTACCGAAAACTATCATGCTTGTTGTGAGAAGCTCTGGTTTGTGAGAAGCACATACCAAACCTGCCCCAAATGGGACAAAATTGGTACCACGGCATGTTGATTCCGCTACATGATAGCATGCCAAGTTTCATGAAGTTCAGACGAGTTTTGGATTAACTAGAATTTAAAAACCAGGCATCTCAATGTTTTGCCGGCAATCAACGGTGCCCTAGAGTTTGAAATTCATTCCCATTTCTTGCATGGGACCTAAGCATGCACCTGAAGGAAATATGCCCTAGAGGCAATAAGAAAGTTTTTATTTATATTTCCTTATATCATGATAAATGTTTATTATTCATGCTAGAATTGTATTAACCGGAAACTTAGTACATGTGTGAATACATAGACAAACAGAGTGTCCCTAGTATGCCTCTACTTGACTAGCTCGTTGAATCAAAGATGGTTAAGTTTCCTAGCCATAAACATGAGTTGTCATTTGATTAACGGGATCACATCATTAGAGAATGATGTGATTGACTTGACCCATTACGTTAGCTTAGCACTTGATCATTTAGTATGTTGCTATTGCTTTCTTAATGACTTATACATGTTCCTATGACTATGAGATTATGCAACTCCCGAATACCGGAGGAACACTTTGTGTGCTACCAAACGTCACAACGTAACTGGGTGATTATAAAGGTGCTCTACAGGTGTCTCCGATGGTACTTGTTCAGTTGGCATAGGTCGAGATTAGGATTTGTCACTCCGATTGTCGAAGAGGTATCTCTGGGCCCTCTCGGTAATCCACATCACTATAAGCCTTGCAAGCAATGTAACTAATGAGTTAGTTACGGGATGATGTATTACGGAATGAGTAAAGAGACTTGCCGGTAACGAGATTGAACTAGGTATTGAGATACCGACCATCGAATCTCGGGCAAGTAACATACCGATGACAAAGGGAACAACGTATATTGTTATGCGGTTTGACCGATAAAGATCTTCGTAGAATATGTAGGAGCCAATATGAACATCCAGGTTCCACTATTGGTTATTGACCGGAGACGTGTCCCGGTCATGTCTACATAGTTCTCGAACCCGTAGGGTCTGCACGCTTAACGTTCGGTGACGATCGGTATTATGAGTTTATGCGTTTTGATGTACCGAAGATAGTTCGGAGTCCCGGATGTGATGACGGACATGACGAGGAGTCTCGAAATGGTCGAGACATAAAGATGATATATTGGACAACTATATTCGGACACCGGAAGTGTTCCGGGGGTCACCGGATAATTATCGGAGTGCCGGGGGGTTATCAGAACCCCCGGGGAACTAATGGGCCATCATGGGCCTTGTGGGAGAGAGAGGAGAGGTCCTAGGGCTGGCCGTGCCCCCCCTTTTGGGAGTCCGAATTAGACAAGGAGGGGAGGGGGCAACACCCCCTCTTTCCTCCCTCTCTCCCTCTCCTTCCTTTCCCCTTCCTCCTTCCTAGTTGGACTAGGAAAGGGGAGTCCTACTCCTACTAGGAGGAGGACCCCCCCTCTCCTTGGCGCGCCCCAAGGCCGGCCGGCCTCCCCCTTGCTCCTTTATATACGGGGGTAGGGGGGCACCCTAGAACTCACAAGTTGATTGTTTCCAGCCGTGTGCGGTGCCCCCCTCCACCATAATCCACCTCGGTCATATCGTCGTAGTGCTTAGGCGAAGCCCTGTGCCGGTAGCTTCATCATCACCGTCATCACGCCGTCGTGCTGACGAAGCTCTCCCTCGACACTCTGCTGGATCGTGAGTTCGTGGGACGTCACCGAGCCGAACGTGTGCTGATCGCGGAGGTGCCGTACATTCGGTACTAGGATCGGTCGATCGTGAAGACGTACGACTAAATCAACCGCGTTGTCATAACGCTTCCGCTTGCGGCCTACGAGGGTATGTGGACAACACTCTCCCCTCTCGTTGATATGCATCACCATGATCTTGCGTGTGCGTAGGATTTTTTTTGAAATTACTACGTTCCCCAACAGTGGCATCCGAGCCAGGTTTATGCGTAGATGTTATATGCACGAGTAGAACACAAGTGAGTTGTGGGCGATACTAGTCATACTGCTTACCAGCATGTCATGATTCGGCGGTATTGTTGGATGAAGCGGCCCGGACCGACATTACGCGTACGCTTACGCGAGACTGGTTCTACGGACGTGCTTCGCACATAGGTGGCTGGCGGGTGTCAGTTTCTCCAACTTTAGTTGAATCGAGTGTGGCTACGCCTAGTCCTCGTTGAAGGTTAAAACAACACATACTTGACGAAATATCGTTGTGGTTTTGATGCGTAGGTAAGAACGGTTCTTGCTCAGCCCGTAGCAGCCACGTAAAACTTGCAACAACAAAGTAGAGGACGTCTAACTTGTTTTTGCACGGCATGTTGTGACGTGATATGGTCAAGACATGATGCTAAATTTTATTGTATGAGATGATCATGTTTTGTAACAGAGTTATCGGCAACTGGGAGGAGCCATATGGTTGTCGCTTTATTGTATGAAATGCAATCGCCATGTAATTGCTTTACTTTATCACTAAGCAGTAGCAATAGTCGTAGAAGCAATAGTTGGCGAGACGACAATGATGCTACGATGGAGATCATGGTGTCGCGCTGGTGACGATGGTGATCATGACGGTGCTTTGGAGATGGAGATCAAAGGCACAAGATGATGATGGCCATATCATATCACTTATATTGATTGCATGTGATGTTTATCCTTTATGCATCTTATTTTGCTTAGTTTGACGGTAGCATTATAAGATGATCTCTTACTAAATTTCAAGGTACAAGTGTTCTCCCTGAGTATGCACCGTTGCAAAAGTTCGTCGTGCCGAGACACCACGTGATGATCGGGTGTGATAAGCTCTACGTTCACATACAACGGGTGCAAGCCAGTTTTGCACACGCAGAATACTCGGGTTAAACTTGACGAGCCTAGCATATGCAGATATGGCCTCGGAACACTGAGACCGAAAGGTCGAGCGTGAATCATATAGTAGATATGATCAACATAGTGATGTTCACCATTGAAAACTACTCCATCTCACGTGATGATCGGACATAGTTTAGTTGATATGGATCATGTGATCACTTAGATGATTAGAGGGATGTCTATCTAAGTGAGAGCTCTTAAGTAATTTGATTAATTGAACTTTAATTTATCATGAACTTAGTACCTGATAGTATTTTTCATGTCTATGTTGTTGTAGATAGAAGGCCCGTGCTGTTGTTCCGTTGAATTTTAATGCGTTCCTAGAGAAAGCTAAGTTGAGAGATGATGGTAGCAACTACACAGACTGGGTCCGTAACTTGAGGATTATCCTCATTGCTGCACAGAAGAATTACGTCCTGGAAGCACCGCTAGGTGCCAAACCCGTTGCAGGAGCAACGCCAGATGTTATGAACGTCTGGCAGAGCAAAGCTGATGACTACTCGATAGTTCAGTGTGCCATGCTTTACGGCTTAGAACCGGGACTTCAGCGACATTTTGAACGTCATGGAGCATATGAGATGTTTGATACGTCCATTTTGCATCATGCTTTTATATCGATATTTATTGCATTATGGGATGTTATTACACGTTATGTCACAATACTTATGCCTATTCTCTCTTATTTTGCAAGGTTTACATGAAGAGGGAGAATGCCGCAGCTGGAATTGTGGGCTGGAAAAGGAGCAAATATTAGAGACCTATTCTGCACAACTCCAAAAGTCCTGAAACTTCATGGTGACGATCGCTATTATGAGTTTATGTGTTTTGATGTACCGAAGATAGTTCGGAGTCCCGGATGTGATCACGGACATGACGAGGAGTCTTGAAATGGTCGAGACATAAAGATTGATATATTGGACGACTATATTCGGACACCGGAAGTGTTCTGGGGGTCACCGGATAATTATCGGAGTGCCGGGGGTTATCGGAACCCCCCGGGGAACTAATGGGCCATCATGGGCCTTGTGGGAGAGAAAGGAGAGGGCCTAGGGCTGGCCGCGCGCCCCCCTTTTGGGAGTCCGAATTGGACAAGGAGGGGGGGCGCCCCCTCTTTCCTCCCTCTCTCCCTCTCCTTACTTTCCCGTTCCTCCTTCCTAGTTGGACTAGGAAAGGGGAGTCCTACTCCTACTAGGAGGAGGAATCCCCCCTCTCCTTGGCGCGCCCCAAGGCCAGCCGGCCTCCCCCCTTGCTCCTTTATATACGGGGGAAGGGGGCACCCTAGAACACACAAGTTGATTGTTTCCAGCCGTGTGTGGTGCCCCCCTCCACCATAATCCACCTCGGTCATATCGTCGTAGTGCTTAGGCGAAGCCCTGCGCCGGTAGCTTCATCATCACTGTCATCACGCCGTCGTGCTGACGAAGCTCTCCCTCGACACTCTGTTGGATCGTGAGTTTGTGGGACGTCACCGAGCCAAACGTGTGCAGATCGCGGAGGTGCCGTACGTCCGGTACTAGGATCGGTCGATCGTGAAGACGTACGACTATTTCAACCGCGTTGTCATAATGCTTCTGCTTATGGTCTACGAGGGTACGTGGACAACACTCTTCCCTCTCGTTGCTATGCATCACCATGAACTTGCGTGTGCGTAGATTTTTTTTGAAATTACTACGTTCCCCAACAGCACCCAAGGACACAGATTTGATTTTTCAACCAATTTATATGCACTGGAGAATGTGCATGTAGTTCAAATTTGAATTATGCACATAAAATGCCTGGAAAACCCAGTTAATGTATAAAAATGTCCAAACGAACCCTGAAAAATGCCAAAATTGAACACAACACTCTTGTTGTTCTATGTTGACACTTGAAATTTTTTGAAAGCAATAAGAGGCAACGGATATCGTTTCGTTCCCAAAGGTGTCACGTTCCCAACCGAAACCATCACGCTTGTTGTGAGAAGCTCTGGTTTGTGCGAAGCTTATACCCAAACCTGCCCCAAATGGGACAAAAAATTTACCACAACATGTTGATGCCGCTACATGATAGCATGCCAAGTTTCATGAATTTCAAACGAGTTTTGGATTGACTAGAATTTAAAAACCAGGTATCTCAATGTTTGCGGCAGAGTGATGGTTGCAGGGTGTTTGAAATTCATTCCCATTTCTTGCATGGGACCTAAGCATGCAACCAAGGACACATATTTGATTTTTCAATAAGTTTATATGCACTGGTGAGGGAGTCCTGGATTAAGGGGTCCTCGGGCGTTCGGGCTATGTGACGTGGGCCGGACTGATGGGCCGTGAAGATACAAGACAGAAGACTTCCTCCCGTGTCCGGATGGGGCTCTCCTTTGCGTGGAAGGCAAGCTTGGCATTCAGATATGAAGATTCCCTCCTCTGTAAACCGACTTTGTACAACCCTAGGCCCCTCCGGTGTCTATATAAACCGGAGGGTTTAGTCTGTAGGGGCGATCATAATCATACAGGCTAGATATCTAGGGTTTAGCCATTACGATCTCGAGGTAGATAAACTCTTGTAAACCCCTTATTCATCCAAGATAATCAAGTAGGAAGTAGGGTATTACCTCCATCAAGAGGGCCCGAACCTGGGTAAAACATCGTGTCCCTATCTCCTGTTACCTTCGATCCTCAGACGCACAGTTCGGGACCCCCTACCCGAGATCTGCCGGTTTTGACACTGACATTGGTGCTTTCATTGAGAGTTCCGCTGTGTCGTTGTCAGAAGGTTCGATGGCTCCGCCAGTCATCTACAACAATGCTGCCCTGAGGGAGGTCTTTCTCCCCGGCCAGATCTCTGTGTTCGGTGGCTTCGCACTGCGGGCCAACTCGATTGGCCATCTAGAGCAGATCGACATGTACGCCCCAGGTCACCAGATTAGTTTTGGAAATCTGGATTATGTCGCTGATATCCGAGGAGACTTGAGCTTCCAAGGGTTTGTGACCCCAACCTCCGCTCTGGCCTTAGATCCGGAGCGCATCACCAGGTCCGAAGACGGGATTTCCGAGCCCGCCGGACTCTCTGCGGCTATTGAGCCTAGTATGGGAGAGCCGGAGGAAGTAGTGTCACTAGCAATCTTCATGAAGCCGGACTCTTCCCTGAACACTGGCTCCGAACCCTCAGATTCAGCATCGTGTGAGCTCGACCAAGGAGTTTCCTTCCCGCCGTACTCCACGGACTCTCCCCCCTGGCCAAACCTCGCCTTTAACCGAGGCTATGGACTTAATGTGATCCCTCGTCATTACAGAGGGGCAACGTCCGAACTGCGCCCAGCCCAGACTAGGGGCTGAGACCGGGGAATTTTACGTCCCACCCACCACCCACTTCATAGCCACTGTCGAGGACTTAACCGACATGCTCGATTACGGCTCTGAAGACATCGACGGCATGAACGACGATGCCGGATAAGAGCAGGCCCAAAACCCATCGTTTACCAGACGCGGGACGACCACCTCTTCATATGACGTGTACATGGTGGATACACCCAAAGAGGGTAACGGCGATAACAAGAAAAATCCAGTTGAGGATAAACCTCCTGAGATACAACCAAAGCGCCGACATCAGTGGCACCGCTCTAAATCACGCCGTGGAAAAGACAGCAATACCGGCACCGGAGACAACAATACTCCGGACGACGCCGGAGACCAAGAAAACCCCGTCGAACCAACCTCCGAACAGGACGATTAGGAAGATGGGAAAATTAGCCCTAATGAACAGGCTGTAAACGATGACTCGGAGGATAGTAATTACCTTCCACTATCCAAGGATGAGGTGAGCCTCGACGATGAAGAATTTATTGTGCCTGAGGAACCCCTTGAACAAGAGCGCTTTAAGCGCCGGCTAATAGCCTTTGCAAGGAGCTTGAAAAAGAAGTAGCAGCAGCTTGAAGCTGATCAAGACCTGCTCAACGACAGGTGGACTAATGTCCTGGCAGCCGAGGAATACGGCCTCGGGCGCCCAACCAAGAGTTACCCGAAGTGTAAGCTGCTACCTCAATTCGACGACGAGGCGCTGGAGCCCGTACCATCAGCGCGTAACGCGGCCGACCGACCACCACGTGGTCGTGACAAAACGACAACTCATGCCGAACACTAGCCCGTACTACCTCGCCGTAAAATTAGAGACACAACAGCTCGGGGATATATGTATGACCTACGGCAGGACTTAGAAAATAGAGCAGGTCAGACCAGATCGATCTACGGATCGCGGGGGCGTGCCCCAGCGCGTGAGGACGGCTATCCAGCCAGGTGCGACAAGCATAACCACGTCCGGGCCGAAAACCACAGACGGACTCCATCCGAGCTGCGTCGTGACTTGGCCCGATATAGAGGCGCCGCACACCCCCTCTGCTTCACTGACAAAGTAATGGAGCACGAATTCCCGGAAGGGTTTAATATCGTGAATATCGAATCATATGATGGAACAACAGACCCCGCAGTATGGATTGAGGACTTTCTTCTCCATATTCATATGGCCCGCGGTGATGATCTTCATGCCATCAAATACCTCCCGCTAAAGCTCAAGGGACCAGCTCGACACTGGTTAAACAGCATGCCAGAAAACTCCTTTTGCAACTGGGAGGACCTGGAAGACGCCTTCCGTGACAACTTCCAGGGTAGATACGTCCGACCTCCAGATGCCGATGACTTAAGTCACATAGTTAACCAGCCCGGAGAGTCGGCCAGGAAATTCTGGACTAGGTTCCTAATTAAAAAGAACCAGATCGTCGACTGTCCGGATGCCGAAGCCCTAGTGGCCTTTAAGCACAGCATTCACGACGAATGGCTCGCCCGACACCTTGGCCAAGAAAAGCCAAGGTCCATGGCAGCCCTCACGGCACTTATGACCCGCTTTTGCACGGGCGAAGATAGTTGGCTAGCCCGTAGCAGCAACAGTGCAAGCGAACCTGGCACCTTTGAAGCCAGAAATAGCAACGGAAAGCCCGACGCAACAGGCACAAGCGTCGAAGCAACGGTGACAAAACCGATGATATGGCGATCAACGCCGGATTCAGTGGCTCCAAGTCCGGTCAGCAGAAGAAGCCATTTAAAAGAAGCAATCCGGGCTCATCCAGCTTGGACCGAATACTCGATCGACCATGTCAGATCCACGGCACCCCCGATAAACCCGCCAATCATACCAACAGAAGCTGTTGGGTCTTTGAATAGGCCGATAAGTTAAATACCAAGAATAAGGAGAAGGGGTCGCCAAGTGAGGACGAAGACGAGGAGCCCCGTCCACCGAACACAGGGGGACACAAGAAATCCCCCCCCCCAAGTCAAAACAGTGAACATGATATACGCTACTCATATCCCAAGAGGGAGCGCAAACGCGCGCTCAGGGATGTCTATGCGATAGAGCCAGTCGCCCCAAAATTCAATCCATGGTCATCCTGCCGATCACTTTTGATCGCAGGGACCATCCGACCAGTATCCGTCACGGCGGCTCAGCCGCACTGGTCCTCCACCCAATCATTGATGGATTCCACCTCACGCGAGTCCTCATGGACGGGGGCAGCAGCCTTAACCTGCTCTATCAGGACACAGTTTGCAAAATGGGCATCGACCCGTCAAGGATCAAGCCCACAAAAACTACCTTTAAAGGAGTAATACCAGGTGTAGAGGCCCGTTGCACGGGCTCAATCATATTGGAAGTCGTCTTCGGATCTCTGGACAACTTCCGAAGCGAAGACTTGATCTTCGACATCGTCCCCTTCGCAGTGGCTATCACGCACTGCTCGGACGAACCGCATTTGCTCGCTTCAATGCGGTGCCACACTATGCCTACCTGAAACTTAAGATGCTGGACCACACGGTTTCATAACAGTCAATGGAAACATGGAACGCTCCCTCCGTACCGAGGAGCACACCGCGGCCCTGGCAGCGGAGATACACGGTGGCCTTATCAAGCAGAACATCAAATCGACGGTCAAGCCCCCGGACACTATTAAACGAGTCCGGACTACTCCGCAGAATGACAGTCCAGCTCGTCAGGAGTTCGACTATCAATTTGGCCTCCGTCTCAGCCCCGATCGAATTGCGGCATACGTACCGCGCGTACATAACTACGCACTAAAAATACCATGGGCAAAGACGGAGGCATAACTCGATCACGGTCCACAATACGGCTCGACCTCATCTGGACACTCACACTTTCGCCTTCCTTTCTATCCTTTTCAGTTTTATTTTCCACGGGCCCCTCACGAAGGCCTGATCATCAATCCTTTCGAAGGATCACATACCAAGGAGGAAAGCAGCATAGACGTGTGGTAGAATATCGAGATGATCTTCTTGACGATCACTTTACCTGTTTTCAGGATCCGCACGCAGCTTCCCCTTAGTCTCGGCATGTTAAATAGCCCTGTTGCGTATCGCATTATTTGTACAAATACGCTTTGACGTATCAATCAGATTTTAATGGAAACAGTTTCCAGCCCAATATATGTGGCACTGGTTTACTCCTTCATTATATTTCACTGTTTTTTATCGATTGCACCCGTCCCCTTTGGTACGACTTAACTCGCCAGGGGCCCCATTGTGCTCCATACATTTACAACAAGTCCGAACACTTTTTACAGTTGGGTTGCCCGAATATAACATTATATGCATCGGCTTCGAATCATGTCTTTGGTCAATAGTTGGGTTGCCCGGCTCCTGTGCTTGCTACCTTACGTTCCGTCTTATCAGCTAGGGTAGTAAAGGGAGAACTACTGCGATTGTGTTTCTGGTTATCCGGATAAACACCTCAGTAGAGAAAGCCGAAAACTGACTGTCATGATGCGGCGAGAGCTGGTCAGCTATTCGGTGGCTAAACATAAATCTCTTGCGATTTTCCTGCATTATGCGACGGATCGGCCTCCACCCGATCTGGTGTCTACAGCGCCCTAGTCCGGATAAAGAAATACTACCTAGGGGCTGTGCCTACACTCCTATTGTCAAACTCCTATGGCTAAGTGAGGGTGATAAAGCCACATAGTCCGATTGCCTGGTTCGCTGCACTAAACGCCTCCTTCAAGGACCAAACTCTTGGGTCAAGTGTGTTTAGGTTCCAACCCAAACACCCCCGTACTACCTACGTGGGGGCTGAAGCCGACGACTGGCCAACTCTCAGATTTAATAAACGACCGCACATGAGGGAATATTTTCACACAACAACAAGCAATATATTACATATAGGCTTTGTTCCATAATACAGGACTGGATAACATTAATACATTCATCCAAATATAATGTCCTTCGCACACTGGCCCTCTACAATGCGGGATCCTTCCAGGACATCATCAAAACACCGCTCAGGCGTGCGGTGCTCTTTGCCCGCAGGCGGTCCCTCGGTTGCGAGCTTGACGGTGTTCATCTTCGCCCACTGCACCTTGACACGGGCGAAGGCCATCCGCGCACCTTCGATGCAGACCGACCGTTTTATGGCATCAAGCCTGGGGCAGGCATCGACCAGCCGCTTCACGAGCCCGAAGTGTCTACTAGGCATGGCTTCGGCAGGCCATAAACGGATTATCAAATCCTTCATGGACAATCCGGCCACCCTATGCAGTTCAGTCAGCTGTTTCAGCTGATCGGTGAGGGGAACCGGATACTCTGGCGCAAGGTATTGCGACCAAAACAGCTTCTCCGTTGAGCTCCCCTCTTCCGCTCGGAGGAACTCTGCAACATCAGCAACACTACGAGGCAGATCCGCAAACACTCCTGGAGAACTCCGAATCCGGGTCAGTAAGAGGTACCTTTTCTTCACAAATTTACTGTGCATAATAAAGGCCTTACCCGTCGCAATTTGCTTGGCCTCTTGGATTTCCCAGAGGGCGCCCTGGGCTTCAACCCGGGCCTCCATTGCACTTTGGCGGGCCTTAGCAAGTTCGTACTCTTGGTCCGCAATCTTGCGCTCCAAGGACTCGCATTTCGCTTCGGCGTCCTTGAGCTCCTCTGAACCTCCCCGACCCTTGACTCGTGTTTTTTTGCGGGCGGCTCGTTCCTTCTCCGTTTTCTTCTGGGCCTCGGTCAGCGCGTTCTTGAGGGACTCCACCTCGACCGCGGCTCCTATGAAATATCATGATAACATGATCAACACAAACAATTCATATCATTTTAGATATGAATAGGCCATTGCATACCTTGCTTGTCCTCTAGTTGTTTTTTGACACGGCCGAGCTCTTCATCGGCCTACTCCAGCCTCTGCTTCAGTTTGGAGACTTCGGCAGAATGGGAGGTCGCAGCCAGCATCGACGCCAGCTTATTCACATAGACACATATGTTTAGTCTCCTGCGAAAATTATTTGATCCTCCATCCGGCCTTTCTTTTCGAACACCGGACAGAGTCTCAGGGGCTACTGTCTATACTACGGCATTCTTGTTGCATAATTCCGTCACATACCTCAAAGCCTGTTAGAAGGCTGACGCAGGCTTTGGTCAGCCCACTCCTAGCGGACTGAACCCTCTCAACCACCGTACCCATAAGGATACGGTGTTCTTCCACAATAGAAGCACCTTGAAGCGCTTCCAGTAAAGTATCTGGTGCCTCTGGGTGGACTGAGGTCACCGGCGGAATAGGTGCACCTCCTTCTTCCGAAGAAGGCTGCTTACCTGATTTCGGAGCCGTATGGGCCTCCAGAATAGTATTCGGCCGGGGTCCGAATTGGGTATGGCCCCCATCGCCAGTTTCTAGGGGGTCTGTTCCCCCATGTGTCTGGCGGCCGGAGTATCACCCTCTGGCGCCACCTGTACGGCCTCCTGTACCTCTCCCTGGCCTGGGAGGGTCCTTCGAGACAACACTTCAACGTCGTTCATAGTCTTGGGGGAGGAGGTCGGCGGAGGCGACTCGCTGTCCATCACATTTGGATCCAGCGAATTCCCCGAATATGAGGATCGCTGGGGGTGGGCGTGAGCCGGACTACATCGCATGATTCAACATGTTAAAAACCACGAAGTAAAGGAGCTGGATATATATGTGCATAAGTGCCTTTGAGTACTTATGATTCGGCCAGGGGCTTCTTCCTGGGACGCCACTCAGAGCTGCTATCGGTGTCCAATGCGAAATTATCCGCAAGGGAGACCTTCCCTTTCTTGGACGCCTCCGCCTCTGCCTCCAGATCCGTGGAGGCCGCCCTTTTCTTCCTTCCCCCCTCGGGGGGAGAATTGCTTTCTTCCTCCTCCTCGTCATTCTTGGCAGGGGAGGAATGAGTTTTGGGGTCTTCGGACGTTGCGTCCGAAGCCTTTACGGCGGAGGCCGCTTCTTGCCTCTTGGCCCTTCGTCGCCTTCTTCTCCGGCGCCTTGTACTGCACCGGAACCAGCATCTTCGTTAGAAGTGGGATAGCTGGGTTTTCAGGCAGTGGAGCCGGACACTGGATCCGCTCCACCTTCTTTATCCGGCCCTGAAAAGACAAATGGAGAAGCTTGGACATCTTCCTTGAATGCACATGTAGAGGATACACCTCAAAATATGAAGAACTTACCGGACTGGCTGGATGAGTCAGGTCATAGCCGCGGTCCTCGGTCGTCTTCGGCCACGACTGGTTGGCCTTGAAAAGCACCTTCCAGATACCTTTGTGCGTGGCGCCGAAGAATTGTTGTAGGGTCTGGTGCTTGGCCGGATCAAACTCCCACAGATGGCAAGTCTGGCTTTGGAAAGGAAGGATACGGCGAAAAAGCATCACCTGGATCACATTGACGAGCTTGATGTTCTTGTCCACCATGCTCTTAATGCGCGTCTGCAACGCTGACACCTCATCCGACGACGCCCAGTCTAGGCCCTCGTTTAGCCAGGAGGTAATCCGCATTGGGGGCTCGGACTTGAATTCGGGAGCCGCGGCCCAGGTGGTGTCGCGGGGCTCTATGACGTAGAACCACTGCTGTTGCCACCCTTTGACGGTCTCGACAAAGGTGCCTGTGAGCCATGTGACGTTGGACAGTTTGCTCACCATGGCGCCTCCGCACTCTGCATGTTGACCATCCACCACTTTCGGCTTCGCATTGAAGATCTTTAGCCATAATCCGAAGTGGGGTGGGGTGCGGAGGAAGGCCTCGCACACGACAATGAATGCCGAGATGTTAAGGAAAGGATTTGGGGCTAGATCGTGGAAATCTAGCCCGTAGTAGAACACGAGTTCGCGGACGAAGGGGTGGAGAGGAAATCCTAACCCGCGGATGAATTGGGGGGATGAATACCACCCTCTCGTTGGGCTCCGGGGTGGGGATGATCTACCCCTTGGTCGGAAGCCGGTGGGCGATTTCTTGGGCCAAGTACCCCGCGTCCCGGAGCTCCGTGATGTTCTCCTCCGTGACAGAGGAGTCCATCTACTTGCCCTGCGCTCCAGATCCAGACATGGTCGGAGTGCTTTTTGGGGGCGGAAAGGATGGAAGCTTGGGCGCTGGAGCTCAAGAGCGGATGGGCAGAGAGGAAGAAGCCGTGGGTGAAAGAGTGGATGCTTATCCTCTTATAAAGGCAGCGAATATCGAGCGCCTCCCCACTCGCCTTAAAACTCGCCTATTCCCCAAGGGTCGTGCGGACGCCACGGTTGGATTACCCACACCTGCATTGATGGGAATCTCTTGATAAGGGGACATGATCTCTACTTCGACAAGACGTGCCAATGAAAACCGCAGCTCGAAACGTGGAGCGGGAGGCTAAAAAAACGGTTCAAAATAATAACCGGGCAGGGACGTAATGTCTCACTGCAAAGGTTGTCAGTAGATGGGACTTGTTAAATATTATACTCTTTGTGGCTGTGTGTGCGGCATGTTCTGCAGAGCCGGACACGTTTTCTGTGTCCAAGGACTACTTTGAAGTATTCGGAGGAGGAACCCGCCTTGCAATGCCGAAGACAATCTGCGCGCCGGACACATCGTCATTGAAGCCTGGTTCAGGGGCTACCGAGGGAGTCCTGGATTAAGGGGTCCTCGGGCGTCCGGGCTATGTGATGTGGGCCGGACCGATGGGCCGTGAAGATACAAGACAGAAGACTTCCTCCCGTGTCCGGATGAGACTCTCCTTTGCGTGGAAGGCAAGCTTGGCGTTCTGATATGAAGATTCCCTCCTCTGTAAACCGACTCTGTACAACCCTAGGCCCCTCCAGTGTCTATATAAACGGGAGGGTTTAGTCTGTAGGGGCGATCATAATCATACAGGCTAGACATCTAGGGTTTAGCCATTACGATCTCGAGGTAGATCAACTCTTGTAAACCCCTTATTCATCCAAGATAATCAAGCAGGAAGTAGGGTAGTACCTCCATCAAGAGGGCCCGAACCTGGGTAAAACATCGTGTCCCTGTCTCCTGTTACCTTCGATCCTCAGACGCACAGTTCGGGACCCCCTACCCGAGATCTGCCGGTTTTGATGGATGCCATGGAGCCCCTTCCCCAGGAGACCGTCGGGCGCGAGCTGGACATGGAGGCGGCGGCGGAGATCGACGAGGACCAGCCGTAGTGGTACTCTTTATTTTGTTTAATTAAGAGCGCCAGTCTTTAATTAGTTAGAGTAATGTTTAGGTCAGCTAGCTCTATTTAATTGCTGAACTTGCTCGCTTAAGAAGTGTGGGTGTGCAGTAGTCTCCTTTGTGTACCCAAATTATGCAATGACGTGGATGACCACTGTAACCATGGAAATTCGAACCAAAATTTTTGACGTTCAAACTCATCACACACGGGTTAAGCTATCTGAATCGTTTATGATGTTCACATATCGTACACGGTTCTGAATAAGGGACCGTGTCTGATGACACTTTGCACAGCAGTTTTTTGGCTGAAGCGATTCCAAATTTCGGCTTCCACGGAAAGATCTACCTCCCCGCCCCCTCCCCCTTACCAAGAGACACATTTCCCTCCTTTCTGCCTTCCTTTCCAAGTTGAAACCTTCACTCCTTGCTTGCAGCGCCGCCTCCTCGCCGGCGACCCTCTTTCACGCTGCTCAGCCTTGCCTATCCAGGCAGGTAATCCACACCCGACCCCATCCTCCTCCTCCTTCCACATCCCACATGCCCCGACCGCCGGCGCGAGCGCGACACCTTCCACCCAAATCACCGACCCCTCCACCAAATAAGCGCCGGCCTAAGCCATGGTGCACGCAGTATAGCAAAGATCTCAAGGAGCATTTGGCAGCGGTGAAGCAAATCGCGGCCGCACGCGCGGATGAGGTCGCGATGGCTGCCATTCGTGCCGACCCCCAGATCTTGGAGGAGCACCTCGCCGTCGAGGCCACCATTGACGCCTCGCGCGCCGATGCCGCGACGTGGTTGGCTGCATTAAACGACAGTTCATGGCGTTTTCTCGAGGCCATCGTTTGCTAGGTACTGCCTTTCCTTAACAAATTCTAGTGAATTGTGCTATCTACTTTTACCATGCAATCTTCTGCTATAGTGTATATGTTCTATATGTCGTGCAATGTGGTGTTCAGTTAACTGCTTGGTTCAATTCTGCAAATGTGATGTTCAATTCTTCAGGGTGCAATATTTCCAAGTTGTTAAGCATGCTTGGTTTGGTTAACTGTCTGATCTTCTATTACGAGTATGTTATATTGTGCAATGTGGTGCTCAGTTAACATTTGGTTCATTTGTTGTGGTGTTTAGTTAACTGCTTGGTTCAATTCTACAATGCGATGTTCAATTGTTGTGGCTGCATTCTGTTATTGTATGCCATGTGAGAAATAAATTGAATTTGGCGGTACTAAATACATGAGAAACAAATACAATTGCTATATTTCCAAGTTGTTAAGCATGCTTGGTTTGGTTAACTGTCTGATCTTCTATTACGAGTATGTTATATTGTGCAATGTGGTGCTCAGTTAATGTTTGGTTCATTTGTTGGGGGTGTTTAGCTAACTGCTTGGTTCAATTCTACACTGCGATGTCCAATTGTCGTGGGTAGAATTTTGTATTGTTGCGCATGTGAGGAATAAATCAAATTTGGCTGCACTTAATACATGAGAAACATAGACAATTGCTATATTTCTTAGTTCTTAATCATACTTGGTTTTGATAAATGGGTTTTCCATGTGGCTTGAATTAATCTGATGAATCTGCAATGTGCTTATTTTTCATCAACATATTTTACTGATAGCATGCGAACCCTTGCTTAACCTGATGACTAACTACCTTATATGTGTTGCAGGGAAACAATGGGAAGCACTGAGGTTTACAATCGAGGTTAGCACGTGCATGGTCCGTTGTCTAATAGCACATTATTGTGCAATTGCATGAACCATTCTAATATTTAGGTTTTTAACAATTTGGTCTTGCACAGGTAGGTTCTGCTGTCAGAGGTTTTGACCCACTGTTCGACCCTTTTTGCATATGGGGAAATGAGTTGTCCATGAATATCAGTCAAGTCAAGAAACTCAATTAGCAGGCTAATTCGCCATTAGCAGGCTAATTGCCCTATTATTAATAATACATTTATTAATCTAATTGACATTCATATTAAGCACACAATATACTTCATTTCCATATTAAGGAAGCAGAATTTCATAATAGAAATACATCAAAGTACAACATGATATAGCTTCAGCACTCAGCTACCCCATTACACAACTGCACCAGCACCAAGTTTCACATGCAACATGTAGAACCTTTCGGAATTAGCATCATAGACGGTATATAGATAGATGCATCTCATCTGGAAAACTGCTGAAGCGGAAGGCGAATATTGAGCCTTCATTCATGTTGAAGGTGTTTGCAACTTTAGGCCAGTGCCTGTGGATGATTGACCGTCCGTCCTTCGTCCTCTTCGGGAACACTTCAATATTGAACCGTGGGTGTTGTATGAAAACCTTCCTCGCCTCCTGACCATAGAGGTGGTTTGAGAGGTAATCATCAGTGAACTGCATTGGAAAGGCCTGAAAACAAGGATGTGCATAAATATCTTCTCTATATTGGAAATGGGGCAAAGGAATAAAAAAGGCAAGGTATAATAGTTAGTACCATCTTGTAGTGAACTGATGTCTTCTTCATTGTGCAGACAAAGATCTTGTAGTTTTTTGTCGCTAATTCCTTTATCCTAACAATCTTTCTGAGTTTCTTGATTTGATTGATATTCATGGACAACTCATTTCCCCATATGCAAAAAGGGTCGAACAGTGGGTTAAAACCTCCGGCAGCAGGACCTACATGTGCAAGACCAAATTGTTAAAAACCAAAATATTAGAATGGTTCCTGCAATTGCACAATAATGTGCTATTAGACAACGGACCATGGACGTGCTAACCTCGATTGTAAACCTCAGTGCTTCCCATTGTTTCCCTGCAACACATATAAGGTAGTTAGTCATCAGGTTAAGTAAGGGTTCGCATGCTATCAGTAAAATATGTTGATGAAAAATAAGCACATTGCAGATTCATCAGATTAATTCAAGCCACGTGGAAAACCCATTTATCCAAACCAAGCATGATTAAGAACTAGGAAATATAGAACTTGTATATGTTTCTCATGTATTAAGTGCAGCCAAATTCGATTTATTCCTCACATGCACAACAATACAAAATTCTACCCACGACAATTGGACATCGCATTGCAAAATTGAACCAAGCAGTTAACTAAACACCACAACAAATGAACCAAACATTAACTGAGCACCACATTTCACAATATAACATACTCCTAATAGAAGATCAGATAGTTAACCAAACAGTTAACTACAGCCAATTGTAGCAATTGTATTTGTTTCTCATGTATTCACTACAGCCAAATTCAGTTTATTCCTCAAATGGTATACAATAACAGAATGCACCCACAACTATTGAACATCGCATTGCAGAATTGAACCAAATAGTTAACCAAACACCACAACACAAATGAACCAAACGTTAACTGAGCACCAGATTGCACAATGTATAACCAAACCAAGCATGCTTGACAACTTGGAAATATAGCAATTGTATTCGTTTCTCATGTATTTTGTAAAGATAAATTCTATTTATTTCTCACATGGAAGACAATACAAAATGGAGCCTGAAGAATTGAACATCACATTTGCATAATTGAACCAAACAGTTAACTGAAGATGACAACTAATTAACAAAACAGTTAATAAGTGAGCACCACACTGCACGACATATAGAACATATGCACTAGAGCAACAGATTGCATGGTAAAATTAGATAGCACAATTCACTAGAATTTGTGAAGGAAAGGCAAGAGCAGCACACGCAACGGGTAAACCGAGCATGCTTAACTGGCGTAGCTAGCAAATGGCAAGGTGCTCCTCCAAGATCTGGGGGTCGGCACGAATGGCAGCCATCGCGACCTCATCCGCGCGTGCGGCCGTGATTTGCTTCTCCGCTGCCAAATGCTCCTAGAGATCCTGGCTATACTGCGTGCACCATGGCTTAGGGCGGCGCTTATTTGGTGGAGGGGTTGGTGATTTGGGTGGAAGGTGTCGCGCTCGCGCCGGCGGTCGTGGTATGTGGGATGTGGAAGGAGGAGGAGGATGGGGGTCGGGTGTGGATTACCTGCCTGGATAGACGAGGCCGAGCAGCCTGAAGGAGGGTCGCCGATGAGGAGGCAGCGCTGCAAGCAAGGAGTGAAGGTTTCAACTTGGAGAGGAAGGCGAAAACAGGGGAAATGTGGCTTTTCGTAAGGGGGAGGGGGCGGGGAGGTAGATATTTCCGTGGAAGCCAAAAATTTGGAATCGCTTCAGCCAAAAAACTAGCGCGCAAAGTGTCATCAGACACGGTCCCTTATTCAGAACTGTGTACGACATGTGGACATCACAAACGATTCAGATAGCTTAACCCGTCTGTGATGAGTTTGAACGTCAAAAATTTTGGTTCGAATTTCCATGGTTACAGTGGTCATCCACGTCATTGCATAATTTGGGTACACAAAGGAGACTACAACACACCCACACTTCTTAATCGAGCAAGTTCAGCAATTAAACAGAGCTAGCTGACCTAAACATTACTCTAACAAATTAAAGACCGAAGCTCTTAATTAAACAAAACAAAGAGTACTACTACGGCTGGTGCTCGTCGATCTCTGCCGCCGCCTCCATGTCCAGCTCGCGCCCGAGGTCTCTTGGGGAAGGGGCTCCATGGCATCCATCGCACCATACTCGGCAAGCATCTCGCCATCCGCGTCCGCCATCTCTTTGGAAAAGGCCGCCACGAGCTGGGCGTGGGCGGACGCGATCTGGGCTTGGACGACCTCCATCATCGCAAGGTATGCGGCGAAGGAACGGACGGCTGCTCGAATGCTCTCGGCGATTTCCAGCTCTTCGGCCGTGGGTTGCCAACCGTTGTCGGAGAAGTTTCGTTCGATTTGTGCGGTGACCGCCAGGAGCTGGGCGTGGGCGGCCTCCATCAGGGCTAAGGACGCCGTTGTGGAACAGACAACTATTGTGCTGCTCTCGCCAGTTGCTATCCCCGAGGCAGATGTTGCTGCCGCCACCTGAGAAGCAACAGCGGCCGTTTGGCTGCCTTTGCCGCCCGGTCACAGATTGCGGCTTCGCTCATGCACCTTGTTAGCACACGCATGGCGGCTGCGGCCGCGCTCGCCGGAGTGGGCCACCGAAGTTGCCCTCACGACGCGGGTCCACGTGCCCATCTTTCATCGGCAACGATTGAACTGTGAAATGATATTTGGGGAGCGAGCTAGTGTGCTTGAGACGCCGGTTGTGGACTGTAGCTGACGCACCTTCTCGTGTAAGCCATAGGCGTACTATACACCGATGGTGCTCCAGGATATTTTGTGCTGCATCTCACACGGTTGGTGATAATAATCTGTGTGCGATCTACTTGATTTTTCATCTTGATTTGAATTACATATGGGGTCACAGCAGCAATGGACGGTGTTTGCATTGCTAGACCTTTTATCTAGAGTGAACATGCAACTATATGTGTGTCGTAAAAGAATTGGAATTATCAAGGTTTCGTTTGAACATTTTATACATTAAATTGGTTTTCTAGCCATTTCAGGTGCACAATTCAAAATTAAACTACATGCACATGATCCGGTGCACCAACATGGGTTGTAAAATCATATATGTGTCCATGGGTTTATGCTTATCTCCCATGCAAGAAATGGGGATGAAATTCGAACACCATGGCACCGTGGCTCTCCGGCAAACATCGACGTACTTGCTTTCGTAATTCTAGTAAATCAAAAATTCGTCCGAAATTCATGAAACTTGGCATGCTATCATGGAGCGGCAACATGTCGTGGTAAAAATTCTGTCCCATTTGGGGCAGGTTTGGGTATAACCTTCTCATAAACCAGAGCTTCTCACAACAAGTGTGATGGTTTCGTTAGGGAACGTTTCACCTTTCTGGACGAAACGATATCCGTTGCCTCTTCTCGATTTCAATTTTTTTCCTAGTGTCAACATAGAATAACAGGAGTGTTGTGTCAATTTTCGGGATTTTTCGGGGTTCGCTTGGACATTTTTATACATTAACTGAGTTTTCTATGCATTCATGTGCATAATTCAAATTTGAACTATAGGCACATGCTCTAATGCATATAAATTAGTTGAAAATTCAAATATGTGTCCTTGGTTGCCTGCTTAGGTCCCATGCAAGAAATGGGAGTGAATGTCAAACACCCTGCCACCGTCACTCGGCCGCAAACATTGAGATACCTGGTTTTTAAATTCTAGTAAATCCAAAACTCATTCGAAATTTATGAAACTTGGCATGCAGTCATGGAGCGGCATCAACATGCCGTGGTAAATTTTTTGTCCCATTTGGGGCAGGTTTGGGTATATGCTAATCACAAACCAGAGCTTCTCACAACAAGCATGATGGTTTCGGTAGGGAACGTCCCACCTTTGGGGACGAAATGATATCCATTGCCTCTTATTGCTTCCAAAAAATTTCTCGTGTCAACAAAGAACAACATGAGTGTTGTGTCAATTTTTGTGATCTTTCAGGGTTCGCTTGGACATTTTTATGCATTAATTTAGTTTTCAATGTATTTATGTGCATAATTCAAATTTGAACTACATGCACATGCTCCAGTGCATATAAATTGGTTGAAAAATCAAATATGTGTCCTTGGATGCATGCTTAGGTCCCATGCAAGAAATGGGAATGAATTTCAAACACCATGAAACTGTGGATTGTCGGCAAAACATTGAGATGCCTGGTTTTTAAATTCTAGTAAATCCAAAACTTGTCTGAAATTCATGAAACTTGGCATGCTATCATGGAGCGGCATCAACATGCCGTGGTAAATTTTTTGTCCCATTTGGGGCAGGTTTGGGTATATGCTTCTCACAAACCAGAGCTTCTCACAATAAGCATGATGGTTTCGATAGGGAACGTCCCACCTTTGGGGACGAAATGATATCCATTGCCTCTGATAGCTTTCATATTTTTACTCATGTCAACATAGAACAACAGGAGTGTTGTGTCAATTTTTGTGATTTTTGATGGTTCGTTTGGACATTTTTATGCTAACTGAGTTTTCAATGCAGTTATGTGCATAATTCAAATTTGAACTACATGCACATGCTCCAGTGCATATAAATTGGTTGAAAAAACAAATCTGTGTCCTTGGGTGCATGCTTAGATCCCATGCAAGAAATGGGAATGAATTTCATACACCAGGGCACCGTTGATTGCCGGCAAAACATTGAGATACTTTATTTTTAAATTCTAGTAAATCCAAAACTCGTCTGAAATTCATGAAACTTGGCATTCTATCATGGAGCGGCATCAACATGCCGTGGTAATTTTTTGTCCCATTTGGGGCAAGTTTGGGTATATGCTTCTCACAAACAAGAGCTTCTCACAACAATCGTGATGGTTTCGGTAGGGAACGTCCCACCTTTGGGGACGAATTGATATCCATTGCCTCTTATTGCTTTAAAAAAATCTCGTGTCAACATAGAACAACAGGAGTGTTGTGTCAATTTTTGTGATTTTTCGGTGTTCGTTTGGACATTTTTATGCATTAACTGAGTTTTCAATGCATTTATGTGCATAATTCAAATTTGAACTACATGCACATGCTCCAGTGCATATAAATTGGTTGAAAAATCAATTTTGTGTCCTTGGGTGCATGCTTAGGTCCCATTCAAGAAATGGGAATGAATTTCAAACACAAGTGCACTGTTGATTGCCGGCAAAACATTAAGATGCCTGGTTTTTAAATTCTAGTAAATCCAAAACTCGTCTGAAATTCATGAAACTTGGCATGCTATCATGGAGCGCCATCAACATGCCGTGGTAAAAATTTTGTCCCATTTGGGGCAGGTTTGGATATATGCTTCTCACAAACCAGAGCTTCTCACAACAAGCATGATGGTTTCGGTAGGGAACGTCCCACCTTTGGGGACGAAACGATATCCATTGCCTCTTATTGCTTTCAAATTTTTTCTCGTGTCAACATAGAACAACAGGAGTGTTGTGTCAATTTTTGTGATTTTTCGGGCTTCGTTTGGACATTTTTATGCATTAACTGAGTTTTCAGTGCATTTATGTGCATAATTCAAATTTGAACTACATGCACATGCTCCAGTGCATATAAATTGGTTGAAAAATCAAATCTGTATCCTTGGGTGCATGCTTAGGTCCCATGCAAGAAATGGGAATGGATTTCAAACACCAGGGCACCGTTGATTGCCGGCAAAACGTTGAGATACTTTATTTTTAAATTCTAGTAAATCCAAAACTCGTCTGAAATTCATGAAACTTGGCATTTTATCATGGAGCGGCATCAACATGCCGTGGTAAATTTTTTGTCCCATTTGGGGCAGGTTTGGGTATATGCTTCTCACAAACAAGAGCTTCTCACAACAATCATGATGGTTTCGGTAGGGAACGTCCCACCTTTGGGGACGAATTGATATCCATTACCTCTTATTGCTTTCAAAAAAATTCTCGTGTCAACATAGAACAACAGGAGTGTTGTGTCAATTTTTGTGATTTTTCGGGGTTCGTTTGGACATTTTTATGCATTAACTGAGTTTTCAATGCATTTATGTGCATAATTCAAATTTGAACTACATGCACATGCTCCAGTGCATATAAATTGGTTGAAAAATCAATTTTGTGTCCTTGGGTGCATGCTTAGGTCCCATTCAAGAAATGGGAATGAATTTCAAACACCAGTGCACTGTTGATTGCCGGCAAAACATTGAGATGCCTGGTTTTTAAATTCTAGTAAATCCAAAACTCGTCTGAAATTCATGAAACTTGGCATGCTATCATGGAGCAGCATCAACATGCCGTGGTAAAAAATTTGTCCCATTTGGGGCAAGTTTGGGTATATGCTTCTCACAAACCGGAGCTTCTCACAACAAGCATGATGGTTTCGATAGGGAACGTCCCACCTTTGGGGACGAAACGATATCCATTGCCCCTTATTGCTTTCAATTTTTTTTCTCGTGTCAACATAGAACAACAGGAGTGTTGTGTCAATTTTTGTGTTTTTTCGGGGTTTGTTTGGACATTTTTATGCATTAACTGAGTTTTCAATGCATTTCTGTGCATAATTCAAATTTGAACTACATGCACATGCTCCAGTGCATATAAATTGGTTGAAAAATCAAATCTGTATCCTTGGGTGCATGCTTAGGTCCCATGCAAGAAATGGGAATGGATTTCAAACACCAGGGCACCTTTGATTGCCGGCAAAACGTTGAGATACTTTATTTTTAAAATCCAGTAAATCCAAAACTCGTCTGAAATTCATGAAACTTGGCATTCTATCATGGAATGGCACCCGACATGCTGTGGTATTTTTTGTGTCCATTTTGAGAGAAGGCGCACTCGAATAATGACACCCAACAAAGGCATTTTGAAAAAATAGCTGCCACTTTAATATCTCAGCACTTCAAACCGTGTGCGTTCTGTTAATTATTCACGTGATGCCACGTGTCTTAGTTTTAATGGTTGTAGGAGGTGCCGTGCGGACATCTGTTTGACCTTGACTGAACGGGAGGCGTGCGAGCGCAGTCCGGTGCGCAGGCTGACCGAGAGGTGTGCAAGCTGTCCTCGAATGTGCAGGCTCACCGAAACGCGTGCGAGCTGTACGCTGCGCAGGCTCACTGGGAAGCGAGCCCTATGACTTCCATGGCCGCCCGCCTTGCTTGCATCCTCTCCATTAATGGCGCCCAAGCCGCAGTTTAATTCGGGTTTTGAATATAAAACACTCATCGCAAATGTTTTAGTTAGAACACCCGTATGCAAACCGACAGCTTCCCCAGGAGACCAAGAGAAAATGTGTCGAGCAGGATTTCTGCAGCTCTTGATCGCAAACGTTTTAGATAGAACACCCGCATGCAAAGTGAGAGCAGCACAGGATTTGTGCATCCCTTCAACGCAAACAGTTGTTTTGGATGGCCCTTGTGCAACCACGTACAAACAATTTGGTAAGATTTGTCAATCCTTGTAACACTGCGATTTGTCAAAATATGCAACTAAAAATCACTAGCACTATCTAATTTTTGCAACTAAAATTCAGTAATTAAGCATAGAATTCATTCATAGATTAAGCAACCGTTCTTAATTTATACAAACAGTTCAAATCGACAGCTGAACCGACCAAACTTTTCCCCAATTGTTGCCAACCACGTACTGAAATAGCTAGTTCAACTACATATACTAGCTAATTTTAAGTACGTTGTACAGTTTTACCACATCTATAGTCAGATGAACTGAACAAAATAGCCCCTAAATACTACTACTACTACTACTACTGCTGCTGCTGCTGCTGCTTTGGAGGGGCTTTGTACTACTTCCGGCTGCCTCTCCTCTGCTGAGCGCGCTCAGTAAGAGGCGGCGGAGGAGGAGCCTACCGACGAGCTGGGCAACCGCAATACGGTGCCTGCCACTGTTGCAGCATCAGCGACGCTCACCTCGAACGCCCTCTGCCACTCCAGACGACCCCTCTCGAAGCGGTGGTTCTCCTCGTAGATCTCCTGATTCGTCGCCTCTGAGGCAGCGTGTGTCGCGGCCACAACGGCGGTAAGGCTCTTTGCGTGCTTAATGAGGCGCTCCTCCTCCCCCTCCCGCAGGAACTCAGTGTAGCGCGCAAGGTCGCTAACGCACGTGCGGGCATCCACCTCCGCCTCCCGCCTTCGGGCGGCGGTGGCGGAGCGGGTGATGACCCCAGTGGTCGACGGTGGGCTGGCGGCCACGACCACCACCTCCCGCCTTTGGGCCGCGGTGGCGGAGCGGGTGATAGCCACAGTGGCCGGCAGTGGGGTGGCGGCCACGATGGCCACCTCCCGCCTTCGGGCCGCGGCGACGGAGCGGGTGATGGTCCTGGCTTTCGACGGTGGTGTGGCGGCAACGGCGGTCGGCAACAACTGTCAACGGGCACCGGCGGCGGAGCGTGTGGTGGGTGTTCCACGCACACCCAACAGGGACGCCACACGCACTACACTACGCCGGGGACTGCGCCGCCGCCGCGGTGTAGCCTCCCAGCAGGAGTTGTCCTCTGATGACGGCGGAGTGGCTGAGCAACGACGATGGACCAGTGCCATTGGCGATTGTGGGAGAAGCAGACGAGACAAGCTACAGGGAGGGAGGGGAAAATGCGACGCAGGACTCGCCGGCCGTGAGGGTTTTTATAGCAGGCCGGTAAGCATTGGGATTTTGGGGGATTTCACCGAGTCGGGCGGGAAGCTTGCGCGGGAACCTGCGAGGTTGCGCGGGAACGGGCTCACCGACGATTCATTGGCGCCACCGTTTGGACAAAAGAACGCCCCCGCGCGCTGCGCAAGCTTGCGCTATAAGCCGTCTGCGGCAGCGGGGTGACAATTCGTGCTAAAGGAGGACGAGAGGACACGTACACATACAGTTAATAAAAAAATGTTTGCGATTTAATTACCTACTATACCCCCGTCCTGGTTTATAAGTAGGATTTAACTAATAAAATACGAATGCATGTCGCCAAAGATTATATAGTTGGATTCGTATTTGAACATTGTTTCCAATTATATAATTTTTATAACATGCATTAACATTTTGTTGGTTAAATTTGAGGGCAAAGTATGGCATAGAATATAAAGGGGACTATAGACTAGACGGAGGTGGTAGCACACGGCCGCTCTCTACACAGCGACGCAACTGTCGGCTGGCTTGTAGGCGACCATTTCCTGCGTGTTCAACTGCAATATGCGTGTGGTTGCTTGTAGCTCAGGCGGTCGCGATGCGCTCTGCTCGCATCCTGCCGTGCGCGCTTTGCTCTCGCATCCCTCCGGGTGCTCTACCCTCGTCCCTCCACGCGCGCTGCCAGTGTTTGGGGCCAGCGCATGATCACGCACATTCGTGTGCATGCGGTTGCGCTGGGCGCGACACGACGATGCAGTTACCCGCTGCAAAAACTGCCATGCGGACGCACCGAGAATCCACGCCGCCCAGCCCCCTTTTATTCTTGCGGCCATTTACCTTCATCTCTCGTCTCACACGACACAATAAGCACACCCATGAGGACACATATAGGGAGGACATCCAGCGGTTCCAATGGCGCTCCCCGTGGCTCGAATGGCGCTCCTAGTGGCCGACGACGACAACGGCGAGCAGTTCACCACGCAACATGTCGTGGACACCCACGTGAGGGGGAAGGCTCTCTCGGAGGTGAACACGAACGATCTGGTCTCGGTGGAGAGCTCCATCCAAACTATGGAGCAGTTCCTTGCCGAGGACAAGTACCAAGTGGTCGACTTCGACCTCGAGTACACCATGGGTCGTGCCGGGCACGATCAGAAGGTTGCCGTCACCCAGTTGTGCATGCGACATGACGTCCTCGTCTACCACTACCACCTGGCCACAACGCCTTGCGAGCGTTTCTCCAGGTTTATCAACAGCTCCGACTACAGTTTCGCTGCGCTGGACACCACCAACGATCTAAAAGTGCTCAAGGTTTCGGGCTTGAAATGCCCGAATCTTGTCCACATCCAGCGCCACTACAAGGTATGGGGCAGCGACAAAAACAAACTGAACTCCCTGGTTGTCCTTGCCTCGGCACATGAAGATGAAGATGAAGAATGAGAGCAATAAGGACCAGAACGCCTGGCACAGTGTGTGTCATGAGAGACTCGATGAACAACATGTCAAGTACGTGACCATGGACGCGTACACAAGCTACGAGATGTACATGCGGATCGTTGACATGAGGAACTCTCTTCTTCCTAACCCAGGCGAGGGATCGAGCCACATAACAGTGGAGGGAGCGTCACAAGAAGTAGATGACTAGACGATCGTTTCTCCTACTTTAGAATGCATGCAATTGTTTATTGATGTGTGTGCGAATGATCTGTATAGTCACTTATGTAATTGGATGTTTATTTCAGTTATATATATACACATGTTATTCTACTGTAGACAGAGCAAATCACACGGCTTATTAGCAGCAATCGTCTGTGTTGTTATTGGTCTTCGCACACATTTCTAATTACGGACCTGTTTGCCGTGTATCACACACATCTTGTTTAGTTGAACCGTTTCCATTGTGTTGCCTAATCACACACAGTTCATCCTAATGAACCGTATGCTGTATATCGCACACACCATCATCTGGCTCCCAGTTTCTTTTGTTCCTCCTCATCCCAAACAGTTAATTGAGCTGAACTGTATGCCCTGCGTCGCACATGCAACTAAATTCTGAACCGTGTTTGATGCATCCGTCATCGCAAATGTTTTGCACCTTTTTTGACGATTTTTTACACCACCGTTTGCGATTATGGCATCGCACACAGTTTTGTCTAAGGGTCTCTGATCGTAGTGTCGCGTTTGGACCATCCTGCCGTAATGATAAGAAATAGTTTCCTGCTCATAAGAAACTATCTGCCTTACAGGAAATATTTAACTTTGTGCAATCTGAAGAAGAGAATCTCCCTCAAGCTCGGGGGAGGCTTCTCTAATTACTTAATTCTTTGCTTGATCATACTCCTAAGAAAAATGTAATACTTGATATCTTTTATAATGGACTAATCGATGCTTCTAGGGACTACCTAAATAGTTGTGCTCGGTGTGTTTTCAGGGAACGAACCGTTGAACAGGCTAAAGAATTATTAATTAATAAAATGAAGATAATTAGATACTTCCTGAACCACCACCTAAACCAACTCCGTAGAAGAGAGGTATTCTATTCCTCAGTCCAGAAGATATGCAAGAGGCAAAGAAATCTATGAAAGAAAAGGGTATTAAATCTGAAGATGTCAAGAATTTACCACCTATTGAAGAAATGCATGGAATCGATATCCCGACACAGGTAGTAATGATAAATTCTCTTTATAGATTTGATGAGGTGATATTCCCTATAATAAGTCTGCTAGTCAATGCCTGGATGAATTTGATAATTACATTGTTAAGCAAGAACACTTCAATATGTATGTTAGCAATCAATTGAAACATAATGCCATCATGATTGATCGTTTGAGGGACTTGATGTTCAGAATTTCTAATGATATTAAAGGATTAAGTAAAGATGCATCCATGGTTCATACCCAGTTAGAATAAGTCGCTAAGTCACAAAATGATTTGCTCAATGAGATGGATAATAAAATGAATGATCATGTTGTTAGGGTAATGCCAAGAGGAGGTAAAATGACTCAGGATACTCTATATCCTAAAGGTCATCCTAAAAGAATTGAGCAAGATTCTTAGAGAATTAATATGGATGCACTAGTTTATCTAAGAAGAAAAGAAAAATGGTACGACTTTGCATGCTTCTAGTGAACCTATGATAGAAAAACCTTCTGAGAATAGTAATGATGTTTCTATTTCTGATGCTGAGACACAGTCTGGTAATGAACATTCACCTAATGATAATGATAATGATGATGTTCATGTTGATGCTCAACCAGATAATGATAAAGAACCTGATAATGATGTAGGAATAGAACATACTGTTGATCTTGATAACCCACCTCCTAAGAATAAAAGTATGGTAAGGGATTTCATTGCTAGAAAACATGGTAAAGAAAGAGAACCATGGGTTCAAAAACCCATGCCTTTTCCTACTAAACCTCTGAAAATTAAGGACGAGGAAGATTTTTAACGCTTTGTTGAAATTCCGAGACCTATGTTTTTGCGCACTCGTTTGTTTGAAATTTTGAAAATGCATCCATATGCTAAATACATGAAAGATATTGTCACTAATAAAAGAAAGATACCCGAAGCTGAAATTTCCACCATGCTTGCAAATTATTCTTTTAAGGGAGGAGTACCTAAGAAGCTAGGAGATCCAGGAATACCCACTATACCATGCTCCGTTTAAAGAAGTTATGTCAAAACTAATTTATGTTATTTGGGAACTGGTGTTAGTGTTATGCCTTT
Organism: Aegilops tauschii subsp. strangulata; assembly: GCF_002575655.3. Lineage (NCBI taxonomy): Eukaryota > Viridiplantae > Streptophyta > Magnoliopsida > Poales > Poaceae > Aegilops > Aegilops tauschii. The sequence continues at coordinate 407,993,730 of NC_053040.3, read as the reverse complement.
CTCTTTATATCGAAGACTTGATTTGAATAAGTTGACACCTACTGAAATATCTTTGCAAATGGATGATAAATCAACTGCTATACCTATCGGTATTTGTGATGATGTGCCCGTTGTAGTTGCAAATGTTACTCTCTTAACATATTTTTTATTCTTGATATGACCAAGGACGACAACATGTCGATTATCCTTAGTAGACCCTTTTTAAATACTGCAAGGGTTGTTATTGATTGCAACAAAAGCAAGTTCACTTTTCATGTTAATGGTTGAGCATACAGTATATTTTCTGAGGAAACAACCCCAAGTGAATAGTATCAACTCTATTGAAAGAATTATAACAATTCCTTCTTCCGTTCATCAAAAAGAAATATGAATCTTTTATTGTTGGGGAGACACATATCCACGTTGAGGTAACCTAGTGTTATACAAAAGTCTTCCGTTTCATATTGCTCGAAAATAGTTCGTTAATAAGACTTGATCAACCTTTTTGAGGGACATGTGGTTGATGAATTTAGTAAGCACAACCTATTGTACCTTTAGTTTGCTCTTTCTTATTTATAGTCTAATAAAGTAAAATGTTGGGGTTCTGGGAACGAGGGTACCCAGACCCGTCTGCCTACGGCCCAACGCGTGGCTCCACCAAAGGCCCAGTACAGCCCAACCCCAAGGCTTCACAAGCAAGACTCTCATGAGGGCCCTCCGCCTCGCGAGGCGAACGACATCAAGGCCTCCCGAGGAGCGGCCTCCCTAGGCCGCCTCCTGAGGGGCGGACATATCTAGGCAGGCGCCCCACCTCACGAGGTGCGCGGTGACATGAGCCATGATGACTGTCGGTGTCAAAACCGGCGGATCTCGGGTAGGGGGTCCCGAACTGTGCGTCTAGGATCGATGGTAACAGGAGACGGGGGACACGATGTTTACCCAGGTTCGGGCCCTCTCTATGGAGCTAATACCCTACTTCCTCTTGATTGATCTTGATGAATATGAGTGTTACAAGAGTTGATCTACCACGAGATCTTAATGGCTAAACCCTAGAAGTCTAGCCTATGTGTATATGGTAATGAATGTCCCCTATCCGGACTATGCTCTCCGGTTTATATAGACACCGGAGAGATCTAGGGTTCCATGGAGTCGGTTACATAAGAAGGAATCTTCACCGCTGGTCGCCTAGCTTGCCTTCCACGCCAAGGAAAGTCCAATCCGGACAGGGGTATAGTCTTCAGCCTTCGTATCTTCACAGCCCATCAGTCCGGCCCAATGAGTAACAGGCCGGACGCCCAAGGACCCCTTAGTCCAGGACTCCCTCAGTAGCCCCTGAACCTGGCTTCAATGACGAGGAGTCTGACGTGCAGATTGTCTTCGGCATTGCAAGGCGGGTTCCCCTTTCTCCGAACTCCAAGATAGTCTTCGGATGTAGTAGATATATCCGGACCTGTATATATAGTTGCAGAAAATATACGAGCCTAATTTATTGGTAACTGTTTATGAGATCACGCCTGCCCGGTCACTATTTCCAACCGTAGGCTGGCGCGTCGCCCCACGTCTCGGGACGCGGTTTTACTGGCTTGTCTTGCCAAGGCAGAGATCGTGTTCCCTTATTCACGGTATTTTCATTAATGCAGGCGTGGGTAACCCAACCGTCCCCCGGGTACAACTCTCTGGAGATTGGTAAGTTTCGAGACCCAGGTGGATATACTTAGTACTTGGGGTCTTTATATAGGGTCCCAGACTCGTCTTCTTCCTTTGCGCTCACTTCTTCCTCAACCCTAGCCACCCCAAGTTCCAACCCTCGGGTTCCCGTCACCACCAGCCCTAATCATGTCCGGATCCAGCCGTCCAGGCCGGTGGGTGGCTTCTTCTGTCACAGAGGAGGATATTGCGAAGCTCCGCGCGGCGAGGTACCTGACCCCGAAAATCCTCCATCGGCTTCCTGCACAGGGGCAGGTCGTTCCTACCCCCAAATCCAGCGAGAGGGTAGTGTTTGTATCCCACTTCCTCCATGGGTTAGGGTTCGCGCTTAACCCCTTCGTCCGGGGGCTCATGTTTTACTATGGGATAGACTTTCACGATCTGGCCCCGGACTCTATTCTCCTCATCTCGACATTTATCGTCACATGTGAGGCCTTCCTCCGGACTCCTCCGCACTTTGGTTTGTGGCTCAAGACCTTTGACGTGAGGCCGCAGGTGACGGAGGAGGAGCAGGCAGAGTGCGGCAGCGTCACAATAGGCAAGCTTGCCAGCGCGGTTTGGTTTGAAGGATCTTTCGCCAAGTCTTCCGACCTATGGCAGCAGGGGTGGTTTTATATCAACGAGCCGCGGGGCTCCAAGTGGGCGGCTAGGCCTGCATTCCGACCCGGCCCTCCAATTCAGCTTGCTTCATGGATCAATAAGGGACTGGACTGGGGATCCGTCAATGAAGTGCAGACTCTGCAAGGTCGCGTCCGAAGCCTTATCGAGAAGGGCGTTGGCCTTGTGAATGTCGTTCAAGTAATGCTAGTCCGCCGGACCCTGCCATGTCAGTGGCGGCCTCTCCGTATGTGGGAGTTTAATCCCGAAGGACGGTGGACTCTTCAGCACTTCCTCGGCACTACGCACGAGGGAATGTGGAAATCATATTTCGAGGAACGAGAGCAATGGCCGGACACCACCGAAGATGTTGGCCTCGACTGCAATCATCCGGACACCGCGGTAAGTATTCGATCTCCGCACACCCTTTATTCGAGTATCTCTTGGTAAGATATTGAACAATTCGTCCCTTCACAGGACTGGATAAAGAAAGCGGTGTTGATCTGGTGTCCGGCGCCCCTTCCCGAAGATTCTGCGAACGCCCTACTAGCGAGGATGCTGACTCCGACACCGTACCAGCTGTCTGCGAAGGAGGGCGAGAACAGGGAGGCCGGAGGTGGTCTCTGCCCCAAGGATAAATCAGACGTTGTGTTCGGGGAAACCGAAACCCTCTTGCCCGAGGGCAAAGGTGCAGAGGAGGCCTTGCATGGCAAGAAAAGGGCTGCTTCTGAAGGTCAGGAGGGGAAACCTTCCAAGAAAGGGAAAACGCCATCGACAGGCGGCTTGGGCCGGGCAAGCGATGTTGACGTGGAGCTTTATGATGAGGATAAACCTCTGGCCAAGCCGTAAGTGCAGCAGGGTACTTAAACCATACCTCCTTCCTTTCTTATTACTGAAGCAATCCTCCGACATACGTATGTCCTCGCAGGTTAACGCGTGGGGTTTCCCAATCATCCTCCTCCTCGGGAGACCTTCTTCCAGAAATAATGGAGAGTGACACGCCTTCTCTGGCCCCCTCGCCCAACAGGGTGGATGATTCGGAGGTATTGTACCGGGGGGCTCCTTATGGTCGACAAGCAGTGCAGGAAACGAAGAGGGCATTACCCGAAGGTGGTGTCTCTGTCACTCAGGGTTTGGGAATCAAGCATGGCGGCCCCGCCCTATCCGGTTTAGAGCCGGAGACGATCCCGGGGGCGAGTGGGCGGATTCCTTCAAAGGAATACCGTACTCGGCGGCGGCTTCCGAAGACCCAGAAGCGCCGGAAATGCTGACGGACATGCTACGACAAGCGTCTGTTTCGGAGGAACACCGTGCCTTGATAGTTACGGTGGTCGAAAAGGTTCTATCTGCGAAGAGTGGGTTGAACGAGGCCTTCACGAGCCTCCTAAGAGGTTTTGAGGTTTGTGATGTAGTTTTGCCAATTGAATAATATTGACAGAATGCACCTGTTGTATATGCAGTAGCCCCTGAGACTTGGATTGCCTTCCGACGGAAGCGATCGGAGGATAAAAAAGATATGCTCAGTTGCTAACCTTGACTTAACTTGGAATACAGGCTGCCTCTCCCCTCCTGCGGCTACCCGAAATACGGAAGTGGCCGAACTGCAGCGAAAGCTGGATATTGCGGAAGATGACATTGCATTGATCAACAGGCGTCTTGACGACTCGCAAGGTATATATGTCGCGCATTCCTTACACCAATGTGCTTGTGATGTAGGCCTGATGCCGAAAATGGTATATATGAAATGTGCATGATTGCAGATGGTGCTGCCGCCGTTGAAGCTCTTCGGGCGGAGCTAGCCCGGGCCAAGGAGCAGGCCCGGCATAGTGATGCGACTGCCGAGAAGGCATCAGCTGATTTAAGAGCCGAACAAGCAGCTCGGCGCCAAAGTGAGGGGAAAATATCTGCACTGGCGCTTGAATTGAAGAATACTGCCAGCCGATGTGAATTCCTGAGAAGGAGAATAAAGCCAAAATGGCTGAGCTTGATAAGGCCGTATGAGAGGGGAGTGAAGCTCGGTCTGAATCTAGGGCATCTCGTGAGGAGATTCGGCAGGCTAAGGAGATAGCGGCCGGTAAGCCCTTTTTGCTTCAGACCAAGATTGGCGATCCGGGCTATGCTCAGCTAAACCAGGTCTGGAGTTCTCCGGCTGAATTTTTGGACTTGCCGAAGAGTTCTTCCGATGCGGCGCAATTTTACCGTGCACAAGAGGGGTATGCAACGGAGAAGCTTTTCTGGTCACAATTCGGCGCGTCGAAGCGCCCTCTGTTGCTCAATGAACAGTTGTCCCAGTGGGCCGAGCTTCATAGGATATCTGGCGACACCATGAAGAACGTCATAATCCGGTTGTGGCCAAGTGAGCCTATTCCGAGTAGTTATTTTGGCCTGGTGCGGCGGCTTGTTGACGCGGTGCCACATATCGACGCTGTGAAGCGGTCGGCGTGCATTGAGGGTGCACGGATGGCCTTTGCCCGAGTCAAAACATTTTGGGGAAGGATGAAGGCCATTGATGTTGTGGCGAGGAGTCCACCCAAGGGCCAGGACCATAATGAGCCGGAGCACTATTTTGAAGACATCTTGGATGCCGCCCGCTTGATAGAGGGTTAATGCTCGAAAGGTATAATGTTCGAGTGATTTATATAATGATGTAACAGACAACTTTATAGTTAATCTATTTATATTTTGCTCAAAAGCTTGAATTCCTCCTCTGTGGCCGTTTTAGTATAATCTGAAAGTTTTCTAGTCATCGGCTTCAGCCCCCTTGTAGGATGTATGGGGGTGTTCGGAAAAGCATTTAATCACTCTTTATCCAACGTCTTGGTCCATAAAGGAGGTGATAATGCGGCGAACCAGGCAATCGGACTATAGGGTGTTAACACTTTCACTTAGCCATAGGAGTTTATGGTGGTGTTACGACATAGCCCCTGGTATGTATACGGCGCTTAGTGATTTACATATGTTGACCTAAAAAAGATCCCTCGTGTGACACGGAGAATCGCTAAAGATTCGAATAAGTCGTCAAGTGGTTGACCAGCTCTCGCCGCATCATGACAGTCAGTTTTCGGCTTTCTCTACTAAGGTGCTCATCTGGTCTAGGCCAGGGCACAATCGCAGTAGTTCTCCCTTTACTACCCTAGCCGATGGAGCGGAACGTAGGGTAGCAAGCACAGGAGCCGGGCAACCCAACTATTGACCAAAGACAATGATTCGGAGCTGATGCATATAAGGCCAAACTTGCGACGCCGAAGTACGCTATAGAGCTGTGCGGACTTTTACTGGCGGCTCATTTGTTCCCATACCGGGCCCCTGGCAAGTTATGCCGAGGCGCGTCTTGTAAGGCAGCCGTTGCGACCGGACTCATTGTAGAAAGAGCATAAAAGATTAGTTCGGCAAAAGTTTACTGGGAGCAGAGCAATATGCCAATGATAAATATATATAAAGAGTAAAAACCACAACCCAACTATTTGACATGCTCGGGGTTGGGAACAGAGGAAAAAGGGCATGGTACAGGCTCAAAAGAAAGAGTGCGGTCTACAAAAGCTTATTTTGGACCTCCTGTCGCACGTCTGCGCCGCCCGTCCTCGGGGAGGGGCATCCTTAACGGGAGTGGCCCCGTAGGTCAGTGTGCGGATCCGAACTTCGAGAGAGTCCGATGTAGATGCTGTCCTGATGGTCACCTATTTTTAAGAAGTGATACAGAAAAATAAGAAAGACGGATAAGAACGTTACGGGGATTCTTTTAGGGTTGTCCATATTGTGCTTCTGCCGATGCCCATGGTATCTTGAGTGCATAGTGATGTACGGGTGGTGCGAACTTTGCCAGTATAGTAGGTGGGCGGCGGAAGCCGAACTGCTATTTCCGTTCTAGGAGTGGTCGAACTTCAGAGGAAAAGTGTTTCTGGCCCTTGGTGTTCGGCTGGCGAGCCGATCCGTCATCTCTATCGCCTGGTGGCCTCCTCCCCTTGTGATCGGCGTTAAGCTTGCCTGCCTGCTTGAGGACCCAACAGTTTCTGTTGGTATGATTAGCTGGCCTATCAGGGTGACCGTGAATCTGACAATGTCGGTCCAATATCCTGTCAAGGGTGGATGGTCCATCCTGGTTTGCCTTTAGTGGCTTCTTCCATTGACCGGGCTTCGGATTGTGAAATCCGGCGTTCACCGCTGTGTCGCATATATTACTGCGACTGTTGTGTTCGGTTCGTCGTGGCTTGCCGTTGCCGTCTCGAATTTCGGAAGTGCCCGGGTCGCTAGCGTTGTTGCTTTTACGAGCGAGCCAGTTGTCTTCTCCCGCACAAAAGTGGGTCATTAGAGCGGTAAGGGCTATCATGGACCTAGGTCCTTCCTGGCCGAGGTGACGCGCTAGCCATTCATCTCGGAAGCCATGTTTGAAGGCTGCGAGGGCTTCTGCGTCCGGACAGTCGACAATTTGGTTCTTTTTGACTAGGAACCTAGTCCAGAGCTCCCCGGCAGACTCGCCGGGCTTCTGGACAATATGACTTAACTCATCGGCATCTAGTGGTCGGACATATGTTCCTTGGAAGTTGTCTCGAAAGGCCTCTTCCAAATCTTCCCAGCTACCAATAGAATTTTCTGGTAAATTATTTAGCCAGTAGCGAGCTGGCCCTTTAAGCTTGAGAGGTATGTATTTAATGGCATGAAGGTCGTCTCCGCGAGCCATGTGAATATGGAGGAGGTAATCCACAATCCATACCGCGGGATTTGTTGTTCCATCGTACGATTCGATGTTAATGGTTTTAAACCCGTCTGGAAATTCATGCTTCATTACCTCGTCAGTGAAGCAGAGAGGGTGTGCGGCTCCTCTATGTTGAGCCACACTATCAAGCACTTCCGGCGGACTCCGTTTATCGAGTTCGGACCGGGCATGGTCGGCTCTGTAGTGTCCGAATGGGTGACCATCATCATCGGACGGGGTGTATCTCCGTGATCTGTACGTCGATCTTGTGCGCCCTGCTCTATCCTCCAGGTCTTGGTTGATGTCGCGAGTGTTCCCTCGAGCTGTTTTGCTCTTGATTTGACGGCCGGATGGGTTGGTATGTTGTTCTGCTTGGGCTGCTGCTTTGTCTAGACTGAACTGTGGCCGGCCCGCCGCATTGTTCGATGGTGATGTGGGCTCCAATGCCCTGCCATCGTATCGAGGGAGCCACCTACTCTTGGGGTGGCTTTCGTCTGGGCCGCTAAGGCCGTATTCTTCGGCGGCCAGGACCTCGGTCCATCTGTCATTGAGCAAATCCTGGCTTGCTTGAAGCTGCAGCTGCTTCTTCCTTAGGCTCCTTGCAGTGGCTATAAGCCGGCGTTTAAAGCGTTCCTACTCGACAGGTTCCTTAGGCACGATAAAATCCTCGCTGCCGAGGATCTCCTCTTCCTCGGAGGGTGGGAGATAATTGCTGTCCTCCGAGTCTCCATATGTGGCATGTTCATCAAGGCTGTCTAGCCCGCTTTTCTGTTCCTCCTGTTCGGATTCTACCTCAACAGGGTCTTCATTGTCCGGAGTGTTGTCTTTTCTGGTGCTAGCAGTGTTTTCTCTTGGGCGATGTGGCTTGGAGCGGCGCCGTGGGCGCCGCTGTTCGGACTATGTACCAGGAGGTTTATTCTCGACTGGATCCTTCTCATCATCGGGTGTGTCTATCATACACACATCATACCAGGAAGTGGCCATCCCGTGTCTAGCGGGTAGCGAGCTCTGGCCCTGCCCCTCATCGTCGTCCATACCGGCGATGTCTTCGGAGCGGGGGTCAGGCGTGTTGGTTGGGTCTTCGACGGTGGCTATAAAGTGGGTGGCGGGTGGGAAGCAAAATTCTCCATCATCCGCCGTAAGTTCGAACTGAACATAGTTCGGCGACGAGCCATCTGCCAGGGATAGGTTTTTTAATGAGTTTAGTAGGTCGCCCATGGGCGAGTGTTGGAAGACATCTGCGGCGCTGAACTTGAAGATCGATAACCGATCGAGTTCGGTATCCGAGGGCTCGCAGGGTTCGGAACTCGACGTCGGAGAAGAGTCCGGGGTTCCGTTGATGCAGATGCCGTACGCAGTGGAATCTGCGAGCGGCTCCAACGCCGCAGAATCGGTAGCCCCCGCGATGGGGTTAAGCTTCCCATCTTCGGGGGACATGATCTGCTCCGGATCTAAGGCCAGAGTTGCTGCAGGAGCTCTCTCCTGGATGCGGCTCGATGACAGGTTTACGCCATGTCCGTCGGGGCAGCGGGGAGCGATTGCCGCGGTCTCGAATCCGTCGAAGATCAAGTCTCCACGGATGTCCGCAGTGTAGTTCAAGCTTCCGAATCTGACATGATGGCCAGGGGCGTAGCTGTCGATCTGCTCCAAATGGCCAAGCGAGTTGGCCCCCAGTACGAAGCCGCCGAACACGAAGATATGTTCGGGGAGAAAGGTTTCTCCCTGGACAGCGTCATCATCGACGATTGAAGGGGCCATCAAACCTTTTGACGACGGCACAGTGGAACTCTCAATGAAAGCACCAATGTCGGTGGCAAAACCGGCGGATCTCGGGTAGGGGGTCCCGAACTGTGCGTCTAGGATCGATGGTAATAGGAGACGGGGGACACGACGTTTACCCAGGTTCGGGCCCTCTCTATGGAGGTAATACCCTACTTCCTGCTTGATTGATCTTGATGAATATGAGTGTTACAAGAGTTGATCTACCACGAGATCGTAATGGCTAAACCCTAGAAGTCTAGCCTATGTGTATATGGTAATGAATGTCCCCTATCCGGACTATGCTCTCCGGTTTATATAGACACCGGAGAGATCTAGGGTTACATGGAGTCGATTACATAAGAAGGAATCTTCACCGCTGGTTGCCTAGCTTGCCTTCCACGCCAAGGAAAGTCCAATCCGGACACGACTATAGTCTTCGGCCTTCGTATCTTCACAACCCATCAGTCCGGCCCAATGAGTAACAGGCCGGACGCACGAGGACCCCTTAGTCCAGGACTCCCTCAATGACCAAGGCCAGCAGGGCGCTAGTGGGCGCAGTCCAGGACAATTTCCCCTTTGGTGCTAAGGAGGCAAGGACGGACGTAGGTTCCCGAGGAATCCCCCAAAGGTTTCCATTCCAGTTCAACAAGACCAAGACCACGGGCTCGGCAGGACGGAGGTCATCACCGAGCCCATCGCCGCGTCACGACCAGAGGCTTTGCAGGCGAAGACCACCTTTAGTCAGGATAAGGTGTACTCCTATCCCCCTCTGAAATTGGCCATTGTGGTATCCCTTCCCGCCTAAGCTATGAGAGAAGAGGACCAAGGCCACTATAAATATAGACTAGTCTCCACCATGGAGAGATAGATCTTTTCGACCATATGAGCTCCCCCGAGGCAGCTCACCCCTGTACCAGTTCATCCTCATCCTCCTCGCGAGGCAATCCACCACAAAGCAGGAGTAGGGTTTTACACCGCAAGGTGGCCCGAACCTGGGTAAATCCTTGTGTCCCATTCCTTCCCCATTCGCTCGAGCATGGCGGAGCATTGCCTTGGGACAGTGAGTATCGAGCCGTAGCTAGGCAAGATCCTTCACACATGCCCAAAGTTAGAACCTTGTTTGGGTCCGTGGAGCCCCGGTTACGACGGCGTCCCTGACCCGGCAGAGTTCCTTCAGCCCTACGCGTTGAGCATCGAGGCAGAAAATGGCAATGACAAGGTCATGGCGAACTAGTTCCCCATGGCCCTCAAGGACAGTGCGCGCTCCAGGCTCATGCTCCTCCCGGAGGGGTCAATCTCTTCGTGGGATGAGCTTCACGAGCGATTCATCGCCAACTTCCAAGGAAACCGCGATCACGCCCTCACCGTCAACGACCTGCAGTGTGTGAAGCAGCGCCCTGGCGAGACCCTCTGCAAGTATATACAGTGCTTCACCCTGGTCTGCCTCAAGATCCCAAAGGCCTCAGATGAAGCCATCATCTCGGCGTTCATCGAGGGCGTCACGGACATCAGGATGAGTGAGGAACTCACCATTCACGATGACCTGTGCTCGGCGCTGGAGATGTTCAACTTGGCGGACAAGTGCGCAAGGGCAGAGAAAGGCCGCCTCTCCCTCCTCAAGCACCCGGACAAGGACCCCGAAGACAAGAATGCCAAGACCAAGGAAGTGAAGTGCAAGGGCCCTGACATGCTGGAGGCCGAGCCTGACGTGCATCGCGTACACGACCGTGATGAGCCCGCCAAGGATAGCCGCCCGTTCTGCGTCTTCCACAATGTGCACACTCACAACACTGATGACTGCTAGGAGCTGAGGGCGCTCCGAGACGAGGGCCTAGGCCGCCGCGCCGAGCGCAGTGACCGTAGCTTTGGCCGTGGAGGAGGCCGCGCAGGAGGCCGCTGGGACAACCGCAACCCTCGCGAAGCCTGGCGCAACCAGCCTCGCGAGGGCGGCTGGTGCGATCAGCCTCGTGACGGCGCCTGGCACGACTAGCCTCGTTAGGCCCGTCCCCAAGGCAACGCTGGCCTCCCTCCGCTGCCACCGCCACCAAGGAGGAATGATGACAACCATCAGGATGAGGGGGCAGGAGGGTATCAGGATCCTCGCGTGATCGCGTGCATTCTTGGTGGGGCTCAGGCGCCCGCCTCGAATTGCATCTTCATGCAGTTCTCTCGTGAGGTGAACGCAGCCCTCCCGAAGCTCGAGGCCGTGCGCCCCCCTCAATTGGTCGCAATACGCCATCACCTTCGATTCCAAGGACCACCTCAGGTGCGCGGCCACCGCCGGCACGCTCTCGTGTTGTGCACTGATACGTCCATTTTGCATCATGCTTTTATGTTGATATTTATTGCATTATGGGTTGTTATTACACATTATGGTACAATACTTATGCCTTTTCTCTCTTATTTACAAGATTTACATGAAGAGGGAGAATGTCGGTAACTGGAATTTTGGACCAGAAAGGAGTAGATCTGAGAGACCTATTCTGCACAACAGCAAAAGTCCTGAAAATTTACAGAGAATTATTTTGGAATATATAAAAAATATCGGGCAAAGAAATACCAGAGGGGACCCACCAGGTGGCCACAAGCCTGGGGCGCGCCCCTAGGGCTTGTGGGCTCCCTGGCAGGTCTCCGGTGGCCATCTTCTGCTATATGAAGCGTTTTGACCTAGAAAAAACCAGGAGGAAGCTTTCGGGATGAAGCGTCGTCTCGAGGCAGAACCTGGGCAGAAGCAATCTAGGGCTCTGGCGGAGCTGTCCTGCCGGGGAAACCTCCCTCCGAGAGAGGGAAATCGAAGCCATCGTCATCACCAACGATCCTCTCATCGAGAGGGGGTCAATCTTCATCAACGTCTTCACTAGCACCATCTCCTCTCAAACCCTAGATCATCTCTTGTATTCAATCTTTGTCTCAAACCTTCATATTGGCACCTGTGGGTTGCTAGTAGTGTTGATTACTCCTTGTAGTTGATGCTAGTTGGTTTATTCGGTGGAAGATCATATGTTCAGATCCTTAATGATATTCAATACCCCTATGATCTTGAACATGAACATGCTTTGTGAGTAGTTACGTTTGTTCCTGAGGACATGGGAGAAGTCTCATTATAAGTAATCATGTGAATTTGGTATTCATTCGATATTTTGATGAGATGTAGTTGTCTTTCCTCTAGTGGTGTTATGTGAACATAGACTACATGACACTTCACCATGATTTGGTCCTAGGGGAAGGTATTGGGAAGTAATAAGTAGATGATGGGTTGCTAGAGTGACAGAAGCTTAAACCCTAGTTTATGCGCTGCTTCGTAAGGGGCTGATTTGGATCCACATGTTTCATGCTATGGTTAGATTTATCTTAATTCTTCTTTCGTAGTTGCAGATGCTTGTCAGAGGGGTTAATCATAAGTGGGAGGCTTGTCCAAGTAAGGACAACACCCAAGCACCGGTCCACCCACATATCAAATTATCAAAGTAACGAACGCGAATCATATGAGCATGGTGAAAACTAACTTGACAGTAATTCCCATGTGTCCTCGGGAGCGCTTTGCCTTATGTAAGAGTACGTCCAGACTTATCCTTTGCTACAAAAAGTATTGGGCCACCTTGGTGTGCCGTTGTTACACTTGTTACTTGTTACCCATTATAAACTATCCTATCATAAAACTATCTGTTACCGATAAATTCAGTGCTTGTAGAGAATACCTTGCTGAAAATCGCTTGTCATTTCCTTCTGCTCCTCGTTGGGTTCGACACTCAACTTATCGAAAGGACTACGATAGAACCCCATACTTGTGGGTCATCAAGACTATTTTCTGGTGCCGTTGCCGGGGAGTGAAGCGCCTTTGGTGAGTGGAATTTGGTAAGGAAAAAATTATATTATGTCCTAAAATTTACTGTCACTTCTCACTATGGAACATCATCCTTTGAGGGGTTTCTTCGGGGTAGCTTCACCTCGACCGGAAGAACAAAGATTTTCTCCTCAACCTAATGCACCCACTGAAAATATTTATTATGAAATTCCTTCGGGTATGATAGGGAAATTGCTAGCTAATCCTTATGCAGGAGACGGAACACTACATCCTGATATGCATCTAATCTATGTGGATGAAGTTTGTGAATTATTTAAGCTTGCAGGTTTGCCCGATGATGAGGTCAAGAAGAAAGTCTTCCCTTTATCTTTGAAGGGAAAGGCATTGACATGGTATAGGCTATGTGATGATATTGGAGCTTGGAACTACAAATGATTGAAATTGGAATCTCATCACAAGTTTTATCCTATGCATCTAGTTCATCGTAATCGGAATTATATATATAATTTTTGGCCTCGTGAGGGAGAAAGTATTGCTCAAGCTCGAGGATCTGGCCACTGTGCGACACCTCTATGGCACGACTCCTGACAAGATATGGGGCCAACTATTCCAGCCCCAGAAGGAGTGGCCGGTCGAGGGGAAGGACATCGGACTCGACGCCGCGAACCCCCCAAAGGAGGTGAGCGGAATTTTTCTTTGTGGGGTGTTCGGATATTTATACCATGTTTTATTCGGTCTAACCTATTCTACCCGGGTTTTTGCAGGGTTGGTTCGCCAAGGCCAAGAAGATCTGCGGCCCGGCGCCCCTGCCTGAAGGGCCCCGGTCAAAGCAGCTGGAGAAGCTGCTGGTCGTGGTGCCCTACAAAGCGCCCGCCAAGAAGGGTAAGAAGAAAGAAGTGCCGGAGGCCAGGGGGGGCCTTCGCTGCAGGTTTCGTCCGGGCAGCCGGTCCGAAGACGTTGCGGCCTCATCCGTGCAGGATGGGGGCGAGGATGAAGACGAGGAGGAAAGTGCCTCCTCGCTCTCCAAGAAGAGGGCGGCATCCGAGGACGTCGAGGAGGTCCAACCTTCTCCGCCTCCAAAGAGGTGATGCCGGCCTAAGCTGGTCTTGTCCGACAGCTTGGGCTCGGACAAGGAGTCTGAGGCGTCCGAGGAGCCCCCGAAGAAGGGATCCAGGGTCAAGCCCCCTGCCAGTTGATGTCTACTACACAACTTGTTCTTGTAGACTCGTGTTGGGCCTCCAAGCGCAGAGTTTTGTAGGTCAGTAGCAAATTTCCCTCAGGTGGATGACCTAAGGTTTATCAATCCAAGGGAGGCGTAGGATGAAGATGGTCTCTCTCAAACAACCCTGCAACCAAATAACAAAGAGTCTCTTGTGTCCCCAATACACCCAATACAATGGCAAATTGTATAGGTGCACTAGTTCGGCGAAGAGATGGTGATAAAAGTGTAATATGGATGGTAGAAATATATTTTTATAATCTGAATAAATAAAAACAGCAAGGTAGCAATCAATAAAAGTGAGCACAAACGGTATTGCAATGCTTGAAAATGAGGCCTAGGGTCTGTACATTCACTAGTGTGATCTCCCAACAATGTTGACATAGTTGAATTATATGCAAATCCCTCAAGTGCGCTGTAGAGTTCACTCCAAAATTACTTGTTGTATAGAAATTGTTGTCAGGCACGAAACCACCACAAAGCTATTCTTTAGAATAACACCTTAAGATGCAAATCAACCAAAGCCCTAATGTCACCTAGATATTCCAATGTCACCGCAAATATCTGTGGGTTTGGTTATACGATAAGCATCGTACAATTTCAGATTCATCTATTTGATTCCCAAGGAGTGCCCCAAAATATCTATCGGAGAGTGAAGATGAGAACGTGTGCCAACCCCTATGCATAGCCCTAAAGTCACGGAACCCACAAGTTGATCACAATAATATACATCAAGTAACTCAATTAGATATCCCAATGCCACTACAGATATCATCATGCAAAACACATATTAAGTGCTCTCAAATCCTTAAAGACTCAATCCGATAAGAAAACTTCAAAGGGGAAAACTCAATTCATCAAGAAGATAGAGAGGGGGAAAACTCCATATGATTCATCTATGTCAACAAAGCCCACGTTACATCAACATTGTTCCATCTCAAGAACACGAGAGAGAGAGATACAACACATAGCTATTGGTACATACCCTCAGCCCCGAGGGAGGACTACTCCCTCCTCATCATGGTGGCCACCGGGATGATGAAGATGGCCACCGGCGATGATTCCCCCACTCCGGCGGAGTGCCGGAGAAGGGCTCTAGATTGGATCTCACGGTTCTGGAACTGGCAGTGGCTGGAACAAAATTTCGTCGACTCCCCTAGGGTTTTTGGAATTTTTGGGAATTTATAGAACAAAGAGGCGGTGCGGGAGGCCACCGAGGTGGGCACAACCCACCTGGGTGCACCTAGGCCCCCAGGCGCGCCCTGGTGGGTTGTGCCCCCCTCGGGGCACCCCCCAGGTGCTTCTCTGGCCCACTGGATGTCCTCTGGTCCAAAAAATCTGCAAAAAGTTTCGCTGCATTTGGACTCCGTTTGATATTGATTTTCTGTGATGTAAAAAACAAGCAAAAAACAACAACTAGCACTGGGCACTATGTCAATAGGTTAGCCCCAAAAAATGATATAAAGTTCCTATAAAATGATTGTAAAACATCCAAGAATGATAATATAACAGCATGGAACAATCAAAAATTATAGATACGTTGGAGACGTATCACTAGCAGGTAAGGCGCCGATGTTTTCAGCTATCTTATTTTTATTAATTCATTTTAGTTGAAGGTTAACTCTTCCGAACTGCAGTCCCCCACATGAACGCCCCACCGAGCAGGCCTCGAAGGGCACGTCTCCGCCCGCCGAACTGGCGGACAGTGGGTCCATGGCGCACTCTGCACCTCCCCTGATCCCCGAGGAGACCAAGGAGGTGCGGTCCCAAATGACTCCCCCCTCCTCCGAACACAGAGGGGGAGGTTGACGCCGTAATGGCCGAGGATAACACCTCGATCACCAAAGAACAGGAGGGAGCATCCCTCATGGCTGACATGGGAAAGGAGTCCAGACCATCCAAACCCCCTCCATCGACCACTCCCGAGCCCCCAAGGCCTTTGACGGCACAGGTTCCTCCCAACGGGGAAGGGGCCGGGGAGCTAACGCCAGCGCTAAACACCTCGACACAGGCGGCGGCTAGTTGGCCAGACGTGCTGGAGGAGCTGTGAACAACTCCGTCATCATTGATGGGCACCGCACTCTTATGAGTGTGGTTATGCAGGGTGTTCGGTCCGTCCAATCCGGACTGAACGACGCTGTCCAAGGCCTCCTAACAGGCTTTGAGGTAAGTCAAGTAATGCTTTTTCCTCATGATGTGGTTGCAATTGTTTGTTTGGGTAGGCCGTGTACCTAGCAGCCCCCCAGACTCTGCAAGGGTTTCAAAGAAAATTTGCAGAGGATCAAATTTGGTAGGTCGATTAATGGTGTCGACAATTCCTTTGCTGATGCAGGCATCTTCCGTGGCCGCGGCTGCTAATGTCGCGGCGTTAGGGGAGATGGATCGGAAGCTTAAGCTTTCCGATAAAGAGCTTGACCTTGTCAACAAACGGCTTGACGAGGCACAAGGTGAGCTTTTTGATATGTTTCTTAATGCCAGATATGGACGATCCAGACTGTTTACTAATCCTTATCTTAATTATCCTGCAACTGCCGCCACTGAGGTCGAGGGCTTGAAGGTGGCCCTGAAGAAAGCCAAGGCCGAGGCGGCCAAGAAGAAGACCACCACTGAGAAGCGGTGGCCGAGCTTGACAAGGCCAAGCTTGCCGCTGAGCAGTACGAGGCTCGGGTGACCGAGGTCCAAGTGGAGCTCTAGGATGCCGCCGAGAAACTGGAGGCCCTTCAGAAGGGGCAGGAGGAGCAGTCCTCCTGGCTATCCAAGGCGGAGAAGGAGCTCCAAGAGGCAAGGACTGACGCCCGAGGCGCCCGGGAGGAGCTCCGCCAAGCAGCCCAAATTGCCAATGGTAAGAAGTACTTACTGCAGAGTGTGTTCGGAGGCAACAGGTTCGCCCTGCTGACAAGGGTCTGGCGCTCCGCAGGCGTTTTCGCCGAACTTCCGAAGAATGCGGTGGCCGCAGTGAGGCACTATGCCACCCTTGAGGAGGACTCCACGCAGCGTCTCTTCTGGTCACAGTTTCCGGACTCCGAGCATCCGCCCCTCCTAAGTGATCAAATGAAGCAGCTGATGGAGATGCATCGGATATCCGGCTGGCCTTGAAGGACCTCCATGTCAGTCTATGGCCGAATGAGCCCATTCCAGACACCTACTTCGGCCTTGTGCGGAGGTTGCAGGAGGCGCTGCTCCAGATTGACGCCGTGAAGCGGTCAGCGTGCCTTGAGGGGGTGAGGCTTGCATTTGCGAAGACCATGGTGCATTGGCCGAAGATCAGTCCAATGGAGATAGCCACTGGTCCCCCGCCCAAGGGGAAGAAGCATCGCTGCCCTGAGCAGTATTTTGCACTGGTGATGACCGATGCGTGGGCGTTAGAGGGCCAGTGTTCAAAAAATGTAATGCTTGAGTGATTGCATTAAGTGTGTGCCAAGTGGACCTTATGCTTTATTATGCATCTGCCTGACTTGTTTATGTTGTCATGATTTAATTTTGACTCATGTGTGGCCGTATGTTTATTTTGAACGCTATAGTCGTCGGCTTCAGCCCCCAAGTGAATATCACGAGGGGTGTTTCGTCTCCGCACTGTTACCCTTAGCCAACGTTTTGGTGCCCGGAGGCGGTAGTGCAGGAGCGAAACCAGGCAATCGGACTATTCGGTTTTACTGCTTTCACTTAGCCTTAGGAGCTTGACTGTGGGGACTAGGGACTAGCCCCGGTGGATTGTGATGTACTTGGGGATCAAAACCCACCCTTACCGATCACATGGTTTGTGTAAAGCCGAACCCTTCGTGTGACACGGCGAAATCGCCAATGATTTTTAGATTCAAACCTCATCATCAAATCGCGGACCCGTTCGCACTTACTATGACGGTCTGTTTTCGGCATTTTCCTCCTGAGGTACTTGACCGGGCAAACCAAAAGTACAATCACAGGGGTTCTTCCTTTGCCCTCTTAGCCGAACGTGCGGAACATAAGGGGCAAGCACAAGATCCGGGCAACCCAACTATTGACCCAAGACATAGTTTGGAACAGATGCATAGAGTGCAATATCCGAGACGCCGAACACCTAGTGGAAAGCGGTGCGGGACTTGAAGATATTGAGCTGATATATAAATCAAACTCCTAATTAGTTAGTACTTTCATGCAGGTCTGTTCGAAGAGCGAGGAGAGATTCGTAAAGGGAACAGAAAAGTCGCAAGATTTGGATATCTGAACACCATAAAGGGTAATTTTATTATTTCTTGTAAGCTCGAGACGTCTAACCGTACAATTCAAACTGTGAAGGCGGTACTTATAAGAAAAAAAGAAAGTTTTACAGAGTAAAGGTTGACGCAGGGATTTGATGCGTGAGTTGAAGCCTTCACTGTTCCCTGCTGCATGTCTGCGCCTTTGCTTCTGATGGGTGGGGGTTGGGACCTTTGATGAGACCTTGATGGGCGAGGGCCCTGTCGATGGAGCTTTATGCTTGGGGGTATCCGGAATTGGTCCCCGGGTCGTCCGAAGACGAGGTGGTTCCGAAGTTCGGTTGAACCAAACATATACTTTGGATTAATGTATGCCTCGCGGCTACCCATGGTACTTTGAGTGCAAAATTGTGCTGACGAGGCACGTGGAGCATGAAGAAAGTGGGCGTGCCGCGGGGCACATGTCCCTATTTGCGGCGAACGCATGCAGGTTCCCATGACGGGGAACGGGTTCGAACCCGTTTACTATTGTCACCGGCCCTTATGGCAAGTCGGCAACTGGGCCTATAAGGTCCGGTGTGGTCTTCGACCGCTAGGGCCGCAATGTGCTCTTCAGTTCGACGTGAGCGTTTTGTGTTGCCGTTGATAGCAATGGCGCCCGAAGGACCGGGCATCTTCAACTTGAGGTACGCGAATTGTGAAACGACATTGAATTTGGCGAACGCTGTTCGGCCGAGGAGGGCGTGATAGCCACTGCGAAAAGGTGCAATATCGAAGATCAAGTCCTCGGTTCGGAAGTTATCCGGAGATCTGAACACTACTTCGAGCATCACGGTGCCTGTGCAGCGGGCCTCCACTCCCGGAATGACCCCCTTGAAGGTGGTGTTACTGGGTTTAATCCTTGAAGGATCGATCCCCATTTTCCTCATTGTATCTTCGTATATCAGATTGAGGCTGCTTCCTCCGTCCATTAGGACTCTAGTGAGGTGGAATCCATCAATGATGGGGTCTAGCACTACGGTTGCGGACCCTCCATGGCGTATGCTGGTGGCATGATCCCTGCGATCGAACGTGATCGGGCAATCTGACCATGGATTGAACTTCGGTGCTACTGGCTCGATGGAGTATACGTGTCGTAGAGCTCGCTTCCTCTCCTTCTTTGGTATGTGGGTTGCGTAGATCATGTTTACCATCTTGACCTCGGAAGGGAAGGGTTTCTGACCTCCACTATTCGGCCGGCGGGGCTCATCATCGTCCTCGCTTCGTGGGCTTTTTCCCGAGTCTTCGGCTGTGAGTTTGCCGGCCTGTTTGATCACCCAACAATTTCGGTTGGAGTGGTTGGCGGGCATCTCTGATGTGTCGTCGATTTGACAAGGCCTGTCCAGAATTGTGTCCGGTCTAGACGGGGCGTCACCGCTGCCTTTAGGGGCTTTCTTTCGGGGTCCGAACATCTGGTTTCAGAATCCAGCATTCACTGTCGTATCCTCGCCCTCGCTGTCATTGTGGCGACATTTATTCTTGCTACGTCGGGGCTTTCCGTTTCCGTTCCGAACCTCGAAGGTACCGGGTGTTTCTTGGTTGGTGTTTTTGCGAGCAAGCCAACTGTCTTCGCCCATGCAAAAGCGGGTCATGAGCGAAGTGAGGGCTGCCATGGTTCTTGGTTTGTCCTGGCCGAGCTGCCATACAAGCAATTCGTCCTTGACACTATGCTTAAAGGCAGCCAAGGCTTCGGCATCCAAAAAGTCAATGATCTTATTTTTCTTGGTCAGGAACTGGTTCCAAAATTGTCGGGCAGACTCTTCGGGTTGTTGTGTTATGCGATTTAGGTCGTCAGCGTCCGGAGGCCGGACATAGGTGCCCTAAAAGTTTGCTTGGAAAGCATCCTCAAGCTCTTCCCAACAACCTCTAGAGTCCTCGTGGAGGGTTGTTCAACCAGTGTCGAGTTGGGCCTTTGAGCTTTAGCAGCAAATATTTAATGGCGTGGAGATCATCTCCTCAAGCCATGTGGATGTGGAGGATGAAATCCTCTATCCATACGGATGGATCTGTGGTTCCGTCGTATGATTCGATCTTCATAGGCTTGAAGCCTTTCGGGAATTGATGTTGCATTACCCTCTCTGTTGAGCACAAGGGGTGTGCGGCACCCCAAACTCGGGCTACGTCGTGTTGGAGGTCTTCGGCCCTCCTAGTCTGCTGCTGCTCCCGGATTCTATCGTTTCGGTTTAATCGATCGTAGTATCCTTCCCGGTATACGGGCGGGTCTTCTCTGGGTCCGTAAATGGACCTGGTGCGACCTCCACAGGCGTCTAGGTCATGGCGGAGGTTGTACTCGTAATTGGGCCGCACCTGGTCCTTGCCATGACGGCGAGGTGGGGCGGCTGGGTGTTCGGCCTCGTCAGCTTCTCTGTCCCGACCTCTAGGGGGCGGTCTGGCTGTTCGGCGTTTGTGTATATTGGGTATGTGGGCTCTATGGACTCGTCATCGAACTACGGCAATAGCCTTCACTTCGGATAGCTTTTGAGTGGCTTTTCGAGGCCGTATCCCTCTTCGGCAGCTAGGACCATGGTCCATCGTTCGTTGAGGGTGTCTTGTTCGGTCTTGATTTTGCGTTTTTTCTTCTTTAGGCTGCAGGCGGTGGCTAGAAGCCTCCGCTGAACCGTTCCTGCTCCAGAGGGTCTTCGGGGATGAAGAAATCATCCTCCCCAAGACTAGCCTCCTCTTAGAGAGTGGGATGTGATACGTCTCCAACGTATCTATAATTTTTGATTGTTCCATGCTATTATATTATCTGTTTTGGATGTTTAATGGGCTTTAATATGCTCTTTTATATTATTTTTGGGACTAACCTATTAACCAAAGGCCTAGTGCCAGTATCTGTTTTTTTTGCCTATTTTAGTGTTTTGCAGAAAAGGAATACCAAACGGAATCCAAACGGAATGAAACCTTCGCGAGGATCTTTCTTGGAACAAACGCAATCCAGAAGACTTGGAGTTGAACCCTGGAACTCCGCAAGGCGGCCACGAGGCAGGAGGGCGCGCCCAGGGGTGTAGGCGCGCCCCCCACCCTCATGGTCCCCATGGAGCTCCACCGACATACTTCTTTCGCCTATATATACTCTTATACCCTAAAAACATCACGGGGAGCCACGAAACCACTTTTCCACCGCCGCAACCTTGTGTACCCGTGAGATCCCATCTTGGGGCCTTTTTCGGTGATCTGCCGGAGGGGGAATCGATCACGGAGGGTTTCTACATCAACACCATAGCCTCTCCGATGAAGCGTGAGTAGTTTACCATAGACCTTCGAGTCCATAGTTATTAGCTAGATGACTTCTTCTCTCTCTTTGATTCTCAATACAAAGTTCTCCTCGATGTTCTTGGAGATCTATTCGATGTAATACTTTTTGCGGTGTGTTTGCCGAGATCCGATGAATTGTGGATTTATGATCAAGATTATCTATGAATAATATTTGGTTCTTCTCTGAATTTTTATATGCATGATTTGATATCTTTGCAAGTCTCTTCGAATTATTGGTTTAGTTCGGCCTACTAGATTGATCTTGCTTGCAATGGGAGAAGTGCTTAGCTTTGGGTTCAATCTTCCGGTGTCCTTTCCCAGTGACAGTAGGGGCAGCAAGGCACGTACTGTATTGTTGCCATCGAGGATAAAAAGATGGGGTTTATATCATATTGTTTGAGTTTATCCCTCTACATCATGTCATCTTGCTTAATGCGTTACTCTGTTCTTATGAACTTAATACTCTAGATGCATGCTGGATAGCGGTCGATGTGTGGGGTAATACTAGTAGATGCAGAATCATTTCGGTCTACTTGACACGGACGTGATGCCTATATTCATGATCATTGCCTAGATATTCTCATAACTATGCGCTTTTCTGTCAATTGCTCGGCAGTAATTTGTTCACCCACCGTAATATATGCTATCATGAGAGAAGCCACTAGTGAAACCTATGGCCCCCGGGTCTATTTTACATTATATAAGCTCCTGATCTATAATTCTAGTTTCCTATTTATTTTATTTTGCAATCTTTACTTTCCAATCTATACAACAAAAATACCAAAAATATTTACTTTACTATCTTTATTAGATCTCACTTTTGCGAGTGACCGTGAAGGGATTGACAACCCCTTTATCGCGTTGGTTGCAAGGTTCTTGATTGTTTGTGCAGGTACTAGGTGACTTGCGTGTAATCTCCTACTGGATTGATACCTTGGTTCTCAAAAACTGAGGGAAATACTTACGCTACTTTGCTGCATCACCCTTTCCTCTTCAAGGGAAAACCAACGCATGCTCAAGAGGTAGCAAGAAGGATTTCTGGAGCCATTGCCAGGGAGATTTGTGCCAAGTCAAGTCAAGATTTGATCTCCCGTCAACTAGCCATTTCTGGCGCCATTGCCGAGGAGATCTACGCTCAAGTCAAGACATACCAAGTACCCATCATAAACTATTCTCCCTCGCATTACATTATTTGCCATTCACCTCTCGTTTTCCTCTCCCCCACTTTTAAAACGATTTTCGAAAACCTATGCCTTTTCTTCGCCTCTTTTCCGTTCGCCTCTTGTGTGCTTGTGTGTTGGATTGGTTGTTTGTCACGATGGCTCAAGATAATACTAAATTATGTGACTTTTCCAATAACAACAACAATGGTTTTATTAGCACTCCGATTGCTCCTACTACCGTTGCTGAATCTTGTGAAATTAATACCGCTTTGTTGAATCTTGTTATGAAAGATCAATTTTCTGGCCTTCCTAGCGAAGATGCCGCTACCCATCTAAACAACTTTGTTGATTTGTGTGATATGCAAAAGAAGAAAGATGTGGATAACGATATTGTTAAATTGAAGCTATTTCTGTTTTTGCTTAGAGATCTAGCTAAAATTTGGTTCTCTTCTTTGCCTAAAAATAGTATTGATTCATGGAATAAGTGCAAAGATGCTTTTATCTCTAAGTATTTTCCTCCCGCTAAAATCATCTCTCTTAGGAACGATATTATGTATTTTAAGCAACTTGATCATGAGCATGTTGCACAAGCTTGGGAGAGGATGAAATTAATGATACATAATTGCCCTACACATGGTTTGAATTTGTGGATGATTATACAAAACTTTTATGCGGGATTGAATTTTGCTTCTAGAAATCTTTTAGATTCGGCCGCGGGAGGCACTTTTATGGAAATCACTTTAGGAGAAGCTACTAAACTCCTAGATAATATTATGGCTAATTATTCTCAATGGCACACCAAAAGATCCACTAGTAAAAAAGTTCATGCGATTGAAGAGATTAATGTTTTGAGTGGAAAGATGGATGAACTTATGAAATTGTTTGCTAATAAAGGTGTTTCTTCTGATCCTAATGATATGCCTTTGTCCAATTTGATTGAGAATAATAATGAATCTATGGATGTGAATTTTGTTGGTAGGAACAATTTTGGTAACAACGCGTATAGAGGAAACTTCAATTCTAGGTCGTTCCCTAGTAATTCCTCTAATAATTATGGTAATTCCTACAACATCTCTTATGGAAATTTTAATACGATGCCCTCTGATTTTGAGACTAGTGTTAAAGAATTTATGAGTTTGCAAAAGAATTTCAATGCTTTGGTTGAAGAAAAATTGCTTAAGATTGATGAGTTGGCTAGGAACGTGGATATAATTTCTCTTGATGTTGATTCCTTGAAACTTAGATCTATTCCACCTAATCATGATATCAATGAGTCTCTCAAAGCCATGAGAATTTCCATTGATGAGTGCAAAGAAAGAACCGCTAGCATCCCTGCTAAAAAAGATTGCTTTGTGAAAGTGTGTTCTTCTAGTTTTCATGATAATAAAGATAAAGATCTAAAAGTAATTGATGTGACTCCTATTAAATCTTTGTTTTCCAATATGAATCTTGATAAATAAGGGACTAGAGATGACTCAACTTTAGTTAAAAGGCGTCCCAATGATTCGGAGTTTTTAGATCTTGATGCTAAAATTAATAAAAGTGGGATTGAAGAGGTCAAAAGTTTACATAGCAATGGACCCACTACTTTGGATTTCAAGGAATTTAATTATGATAATTGCTCTTTTATAGATTGTATTTCCTTGTTGCAATCTGTGTTAAATTCTCCTCATGCTTATAATCAAAACAAAGCTTTTACTAAACATATCGTTGATGCTTTAATGCAATCTTATGAATAAAAGCTTGAACTAGAAGTTTCTATCCCTAGAAAACTTTATGATGAGCGGGAACCTACTATTAAGATTAAGATTAAATATTATGAATGCTATGCTTTATGTGATTTGGGTGCTAGTGTTTCCACGATTCAAAAAACTTTGTGTGATGTGTTAGGTTTCTGTGAATTTGATGATTGTTCTTTAAATTTGCATCTTGCGGATTCCACCATCAAGAAACCTTTGGGGAGGATTAATGATGCTCTTACTATTGCAAATAGAAATTATGTGCCCATAGATTTCACTGTTCTTGATATAGATTGCAATCCTACATGTCCTATTATTCTTGGTAGACCTTTCCTTAGAACGATTGGTGCAATTACTGACATGAAAGAAGGAAATATTATATTCCAATTTCCATTAAGGAAAGGCATGGAACACTTCCCTAGAAATTAAATTAAATTTCCTTATGAATTATTATGAGAGCCACTTATGGATTGCATACCGAAGATGACAATACTTAGATCTATTCTTGCGTTATGCCTAGCTAGGGGCGTTAAACGATAGCGCTTGTTGGGAGGCAACCCAATTTTATTTTTGTTCTTCGCTTTTTGTTCCTATTTAGTAATAAATAATTCATCTAGCCTCTGTTTAGATGTGGTTTTATGTTTTAATTAGTGTTTGTGCCAAGTAGAACCTTTGGGAAGACATGGGTGAAGTCTTTGCAATCTTGCTGTAAAAAACAGAAACTTTTGTGCTCACGAGATTAGATGCCATTTTTTACTGGAGAGTGATTTTAGGTTGATTTTTGTTGAAGATGATTAATAGACCAATTTCTCACGTCCACCAATTTATTTCAGAATTTTTGGAGTTCCAGAAGTATTCGTTTGATACAGATTGCTACAGACTGTTCTGTTTTGACAGTTCTGTTTTTCGTGTGTTGTTTGCTTAATTTGATGAATCTATGAGTAGTATCGGGGGGTGAACCATAGAGAAGTTGGAATGCAGTAGGTTTAACACCAATATAAATAAAGAATGAGTTCATTACAGTACCTTAAAGTGGTGGTTTATTTTCTTATACTAACGGAGCTCATGAGATTTTCTGTTTGAGTTTTGTGTTGTGAAGTTTTCAAGTTTTGGGTAAAGATTTGATGGATTTTGGAATAAGGAGTGGCAAGAGCCTAAGCTTGGGGATGCACAAGGCACCCCAAGGTAAAATTCAAGGACAACCAAAAGCCTAAGCTTGGGGATGCCCCGGAAGGCATCTCTCTTTCGTCTTCGTCTATCGGTAACTTTACTTGAGGCTATATTTTTATTCACCACATGATATGTGTTTTGCTTAGAGCGTCTTGTATGATTTGAGTCTTTGATTTTTAGTTTACCACAATCATCCTTGTTGTACAAACCTTTTGGAGAGACACGCATGAATCGGAATTTATTAGAATACTCTATGTGCTTCACTTATATCTTTTGAGCTAGATAATTTTGCTCTAGTGCTTCACTTATATCTTTTTAGAGCACGGTGGTGGTTTTATTTTATAGAAATTATTGATCTCTCATGCTTCACTTATATATATTTTAGAGTCTTTTCGAACAGCATGGTAATTTGCTTTGGCTATAAAATTAGTCCTAATATGATGAGCATCCAAGATGGGTATAATAAAAACTATCATATAAAGTGCATTGAATAATATGAGAAGTTTGATTCATTATGATTGTTTTGAGATATGAAGATGGTGATATTAGTGTCATGCTAGTTCAGTAGTTGTGAATTTGAGAGATACTCATGTTAAAGTTTGTGATTCCCGTAGCATGCACGTATGGTGAACCGTTATGTGATGAAGTCGGAGCATGATTTATTTATTGATTGTCTTCCTTATGAGTGGCGGTCGGGGGAGAGCGATGGTCTTTTCCTACCAATCTATCCCCCTAGGAGCATGCACGTAGTACTTTGTTTCGATAACTAATATATTTTTGCAATAAGTATGTGAGTTCTTTATGACTAATGTTGAGTCGATGGATTATATGCACTCTCACCCTTCCACCATTGCTAGCTTCTCTAATACCACGCAACTTTCGCCGGTATCATACACCCACCATATACCTTCCTCAAAACAGCCACCATACCTACCTATTATGGCATTTCCATAGCCATTCCGAGATATTGTCATGCAACTTTCCACCGTTCCGTTTATTATGACACGCTCCATCATTGTCATATTGCTTTGCATGATCATGTAGTTGAGATCGTATTTGTGGCAAAGCCACCGTTCATAATTTTTCATACATGTCACTCTTGAATCATTGCACATCCCGGTACACCGCCGGAGGCATTCACATAGAGTTATATTTTGCTCTAAGTATTGAGTTGTCATTTTTGAGTTGTAAGTAAATAAAAGTGTGATGATCATCATTATTAGAGCATTGTCCCAATGAGGAAAGGATGATGGAGACTATGATTCCCCCACAAGTCGGCATGAGACTCCGGACGAAAAAAAGAGGCCATAAAAAAAGAGGACAAAGGCCCAAATAAAAAAATGACAGAAAAAGAGAGAAGGGGCAATGCTACTATCCTTTTACCACACTTGTGCTTGAAAGTAGCACTATGATCTTCATGATAGAGAGTCTCCTATGTTGTCACTTTCATATACTAGTGGGAAATGTTTCATTGTAGAACTTGGCTTGTATATTCCAATGATGGGCTTCCTCAAATTGCCCTAGGTCTTCTTGAGCAAGCAAGTTGGATGCACACCCACTTAGTTTCATTTGTGGAGCTTTCATACACTTATAGCTCTAGTGCATCCGTTGCATGGCAATCCCTACTCACTCACATAGATATCTATTGATGGGCATCTCCATAGCCCATTGATACGCCTAGTTGATGTGAGACCATCTTCTCCTTTTTGTCTTCTCCACAACCACCATTCTATTCCACCTATAGTGTTATGTCCATGGCTCACGCTCATGTATTGCGTGAAGATTGAAAAAGTTTGAGAACATCAAAAGTATGAAACAATTGCTTGGCTTGTCATCGGGGTTGTGCATGATTAAATACTTTGTGTGATGAAGATAGAGCATAGCCAGACTATATGATTTTGTAGGGATAACTTTCTTTGGCCATGTTATTTTGAGAAGACATGATTGCTTTATTAGTATGCTTGAAGTATTATTGTTTTTATGTCAATATTAAACTTTTATTTTTGAATCTTATGGATCCGAACATTCATGCCACAATAAAGAGAATTACATTGAAAATTATGTTAGGTAGCATTCCACATCAAATGCTGTTTTTATCATTTGCCAACTCGAGGACGAGCAGGAATTAAGCTTGGGGATGCTTGATACGTCTCCAACGTATCTATAATTTTTGATTGTTCCATGCTATTATATTATCTGTTTTGGATGTTTAATGGGCTTTAATATGCTATTTTATATTATTTTTTAGACTAACCTATTAACCAAAGGCCTAGTGCCAGTTTCTATTTTTTCTTGCCTATTTTAGTGTTTTCAGAAAAGGAATACCAAACGGAATCCAAACATAATGAAACCTTCGCGGGGATCTTTCTTGGAACAAACGCAATCCAGAAGACTTGGAGTTAAAGTCTGGAACTCCGCGAGGCGGCCACGAGGTAGGAGAGCGCGCCCCCACCCTCGTGGGCCCCACGGAGCTCCGCCGACGTACTTCTTTCGCCTATATATACTCTTATACCCTAAAAACATCACGGGGAGCCACGAAACCACTTTTCCACCGCCGCAACCTTGTGTACCCGTGAGATCCCATCTTGGGGCCTTTTTCGGTGATCTGCCGGAGGGGGAATCGATCACGGAGGGTTTCTACATCAACACCATAGCCTCTCCGATGAAGCGTGAGTAGTTTACCATAGACCTTCGAGTCCATAGTTATTAGCTAGATGACTTCTTCTCTCTCTTTGATTCTCAATACAAAGTTCTCCTCGATGTTCTTGGAGATCTATTCGATGTAATACTTTTTGCGGTGTGTTTGCCGAGATCCGATGAATTGTGGATTTATGATCAAGATTATCTATGAATAATATTTGGTTCTTCTCTGAATTTTTATATGCATGATTTGATATCTTTGCAAGTCTCTTCGAATTATTGGTTTAGTTCGGCCTACTAGATTGATCTTGCTTGCAATGGGAGAAGTGCTTAGCTTTGGGTTCAATCTTGCGGTGTCCTTTCCCAGTGACAGTAGGGGCAGCAAGGCACGTATTGTATTGGTGCCATCGAGGATAAAAGATGGGGTTTATATCATATTGTTTGAGTTTATCCCTCTACATCATGTCATCTTGCTCAATGCGTTACTCTGTTCTTATGAACTTAATACTCTAGATGCATGCTGGATAGCGGTCGATGTGTGGAGTAATAGTAGTAGATGCAGGATCGTTTTGGTCTACTTGACTTTGACGTGATGCCTATTCAAGATCATTGCCTAGATATTCTCATAACTATGCACTTTTCTATCAATTTCTCGACAGTAATTTGTTCACCCACCGTAATATATGCTATCATGAGAGAAGCCACTAGTGAAACCTATAGCCCCCGGGTCTATTTTACATTATATAAGTTTCCGATCTATAATTCTAGTTTCCTATTTATTTTATTTTGCAATCTTTACTTTCCAATCTATACAACAAAAATATTTACTTTACTATCTTTATTAGATCTCACTTTTGCGAGTGACCGTGAAGGGATTGACTACCCCTTTATCGCATTGGTTGCAAGGTTCTTGATTGTTTGTGCAGGTACTAGGTGACTTGCGTGTAATCTCCTACTGGATTTATACCTTGGTTCTCAAAAACTGAGGGAAATACTTACGCTACTTTGCTGCATCACCCTTTCCTCTTCAAGGGAAAACCAACGCATGCTCAAGAGGTAGCAGGAGGTAGTTTCTATGCTTGGATTCGTCATGGTTTTCTGGATTGAGCGGGTCCTCCTGCCCCGCGGGGTCATCCTGATGGTTCTCGTTGGCTGCGTCCCCTGCGAGGTCATCTGTGTTATTTACGGAGCCGTTCTTGGCGGAGTCTATGTGGCTCGCATGGCTTCGACGTGGCTTTGATCGACAGCGCTGTTTTTGGCGTTTGGGTGGCTCATCACTAGGCTTGCCTCTGTCCTGATTGGGAGTGCCGTCGCCATCTTTGGGGGTGTCCACTATGTAAATATCGTAGTTTGATGTAGCCGTCCAGCGACCGGTGACGAGAGGGGCGACATCGGTACTAGCCGTGGCTCTGCCATCCTCGTCCATGTATTTGGTATCCTCCGAATTATAGTCTAGCATATCGGTTAAATCAACGATAGTGGCTACCAAGAGGGTGGTGGGTGGGACGTAAAATTCCCTGTGGTATGGCTCAAGGGGTTGATGATTGTGGGAGGAGGGCAGATCCTCCTGGATGGTCATCTTATGGATTCGGTCTAACGCCTCGTTTAGCATGGCGAGGGTCGCCAAACCCGAGGGCTCTAGGCCGACCTCCACCGTAACGGGGAGCAGTAGGTGCCTTGGTTGGTCCTTGGCTTCCGCGGGACGAACTGGGTTCGGTGCTCGATACCCGAGTTTTGTCGCTGTCCGGACTATCATCGAAGGTTAAGGACGAGCCTTGGTCTTTGCTGGCGATTTCTGCCCTGGGATTCGAGATCAAGTTGTCTCGATCCGAGGGCGACTCCGAGTCATTGACTGCCGGCTCGTCATGGGGGCTCATGGCCAGGGGAGCGTCATGACGAAAAGGCTCGACGGAGATTGATTCTTGGTTACTGACCCTTAATTCCGCATCGAGGGCCGAGGATGAGCCCTCCGCAGACATGGCGGATCCAGCCAAGGGTGGAGTTTGGCCCTGGCTTGAAGCAGAATCCTCCTGGCTCAAAGCCGTTTGGAGGGTGGAGGCCGATCCATAGATCGGATCGGAGGAGAATTCCAGAGTAGGCATGGCGGGGCCCGCGAGGGTGCGGGACGGCGTAGTAAGCCGCGACGTATTACAGATTTCCGAATCGAATTCGATGCTCGGCAGTGAAGTTGTCAATTTGACCCAGATGACCAGTCGGGTCGGCGGCAGCATCACGCTTCCAAACGCGAAGAGTTGACCGGGGACGAAGAAATCCCTAGATTCGATGCCTTCCCCTATGATCAGGAGAGCCATCGATCTTTCCGGTGATCCAACAGCGGAACTCTCAATGAAAGCACCAATGTCGGTGTCAAAACCGGCAGACCTCGCGGTAGGAGTTTTGAGTTGTGGATCTAGGATCGATGGGTAACAAGGGACGACGAACACAATGTTTACCAAGGTTCGGGCCCTCTCTAAGAGGTAAAACCCTACGTCCTGCTTGAATGTATTGAATGTATAACGTGGTTTACAGAGTAGATCTACCTCGAGATCAGCATGAGCTAAACCCTAAGGCTATGAGGTGATAAATGTAGCTCTAGCCCTGAAGACTAAAAACCCTTGGTTTATATAGACACCGGTAGGGTTAGGGTTACCGAAGATAGATTACAATAAGGAAAAGAGATCCTCCGCCTTCTTGACTTGGAGGGCACACCACGGCTTCATAGATCTTCTGTCATTATACGGCTCCACCAATACGGCCCATGTACAATGGGCCGTCGCCCCGAGGACCCCTTAGTCCGTGACTCAATCAACGGTCATGACCGGAAAGAATCCCAATTGTTGTCACCTTGGGGTATGCGGATCATACCACGTAATAGGTGCATATAACTTGCAATATCGAATCAACAACATAGATATAATTGTGAAAACATTAATGGTTCAGATCTGAAATCATGGCACTCGGGCCCTAGTGACAAGCATTAAGCATAGCAAAGTCATAGCAACATCAATCTCAGAACATGGTGGATACTAGGGATCAAGCCCTAACAAAACTAACTCGATTACATGATGAATCTCATCCAACCCATCACCGTCCAGCAAGCCTACGAAGGAATTACGTACTCCCAGCGATGAGCATCATGAAATTGGTGATGGAGGATAGTTGGTGATGACGAAGACGAAAGATCCCCGTCTCCGGAGCCCTGAACGTACTCCAGATCTGGCCTTCCGATGAAGAATAGGACGTGGCGTCGGCTTCTTATCGTGAAACGCGATAAAACTTCCTCTCCTATTTTTTCTCCGAAAATAGGAATTTATAGAGTTGGAATTAGGGTCAGCGGAGCCTCATGGGCCCAACTACCCACCAGGGCGCGCTAGAGGGGGTGGCGCGCCCTGGTGCCTAGTGGGCAGCTACCCCCCCCCCCCCTCCGGTGGGTCTTATTTCCAGTAAAAAAAATTATTCCAAAAAGTTTTGTCCAATTCTGAGAACTTTTATTTCTGCACAAAAACAACACCATGGTAGTTCTGCTGAAAACAACGTTAGTCCGGGTTAGTTTCATTCAAATCATGCAAATTAGAGTACAAAGCAAGATCAAATGCATTAGAAAAGTAGATGCGACAGAGGCGTATCAGTGGCTCTCGCCGGCAAGCTTGAGCCGACAAGATGGAGGCCCGACAAGCCCCGCGGCAAGCGGATCCCCGTCAACCACAAGCGCTCCACCTCATCAGACAGCTGTGGCTGTTCGGTGAGGTGTCGAGCCTGCAGGCAGTGCCGTGGAGCTTGCATGCATGTGTCAGCTCGCCGGGGAGCAAATTACCTTTATCGACACCCGTCCTAATGGAGTGTCAAGTTAATAGGAGGTAGATGAGAAAGCGGTGTGGCAACCTTGCCGAGGCTCCTCCTCCTTGCGACACCTAGCGATGCATTAATGCATTTTTGTCCTAACTAGCAGAGTTAGGTATGATAGCACTGTTTCTATCTGATCACCCTGTAATGACCCTTGTGCCACTGTGGTAACCCCTTGAGCTATAAAAGGAGGGCCAGGGCAACATTTACAAGGGTTCAAATGTATGTAATCTCATGCATACGTGTTCGTGCAGCTGCTTTCTCCTCGCACCTTGCCGGGGGCAAGCGCTCCGTGTACTTGTGCATACATCCACCAAATACGTGCATCCAAGAAGGAGTAGGGTTTTACGCTTCTCGATGGCCCAAACCTGGCTAATTCTTGCTGCGTTCTTGTTGTTCTTGCTCTTTGCATTCAGTGCATCCCCCTCGCCGAACCAGAAGGGGCAGCATTGTCCCATAGATCGTCGGCTCCACGCCGACAAATGGTTATGATGTAGTATGTTAGTATAGTATCCTCCTCTGAATGATTCAAGTGGCTTGACTTGGCACATGTTATTTAATTTTATTGTTTAGTCATCACCTTCTCATTTAAAGCACCAATCTTGAGAGTGTTGTTGTAATTCTTATGCATCAAGTCTAGTTAATGTTTAGTTGTTGCTTGAACTTCAGAGGTGCTCTGCATTTATGTTTAGCGGTCTCGGAAAGGGCTAGCGAGATACCATGTTATCATATTATATCATGATTGTTTCAAAAACTTGTTGGCATCTAAGATGTGTTACTATTGCTTGCTAGTAGATTATGCCATTGATATGAGTAAATGTGAGTTCTAAGTGTTATCATTTGCATGGTTAGTTCATGATCTTTGCTGAAAACTTGGGTGCTTTTAGCTTATATAAGGTTACAAGAACAACAGAGTTCGTAAAAGTTTTCCTTTAGCACTTTTAGTTTGTCAACTGAATTGCTTCAGGACAAGCAATGAGTTAAGCTTCGGGGAGTTGATACATCTCCGTCGTATCTACTTTTCCAAACACTTTTGATCTTGTTTTGGACTCTAATTTGCATGACTTGAATGAAACTAACCCGGACTGGCGCTGTTTTAAGCAAAACTACCATGGTGCTGTTCTTTTGTGCAGAAATAAAAGCTCTCGGAGTTGGATAAAACTTTTTAGAGATTTTTATGGAATATGTGAAAAATACTGGAGCGAAGGTCCACCGAAGGGGGGCCACCTATTGCCCATAAGGCAACAGGGCGCACCAAACCCCTAGGGCGCGCCCTGTTACCTTGTGGGGCCCAGGAAGCTCCGCCGACCCTAATCTCAACTCCATAAATATTGTCTTCCCGAGAAAAAAAAGAGAAGAAGTTTCATTGCGTTTTACATGCGGAGCCGTCGCCACCTCCCATTCTTCATCGGGAGGGCTGATCTGGAGTCCATTCAGGGCTCCATAGAGGGGGATTCGTTGCCATCATCATCACCAACCCTTCTTCATCAACAACTTCATGATGCTCATCACCGGGAGTGAGTAATTCCTTCGTAGGCTTGCTGGATAGTGATGGAGTTGGATGAGATTTGTCATGTAATCGAGTCAGTTTGTTAGAGCTTGATCCCTAGTATCCATTATGTTCTGAGATTGATGTTGTTATGACTTTGCTATGATTAATGCTTGTCACTAGGGCCTGAGTGCCATGATTTTAGATCTGAACCCTATATGTTTTCATGAATATATTTGAGTTCTTGATCCTATCTGCTAGTTATATGCACTTGTTATTATTCTGATCCGTAGACCCCAAAGTAACAATAGTTGGGATACTCTCCGGGGATGACTGTAACTCGAGGAGTTCATATATTCACCATATGTTAATGCTTTATTCCAGTTCTCTATTAAAAGGAGGCCTTGATATCCCTTAGTTTCCCTTTGGACCGCGCTGCCACGGGAGTGTAGGACAAAAGATTCCATGCAAGTTCTTATTATAAGCACGTATGACTATATACGGAATACATGCCTACATTATATTGATGAATTGGAGCTATTGTGTATCGCTCTAGGTTGTGACTGTTATATGATGAATATCATCAAACACAAATATCCATCATTGATCCAATGCCTACGCTTTTCTCATATTGATCTTTGCTAAGTTACTTTCATTGTTGCTGTTGTTACAATCACTAAAATACTGCTACTATTATTGTTACCATTACTGTTGCTATTGTTACTATTGCTATCAAACTATCATACTACTGTGCTACTAAACACACTTTGCTGCAAATATTTAGTTCTCTGAATGTGGTTGAATTGACAACTCAACTGCTGACACTCATAAATATTCTTTGGCTCCCCTTGTGTCGAATCAATAAATTTGGGTGAAATACTACCCTCAAAGACTGTCGCGATCCCCTATACTTGGGGGTTATCAGCAATTCACACTAATCGCAAGATATATCAATAGTACCAAGTGTGATTTCTAGAATATAAAGTGTAGGTCTAAATAATCTCTACAAGGAAATAGCCAACACAATATAATTAGGACAACGATATATAGTGAATGCAAGGTCAAGTGACCAATGTAAACCATAAGTAAGGAGATGGAGTTAGGGATAATCGAAGTCACAGAGGTGGGGATGTATCCCGATGTTCACTTCCTTGGAGGGAAGTTATTCATCGTTTCGAGATGTGGGTGTTACCACGAAGGAACACAACGCCATGGAGGCTCACCCTATTCTCCTTGAGATATCACCACGAAGGCGATTCCCAACCACTAGTGGTAGACCTTGAGGCAGCCTCCAAACCTTCACAAACTTTTCGGGGGACAAATCACAAGTTGATTTCTCTCCAGAGTACTCCTAGCAACCGCCTAGGAGTCAACAACCTCCAAGAGTAAGAAGATCAAGGGGGGAATGCTTAAGACTTGCTCAAATCATGAATCCCTTTGGTCAAAAGAGGGAGAGGGAGTGGATCTATCACTTAATTGGAAAATCCCTCAAGAACTCTCATGAGTCTCCCCGGGATCTAAGATTTGGTGTAGGAGAAGTAAGAGGGAGCCACGTGGGCGTTCTAGGGTTCTTTTGCATTGAGTGGTCAACCTTCTACCAGATTGGTAGAGGGGTATATATAGCAAGCCTGGAAAACTAGCCATTTGTGAGTAAGTCGATGTGTCGGGCCAGTGATACGTCTCCAACGTATCGATAATATTTTTATTGTTCCATGCTGTTATATTATCATTCTTGGATGTTTTACAATCATTTTATAGCAATTTTATATCATTTTTGGGGACTAACCTATTGACATAGTGCCCAGTGCCAGTTGCTATTTTTGCTTGTTTTTTACATCGCAGGAAATGAATATCAAACGGAGTCCAA
The DNA here is from genome assembly GCF_002575655.3 of Aegilops tauschii subsp. strangulata. Classification (NCBI taxonomy): domain Eukaryota; kingdom Viridiplantae; phylum Streptophyta; class Magnoliopsida; order Poales; family Poaceae; genus Aegilops; species Aegilops tauschii. Next base: position 407,958,586 of record NC_053040.3, on the reverse strand, counting down.
ATGCAGCGAAACTTTTTGTGGATTTTACTGGACCAGAAGACACCTGTTGGGCCAAGAAAGTACCTGAGGGGAGCACAACCCACCAGGGCGCGCCTGGGGGCCCAGGCACGCCCAGGTGGGTTGTGCCCACCTCGGTGGCCTCCCGCACTGCCTCTTTGCTCTATAAATACCCCAATATTCCAGAAACCCTAGGGGAGTCGACGAAAATCAATTCCAGCCACCGTAAGTTCTAGAACCACCAGATCCAATCTAGACACCATCACGGAGGGGTTCATCATCCTCATTGGTGCCTCTCCGATGATACGTGAGTAGTTCAATGTAGACCTACGGGTCCGTAGTTAGTAGCTAGATGGCTTCCTCTCTCTCTTTTGATTCTCAATACAATGGTCTCTTGGAGATCTATTTGATGTAACTCTTTTTGCGGTGTGTTTGTTGGGATCCGATGAACTTTGAGTTTATGATCAGATCTATGTTTTTATCCATGCAAGTTATTTGAGTCTTTTTATCTATTATATGCATGATTATTATAGCCTCGTATTTCTTCTTCGAATCTTTGGCTTAGTTAGGCCAACTAGACCGATTTTTCTTGCCATGGGAAGAGGTGCTTTGTGATGGATTCGATCTTACGGTGCTTGACCCCAGTGACAGAAGGGGAACCGACATGTATGTATCGTTGCTATTAAGGATAACAAGACGGGGTCTATTTCTACATAAATAGATCTTGTCTACATCATGTCATCGTTCTTATTGCATTACTCCGTTTTTCCATGAACTTAATACACTAGATGCATGCGTGATAGCGGTCGATGTGTGGAGTAACAGTAGTAGATGCAGGCAGGAGTCGGTCTACTAATCTTGGACGTGATGCCTATATAATGATCATTGCCTGGATATCGTCATGATTATTCAAAGTTCTATCAATTGCCCAACAGTAATTTGTTTACCCACCATATGCTATTTTTCTCGAGAGAAGCCACTAGTGAAATCTACGGCGCCCGGGTCTCTTCTTTATTATATTTGCCTTCGAGATCTATTTTTATTTGCTTTTATTTTCAGATCTACTAATCCAAAAACACAAAAGTATTTTGCTGCACTTTATTTTATTTGTGATCTATGTATTCAATCTATTACAGCTTTCTCCCGTCCACGTACCAATTTCTGGCACCGTTACCCGAAAGGGACTGACAACCCCTTTAACACGTCGGGTTGCAAGTATTTGTTCTTTGTGTGCAGGAGTTGTTTACGTGGTGTTGCGTGGTTCTCCTACTGGTTCGATAACCTTGGTCTCATCACTGAGGGAAATACCTACCGTTGTTGTGCTGCATCATCCCTTCCTCTTTGGGGAAATACCGACGTAGTTCAAGCCAACATCAGCCACACATCCGGGAAGGGCCCGACATCCGACGGCTGAGAAATGTGCACACATAGACAAAAAACAGGGTCAATGTACAGGGCCTAGACATCTGGCCAAAGTTGGGGCGCTAGACATCCGATGGACACAACCAGTATTTCAACATGGTTTTTGGACATATACGGTTGAATTTCCGGGAGGATCCCAGACATCCGGGTCGTCCTGGGAGCCCAGACATCCGGCCAACACAAAAACTACAACCGCTCCAATAGTAAAACATGCATAACTTCCTCATCCGGGCTCTGATTTTGATGATCTTGGGCTTGTTTTAAAGCTAGTGAAAAACACCAAACCCTCACGTAGATAAGTACTCAAGATCAACCAAAATGGTGGATGCAAACTATTCAAAGGTTTGATCATAGAATTTGGGGAACCCTTTTGGCTTTGTGATAGGAGTGGAATTGTGTGTAGGAGTTATTGACTTGAGCAAGTCCATCACGAAACCCTTTGATCCCCTCTAAATAGTGCGAGATCCCTATAACTTAAGAATTATGAAATAACTACACTAGATAGCTAGTGGAATTGTATTGATCTCAACCCCGCGTCATCGTCCTGGGCGGCCTGGGGCAACCCGCAGCCGCGTCGCCGGGAGGTCCTACTCCGCCAGCTCCCGCACTGCCGCCACCGGAGGGCTGGCCGGCAAAGTCGTGCCTGGCCCCGGGATGGTGGCAGCGGGGCGGACTCGTTCCCGTCTTGGTGCTAAGCGCCCCTCCCCTCCCCGAGATCTCACAGTGGCATGGCTCAGGGGGCCCTCTCTGGCGACTGCACCCTGTCCGGCGAATTGCGACATCCTCGGTCGTCCTCTTCATCGCGGCCCTGCTCACCCTTCCTCTACCCCTCCCCTGATCCCATATGTGTCAGGGCCGAAAGGCTAGAGTGGTGGTGGCCTTCGAGTGCCAGAAGGCCTAGTCGGCCTCGAGTTGCTGGCCTTAGTCAGATCTAGCCCATGCTGGTGGCGGTGCCATGCGGTGTTGGAGGCCGGTCGTCCTCCTGGACCTGTCGCCGGGGTGATGGCGGGTGTCACAAGGTGGTCCTTGCGCTGGGCACGTGGGGCTGTAGCGACATGCTGGCCTTCCGCGTGTTTAGTGCCGGCAGATGATGTTGTGATCTTCGGTTGGTGGTGGTGATCCAGATCTGATCAACTAGACGGTAGGGGCTGTAGATTGTTCTGCAGCGATTTCCTATGGATCCATGGTAGCGGAGGTCATCAAAAAGACTTCGGGAGGTTTTATCTCTTGATCTAGTGGATGAATTCAGTGGTGGAATGCAAATTATGGACGATGACTTGACGCAAAGGGATGGCTGTGAGGTGGTGGTGGTCCTATTGTAGCTACTGGGATTGTGGAAAAGCGATGGCGACAACACTTGTGTGACTTGGATGGTGGTGCTGCGTGCACCCGATCTCGAGCACCGGGGCGAAAGCCTAGGTCAGACCCGAGTGGTTATGCCTGGAAATGGCGATGTTTCTTTTACGTCGTTACCATGTTGGAGGCATTGCTTGGATATGCTTGGACTGATACTTTAGGGTGAAAACTTAGATTCTGGCCTTTCTGGTTGGATCCAGTAACGGCGGCGATTAAGTATCACTCCCTTCCTGAAGGCATTACTATTGAAGATCCTCGTCATCAATGTGGGGTCAATGGTTGGTGCGGATATGGTCTTAGTTTTAGTTTGTCGATCATTGATCTGATCGTTATGGGGCTTTTCTTTTTCTTTTTCCTCGCCTACGCATAGCTTTTGGTCTTATGACTTTGCTATTTGTTGGTGTGTTTCGGTGTGTGTTGGGTTGGTTGTGTGCATCCTAGTTATGCAGAGGCCGGGTGTGTGCTCATTGTGTTATGTATACTCTTGATGCTCCATTTTGAGCCAATAAAATCCACCCTTTGTCGAAAAAAAGATAGCCTCCGGAAATCCATTCTTGGGCATATAACTTTTTCGATGGTCGTTGATCCATGCAACTATAACCAAAGAAACTAATACCTTTGACTTGAGCATTCCACTTGAGCTTGGTGTTGACATTTATTCTTGGCTCGATATGGAAGCAAAATATTGATCACGACATTTGGTGAAGACTTCAAATAGATCCCCCCCATAAACCATGTGGGGATCATTTCATTGCATTATGTCTTCACATGTCCATCATGTGATCATCCACGAGCATCAAGCATGTAATCCTTCGGGGTGCTTATCTTGAGCTTGCCCTTGTCAACCATGATCATCACAACTTGATGTCATACTCTCATGGACACTTGGAATCTTTCTCTCGATGCAAGCCATGAGAATCACCTAACCCATGTAGATATAGAAAACACATAGTATGGGTTAGTACACAAAGCATAACTGAAAATTACTTAGCATACCACAGATCCCATGTGGTACATCAATTGCATTTGTGTGATGACCATCTTTGAGTTCATTCTTTGATCTTCATCTTGGTCGCATTTATCTTTACTCCATGATTAATCTTGATGTCTTGAAGGCCCTATTGATATCTTCACTATGCTTCATTGCTTCAAGACATGATCACCAATATCTCAATTCACCATGATCATATCAAGTTTCTCCATGAATATCACATTGGACATCATTTGCTTGTTTTCATGCTCCAAAATACCATCTTGAGAGACACAATGAATTCTTCAATTGAATTACTTGCTTCAAGACATAATCATCCATGACTCAACATATGAGCTCATCATGATCCTATCTTCAAGCGTATGTAGAATTCTTCTCTTTAATCATTCTCTCAAGATCTTGACCCATCATGGTTCAATTCGTAATCCTAAGCATGAGAACCTCTGAGATCCTTAATGAACTCCATATATATCACATCTTGTTTGTCACACGAAATTTATCTTGATCATATTTGATTCAATCGACGAGCTCAATCTCGATGCACAACTATATGTATATTGCATCCATTCCTAATCCATTCGACCTCCTTATTGCATCACCATAGAACAAACATCCTTCAATTCATCCAATACTATTTATGCATTGCAAATGGAATTTTCCTTCAATTGTATAACTCAATGCAAACATTAGTCCATTAGGATTGTCATCAATTACCAAAACCACACATGAGGACTACATGCACTTTCAGAGTTGAGCTGCACCGCATCAAGAGAAACAACAACACTACAAAAAAATACACTTCCGTGATGATACGTGTTTGTCACAGTAGGTCACGTTTTCTATCATGCATGTACATCCATGACGATTTTATGACAGAATCAAGATAGGCATACCTGTGCTGTCGTAGAAGTGTCCCATGACATTACCAAAATTATCATCACAGAAGTGTTCACTTCCATGACGATAAATGTCGTGTCATGGAAGTGCTTTTGTCAAGGGTGACCGATACGTGGCATCCACTGTAACGGGTCACCGTTAAGCTATCGGGTCCGGTTTTGGATCCGATAACCCGCTAACAGCCACGACCAATCCCGATTTCCAAGCGTAAAATTCTCATTGGCCGACGGAACCACATGTCAGCTCCGCGTTGGCACAGGTGTCACTCATCCAATGGGCTAGATGTTCCTATGATATGTTGACACGTGGAACGGCCCAAAAGTGGCCCATAAAGATTAAATGGGCCGGCCCAACTAAAGGCCCACAAGATTTTGTGGACCATAATGGGCTGGCCCAGCTAAAGGCCCACGAGATTTTGCCGACCATAATGGGCCGGCCCAACTAAAGGCCCACAAGATTTTAAGGACACTAGTGGGCCGGCCCGTTAACAGGCTGCCATGTTTTGGGCCAAATGCCGGCCCATATTGGATCAAGTCCATTAACAGCCTGCTGATAACCCACAAGTATAGGGGATCAATTGTAGCCTCTTTCGATAAGTAAGAGTGTCGAACCCAACGAGGAGCTAAAGGTAGAACAAATATTCCCTCAAGTTCTATCGACCACCGATACAACTCTACGCACGCTTGACGTTCGCTTTACCGGAAACAAGTATGAAACTAGAAGTACTTTGTAGGAGTTGTTGGATAGGTTTGCAAGAAAATAAAGAGCACGTAAATAAAAAGTAGGGGCTGTTAAGTTGAAGAAGCAACTAAAGTAAATATAGCGAGTGTGGAGAAGTGGTGGTAGGAGTTGCGAAATTGTCCCTAAGCAATTGACTACTTTACTAGACCGATAGCAAGTTTTATGTGGGAGAGGCCACTGCTAGCATGGCATCCCTTACTTGGAATTCTATGCACTTATGATAGGAACTATTAGCAAGCGTCCGCAACTACTAACGTTCATTAAGGTAAAACCCAACCATAGCATTAAGTTATCTTGGCCCCCCTTCAATCCCGTATGCATCAATTTCTATGCTAGGTTGAAGCTTCTGTCACTCTTGCCCTCCAATACATAGTCCTATCAACATACAACTAACCCTATGGTGTGATCCACGTGCGCGCTTATATGAGGGCACCAAAGGACAGCAACATAACCACAAGCAAATTAAATCAATCATAGCAATTCATCAACTACTGATAGGACAACGAAAATCTGCTCAGACATCATAGGATGGCAACACATCATTGGATAATAATATGAAGCATAAAGCACCATGTTCAAGTAGAGGGTACAGCGGGTTGCGGGAGAGTGGACCGCTGTAGATAAAGGGGGGAAGGTGATGGAGATGTTGGTGAAGATGGCGAGGTGCTGGTGAAGATCGCGGTGATGATGATGGCCCCCGACGTCATTCCGGCGCCACCGGAAGCGAGGGGGAAAGAGCCCCCCTCCTTCTTCTTCTTACTTGACCTTCTCCCAAGATGGGAGAAGGGTTTCCGCTCTGGTCCATGGTCTCCATGGCGTGGGAGGGGCGAGAGCCCCTCCGAGGTTGGATCTGTCTCTCTGTCTCTCTCTGTTTCTGCGTTCTGGTCTGCTGCCCTTTCACCGTTTCTTTTATATCCGGAGATCCGTAACTCCGATTGGGTTGAATCTTTCGCCCAGATTTTTCTCATAAAATTAGCTTTATTGCGGCAAAAGAAGAGCATCAAACGCCTTACGGAGTGCCCACGAGGGTCCAGGGTGCGCCCCCCTGCCTCGTGGCCCCCTCGGGCACCGTCTCGCGTTGATTTTACTTCCCAAAAATCATAAATATTCCAAAATAATTCTCCGTCCGTTTTTATCCCGTTTGGACACCGTTTGATATTGGGTTTCTGCGAAACATAAAACATGCAACAAACAGGAACTGGCACTGGGCACTGGATCAATATGTTAGTCCCAAAAATAATATAAAAAGTTGCCAAAAGTATATGAAAGTTGAATAATATTGGCATGGAACAATCAAAAATTATAGATACGATGGAGACGTATCAGCATCCCCAAGCTTAATTCCTGCTCGTCCTCGAGTAGGTAAATGATAAAAAAGATAAGTTTTTTATGTGGAATGCTGCCTAGCATAATCTTGATCATGTATCTAATCGTGGCATGAATATTAAGACACGAGTGATTCGAAGCAATAGTCTATCATTTGACATAAAAACAATAATACTTCAAGCATACCAACCAAGCAATTATGTCTTATTGAAATAACATAGCCAAAGAAAGCTCATCCCTACAAAATCATATAGTTTGGCTATGCTCCATCTTCGCCACACAAAGCATTCAAATCATGCACAACCCCGATGACAAGCCGAGCAATTGGTTCATACTTTTTAACGCACTTCAGCCTTTTCAACCCTCACGCAATACATGAGCGCAAGCCATGGACATAGCACTATAGGTGGAATAGCACATGATGATGGAGGTTGTGTGGAGAAGACAAAAAAGGAGAAAGTCTCACATCGACGCGGCTAATCAACGGCCTATGGAGATGCCCATCAATTGATGTCAATGTGAGGAGTAGGGATTGCCATGCAACGGATGTACTAGAGCTATAAGTGTATGAAAGCTCAAACTAGAAACTAAGTGGGTGTGCATCCAACTTGCTTGCTCATGAAGACCTCGGGCATTTGAGGAAGCCCATCATTGGAATATACAAGCCAGGTTCTATAATGAAAATTCCCACTAGTATATGTAAGTGATAACTCAAGAGACTCTCTATATGAAGAACATGGTGCTACTCTGAAGCATAAGTGTGGTAAAAGGATAGTAACATTGCCCCTTCTCTCTTTTTCTCTCATTTTTTTATTTTTTTTATATTTTTTTGGTGGGCTTCTTTGGCCTCTTTTTTTATTTGGGCTTCTTTGGCCTCTTTTATTTTATGTAAAGTCCGGAGTCTCATCCCGACTTGTGGGGGAATCATAGTCTCCATCATCCTTTCCTCACTGGAGCAATGCTCTAATAATGATGATCATCACACTTTTATTTACTTACAACTCATATTACAACTCAATGTCTAGAACAAAGATATGACTCTATATGAATGCCTCCGGCGGTGTACCGGGATGTGCAATGATCTAGCATAGCAATGACATCAAAAAATGGACAAGCCATGAAAATATCATGCTAGCTATCTTACGATCATGCAAAGCAATATGACAATAATGCTCAAGTCATGTATATGATGATGATGGAAGTTGCATGGCAATGTATCTCGGAATGGCTATGGAAATGCCATGATAGGTAGGTATGGTGGCTGTTTTGAGGAAGATATAATGAGGCTTATGTGTGATAGACCGTATCGTATCACGGGGTTTGGATGCACCGGCGAAGTTTGCACCAACTCTCGAGGTTAGAAAGGGCAATGCACGGTACCGAAGAGGCTAGCAATGATGGAAGGTTGAGAGTGCGTACAATCCATGGACTCACATTAGTCATAAATAACCCATATATTTATTGCAAAAGTTTATTAGCCCTCGAAGCAAAGTACTACTACGCATGCCCCTAGGGGGATAGATTGGTAGTAAAAGACCATCGCTTGTCCCCGACTGCCACTCATAAGGAAGGCAATCAAATAACACCTAATGCTTCAAATTTGTCACACAACGGTTACCATACGTGCATGCTACGGGATTTGCAAACCTCAACACAAGTATTCCTCAATTTCACAATTACTCAACTAGCACGACTCTAATATCACCACCTTTAGATCGCAAAACTATTGCAAGGAATCAAACATATCATATTCAGTGATCTACAAGTTTTATGTAGGATTTTATGACTAACCATGTGAATGACCAGTTCATGTCATCTCTCTAAATAGATATGAGTGAAGCACGAGAGTTTAATTCTTTCTACAAAAGATATGCCCACGCTCTAACAAATATAAGTGAAGCAAAAGAGCATCTACAAATGGCGGTTTTCTATGTAAAGAGAAACAGACAATCCAAACTTCAAATGATATAAGCGAAGCACATGAAGCATTCTATAAAGCCATACTCAAAAGATATAAGTGAAGTGCAAAGAGCATTATATAAATCAACCAAGGACTATATCATACCAGCATGGTGCATAAAAGAAAAGTGAAAACTAAATGCAAAAGACAATCCAAAATTGCACATATCGCATGAACAAAACGAATCCGAAAACATACCGATACTTGTTTAAGAAAGAGCGGATGCCTTCCGGGGCATCCCCAAGCTTAGACGCTTGAGTATCCTTGAATATTTACTTGGGGTGCCTTGGGAATCCCCAAGCTTGAGCTCTTGCCTCTCCTCCTTTTCCTCATATCGAGACCTTCTCGATCATCGAACACTTCATCCACACAAAACTTCAACAGAAAACTCGGTAAGATCCGTTAGTATAATAAAGCAAATCACTACTCAAAGTACTCTTGCAAACCAATTCATATTTTTTTGCATTGTGTCTACTGTAATATAACTTTTCCATGGCTTAATCCACTGATATAAATTGATAGTTTCATCAAAACAAACAAACTATGCATCAAAAACAAAATCTGTCTAAAACAGAACAGTCTGTAATAATCTGAACACTAACCATACTTATGAAACTTGAAATATTCTGCCAAAATTAGGAAAAATAAAAACAATTTATAGAAAGACATTGCAAAAAGAATCAGAACCATTTGACATTCCAGTAAAAAATGTAAAATCGCGCACTACAGCCAAAGTTTCTGTCCTGCACCGTACAAACCAACAAGCATTGTAAACATCCTAAAGGCAAACCTTGGCACATTATTTTTATAATACAATGGAATTGTACAAGGGGATAATTATTTTTGTTGAAAATTTTCTGTAATCCAGATTCACAAAGTTTCCATGAGCATGAACAAAGTTCAAGGAGCTCCCCCACTTCAACCATGCTTGTCTCTCTCACTTTCACTTTCCCTTTTGAAAAAGTTTTGGGTTCCCCTCTTTATTTTATTTTTGTTTTTAAACTATATGAAAGCACTCAACAGAAATAAATGACTCTCTAAAACTTCCGGGTTGTCTCCCTAGCGGCGCTTTCTTTAAAGCCATTAAGCTAGGCATATAGTGCTCAAGTAATGGATCCACCCGGATCCCAAGGTATATCAAAGCCAATTTTAATTAGCAATGATTTGTAATTTAGTAGTGAGCACAAAGCAACATATATCATGTAATGACGAAGTCTAACTCTCTTTCTATGCATCGGCATGTCATAAAAGAACAATTCATGCACACAAAGTAATGGTCAATGCATAGTATAAACAGTTTCTTGCAATTTTATCGTGTTGGAAACATAGAGAGGTGCATATATAGTTCCTCTCTCATAATAATTGCAAGTAGGAGCAGCAAGCATATGCATATTATATTCATCAAAATCATCATGTGCAACGGTAAAAGGCAACCCATCAATATAATCCTTAATAAGTGCAAACTTCTCCGATATAGTGTAGTCGGAAGAATTCAAAAAGATAATAGGACTATCATGCGTGGGTGCAATAGCAACAATTTCATGTTTAAAATAAGGAACTATAGCAAGTTCATCACCATAAGCATAATTCATATTGGCATCTTGGCCACAAGCATAGCAAGCATCATCAAAAAGGGATATTTCAAGAGAATCAACGGGATCATAACAATCATCATAGCAATCATCCTTCGGTAAGCACGAAGGGAAATTAAACAATGTATGAGTTGAAGAGTTACTCTCATTAGAAGGTGGGCACGGGTAGCTAATCCGCTCTTCCTCCTTTTGTTCTTCGCTCTCCTCGTCATCTTTTTCATCCAATGAGCTCACAGTTTCATCAATTTCTTCTTCCATAGACTCCTGCAAAATATTAGTCTCTTCTTGGACAGCGGAGTAGTCCTCAATATATGGTTTAACATAGGCATTAGAAGCATGATTATCATAGCAATATTTAAGTATGGCAAAATGTTCAGATTTGTAAAGAGTAGCACCATACTTTTCAATCAAAGAAGCAATTTCATAAGCACCCTTAAAAGCAACAAATTCTTCAATTTGTTGAACATCATAGTAATTATAAACACCCTTAGCATACAAAGATACGATTCCATTATCACTAAACTCACATTGGTAGGGAAGGTGTTTCTTAGGGTTTTCAGAACAACAAGTAAAATCATATATTTCACATAAATTCCAAGCATAGCATTGCAAATGATGAATTTGACCCAGTAAAAGTTTCCCTTTTTCAGATATACGGTGTCGCACATAATAAGCATGCTCATCTAAAGATTTGCCCTCAACTAAGCTAGCTGGGGTTTCAGCACGAGCACAAAGGGATCGAAGATGATCCAAGTAAAAAGCTTCAGCAGTGTGATAGATTTTGAGTGGTTCTTCAACCATTGGTTCAGTAGGTACAACTAATTTTTTTGGTATTTTGCGTTTCCTACCCATAACTAAAGATAGAAAACAACTAAGAACAGCAAATAAAAATTACTTAGTGATAAAGCAAACAAGCACACACGAGAATATTCACCCCACGCTACAACTCCCCGGCAACAGCGCCAGAAAAAGGTCTTGATAACCCACAAGTATAGGGGATCTATTGTAGCCTCTTTCGATAAGTAAGAGTGTCGAACCCAACGAGTAGCTAAAGGTAGAACAAATATTCCCTCAAGTTCTATCGACCACCGATACAACTCTACGCACGCTTGACGTTCGCTTTACCGGAAACAAGTATGAAACTAGAAGTACTTTGTAGGAGTTGTTGGATAGGTTTGCAAGAAAATAAAGAGCACGCAAATAAAAAGTAGGGGCTGTTAAGTTAAAGAAGCAACTAAAGTAAATATAGCGAGTGTGGAGAAGTGGTGGTAGGAGTTGCGAAATTGTCCCTAAGCAATTGGCTACTTTACTAGACCGATAGCAAGTTTTATGTGGGAGAGGCCACTGCTAGCATGTCATCCCTTACTTGGAATTCTATGCACTTATGATAGGAACTATTAGCAAGCAACCGCAACTACTAACGTTCATTAAGGTAAAACCCAACCAAAGCATTAAGTTATCTTGGTCCCCCTTCAATCCCGTATGCATCAATTTCTATGCTAGGTTGAAGCTTCTGTCACTCTTGCGCTCCAATACATAGTCCTATCAACATACAACTAACCCTATGGTGTGATCCACGCGCGCGCTTATATGATGGGCACCAAAGGACAGCAACATAACCACAAGCAAATTAAATCAATCATAGCAATTCATCAACCACCGATAGGACAACGAAAATCTACTCAGACATGGGAGGGGCGAGAGCCCCTCCGAGATTGGATATGTCTCTCTGTCTCTCTCTGTTTCTGCGTTCTGGTCTGCTGCCCTTTCACTGTTTCTTTTATATCCGAAGATCCGTAACTCCGATTGGGTTGAATCTTTCGCCCAAATTTTTCTCATAAAATTAGCTTTCCTGCGGCAAAAGAAGAGCGTCAGCCACCTTACGGGGTGCCCACGAGGGTCCAGGGCGCGCCCCTGCCTCGTGGCCCCCTCGGGCACCATCTCGCGTTGATTTTACTTCCCAAAAATCATAAATATTCCAAAATAATTCTCCGTCCGTTATTATCCCATTTGGACTCCGTTTGATATTGGGTTTCTGTGAAACATAAAACATGCAACAAACAGGAACTGGCACTGGGCACTGGATCAATATGTTAGTCCCAAAAATAATATAAAAAGTTGCCAAAAGTATATGAAAGTTGAATAATATTGGCATGGAACAATCAAAGATTATAGATACGACGGAGACGTATCACCTGCCACATTCCGGACCTAATAAAGGCCCATATGAGATCCGGCCCGTTAAAAGCCTACCACGTTCTGGGCCAAATTACATCCTAGATCAGATCCGGCCCTTTAAGAGGCTTTGGGCTAAATTCTGGCCCATATCAGATTCGGCCCGTCAACTGGACGCTATGCTTTTGGGCCCACTTGCTAAAGGCCCATTTAGTAATTCGGTATGATATTAGTTTCGGCCTGTTAAAGGCCCGTTTAATATTTCGTCCCTATATTTATTTTGGCATGTTAAAAGCCCGTCATATAGTTGGGCCTAACTACGGCTCAGTTTGCATCCGGCCTGCTCACAGCCGATAATCTGATTGGGCCAAACAAGGACCGAGTCAATTTTGTCCTATTAACGGCCCGTGATGTGATTGGCACAATCATGGGCTGGGGTCTATTTCGGCCTGTTGTCGGCCCGTGAGCTATTCGGCACGTTTCAGGCCCAGCCTACTTTTCAGCCTACTAAAAGCCCATTGAGTTTTCTTGCGAAAATAGGGTCGGCGGTTTACTCGGCCTATTAAAGGCCTGAATCTACTAGTGGGCCAGTTTACATTTAGACCTATTAACGGACCAAGATGACTGGGCTCATGATGCGGATCATACATAGTGATTTGCATGATGGCCCGATTGTGTACCGTAATTTTACGGTTTAGCCGGTTTACTGCGAAGACATGATATATATATACAGTAAAATAACTGGAGCATCATGAATAATAAAAAACCTAGACTATACAATAAAGAAATTACAACATATTACATCCACTGGGCATCAAAGTTCGCTACTATGATAATAAAGCACAAGCAGACATCAGATTACATACATTGGGCATCAAAGATCGCCACCAGTGCAAATAAACATGCCGACAAAATAATATACAAAACCGACATCACTTCAATAGAGTTCAAGAAAGGTTAGCCCTGCTCGGGAGCTGCAGCGTAAGCAGCTGAGCAAGCTAATGAGATTACGATTGTTTGACACTTATATCCTCCTCACTCTGAAAGATAAACAAGTAGACAAATGACAGGTTTTGCACATATAAGTAGCAGTGCTGAGAATTCATCACATTTCTTACTGACGAATAAAGTGACACAGTTTAAAATAGCATTAACACAATACGGTATTGTTCAGGTTAAGACATGCCAGGAAATGACATTGTGAAGGAGTTGGCAGCTTCACGACACCACTGGATTACAGATCAAGAACTCATAAGTATCAATGGTTAGTGTGCTGTCAATTTATCCCATTTCAGATTGGCAAATAAAGAGACGGTTTAAATAATAGTAGAATGATATGACATTGTTCATAGTTAAGACATTGCAGAATATGACATTGTGCTGTAGTGGGTAGGTTCACCACACCACTGGATTACGGATCAAGAATAGAAGCATACATGCAGTGCAAAAGAAGTTCACTTGCTCTGTATAGTTTAATTTACATGGTATGAAGAAGGAACTTGGTTGTACAACTAAAAACTTAAATTGAGAAGGACAAACTTTTGTTTATGAACTACATAATAAACTTTAAACATGCAATTTGATGCAAACACCAAAAATAAACAGTTGTTGCAGTCATGCCTAACCAAATATACACAACAAAGTTTGAAGGCTTGAGAAGGACAAACTTACATTATTGGTGAAGACAGGTTCTATAAAGCCCTTGTCCATGCTGATGGGGGGGTAATTCGAGAAGTTTACCACAAAATCTTCTTCATAAGCATTGCCTTTATTCTATATTTTGTTAAGAGTAAATATAGATGTGATAATATAAGAAAAAACAGAGAATATTTAAGATAAGATGAAGAGTGATGCTACATAACCAAGTAGCTATAAATGTAAGTACATCGATACACGCAAAAGGTACAGCCAAGAGCAATGCAGAGCTAAACTTCTTCAGTACCATCGGTGTTATCCAACCTTATGGTAAGAGTAAATATAGATCTGATGTGTAGAAAATGGAGGGCAAAGGAAAATAAGCTGCAGAGTGATGGTACATGAACAACTAGCTGTCAATATAAGTACACTGATAAAGGACAACATGTACTTACAAGAACAATGCAGAGCTAAAAAAATTCATTGGCATTAGATATATTCTACACTAATGTAACCATTCATACAGATCAGATAATTTGGAGCGAACAATTGATAAGCAAGCTATTATGCATACTACTGTCACATAATGAACCAGGTATGAATGCAAGTACAGTGATACACGACAACAGGTACTAACAAGAGCAAAACAGCGGGCAGCATATTTGCGATATCCTGTCGTCCTTTTCAAACCGGAATTCTTCTTCGAGCAGATTTCCTGAAAAAGAGATCCGTAAGGCACATGCGGAAAAGTAGAAGTTCAAATTGTCATGTGATATCATAGACAGTACCTCATCCTGGGAACAAGACCAATGCATAACAAGGTTTTTCATTCAATGTCTTCTAAATTTAGCACAGGAGACTTCACAAGAAATTCGTTTATAGACTTGCCATCAAAGTGTGGTTTCCTCAAGTAATACCGATACTGCTGCAATGCTTCCTTGAAAAGCGCAAGCAAGCTTTGCTCGTCATGACTATCCATATTGACCCTCGCCTACTTACAACAATGTAATGTAAATCATTGATGTGTTCAATCAGCAGAAAACAGGAAAATAATCACCATGAATAATAGCACTTACACGTAAGTGGGATAGGAAGATGTGAAAATGGTGTTTGTCTTCACTATAATCTTCCCATGATGGGAATATATGCATGTAGTCCCTAACAACATTGCAAGCATTGTCTTTTAAACTGGGAATAACTGGAATGAGATTCCAATCTACAGGAATTGGCCGTCTCTGCAGTTGGGATAGGTCTTCGGCCGGTGGACATGCTGTACTTTTTGCTGGAGTGGGATTTTTCTGTGGTATGGCTGGTGCTATGGCAACTGAAATCGGCATACCTTTTGCTGGAGTGCAGGTCCTGTGTGGTGGGGCTAGTAGTGTGGCCAGTGAAGTATGGGTACAGTCTACTGGAATCGATCCTACGTCTTGTGTCACTGGTTGTAGAGCCAATATGAGTGGGGTGCTGTCTGATTTCTCCGGCACCACCACGTTTTTCAAGGACTTTGCTGGTGCTCCTTCAGGTTCGGCAATCACCCTCTTCCTTTTTGATGTCTGATGAGCATTTGAGTGGAAAAACATGGTATGATGACAGATGGAATATGTATTGATAAAGGATGGGCATGGCATCTTGACATATATGATGAGTAAACTAAGCAGATGGCGGTGCAACAAAGTAGATGAAATGCAAGATAACTTATGTAAGATACGTGCAATCAATAAAACCTTGCCAAATTAGAACAGGCACCTTGATGGATGAACAGGACAGGCCATCTGCCTTACTCCTCGAGGTCAGAATAGTCTTTAGGATCATATTCTGAACAAGAATCTACAGGTGGGGAGCGTATGAGTTTCATTGCATCGAGAATGGCACTCAATGCCTTGGTGCCAATTTTGTAAGTCATTGCGGTGTTTCACAATATTCTTCTGATGCGTGGATTCTGATATTCATTGTGATTACGTATAATATTTGAGAAGCATGAAAACATAAATAGTAGTGAGATTATCTTTGTAATGGAGAGGATATTCTAATATAGGGGCGCCCTGTAAACCCTTGTGTGCTATCACTGGATTCTGATGAGAGAGCCCATGTGTGTTGTAATATGGTGCGTGCATTAATATAATCTGGCACAAGTACGCAAAAAATAGGCTCCAGAAGTAAGGATAGTTGGCAGATGATAGGTTCATAATATACTGTATAGAGAGTTTATTGCCAAACCATGATAACAAGACCACACAGCAACTAGCTAGGCAGATTGTAGTGTACATAAAAGGGGTACACCATAACCAGGATATATAAATCGAGAAAGTGGAACTGGCTGGAAAATACGTTGTTGTATTGCCGTCACTAATTAAAAGCCTATCGATCACGTACAGGCCAGCTCGATCAGCTGTTGACTGCAGATGTCCCTGCTCCCCTTCCTAACAAGGAACATATTGTACGTACTAAATACAGAATAACAAAAGAGGAACATGTTAAAGAAAAGAAGAGGAAGCATATTCTTGAGGTTCCGCTTCATTGCATACAATGTTGGTTGCCCACTCATGATGAATCACAGCACCCAAAGAAATGCAATTCCATGTTGTCTCTCCATTTGTGGCCACATGCATTTGGAAAATCAAGTGGGAGCATTACCTGACCAATTAAATGTGTGTCTGATAACTAATATCAGTATCATATCACAATTCGTATTTAAAGAAGTAAGTTTTGGACTTATGATTGGTGTGCTGTTTAGCTTCAAGAGTGGACTGCTGCTAGTGCCACACAAAGCAGCTACACAGATCATAGTGTAGATATAACGGGGAAACCGTAAGCATCACAAGTAAAATCAGCAAAGTGGAACTTGCTGGAATATATGTGCTAGTATTGCCGGTACGGCTAGAAAGGCTTCGGATACCATCTCTCTTCAACTGAAGGTGCGGTACTGTTAATATCAGTGTAACTCTCAAAGGCGACACAGCTCCCCGCATTTCCTTGCTAATCTTATAGGATTCAAGTGGGCAGTCCACTACAATTCCTATTCCTATGTTTGCAAAATCCTACGAATCAAAGAGCCCGAAGAGTTCAAAGTGTCCATCACAACCGACCGTATAGACCTCTACACTGCAAATGTCCCTGCTCATCTTCACTACAAGGAACATACTGTACTACTATCATACTCCCTCCGTTCCAAAATATAAGTCTTTGTAGAGATTTCCACTATTGATCACATACAGATGTATACAAATACATTTTAGAGTGTAAATTCACTCATTTTGCTCCATATGTAGTCCATGGTGGAGTCTATACAAAGACTTGTATTTAGGAATGGAGAGAGTACTTATTAAAGAAGAACGGAAGAGGAACATGCTAAAGAAGAGCAAGCAGATTTTGGATAATAAAATGTTCGTTGCTTTGCGCCTACACATGATGAACCAGAGTGCATTAAGAATGCAACTCCCTGCTGTCTCTCTATATGTGGTGCACGTGCTTTTCGAAAGTAAAGTAGGAACATTAGCTGACCAATTAAACGTTATCTGTTTTAGTAATATCGGCATCATATCAGATTCGTCTACAAGTTTGGAATTATGAGTGGCACGTTGTTTAGCTTGATGGATTCAGGAGCAGTGCTAAGCAGCTACGATGATGGTACTGAATATAAAGGCATGTCTGCATGCAAGTCGCGTGACTTTGGTCATTTTGGTCAGTCGACCATTTCAGGCGGTTGGATGAAGATCCTACATCTCCTAACCCTTCTTCTTCCTCGTCTCTGATTCTTCCCATACAGAACACCGCACGGCCCGCCGGTCGAACCACCGGCCCAGACCCCCCCTCCCCGCCCTCCCCTGAACCGCCCCCACCGCCCATGTTCCTCCGCCACCCCCACCCCCACCCGCGTCGAGTTTTCTTCATTCGGCGAGGCCCCACCACCGCCCCCCACAACCACCGTCCCCACCCGAGCCCCTTCCTTCGCACCGGTGAACTCCGGCGAGTTCTGAAAAATCAACTGACCCAATTTTGAAATTTAGTCTACTGTCATTTAACTAGTGCGGAATATAAAAGGGGAAAACCATAAGCATTGCGAGTATAGTTTTGAGCATGCCATGGCGGATCTGAAGGTGCAAACCGGACAAAGGCAACTTCGCAACCAATGTTTGCTTTCAACTAACAAGTAAGTGATGGACAAGAAACCAGAGTAAAGCAGTGACGATCTATTTTCTTGCTGTGATAAATAAGTTGAGCATATACGAAAGAGTACCGCCTCTGGTGCGGCACCGTGTATGCATCTGCTGAGCATTTGACGGTGCTGCGGTAGCGATGGCTGTCGGTGGCGTGGAAGCAGATCTAGGAGGGTAGACGGTGGCGGCAAGGCGCAGTGGACGAGACGGTCATAGGAGCGGCGCCGGCAAGGTGGTCGACGTTGGGGATAAAGCGAGAGGACGGGATGCAAGGATCCGGTCCGAAGCCGTGGATGAGAGAGGTCGATCTCTTGTAATGGACGACGACGTCGGGGTATCAGCTCCGGCATGGTGGAGGAGGACGGCGGTGGATGGGGTGGCAGACGGAGGAAGCTGGGGTGGAGAGGGTGTTTTGGCGCACACGGAGTACGAATGGGGAAATGGAGAAAGGGGGGAACCATGTCTTCAGGGCGCACTTGTCTCAAATGCGAGAAAATTTGCAAACTTTGCCCCCGTTTAAAATTTCCTACATCACAGCAATATTAGTTGGTTGGGGATAGGACGGTAATCTCGCATACACCGAATATTTGCCGACGAGAGTTTGTTTTGGCCACCACTGTCGGTGTCAAAACCGGCGGATCTCGGGTAGGGGGTCCCGAACTGTGCGTCTAAGGCGGATGGTAACAGGAGGCGGGGGACACAATGTTTACCCAGGTTCGGGCCCTCTGGATGGAGGTAATACCCTACTTCCTGCTTGATTGATCTTGATGATATGAGTATTACAAGAGTTGATCTACCACAAGATCGTACAGGCTAAACCCTAGAAGCTAGCCTATGGTTATGATTGTTCGTGTCTTACGGACTAACCCCTACGGTTTATATAGACACCGGAGGGGGCTAGGGTTACACAGAGTCGGTTACAATGGAGGAGATCTACATATCCGAATTGCCAAGCTTGCCTTCCACGCCAAGGAGAGTCCCATCCGGACACGGGACGAAGTCTTCAATCTTGTATCTTCATAGTCCAACAGTCCGGCTAAAGTATAGAGTCCGGCAGTCCGAGGACCCCCTAATCGAGGACTCCCTCAGTAGCCCCTGAACCAGGCTTCAATGACGATGAGTCCGGTGCGCAGATTGTCTTCGGCATTGCAAGGCGTGTTCCTCCTCCGAATACTCCATAGAAGATTTTGAACACAAGGATCGTGTCTGGCCCTGCAAAATAAATTCCACATACCGCCGTAGAGAGTATAATATTCCACAAATCTAATTTTCTGACAAGTTTCATAGCGTGACATCACGGCACGGCCCGGTCATTATTCGAACCTTTTTTCCAACCAGCTACTGCACATATTGCGAGGCGGTTTTCTTGGCACGTCTTGTCGAAGCAGAGATCGTGTCCCCCTATCACGGGATTCTCATCAATACGGGTGTGGGTAACCCAACCGCGCCATCAATTACGGCGCTTGGGGAATAAGCGAGTTTACCAGGCAGGTGGGGAGGCGCATAGTTTCTTCCGCCCTTATAAAGGGACAAGGATTCATCTTTTTCACCCACGCCTTCTTCTTCCTTGCTCATCCATTCTTGCGCACTCGATCTCCAGCGCCCAAGTTCGCATTTTCTCCTCAAAACCACTCCAAGCATGTCTGGAGCGGGAGGCAAGTGGATGGTCTCCTCCGTTATGGAGGAGGACATTACAAAGCTCCGGGTAGCCAGATACCTGGCTGCAGATATCGCGCACCGGCTACCAGATGCGGGGCAGATCGTCCCTACTCCAGAACCCCATGAGAGGGTGGTATTTCTTACCCACTTCGTCCGCGGGCTGGGATTTCCCCTCCACCCGTTCGACTGTGGGCTCATGTTCTACTACAGGCTGGACTTTCACGATCTAGCCCCCAATTTCATCCTCAACATCTCGGCGTTTATCGTTGTGTGCGAGGCCTTCCTCTGCATTAAGCCCCACTTCGGCCTGTGGCTGAAGACCTTCAATGTTAAACCGAGGGTGGTGGTCGGCCAGCAAGCGGAGTGCAGAGGCGCCATGGTGGGAAAAATGCCCAACGTCGCCTGGCTCGAAGGCTCCTATGTGGAGACCGTGAAAGGGTGGCAATCGAGGTGGTTCTACATCACCGAGCCACGCGACACCAACTGGCTGGCGGCCCCCGAATTCCGATCCGGTATCCCCATGCGGCTCACCTCCTGGAAAGAGAAGGGCCTATCCTGGGGTTCATCGGTAGAGCTGACCGGACTCCAGACCTGCGTCAAAAACATGATAAGCAAGAAGATCAAGCTTGTCAATGTGGTCCAAGTCATGCTCTTCCGCCGGATCCTCCTGTGTCAAAGACGGGCATTCAATTTGTGGGAGTTCGACCCGGCTAAGCACCAGACGCTGCGAGAACTCTTTGACACGACGCACAAGGACGTCTGGAAGGTGCTGTTCAAGGGCGCCGAGGTACGTCCTCCCCTTACCGAGGATCGCGGACTCAGCGCAAGGCGCCCTGCCAATCCGGTAAGTCTTCTATATCTCATAAGATGTTACTTTCCCCAGTATAACCGTGCGAGGGATCTGAGCCTCTATGCCTTTTGACAGGACTGGGTAGCGACAATGGAGCAGATCAATTGTCCAGCCCCCCTGCCCAAAGATCTAGCAGATGCTCTCCTAACGGAGATGCTGGTTCCGGCGCCTTATGAGGCGCCGGAGAAGAAGGTCAAGAAGAAGGCCACGGGGACCAGGAAAGGTCTCCGGCGCAAGGTTATATCGGACTCATCGTCCGAAAACACCGAGGCGCACTCCTCCCACAAAAACGAGGAGGAGGAAGAGGAAGGTTCTCCCCCCCAGCCGGGGGAGACAAGAAAAGGAAGGCCGCCCCGTCTGGGGAGGCCGAAGGGTCAAAGAAGGGAAGGACCCTCCTCCCGGACTGCTCCACGACGGCCGCTTTCAGCGACGAGGAGTGGTTACCCAGGGACAAGCCCCTGGCGAAGTCATGAGTATCCGGATACCATAATAGTTCTTGGTACGTTTTATTGTACTGCTTCTGATCACGCCGAACATGATTATGTAGTCCATCCCGAGCCCATATCGACGTATCTTCATCGGATGATTCTTTGGGCCCGTCGGATATGAACAGCGATTCACTCCCAACCGCCTCCTCCCCCCGCCCTACGGACGACGCTGAGGTGTTTTCTCAAAGGGAACTGAACCAAGGGGAGACAGTTCCGGAGGCGCCCCAAGGCGACATTCCAGGCGCTGGGCGCACGAGGGGCAAGACTCCCCTGGGCCCTAACGCCGGGGGCAGCAAGTCTAGCCCCCAGCCGAATACTGCGCCGGAACCTCCAGTGGTTCCGGATTTGGTCAGGCAACCCCTCTCTAAGGGGGGCAAGCCGTCTGTGCCGATGGCCTCTGTCCATCCAGAGGCATCGGACAACTTGCTGGAAGCGCTTCGCGGCGCTTCCATTGACGAAGAGCACCGACTGTTATGAGTGCGGTGGTCAAGAAGGTTCAGTCCGCCAAGAGCGGACTGACTGAAGCCTATGCCAGCCTCCTAACATGCTTTGAGGTAAGTAATAGAATTATAAGAAAATGTTATAGCATAGAAAGTAGTCCCTGATGCTCTGTTTGGCGCTCGCGAAGGAAGGCCGAATAGAGGATCAAATAATAATCGCAGGAGTCTAATCAGAATGTGTCTATGTGAATAAGCAGGCTTCACTGCTGGCCGCTGCCGCTCGTACTGCGGAGGTCGCCGCACTGAAGCGGGACCTTGAGCGGTCCAAGGAAGAGGCCGGCCTTACCAAGAGGCAGCTCAAAGAGAACAAAGGTAAGTGATACCCCGTCTGTATATTGATAAAGAAAAATGTGGTTTTTGAATAATAGGATCGTCATGAATTTTGCTTAGGGGCCACGACCGAAGTGGCGGCCTTGCAGAAGGCGTTGTCCGAGGCCGAAGACAAAGCGGCCAAGGAGCGCATCGAGCGAGAGAAGCAAGAGGCCCGAGTCGGCGAGGTGCAGCAAGAGCTCCAGGCTCTCGTCAAGAAACACGAGTCCTTGGAGCGTGACTCGAAGACGCAAGGGTCTGAGCTTGCGAAGGCTCTCGAAAACGCACAACATGCAAAGGCCGAAGCCCAAAAGGCCCTCCAGGAAATTGAGGCGGTTAAGAAGATAGCGGCGGGTAAGGCATTCATTATGCAAAGCAAGCATGTGAAGGAAACTTTGCTTTTACTTACCCGAATTTGGAGCTCTCCAGGAGCATTCACAGATCTACCCCGCAGTGTGTCGGATGCCGCAGAGTTCTACCAGGCCGAGGAGGGGAGCTCGACGGAGAAGTTGTTCTGGTCTCAGTATACTGGGACCGAACATCCGATGCCCTTGAGCGACCAGTTGAAGCAACTGGTCGAGCTTCACAAGGCGGCCGAACTGGCCATGAGGGGCCTTATAGTCCGGATGTGGCCTGGCGAGCCCCTGCCTGGCAGCTATTTCGCCCTGGTAAGGCGACTTGTGAACGCCTGCCCAAGGCTTGAAGTCATAAAGTTGTTCGTCTGCATCGAGGGTGCGCGCAGGGCTTTTGCCCGAGTGAAAGTGCACTGGGCGAAGCTGGACGCCGAAAAGCTGGTGAAGGAGGGGCCGCTGGAGGGCAAGGAGCATCGCCACCCCAAAAAGTATTATGACAGTGTCCTGAAGGGTGCTCGCCTTGTGGCGGAGGAACGTGCTAAGGATGTAATATTTGAATGAATGTACTCATGTGATCCTGTAATATGAAACGAGTTCATGTGCGCTATGTAACGCTTTGTTAATTTAAAATATTACCTTCTGTGCGGCCGTTTATAAAATCTGAGAGTTGGCCAGTCATCGGCTTCTGCCCCATGTAACTAGTACTGAGGTGTTCGGGATAGACCTGATCACTCTTTATCCCAATTTTGGGTCCTTCGAAGGAGGTGTTCAGCACAACGAACTAGGCAATCGAACTATAAGTAATTATCACTCTCACTTAGCCATAGAAGTCTACAATTTTAAATTTTGGCGAAGCCCCTAGTATTCGGAAGGCCGAATTTGGGGCGCTATATACGCCTAAGTAGGACAAGGCCGACTCCTCGCCCAAAGTGGAAGAAGTCTTTAAGGACTTGAGACCTCTCGAACAGCGACCAGCTCTCGCCGCATCATGACAGTCAGTTTTCGGCTTTCTCTACTGAGGTGCTCGTCCAGAAGAACCGAGACACAATCGCAGTAGTTCTCCCAGTGCTACCTTAGCCGATATAGCGGAACGTAAGGTACCAAAACATGGGAGCCGGGTAAACCCAACTATTGATCCAAGACATGAGTCAGAGCTGATGCATATAATGCTATAAGTTCGGGGTGCCGCACTGTCGAAAGTGTTCGGACTTTTCACGCCATTTTATGGGGTAGACTGAAGCCCCTGGCGCACTGGTCGTACCAGAATGTACGGGTGCAATTTGTCGTAAATAAGCAGACAAGGGAAAAAACGAAATGCAATAATAGGCTAACGCTATGCATTGTTATTTAAATAATACGTCAAAGCGTACGGATACAAGTAGTGCAATAAGCAAAAAATAGGACTATTTGACATGTCCTATCCAAGGGCAAGCTACGTATGGGTATGTAAAACAGGTATTCGATCGTTATCAGAGACCACCTGGGGATTCCCTTGTACGTCAGAGCGTCTTGCTTCCTTGGCATTTCCTTCCCACAATGAGTCAACAATCAGACTACCGGAGAGGTCTTCCCGAGAGTAAGGTCCTAAAAGAGAAAAATGATAAAGGTATACGTGCCCGGGGGCAGTTGAGCCGCATTGTGGGTCGTGCCATAGCCGTGCCTCCGCCTATGCCCATGGTATCTTGAGTGCGTAGTTATGTACGCGCGGCACTAATTTCGCCGCCTGACTGGGACTATGACGGAGGCCGAATTGCTAGGCGAGCTCAAAACGTGCCTGGTGATCCTGCTGCGGGGTACCCCGGACTCGCTTGAAGGTGTCCGGGGTCTTTTTCGCCGAATTAGCGGTTTGCCTAATAAGGCTGCTTTGCGCTTCTGCTGCGAGGGCCGCAGTGTGCTCCACCGTGCGGAGCGAGCGTTCTGTGTTTCCATTAACTGTTATAAATCGCCGTGGTCCTGGCATTTTGAGTTTGAGGTATGCATAATGCGGTACCGCATTGAATCTGGCAAATGCGGTTCGTCCGAGCAGTGCGTGATAGCCGTTGCGAAAGGGGACGATATCGAAGATTAACTCCTCGCTTCGGAAGTTGTCCGAAGATCCGAAGACCACTTCCAGTGTGATTGAGCCCGTGCAACAGGCCTCTACACCTGGGATGACACCTTTAAAGGTGGTTTTGGTGGGTTTGATCCTCGATGGGTCTATACCCATTTTGTGCACTGTATCCTGATAAAGCAGGTTCAGGCTGCTGCCACCGTCCATAAGGACTCGAGTGAGGTGAAATCCGTCAATGATGGGATCAAGAACCAATGCGGCCGAACCGCCATGACGGATACTAGTGGGGTGGTCCCTGCGATCGAAAGTGATCGGACAAGAAGACCATGGGTTGAACTTTGGGGCGACTGGCTCCATCGGATAGACGTCCCTTAGTGCGCGCTTCTGTTCCCTCTTGGGAATATGGGTTGCGTATATCATGTTCACCGTTTTCACTTGGGGAGGAAATTTCTTCTGTCCTCCTGTGTTCGGCGGCCGGGGGTCCTCCTCGTCGTCGCTATGCAGCCCCTTTTCCTTGTTTTCAGCGTTCAACTTGCCGGCCTGCTTGAACACCCAGCATTCTCTGTTGGTGTGATTGGCTGGCTTATCGGGGATGCCGTGAATTTGACACGAGCGATCGAGTATGCGGTCCAAACTGGACGGGCCCGGATTGCTTCTTTTGAACGGCTTTTTCCGCTGACCGGATTTAGAGCCACTGAATCCGGCATTGACTGCCGTGTCTTCGGCGTTGTCGCCGTTGTTGCGGCGCTTGTGTCTGTTGCGATGTGGTCTGCCGTTGCTGTCTTTGGTATCTGAATTGCCAGGATTTCTCGATGTGTTATTGCTGCGAGCCAGCCAGCTGTCTTCGCCCGCGCAAAAGCGGGTCATGAGTGTCGTGAGGGCTGCCATGGTCTTCGGCTTCTCTTGGCCGAGGTTTCGGGCGAGCCACTCGTCACGGATGTTATGCTTAAATGCCGCTAAGGCCTCGGCATCCGGACAGTCGACAATTTGGTTCTTTTTAGTTAGGAACCGAGTCCAGAATTTCCTGGCCGATTCCCCTGGCTGTTGGGTTATGTGGCTCAAGTCATCAGCGTCCGGTGGTCGCACATAAGTGCCCTGGAAGTTGTCAAGGAATGCATCTTTCAAATTCTCCCAACTGCCAATGGAGTTTGCTAGCAGGCTATTCAGCCAATGCCGAGCTAGTCCTTTGAGTTTTAGTGGGAGGTACTTGATGGCATGTAGATCATCACCGCGGGCCATGTGGATGTGGAGGAGGAAATCCTCGATCCATACCGCGGGGTCTGTAGTACCATCATATGACTCTATGTTCACGGTTTAAATCCTTCTGGGAATTCGTGATCCATCACTTCGTCCGTGAAGCATAGGGGGTGTGCGGCGCCTCTGTGCCGGGCTATGTCACGACGCAGTTCATACGAGTCTTGTCTGTTGTATTCGGCCCGGCCGGATTTGCTTTTAGTGTATCCGGCATGACGATCATCGTCACGCGTTGGGGCGCGCTCCCGTGATCCTTAGATCGATCTTGTATGTCCTGCTTTGTTTTTCAATACGTCTCGCAGGTCCCACATGTTGCCCCGGGCCTTGGTGTTTTTGTTTGAATGGCGGCGGGGTGCGGGCTGAACTTCAGGCTGATATGCCACTCTGTCTCGGCCACGAGGTGGCCGATCAGCCGCATCATACGCTGGTAATGTAGGTTTTAATGCTTCCTCCTCGAGTTGGAGTAGCAACCTGCGCTTTGGGTAACTCTTGGTTGGGCGTTCGAGTTCGTATTCCTCGGCCGCCAGGACCTCGGTCCATCTATCCGCTAGCAGGTCTTGGTCAGCGCGAAGCTGTTGTTGCTTTTTCTTCAGGCTATTTGCTGTGGCTATAAGCCGGCGCTTAAAGCGCTCCTGCTCGACGGGATCCTCAGGCACGATAAATTCTTCGTCGCCGAGGCTCACCTCGTCTTCGGAGAGAGGCATGTAATTGTCATCCTCTGATTCTCCGTCTGCTGCCTGTTCTTGAGGGCTAGCTTGCCCATCCTCCCGCTCGAGGCCTGGCTGGAAGGGCTTGTCATCGTCTTCGGCACTATCCGGAGCGTTATTGTTTCTTGTGCCGGTATCGCTGCTTTTGCTATGGCGGGACTTATAGCAGCGCCGCTGACGCCGGTGCTTGGATTGCTTCTTGGAGGGATTATCCTCTGTTGCCTTATCGCCATCGCCTTCTTTGGGGGTGTCCACCATGTATATATCATATGATGAGGTGGCGGTCCAGCACCCTGTGGGTGGTGGTTCCTGTTCGTCTCCTCCATCGTCGTCCATACCATCGATGTCTTCGGAGCCGAAATCGAGCATGTCGGTTAAATCGTCGATAGTGGCTACTAAGTGGATGGTGGGTGGGGAGCGGATTCCTTCGTCGTCCGCATCCCACTCCGGCCAGACATAGTTTGGCCAAGGGTCTCCTGACAAGGAGAGAGACCTTAATGAATTTAGCACGTCGCCCAGTGGTGAGTTCTGAAATATATCCGCAGAGGAAAACTCCATGATCGGTGCCCGATCAGATTCGAGAGACACGGATGCAGGCGGTTCGGAGCCCGTGACCGGGGACGAATCCAAGTGTCCGGCAACACGGGTCTCATAGGAGGTGAAGTCAGTATTCGGCTCTATCGCCGTTGCGTGCGCGGCCTCCGTGGCGGGGTCTATCCACCCGTCCTTGGACGGCACGATCTGCTCCGGATTGAGGGGCAGAGTAGCTGCAGGTGCGATCTCCCGAACACTGTCCGACGGCAGAGCTAAGTCCTGCTCGTTGTGACTATGCGGTGCACCTGACATGGGCTCGAATCCGTCGAAGATCAAGTCTCCGCGGATGTCGGCAGTATAGTTCAAGTTTCCAAATCTGACCTGATGGCCAGGGGGGTAGCTCTCGATCTGCTCCAGATGGCCAAGCGAGTTGGCCCGCAGTACGAAGCCGCCGAATACGAAGATCTGTCCGGGGAGGAAAGCCTCGCCCTAGATCGCATCATTGTCGATGATCGAAGGAGCCATCAAGCCTTTATCACGACGGCACAGTGGAACTCTCAATGAAAGCACCAATGTCGGTGTCAAAACCGGCGGATCTCGTGTAGGGGGTCCCGAACTATGCGTCTAAGGCGGATGGTAACAGGAGGCGGGGGACACAATGTTTACCCAGGTTCGGGCCCTCTCGATGGAGGTAATACCCTACTTCCTACTTGATTGATCTTGATGATATGAGTATTACAAGAGTTGATCTACCACGAGATCGTAGAGGCTAAACCCTAGAAGCTAGCCTATGGTTATGATTTTTCGTGTCCTACGGACTAACCCCTCCGGTTTATATAGACACGGGAGGGGGCTAGGGTTACACAGAGTCGGTTACAAGGGAGGAGATCTACATATACGAATTGCCAAGCTTGCCTTCCACGCCAAGGAGAGTCCCATCCGGACACGGGATGAAGTCTTCAATCTTGTATCTTCATAGTCCAACAGTCCGGCTAAAGTATAGAGTCCGGCAGTCCCAGGACCCCCTAATCCAGGACTCCCTCGCCCACCATGTACGAATCGGGGAGGGAGTCGATTTCGGCCGAGGAGAAACTGTGTTTTGGCGCCCAACGTATATGAATCCGGGTGAGAGGCGGTTATGTCACGTTTGAGTGAAATTACAAACCTACCCCTATCGAAACCTGTAGAAATCAAGCCGATAGTCTTTGCGTGTCAGGGATAGGCAGTATTTTCCATCTCGCAGATTTTGGTTTCAGACGGTTACTGCGACTTTCCCCGCTTCGTTCAATTTTTTGCAGAGCAAGAGTGCACGTTTACCGTGCCAACTCAATTCGAATCCAGTTTGTATTCTATTTTTGTTCGGGCAGGATCCATTTTCGATTGCAATAAAATTCTATATACATCATTTTTTATATATACTTTCAAAAGCACAACAAAGAATTCTGCTCCTTTATATATATAATATGATTTACAAATACAATGATCTCAAAATCATAAGGTTGAATTCAAAAAATTTAAACCAAATTATGTTCTACTAAAATGTATGGATCAGTAATATCTACATATTAAATAACATAGATGCGCGTGAATTCATATGAGTATGCAAGTTTGATAGATCAATTTTGGTTCGAGTATGAATTACATGTATCATCATCTCGAATTCAAATATTTGAATCCCTTTTATGTTCACTCCTCTCACACCCATCTCTCTTGCATGCTCCTTCATGTAGCTAACACTCTCTTTTCTCCAGCTCACCCGCACGCTCACTTCATGTTTCTCCTATTTTCGCAAACATGGTCTCTCGACGTCTCCCTTGAGAAGTGTCACACTCTCCCTATCATTATACATTACACGGTTTTCATTATCTCTCACGTCTCTACCGTTCTCTGGTATCACTAGGTACCTAAGCTTTCTTTTTCACCGCCACACACACTGTCTCGCTCGTCTTTCACTTTGTCTGTCTCTCTATGGGGTTCTCTCACACACCCTATATCTCTCTAGATATGACTCATACCACAAAAATTACTCTCTCCCGCAGACACAACATTTGTTGCGGTCTCCTTTCCGTCTCCATCCCAGTTATAAAACTGACATTATTCATTTGTTTACCGATCATACAAACTCCCCCCCCCTCTCTCTCACACACACACACAACTCCTGCTTCCACTCTCCTTCTCTCTCACACACACACAACTCCTGCTTCCACTCCCCTTCCCGACTACCGTCTCTCTCACACACCAAAATCTCGCTTTCGCACCCCCGACTCGTATTTCTCTCACAAACATTGATCGACTAGCCTCTAGATAGGTTTATATACCCGCACACTCGTGCTTCCACTATCGCGTACATGTCTCTCTCGCGCTCCTTGTATCTATGTAGATTTTTCGTCCCTTCTTGAGACACGCCCTCTTGATCATGCACACACACACTATCGCCTCATTTTAAGCTGATACCTCTCGCACACACACTCTTTGTGTCTTTGTGACACATGCACTCTGTCCTCCTCCTCTCTCCCTCTCTCTCACACACACAACACACACACACACATGGGATTTTTGCAACAACTAGCAAGATGCCCATGCGTTGCATGGAACATCAAGATGCATTTGTATGAGTAGTTTATCTTGTGAGAGAAAAGGATGAACGAGGGAAGGGCTTATTTGCAAATATGGAGAGGGGTGTGGGTATCTTTTTGCAAAATTGCCATAGTTTCCTTCCTATCCGCCAGATATAAATCGGACGGCCTATATTGCAGGATGGCAGGCACACCATCATCACCAACTCTGTTTTTTATCTCTACTCTTATAAAAAGCATAGTTGGTGATGATGGTGTGCCTACCATCCTGCAATATAGGTCGTTCGATCTATATCTAACGGATAGGAAGGAAACTATGACAATTTACCCGCACTCCTGTCCACATATGCAGATAAGGCCTTCCCTCGTTCACCCTTTTCTCCCACAAGATCTTGATGTTCCGTGCAATGCCTGGGCATCTTGCTAGTAAGTGTAGAAATTAGAGATATACCACTTCTCGAATCTTGAAACCAACCACATTCCTCCCTTATCTCATCAAACCCGCCAAAGGAATATATTTTGAGTGAAACATAACATATTTTTAGTGATATACATATTTCAAAACTAGACTCTTTTTTATCAAATCGGTGAATATGTATTAATCTACTTTGATCGTGTGGCAACGCATTGGCACATTGCTAGTAGTTATTATTACTGTATAATTTTTGGACACCGGACAAACGGTGGAGTACATATACGAAGAGAAGAGGCGCACGCACGCAGACGGTCTCTCGTTGTCTCGCACACATGAGAGTTACGTAAAGGCACCGTTAACAAATAAACCCTAAAACCCTAGGTGCACGATCGTTGCATGCGCGGGTACCGGGTACGTGGTGGAGCGCACCTTTGTAGGAATAGTCAGCTCGCGTGATAATTTGATCCATAGGTGTTGATGGTCAGGACCACAGGTAGGACCTGGAGGTGGTGGCTCGCCAGTTGCCACTGATCGAGTAGCCACGTTTAAAATATCATTTTTAGCGGGGTAAGAGTTCCGATTTTCAATGACGCGTTATAAGTACTAAGTAGTTTTTAGAACGATTGGTATGGAGCGAAAATGGAATTCATAACTACGACCTCCTTGGCATATGGTTGTATGGGTTTATGTTGCGAGATGTTGCACCTAGTAGTTCTAGGGAAAATACTATGGTTTCGATGTTGGCTTTTAGTAATGAAAATCAGAAGGGGGAAGCCCTTCTTTGATAAAAAAATAACTGCTACCTCCGTCCTGGTTTACTAGTCCCCATCGTATTTTTGGTCAAAGTTTATCCACGAATTTTACCTGTAAAATGTGAATGGAAAATGAGATTTTGTTATACCCAAACAAAAAAGGACTGGAGGGAGTGATTGCTCTGACACGGACGCGACCTCTCATAGCGCAGGCATTGAACTGGTGCGCCGGCCAAGAGGGCCCCACTCGCTGCAGGCGAGGCTGAACACGCCTCCTTGCCACATGCAACCAGCTTCAGACTGCCCCGCCTGCCTCCATTGAATCCGCGCGTGTGCCGGCAACACGTCCTTCCGTGAGCCGGCCGGCATTTTAGAACACAACGTCGGCTGGCTCCTTTCGTCCGCTCGCTATTTAAACGAGGCCAGACGCCTGGCAAGAACCGCACCACACCATTGCTGCCCATATCCTCCCTGCACCATTTTCTCCACACTCTCCATAGCAGTGAGCAGGAAGATGAGTTCTCCAGCATAAAAGCCGGCTGGGTGCCCCGACAAGCCAGGCAACTCGCTCCCACCTCCCTCCCCGCCCCAGGCCGTCAGTACCATGGGCGAGGCTGCAAGCGGGCAAGCGGAGGAGCAAGCCGCCGCTCCAAGCTGGCCCCTGGGGCATCAACTCGACGCTCCAAGCCTGCTCCTAGAGGAGTGGCCAGCTGCTGCACGCCGGCAAATGGGAGACCACGGTGTCTAGTGCACCGTGGTTGGCCGCGCCATCCGACGCAAACGTTGGCAGAACCGCGGCATGCTGGCAGAGGTGGCCAATATGTTTGTGGCCACCGCCGACACCGAGGAATAGTAGACCATGGGAGCCGCCGCTGCTTTGAACCCACGAATGCTACGACCACCGCGTCGCTGGCATAGACACCCAGTGTGTTTCCCGGTTTGGCTCAAAACATCATGGACCCCAGCCGCGGCCGGCATTAGAAATTATACCTGCTTCCAGAAGTTATTTGCGATTAGTCAAAAAATGACCAAAATATAATTAATTATGCATGGTCTTGACTTGTTGTGCTCGCACTGGTAGTAGGAACTAGAGGTTTTTCTTTATTTATAACTCTCCTCGCATTTTTTTGGCTTTGAAGTGAATCATGGTTGTGGACATTATCTATGAATGTGCATATATCTATGAACATGAGTTAGATGTGGAAGTTGAACTTGGAATGTTGGGCTCGCGCATGAACTATACCATGTCCAATGCTTCATCTGTTATTATTTGGAAAGTAATTGCTGTTATTACATGACCCAAAAAAATTTATTTTGTGCCACATCAGTAGATGCACGGACATCACAACAGGCATGCTGATTGGATAAACATTTGAACCTAGCTATTATGAAGGAAAATTTGTATTGACAACAGTTTTAGATAGCAGGAGACACCTAGCCTGCTCTGCCTCTGCTAGCTTCTTTCTGGCTTCTTCCATCTCTTCTTTGGCTTGGGTGAAGAGAGCACCTGATTGCTCTTTCCGCTTCTTTAGGAACTCAGCTACATTTTCAAGGGTTGTTGCACGCTTTCATTCAGCCTTTACAAGAGCCACAAGGACACGAACAGTTGACGACTCCACCTGGTTTGTGTGTAATCCAGCATCATCTGGGAATTTTCACCTTGTGTCTAATCCAGCATCATTAGGGAATGGGCACCTTGTGAGTAATCCAGCCTCATTTTGGAAACATGATCTCGAGGTTGACCATATTTCCCTCCTCGCAGGAACTGCATCCTGACATGAAGTTATTTATTTTTTAGATCAATACTCAGAGCAACCCAGATCCATTTAGTAGAAGCCAGATAAACAGGACTCGGAGAAGTGAATTCAAAAGGAAAAATATAAAAACAGACTACAAGGTGAGAACACCCACTTCCTACATCAAGCTAAAAACAAAAGCATTAGGACGATTAAGACTCTTCTTATTACACATCGAAGAACACGAGGCTAAGAGAAACAGAAACTACAACATATACACATCAAATAAGACGAGGCTAAACAAAAGTAATTGAAGGGTGTTACTTACCAAAGCTCATTTTACAGGTTCGGTGCAGCTCCTCTTTAACTTGCCACTCTCCTTGAAGATTTTCCCAATATCCCGTGTTTGGTCTTCATTGCTCCTCTGCATGTTTGCACTCGTGGTTTTAAAATCTCAACATGGCAAGAAAAATATACTAGTAATACTCATGCATCTTGTGGGAAACACTAAAGCATTTGTTTTCCATGTTAGAGCATCTCCAACAGAAGCGCAATACGCGGCGCTTTAAAAAGCGTTTACAGTGCCAGAATAGCCAGTTTTTGCGGGCCTGGAGTGCTCAGATAGAGAAGTAGAGATAGAGACTAGAGACTAGAGAGTAGAGCCATAGATAGTTCTCAGCATAGATATAGCATAGATACATAGAAAATAGATAGTTCAACTACTCCTCGTCGTCCGACTCCTCCTCAGTGATGTCCTCCTCCGACGTATCAATGTAGGCGTGAAGATACCGATCATCGTCGGAGTCCCAGGGTGACGCTGCTCCTAGCCTCATGTTGAATTGAGCGGCCGCTTTTCGCGTACGCTTGTCCTTGCGATAGGCGGCTCGCTCCGCCCTCCTCTTCCCCCTCTTCGCCCTCCTTTGCGCGTAGAACTCGCGCTCGTTGATGATGTCCTGCGGGAAGCGTTGGCGCCACAACGCCATGGCTTCCTCGTCCATCTCGGCGATGCCGAGACTGTGCTCCCGCCTCCGGTTGACACGACGATCCTCATCGGTGATAAGCCGCGGAAGAGGCGCGAGCTCCTGCGCCCGCTCCCGTGTTGGCACGTTGGGGAAGTTCAATATTCTATGAGGCCACCGGAGGCGCCACGCCGCCGCGTCGTACGCGCGGGCGGCCTCGTGGGCGGTGTCAAAATTCCCGAGGCTGAGGCGCATCCCGCGGAACCGGATCTCGGCGGAGAAGCCGCCGGAGGGGCGCGCGCAGACGCCGCGGTATCCCCAAGTTTCCCGGCGACGCGGCGGCATGGTGGCGTAGCGGCGGCGAGGCGAGAAAGAGCGGGGAGAGAGCGGTGGCGAGGCGCAGAGCGGGGAGAGAGCGGTGGCGAGGCCCAGAGTGGGGAGAGAGCGGTGGCGAGGCACAGAGCGGGGAGAGAGCAGTGGCAAGGCACAGAGCGGTGGGAGGGTGTTGGATTTTATAAAGCGCGACGGACGCCGCGCGCCAAAACTAGTGTGCGCCCGACCGCTTTTTCGCACGCACGCGCGATCCTTTCCCGACGCCCTGCTATCTCTACTCTCTTCTCTAGTGTTATATTTATTTTATATTTAATATTTATCTCTACTTCTCTACTCTTTTAAAAAACAGAGTTGGTGATGATGGTGTGCCTGCCATCCTGCAACATAGTTCGTCCGATTTATATCTGACGGATAGGAAGGAAACTATGGCAATTTTGCAGAAAGATACCCACACCCCTCTCCACATTTGCAAATAAGGCATTCCCTCATTCATCCTTTTCTCCCACAAGATAAACTACTCATACAAATGCATCTTGATGTTCCGTGCAACGCATGGGCATCTTGCTAGTTCTAAAAAACTTTCCATCATTTGTCACACTACTGGTTGCAGATGAAGAACCTACCCAAGCACAGCGCGATACAGGAGCAGCGCACAATTACAAGCTGATATTCTGTTGGACAATGGAGGCTATAACCAATTACTTTGACAGGAACAATAGCAACCAGGAAATTTGAAGGGTAGGTATGAACAAAATTAGAACTGCACATGTACTGCTAAGAGATTCAATACACACATTACCAATCGAGGAGGAGTACGATGGTCGCGGCAGCCTCTGTGCATCATGGTCGGCAACGGGAGTCAGTTCATTGTCCACGACGGTGGTACTTCTGCGCTTGGCGTCGGCTTCCGGGAAGCAGATCCAAGACCGTGGAAGGCGGTGCCGGGGAAGAGGCTCCTTGTACGACGACGACAGTGGACCGGCTCCAGTGCAGCCTATGAGGTCATCGATGAGGCAGATGCTCTGCGGTGGACGAGTGCGCCGATGTAGAAGGGGGGAGCACGAAGGCTGCAGTGCCGTGGAGAAGTCTATTTTGCGGTGGGGATAGAAAATGGGGAGTATTCAGGTGTACTACTCTGGGTGCCGGGGTGGGGTTGGCTGGGTAGGGTGAACCTGAAGTTACCAAAACAGCCCCCTACCAAGCGTCATCCGTAGGCCTGTTCCGAAGGCTATGATGGTAACTTCGCACTGCTCGAATCAGGGTCGCGGGAGATTTTCCCGCCGACCTCAAGTTTTTGTGACACTGAACTCCCCGTGTGGCGTGTTGGGTGATTGGGCTAAGCAACTAGCGAGTAGTACTAGTAGTTAGTAGTACTAGTTACTACTAGTACTCCCTCCGTTTTTATTAACTCTGCATATTAGGTTTGACTGAAGCCAAACTTTCTAAAGTTTGACCAAGTTTATAGAAAAATATAAACATTTACCATAACAAATATGTATGATGTGAAAGTACATTCAATAATGAATCTAATGGTATTTATTTGTTATTGTATATGTTAATATTTTTTGTTATAAACTTTCTGAGAGTTTACAAAACTTGACTTTGACCAATGCTAATACGCGGACTTAAATAAAAACGGAGGGAGTACACATTTGTTTTCTTAGTTTGTAGTGAATTAATCATTTGTTGTAATTGTGAAATAAATATATTAGGCTATTGACTTCGAATGTAATGGTCTATACAATTCAATAGTTACAATCATTGTTGAATTCCAAGATGTATACGAGGTCTATAGTACACAATATGCTCAAGCTCATATAATCCCAGTCAAATGAAAATCTAAATGCATTTCATAGTTATTACTTTGTAGGATGCAACAAATCCAACCATAACTCTACATCGTCCATTATAAAAGCAACATTTTGAACACATCCCAATGTGTGAATGAAACATGTAGAGAGAGCCTGCGAAGATGGAGCAGATAGGGCGGGAAAGACTGTATGTATGTGGGCGAGAGAGTAGGAGACAAACCTAATGAGAGAGAGAGATAGAGAGATAAAGAGAGAGGAAGAAGTTAGGTCTGTGAGAAAGTTGGAGACATGTAATATACGTGAGATGCGTGTGCATCTGGATTCTGTACACGTGGAAGGAGAAGAGACAACAGGTTTGATGAGAGAGCTGGAAAAACATGGACGAGAGGGGAAGGATCTCGTGGGTTGAGGGATTGATAATTTTGTGCGGGAGAGAGAGGGATTGGTAATTTTGTGCGGGAGAGAGAGGGGGGAGTCAGTCAGCCGTCATCACATCATCCCGCTTCCAAATGGCCTCGCATTCTCTAGTGCAGTGTGGTCACTGTCTTCGATGCCGTCTTTGAAGATTGAGGGGTGTGCATGCTGGGGTGCAGAGAAGCACAAGTGAGAGTGGTCGCCATATAACCTTGGATGGGGATGAATTGTGTGCTTGGGGGAGGGGGAGTGTGTGTGCGGTGTGTGTGTGTCTCTGTGTGTGTGTGTGTGTGTGTGTGTGTGTGTGTGTGTGTGTCAGATATTGAGAGAAATCAAACCTATGGAGAGAAATGTGTGTGTATGTGACGGAAAGCTACATGCTAAATAAGGTTTTCACGAAGAGATTGTGCGTGCGAGATAGAGAGCGATGTGCGGGCCTTGAGGTGGGCAGGGGCCGGGTGAGGGTGTCAAAATGTGTGCGTTGATGCATGTGT
This sequence comes from Aegilops tauschii subsp. strangulata, assembly GCF_002575655.3. Taxonomy (NCBI): domain Eukaryota; kingdom Viridiplantae; phylum Streptophyta; class Magnoliopsida; order Poales; family Poaceae; genus Aegilops; species Aegilops tauschii. Next base: position 407,922,143 of record NC_053040.3, on the reverse strand, counting down.
TACATGCGATCATGCGAGGGACGGATGAATCGAGATAGATGGTTGTTGTGTTTCGGATGCTCCTCTGTCTCTCTCTCTCTCTCGCACACACACAAGTACAAATAGAAGACCGTTCTCTCATGTATACACAATGTATCGGCATCTCTCTATGTCTCACTCATGCATGATCATTTGCACATTCACACCTCTCTATGTCTCTACACACGCACACCGTCTCCACATTGCCCTTCCGCCACAACACACATATGGACACATACACACGTTCTCTCTCAGTCACACACACAAAATCAGTATTAAAAAAATTAGGGCGCACCTAAAACGTCCAAATCCACATAAACACGAACTGAAGCTAAATTCAAATATATGGAAATATTGTAGCGTGAAGAACTTTTCCAGGAAAAAAAGTTGAGTAATATTCGGGGATTGTTTTCACACACACAAAAAGGTTCGGTGGATGTCCTTCGAGCGCGACACGGTGACGCACCGTTCGATCGACCGTGTGGCCGTGGTTCATGCGCTTGCACAGGATTCCGTATCGTGGTTGTGGTAACTAATATAACCGCTGCCTCAGTCTAATGTTGACGTGTACTAGTACGGATTTCTTTTAATTTTGACCAACCCTATATAAAACTAAACTAAGCTCCCATACGCGCACTCATCAATATGCCGCCGCCGTTGCGCATGCCGGTACCCGCCTGCTTCGGCCAACCATTTCTCGCCCATCACCGCCGTGTCGCCCCATCCCTGTGCCATGAAGCCGAAGGCTCGCCCGCTCACGTCGTCTGTAGTCCCTCCTCGCGATGCCGCCGCGCTGCTAAGCACGCGAGCAGCTGGTGGAGCCGCGTCTATGCATGCAACGTACGAAGAGGAGGACAAGCGCGTGCTCCAGCACGTCGGCGAGGAGGAGCTAGCGTGTCATTGTCATCTCCGCCCGCGCGGAGGAGGCGTGCATGGTGGCTGTCGTGGCGGAAGCTGGTCGCGCCCGCTCTGAGCTTGCAAACCGGGCGCGGACGCTGAATCTACCTTCGAGACCTTGAATGCCACGTGGATCCTGCAATCTGAAGGAGCAATTTGGGTCAGTCGACTCTTGGGAGCCGTTGGATGCAACATGGATGGCCAGAAGGGCTTCTTCAACCTCCGAAATTGATGCACTGTTCATCTTCCCTCTCAGGCATCGAGCCGCCAGCCCGCCACATGCCTAACCGCTTGCCGCCGCCACGCCCTCCCCTGAACCGCCTGCCACTGCCATGCTCCCCTCCCCCACCACCGCCATCCGTTTAACCCCGGGCACTATCCATTTTTTCCGGCGAACTACATTCCACGCCCAACACTCATAAGATAGATCATGGTCACCCTGCCACCCTAATATAGATACTGGGGTAGCTTCTCTGCCGTCTTCTTCCTTCGCTCCGTCGAACTTCTTTCACAAATCGACCGACCCAAATTATACTACTAGTACGAATAGTAGTATTAAGTACAGTAGGAACACGATGATACGAGCAGTAGTACCAACTACAAGAAGAACAGTAGTAAGACATACTAGTACTACTGTACGTACTAAAGAGTTCAAATAACGACAAAGAACATAAACATAGTTCTGCTGGGGGCTCAGCACAACACACCCTTGAAATAAAACTAAGCAACTAGTCCGCTTGACACTGCAGTAGAACCAGCATGAGCGACGGCACTACCACCTTACTCAGAGTCCGAGTCCACGTCCTTGACTTCATCCTTGTCCCTCTTCCTCTTCCTCTTCGCCGACGCTTCTTTGCTTGAACCGAACACTAGGCTCTGCTTCTTCATCCAACCCTTGTAGATATTTAAACAAAGGTAGGTGATGTCTACTACACAACCTTCTTCTTGTAGACGTTGTTGGGCCTCCAAGTGCAGAGGTTTGTAGGACAGTAGCAAATTTCCCTCAAGTGGATGACCTAAGGTTTCACTACAAAAAAAGACACATCCGTGACATTTTGGGCCGAACTAATTTTTTTTCTGTCATACATATGACACTTCTATGACAATAATTGTGACAAAACCCGGTATCATCATAGATGTGGTGGGCTCCTACTTCTATGACAAAAAATCATGACAGAAAATGGGCTTTTCGTCCTGGGCGGGCCGGAGACGCAGCTGCATGACATTCTTTGGGCCGTCCATGACGGAAAAAACCGTGGTAGAAGCGAGGGCGAGGAAAATTTCGGGGAGTTCCCGGTTACGATGGGAGGTCGGGGGCCGAGCGATGCGCGTTTCTCTCGTACACGTACGCGCGTGTGTGCGAGGCGTTGGCTCTAACTGAACCCGAGCGAGGCGTTGGGCTCTAAGGGAACCCGAGCGATTGCACTGCAGGCTACGCGTTACTGAACCCGAGCGATCGATCGATGGTTGTTAACTGAACCCGATCGAGCGATTCCTTCCTTCGCTACTGCTGCTAACTGAAGCCGATCGATGCTGCCTCTGGGATGAACAGTGAGCGTTGCGGGGGGTTTGGATGAACAGTGAGCGGTGGCGTTGCCTCTGGATGAACAGGACCCCGTGGTGTGGTGGAGGGCTGGATGAACAGTAGGCGGTGGAGGGGTGCCCGTGGAGGGGTGGTTGAACAGGACCCCGTGGTGTGGAGGGCTGGATGAACAGTAGACGGTGGAGGAGTGCCCGTGGAGGGGTGGTTGAACAGGACCCTGTGGTGTGGAGGGCTGGATGAACAGTAGACGGTGGAGGGGTGCCCGTGGAGGGGTGGTTGAACAGTAGCCGGTGGAGTAGCGCGCTGTGGAGGCTGGATGAACAGGAGCTCGTGGAGGCTGGAGGAGGTCAACGGTAGCCCGTGGAGGCTGGAGGAGGTCGACAGTGGAGATGAACAGTATCCCGTGGAGTCCCATTTTGCGGTACGCCACACCCCTCCCGATGAACAGGACCCCCGTTTCGACCGTAGGAGGTCCGTTTCGTCCGTTTTGCGGTACGCCACACCCCTCCCGATCAACAGGACCCCCGTTTCGACCGTAGGAGGTCCGTTTCATCCGTTTTGCGGTACGCCACACCCCTCCCGATCAACAGGACCCCCGTTTCGACCACAGGAGGTCCGTTTCCTCCGTTTGCGGTACGCCACACCCCTCCCGATCAACAGGACCCCCGTTTCGACCGTAGGAGGTCCGTTTCCTCCGTTTTGCGGTACGCCACACTCCTCCCGATCAACAGGACCCCCGTTTCGACCGTAGGAGGTCTGTTTCCTCCGTTTTGCGGTACGCCACACCCCTCCCCATGAACACGACGCATTCCGTTGCCTCCCCATGAACACGACGCATTCCGTTGCCTCCCCATGAACACGACGACGACGCTGTTTCTCCGTTCCGACCCAGCCATGTACATGAGCCCTGGCCGTATGTATGCGCGAGTAGGCGTTTGAGACCCCGCCCGTATGTACACATACGTGGCCGTATTTTATTTCTTGCGCCATGGCCGCTGTACGTACGTGTACATGCTACGTGTGCGCCTCTACTACGACACGTACGCGCCTCTACTACGACACGTGCGCGCCTCTACATCCACCAGTATATATGTACGTACACGTTCGCGACCAGAATGACAACACTACGTACACTTCGACCAGGTGGGTCCCGACTGTCAGGCACTTCCTTGCCTGCGAAGATGTAGCTCGTGGGTCCCAGCAGTCAGGGAGGCGAATCGTTTTTTTTTGCCCGGACGCACTTCCTTGCGTGCGAAGATGTAGCTGGTGGGTCCCAGCAGTCAGGGGCAAATGTTTTTTCATGAAATACGGTGGCCCATACGGTGGGTCCCCGCTGTCAGATGGAGGAATAATTATTTTGCACGTAATAAGGAGGCACTTCCTTGCTGCGGCCATGGACCCAGCTGTCAGCCTCTCCACGTACAGTCCACGTCCGATGGAAGTCATTCCTTGACCACGTTGACCATGCCGCGCCGAGAGCACTAGGGCGGTGGACGACGGCGAGGCCTAGGAAGGGGCCGACGCGGAGCCGGGGAAGACGCGGCAGTGGATGCCCACACGTAGAGGAGTACGAGGGTTCACTGGTTCGCTGCGGTGTGAGCCTGCCGTCGCCGCAGAATAACAGGGGGTGTGGGTGAGTAGAGGGATGACCTGGCCAGCGGTGGGAGTAGTAGGGGGCGGTGAGGCCTCCACCGCATCGTAGCCGGCCACGGGAGGCAGGAGCACGAGGCATGACCGGCGCTGGTTTGGGCGGCTGGAGCAAGAAGATCAGAGGTTGAAGAAGCACTACGGCCGTTGGATGGACACCGTACGGTCACTGGAGCTAGAATCGTGCATATTGACTAAGTTGACAAAGCCCTCCGTCCCCGTCAACTTAGTAGGCCCACAAGTCAGCCTGCCACTATACTGGGTCCCAGCTAACAGGGAGAGTATTCATTTTTTTGTGCGTAATAAGGAGGCACTTCCTTGCGTGCGAAGATATAGCTGGTGGGTCCGAGCTGTCAGCGGCGGTAACGTTTTTTTCGCGAAATACAGAGGCCCTTTCGATGGGTCCCTGATGTCAGGTGGAGGAATCATTATTTTGCGCGTAATAAGGAGGCATTTCCTTGCATGCGGCCATAGACCCAGCTGTCGGCCTCTCCACGTACAGTCCACTTCAGATGCATGTCGGTCGTTGACCACGTTGACCAGGCCGTGCTGAGAGCACCAGGGCGGTGGACGACGGTGAGGCCTAGGAAGGGAATGACACGGAGGCAGGGAAGACTCGGCAGTTGTTTCCCACGCGGAGGGGAGTACGACTGTACGCGGGTTTACTGGTTCGTCTGCCGTCGCCGGAGAATAACAGCAGGTGTGGGTGAGTAGAGGCATGGCTAGGCCAGCGATGGGAGTACGGTGGGGCGGTGAGGCCTACGTGGCAGCAGAGCCGGTCGTCGGGAGGAGGGAGCAGGCAGTCCCGCGGGCGCTTGTTTGAGCGGCTGGAGCAGGAAGAGCAGAGATTGAAGAAGCACAACGGCCGTTGGATGGCCATCCAACAGTCATTGCTTGTGCGTCAACCTTTTTTAGGAAAGCCTCAAATCTGTGGAAAATAGCATACAGCCCATCTGCCATTATTTCTAATAATTTAAAGCCCATTTGCTAATTATTAAGGTTTTTTGGAGCCCATATTCTTTTTGTTAGCATTACAGCCCATATTGTGGCCACGGTTAAAAAATTATACGAAATTTTGCATATTTCGGTGCGGTCCGAACTGTTTTTAATCTCGAAATTTCGACTCGCATTCAAACTAATTTTAAAAATAAATGTATATCAATATAAAATCCAACAAATTCTCCACGCATAAAAATTAATGTAATTTAAAATCTCGAAATGAAAAAAAGATATTTGAAACTAAGTGCCGGTTTGATGTGTTTTAAAAATGTACAACCCATTTCTCATTACTGATGGGCCATTTTCTCGGCCAGCCGAATGAAAGCTCTCCTCGTCTTGAAAGATTTGCAGCCTGACAAAGCGACTTACTTGGCAAATCACAAAAAACTGGGCTGTGGTCGTGGACCCAGCTGTCAGCCTCTCCACGTACAGTACTCTTTCGATGGAAGTCGTTCCTTGACAACGTTGACCACGCCGCGCGGAGAGCACCACGGCGGTGGACAACGGCGAGGCCTAGGAAGGGGACGACGCGGAGCCGGGGAAGACGCGGCAGTGGAAGCCCGCGCGGAGAGGAATACGAGGGTTCACTGGTTCGGCTGCGGTGTGAGGCTGCCGTCACCGCAGGGCCTGGCCAGCGGTGGGAATAGTAGGGGGCGGTGAGGCCTCCGCAGTAGCACAGCCGGCCACGGGAGGCAGGAGCATGCGGCACGACCGGCGCTGCTTTGGGCGGCTGGAGCAAGAAGACCAGAGGTTGAAGAAGCACTACGGCCGTTGGATAGACATCGTACGGTCACTGGAGCTAGAATCGTTCATATTGACTAAGTTGACAAAGCCCTTTGTCCCCGTCAACTTAGTAGGCCCACAAGTCAGCCTCCCACCAAGGTGGGTCCCAGCTAGCCGGGGGAGTATTCATTTTTTTGTGCGTAATAAGGAGGCACTTCCGGTGGGTCCGAGCTGACAGCGGGGGGAACATTTTTTTTGCGAAATACGGTGGCCCGTCAGGTGGGTCCCAGCAGTCAGGGGGCAAACGTTTTTTTCACAAAATACGGTGGCCCGTCCAGTGGGTCCCTGCTTTCAGTTGGAGGAATCGTTATTTTCCGCGTAATAAGGAGGCACTTACTTGCTGCGGCCGTGGACCCAGCTGAGACTCTCCACGTACAGTATACTTCCGATGGAAGTCGTTCCTTGACCATGTTGACCTCGCCGCGTTCCGTTGCATGCATGCGTCCATGGGCGTGGTGCGTCCCCACTGTCAGCCTCTCACGTACAGTCATCTTCTGATGACTCTCGGTTGTTGACCACGTTGACCACACCGTGCCGAGCGCACCCAGACTGGAACGACCCGGAGATGGGGAAGACGGGGCAGTGGAGTCACAGATGGAGAGGAGTGGGAAACTTCACTAGTTCGGGTGCGCGGCAGCACAGCCGCGGTGCCGCCCACGGGAGACAGGAGCAAGAACAGAGGTTGAAGAAGGAGCACGGCTGTTGGATTAACATCCAACGGTCCAGCTGCTAGAATCATTTGTTGATTAAGTTGACAAAGCCGTGCGTACACGTCCGCTTAGTAGGCCCACAAGTCAGTCACCAAATCTGACGGGTCCCAGCTGTCAACGGGATGAATAATTTTTTTTCGCAAAACGAGGAGGCACTTCCTTCCGTGGGAAGATACAGCCGGTGGGTCCCAGCTGTCAGGTGGAGAAATAATTTTTTTCGCAAAACAAGGAGGTCCCTCCTGTAGCTGGTTCGAATCCAAACCTAGACTATGACTATATATGGTGCTATGCTACTCTGCAAGTAATGAAACTGACATATCCAACGTTCGCTTCTCCTCTTCTCTACTTACTCTGCCTAGCATCAGATGCTCTGGCCGCAGCAACCATGTCCGCTGGCTGCTCGTCCACCTGCTCTTCAGCAGGCAACAACCAGATATGCGCCAAGTCGCCACCCGTACCATCGCCTGTGGGTCTCATCACACCCCCGCCGGCACGCGCACCGCAGCCGATTGCTCATCGCAACCCGCTGCCGATGGTGTGGTGCCACTTCTGCAAATCGCGCAGAGTCATCCGTCACATGTCAACCACAATCCGCAACCCTGGCCGAGTCTTCTACAAATGCCAAAATCATGGGGTAATAATATGTTTAAGTGTTGTTCTGCTACTTTCAGTTGCAGATTTTTTTAATAGTTTGGTTGATGATCTTCCAATTTGATTCGTGCAGAAAAGGGAAGATTCGTGTGATTTGTATTTCTGGGAAGTTGCTGATGTGGGGGAATGCAACTATGCTGATTATTTGGTTAGCCGAGGAATCCCAATACCAGCAGGTTGGGGTGTTGGACAAGTAACTGAAGGAACGGCAGAAGAGGAAGATGCAGAGCAGAAGGTTAAAGATGCAGTTCCTCTGATCATGGCCAAGCAACAGCTGCTGAACGGCCTTGACAGCAATGAGGAGATGAAAGAGCTTGTGAAGATAATGGGCAAAATCGATGTGCTCTGTAGGATGATTGTCTCTTTATTTGCAGTGTATGTAGCACTCGTGATGTATTCAGTGGCTACGACATGAGCACTTTGCTGAAACTAGTAATGAATGAAACCTGTGTAGCAGGCTGGGCGTAGTGTTGTGAACATCTAATGATTTCTATTAACGGAAGTCAGGGGGTATCCCCTTTTGCTCATATAAATAAATAAATAGCAGAGGCCCTGTCGGGTCAGCTTTGTTCTCATTCGAAGACGTCGAGCAAATTGCAGTCCAACAGCAAACTATGTCATCAAATTCAAGTTTCACAGCCAAATATGAGTACAACTAAACAACAATGTCATCATGTTTTAGTTGTCATACAATCACCAAACACAAATCAGCATACATAACAAGTGATGTTCTCACAGCAAAATACTAAACAACATGTTCATCAGGTTTCAGTTGTCATAGCAAACACAATTTCACATAGTAGATAAAAAAACGTCTTCTGACAGGCAAATACGACAAAAGCAATGTAATCATCATCCGCAGCAGCAGCGTCAACATCTTCTCCATGTGTATCAGTCTAAATCGTAATTCCCCATGGTGTCATCTTCTTCTTCGTCCTCAACGTCCTCGAACGTTGGCTTCTTCTTGATCAACTCTTGTATGTCCACAGCACGACAGGCAATCTTTTCGCCGGCGTAATTGATGTGATGGTTCTCAAAGATATTAGGAACATCTGTGTTATCTTGTACATCAGGAGCAGTGTAAGCATCATCTTGTTGTGCAACTTCATTAAACGAATTCCTCTGCTCAAACCTTTGCAATACTCTCCAGTCATCGCTACGTGCAAATGTGTCTTCCAAGAAAAATATCTGTGTTGCTTGATTTGCCAAAATAAAAGGCTTGTTGGTCTCGTACGCCTCCTTGACATTGATGGATTTGAAATAATCATCAGCTCTGGGTTTTGCGATCCTGGAAAACAGGTTATACCAACGACAGCACAACAGAACCACACACCGATGATCCTCGAAAATGGAGATATACTGCAGCTGAACAATGTCTGTTATGTTAGCATACATTTCAGTTGTCTCTTTGTCATACGTATCCGTGCTCATGATGGCACTGTTTTGTGTCTTCCTGCCTTCGTCTCGTGCAAGGGTGTTGTAGCGCACATCTCCAACAACGCAAGATTCATAATGTCTTACCCGAGTATCAGGACCCATTGCTAGTGAGTAAAGGGCATCATCAACTGTCTGCCCATCCTCCCGCATCTTCTTAACCTATGGTTAGAAAATAGACAAGCTGGTCATCTTATGTACTCAATATATTAAAAAAAACTGACAGTGCACTTCAAAAGCTTACATGGTTCTTGAACCATTTCGCAAATCCTGCCATAACCAGTTTGTCAATGTTTCTTGGATTTTGCGGCAGTAACTCCTCTTTGTAGATGCTGCACAACATAGTGATCGTGTCAAACATCTAAATATATAAGAATGTGCTGCAAGTTTAGTAGATTACGATGTATAAGCTGCAGTACTGCACTTACTTGATATAAGGTAGTATCTCAGGACAGTTATTCAACACATACCAAACCATTTTGTCCAAATCTTTAGGTTTGTCCTCTTGTCGACTCTTCCCTGTAACTCGAATAGAATAATCGAAAACATTGAGCCCGGGATTGTCTTCACCCACCTCTTTGCTAAGCTGATCAGCTGTTTCAAAGTATTTTGAGCAGAATGTCAATGCTTCTGTAGCAATGTAGGCCTCTGCAATGGAACCCTCGGGTCTAGCTCTGTTCCTAACATAGCCCTTGAAAGTGCCTAGCCGCCTTTCAATAGGGTCCATCCAGCCATACTGTACTAGACCTCTAAGTAGTGCCTCATCAGGTAGATGAACAGCCAAATGCACTATCACATCAAAGAAGGCTGGAGGATATATCTTCTCAAGGTCGCATAGGATAGTTGGTATCTTGTCTCTAAGACGCTCCAAAGCATCTATCCCGATATTCCTACTGCAGAGTTCCCTGAAGAATTGTCCCAACTCTGCAACTGCTCTGTATAAGTCAGGGCAGCCCAATCCTCTAAGGATAACAGGTAAAACCCTTTGAAGTAGGACGTGGCAGTCATGAGTTTTCAACCCTTGTACCTTGTTTCCATCTGCACTGACTCTCCTTTCAGGGTTGGAAGCAAATCCATGTGGGAATCTCACACGTGACAGGACCTCGCAGAATTCTTTTCTTTTTACCTTGTCCAAGACGTACACAGCTGGTGCCATATCCCGTGGTTTACCTTCATCTTGCACCTGCAAATCCTTTCTGATACCCAGGTGTGTCAAATCAATCCTAGATTTTAAGTTATCTTTCGTCTTGCCTTCAATATTAAGAAGTGTGCCAATAATGTTGTCACATATATTTTTCTCGATGTGCATCACATCAAGATTATGCCGCAGATCCAAATCTTTCCAATACTCCAAGTCCCACAAAGTGGACCTGCGGGTAAACAATAATCTCTCTTCTACCCTGCCATGCTTCCTTTTCCCGCTACCATTACCAGGATGGTTTCCTGGTGTAATATGTCTGACCTTCTCTAATTCCACTTGCAACTCATCGGCGGTGAGCCTCTTTGGCGCATCACGGTTTTCATGCTTTGCATTGAACACATGTCTTCGGTATTTTCTAGGATGTGGCTTGTCCTTGGCAAGGAAACAGCGGTGTCCAATGTAACAGATCTTGCTAAGTATTGCGTATGATAGAGGATTCCTGTCACAGCGAACACATGCATTGTAACCATGTGTCGTTCGCCCTGACATAGTGCCCAAAGCCGGATAATCATGGATGCACCAAATTATAACAGCACGCAGAAAGAAATCAGCTGGTGGGCTGCTATATAGGTCTCGAGTGAGAACACCCTTCCATAGTTGTTGAAGTTCCTCCACAAGAGGCTCCATGAACAAATCAAAATCCTTTCGAGGACTTTTTGGACCTGGGATGAGCAAGGCCATCATGTAGTTTGATTCTTTGGTGCAGACATTTGGAGGCATGTTGTAAGGGATAACAAGCACTGGCCACATGCTATATGTGGCGCTCTGGTGGCCAAATGGGTTAAATCCATCTGAAGCTAAGCCAAGTCTAATGTGTCTTGGGTCAGCAGCAAACTCTTTGTGTTTATCATTGAAGCTTTTCCACTCACTACCATGAGATGGATGGCTCATTACATTCTGATCTCTGTACTCCTGGTTCCTAGAATGCCACAGTACATCCTCTCTTGTTTCAGCATCATGAACCAACCTCTGCAATCTTGGTATAATTGGAAAATGTCTCAGAACATTATAAGGAATCCTCTTCACAGCATCGCCATCTTTCCATCTTGATGGTTTGCATTTCGGGCATTCACTTAAGTTGGCATAATCCTTCCGGAACAGAACACAATTATTCTTACAAACATGGATCATATCATATCCAATTCCAACTGGACGAAGGAAATTCTTCATTTTACTGTAGGTGTGTGGCAGCTCAGACGCATCTGGGAAAGATTCGCGGAAAGCAGCCAACATCGCATCGAATGATTTGTTGGTCATCCGCTCAGATGTCTTCACCTGAAGAAAGGTGACCATAGCTGAGAATACTCACATCTTATTTCCTGGGGTGACAGCAACGTTGCATTGTTCCAACAAGCGGGCCCACCATTTTTCTTCTGCAGGTGAAAGTTCACGGAATGCACGAGCATTTCGTAGCATTGTTTCAATGTTGGTCAAACTCACTGGCTCCACCACCACCACCTCCTCCTCCTCTTTCACCTGAGCATCAGGCAGATCAAGATGGTGATCTGCTGCTTCCATGTAGTCAATAACATTGACGTTCACAGCTTCACCATGATGAACCCACCTAGTATATGTGACCAACATCCCATATAAGTGTAGTTGATTTTGCACAGTTGACTGGGGTCTTGTAACTGAATTCATACAACTGCTACACGGGCAGAGCACATCTGATTTCGGACCACCGTACTCAGCTCTGATAAAGTTCATGAAGTTTTCAACCCCCTCGACATATGCAGCGGAGAATCTTCGAGCAGAAGTTATCCAAGTCCCGTCCATCTGTTAGACATACAAATTAGTTCTTCTACTAGGTATTACAGGAAAAACATATATGCTTTTTTATGAAGTCCAGAAAAAAATACCTAGGTCGATGTCTAAAGCTATGGCAAGATATTTGGACGAGCAGATCTAAGTAACGAAATATATGTAAAGCTAATTCAGCAAACAGATTTGAGTGCCAAATTATGGCAGGCTGTTTCAGCAGTCAATGAGGCCGAGCACACAGCCATCGAACTATCGAAGGCCATCGCAGCAACAAAGATCGAGTATAAAATGGTGTAGAGCTATTTCACCTAACAGATTGGCTACTAGACCATGGCAATCTACGTCACAATAAATATATGGCAGGATATTTTAGCAACTAATCGGCCTTGGCATGCCATCTCAGATAAGCAGATTGAGTGCAGAACAGCGCAAGGAAGCTTCTTAAGTAGAGCATATTGACAGTAAACTACTTCGGCAAACAGTGAGATTAACGGCGTCTATCAGCTAACATTCAGCGCTACACCGACATGAACGGGGCCTCAGTCTAGAATGCGCGTACCGTGGGAGAAGCTGACCGCCGTGCGTCTCCACACGAACGTCGCCAGCGGTGGCGGCGCTGACCGCCGTGCGCCTCCACAAGAACGTAGCCAGAGGTGGCGGCGCGGCTAGAGGACGGCAGTCTACGAGAGCGTACTGTGGGAGAGAGAGGATCGCCGAACCGCGGCACCGACGTATCGGCGTGGCGGGGAGGGCGGCTTTGGCAGAGCAAATGGAGTGGAGGGGGATAAGGGGGAGGGGGGTTTGGGGAATATTATTGGCTAGTTGGCCGAAGGGCGGTTGAATCGGATTTGGGGGGAATTTTTGGGTGTGGGGGGGAGGATTTTTGCGCGGTGGGCGGGGGGAGTTTGGCGCATGGTCGGTTTCTCCAAGTGCATTCCCACGTGTCAGTGAAGAGGCAAGCCGAAGCGCGTTCCGTTTGCGTGAGCCGTGTGCAGGACCGAACGTGTGTGGGGTGCAATGCGACCGCAACAGGAGTGTTGTGAGTGTACCGCCTTTTTTCCTTTTAAACTAGGTGCTTTGCCCCCTCAAAAAAAATTGTTGCTTCGCGCGATCCATCGATACTACTACTAGTAATCTGGTAATCCCGACTAAAACGGCGCGGCCGGGTCTTTTCCCGCGCGATATGCTGGGAGGTTGGCTTAGTTGGGTTTTTTAGGACGAGTAATGCTACACCTACGTAATCCCAGTTACGTAATTAACATAATGTGAAACGTGTGAGTTGTTGATTGTAGATTGGGGGGAGGGAGGGGCCCACCACCATGAAAATCAGGGGAGGAGAGAGAGAGGCAATTTACGTTAACCCTTTCGTAGGTTCCCGTAGATGTAGAAAGATGTGAAATGCGTGAATGTGTAGTGGACGTACTATTGGAGTGCCTAAGATAATTTGTGTATGTATAGACCCTATGTGTTTATTTTACTTCGCATGTTAGATTTGTCTCGGTTCAATAAAAAGCAGAGTTGGTGATGATGGTGTGCCTGTCATCCTGCAATATAGGCCGCCTGATCTATATCTAACGGATAGGAAGGAAACTATGACAATTTTACCCGCACTCCTGTCCACATTTGCATATAAGGCTTTCCCTCGTTCATCCTTTTCTCCCACAAGATCTTGATCTTCTGTGCAACGCACGGGCATCTTGCTAGTACTCCTACAATATGTATATTATTGTGAAAGTTCATATACACCGGCCGAGATTAATGCAAACACGGCAGATTTTTATTACATTTCAAACTTTAATAGGACAGAAAAATAAAAGAAACCCGACCCTAAACCTATTCTACGGCGGCGGCCGACGTCCTCCATCTGTGATCTCTATGTACGGGGGCGGGGTTCAAGACCCGTGAAGTGAAGGTGCGGTCTCCGGCGAGGAAGAGTAGAACACGGGATACGGACCGGCCAGTTGGCACACCATGCCCTGCCGCCTCCCAAGCCCTACTCATCCTCGGAAGAGTCCCCGACCTCGGTGGTGTCGGATGTTGGACGGCGGCAAGTAGGACGCATGGCTGATGGTGCTCCCGTCGTCGGCCGCCAGCGTGGCCACCGCTTGTGCGGTCGCGTCTGCGTCCGGCTACGCCACTATTGCGTCGCGAGGGCGGAGACCTCGAGCTTCATCCCCGAAGACAAGCTCTCCCGCAGAGCGTTCGCACTTGTGGTCATGGCGGATGTGGTGCCAGGTAGGAGGACAATGCGCTATGGTGTGGAGGTTAGCTGGGCGTTGCCGCTTTAAGTAGCGCATTCCGGTGAGGCCAAGCGTCCGGGTGCGTCATTAAGTCGCCGGAGTTGGTTCCTCGGGCACCGAGCCTCTTAACGACGACATACGAACGGACGGCATGAATGCGGGCAGCTGGCGCCGGCTGGGAACGCACCACGCGACGGCGCGAGGGACGAGGGTTTTGGTGTGCCAGGGTAGTCAGCTGCGGTCGTGTCAACGTTGGAGATGCCCTTTGCTCACATGCGATCCCCGCATGTCATTGAAAAAGCAAGACGACCCGGCATGGTCTCAGGTCCAGAGGATGCAGTTGGCCGCGCTACACCACTCCGCGGACGCGTCGCGGCGCCCCGTGCATCCTCGTCGAGTCGGGTGTTGGGGTGTGTTTGGATTGTGGCCAAAGTGCACCTTACCAAAATTTTGGTCATGACCCAAAGATTGGTCTTTGTTTGGATGGTTGCCATTTTTTTGGCATGCCAATGAGCTCTAGCCAACTCTAGTTCATTTTTCTTGCCAATGTCGGCCAAATCATGGCAACCAATACCTCAACCATAATTTTGGTCATGACCCAAAGAATGGTCTTTGTTTGGATGGTTGCCATTTCTTTGGCATGCCAATGAACTCTAGCCAACTCTAGTTCATTTTTCTTGCCAATGTCGGACAAATCATGGGCAACCAATACCTCAACCAAAATTTTGGCTACCCAATGCTTTGATGGGGCAACCTTGGGCACAAACCAAACATACCGTTGGTCGTGCCACAGCACTAACGCCACCCTCGGCACACTGAAACCGACCGTGTCTAGTGACGATATGAGCGTGTCGCTCACCGCGGTCGCCGTGTCCAGAGGCGGTGCTGGAGTTGCGCCCCATTGTTGGCCCCAACGACCCACATTAACGGTTGTCGGTGGCGAGGAGGTCGTGGGCCAGCTCCTCCATTGGACTAGTCTGCGCTACGTCGTCCCAACGGGTGTGCTCCACATGTCGGTTTCCTTGTTTTCCCGGCCATATTTGAGCGTCAGTGCTCCGCGTTGCGCATTAGGCCTTTCACTATGTAGGCCAAGCGAGACAACTTATTGTTTATTTGAGCCGTTCAAGTATAATCATGTGGCGTTTGCTTATTTCTCATTCCTCTCCAACCCTCTTCTCCATCGATCATGTCGCCCTCCAGTCGAGTCCATCCTCACGCATGCCTCATTTGAACATTCCGCCGAGTATCATTCGCATGTACCCACCCTAGTCCTCTTTCAATAGATCTCTGGACCCCAAGATGAAATTGAGAGGGAACGAGTGGCGGCACGTGATACCTAAGGCGGATTCAAAATTTTGAACCGGTGATCATAGCATCCGCAAATCATATATAAAGGGTATTCAATGTTCGTTTCGTTTTTGAACGTACAATATACTCCCCCTATCCTTTCTAGTTTACATATAAGTTTTATGTGTAGTCAAAGTATCTCTACTTTGATCAAAAAGGTATCAACATTCAACAACGCCCAATCAATATTGTTAGATTCGTACGTACTCCTAGATTTGTACTCGAGATGGTTTCCAATTTGACTATTGACAAGATTAATAGTACATGAGATGTATAATGTGAAAATTATATCATTGGAAACTCCTTTCACATACGAATTTGACCGTATGCTTTGTGTAAGTTGCATGTCATATATTATTACTCTAACATTTGGTCAAAGTTAGCCCCGAAAAACGCATTAGACCCTGTATGCTTTGTGTAAGTTGCATGTCATATATTATTACTCTAACATTTGTGTAAGTTGCATGTCATATATTATTACTCTAACATTTGGTCAAAGCAGTATAGTGGAAGTGGATCCTCTGACGTAGGTATCCCTGCCTTACCCTCCCTTTCGGTCACTTACTGGCGGACCCCATGCTTGCTAGGCCCCGCATGTCAGTTACTCAATGGGTTCGGCCACGTCAGCGGATCCTCATCCGTAGTATACTCCCTCTGTTTTTATTTACTCCGCATAAAACGGAGGGAGTGGTGGTATAATAAATGACGCGGGCGGGGGAGGAGGAGGGACGTCGGTTTGCTCTCAACTGCGGTCCCACAAGCGAGCGAAAACGCAAGACGAAGCGTGTTCCATTCGGTGAGCGACGTGGAGGGTCCAACGTGCCGGGCTGCAACGCGAACGCGACAAGAGCGATGTACAGTCAAAACCGATTGACCGGTCGTCACCGGAACCACTATTCACACCAGAACCTTCGCTGCTCGGCCTACGCCAGCCACTGCCCTAAAACCACACCAAATCTCCAGCCCATTCCCCCACCTTTCGATCCCCTAGCCCGCATCAAGCGTCCCCTAGTTTGTCGGAAAGCCATGGTGTGCCGCAAGGTCACTTACTAAAAGATGCTGACGCCGGAGCGCCGTGCAGAAATCGCGGCGGCGGTCGGCGCCACAGACCTCCGTTCCCAAGCTCGCTTTGCGGCGGGCCAATCCCCGAGTTCTCTGGAGCCAAGCTACGAGGAGGAGGAAGCCGATCCAATGTTCATGGCGGAGGTCGCGGCGCAGAAGGCCCCCGATGGGTATGAGACGATGGACGTCGACTTCGTGCCGGCGTCCGAGTCCCCCATGGTGCAGGCGGACCAGCGGTTCAACATGGCGATACTAAAGGAGGACCGGGAGGCAGAGGCTCAATTCGACGCGGAGCGCGCGCATGCCGCTGCCATCGAGGCTCTCCTGCAGGTGGAACCGGATGTCGTGGATGTGAACCAAGCGGCGGAGGCTCAACGTGAGGCGGAGCGCGCGGATACCACTGCCATCGAGGCCCTCCTGCAGGCGGAACCGGACGTCCTGGACTTGAACCGGGCGGCAGAGGCTCGACTCGACGCAGAGCGCGCGGATGCCGCTCTCATCGACACCCTCCTGCAGGCGAAACCGGACGTCCTGGACTTGAACCGGGCGGCGGAGGCTCGACTCGACGCGGAGCGCGCGGATGCCGCTGCCATCGAGGCCCTCCTGCAGGCGGAACCGGACGTCCTCGACTTGAACCGGGCTGTGCTCTCGTCCGTGCAGAGCGCCCGCACGCTCCGCTTGAACGAGTAGCTGGAGGCCGAGGACAACCATGGTGCGGAGACACACGTCGGCAGCGACGACTGGTTCGCGCCGGCAGCCAAAGACGACGAGGCCATCTCTTTACGCGAGCAGTGATAGTTTTTCTTTATGTTGTTGTTTTTATGGATCTTTTGCTGTGTAAAAACATATATTTGTTATGCAAGTCGCCTGACTTGGGTCAGTCTACCATTTCAGGCGGTTGGATGAATATCCTATGTCTCCTAACCCTTCTTTCCTTCTTCCTCACCTCTTCTTCTTCCCCAACAGACCACCGCACGGGCCGTATGGATACTCCCCAACATGCGGTTGGATAAACATACTCTATGAACGAAAATTATGTGTCAGTGATAGGATGGCTGAGTTTGGTTTGTTCACATGCGACAGCACGTGTCAGTGAGGGTGCGTTCCCTTGGTTGGGTTTGAGGCGTGCAGGAGCGACTGTGTGAGGGTGCGGTGCGACCGCGGCGTGCAGGAGCGACCGTGTGAGGGTGCGGTGCAACCGCGACAGCCGTGCGCAAGTGTACCTCCTTCTCATTTTGAAAACTTTAGGCAAGCTTGGCAAAAATGTGTGGCGAAGTTTGGCAATGCAAGGCCTAGACCCAAACAGGATAAGTACGTACGTACTAGGAGTACTAGTGTTAAAAAAGAAAGGCGGGGTTTTCCTTCGCGGGATTTAATCGATACAAATCCTCGTTTCACGTGTCAATTAATGCGTATTTTTTTCTCCAAAGACCAAGGAGCTAACCATCTCACTCCGCATCGCTTGATTAATGCAGCGCCATGCAAACCGACCTTCTCACTTCCGCATGCATGCAGGGGATATTAATATCCTTGGTTGCTAACCCCATCAATTTTGCCTCGATTAGTGTTAGTGGCCCTTTGCAAATTGTAATTTTGATATACTAGCCTTGTGTACAAAAAAATGGAGGTAGTAACTATATTTGACTTCCTTCCCCATTGCGGTGACGTCGATGATATCTTTTTTTTGGTGGTTTGGCGAAGTGCGTTCGACGGAGAACACCATTGAGGGAGACCACGGTAAGTCGTTCGCAAGTGTCGCCTGCAAGCCGAGACAACCGCCTTATTTGCATCCAGGAAGTCCTTTACTAGTACTACTAGGAGTACTAGTGCGGTGAGATGGTTTCTCGAAGAAGACGATGGAGAAGCGGAGTCAACGAAGAGTGAAATGATGGTTGCTTTGTCCGTGCTTTTGTGATTTGACGCGTCACTGCTTTGTGATTTGTGATAGAAGGGACAGGGGAGTAGACTCTGTGCTCTATATTGTACTACATGCGTCCAAGCATGGGAAAAAGAGGAGAGACGTTGCATTTTTCTATTCCTTCAATCAATCAATCAGGGAGCTTCGGTTCCATCTTCTTGGCTTTGGCAACACTGTCCACAATGGTTCCCACGATGCCAAAAGCTATTTTCACATTTGGCTACACATTGTGGATGCCCTTAACCATACCACTTGGTTTTGCTCCTGTGTGCTATCTATACAAATCTCAATTATATTGATCTAAAAATTATAGAATCAAGATTAGTAAAAAGGAGGTGATTTTGCCGCGCGGATGGCGGGGGAGGTTTCTTATTTGAGCAATGCTACATCCACGTAATGGTTTACGTAAAGTTACGAACTGATGTGATGTGGGACTATTTGATTGGATTAAAGGAGAGGATTAGGCCCACCCCACCTGAAAATCAGCGGGGGCATATATAGATTAGATGGAAAGTAGACGTAGCAGCTACGTAGCCCTTTGTAAGTCTAGGATTAGGCTTCTTATTTTCGGAGGACATTGTCCTGGCGGTTTGCTAACATGCGGTCCCACGTGTCAGTGCTTTACCAAGCCGATCCGCGTCCCACATGAGGCAGAACAACGACAGAAGCAACACGTGGTTAAGTTGAAGAAGAAGAGGGAGAAGCGGATTCAGCAACGAGTGAAATGATGGTTGCTTCGTCCCTCCAACTTAACTGCGGGAAAGGTGCAGCTTGTGATTTGACGCCTCATTGCTCATTACTACGCCGACGCCATGACTGGGGTGCTTCACCCCGGCTACTCTGCATTGTATTCCGGTATGGCACGTGGACCCGGTAGCTTGATGTCCCACATGTCGGTGAAAGGGACTAGAAGATTTATGAAAGCGAGGGCTCCACTCTTACGACAGAGGAGTAGACGACACGGCGGCCCAGTGAACTGTCACTTGTAGTACTGTATAGTACTATAGTTTTGCTGTTTCGCACGATCCATCGATACAAACCCGATTAAACAGGAAAGGGCGGGATTTTTCCCGCGCGGTAGATGATACTGGCCATACATTTCAAAGGCAATTTTAATGTATGCAAACTGAATAATTATAAGTAACAATATGATATCTAGTAAAACTAAAAACACATATGATTTATTGTGTTAGAGTGTAGTAGTAGTGCTGTATTGCATAGTTGTTAGATGTAACATGCGAGAACGTGTAGAGATGTAGTTTTGGAGGGCCTACAGAGAGAAAAGCGTAATATGGTCACCGAACTTCAGAATAAGCTGATTACGGTCACTATATACGTTTTGCGGTGATTATACGATCACTTGCTCACAGTTCAGCATCGGATTGCACTCTGTTGACCGGCCAAATAGTCTGCGTGGCGCTATGTTGACTAGTTAAATTGACCATGTTCCTTGTGGGTCCCACCTGTCAGTTCGCATAGGCAAAAGGTCAGATAAACACAAATTTACGCAGGCGCGACAAGGCTCCAACCCGTGCGTGGGAATCACCTGGTTGTGTATGTGTCTGTCAGGGCCTGATGTGTGCGCATGCACGTGTAGGTTGAGCACTTGAGCGTGAGAGTGTGTGTTGGTCGTGTGGTGTACTGGTGTGTGCATGTATGTGTGCGTGTGTGCGTGTGAGTGTTGCGTGCGTGCGTGTGAGTGTTGCGTGCGTGTGTGGCTGCGCGTGTAGGTGTGAGTGTTGCGTGCGTGCGTGGGTGCATGTGTTTGTGTGAGTGTTGCGTGGATGCAGTTCGTGTGCATGCGTGCGTGTGTGTATAATCACCACACCAGCTCGTGTGTGTTAAAACAGATGGCTCAGCATACCAATACAAGGCCACCTTGTCCGCTGTGCCCGCGGTCATGACTTCGAACCACCGTCCAAATATATTTTTGTCGTTTGTTTTCATTCTTACGAGCAAGATGCCCATGCGTTGCACGTAACATCAAGATGCATTTGTATGACTTGTTTATCTTGTGAGAGAAAAGGATGAACGAGGGAAGGCCTTATTTGCAAATGTGGAGAGGTGTGTGGGTACCTTTTTGCAAAATTGCCATAGTTTCTTTCCTATCCGTCAGATATAAATCGGACGGCCTATATTGCAGGATGGCAGGCACACCATCATCACCAACTCTGTTTTTTATAAGGGTGTATTTTATGTATTTTATAAGAGTGTAGATGTAGAGTAGATACAAGTCGACAGGTGGGCACGATGGTAGTGAGATAATGTGATGCAACACTAGAGGTGCCACGTGGAGCGTTTAACTGGTCAACTAGTCATGTCATGAGCAAATATAGAGTTGTACGGTGAGCCCGTGACTGTATAATAACCACTAAACGTAAATGGTGACCGTAATGAGTGGATTCTGAAGTCCAATGTATGTATCGTGCTTTCGCTTCAAATACAATGATCGTCATTGCATATATCACGAGAGAAAGATGAAACATGCGTGAATTTTCTGGGGGCTTACTTTTAGAGGACCTGGAGATAGTTTTGTGTGCATACGTGAAAGGGGCGTACAGGGGGGGTATGCGATGGAGAGATAGATGCTCTTCATTTCTCTTTATTATGACTAACTTTGTATATAGTATAAAAATATACAAATTCATAGTGCGGAACAAATATCATTGTGGGCACCATGCAATGCAAATTAGCGTTCGTACTCCTCCATATAACTTTGTAATGTTGTATATATGTAGAAACTCTAAAATAATTTTTTGGCCACACTTTATTCAAAAGGAATGTTGTATGCGAAATAAACGTGAAGAGAGGGCTTTTTAGATCAATGGGGTACGTGATGTAACATGTGTGAATGTGTAGTTGATGCATTTGGCGGGGCCTAGAGAGGTATGTGTGTGTATTACGTATTCGAGAGAGGCATGGATAGAGGGGCCGACAGGGGGGCGTGGGAGAGATAGCACGAGAAATGAGAGTGGTCTAGAGAGAGAGAGACGAATATGACGTCACGACAAGAGATTCCATTCCCTTGAGTGTGCATATGCAAGGGGGGAGGGAATAGAGGCACCAGGAGAAATTTTCTGTGTGTGTGGTGTTTGTGTTGGTATGTGTGGGTGTGAGAAGATAATGAGACGTGGGGGCAGAGGGTGTGTCACCGCGTGAGGTCCGGTGGGTCGAGGTGAGGCCCTTCGTTCGGTTCCGACCTGCGCCACATTGGTCGGCCCGTGACGCATTTAGGAAGACCCATGGATGACTAGTCGTACAAGACAAAGATAGCATAATTGTGAAGGACTCTATGTCCACTGACAAAGCCGGCTAGGATTTGTAACCCTAGGTTCTCGGACTAAGGTAACCCCTTTATCACTGATATTACTATTCATCCAACCTAACTTTAAGGGGCATCCTACAGAATGCTCTGCTAGAATCATACTCGTCGATTAGGAAGAGAGGTGTGAGACAATGCGTGAGAGACAGGCGTAAAGATAATGTGCGTACATGAGACACGTAGGCAGGTCCATGTATATAGAAAGGGTCGATGAGGATTGTGCGTGTGTATGTTTGCGAGAGGAAGAGTGCTTGTGATAAAGGTTAGTGAAAACAGTTGTAAATGGTTACGAGAGGGAGGGAGGGTTATATCTAGAGCATGTGTGCGAGAAAGACACCTCGAGAGAGAGTGTGTGAGCATGTGTGAGAGACCACCGATGGAGAGTGAAACTACACGTAAAAGACTGCTCTACACATTGATTAAAGATATAAATTGTATCCAAATATTAGGATGGGATCATGATATTTGCAATTCGCGTAAGGAGCGGTCATTCATCCATCAGACATCTAGATTCTATCGAATTTGAGCATGTCTATGTTATTATTCGACACAATTGATCCACATAGTTAGTATTTTGAACTCCAGAAAATGCATCGCTTTAGCAATCGAATATAAACGTGAGTATAGTTCATGTTGTGTGTGTAAAGCACATTATACATACGAAAGTTACACAATGGACATTATAAATAGCTACCTATGAACTAGCATACATTTGAATTCAACTTAAGGTGGTTTAAAAAAAATCGAATTCAACATGAAGTCCATTCAATTATTTGAATTTGATATCATGGCATTTGCAAACCATACTTAAATTATGGGGGCACCAATCTTTGCTCTGATTTTGTACATAATAGCATACGTAGTCATGTACAAAATAGATTCAAATTTAGCTCCTCCATTCCAAAATAATCGTAGTTATAGGATTTTCAAGTGTCAAAATTTCAAAAAGAAGTGGATAATTTAATGAGGTTTTCAAACATACAAGGTCAAATATAACGTTGTCTATTTAGGTCAATCCTCATAGTTCAAGAGTACTCTAAACGTGAATGCTTGTGTTTCAAAATTTCGAACGAAGCGCCAAAAGAGCCTCTACTCGCCCGAAACCGCGTGAGACCAATGTTTGGTAGTACAAGGAAATTACTTTTCTAATAACTCCAACCCATGAAACCTACCGGCCCGACGTCCAAAGGTCTAAACCGGGGTAGGTTTGTAGCTTCATCTAGACGCCACGCAACCGCATCCGAAAAACATTCATACACAATGGCCGCCTAAGCACACATGTGCGCGGCCGAAATCGCTCCCGCCCACTATTTGGGACACCTGGGATTACCATCCTACCCCCGACCCGCAGTAGGTCTGAAATTTAAGAGGGGGGCAAAGTTTGTACTTTCCCCAAATTTCAAACAAGCGCGTCCCATCTTCTGTTCAAAAAATCCAAAAACAAGCGCGTCCCAGACCGAAACAGGTTCCCCCCCACCCATCCGATTCCCCATTCGTACTCCGTGGGCGCCAAAACTACCTCTCCACCAGCCGCGAAACCCCGGCGTCCTCCATCCGCCACCCCATCCCACCCATCAACCGTCGCCCTCCTCTATCACGCCGGAGCCGATACCCCGACGTCGTCGTCCACCGCAACCTCAACCGCAACGCCCTCCACGGCTAGTAGTTGAAGCCGAGGCCGAGCCGTCCGTACCCGAGCCAGTTCAACCACGTCGTCCTGCGCCTCACCGCTGCCGCTCCAACATGCCACCCTCCACCGCACCGGAGTTGCTCCTGCTACGCCATCCTTCGCCGCCTCAGATCTGCTTCCCCTCCACCGACATACGGCCACGGCAACACAGTCAACAATTTGGCCATGGGTTCGTCCAAGCCTGCACCCTCCAGAACATCGGTTTCCCCGATAAAAAGAAGAAGATCGGCGCGACATGTGGAGGTGACCACACCGGCAACCGAAAAAGGTACTCCTCTTCCCTTATTCGTGCAAATCTTACGTCTATGCTTGCACGGTATTCATCCCACAGAAGACACTAGTTGACCGCTTCTTCTTGACACTAGATGTTCCTAGTAACTCGCGATGCACAAGGTTTCTCCTCATATACTATTTCACCTTAGCTAGAGGTCCGTCGCCCCCCTGAATTTCAATTTCTGGCCAGTTGATTCCCAATTAACGGAACCATTCCCCGGCGTAACAGACGCTAGTACGCCTATTACGCTGGGGAAGCAGCGCCTTGGTGTTTATCTTAGGGGCGTGTGCGGCCTAGAGCTACTGGCGCCCGATCTGGAGGTCGTCCGGGATTAAAGGGATGGCCTGGGGGCGCTGCCAAGCACGGCGGTGGTGTGAGGTCGATGGGAGGGCGGGGCGGCGGAGGCAGGGGTCTGGGCCGGTGGTCGCTGGCAGTTCAAGAAAGATCGTCAACAGTGACTGGCGGGAGGTAGACGAAGGCCATCTGCCCGTTCCTTATAGATCGGACGGTTCATTAAAAAAATCGACTGACCTATTTATTTTCAGTCGACTGTTATCTTAGATATGACCACATGTGGTGGTGTGCTGGAGGAGTACCTGCATTTCCTGTGCTCATATATTAAAAAATCATACGGAGTAGAATCTAATTTTGTTTGCCATGCAATGTTGTAGAGCTATCATATGTCTCCTGTCATTTATTTTTATTTTCAGCCACCTGCTATCTGCTACTTTTACAGTGCACTAGTTCTGCACACACTTCACCCTTACTCGCACTATTGTGTTTTTATGCAAGGTTATTTCAGACTCTGCTGCCATGAGAGAAGCCAAAAAGAAAAGAGAGAAGTCGCTCCAGCTTGGTGTGCGGGTAGGCAAGACACGTTACAGCGCTATAAAGGGTGCAGTGTCAGCAGATGGAGACAGTAAACGTAGCTCTGGAGTTGATGACCTCGCTCGCAATGAACCACCATCCCAGGTGCTTGCTTTAACTTCGCGGTGTCATATGTGGTTGCATGTTCCATATGGTGTCTAGCTTGTATTCGAAAGGCCGAAGTCGGTAAGATAAGGAAAGATATATTTTTTACATGAACCACCATCCCGTGAGCACCAGAAGACAAATAGCTAGTCAGGGCACTAGCCGAGCCAGTGACAAGCCCAGCAAAGATAGGCATCACCTGGAAGCCAACTAAAAAGCTGCGATGGTGGCGAAGCAGCCCGCCTCCCACCAGGCTCTCAGGTCCTAGATGATCATGCTCACCACTCCAGCCGGATGTCTAGCTTGTATTGCTTCCAATTTGGTTAAATTGCGTCTGCTTAGCTTACACATTGTACCTTTGAATATGACATGCCTTTCTGTTTTTGGTACATACTAGTACATCTGTGTGTTAACCATGTTCTTACATCAAAATAATGTTCTTGTGTATCCCTCATCAATCACTTATGATGAGGCAGGCAGTCAAGGGGACTACTCCTCATTTAAAGAATGCAGCGTCAGCCTCCCGACATGATTCTCAAGAAACAAAAATGCTAGATGAAGATAGTGAACGTAGCTCTGTAGTTGATTACAGCATTTCCCCTACACTAGCATCGCAGGTGCTTGCTCTAACTTGGCAGCGCGATATGTGGTTGCATGTTGCATATGGTGTCTAGATTGTAATTCTTCCAATCTGGTTAAACTGCATGTGCTAGTCTGCTTAGGTTGTACATTATACCTGTTAATGTGACATGCCTTCCTGTATTTAGTACATAGTACATCTGTCTATTAAGCATGTCCTTACATAAAACTATTGTTTTTTTTGTATCCCGCATCAATCAACATGACGAGACACCTTTAGTATATGCAGTGCGATATTAGTTGCATCTTTCATATGATTTATAGCATGCGCTGCTTCTAATTTGTTGAAATTCCATTTATGATGGGACGCTTTTAACTTGGCAGAGTCATATTGGTTGCATCTTTCATGTGGTGTCTAGCTTGCATTGCTTCTTATTTGCTAGAATGGTTTCTGCTTAGTTTACACAAACAGTTGTGAACATGCCATGCCGTCCTGTTTTTCGTACATATTCCATCCTGGTATCATGTGTTTGCCTTACATCAAAGTAGTGATTGTCAGTATCATGCTTGAATGAGTTCTGAAGAGAGAATTTTATTGCTTTTTCTTATCGGTTTTACTTGAGAATTCAAAATCAATAAAGCGGAAGGAAGTTAGCAAGGCAGCGGATAAAGGTGCTCCTTCCGAACGGAGGGCCTCTACAATTTCTACCCCTCCACACCCCCAAGATGATTTCCAAGACAACACATGCATAGACACTCAACAAAGTTGTGTTTATGATGAGCACGTCTCCCCTAGTGCAGCATCACTGGTGCTCCCTCTAACTTGGCACTATTATATGTGGTTGCATGTTATGTGTGATGTCTAGCTTGTATTGCTTCTAATTTTGTTGAATTCCATCTGCTTACTTTACACATTATACTTGAATAAGACACGTGTTCCTGTTTCTAGAACATACAATATCTGTCTATCACACCATGTTCTTACATCAAATTGCTACTGTTGTGTAACCTGCAACAATCACTTATCATAAGACATGTTTGACTTCGGAGTGTGATATAGGTTACATCTCACATTCTTTTCTAGCTTGTACTACTAATTTGTTGAAATGGCACTTATGACGAGACCGTTTTAACTTGGTAGAGTGATATTCGTTGGATCTTTCATATGGTGTCTAGCTTTCATTGCTTCTAATTTGTTGAAATGCCTTCTCCTTAGTTTACACATCATAAGCTGTGAATATGCAATGCTGTGAATATGCAATGGCACTAATGACGAGAGACCTCTAACATGGTAGTGTGATGTTGTTTGCATCTTGCATATGATTTATTTCTTGTACTGCTTCACATTTGTTTAAACGCCATTTATGATGAGACAATGTTAACTTGGCAGAGCGATATTTGTAGCATCTTTCATATGGTGTCTACCTTCCATTGCATTGCTTCTAATTTGGTGAAATGTCTTCTTCTTAGTTTACACTGGTGATCTCTTCTGTCCTGTTTTTCATACATATTACATCCTCCTATCATGTGGTTGTCTAATATCAAAGTTCGGTTCGTCTGCATCACGCATCAATTTGTTCTGAAGAACTAAATTGTTATTCGTTTTTCTTGTCGGCTTGACTTAACATGGCACAGAGAAAGAGGAAGAAACACAGAATGGCAAGGAATGAGAAGCGGATGAATCCTGCAGATTCTGCTGGTACTGATGGTGCAACAGAAGGTCAAAGTCCAGCGGAAAATTCTACAAACACGGCATCCCATGCTACACGAGTTGCAAAAAAAGCCAAACAGAAACAAATAGCTTCCACCAAACAAGCAGAGACAGCCCTAGTTCTTGCAACACCTACCATAGTACTACCAGCTACACGACTTACTCGTGCGTCAACTGAGCTAGCAGCACGTTCCCAAGCTCCCTTGCCACCTGACACTACTTCCCAAGCACTCTTGACACAAGACGAGTTGGCAATATCAGATGAACCTTGTGAGCTTCGACAGCAAGAAGGTAGTTGCTGGAGTCAAGTTACAGTTGCATGCTTCTTTATATGTAGTCTCACAGTTTGATGTACACTAACACTTCCTATGTTCGTTGTTGGACTAGCACCTAGGCGCAAGAGGAAACAAACATCAGGGATAATGCTCGATAGGTTAACTAAATCTAGAGGAGGAAGAATGGAGATCCGTTTTGAGGCAGGTTTAAAAAGGCCACGTGATGCTACAGAGTCAGCCAAGTTAGTATCAGAGGCAGCGGTTGCCGTTAGGTGTCATGTACGTATCCTCCCAACATGGATTCAGTAAAGGAATGACAAAGACGAAACCCAGTTCAACACCTTCCTCGACCATTTATCTGGAAGTATGGTTATGTATGGAAACTAGTAATATCGTCTTGCTCTGTCCCATACTTTCTAGGTTGCTGATAATGAGACTCCCATAATTTTCAACAGATGAGGTTCAAGTTGGATAGCCAAGATGATGCAACCAGACACCAGACAAACTTGCACCCATGTTTTCAAGTCTGCTCTGCGACAGTATCGGTATAACTTGAGGAAAACTCACTTTGAAGGCAAGGCTAACAGTGAACTTTCCCAAACATCTCCGGTGGAAAATATATCGGATGAAGACTGGAGGGGCCTTGTTAAACACTGGTCTGATCCGAAGTATCAGGTACATTATATATATGTGATCAGATCACATGTTGAAGTCCTATTTACGCATGTGCCACACAAATCTATCTTCTTGTAGGTGAACTGTTCAAAGAACAAGGCCAACTGTACGAAAGTGAAATTCCAACAGACGACAGGATCTCATAGCTATATTGCACACTGCGAGGCTCTTGTAATTAGCTGATGTTTCACTCTTTTCGTTGTACCATATTATCAGATCTATATTGACTTGTTCGAAATGCAGAGGAAAGCCCGCAAGGACCAAAAAGTACCTGAACCAAATGTTGTGGAAATCTTCAAGGACTGTCACACCAGCAAGAAGAACGGCATGACTATACCAGTCAAAGCCGCTGTTGTAAGTCCTTAATCCTCATGCCTTTTAACTACTACTTACTCTGACTTGTGCCTTGAACTGCATGGTTTGCAGCCAATGTCTAATACTCTTTTCAATTTTATACACAATTGTCTTAGCGTATCATTGCACCTTACAAGGTTTAAAAGAGAGGAATGATGTTCCTTTGATCTTGACCCGTAATCTAGTTCCGTGCTGGACTTGCCCACACAACGTTACAATTGCCTGTTTGTCTGTTCTCAGTTGTTTTGTGATATGAATGATGTCATACTATGCTTACCGTATTATAAACTTCGTCTCTTTATCCTTAGCCCTCAATACAATGTGAAGAAATAGACAATACATTAGCGATGGTACATGGTCATATGTTTGGAACCTGGTTTTATTATGTACTTTGCAATAAAATACAACTAATATTTTACATGGGTTCATCAGAATAAGTTCTGTATATAGACCAAAGCTATTTTGTTTGGTTTTGCTGCCTCCTTAATATCTTCTGTTCTGGTACTACTAATGTAAAACCTCAACTTTTCAGCAAACTATGGAAAAAATGGTGGAACCGCCACCTTCTGAAGGTTGCGAGGCAACTATAACCGCAATGTCAGCTCTTGCTGCAGTGGGTCAGTACCTGTCCACTAACAGTGCCAAAAGCACGTTCCTGCATAATATTGGGTTGGTTGTTAAGGCAATATCGTCCAAACTGCCTCATGATCAAGATATGCAAGCTCAAAGCAATGTTGTATCTGCGCTCCAGATACAAGTCCATTCCCTAACAGAGACCCTTTGTGAAACAAGGAGAAACATTGCTCAATGTCGTCAAGATATGCATGGTTTTGAAACCAGACTATCAGACATTTGCTATGTTGTTCAGGAGCCTAGGGGAAATGAAGGCGAGGGTTATGGTGCTCCATCGGACAATACAGCATGAAAACGTAACAGTCAGGTCAAATGAACTGAGCTTCTGAACTTCTAGTGGTGCATTTATCTGCTAGACTGTTAAGTTTTATGCCAACCTTCCTTTTGTTATATAGTTGTAATTTGTTTTGGTGCGATACAAAATTTATTCTTAACGTGCAGCCACCGGCTGAAGAAAACAGCAAGCCATTTTTGTATAGTGTAGGGTGTTCCCTATATTTGCACTGGTGGCGATCTTTGATGCCGAGTGGATGTAATCTGTGCAATCGCCTTAATAGCCTAGCGTTAGTTTCGGCCTTATTTATTTCCTAGTCTTCTTTTTCCCTGGTTTGCTAGTGGCCGCAACTACCATGGGCCATATACGGGCCGTAGGATCCATGGGTCTCCTATGGGCCGTCGATAAATGGGCCTGTAATCGGTGGGCCTCGGGCCGTCGGATAAATGGGTCTACATGGGTCATAATCGGGCGTAATTGGTATCGGCCCAGCACGGTAACAGGCCGTTAACAGGCCGTAGGACAGCAAAGGCTTAATTCTGTCACAGGCATAACGGGTCGTTAATGGGCCAGAATATAGGATGGGCTGGAAACGGCGCAACGGGTTAACAGGCCAGAAACGGGCCGACTCTTGCCATGGGCCGAATTTGGCCCATTAGGGTAACAGGCCAGTAACGGGCCGACTCTTGCCATGCGCCAAATTTAGCCCATTAGGGAAACAGGCCGGTAACGGGCCGACTCTTGCCATGGGCCGAATTTGGCCCATTAGGGGAACAGGCCAGTAACGGGCCGGAAGTAATCGAGGGCCGAAAAGGAGCCCAAGAACGTATGGGCCGTCAATAGGCCGAAAGCTAACACGGGCTGGAAACAGCCCATGTAAATCACGGGCCGTTAACGGGTATAAAGAAAATTACTGTTCATTATGGGCTAGAGTCACCGTGGGCCTGTAAAGGGCCAAAAGATACGAAGGCCTCATATGGGCCGAAAGACGTCGTGGGCCACACATGGGCCGAAAGTGAAATGGGCTGGTGTTATATTCGACGTCCCACATGACGTTGTTGGGCCGATTTCCTTTAGGGCCTAACGGGCCGTAAAATGGGCTATTTGCGAAGAGACCATTAACAGGCTTTTCATGGGCCAGCCCGTTAACTTTTGACCAAGTCAAACGGGCCGGCTTTGTAAGCTAAATGGGCCAGTGGTGGGCCGTGGCACGTGTCGACATATCATAGGCGCTTATCTGACCCACTGACGAGCTGACACGTGTTTCGTCCGGCCAATAAGAATTTTACACGTGGAAATTTCCCATTGGTCGGGGTTGTTAACGGGTTATCGGATCCAAAACCCGACCCGATAACTTAACGGTGTTCCGTTACGGTGGATGCCACGTGTCGGTCACCCTTGACAAAAGCACTTCTGTGACGCGCGATTTATCGTCATGGAAGTGGACACTTCCGTGATGATAATTTTGGTAATGTCATGGAACACTTCTACAACAGCACAGGTATGACTATCTTGATTCTGTCATAAAATCGTCATGGATGTACATGCATGACAAAAAACGCGACCTACTGTGACAAACACGTATCATCACGAAAGTGTAATTTTTTTGTAGTGTTTATCGATCGGTGGGAGGCGTAGGATGAAGATGGTCTCTCTCAAGCAACCCTGCAACCAAATAACAAAGAGTCTCTTGTGTCCCCAACACACCCAATACAATGGTAAATTGTATAGGTGCACTAGTTCGGCAAAGAGATGGTGATACAAGTGCAATATGGATGGTAGATATAGGTTTTTGTAATCTGAAATTATAAAAACAGCAAGGTAACTGATGGTAAAAGTGAGCGTAAACGGTATTGCAATGCTAGGAAACAAGGCCTAGGGTTCATACTTTCACTAGTGCAAGTTCTCTCAACAATAATAACAGAACTGGATCATATAACTATCCCTCAACATGCAACAAAGAGTCACTCCAAAGTCACTAATAGCGCAGAACAAACGAAGAGATTATGGTAGGGTACGAAACCACCTCAAAGTTATTCTTTCGGATCGATCTATTCAAGAGTTCGTACTAGAATAACACCTTAAGACACAAATCAACCAAAACACTAATGTCACCTAGATACTCCAATGTCACCTCAAGTATCCGCGGGTATGATTATACGATATGCATCACAAAATCTCAGATTCATCTATTCAACCAACACAAAAGTACTTCAAAGAGTGCCCCAAAGTTTCTACCGGAGAGTCAAGACGAAAACATGTGCCAACCCCTATGCATAGGTTCATGGGCGGAACCCGCAAGTTGATCACCAAAACATACATCAAGTGAATCACGTGATATCCCATTGTCACCACAGATACGCACATGCAAGACATACATCAAGTGTTCTCAAATCCTTAAACACTCAATCCGATAAGATAACTTCAAAGGGAAAACTCAATCCATTACAAGAGAGTAGAGGGGGAGAAACATCATAAGATCCAACTATAATAGCAAAGCTCACTAGACATCAAGATCGTATCACCAACATGAGAGAGAGAGAGATCAAACACATAGCTACTGGTACATACCCTCAGCCCCGGGGGTGAACTACTCCCTCCTCGTCATGGAGAGCGCCGGGATGATGAAGATGGCCACCGGTGAGGGATCCACCCTTCGGCAGGGTGCCGGAATAGGGTCCCGATTGGTTTTTGGTGGCTACAGAGGCTTGCGGTGGCGGAACTCCCGATCTATTCTGTTCCCCGATGGTTTTAGGGTATATTGATATATATAGGCGAAAGAAGTCGGTCAGGGGAGCCACGAGGGGCCCACGAGGGTGGAGGGCGCACCTGGGGGGTAGGCGCGCCCCCCTGCCTCGTGCTCTCCTCGTTGATTCCCTGACGTGTACTCCAAGTCTCCCGGATTGCTTCCGTTCCAAAAAAACTCTCTCGAAGGTTTCGTTCCGTTTGGACTCCGTTTGTAATTCCTTTTCTGCAAAACACTGAAACAAGGGAAAAAACAGAAACTGGCACTGGGCTCTGGGTTAATAGGTTAGTCCCAAAAATAATATAAAAGTGCATAGAAAAGCCCATTAAACATCCAATATGGATAATATAATAGCATGAATACTTCAAAAATTATAGATACGTTGGAGACATATCGGCATCCCCAAGCTTAATTCCTGCTCGTCCTCGAGTAGGTAAATGATAAAAGAAATAATTTATGAAGTGTGAATGCTAGCAGGTGCACAAGTTTGATCAATGATAATTTCAATCACCTTTTCTAGCATCATCATATGTCATAACAGTAGCTCAACTCATAGAACTTTTCATGATCAAGTAACAAACTATTCACATGTTAAAGTATAGATCATAAACTTTCTTGAAAACTAACAAACCGTGTTATTAGTCATCAAACAATTACAATTCATCTTATTTTCAGGAAGAGTCTATGTAAGAGCTTTGATTTAGCAAATCGCACATACTCAACTATCATATAGTCTTCCATGATTGCTACCACTCAAAGCATATTTTTAGAACAAATAGCATCCATCAAACACAGAGAAAGATAGGGGCTTAATGTTTCGCCTCCCAACCTTTTACCTCAAGGGTAATGTCAACAATAATAATTCATTCTCAAATATATTTGAATGGCCATATATGCTTAGATCTTTCCATCACATGGTGCTTGCCAAGTAAAGAGTAGGTTGGAATGAGAAGGAATACTACTGACTCTTGCATAAAAGTAAAAGATAGGCCCTTCGCAGCGGGAAGCAGGGATTTGCAGAGGTTCCAGAGCTCGAAGCAAAAACAGAGATGAAAATAATTTTGAGAGGTATGCTTTCATTGTCAACATAACGACCAAGAGTTCCCAACATCTTCCATACTAGATACATTATAGGCGGTTCCCACACAGAAAGGTAAAGTTTTTTTTACTCCCCCTCCACCAACATTCACACTCCACGGCTTGTCCGAAACAATGGGTGCCGTCCAACTATCAACATTCCTGGGGGAGTTTTGTTTAAATTATTTGTGAATTTGTTTTTGATCTATTGATCATAGGAATGGGCATCCCAGTTACCAGCCATTTTCTCGTGAATGATGAGCGGAGTCCACTCATCGTGAGAATAACCCACCTAGCATGGAAGATACTGACATCCCCTAGTCGCTACATGAGCGATTCAGGCATACAAAACAGATTATTATTTGAAGGTTTAGAGTTTGGCACATGCAAATTTACTTGGAACGGCAGGTAAATACCGCATATAGGTAGATATGGTGGACACTCATGGAAGGAACTTGGTTCAAGGATTTTGGATGCACAAGCAGTATTCCCGCTTAGTACAGATATTTTGGCTAGCAAAGGATTCTAAATAGCAAGCACCACATGTTAGAGGATCCATAACAATATAACTTCTATACAAATATACCCAAGCATAACTCATTATGTTGTCTTCCTTGTCCAACTTCAACTAATTTGCTCAGGTTTGAAAATAATTAATGGGGCTCACAATCATAGAAGATGTCCAAGATAGTATATTTATATGTGAAATCTCTCTTCCTTCAATATTCTTTCATGAATTGTTCAAGTGACCAATACAATGTTTGCTAACCTTCAAAAAATTACCACCTCTACTTCTTATATGTGAAGGCATTACTCCCCATGGGAAAGGCATGTGAAACATATATAATTTCAGATTTATGACATTCAAATCATTCAACCATTTACTCAAAGGATATAAGTGAAGCACATGAGTAAATGACAAACTACTCCAAAAAGATATAAGTGAAGATCAATGAGTAGTTAAATAATTATGTAGCTATGTGAGGACTCTCTCTCATTTAAGAATTTCAGATCTTGGTATTTTATTCAAACAGAAAGCAAAACAAAATAAAACTACATTTCAAGGATAGCACTCATCATGTGAAGAAGCAAAAACTTAGGCTCAACCGATACTAACCGATAATTGTTGAAGAAGAAAGGTGGGAAGCCTACCGGGGCAACCCCAAGCTTAGATGCTTGAAACTTCTTGAAATATTATCTTGGGGTGCCTTGGGCATCCCCAAGCTTGAGCTTTTGTGTCTCCTTAATTCCTCTCATATCACGGTTTCCTAAATCTCGAAAGCTTCATCCACACCAAACTCAACAAGAACTCGTGAGATAAGTTAGTATAAACCAATGCAAAAACCTTATCATTTTCTACTGTAACAAATCACTAAAATTATTATTCAACATTGCATACTAAATTCCTCTGCATATTTAATACTCCTATCCTCAAATAGAATCATTAGACAAGCAAACATATGCAAACAATGCAAACATAACAACAATCTGCCAAAACAGTACAGTTTGTAAAGAATGCAAGATTCATCATACTTCCCTAACTCCAAAAATTATGAAAGAAAATTCCCACTGTAGTAAATTTATCAGAGCTTATTATGCAAAAGGTTTTAACATTTTATCACATTCTGACTTTTCTATGGAATTTTTGCAACAGCAGTAAACTTTCTGTTTTGAAACGGCAACATGTATACTTGCAAAATAAGCATGGTAAAGGCTATTTTTATTGAAAATAGAGATGCAAAACATTATTCTAAATAACAGCAAGCAATAACTAACAAAATAAAATGACGCTCCAAGCAAAACACATATCATGTGGTGAATAAAAATATAGCTCCAAGTAAAGTTACCGATGAACGAAGACGAAAGAGGGGATGCCATCCGAGGCATCCCCAAGCTTAGGCTCTTGGTTGTCCTTGAATATTACCTTGGGGTGCCTTGTACATACCCAAGCTTAGGCTCTTGCCACTCCTTATTCCATAGTCCATCGAATCTTTACCCAAAACTTGAAAACTTCACAACACAAAACTCAACAGAAAACTCGTAAGCTCCGTTAGTATAAGAAAATAAATCACCACTTAGGTACTGTTGTGAACTAATTCTAAATTCAAATTGGTGTAATATATACTGTATTCCAACTTCTGTATGGTTCATACCCTCCGATACTACTCATAGATTCATCAAAATAAGCAAACAACACATAGAAAACAGAATCTGTCAAAAACAGAACAGTCTGTAGTAATCTACATCAAACGCAAACTTCTGGAACTCAGAAAAATCTGCCAAAATAGGACGACCTAGATAATTTGATTATTGATCTAATTCAATTGGAATCAGTATTTTATCACTTTCTGGTGATTTTTAACAATTGTTTTAGTGAGCGGAAAGTTTCTGTCTTTTTCAGCAAGATCAAATAATTATCATCCAAGAAGATCCTATAGGTCTTACTTGGCACAAACACTAATTAAAACATAAAACCACATCTAACCAGAGTCTAGATGAATTATTTATTACTAAACAGGAGCAAAAGAAAGGAATAAAAATAAAATTGGGTTGCCTCCCAACAAGCGCTAACGTTTAACGCCCCTAGCTAGGCATGATGATTTCAATGATGCTCACATAAAAGATAAGAATTGAAACATAAAGAGAGCATCATGAAGAATATGACTAGAACATTTAAGTCTAACCCACTTCCTATGCATAGGGATTTTGTGAGCAAACAACTTATGGAAACAATAATCAACTAGCATAGGAAGGCAAAGCAAGCATAACTTCAAGATTTTCAACACATAGAGAGGAAACTTGATATTATTGCAACTACTACAAGCATATATTCCTCCCTCATAATAATTTTCAGTAGCATCATGAATGAATTCAACAATATAACCAGAACATAACACATTCTTTTCATGATCTACTTGAATAGAATTTTCCTACTCTCCACGTAAGCAAATTTATTCTCATCAATAGTAGTGGGAGCAAACTCAACAAAATAACTATCATGTGATTGAAAATTAAGATCAAGATGACAAGTTTCATGGTTATCATTATTCTTTATAGCATACGTGTCATCACAATAATCATCATAGATAGGAGGCATGCTTTCATCATAATAAATTTGTTCATCAAAACTTGGGGGACTAAACATATCATCTTCATCAAACATAGCATCCCCAAGCTTGTGGCTTTGCATATCATTAGCATCATGGGTATTCAAGGAATTCATACTAACAATATTGCAATCATGCTCATTATTCACATATTGCCAAGCATTCTATGTAATTCTTTTTCTAGTACTTGGGCACAATTTTCCTTCCCATCATTTTCACGAAAGATATTAAAAAGATGAAGCATATGAGGCACCCTTAATTCCATTTTTTTAGTTTTCTTTTATAATATAAACTAGTGATAAAACAATAAACTAAAATATTCGATTGCAAGATCTAAAGATATATCTTCAAGCACTCACCTCCCCGGCAACGGCGCCAGAAAAGAGCTTAGTTGACGGGGTGTGAGTGCCGCTTACCTAGCCTCCCGGCAACGGCGCCAGAAAAGAGCTTGATGTCTACTACACAACCTTCTTCTTGTAGACGTTGTTGGGCCTCCAAGTGCAGAGGTTTGTAGGACAGTAGCAAATTTCCCTCAAGTGGATGACCTAAGGTTTATCAATCTGTGGAAGGCGTAGGATTAAGATGGTCTCTCTCAAGCAACCCTGCAACCAAATAACAAAGAGTCTCTTGTGTCCCCAACACACCCAATACAATGGTAAATTGTATAGATGCACTAGTTCGGCGAAGAGATGGTGATACAAGTGCAATATGGATGGTAGATATAGGTTTTTGTAATCTGAAATTATAAAAACAGCAAGGTAGCAAGTGATAAAAGTGAGCGTAAACGGTATTGCAATGTGTTGAAACAAGGCCTAGGGTTCATACTTTCACTAGTGCAAGTTCTCTCAACAATAATAACATAACTGGATCATATAACTATCCCGCAACATGCAACAAAGAGTCACTCCAAAGTCACTAATAGCGCAGAACAAACGAAGAGATTATGGTAGGGTACGAAACCACCTCAAAGTTATTCTTTCGGATCGATCTATTCAAGAGTTCGTACTAGAATAACACCTTAAGACACAAATCAACCAAAACACTAATGTCTCCTAGATACTCCAATGTCACCTCAAGTATCCGCGGGTATGATTATACGATATGCATCACAAAATCTCAGATTCATCTATTCAACCAACACAAAAGTACTTCAAAGAGTGCCCCAAAGTTTCTACCGGAGAGTCAAGACGAAAACATGTGCCAACCCCTATGCATAGGTTCATGGGCGGAACCCGCAAGTTGATCACCAAAATATACATCAAGTGAATCACGTGATATCCCATTGTCACCACAGATACGCACATGCAAGACATACATCAAGTGTTCTCAAATCCTTAAACACTCAATCCGATAAGATAACTTCAAAGGGAAAACTCAATCCATTACAAGACAGTAGAGGGGGAAAAACATCATAAGATCCAACTATAATAGCAAAGCTCACTAGACATCAAGATCGTATCACCTCAAGAACACGAGAGAGAGAGAGAGAGATCCAACACATAGCTACTGGTACATACCCTCAGCCCCGAGGGTGAACTACTCCCTCCTTGTCATGGAGAGCGCCGGGATGATGAAGATGGCCACCAGCGAGGGATCCCCCCCCCCTCCGGCAGGGTGCCGGAAAAGGGTCCCGATTGGTTTTTGGTAGCTACAGAGGCTTGCGGCGGCGAAACTCCCGATCTATTCTGTTCCCCGATGGTTTTAGGGTATATTGATATATATAGGCGAAAGAAGTCGGTTAGGGGAGCCACGAGGGGCCCACGAGGGTGGAGGGCGCGCCTGGGGGGTAGGCGCGCCCCCTGCCTCGTGCTCTCCTCGTTGATTCCCTGACGTGTACTCCAAGTCTCCTGGATTGCGTCCGTTCCAAAAATAACTCTCCCGGAGGTTTCATTCCGTTCTGACTCTGTTTGATATTCCTTTTCTGCGAAACACTGAAACAAGGGAAAAAACAGAAACTGGCACTGGGCTCTGGGTTAATAGGTTAGTCCCAAAAATAATATAAAAGTGCATAGTAAAGCCCATTAAACATCCAAGATGGATAAGATAATAGCATGAATACTTCATAAATTATATATACGTTGGAGACGTATCAGTAGGCATCCATTGCTGCGTACAGGATGTGATCTTCATTTATTGTCTTCGACTCCCATGCATGATGATACTCGTGTTGGGGTTTATTCTGTTGAGCGTACGAAGGATCAATCATGGCTGCTGCCTGGGTCAGCATTGAAGGCTGAGAGGAGGGCACCAGGCTTGCCTTCTGGAGATCGAAGGGCTAGCCTACAACGAGGCCTATCCAACCTAGGACAATCCTGTCGTTACTAAAGTCTACAGTAACAAATTTCACTCTTTTGTCCTTGAGGAAGTTCTTAAAATCCTGGCACTCAACGTCGGCATGGCATATGTGGTAGACCAAGCACACGTTATGTACGCAAACCTGGATCACAGCGGGCTTCTTCTTCTCTGCCTGCTTTAGAATCTTCTCGCTTTCCAGGACTGTGGTGTACTCAACATCTAGCCCAGCGACCCACTCATCCTTTGAACTGTTGAACATGCGTAGGAAGCGAGCAAGGCATGCTTTCACCGTCGCGGATCTACGGGTGTAGATGACGATGAACTCATCGCCGGTGATGGCTCTAGCCTGGTACTCAGCGGCGATCATGGAGATTTGGGAGGCCATGGATTTTGGAGGCGGGTTAGGAGAAGTTGAACTGGTGTAATGTGAAAGGACGGGACGACTTGGAGCGAACTGTTGTAAGGTAGAAGACGGGGACGAGTAGGGCGTGTGAACGTCATGGGGTTGTTGGCTTGCCCGGTGGATAAACGGCTGCATGCCCCCAAAGAGTTCTCGAGTACTATGCGGGACCCACTAGATGTCATGTCTACTAGGCCCATATCGTAGGCCTGACGGTATAGCTTCTGCGTGTTCGCACGCCATGCTGGCGCGTGGATGTAACTTCACTTAATTACGTCAATCGTCGCGCCTCCCACGACGTTCACCTCCCTCGCGCGGTCGTGCCCTTTGAGACTTCGACCGGCTATAAATGAGCAATTTTTTTGCCTACTCTGCATGCATGATACTCCCTCTGGTCCTTTTTACTCTGCGTAAGATTTGTGTCAAGTCAAAGTTTGCAAAGTTTTTGACCAAATTTATACTAAAAATATCAATATCTACAATACCAAATATATATTTTATGAAACTACGTTTTATAATGACTATAAAAATATCGATTTGACATTGTGAATGTTGATACATTTTTCTATAAGTTTGGTCAAAGTGGAGGTACATTGACTTCAGACAAAACTTATATGCACAATGCAGACAAGTTCCTCCGTCCAGGTGCGTGCCATGTCCTATCTGGTCATCACAACAAGGTTAGATATTAGAGTACTACTACATCCCTTCTAGTTTAAAGGGCTTGATTCAAAAATTTCACCTACTCTTACCAAGATAGAGGCGGTGGAATAGTTTTTGTAGTGGTTTCTAGAGTCTGGACTCCATCTTCAGGAACCTTCGCCGCCGCCGGCAAGAATGCAAGGAGATGAACCAGAAAGGAAATGAGGCTGGAATTAGTAGTTCTGTATTTTATACAGTGGCAGAGGTGGATAAATATCTGCTACCTCCGATGGCAAGGTCATGTCTCTATGCACACACATCTCAGTCGTTGGTTCCAAGTAGATCAAACGGCTCACGTTGTCCAGAGGCAGACACACCATCACCACCAACTGAGATTTTTATAGGAGTATATATATATATATATATATATATATATATATATATATATATATATATATATATATATATATATATATATATACATATATATATATATATATACATAAACACTATTCTGATCATGGGATGAGAATAATATTCTGATCACAACCTGACCTGCCCGCTAGTAGTATGTTGAACTTCCCTCTGAACTAGGTTGAACTTCCGCCAACATTGCCCAAACGGGGTTTGCGATATACCGTTGGAAAGCTATGGACACCAGTATCATCACCCAACTTATTTTTTTTTCAAAATGTAAGCGGTTTAAGAGCAGTTTTGAAAACCTTTTTTTCTTCACACAAAAAACGTGAATCGTATTTTCGATCGCATTTCTAAACCGTTTATCGGAATGAGGCAAATAATATGGCATTGGAAAGCTGCTGCAAAACCGCTCCTTCCACATGTTGAAAGTTTTCTCTAATTCCCTTTGTTAAAGTGTAATTTGAAAAAATGTAAAATTTCACAAACCGAACAGCCGAGTTCGTATTCTCGATGTCATTTCTAAAAAGCAAATCCAATTGAGACAAATAATATGGAGTTGGAAAGCTTATGAAAATGCGCTGCTTTTTCATGTTGAAAGTGTTTTCTAATTTTGAATGGTTTAAGAGTAATTTAGAAAACGATACAAGTCCTACCGAGTTCGTATTTTCGAGCTAATTTTTTAACCGTGCGTCCGAATGCAGCAAATGATATGGCGTTGGAAAGCTTGAACAAATGCGAAACTTTTGATATGTATTATTTCTCCCAATTCTTTACGGTCTTAAGTCAATTTTGAAAATGGCGAAAAAAAAATTCCGCCGTAATTTCTACAAACTTTATCGGAATGGGGCAAATAATATACCATTAGAAAGCTACGGAAAATGCAAAACTTTTTCATGTTGACGGTTTTCTCTGATTCTTAGCCGTTTTCAAGTAATTTCGAAAATGCCGAGATCATTCGTTCTGCCTTTATCGCGAAACAGATTCGTCGAAAATGCATCGCATGAAGAACTTGAACTTCTCGGCATGTGTACTTGAACTTCACTCTGTTTTTCACGTGCTTTCTTTGCTCGCAGCTCTCCATCCACTCACCGGAATTGAGCAAGTGATATACCGATGGAAAGCTGCTGTAAAAACGCAACTTTCCCGTGTTGATCATATTTTCATACTCGCGACGGTTTTAAAAGTTTTTCATCTGAAATTTGTTCAGTCTAGTAGTTGAACTTCCTGCTGTTTTCAGGTTGAACTTCTGTGACGTATTTTCATTTGTAATTTTTCTCATCCATTCGTCAGTGTTACACAAATGATATTCCTTTTGTACAAACCTCTCTCACGATAATTTCTTTAACTTTCTCCGACGGAGGACTTGAACTTATAACAACAACAAATTTGGATCTTGCCTTCTAATTCATTTTCTCATATTAAACACACTCACCATGTAGTACATGAACTTTTTCAATTTTTATAATTTGAATTTTTATTTTCTTTTTGAAATGAAATTGCTCCCAAATAATAGCTGAACTTCTTTGTGGATTGAGAAAATTATTTAAAACGCAAAAAAACAATTTATTTTTTATGTTTTTGAACATGGGAATACAAGGTGAACCTCTCTCGCAAGAATTTTTGAACTTCCCCGGGCAGAGCACTTGAACTTCTCGAAACAAAGCTTTTAAGCTTTTATTTTTCTATACTTTTATTCCCACCTAAAATGCATTCCTTGCAGTAGTTGAACTTCTCGTTGTTTTCACCTTGAACTTTTGTCACGTATTTTTGTTCAACCTCTCTCACAAGAATTTTTGAACTTTTACGGGCCGAGCACTTGAACTTCTAGCAACAAAACTCTAGGCTTTCCTTTTTCATTCTTTTTTAATACAAAATGCACACCGTGTAGCACGTGAACTTCTAGCAGTTATCAATCTGAACTTCTGA
Source organism: Aegilops tauschii subsp. strangulata (assembly GCF_002575655.3). Lineage (NCBI taxonomy): Eukaryota > Viridiplantae > Streptophyta > Magnoliopsida > Poales > Poaceae > Aegilops > Aegilops tauschii. The sequence continues at coordinate 407,880,560 of NC_053040.3, read as the reverse complement.
GATCATGCGTTCTGCCTTCATCGGAAAAATAGAGTCTCCAAAAATGCACTTCATGAAGATGCTGAACTTCTCGAGCAGTTCTTTTTGAACTTCACTCTGTTTTTTACGTGTTGTTTTTTTACCCGTAACTCCCCAACCACTTACCGGAATTGAGCAAATGATATATCGATGGAAAGCTGTTGAAAGCACACAACTTCTTCCAACAAACATTTTAGGCTTTTAATTTTGTATTGTTTTATCCTCATCCGAAAAGCATTCCGTATAGTAGTTGAACTGCTCGCTGTTTTCGCGTTGAACTTCGGCCATCTATTTTTTGTTTGTAATTCCACACCCGTTCCTTGGAGTTCCACAAATGATAAACCATTAGAAACTTGTTGAAAAGATGCAAATATTTTGAATATGGGTAAACTTTTTTTTCGAACAACATACATCAATTTGTGTTTAACCATTTTTTTTTTTGGAATAAGAATATGATTTGCCCTTGGAAATTTGTTGAATAGAAAGAACATTTTTCATGCAAGGCATTCTTGTTTCAAATTTGTAATGGATTGACAGGATTATTTTGAAGACACCAAAACAACATTTTTGTGTGTGTTTCTCAACATGTAAATACACGGTGAACCTCTCTCACAAGAATTTTTGAACTTCTCCGGGCAGGTCAGTTGAACTTCGAGCAACAAAATAATTAGACTTTCCCTTTTTATTCTTCTTTTCTCATACGAAAATGCAGACCATGCAGTACGTCAACATCTGGCCGTTATCACTTTGAACTTCTCTCTGTTTCACTTTAATAACAGAAAAAATCTAAGTTTTTTATGGACATTGAACCGCTCTAACTTTTTTATTTGAACTTCATGGTGTGTTTTTAGAAATGTGAAAATTGGAGTTTTATTCGAAACATCGAACTTCTTCATTATTTCGAATAGAACTTATTGGTCTTATTCTTTAGTAACCGGAAAAAACTAAGTTTTCAAACAAATATCAGATTGCTCTGCTTTTAAAAATTGAACTTCTTGGTTTTATTATTTAGTAACAAGAAAAAACTGAGTTTTTAATGTGCATTGAACTACTCAATTTTTTAAAACTGAACTTCGTGGTTTTAAAACTGAGTTTTTAATGTGCATTGAACCTCTCTCGCAAGAATTTTTGAACTTCCCCGCACAAAGCACTTCAACTTCTAGCAACAAAATTTTTAACCTTTGTTTTTTCATTTTTTTAATTCGAAATGCACACCGTGTAGTACGTGAACTTCTGGTAGTTATCAATCTGAACTTCTCTCGGTTATGTGAAAATATCTAAGTTTTTTCAATTTTTTGAACCTCTTTTGTGTATTTTCTAAAAATGTGAAAAATTGGAGTTTTTTTAGTAAATGTCGAACTTCTTCGTTATTTGAAACCAAACTTCTTTGTTTATTCATTAGTAACGGGAAAAATTCGAGTTTTTTGCAATAAATATTGAACTGCTCTGTTTTTAAAATATACCTTCTTGGTTTATTATTTCATAACGAGGAAAATCCGAGTTTTTCATATACATTGTACTATTGTATTTGAAAATTGAACTTCTTGGTTTATTCAATTTGGATTTCTTGGTGTTATTCATTAGTAACGGTTCAAGTCTTAGTTATGTGAAAAACATCAAACCGCCCAATTATATAAATTTGAACTTTTAGGGCTTTTAAAAAATGGGAAAATTTGTTTTATATACTTTTTAAACTTATCGTTTTTTTAACTTGACCTTCTTGGTATCTTAATAAACGTTGGACTTCTCCATTATTTAAGTTTGAGCCTCTAGGTTTTGCGTAGATACGAGGAAAATCCATTTTCTCTACAAGCACAAGAACAAATAGTTGAACATCAAATTGATGATTTAATTTCTTCGGTAACAGGGAAAATCTAAGTTTTTTATAATTTTTTGATCTATCTACTATTTTGGACGTCTTGGTTTTATTTCTTTCATTTACGAAAAATCCTAGTTTTTCAGTAAACATGAAACGCTCCGCTCTTTTAATTTGAACTTCTAGGTTCTTTTAGAAATGGGGAAATCCATTTTTTAGATAATTTTGAACTTCTCTGTTTTAATAGTTTGACCTTCTTGGGATTTCTTTAGAAACGTGAAAAAATGTTATTGTTACTTCATTCGAACTTCTTGATTTTTTGGAAATGGGGAAGTTCCAAAAAATTATAAACATTCAACTGATATGTTATTTTAATTTGAAATTTTCGTCCTTTTTGACTCTTTTTTGTTTATTTTACAAACTGCAAGTGTGTTGTTCTTTTTGAACTTCTCTATTTTTTAGTGTAAACAAAAATCTATAGCGTCACAGGAACAAATTAACAACAATCTTTCCGTCATTCCCGTTTCGACATTTCGAGAAGAAAAAAACTGAGTGCAAGGACACAACCATAATAGAAAAAAAAAACTTCGGAATGTGATCCGTATAGAAAAGACACTCGTTTCTGGGAATTAAGGTACATTTTGTTTTATACACTAAAAGTAGTGAATTGTATCCACCACTCATTTTTTTTATGCTTACCTTTGCCACGTTGACCACCGCACATGCCCTCTGTTTCAACATCCCATGTTGTTTTTTCTTCTCTCGCATTGCACCCTTACGTTGAATGTCTTTTTTACCAAACTGCTGCTGCAGTACACACATATATAACTAAATTTATTCCTATTAATATTGAACTGCTTTTTTCTAGCAAACCGCTGGTAAACAACTTTTTGGACTGTTGTAATATACATAGAAAACTCAATACATTTCAGACGCTAAAACCAAAAAGATCACAGAATGGTTGAATACAGAATCATTCATATTTTTCTATACAAATCTGATGAGCTAGCACATACAATTTTCCCTTTATCGGGAATAAGAATAAACACCCACATGCGTGGCCAAATGCTACCCATCTATAGTAGCACAACAAGCTGATTTCCCTAAATTTCTGTTAAATTACAGAATCTTTGGAACAACAACAGCAGAAGCCAATAGTGACATCACGCACGCACACAACATGCCGTCCGTGGTCATCGCCACGCACACTATTCGCTGATGTCAGGATGTCCTGTGTCACTCTAGTGAATCTATGATTCAACAAAGAGAAAGCCATGGAGAAATGCGCAAACGGGAGAGGGAGCGAGCAGGAACATAAAACTTAACTTTTATCTGGCGCAAAGCTGAACTTCTTTGAATCTAAAGACATACTATAGTAGAAGAAGAGCAGCAGCAAACCAATCACTTTGTTCGTCCTTGTGTTGGAGGAAGCAACCAGGAGCACGCGAGGTAATGGATGCTGCTTCAAGGCAAGCTAGCTGTTTTTTCCATGAGAACATGGTAAGAGATGTCATCAGCACGCTGCTGTGCTGATCCTGCAGCCAAGCTAGCTGTTTTTTCCATGAGAACATGGTAAGAGATGTCATCAGCACGCTGCTGTGCTGATCCTGCAGCCAAGCAGCCGTTCGATTGGAGGCCTGGACACCGACGCAAGCAAGGAGGAAGCCAAGGGAGGCTCAACTTGGACTACACTACGGCAAACCTGCTGATGCCGACCCACGCTGCCCATCTTTCGAACAGTAGGAAGCCGGCGCAACTACCTGGCAGAGTCACCCGGACGCGTCTACTGTAGAACTGCAGGTTGAGTCCTCCTCTAGACGCAGGTCGAGGCCTCCTCTACCTGCAGGCCGACGCCTTCTCCATCTGCAGGTGGTGGTGATGGCAGAGGGATCCACCACCGCATAGGTCCGTCAAGGTGGCGGCTGACGGCGGGATCCGATGCGAGAGCGGCCGCCGGAGGCGATGGCGCGCTGGTGGCAGAGCGGCTATGGCGGCCCGCAAGCTCATCTTCAGCAAGGCAGGGGAGGGAAGAAGGTCACGGTGGCGGGTGGAAGAAGTTCACGGCAGCAGGTGGAGGAAGGACGCACGGTGGGAGGATCCCGGTGGTTGTCGCGCGGCAGCAGGATCCCGACGATGGGAGGTGGGGGGGTGGCGGTTGCAGTGGCGCGATCCCGGTGCCTGCGGCGCGATCCCCATCGTGGGACGATGCGTGCGGCACGATCCCCAACGTGGGACAGTGGCGGCGGTGCGATCCAGGGCGAGGGACGGCTCTGACGCCGGTTGGTACAGGTGGGAGGCGCACCGGAGCAAGGGGCGGCGGCGGAAGGAAGTCTGGTGGCACGCCGGAGGTTGGGTCAATGGCGCCTCGAGGCATGGGAAGCAGGGGGCGGCGACGCCTGGATGCAGGGGAAGCGGGGGCGGCGGCGCCTGGATGCAGGGGAAGCGGGGGACGACGGCGCCGGGAGGCAGGGGAAGCAGGGGGCGGCGGCACCAGGAGATCGAAGAGCGGGGGAGAGATGCACGGCGTTGTACCAGAGAGATCGGGGGAGGTTGGGGATCGAGGGAAAGTGGTGGAAGAGTGGGTGTGGTTTTTTTTCCTGCACGGGTTCGGCGAGTTCGAGAAAGTCCACCGGGCCCTATATAGGGGTGTGACGTGATCCAAGGGTGGGTTTGGTTTCAGTCACCAACTGAAATGGCATGGGTCGGACCTGTTTCAAGGGTTAGTTCCTGTGTTTGATACGTAACTGGAACAGGAACCAACTCGTTCCCACCGAGGAAATATTCGGCCCATATCCGGAATGCGCCGATACCTTCAAATCGGAGGAATCACGTGGAACCGGTCTGGGTCTCGCTCTAACCCCTCACTCCCGAGAAATCCTATCGCCTCTCCATCTTGCGCCGCATCTCTTTCGATCTGAAGAGGAGCTGGTGCGGCGGCCGGATGACAGGAGGGCGATGGCCTGACCTGCGGTGGCGTTCCTAGGACCCGTTCCTGCGGCGGCCGCGGCCTAATCTGCTTGTGTGCGGCGGCCTGATCTGCGGGAGGGCGGCGCCGGCGGCCTGATCTGCTGGTGCACGGCGGCCTGATCTATGGGTGGCGGCGCCAGTGGCCTAATCTGTGGTACGCTGCTGCCTGGTTTGCTGGGGGGCTGCGGCGACCAGACCAGCTGCTGAGGGTCTGCTGGGGAGTAGCGGTAGCAGATCGTAGCTTTCATGTATTCTTGGTTCTTCTGTGTAAATTGCTTCTTTTTGTTTGTAGAAATGTATTGATGCAAGAGGAATAGTCATAAGATATGTTTGATATCGTGTATCTGCCCTGCTTGTGTGTGCATATTATCGAAATGAACTAAATTCGTTTTATTCTGTCTCACCAACCAAATGCTCAAATGTAACCATTCCATTCCATCTATTGTCTCAACCAAACATAAGAACGGGACCGACCCATTCTAGTGGAATGGAATGTCATGGAACCGTTACATTCCATTCCACTTCGTTCCGCAACCAAACACACCCCAAATAGTTATTCTAATCCTGGGATTAGAATAGTGCCACTCACTCTCTCTCTCTCTCTCTCTCTCTATATATATATATATAGGAGTATATAGATATATAGATATATAGTAGAAAATAGAGATAAGAGTCGAGATAGATAGTAGAGATTAGTCAATATTCTCTTTAGGCTACTCATAGTAGAAAGTGTCAGATACTAGTATCATGTGCATGATACTAGTGTATGATACGGGACTACCTTTATAGTGCCATGTATGACACAAAGTAGCATAGTATTTAACATGATATAGTATCTACCTATGTTACTCTAACCCCCTCTCTTCTTTAATTCTTTGCCACATCGGTATGTTTGCTATTCCAGTATGTTTGCCACATCAGTACCACATTACCACCACTATGGTCAGCCTTAATCATCGCATGCAATAATTTAGTGCACCTTGAAATCTGAACGCCTGTTTGACTCTCATTCTCCCTCTGGTAGTCCCACCACTCCACCCCGTGTGGAAAAAATCTGCATGCATGACTCTCCTCCCCTAGCGCTCGTCCAATCTGTTGTGACAAGCAATATTTCCACCCCTTCCCTCCCCCGTAATTTACTCCAACAAATATGCCCACGTAGTTGTTACGTTAATCATGCAACATATCTTACGGGACGCTGCTTCAGTTACTTAACTGCAGGTGCATTGGGTCACTGACATGTGGGCCCAACAGGCATCTGGCCCACATGTCAGTGACGCAACTGGACCTGCAGTTAAGTCAGTGAAGCTCAGTCCATATCTTACGTAGGTGTGCCATTGCTCGCTATAAATACTGCGCCTCCCACGACATTCGGAAGAACGCTCACGTTCATCGCTATCTCCTCCCCTTCCCTCTCACGTCGACCACCATGGCATCGCCCCTCCCAAGCCGTAGGCGCCCCTCGCTGCACCGTGCGGACGGTCACGCGTCGCCGTTCCATTCCTCGCCGCCACTAGTCGAGGAGGATGCGTTGGCGTTCCGCTCCTCGCCGCGACGCGTCGAGGTGGACGCGTCGGCGTTCCCAATCTCGCCAGCATGCGCGTCGGAGGACGCGTCGGCTCCCCGCTACGAGGAGAACGCCGCACCGCCCGCTGAGCCCCCCAGCCTTGAGGAGCTTTCGAAAGAAATGGATGTTGCCTTGTGGGAGGCTTTGCCTCCGGCAGAGCGCGCCAAAATAGAGGCAGAGAAGAAGGCCGAGGAAGAGAAGCGCGCCGCGGGGCAAGCTGCCTGACAGGCCTATGTCGCGTCCGAGAGAGTCAAGCAATTGGCTCTTTGGCAGAAGGCTCGTGCGAGGGCCGTGAGGGTGGCGGAGGACGCCCGTGCCAAAGCCCTGAGTGCAGTCGGGCCCAAGCGCCTCATCTACGCATGGCAGTACGGGTGCACGCTTCCAGCGAGGAGGAGTACCTGATGGCGCCGGATCACCACACCGGTGAGATCGCGCTCCCCCGCCGGCAAGCCGCCAATCAGCACCTCACGAGTTGCGAGGATGAGGAAGAGGCATTGTGTCGGCGCGCTGGGAAACGGCCGCGCAACAGGGTGTTGGGGAACGTAGTAATTTCAAAAAAAATCCTACGCACACGCAAGATCATGGTGATGCATAGCAACGAGAGGGGAGAGTGTTGTCCACGTACCCTCGTAGACCGACAGCGGAAGCGTTATCACAACGCGGTTGATGTAGTCGTACGTCTTCACGATCCGACCGATCAAGTACCGAACGTACGGCACCTCCGAGTTCTACACACGTTCAGCTCGATGACGTCCCTCGAACTCCGATCCAGCCGAGTGTTGAGGGAGAGTTTCGTCAGCATGACGGCGTGGTGACGATGATGATGTTCCACCGACGCAGGGCTTCGCCTAAGCTCCGCAACGGTATTATCGAGGTGTAATATGGTGGAGGGAGGCACCGCACACGGCTAAGAGATCTCAAGGATCAATTGTTGTGTCTCTGGGGTGCCCCCTGCCCCCGTATATAAAGGAGCAAGGGGGAGGCAGCCGGCCAAGAGGAGAGGCGCGCCATAGGGGGGAGTCCTACTCCCACCGGGAGTTGGACTCCTCCTTTCCTTGTGGGAGTAGGAGAAGGGAAGGGGGAAGGAGAAAGAAGGAAGGGTGCGCCCCCCTTCCCTAGTCCAATTCGGACCAGACCATGGGGAGGGGTGCGGCCACCTTTTGAGGCCTTTCTCTCCTTTCCCGTATGGCCCATTAAGGCCCAATACGAATTCCCGTAACTCTCCGGTACTCCGAAAAATACCCGAATCACTCGGAACCTTTCCGAAGTCCGAATATAGTCGTCCAATATATCGATTTTTACGTCTCGACCATTTCGAGACTCCTCGTCATATCCCCGATCTCATCCGGGACTCCGAACTCCTTCGGTACATCAAAACTCAATAAAACTGTCATCGTAACGTTAAGCGTGCGGACCCTACGGGTTCGAGAACTATGTAGACATGACCGAGACACGTCTCCGGTCAATAACCAATAGCGGGACCTGGATGCCCATATTGGCTCCCACATATTCTACGAAGATCTTAATCGGCCAGACCGCATAACAACATACGTTGTTCCCTTTGTCACCGGTATGTTACTTGCCCGAGATTTGATCGTCGGTATCTCGATACCTAGTTCAATCTCGTTACCGGCAAGTCTCTTTACTCGTTCCGTAACACATCATCCCGCAACTAACTCATTAGTCACAATGCTTGCAAGGCTATAGTGATGTGCATTACCGAGTGGGCCCAGAGATACCTCTCCGACAATTGGAGTGACAAATCCTAATCTCGAAATACGTCAACCCAACAAGTACCTTTGAAGACACCTGTAGAGCACCTTTATAATCACCCATTTACGTTGTGACGTTTGGTAGCACACAAAGTGTTCCTCCGGTAAACGGGAGTTGCATAATCTCATAGTCATAGGAACATGTATAAGTCATGAAGAAAGCAATAGCAACATACAAAACGATCGAGTGCTAAGCTAACGGAATGGGTCAAGTCAATCACGTCATTCTCCTAATGAGGTGATCTCGTTAATCAAATGACAACTTATGTCTATGGCTAGGAAACATAACCATCTTTGATTAACGAGCTAGTCAAGTAGAGGCATACTAGTGACACTCTGTTTGTCTATATATTCACACATGTATTATGTTTCCGGTTAATACAATTCTAGCATGAATAATAAACATTTATCATGATATAAGGAAATATATAATACTTTATTATTGCCTCTAGGGCATATTTCCTTCAGTCTCCCACTTGCACTAGAGTCAATAATCTAGTTCACATCGCCATGTGATTTAACATCAATAATTCACATCACCATGTGATTAACAACCATAGTTCACATCTCTATGTGACCAACACTCAAAGGGTTTACTAGAGTCAATAATCTAGTTCACATCGCTATGTGATTAACACCCAAAGAGTACTAAGGTGTGATCATGTTTTGATTGTGAGATAATTTTAGTCAACGGGTCTGTCACATTCAGATCCGTAAGTATTTTGCAAATTTCTATGTCTACAATGCTCTGCACGGAGCTACTCTAGCTAATTGCTCCCACTTTCAATATGTATCTAGACCGAGACTTAGAGTCATCTAGATTTAGTGTCAAAACTTGCATCGACGTAACCCTTTACGGCGAACCTTTTGTCACTTCCATAATCGAGAAACATATCCTTATTCCACTAAGGATAATTTTGACCGCTGTCCAGTGATCTACTCCTAGATCACTATTGTACTCCCTTGCCAAAATCAGTGTAGGGTATACAATAGATCTGGTACACAGCATGGCATACTTTATAGAACCATGGCCGAGGCATAGGGAATGACTTTCATTCTTTTTCTATCTTCTGCTGTGGTCAGGCTTTGAGTCTTACTCAATTTCACACCATGTAACACAGGCAAGAACTTTTTCTTTGACTGTTCTATTTTGAACTACTTCAAAATCTTGTTAAGGTATGTACTCATTGAAAAAAAACTTATCAAGCGTCTTGATCTATCTCTATAGATCTTGATGCTCAATATGTAAGCAGCTTCACCGAGGTCTTTCTTTGAAAAACTTCTTTCAAACACTCCTTTATGCTTTCCAGAATAATTCTACATTATTTCTGATCAACAATATGTCATTCACATATACTTGTCAGAAATGCTGTAGTGCTCCCACTCACTTTCTTGTAAATACAGGCTTCACCGCAAGTCTGTATAACACTATAACCTTTGATCAACTTATCAAAGTGTATATTCCAACTCCGAGATGCTTGCACCAGTCCATAGATGGATCGCTGGAGCTTGCATATTTTGTTAGCACTTTTAGGATTGACAAAACCTCCTGGTTGCATCATATACAACTCTTCTTTAATAAATCCATTAAGGAATGTAGTTTTGTTTATCCATTTGCCATATTTCATAAAATGCGGCAATTGCTAACATGATTCAGACAGACTTAAGCATAGATACGAGTGAGAAACTCTCATCGTAGTCAACATCTTGAACTTGTCAAAAACCTTTTTGCGACAATTCTAGCTTTGTAGATAGTGACACTACTATCAGCGTCCGTCTTCCTCTTGAAGATCCATTTATTCTCAATGACTCGCCGATCATTGGGCAAGTCAATCAAAGTCCATACTTTGTTCTTATACATGGATCTCATCTCAGATTTCATGGCCTCAAGCCATTTTGCGGAATCTGGGCTCATCATCGCTTCCTCATAGTTCGTAGGTTTGTCATGGTCTAGTAACATAACCTCCAGAACAGGATTACCGTACCACTCTGGTGCGGATCTTACTCTGGTTTACCTACGATGTTTGGTAGTAACTTGATCTGAAGTTACATGATCATCATCATTAACTTCCTCACTAATTGGTGTAGGAGTCACAGGAACAGATTTCTGTGATGAACTACTTTCCAATAAGGGAGCAGGTACAGTTACCTCATCAAGTTCTACTTTCCTCCCACTCACTTCTTTCGAGAGAAACTCCTTCTCTAGAAAGGATCCATACTAAGCAACGAATGTCTTGCCTTCGGATCTGTGATAGAAGGTGTACCCAACTTTCTCCTTTGGGTATCCTATGAAGACACATTTCTCCGATTTGGGTTTGAGCTTATCAGGATGAAACTTTTTCACATAAGCATCGCAACCCCAAATTTTAAGAAACGACAACTTTGGTTTCTTGCAAAACCTCAGTTCATAAGGAGTCGTCTCAACGGATTTTGATGGTGCCCTATTTAACGTGAATGCAGCTGTCTCTAATGCATAACCCCAAAACGATAGTGGTAGATCGGTAAGATACATCACATATCGCTCCATATCTAATAAAGTACGATTACGACGTTATGACACACCATTACACCGTGGTGTTCCAGGTGGCGTGAATTTGTGAAACTATTCCACATTGTTTTAATTGAAGACCAAACTCGTAACTCAAATATTTGTCTCCGCGATCAAATCATAGAAACCTTATTTTCTCGTCACGATGATTTTCTACTTCACTCTGAAATTCTTTGAACTTTTCAAATGCTTCAGACTTATGTTTCATCAAGTAGATATACCCATATCTGCTCAAATCATCTGTGAAGGTCAGAAAATAATGATACCTGCTACGAGCCTCAATATTCATCGGACCACATACATCTGTATGTATGATTTCCAACAAATCCGTTGCTCTCTCCATAGTTCCGGAGAACGGCGTTTTTAGTCATCTTGCCCATGAGGCACGGTTCGCAAGCATCAAGTGATTCATAATCAAGTGATTCCAAAATCCCATCAGTATGGAGTTTCTTCATGCGCTTTACACCAATATGACCTAAACGGCAGTGCCACAAATAAGTTGCACTATCATTATTAACTTTGCATCTTTTGGCTTCAATATTATGATTATGTGTATCACTACGATCGAGATCCAACAAACCATTTTCGTTGGTGTGTATGACCATAGAAGGTTTTTATTCATGTAAACAGAACAACAATTGTTCTCTAACTTAAATGAATAACCGAATTGCAAAAAACATGATCAAATCATATTCATGCTCAACGCAAACACCAAATAACACTTATTTAGTTTCAACACTAATCCCGAAAGTACAGGGAGTGTGCGATGATGATCATATCAATATTGGAACTACTTCCAACATACATCGTCACCTCGCCTTTTACTAGTCTCTGTTTATTCTGCAACTCCCGTTTTCGAGTTACTACTCTTTAGCAACTGAACCAGTATCAAATACTGAGGGGTTGCTATAAACACTAGTAAGTACACATCAATAACATGTATATCCAATATACCTTTGTTCACTTTGCCATCCTTCATATCCACCAAATACTTGGGGCAGTTCCGCCTCCAGTGACCAGTCCCTTTGCATTAGAAGCACTTAGTCTCAGGCTTAGGTACAGACTTGGGCTTCTTCACTTGAGTAGCAACTTGCTTGCCGTTCTTTTTGAAGTTCCCCTTCTTCCCTTTGCCCTTTTCTTGAAACTAGTGGTCTCGTCAACCATCAACACTTGATGTTTTTCTTGATTTCTACCTTCGTCGATTTCAGCATCACGAAGAGCTCGGGAATTACTTTCGTCATCCCTTGCATACTATAGTTCATCACGAAGTTCTACTAACTTGGTGATGGTGACTAGAGAATTCTGTCAATCACTATTTTATCTGGAAGATAAACTCCCACTTGATTCAAGCGATTGTAGTACCCAGACAATCTGAGCACATGCTCACTAGTTGAGCGATTCTCCTCCATCTTTTAGCTATAGAACTTGTTGGAGACTTCATATCTCTCAACTCGGGTATTTGCTTGAAATATTAACTTCAACTCCTGGAACATCTCATATGGTCCATGACGTTCAAAACGTCTTTGAAGTCCCGATTCTAAGCCGTTAAGCATGGTGCACTAAACTATCAAGTAGTCATCATATTGAGCTAGCCAAACGTTCATAACGTCTGCATCTGCTCCTGCAATAGGTCTGTCACCTAGCGGTGCATCAAGGACATAATTCTTCTGTGCAGCAATGAGGATAATCCTCAGATCACGGATCCAATCCGCATCTTTGCTACTAACATCTTTCAACATAATTTTTCTCTAGGAACATATCAAAAATAAACACAGGGAAGCAACAACGCGAGCTATTGATCTACAACATAATTTGCAAAAATACTATCAGGACTAACTTCATGATAAATTTAAGTTCAATTAATCATATTACTTAAGAACTCCCACTTAGATAGATATCCCTCTAATCCTCTAAGTGATCATGTGATCCATATCAACTAAACCATGTCCAATCATCACGTGAGATGGAGTAGTTTCAATGGTGAACATCACTATGTTGATCATATCTACTATATGATTCACGCTCGACCTTTCGGTCTCCGTGTTCCAGGCCATATCTGTTATATGCTAGGCTCGTCAAGTTTAACCTGAGTATTCCGCGTGTGCAACTGTTTTGCACCCGTTGTATTTGAACGTAGAGCCTATCACACCCGATCATCACGTGGTGTCTCAGCACGAAGAACTTTCGCAACGGTGCATACTCAGGGAGAACACTTATACTTTGATAATTTAGTGAAGGATCATCTTATAATGCTACCGTCAAACAAAGCAAGATAAGATGCATAAAGGATTAACATCACATGCAATCAATATAAGTGATATGATATGGCCATCATCATCTTGTGCTTGTGATTTCCATCTCCGAAGCACCGTGCTTGTGATCTCCATCTCCGAAGCACCGTCATGATCACCATCGTCACCGGCGCGACACCTTGATCTCCATCGTAGCATCATTGTCGTCTCGTCAATCTTATGCTTCTACGACTATCGCTACCGCTTAGTGATAAAGTAAAGCATTACATGGCGATTGCATTGCATACAATAAAACGACAACCATATGGCTCCTGCCAGTTGCCAATAACTCGGTTACAAAACATGATCATCTCATACAACAAATTATATCACATCATGTCTTGACCATATCACATCACAACATGCCCTGCAAAAACAAGTTAGACGTCCTCTACTTTGTTGTTGCAAGTTTTACGTGGCTGCTACGGGCTTAGCAAGAACCGTTCTTACCTACGCATCAAAACCACAACGATAGTTTGTCAAGTTGGTGCTGTTTTAACCTTCGCAAGGACCGGGCGTAGCCACACTCGGTTCAACTAAAGTGAGAGAGACAGACACCCGCCAGTCACCTTTAAGCAACGAGTGCTCGCAACGGTGAAACCAGTCTCGCGTAAGCGTACGCGTAATGTCGGTCCGGGCCGCTTCATCTCACAATACCGCTGAACCAAAGTATGACATGCTGGTAAGCAGTATGACTTATATCGCCCACAACTCACTTGTGTTCTACTCGTGCATAGCATCAACGCATAAAACCAGGCTCGGATGCCACTGTTGGGGAACGTAGTAATTTCAAAAAAATTCCTACGCACACGCAAGATCATGGTGATGCATAGCAACGAGAGGGGAGAGTGTTGTCCACGTACCCTCGTAGACCGACAGCGGAAGCGTTATCACAACGCGGTTGATGTAGTCGTACGTCTTCACGATCCGACCGATCAAGTACCGAACGTACGGCACCTCCGAGTTCTACACACGTTTAGCTCGATGACGTCCCTCGAACTCCGATCCAGCCGAGTGTTGAGGGAGAGTTTCGTCAGCACGACGGCGTGGTGACGATGATGATGTTCCACCGACGCAGGGCTTCGCCTAAGCTCCGCAACGGTATTATCGAGGTGTAATATGGTGGAGGGGGGCACCGCACACGGCTAAGAGATCTCAAGGATCAATTGTTGTGTCTCTGGGGTGCCCCCCTGCCCCCGTATATAAAGGAGCAAGGGGGAGGCAGCCGGCCAAGAGGAGAGGCGCGCCATAGGGGGGAGTCCTACTCCCACCGGGAGTAGGACTCCTCCTTTCCTTGTGGGAGTAGGAGAAGGGAAGGGGGAAGGAGAAAGAAGGAAGGGTGCGCCCCCCTTCCCTAGTCCAATTCGGACCAGACCATGGGGAGGGGTGCGGCCACCTTTTGAGGCCTTTCTCTCCTTTCCCGTATGGCCCATTAAGGCCCAATACGAATTCCCGTAACTCTCCGGTACTCCGAAAAATACCCGAATCACTCGGAACCTTTCCGAAGTCCGAATATAGTCGTCCAATATATCGATTTTTACGTCTCGACCATTTCGAGACTCCTCGTCATATCCCCGATCTCATCCGGGACTCCGAACTCCTTCGGTACATCAAAACTCAATAAAACTGTCATCGTAACGTTAAGCGTGCGGACCCTACGGGTTCGAGAACTATGTAGACATGACCGAGACACGTCTCCGGTCAATAACCAATAGCGGGACCTGGATGCCCATATTGGCTCCCACACATTCTACGAAGATCTTAATCGGTCAGACCGCATAACAACATACGTTGTTCCCTTTGTCACCGGTATGTTACTTGCCCGAGATTTGATCGTCGGTATCTCGATACCTAGTTCAATCTCGTTACCGGCAAGTCTCTTTACTCGTTCCGTAACACATCATCCCGCAACTAACTCATTAGTCACAATGCTTGCAAGGCTTATAGTGATGTGCATTACCGAGTGGGCCCAGAGATACCTCTCCGACAATTGGAGTGACAAATCCTAATCTCGAAATACGCCAACCCAACAAGTACCTTTGGAGACACCTGTAGAGCACCTTTATAATCACCCATTTACGTTGTGACGTTTGGTAGCACACAAAGTGTTCCTCCGGTAAACGGGAGTTGCATAATCTCATAGTCATAGGAACATGTATAAGTCATGAAGAAAGCAATAGCAACATACTAAACGATCGAGTGCTAAGCTAACGGAATGGGTCAAGTCAATCACGTCATTCTCCTAATGAGGTGATCTCGTTAATCAAATGACAACTTATGTCTATGGCTAGGAAACATAACCATCTTTGATTAACGAGCTAGTCAAGTAGAGGCATACTAGTGACACTCTGTTTGTCTATATATTCACACATGTATTATGTTTCCGGTTAATACAATTCTAGCATGAATAATAAACATTTATCATGATATAAGGAAATATATAATACTTTATTATTTCCTCTAGGGCATATTTCCTTCACGGGGCACTCGTGGTGCGCCGTAAGCGCTCCTGCGAGCGTCGTGGCTTTTATTAGGAATATAATTTAGTTTCGTAAGGCGATCTCATTAGTTTTGGGACGCAAATGATAAATCCGGAACGTTCGGTAATTATTAGCGTCCTTAATTAAGTATGTAAAAGCAAAAATTTGGAAACCTTGTGTATCCGTACACATTTTCTAAGTACGTGCATATAGCACAAACTTTACTATATACTATCGCACTACACATCTCTCTCTATATATGCTTGCAGACTGTGCTACTCCCTCCGTCCAGGTGAATAAGTCATCTTTGGTTGTGCACCGTGACCAAGAAGGAGGGAAGACTTATAAACCTAGACGGAGGGATTACTACTATTACTTATGTACGTGCAAATGCATGTTTTAAAATTACGATGCGGTTTTTGTAAAAGTAAAAAAACAGCACTAGTCAAGCTTGTGAAATGATTCAATGCAAAACAAATGCAAAAATGCTCGTTTGATTGTTTACTTTTAGCTTCCTTCTCTGTGGTTATTTCTATCTTATTTTGTACGGAGTATCTCACTGGTCGGGAAGGCATGCAAATTCCCAAACCGCTTCCTACACCGTGTATCAAATTTTTTGCCTAACAAGTTGTGTCGTGCAATTGGAATTCCAACTTGAGTACTATTACTAGGAGTACCAGGGGCCAGTTCTTTTGGCTTCTAGATTACTTCCCATAACTACTACCTTCGTCCTAGTTTATTGGTCCCCATTGTAATCCGTGTCAAATTTTGACCATAAAATTAACTAATGAAATGTTTGTGCATGTCACATGTACTAACATTTTATCAGTTAAATCTTTGGTCAAAATTTAGCTCAAATTACAATGGTGATGAATAAACTAGGACGGAGGTACTAGTAGTTTAGAAGCCCAAATAAATGAGTGAGGCGCCTTAATGTTACTTTCCACTGTGACTAGTCTTATGAGAAAAGCTGGGGAAGAGACGGCTTATTTTTTAAGCCGCCAAAAGAACTGGCCCTAGGAGTAGTAGCTAGGGATACTAGGTGTAGTACTCCCTCCTTCCCAGTTTATAGGGATTATCTCAAAAAATTTGGTTTCCCGTTTTATAAGTCTCAGTTTGATTGTCTCCCATCACATGCTCAGATTTCAAGGTGCATTAATTCATTGCATGCAAGGATTATGAGAAACTTGACCAATGCATGTACTTCATGCATGCATGCATTGCAATTAATGCACCGGTAAACACAATTCTTTGAGGAAAACGAGGGCATTAATTGAGAGATTTTACAAACCACGAAAATTATTCCACCACTCATCATCTACCTTGGTTGGTGAGATTTTTGAATTGGGCCCTATAAGGGCATCTCCAACAGTTTGTATGTTAGCTTGTTGGTAAAATATGCCATGTCATCAACCAACACCTTAACATACAACAACTCCAATAGGTTGTATCTAGTTTGCCCAATAGGATGTGAGATAATAAATAAGGTGCTCTCTCATTCTACATTTGAGCTTGTGCAAGGGGTGTTGGTTCATGTACATACAACCTTCCTCTCTTTCCTCATTTATTGTATGACACATCATCAAAAATCATATGTGGCAAAATCTACCAACAACTATCTTACAACCATTGGAGATGCCCTAAACCGGAAAGGGGGTAGTAGCTAGGGATCGAGTGTGTGAGATGAACCGGAGAAAGTAAATGCAGAGAGATGAAATGCAAAAAAGACGGAGGGATGTGATGGTTGCTTGTCCATTTATTTTACCAAGCCATTTATTACTGGGAGTGGTGGGGTTTTCTGATATGATGTCTTTACTGCCGCGCCATGAGCGGGGTGAGACTCATGTGCAGCGCCGCCCTCTACACTAGTACTACATCGGTTGTGGTTTATTAGTTCCCCATTGAATTTGATTGAAGATTTAACTGACAAAATGTTAGTGCATGTCAACAAAAACTATATCGTTGGATTTGTATTTGAACATAGTTTTCAATGATATAATTTTAGATGACATGCATGAGCATTTATCGTACTATATATAATGTTAGTTAAATTTTTGGTCATACTAATATATAGTAAGGTGCCCGTGCGTTACACGGAACAGTGAAATGCATTGATCGGGGAGTTGTTTATTTTGACAAAGGATGTGCGGGTCATCTCATGTGTAACGGGTATCGATAGGTTTCTTCGGATATTATTTCATCTCTAGAGCTCACAAACATCCGGGTGAAATAGATAAAAAAGTATCTTTTGCAAACAAAAGCGTTCAACTATTCAACCTGTATCCAAAACTTGTGAAGAAATAACACTTATTGTGCTTTGAAAGAAATGATCTTTAAGAATTAGTTTTTGAGTATCGATCGTTATACATGTTGGCTACAGATGACATGGCACTTTCTTATAGTCAACAGTTGGCTATACTATTAAGTATTAACCATGCTCTTATACACCTAGACGGAGGGATTAAATCAGGATGACTTGGAAGGGGGCAGAGGAGATGTAAGAAATGGTTCATCATAAGTCTTTCACCAGTACTGTAGTAAAAATTCTCAGTTAATCTCATAAATGGCAAGCGAGAACTCCAATGGAGCAAAAGCATACATGGAAGATTCTAGACTAAACCATAAATGGATAAACTTTTATTCAAGTGCGATACTCTAATAGAGCAAGATCATGCATGGAAGGTTATATACTATATAAATAAGAAGTCTCCACATGCTTAGACAGGGGATTACATTGAGCGAAGACTAATGATCATCATTTAACTTGGTAATGCATATGTCCAGGTGAACCTCCTTGGAGTCCCCGTGCACCATGTTGGGGGGGGGGGGGGCATACCATGCGTCTTCCATGTCCACATCGGCGAGAAGGTCCCAGGTCGGCACAGTCCTAGTCAGCGTCATGGAGTTGGTGTGGGCGCCCACGTACCTCTGAGGGGCAGTAACAGTGAGCACGCACCCATACATTGGCCTCGTGTCAGTGTCAGCGTTAGTGGCGTTGCCCCTGACGCACACTACAGAGACGGGGCGGCGGCCTGCGCGGGCCTCGCCGATGCCCACGATCAAGAGGAAGACGATGTCGTCCTCCTCCGAGACTAGCAGGTGGCGGTGATCCTCCAGCGACTCCGGCATGGTGAACGGATAGCACGTCTCGTACTTGATGCTCTTCGCCGCGGGCCAGTAGTGATAGACGGACGCTTGCGTGAGGTGATGCACGATGCTCGCCGGCGAGCCCCAAAACGGCAATGGGCACTCATAGCAGTAGACGAAGGGCTCCTTGGTGGCATCGACCAAGCCATCCATGAAACGGGAGTGGCTATAGGGGACGTTGCGCTAGTTGAATATATGAGCAAGTTACTATGAGATTTAATCCGAATAAGCACAAAATAAATCATGACGGCTATAACAGAGATTAAACTAATCATGTGGACTAGCATAGTAGATTAACAGATCGAATCTAGGACACAGACTAGAAACATGAATTCTACGACGATTTCAACAAGGAAGGACATAAACACATATGGTGCAATGGGAGCAACACTATTGGCGTTGAGGTTGTCGCCCATGTCATTGAGGAAGAGGTTGGCGAGGTTGGGGAAGAAGTCATCATCATGAAGTCGTCGCTGCCAGCATTGCGCGAGTGCGCTCCCCAAATTTCAACAGCGCTCGCCGAATGGAGCGCAGGAGGGAGTGGCTGTAGGGGAGGTTGTGGCCGCCGAAGGGAGCGCAGGAGTAGCACACAAATCAGTAGATGGTGCTCCTCCCTAGTCTCTATCTTTACTCTTATCTCTATCTCTACTACTCATCTTTGTTTTTTATAATATACTAGTACCTATCAAATCGAATAGTACTGCGCCACCCGCTGCACGCCCGGCTGAACACGCCTCCTCGCCTCCGTTAAACCCGCATGCAAACCGAGAAACCTACTCCATCCCGCGGGAGGAAATTTTCCGGTTGCCGTTGGAGAATAATAGAGTCATGCACGTCCAATCCATTCGAGTTAATTGCATGTATGATTCTCCCTCTATAAAAAGTTAATTGCATCCTTAATCTTGTATTCTAAGTACTCTGTGGGTTCTACTGTCAGTACAGTGTACATGACTTGTAGGCTGGCTACAGATTCGTACAGAAAGTTAAAAAGAAACAAATCCATCCTTAATCTTGTATTCTAAGTACTCTATGGGTTCCACTGCCAATACAGTAGCGAAAGAAGTATATATTAAAAAAAATCTAAAGTTTAGGACAGAATTCGAACTCAAGTCATCGCGCTGCGAGCATCCGGCCCAGACCAGTACACCAAGTGTTCATTGCGGACGATGCAAGAGATAAACCTTTATAGCAATGAGCCCATTCGTTGCAACGGATCCAAAGTAGAATAATACATATTCACAAATTTGAAAGAAAACAGTTTAGTTTTGATATACATATCACTAAAAATATCTTATGTTTCACTCCAAATATGTTCTTTGGGCTGTTTTGATGAGGTAAGGGAGGAATGTGGTTGTTTTCAAGATACTAAGGGGTTATGTGTAAACTAGAGCAGAGAAGTGGGAATTGTTCCAAAAGGCCACAACTTACATCACAGTCGTTAGATGCAGATCTAATGGTCAGAAATGGCGGATGGCAGACACACCATCATCACCAACTGAGTCTTTTATAGGAGTAGGAGTAGAGAAAAAACCGAGTTGGTGATGATGGTGTGCCTGCCATCTTATAATATAGACCGTCCGATCTATATCTGACGGATAGAAAGCAAACTATGACAATTTTACAAAAGATACCCGCACCTCTCTCCATGTTTATCGATAAGGCCTTGCCTCGTTCATCCTTATCTCCCACAACCTCATTGATGAGCAATTAAAAAAGGAAGTCTCTGGAACAATCTAGCATGGTGGCCGCTGCCGGCGCCGTCCATCCCCATGCGTCCGCCCAGTCCGACCACCAGTCACCACCACGCCCCACTCCTCCTCACCTTATCTATCATCTTTCTCGAGATATCATTTTTTCGATGAAATGGTCGAGATACCATTTTTCTGATAAAATTCTCGAGATATCATTACTTTTTACACATGGGATTACTCCTGCATGGGTCAATCACAACAGGTGTTTTGTAAAAAAATGCATCTTGATGTTCTGTGCAATGCACGGGGATCTTGCTATTTTTTGCATATAATTCAAAACACCACGTAGACACGGCCTTTGACCATTTTACAACTATGTTAGTATCATTGTTAGTGGCCAGCCGGTGCAAGTTATAGCCCCGGGTGTTTTAACCTTTTTTTAGTAATGATATCTGGCGATTGTTCGCCACGAGCTCAATCCTGGCGAATCCCACGTAACTGTTAGATTTCCATCCGACGGTGGCCTATTTTTAAGCCATAGTATTTGACAAAACCGCCACCCTTACACACGTATTGTAACTGCGTCGCGGGCGTTTGCAACTGCCATGTCTCCCAGCGAACATTTGCTGGGGATTGGAGTTAGCACCGATGGCGGTTCGTAGTCATTCCATGCTCGGGCATTGAAGTTTGTAACTATTTTAGATTAGAATATACTACTCCTCCGGTGCTAGTAGTAGAGCAGAGTCCTACTCCACTACTACTCTACAATATGCAAACTAGGGCATAGTAGTAGGTACTGTAGGGAGTACCAGTACTGTGATCACTCAAGCAAGTTATCTGGCATCGATATGACCCTACGCTGCTGGTATGTGTCTAGTAAGTCAAGCGGCGTGCTGTAGTCATCATCACCTGTCCACTTCCCGCAGCACATATTCGCTTCTCCATCTTTGTCCGCACATAATCGTCCAATCTTCCATCCCCGCTAAGGCGCATCCGCCCTTGTCGGGGGGATGAACCCCAGGCAGGAAACGAAACCCGGATCCTTTTCAAAAACAACGGGGCCAGCACCGCACCTCGATCCGGCTCGCCCTTGGCCGGGTCGCTCGACGCGGATAGGCCTCGCGACCCGGCAGGATCAGCAACCCGGCCGGACTCCTCGACTCGGCCCCAACAACCAAGCTCAAGACTTCTCCAGCAAGCCAGCACCGCCCCTGGCGTGCTCTCCAAACCCGGCCAAGGGTCAGCGCCCGTCCCATCCCGGCCGTACGATGGGACGAGTCTCCACCAACCGATGACCGAAGCCATAGTGCCCCGCCCATGCCTCTGGTCAGTCGGACGAGGCAACAGTGCCCCCACCTACCTGCTGACCAGGGCTGGCGTGGCAACAGTGCCCCAGACGTCACCCATGACGCCAGCAAGCGGTGACCTGACGGAGCACCACTGTGGATCGACTCGACTCGGCCACACCCTGACGGTCGACAAGACGGTGCACAGTACCACGAGGCGCATGGGGCCCGCGCCCGAAGAACCTGGCGAGGCCTGGTACCCAGCGGGTCCCAGCGCCGGGTTCCCTGGACACTGACGACCCGGCCCTACGGCCTTGTAACATTACCATTGTACCTCTGGGGGTTGACCTATAAAACCCCCAGGAGCCCTCATGCATGGGGGCAACTCTTTCATTCGCACAGGCGACTCACTCATCACACACCCAGCAAGCAACACCCGAGGAGAGAGAGCAGCCTAAGCCTTGGCCCGATCTCCTTCTTCCTCCATACAGCTCTAGGAGCAACTCTGTACTGTTACGTATAAACCACACTCGGCAGGACTAGGAGTGTTATCTTTCCGGAGAGCCCCGAACCTGGGTATGTCTTGCGTCTCGCGCTCGCTCATGCCGACCTCGCCTCTGGAGCCCACCAGTGCCCTCGAGCCTCCTCCTATCTTCAGCCATCCCTTGGCATCTGCCGTGCACCCACCACAACAGTTGGCGCCCACCGTGGGGCAGCTCTAGGTCCTGGCTGGGAGCATGCTTCAGACGGGGATTTTCTCCGACTCTGACGAGCCCGTCGCACTGGCGGACAACGTCATCGACGCGCTCGCCGCCTCCTTCGCCACGTTGCGCCTCTCCGACGCGCCTACGGACGATGAGTACCCCCGCGAGGTACTTAGCTTTTCCGACTCCCCGCTCTCCATCAACGACGGCGCTCCTGCCGGAACGATGGACCTCTGCGTGGAGGTTTTCGTCACCGACACCGGTGCCTCTTCTTCGTCGAGCGCGGCGAGGAAGGCCGCCGAGGCCAAGGCCGTGGCAGAACGGGCCAGCCCGTCCAACCCGCTGCGCGCCATGATGCAGAGCCTCCGCGTCCCCATCGGCACCAACGTCAACGCTTCCAACATCGCTGAGGCCCGGACTCGCCTCGACGAGGACCGCCAGCGCCTGCTAGACCTCACCAAGACGCTCGCCGCCACGCAGCGCCGCCTCGACTCCACCCAGCTGGAGCGCGATGGCACCTACGGTTTCACGCCTGCCGCGCCTGAGCCCAGCCGGGTCGCCGACGTGCGAGCCCGGGGTGGCGCGATCGGGCGCGCCTTCGGCGCCCTCCCTCCCGTCTACGAGACTCCCGTGAAGAACATGCGCGCTGCCCAGGCGGCCGCGGTCGGCCTGGATCAGCTCGCGGGCGAGGAGCTGCAGGATCGCCTCAAGAGGGTGAACGACCTCCTCGTCGCGGCCAACGCGCGGCAGGACCGCCTCAACCAGCTCGCCAAGCCGGCCGGATCCGGCTCCGTCCGAGTCGCCGGGCCCGGCGACAACCAGCATACGGCGTCTTCACCACCCGGCGAGGTGCACTCTGGCCGCACCCGGACCCGACGCTACATCGCCCCGACGGCTGCTGGCGGCTTGGCGGACGAGCCGGCCTCGGAGGTCCGGCACCGCCTCGATCCCCTGCTCCAACCCGGCCGGCGTCCGGCTTCGGGCGACCCGGCCCCCCGCAGTGCAGTCACGGACCGACTGGGCCCGCGGGCCATCGACGACACCGACGCTCGCCACCGCCTCGACCGACTCACCCTCTCCCAAGAGCTGGAGGAGACCGGCCTCGTCGGACCGGCAAGCTTCGGGCCACGCATCCGGGGTGAGCCCTTCACCAAAGGGTTCACGCTCCCCCGCGACACCCCCAAGTACAACGGAACCGTGAAGCTGGAGGACTGGCTCACCGACTACACCACCGCCATCGGCATCGCCGGCGGTAACCACCGCATCACCGTACGTTACACGCCTCTCATGCTCCAGGGGTCGACCCGCACCTGGTTGAACAGCCTGCCGACCGGCAGCATCAACACGTGGGTCGACTTCGAGCAGGCCTTTGTGCACAACTTCACCGGCACCTACAAGCGACCCGACCGCCCCAGTCAGCTCGCCATGTGCGTGCAGGGGCCGACCGAAACCGGCCGCGAGTACCTCGCCCGCTGGACCGAGCTCCAGAATAGCTGCGAGGGCGTCCACGAAATCCAAGCCATCCAGTACTTCGTCAACGGGTGCCGAGACGGCACCCTCCTCAAGCACAAGCTCTTGCGCTCCGAGCCGGCCACCATGGCCGCGCTCATGGTGACGGCGGACAAGTACGCCAACGCCGACTCCGCCATGAAGATCCAGGTGGCACTGGACGAAGCCGGCAAGGCCAAGCCGGTGCCGCCTCCGAAGCCGGCCGGCGAGGGAAGCCAGCAGCAGCACAACCAGCAGAACAACAAGCGCAAGGCCAATCAACCGGCTCAGTGCTACGACAACCGGCTCGTCGCGGCCGCCGAGCAGGCACCCGCGGCCGAGCCGGCCGCCAAGCACCGGAACACCGGCAAAATGGCATGGTAGCCCGCCATGAGCTTCAAGGAGATGCTCGACGCTCCCTGCAAGCACCACAGTGGCACGAGGCCGTCCACGCTCACGCTGCGATAGTGCGCCATCACCAAGCGCATCGCGAGGGGCGACATCCCACCGCCTCCGGCTCCGGCTCCGGGAGCGGGGCAGCCGCGTCTGCCTCCGCCGCCGCCTCCAGCCGGCGGCGCGATGCGCGACGACCCCTACCCGGCCCAGAACGCGACTTACGTCGTCTTCACCAGCCTCGGTGACAACAAGCGCAGCGAGCGCCTCCTCCGGCAGGAGGTGAACACTGTCGTCCCGGCCAAGACGGAGTACATGCATTGGTCAGAGCGCCCGGTCACCTGGACGCGGGAGGACCACCCGGCCATCATGCCAAACCCGGGTGGTTACGCCCTCGTCCTCGACCCCACCATCATCGCACCCCGGCACACGTGCAAATTCTCCCGGGTTCTCGTTGACGGCGGTAGCAGCATCAACATCCTCTACCGCGACACCATGACCAAGCTCGGCCTCGAGGCCAAGGACCTGGAGCCGACCCGAACGATCTTCCACGGCATCGTTCCCGGCCTCTCCTGCTCTCCGATCGGCCGGATCCGCCTCGACGTCCTGTTCGGCGACAACAGCCACTTCCGACGCGAGCCGATCTGGTTCAAGGTGGTGGACCTGTCCAGCGCGTACCACGCACTGCTGGGCCGGCCCGCGCTCGCCAAGTTCATGGCAGTCCCCCACTATGCCTACCTGAAGATGAAGTTGCCGGGTCCGAAGGGCCTCATCACCGTCACCGGCGACTACCACAAGTCCCTGGACTGCGCCCAAGACGACGCCAAGCTGGCCGAGTCGCTGGTCATAGCCGAGGAGCGCCGCCAGGTCGACCGGATCGTCGCCCTGGCCCGAGAAGCATCGGTCGCCAAGATCCCAGCCGAGGAGCCAGCCGACGAGGCCGCGTTCAAGCCCTCCAAGGAGACCAAGAAGGTGAAGCTGAACCCGGAAGACCCCGGGTGCAGCAAGTACGTTGTCATAGGCACCCGCCTCAACAACAAATAGGAAGGCGAGCTCGTCGACTTCCTCCGTGAGAATCGGGATATCTTTGCATGGACCCCCAAGGACATGCCGGGTATCCCGAGGAAGTACACAGAGCACAAACTCCACGTCCGCAAGGATGCCAAGCCTGTCCGCCAACCCCTACGACGTTTTTCCGAAGAAAAGAGAAGGACCATCGGTGAAGAGGTCGCCAAGCTCTTGGCGGCCGGCTTCATCATGGAAGTGTTTCACCCCGAGTGGCTGGCCAACCCAGTCCTCGTCCTGAAGAAGAACAAGACTTGATGCATGTGCATCGACTACACCAGCCTGAACAAAGCCTGCCCCAAAGACCCGTTCGCCCTCCCGCGGATCGACCGAGTCATCGACTCCATGGCCGGGTGCGAGCTCCCATCCTTCCTGGATGCTTACTCCGGCTATCATCAGATCAAGCTGGACCCGGCCGACGCCTTGAAGACGTCCTTCATCACGCCCTTCGGGGCGTATTGCTACATCACCATGTCGTTTGGCTTGAAGAATTCCGGCGCCACTTTCCAGCGCTGCATGCAGAAATGCTTGCTGCTGCAACTCGGCCGCAACATCCACGTCTACATGGACGACATCGTGGTGAAGACCAAGCAGCGCCTCGCGCTCCTCGACGATCTAAAGGAAACCTTCGCCAACCTGCGCGAGTACAAGGTCAAGCTCAACCCGGAGAAATGCGTTTTCGGCGTCCCGGACGGAAAGCTACTCGGCTTCCTCGTCTCGGAGCGCGGCATTGAGGCAAACCCAGAGAAGATCAAGGCCATCGAGCGCATGCGCAAGCCGGTTCAGCTGTGCGACGTCCAGAAGTTCACCGGCTGCTTGGACTCGGTCAGCCAGTTTCTCAGCCGGCTGCGCGAGAGGGCCTTGCCCCTGTATCAGCTAATGAAGAAGACGGCGCCGTTCGAGTGGAACGACCAGGCGGACGAAGCTTTCCGGGATCTCAAGCGCATGCTCTCCACCGCACTAGTCCTGGCTGCACCGGCCGAGGAGCCGCTGTTGCTCTATATCACCGCAACCTCGCGGACGGTCATCATGGTGATGGTGGTCGAGCGACCAGAGAAGGACAAGGTCCAAGCCGTCCAGCGTCCCGTCTACTACCTGAGCGAGGTGCTCTCCGCCTCGAAGCAGAATTACCCGCACTACCAAAAATTATGTTACGGCGTGTACTTCACCGCCAAAAAGCTGAAGCAGTACTTCCAAGAGCATGTCATCACCATGGTCAGCACGGCTCCTCTCAGCGAGATCATCGGGTGTCGGGATGCCTCTGTCCGGATTGCCAAGTGGGCGCTCGAGCTAGCCGGTCACATCATCCTCTACAAGCCCCGCACCACGATCAAGTCTCAGGCCCTGGCCGACTTCCTCGTCGACTGGACCGAGACCCAGTACCTGTCGCCGCCGCCAGACTCGACGCACTGGCGCATGCACTTCGACAGCTCGAAGATGCGACTCGGCCTGGGGGCCGGCATCGTGCTGTCCTCCCCCAAGGGCGACCGGCTCAAATACGCGCTGCAGATCCACTTCGCCGCCTCCAACAACGTCGCCGGGTACGAAGCCCTTGTACATGGCCTCCGGCTTGCCAAGGAACTCGGCATCTGGCGCATCCTATGCTACGGCGATTCGGACCTGGTGGTGCAGTAGAGCTCCGGCGAGTGGGACAACCACGACTCCAACATGGCGAGCTACCGCTTCCTCGTCCAGAAGCTGTCCGGATTCTTCGCGGGCTGCGAGTTTCTCCACCTCCCGCGTGCAGAGAACGAAGCGGCCGACACACTCGCCAAAATCGCCTCGTCCCGGCAATCCCTCCCGTCCGGCGTCTCCCTCGAGCATCTGCACAAGCCGTCCATCAAACCGTCCCCGGACTCTGAGTCCATCCACGTCCCAACCGACCCGGCCGCACCTCAACCCAGCCCGGGGACTGCTCCGACCGACCCGGCCTCGCCTCAACCCGGCCCGGGGACTGTCCCAACCGACCCGTCCGCGCCTCAACCCGGCCCGGGGACTGCTCCGACCGACCCAGCCTCGCCTCAACCCGGCCCGGGGACTGCTCCAACCGACCCGGCCGCGCCTCAACCCGGCCTGGGGACTGCTTCAGCCAGCCCGACCACACCTCAACCCGGCCCTGGGGCCGCTGAACCCGGCTCGGGGGCTGCCACCCCGGAACCCGTCGTGATGGTCGTCCTCGCCGAGGTCGCGGCACCATCCTGGGCCCTTCCCGTCTCGGAGTTCCTGGAAAACGGGGTCCTTCCCATGGACGAGACCGAAGCCCGGCAAGTGCAGCGCCGGGCGTCCGCCTACAGCATCATCAACAACGAGCTCGTCAAACGCAGCTCTACCGGCATGTTCCAATGCTGCGTCGAGCAGGACAAGGGCATTGAGATCCTCCTCGACATACACCAGGGCGAGTGCGGGCACCACGCCGCCTCGCGGTCCCTGGTGGCCAAGGCTTTCCGCCATGGTTTCTACTAGCCCAAGGCCCTCGAAGACGCAGAGTCGCTCCTCCTTAAGTGTGAAGGATGCCAACGCTTCAGCAAGCGTAGTCACCAGCCGGTGTCGGCACTCCGGACCATCCCGATCGCCTAGCCCTTCGCGGTCTGGGGACTCGACATGGTGGGGCCTTTCAAGACCGCTCGAGGCGGCATGACGCATCTGCTGGTGGCAGTGGACAAGTTCACCAAGTGGATCGAGGCAAGGCCAATCAAGAAGCTGGACGGCCCGACGACCATCCGATTTATCAAGGACATCGCGGTGCGCTACAGCACGCCAAACAGTATCATCACAGACAACGGCACCAACTTCGTGAAGGGCGCGCTCGCGCAGTACTGCTCCGTCTCCGGCATCCGCCTCGACCTGGCTTCCGTGGCACACTCGCAGTCCAACGGCCAGGTCGAGCGAGCCAACGGTCTCATCCTGTCCGGCATCAAGCCGCGACTCGTCGAGCCACTTGTCCGGTCACCCGGCAGCTGGCTTGACGAGTTACCGGCCGTCCTCTGGAGTCTCCGCACCACGCCAAATAGGTCGACCGGGTTCACCCCGTTCTTCCTCGTCTACGGAGCAGAAGTCGTCATCCCAACCGACGTCGAGTTCGACTCGTCGCGTATCACGATGTACACAGAAGCCGAAGCAAAAGAAGCCCGTGAAGACGGTGTCGGCCTGCTCGAAGAAGCACGTCTCCTAGCGCTCAGTCGCTCAGCCATCTAACAGCAAGGCCTGAGGCATTACCACAGCAAGAAGATCAAGCCCCTCGCTTTCCGAGAGGGAGACCTCATCCTCTGACTCGTCCAAGAGCAGACTGGCCCAACACAAGCTGTCCTCCCCATGGGAGGGCCCCTTCATCGTCAGCAAGGCCTTATGCGACAGCAACGCGTACTACCTCATCGACGCCCGCAAGACAAACAAGCGCAAGAGGGATACCGTCGGCGAAGAAACGACCCGGCCATGGAACGCGGAGCTCCTCCGTCCGTTTTACAGTTAGCCGAGTGCACGTATATATAGCTGCCTTTTGTAACTATCTGAAACTATGGGGTCCCCGAACGGCGCTCGGGGGCTGCCCTTTCTGCGACCAAGCTATTGTGTCTCCTACATTTGTGCATCGCTTTACTATTAAGCCAAACCCGACCACTAGGTCGACTCGCTCAACCCGGGGGCTCGGGGGCTGGCCGGCTCGGCCACCCATCGTTTTTCCGTAAGCAATTCTCAAACGCGTTGGATCGCCATAAACCTCTCGCTTCGCCCTAAGCCGCGGATCCGGCACCGGCTGTCGGCTGGCAAGCACATGAGTCCAACGCACCAGCGCGCCACGAGCGCTAAGTCAAAAACCGCTGAGTCGTCCAACCCGGCCCCGCCACTATAAATTGTTGCACGATCGGCTGCTCGCCAACCCGGCCCTGCCGGATTGCCGCCAGCCGGCCCAGTGGGTGTTTCGCTCGCGCTCAACGTTTTGAAAGACTAAGTATTGAACACTCCTCTCAAAGGTCGAACCCCTTGTCACGACCAAAGCCCTGGCCGTCAGACTCGCGGGGGGGGGGGAGCCCAAAGGGGGGAGAATTACAAGAAAACGGCTCTAAAAACGAAAAGCAAAGGCGCCGGCACCCACGAAGTTTCTACATACCACCGGATCGCTCGACCCGGTCTCACCTTTTCAAGTTGCCGCACGACCGGCTGCTCGCCAACCCGGCCCTGCCGGATTGCCGCCAGCCGGCCCAGTGGGTGTTTCGCTCACGCTCAACGTTTTGAAAGGCTAAGTACTGAACGCTCCTCTCAAAGGTCGAACCCCTTGTCACGGACCAGAGCCTTGGCCGTCAGACTCGCGGGGGGGGGGGAGGGGGGCCCGAAGGGGGGAAGGTTGCAGGAAAACGTCTCCAAAAACAAAAAGCAAGGGCGAGGACATTCACGCAGCTCATGCATCATAAATTTAAAACAGGCCCAGGGCCAGAGTTCATTACACCCAGTCAACCCCCAGCGGGTGGGTGGACCTGCTACCTAACAGAAATCTGTGATAAGTTAAAAATCCAGGCGTCCCCATCACCGGATCGCGCAGCTCCCGGGTCCGCTGAGGTGCCGGTATCTTCCTCCCCGGCGTCCGCATCGCGGTAGAAGCCCGTCTCCTCAGAAGTGTCCTCCGGGTCGTCCAGAAGCAGGCTGTAGTCGTCAGCAGGCATGACTCCGCCGTCTTCCGCCCGCTCCGGCCGGAACTCGTCGTGGAAGGCAACCCGGCGATATAGCTGCCCCGAGCAGCGATCCGGCCAGCTTCCGCGTGCAGCTGGCTCTCCGAGCCGGCTCGCTGGCCCATCAGTGCGTCCAGCGACAAGTCCGGATGCCAAGACATCGCGAACCGGAGCGCCATCTCGGCGCCGGCACGGGCGGCAGAGACTCGCCAGTCATGGAGCCGCTCCGGACCCGCCTCCAGCCAGCGCGCCAGCCGCGTGAAGCTACTCGGCGCAACGGAACCCGGCCAAAGGGCCGCCATCATCGTCGTGCCGGCCTCAGAAAGCCTCCCCATCTGTTCGCTCAGCACTCGCAGACGGGCCTCGGCAGCTGCGACGATCTCCGGGAAGGTCCAGGCCACCCACGGGTCCGTCCCAGAGCCGACGATCCCTTGCGGGTCGCGCTGAAAGTGGACCGCCTCCTCTGCTAGCTGGCGCGTCTCCGGGAAGGCCCCTGCCAAGAACAAAAGCAAGTCAGAAGAAAGTTACTAAGGAAGAAAAGTCGGAGTACCAACCCGGCAACGACAAAATTCAAGAAAAAGCACTTACTAGAGAAGGACTCTTCTAGGTGCTATGCTTCAAGCAACGTACCGCGCCGCTCCCGGGCAATAATGCGGTCACGCTCCTCCAGCGCCTTCTCCAGGTCGGCGACCTTAGCAAGGGCCGCCTTCAGCTCGGCGTCCATGTCCTCAGCCGCCTTCACGGCCTCTTCGTGGAGCTGGGTCTCCTCCGCCGTGGTCACCAGCGCCTTCAGGCGCTCCACCTCGGTCTGGAGTTGCCCCTTGTCGTCGGCCAGCTTGCCACGCTGCTGGCCCGCCTCGGCAAGGGCCCGCTGCGCCTCCACGACCTTGGTGGCCTTCGCCTTAAGACGCTCCACCTCGGCCTCGAGGCGGCTCGTGTCGCCCGCCAGCTGCTCCCGCAGCCGGCCGGCTTCGTCGAGCGCCCGCCGGGCTCCCGCCGCCTCCGCCTTCGCCTTCTACACCTCGGTCCCAAGCCGGCCGACGTCTGCGACAAGCCGGTCATAATGAAAACCGGCCCGGATCAGCCGGGTCCTCCAAGACAGCACCTCGGTTGCAGAAGAAAAACTCAGCAATAAAGTACTGTTTTTAGATTCGACCCAACTGCTACGCATTTGGCCCGAATCTCGGGGGCTACACCCAGTGGGTGCGCTAGCGCGCCCCCACTAGAAAAGAGCATGAAGAAGAAGTACCTGCCGCAACAGGGAGCTCCTCCTCCTGGGCGGCAAGCTTCTCCTTGAGACGCCGGTGCGCCTCGAGGAGCCGGTTGAAGACGGTGACTCGGTAGGAGTCCAGTTGCTGCGAGAAACGACGATCAGCGCGAAACAGCAAGATAAGATTCGACCCAACTGCTGCGCAGTTGGCCCGAATCTCGGGGGCTACACCCAGTGGGTGCGTTGGCGCGCCCCCACAATGGAAAAAGCAATGAAAAGAAAAGCAGAACGCAAACGGAGACTTACGAAGACGGCGCGCTCCAGCTCCTACATCGCCTCAACCTCGGCCTCGGCAATGGCCTGGATCCGGTCCGTCCGCCCCCGCAGGCGGCGGGTCACGGCGGCCATCGTCGCCTCCTCCTGGGTCGGAGGACCGAAGAAGACCTCGCCGGTCCCGCTCCGCGAAAGCCATGGCTCAGCGACCCGGCGCCCTCCGGACCTAAGCACCAGGGCATGGTCTCCGTCGGCCGCCTCCTTCGAAGCCGGCGCCTTCTCCGGTGCCCTCTCCGACGCCAATGCCGGCTCGGCGGGCGGAGCGGCTTAAGGCTCCACCACCGGCGGCGCCTCGCTCGCCGGCGTCCGGGACGTCCCCTCCGGCGCCACCCGCGCCGCGTCCTCCAAGACGGCGTCGCCACCGCCTCCATCGGCCCTCTCCCGCTCGACAACGTCGGTCCGCGGTGGGGTGTCATCCCCGACGACCACGACCTCCCGGTCGAGGTCCATCAAATCCGCACGGCCGCTTTAGCCGTGCTCCCTGTCCGACGCTGGCACGAAGACCGTTGTTCCCACCACCGTCCCCGCCGGCATCTCCGGCCACGCCGGCCCCTCGCCGGCTTGCACCCACGCCGTCGCGGCGCTGACCCAGGCCTGGGTCGACGCCGCCTCCAGCTCCGCCTGATCCCGGTTCCGGTCCCGCCAGGCCAGGCCCTCGGCGTCGGCCGGGTCCAGACCAAGGTCCGGGTCCACCGGCGCCTCCTCCTCGTCCCGTTCGACGGTGCCGGATCGGCTCCTCTGGAATGCGGCGCCCTCGGCGGACGCGGCATCCGCCACCGCCAGTGCCAGCGAGATCGGCGACCTGAAGCACAAGACAAGAAACAATCACGCCGAGTCGAGCGGAGCCACTCATCAACTCGGCTCGGGCGAAGAGAGTTACTTACCCCGGCACCACCGGAACGGTGGGCCTTTCCGCCCTCTCCTGTGGAGCGCCGTGCCTCCTCTTGGCGGGCGGCTTCGCACCCCCAGCCGGGTCCGCCGCGCGCTTCGCGGTTGGGGCCCGCGGCGGGACGCTGTCCTTCCCGTGCGGGCGCCGCGCTGTCACCACCCCCCGAGACAACCCGGCTCCGGCCACGCCGCCTCCTCCTCCACCCGGCGCCGCTGCATCAACGACTCGCGTCAGCATTCCCAAAGTCGTCCCGCAACCGGCGACTCAAGCAACACAAACAAGACTCACCTACTCGGCGCCCTGCACCCGTGTCGGCGGCCGCCGCCTCCCCTCCGCCATGGGCCTCGGGCTCCTCCGAGGCGACCCGCACCACCTGCACCCACGCCCGGTCGTAAGGATGCCGGATGGTGTTCAGAAGCACCTCGCGCGTCGCGTCAGGACGAACAAGAAGATAAGCAGCAGCGAAGTACGGGGACCAGGGACTCACCAGCGGTGCCGGGTCCAAACGGCTGTACGGGGCCTTCCCGAACTCCCAGTTCACCCCCAAATTGGCCTTGGAGATGTCATTAACCCGGCGCGCAACTTGGTCCGCCGCCAACCGCGTGTTCGCCATGTGGTTGGGATCTTGGAGGCCAGTCATCTGACCGATGAGATGACTGCGCTACTGCAGCGGCAGCACCCGCCGGGAGATAAAGGCGGCGATGAGGTCGGTGCCGGTGAGCCTCTCCCGCTCCTTCATCACCGACACCCGCTTGCACAGGTTGAGCACCTCCTGCGACGGGCACTTAGGGTAATACCCCCAGTTCTGCTTCCCCCACGGAGGCGAGTTGATGAACGGCGGGAGGTTGATGCAGTCCTCGCCGAGGTTGCGGATGTAGAAGAAAGAATTCTGCCATTTCTTGGCAGAATCCTCCAGCGGCACCTTCGGGCAGTCGGCGCCCGACCGTTTGGAGATGACGGCCGCCCCGCACTCGGACATCTCCCCGGCCTTCGGCCCCTGCTGTTTCAAGGAGAAGAAGTGCACCTAGAGGTCGACCGAAGGCTCGACCCCAAGGTACCCGTCGCAGAGGGTAACGAAGCCGGACAGCTGCACGATGGCGTCGGCACCAAGATGGTGGGGCTGGAGCCCGAAGAACTCCAGAAAGTCGCGGAAGAAGCCGCTCGCCAGAAGCCCAAACCCGCGCTTGAAGTGCGGCGGGAAGACCACCCGCTCCGAGCCCTCGGGCCGCGGCTCCCGCTCGCCCTGCGGGAGGCGCACCTCGACCTCCTCCGCCCTCGGCAAGCGCCTGGTGTCGCGAAGGTAGGCAATGTCATCGGGGTGACGGTGGAACCCATCCACGATCCTGACGGCAGCGCCATCGACCCGAGCGCGGGGGAAGAGGGAGGAGCAAAGGAAGAAGATGGCGAGAAAGCTCTGCTCAAGACTGCGGGCGTCGCGGCTAGCGGCGGTCGTCGGAGGTAGAGAGAGGATGAAGAGGCAGGGGGCGCGAGCGTGAATGATCTCCGCCGCCCCTTTCGCCCCCAATTTATAAGCCACAGTTTGAAATGTGGGGAAGTGGGATCGTTTGCGCTCGCCCCTCCCACTTCCCCGCAATAAGTGCGCACGTACGCGTGCAGTAACTGCTTAGGGAATAGCAACCGACCCTCAGACACCGCAATAAATCCGCGCGCGTGGGCCAAGGGAGCGCGGCGGCGCCCCCCCCCCCCCCGGCCGTCGCCCAGTCCCGTCACGCGCGTTGCCTGTCAGGCCCCTCCGGCTCCCAGGCGCCACATGGCGACTGCGCGAAGCCCGAAAGATTGCCCAAGATTTGTCGAACTCCTCGGTTCCCGCCACGGGTGGGATGCTGCGATCCGGCTTCCGGAAGCCGGCACAGAGTGGGTGTTGCCGGACCCTACGCTCACCAAAATCCGCCTCTGCAAGGGGGGAAACTGCGAAGGCCCTCCCATCTGAAGATGTTGGACCTTCACAGCTTCGGGGACTACTGTCGGGGGGATGAACCCCAGGTAGGTAACGGAACCCGGATCCTTTTCAAAAACAACGGGGACAGCACCGCCCCTCGATCCGGCTCGCCCTTGGCCGGGTCGCTCGACCCGGCCAGGCCTCGCGACCCGGCAGGATCAGCAACCCAGCCGGACTCCTCGACTCGGCCCCAACAACCAAGCTCCAGACTTCTCCAGCAAGCCAGCACCGCCCCTGGCATGCTCTCCAAACCTGGCTGAGGGTCAGCGCCCGTCCCATCCCGGCCGTACATTGGGACGAGTCTCCACCAACTGATGACCGAAGCCACAGTGCCCCGCCCATGCCTCTAGTCAGCCGGACGAGGCAACAGTGCCCTCACCTACCTGCTGACCAGGGATGGTGTGGCAACAGTGCCCCAGACGTCACCCATGACGCCAGCAAGCGGTGACCTGACGGAGCACCACTGTGGATCGACTCGACTCGGCCACACCCTGACTTTCGACAAGAAGGCGCACAGTACCCCCAGGCGCATGGGGCCCGCGCCCGGAGAACCCGGCGAGGCCTGGTACCCGGCGGGTCCCAGCACCGGGTTCCCTGGACACTGACGACCCGGCCTACGACCTTGTACCATTACCATTGTAGCCCTAGGGGGTTGACCGATAAAACCCCCCAGGAGCCCTCATGCATGGGGGCAACTCTTTCATTCGCACAGGCGACTCACTCGTCACACACCCAGCAAGCAACACCCGAGGAGAGGGAGCAGCCTAAGCCTTGGCCCGATCTCCTTCTTCCTCCATACAGCTCTAGGAGCAACTCTGTACTGTTACGTATAAACCACACTCGGCAGGACTAGGGGTGTTATCTCTCCGGAGAGCCCCGAACCTGGGTATGTCTTGCATCTTGCGCTCGCTCATGCCGACCTCACCTCTGAAGCCCACCAGTGCCCTCGAGCCTCCTCCTATCTTCAGTCATCCCTTGGCATCTGTCGTGCGCCCACCACGACACCCCTCTTCCGAAACCCAAGCACTAACAATGGCGGAACCGACCAGCGTCCGCCGAAAGAGTGGCTAGAATTCGCTCCCCACAGAGGTAATCAAGCTCATTGTTTCGCGTGTGGACAATCTCAATACCATGCCGCTCGCCGCGTGCTCGTCGGGGCTGTACCGTTTACTCAAAGCCCTCAGGCCGGAGCTTTTTAAGCCAGCTCCTTGCTTGCTGATGCCGCCTGATCTTCAGAAACGACATGTCACGCATCATAACGATCGTAGGGTGGCGAGCATCAACCCCCCTGACTGTGATCCGATCCTCGTCACCCTCAACTACATTAACAGTATGTACTGGGTCAGCATGAACACGTCTTGGGTGGTGCTCGTCGACGGTCGCGGCAGCTGGATGCTCATGAAGGTCTACACCCGGCGATTGATCCCCTTTCCTTTGATTAACACTGCACTGCTTTGCAACCGCGGCCCAGAATACTCGGAATCTTACAGTAGCCAACATGATACCAAGTTTGATTTGCTCAAGGTTATAATCTGCCAAGTGCCCACAAGATCTGCGAATTATAAAGACTTCACGCTAATTGCGTTCTTCAACCGTGGTCTCGCCTATCTGACAGGTCACTACGGTAAGTGGATAAATCTGCGCGTCCATCGCAGGATCATACATCCTCCATGGTTCTCTGATGCCATTGAACACAAGGGCTTCATTTACGTTGTCGACTCCTTCTATGGCGGACGTATTGCTGGCCTACTCCAGTCATCGCTACAAACGGCTGTTACAGCAGTATGTTACTTTCCTATGATATCATGATGGCTTGCTTATATTACTGCCAACAGTTACTGAAAAAATATTCATGCTCATAACATGTTGTTCTTAAGATTGACTACATTAAGAGCCCTTTTTTATTTGACTCCAACTTGATATGATGTTGTAGGCCGCCTGGTGTCCCTACCCTTCCTAATCCCAGAACCTTTCAAAGAAAAGCGGCATGGCAGTTGCAGGTGGTTCCTGGATCGATCAGACGACGACGAACGATTGATGATCGTTCGCACGTACTGGACGTGTTGTTTCGCAGAATACAATCATAGTCACTGCAAGGTCTTTGAGCAGGATCCCAGCTACTCTGGGCCTTCAGGAATTTTTGACTGGAGGCTGGTAAGTAGCCTTGGTACACGCTCTCTGTTTCTCAGACTGAATTATCCGATTAACCAGGAGATAACCGACGGCAAGGATCAAGATGGCAGCGCGGTTTCGTTCATCAGGCAAAACTGTGTGTACACAACGTACCATGCGTCTCTGCATGCACCATACCCTGATATGTGCCGCCACGCTCTGCAGCCCAAAGTAGGAGAGAGGGTCGCAAGTATTAGACTTTGACCTGCTGGCTGGAGTTTCCCCCGTCAGGCACCCATTTGGTTCAAGCCGTCAGCCAGTCTCCATAGCTTAATAAATAGTAACGTCTAACTGAGCCAGTTAGTTAGATGCGTACACTTGGTGTAGTAGGATTTTTATTTAGTTTGATGCATACACTTGTTCTTTTTTGGTAGCCCTTTTGTAATGATGGCTGATGTTTGGTTTGGAAGAGAGAGTTGTGTCTTTACTCTTCTGGCCTGCTTACTGCTTCTGCTGCACCCCCAGCCCTGGTTGCTGCTGTTGTTTTCAATGTACAATCAGTAGTATATTTCGTCCATTGGTTGAATAAATGTGTTGTTAGAACGACAAAAACAATGTTTTGGAAGTCGTTGCACGGCCTTTAGTGCCCCGTACCGTATGTAGCGCATACTATTTTTGGTACGGAACACATTTTCCACTTGTCGATAACATGCAGCCCACTAATGAAGGCCCAATAGAGGAGCCCATAATTAACTGCAAGGGAGGCTCTCACATGAATCCGGCCCAGGTACATGCTTATGGTCCCCTAAACATAAATAAGTAAATAAATAAACAAAGCTAAATGCTCATGCACCAGTTCTTTAAATTCACGATTTAACAGGAGGATATTATTTCCTAGGATAGTGTCGTTACATTCAGTCGATATTATTCTTAGGCAAAGATAGCGACTAGTCTTCTTTCTCCCACCATTTTCTTCCTGCAACCAGCGGACCCATGCAAATCATAGTCAACGTCGTAAATAGTTCCGTTCTGTTTTTATTTTTCAATAAGAATGTCCAACCCAGCCCAGCACATTGGCGACATCACTTTATCCTCCGCCTTGGTGCACTCGCCGCGGCGCCGCCATCGGCCCTGTCAACATAGTGAATCGGGAGAGGACTGTAGTTGTGAGTATGACAGTATGGACCCACCAGGTCCACTCCCGAACACAAGCAAGCGCCTCTTTTACTACTCAGATGCACCCCTCGTTTTTTTACTCTAATCCACCCTGCTGATATCTGGGACCCACATCATTTTCAACGTATAGTCAATTAACCACAGAATTGCATAACTTTTTTTGACGATTTTTTCGGAAGAGCAGGCTATAAACTAGGTTGTGCAGTCTTTGTGGCCCGTCTAACAACATGACCAGCCCAACCATTTTTTCTTTGGGAAAATAGGTAGCCCACTATTTCTTTTTGAAGAATACCCAAGCTAGGCCTATTTGTTTTCTCCGACTTCTAGGCTGCAAATCTATCAAGACGAGGAGGGATGCATTCCGGCCTGGCCAAAGAGTATGGTCAGTATCTGTTAAAAGTAATATCAAAGGGGTTGAAAATTCCAAAAAAAAAATAGCAAATGGGAAATTAGTTTTTTTTTTGTTCTTCACTGATATTTTATATTTCATTGGATTTTAACATGACATAGTACTAATTTATTTTTAAATTTATTTTAGTATGGCTGCTAATTTTTGGATTAAGAATATTTTGTTCCCCAGCAAAAAATTGCGAATTTTCAAAATTTTGCACATTTTTTAGTTCAATTTTTTAACCCTGGTATTGACCAAAAAATGGGAAGGAATTCTAAAAACGGAAAATGGACTGCAATAAATTCCATATGAATTAGCAAATGAGTAAAAATTATTAAAAAAATAGCAAATGGGCTGTACACGCCACAGATTTTGAGGCTGACTTGTTTATCCAAGGCTTTGTCAGTCAACACACGATTTTTGCAGCAGTGATTCTTGGATCTCCATCCAATGGCCGACGTGCTTCTGCAATCACTGATCTTCCTGCTCCAGCCACCTAAACCAACGTCGGCGGGACTGCCTGCTCCCTCCTCTTGTGGCTCGCTGTGATGCCGCGCAGGCTTCACCGGCCCACCCTACTCCCTCCACTGGCCTGTCCGCACGCAATCAACTACCTCCTTATTACGCGAAAAACAATGATTCCTCCCACTGACATCTAGGGTGCACCGGTTCGGAGGCTGACCTGTGGGTCTACTAAGTTGACGCGTACGCAGGGCTTTGTCAACTTAGTCAACAAACGATTCTAGTAGCAGTGACTGTTGGATTTGAATCGAACGGTCCTGCTGCTTCTTCAATCGCTGCTCTTCTTGCACCAGCCGCCCAAACTAGCGCCGGCGAGACCGCCTGCTCCTGCCTCCAGTGGCCGGCTGTGCTGCCGCTGAGCCCTCACCGCCCCCTACTACTCCCACCGCTGGCCAGACCCTGCGGCGACGGCAGCCTCACACTGCAGCCGAACCAGTGAACCCTCGTACCACTCTCTGCGTGGGCATCCACTCCCGTGTCTTCCCCGGCTCCATGTCGTCCCCTTCCTAGGCCTCGCCGTCGTCCACCGCCCTGGTGCTCTCGGCGCGGCGTGGTCAACGTGGTCAACGAACGACATCCATCGAAAGTGGATTGTGCATGGAGAGGCTGACAGCTGGGTCCATGGCCGCACACAAGGAAATGCTTCCTTATTACGCGAAAAATAATGTTCCTCCACCTGACAGCTGGGACCCATCGGACGGGCCACCGTATTTCGCAAAAAAAAATGTTTCCCCCTGACTGCTGGGACGCACCAGCTACATCTTTGCACGCAAGAAAGTGCGTCCATATTATGGGCAAAAAAAATGATTCGCCCCCTGACTGCTGGGACCCACCAGCTACATCTTCGCACGCAAGGAGTGCCTCCTTATCCTCCCTGACAGTCAGGACCCACCTGGTCGAAGCGTACGTAGCGTTGTCATTCTGGTCATGAACGTGTACGTACATACTGGTCGATCGGTCAGTCTGCAGGCTGCAGCAATGAACCGTGGCCGAGTAAGGAAGGGCATGTGTCGTAGTAGAGGCGCGCACGTACATGTACACGTACATACAGCCAGGGTGCAAGAAAGTAAATACGGCCACGTACGTACATACGGGCGGGGTCTCGAACACCTACTCGCGCATACGTACGGCCAGGGCTTGTGTACATGGCTGGGTCGGAATGGAGAAACTGTGTCGTCGTGTTCATCGGGAGCCAACCGGCTTGGAAGGAACAGCCGATCGAAACGAGGCCTGGCGTACCGCAGAACGGAGGAAACGGCCTTGTGTTCGATCGGCCACGGTCGAAACAGGATCCTGTTCATCGGGAGGGGTCTGGCGTACTGCAAAACGGAGGAAACGGACTTCTCTTGGACCTCCTACAGTTGAAACGGGGTCATGTTGATTGGGAGGGGTGTGGCGTACCGCAAAACGGAGGAAACAGACTTGTGTTGGAGCGCTACGGTCGAAATGGGGGTCCTATTCATCGGGAGGGGTGTGGCATACTGCAAAAAGGGACTCCACGGGATACTATTCATCTCCACCATCGACTGCCTACACGGGCTATTGTTCATCCATCGTCGACCTCCTCCAGCCTCCACCTATGATTGTTCATCCACGGCGTCTCCCCTCCTGCCTCCACCAGCCACTGTTCATTCATGGGCTCCTGTTCATCTAGCCTCCACCACTCCTCCACCGGCTACTGTTC
The DNA here is from genome assembly GCF_002575655.3 of Aegilops tauschii subsp. strangulata. NCBI lineage: Eukaryota > Viridiplantae > Streptophyta > Magnoliopsida > Poales > Poaceae > Aegilops > Aegilops tauschii. Next base: position 407,840,389 of record NC_053040.3, on the reverse strand, counting down.
AACCAGCCCTCTCCACGGGGTCCTGTTCAACCACCCCTCCATGGGCTACTGTTCATCCAGCCCTCCACCGGCTACTGTTCAACCAGCCCTCCACGGGGTCCTGTTCATCCAGCCCTCCACGGGGTCCTGTTCGTCCACCCCCAACCGGCTCGATCGGGGTCCTGTTCATCCAGCGGCAACGGCCTCTACTACCACGGGGTCCTGTTCATCCACCCCCCCCCCCCACCGGGAACTGTTCATCCAACCCCCCAACAACGCTCACTGTTCATCAAGAGGCAGCATCGATCGGTTTCAGTTAGCAGCAGTAGCGAAGGAATCACTCGAGTTTAGTTAACAGCAAGGGATCGATCGGGGTTCAGTAACGTAGCTAGTGCAATCGCTCGGGTTCAGTTAGAGCCCAACGCCTCGCACACACGTGCGTATGTGTACGAGAGAAACACGCAAACCTCTGTGCATCGCTCGGCCCCGACCACCCACCGTAACCAGGAACTCCCTGATATTTTCCTCGCCCTCGCTTCTACCACGTTTTTTCCGTCATGGACGGCCCAAAGAATGTCATGCAGCTGCGTCTCCGGCCCGCCCAGGACGAAAAGCCCATTTTCTGTCATGATTTTTGGTCATAGAAGTAGGAGCCCACCACACCTATGATGATACCGGGTTTTGTCACAATTATCGTCATAGAAGTGTCATAAGCATGACAGAAAAAAATCGTTCGGCCCAAAATGTCACAGATGTGTCTTTTTTTTGTAGTGCAACATCGCAACCGACAACCTTGCTCGAATAGGGGCCTCAAGAAAACCTGTAAATGACGTGACGTTCTTAGAAATATTGCACAAGCCATCAGTCAAGATCCAATCACCAAGACATCTGAATTTTATCGTGAACAAGTTGTCCTTGATCTTACACTGGTGAACCTCTCTGGCGGGGTTCCAAGCTAATCTCATGTTCCAGTACAAAGCTAAAGGACTGAAGCTTTCTGAAGTGTGTGCCTTTGCAATTGCAAGCCACTTGTGCCCTACCAACTTGTCCTCGAATTATTCCTCCCAAAAAAGATTCGCCTCTTCATCCTCATGTAGATCCAACAGACTCAGCAAGTCCTTCACGTGTTCTTTCCCACGATTTGATTCTAGAGATGGTCAGGCAGAGACATATAATATTGAGGTAGATAAAGTTCATATTGATGTTAACTTCAATAGTTCACCTGGTATCGATATTGATGATTTTTTCAGTCTGATATATTTGATCCAAGAATCTGGGATTCTCTTGATTCTAAAGATATTGATATCTTAGCACAAAGGGTCCAAGAAGAGACTCATTAGTTAAGATAGGTCCTAAAGATAGATATCGTAAAAGTTTTACTGCATTATTCTATACAAGATTTGTCAAATGGGGAGCATTGTGATAGAGATTGACTTGTCTGTTATAAGGAACTTGATAGAGTCTTTTGCTTTGGATGTAAATTATTTACAAAAGGTCATCGGAAAGGTTAGTTAGAAAATGATGGTTGTAATGATTGGTCACATATGACCAATAGACTAAAAGATCACGAGACAAGTGTGGATCATGTTTTGAGTATGACTAATTGATACGTCTCCAACGTATCTATAATTTATGAAGTTTCATGCCATGTTTATTATAGTTTTGTATGATTTTGGTGCACTTTTATATGGCTTTTATATGGTTTTTATGGACTAACATATTGACCTAGTGCTTAGTGCCAGTTGTTGTTTTCTGCTTGTTTTTTGTTTTCCAGAAAATACATATCAAATGAAGTCCAAATGCAGCAAAACTTTTTGATGATTTTTTTTGGAACAAAAGAGACCCCCAAAGCTTCGTGGGAGGGCCAGAAGAGCCACGAGGTGGCCACCACCCATCAGGGTGCACCAGGGGCCAAAGTGGTGGGCTGGTGGGTAGTTGGCACCTCGTGGCCCATCTTCGCGTGATTCTAATGCCAAAAATTCTTATAAATACAGTAAGCTGCAGAAATAACCCTAGAACTTTGACTCCGATGCTGCAAGCCTATGTACCTCCATGATCCAATCTAGAGCCCTTTTTCGGCACTCTGCCGGAGGGGGAATCATCACCGGAGGCCATCTTCATCATCACGGCGGTCTCCATGATGAGGAGGGAGTAGTTCACCCTCGGGGCTGAGGGTTTTTACTAGTAGTTATGTGTTTGATATCTCTCTCTCTCTCTCGTGTTCTTGATTTGGCACGATCTTGATGTACACGAGCTTTGTTAATATAGTTGGATCATATGGTTTTTCCCCTCTCTATCTTGTTGCGATGAATTGAGTTTTTACCTTTGAGGTTTTACTTTTATCGGATTGAATACTTTATTGGATCTGAGAACACTTGATGTATGTCTTGCATATGAATACCCGTGGTGACAATGGGGTATTATATTGATCCACTTGGTTTATGTTTTAGCACTCAACTCACGGATTCCTGAGGTGATATTGGGGCAATCTATGCATAGGGGTTGATGCACATTTTCGTCCTACTTTCTCCGGTAGAAATCTTGGGGCACTCTTTGAAGTTCTTTATGTTGGATTGAATATTATGAATCTGAAGTTGTTTGATGCATATCGTATAATCAACTCACGGATACTTGTGGTGACATTGGAGTATCTAGGTGACATTAGAGTTGGTTGATGTGTATCATATGGTGTTATTTTAGTACGAACTCTAGGGCGGTTTGTGACACTTATAGGAATAGCTCAATAGATTGATCGGAAAGGATAACTTTGACGTGGTTTCATACCCTACATACAATTTCATCTTATGTTCTCCGCTAGATAAGAACTTTGGAGTGATCCTTGTCGCACGCTGAGGGTTTGTTATATGATTCAACTATGTTTGCACTGTTGAGAGATTGCACTAGTGAAAGTATGAACCCTAGGCCTTATTTTCAAGCATTGCAATACCATTTGTGCTCACTTTTGTTACTTTCTACCTTGATGCTTTTTATTGTTCCTATTACAAAAATTAATATCTACTATCATTACTACACTTGTATCACCATCTCTTCGCTGAACTAGTGCACCTATACAATTTACCATTATATTTGGTGTGTTGGGGACACAAGAGACTCTTTGTTATTTGGTTGCAGGGTCGTTTGAGAGAGACCATCTTCATCCTACGCCTCCCACGGATTTATAAACCTTAGGTCAACCACTTGAGGGAAAATTGCTACTGTCCTGCAAAACTCTACGTTTGGAGGCCCAACACGAGTCTACAAGAATAAAGTTGCGTAGTAGACATCACTAATTGGTATAAGTTGCGTAGTAGATTGGAAAAACATCGAACTGTTGATAAAGCTTCTCAACGACAATGTGAGAAAGAGAAGGCCCATTGGAGAAAGGTTGGGGAGCCCCTAGCGTATCGAATCTAATCTCATCTAAAGAATAACAACTCTCGGTGGCAATCTCCATCCTCATTGTAGTCCCCCGCATGAGTAACCGTATCACCGTGAGTAACAAGAAAAGGCAGGATGTAGGGTATTACTCTCCGGAGGCCTAAACCCGGGTAAATTGTGCGTGCAGGATCCATCCTGGTTCTTCCAACCCTGCTAGGAACCCTACCGACGGATCTCACGGGAATTCGCACCGTTAGTTGGAGCTCCTTGTAGGGTCAGTGATGGTCGGAGATCTAACCCGGGGTGCAGATCCAGAAGGCGTGGACAAATTCACCGGGGGCAGACCTTCATGTTCGGCTCTTTCGAGCTAGATGTCGATGGTTCAGGAAAACTTTTCAACGTTTCTCCACCACCCTACGTGGACTACATGCAGTTCGGAGCGATTGAGTTCACATTAAATGAGCAAGGGAAGACAGAAGTAATCTGCCCCTGCTTGTTTCGCATCGTGAGGAGATATGCACGGATTGTCCCAGAGAGGGAGAGGGCTGGAACTTCCTCCATGGGGCTAGAACTTCCTCGATGTCAGTATCGATATACTGACCATAGTGCCCAAGCAGAGCGAGAGACGTAATCCAAGGGAGAAGGCGGGAACAAGGATAGCGCGGGAAGAATGAATGGAAGGTGGGCCGCGAGCGTGAGTGTGTGGGCCTAAGGCCGAGTGATGTATTGGGCCGGGTGTAGCAAGAGTCCAGAGTGCACTGTTATAAGCACGGTGGTGTGTGTAGTGAGAGGCATGTTGAATTTGAATCTGATTATTCTCTACTCTCTGTGATGACTCTCTCCTGCTGTCTTCTACCTTCTATCCATCCCAATTCCCCTTCTTCATTGCGTCAAACCCTAGACTCGGGCCCCAAATCCATCGGCAGAACTCTTTTGCCCAGCAGTCTATGGAACAATCAGTTTTATGTCAAAGCCAGCAAGTGCTCTTTTGCCCAGCAGTCTATGGAATATTTAGGGCATATCATTTCTGACCAGGGAGTAGCAACAGATCCTACAAAGACTTCTGTTATTGAGAGGGTTTCTGGGTCTAACTGGATACTATAGAAAATTTGTCCAGAAGTATGGTCTGTTGGCAAAACCACTTACAAATCTCCTAAAGAAACAGAGCTTTCAGTGGAGTGAAGAGGCTCAAACAGCTTTCCTCTTATTAAAGAAGGCAATGTCCAGTACACCAGTGGTGCAACTTCCAGATTTCTCCAAGACTTTTTGTGTGGAAACTGATGCATGTGACACTGGTGTGGGAGCTGTGCTCACACAAGAAGGGCACCCTATAGCCTTCTACAGTAAAGCCTTGGGCATCAAAACAAGAAAATTTCTATATATGAAAAGGAGTTTCTAGCAATCATGATGGTTGTTGATAAGTGGAGGCAGTACTTATCTAGAGGTCCTTTTGTAATTAAAACTGACCATCAGAGTCTCTATCATCTGGGAGATCAGCATCTGACATCTGATTTACAGAGAAAGTCAATGACAAAGCTGGTGGGTCTGCAGTTTACCATTCAATACAAGAGGGGAGTGGAAAATACTGTGGCAGATGCTTTCTCGAGGGTAGCACATCTATTTTCTGTGACTGCAGTTTCTGCTGGACAACCAGTCTGGATTCAGGAAATACTGAACTCCTATACTATAGACCCTGTAGCACAGGAAATGCTCCAGAAACTGGCAGTAGACCCTCAGTCAGTACCAGGATTTGTGTTACAGGACCACCTGATAAAGCACAATGAAAAGATCTGGATAGGAGCTAATGTAGGGTTACAGACCAGATTGATTCAGGCTTTCCATTCAACTCCAGTGGGAGGGCATTCTTGCATTCTGCCCACTTACCATAGAGTGAAACAACTGTTCAGTTGGCCCAACATGAAAGTAGATGTAGAGAACTTTGTCAAGCAGTGTGGCATATGTCAACAAGCAAAGAGAGATGTGCAAGTCTCCAGGTTTACTTCAACCTCTTCCTATTCCTGATGGGCCTTGGCAATGCATTAGCATGGATTTTGTCGAGGGACTACCCAAATCAGAGGGCTACAGTGCAATTCTGGTGGTGGTGGACAGGTTCTCTAAGGTAGCTCACTTTACTCCTCTCAAACATCCGTTTACTGCAGCTACTGTTGCCAAAGCTTTTCTCAACAATGTGGTCAGACTACATGAATTGCCCCTGTTCATTGTATCTGATTGGGACAAAGTGTTTACAAGTGCATTTTGGAGAGAACTATTCAAGGTTTGGGGCAAAGAGCTGCAAATGAGCACAGCGTATCATCCTCAAACCGATGGTCAAACGGAGCGAGTAAACCAGTGTCTCGAAATGTATTTGCGGTGTGCAGTTCATGATGCTCCTGCAAAATGGGCAGCCTGGCTTCCTCAAGCTGAGTTTTGGTATAACACCTCCTTTCACTCAGCTATTGGGTGCAGTCCGTTCAAAGCTCTTTATGGTCATGATCCAAAGATTGGACAACTACCAGCGGCAAATTCCTCACTGAATCCGGACGTTCAAGCATGGATCACTGATCAAACGCAACACACGGCACTTCTGAAAGTACGCTTGGCCCGAGCTCAGTTCAAATATAAACAGTATGCAGACAAAAATCGGTCACCCAAAGAGTTCTCAGAAGGAGAAATGGTATATTTACGTCTCCAGCACTATGCCCAGTCGTCAGTGGGCAATTACCCATGCGCGAAACAAGCTCTGAAGTTTTTTGGGCCTTATAAGATCATCAACAAAGTGGGCAGTGCGGCGTACAGACTGGAATTACCAAAAGGAAGCATGGTGCATCCAGTGTTCCATGTGTCTCAGCTCAAGACACACATACCAGATCATACTCCTGTGTTTCACACGCTACCAGTCCCGTTAGATCTGTTAGTGGCAGGGGTGGTACCTGAGGAGATCTTGGATCGACACCTGGTGAAGAAGTGGAACTCAGCTCTGTTGCAGGTTCTCATCAAGTGGTCTTCGGTGCCATCTTCATCAGCAACTTGGGAAGATTACCAAGTGATCAAGGCAAGATATCCGGATGCACCAGTCTGGGGACCAGCTGGTTCTCAAGAAGGGGGCAATGTCATTATGGATACACTGACCATAGCGCCCAAGCAGAGCGAGAGACGTAACCTAAGGGAGAAGGCGGGAACAAGGATAGCGCGGGAAGAATGAATGGAAGGTGGGCCGTGAGCGTAAGTGTGTGGGCCTAAGGCCGAGTGATGTATTGGGCCGGGTGTAGCAAGAGTCCAGAGTGCACTGTTATAAGCACAGTGGGGTGTGTAGTGAGAGACATGTTGAATTTGAATTTGATTATTCTCTTCTCTCTGTGACGACTCTCTCCTGCCGTCTTCTACCTTCTATCCGTCCCAATTCCCCTTCTTCATTGCGTCAAACCCTAGACTCGGGCCCCAAATCCATCGGCGGAACTCGCCGACGGCAAGGGCGTGACACCCGATCGGCCTCCATGGGGATCTGTCGCCTCATATGTAGAGGCGAATCCGACCTCATGGTATAGCAAGTCATGAAGACATTTGTCGTGGATATGGGACACGGGTACCCTCACGGAGGTAGAACGTGGCCCAACATGGGGGTGGCCCAGAAGGCCGGCTCCAACTATTTGGATAAGACCCAGACTAATATCTGGCTTGTAATAAAGGTGAGACTAGCTAGTTTGTATCCTACTAGGACTCTACATGTAAACTGGCCCCTTCAACTTATACAAAGAGGGGCAAGGCGCCTAAGAGAGAAGAAGAACAGAGAGAATCTCTAAGGCTAGACATAACTAGAGGGGAGCCAACTCATAACGGCGACTCCCCCATGAGCATACGGAATAAGACCTAGCCACAAACAACACGTATGGCTATTATCGGATGATGCTTTCCGGGGCCCGAAGTTGTCTAAATCTTATCTCTGTGTGCTAACCCACCTCGACGGTCTCCACATGTTCTAATCCCCACAACTATCATCGGATGATACCATTGATCAATAACATCGACAACATTCGACATAAAAGATCACAAAATGGCAGCATACCGTGGAGCTGTCCGAGGGCTCGAAGAAAAGTTTGATGGAGTCGAGTTGCACCGCATCAAGAGAAACAACAGCATCACAACCAACAACCTTGCTCGAATAGTGGCCTCAAAAAAACATGTACCCAACAAGAACGTTCTTAGAAATACTGCACAAACCATCAGTCAAGATCCAATCTCCAAGACATCTGAATTGGATCGTAAACAAGTTGTCGTTGATCTTACGCCAGCGGACCTCTCTGGCAGGGTTTCAAGCTGATCTCTTGTCTGAGTACAAAGCTGAAGGACTAAAGCTTTCTGAAGCGCGTGCCTTTGCAATTGCAAGCCACTTGGTCTACCACTTCGTCCTTGAATTCTTTCCCCCAAACAAAATTCTCCTCTTCATCCTCATGGAGGTCCAACCGACTCAGCAAGTTCTCCTCGTGTTCTTTCCCACATTTCGATCCTTCCGATTCATCCTGATTAGCCATCACGACCCTCTCCCCAGAAACCTTAGGCTTCCGCAAGACAGACGAAGAACCCTAGCGCCACAGAGCATCCAGAAGGAGTGCAGCGCATCGTGGTGGGTGGTCTTGACCTAGGAGATTGAAGGAGCCAGAAGATCTCTTCATGTGGAGTATACATTGGCCTCGAAGAAGAAAACATTATTACACAGCTACGCAGAATCATAAGAGGACCGGACTCACCACCATAGGCACATGGTAGTACAGTGTGGTAGTCCCCCATGAGCCCCTTCGTTTGCACTCTACTCTTCCCCGATACACCCCTTCTCCCGCGGAAGCCCGCGCCTTTCAAACGCGCTACAACCATCCGATGCCGCGCCGCGCCGCCCCAGGGAGACGCCGCTCTCCGCGCCTTCCGCGTGCACCACGTCGCCGGGCACTCCCTCGGCGCCAACCCCGCCCTGCTGCCCGCCCTCGCGGCCTGCGCGCGGCTGCTGACGGCCGCGGCCGAAGCCGAGCAGATCCACGCACTCCTCGTCAAGTCCGGGCTCCCTAGTTCCGTCTCCGGCGTCTACGCCTCCACCTCCCTCGCCCGTGCCTACGCTCGGCTCGGCCGCCTGGGTGACGCGCGGAAGGTGTTTGATGGAATGCCTGAGAGGACGTTGGTTTCTTGGAACGTGCTTCTTGATGGTCTTGTCAGAGCCGGCGATTTGGATGCCGCCTGGGAGGTGTTTGTGGAAATGCCGGAGTGGAATGTGTCTTCTTGGAATACTGTTATGGCTGGCTTCGTGAGGCATGGGTGGGCTCAAGAGGCAGTGGAGTTGTTTGTTGAGATGACGGAGGTTTATGGTTTGATGCCAGATGAGGCCACGATGGTTGGCCTTGTATCAGCTGTTCGCAGCCTCGGTCTGCTTGGATTTGGGAGGAGCGCACACGGTTATATAATCCGGCGGGAGTTCTCACTGGATGGTGCTCTTGGTGTTGCTCTGATCAACATGTACACAAGGTGTGGGTGCATGGGTGCGGCATACCAATGCTTCTCAAGCGTCATCAGCAAGAATGTGGAGCACTGGACCTCTGTCGTTGGGGGTTTCGCAGCACATGGTCACCCAGAGATGGCACTGAAATTGTTTGCCGAGATGAGGCAATTGGGCGTCAAGCCGAATGGTGTCACCTTCGTGGCCGTCTTGAATGCCTGCAGCCATGGGGGTCTTGTTGATGAAGGTTTTAGGTACTTCAACCTAATGCGCAGCATGGGTATCAGCCCATCGATCCAGCACTATGGCTGCTTGGTGGATCTTCTTGGTCGTGCTGGGTTCTTGGAAGAAGCCTTCAACCTCGCTAGCAGTCTACCAGTAGAGCAGGGCTTTGTGATGTGGAGCTCAATACTAGCTGCTTGCCAAACCCATGGCAATGTCGACATGGCAGAGGTTGCTGCCCAGAAGTTGGCAGACACAGAGCCAAACCATGGCAGCTCATACGTTTTGTTATCAAACGCCTATGCACGTGCTGGTCAATGGGACGACTTGAAGAGGACAAGAAGCAGGATGGAGGAGCATAGGGTGGTGAAGAAGCCTGGGCTCAGCTGGATCGAGGTTGATGGCAGTGTACATTCCTTTGTCACTGCAGACAAGTTACACACAGAAAGCGAAGATATTTATCATATGTTGGAAGACTTGAAACTTAATTTGATATCAGCTGGTTCCGAACCTGAAACATTTGATCTTCCTGAAGTTTGATTCAGTAAGTTATTGTTGTTTATATTGAATATATCATTTTTCTTTTTTGGAAGGTTACATTTATTTGTTGATAGAAATACATCACATGAGAGGTCTGTTCATGATCATATGGACAATGGGGCATCGGAATATATCATATTGATTTGGTAAAATTTCAGGTTGTTTTACGCTTGAACTGTATGTACATGTCTTTGTGGAGTGCCCTAGCCGCCAGTCACGAGAGGGAAAGAGTCACGATATGATTGTGTTCCTTTCATAAGTACAAATATAACAGCATTTAAAACAGTAAAAGCTCTACTACTTAAAACACGTCGACCTTCGAGTTAACTGACATTTCCTTCTACTTAGCGGGCATAAAGGTTTTCAACAGTAAATTCAGCAAAGTCGTTGCATATCACAAATCAAAGAATAAATGGTGGTTGGGTAGTCGTGGAAGAGTAGAGGACTGCGAGAAGGGAACACAAGAATGGGTGGGAAGTGGGAACAATGGGGGACAGTAGAAGAGAGCAGTACCTGTCCCTGTCTAAATAGGTGGACATGACATAATAATGGGTAAATTCAAGCATCATTAAAGTGGTACTCACTGCGTTGGAAGGAGATTATTGGCTGAGCATACGACCCCGCATAGCGTCAGTGTAGAACTGCATTTTGGTATTAAATCGTCGATACCGGCACCAATATGCACCTGTACAACCATCAATATGGAAGAAGAAAAAATCTATCATGAACAGTCAGGCTTTACGGATGTGGTCGGATACATACGAGTTTTCATTTCCGTGGCCATATTCACAATTATATAGGGATATTCCTGAAACCAATGCGAATGCAGAAATTGTTGCTAACAGATTATGACTGATTCAGTCAGATATTGATATCATTTGTAATTATCCAATATTTTTATATTTTTATCAGTTCAGTGAAACAAGCTCCAATTCGCCTTCAACTAAAGAAGTTTCATTAAGAAAAAAAATGTCTTGCGGATTCGGATAACTGGGATGCTGCAGCTACCTATATATGGATACCAATTTGGATAGAGAAGTAAGTTGTTTTCCCCCGAACAACCCTCTAGTTCGTATTTGTCTTGTCAGGTCCAATAACACATTTATTTCCTGATAGGATGGTCGATCCATCTATATCCGTACCATTTACACCTGAACAAATTGACGAAATGAAATTTAGCTTTGCAGTGCACAGCGTTGTTAAGTTACATGTATATATCCGAAAAAGAAAATGGAATAATCACAAACTTTGGAGATAGTGTGAGTGTGCAAAGCGATCGGCCTTCAAAACTAATGGAGCATTTTACAACTTCGGTTTAGCTCTTTCGTCCAAGGAGTAGCATATATGCTCAAGCGCCGCGACGTGATCCTCGGCGACGGCCATGTGGACGTCGACGCTGCCCTCGGCTGAGCACGACGGCACAAATGTCATGAGCCCCTCGACGGGCAAGTCCGGCATGAGGAACGCGGATGGCGGCCCACTGCCGAGGTCAATCTGGTGGAACCTGAAACCCAGACTGCTGTCCACCTCCAGGTCCGGACAGAGCATCGCGCCGGAGGTTGGCGCCGTCGCCGCGAGCTCCGCCCAGTTCGCGTCCGCCACGCTCCCGAAGTCCACGAACGACTGGATGTACGCGGCATCGACACGCCCAATGGCGTCGCGGATGGCGCCTACCACGCTGCCGTAGGTCCAGCCCAGGACGTCCCGGACTTGGAGCCTCGGGAATGCCCACAGCACCATGTTCCCGAAGAAGTCCGGCGGGACGGCACGGTTGGCCCTGCCCCGGCAGTCCACGGCCACCCTGACCTGCGTGAACTCGTCGGGCTTCAGGCCGCGCGCCGCCGTGATCTTCTTCCACACGTGCGCGAGAAGGCACTGGAACGTGCTGCATGGGGTGCCGACGCGGGCCTTGAGCTCTGTGACGAACTGGGCCGTGAAGCGCAACGTGAGATTCTTGATCTTGCACGTGGGGTGGGAGTAGGAGGAGCTACGGCAGCCGTCTTCTTCTCCGCTGAACTCGGTGCACCGGTGGTCGAACGCCGGCGTCGGCACGCTCCGAGGCACGGCGGTCGCCGCGCGGTCGAGGGAAGGCGACGGGGCGGTGAATTCGCTGGCTTGGCGAACTGCGCTGGCCCACGTGGTGAGGAAGTTGCTGAAGGAGCGGCCATCGGCTGCGTGGTGGTGGTGGATGATGCCGATCACGAGGCCGCCGCACTTGTACCGGTTCAGCTTGATCTGCAGCAGCGCCGCCCCGACGTTCTCCTGCTTGTCCCAGACATGCCAACCGTTAGTTAGCCGGTTCCCAACGTCGCCGTCCTATTGATGAAGCTAATTACCTCCGGCGGTGGCAGTGCAGGGTACAGGCCCTCGGTGGCGGCGGTAAAGCAGCCATCGGCGACCACGCTCGTCATATCGACAGGGACCTCGGCGTCCAGGACAAGCACGCCGTGGTTGTTGAGGTGGATGGAACGCCGGCCTGAGTGGTCGACGGCGAGCCGTCCGGCCAGGTGAGGGTACGGGGCGACAGCCCTGCGCAGGCCCTCCACGAGCGCCCCGTTGGACGGAGTCGGCGCGGGGTACACGAGGATGAGGGAGACAAAGATGTCCATGGCGGCGCGGTCGAAGAGTGTCAGCGGGACCATCTCGCCTGCGAGCGGGTGCGGCGCCGAGTACACCGGCTTCAGCATCTTGCTACCGGTCGTCTCCATTTCAACACACGTTATAATAGAAGTTGGCTTTGTTGAGATATATAGATGGTTCTGCGACTTCCATCTGGAATATCTGGCGTGAACACTGCGCCTAACTAGTGCTACTACTATTAGCTTACAGATACAGATTGATCTGTAGCACGATCAGTAGGTTGCAACAGGATTGAAGTTGAGGGGCACGATTAGCTAGATGTATGCCATCAAGGACCGGCTGGGCTTCCGCTGAAGCAGCATCAAGAGCGAAAGGGATGACCTTTGCCGCCAAAAACCGTCCCTTGTCATCTCTGATCACCACCCCCGAAGCTCCTGATCCCAAGTTTACATCATGCTGTATTTAGCATCAATATTGACAGCAACATAGCCTTCCGACGCCCTACACCAGGTGCTCGTTTTTGGTCTCTGCATGAACTTTTTGCCATTTCCTCCACCATATATACCAGGCCGACGTTGGAATTGTCCCTCTGATGGGCATCACTCTCTCGTTAATTGGTCGCAAGAAACTTATCATATGTTGGAAGACTTGAAACTTAATTCGATAGCAGCAGGATCAGAACCTGAAACATTTGATCTTCCTGAAGTTTGATTCAGGAAGTTAGTGCTGTTTATATTGAATGTATCATATGTTTTTGGAAGATTACATTTATTTATCAATAGAAATACATCACATGAGATGTCTGCTCATGATGATATGGACAATGCAGTAACTGAAGTTATCATATTGCTTTGGTAAATATCAGGTACTTTTACAATTGAACTGTATCTACATATCTTCTTGGAGAGCACCTCGTACTAAAGGGAAGTCACTATCATCTCCCTCAACTATCACAAAAGCATTTCACATGAAAATACAGGCTCGGATCAAGAAACTGTGGCATCAAACCTACTACTAGTCACTTAATCTCTAATAAACCCCATTTTTGAAAATAGAAATTCAATTTAAAGGGGTACCCAAGCTAAATAAGTAGCTGTCAAATTGTGTAAACGAGAGCTTCATCTAGAGTGAAAACGTGGCCGAAAACTAGAAGTGCCAAATGGGGTCTTTTGGTCTCTTGATTTGGTTTTAGCAATGTCAACAACTATCATCCAGCCATTTATTATCTGCACATAGAATTATAGACGTAAGCTTAATAGATAAATCATACTCCCTCCGTCCGGAATTACTTGTCGCAGAAATGGATAAAAATGGATGTATCTAGAACGAAAATACATCTAGATGCATCCATTTCTCCGACAAGTATTTCCAGACGGAAGGAGGATTATTAAAGGCTATCCGAAAACAGAATTTTGTCAGCTACCTCTCCATTCATTGCCTTCAGAGCTGCACCACCAGCTTCTTCTGTGGTGTATTCTATGAAGGCATACCCTTTTGATCTTCTTGATATCCTGTCCATTATTATCTTGACTGCAATAAAGTAGTTCCTTGATATTCAGTATCCAAAAAATGGGTAATGGCTAGGCACAAACATTTCTTGATAGTATCACAAACCTTCAACCAGCTCGCCAAATGGCTCAAAGGCTTCCCTCAGAGTTTTCTCAGATGTATAAAATGAAAGCCCTGTCATACTAGACCAAATTAGTGACACCGAAATCAAAATATAACTGATTTTCTACCACTGTATATACTTATTATGTTTAACTGTTATTTGTGTTACAAACAGGAGCAACAGAAGTTTGTGATCTCAGCGCATGTCCAAAACTCACTTGTTCCAATCTAGCTTTGCTTTATATTGAATGAAAAGTGGCACTTAGCACTTTTAAATATCAACACTAAATCACAAATAGGGTCGAATTGTCTGATCTACACTACTTATATTTCTACAGTACAGAAAATTGGACATACAATTTACTGATTGATTGAACTTCCCTTTGAAAGAAAAGACACAAAAGACTACTTCAGAACAAGGCAGAGGGCATCGTACATGTGTAAGGTTTAAGTGATCAAACAAACAAGCTAAATACATAGATAATATTCCCTCCGTCCCAAAATAAGTTACTCAATTTTGTACTAACTTTAGTACAAAGTTAGTGTAAAGTTGAGTCACTTATTTTGGGATGGAGGGAGTATATCGGATGCCCTTTACCTGTAACAAAGAGCCTTTTAGTTTTGACATCAGCCACCTGAGTAGCTTCTGAGGGTTTCGAGCTATCATCACCTGAAACCACAAAAGTCCTTACAATCTGACTCTTTTCACGAAGCTTGCTTAGAAGCATGGAAAGAAAAATCAAGTTCTGTAAATGTACTCCAGAGTCCAGACTTACTAGATATGCTCTTGGTGAGCATAATATGTAAAAGAATCAAGAGACATCAAGTTTATATCAGATTAAGAAATCAGGCTAATAAATAGCATGAAACAAGAAATGATGTCTTATAGTTGTAGCATCCCTCGTTTTCAAGTAAAACAACAGAAAACAAAAAGGGATAAGAACGAGAAGGGTAGAAGGATCATGTCTGACCATGAATCTCAGAAAAGACTTGCTCATCCAAAATTTAGATGGTTTGAACTTTAGAGTTAAGAGTAAACTGACAGCAGTGCACTTTGCTATCAAAGAACTACCAGAGGAATGAGAACAAAAAGAATAAACATTATAAGTACTTTGTATGCAAAGCTTGAATTGCATCAAGGGATGTCTGCTTGGCAATGGAACTCACAATATTCACACAAATCAATAACAAGATGCCAGAATTTAAGTACCAGCATAAATAAATGAATGTGAGGTCATTAGAAACAGAAGGATTGATACAGACCTCTGTAATCTTTTTTGTCTGATCCAAAATTTGAATCTGGTAAAACAGATATGACTCCAGGAACATCTGGCACGCAAAGCTAAATTGCTGGTATTTCTAGGCAGAATTGCCAATAAATAAAATACTGAAAGAATTATCTACCCAGGAGGACAAAGCTTATGATGCTCACCAGCTAGCTCCTTTGCACATTCTTCGTCAATATGACAGCAGAACCCATAATTCTCTTCCCACGACACGTGATATATGCTAACTTGTGCGTCCTTTTCACTAGGAAGTTGAAAATATACGATTTCTTATCATTCACAGAGCACATAGATGGCAAAGTAATAGGGAGATTGCCAATGAGACTCTACATACTTCCCCACCACTTTCATCAGGATCTGCGTATAGTGGTCTACCATTTGTGCTTTTGTCACAACTTCAACCCCGGGCTTCTCCATTCGGACAAGCCAAAACTCACTTTTCTCACTAGAAGAGTGGTTACAAGCAGCATCACTGAAGCTTGCAAGGTTAGCTGGTGAGAGGCTCGAGCTAAGATTATCCTTCTCTGACACATCATCCTTAACCATCGTAACAGCTAATACCCCAGGCATCTCTGCAAATTCAAAAGATCATAAGAAGATAACATATAAGAGTCCAAAGCATGTATACTTCAAGATTTGCTTTCATGAGTACCTTATTTTCAACTTAAGGGGTCGCCCCCCCCCCCCCCCCCCCCCCCCCCCCAATTTCATTGCTGAAATTGATAACACAAGGTTGCGCATAATTCAAGTTTTACAGCAACATGCTTTCATGAGTACTAGTCATTCGCTATTCAAAGTTGCTAATTTCTCAGTGAATCAGTCATACTTACGTCACAATCTGACACTGCAGAACTTATTATCAAAATGTACTAGTCTACTACCAGACTACCACCACATGTTTGATGTCTAAAACATACACAAATCTGAATTATTCAGAAAATGGAACAGTAAGCACGACTCCAGCCATCATCAAACTTGTACCATTGTCACTCGTGTTGCCCTATTATCATTACAATCCAGCAGAATCGATTGCTACATTATTAACTGAAAGCAACTATCAACCTAGAATTCGAGCTTCCATTGAGAAAATTGCTACATGGCAATTCAGTAACATACTTGCAAGCTTCTTCGACGCTTCCTCATCGATCTCGCAGCAGAATTCGTAGCTCCTGTCCCACGACGCGTCATATATGCACATTTGCGCCTCCTGCTCACTGCATACATTTTTTTCTTTTGGGTATCAGAGATTGCAGTAGAAACAAGAGATCATCTAACCTACTACCACTGGATACGGGAGGGAAAACTGGTAGAGTCACCTTCCCAGCACTCTGGCCAGTGTGGCGACGTAGTAGTCGACGGCCTCCGCGCGGGACACCTCGCCGCCGCCCTCCGGCTCAGGCGGGTCGTCCATGACCACCACCCACCTGGAGCAACGCGGGCGGGTCGAGGAAGCGGGGAGCTGCGAGTGAGGTGACGCGGCCGCGGCGAGGCGGTGGAAGCGGCGGCGAGTGGCCCAAGGGAGAGAAGAAGGGGAGATGTGTGGGATAGAGGTGGTCTGAGCCGTGGCGCCGGTGGCGGTGGAGACAGTGAGGCCGCCGCCTAGGAGGAAGGAGCGGACGGCGTCCATTACCAGAGGTGGGAGCTCGCGGGGATGGCTGGTTACCGGGGGACGGCTAGCAAGGAGATGACGAACTTCGTGGTGGGCCGAGAAAGAAAGAAATATCTCGAGCTGAGGTCCGTATGCGAGCAGTGACCCAATGGGCCTCAAGAGGGGGCTTACGAGCTGAGGGGCCGTATGCGAGCAGTGAGCCAATGAGCTGAGGGGCCGTATGTCTCAAAAAAAAAAACTCGTATTTGCTCCCAAAAAAAGAGTGCTCGTTTAACCGATCAGCCCCCAAAAAAAACTCAGAAAAAAAGGGGGTGCCATCCCGCCGGGCGGGTGGAGCGAGCACACATCACACGGCGCGGCCGCGTGGGAGCAGCGAACCGGCCGTCGGGGCACCGGCGCGAGCCACGACGGCCGACGGAAAGCGTACGTCCCGTCCCGCCCCGACCGGCGTCGGCGAGAAACGTCGCATGGCAGGCACTCTCCGCAACGGCGACGCCCAACGGTGCGCGACGCTGCGTGCGTCCACTCCACCCTAGGAAGGTCCCCTCTCCTCCGGGTTTCCGGCTCGGTCGCGCTCCGCGACACTGTGCGCGACGCATGGCCGCGGGGGGCTCGTCCAACGGCGCGAGGACGCGTGCCCGTCCGCTGGACAGGACCACTCGGTCGCTTTCTCGACGACGAGCCGGTCGTCGCTAGTACCTACGAGTCGGCAATCACTGAGGTTGCCCGCAGCACCTGTCAGCGTACAGCACAGCAAGCGATGGACAGACAGACAGATAGACTCGGGGAGACGAACCGAGCTCCGAAGTGATGCGTTCCGACTTCTCCTCGCCCCAACAAACAGATCGTCGATCGATCTCGATCCTCAGGCCGAGCAAACGACGGCTCGATACCGTATCCTGGCTAGTCCTAGTCATACATTACAGGCCCTGTACCAGGCTCAGAACTTCAGATCGAGGCAACCGGAAGCTAATCAATTCCCTGGACCTAGTTTAGTAGCTTTCGCATCAACATAGATGCACCATGATTCAGTTTTCCAACTTAGGAGAAACACATGCATGATTCCGTTATGAATTATTGGGTTGGGTGGATGGCCCTTCAGCTCCGTTCAGGGAGGCACGTACCTACACGGCTACACGTACCCATCTTGAATGATATTCCACGAGTTTGTCCACTGTTCGGGTCGGGCCAACGCCCCGGCGCCAGGCAGCCGGATGTTGTGGGCAGCTGGCGTCAGTACAACTGCTGGTGACTGATTATTGAGATGAGACCATGCATGCATTATTACTCCTACTGATCTGAATAACTCGATTATGTGGAGTAGTTTCCTCTTGCACAGGCTCTCCTGACAGTGATTCGCCATAATTACATCTTACATGACCATGACTCCACGATGATTATCGACGAGTACTGTGCCGCCCATGACCATGCATGAATCCTGAATCTATTTAATCTATGACTGCGAATTGATGGGTGTGGGTTAGTTGGATTTAAATCATGCTAGTACCGAATTAAGCAACACGACCAATCTGCATGCTGCTAGTGTGACGGCACGATATTGTTTCCGTCGCGGGAATGAGCTTATTCCGACGGTGCAACTTAAGATGAAATTAAGCCAAGTGTTGCACTCCCGTGACAGCAAAATTGACGAGTGCCGTTACCGGATTAAGCAACACCTTGTGTGATACGTATCACTTCCATGTCCTCGGCCCAACCCAACCGTTTCCCTCCCAAGACCAGGCTTAGAGCATCTCCAGCCGTTCGGCCCCCCAGGGCGCCGAAAAAGAGCCCCCTAAGAGCGAGCCGGTGCTAGATTGGCGCGTGGGGGCGACCTAGCTCCCAGTCGTCGGCCCACTGGTCGCCCCGGGTGCGGCGATGTTGTGTACAAAATATATGCAAACTCGGCGACATTTGCACGAACTCGGTGAAACTTCATTCAAATTTGTACATAAAACATGAAAACATGCAAACTACGACTGAACTACGCCTAGCCGCCACCGTCCGCCGCCGCCGCCGCCGCCGTCTACATGCCGAGAAGCCTATAGAAGCGGGTGTAGTCGCCGCCGTCACCGTCATCGTCGTCGTCGTCATCGTCGCGCGGCTGGCTTGGGCCGGCGACGTCGCTGCTGCAGCCCTGCACTAGTGCAAAACCGGGATGTATCACCGGTTCGTAAGGGCCTTTAGTGTCGGTTCCGCAACCGGCACTAAAGAGTGGGGACTAAAGGTCCCCCCCTTTAGTACCGGTTAGGCACGAACCAGCACTAAAGCGCACCCACGTGGCACGAGCCAGCGCTGGGACGGGGAGCCCTTTAGTACCGGTTAGTAACACCAACCGGTACTAAAATATTTGAGGGGGTTTTGGTTTTATTTTTTATTTTTCCTTCAATTTTGTTTTTTCCATTTAATATTTTTTTTGTTTGCTGGTATTTTACGATACTACATATTGTACACGTTATGCATATATATATATATATATATATACAAGTCTCACAACACCACCATTATAATTCACACATATACACATGCATGTATATATTTATACAATTAGGTATATATACAATTTCTCCTACATATTGCCTTGGTGCCTTCGGAGCACGATGACAAGTGGTTCATGGGGCGGTAGCGGGTAATAGTATTCTCCTTTCGGATCTATGACCTGGTCGAGCAAAAATCCCGTTATTTCCTCTTGAAGTGCTCGTATGCGCTCCGTTGGTAGGAGCTTCTCCCGCACGTCATGGAACTGTTAAGAAGGAGATCAATATCGATAATCATGTAAAAATTGTGAATAGTGTTCTGTGAAACGTACCCATTGCTGTCTATCAGATCTGCTCCTTTCGGACGCCATCATGCGAATGTTCTTGCAAACATAGAATGCACACACATCAGTCCCCGGCGCCTGCTTCAGGGCCTTTACGAGAATTGAATTTAATCAGGTAATAATTAATCAAGCATGATAATTAATTAATGGTATTGAAACAAGAATTAAAGAGATGGTAGCTAGCTAGCTAGTACTACTTAATTGCTTACCTTGGGTCGATACCAAAACAGCTTTTCTGCCCATTTTCCTGGAGTCACCTTGATGAACTTTGCCCAAGCCCTGCCCGCCGATAAAGAAAATTAATAAAGGGGTTATTAAATAGTTCATATCAGGAAATGATGAACTAAATAGGCCGAGATATAGTTAATAATGATTGAAATTACCTGTTGACTATCCCCTTCAAGATGGTGTAGTCACTTTCTTTTTTAAGTAGTGAGTCTAGTACTTCAACTTTTCCTTCGTCAACTTTAATGTCTAACAAGATCCGGTGAAAACTGCATGCGCACACGTTTGCATGTCTTAATTAAGCGGGCATGTGCATAACACTAATCAACTACCCTAAACCATATACACTTAATTATTAACATCTAGCTAGCTAGTAAGCAAAAACAGAATTTGTAGTACAAGACAGTGTGACTCACAGAAAGTTGTAAGGAAGTAGTATATTTTCATTGGTATTGAGGCGCTTCAAGAACTCTAGCATGCTTTCCTCTAAACTTGCTCGACAACTTGCAATTTTTCATGTGTATTCATTAACGGTATTTGGGTCAATGAACCCAATGCCATAGCGTCCAGATTTTTTCATTTCATACATCTTCATCCTGCATAATACCACAGAAAAGAATATAGTGAGGATAATTACAGGTAATGATTGATCAAAATGATCACTACAGCTAGCTTGAGACTTAAGTTACAGAAAGAAATCACTTACAGACAATAGAAACTGACGATAAATTTGTCGAGTGCATCTTGATTGAATAACTGAAATAGTTCTGAATACTCAACAGACATAGCTTTCTCATGGAAGTAATGCTCCTCCTTGACATTCACCATGAGGGACTCTCGATTGGAACTCTTGGTAATGTTCATGTACCACTGATGCAATTCATACATTCTCGTTGGGAGGTTATTGACCTCGTCTGGCTCGACCAAAGGTTGGCCCCAGACATATTTCCGTTTTATTTCCTCCTCTCTAAGCGGAGACATGGGCTCGATCTCGAGGAGTTGTCCAACAGTGATCTTGAGCATTTCAGCCTACATTATATGCTCCTCGGTTATTACCACATTGCCCAGCTGGGGAACGTTAACGGTTGGCCCACAATAATATTGGACGTGCGTACTCTCATGTGTTGTTGGCACAACAAGCGGGGGGATCGATTGCGCCGCCTGTTCTCCCAGCTGGGGAACGGTTTTCCCGTATTTTTTGACAGCTGCTTGTTGGCTCGAGCTCGAGCTCGCTTCTTTCTGTAGTCGTGCTCGATGTGCTTACCTGATTTGGCGCTCATAGTCTGAGTCAACAGGCTTGGGAGCTGGTTTTCTTGCCATATGAATAAAGTGGTCAATAACTTTCTCAGGCACTTTCTCCCTTGGCGGCGGTGCCGGTTTTGGTCCAAAATGGGCGTCCACTTGGGCCCGCACTATGGCATCGTTTTGCTCCTCGGTCATGTCGTAAGGCCTCTGAGGAAGAGGAGCGAGGCTTGGACCATATTTATATCGCTTGCCTCCGCCTGTACCTCATGTACTACCTCGACTCGTACCGCTACGCACCATAGCTGCGGCGTGTCTCTTCTGCGATTGCTGAGGCGGCGGAGACGGCTGACGTGGCTGAGTTGGAGCAGGAGTCTGCTCACGCATTGGTGAACTTGGAGGAGCGGGAGTCTGCTGACACAGTGGCGGACTTCGAGGAGGAGTCGGCTCACGCGTTCGTGGACTTGGAGGAGCGGGAGTCTGCTGACACGGTGGCGGACTTCGAGGAGGAGTCGGCTCACGCGTTCGTGGACTTGGAGGAGCGGGAGTCTGCTGACTCGATGGTGGACTTTGAGGAGGAGTCGGCTGACGCGGTGTCGGTGGCCTTCGAAAGATGATGCAATCCTTTCTCCATAGGATGATACGATGTATGGCCTCTCCCAGTGTGTGCTCGTCGTCACCTCCAGGAATGTCAAGTTCTAGCCCCGAATATTGGTCCACCACCTCATCAACCAAGACACGAGCATAGCCCGCTGGAATCGCGTTGCAATGGAAGGTTGCTTCGGGGGGATTTGTAAAATCAACGGTGTCCGCCACCTTCATGGATATGTTCTTCATTTTGAAGTGTAGCTCACAGTTAGTGTTCTCTATGATGTCATCCACAGGGTATCTATCCAGCAGTGCGTCGCCCGGGGCGGAACCAACGCTGCTTCTCGGCATGGATGGGACGGTGCTATCCAATGTTGGACGATCATCCGCTAGCTGCTGCCACTGCTGAGACCCCCTTTCCTGGCTAAGTGAGTCGACCTGCTGCTGCTGCCGCTGGAATTTGAGTGCCAAGTCCGCGTGCCTTGCTTCTAGGCCTTGAAGGTGTTCTACGTCCTGCTTCCTATGCTCCTCCTCCAGCTTCCTCTTCTTCTCCTCCTCCATCTTCTTTCTTGCACGGCACCTGTAGTCGTCGTTCCATTTCGAAAAGCCCTCATACCAGGGAATAACGCCCTTGCCTCGTGTTCTTCCCGGGTGTTAAGGATTTCCCAGGGCGCGCGTAAGCTCGTCGTTCTCTCTGTTGGGCGTGAACACCCCCTTTCGAGCATCTTCTATTGCGTCAAGTAACTTTTGTTCAGCTCCTTTTAGACTTGCCTTCTTCAAAACCAGGCCTGTCTTCAGGTCCAACGCCCCCCCATGCGCATAGAACCAAGTTCTGCACCTGGGGGGCCAACTCCTAGTAACCGGAGTGACCCCTGCATCCTCCATCTCTTGCTCAGACTTATCCCACTTAGGCATTGCCACCGCGTAGCCACCTGGCCCCAGCCTATGGAACTGCGTCTTTTTTGCGGCATTGGCCTTGTTTTTTCTCGACCGTTCCTTAGATAATTCTGATTCCTTGAATTTCACGAAAGCGGGCCAGTGTTCTCTTTGCTTCTCCAGTGTTCCCTTGAATTCTGGAGTCTTCCTTTCTGCATCGACGTAGTTGGCCCATACAGTTTTCTTGTGGGTGTTGAATGCAATTGCCATCTTCTTAAGAGCAGCGTCCTTGACTTTCTACACATCTGCATCAGTGAAATAATCTGGTAGGGTGAAATGTTCCATCAAAGATTCCCAAAGCTTTTCTTTCGCTCTGTCGTCGACCCAAGTAACATCTGGACATTTAGTTTTTGGCTCTTTCCATTCTTGAATGGAGATCGTCAGTTGGTCCTTCACAAGAACTCCGCACTGACGAACGAACTTGTTCGCAATGATCTTAGGCGTGAGGGGTTCGCCACTAGCTTTGATGGAATCGATGTTGTACTTTACACCCTCCTTCAACTTTTTGCCCGGGCCTCGCTTTTTCCTGCTGTCTGTAGAAGCAGATTTGCTCGATCCGGAGGGCTGAAAGAAGAAAGATCAATTCGTTAATATATCTTCAAATCAAAAAAACATGTGATGATCACTAGATGCCTGCTTATATAAATATACCTCGCCGGTAGTCTTTGTTATTTCAAGATCAACATTGTATTCGTCATCATAATCATTGTCTGCGTCATCATAATCATAATCATAGTTCATGACTTCATCAGCTCGGTCGTCGAGATCGAATATCTTATCATCACCCTCCCGGTATTGTTCAGATATTGGGAGCCGTCATCTCCTTCATTCAGATCATCTGGCCTGTTAGGGCCGCGTACGATCTCGAACAGGGCCTCTTCTCCCTCTCTGCCAGTATTGTCCGCCATAGCTTTTATTTAACTAATCCAGAAGAAATATAAAACAATTTAGTATTCAAATTACAATGCATGGATGCAATCAATAAGGAAAAACTGAATCATATAGTACATAATATGCATCGTCTCGAATAATATATAATCTCGAATACATCGTCTCGAATAATATATAATCTCGAATACATCATCTCGAATATTATATATCGAATACATCACTGGCTAGGTAGCTAATAAAGATCGAATACTACAGAAGAATCTAGGCCACTCGCGGTTCCTCGGGCGCGGGCGGTGGACACCCAAAGAGAAGGAACCATCATAGGATCATATCTCTGGTCATCTGCCCAAAGAACCTGCCAGGTATTGGAGAACCTGACGTCCATAGCAGCCATGTAGCGATGGACGTGCTCGTCCTCCTCCCTGACACGGCGACGCACCACCTCCGGCGGGGCCGGCTCCCTCTGCATCGAATGTGGCCCACGCGAACGCCACCAAAGGAGATCAGGGTCGACGACGGGATCCGAGGCCGGGTTCCTCACCAAGCGGCGCGCCCCTCCAGGTAGCACCTCCCAGTGCCAGCCCGGCGGAGCCCAGTCCCGGACATGGGTCAGCCGGACGTCGTCGCGAATGGGTCGACGGCGAGGATGCGGGCCGGGCATCGTCGAGAACAAATACTATATGCCCGCAAAAAGTAACATTTTTTAAATGATTGGATTGTGATAACTAAAATTCTATATGCAAATTCTAAATTTTTCTATAACTAAAATTATAACATCGATCATCGTCTAACAATTTGACATTAATCTAATTCATCTAGCTAAAACTAATTCTAAAATTTCTAACATTTCTATATAACTAACATTTCTATCACATTTCTAATATTTCTATAACTAAAAAACATAAAAATTGCTAACATTTCTATAAATATTTCTATAACTAAAAAACATAAAAATTTATAACATTTCTAATATTCCTATAACTAAAAAACAGAAAAATTTCTAACATTTCTATAGATATTTCTATAACTAAAAAACAGAAAAATTTCTATAACTAAAATTTATAACTAAAAAACAAAAAACAATGTGTGTGTGTGGACATGGCGGCGGGCAGGAGCTCACCGCGGCGAGGCGACGGGGGGCGGCGACGGGGACGGCGACGGGCGATGGCGACGGGGATGGAGACGGGGCGTCGATGACGGGGACGGGGCCGGGCTGGGCGGGGACGACGCGCGGGACGACGGGGCGGGGGCGCGGCGACGGGACGACGGGGATAGGGACGCGGCCGGGGCGGCGACTGCGACGGACGGCGACGGGGACGGCGACGAGGGGTGGCGGCGACGGGGCAGAGGAGAAGAAGCAGAGGGAGAGATGAGAAACTGATTTTTTTGAAGTGTTTTCTTATATAGAACCCCCCTTTAGTACCGGTTGGTGCCACCACCCGGTACTAAAGGTGTGCGTTTCCCGCCGCTTGGCCTGGCCAAAATAGACCTTTAGTACCGGTTGGTGGCTCCAACCGGTACTAAAGACCCACCCTTTAGTACCGGTTGGAGCCACGACCCGGTACTAAAGGGGTGCGCTGGCGCAGGTGCTGTGCGGTAAGTATAGTCCCACCTCGCTAGCCGAGGGGCGTCCGCACTGGTTTATAAGCCCCAGTGCGGTAGCTCTCTCGAGCTCCTCTCCAAAGCAGGCCTACTGGGCCTACCTGTTTTGTGCTGCCCTATGGGCCTACTGGGCCTTTGCGGGCCTGCATCCTGGCCCAACAACACGTTCGGTTTCTAGTCGTATGCAGGCCGCTCTGGCCCAGTAGGCGGGCTTTTCTATTTTCTTATTTTTTTTTCTTTATTTATTTTTGAGTTGTTTTTTGCTGTATTTAGAGTTTCTTTGTGAATATTTTTGCTTTACGTACAAAAAATTACAAACTTTCTGTTAGTGCTGGTAGTTTTCAAATTTGAATAGTTTAAATTTTGAATTATTTAAAATTTGTGTGAATCACTAGTTTGTGAATAAATTAACTTTGAAAATAGATTTTTCAGTGATTCTTTTTCTTATGTTTAATATTAGTGTGTTTTATCATTATATTCAATTTGATAATGCTTAGGTTATTTAAAAAATGAAATGCCTTTGTAAGAGATGAGTTTTCGTCCGAAACTCTAATACTTCGAAAGAGATTGTCCATTTTGTAACGAAGTGCATCCAGTTTTTGCGGTAACCCTCTCTACTTTTTTGCACATGCTATGTGGGTGAAATTATGATACCATGCCAACTTTCAACCTTTTCTGAGTTCATTTGAAATGCTTTTCAATTTCAGGGTCATTTAGCTGAAAAAATCAGTAAATGCATGAAAGAATTTGTTTGCACATAAAATTTCTTCGCGTTTCACATGCCAAAACACATAACTACCCTAACTATTACAGAGATTCCCTCCTGGGTGTGAAACACAGAAGAAAGTGATGATAGTGAAGCCGATCACATCCCAGATCTTTGGGTGTGAAACTTTTTCTTCGCGTGTGTCCCTTTGCGCTGTAGCCATGGAAAATCTTCATCATTTAACTGGATACTCGGGTCAATATTCACTGTGAATGAAGCAATTCCATCAAACTTTTCATAATCTTCTGACATGTCTGTCTTGTCATCCACTCCCGCGATGTTTCTCTTCCCAGAAAGAACTATGTGGCGCTTTGGCTCATCGTATGATGCATTCGCTTTCTTATCTTTTTTTCTCGGCTTGGTAGACATGTCCTTCACATAGAAAACCTGTGCCACATCATTGGCTAGGACGAATGGTTTGTCTGCATACGCAAGATTGTTGAGATCCACTGTTGTCATTCTGTACTGCGGGTCTTCCATTACCCCGCCTCGTGTCATATTGACCCATTTGCACCGAAACAAAGGGACCTTCAAACCACGTCCATAGTCAAGTTCCCATATGTCTTCTATGTAACCACAATATGTTTCCTTTCCCGTCTTGGTTGTTGCATCAAAGCGGACACCACAGTTTTGGTTGGTGCTCTTCTTATCTTGGGCGATCGTGTAAAATGTATTACCATTTATCTCGTACCCTTTGAAAGTCATTATATTCGAAGATGGTAACTAGGACAGAGAGTACAGGTCATCTTCAATAGAGGCATCATGCATGGTACGTGTCTGCAACCAGCCGGCGAAACTCCTGGTTTGTTCACGTGTAATCCTGTCATCAGACTGCTCCGGGTGTTTGGAGCGTAGAAAATTCTTGTGTTCGTCCATATACGGAGCCACCAAGGCGGAATTCTGTAGAACTGTGTAGTGTGCTTCAGTGAGAGAATGTCCGTCCATACATATTAGTTGATTCCCTCCTAGCGTGCCTTTTCCATCCAGTCTGCCCTTCTGCCGCGATTCAGGAACACCAATCGGCTTAAGGTCAGGAATAAAGTCAATACAAAACTCAATGACCTCCTCATTGTCATGTCCCTTGGAGATGCTTCCTTCTGGCCTAGCACGGTTATGAACATATTTCTTTAAGACTCCCATGAACCTCTCAAAGGGGAACATATTGTTGGAAATATGCCCTAGAGGCAATAATAAATTGGTTATTATTATATTTCCTTATTCATGATAATCGTTTATTATCCATGCTAGAATTGTATTGATAGGAAACTCAGATACATGTGTGGATACATAGACAACACCATGTCCCTAGTAAGCCTCTAGTTGACTAGCTCGTTGATCAATAGATGGTTACGGTTTCCTGACCATGGACATTGGATGTCGTTGATAACGGGATCACATCATTAGGATAATGATGTGATGGACAAGACCTAATCCTAAGCATAGCATAAAAGATCGTGTAGTTTCGTTTGCTAGAGCTTTTTCAATGTCAAGTATCTTTTCCTTAGACCATGAGATCGTGCAACTCCCGGATACCGTAGGAGTGCTTTGGGTGTGCCAAACGTCACAGCGTAACTGGGTGACTATAAAGGTGCACTACGGGTATCTCTGAAAGTGTCTGTTGGGTTGGCATGGATCGAGACTGGGATTTGTCACTCCGTGTGACGGAGAGGTATCTCTGGGCCCACTCGGTAATGCATCATCATAATGAGCTCAATGTGACTAAGGCGTTAGTCACGGGATCATGCATTGCGGTACGAGTAAAGAGACTTGCCGGTAACGAGATTGAACAAGGTATTGGGATACCGACGATCGAATCTCGGGCAAGTAACATACCGTTTGACAAAGGGAATTGCATACGGGATTGACTGAATCCTCGACATCGTGGTTCATCCGATGAGATCATCGTGGAACATGTGGGAGCCAACATGGGTATCCAGATCCCGCTGTTGGTTATTGACCGGAGAGGCGTCTCGGTCATGTCTGCATGTCTCCCGAACCCGTAGGGTCTACACACTTAAGGTCCGGTGACGCTAGGGTTGTAGAGATATATGTATGCGGAAACCCGAAAGTTGTTCGGAGTCCCAGATGAGATCCCGGACGTCACGAGAGGTTCCGGAATGGTCCGGAGGTGAAGAATTATATATAGGAAGTCAAGTTTCGGCCACCGGGAAAGTTTCGGGGGTTACCGGTATTGTACCGGGACCACCGGAAGGGTCCCGGGGGTCCACCGGGTGGGGCCACCTATCCCGGAGGGCCCCGTGGGCTGAAAGTGGAAGGGAACCAGCCCTTAGTGGGCTGGGGCGCCCCCCTTGGGCCTCCCCCCATGCGCCTAGGGTTGGGAACCCTAGGGGGGAGCTTCTCCTTGCCTTGGGGGGCAAGGCACCCCTTCCCCCCCACTTGGCCGCCGCCCCCCTTGGAGATCTGATCTCCCAAGGGCTGGCGCTCCCCCAGGGGTCCTATAAATAGTGGGGGGGAGGGAGGGCAGCAAACACACAGCCTTGGGCGCCTCCCTCCTCCCCTGCAACACCTCTCTCTCTCTCGCAGAAGCTTGGCGAAGCCCTGCCAGAGACCCTCTACATCCACCACCACGCCGTCGTGCTGCTGGATCTCCATCAACCTCTCCTTCCCCCTTGCTGGATCAAGAAGGAGGAGACGTCGCTGCACCGTACGTGTGTTGAACGCGGAGGTGCCGTCCGTTCGGCACTCGGTCATCGGTGATTTGGATCACGGCGAGTACGACTCCGTCATCCACGTTCATTGGAACGCTTCCGCTCGCGATCTACAAGGGTATGTAGATGCACTCCTTTCCCCTCGTTGCTAGTAGACTCCATAGATGCATCTTGGTGAGCGTAGGAAAATTTTAAATTATGCTACGATTCCCAACAGTGGCATCATGAGCCAGGTCTATGCGTAGTTACTATGCACGAGTAGAACACAAAGCAGTTGTGGGCGTTGAGTTTGCCAATTCTTCTTGCCGCTACTAGTCGTTTCTTGTTTCGGCGGCATTGTAGGATGAAGCGGCCCGGACCGACCTTACACGTACGCTTACGTGAGACAGGTTCCACCGACTGACATGCACAAGTTGCATAAGGTGGCTAGCGGGTGTCTGTCTCTCCTACTTTAGTCGGAACGGATTCGATGAAAAGGGTCCTTATGAAGGGTAAATAGAAATTGGCAAATCACGTTGTGGTCATACGTAGGTAAGAAACGTTCTTGCTAGAAACCTACAAACCACGTAAAAAACTTGCAACAACAATTAGAGGACGTCTAACTTGTTTTTGCAGCAAGTGCTATGTGATGTGATATGGCCAGAAGATGTGATGAATGATATATGTGATGTATGAGATTGATCATATTCTTGTAATAGGAATCACGACTTGCATGTCGATGAGTATGACAACTGGCAGGAGCCATAGGAGTTGTCTTTATTATTTTGCATGACCTGCGTGTCATTGAATAACGCCATGTAAATTACTTTACTTTGTTACTAAACGCGTTAGCTATAGAAGTAGAAGTAATCGTTGGCGTGACGACTTCATGAAGACACAATGATGGAGATCATGATGATGGAGATCATGGTGTCATGCCGGTGACGAAGATGATCATGGTGCCCCGAAGATGGAGATCAAAGGAGCATGATGATATTGGCCATATCATGTCACTATTTGATTGCATGTGATGTTTATCATGTTTTTGCATCTTATTTGCTTAGAACGACGGTAGTAAGTAAGATGATCCCTTATAATAATTTCAAGAAAGTGTTCACCCTAACTGTGCACCGTTGCGAAGGTTCGTTGTTTCGAAGCACCACGTGATGATCGGGTGTGATAGATTCTAACGTTCGAATACAACGGGTGTTGACGAGCCTAGCATGTACAGACATGGCCTCGGAACACACGCAATACACTTAGGTTGACTTGACGAGCCTAGCATGTACAGACATGGCCTCGGAACACGGAGGACCGAAAGGTCGAGCATGAGTCGTATAGAAGATACGATCAACATGGAGATGTTCACCGATCTTGACTAGTCCGTCTCACGTGATGATCGGACACGGCCTAGTTAAACTCGGATCATGTTTCACTTAGATGACTAGAGGGATGTCTATCTGAGTGGGAGTTCATAATCAGATGAACTTCATTATCATGAACATAGTCAAAAGGTCTTTGCGAATTATGTCATACGCTTTAGTTCTACTGTTTAAAATATGGTCCTAGAGAAAATTTAGTTGAAAGTTGGTAGTAGCAATTATGCGGACTGGGTCCGTAAACTGAGGATTGTCCTCATTGCTGCACAGAAGGCTTATGTCCTTAATGCACCGCTCGGTTTGCTGAACCTCAGCATCGTCTGTAGATGTTGCGAAACATCTGACATACACGTTTTGATGACTACGTGATAGTTCAGTGAGTAATGCTAACGGTTTAGAATTGTGGCACGAGAGACGTTTTTGAAACGTCGCAGAACATATGAGATGTTCCGAAGATTGAAATTGGGATTTCAGACTAGTGCCCACGTCAAGAGGTATGAGACCTCTGACAAGTTTCTTAAACCTGCAAACTAAGGGAGAAAAGCTCAATCGTTGAGCATGTGCTCAGATTGTCTGAGTACTACAATCACTTGAATCAAGTGGGAGTTAATCTCCCAGATGAGATAGTGATAGTTATCCATGGTCACTGCCACCAAGCTAGTAGAGCTTCGTGACGAACTATAACATATCAAGGATAGTTATGATGATCCTTGAGCTATTCGCGATGTTTGACACCGCGAGAGTAGAAATCAAGAAGGAGCATCAATTGTTGATGGTTAGTAAAACCACTAGTTAAAGAAGGGCAAGGGCAAAAGGGATACTTCATGAAACAGCAAGTCGTTTGCTGCTCTAGTGAAGAATCCCAAGGTTGAACCCAAACCCGAGACTAAGTGCTTCTGTAATGAGAGGAACGGTCACTGAATCGGTACTACCCTAGATATTTGGTAGATGAGAAGGCAGGCAAGGTCGACAGAAGTATATTGGATATACATTATATGAATGTGTACTTTACTAGTACTCCTAGCAGCACCAGGGTATTAGATACCGGTTCGGTTGCTAAGTGTTAGTAACTCGAAATAAAAGCTGCGGAATAAACGGAGACTAGCTAAAGGGGAGATGACGATATGTGTTGGAAGTGTTTCCAAAGTTGATGTGATCAAGCATCGCATGCTCCCTCTGCCATCGAGGTTTGGTGTTTGCGTTGAGCATGATTGGATTATGTTTATCGCAATTCGGTTATTCATTTAAGGAGAATAATGGTTACTCTGTTTATTTGAATAATACCTTCAATGGTCTTGCACCTAAAATGAATCTCGATCGCAGTGATACACATGTTCGTGCCAAAAGATATAAGATAGTAATGATAGTACCACATACTTGTGGCACTGCCACTTGAGTCATATTGGTATAAAACGCATGAAGAAGCTCCATATAGATGGATCTTTGGACTCACTCGTTTTGAAAAGATTGAGACATGCGAACCATGTCTATTGGTATATATGCATGAAGAAACTCCATGCAGATGGATCGTTTGGACTCACTTGATTATGAATCACTTGAGACATGCAAATCATACCACATGTGCAAGATGACTGAAAGTCCTCGTTTTCAGTAAGATGGAACAAGAGAGCAACTTATTGGAAGTAATACATTTTGATGTACGCAGTCCAATGAGTGCTGAGGCATGCAGTGGATATCGTTATGTTCTTACTTCACAGATGATTTGAGTAGATGCTGAGTGTATTTACTTGATGAAACACAAGTCTGAATTATTGAAAGGTTCAAGTAATTTCAGAGTGAAGTTGAAGATCGTCGTGACAAGAGGATAAAATGTCTGTGATATGATCATAGAGATGAGTATCTGAGATACGAGTTTGGCACACAATTGAGACATTGTGGAAAGTGTTTCACAATTAATACCGCCTGGAACACCATAGTGTGATGGTGTGTCCGAACATCATAACTGCACCCTATTGGATATGGTGCATACCATGATGTTTCTTATCAAATTACCACTATCATTTATGGGTTAGGCATTAGAGACAACCGCATTCACTTTAAAAGGGGCACCACGCAATTCCGTTGAGACGACACCGTTTATAGAAACCTAAGTTGTCGTTTCTTAAAAGTTTGGGGCTGCGATGCTTATGTGAAAAAGTTTCAGGCTGATAAGCTCGAACCCAAAGCGGATAAATGCATCTTCATAGAATACCCAAAAACAGTTGGGTATACCTCCTATTTTAGATCTGGAAGCAAAAGTAATTGCTTCTAGAAACGAGTCCTTTCTCGAGGAAAAGTTTCACTCAAAAGAATTGAGTGGGAGGATGGTGGAGACTTGATAAGGTTATTGAACCGTCGCTTCAACTAGTGTGTAGCAGGGCACAGGAAGTTGTTCCTGTGGCACCTACACCAATTGAAGTGGAAGCCTATGATAGTGATCATGAAACTTCGGATCAAGTCACTACCAAACCTCGTAGGACGACGAGGATGCGCACTACTTCAGATTAATGCGTGATCCTGTCTTGGAAGTCATGTTGCTAGACAACAATGAACCTACGAGCTATGGAGAAGCGATGGTGGGCCCATATTCCGACGAATGGCTCGAGGCCATGAAATCCGAGATAGAATCCATGTATCAGAACAAAGCATGGACTTTGGTGAACTTGCCCGATGATCGGCAAGCCAATGAGATAAATGGATCTTTAAGAAGAAGACGGACATGGATGGTATTGTTACCGTCTATGAAGCTCGACTTGTGGCAAAGAGTATTTTCACAAGTTCAAGGAGTTGACTACGATGAGTTTTTCTCATCCGTAGCGATGCTTAGGTCCGTCGGAATCATGTTAGCATTAGCTACATTTATGAAATCTGGCAGATGGATGTCAAAACAAGTTTCCTTACCAGTTTTCGTAAGGAAAGGTTGTATGTGATACAATCAGAAAGGTTTTGTCGATCCTAAGGATGCTAAAAGGTATGCTACCTCCAGCGATCCTTCCATGGATTAGAGCAAGCATCTCGGAGTCAGAATATACGCTTTGATGGAGTGATCAAAGTTTTTGGGTTTATACAAATTTTGTTAGAAACTTTACAATAAAGTGAGTGGGAGCCCTACAACATTTCTGATAAGTATATGTGAATGACATATTGTTGATCCGAAATGATGTAAAATTTCTGGAAAGCATAAAGGGTTGTTTGAAAGGAGTTTTTCAAAGGAAGACCTGGATAAAGCTACTTACATATTGGGCATCAAGATCCATAGAGATGGATCAAGACGCCTGATGATACTTTCAAAAGACAGCACACCTTGACATGATTTTGAAAGAGTTCAAAATAGATCAGCAAAGAAGGAGTTCTTGGCTGTGTTACAAGGTGTGAGTATTGAGTGAGACTCAAGACCTGACCACAGCGAAAGATAGAGAAAGGACGAAGGTCGTCCCCTATGCTTTAGACATAGGCTCTATAGTATGCTATGCTGTGTACCGCACATGTAGTGTGCCTTGCCATGAGTTGGTCAAGAGGGTACAATGGTGATCCGGGAAAGGATCTCATGACAGCGGTCGAACTTCTCCTTAGTACCTAGTGGATTAAGGAATTTTCTCGATTATGGAGGTGGAAAGGAGTTCGTCGTAAAGGGTTACGTCGATGCGAACTTTGACACTAATCCAGATGACTCTGAGTAGTAAACCGGATTCGTATAGTAGAGCAATTATTTGAAATGGCTCCAAATAGCGCGTGGTAGCATCCACAAGATGACATAGATATTCGTAAAGCACACGGTTCTGAAAGGTTCAGACCCGTTGACTAATAACCTCTCTCACAAGCATAACATGATCAAACCAGAACACATTGAGTGTTAATCACATAGTGATGTGAACTAGATAGTTGACTCTAGTAAACTCTTTAGATGTTGGTCACATGGTGATGTGACCAGTGAGTGTTAATCACATGGTGATGTGAACTAGATTATTGACTCTAGTGCAAGTGGGAGACTGTTGGAAATATGCCCTAGAGGCAATAATAAATTGGTTATTATTATATTTCCTTATTCATGATAATCGTTTATTATCCATGCTAGAATTGTATTGATAGGAAACTCAGATACATGTGTGGATACATAGACAACACCATGTCCCTAGTAAGCCTCTAGTTGACTAGCTCGTTGATCAACAGATGGTTACGGTTTCCTGACCATGGACATTGGATGTCGTTGATAACGGGATCACATCATTAGGAGAATGATGTGATGGACAAGATCCAATCCTAAGCATAGCATAAAAGATCGTGTAGTTTCGTTTGCTAGAGCTTTTCCAATGTCAAGTATCTTTTCCTTAGACCATGAGATCGTGCAACTCCCGGATACCGTAGGAGTGCTTTGGGTGTGCCAAACGTCACAACGTAACTGGGTGACTATAAAGGTGCACTACGGGTATCTCCGAAAGTGTCTGTTGGGTTGGCACGGATCGAGACTGGGATTTGTCACTCCGTGTGACGGAGAGGTATCTCTGGGCCCACTCGGTAATGCATCATCATAATGAGCTCAATGTGACTAAGGCGTTAGTCACGGGATCATGCATTGCGGTACGAGTAAAGAGACTTGCCGGTAACGAGATTGAACAAGGTATTGGGATACCGACGATCGAATCTCGGGCAAGTAACATACCGTTTGACAAAGGGAATTGCATACGGGATTGACTGAATCCTCGACATTGTGGTTCATCCGATGAGATCATCGTGGAACATGTGGGAGCCAACATGGGTATCCAGATCCCGCTGTTGGTTATTGACCGGAGAGGCGTCTCGGTCATGTCTGCATGTCTCCCGAACCCGTAGGGTCTACACACTTAAGGTCCGGTGACGCTAGGGTTGTAGAGATATATGTATGCGGAAACCCGAAAGTTGTTTGGAGTCCCGGATGAGATCCCGGACGTCACGAGAGGTTCCGGAATGGTCCGGAGGTGAAGAATTATATATAGGAAGTCAAGTTTCGACCACCGGGAAAGTTTTGGGGGTTACCGGTATTGTACCGGGACCACCGGAAGGTCCCGGGGGTCCACCGGGTGGGGCCACCTATCCCGGAGGGCCCCGTGGGCTGAAAGTGGAAGGGAACCAGCCCTTAGTGGGCTGGGGCGCCCCCCTTGGGCCTCCCCCCATGCGCCTAGGGTTGGGAACCCTAGGGGGGAGCTTCCCCCTTGCCTTGGGGGGCAAGGCACCCCTTCCCCCCCACTTGGCCGTCGCCCCCCTTGGAGATCTGATCTCCCAAGGGCTGGCGCCCCTCAGGGGTCCTATAAATAGTGGGGGGAGGGAGGGCAGCAAACACACAGCCTTGGGCGCCTCCCTCCTCCCCTGCAACACCTCTCTCTCTCTCGCAGAAGCTTGGCGAAGCCCTGCCAGAGACCCGCTACATCCACCACCACGCCGTCGTGCTGCTGGATCTCCATCAACCTCTCCTTCCCCCTTGCTGGATCAAGAAGGAGGAGACATCGCTGCACCGTACGTGTGTTGAACGCGGAGGTGCCGTCCGTTCGGCACTCGGTCATCGGTGATTTGGATCACGGCGAGTACGACTCCGTCATCCACGTTCATTGGAACGCTTCCGCTCGCGATCTACAAGGGTATGTAGATGCACTCCTTTCCCCTCGTTGCTAGTAGACTCCATAGATGCATCTTGGTGAGCGTAGGAAAATTTTAAATTATGCTACGATTCCCAACACATATTGTGTAGAAATACAGGACCCAAAACGTTAATGTCTTTGCATAGGTGAACTAGGACGTGCGTCATGATGTTGAAGAAGGATGGTGGGAACACCAACTCGAAACTGACAAGACATTGCACCAAATCATTCTCTAACCTTGGTATGATTTCTGGATCGATTACCTTCTGAGAGATTGCATTGAGGAATGCACATAGCTTCACAATGGCTAATCGAATGCTATCCGATAGAAGCCCCCTCAATGCAACCGGAAGCAGTTGCGTCATAATCACATGGCAGTCATGAGACTTTAGGTTCTGGAACTTTTTCTCTGCCATGTTTATTATTCCCTTTATATTCGACGAGAAGCCAGACGGTACCTTAATACTGAGCAGGCATTCAAAGATTTCCTTCTCTTCTTTGGTAAGAGCGTAGCTGGCATGACCCTGATGTATGCCGTCTTTTCCGTGCATACGTTGCTGGTCCTCCCGTGCCTCAGGTGTATCTTTTGTCTTCCCATACACGCCCAAGAAGCCAAGCAGGGTCACACAAAGATTCTTCATCACGTGCATCACGTCGATTGCGGAGCGGACCTCTAGGTCTTTCCAATAGGGCAGTTCCCAAAATATAGATTTCTTCTTCCACATGGGTGCGCGTCCGTCAGTGTCATTCGGAACAGGTTGTCCGCCAGGACCCTTTCCAAAGACTACCTTCAAATCCTTGACCATATCATGTACATCAGCACCAGTACGGTGGCGAGGCTTCGTCCGGTGATCCGCCTCACCTTTGAAATGCTTGCCTTTCTTTCTTACGGGATGCCTGCTCGGAAGAAATCGACGATGTCCCAGGTACACATTCTTCCTACAATTGTCCAAATATATACTGTCGGTATCATCCAAATAGTGCGTGCATGCGCGGTATCCCTTGTTTGTCTGTCCTGAAAGGTTACTGAGAGCAGGCCAATCATTGATGGTCACGAACAGCAACGCCTTTAGGTCAAATTCTTCCTGTCGGTGCTCACCCATGCACGTACACCCGTTCCATTCCACAGCTGTAAGAGTTCTTCAACTAATGGCCTTAGGTACACATCAATGTCGTTGCCGGGTTGCTTAGGGCCTTGGATGAGCACTGGTATCATAATGAACTTCCGCTTCATGCACAACCCAGGAGGAAGGTTATACAAACATAGAGTCAGAGGCCAGGTGCTATGGTTGCTGCTCTGCTCCCCAAAAGGATTAATGCCATCTGCGCTTAGACCAAACCATATGTTCCTTGCGTCATCTGCAAACTCCTTCCCGTACTTTCTCTCGATTTTTCTCCACTGCGACCCGTCAGCGGGTACTCTCAACTTTCCGTCTTTCTTACGGTCTTCTCTATGCCATCGCATCGCCTTGGCATGCTCTTTGTTTTGGAACAAACGTTTCAACCGTGGTATTATAGGAGCATACCACATCACCTTGGCAGGAATCTTCTTCCTAGGACGCTCGCCCTCGACATCACCAGGGTCATCGCGGCTGATCTTATAGCGCAATGCACCGCATACCGGGCAAGCGTTCAAATCCTCGTACTCACCGCGGTAGAGGATGCAGTCATTAGGGCATGCATGTATCTTCTGCACCTCTAACCCTAGAGGGCAGACAACCTTCTTTGCTTCGTACGTACTCTCGGGCAATTCGTTGTCCTTTGGAAGCATATTCTTTATCATTACCAGCAACTTTCCAAATCCCTTGTCAGATACACCATTCTCTGCCTTCCATTGCAGCAATTCCAGTGTGGTGCCCAACTTTTTCTTGTCAGCTTCGCAATTCAGGTACAACAATTTCTTGTGATCCTCTAACATGCGTTGCAACTTCTTCTTCTCCAAATCACTTGCGCAATTTCTCTTTGCATCGGCAATGGCCCGACCTAGATCATCAGCGGGCTCATCTGATGCCTCTTCTTCAGCTTCTTCCTGCATTGCCGGCTCAGCTTCTTCCCCCATTGTTGTATCATCGTATTCAGGGAACCCATGGCCAGGATAGCTGTCGTCGTCCTCTTATTCTTCATTGTCTTCCATCATAACCCCTCTTTCTCCGTGCTTGGTCCAAACATTATAGTGGGGCATGAAACCGGACTCAAACAGGTGGACGTGAATGGTTCTTGACTTAGAGTAATTGTGATCATTCCTACAGCCAGCACATGGACAAGGCATAAAACCATCCGCCCGCTTGTTTGCCTCAGCCGCAAGCAGAAAAGTTTGCACGCCATTAATGAACTCGGGAGAGCATCGGTCATCGTACATCCATTGTCGGCTCATCTTCATTACACAACACCGAAAAGACCAAATTAATACAAGTTCATACAACACTTAAATGCAACAAACAAATAACTCTCTAACTAAAGCATTTAAATGGAACAACAAATGCGATCAAGATCGCAACTAAGGTAACAATTGATCCAACAGCATAATGGTACCAAGCCTCACTATTAATGGCATATTTTCTAATCTTTCTAATCTTCAAGCGCATTTTCTCCATCTTGATCTTGTGATCATCGACGACATCGACAACATGCAACTCCAATTCCGTCTTCTCCCCCTCAATTCTTTTCAATTTTTCTTTCAAATACTCGTTTTCTCTTTCAACTAAATTTAACCTCTCGACAATAGGGTCGGTTGGAATTTCCGGTTCACAAACCTCCTAGATAAAAATATCTATGTCAACTCGATGGGCATAATTTGTCATAAACACGAAATGCAACAACTAGTTTTATAAGAGAATATACCACATCCGAATCATAACAAGGACGAGGGCTGACGGGGACGGATATCAAAACCATGGCACTATGTATAACAAACAATGTACGGGTAAGATATTTATACGAGTAACTATATATCCAAATCACACAAACATCAATTTTTTATATAAAACATTCATGACAAAGAGGCTCACCACAAGGTGGTGCCGGCGACGGGACGGTGCGGGCGATCGACGGTGGTTACGACGGAGATTTAGAAGGCACTAAGTAAACCACACCTACATATGCAAACTAAGTGTTATTTTTGACCTCAAATTGTATATAAATCAATACTAGCACATATAATTCCTCCCAAATTAATCACTATATAAAGCATTGCAAGAGCTAATCTAGCAATGAGAGATGAAAGGACAAAGTTGCTAACCTTTGTGATCATTTGAATGGATGGGGGCCTTCAAATCTTGACAAATTTTGGGCAAAATGTGGGATGAGCTCGAGAAGAAGAGGGGAAGAACAGAGAGGAGAGGGGAAAGGCAAAGAACAGAGCGAGCTCGGGTGGACGAAGGGTTTATGTAGGACGACCTTTAGTACCGGTTCGTGACACAAACCGGTACTAAAGGTGCTGGAGGGGCCCCAGACTGGCAACATCCTGCCACCACTCACTTTAGTACTGGTTCGTGGCATGAACCGGTGCTAAAGGTTCGCCACGAACCGGTACTAATGAGAGCGGCCGGCTAGCCGTTGGAACCGGCACTAATGGACACATTAGTGCCGGCTCAAAATCAAACCGGCACTAATGTGCTTCACATTTGACCCTTTTTCTACTAGTGCTGGCCAGGGTCGTCGAGGCGCGCTGGACGGCCCGGCCTTGTCCTCCTCGTCGTGGTCGAGGACGATGACGCCACCCTCCTCGCGCCCGCGGTGCCGGGCCTGGAGCTCCGCGTACGCCCGACGCTGGCGGCGGGCCTGCTCACGGACGTAGTCCTCCTTCGCCCACTTGAGGGCGGACTCGTCGTCGGGGGCTGCCTTCTCAACGTGCTCCGGCTTCACTAGGAGCAGCCCCGGCTCGGGCTTCGGCCGGACCAGGCGGAGGGAGCGCCTCCCCGGAGCCGCACCAGGCGGGGAGGGCCGGGCACCCTCGTTGATGACGAGGGCACCGCTGCGGGTGCGGCGCCCGAGCGGCATCAATGGAGGCTGCATTGATGCTGACCGGCGCGGCAGCGCGGCAGCCTTCGCATTGATTCTCGTGGGAATCGAGGCGATGAGGGCGACGAAGCGGCGTCTCGCTAACTCGACGGGTCCATCCGCTTTCGCGCCAAAACCACTTGCCCCGGCGCCCCCGGGCGCCCCCAGCGCGCCGGGTTCGGTCTAGGTCCGCTGGCGCCAGTTTCGGCCCAAACCGGCGAAAAACGGGTTCCTGGGGGTGCGACTGGGCCGATTTTTTGGCGCCGGCGCGAAAAAAACGCCTGGGGAGAGCATCTCCAGCCGCGCCCCCAACAGGCCCTCCCCAGGCGTTTTTGCCGCGCCGGCGCCGAAAAAACGGCCCAGTCGCGCCCCAGAAGCCCGTTTTTCGCTGGCTCGGGCCGAAACTGGTGCCGGCGGACCCAGGCCGAACCCGACGCCCTGGGGGACGCCTGGGGCGCCGGCACAAGCGAAAAGGGCGCGTGGGTCCGCCCTGTCGGCGAATCGAGCGCCTCTTCCCGCCGTTTCTTCCCGCTTTCCCCCACTTCCCTCCCATTCTCTCCCTTCCTCCCGCCAATCTCCCTCCCGCTCGCCTCCCAGCCGGCCGCCATGCCACCGAAGAAGTACGTCGTCCCCCGCGCCGCGGCAACCGCGACCGCCTCCGTCGCCCAGCCGAAGCAGAGGAAGCCGAGGGCGCCGCCGTCCAAGCCACCAGGCATGTCAAACACCGACTGGAGGGTGGAAGTTCAGCGACGGGAGGCTGTCACCGCCGACCGGCGGAACAGGGCGATCGCCAAGAAGGCCCGTGACAACGCGACGCGTGCGGCTGCGGCTTCGGCGAAGCAAGCCGAGGCCGAGGCGACTCGCGCGGGGATGGTGAATCCACCCGGCAGCCACGCCCAGTACGCGCCCTGGGGCCAGCAAGGCGTCGGTTCTCCGTCGCCGCAGCCATGGGGATCGCCCTCACCGGGCTACGCCGACGGGGACGCGCACGGTGGGTTCAACCCCAACGTCACCTTCCCCCATGGACACCCGGCCCAGCGCACGCCCTCGCCTGCCTTCGCCGGCGTGCAGTACCCTCCATACAACTACTCGCCGCCCGCCTACGCGTCCTCCCCGACGCCACCTTTCCGCTGTGGCACGCTTCCCTTCTCGCACCTCGGCGACACCGACGAGACCGAGGCCGACAAGGAGAACATCATCGCGACCGGCTCGACCGCAGCCGCCGCGTCTCCCGGGTTCGTCACCCCGGACGACACGGTGGATCTCAGCGGCGGCATGGACGGCGAGCTTGGCTACGTCTACGGCGAGGAGGAGCAGGAGGGGCAGGAGGAGGAGGACGAAGAGGAGGAGGAGGAGGAGGAGCAAGCGACTGTTCCGGCGTGGAGGCGCAAGAAGAAGAAGCGGGCGTCCAGGTCCGGCGAGCCGCGCATCATGTGGGCGTCCAAGGAGGAGGAATGCCTCGCCGAGGCATGGAAAATCGTCTGCCTCGACCCGACCACCGGCACGAACCAGAGCATCGAGACGTACTGGGAGCGCATCAAGGCCGAGTTCGACGAGCGCAAGCTCGTCGACCCCTACTTTAAAGGCGTCTACATGCAGCACGGGGCGAAGGCGATGGCGAACCATTGAGGCGTATCCAGGCGGCGTGCAACAAATGGCATGGGATCGTCGAGGAGGTCGCGGCTCGCCCGGAGAGCGGCGCCAGCATTGAGGATCAGGTATGGCACACCGGTCTCCCGCCTCTATTTTTTATACGCCAGACTATATCCGATCGCCGAACTATGACTTGTGATTGCCGGACTTGTGGCGT
This sequence comes from Aegilops tauschii subsp. strangulata, assembly GCF_002575655.3. NCBI lineage: Eukaryota > Viridiplantae > Streptophyta > Magnoliopsida > Poales > Poaceae > Aegilops > Aegilops tauschii. The sequence continues at coordinate 407,799,189 of NC_053040.3, read as the reverse complement.
CTTTTATGAGCGGGAACGACCAACTTCGAATTTTCCGCATCCTGGGGACGGCGCCTGGGGGCGTGACTGGGAGTTAGGTCGCCCTCGTGGGCCAAGCTAGCGCCGGTTCGCCCGAGGCCGCTCTTTTTAAGCGTCCTGGGGAGGCGAATGGTTGGAGATGCTCTCGGCAGTGCGGCCTAAGCAAAATTGAGCTAAACGTTGTACACCCGTGACAACAATTCAGGTGGGTTTGAAGATCACAAGAGAGATACCGTCCAATCGTGTAGTTCTATAGAAACAGCTCACCTGCAAAACTTGTCCCGGCGGGTCCACGCCACACATCAGCATCGGTCTCAATCAATACTATACTAGTCTACTACCGCGAAAACTCCATGTATTTGGGAGATAATTGGCTTAAACAAAGCCAGGAACAACAGCGGAGCACGCCACCACGTAAACGTCCACGTCGGCTCCCACGTATCCACACGTGAAGGTGACCTTGTTTTACGTAGGTCGGCGGACGCACGGAAATTCACACCGGCCGGCCTGAAAAGTAACCGCGCGGGAGAGTATCGTGATATGGGAGCTTAGGTGCTCCCATGATACGGGCTTTTGGGCCATCGGATCTCAGATCCAACGGCGTATGAGAAGCTGCTGTTGTACATGTGTGCATTTTTCAGATTCTATGAGTGCTTTTGTGCAAAAATGTTCATCATCTCGCAGGAGCTGTTGGATTTGGGATCCAACGGCTGAGGGCGCACGGGCTTAGGTGCTTCCGGAGCACCAGATATTTTCCCGTAAGCGCGCTACTAGTAGTACACCGGTGGTAGTAGGGTACGTGTATGAGTGACTGCCATGCATGCACGTATGGCTCATGATTGTTGGTCGTTGGCGTTGCCAACTCGGACTTTTACCAGAGTCGTACTCCTAGCTACTAGCTAGACTTCTGAGTGCAGCTAGCTGGTTAATCAAGTCGAAAACCTACACCTACACCTACACCTATACAAACGTGTGGATCAAGACCATATCGGAACCAAAAACGAGAATTTTCCCTCCAAGAGAGAGAGCGAGATTGTTCTCGCGTCGGCTCCGGCTCCGGCTCCGACTCCCCAGCGCGTGCGCGTCAACGTCAACGTCAACGTCAGCGTTGCCCTAGCCCTCGGCACGGACGCACGTACGCGCGTGTGTGACGCGTCGGACCCCGGCCGAGCCAGGCGGTGACGTGACAGGAGCCAAACCTTGGGCCACGTCATGGGTCTCCGCTGCTCCTACGACTGATCGCTGACACAGTGCCGTTCAACCGTGGGACGTTACAACTCGCAGTCCCAGGCAATTACTCCTGGCAACCGTGGTAAGTACGTACGATGCCGGTGGGGTTTCGGGCCTACGCATGTGTGCTCTCTATGCAGGGGCCGGTGCTGTTGTACGAACGTACGTGTGGATAGAAGGATTCATGTACGCGGCGTTGTTCTTGCAGCATGAGATCGATCGGATTTTACTTTGGTCTGACGGTATAACCTTTGTTTGAGGGTGATTCTCACGTGCTGTCCAAGTCGAGGTGTACTGCACACAGTTGGCTGTTTGGTTGGGAGGATACGTACAAACGCCCGGCCGGTCCATTCGACCGTACGCGCCGGGACAACAACGTCTCACCTTTCCTTCTTTTCCTTTTCGATCAGACAACGTCATGGGCCACAGAAAGATGTGAGACGTTTCGGCCGTGCGTGTGTCTAGCCAAGATGGCTCATCGTAACTACGCGAAACCGCGGAAGCTCGTCGATGGCAGCTGCGCGTTATTGGCTCGACATGAATGGACATGAGCTTAAGAGTCGACATTTTTTTATCAACAGGCCAGGTTTAGAAGCCAAATAACAAGTACAAGTACGGGCCTTACAAGAACACGTTTGAAAGAAAAAAATGCGAACAGACTCAAGAGAAATCCGATGTTGCACCAACTTTGTGTCGCCGGAGCCAGGGAGTCATTGTAACTGCAACAAGGGAATCATTGAATCAAAAAAGGAAAATTTGGGGAGTATCAAGTTAAAGATGTGAGACGTTTCGGCCGTGCGTGTGTCTAGCCAAGATGGCTCGTCGTAACGACGCGAAACCGAGGAAGCTCGTCGATGGCAGCTGCTCCATTGGCTCGACATGAATGGACCTGAGCTTAAGAGTCGACGTTTGTTATCAATAGGCCAGGTTAGAATCCAAATAACAAGTACGAGTACTAGCCTTACAAGAACACGTTTGAAGAAAATAAAAATTGCAAGCAAACTCAAGAGAAATCCGATGTTGCACCCACTTTGTGTCGCCGGAGCCAAAAAAGAAAGTTTGGGGAGTATCAAGTTATATACCTAATTGTCAACAAGGCAAACCTTTGGATCAAAGTCGGGGCAAAGAAACTAGGGTCTTTTTTATTGCGAGAATAATTGCCATGCCGTAATGTGGGCGTGTGTTGTAACAAACTCTTTTTCCTCCATTTAAAAAAAAGTTATATACATGAAAATTGCAGCATTAAGCATCAAGGAATGGTCGTGACCATAAGCTAAGCTAGGTACATATACCGAACAACCAAACTAGCTCATTTTAACCAACCATGGCCCCTTCAAAAGTTGGGGCGGGGGGATCTTTACCATTGAGAGCAAAGGTTGGAATCTGTCACAACCAGGCAGATTGAATGGCCATTCTCTTTGAACTGTAGAATGGTTGGTTGGCCAATGATCTTTTCCTTTCCCACACGTGAAACGTCTATGTGTGTGGTGCCGTTGGACTCGCGCTTCATCTTCGAGCTGATCTTTCAGGCTTCGATCCTTCTCGAATTCGTTTATTGGGACGGAGTTGACAAAGCTCTGACCGGTAGGTACATGCACTTACATGAGTGAAATCATGTTGCAAGAGTAATTACTTTGTAATATTAGGATCTGGCCTTTGAGCAAAACACTCTAACTCCTTTCTCAACTAATGGATGACGCAAATCTTGTGTCTCTGTTTCAAAAAATAAAACATAGTAATATTTTCGTGAGACTATGTTCTTCATTGATCGTGTCATTTGCATGCATACATACCTCAGAGATGATGTCTCCCAATGATTTCTTTTCTTATTAGTTATGTAAGCTACTTTTTAAGGCATCTCCAATGCTGACCTGCAACTTTGCTCCCGCCTCCGTCCGCGGACTGGAGGGGCCAGTCCGCAGATGTTGATGTTGGAGGTGGCCATCCAACGCTGCCCGCATACATTTCGATCACCATTTGAACTAACCGGACGAAATTCATGCAAACATGGCGGATTACATGTAAATTGGACAAAATTTATTGCATTTTTCATATAAACCGGACTAAACCCTACTCTAAACCTAAACTAAATGATCGTCGATGCCCGTTCCCCATGTCCGGCCATGAGCCCCGAGAACTGAAGTTTCGCCTTCTCTAGTTCTGCCTCGGTGCTCTCCAGCTCTGCCTCCGTAACCTCCGCCTCCAAAGCCCCGGGAAGTGAAACTGCCCACCTCCACGTCGCCGCCAAGCGGCTAATCGGTCAACGATGTTCAGCCCACCAAGCTTGACTTCAACGGGAGGGGAGGAGCGGTGGCCTTCTTGGGACCCAAGCGACGGCGACCTACCATGCACTATTCTTCCTCACTGCCGGCGACGCCCGCAGACGTATCGACTTCATGGTCGTGGCGGCGGGGCGCGGTTGGGGTGGAGCTAGTGATGTCCTCCTCGCCATCACTCTTGCCCCACACCCCATTCGCCGCCTCGTCAAACTCCATGTAGACGGATTCTAACTCGGACTAACGTTGGCGGTACCGCCAGCAGTTGCGACGGATCTCACTGGCGGAGCGGTAGGACTCGAGCAACGCCTCCTGTTCGGGCACTCCACATCCGGCATGATGGATGTGCCTGCGGCGAGCAGCTCCTCCGCGCAACGGTGCTGCTCGAGGAGGCGAAGGTTTTAGGCCTGGTCGACCTGCGCTTGCTGGAACTTGGCCGCCTCCTCCTCCTCCCGTAGCATGTCCGTGTAGTCCGCCCACACGCACCGGCGAGGATGGTGGCGCCGCCTCGTCCTCCATTAGTCCGCCGTCGGCCAGCCAGCCAGCAGCAATGGCGGCCATCTCCTTCTACTCTGAGGAGACGGTGCCCCAGAGGGCTTTGACCACAAGGAGGCCATGGCGGGCATGGTGCAAAGAGAAGAAAGGGACCAGAGGAGGATGACTGTAGCTATGGCCGGGGCTGGACTTTATATAGCGGACGGGAAGGCAATGGACCGCGACGGTGTGGTTAATGGTGTGCGGCAGACAGGCGGACGGGTGGCACTGGAGTAGGTTCCTTGGCAACCGCATATCATTAATGTAGGGGCGACGGACTGACGGGGTGTCGTTTAAATGCGGAGCAGTCATCTAAACCAGCAAGCGACACGGGCGGCGCTCTCTCGGTCGACGCGCCGCTTCAATGTCGGCATCTGTAAAAGGTCGCGTCCGCTCTGGCCGAGTACGAATGCGGCAATGACGCTCTAGAGTGGCGCCGACTGGTTCGGGCGGGAAGTGCGTGCGGGCGAGGAAGGGTTTTTTTGGTGGGCAAGGTTAGTCACACGCGGGCGTGGCTGCTGTCCGAATGCCCGCAAAACCCCCCTAGTTTGTCTCCGGTTTACGAAAAAAGTGTGTCCGGACCGCCAAGTGGACCGATACAGTCCCGTGTCGGATGGCACAACGCGTTCGGTCCGAGAGGTTGTGGGTGGTTTAAGGGTCGGCGTTGGAGATGCCCTAATTTCTTGATTCCTAAATCCCATGTTGTGTATACGTAATACTACCTCCGTGGTCTTTATTGTATTATGTGCCAAATTTTGACTATAAATTTAACTAATAACATGTTCATGCATGTCACCAAAATTGTATCATTGGAAACTATGTTCGAATATGAATCCAACGATATAATTTTTGTTGACATGCACTAACATTTTATTAGAATATTTGATCAAAATTTAACACAAATTACAAAATGGACCAATAAACAAGGACAAAGGTAGTAGTTTTTTTTTTGTGTGGGAAAGACAAAGGTAGTTGTTGTAAATGTGAATAAAGTTACAGACGCTTCTCAAGAAAAAGGTTGAAGGAGCAAAAAAAATTTTTTGCAGCATTAAGCATCTGCATGATTGTGGCCATAAGCTAGGTTCATGTAGCTACCAGCCAGAATAGCCCATTTTAACCATGTCCCCATGAAAAGTTGGAAAAGACTTGCCTGTACCATTGAGAGCAGAGGTTGGAACCCGTCACTGTCAAAGTAAACTTCCGGTACAAGTGATTCACCCGTCTCAACTATGCGAATTGATGGCCACGCTCTTGGAACTGCAGAATGGTTGGTTGGCCAACATAAGGAGGTAAAGGACAATAATCCCAGACCAAGATACTCAACCACAAGTTCGATGCAGGTCAGGCCCTTAAAGTTTCCCAACAAAACAGCATCGGACCCATAAATTCCTCTACAAAATGTAGGTCCCCAGATTAGTCGGCCGGGAGAGGGAACAAATTCGGGTTCTTGCTGCTGGCTAATTGTAGAATCCTGTGAAATTCAGTAGTAGCTAGCTAGCTAGGATGAAAGATTCCCGGCGAACCTAGGTGGCAAAAAAGAAGCTTTTGATCTTAACGTGGCACCTATGAATTCTGCCTACAAGCTCTCTTTTCCGGGAAGAATACTTCTGCCTACAGAAACTCTCGGTGCCAATCTTTTCCTCTGGCAGCGCCTGCTTGCTCTCACCAACCTCATGACTTGCAGAGAGAAAAAGCTTCGTGTAGTACCGACCTCAGATTCTCTCCCAGGAAACATGTCACGTCCACGTGTAAATCTGACAGTTACATGTATACAGGTCGGTCTTGCACAGAATTGATCGATGCATTTTGATTTTGGGATTTTCGTTGCCTCCCCGTGCGTCATTGCATCGAGATCCTAGGGGCTGTTGCATCTCTGTGCCTGACCTATAAATCTCACCAACCCCATGGCTTGCAGAGGCAAAAAGTTTCAGATTCTCCCCTCGGATCGATACATGTCTCTCCCCCACATGTAAATCTGACGGTTATATAGATGCGGATGTACTTAATCTACGCATTTGGGGATTTTTATCGCCTCTCCATGTGTCATCGTATCTACTTAGAAGTTAGATCTTAGGACATTATATCGATTTTGTTGGACTCCCAGTGTACTCTCTGTCGGAGTAGGTCGCACTTGTTTTTCGGCTCATTTCGTGTGTTTTCTGAAAGCCTTGCTGGTTGAGAAGAACTTCGTGCCCAACAGTTTACCTACTGGTTGAATACTAATGCAACCGTGACCTCAAGAATTCCGATTTGTCAACTTGTGCGAATTGAAGCACACGTACGAGTCAAAATATGAGACTTTGCTTCATTGCGTATACAAGTAAAAGTAACATTTTTTTTTAGTATTTTTTGGGGGGAAAAGCTTAGTGTGATTATTCGTGCATGACTGAACTTAATTTATTTTTTCTCGTGCATGCAAAGTGCCTCTAGGAAATCAACCGTTGCTATTAAGAATCCAAGAAAACATCGTTTTCAGTATGCATATGCCTCTTTTTAGAGAGCGAATCTTTCCACATATGCTTGAGCCATCATACTTCCATAGCTTTCCACCATTCGTGTTTTCTTTTGTTGACGGCGCCTAGCTTTCCACCGTGAAGTACACATCCGTGCTTATCCATTTTGTTCATTTATTTTACAATGTGTCCCTGCAATCGGCAGGCAAGTTCATATTATAAGACGTAAGCAGTATAAAGTGAACATACCTAATGCTTCCCTCTCAAAGAAAAGAAAAGTTAAATTGTGTTCCCTCTTGAAAAGGATATTTGATCAAGGGAAACTACGTCAAATTGTCTGCCCTGCTTTTTGACACTGAAAAAAGCTCATTGGAGAGGAGAAGATTCCGGAGCACATATCTATCTTTCTCACAGGGGAAAATATCTCTCTCGAAAAATATGGTGGTAGAAAATTAGTACTGTAGTCCACAAAGCAACATAAAGTGAGCATACCTAATGTTTCCCCTCTCATAGAAAAGGAAAGTGAAAATATGTTCCCACATGAAAAGGATAGTTGTTCAAGGGAAATCATGTGAAAAATTTCTACCATGCTTTTAGAGAGTGCGAGATAAAGAGTAAGAGAACTTGGAGCACCTACGAAAGTCTTGCTTTTGCTAAGAGGAGAAAATATCTCCCTTGAAACATATGATAGTGCAAACATGTTGGTAGTTCATAAAAATATGTGGTTATAATATATCTAAGGAAAAGTATGTTAGAAGGAAGTTTTGGCAATCTCTGTTCAAAATTAATCGAAGTTCTACCTTTATCCTAAGTCAAACTTGCTTATGCTTGACCAAGTCGAAAGAAAAATATACTAACATCTTGAATATCAGATTAGTTTCATTAGATTCTTCATAAAATATATTTCCATTGTGGTCTCAAAGCATTTTTCTATAAACTTGGTCATCTTAAACAAGTTTGACTTTCTTTTGACAAATAAACAAGTTTGACATAGAACAAACCTAAAACTTCAATTAACTTGAAACGGGAGAGTACATGTTAGGTGGAGAAGTACGATATGATAATCTGGGAACTTAAAAAGTCAAGATTTTTTATGTTAATACAGACACCTCATGGTCTACCATGACAAGATTTTTGAAATCGTAGTTTGAGCTATGCACGGTGGCTCCGGCGGAGGTGCCATGTTTAGTGTGTTCTTGTTGGGTCGAAGGTGGTGCGACAGTAGTGGGAGGCAAGCGATATGGGACGTCTTTGTCTTCCGTTGTCTTCTCGAGAGGTATCCAGCTATCAAGGCATTGGTAGATGAATAAGGGCGGACGGTACAGACGGGCTTCAACGACGAGTTTATGCACTCCGGTGGAAACACAAGATCTCTAATTGGGCTATGTCGACGCGCGCATGCGACGTATCCTTGCTGAAGGTGGTGGATTAAAGTTTGGCTTTGGGGATGAGAATCCGGAGTTCAACCTTGTGGTGGACTTGCCATCATTGGCGCACGTGCGGTGATTCCTTCTTGAAGGCGTAACCTAGGACTTGTGTATTTTTTTGTTTCTGGTGTGTCTTGTAACGTAGGGTTAGTTGCTATCTGGAGGAGTTACTGTCGCGAGGTATGCGGCCTCAAGGTTTGTTTTCCGCTTTATTTTCGGGTCGAGGTTGTTCGACTGCTGGATTTTGCATTATTATTAATAAAAAAAGTCCATTTTACTATCCTGAAGAAAGTCGATGGTTCACATAACTCCCTGAAGTCCAAAATGGTTCACTTAACCCCTGAATAAAACCAATACCGTTCAATACTCACCCGAAGTGGATTTGGTCAGGTGGTTTTGCTGAGTTGGACTCGGTCAAGGCCGTTTTGTTGACTGTGGGGTTTCCTCCGCCTTCCCTGTGTAGCCTCGGGCCTCTCCAGCCGGCGATGGCCACCGGCGGCGACAGGTGCGGGGAGCCGGGGGTCGCCAGCGGCGACCAGTACGTCGGGCTGGGGCTGAACTAGGAGCACCGTGTCTCATTCTTTCCTTGCCTCTCTCAAATTTGAGCACCCCAGAGCACCGCCAGCTGTCGACGTAGCCACCGGCCACCCCTCACCAAACCACCATGTCCAAAGCCTCCAAAATCTCACGCCGGTCCTCTGCACCGAAGGATCAAGCCCATACGCCCGGACTCGACCCAATCGGGTTGTCTTCTCCGACGGCCACCGGACGCCGACGAATGATTTGCCGCACATAGATGAGCCCAGGCCCAACCTTCGCCATCGTTAGACTCGCGGTGAGCTTCTCTCATTTTCCCCTCTCCTTTAGAGCTCGCACTCATACTGTAGTCGTCGTCCACGCGAGCTCAGTGCCGCCGTTCGCCATGGTTGTCGTGCTCCTCGTTGGCGAGCTCCCCTTGCATCGTTATGCCACCTCCCGTGCCCCCATAGGTCCATAGATTCCGCCCTACTGCCTAGTTCACTTGGGTTCGTGTGGTAACACCGACGTCGTCAGAGCCATGCCTCTGCCGCCGCTCAGCTCCGTCGGTAGCCTACTTCCGGCCATCCCACGGTCTCCCACGACCAACCATGGATCCGGGCGAGCGCAAGCTATGCCCTGGTAGCCTCCAACGCTGCCGTCGTGGCCTCCAGAGGAGCACCACCGTGATTTGACATCGCCGACAGTTAACCCCGGCCGTGCCAACACGCGGCGTCATTAGTTTAGGTTGATTAAGGTTAGTTCGAGACAGTGACATGTGAGTCCCCCACTTTTAGTGATGCAGTTAGGGCTAAATAAATCCCCTGTTAGTTTCTGTGCAACCGAGATGTCGACCCCATGTGTCATATTTGACTGGCACAGTCAGCGTTGACCGGACCCAATAGTCAGTTAGAGTGGCTAGGAGAGAGGGACCCACCGTAGGTCAAATACCGTCATTTACCATGTACGCGTTAGCATCCGATTGGGGCAAATCACTCAGGGATGTTTTTTGACCGGTATGGTATTGTTGAGCGATGTAAAGGAACAAAAAAAACATCAGGGGCTATGTGAACCACCGACTTTCTTAATGGTAGTAAAATGGACTTTTTTCTTAATAATATATGGTTGCATGCATCACTCTGATGCAGAGGCCGGGGGTTATCCTCCTTTTCAAAAGAAGCTACAAATGGATACAAAAAGGACACATTATGTAGTTGATGGTATCTTTACACACCAACCATGGTACAAATAATGTTAATGGTAAACTTTGTCTTAAACGATTATTTTTGTGTAGATTAGATTTATATTTGCAAATTTTCTGGATGATAGATGCATTTGATGTCAGTGTTGTCAAAGGACACATATTTTCTGACTTTTTTATTGTCACTAATTATACAATTAAATGTAACCACCTAAAGTTCATATGGTGCAATGCTTGTTACCTACTAAACATCCTTGTTTCTCTTGTTGCCCCCCAAGCTTGAGGTTTGTAGACAACAACAAATTTTCCTCCCAAGTGGGCGAGATAAGGTTCTCAACCTGCGAGAGATAAAGGGTGTTTGGTTTCCCTCCATCAAATGACCGTGGAATAAATATTAGACAGCTTTATGTCCACAATACACCTAGTGCACTTGTTAATTACAATAGTTGCATAGTTTCACGGTTATTACAAGATAATGACAATATAAGTATCCTTGTACTAATAAAAGGCTGGAAATAAAAGTGCATATTAATCTTAAAGTTATTTCTTATGTGTAAAATATGGTTGCATTTCATAGTTTCACTAGTATCATCTCTCATACGCATGATGTTTCATAATATTAAGCATGGATATAAATATAAGACCTCGAACCATATATATGCTTACAACATATTTCCATCAAAAATCACCTACTGATACGTCCCCAACGTATCTACTTTTTCTCACGCTTTTCCTCTTGTTTTGGACTCTAATTTGCATGATTTGAATGAAACTAACCCCGGACTGGAACGAAACCTTGCAAACATTTTTTATATCAATAATAAGAATTTTTGAAGCCAAGACCCACCAGAGAGGAGCCCCTGGGTGGGCACAACCCACCAGGGCGCCCCCCTCTCCTGGCGCGCCTAGGTGGGTTGCACCCACCTGGTGGCCCCGCTGATGACCCCCCTCATACTATAAATTCACATTATTTAAAAAAAATTAGGGAGAAAGAATTATCGGGATCCATGAGACGGAGCCGCCGACAAGCTCTGTTCTTCCTCGGGAGGGCAGATCTAGAGTCCGTTTGGGGCTCCGGAAAGGGGGGTCTTCGTTTTTCGTCATCACCAACCCATCTCCATCGCCAATTCCATGACGCTCCCCACCGGGAGTGAGTAATTCCTTCGTAGACTCGCTGGTCGGTGAGGAGTTGGATGAGATTCATCATGTAATCGAGTTAGTCTTGTTAGGGCTTGATCCCTAGTATCCATTTGCTACCTCTTGAGCACTGCGTTGGTTTTCCCTTGAAGAGGAAAGGGTGATGCAGCAAAGTAGCGTAAGTATTTCCCTCAGTTTTTGAGAACCAAGGTATCAATCCAGTAGGAGGCCACGCTCAAGTCCCTCGCACCTACACAAACAAATAAAAACCTCGCAACCAACGCAATAAAGGGGTTGTTAATCCCTTCACGGTCATTTACGAAAGTGAGATCTGATAGATATGATAAGATAATATTTTTGGTATTTTTATAATAAAGATGAAAAGTAAAATAAAAGGCAATAAAAATAGCTAAGTGTTGGAAGATTAATATGATGGAAAATAGACCCGGGGGCCATAGGTTTCACTAGTGGCTTCTCTCAAGAGCATAAGTATTACGGTGGGTGAACAAATTACTGTTGAGCAATTGATAGAATTGAGCATAGTTATGAGAATATCTAGGTATGATCATGTATATAGGCATCACGTCCGTGACAAGTAGACCGACTCCTGCCTGCATCTACTACTATTACTCCACACATCGACCGCTATCCAGCATGCATCTAGAGTATTAAGTTCAAAAGAACAGAGTAATGCTTTAAGTAAGATGACATGATGTAGAGGGATAAACTCATGCAATATGATATAAACCCCATCTTGTTATCCTCGATGGCAACAATACAATACGTGCCTTGCTGCCCCTGCTGTCATTGGGAAAGGACACCGCAAGATTGAACCCAAAGCTAAGCACTTCTCCCATTGCAAGAAAGATCAATCTAGTAGGCCAAACCAAACTGATAATCCGAAGAGACTTGCAAAGATAACCAATCATACATAAAAGAATTCAGAGAAGATTCAAATATTGTTCATAGATAAACTTGATCATAAACCCACAATTCATCGGTCTCAACAAACACACCGCAAAAGAAGATTACATCGAATAGATCTCCACGAGAATCGTGGAGAACTTTGTATTGAGATCCAAAGAGAGAGAAGAAGCCATCTAGCTAATAACTATGGACCCGAAGGTCTGAGGTAAACTACTCACACATCATCGGAGAGGCTATGGTGTTGATGTAGAAGCCCTCCGTGATCAATGCCCCCTCCGGCAGGACGCCGGAAAAGGCCCCAAGATGGGATCTCACGGGTACAGAAGGTTACGGCGGTGGAATTAGGTTTTCGTGGATGCCTCTGTTGGTTTGGGGGTACGTAGGTATATATAGGAGGAAGAAGTACGTCGGTGGAGCAACGTGGGCCCCATGAGGGTGGAGGGCGCGCCCAGGGGGGTAGGTGCGCCCCCCTGCCTCGTGCTCTCCTGGTTGATTTCTTGACGTAGACTCCAAGTCCTCTGGATCACGTTTGTTCCGAAAATCACGTTCCCGAAGGTTTCATTCCGTTTGGACTCCGTTTGATATTCTTTTTCTGCGAAACTCTGAAATAGGCAAAAAACAACAATTTGGGCTGGGCCTCCGGTTAATAGGTTAGTCCCAAAAATAATAAAAGTGTATAACAAAGCCCATTAATCATCCAAAACAGAATATAATATAGCATGAAGCGATCAAAAATTATAGATACGTTGGAGACGTATCACCAGTATGTTCTTAGATTGATGTTGCTATGACTTTGCCATGCTTAATTCTTGTCACTTTGGTCCCAGGTGCCATGAACTCAGATCTAAACCGTTTATGAATTCATCATTATATCCATGTTTTAGATCCGATCTTGCAAGTTATAGTCACCTACTACGTGTTATGATCCGGCAACCCCGGAGTGAGAACAACCGGGCCCACTCCCGGTGATGACCGTAGTTTGAGGAGTTCATGTATTCACTATGTGTTAATGCTTTGTTCCGGTTCTCTATTAAAAGGAGGCCTTAATATCCCTTAGTTTCCAATATGGACCCCGCTGCCACGGGAGGGTAGGACAAAAGATGTCATGCAAGTTCTTTTAATAAAGCACGTATGACTATTTACAGAATACATGCCTACATTATATCGATGAACTGGAGTTAGTGCCGTATCGCCCTAGGTTATAACTATCACATGATGAATATCATCCAACAAGTCACCGATCCAATGCCTACGAATTTATCCTTATTGATCTCGCTGCGTTACTATTGCTATCATCACTGTTACACTTGCTACAAATTACTGCTATCACTGTTACTGTTACCGTTGCTGCTGTAACTACTATCAAAACTATCAAACTACTTTGCTATTGATCACTTTGCTGCAGATAATTAATCTCCAGGTGTGGTTGAATTGACAACTCAGCTGCTAATACCTTCAAATATTATTTGGCTCCCCTTGTGTCGAATCTATAAATTTGGGTTAAATACTTACCATCGAAAACTGTTGCGATCCCCTATACTTGTGGGTCATCAAGACCTTTTTCTGGCGCCGTTATCGGGGAGCATAGCTATATTTGTTGAGTCACTTGGGATTATTATTAATTTATCATTATGAAGAATCTGAAGGATCCAAAGACTAAGATATTTCCCTCAAGTACGAGGGGAGGTAAGAAACTGCCATCCCGTTCTGATTTAGATACACCTTCTGTTATGAGTAAACTTGCAACACCACCACATGCTATGAATTCCAATATGTGGCAAGTTATTGATGATGCTACTTCTACTATGAATGATGCTTGTGATGATGCTAGTACCTTGCTTGATAATAATGATGTGCCACTTGGTGATTTTCTTGATGAACAAATTGCTAGAGTTATACAACATGATGTTGTTGAATCTGATGATGAGCTGGAAACTGAAACTCATGAAAGACCTGCTAGAACTAGCCTTCCTAGATATGAATTGCCTAAGGTACCTGAAGATTATGTTATGAGTGAAGAAGCAACTAGAGATATTCTTGCTTGCAATAATAGAGATGATCTAGAGAAATTATTATGCAAGTATAAAGAAAAATCTCTGAATGCTAGAATGAAATGTGATCCTAAGTTTGCTACTTCACCTATCTATATTGCTGATAAGGATTATGAATTCTCTGTCGACCCAGAGTTAATTACTTTGGTTGAATCTGATCCTTTCCATGGTTATGAAACTAAAATTGTTGTGGCACATCTTACTAAGTTGAAGATATAGCCACCCTTTTTACTCATGATGAGAAGACTCGCTATTACTTTATTCTCAAATTATTTCCTTTCTCATTAAAGGGTGATGCTAAAGCTTGGTACAATACTCTTGCTCCTGGTTGTGTGCGTAGTCCCCAGGATATGATTTACTTCTTCTCTGAAAAATATTTTCCTGCTCATATGAAACAAGCTGCCTTATAGGAAATATTTAACTTTGTGCAAACTAAAGAAGAGAGTCTCCCACAAGCTTGGGGGAGGCTTTGCAAATTACATAATGCTTTGCCTGATCATCCTGTTAAGAAAAATGAAATACTTGATATCTTCTATAATGGACTAACTGATGCTTCTAGGGACTTCCTAGATAGTTGCGCTGGTTGTGTTTTCAGGGAACGAACTGTTGCTCAAGGTGAAGAATTATTGAATAACATATTGAAAAATTATGATGATTGGACTATTCCTGAACCACCGCCTAAACCCACTCCAAAGAAGAGGGGTATATTATATCTCAGTCCTGAAGATATGCAAGGGGCAAAGAAATCTATGAAGAAAAAGGTATTAAAGCTGAGGATGTTAAAAATTTACCTCCTATTGAAGAAATACATGGGCTTAATACACCACCACTGCCTAAGGTGGTAGAGGTAAATTCCCTTATGAAGTTCAATGAAAATGATACTCCTCACAATATGCATCCTAGTCAATGCCTTTATGAGTTTGAAAACTATATTAGAAAACAAGATCACTTCAATGCAAACGTTATGAAACAATTGAAATATAATTCTGATATGATTGCTCGCTCGAGTGACTTGTTATTTAGAATTTCAAATGATGTTAGAGGTGTTGGAAAACATGCTTCTATGGTTCAAACCCAACTAGAACAAGTTGCTAAATCACAAAGAGAATTACTTGATGAAATGAATCATAATATGCATGACTTTGCTGTTAGAGTTGCAACTAGAGGAGGTAAAATGACTCAGGAACCACTTTATCCTGAGGAACACCCAAAAAGAATTGAACAATATTCACAAAGAAACAACACTAGTGCACCTAGTCCTTCTAAAAAGAAAAAGAAAAAGAAAAAGAAAAATGATAGGACTTTGCATACTTCTAGTGAACCTGAAATAGAAAAATCTCCTAATAATGAAAATGAAACTTCTATCTCTGATGCTGAAACTCAATCTGGTAATGAACACTCATCTAGTGATAATGAAAAAGATAATGATGAGGTTCATGAAGACTCTCAACTAACCAATGATAAAGAACCAGATAATGATGTTGAGATAGAACCACCTGTTGATCTTGATAACCCACAACCCAAAAATAAAATGTATGGTAAAAGAAACTTCATTGCTAGAAAACACGGTAAAGAAAGAGAACCATGGGTTCAAAATCTACGCCTTTTCCACCCAAGTCAACTAAAAAGAATGATGATGAAGAATTTGAACGCTTTGCTGAAATGCTGAGGCCAGTCTTTTTGCGTACTCGCTTGACTGATATCTTGAAAATGCCTCCTTATGCAAAGTATATCAAAGACATCATCACAAATAAGAGAAAAATACCGAAAGCTAAAATCTCCACTATGCTTGCTAATTATACTTTCAAAGATGGAGTACCGAGAAAACTTGGAGATCCGGGAATACCAACTATACCTTGCTCCATCAAAAAGAATTATGTGAAAACTGCTTTGTGTGATTTAGGAGCTGGTGTTAGTGTTATGCCTTTCTCTTTATATAAAATACTTGACTTGAATAAAATCACACCTACTAAAATATCTTTGCAAATGGCTGAGAAATCAACTGCCATACCTATCGGTATCTGTGAGGATGTGCCCGTTGTTGTTGCTAACGTTACTATTTTGACTGATTTTGTTATACTTGAGATGCCCGAGGACGACAACATGTCGATTATCCTTGGTAGACCCTTCTTGAATACTGCAGGGGCTGTTATTGATTGCAATAAAAGCGAGGTCACTTTTCATATTAATGGCAATGAGCATACGATGCACTTTCCGAAGAAACAATTCCAAGTGAATGGTATTAATGTTATTGAAAAATCTCCGACAATCACTATTGGAAGTTTTCAAATACCTCTACTTACTGTCAAAAAAAATGAAATGCTTATTGTTGGGGAAATGCAAATCCCCATTGAGGTAACTTAGTGATTTACGAAAGTTCTTCGGTTTCATGCTAATCAAAAGTGGTTGTTAATAAGACCTGATCAACCTTATTAATGAATCATTTTTGAACGGTATGAAGTTGATGAATTTAGTAAGTACTACCTTCTGTCCCTACCTTTTGCTTTCTGTTTTTATTAGTTAAATAAAATAAAATGCCATGTTTTGTCTGTTTTCTGAATTTCCCGCGCAATAAAAAAATGACCCAAAAAATAAAAGTTCTGAGAATGCCCTGAAAATTTTATATGATTTTTTCCTGATTATTTAAGAATTTTTGGTGCATAAATAACCAGAGGGAGGTGCACCAGGTGGGCACAACCCACCTGGGCGCGTCAGCACCCCTTGGCGCGCCCTGGGGGGTTGTGGTCCCCATGTGGGCCCTCTCACTTACCTCTTCATCCCACATTGTCACCTACCTCCAGAAAAAAATCCCCATTGCTCTCTCTCCCGTGTTCTTGCCCATTTTGCTGCCATTTTCGGTCTCTTTGCTCGATGCTCTATTTCCGATACTGTTTCGGGGATTTGTTGCTTGGTATGTGACTCCTTCATTTGTCCAATTAGTTTTTGTTCTAGTGGTTTATACTTTGAATAAATAGCTACTCTTGGTGCTGCTGTAGATGTGCTTGCATGCTCAATTTTTTAGTGTTCTAAGTAGTTTGAATGCTTGCTATGGCCTCTATGTATCCCTATGAGTAGTTGCTATTAGTTTTGTGAAGTTTTGTTGGAAAAAAATTGTGAACTAAAAATTCAGATTTTTGTTCATAGGAAAAATTGTACGCGGACATGAATATCTTCAGGAAATTTGGCTCTAGGAAGAACTCCAAGGGTGTTATTGGGGAGTCTTCTGACAATGATCTCCACCTTCGAAGGTTAGCGGAGGTACGGCCGTGCGAATGGCCGCATGTCCCGTTCCTGCAAGAAGCTGGAATTCATGACGAGTTCATGCAATTCATTGCCAATGCCGGTCTCACCGACTTCATCGCAGATGAGTGTGACCAACACCAAATCCTCACAAATGTCTTTGTTCAAAACTTTACATTCTTGCCTAGAAATAATCCTCCTGAAGTGAGCTTTGATTTATATGCTGAAAACCACCAGATACCACTTATTGAATTTTGTGACATATGCATGATCCCGTCTGATGGGAGCTTGGCTGAGCCTAGGCCGGCTGAGTTTGAGGATTTCTGTCGCACTTTGACAGTGGGTGATGAGAGGAGAGTGTCAGCCATCACTGCCGGTGGCTTACATTTTCCTGTTGTTCGTTACTTTGCACTTTTTATTACCAAATGCTTGTTTGCTAGGGAGAAGGCGGGTGCACTTAGTTCACCAGACATTGCTGTTTTACGTCGCGCAATAGAGGGCGACAACACTTATAGCATGGGAGCTATTGTGGCTCGTCGCCTCCATCTTAATAAATCCCAGCGGAAAATACATGGTGGGATTTTTGCCATTCGTTTGGCAGATCACTTCGAGATTGCGATACACCCTCATGATGTCCCTCTTACCACAGTTTACCTAGACCGTGCAGCCATGCATCACCATCACTTTCTTGCACATGACCGTTCTGATCTTGCCATTCCTTATAACTTGGTTTATAACATTGACACTCATGATGTTATCCCCTTGCCTGCACCTGCTTTGTTTGATTCTGTTGCCAGGGCAAATACCGGATTATGCCTGCAGACATCCTTGCTTACTGGAACGCTCAGGTTGCTGCCGAGGCTGCACAGGCACCTCCGCAATGGGATGAGTGGATGCCCGCTCCTTAGGATCCCTACTACCCTCCAGGCTACTGATCGATTACCAACTTAGGCCAAAAGCCTAAGCTTGTGGGAATACGTGTTCTCACAGACTTTATATTCATGTTCACATATCATTCTAGTTGTCGGTGTTCATACTTTTTCATTGTATCATCCATGCTTAGATTTATTTTCTTGCTTTCTTCTTGTGTGTTTGAAAAACTTTAGAAAAACCAAAAAAATTAGTTGTAGTAATTTACTTTCTATGCATGTTTAGTAGTAGTATTAAAAAGAAAATCCAAAAAGATTTCCTTGTTCTTCTTTTGCTTGTTGGGAGCTTTCCTGTGTAAATAGTTTTTCTCGTTTTTGCTTTTTATTTGCTTGTTCTAGAAAGCCAAAAACTCCAAAAATATTTTAGTGTGTTTCTCTGAATTTCTTTTCTTTTTTATTCAAGTTGTACCGAGGAGAAGACCACGATGCAAATGTTGAGTGGCTCTCATATTAATAACTGTTGAACTAATAAAGAGCCCATTTAGTCGTGTTGAATAAAATGTTTGCAGATTCCAGCTTAGTCCACGACACTCTTGCACTATTATTATTATTTTCATATCATTCGGCCGTGCAAGTGGAAGGCAATAATGACGATATTCGATGAGCTCGCCGTGGCAAAGAGAAACTGGTATGAACTCGACTCGTTCTTGTTGTGTAAATATGTTTAACCTAGTGCCCATGATTCAGCCCATTATGATTAAACATGTTTGCAATGACAATTAGAGATTATAGTTTCTCATGCCATGCATAAGTAGCTGGGAGTCAATAATGAATTATCTTGGATATCAACATAGTGTTAAAATGATTGTGATGTAGTATGATGATATGGTATCCTCCTCCGAATGTTCGAGTGGCTTGACTTGGTACATGTTCATGCATGTAGTTGAATCAAAACCAACATAGCCTCTATAATGTTTATGTTCATAGTGTTCATATCCTACTCATGCTAGTGTCCAATGTTACTTATGCATAATGCCTGGTCATGATCGTTGTTGCTCTCTAGCTGGCCGCTTCCAATCTTAAATTGGTAGCCTTCGCCTGTACTAAGTGGAATTCTGCTTGTACATCAAAAACCTTGAACCCAAAGTTATTCCAGATGAGTCCACCATACCTACCTATATGCGGTATTACCCTGCCGTCCTAAGTAAATTTGCATGTGCCACCTCTAAAAACTTCTAAAAAATTTATCCTTTTTGTGTGCCTGGATCGTTCATGGAACGACAGGAGGTGGTCGATATCTTCCGTGCTAAGCATGTTATCCTCAGGTCGAGTGTTTATTCACTCGCCATCGCACGAGGAAATGGGCGGTATTAGGGGTGCCCAGTCCCAAATTGCAAATATAAAAAAGAGTTCATCTCTTGAATAATCAAACAAAAACTCCCAATGGAGTCAAAACTTTTACTTTCCTCTTGGGGATCGCCACTAGCGTGCTTAGCATGGAAGATGTTGATAACTGATGGTCGTGAAGTGAATGAGAAGGGTGCATGTCTCAAAATTATTATTTACCTCTGTTTTAAAAATTGAGCTCTGGCACCTCTGCAAATCACTGCTTCCCTCTGCGAAGGGACTTTCTATTTACTTTTATGTTGTGTCACCACCTTCTAAACACAAGCGCCAGAAACTGAGTAGAGCACAGCTGTCATGATTTATGCATTGTGTATAGCTAATGTTGGGTGCATCATGACTAGATCTTTTCTACCATGAATTACAATGTTTAGTCGCTGCTTGAACTTTGGAGGTGCTCTGCATTTATGTTTTGCGGTCTCAGAAAGGGCTAGCGAGATACCACTATTGTCATATTATATCATGGTTGTTTTGACAACGTGTTGCTGTTTGAGATTTCCTATTATTACTCGCTAGCTAATTATGTCATTGATATGAGTCATTATAATCTTTAAGAGTTATTGTTGACATGGTTAGTTATAATGCTGGCTGAAAACCTGGGTGCTGTTTAAGCTTATTTATACAAACAAGAGCAAAAGAGTTCGTAAAAGTTTTTCTTTCTCACTTTCAGTTTATCAACTGAATTGCTTGAGGACAGGCAAAGGTTTAAGCTTGGGGGGGTTGATACGTCTCCAACGTATCTATTTTTTCTCACGCTTTTTCTCTTGTTTTGGACTCTAATTTGCATGATTTGAATGAAACTAACCCCGGACTGACGCTGTTTTCAGCAGAACTACCATGGTGTTGTTTTTGTGCAGAAATAAAAGTTCTCGGAATGGAACGAAACTTTGCGAGAATATTTTATATCAATAATAAGAATTTCTGGAGCCAAGACCCACCAGAGAGGGGCCCCTGGGTGGGCACAACCCACCAAGGCGCGCCCCCCTCTCCTGGCGCGCCCAGGTGGGTTGTACCCACCTGGTGGCCCCGCTGATGACCCCCCTGATACTATAAATTCACATTATTCCAGAAAAAATCAGGGAAAAAGAATTATTGGATCCACGAGATGGAGCCACCGCCAAGCCCTGTTCTTCCTCGGGAGGGCAGATCTGGAATTCGTTTAGGGCTCCGGAGAGGGGGATCTTCGTTCTTCGTCATCACCAACCCATCTCCATCGCCAATTCCGTGATGCTCCCCACCGGGAGTGAGTAATTCCTTCGTAGGCTCGCTGGTCGGTGAGGAGTTGGATGAGATTCATCATGTAATCGAGTTAGTTTTGTTAGGGCTTGATCCCTAGTATCCACTATGTTCTTAGATTGATGTTGCTATGACTTTGCCATGCTTAATGCTTGTCACTTTGGGCCCGGGTGCCATGAACTCAGATCTGAACCATTTATGAATTCATCATTATAACCATGTTTTAGATCCGATCTTGCAAGTTATAGTCACCTACTACGTGTTATGATCCGGCAACCCCGGAGTGACAACAACCGGGCCCACTCCTGATGATGACCGTAGTTTGAGGAGTTCACGTATTCACTATGTGTTAATGCTTTGTTTCGGTTCTTTATTGAAAGGAGGCCTTAATATCCCTTAGTTTCCAATATGGACCCCGCTGCCACGGGAGGGTAGGACAAAAGATGTCATGCAAGTTCTTTTAATAAAGCACGTATGACTATTTACGAAATACATGCCTACATTATATCGATGAACTGGAGCTACTGCCATATCGCCCTAGGTTATAACTGTCACATGATGAATATCATCCAACAAGTCACTGATCCAATGCCTACGAATTTATCCTTATTGATCTTGTTGCGTTACTATTGCTATCATCACTGTTACATTTGCTACAAATTACTGCTATCACTGTTACTGTTACCGTTGCTGCTGTCACTACTATCAAAACTATCAAACTACTTTGCTACTGATCACTTTGCTGCAGATAATTAATCTCCAGGTGTGGTTGAATTGACAACTCAGCTGCTAATACCTTCAAATATTATTTGGCTCCCCTTGTGTCGAATCTATAAATTTGGGTTAAATACCTACCCTCGAAGACTGTTGCGATCCCCTATACTTGTGGGTTATCACCTACATCCCAAAAATCACTTGGCTTTTACTTCATGTATGGTTCCTAATACCTATGATATTATGTACAAACTAAAACACATTGCATTAGGTTCGGTGGCATACTTGCCGAAGTACAATCTACCATCCATAGTGATAATGATATAATGAACTTCTTCCACTTTACCTTTAGTAAGGCGATCAAAAAATGTACCAACATACACTAGTGCTTTTATCCTTTTGAGTCACTCATGCTATTCATACTCTTGGTTCACTCCATCTAATACACATTGTTTCTTCTATTGTCCGGGTATCATAGCCAGGTCAAGATAAGACTTGACAATAGAGATCCACTTTACATCTATAAATGCACCATCCAACTAAGATAACACCAGTGCATGGAAGAATAAATTTCATAAATATAGATGATCATAATCATTTACGTCACCTCGTATGAACTTACAAACCAAAGGACAATGAGAGATGTAGCTACTTTCTCCGTCCAGGGTTATTAGGCCAAACAAGCGGTGTCCGTTCTTATTATGCCGATGTATATCCCATCTTTATTCGAGGGAATTTAATTCCAAAGATGCATGCGTGCAATCCGGTATTAACTCCCGTTGTTCGAGGGAATTTAATTCCAAAGATGCATGCGTGCAACCCGGTATTAACTCCCGTTGTTCGAGGAAATTTAATTCCAAACAGTGCATGAGCGTAATCCGGAATTAACTCCCAAGCAGTTCTTGCACCATGCATGCGAGATCGGCGCGAGAGGCATCTTGAAAAAGAGTACTTACTTTTAGCTTCAATTTTACCAATGGTGTGTTGCCCTAATTGTAAATTATGGTTTAGCTAGATGGCCCGATGGGTGTATAGGGACTCTCAGATAAGGGTCTCTTTGGATTGCATGCTTTTTTTTAATAGAAATTTGGAAAATGAAATATTCAGATTTTACCTACAAAGCTTTTTGGATCACTTCCCCATGGAATGTATCTTAGCGTCAATTTCACCATTGGGGTATTTCCCTAATTGTAAATTCATTTTAGCTAGATGGTTCTATGAGTGTATTCTCAGATGATGGTCTCTTTGGATTGCATGGTTTTATATAGAAATTTTGAAAATGAAATATTCAGATTTTTTGTACAAAGCTCTTTGGATCACTTTTCTTGTGGAATGTATCTATATGCCCTTCAACTCATAAATGGCAAGTTTGAGTTCAGTTTTCATTATTTTTTCTCTGAGAAGTCCAATACAATACCCCTTCGTCTCTCCCACCACTCTCTATTTGTTTCTCCGAATTTATAGGTTGCTTCCCACGAACCTCATCAAAAGAATGGCATACCTTCAATCACTTGAATCCACGGTATGTGGAGAAATTCATTGGCAGTATCAGACTAAATCCCGCATGTTCTCCACACACGTTGCTTTCTCTTTAATGCGAAAATACATAGGCCAATGCCTATTATTTACGATAGGAAAGAGGCTTCCAAGGATCTGGAGGGAATTTTAGTGAAGTGTATGTCTTAAAAGTTACCTACGTTGGTTGCTTGATAAGTAGAATTATAACTATAATCCACTTGAATTTTATATTGCTTTTTATACACCAAGTAATGTAAATGCACATACACTTTCACACAAACAAGCGTTCAAGGCTAGAGTTAGATAGCTCGGAGATTGGTGAAGTAATGACAACACGTCATTGCTTACAGAAGTATTGTCGTTCACTAGGAGGATAGCCATTAAAATCTTAGTTATAAGACAAGTGAAGTCACCACAAGCACGTCAATGTTGATGGAAGTATTGTCGTTCACTAGGAGGAGAATCATTTTGAGCAAAACATACTTCACCCGTTTGAATAAAAAGCGTGAAGCTTTTCCGCACGTAGACCAAACAAACGTGTGATCAAATGAAAAACTATTATTCTTACCCCCGGTAACGCAAGTAGATGTCGTACCTCTCCTCAATTCCAGTGATTTTCGCTCATCATTTATGTCATCTAGATGAGACTAAACAAAGTCACATCTAACTCCTATACCTTTTGAATATTCAAGTAAAAAATAAAAGAAAAATGCATGTGATATGAAATGGTGCACGAGTTAGATGCGGCATAGTTAACTCTCGTCTAGATAAGAAATAGCCACACCCGTATGTGAACATCGCCAAATGTGGAGAATGAAGGGGCGAGCCATGGCTAGGAGAGTCAGCGTGTGAAGCAACTTTTCTCAGGATAAGAGAACGCGAAAACGGAAGGCGGAGTCATTTTGGGCAGTCCACCCAGAAACGGGCTCATAACGCCCTTCCTTCGTGGAATTCATGTAACCGGTGTACGCCTTTTGTAGATGGCTGAAAGTACATAACAATAAACCTAGTAGAGTCTAATTCTTAAGTCCTCCGCTGACCGTCCTCCTCCGTTGCATCCCATCTTTTACGAGTCAATGGGCTCATCCCTTCCACAATTTTGCAATACCGTCCTCCACGTGACATCAAATGGTGCAGGAGTTAGATACAACATAGTTAACTCTCATCTAGATGGGAGCTAGCCACACCCATATGTGAACATTGCCAAATGCGGAGAATGAAGGGGCGAAATGTGGCTAGGAGAGTCAGCATGTGAAGCAACTTTTCTTAGGATAAGAGAACACGAAAAGGGAGAGGGGGCCATTTTTGGCAGTCCACCCCAAAACAGACTCATAACGCCCTTCCTTCATGGAATTAATGTAAGCGATGTACGCCTTTTGTAGATGGCCGAAAGTACGTAACATTAAACCTAATAGAGTTTAATTCTCGAGTCCTCCTCCTTTGCGTCCCCTCTTTTACAAGTCAATGGGCTCATCCCTTCAACAATTTTTCAATAGCGTCCTCCACATGACATCAAATGGTGTAGGAGTTAGATACAACATAGTTATCTCTCATCTAGATAAGAGCTAGCCACATCCGTATGTGAACATCGCTAAACACGGCGAATGAAGGAGGTGAAATGTGTCTAGGAGAGTCAGCGTGTGAAGCAACTTTTCTCAGGATAAGAGAACACGAAAACGGGGAGGGGGCCATTTTTGGCAGTCCACCCCAAAACAGGCTCATAACGCCCTTCTTTCATGGAATTCATGTAACCGATGTACGCCTTTCGCAGAGGGGGAAATTACGTAACATTAAACCTAGAGGCTAACCTCAGATACTTCTCGAGTTCTCCGCCGACCATCCTCCTCCTCCTCCTCTGCACCCCCTCTTTTACGAGTCAATGCGCTCATCCCTTCCACAAAATGTCTACCCCGTCCTCTAACAGTGCAGTCCAAGAAGAGACGCCATATGTCACCATATATTTCCTGTCCCTGCACGCCAGCCAAAGAGTCCGATGCCGTGCCATGCAACATCGCTCGCTCGCTCGCTCACCCGCTCGCCCGCCACCTTCTTCCCGTGATCCTTGAACACCACGACACGACCACCAGAGTGTAATAAGTATAAGCAGATTCCCGCTCCACCCTAACAACATGTGTAACCC
The DNA here is from genome assembly GCF_002575655.3 of Aegilops tauschii subsp. strangulata. Lineage (NCBI taxonomy): Eukaryota > Viridiplantae > Streptophyta > Magnoliopsida > Poales > Poaceae > Aegilops > Aegilops tauschii. The sequence continues at coordinate 407,774,298 of NC_053040.3, read as the reverse complement.
GCTGTTCACCGACTAAAGCAGCCGGGCGCAAAAGGCGACCAAGCAAACCCCAGCGAAAAGCACATGCCCCGGCGTTAAAAGCCACGCACAATGGATAGAAGATAGTCGCAGGCGAGACACAAAAGCCGCGACCACGTATCGCGCCCGACGCGATCGCCCACGCGTCCCGTCCTGCCCCGATTGATCGATCCGTCCGCCCTCCCTTCCTGCCACCTTCCGCGGCTACAAGGATCCGCTCCGCGTCGCCCGACCTCCACATAAAAAAATTCGCCCCAGCCGGAGCTAGGAGCGGAGCCCACCGCCGCGCCATCCCGCATCTACTGCTACCAGTAGTCCCTATCTTCTTCCTCTTGCCCCCGCTTGGTTGGTTGGCTTGTCACTCGGGCTTTGCTCTCCAGTCTCTCCGCCCGACCCTGTTCCCTTCACTTGTTTTGTTTGACTCGTCGCGGCCTTCTCGGAGCGGCAAAAGAAAAGCACCCGCCGCCGCTGCCGCTTCCGTCTTCGTGGCCCGGAGGAGGAGCAAAGCTGGTTGGAGACGGCGAGTGCGCGTCGGAGGAGGAAGGAGGATTCTCCCGGAAGCGTCCAAGGCGATAAATCCTGCTGTGTGCCCCGCGGTGCGGTTTGCCGGGCGGGAATCGTCCGTCCGTCTTCTTCCGGTGATTTGGAGCGCGGGCTCTCCCATGGGCGCCGCGGCGCATTGAGGCGCGGGCAGTCCGGGCGGACGCGAGCAAGGCATGGATCTGGAGCTCGCGCACGGCGCGGGGGCGCCGCGGAAGGTGAGTGAGCGAGCGAGCGAGCGCTCTGGTTTCTTGGATTCGGCGCCGGAGCTTCGCTCGGGCGGCTTTGTTTGTGTGCTGACGGGTTTTGCTGCTTCTTCTTCTTGCTGCTGCGCGGCGGAAGCGGGGGGAGTCGTGGGGCGCGGTGCTGCTGCTGGCGTACCAGAGCCTCGGGGTGGTGTACGGCGACGTGGCCACGTCGCCGCTCTACGTCTTCAAGAGCGCCTTCGCCGGCGACGACATCACGCACACGGCGGGCAACGAGGAGATCTACGGCGTCCTCTCCTTCGTCTTCTGGACGCTCACCCTCATCTCCCTCCTCAAGTACGTCCTCATCGTGCTCCGCGCCAACGACGGCGGCGAGGGCGGCACCTTCGCGCTCTACTCCCTCATCTGCCGCCACGTGCGCGCCGGCCTCCTGCCCGGCGGCGGCAACAGCGAGGACCTCATGGCGGACGACAAGGACGCCGCCGGCCGTCGCGGCGACCGGTCCAGGGCCAGGACGGTGCTGGAGAGGTACAGGGTGCTGCAGCGGCTCCTGCTGCTCTTCGCGCTGCTCGGGACGTGCATGCTCATCGGCGACGGCGTGCTCACCCCTGCGCTCTCCGGTTTGTTGCTTCACCCCTCTCCCTCCCATCTCGTTCAATCAGTCTCTTGGCCCTCTGACGCCAGCGACGTGCTTCCTCCAACCCTTTTCAGTGTCCTCCGCGGTCTCGGGGCTCGAGCTATCAATGGAGAAGGCGCAACACAAATGTAGGTCCAGTCCGTTTCTTCTTTCAGTTGTTTCTATCTACTATTGCTACATTACCAATGCTTGATTTTACTTGCTGGTTCCTATTGAGCTGGTTTATCATTTGAGCATTCGACTGGTGCTAACTTGCTATGTTTGATTGGAGGACCATGCATATGAATGCTTAATGTGGCGTGCCAATGTGCAGATGTAGGGCTTCCGGTGACGTGCGCCATACTTATATGCTTGTTTGCTCTGCAACACTATGGCACACACAGAGTTGGGTTTATCTTTGCGCCAATCGTCTGCATTTGGCTTCTCTGCATAAGCATGATCGGGCTCTACAATATCATCCACTGGAACCACCATGTGTATCGAGCCCTTTCGCCGTACTACATGTACCAATTTCTCAAGAAGACCCAAAAAGGTGGCTGGTTGTCACTGGGTGGAATCCTTCTCTGTGTAACAGGTATGGATAAGGTAGGCTGTTGCCTACTGCTTAGCTGTGACTCTGTTAAGGGGTTATACTACACACAAAAACACAGACGTATTTGAAATGCTATTACCTGCAGGCTCGGAAGCTATGTATGCAGATCTTGGACATTTCTCGCAAAGATCAATTCAGGTAGGACTGTTTCGGTGATACCCCTTCTGTCAATTTGCCAAATACGAACTTCCCAATTTAATTCTGAATACACCATTCAGTAATTACGTGCATGAGTCAATTCAAAGAGGAAAATAAAGTCCTACCATATATATATATTATATATATATATATATATATATATATAAGTTAGGGTGACGCAAACCATCCATCCAGTCGGATCTATAGGCTCAAGTGATTAAGTTGAACATCTGAAACACACAATTAATCCCTTGATAGCACCCTACTAATTACTATTTACAACCCCTCTTTTTAAAGTATGAGTTAATTAATCCCTTGATAACACCCTACTAATTACTAATTTATTATTTACAATCCCTCTTTTCAAAGTACGAGGTATTGCACAACATGTTTCGCATTTCTTGTTCGAAACTGCTATACACACGATAAAAGCGTAGACGATGTGAAGACGACTAAGTATCCGGCGGCCGTTGCTCCCCTGTACATCTGCATGCGTGGCTGGATTTCACTGTCGTGCGTGAATCGTCCGTGTTTTATCGTCCGTATAGCACTGCTCTTTCTTGTTACTATGGTTGATGACCTTATTTGTGTGTCGATACGTTATATAGATATAAAATAATATTATTGTAGTCATATCATTTTTAATATTATTAAAGTTGTGATAAATTCACATAATTTCTATTAAAAAGGCCCGAAGGAGAGTTTCCAAGTCTACCGGTGTTATATACTGGGGGATGTTGTAATAGACAATACGAGGATCACATATGTCTATTTGGTACTGTAAAAAAAGTTGCGCTAAAATCTAAGTGATATCCTTTTTTTCTTCTAATTGTCCATAATTTTATCCCCTTGTTTGGTCCACCTAACATTTGTTCCTTCCTTCCTTTAGGCTTTAGGGAGTAACTGTTATAGATAGCTGTCAAGTACTTGTTCAGTAAACATCGTACTTGATAGCAACCGTCTCTTGAGTATATTGTTTTCTGCACCCTACTAATTACTATTTACAATCCCTCTTTTCAAAGTACGAGGTATTGCACACCATGTTTCACATTTCTTACTTGTGTCACTATGGTTGATGACCTTATTTAATACTCCCTTCGTCCACAAATATGAGATTATTTGGATAGTTCAATATGGACTAAATACGGACTGAAATGATTGAACAAACACACTAAAACGTGTCTATATACATCCGATTGAGAAAAGAAGTTAGAACATCTTATAATTATGAACGGAAGGAGTATTATTGTAGTCATATCTTTTTTTGATACTATCTAAGTTGTGATAAGTTCACATAATTCTATTAAAAAATTCCCGAGGAGAGTTGTGTTGTAATATTTGTACTGTAATAGAAGTTATGCTGAAATAGAAGTTATGCTACCATTTGTGCTAAAATAGCGGTATTAGAAATTATTGTTGTATCCTTTATATACGTGGATCACATATGTATATATTTGTACTATAATAGAATTGTGCTAAAATCTAAAAGTGATTTATCCTTCTTTTCTTCTAATTGTCCTTAAATTTATCCCCTTGTTTGGTCCACTTACCATTTGTTCTTTCCTTCCTTCAGGCTTTAGTTAGTAACTGTTAGATAGCTGTCAAGTACTTGTTCAGTAAAAATCGTATTTGATAGCAACCATCTCTCTAGTATATTGTTTTCTGCATAGGTGTGTAGATTCCATTTGAATGGCAATACTAATGAACTGATCTCCTTAAAAGGTCAATCAGTATTTTAATCTTGTACAGATGTATATCTTTACTTGCAAGATACCTGGTGATCTTTGTTTTTCCCTCTGATTTAGGAGACACAACTTTAGTCTGTTGTTTATTTTGAGAAATAAATCAGTTGTGACTCAGTATATAGGACTATTGTATGTAGGATCAGTGTCCTTGTTACTCCTATATTTCACATTATCTTCTACAGAGTTCCAGCTTTTAGTATCCATGTGGTACTCACAATTCTTAAACTAAAATCTGGATTATCATCAATTACTTATCTCAATGTTTTTACTTCGATCAGATTGCGTTCATATCAGTGGTTTATCCAGCTCTTGTTCTGGCTTATATGGGGCAGGCTGCCTATATCTCTCAACACCACAGCTTTGAGAATAGCTATCATATTGGGTTCTATGTTTCAGTACCAGGTATCCTTTTTGGGTTTGCCTTTTGTTATTTTAATTATTGCTGGTAAAATAATTGACAAGTATAAGATTTGCGCATTTTCGAGCATTGATGTATACAACTGTCCTTTTAGAAAAACTCAGATGGCCTGTTCTAGTGATCGCTATCCTAGCATCTGTAGTCGGAAGCCAAGCGATTATTACTGGTACCTTCTCAATTATCAAGCAGTGCTCTGCACTAAGTTGCTTCCCTGGTGTAAAGATCGTGCACACATCCTCTACGGTGCATGGTCAGATATACATACCTGAGATCAATTGGATCCTGATGATACTGTGCCTGGCTGTTACTATTGGCTTCAATAACACAAAGCACTTGGCGAACGCACAAGGTGAGATGAGTTAATATGATGACAGTTCTTTCCTATGGACACCAAGAAATGCAGATGCTATTTTCTTTTTGTATTTTCATGTACTGAAATGAATTTATAATTGCGGCAGTCCTAACCCTCCAACTTTCTTTATACAAGGTCTTGCGGTCATAACGGTTATGCTTGTCACCACTTGTTTAATGTCATTGGTTATCGTGCTTGTCTGGAACAAAAGTATCTTCATTGCCCTTGGTTTCCTGATTTTCTTTGGCTCAATCGAAGTAATGTACTTCTCAGCTTCCCTTGGCAAGTTTCATGAAGGTGCCTGGGTCCCTATTACCCTTTCCTTCATATTTATGGTGGTCATGTCTGTGTGGCACTATGGCACAATAAAGAAGTACGAGTTTGATGTTCAAAACAAGGTTTCAGTAAACTGGCTGTTGAACCTCGGCCCTTCACTGGGAATTGTTCGTGTTCGAGGCATTGGGCTGATACATACAGAGCTTATGTCTGGAATTCCAGCCATTTTCTCCCATTTCGTAACAAATCTGCCAGCATTTCACCAGGTATGGAGGCACCTTACCATATCTTTTCAATTCAGCGTGCATCCTTCCAAGATGTTTGTTGAGCAAATTATACCAGTTTGTCTGAATCCTTAGAAGTTCCGATAAATTAGTCCATTCCACCACTAGCTTGTAGAGTGCTTATAGATTACACTTTTGAACAGGTACTGGTCTTTCTTTGTGTTAAATCAGTTCCAGTGCCACATGTTGAACCAGAAGAGAGATTTCTGGTGGGTCGCATTGGTCCGAAAGAGTACAGGCTATACCGTGTCATCGTCAGATACGGGTACCGTGACGTGCAGCAGGACGACCTGGAGTTTGAGAAGGAGCTAATCAACAGCATCGCGGAGTTCATCCGCAGTGGGGGCGCCGACCAGAACGGCTTCGTGGAAGGCAGCGAGAAGCTCTCCTCCATTAGCAGCGGTGCCATTCCATTGTGGGAGGAGGGCGGTGACGGTGAAGTTGATGGGCCGGCGTCCCCTAACAAGGAGATAAACCAACAAACTGTGGCACCACAGCGGAAGAAAGCGAGGTTTGTGCTGCCAAAGAGCGCCCAGGTGGACGCCGAGGTGCGGAGCGAGCTGCAGGACCTGATGGACGCAAGGGAGGCTGGCATGTCCTTCATTCTGGGTCACTCCCACATGAAGGCCAAGAGCGGGTCTAGTTTCGTGAAGCGGATCGTGATAAACTTCTTCTACGAGTTCTTGAGGAGGAACAGCCGTGGCCCGTCCTATGCCGCCAACATACCTCATGCTTCCACCTTGGAGGTAGGAATGGTCTACCAAGTCTGATAGTAGCAGCTGTGTGAAAGTTAAGTTAGAGAGATCAGATGAAGTGTTGTTTCTCCGTCTGTATATATCCCCTCCCGTCGCCGACAATGCTAACGCGAGAAACGGCAGTAGATGCTGGAGCACACCATGGGCTAACAAACAGGCAGCAGCAGATCCTTGGAGAGCCCTACATTAAGTGCATTTTTGTCTATCAGGTGTCGAAAGCCTTTTGTTGAGTTGGCCGGCCCTTGTGTTTGGTTTCCTTGGTCTGTTGGTGTTCATGTTGCTTTACTGGTGCAACTGTAAGTTTGTAAGTGAGCAGAAAGATAGAAATGTTTATGTTTAGAAACTTTATTTTCTTATTACCTGTGACTAATAGTGCAATGCACCGGCAGCATACTCGCAAGAATTAGCAGTTATGCCTCGGCAACGGGTGGGTGTCTGTCAAGCCTTGGGTTAAGTTGGCCTTTGTTTTGGCTTCCTTGATCTGTAGGCTGTTGATGTTCTTGTTCTTGTTCCTTTATTACTGGTGGAACTGGAAGTCTGCATGGGTCACGATCATTTCTAGATCCATACAAAATATATTTTGTACTAGCATTCTTTGAAGCATGACATGTTGAATTTTTGTAGAATGTGTCAATGTCCAAACGACACATTCCTCACAAATAAGAGTAGAATCATGAGTATTATTGGGTGCCAAATGGAAATGTAATTATAGTTACTTACCTTTTTGGCACTAGTGTAGAATGATGGTATTAAGACACACATATAACACAACCCTAGAGTTGAACACGTGTGTGACGGCTGATCCTTGAAAAGGGAACTGTGCCGTCACACTGTTGGCCGACCGACGCGTGAGATAAGTCGTGATAACACACACGATTGTATAGTTCGAATCGTGCTTCGTGTGCGACGAGTGGCAAACGATTGAAATGAATGCATAAATATCTCGACTAGCTTCTGCCCAACAAGATGTACAATATTGACGTGATGTTGCAAGATAACACAACCTTATTTCTCGGTTCCATCATCGCTTTCTTATTGTTTCGAGTACTAATTGCATAGGAATCCTGTTTTTGGAAACTACAAACAAGTAACTAATAGTTAAAATTAAAATTATAACATGTGTTGCAGGCCTATAGTTCAGACATAGTAGATGATATAAGGGCATCTTCAACGCCGACCCTCAAATCGTCCGCATATGTCCGAACCGCGGAAACCATCCAACACGGTCCTATATCGGTCCGCTCAGCGGTCAGAACACACTTTGTTTCGCAAAGTGGAGACAAAGTAAGAGGGGGGGGGGGGGGGGGGGGGTTGCGGGAGTCCGGACAGCAGCCACGTTGGACTCCGACACCCCATGCCCACTAAATCCACCCTTCCCGTCCAATTTTCTTCCACTCCGCCACTTCCCCCCTTGCTTTGCGCCCTCCACCTCCACCTTCGTTGTACCTCTGCGGCCGCCACACAGGCATTGCCGGATGTTCGCAGCCAGCACCGACGCGCCCGCTCGCCTTTAATGACGTCGTTGTCCACCCTGGAGCCTTTTGTACTCAGGTACACTCCACCGCCCTGTCGAGGACCTCCATGGCGGCCACCACGCCCGACAGGTGTTCAATCAAATGCCATTGAGCTTATTTTAGGACGCCATGTTGGTTTTTCAGATTAAGAAGGATGACGGATTACTCGACCATGGAGAATGAGTTATTGTGCGATGCATGGTTGGCCATATCCGCGGATTTCGTAGGCAGGAGCAGAGGGAGGACCTTCTGGCAGCAAGCGCATGAATCGTTTCACGCACGAAAGCACACTACGCCCTACGACATGCACGTCATTCCTGATCGCAATGTGAAGTCGTTATCATATTGATGGTATGCCATCCAGACCATCGTCACCAAGTTTTGTCACGTAGTTACTCAACTGAAGACAAGGTGGCCATTGCACGCGACAGAGGACATTGTAAGTTTTGCTTCTTCTTTCTCAACTTGTTGATTAAATCATTCGTTCACTCAATGTTGCTCTACACATTGTGTAGCCCGTATGCGCTGCCGTGATGTACCACAGGACAGAGGGATGACCATTTACGTACACACACTGTTGGATGAAGCTAAAGGGGTAGTATGTGTGGGACGACATGACCCGTTGATGAAAAACTAGTTGGACATCCAGTTAAATCTCGTCGAATTTGAGACATTGTTGTACTAGACTTATTTGCATGCTATGTATGATGATTTGTGCTATTTTTTATGAGAAGGAGGCTCACCCCCGGCCTCTGCATCTGACAGATGCATGCGGCCATATTATTAAAAGGTGCCAACGAAATACAAAGTCTGCAATCCAGTACAGCTCACAAACAGAGCAAAAGAAAACAAAATATCTGAAATAAAATAAAGCCACAACCGGCATAAAACAGGATGAGATGACTAAACACCTATCCTATTAATGGGTCTCCATCCAAACCGATTGAAGATACCCCGCGCTACGATCTCCCAATAGTTGCACCCAGTAGCCAAATGCTCCCTAGAGTCCGTAGGAGCGAGTAACGACCAAATGCGGATCCATGCCGTAGCTCTGAAGATGACCTGCAAGAAATTCAAAATGTTTTGTCTGTTAAAGATCATATCATTTCTACAATTCCATATAGCCCACAATAAAGCACATATTCCTATCCGAATGCATGCCGCAATAACTGAGTCTACTCCATTTAACCACATCCCAAATAGCGTGTCAATGTTATCTGGAGGAGTAATATTGAAGGCTATATGAATGGTGCGCCAAAGTAGCTTCACGAGAAGGCAATCAATAAAAAGGTGTTGTATTGTTTCATCTCGTTCACAAAAACAGCAATGTGCACCGCCTACCCATCTTCGCCTAAGTAAAATATTTTTGGTAAGGATCACTTGCTTGTGGACAAACCACATGAAGCTTTTAATTCACAAGGGAACTTTAATCTTTCAAATATGAATCCATCTTGGGATTGGGCAAGTATTGATTAGATCCAAGTACAAAGATTTGACCGTAAACACCCCACTTCCAGTTAACTTCCACTGGAAAGAATCAAGCTGGTCAGAGAGTTGAACATCCATCAATCTCCGCACAAGGTGAAGCCAGGAATTCCAATGCTCTGCCATTAAGGACCTCCTGAACGGGATATTTAACGGTGTTGCTTGTAATACTGAAGCCACGTAATAGTCCTTATGTTGCACAATATTATACAAGGTGGGATACTGTAAGGCTAGCGGCGTGTCACCTAACCACGTGTCCTCTCAAAATCCTGTCGTGGTACCACTACCAACAAAGAATTTTGTTCTATGAAAGAAGGTATCTTTTATCCTCATTAGCCCCATCCAGAATGGTGAGTCATTAGGTCTTTCAATAACCTGGGCCAGAGTTTTAGAGTGTAAATATTTGTTGCGCAAAAATCCGTGCCCATATACCATCAGTCTCTACTGATAACCTATAGAGCCATTTGCTCAGCATGCATTTGTTTTTAACCTCCAGGTTTTCGATCCCACCCCTGGTCCTTGGGTTTGCAAATAATATCCCATCTTGCCAAGCGATATTTTGATTTAACTTCATCCGATTGCCAGAAGAATCGAGACCAATAAAAATCTAACCTCTTCCGTACCCCCTTGGGTACTTCAAAGAAAGATAATAGGAACATCGGCATACTAGTAAGTACTGAGTTAATCAGCACCAACCGACCTCCATAGGACATAAGCTTACCCTTCCAGCAGCTTAGTTTTTCCTCAAATCGGTCTTCGATGCATTTCCATTCTTTAGTAGTAAGTTTATGATGGTGAATCGGGATCCCTAGATAGCTGAAAGGTAGGGATCCCATCTCACATCCAAACAAATGTCTATACGCCTCTTGCTCCTCTTTGGCCCTACCAAAGCAGGACAATTCACTCTTGTGAAAATTAATCCTAAGCCCCGACATTTGTTCGAAGAGACAAAGTACTAGTTTCATATTCCTAGCCTTTGCAATATCATGTTCCATGAATATGATAGTATCTTCAGCATATTGTAAGATGGAAACCCCACCATCAATCAGATGGGGAACTAGTCCACCTACTAAGCCATTATCCTTTGCCCTGCCTATAAGCACGGCCAACATATCAGCCACGATATTAAAAAGAATAGGAGACATCGGATCTCCTTGTCTTAATCCTTTGTGAGTTTGGAAATAATGACCCACGTCATCGTTCACCTCAATCCCGACACTGCCTTTTTGGATGAAGGAATCCACCTGCTTCCTTCATTTCTCATTAAAACCTTTCATGTGCATTGCCTGCTGTAAGAAAGGCCATTTGACTTTGTCATATGCCTTCTCAAAATCCACCTTGAAAATCACCCCATCGAGTTTCTTCGAGTGGATTTCATGAAGAGTTTCATGTAAGACAACAACCCCTTCCAGGATGTGTCTCCCAGGCACAAAGGTCGTCTGACTCGGTTGCACCACCGACTGAGCAATCTGTGTCAATCTATTGGTTTCCATCTTCGTGAAAATTTTGAAACTCACATTCAGAAGACATATCGGTCGAAATTGTTCAATACGAACTGCTCCTTCTTTCTTTGGCAACAATGTTATTGTTCCAAAGGTAAGATGGAAAAGTTGTAGGTGACCATTGAACATGTCCTGGAACATGGGCAGAAGGTCTCCCTTTATGATATGCCAACATTTCTTATAGAATTCAGCAGGAAACCCATCTGGTCCCGGCGCCTTATTCAGTTTCATTTGCGAAATCACCTCAAACACCTCTTTCTCTAAAAATGGTGCAGATAATTTTCATCTGACCGAAGCTGAGGAATGTCCTCAACTACGAGCTCATCGAGGGACACATCATTGTCCACAGGAGGCCCAAAGAGCTGTTTATAATAATTCGAAATATATATCTTAAGGTTCTCATGACCTACCACCATCCCTTCATCCTGCGCAAGTTGGATGATTTTCTTTTTCCAGTGTTTGCCATTTGCAATCATGCGGAAAAATGAGTATTGTCATCCCCTTGGACAACTTTGAGAACCTTAGCACGCAAGGCCCACTACATTTCTTCTTCTCTAAGAAGATCACGAAGCTTCTGCTCTGCATGAGACTTAGCATCCTGCTCAGTCCTATTGAGAAGGGTAGATTCCGCTTTGAGATCTAGAGTTTCAATCAATTGTAACAGTCTTTCTTTTTCTCGCTTATAAATCCCACTTTCGTTTTTGGCCCAACCCCTTAAAAATTGTCGAATGTGTCTAATCTTGTTTTGCCACCGTTCAACATTGGAATTACCACTCACAGGCTTAACCCATTCCCTTGCAATAATATCTAAGAAATTCTCCTTTTCGAACCAACGCAGTTCGAAAGAGAAAAGGATTTTGTTACCTATATGAGTTGCTTCACCCGAGTCCAGTAACAGGGGCGTGTGGTCTGAGATTGCACGCTGCATGGCATGCACCGATACCAAAGGGTATTTTTGTTTCCATTCTACACTAGTCAGCACTTTGTCCAACTTCTCATAGGTCGGATTAGGTAACGAATTCGCCCATGTGAATTGTCTACCCGTAAGGTCGATCTCTCGCAGATTAAGACTCTCAATAATCGCGTTGAACATGAATGACCACCGGCCATAGTAGTTGTCATTATTCTTCTCTCCTCTCCTCATGATAATGTTTAAATCCCCTCGGACTAAAATTGGCAACCTTTCCTCCCCACAGATCCTAACTAGACCAGCAAGGAAGTCGGGCTTAAGTTCAGGTTGGGCTACGCCATACACTGCCACAAGAGCCAACCTAAAACCATTTCTATCTGAACTTGATGAAAATCCACCGTGTTTGCATGAATGTTGTTCGGTTTATATAAAAATCTGGTTGGTTTACACGAATTTCGTCCTATTAGTTTAAAAAGTTGTTGAATATGTGCGGGCAACGTTGATGGCCGCCTCCCGCATCCGTGTTTGCGGACGGATGCGGGAGGAAATTTACGGGTCGGCGTTGGAGGCCCTAACCTCACATAGATGACAAAACCATCAATAGTTAAAATCATAACATGTGTAGCAGGCCAACACACGCCTTCATGGTCTAGTTAGACATGAATCACCCCGTTAGACGAGTTGGCTATCAATGCTTGCTGCTAGGTTCAAAACTTGGCAGGCCATTTTATAATTTTTTGCAATTGGAGGGTTGTTAGAGGGCCTTTCGTGTGTAAGTAGGAAAAAATGTGAGGGGGTTTTGATAAGAAAACACATACACCTCGTTCCCAGCGGTTCCCGTGTCCGACAGTGGGCCATAAGCACACTAACGTGCCACACAGGCAGCAGATATGTCCGCATACGGGAAATGTGATTGTATTTAAAAGCACGATCAAGTTAGATGACTGCAATCACGTACTACTTTATAAATTTATGCATCAAATTAACTGTCACGTTTAAGTTCTATGACTTCCAGTATATTTACCTAAAAAAACGTGGATCAGTAATTTAACCTGGATAAGAAAAAGAAATGAGATCAGTGACAAAGCAGAGTAGCAACAAGATGTCCCACGTGGGTGGCCGGCACCACCGTTTGACCGATCTTTTCCCGGTCGAACTTTCTTCTTCTCCAAGCTCGCTGCAAGCATATCCATTAGTCTTCTACCGCAAGAAATCATTTAACAAATGGGATGAAGACGGTGATCCAACAACACAATGACACCGCTACATAACACGATGCCAAACCAGTCTTACACTCCAAGAAATGTTAAAACAAATGCAAAGAAGAGACTAATCAAGCTCCTAATCAACCTCCTACCCAGGGACACCTCTATATAAGACGATGCCAAATATGCCGCCAGTCAATGCACACTCTTTCAGCTTCTAGTAGCCCAACATCTCTTGACTTTTGAGAAAAATGGCTTTTGACCTTGCAGCTGCGGCGGCGGCGGTGCCATGGAGCTACCTCCTGTACGGGCTCACGGGCTCTGCGCTCCTGTGGCAGGCCCGCCTGCTGCTGGACCGGCTGTGGTGGCGCCCGCGGCGGCTGGAGAGGACGCTGCGCGCGCAGGGCGTCGGCGGCACGCCGTACCGCTTCCTCATGGGCGACCTCAAGGACTTCGGCCGGCTCAACGACGAGGCCTGGTCCAAGCCATTGCCGCTGCGCTGCCACGACATCGTCCCCCGCGTCATCCCGTTCCTCCACAACAACGTCCGGGACAACGGCAAGCCGTGCTTCTCTTGGTTCGGGCCGGTGGCCAACGTGGCCATCACTGACCCCGAGCTTATCAAGGACGTGCTGTCCAACAAGTTTGGCCACTTCGAGAAGCCGCAGTTCCCGGCTCTCACCAAGCTGCTCGCCAACGGCCTGACGACCCATGAGGGAGAGAAATGGGTCAAGCACAGGAGGATCCTCAATCCCGCGTTCCATCTTGAGAAGCTCAAGGTCAGCGGAAAGAATTGCACACAATTTAGACAATTTTCCTTTCAGTTTCTGTGGTATGAAATGTACAATTTATTTACGTTATCTTCAAATTTCACTTCAATTTCAACTTTAAAAAAAATTATACTTACGTAACGTCCTGGAATAGTTTGCCACCAAGCATGATTAATTATGGCTCATTGTTAGTTTATGACTTAATTTGCAGCTCATGCTACCGGCTTTTTCTGCGAGCTGTGAAGAGCTTGTCACCAGATGGAAGGAGTTGCATGGTTCTGGCGGATCGTGCGAGGTGGATGTGTGGCCGGAGCTCCAGAACCTCACCGGGGATGTCATTTCCCGCACAGCTTTCGGTAGCAGTTATCTCGAAGGAAGGCGGATATTCCAACTGCAGTCCGAGCAAGCTAAGCTCTTTGTTGGTGCAGTCCAGAGGATTATTATTCCGGGTTACCTGTGCGTTATTATGTGATTCTCGGGTTTTTCTTCGCTTTTGCTAATTTTTGAATGGCTTAAATTTCTTGAAAATCTCAGTCAGTATTTTCATGAATACTTTTTCCTTTTGGTTACGCTATTTTTATGTTGTGGGACCTGCTTGATGTACCGCAGATTGTTGCCAACCAAGAACAATCTGAAGATGCGCAAAAACAACAAGGAGGTTGAATCAATTTTACAAGGTCTAATCAATAAAAGAATGCGAGCTATGGAAGAAGGTGAAAAATCCGAAAATGATCTACTAGGCCTGTTGCTAGAGTCGAATATGAAGGACGTGGACGAGAATGGCCAACCTAGCCAAGGAATGGCAATGGAAGATGTCATCGAGGAGTGCAAACTATTCTACTTGGCAGGAATGGAGACAACGTCGGTGCTGCTCACATGGACAATGATTGTACTAAGCATGCATCCGGAGTGGCAAGACCTTGCGAGGGAGGAGGTCCTAGGTTTATTTAGGAAGAACAAACCCGAGTACGAGGGCCTTAGCCGACTCAAAACGGTGAGTACTTGCTGAAATTGATGTATTTTGTTTTCGCAACTGTGTAAGGTACCATGACTTTCAGGGTATAAATAGTTGATTTTTCTTTCCACTAATTGTAGGTGACCATGATCCTTCACGAGGTTCTTCGGTTGTATCCATCAGCTACAGTTTTTAGCCGGAAAACATATAAGGATATGGATATAGGAGGTGTCAGATACCCATCGGGTGTGTTCATTGAGGTGCCAGTTCTATTCATCAATCATGATCCAGACATATGGGGGAGTGATGTCAATGAGTTCAAACCAGACCGATTTGCCCAGGGGATTTCCAAGGCATCCAAGCATCCAGGCGCCTTCTTGTCATTTGGTTGGGGGCCACGGGTGTGCATCGGCCAGAACTTTGCAATGCTCGAAGCCAAGATGGCGCTAAGCATGATCCTTCAGCATTTCGAGTTTGAGCTCGCGCCATCATATACGCATGCACCTCATACCGTGATGACATTGCAACCGATGCATGGTGCGCAAATTAAGATTAGAGCTATCTGACTAGGTACACATTTAAGCCAATATTTGGTTGTTCTTAATTATCGGTGTAAACAATTTTGGCTTTTGTAAGATGAACTCTGTATTTTAACTATTCGGGTAAACAATATAGGTTTGTGTAAGATAATCTATGCATTTGAATTATCTGTAAACAATGTTAGTTTGTGTAAGATGAATTATGTATGAGTGAATAAAAATGTTGTCATAATGTATTGGATCTTGCTTGTAGGCTTGAGTTACACGTATACGTGTTGTTATGAAAATAACTTTCGACTATGGTGTCGTTAGTAACATGGTCAAGAATAATATGAGCGGAGGTGTGCATGCCGTCCTTATAGCGAAGGTCGGCGTACACAACCAAGTTTGACTCGTGGATGTTTTTTGAATAGGTTCAAACGCCCTCGCGGGAGCGCGGCCTACTCCTATATGAGGAGAGGCATTGAGAGATGGGCTTGTCTCAGAGAACGCCGAGAGTGTAACCTTTTCTGAAACTCCCTAACTATCGGCGATCCAAGCCTTACGAGGTCCATCGGACCCCGAACCGAGCTCCAAAGAAATGTGGTCCTATGAAAGGGATGTGCTTCTCCACTTGAGTTTATGCAAGTGGGTGTGAATGAGATTGCATGCCTCGTCGGGGGCTATTGATAGGTTATGGGTCCTTGACAAATGATAAGGCTACCCTTCAAGGCGGTAGTTAGGAAGGGAGCATTGGTAAGTATTGGTCGATAAATCCATGAAGACTACTCAAAGGAGGTCTGTTTCCATGGCTCATTCTGAGAAACTCCTTATCCATTAGCCTTAACTACCAAGTCTGATAGTAGTAGTTGTATTAAAGTTAAAGAGATCATATGAGGTGTTGTTTCTCTGTATGTATCCCCTTTTGTCGCCGACAATGCTAACGCGGAAACTACAATAGATGTTGGAGCACACCAGGCAGCTAAAAGTCTTTGGAAAGCCCTGCAGTCAGCGCATTATTGTGTGTGTAGTGTCAAAGCCTTTTGTTGAGTTGGACAACCCTTATTTTTTGTTTCCTTGGTCCGTTCTTGTTCTTGTTGCTTTACTGGCGGAACTGTAAGTCTGTGTGTTTAGAAACTTTATTTTGTTATACTTGTGACTAATATTGCAAAGCACCTGCAGCATACTCACAAGAATTAGCAGTTGTGCCTCGGCAATGGTTGGGTGTCTGTCTAGCCTTTAGTTGAGTTGGCCCTTGTTTTAGTTTCCTTGACCAGTTGTGTGTTGCTGCTCTTGTTCCTTTACTACCGGCACTGGAAGTCTGCAAAGGGTGCATGGTCATTACTAGATCTATACAAAATATATTTTGTGGTACTCTTTTAAGGCAAATTTTAACATGCTTAATTTCTATTTAAAATGATGGTTAGAGCTTTATCTTGAAGAATGTGTCAATGTCAAAGGACACAAACTCCTGGTAAATGAGAGTAGACTCATGTGCGACATTCCACTGATTCATCAAAATCATGAGTATTACTATGTGCCATATGGAAATGTAATTATGTACAATATAGTCATTTACCTTTTTTAGTGCACTTGCTTAAGTTGTAGGTTATTCATAGCCATACTGAACAAATGAACATTATCGACGTAATGAAAATGCTCCGCTCGGGTCATCCCACTAAGGACGACACGGGCAAAACCCTACTCGTTGCTTCCCTCCTCCTCCTCTTCCTCCTATATCTCTACCCTCACCGTCACGAACACTGTATGAAAGATACCTTGAAGCAGGCGTCAAAGAAATACGATAGTGTGCCGGTCGGCGGACCGATCGCGATAAGGGGTGCTCGTGGAGGAGATTCAGAGGATGATGACAGTTCAAACTAGGAAGATCTCTATTATGCATGTTAGTTGTTCACAGAATAAAGGTAGTAATGCACTAGCTGCCTACGGGCATAGTACCCCCCCACACACACACACCATGATGTGGCTGGTGTCGGGTCTGAAAGACATTGAAAAATTGACTTTGGCTGATTTGCCTCCTTAAGTAATCCTCCCTCTGTCCCATAATATAAGAACATTTTTAACACTAAACTAGTTTTAAAAACGCTCTTGTATTATGGGACTAAGGGAGCAGAATCTCCCTTTACCCCGCCCATAAGATACAACAGTGAGTGATTCAATTAAGGACAATCAAGGTCGAGCAAGGAGATGCAAGTCAATATGAACAACTCGGATAGCCTCATCATTACTATAGAACCTAGTCTAACTAAATAGTGTTCCTTTAAACTCACCGCATTGTTAATCTCTCTCGTTTCCAGCTGTAATTCCTGGAGGTGCTACCTATAGCCTGATCTGCTCTCTATAATTATGAATTTGCACCCTACTCTTATCTAGTCTATGGTTAGCAACATTACTTGTAATTCAGGGTATCCTCTAGTGAATCAAACTAACAAAATTTTCCAATTACATCCTAGGTTTAGTGATTGTCAATGTGATTTATGAGCTAGTGAGGTCTGATCTTCGATCCAAGTCTCGCACTCGTAGCCACTAGAGGACGTCTTTGACAAGCTCGCCTGCTGGATGGTGCTTGTAGAGGTTGTGTGTCACCCTGATCGATGCGGGGAGGTGGAGGTTGTAGAAGAGGTGGCCTTGGTGTAGATAAATCTGATGGTCACGCTTCACTAATGTGGTGGGAGAAGTCAGTGGCTCAGTGGGGCGCCGTGGTGGCGGTAGTTGTTATCTCGACCTAACGATCAACACACACAGTTGAGCATGGATGAGGTGGTGCAATGGCAAACCATTCATCCATTGGCCCTCCCTCTGTCAGCGATGGGGGTCAAAGGGTGGTGTGAAAATTGTTGGATGCAGGACAGGTCTTGGGCTCTTCTGTAAGTGCATCTAGTGCCCCTTAGTGATTTTGGTGTATTGAAGACTTATAGGTTAAGAGACTAACGTGTTTGTGAGTGTACACATGTCTTATAAGTCTCTAAGGAGTTTGATATATCTGTCGGGGATGTACCCCGCGGTATGACCCGGCCGGGACTTGGTGTTTCATTGGTACCCGGCATATGATATGCCAGATGGTAAGTCAGATGGTAACCCGGCAGATGTTAAGTCAGACCATAAGCCGACAGATGATAAGCCAGATGGTAACCCGGCAGATGTTAAGTCAGATCATAAGCCGACAGATGATAAGCCAGATGGTAAGTCAGATGGTAACCCGGCAGATGTTAAGTCAGACCATAAGCCGGCAGATGATAAGCCAGATGGTAAGTCAGATGGTAAACCGGCAGACAGTCATAACCCAGCAGACAGAGTCGCCTGGGGTTAATAAGCCCGAGACATTAAGAAGCCCAAGATGTTAAGAAGCCCATGAAGAGAAGTCAGAATAGTTTAAATCTTAGTTCGAGATGGACTCTACATGTAACCTGCCCCTTCAACTTATATAAGGAGGGGCAGGGCACCCCAAGAGGGGAGAGGAAGAATCTTAAGGCTAGACATAACTAGGAGAGCCGGTTTACGACGACTCCCTCGTGATGATAATGAGACCTAGCCACAAACATCATCTAGGGTTATTACCGGACGATGTTTCCCGGGGCCCGAAGCTGTCTAAACCCTTGTCTTGTGTGTTAATCCGTCTCGCGTCTCTCATCCCGATCAACCCCTCTCAAGCTACCACATAGATGTGTTGGCCTCACGAGTAAGTCCTCACAGTAGGACATCTGCCGTGACAAATCCCCGACAGTTGGCGCCCACCTCGGCTAAAAATGAATGTCTTCATCTGAAGACTCTGGTTTTCTAGAAGACTTTGAAAATGAGGAAATGGGTGCGACCTTGAAGATATTGATGCAAGGACTATGAAGCGTGAAGACTTTTGTTTTCGTAGTTTCATTTCCTTCTTTTGAGTCATAGGAAACACCGTACTGTTAAAGGGGGTCGAGGTAATACTAAGAAAAAATTTCCAAGTGATACTCATCTCAAAGCCTATACACATACCCAATCCTTAGAGTGAAGCCTTTGGAAATCTCCTGCAGTTCAGTCATTTTCTTCAGTGAAAGAGACGAAGTTCTTCTGGTGTGAGGAATTTGTTCTGACTAAGGAGTTAGGAATTCGCCAGTGCGAATTGCCTACTGTGAGGAACATGATAGCCCTGAGGAATTTGAGAGCTCAAATTTCTGACTGTTGTTGTGCTTTACGCCACCTATCCCAAATATCTTATCCATCCAACGGTCATATCATTAGGGGCATTTATGTCTTATCATGTCGGGCTGCTCCCCGGCTATAAATAGCCGCCCCCTCAACCACTAGCTGGTTGGCTGCTCCAAGAGATAGATTGGCACTTGTCATTTAGAGCATCCCATCCTCCGAGGAATTTGAGAGAAAATCATCAGTGAGGAAAAACCCAAAACCCCAACACCTAAAACCCAAAGTGATTGAGCATCACTGAAGAGATTGTTCCTGTGTGGAACCGACGCTTGTTACCTTTGAGCATCCAAGAGGAATTATGGATCGCCGAGTGACCAAGTCTGTGAAGGTTTGGAAGTCACCTTGAAGATTTACCATGAGTGATTGGGCGAGGTCTGTGTGACCTTAGCTCAAGGAGAATACGGTAAGGACTGTGTGTCCTTTGGTTTAAATACCAAGCCGCTCCAACCAGACGTACAACTGTCACAGCAGTTGGAACTGGTCTATCAAATCACTGTCTTCACTGAGCTACTAGTTCTATTTCCTCAACCTTTTTATTTCCTCACTTATTTGTTGATGAAATTGATCGTTACTGTTTGAAGACTTTGACTGAAGACTTTCTTTATTTCCTCAATCCTATTTCTTCAGTCATCTTGTCTTCTGTCTGCTTATCCTGTTTACGCGCTACTTGTGCTTTGTGCTTGTTTCATCTCATCATGATGATTGTGTTACTGCCATGTTATGCTTGCACCTGAGTACTTATTCCGCTGCTTGTATTTCATCACTTAGCAAATTCCTCAAGTAGTATTTCCTCAGTGATGAATTTGTAAAAATCGCCTATTCACCCCCTAGTCGATATAACACACTTTCACTTTCAATGCAGCATCCGGCTAGTGCTAAATCTCCAACCAGAGAGAGGTTCTTGTGATTTTGACAAGTATGCAGATTCTCCGGGTGTAAACCCATGATCTTGTCTTCTGTTAGAACATGCAAAGTTGAGTACGTAAGTCGTGCTCTTAATGAAAGGTGTTGGTTCATAGCTTAACTTCAGACATGAAAACCTAAGGTTAAAATTTTGTTGGTCAATGTAAGCGCACACGTGCCAATCCCTCGGAGGCTTAGAATAAGAATAGCATAATTCGTTGTTTAGCTACATATCAAATGATATTATAGTCCATGGTCATAGGGTCTATGGTTGGTTGTGGACATACTGCTGAGAGGCAAGTCCAATTTAAATGGCATGGAGTTTTTTTTCAAATAAATCTATTCGCCATTACTGTTTGACTTTACTCGGCATTGTTGAGTAAAAATTAATATATGGTTATGTGCATCAAACGATGAAGATGATGATGATTATCATCTTTTTCAACCTTTTCAAAAGGAATTACCGAACTGACTTGATATTATGTTCATAGTTTCATACTTTAGTAACATCTAATTAGTACATGTGCTTTGGGAAATATACAGAGCCTCATACACACATTAATCAAGTTAGGGCGTGTTTGGTTGCCCGCATTAGGCCCAGCCTGGCCCGCGCGGGAAGGAACTGGCCCGTTTGGTTGCCTGCGTTTACGGTGCGGCCCACATGACACGAACCTTAAAGCACACTTGGGCCTGGCTCGCTGGAAACGCTCAGATCGGCAGTTTCTAGCGAGCCAGGCTGAGGCGAGCGCACAAGATGGGCCACTTGCACGAGGGGGATGGGAGGGATACGAGCTGGTATGCAGCCTGTGCATAATCTTCTCCTACCTCCAGTAACCTTCCCTCTAATTTTGTTCTTCCTAGCCCCTTCCGATCTACACAACAGTGCTTCGACTCGAGGTACGCTCTACATGAAAAAGATGCACCTTGATGCTACGGTTTCATTCAGGCGATCGGTTCGTAGTTTCTTCGGCCGTAAGTTCTTAATTTCCTCTTCCCGTTTGAAGCTATTCTTGACGAATTTTGTCAGATTCGTCACGCACGATCGATCGTTTGAAATTTCCTTTGACCAGCAGCCTAATCTCACAGTTCCTCATAACATTCGTGTTGTAAGTTTTTGGTTTCGATGATCGTAGCTTCATCTCTCTTTGAGTAGCAGTCTACTGCACTGACGCCGCCATGTCGAGCTCCTCTGTCCTCTGCTCAGAGTCCTCCTATTCATCCCTCTCGACGCCGACTCCCCTTGATCTCCTTGCCCACGTCCTACTACACTAGAGTCGTTTCCAGCGTCGTTCATCTCGGCGTGCACACTGCTTTCTTGTGTCCTCTGCCTCCGCGCACACTGTAGTTCGCCGCGCCGCCGACGGGGTCGATCATCTTGGCCTCGTCTCTCTCGCCCTACTACACTGGAGTCATTTCCGGTGTCGATCATCTCGGCCTCCTCTCTCGTCCACTGCACTGACGATACCATGGCGCGGGCACTGCATTCTCCTCCTCTGTCGACTGTCTTTGCGCGAGCACCACAACTAGTTCGCTGACGGTGTCGCTCGCCGTGCTGCCGACGCGGTCGCTCGTCCACGACTCCATGCTCGTCATGTCGGACACAGCGCCATGGCCACTATCCACCGCAGTCGCCATGGTCCGGCGCACACTGCATTTCTTCTCCCACTTTCTCTGCTATCTCTTAACCCTGTGTGCTAAGTGCAAGTGCTAGCTCTTAATCATATCCCATGCGGGCAACCAAACAGCGTGTAGTTGCATGCGCCGAGACAATGCAGGCAACCAAACAACGTGCCAAAGTTGATCTCCTAATGCAGGCAGTCCATATGCAGGCAACCAAACAACTTGCAAATGTCGCATATGAGGCTGTTTTTCTAGAGCCAGGCTGAGTAGAGATGTGTATGCAACACGGGTACTGTAGGCGACGGCAACCAAACACGTCCTTAGATGTCGTAATAACTCAAGAAAAAAGTTAGAGAGGTCGATAATTCATGGTTTAGCTCGAAGGGTAAAGAGACTCTAATTTCCTTTAGGTATAGAAGGCTCTAGCAATATGATTTGTAGGGCTTCCCAACAAACTATCCGTGAACGGTGGTGCCAATGATTGGGAAAATCGGTGTCACGCTTCAAGCGAGATAGAAGAACGCATCGCGTCAAGGCAACATGAAATGGGCCAACCAAGTTAACATAACTTCGATTTTTCTTAGGTTTGGTCACTTATATAAATTATTTTCTGTTGTTGTAGTTTTCTGGTTTTTATTGCTCATTCTAATTTATTTATTTTATTTTTCAAAAAATTATTATACATATATTCCAAAACTTAATGTACTTAGTTTTTTAAAGTATTAACCGCAAATTTGAAAAATTTTAACACAGCGTAATTTTTTTGTTAGTGTAACTTCATAAAATGTTGATACAATTAAAAAATTGCTCGTGCCATTTCAAAAATGTTGATAGCATTGACAAAATATCACGACATTTAAAAAATGGTCACATGTTTCAAAAAATTGTATGTGGCATTTTTTAAAATTGTTATGCAACATAAACAATATTTGTGTAATTCAAATATGATATTTCATACCATTCAAAAAATGTATGTCCATTTTAAAAGATGTTAATACGTGTATAAAAATATTTTATATGTATACAAAAATGTACAATGTGTATGACATTTTTTGACATGAAAACATATATTTGAAAAAAGTCAATCATGTATATGAAAAATGTGTATAAAAAAGTTTTATATGTATAACAAAAATACATAATGTGTATGAAAAAATAGACATCAAAACATATATTTGAAAAAAATAACTATATATTTGAAAAATATTAAACATGTATAAGAACTGTTAGTGTATACGTAAAATGTATAATCTATATTCATATCAACATAAAAAGACCCAAATGAGTAGATCCAACTAATCTAGGCCATCAAACCATGTCAATCCCACGATCTGGATTGCTTCAATGGCAAGCACACAAAATGTTTAATATGAATTATCACCATACCGATATGAACGACAACACTATTCATATAATTAACGTGCAACTAATATCCAACTTAATGTGAGCGTGCAATTAATACACTACCTACGTACGCAATTACTAGCGTGTACATAAAATGTACACATGTGTTGAGAAAATGGAAAAAAATGATGGAGACCAAGAAAGAAAAAGAAAATCAAAGAAAAAAGATAATGAAAGCCTAGTAAAAACAGAGAAAAAGAAAAAATACCAGTGCAACAATGAAATTAAACCCCGATAAGAAAACCACAGAGAGGTAAAACCTCAGGTCATAGCTACATTAACGGGTCGGGCCAATAGCGGGCGAGACATAGCTCCCGCGTCAATGATCGGCGAATCCTCAAAATCACTAGTTAGGGCATGTTCGGGAGTTCTCCAACTCCCAACTCCAACAAATCCAAATCCGGATTTTACCCGAACGCTCCAACTCCTGGCTTTTCGGGAGGGAAGCTGGTGAATCGTTGCGTGCAAATTTGCTGGAGTTGCGGAGTTGGAAAAATCGAGCTCCGCGAAAACTGGGAAGTTGGAGTTGGCGAAAATTAGACCGTTGATGCCATCGCGAAGTGAAACGTACCTGTTCGATCGAGGAGGTGAGGCCACCCCACACGAGCGTCTCCCCCAACCGCGCTTCTCTCTGTTCCCCTACTCCTCTTTCGTTCCCCTCCTGCCCCAACCCTAGCCGCCACGGCCATGGGAGACGGTGTGCTGCAGCTCATCCGCCGGCGGCAGCCCTCCCCACCGCCGCGAGCTATCCCTGCCCGCCTTTCTCTGCTGCCATGCCCCCCTCTTGTTTGCCGCCTTTCTCCGTCGGGCTCCCCCTTGTCTGCCGCCTTCGTTGACCACCTCGGCCACTGATACGTCTCCAACTTATCTATAATTTTTATCGTTCCATGCTATTATATTATCCATCTTGGATGTTTTATATGCATTTATATGCTATTTTATATTATTTTTGGGACTAACCTATTAACCTAGAGCCCAGTGCCAGTTTCTGTTTTCCCTTATTTTTGAGTTTTGCAGAAAAGGAATATCAAACGGAGTCCAAACGAGCTGAAAATTTACGGTGATTTTTTATGGACTAGAAGAAGCCCCCGAAGCACAAGAGTTGGGCCAGAAGAGTCTCGAGTCAACGACAAGGGTGGAGGACGCGCCCACCCCCTAGGGCACGCCCCTGCCTTGTCGCTGACTCGTGGACCCCCCTGACGTGAAACCGACACAGAAAATTCCTATAAATCCATAAACCCCTAGAAAGAAACCTAGACCGGGAGTTCCGCCACCGCAAGCCTATGTAGCCACAAAAAACCAATCGGGAGCCCGTTCCGGCACCCTGCCGGAAGGGAAATCCATCACTGGTGGCCATCTTCATCATCCCGGCGGTCTCCATGATGAGGAGGGAGTAGTTCACCCTCGGGGCTGAGGGTATATACCAGTAGCTATTTGTTTGATCTCTCTCTCTCTCTCTCTATATATATATATATATATATATATCGTGTTCTTGATTTGGCACGATCTTGATGTACCGCGAGCTTTGTTACTATAGTTGGATCATATGGTGTTCTTCCCCCTCTATCTTCTTCTGATGAATTAAGTTTTACCTTTGAGGTTTCACTATTATCGGATTGAATACTTTATGGATTTGAGAACACTTGATGTATGTCTTGCGTGGGATACCCGTGGTGACAATGGGGTATTCTATTGATTCACTTGATGTATGTTTTGGCACTCAACTCGCGGATTCCCGAGGTGACATTGGGGTAATCTATGCATAGGGGTTGATGCACGTTTTCGTCCTTGTTTCTCCGGTAGGAATCTTGGGGCACTCTTTGAGGTTCTTTGTGTTGGATTGAATATTATGAATCTGAAGTTGTTTGATGCATATCGTATAATTGACCCACAGATACTTGTGGTTGCGTTGGAGTATCTAGGTGACATTAGGGTTGATTGATGTGTGTCATATGGTATTATTTTACTACGAACTCTAGGGCTGTTTGTGACACTTGTAGGAATAGCTCAATGGATTGATCGGAAAGAATAAATTTGAGGTGGTTTCGTACCCTACAAGCAATTTCATCTTATGTTCTCCGCGATAGGAACTTTGGAGTGACTTTTGTCGCACGTTGAGGGATTGCCATATGATCTAATTATGTTATCATTGTTGAGAGAACTTGCACTAGTGAAAGTATGAACCCTAGACCTTGTATTCAAGCATTGCAATACCGTTTTTGTCACTTTTATTACTAGTTACCTTGCTGTTTTTATATTTTCAGATTACAAAAACCTATATCTGGCATCCATATTACGCTTGTATCACCATCTCTTCGCCGAACTAGTGCACCTATACAATTTACCATTGTATTGGGTGTGTTGGGGACACAAGAGACTTTTTGCTATTTGGTTGTGGGTTTTTTTGAGAGAGACCATCTTCATCCTACGCCCCCCACGGATTGATAAACCTTAGGTCATCCACTTGAGGGAAATTTGCTACTGTCCTACAAAACTCTACGCTTGGAGGCCCAACACGAGTCTACAAGAAGAAGGTTGCATAGTAGACATCAGCCACCGTCCCCGACCGCGGGACTCCCTCCCCCGCCGACATACATGACCACTGGAACCAGCGGCCTGGGCTCATTTCTTTGCTAAACAATCTAAAACCGACCAGGCCTATGGGCCAGCCCAGCTACCCTCGTTGGAGCGAGAAACTGTGTCGCCGAACAGATCGCTAGCTCCCGGATCGTGGGTGAGAAGCTGGAGGAAGATTTTCGGAGTTGGAGTTGAGGGTTTTACGGCCACAAAGGGCGCACGCCCTTAAGGGGTACTCTTTGCAAAGATCACTCCCACCTCCCAGGTTGCAACAAGTGGTGTACTGCATGTGTGCCACTTGTTGCAACCTAGGTGTTCTTCCTTTTTCTCTACATTCGTTTATTCAAAATATTTTATCCCTCAAACCGTGTGTCTAAATCCCGATCCATATTTACCGTTGAATTCCTCGTGCCGAGATCTTCGAAACTAGATCCCGTGTTGATAGGCTTCGATGAGCTTTTTTATGAAAAAATTGGATGCAAAAACCCGGACCAGAAGCACGCTTTTCTTTGTGCCACTCGCGAAAACAAATCTGTGCCTCCATGTCAAGTAAAATTGTGCCTCTCGCGGAAGAAGAAAAAACACATTTTTCCCTTTCCAAGAGGCATGGTTGTGCCTCTCCCGGAAGCAAATCTGTGCCTCCACCTCAAGTAAAATTGTGCCTCTCATAGAAAAAAACACAATTTTGCCTTTCCAAGAGGCATAGTTGTTCCTCCACGAGAAATAAATCTGTGCCTCTTGTAGGAGGAAAAAAAATTGCATTTTTTCCTTTTTCGAGAGGCACAGTGCCTCTGGCGGGAGCAAATATGTGCCTCAACGAGAAGGAAATTCATGTCTCTCGTGAAAAAAAGAAGGCGCGTTTTTTCACGTAATTTTTATTCCAGAATTTTTTTGCCCACAAACCTAGAGAAAACCGGGCAAAAAACGAAAGCCAAAAAATCATCTCAAGCCCAAAAACGCGTGTAAAAAAAGAAATCCTAAGAGAGCACACATCACTCAACACGTGGCGGTTCGGTGCGCTCTCGGCCCACCAAAAGTGACAGTTGCAGGAGCCCGCAACGAGTACTACGTAGCTAGTTGATCCCGCGAATCCTATGTGACGCCCCACGACGTCAAATGGATGTCGCAACGCCAATGGGCTTTTAGTTGGGCCTAAAGGAAATATGCCCTAGAGGCAATAATAAAGTTATTATTTATTTCCTTATATCATGATAAATGTTTATTATTCATGCTAGAATTGTATTAACCGGAAACATAATACATGTTTGAATACATAGACAAACAGAGTGTCACTAGTATGCCTCTACTTGACTAGCTCGTTGATCAAAGATGGTTATGTTTCCTAGCCATAGACATGAGTTGTCATTTGATTAACGGGATCACATCATTAGGAGAATGATGTGATTGACTTGACCCATTCCGTTAGCTTAGCACTCGATCGTTTAGTATGTTGCTATTGCTTTCTTCATGACTTATACATGTTCCTATGACTATGAGATTATGCAACTCCCGTTTACCGGAGGAACACTTTGTGTGCTACCAAACGTCACAACGTAACTGGGTGATTATAAAGGTGCTCTACAGGTGTCTCCAAAGGTACTTGTTGGGTTGGCGTATTTCGAGATTAGGATTTGTCACTCCGATTGTCGGAGAGGTATCTCTGGGCCCACTCAGTAATACACATCACTATAAGCCTTGCAAGCATTGTGACTAATGAGTTAGTTGCGGGATGATGTATTACGGAACGAGTAAAGAGACTTGCCGGTAACGAGATTGAACTAGGTATCGAGATACCGACGATCGAATCTCGGGCAAGTAACATACCGATGACAAAGGGAACAACGTATGTTGTTATGCGGTCTGACCGATAAAGATCTTCGTAGAATATGTGGGAACCAATATGAGCATCCAGGTTCCGCTATTGGTTATTGACCGGAGAGGTGTCTCGGTCATGTCTACATAGTTCTCGAACCCGTAGGGTCCGCACGCTTAACGTTACGATGACAGTTATATTATGAGTTTATATGTTTTGATGTACCGAAGGTTGTTCGGAGTCCCAGATGTGATCACGGACATGACGAGGAGTCTCAAAATGGTCGAGACATAAAGATTGATATATTGGAAGCCTATGTTTGGACATCGGAAGTGTTCCGGGTGAAATCGGGATTTTTCCGGAGTACCGGGAGGTTACCGGAACCCCCCGGTAACTTAATGGGCCTTAGTGGGCCTAGGTGGAAGAGAGGAGAGGAGGCCAGGGCAGGGCCGTGCGCCCCTCCCCCCCAGTCCGAATAGGACAAGGAGAGGGGGCGGCGCCCCCCTTCCTTCCTCCCCTCCACCTCTTCCCCCTTTCTCTCCTAGTCCAACATGGAAAGGGGGGGGGTGTCCTACTCCCGGTAGGAGTAGGACTCCTCCTGGCGCGCCTCTCCTCTAGGCCGGCCAAACCCCCCTTGCACCTTTATATACGGGGGCAGGGGGGCACCTCTAGACACACAATTGATCATTGATCTCTTAGCCGTGTGCGGTGCCCCCCTCCACCATATTACACCTCGATAATATCGTAGCGGTGCTTAGGCGAAGCCCTGCGTCGGTAGAACATCATCATCGTCACCACGCCGTCGTGCTGACGAAACTCTCCCTCAACACTCGGCTGGATCGGAGTTCGAGGGACGTCATCGAGCTGAACGTGTGCTGAACTCGGAGGTGCCGTGCGTTCGGTACTTGATCGGTCGGATCGTGAAGACGTACGACTACATCAACCGCGTTGTGTTAACGCTTCTGCTTTCGGTCTACGAGGGTACGTGGACAACACTCTCCCCTCTCGTTGCTATACATCACCATGATCTTGCGTGTGCGTAGGAATTTTTTTGAAATTACTACATTCCCCAACAGTGGCATCCGAGCCTGTTTTTATGCGTTGATGTTATATGCACGAGTAGAACACAAGTGAGTTATGGGCGATATAAGTCATACTGCTTACCAGCATGTCATACTTTGGTTCGGCGGTATTGTGAGAAGAAGCGGCCCTGACCGACATTACGCGTACGCTTACGCGAGACTGGTTTCACCATTGCGAGCACTCGTTGCTTAAAGGTGACTGGCGGGTGTCTGTCTCTCTCACTTTAGTTGAACCGAGTGTGGCTACGCCCGGTCCTTGCGAAGGTTAAAACAGCACCAACTTGACAAACTATCGTTGTGGTTTTGATGCGTAGGTAAGAACGGTTCTTGCTAAGCCCGTAGTAGCCACGTAAAACTTGCAACAACAAAGTAGAGGACGTCTAACTTGTTTTTGCAGGGCATGTTGTGATGTGATATGGTCAAGACATGATGCTATATTTTATTGTATGAGATGATCATGTTTTGTAACCGAGTTATCGGCAACTGGCAGGAGCCATATGGTTGTCGCTTTATTGTATGAAATGCAATCGCCATGTAATTGTTTTACTTTATCACTAAGCGGTAGCGATAGTCGTAAAAGCAATAGTTGGCGAGATGACAACGATGCTACGATGGAGATCAAGGTGTCGCGCCGGTGACGATGGTGATCATGACGGTGCTTCGGAGATGGAGATCACAAGCACAAGATGATGATGGCCATATCATATCACTTATATTGATTGCATGTGATGTTTATCTTTTATGCATCTTATCTTGCTTTGATTGACAGTAGCATTATAAGTTGATCTCTCACTAAAATTTCAAGATAAAAGTGTTCTCCCTGAGTATGCACCGTTGCGAAAGTTCTTCGTGCTGAGACACCACGTGATGATCGGGTGTGATAGGCTCTACGTTCAAATACAACGGGTGCAAAACAGTTGCACACGCAGAATACTCAGGTTAAACTTGACGAGCCTAGCATATGTAGATATGGCCTCGGAACACGGAGACCGAAAGGTCGAGCGTGAATCATATAGTAGATATGATCAACATAGTGATGTTCACCATTGAAACTAATCCATCTCACGTGATGATCGGACATGGTTTAGTTGATATGGATCACGTGATCACTTAGAGGATTAGAGGGATGTCTATCTAAGTGGGAGTTCTTAAGTAATATGATTAATTGAACTTGAATTTATCATGAACTTAGTACCTGATAGTATCTTGCTTGTCTATGTTAATTGTAGATAAATGGCCCGTGCTGTTGTTCCGTTGAATTTTAATGCGTTCCTTGAGAAAGCAAAGTTGAAAGATGATGGTAGCAATTACACGGACTGGGTCCGTAACTTGAGGATTATCCTCATTGCTGCACAGAAGAATTACGTCCTGGAAGCACCGCTAGGTGCCAGGCCTCCTGCAAGGGCAACACCAGAAGTTATGAACGTCTGGCAGAGCAAAGCTGATGACTACTCGATAGTTCAGTGTGCCATGCTTTACGGCTTAGAACCGGGTCTTCAACGACGTTTTGAACGTCATGGAGCATATGAGATGTTCTAGGAGTTGAAGTTAATATTTGAAGCAAATGCCCGGATTGAGAGATATGAAGTCTCCAATAAGTTCTACAGCTGCAAGATGGAAGAGAATAGTTCTGTCAGTGAGCATATACTCAAAATGTCTGGGTATAATAATCACTTGATTCAACTGGGAGTTAATCTTCCGGATGATAGCGTCATTGACAGAATTCTTCAATCACTGCCACCAAGCTACAAGAGCTTCGTGATGAACTATAACATGCAAGGGATGAATAAGACAATTCCCGAGCTCTTCGCAATGCTAAAGGCAGCGGAGGTAGAAATCAAAAAGGAGCATCAAGTGTTGATGGTCAATAAGACCACTAGTTTCAAGAAAAAGGGCAAAGGGAAGAAGAAGGGGAACTTCAAGAAGAACAACAAGCAAGTTGCTATTCAGGAGAAGAAACCCAAGTCTGGACCTAAGCCTGAAACTGAGTGCTTCTACTGCAAGCAGACTGGTCACTGGAAGCGGAACTGCCCCAAGTATTTGGCGGATAAGAAGGATGGCAAGGTTAACAAAGGTATATGTGATATACATGTTATCGATGTGTACCTTACTAATGCTCGCAGTAGCACCTGGGTATTTGATACTGGTTCTGTTGCTAATATTTACAACTCGAAACAGGGGCTACGGATTAAGCGAAGATTGGCTAAGGACGAGGTGACGATGCGCGTGGGAAATGGTTCCAAAGTCGATGTGATCGCAGTCGGCATGCTACCTCTACATCTACCTTCGGGATTAGTTTTAGACCTAAATAATTGTTATTTGGTGCCAGCGTTAAGCATGAACATTATATCTAGATCTTGTTTGATGCGAGACGGTTATTCATTTAAATCAGAGAATAATGATTGTTCTATTTATATGAATAATATCTTTTATGGTCATGCACCCTTGAAGAGTGGTCTATTTTTGTTGAATCTCGATAGTAGTGATACACATATTCATAATATTGAAGCCAAAAGATGCAGAGTTGATAATGATAGTGCAACTTATTTGTGGCACTGCCGTTTAGGTCATATCGGTGTAAAGCGCATGAAGAAACTCCATAATGATGGACTTTTGGAATCACTTGATTATGAATCACTTGGTACTTGCGAACCGTGTCTCATGGGCAAGATGACTAAAACACCGTCCTCCGGTACTATGGAGAGAGCAACTTATTTGTTGGAAATCATACATACAGATGTATGTGGTCCGATGAATATTGAGGCTCGTGGCGGATATCGTTATTTTCTCACCTTCACAGATGATTTGAGCAGATATGGGTATATGTACTTAATGAAACATAAGTCTGAAACATTTGAAAAGTTCAAAGAATTTCAGAACGAAGTTGAAAATCATCGTAACAAGAAAATAAAGTTTCTACGATCAGATCGTGGAGGAGAATATTTGAGTTACGAGTTTGGCCTACATTTGAAACAATGCGGAATAGTTTCGCAACTCACGCCACCCGGAACACCACAACGTAATGGTGTGTCCGAACGTCGTAATCGTACTTTACTAGATATGGTGCAATCTATGATGTCTCTTACTGATTTACCGCTATCGTTTTGGGGTTATGCTTTAGAGACGGCTGCATTCACTCTAAATAGGACACCATCGAAATCCGTTGAGACGACGCCTTATGAACTATGGTTTGGCAAGAAACCAAAGTTATCGTATCTTAAAGTTTGGGGTTGCGATGCTTATGTGAAGAAACTTCAACCTGATAAGCTCGAACCTAAATCGGAGAAATGTGTCTTCATAGGATACCCAAAGGAGACTGTTGGGTACACCTTCTATCACAGATCCGAAGGCAAGACATTCGTTGCTAAGAATGGATCCTTTCTAGAGAAGGAGTTTCTCTCGAAAGAAGTGAGTGGGAGGAAAGTAGAACTTGATGAGGTAACTGTACCTGCTCCCTTATTGGAAAGTAGATCATCACAGAAACCAGTTTCCGCGACACCTACACCAATTAGTGAGGAAGTTAATGATAATGATCATGAAACTTCAGATCAAGTTATTACTGAACCTCGTAGGTCAACCAGATTAAGATCCGCACCAGAGTGGTACGGTAATCCTGTTCTGGAGGTTATGTTGCTAGACCATGACGAACCTACGAACTATGAAGAAGCGATGGTGAGCCTAGATTCCGCAAAATGGCTTGAGGCCATGAAATCCGAGATGGGATCCATGTATGAGAACAAAGTATGGACTTTGGTTGACTTGCCCGATGATCGGCAAGCCATTGAAAATAAATGGATCTTCAAGAAGAAGACTGACGCTGACGGTAATGTTACTGTCTATAAAGCTCGACTTGTTGCAAAAGGTTTTCGACAAGTTCAAGGGATTGACTACGATGAGACCTTCTCACCCGTAGCGATGCTTAAGTCTGTCCAAATCATGTTAGCAATTGCCGCATTTTATGATTCTGAAATTTGGCAAATGGATGTCAAAACTGCATTCCTGAATGGATTTCTGGAAGAAGAGTTGTATATGATGCAACCGGAAGGTTTTATCGATCCAAAGGGAGCTAACAAAGTATGCAAGCTCCAGCGATCCATTTATGGACTGGTGCAAGCCTCTCGGAGTCGGAATAAACGCTTTCATAGTGTGATCAAAGCATTTGGTTTTATACAGACTTTTGGAGAAGCCTGTATTTACAAGAAAGTGAGTGGGAGCTCAGTAGCATTTCTGATATTATATGTGGATGACATATTGCTAATTGGAAATGATATAGAATTTCTGGATAGCATAAAGGGATACTTGAATAAGAGTTTTTCAATGAAAGACCTCGGTGAAGCTGCATATATATTGGGCATCAAGATCTATAGAGATAGATCAAGACGCTTAATTGGACTTTCACAAAGCACATACCTTGACAAAATTTTGAAGAAGTTCAAAATGGATCAAGCAAAGAAAGGGTTCTTGCCTGTACTACAAGGTGTGAGATTGAGTAAGACTCAATGCCCGACCACTGCAGAAGATAGAGAGAAGATGAAAGATGTTCCCTATGCTTCAGCCATAGGCTCTATCATGTATGCAATGCTGTGTACCAGACCTGATGTGTGCCTTGCTATAAGTTTAGCAGGGAGGTACCAAAGTAATCCAGGAGTGGATCACTGGACAGCGGTCCAGAACATCCTGAAATACCTGAAAAGGACTAAGGATATGTTTCTCGTTTATGGAGGTGACAAAGAGCTCATCGTAAATGGTTACGTTGATGCAAGCTTTGACACTGATCCGGACGATTCTAAATCGCAAACCGGATACGTGTTTACATTGAACGGTGGAGCTGTCAGCTGGTGCAGTTCTAAGCAAAGTGTCGTGGCGGGATCTACGTGTGAAGCGGAGTACATAGCTGCTTCGGAAGCAGCAAATGAAGGAGTCTGGATGAAGGAGTTCATATCCGATCTAGGTGTCATACCTAGTGCATCGGGACCAATGAAAATCTTTTGTGACAATACTGGTGCAATTGCCTTAGCAAAGGAATCCAGATTCCACAAGAGAACCAAGCACATCAAAAGACGCTTCAATTCCATCCGGGATTTCGTCCAGGTGGGAGACATAGAAATTTGCAAGATACATACGGATCTGAATGTTGCAGATCCGTTGACTAAGCCTCTTCCACGAGCAAAACATGATCAGCACCAAGACTCCATGGGTGTAAAAATCATTACTGTGTAATCTAGATTATTGACTCTAGTGCAAGTGGGAGACTGAAGGAAATATGCCCTAGAGGAAATAATAAAGTTATTATTTATTTCCTTATATCATGATAAATGTTTATTATTCATGCTAGAATTGTATTAACCGGAAACATAATACATGTGTGAATACATAGAAAAACATAGTGTCACTAGTATGCCTCTACTTGACTAGCTCGTTGATCAAAGATGGTTATGTTTCCTAGCCATAGACATGAGTTGTCATTTGATTAACGGGATCACATCATTAGGAGAATGATGTGATTGACTTGACCCATTCCGTTAGCTTAGCACTCGATCGTTTAGTATGTTTCTATTGCTTTCTTCATGACTTATACATGTTCCTATGACTATGAGATTATGCAACTCCCGTTTACCGGAGGAACAGTTTGTGTGCTACCAAACGTCACAACGTAACTGGGTGATTATAAAGGTGCTCTATAGGTGTCTCCAAAGGTACTTGTTGGGTTGGTGTATTTCGAGATTAGGATTTGTCACTCCGATTGTCGGAGAGGTATCTCTGGGCCCACTCAGTAATACACATCACTATAAGCCTTGCAAGCATTGTGACTAATGAGTTAGTTGCGTGATGATGTATTACGGAACGAGTAAAGAGACTTGCCGGTAACGAGATTGAACTAGGTATCGAGATACCGACGATCGAATCTCGGGCAAGTAACATACCGATGACAAAGGGAACAACGTATGTTGTTATGCGGTCTGACCGATAAAGATCTTCGTAGAATATGTGGGAACCAATATGAGCATCCAGGTTCCGCTATTGGTTATTGACCGGAGAGGTGTCTCGGTCATGTCTACATAGTTCTCGAACCCGTAGGGTCCGCACGCTTAACGTTACGATGACAGTTATATTATGAGTTTATATGTTTTGATGTACCGAAGGTTGTTCGGAGTCCCAGATGTGATCACGGACATGACGAGGAGTCTCGAAATGGTCGAGACATAAAGATTGATATATTGGAAGCCTATGTTTGGACATCGAAAGTGTTCCGGGTGAAATCAGGATTTTTCCGGAGTACCGGGAGGTTACCGGAACCCCCCTGTAACTTAATGGGCCTTAGTGGGCCTAGGTGGAAGAGAGGAGAGGAGGCCAGGGCAGGGCCGCGCGCCCCTCCCCCTAGTCCGAATAGGACAAGGAGAGGGGGGCGGCGCCCCCCTTCCTTCCTCCCCTCCACCTCTTCCCCCTTTCTCTCCTAGTCCAACATGGAAAAGGGGGGAGTCCTACTCCCAGTAGGAGTAGGACTCCTCCTGGCGCGCCTCTCCTCTAGGCCGGCCGAACCCCCCCTTGCACCTTTATATACGGGGGCAGGGGGGCACCTCTAGACACACAATTGATCATTGATCTCTTAGTCGTGTGCAGTGCCCCCCTCCACCATATTACACCTCGATAATATCGTAGCGGTGCTTAGGCGAAGCCCTGCGTCGGTAGAACATCATCATCGTCACCACACCGTCGTGCTGACGAAACTCTCCCTCAACACTCGGCTGGATCGGAGTTCGAGGGACGTCATCGAGCTGAACGTGTGCTGAACTCGGAGGTGTCGTGCGTTCGGTACTTGATCGGTCGGATCGTGAAGACGTACGACTACATCAACCGCGTTGTGTTAACGCTTCTGCTTTCGGTCTACGAGGGTACGTGGACAACACTCTCCCCTCTCGTTGCTATACATCACCATGATCTTGCGTGTGCGTAGGAATTTTTTTGAAATTACTACGTTCCCAACAGGGCCTGCCCAGTTCACGTTTCGCTATGCTGCTTTAGTTGTTTCACCTTTTTTTTTGGTGTTTTTGTTGTATTTTACTATATGATTTTCTTCTTTCGGTCTGTTCTCTTTCCAATTATAATTAACCTTTTGATTTATTTTTGTTTTTCTTATGCCTTTTTTCTCGCTTTTTTGTCTCATTTCTTCATTTCGGTTATTTTCTCCTTTTGGTTTTCTCACCTTTCATTTTCCTTTGTCATTTAAATTTTATTTTTATACATGAACATATTTTGAATATATGGTAGTAACATTTTTTCAAAGCATGGTGAATTTTTTTAAAATATATGTTGAATATTATTTGTGATACAGAGTGAACATTATTAAATGTATGGTGAATACTTTTTTATATAGGGTGAAGATGTTTTAAACACACATTGAACATTTTTAAAAAATATATGATGGGGATTGTTTCTTTATGGTGAATATTTTTTAATACACAATGAACATTTAAAAGGTTGAGTCAGCCGTCGGCGGCACCCGCAATCAACCCCATCGACCATAAGGTGCCCCACACACCCCGCGCGCACGCTTGGACCTTTCCCCGACGAGACGAGTAGGATCGCGCTTGAGAGGAAGTTCTGGGGAGAGGGCTTGCGCTTACTCCATGTGGGTTAAGGAGGACATGTGCCGTAAGGTTGAATCAGCTGTCGGCACCCCGCTTCCCACCATCCTCGAGTATCTCGATGACTGTCTACGCGGAAATGGAAGCGGTGGGACCTCCCCGCCTGCGAGGTCACCTCCAAGAGAAGGAAGAGCTCGTAGTCGAATGAAAGAATCACAGTTTTATGATCGTTCAAATCCTTGTAGTAATCCTTCTTGAAATCCATGCCGGAGTCCTATTGAGTTGAAATCCTAATTCAAAGACTTCCATTGTTGAGAAAAAAAAGTCTTCTGGCCGCCGGTAAACGGGTCTCACATGGGAAAAAGATTATACCCCCTTCATTCCCTTATACAAGGCCACAAACTCAAATTATATGTAGCAAGGTAAAATTTAATGACTGCTTTGCAAACCCATTTTTTCTTTCGTTAACCGGGATCATTAAGACGCCCACATGCATGCAAGAAATGAATTTAGAAGGAAGTAGCACAGTGTTACTATGACTACATGCATGTAAGTATTAAAATAGTTAGTAGTACGAGGAAACATAATTAATCTCTGCCTCGATTACACTTAGTTGTCTTGTATAGATGCAAAATGTATTTTTTATAGTGACCTTGTATAAAAGAATGGAGGGAGTAGAACGCGCTTTTATAGTGATTCTGAGTTTGCACGAAGTTTACAGACATGACGACCCAGGTTGAGTTGCTTTTAGTTCATGTTCAGGAACCACTTGCCTCGGCGATCTACTTTCTGTCGTCTCCTGCGTCGCCTCTGTGCGATCCAACTTGCATTTACACCGGCTATACGCCCCTTCGGACCCCTCCCCTTTCCAGTGCATCTCGCCGCGAACAGGACATGGAGAAAAAGGCGGTGGAACAGACGACGTTTCCGCCCGCGCCCAAACAAGGCCCCCTCCCCCTCACATGGCACGCACGCACGCACGCCCGCCATGGACCGCACGGCGCGTGCGAAAGGACGGCGAAAGCGCCATGGAGCGGCCGCCGGTGGTTGCCGAGAGAAGCCCCTGCTCGGCAGTGCGCGCTCAGCCTCTGCGTTGTACCGCCGCTCGATCCCCTCGCCTGGTACCACACCCCGGTCGATCCGCTGTGATTTCGGCAGCGGAGTACGCGTACGTTGCGTACTATGGCGGGAGCGATTCCAATCCGTGGCAGGAGGTGGGGGCTACCCTTCGGAAGAGCACGAGGGGCAATGGCGTCTTTCTTTTCGGCCAACCGGATGGCTGGCGAGTGCGGCCAGAGATCGACACGAGGTGGTAGTAGGGTTATAAAATGCTGATGATTTGGGCACGGTGGGTGTTATAAAATGCAGATCATTCGGGAGGGAACATGGCCGGGAACAGGAGACTGCTGCCGGCGCCTTGGGACGTGTGAGACGGTCGGGAAAGTGTGGACAGCTAAGCACGCAAAGCGTGCGTGGAAACGCCTCGGCTTTGGACCTCCTTTTGCTGCTACTTGTTCCTTGGAAACATCCGGCTGGGTGAAACGATCGGCAACTCACACTCCATACACTAAAAAAATGCCGGTAAGGGTATCTCCAACCTTGACCCGCAAACCGGATACCGCGTTCATTCACAAATACAGATGTGGGAGCCGACCATTCAACGGTAGTGTTATACATTTCGAACAGCATTTGAACTAAACGAATGAAATTCATCAAACACGGTGGATTTCATGAATATTTGAACACAATTTACTTATTTACATATAAAAAAGTCGATCTTTCGACCGTTTAACTAAAAACTAGAAAGGAAAAAATCTAAACACTATACCGGATAACCACCTCGTACGCGTGGCCGCCTTGCCCTGCCGCGCCGTCGTCGTTGTCCATGCCGCCGCCGTCACCATCGTCGTCCCTCCCGCGGCGGAAGAGCGCCGAAGGGCCGCGACTGTCGGTGTCAAAACCGGCGGATCTCGAATAGGGGGTCCCGAACTGTGCGTCTAAGGTCGATGGTAACAGGAGACGGGGGACACGATGTTTACCCAGGTTCGGGCCCTCTCTATGAGGTAATACCCTACTTCCTGCTTGATTGATCTTGATGAATATGAGTATTACAAGAGTTGATCTACCACGAGATCGAGATGGCTAAACCCTAAAAGCCTAGCATGTATGACTATGGTCATGAGTATCTCTCCCTCCGGACTAAGTCCTCCGGTTTATACAGACACCAAGAGAATCTAGGGTTACACAAGGTCGGTTACAAAGGAAAGGAATCTACATAATCGATCGCCAAGTTTGCCTTCCATGCCAAGGAGAGCCCCATCCGGATACGGGTGCAGTCTTCGGTCTTCGTATCTTCACAGCCCATCAGTCTGGCCCATGGCTAACAGGCCGGACGCCTGAGGGCCCCTTAGTCCAGGACTCCCTCAGTAGCCCCTGAACCTGGCTTCAATGACGAGGAGTCTGGCACGCAGATTTGTCTTCGGCATTGCAAGGCGGGTTCCCTTCTTTTCGGATACTTCACAATGGTCTTCGGATGATTGAGTTCGGCTCGACAGCACGAGCAACATATACTTCCACAGATCTTAGACGTAATAATTTATAAGTCCAATCCTCTGGCAACTTTTTACAACATGACATCATGTCAGTCCGGTCATTATTTCGAACCGTTGTTTCGCCTGCGGCCCCACGTTCCAAGACGCGGTTGTCATTGACACGTCTTATCCAAGCAGAGATCGTGTCCCTTTATTAAGGGATTCTTTTATCGACACACACGTGGGTAACCCAACCGTCCTTAGGGTACAACTCCTTGGGAATAGGCAAATTTTAAGGCCCGGGAGGAGGCGTTCGATATTCTCGGCCTTTATAAAGGGGCACAGACCTGCCTTTCCTTTCCACGCTTGCTTCTTCCTCGACTCTTACTACCTCGAGTTCCAACACCCAGATTTCGCCCTCCGCAAGCCTCAGTCATGTCCCGATCCAGCCGTCAAGGCCGGTGGGTGGCTTCTTCTGTCACAGAGGAGGATATCGCGAAGCTTCGGGCGGCAAGATATCTGACCGCAGAAATCCTCCATCGGCTTCCCGCGGAGGGGTAGGTTATCCCTACCCCTAGATCCGGCGAGAGGGCCGTGTTCGTTTCCCACTTCCTCCGAGGATTAGGGTTCGCCCTTAATCCCTTCGTCCGGGGGCTCATGTTCTATTATGGACTAGATTTTCACGATCTCGCCCCGAACTCTATTCTTCTCATCTCGGCGTTTATCGTCACGTGTGAAGCCTTCCTCCGAACTCCTCCACACTTTGGCTTGTGGCTCAAGACCTTCAATGTGAAACCACAAATGATAGAGGGGGAGCAGGCGGAGTGCGGTGGAGCCTCAGTGAGCAAGCTTACCAACGCTATTTGGCTAAAAGGATCTTTCAAAGAATCTTCCGACTTATGGCAGCAGGAGTGGTTCTATATCACCGAGCCCCGTGGTTCCAAGTGGGCAGCTGCGCCTGCGTTTCGATCCAGCCCCCCAATTCAGCTTGCATCATGGATTAATAAGGGGTTGGACTGGGGATCAGTTGACGAGGTGCGGACTCTGCAAAGTCACATTCGAAGCCTCATTGAGAAGGACATCGATATTGTCAATGTTATTCAGGTAATGCTAGTCCGCCGGACCCTGTCGTGCCAGCGACGGCCTCTCTGCATGTGGGAGTTTAACCCAGAAGGGCCACGGACTCTTCAGCACTTCTTCGGCACTAAGCACGAAGGAATGTGGAAATTATTTTTCGGGAAACGAAAACAATGGCCGGACACCACTGAAGATACCGGCCTAGACTGTAACCATTCGGATACCGCGGTAAGTACTCGTCCGCCGAACACCTCATAATCAGATATCCTGTGGTAAGACACTGAGCAAACCATCTTTTTCTAGGGCTGGATAAAGAAAGCGAAACGGATTAGGTGTCCGACCCCTCTTCCCGAAGACTCAGCGGACCCCGTGTTAACAAGGATGCTGGCACCGGCACCGTACCAGGCGCCGGTAGGGGAGGGCAAGGTGGAGAGTGAGAAGACCCGGGGTGACCTTCGTTCCGGAGGTAAATTAGATACTGAGTCTGGAGAAGTCGACATTTCCTCGCCCGAAGACAAAGGCAAAAGAGAAGCAAGTATCCCTTCTCCATTCAGGAAGAAAAGGGTCGCCTCCGAAGGTTGGGAGGGGCGGTCTCCTAAGAGGGGCAAGATGCCACCTTCGAGCGGCTCGGGATTGGAAGGTGACGTCGTTGAACAGCTCCGTCGTGAGGACAAGCCCTCAACCAAATCGTAAGTGCATCCGGGGTGCTTTGATAGCATCCCACTCCTTTCCTGTTACCGAAGAGACATGTAACATGCCTGTGTATTTTTACAGTTCGGCACAGAGTTTTTCTGGGCAATCCTCTTCTTCGGGAGATCTCCTCCCAGAGATGATGGAAAGCGAGACGCCTCCCCCGACCTCCTCGCCCAATAAGGCGGACGACTCCGAAGTGTCATCTCGGAGGGTTTTTCTTGATCAACAAGTGGTGCAGGGGATGAAAGAGGCAGTACCCGAAGGTGGACCTCTGATCGTCCGGGATTCGGGGGCCAATAATGAAGGCCCCGGACTGTCTGGTTTCCAGCCAACGATGATTCTGGAGACGGGTGAACGGGTTCCTTCAAAGGATGGTCGTGCTCCTATAGCGGCTTCCGGAGACCCGACGGCGCCGGATATATTGAGGGATATGCTGCGAAAAGCATTTGTCTCGGGGGAACAACGTACCTTGATGAGTATGGTGGTTGAGATGATTCTGTCCGCGAAGAGCGGATTGAATGAAGCCTTCATGAGCCTGCTAAGAGGCTTTGAGGTTTGTGATGTAATGTTTTCAACTATATTTTATTTGCAAAGATGCACCTCTGTAT
Organism: Aegilops tauschii subsp. strangulata; assembly: GCF_002575655.3. Classification (NCBI taxonomy): domain Eukaryota; kingdom Viridiplantae; phylum Streptophyta; class Magnoliopsida; order Poales; family Poaceae; genus Aegilops; species Aegilops tauschii. The sequence continues at coordinate 407,733,378 of NC_053040.3, read as the reverse complement.
AGGTAGTAGCCCCTGAGACTCGGGTTGGCTTCCCATGGGAGGCGAACGGAGGATCAAGAAGAAATACTCAAGGACTAATCTGATTAACTGGAACACAGGCTGCTTCCCCCCTAGCTACTTCCTGGACTACGTATATTGCCGAGCTGCAGCGGAAGCTTGATGTGGCAGGGGATGACATTGCGTTAATCAATATGCGTCTTGACGAGTCGCAAGGTATGTATTCGGAGCAATCCTTTCACATACATTTTTGTAATATAAGCATGACGCTGAAAGTTATTTACTGGGATATGCATGGCTACAGATGGTGCTGCCGCCATTGAGATTCTTCGGGCGGAGCTGGCCCGGGCCAAGGAGCAGGCCCGATTTAGTAATGAGGCTACCGAAAAGGCATCGGCTGAGTTAAAGGCCGAACAAGCTGGTCGGCGCCAAGACGAGGAGAAGATATCCACGATGGCGCTCGAACTAAAAAATGCTACTGGCCGCTGTGAATTTCTTGAGAAGGAGAATGAAGCCAAAACGGCTGAACTTGACAAGGCCTTACGAGAGGCGAGAGAAGCGCGGTCTGAATCCAGAGCAGTCCATGAGGAGATCCGACAAGTTGGGGAGATTGCGGCCGGTAAGCCCTTTTTGCTATAGGCTAAGTTCGGTGATCCGAACTATGCTCAGCTTAACCAAGTGTGGAGTTCTCCGGACGAGTTTTTAGACTTGCCGAAGAGTTCTTCCGATGCGGCGCAGTTTTACCAAGCGCGAGAGGGGTATGCAACGGAGAAGCTTTTCTGGTCGCAATTTGGCGCATCAAAGCGCCCTCTGTTGCTGAATGAACAGATGTCCCAATGGGCCGAGCTTCATAGGATATCCGGCGCTGCCATGAAGAACGTCATAATCCGGCTGTGGTCGACTGAGCCTGTTCCGAATAGCTACCTTGGCTTGGTGCAGCGGCTTGTTGATGCGGTGCCACATATCGACGCTGTGAAGCGGTCGGCGTGCATTGAGGGTTCACGGATGGCCTTCGCCCGTGTCAAGACATTCTGGGGGAAGATGATGGCCATCGATGTTGCGGCGAGGAGTCCACCCAAGGGCAAGGACCATCACGCGCCAGAGCATTATTTTGAAGACGTCTTAGAGGCCGCCCGCTTGATAGAGGGTCAATGCTCGAAAGACATAATAGTCGAGTGAGGCGTATGGGAATTGTAAAGGACAAATTTATAGTTACTCTATTTTTATGTTTTGCTCGAAAGCTTGTGTTCCTCCTGTGCGGCCGTTTTATATAATCTGAAAGTTTTCCAGTCGTCGGCTTCAGCCCCCTCGTAGGAAGTACGGGGGTGTTCGAAAAAGCATTTGATCACTCTTGACCCAACGTCTTGGTCCATGAAGGAGGTGATAATGCGGCGAACCAGGCAATCAAACTATAGGGCGTTAACACTTTCACTTAGCCATAGGAGTTTTATAGGGGGGACTACGATATAGCCCCTGGTATGTGTACGGCTTATTCCAATATGGTGCGTTACATATATGACCTGAAGAAAAAAGGTCCTTCGTGTGAGGGAATCGCGACAGATTCCGATAAGTCATCGAGTGGTTGACCAGCTCTCGCATCATCATGACAGTCGGTTTTCGGCTTTCTCTACTGAGGTGCTTGACCAGATGAACCGGAAGCACAATCGCACTAGTTCTCCCTTTACCACCTTAGCTGATAGAGCGGAACGTAAGGTAGCAAGCACAGGAGCCGGGCAACCCAACCATTGACCCAAGACATGATTCAGAGCTGATGCATATGAGGCCAAACTCACGACGCCGAAGTACGCTATAAAGCTGTTCGGACTTTGTTGGCAACTCATTTATTCCCATACCGAGCCCCTGGCAGGTTATGCTGAGGTATGTCTGTGAAACAGCTATAGGGGCCAAATTCATTTATGAAAAGGAAACGAATGATTAATGCGGATTATGCTTACTGGGACCTGAGTGATATGCCAATGGTTACTTTATAGGTAGAAAGACCACAACCCCGGCTATTTGACATGCCCGGGGTCGAAGGCGGAGGAAAAAGGCATATTACAGGCTCGAAATAAAGAGTGCGGTCTACAAAAAGTTATTTGGGACCTCATGTCGCACGTCTGCGTCGCCTGTCCTCGGCGAGGGGAATCCTTGACGGAAGTAGCCCATTAGGTGAGTGTACGGAACCGAAATCCGATAGAGTCAGTTAGATGTTTGTCCTTTGCGTCACCTGTTTTTAAGAAATAATGAAGAAAGAAAGAGTAATGTAGATAAAAAATGTTACGAGAATGCTTGCAGGCTTGTCCGTATTGTACTTCCGCCGATGCCCATGGTATCTTAAGTGCGTAGAGATGTATGCACGATACAAATTTCGCGGGTATATGAGGTGGGCGGCGGAAGCTGAACTGCTATTTCTGCTCCAGGATTGGTCGATCCTCGGGGGGAAATTGCTTCTGACCCCCGGTATTTGGTTGGTGAATCTCTTCGTCGTCCCTATCGCCTGGCGGCCTCCTCCCCTTGTGTTCGGCGTTGAGCTTGCCGGCCTGCTTGAAGACCCAACAGCTTCTGTTGGTATGATTAGCTGGTTTATCGGGGTGGCCGTGAATCTGGCAGGGTCGGTCCAATATCCTGTCTAGGTTGGATGGTTCATCTCTGTTCGCCTTGAATGCCTTTTTCCGTTGACCGGGTTTGGGATTGCTGAATCCGGCGTTGACCGCTGTGTCGCGTGATCTTTCATTATCATTGCAACTGTTGTGTTTGCTTCGTCGTGGCTTGCCATTGCCGTCTCGGATTTCGGAAGTGCCCGAGTCGCTGGCGCTATTGCTTCTATGAGCGAGCCAGCTGTCTTCTCCCGCGCAAAAGCAGGTCATTAGAGCGGTAAGGGCTGTCATGGATTTAGGTCCTTCTTGACCGAGGTGGCGTGCAAGCCATTCATCCCGGACACTATGTTTGAAGGCCGCAAGGGCTTCCGCGTCCGGACAGTCGATGATTTGGTTCTTTTTAACTAAGAACCTAGTCCAGAGCTTCCTGGCGACTCTCCGGGCTGCTGGACAATGTGACTTAAGTCATCGGCATCCGGTGGCCGGACATATGTTCCTTGGAAGTTGTCGCGAAAGGCGTCTTCCAAATCTTCCCAGCTACCAATAGAATTTTCCGGCAGACTGTTTAACCAGTACCGAGCTAGTCCTTTGAGTTTTAGTGGTAGGTATTTGATGGCATGAAGGTCATCTCCGCGGCCCATGTGGATATGGAGGAGGAAGTCCTCGATCCATACCGCGGGATCCGTTGTTCCGTCGTATGATTCGATATTCATGGGTTTGAACCCGTCTGGGAATTCATGCTCCATTGCTTCATTTGTGAAGCAAAGAGGGTGTGCGGCGCCTCTATATTGGGCCACACTGCGACGTACCTCCAATGGAGTCCATTTGCGATTTTCGGCCCGGGCATGGCTAGGTTCATCACGTCCGAATAGGTAGCCGTCGTCGCGTGTCGAGGCAGGTCCTCGCGATCCGTAGATCGATCTTGTGTGTCCTGCTCTACTGTCCAAGTCTTGTCGAAGGTCATATGTACAACCCCGAGCTGTTTTATTCTTGCCTTTACAACGACGTGGGGCGGTCTGGTGTTCGGCTTGAGTTGCCGCTTTATCCGGACCGAGTTGTGGTCGGCCTGCCACATTGTGCGATGATGGTACGGGCTCCAGCGCCTCGTCATCAAACTGAGGTAGCAATCTACGCTTCGGGTAACTTTTGGCTGGGCCACTAAGGCCGTATTCTTTGGTGGCCAGGACTTCGGTCCATCTATCATTGAGCAGATCTTGGTCCGCTTGAAGCTGCAACTGCTTCTTTTTCAGGCTCCTTGCAGTGGCTATTAGCCGGCATTTGAAGCGCTCCTGCTCGAGAGGTTCCTCATGCACGATGAAATCCTCGTTGCCGAGGCTCTACTCTTCCTCGGAGAGCGGAAGATAATTACTATCCTCCAAGTCTCCGTGTATGGCCTGTTCATGAGGGCTAACTTGCCCATTTCCCCGTTCCTCCTGTTCGGAGATTACGTTGACGGGGTCTGCATTGTTTTCGGCATCGCCCGGAGTATTATTTTTTCCGGTGCCCGTATTGCAGTCTTTGGAACAACATGACTTAGAGCGGCGTCAAGGAAGCTGGCGCTTGGGCTGTCTCTCAGGAGGTTTATCCTCAACTGGATCCTCTTTGTCATCGTTGTTAGTTTTTTCAGGCGTGTCCACCATGTATACGTCGTAGGAAGAAGTGGCCGTCCATCGTCCAGTGAATGGCGGGTTTTGGCCTTGCTCCTTGTCGGCATCATCATCCGTACTGGCGATGTCTTCGGAGCCGTAGTCAAGCATGTCAGTTAAGTCCTCGACAGTGTCTATGAAGTGTGTGGCGGGTGGGAAGCAAAATTCCCCATCATCAGCCTCTGGTTCGAACCGTACATAGTTCGGCTATGAGTCCCCCGCCAAGGACAGATTCTTTAATGAGTTTAGCACTGAGTTTAGCACATCGCCAAAGGGCGAATGTTGGAAGATGTCTGCGGCGCTGAACTCAAAGGTCGATAAGCAGTCAAGTTCGGTATCTGTGGATGCACGTGGCTCAGAATTCATGACCAAAAACGAGTCCGGAGTTCGGGTGACAAAGGCGTCATGTGGCTTGAGGTCTATCTTCGGCTCCAACGCCGTGGAATCTATGGCCTCCATGGTGGGGTTGAGCTTCCCATCCTCAGACGGCACGATCTGCTCCAGATCTAAGGCCAGAGCAGTTACGGGAGTGATCTCCTAAGTGTGGTCCGACGACGGATTTAGATCGTGTGCATCGGTGTGACAAGGAGTGGCCGCTGCGGTTCCGAATCCGGCAAAGATCAAGTCTCCACGGATGTCCACAACGTAGTTCAAGCTTCCAAATCTGACCTGATGGCCAGGGGCGTAGCTATCGATCTGTTCCAGGTGGCTAAACGAGTTGGCATGCAGTGCGAAGCCGCCGAATACGAAGATCTGTCCGGGGAGAAAGGTTTCTCCTTGGACAGTGTCATTGTAGACGATTGAAGGGGCCATCGAAACCTTTTGGGGACGACACAGTGGAACTCTCAATGAAAGCACCAATGTCGGTGTCAAAACCGGCGGATCTTGGGTAGGGGGTCCCGAACTATGCGTCTAAGGTCGATGGTAACAGGAGACGGGGGACACGATGTTTACCCAGGTTCGGGCCCTCTCTATGGAGGTAATACCCTACTTCCTGCTTGATTGATCTTGATGAATATGAGTATTACAAGAGTTGATCTACCACAAGATCGAGATGGCTAAACCCTAAAAGCCTAGCCTGTATGACTATGGTCATGAGTATCTCTCCCTCCGGACTAAGTCCTCCGGTTTATACAGACATTGGGAGTGAGGGAGTCCTGGATTAGGGGGTCCTCGGACAGCCGGACTATATCCTTTGGCCGGACTGTTGGACTATGAAGATTCAAGATTGAAGACTTCGTCCCGTGTCCGGGTGGGACTCTCCTTGGCGTGGAAGGCAAGCTTGGCGATTCGGATCTATAGATCTCCTCCCTTGTAACCGACTCTGTGTAACCCTAGCCCCCTCCGGTGTCTATATAAACCGGAGGGTTTAGTCCGTAGGACAACAACAATCATAATCATAGGCTAGCTTCTAGGGTTTAGCCTATACGATCTCGTGGTAGATCAACTCTTGTAATACTCATATCATCAAGATCAATCAAGCAGGAAGTAGGGTATTACCTCCATCGAGAGGGCCCGAACTTGGGTAAACATTGTGTCCCCCGCCTCCTGTTACCATCTGCCTTAGACGCACAGTTCGGGACCCCCTACCCGAGATCCACCGGTTTTGACACCGACATTGGTGCTTTCATTGAGAGTTCCACTGTGCCGTCACCATAAGGCTTGATGGCTCCTTCGATCATCGGCAACGATGCGATCCAGGGTGAGATTTTTCTCCCCGGACAGATCTTCGTATTCGGCGGCTTCGCACTGCGAGCCAACTCGCTTGGCCATCTGGAGCAGATCGAGAGCTACGCCCCTGGCCGTCTGGTCAGGTTCGGAAACCTAAACTATACTGCCGACATCCGCAGAGACTTGATCTTTGACGGATTCGAGCCCATGTCAGGTGCGCCGCACAGTCACGACGAGCATGATTTAGCTCTGCCGTCGGACGGTGTTCGGGAGATCTCACCTGGGGCTACTCCGGCCCTCGATCCGGAGCAGATTGCGCCGTCCAAGGACGGGTGGATGGACCCCGCCACAGTGGCCGCACACTCAGTGGTGATAGAGCCGAATATGACTTCACTTCCTACGAGGCTTGTGTTGCCAGATCCTTGGATTCGTCCCCGGCCATAGGCTCCGAACCGCCGGCGTCCGTGCCTATCGAATCTGATGGGACGCCGATCATGGAGTTTTCCTCTGCGGATATCTTTCAGCACTCACCCCTGGGCGACGTGCTGAATTCGTTAAGGTCTCTCTCCTTGTCAGGAGGCCCTTGGCCGAACTATGTCCGGCTTGAGTGGGAAGCGGACGGCGAAGAAATTCGTTCCCCATCCACCACCCACTTAGAAGTCACTGTTGACGACTTAACCGACATGCTCGATTTCGGCTCCGAAGACATCGACGGTATGGACGACGATGCAGGAGAAGAACAGGAACCACCGCCCACAGGGCGCTGGACTGCCACCTCATCTTATGATATATACATGGTGGACACCCCCAAAGAAAGCGATGGCAATAAGGCAACGGAGGATAATCCCCTCGAGAAGCAATCTAAACACCGATGTCATCGGCGTCGCTCTAAGCCCCGCCATAGCAAAAGCAGCGATACCGGCACAAGAGACAATAACGCTGCGGATAGTGCCGAAGACAAAGACAATCCCCTCCAACCAGGCCTCGAGCAGGAGGATGGGCAAGCTAGCCCTAAGGAACAGGCAGCAGATGGAGAATCAGAGGATGACAATTACATGCCTCTCTCCGAAGACAAGGTGAGCCTCGGCGACGAAGAATTTATCGTGCCTGAGGATCCCGTCGAACAGGAGCGCTTCCAGCACCGGCTTATAGCCACATCAAAAAGCTTGAAGAAAAAGCAACAGCAGCTTAAAGCTGACCAAGATCTACTAGCGAATAGATGGACCGAGGTCCTAGCGGCCGAGGAATACGAACTCGAGCGCCCAACCAAAAGTTTCCCAAAGCGCAGGTTGCTACCCCAACTCGAGGAGGAAGCATTAAAGCCTACGCCTCCAGCGTATGATGTGGCTGACCGGCCACCTCATGGCCGAGACAAAATGGCATATCAGGCCGAAGTCCAGCCCGCACCCCGTCGCCAGTCTAACAAAAATACCAAGGCCCGGGGTAACACGCAGGACCTGCGAGACGTATTGGAAAACAAAGCAGGACATGCAAGACCGATCTACAGATCACGGGGGCGCGCCCCAACACGTGACGCCGACTGTCACGCCGGATATACTAAAAGCAAATCCGGCCGGGCCGAATACATCAACTCATATGAACTGCGTCGTGATATAGCCCGGCACAGAGGCGCCACACACCCCCTATGCTTCACTGATGAAGTAATGGATCACGAATTCCCAGAAGGTTTTAAACCCGTAAACATTGAATCATATGATGGTACAACAGACCCCGCGGTATGGATTGAAGATTTCCTCCTCCACATCCACGTGGGCCGCGGCGATGATCTACATGCCATCAAGTACCTCCCATTAAAACTCAAAGGACATGCCCGGCATTGGCTCAATAGCCTGCCGGCAAACTCCATTGGCAGTTGGGAGAATTTGGAGGACGCATTCCTTGACAACTTCAGGGCACTTATGTGCGACCACCGGATGCCGATGACTTGAGTCACATAACCCAACAGCCAGGGGAATCAGCCAGGAAATTCTGGACTCGGTTCCTAACTGAAAAGAACCAAATCATCGACTGTCCGGATGCCGAGGCCTTAGCGGCATTTAAGCATAACATTCGCGACGAGTGGCTCGCCCGACACCTCGGCCAAGAAAAACTGAAGTCCATGGCAGCCCTCACGACACTCATGACCCGCTTTTGTGCGGGCGAGGACAGCTGGCTGGCTCGCAGCAACAACACATCAAGAGATCCTGGCAATTCAGATGCCAAAGATAGCAACGGCAGGCCACGGCGCAATAGACAGAAGCGCCGCAATAACGACGACAACGCCGAAGACACGGCAGTTTATGCCGGATTCAGTGGCTCTAAATCCGGTCAGCGGAAAAAGCCGTTAAAAAGAAGCAATCCGGGCCCGTCCAGCTTGGACCGCATACTCGATCGTTCATGCCAAATTCACGGCACCCCCGATAAACCAGCCAACCACACCAACAGAGAATGGTGGGTGTTCAAACAGGCCGGCAAGTTGAATGCCGAAAACAAGGAAAAGGGGCTGCATAGCGATGACGAGGAGGAGCCCCGGCCTCCGAACAAAGGAGGACAGAAGAAATTTCCTCTCCAAGTGAAAACGGTAAACATGATATACGCAACCCATATTCCCAAGCGGGAGCGGAAGCGTGCACTGAGGGACGTCTATGCGATGGAGCCAGTCGCCCCAAAGTTCAACCCATGGTCTTCTTGTCCGATCACCTTTGATCGCAGGGACCACCCCACCAGTATCCGTCATGGCGGTTCGGCCGCTTTGGTCCTTGACCCCATCATTGACGGATTTCACCTCATTCGAGTCCTTATGGACGGTGCCAGCAGCCTGAACCTGCTTTATCAGGATACAGTGCGCAAAATGGGTATAGACCCCTCGAGGATCAAACCCACCAAAACCACCTTTAAAGGTGTCATCCCAGGTGTAGAGGCCTGTTGCACGGGCTCAATCACACTGGAAGTGGTCTTCGGATCTCCGGACAATTTCCAAAGCGAGGACTTAATCTTCGATATCATCCCCTTCTGCAGTGGCTATCACGCACTGCTCGGACGAACTGCATTTGCCAGATTCAATGCGGTACCGCATTATGCATACCTCAAGCTCAAAATGCCAGGACCTCGCGGAGTTATAACAGTTAATGGAAACACAGAACGCTCGCTCCGCACGGAGGAGCACACTGCGGCACTCGCAGCAGAAGCGCAAAGCAGCCTTATGAGGCAAACCGCCAATTCGGCGAAAAAGACCCCGGACACCTTCAAGCGAATCCGGAGTACCCTGCAAGAGGATCGTCAGGCACGTTTAGAGCTCTCCTAGCAATTCGGCCTCTGTCCTAGCCCCAGTCAAGCGGCAAAATTTGCGCCGCGCGTACATAATTACGCTCTCAAGATACCATGGGCCTAGGCGGAGGCACGACCATGGCATGGCCCACAATGCGGCTCAACCGCTTCAGAACCCGTATACCTTTAACATTTTCTTCCTTTCAGGCCCCTATTCTCTGAAGGCCTTCTCCGATTGACTGATTATCAGACCCGTCACGGGAAGGAAACACCAAGGAAGCAAGAAGCTTTGACGTACAAGGGAATCCTCAGGTGGTCTCTGATAACGATCGATATACCTGTTTTGCATACCCACACGCAGCCTGCCCTTGGATAGGACATGTCAAATAGTCCTATTTTTTTACTTATTGCACTACATGTATGCCTACGCTTTGACGTATCATTTAAATAACAATGCACAACATTAGCTCATTACTGCATTACTTTATCTTTTTTCCTTGTCTGCTGATTTATGATAAATTGCACCCGTACATTTGGATACGACCAGTGCGCCAGGGGCTTCGGTGTACCCCATAACACGGCATGAAAAGTCCGAACACTTTCGACAGTGCGGCACCCCGAACTTATAGCATTATATGCATCAGCTCCGAATCATGTCTTGGGTCAATAGTTGGGTTTGCCCGGCTCCCATGTTTTGGTACCTTACGTTCTGCTATATCGGCTAAGGTAGCACTGGGAGAACTACTGCGATTGTGTCCCGGTTCTTCCAGACGAGCACCTCAGTAGAGAAAGCCGAAAACTGACTGTCATGATGCAGCGAGAGCTGGTCGCTGTTCGAGAGGTCTCAAATCCTTAAAGATTTTTTCCGCTTCGGGCGAGGAGTCGGCCTTATCCGATTTAGGCGTACATAGCGCCCCAAGTTCGGCCTTCCGAATACTAGGGGCTTCGCCAAAATTTAAAATTGTAGACTTCTATGGCTAAGTGAGAGTGATAAAGCTTTATAGTCCGATTGCCTGGTTCGTTGTGCTGAACACCTCCTTCGAAGGACCCAATATTGGGATAAAGAGTGATCAGGTTTATCCCGAACACCTCAGTACTAGTTACATGGGGGCAGAAGCCGACGACTCGCCAACTTTCAAATTTTATAAACGGCCGCACATATGGTAATATTTTAAATTAGCAAGCGTTACATAGCGCACATGAACTTGTTTCATATTACAGGATCGCATGAGTACATTCATTCAAGTATTACATCCTTAGCACATTCCTCTGCCACAAGGCGAGCACCCTTCAGGACACTGTCATAATACTTTTCAGGGTGGCGATGCTCCTTGCCCTCCGGCGGCCCCTCCTTCACCAGCTTTTCGGTGTCCATCTTCATCCAGTGCACTTTCGCTCGGGCAAAGGCCCTGCGGGCACCCTCAATGCAGACGGACCGCTTTATGACTTCAAACCGTGGGCAGGCATTCACAAGCCGCCTTACTAGGCCGAAGTAGCTGCCAGGCAGGGGCTCGCCAGGCCACATCCGGACTACAGGACCCCTCATGGCCAATTCGGCCACCTTGTGAAGCTCGACCAGTTGCTTCAACTGGTCGCTCAAGGGCATCGGATGTTTGGTCCCAGAATACTGAGACCAGAACAACTTCTCCGTAGAACTCTGTGGCATCCGATACGCTGCGGGGTAGATCTGCGAACGCTCCTGGAGAGCTCCGAATTCGGGTAAGTAAAAGGAACATTTCCTTCACATGCTTGCTTTGCATAAAGAATGCCTTACCCGCTGCTATCTTCTTGACCTCCTGAATCTCCTGGAGGGCCTTTTGGGCCTCGGCCTTGGCATTTTGTGCGTTCTCAAGGGCCTTCACAAGCTCGGACCCTTGTGTCTTAGAGTCACGCTCCAAGGACTCGTATTTCTTGACGAAATCCTGGAGCTCTTGCTGAACCTTGCCGACCCGGGCCTCATGCTTCTCGCGCTCGGTGCGCTCCTTGGCCGCTTTGTCTTCGGCCTCGGACAACACCTTCTTCAAGGCCGCCACTTCGGTCATGGCCCCTAGCAAAATTCATGACGATCCTATGATTTAACAACCATCTTCTATTTTTTCTCCGATATACAGACGGGGTATCACTTACCTTTGTTCTCCTCGAGCTTCCTCTTGGTAAGGCCGAGCTCTTCCTTGGACCGCTCAAGGTCCCGCTTCAGTATGGAGACCTCCGCAGTACGTGCGGCAGCGGCCAGCAGCGAAGCCTGCTTATGCACATAGACATACTCTGATTAGGCTCCTGTGATTATCATTTGATCCTCTGTTCGGCCTTTCTTTGCGAACGCCAAACAGAGCATCAGGGGCTACTGTCTATGCTGTAACATTTTCTTATAATTTGATTACTTACCTCAAAGCCTGTTAGGAGGCTGGCACAGGCTTCAGTCAGCCCGCTTTTGGCGGACTGAACCTTCTCGGCCACCGCACTCATGATAGTGCGGTGCTCTTCGTCAATGGAAGCGCCGCGAAGCGTTTCCAGCAAGTGGTCCGATGCCTCTGCATGGACAGAGGCCATCGGCACGGGCGGCTTGCCCCTCTTAGCGAGGGGTCGCCTGACAGAGCCCGGAACCACTGGAGGTTCCGGCGCAGTATTCGGCTGGGGGCCAAACTTGCTACCCCCGTCATTGGAGCCCATGGGAATCTTGCTCCCCATGCGCCCAGCATCTGGGATGTCGCCCTGGGGCGCCTCCAGGACTATCTCCCCTTGGTTCAATACCCTTTGAGACAACACCTCGACGTCGTCCGTAGGGCGGGGGGAAGAGGCGGTCGGGAGTGAATCGCTCTTCATCTCTGACGAGCTCAAAGACTCCTCCGAAGAGGATACATCGTTATGAGCTTTGGACGGACTGCGTGATTGTGTTCGGCATGATAAGAAGCAATAAAATAAAACATACCAAGAACTATTATGGTATCCGAATACTTACGACTTCGCCAGGGGCTTGTCCCTGGGCAACCACTCATCGTCGCTAAAAGCGGCCGCCGTGGAGCAGTCCGGAAGGAGAGTCCTTCCCTTCTTGGACCCTTCGGCCTCCCCTGAAGGGGCGGCCTTCCTTTTCTTGTCTCCCCCTGCTGGGGGGGGAGAACTTTCCTCTTCCTCCTCCTCGTTTGCGTGGGAGGAGGGCGCCTCAGCGTTATCGGACGATGAGTCCGACACGACCTTGCGCCGGAGACCTTTCCTGGTCCTCACGGCCTTCTTCTTGGCCTTCTACTCCGGCACCTCATAAGGCGCTGGAACCAGCATCTCCGTTAAGAGAGCATCTGCTGGATCTTCGGGACGGGGGGCTAGACAATCGATCTGCTCCGCTGTCGCGACCCAGTCCTATTAAATGGCATGGAGGCTTAGATCCCTCACATGATTATACTGGGGAAAGAAACATCCTATGAGATATAAGGAGCTTACCGGATTGGCATGGCGCTTCGCGCTGAGTCCGCGATCCTCGGTAAGGGGAGGAGGTACCTTGGCGGACTTGAACAACACTTTCTAGATGTCTTGGTGCGTCGTGTCGAAGAGCTCTCGCAGCGTCTGGTGCTTAGCCGAGTCGAACTCCCACAAATTGAATGCCCGTCTTTGACATGGGAGGATCCGGCGGAAGAGCATGACTTGGACCACGTTGACAAGTTTGATTTTCTTGCTTATCATGTTTTGGACGCAGTTCTGGAGTCCGGTCAGCTCCACCGATGAACCCCAGGATAGGCCCTTCTCTTTCCAGGAGGTGAGCCGCATGGGGATGCCGGATCGAAATTCGGGGGCCGCCATCCAGTTGATGTCGCGCGGCTCGGTGATGTAGAACCACCCCGATTGCCACCCCTTCACGGTCTCCACATAGGAGCCTTCGAGCCAAGTGACGTTGGGCATTTTGCCCACCATGGCGCCTCCGCACTCCGCTTGTTGGCCGACCACCACCTTCGGTTTAACGTTGAAGGTCTTCAGCCATAGGCCGAAGTGGGGCTTGATGCGGAGGAAGGCCTCGCAAACAACGATAAACGCCGAGATGTTGAGGATGAAATTAGGGGCCAGATCATGAAAATCCAGCCCGTAGTAGAACATGAGCCCGCGAACAAATGGGTGAAGGGGAAATCCCAGCCCGCGGACGAAGTGGGTGAGGAACACAACCCTCTCGTGGGGTTCTGGAGTAGGGACGATCTGCCCCGCGTCTGGGAGCCGGTGCGCGATGTCTGCGGCTAGGTATCCGGCTTCCCGGAGCTTTGTGATGTTCTCCTCCGTAACGGAGGAGGCCATCCACTTGCCTCCTGCTCCGGACATGTTCGGAGTGTTTTTGGCGGAGAAAAAGCGAACTTGGGCGCTGGAGCTCGAGTGCGCGAGAATGGATGAGCAGGGAAGAAGAAGGCGTGGGTAAAGAGGAAGAGTCTTTGTCCCTTTATAAGGGCGGTAGAAACTGTGCGCCTCCCCACCTGCGTGGTAAACTCGCTTATTCCCCAAGCGCCGTGATTAATGGTGCGGTTGGGTTACCCACACCCGTATTGATGAGAATCCCGTGATAAGGGGACATGATCTCTGCTTCGACAAGACTTGCCAAGAAAACCGCCTCGCAATATGTGCAGTAGCTGGTTGAGAAAAACGGTTCGAATAATGACCGGGCCATGGCGTGATGTCACGTTATGAAAAGTTGTCAGCGGATTAGATTTGTGGAAATATTATACTCTCTACGGTGGTATGTGGAATTTGTTTTGCAGAGCCGGACACGATCCTTGTGTTCGAAATCTTCTATAGAGTATTCGGAGGAAGAACCCGCCTTGCAATGTCGAAGACAATCTGCGCGCCAGACTCATCGTCATTGAAGCCTGGTTCAAGGGCTACTGAGGGAGTCCTGGATTAGGGGGTCCTCGGACAGCCAGACTATATCCATTGGCCGGACTGTTGGACTATGAAGATACAAGATTGAAGACTTCGTCCCGTGTCCGGGTGGGACTCTCCTTGGCGTGGAAGGCAAGCTTGGCGATTCGGATCTGTAGATCTCCTCCCTTGTAACCAACTCTGTGTAACCCTAGCCCCCTCCGGTGTCTATATAAACTGGAGGGTTTAGTCCGTAGGACAACAACAATCATAATCATAGGCTAGCTTCTAGGGTTTAGCCTCTACGATCTCGTGGTAGATCAACTCTTGTAATACTCATATCATCAAGATCAATCAAGCAGGAAGTAGGGTATTACCTCCATCGAGAGGGCCCGAACCTGGGTAAACATTGTGTCCCCCGCCTCCTGTTACCATCTGCCTTAGACGCACAGTTCGGGACCCCCTACCCGAGATCCGCCGGTTTTGACACCGACAGGGAGGATCTAGGGGTACACAAGGTCGGTTACAAAGGAAAGGAATCTACATAATCGATCGCCAAGCTTGCCTTCCACGCCAAGGAGAGTCCCATCCGGACACGGGTGCAGTCTTTGGTCTTCGTATCTTCACAGCCCATCAGTCCGGCCCATGGCTAACAGGCCGGACGCCAGAGGACCCCTTAGTCCAGGACTCCCTCAGCGACAGCCTTGTCCGGCAACTACCTACCTCTCATGGAGGGGCCGCTCCGCCCCGTCCCACCCGATGCAGAGGGCCACCACGGCCAATGCAGAGAGTGCCCATAGAGCTCTGATGGAGGCCTTGCCCGTGTCGGTGTTGGCGGAGGAGTCGCAAAGCGACCACTCCTCGTCGATCTTGGCAAGCTCACCGCCAAGGCGGCGGCAACGCCTGGGGACCGTCTTCGCAGTGGTGACGGAGCGGTCGAGTGCCCACGCGGAAGCGAGGTCCAGGTCGTTGCGGACACATTACACCGCCGCTTCGAACTTGGCGAGCGGCGTGTGTCGGTATCAAAACCGGCGGATCTCGGGTAGGGGGTCCCGAACTGTGCGCCTAAGGTCGATGGTAATAGGAGACAGGGGACACGATGTTTACCCAGGTTCGGGCCCTCTCTATGGAGGTAATACCCTACTTCCTGCTTAATTGATCTTGATTAATATGAGTATTGCAAGATTTGATCTACCACGAGATCGTAATGGCTAAAACCCTAGAAGTCTAGCCTGTATGATTATGATTGCCTCTAAGGACTAAACCCTCCGGTTTATATAAACATCGGAGGGGACTAGGGTTATACAAAGTCAGTTACAGATAAAGGAATCTTCATATCCGAACGCCAGGCTTGCCATCCACGCCAAGGAGAGTCCCATCCGAACACGGGAAATAGTCTCCTGTCTTGTATCTTCACGGCCCATCAGTCCGGCCCATGTCCAACAGGCCGGACGTCTGAGGACCCCTTAATCCAGGACTCCCTCAGTAGCCCCTAAACCAGGCTTCAATGTCAAGGTGTCCGGCGCACAGATTGTGTTCGGCATTGCAAGGTGGATTCCTCCTCTGATTACTCCAAAGCATCCTTCGAACACCGAAAACGTGTCCGGCTCTGCAAAACAAGTACCACACACAACCGCAGAGAGTACAATATTTCACGAGTCCAATCTGCTGACAACTTTTGTAGCGTGACATCACATCCCTGCCCGGTCATTATTTCGAACCGTTTTTAGCCTCCCGCTCCATATTTCGAGATGCGGTTTTATTGGCACGTCTTGTCAAAGCAGAGATCGTGTTCCCTTATTGCGGGATTCTCATCAATACGGGCATGGGTAATCCAACCGTGCTGTCTATATGACCCTTGGGGAATAGGCGAGTTTTAAGGCGAGTGGGGAGGCGCTTGATATTCGCTGCCTTTATAAGGAGATAAGGATTCCCCCTCTTTCACCCACGCCTTCTCTCTCTCTGCTCACCCATTCTCGAGCTCCAGCGCCCAAGTTCTCATCCTTTCCGCCTCAAGAAAGCACTCCAGTCATGTCCGGATCTGGAGCACAGGGCAAGTGGATGGTCTCCTCAGTCAAGGAGAAGGACATCACCAAGCTCCGGGAGGCCGGGTACTTAGCCCAGGAAATCTCCCATCAGCTTCTAGCCCAGGGGCAGATCATCCCCACCCTGGAGCCCCATGAGAGGGTAGTGTTCATCCCCCACTTCGTCCGCGGGTTGGGATTTCCTCTTCGCCCATTCGTCCGGGGGCTCATGTTCTACTACGGGCTGGATTTCCATGATCTGGCCCCCAACTCCTTCCTCAACATCTCGGCATTTATTGTCGTGTGCGAGGCCTTCCTCCGCATCTCACCCCATTTCGGACTATGGTTAAAGATCTTCAACGTGAAGCTGAAGGTGGTGGATGGCCAACACGCAGAGTGCAGAGGCGCCATGGTGAGCAAGATGTCCAACGTCATATGGCCCAAGGGTACCTTTGTGGAAACCATCAAAGGGTGGCAACAGCAATGGTTCTATTTCACAGAGCCGTGCAACACCACCTGGGCCGCGGCTCCCAAATTTATGTCCGGGGCCCCAATGTGGCTCACCTCTTGGCTAGAGAAGGGCCTGGACTGGGCCTCGTCAGACGAGCTAACAGCGCTGCAGATGCGCATCAAGAGCATGGTCAACAAGAACATCAAGCTTGTCAATGTGATCCAGGTGATGCTTTTTCGCCGGATCCTTCCATGCCAAAGCCGGACCTGCAATTTGTGGGAGTTCGATCCGGCCAAGCACCAGACCTTGCAACATTTCTTCGGTGTTACGCACGAAGGCATTTGGAAGGTGCTCTTCAAAGCCAATGAGACGTGGCAGAAGGAGACCGAAGACCGTGGGTACAACCGGACCCATCCTGCCAGTCCGGTAAGTTTTTCGTATTTTCAAGGTGTATCCTTTACTTACATACTCAAGGAGAATGTCTGAGCTTCCCCATCTTACTTTTTCAGGGCTGGACAAAGAAGGTGGAGCAGATCAAGTGTCCGGCTCCCCTGCCCGAAGACCCAGAAATCCCGCTTCTGACGAAGATGCTGGTTCCGGCGCCCTACCAGGCGCCGGAGAAGAAGGCCAAGGGGACCAGAGGTGGCCTCCGCCATAAGGGCACTTCGGACGTGATGTCCGAAGACGCCGAGACCCACTCCCCACCTGCCACCGACGACGAGGAGGAGGAGGAGGAGGAAGAAAGCAACTCCCCCCCTAAGGGGAGGAGGAAGAAAAGGGCGGCCTCCACACATCCGGAGGCTGAAGCATCCAAGAAGGGGAGAGCCTCCCTCGCGGACAACACCACGTTGGACACTGAGAGCAGCTCAGAGTGCCGCCCCAGGGATAAGCCCCTGGCCGAATCGTAAGTACTCAAAGGCACTGGCGCACTCATATATCTACCTTCTTCACTTTGTAGAGCTGACGTGCTGAATCATGCACTGCAGTCCGGCTCACAACACGTCCCAGCGATCCTCATCGGGGGGTTCGCTGGATTCAAAAGTGATGGAGAGCGAGTCGCCGGCGGCGGCTTTCTCTCCGAAGGCCAAGGGCGACGCCGAGGTGCTGCCCTGAAGGACCTTCCCAGGTCAGGGAGAGGCTTAGGAGGCCGTCCGGGTGGCACCAGAGGGTGACCCTTCGGTCACCAGATACATGGGGGAGCAAGTCCCCCTGGAGACTCGCGATGGGGGCCATATCCAGTTCGTCCCCTAGCCGGATATCATTACGGAGTCCAATACGGCTCCAGAATCAGGCAAGCATGCCCCTTTGAAAGAAGAAGGTGCGCCTATTCCGCCGGTGTCCTCTATCCATCCAGAGGCACCGGACAATCTGGTGGAAGCGCTGCAAGGCGCTTCCATTGTTGAGGAACACCGTATCCTTATGCGTACGGTGGTTGAGAGAGTTCGGTCCGTTAAAAGCGGACTAACCGAAGCCTGCACCAGCCTTCTGTCAGGCTTTGAGGTATACAACATAATTTATGTAAAAAGAATGCCATAGTATAGACAGTAGCCCCTGAGACTCTGTCCGATGTACGGAAAGAAAAGCCGGACTGAGGATCAAATGATTTTCGCAGGAGACTAACCATACATGTCTATGTGAAATAAGCAGGCGTCGTTGTTGGCTACGACCTCTCATGCCGCCGAAGTCTCCGGACTGAAGTAGAGGCCGGAGCGGGCCGAGGAGGAGCTCGGCCAAACAAGAAAGCAGCTGGAGGATAAGCAAGGTACGTAATGACCTACTCAGATATAGAGAGATATGAATTGTTTGTGTTGATCAGAGTGCCATGATATTTGTAGGAGAGGCGACCAAGATGGAAACCCTCAAGAAGGCGCTAGCCGAGGCCCAAAAGAAAGCAGCGAAGGAGCGAGCCGCCCGTGAAAAAAATGAGGCCAGAGTTGATGAGGTCCAGCAGGAGCTCCAAGACACCATGAAGAAATGCGAGTCCTTGGAGCGCAATAATGCGGATCAAGGGACCGAACTCACCAAGGCTCGCCAAAGAGCACAAGATGCCCGGGTTGAAGCCCAGGGCGCCCTCCAGGAAATCGAAGAGGCCAGAAAAATCGCGGCGGGTAAGGCCTTCATTATGCAGAGCAAATATGTGAAGAGGAGGTATCTCTTACTAACCCGGATTTGAAGTTCTCCAGGAGCGTTTGCGGATTTACCGCGTAGTGTTGCCGATGCTGCGGAGTTCTTCCGAGCCGAAGAGGGGAGCACGACGGAGAAGCTGTTTTCGTCGCAATACCTTGCGCCAGAACATCCGGTGCCCTTTAGCGATCAGCTAAAACAGCTGGTCGAACTGCATAGGGTGGCCGAACTAGCCATGAAGGATTTGATAATCCGGCTATGGCCTGCCGAAGCCATGCCCAGCAGCTAT
Source organism: Aegilops tauschii subsp. strangulata (assembly GCF_002575655.3). Classification (NCBI taxonomy): domain Eukaryota; kingdom Viridiplantae; phylum Streptophyta; class Magnoliopsida; order Poales; family Poaceae; genus Aegilops; species Aegilops tauschii. The sequence continues at coordinate 407,714,482 of NC_053040.3, read as the reverse complement.
TTCGGGCTCGTGAAGCGGCTGGTCAATCCAAGCCCCCGGCTTGACGTCATCAAGTGGTCAGTCTGCATTGAGGGTGCGCGGATGGCCTTCGCCCGTGTCAAAGTGCAGTGGGCGAAGATGAACGCTGTCAAGCTCGCGACCGAGGGACCGCCCGTTGGCAAGGAGCACCGCACACCCGAGCGGTATTTTGATGATGTCCTGGAGGGATCCCACATTGTAGCGGAGCAGTGTGCTAAGGACATTATTTTTGAATGAATATATTCATGTTATCCTGTCCTGTATGGTGAAACAAAGCTGATATGTAATATAATGCTTGTTATTTTACCTCCTGTGCGACCGTTTTGTTAAATCCGAGAGTTGGCCAGTCGTCGGCTTCAGCCCCCACGTAGGTAGTACGGGGGTGTTCGGGATGAAAACTAAACACTCTTGATCCAAAAGTTTGGTCCTTAAAGGAGGTGTTTAGCGCAACGAACCAGGCAATCGGACTATGTGGCTTTATCGCCCTCACTTAGCCATAGGAGTTTGACAATAGAAATGTAGGCGCAACCCCTAGCTAGTATTTGATCCGGACTAGGGTGTTGTAAACACCTGATCGGATGAAGGCCGATCCGTCGCATAAGGCGGAAAAAATCGCAAAAGATTTTGAACCTCCGAATAGCTGACCAGCTCTCACCACATCATGACAGTCAGTTTTTGGCTTTCTCTACCGAGGTGTTTGCTCGGATAAACCAGAAACACAATCGCAGTAGTTCTCCCTTTACTACCCTAGCCGATATAGCGGAACGTAACGTAGTAAGCATAGGAGCCGGGCAACCCAACTATTGACCAAAGACGTGATTCGGAGCCAATGCATATAATGCTAAAATTCGGGGTGCCAAACTGTACTATAAAAGTGTTCAGACTTTGTTGCCATAGTATGGAGCGCAGTGAAGCCCCTAGCCAATTTAAAGGGTACCAAGGTGTACGGGTGCAATCGATAAGAATAGCGAAAAATGAAGTAGTAAGCTAATGCCACATAAGTTGGGCCGCAAACTATTTTCATTATAATTTGATTAATACGTCAAAGCATATTTGTACAAATAGTGCGATAAGCAACCTGGCTATTTAACATGCCGAGATCAAGGGGGGAGCTTGCGTGTGGGTCCTGAAAATAGGTAGAATGATTGCCGAGAAAAACATCTAGAAATTCCCTCCACGCGTCTGTGCTACTTGCCGCCTTGGTGTATCCGTCCTTCAAAAGGACCGATGAGCAGGCCGCCGCGAGGGGCCTGTAGAAAAGAAACCTGAAAAGGATAAAATGAAAAGTGAAAGTATGTGTGTCCAAGGAAGGTCGAGTCATATTATGGACCACCGTCTGGCTAGGCCTCCGTCTCTGCCCATGGTATTTTCAGTGCGTAGTTATGTACGTGCGGTACGTATGCTGCCACTTGGTCGGGACTGAGACGGAGGTCGAATTGCTTGTCTAACTCCTGATGAGCCGGATTGTCATGCTGCGTAGTAGTCCGGACTCGTTTGACATTGTCCGGGAGCTTCCGCTGAATTAAAATTCTGCCTTAAAAGGCCGCTCTGTACTTCCGCTGCCAGGGCCGCGGTGTGCTCCTCGGTACGGAGGGAGCGCTCCGTGTTTCCATTGACTGTTATGATGCCGCGTGGTCCGGGAATCTTGAGCTTGAGATAAGCATAGTGCAGCACCACATTGAATCGAGCGAATGCGGTTCGTCCGAGCAGTGCGTGATAGCCACTGCGGAAGGGGACGATATCGAAGATCAACTCTTCACTTCGGAAGTTGTCTGGGGATCCGAAGATGACCTCCAATGTGATTGAGCCTGTGCAGCGGGCCTCTACACCTGGTATAACTCCTTTAAAGGTAGTTTTTGTGGGCTTGATCCTTGATGGATCGATGCCCATTTTGCGCACTGTATCCTGATAGAGCAGGTTGAGGCTGCTGCCACCGTCCATGAGGACTCGCGTGAGGTGGAATCCATCAATTATTGGGTCGAGGACCAGTGCGGCTGAACCGCCATGACAGATGCTGGTTAGATGGTCCCTGCGATCGAAGGTGATCGGGCATGACGACCATGGATTATATTTTGGGGTGACTGGCTCTATCGCATAGACATCCCTGAGCGCGCGCTTGCGCTCCCTTTTGGGGATATGGGTAGCGTATATCATGTTCACCGTTTTGACCTGAGGGGGAAACTTCTTCTATCCCCCTGTGTTTCGTGGACGGTGAGGGAGTCCTGGATTAGGGGGTCCTCGGACAGCCGGATTATATACTTTAGCCGGACTGTTGGACTATGAAGATACAAGACTCAAGACTTCGTCCCGTGTCCGGATGGGACTCTCTTTTGCGTGGAAGGCAAGCTTGGCAATACGGATATGTAGATCTCCTCCCTTGTAACCGACTCTGTGTAACCCTAGCCCCCTCCGGTGTCTATATAAGCCGGAGGGTTTAGTCCGTAGGACAACAACAATCATAATCATAGGCTAGCTTCTAGGGTTTAGCCTCTACGATCTCGTGGTAGACCAACTCTTGTAATACTCATATCATCAAGATCAATCAAGCAGGAAGTAGGGTATTACCTCCATCGAGAGGGCCCGAACCTGGGTAAACATTGTGTCCCCCGCCTCCTGTTACCATCCGCCTTAGACGCACAGTTCGGGACCCCCTACCTGAGGTCCGCCGGTTTTGACACCGACAGACGGGGCTCCTCGTCATCGTCCTTGCTTTGCGACCCCTTCTCCTTATTCTCGGCATTTAACTTGCCGGCCTGTTTAAAAAACCCAACAACTTCTGTTGGTGTGATTGGCTGGTTTATCGGGGGTGCCGTGTATCTGGCATGGACGATCGAGTATGCGGTCCAAGTTGGATGAGCCCGGGTTGTTCCTTTTGAATGGCTTCTTCCGCTGGCCGGACTTGGAGCCACTGAATCCGGCGTTGACCGCCGTGTCATCGGTATTGTTATCGTTGCTTCAACGCTTGTGTCTGTTTCGTCGGGGCTTGCCATTGCTATTTCTGGCTTCAGAGGTGCCAGGTTCGCTTGCATTGTTATTGCTACGGGCTAGCCAGCTATCTTCTCCCGCGCAAAAGCGGGTCATGAGTGCCGTGAGGACTGCCATGGACTTCGGCTTTTCCTGGCCGAGGTGTCGGGCGAGCCATTCGTCGTGGATGCTGTGTTTAAAGGCCGCTAGGGCTTCGGCATCCGGACAGTCGACGATCTGGTTCTTTTTAGTTAAGAACCTAGTCCAGAATTTCCTGGCTGACTCTCCAGGCTGTTGGACTATGTGACTTAGGTCATTGGCATCCGGAGGTCGGACGTATGTACCCTGGAAGTTATCGCGGAAGGCGTCTTCCAGGTCCTCCCAGCTGCCAATGGAGTTTTGGGGTAGGCTGTTCAACCAGTGCCGAGCTGGTCCCTTGAGTTTTAGTGGGACGTATTTGATGGCGTGAAGACCATCACTGTAGGCCATATGAATATGGAGAAGGAAATCTTTGATCCATACCGCGGGGTCTGTTGTCCCATCATATGATTCGATGTTCACAGGTTTAAACCCTTCTGGGAATTCGTGCTCCATTACTTCATCAGTGAAGCAAAGGGGGTGTGTGGCGCCTCTATATCGGGCCACGTCGCGACATAGCTCGGATGGAGTCCGTCTGCAGTTTTTGGCCCGGGCATGATTATGCTTGTCATGTCCGGCTAGATAGCTGTCGTCACGTGTCGGGGCACGCCCCCGCGATCCGTAGATCGATCTGGTCTGTCCTGCTCTACTATCCAGGTCCTGCCGAAGGTCATATGTATATCCCCGAGCTGTTTTATCTCTGCCTTTACGGCGAGGTAGTACGAGCTGGTGTTCGGCTTGAGTTGCCGCTTTGTCCCGGCCACGTGGTGGTCGGTCAGCCGCATTATGCGCTGATGGTATGGGTTCTAGCGCCTTATCATCGAATTGAGGTAGCAATTTGCGCTTCGGGTAACTTTTGGTTGGGCGCTCGAGGCCGTATTCCTCGACTGCCAGGACATTAGTCCATCTATCGTTGAGCATATTGATGTCTACTACTCAAGCTTCTTCTTGTAGACGTTGTTGGGCCTCCAAGTGCAAAGGTTTGTAGGACAGTAGCAAATTTCCCTCAAGTGGATGACCTAAGGTTTATCAATCCGTGGGAGGCGTAGGATGAAGATGGTCTCTCTCAAACAACCCTGCAACCAATTAACAAAGAGTCTCTTGTGTCGCCAACACACCCAATACAATGGTAAATTGTATAGGTGCACTAGTTCGGTGAAGAGATGGTGATACAAGTGCAATATGGATGGTAGATATAGGTTTTTGTTATATGAAAATATAAAAACAGCAAGGTAGCAAGCGATAAAAGTGAGCGTAAATGGTATTGCAATGTGTTGAAACAAGGCCTAGGGTTCATACTTTCACTAGTGCAAGTTCTCTCAACAATAATAACATAATTGGATCACATAAATATCCCTCAACATGCAACAAAGAGTCACTCCAAAGTCACTAATAGCGGAGAACAAACGAAGAGATTATGGTAGGGTACGAAACCACCTCAAAGTTATCCTTTCTGATCAATCTATTCAAGAGTCCGTAGTAAAATAACACGAAGCTATTCTTTCCGTTCGATCTATCATAGAGTTCGTACTAGAATAACACCTTAAGACACAAATCAACCAAAACCCTAATGTCGCCTAGATACTCCAATGTCACCTCGAGTATCCGTGGGTATGATTATACGATATGCATCACACAATCTCAGATTCATCTATTCAACCAACACAAAGAACTTCAAAGAGTGCCCCAAAGTTTCTACCGGAGAGTCAAGACGAAAACATGTGCCAACCCCTATGCATAAGTTCACGAGGTCACGGAACCCGAAAGTTGATCACCAAAACATACATCAAGTGAATCACGTGATATCCCATTGTCACGACAGATAAGCACATGCAAGACATACATCAAGTGTTCTCAAATCCTTAAAGACTCAATCCGATAAGATTACTTCAAAGGGAAAACTCAATCCATTACAAGAGAGTAGAGGGGGAGAACATCATAAGATCCAACTATAATAGCAAAGCTAGCGGTACATCAAGATCGTATCACCTCAAGAACACGAGAGAGAGAGATCAAACACATAGGTACTGGTACATACCCTCAGCCCCGAGGGTGAACTACTCCCTCCTCATCATGGAGATTGCCGGGACGATGAAGATGGCCACCGGTGAGGGATCCCCCCTCCGGCAGGGTGCCGGAACAGGGTCTCGATTGGTTTTTGGTGGCTACAGAGGCTTGCGGCAGTGGAACTCCCGATCTATTCTGTTCCCCGATGTTTTTAGGGTATATGGACATATATAGGCGAAAGAAGTCGGTCAGGGGAGCCACGAGGGGCCCACGAGGGTGGGGGGCGCGCCCAGGGGGGTAGGGCGCGCCTCCCTGCCTCGTGGATTCCTCGAAGCTTCCCTGACGTCTACTCCAAGTCTCCTGGATTGCTTCCGTTCCAAAAATAACTCTCCCGAAGGTTTCATTCCGTTTGGACTCCATTTGATATTCCTTTTCTTCGAAACACTGAAATAGGCAAGAAAACATCAATTTGGGCTGGGCCTCCGATTAATAGGATAGTCCCAAAAATAATATAGAAGTGTTTAGTAAAGCCCATAAACATCCAAAACAGATAATATAATAGCATGAATACTTCATAAATTATAGATACGTTGGAGACGTATCAGCATCCCCAAGCTTAATTCCTGCTCGTCCTCGAGTAGGTAAATGATAAAAGAAATAATTTATGAAGTGTGAATGCTAGCAGGTGCACAAGTTTGATCAATGATAATTTCAGTCACCTTTTCTAGCATCATTATATGTCATAACAGTAGCTCAACTCATAAAACTTTTCATGATCGAGTAACAAACTATTCACATGTTAAAGTATAGATCATAAACTTTCTTGAAAACTAACAAACCGTGTTATTAGTCATAAAACAATTACAATTCATCTTATTTTCAGGAAGAGTCTATGTCAGAGCTTTGATTCAGCAAACTTCACATACTCAACTATCATTTAGTCTTTCACAATTGCTAACACTCACGCGATATTTATGGGTTCAAAGTTTTAATCAGACACAGAGAAAGATAGGGGCTTATAGATTCGCCTCCCAACCTTTTACCTCAAGGGTAATGTCAACAATAATAGTTCATGATGCCTTACATCCAATTGGATATATATATCAGGATCTTTCCAACACAATGTGCTTGCCAAAGGATAAAATGTAAAAAGGAAAGGTGAACATCACCATGACTCTTGCATAAGGTATAAGACAAGAATAAAAGATAGGCCTTCGCAGAGGGAAGCAGAGGTTGTCATGCGCTTTTATAGTTGGATGCACAAAATCTTAATGCGAAAGAACGTCACTTTGTATTGCCACTTGTGATAGGGACCTTTATTATGCAGTCCGTCGCTTTTGTTGCTTCCACATCACAAGATCGTATAAAGCTTATTTTTTCCACACTAATAGATCATACATATTTAGAGAGCAATTTTTATTGCATGGACCGATGACAACTTACTTGAAGGATCTTACTCAATCCATAGGTAGCTATGGTGGACTCTCATGGCACTACTGGTTTAAGGGATGTTTGGAAGCACAAGTAGTATCTCTACTTGGTGCAAAGAATTTGGCTAGCATGAGGGGGAAAGGCAAGCTCAGCATGTTGAATGATCCACGACAATACACTTTATTTCAGATATAAGAAAACATAACCCATTACGTTGTCTTCCTTGTCCAACATCAACCTTTTAGCATGTCATATTTTAATGAGTGCTCACAATCATAAAATATGTCCAAGATAGTATATTTATATGTGAAATCTCTCTTCCCTCAATATTCTTTCATGAATTGTTCAAGTGACCAATACAATGTTTGCTAACCTTCAATAAATTTACCACCTCTACTTCTCATATGTGAAGTCATTACTCCCCATGGGATAACCATATAAAACATATATAATTTCAGATTTATGATATTCACATCATTCAACTATTTACTCATAGGATATAAGTGAAGCACACGAGTAAATGACAAACTACTCCAAAAAGATATAAGTGAAGATCAATGAGTAGTTAAATAATTATTTAGCTATGTGAAGACTCTCCCATTTAATAATTTCAGATCTTGATACTTTATTCAAACAGCAAGCAAAACAAAATAAAATGACATTCTAAGAATAGCAAACATCACGTGAAGAAGCAAAAACTTAGGATCAACCGATACTAACCGATAGTTGTCGAAGAAGAAAGGTGGGATGCCAACCGGGGCATCCCCAAGCTTAGACGCTTGAGACTTCTTGAAATATTATCATGGGATGCCTTGGGCATCCCCAACTAGCTTTTGTGTCTCCTTAATTCCTCTCATATCACGGTCTCCCTAAATCTCAAAAGCTTCATCCACACAAAACTCAACAAGGACTCGTGAGATAAGTTAGTATAAACCAATACAAAAACCTTGTCATACTCTACTGTAGCAAATCACTAAAATTATTATTCAACATTGCATACTAAATTCATCTGCATATTTAATAGTCCTATCCTCAAATAGAATCATTAAAGAAGCAAACATATGCAAACAATGCAAATATAACAGCAATCTGCCTAAACAGGACAGTCTGTAAAGAATGCAGCAAGATCCATACTTCCCTAGATCCAAAAATTATGAACGAAAATTCCCACTGTATTAAATTTATCAGAGCTTATTATTCAAAAGGTTTCAACATTTTATCACATTCTGACTTTTCTAGGGAATTTTTGCAACAGCGGTAGACTTTCTATTTTCAAACAGCAACATGAAGACTTGTAAAATAGGCATAGTAAATGCTATCAATGCCACTTTTATTGAAATAAAAGATGCAAAACATTGTTCTAAATAACATCAAGCAAATTCTAACAAAATAAATTGACGCTCCGAGCAAAACACATATTATGTGATGAATAAAAATATAGCTCCAAGTAAAGTTACCGATGAACGAAGACGAAAGAGGGGATGCCTTCCGGGGCATCCCCAAGCTTAGGCTCTTGGTTGTCCTTGAATATTACCTTGGCGTGCCTTGGGCATCCCCAAGCTTAGGCTCTTTGCCACTCCTTATTCCATAGTCCATCGAATCTTTACCCAAAACTTGAAAACTTCACAACACAAAACTTAACAGAAAACTCGTAAGCTCCGTTAGTATAAGAAAATGAATCACCACTTAGTTACTGTTGTGAAATCATTCTAAATTCATATTGGCGTAATATATACTGTATTACAATTTCTCTATGGTTCATACCCTCCGATACTACTCATAGATTCATCAAAATAAGCAAACAACACATAGAAAACAGAATCTGTCAAAAACAGAACAGTCTGTAGTAATGTGTATCAAACGTATACTTATGGAACTCCAAAAATTCGGAACTAAATTGTTAGACCTGAGGGATATTTCTATTAATCATCTGCATAAAGAATCAACTTAAAAGCACTCTTCAGTAAAAAATGGCAGCTAATCTCGTGAGCGCTAAAGTTTCTGTTTTTTACAGCATGATCATAAAGAATTCACCCAAGTCTTCCCAAAGGTTCTACTTGGCACAAACACAAATTAAAACATAAAACCACATCTAACCAGAGGCTAGATGATTTATTTATTACTAAACAGGAACAAAAAGCAAGGAACAAAAATAAAATTGGGTTGCCTCCCAACAAGCGCTAACGTTTAACACCCCTAGCTAGGCATGATGATTTCAATGATGCTCACATAAAAGATAAGAATTGAAACATAAAGAGAGCATCATGAAGAATATGACTAGCTCATTTAAGTCTAACCCACTTCCTAGGCATAGGGATTTTGTGAGCAAACAACTTATGGGAACATGAAACAACTAGCATAGGAAGGTAAAACAAGCATAACTTTAAAACTTTAAGCACATAGAGAGGAAACTTGATATTATTGCAATTCCTACAAGCATAAGTTCCTCCCTCATAATAATTTTGAGTAGCATCATGAATTAATCCAACAATATAACCAGCACCTAAAGCATTCTTTTCATGATCTACAAGCATAGAAATTTTATTACTCTCCACATAAGCAAAATTCTTCTCATTCGGAATAGTGGGAGTAAACTCAACAAAATAACTATCATGTGAAGCATAATCCAATTGAAAATTAAAATCATGATGACAAGTTTCATGGTTATCTTTATTCTTTATAGCATACGTGTCATCACAATAATCATCATAAATAGGAGGCATGCTTTCATCATAATAAATTTGCTCATCAAAACTTGGGGGACTAAACATATCATCTTCATCAAACATAGCATCCCCAAGCTTGTGACTTTGCATATCATTAGCATCATGGGTATTCAAAGAATTGGTACTAACAACATTGCAATCCTGCTCATCATTCACATATTTTATGCCAAGCATTCTATGTAAAATCTTCTTCTAGTACTTGAGCACAAATTTCGGAATCCATATTCTCATGAAAGATATTAAAAAGATGAAGCATATGAGGTACCCTCAATTCCATTTTTTTGTAGTTTTCTTTTATAAACTAAACTAGTGCTAAAATAAGAAACAAAAAGATTCGATTGCAAGATCTAAAGATATACCTTCAAGCACTCAGATCCCCGGCAACGGCGCCAGAAACTGCTTGATGTCTACTACTCAACCTTCTTCTTGTAGACGTTGTTGGGCCTCCATGTGCAGAGGTTTGTAGGACAGTAGCAAATTTCCCTCAAGTGGATGACCTAAGGTTTATCAATCTGTGGGAGGCGTAGGATGAAGATGGTCTCTCTCAAACAACCATGCAACCAAATAACAAAGAGTCTCTTGTGTCCCCAACACACCCAATACAATGGTAAATTGTATAGGTGTATTACTTCGGCGAAGAGATGGTGATACAAGTGCAATATGGATGGTAGATATAGGTTTTTGTAATCTGAAAATATAAAAACAGCAAGGTAGCAAGTGATAAAAGTGAGCGTAAACGGTATTGCAATGTGTTGAAACAAGGCCTAGGGTTCATACTTTCACTAGTGCAAGTTCTCTCAACAATAATAATATAATTGGATCACATAACTATCCCTCAATATGCAACAAAGAGCCACTCCGAAGTCACTAATAGCGGAGAACAAATGAAGAGATTGTGGTAGGGTACGAAACCACCTCAAAGTTATCCTTTCTGATTGATCTATTCAAGAGTCCGTAGTAAAATAACACGAAGCTATTCTTTTCATTCGATCTATCATAGAGTTCGTACTAGAATAACACCTTAAGACACAAACAACCAAAACCCTAATGTCACCTAGATACTCCAATGTCACCTCGAGTATCCGTGGGTATGATTATACGATATGCATCACACAATCTCAGATTCATCTATTCAACCAACACAAAGAACTTCAAAGAGTGCCCCAAAGTTTCTACCGGAGAGTCAAGACAAAAACGTGTGCCAACCCCTATGCATAAGTTCACGAGGTCATGGAACCCGCAAGTTGATCACCAAAACATACATCAAGTGACTTACGTGATATCCCATTGTCACGACAGATAAGCACATGCAAGACATACATCAAGTGTTCTCAAATCCTTAAAGACTCAATCCGATAAGATTACTTCAAAGGGAAAACTCAATCCATTACAAGAGAGTAGAGGGGGAGAACATCATAAGATCCAACTATATCAACAAAGCTCGCGGTACATCAAGATCGTACCATCTCAAGAACACGAGAGAGAGAGAGAGAGATCAAACACATAGCTACTGGTACATACCCTCAGCCCCGAGGGTGAACTACTCCCTCCTTGTCATGGAGATCGACGGGATGATGAAGATGGCCACCGGTGTGGGATCCCCCCTCCGGCAGGGTGCCGGAACAGGGTCCCGATTGGTTTTTGGTGGCTACAGAGGCTTGCGGCGGCGGAACTCCTGATCTATTCTGTTCCCCGATGTTTTTAAGGTATATGGACATATATCGACAAAAGAAGTCGGTCAGGGGAGCCACGAGGGTGGGGGGCGCGCCCAGGGGGGTAGGGCGCGCCTCCCTGCCTCGTGGCTTCCTCGAAGCTTCCCTGACGTCTACTCCAAGTCTCCTGGATTGCTTCCATTCCAAAAATAACTCTCCCGAAGGTTTCATTCCGTTTGGACTCCGTTTGATATTCCTTTTCTTTGAAACACTGAAATAGGCAAGAAAACAGCAATTTGGGCTGGGCCTCCGGTTAATGGGTTAGTCCCAAAAATAATATAAAAGTGTTTAGTAAAGCCCATAAACATCCAAAACAGATAATATAATAGCATGAATACTTCATAAATTATAGATACGTTGGAGACGTATCACATATCTTGATCATCTTGAAGCTGCTGCTGCTGCTTCTTTTTCAGGCTCCTTGCAGTGGCTATTAGCCGGCGCTTAAAGCGCTCCTACTCGAGAGGTTCCTTAGGCACGATAAAATCCTCGTTGCCGAGGCTCACCTCATCCTCGGAGAGCGGAAGATAATTGCTGTCCTCCGAGTCTTCGTTTACGCCCTGTTCATCGGGGCTGACTCGCCCATCTTCCTGTTCGTCGTGTTCGGAAGTTGGCTCAACGGGGTCTTCATTGTCTTCGGCATCGTCTAGAGTATTGTTTTCTCCTGTGCCGATATTGCTGTCTTTTCCACGGCGTGATTTAGAGCGGCGCCGCTGACTCGGCGCTTCGGCTGTATCTCAGGAGGTTTATCCTCGACTGGATCTTCCTTGTCATCGCCGCTATTCTCTTTGGGTGTATCCACCATGTACACGTCGTACGAAGAAGTGGCCGTCCAGCGTCCGGTGAACGGCGGGTTTTGGGCCTGCTCTTCTCCGGCATCGTTGTCCATACCGTTGATGTCTTCGGTGCCGTAATCGAGCATGTCGGTTAAGTCCTCTACAGTGGCTATAAAGTGGGTGGTGGGTGGGACGTGAAATTCCCTGCTCTCAGCCCCTAGTCTGGGCTGGGCATAGTTCGTACATTGCTCTTCCGTAATGACAAGGGATCGCATTAAGTCCAGAGCCTCGCTTAAAGGCGAGGTTTGGCTCGAGAGAAGAGAGCCCGTGGAGTACGACGAGAGGGAGACTCCTTGGCCGAACTCACACGATGCTAACTCCGCGGATTCGGAGCCAGTGTCCGGAGAAGGGTTCGACTTCATGATGGTTGCCAGCGACACTTCTTCGCCCGGCTCTCCCATAATGGGCTTAGTGGCCGCAGATAGTCCGGCGAGCTCAGGGATCCCGTCTTCGGACCTGGCGGTGCGCTCTGGATCTAAGGCCAGAGTGGAGGTTGGGGGCGCGAATCCTTGGAAGATCAAGTCTCCTCGGATATCAGCGACATAGTCTAGATTTCCAAAACTAATCTGGTGACCTGGGGCTTAGCTGTCTATCTGCTCTAGATGGCCAAGCGAGTTGGCCCACAGTGCGAAGCCGCCGCACACAAAGATCTGGCCGGGGAGGAAAACCTCCTCCAGGGCAGCACTGTTTTAGATGATTGATGGAGCCATCGAACCTTCTGGTGATGACGCAGCGGAACTCTCAATGAAAGCACCAATGTCGGTGTCAAAACTGGCGGATCTTGGGTAGGGGGTCCCGAACTGTGCGCCTAAGGTCGATGGTAACAGGAGACAGGGGACACGATGTTTACCCAGGTTTGGGCCCTCTCTATGGAGGTAATACCCTACTTCCTGCTTGATTGATCTTAATGAATATGAGTATTACAAGAGTTGATCTACCACGAGATCGTAATGGCTAAAACCCTAGAAGTCTAGCCTGTATGATTATGATTGCCTCTACGGACTAAACTCTCTAGTTTATATAAACACTTGAGGGGACTAGGGTTATACAAAGTCGGTTATAGAGAAAGGAATCTTCATATCCGAATGCCAGGCTTGCCATCCACGCCAAGGAGAGTCCCATGCGGACACGGGAAAGAGTCTTCTGTCTTGTATCTTCACGGCCCATCAGTCCGGCCCATGTCCAACAGGTCGAACGTCCGAGGATCCCTTAATCCAGGACTCCCTTAGCGTGCGCTGGTCGTATCGGGCATGCTGCCTCGCCGCGTGCTCCTCCTCAGTAACAACGACCCTCGAGCCCGAGGGACCGCCGACACCGCCGCCTCTGAGGTACTGGAGGATGCGGCCTCGCGCCTTTGTGGTCGTGTGCGGCAGCTCTCCTTGATGGAGTGGCGGTTGCGGCGACGGGCCCATCAATGCGGGCGTACCGACTGTGCACCGCCGGCGACACGGGGTCACCCTTGATGCAACGACTTCGATCTGGACACCAGGGTTGCACGGGGTCGACATCGGCTCCTCGTTGACATGGCGTCCGATCTGGACGCAGCGGTTGCACAGGGGCGACGCGGACTCCTCCTTGACCCGCCGAAGTGGGGACGTCGGCTCCCGCTTCACGCGGTAGCAAGACAGCGACGGTGGCTCCTCCTTGACTCGTGCGAGTGATGGTGGCGTCGGGCCCATCCGATGAAGCAAACGCTCTGTCATGATCTCCATCTGACAGACGAATTCTTCGTCCGCCAGAGCGGCCTCCGCAACGAGGCGGGTGTCGGTGTCAAAACCGGCGGATCTCGGGTAGGGGGTCCCGAACTATGCGTCTAGGATCGATGGTAATAGGAGACCGGGGATACGATGTTTACCCAGGTTCGGGCCCTCTCTATGGAGGTAATACCCTACTTCCTGCTTGATTGATCTTGATGAATATGAGTGTTACAAGAGTTGATCTACCACGAGATCGTAATGGCTAAACCCTAGAAGTCTAGCCTATGAGTATATGGTAATGAATCTATCCTATCCAGACTATGCTCTCCGGTTTATATAGACACCGGAGAGATCTAGGGTTATATGAGGTCGGTTACATAAGAGGGAATCTTCATAGTCGGTCACCTAGCTTGCCATCCACCCCAAGGAGAGTCCAATCCGGACAAGGGTATAGTCTTCGGTCTTCGTGTCTTCACAGCCCATCAGTCCGGCCCAATGAGTAACAGGCCGGACGCCCGAGGACCCCTTACTTAGTCCACGACTCCCTCAGTAGCCCCCGAACCAGGCTTCAATGCCAAGGTGTTCGGCGTTCAGATTGTCTACGGCATTGCAAGGCGGGTTCCTTTCTCCAAATAATGTATTCGGTTGCTGACTCAACATTGTTCCCCTCGGCTTCTGCGCGCTAATAACTTCGTCTTTCCACGTGTCGAGCGAATGCGGAAAGTCAGGGCATTTTTGCAAATAACACCCCATCCATGCAAGGGAACGCACCTATTAAAGTTACTGGATCTCAGATCCACACGACACCACACCGAGGAGATCCCCGGAGACCGCTGGGAGAAACCATTCCAACATGGATAGCATTCCCAGCTCCTCCTCTCGTTCCAGCCCAAAGAAAAGCGAGTGGGAGAAGTGCTCCGCGCCTCACAGTCAGTTAGCAAAGTTACAGACGCAGGGATTTCTTCCTCCCGCGGATCTGGTCCCTGTTCGAGCAGGGCTAGCTTCCTACAATGGTGTGACTCAGGCGGAAGATTCCCCCAATCTGTCGGGGGGGGGGGGAGCGAGTGTGCTTCGTCCCCTATCTGATAATAGGCGTCGGATTTCCAGTCCACCCGTTCCTCTGAGGGCTTCTGGAGTATTATGGCCTTCAGCTACATAACTTCACACCCGCCTCTATCCTGCACATCGCAGGTTATGTTGCTTTATGCAAGCTATTTCTGGGTGTTGAAGCCCATTTCAAACTGTGGAGAAAATTGTTTTGTCTTGTCCCGCGTAACCATGAGGGGTCAATATTTGAAGTTGGCGGAGCCGAAGTGTGGCGCATCGCCGATACCGGATATCCGTCCGGAACACCAAGGAAGGCACCTAAAGAATGGCTTTCCGAGTGGTTCTGCATCGAGGACGTAGCGCTTCCCGACCCACCTCGAAAGGGTCTCCCTGAATTTGCAAGCGTTCCGCTAAAGAAACGCCATAGTTGGCGCCCCAGGAGCCTTGAGGAGGATGATAGTGCGGAGGTTCGTCAACTCTTGGGCGAGATAAAGACGCTCACCCAGTCCAGATTAACAATGGTTGAGGTAATGGCGACCTCCATAACGTGAGGGGTTCAGCCGCTTCAATACAGAGGGCTCCCAATGTGGCACTACAACAGGGAGGACGACGCCTCCCGCTGTGGTCGAAAAGGTCCGGGCACACCCGCCGCTCTGGCTAAAATACTGGCCGAGCTGTTCAAAGGGGAGGAAGAGGAATTTCTTCGAATCAATCGCAGAGATGGATATTCTATGTATAATCCTCCCAGTTGGGTAAGCCCCAATCCTTCTACTTTACTCATTTCGCTTCCCGGGTTACTTTTGACAAATTCCTAATCCGCTTATAACAGCATTGGCGAAGAATCACCGAGGGGTTTTATAGCCCCGCCCACAGCCTGAGGACCACAACCGGGAGCTGGATCCCGGGTATGAAGAAGATCCGGATATATTCGTGGTACTCGCGGAAGGGGTGTTTTATCAGGCGAGCTACGATGGCACGGAGGTGGCCATTATCGCTGATTACCCTGGTCTTCTTCCTGCTTCCCACGCAAGTCGTTGAGAAAAAATCTCTCTCGAAAGAGCTTCCTTGCACTGCCTCACCCATCGCACTGTCTCGTGCTCCATAGGGGAGACGTTCGGCGTGTCAGACTACTCCAGGGGCGGCCCCGACACCGAGCAAGGCTTCTAAACGGAAAGTCGGTGAAATCACGACCGGTCCCTCGTCAAAGAGGTACGGATTTAAAGGTATACTTCGACAGTCACATCCAATTGTAACTTGTACGCTTTGTTTGACACCAGGAAAAAGGTCCACCGGACTAAATCCGAGGGTCCGGCTAACCCTACTCCCCGCGCCCGGGATTTAGACCCTGTTAGAACGGCGGGAGCCAACATAGCAACAGTGCCGGACTGTCCTTTGGCTGAGGGTTCGGAGAATATGTCCGTTACCAACTCGGAAGTGGAGATCGCCATGAATCATCGGCACTGCAGGGCTGTTTTACGAGACCCTGAGTTTTCGGAAGAGGCATTCAATGCCTTCAGCTCGGCCGATGCGTATATCTGAACTGCTCGAAATGGGCTTAGTAGAGCCACGAAGTAGTATTTAACAGATGTGCGGGTAAGTTTTCTTTGCTCGAATAAGATAACCGTATGCCAGTAGCCCCTGGGACTGAAAGCAATTGGTACAACTGACTTAAGGATCGTTGTACTGCCATGTTCTTACAGAGAAGAACAACCTGCTATCCCAAGAGCTGGAACAATGTCGGACGCAGCTAAATGCTGCTACCGCCGAACTGGAAAAGTCCAAGAAGGCGTCACCTGGTAATATTGCCTTTCAACAAGAAAATATACTTATATGCCCCGAATACTAACATTCTTGCTTATACCGTGACATAATGGTCAGGGGGACTCAAAGAGGCGTTGGAAGTCGCGCAAGCGAATGAGCAGGAAGCCAGAAGGCTACAAGCTACAGGCGATCGTGTGCTGAAGCAGGCCATTATTGAGAAAAACCAGCTCCAGGATTGCAAGACCCAGCTAGGCGAAGAGCTGAAAGATGTGCGGGCCCAGCTAGCCGATTCCGTGAAGGAAAACAAGCAGCTTCGGGGCGGCATATTCAGTATGTTTCTGAACTATCTTGAGAGTAGTTGGGCGATGGAAAAAACTGATATAGCTATGATTGTAGGTATATTAACGGGCCGTCCTGAAGAGTAGGTGTCCGATCATCGAATGATCTGTTGCAAAAGCCGTCGTAAGTACATGAACAGGCGCGGCTAGCGATGCGGAGTGTTGCCAAGGCTCTATGGCCATCCGCCTCCCCTCCAGGAAGTACGGAGGAGCTTGTAGAGCGGTTCAAAGGAGCGCGGCGGCGTATCCGGCTATGGAAGATATCGGCCTGTCGAGAGGGTGCGCGAGAGCCTTGGGCCATGGTGATGACTCGTTATACCAAGCTTGATCCTAATCACATGGCGCGGGTCGGACCGGTAGGGCCAGATGGGGAAGAAATTCCTGTTAGTTTAGTATATGACCAAGTAGAGGTGGCCGCCAGATATTCCCAACAGGATTGTAAATTAGACTGCCTGTTAGATGGTATAGAGGCAGAAGTGTTTGAGTCCAAGTGACCATGTACTTTCCTCACCATGTGGAATTTCTAGCCGAATTCTATATCATTTGTCATGGCAGACCTTTTCCCTTCGACCTCCGGACCGAAAGGTGCGGAGTGTTTCCGAATACCGTCACGGCCGAATAGGCCGGGGTATGCGTGGAAAGCTAACCGTAGGGGTCATAGTTGCTTGGACAGACAAGTTATATCCGGCTAGTTATGTTATATTACATTGAGGTTGTAAGAAACATCTTCCAGGGAGAATAGTTCCGTTAAGGGTTCCTTTCCCTGGGTGTGCATGCATTAGTAGGCATGTCTGAATTTGTGATGTGAAAATCACAGTGTGTATGACTTCTGGGGGTTCGCAATAGAGTGAGTGCAAAAAATAGTTTTCATCTGCCGACCAAATATTCCCTTAAGAACGCTAGCTTTCGGCTTCACCCAGTCCGAGGTACACATCCGGATGACCCGGCAGTAACAATCGCAGAGGTGATCCCTTTACCACCTAGCCGAACAATCGGGAACGTAGGGGTAAGCATAGGAGCCAGGCAACCCAGCTTGGCCAAAACTTAAGTCATATCAATGCATATAATGGTGAAGAAAAGACATACGGGAGAGACGCGTATGTGTGATGAGCTTAATGCTCTGCAGGTAATGTTAACAAGCTTATGTTAAAAGAAGCCCCCAGGTATAACGGGAATACGTTTGTAAGAATGTGTATGTCAGCGGTACTCGGTCGAGTCGAATGAGAGCTTTAAAGCGAAAAAATTGTGAAAAAAAGAAAGGGGGAAAGAGTTATGGAAATTGTGGGGGAGAAGGAGACTAACAAAGGGTTCGGCGCTAGGCATAGAACCTTCGGAGTCTGGCCGCGTTCCAGGGGTTCAGCTCTAGGCGATTGTCTGATGCGTCACGAAGACGGTACGCTCCTCCGGTAAGAACTTCGTCAATTATGAAGGGACCCTCCCATTTGGGCTTGAGTTTGTCCTTTTTCTTCTCCGGCAAGCGTAGAACGAGTTCGCCAACGTTGTAAGTCTTGGCCCGTACTTCTCTGCTTTGATATCTTCGAGCCTGCTGTTGATAAAATGCTGAACGGGCTTTGGCGACGTCGCCCTCCTCCTCCAGGGCTTCTAGGCTGTCCTGCTGATCCAACTCGGCCTCTTTCTCCTCGTACATACGCACTCGAGGTGAGTCGTGTATAATATCACAGGGCAATACAGCCTCTGCACCGTACACCATGAAGAAAGGTGTGTATCCGGTAGTACGGTTGAGCGTGGTCCACAGCCCCCAGAGTACGAAGTCGAGCTCCTCGACCCAGTGCTTGTCTGAATCTTTCAAAGAACGCACTAGTCTGGGTTTGATGCCGCTCATAATAAGACCATCAGCTCGCTCGACTTGACCGTTTGTTTGCGGGGGTAGACAGAGGCGTAATCGAGCTTAATGCCCAGATTAGCGCACCAGGTTTTCACCTCCTCGGTTGTGAAATTCGAACCGTTATCGGTGATGATGCTGTGTGGTACACCGTAACGGTGTACCACATCGGATATAAATGCAATCACAGGTCCGGACTCGGCCGTTTTAACTGGTCTAGCCTCGATCCACTTGGTGAATTTGTCCACCATGACCAACAGATATTTTTTCTTATGGCTTCCCCCTTTAAGGGGTCCGACCATGTCCAAGCCCCAGACCGCAAAGGGCCATGTAATGGGGATTGTTTGTAGAGTGGTTGGGGGCATATGGCTTTGGTTGGCGAAGAGTTGGCATCCGACACAGCGTTGGACGAGGTCCTGTGTATCTGCCCGGGCCGTGGCCAGTAAAATCATGTACGGAAGACCTTGCTGACAAGTGCCCGGGCTGCGGCGTGGTGTCCGCCGAGACCGGCGTGAATTTTTGCCAAGAGTTGCCGGCCCTCCTCCTCGGAGATACACCTTTGAAGGACTCCGGTAGTGCTTTTCTTGTTGAGCTCTCCTTCGTGAACTTTGTAGGCCTTCGAACGCCGGACTATGCAGCGAGCCTCGTTCTGATCTTCTGGGCGTTCCTTCCTATTAAAGTAGGCGAAGAACGGTTTGGTCCACGGGGCAATTACTGCCATGATGAGGTGGGCCGATGGTATTACTTCGGTGGTTGAGCCTCCGATGATATCGGCGTGTTCATTATCTGTGTTTGTGTTCGGAACGGGACTATCCCCCCTTGCCATACCACGGATGGCTTAAAGAGCCTTTCGAGGAAGATGTTAGGTGGGACGGGGTCGCGCTTAACGCCTATGCGAGCAAGGACGTCTGCCGCCTGGTTACTTTCGCGGGTGATGTGATGAAATTCGAGTCCCTCGAACCGAGCCGACATCTTCAAAACGGCATTGCGATAAGCTGCCATCTTTGGATCTTTGGCATCAAAGTGTCCATTGATTTGGGATATCGCGAGGTTTGAGTCCTCGCGCACCTCCAGGCATTGTATGCCCATTGATACGGCCATCCGGAGGCCATGTAGCAAGGCCTCGTATTCGGCTGTGTTGCTGGAGTCTGTGTATAATATTTGGAGTACGTACTGGACGATGTCTCCTGTGGGGGACGTTAATACGACGCTCGCCCCTAGCCCTGCCAACATCTTAGAGCCGTCAAAATGCATCACCCAGTTGGAATACACGCCGTACTCTTTAGGGAGTTCGGCTTCTGTCCATTCGGCGACGAAGTCGGCCAGTACCTGGGATTTGATGGCTCTGCGTGGTTTGTACGTGATGTCGAATGGCAGGAGCTCAATGGCCCATTTGGCAATCCGGCCCGTTGCATCCCGGTTGTTAATTATATCATTGAGGGGCACTTCGGAGGCCACCTTGATAGAGCACTCCTGAAAGTAGTGTCGCAATTTGCGGGATGCCATGAAGACTGCATATGCTATTTTTTGATAATGAGGGTACCGGGATTTGCATGGTGTGAGGACGGTGGATACGTAGTATACCGGCTTCTGGAGCGGGAATTTGTGTCCTTCTTGTTCTCGTTCGACGACAAGGACGGCGCTCACCACCTGGTGTGTTGCTGATATGTATAAGAGCATTGGTTCGCCGGCGTTTGGCGCGGCCAGGATTGGGTTGCTCGCCAGGAGGGCTTTTATTTCTTCCAGTCCGGCCGCCGCCGCGTCCGTCCACTCGAAGTTGTCGGTGCGCCGTAGAAGGCGATAAAGCGGCAGCGCCTTTTCTCCCAATCTGGAGATGAAGCGGCTTAAAGCTGCTACGCACCCAGCGAGTTTTTGGACCTGTTTTGAGTTCGGTTGGCATGGCTAGTTGTGACAGAGCTCGGATTTTGGCTGGATTTGCTTCAATTCCTTTATTGGAGATGATGAAGCCCAATAGTTTGCCGGCGGGGACGCCAAAGACGCACTTTTCCGGGTTAAGCTTGATGTCGTATGTGCGGAGGTTGTCGAATGTGAGATGCAAGTAGTGTATTAGTGTTTTGATGTGTCTTGTTTTGATGACGACATCGTCCACGTAGGCCTCCACTGTTTTGCCGATCTGTTTCTCGAGGCATGTTTGGATCATGCGCTGGTAGGTGGCGCCGGCATTCTTGAGCCCGAAAGGCATGGTGTTGAAGAAAAACGGCCCGTATGGTGTAATGAATGCTGTTGCGGCTTGATCGGACTTCTTCATTTTGATTTGATGGTATTCGGAATATGCATCAAGGAAGCATAGCGAGTCGTGACCTGCGGTAGCGTCAATGATTTGATCAATGCGGGGAAGAGGGAAGGGATCCTTAGGGCAGGCCTTGTTAAGGTCTTTGAAATCGACGCATAGGCGCTAGGATTTATCCTTCTTTGGTACCATTACCAAGTTTGCCAGCCAGTCTAGATGTTTAATGTCTGTGATGAATCTGGCCTCGATGAGTTTGGCTAGCTCCTCCCCCATAGCTTGTCGTTTGGGTTCGGAAAAGCGCCGCAGAGTTTGCTTGACCGACTTATATCCCTTTAGTATGTTCAGGCTATGTTCGGCCAACTCGCGTGGGATTCCTAGCATATCGGAAGGATGCCAGGCGAATATATCCCAGTTTTCGCGCAGGAAGTCTCGTAGTGCGGCGTCGACTGCGGGGCTGAGTTGTGCTCCGATGGACGCTGTCTTCTTCGGGTCTGTTGGATGGACCTGAAATTTGACTATTTCTTCTGCTGGCTTGAAGGAAGTGGATTTGGGTCGTTTGTCCAGGATCACATCGTCCTTATCCACGGTGGAGCGTAGTGCACTTAGTTCTTCGGCCGCAAGGGCCTCAGACAATGCCTCGATGGCCAAGGATGCGGTTTTATTCTCGGCGCGGAGGGCTATGTCCGGATCGCTGACGAGGGTGATTATTCCATTAGGCCCGGGCATTTCCAGCTTCATATACCCATAATGAGGTATGGCTTGAAAGCGCATGAAGGCCTCTCGCCCTAACAGGGCGTGGTACCCACTGTTGAAAGGGGCCACCTGGAAAGTTATTTCTTCGGACCGATAATTCTCCGGCATGCCGAACACCACATCGAGTGTAATTTTTCCCGGACACTGAGCTTCCCGGCTGGGAATGATACCTTGAAAGGTTGTGCTGCTTTTCTCGATGCGGCTCCTGTCTATTTCCATCTTGTGGAGCGTGTCCTCGTAAATGAGGTTTAGTCCGCTGCCGCCGTCCATGAGGACTTTTGTAAGTCGAAAGCCGTCCACGATGGGACTGAGGACTAGGGCAGTTGGCGCTCGGACTGTTCTGTATTTAGGTTCGTCACTGGCATTGAAGGTTATGGCCGTGTCGTTCCAGGGGTTAATTGCAGTGACCTAGTAAACTTCGGCGAGATCGCACCAGTGACCTTTTACGCTTGTTGTTTGAAGCGAATGTCTCGAAGACTGCCAGTACTCTATTGTCCTCGTTTACTGGAGGGTATTGTTCTGGGGTGTCCTTGGTGAGGATGTCCTCGCCGCTCTTGGCTACCTACTGAAATATCCAACATGCTCTAAGGCTGTGGGTTGCCATGGTATCCGGCGTCGTGTGTATTTTGCATGGGCCATTGAGCCATCCCTCGAGAATGGTGCCGTGCGACATAATAGGTTTACGTTTTTTGACTATTCATCTGGGTGTGCTATGAGGGCGCGTCCTTTTTGCCTGTAAGGGGAGCCGGAACGTTTCCCAGCAAGCTGCCTGGGTTTTCCAGGCGCTTTCCATCGCGTTGTAATTTTGTCCGCGAACTTTAGTATGCGGCGGTGATTGATAGCGTTAAGGATACCTTCGTCCGCGCAGTTGTTGCAGAATGTTGTTATCGCGTCTTCGTCGTGGCAGTCTTTTACCTTGTTTTTAACAAGGAGGAATCTGTCCCAGAAGTGGTGGACCGTTTCCCGAGGCTGTTGTTTGATGCTCCTGAGAGCATCTATGTTCGGGTGGGTGGGTGGAATTGAATCCGAGCCCTGACCTGATTTTTGATCCGGAGTTTGGAGGTCTACCGGGCCGGACAGTCTGGGCTCCGGGATATCGACAAATTTTTTAGGCTCGTCATCCGACTCTATGTTCGGAGGAAGAGACGTGATTTTCTGCCGGAAAGTATCCGGCTCTTCAAGATCCGCGATCCGAACATAATTCGTCTTCAATATAGTGGAAGAGTTGCTCCGCTCCTCGACTACCGCTATCTGATGGGTGATCGGTGGAGTTTGAATTTCTCTCTGGTCGGGTTTAAGCCCGACCCGAACGTAGTCTGTAGCGACCCGCAAGGCGGCCATGTGATCCAGGAGTTTGTTCAACGACGACAACTCCGCTGGATCCATGCGGGCGGAGTATTCGGGATCGACGCGGAGGCGATTTTTGATGACTTGAGAGGTCATCGTCGGCTTAAGGGCCGAGCCGG
This sequence comes from Aegilops tauschii subsp. strangulata, assembly GCF_002575655.3. Taxonomy (NCBI): domain Eukaryota; kingdom Viridiplantae; phylum Streptophyta; class Magnoliopsida; order Poales; family Poaceae; genus Aegilops; species Aegilops tauschii. The sequence goes on along the minus strand of NC_053040.3, from coordinate 407,691,494 downwards.
CGGTCATGACGAAGCCGCCGAGTCGGAGGGTCTGACCGGGGGCCAGGGCTCCTCCGGAGATGATATTATCCTTGACAACAAGGCGAGCCATCAACCCTCTTGGCGACGGCACAGTGGAACTCTCAATGAAAGCACCAATGTCGGTGTCAAAACCGGCGGATCTCGGGTAGGGGGTCCCGAGCTGTGCGTCTAGGATCGATGGTAATAGGAGACGGGGGACACGATGTTTACCCAGGTTCGGGCCCTCTCTATGGAGGTAATACCCTACTTCCTGCTTGATTGATCTTGATGAATATGAGTGTTACAAGAGTTGATCTACCACGAGATCGTAATGGCTAAACCCTAGAAGTCTAGCCTATGAGTATATGGTAATGAATCTGTCCTATCCGGACTATGCTCTCTGGTTTATATAGACACCGGAGAGATCTAGGGTTACATGAGGTCGGTTACATAAGAGGGGATCTTCATAGTCGGTCGCCTAGCTTGCCTTCCACGCCAAGGAGAGTCCAATCTGGACAAGGGTATAGTCTTCGGTCTTCGTGTCTTCACAGCCCATCAGTCCGGCCCAATGAGTAACAGGCCGGACGCCCGAGGACCCCTTAGTCCAGGACTCCCTCAGCGGGGCCGCTGCTGCGGCTATTTTTGTGGCGTCTGGTCCTCCTCATTGCCTGAGGAGCCGACCGCCATGGATGCCCAGGGGCCCAATGAGCGAGGGCAGCGGCGCCAAGATCTGCCTAATGATGAACTACCACTGCCACCGCCTCCGCTAGCCGGCGCGGAGAACCATGACTTCGGCATCGCCACTGAAGTTGAAGGGACACAGAGAGGATGAAGTGCGGATGTGCATCACGGGCGCACGACTTAAATTGCCGCAGCGAGGCTATGCAAAGGACTAGTCAGCCGCTTCAATGCGGCGCAACGGCCAGATCAAGTTGGTTCGTCAGGAGGCTGCCTCCACATTAAAGTGATGGCTCCCGAGAGGTCGCGTAGGTCAACGCCGCCATCCCATCCAGTGACGTCGCTCGGTATCAATGTAGGCCACTGCATGCTTTGGGTCAGCATGAATGCGACGCATGAAGTGACACGTGCATTGGATGGAAAGCGCTGGATTGTGGGGAAAGCGATTTTTGGTGGGCCAGGTTAGTCAAACGCAGGCGTGACAACAATCCGGACGGCCGAAAGCCCCCCTTAGTTTGTCTCCGGTTTGCGAAAAAAAATCACGTTCGGATCGGCCTGTGGACCGATACAGGTCCCTGTTGGATGGCAAAACACGTCCGGACCACGTGGTCCGGATGGTTGCGAGTGTTGAGGGTTGGCGTTGGAGATGCCCTAAGCTTGGTGGGAAGTTAGTCGTACAATGTTTTACAATCTCGTCTGTACCCGAACCAAGAGAAACCGCAATGTGCAGTGTACAACATCCATAGACATCTAGGTCATGGATAACCTTATTTTATGTATGATTAAGGGCATCTTCAAAGCGGACCCTCAAACCACCCGCATCCATCCGGACCTCGCGGTTCGTACATGTTTTACCATTCAATGCAGGCCTGTATTTTATACCACCCACTGTTTGCATTCTTTCTACTCTATTGAATGTCCTAGTGGCCACAGGCAGTGCACTACATAGCGTCCAGATCTTGCTTCCCAGAATTCTCTAATCGTCGCCCTTACGGCATGTTTAATTTAAGGATTCCCAGGATTCAATACCTTTGGATTCAGGGGTTGTTTTGTGCCTAGTAGCAACTATGGTTAGGTCTCCTCAAGTGATCATGGTCGCCCTTGAGTCTCGCCAACCTTTGGCAGCCCCCCCAGCCATTCTCTAACTATTGCGATGGCCTCTGCGGGGGTTATGGACTAAGGGGTCCTCGGAGCGCCGGCCCACTCAATATGGGCCGGACTAGTGAAGCCGCATAACAACGGAAGATCTATGAAGCCGTGGCGTGCCCTCCAAGTCTTAGATAGACAGGATCTTTTATCCCTTATTGTAATCTATCTCCAGTACCTAACCCTATCGGTGTCTATATAAACCGAAGGTTGTAGTCTTTAGGGCTAGAGCTATATTCATCACCTCATCGCCTTAGAGTTTAGCTCATGCTGATCTCGAGGTAGATCTAGTCTGAAAACCATACCATACATCCAATATAATCAAGCAAGACGTAGGGCATTACCTCTTCGAGAGGGCTCGAACCTGGGTAAACACTGTGTTCATCATCCTTTGTTCCCCATCGATCCTAGATCCACAGCTCGAGACCCCCTACCCTGAGGTCTGCCGGTTTTGACACCGACATTGGTGCTTTCATTGAGAGTTCCGCTGTGGGGTCGCCCAAAGGATCGGTGGCTTGCCTGATCATAGAAGAAGGCATCAGATCCGGGGACTTCTTCGTCCCCGGGCAACTCTTCGCGTTTGGCAGCATCATGCTGCACGCCGACCCGACTGGTCGTCTGGGTCAGATCGACACCTTCGCTCCCGGACACCGAATTCAATTCGGTGGTCTGGAATACGTTGCGGACATGCGGGGTGATCTGGTTTTCACCGAATTCACTTCCCCCTCCCGCACCCTCACCATGCCCGCTCTGGAGTCCCCTTCCGATCCGATCGGTAGATCGGCCTCAACAGCTTCGAGCCAGGAGAGCTCTGCTTTGAGCGGGGGCCAGGCTCCACCTTCGTCCGGACACATCATGACTGCGGAGGACCTATCGAGGCAGAATCAGGAGGCAGAAGCCAAGAGTCAATCTCGGCCGAACCTTTCCTTCACGACGCTCACCTGGCCTTGAGCCCTTACGACAAAGCGGCAGCCAACGGCCAGGGGTCAGCCTCGGCCCAAAGTAGCTCGATCTCGAACCCCGACGGGGAAGCCACAAGCAAGGACCAAAGCCCGTCCTTGACCTATAGTGACGGTCTGGACCCCTTCAAGGATCCGGCTCCGCACCCCGAGCTTAGCACGACAAGTGGAAATCAAGGACCGGCCAGGGCACTGACTGCCCCCACCCCGTTACAATGGAATTCGGCTCGGAGCCCTCGAATTCGGCAACCCTCGCAATGGTAAATGAGGCGCTAGACCGAATCCAGAAAATGACCATCCAAGAGGACCTGCCCTCCGCCTTCAATCATCAACCCTTCGAGGCGTACCATAGGGAATTTTGCGTCCCACCCACCACCCACTTGGTAGCCACGTCGAAGCCATGCGAGCAACGTCGACTCTGCGAAGAATGGCATCACAAATAATATAGATGGCCTCGCTGGAGCCGCGGCTAAAGAACATCATCAGGATGATCCCGAAGGGCAGGAGGACCCATTCAATCCAGAAAACCCTGATGACTCCGAAGATAAAAACTACCTCCCACTCTATGAAGAGGAGGCCAGTCTCGGGGAGGATGATTTCATCGTCCCCGAAGACCCGCTGGAGCAAGAATGGATCAAGCAGAGGCTCCTAGCCACTGCCCGCAGCCTAAAGAAACAAAAGCGCAAAATCAAGGCCGAACATGACACCCTCAATGATCGATGGACCAAAGTCCTAGACGCCGAAGAAGGGTATGGCCGCGAACAACCAACCAAAAGTTATCCCAAGCGAAGACTACTGCCGCAGTTCGACGACGAGGCCTTAGATCCAACACGTCCGACATGCACAAGCGCCGAATAGCTGGACCGCCCCCCTAGAGGGCGGAACAGAGAATCTGACGAGGCCGAACACCCAGGCGCCCACCTCACCGTTACGACAAGGATCAAGTGCAGCCCACTTACGAGTACGACCTCCGCCGTGACCTAGAGGCCGTACCAGGTCCATCTACGGACCCAGAGAAGACCCAGCTGCTTAGCAGGAAGGATACTATGATCGGCTAAACCGAAATGACAGAATCCGGGAGCAGCAGCAGATTCGGAAGGCCGAAGACTTCCGACACGATGTAGTCCAAGTTCGGGGCGCCGCACACCCCTTGTGCTTCACAGAGAGGGTAATGCAACACCAATTCCCAGAAGGCTTCAAGCCTGTGAACATCGAATCATACGACGGAACCACAGATCTAGCCGTATGGATAGATGATTTCCTCCTCCACATCCACATGGCGCGAGGAGATGACCTCAATGCCATTAAATATTTGCCGCTAAAGCTTAAAGGTCCAGCTCGACACTGGTTGAACAGCCTTCCCGAAGACTCTATAGGCTGCTGGGAAGAGCTTGAGGACTCCTTTCGAGCAAACTTTCAGGGCACCTATGTCCGGCCTCGGGATGCTGATGACCTAAATCGCATCACACAACAGCCCGGAGAATCTGCCCGACAATATTGGAACTGATTCCTGACCAAGAAAAACCAGATTGTCGATTGTCCGGATGCCGAAGCCTTGTCCGCCTTCAAGCATAGTGTCAAGGACGGATGGCTCGTAAGGCAGCTTGGCCAAGACAAACCAAGAACAATGGCAGCCCTTACTTCCCACATGATCCACTTTTGCACGGGCGAAGAAAGTTGGCTCGCTCGCAAAATACCAACCCCGACACACCCGACACCTCCAAGGTTTGGGTTGAAAATGGAAAGCCCTGACGCAGCAAGAATAAATGTCGCTACAATGACGGCGAGGGCGAGGATACGACAGTAAATGCTGAATTCCAAAACCAGCGGTACGAACCCCGAAAGAAAGCCCCTAAAGGCAACAGTGATGGCCCATCAAGACTGGACACAATTCTGGACAGGCCTTGTCAGATCCACGACACATCAGAGAAGCCCGCCAACCACTCCAACTGAAACTGTTGGGTGATCAAACAAGGCGGCAAGCTCACAACCGAAAACTCGGGCAAAAGCCCACGAAGCAAGGACGATGATGAGCCCTGCAGGCCAAATAGTGGAGGCCAGAAACCCTTCCCTTCCGAGGTCAAGATGGTAAACATGATCTATGCAACCCACATACCGAAGAAGGAGAGAAAGCGAGCACTATGCGACGTGTATTCCGTCGAGCTAGTAGCGCCGAAGTTCAATCCATGGTCATCTTGCCCGATCACGTTCGATCGCAGGGACCATCCGACCAGCATACGCCATGGAGGGTTCGCAGCCTTTGTGCTCGACCCCATCATTGATGGATTCCACCTAACTAGAGTCCTCATGGACAGAGGTAGCAGCCTCAATCTGATATACGAAGATACAGTGAGGAAAATGGGGATCGATCTGTCAAGGATCAAACCCAGTAACACCCCCTTCAAGGGGGTCATTCCGGGAGTGGAGGCCCGCTGCACAGGCACTATGATGCTTGAAGTATGTTCGGATCTCCGGATAACTTCCAAAGCGAGGACTTGATCTTCGACATCACACCTTTTCGCAGCGGCTATCATGCCCTCCTCGGCCGAACAACATTCACCAAATTCAATGTCATTCCGCATTATGCGCACCTAAAGTTGAAGATGCCTGGTCCTTCTGGCACCATAACTATCAATGGCAACACAGAACGCTCACTTCGAACCGAAGAGCACACTGCGGCCCTAGCGGCCAAAGACCAAATCGGCCCATACAGGCCCGGACACCGACCCGCCGTAAGGGCCGGCGATAATAGTAAACGGGTCCGAACCCGTTCCTCGTCATGGGAACCCGCATGCATTCACCACAAATAGGGATGTGCGCCCCAAGGCACGCCCACATTCTTCGCGCTCCACGTGCCTCATCAGCACAATTTCGCACTCAAAATACCATGGGCAGCCGTGAGGCATATATCAACAAATCCGAAGTACATGTTCAGCTAAACCAAACTTCAGAACTATCTCGTCTTCGGACAACCCGGGGGTCAATTCCAGAAACCACCCAAGCATAAAGCTCCATCGGCAGGATCCTCACCCCTCAAGGTCTCATCGAAGGTCCCAATCCCCACCTCCCAGAAGCAAAGGCGCAGACGTGCACCAGGGCAAAGTGAAGTCTTCAACTCACGCATCAAGGCCCTGCATAAACCTTTTTTTGTATAACTCTTTTTATTTTTAATGCCTTGGCAGTTCGAAGTGTACAGTTAGTCGACTTGATCTTACGAGAAATAATAAAAGAGCCCTTTATCGTGTTCGGATACCCACATCTTGCGATTTTCTATCTCCTTCCTGATTCTCCACTCGCTCTTCGAATAGCCCGGCACAAAAATATATTAACTAGCCAAGAGCTCGATTTATATATCAGCTCAATATCTTCAAGTCCAGCACCGCCTTCCGCTAGGTGCTCGACGTCTGGGATATTGCATTGTATGCATCAGTTCCGAACTATGTCTGGCTCCTGTGCTTGCCCCTTATGTTCCGCACGTTCGGCTAAGAGGGCAAAGGGAGTACCCCTACGATTGTACTTATGGCTCGCCCGGTCAAGTACCTCAGGAGGAGAAAGCCAAAAACTGACCATCATAGTGAGCGCTAACTGATCAGCAATCCGATGATGAGGTTTGCACTACAAAAAAATACACTTCCGTGATGATACGTGTTTGTCACAGTAGGTCACATTTTCTGTCATGCATGTACATCCATGACGATTTTAGCAGAATCAAGATAGTCATACCTGTGCTGTCGTAGAAGTGTTCCATGACATTACCAAAATTATCATCACGGAAGTGTCCACTTCCATGACGATAAATCACATGTCATAGAATTGCTTTCGTCAAGGATAACCGACACATGGCATCCATCGTAACGGGTCGCCGTTAAGCTATCGGGTTCCGGTTTGGATCCGATAACCCATTAACAGCCCCGACCAATGGGGATTTTCCACATGTAAAATTCTCATTTGCCGGAGGGTCCACGTGTCGGCTCAGTGTTGGGACAGATGTCATCGACTCATAGAACGGGGGGCGCCTATGATACGTCGACATGTGGCAAGGACCAACAGTGGCCCATTCCGATGAAAAAGGCCGGCCCAGTAAAAATTAGCAGGCCAGCCCATATAGTGCCTACTTGTGTCAGGTCCATTTAAGCCCACGACCCATACGAGATGTGCCAATTCGGCCCGTCAACGGCCCGGTAACAATTTGACACCATTGCAGTCCGTCGTCAGTTCGAGCCCGTTAACAGCCCACTATATATTTGGGCTCAATATCGGCCCAATGTTGTTTCGTCCTGTTAACGACCCATTCAAGGGATGGACCAATTTTCAGGATGTACGTCTTTCGGCCTTTTAGCGACCCATTTAAGTGTTGGGCCAATTTCCGGCCCTGTGTGTCTTTCATCCTGTTGACGACCCATAAATGAGTTGGGCCATTTGCAGACGGACCTGAGTTTTGGCCTTTTAACGGCCCGTGCTCTTCATGTTCCAATACCAGCCTGGTTTCTCTTTCGGCCTGCTAAAGGCCCATGACACAGTTGGGCCATATATAGTACCACCTGACTTTCGGCCTCTTAGCTGCCCATGCTCTTCATGGTCCAGTATGAGCCCGCTATCTCTTTTGGCCTATTAAAGGCCCACAGTATAGTTGGCCCATATGTAGCCCGACCTTAGTATCGGCCTGTTAACGGCCCGTGAAATCAAATGGGCCCACCTGTTGCCCACTTCGATGTCGGCCTGTTAACGACCCGGGAGGTAACAGGGCCGAGCATTACCTTTCGACCTGGTAACGATCCATTAACTTAATGGGCACACTAATGTTCGAACATGTCTGTAGGCCCAATTAGATAATTTGAGCCCATTACGACGGGCAATTATGCACAGGACCAAAACCGATCAATCAAAGGCCTATGAGAATTTTGGCCCCTGCGAGCCCATTAGGGAAGCCCATTAAGGGCAGTGGGCTTCTTCCTTCATATAGGGTCCACGACTGTTTGTGCTAACTAATAATTTCACAGCTTTTTTAGCTTCCTAGCGACCATTTAGCTTGAATGCGAGGCGCGCTAAGCAAAGGTACGACATACAGGGAAAAACGTTGCACATCCAGCATATATTACAGGAAATTACATCCACTCGGAAATCAAAGATTGATGCCGGTGCAAATAAATGAACAGAACCTAACGATCTACAACATCACAATCTGCAACCTCAGCGTGGATGACGCCCATAAGCATGTGGGCAAGTTCTTCCTGCTTTGCTACAGTGTCTCTGAAAACATTGATCAGTTGTTGTTGCGCAAGAATGTGCACCTCTGATTCCTCCACCATTTCCATCATTGCTTCAGGCAGTAATTGGTTCACAAACATACATTTTTTCCATTGCATTCGAGAAAGAGGAAACTGAACAGATTCAGATGGCAATTTTGGCAGACTTGTATTATTGATAGTGGAGAGTGTCTCGACCACTGCATCATAACATAAATTATGAGGGGAACCGAACAGATTAATCAAGAGTTATTGCCATATCACGTGGCCTAGATTTATTGGAAAGAAACGATGGGGATGCCTTGCTATTTTTAGAGTTTGTCTTCTTATCTTTAGCAGCCTGCCCAAATTAACGCACTAGCATTGCTATCATTGGCCAGGTCAGATAATAGGAAAGCAACATTGACACAACAAACATTTGGGAAACCAGACCATACCAGCCTACACCAAATTAACACAATATGGCACAACTATCATTAGCCAATTAAGGTAATATGAAAGCAACATTGACACAATGAATGAATGGGCAACCAGAGCAGCACTACAATTCAGTAATGCGCATGATACGAGATAGTACACTCATGCAGCGCAGTATGCAAAACTACCAGGCAGTTTTCCTTACAAAAATCAACATTGTTTCCTTTAATTATACATTTTGCTACAACTAAATTTAGATCAGATAAAGGTTGGATTCACGTCGATTAACAAAATAGATGTTGATGTAAAAATATAGTGATATACAACAGGTACTTACATCAGCATTGGAGCACAGAGAATTCCTGCAAGATACTTTCCTCGAATACGATCCCAGTGGAGAAAGTCTTCTATCCTTTAAGCTTATTTTCTAAAAGAGAGATGGGTAAGAAACATGTAGAAAAAAGATCAGAATGCTATAAAATTTCATGATGCAAGGATACACACATGCTTCTTAGAATGGAGTTGACATATTTTTGCTGGACTAGAGCGTACTAGTTCTTTGGCCACTGGAATCTGCTTATTATCAGTAGGAGTTGCGTTTCTCTGTACTGGAGCAGTATCTATAAAAACTGGAGTTGGTTTACTATTGATGACCCACAAGTATAGGGGATCTTTCGTAGTCCTTTCGATAAGTAAGAGTGTCGAACCCACCGAGGAGCAGAAGGAAATGATAAGCGATTTTCAGCAAGGTATTCTCTGCAAGTACTGAAATCAGTGGTAACAGATAGTTTTGTGATAGGATAATTCATAACGAACAACAAGTAACAAAAGTAAATAAAGTGCAGCAAGGTGGCCCAATCCTTTTTGTAGCAAAGGACAAGCCTGGACAAACTCTTATATGGAGAAAAGCGCTCCCGAGGACACATGGGAATTATCGTCAAGCTAGTTTTCGTCACGTTCATATGATTCGCGTTCGGTACTTTGATAATTTGATATGTGGGTGAACCGGTGCTTGGGTGCTGTTCTTACTTGAACAAGCATCCCACTTATGATTAACCTCTATTGCAAGCATCCGCAACTACAACAAAAGTATTAAGGTAAACCTAACCATAGCATGAAACATATGGATCGAAATCAGCCCCTTACGAAGCAACGCATAAACTAGGGTTTAAGCTTCTGTCACTCTAGCAACCCATCATCTACTTATTACTTCCCAATGCCTTCCTCTAGGCCCAAATAATGGCGAAGTGTTATGTAGTCGATGTTCACATAACACCACTAGAGGATATACACCATACATCTCATCAAAATATCGAACGAATACCAAATTCACATGACTACTAATAGCAAGACTTCTCCCATGTCCTCAGGAATAAACGTAACTACTCACAAAGCATATTCATGTTCATAATCAGAGGGGTATTAATATGCATAAAGGATCTGAACATATGATCTTCCACCAAATAAACCAACTAGCATCAACTACAAGGGGTAATCAAGACTACTAGCAACCTACTAGTACCAATCCCGGACTTGGAGACAAGAATTGGAGACAAGAGATGAAATAGGGTTTTGAGAGGAGATGGTGCTGGTGAATATGTTGATGGAGATTGCCCTCTCCCGATGAGAGGAGCGTTGGTGATGACGATGGCGATGATTTCCCCCTCCCGGAGGGAAGTGTCCCCGGCAGAACAGCTCTGCCGGAGCCATAGATTGGTTCCGCCAAGGTTCCGCCTCGTGGCGGCGGAGTCTCGTCCCGAAAGGTTGCTTATGATTTTTTCCTTGACGAAAGACCTCATATAGCAGAAGATGGCCACTGGAGAGCCAACAGGGGGCCCACGAGGCAGGGGGGCGCGCCCTGGGGGGTAGGGCGCGCCCCCACCCTCGTGGACAGGTGGTGGCCCCCCTGACATATTTCTTCCGCTCAGTATTTTTTATTATTTCCAAAAATAACTTTCGTGGAGTTTCAGGACTTTTGGAGTTGTGCAGAATAGGTCTCTAATATTTGCTCCTTTTCCAGCCCAGAATTCCAGCTGCTGGCATTCTCCCTCCTTATGTAAACCTTGTAAAATAAGAGAGAATAGGCATAAGTATTGTGACATAACGTGTAATAACAACCCATAATGCAATAAATATCGATGTAAAAGCATGATGCAAAATGGACGTATCAACTCCCCCAAGCTTAGACCTCGCTTGTCCTCAAGCAGAAGCCGATAACGATAAATATGTCCACATGTTTAGAGGTAGAGGTGTCGATAAAATGAAATACGGACATGAGGGCATCATGATTATTTTCATAACAGCAACATATATAGATATTGTCATATGATTTATTATGCTCAAGTAATAATCTATTCACAATGAAAAGTATGAATCAGAAACTTTATTGAGAACTAACAAACTATAATCTCAGTCATTGAAGCAATTGCAATTTATCATAACATCAGAAAGAGTCTATGTCAGAGCTTTCTAGCAAGTCCACATACTCAACTATCACTTAGTCTTTCATAATTGCTAACACTCACGCAATACTTGTGGTTACAGAGTTTTAAATGGACATAGAGAAAGATAGGGGCTTATAGTTTCGCCTCCCAACCTTTTGCCTCAAGGGTATTGTCAACAATAATAACTCATGCTGACTTACATCCGATTAGATATATGTATCAGGATCTTTCCAGCACCCTGTGCTTGACAAAGGATAAAATGTAAAAAGGAAAGGTGAAGATCACCATGACTCTTGCATAAGGTAGAAGATAATAATAAAAGATAGGCCCTTCGCAGTGGGAAGCAGAGGTTGCCATGCGCTTTTATGGTTCGATGCACAAAATCTTAATGCGAAAAACGTCACTTTATATTACCACTTGTGATATGAACCATTATTATGCAGTCCGTCGCTTTATTTCTTCCACATCACAAGATCATGTAAAGCTTATTTCCTCCACACCAATCAATCATACATATTTAGAGAGCAATTTTTATTGCTTGCACCGATGACAACTTACTTGAAGGATCTTACTCAATCCATAGGTAGATATGGTGGACTCTCATGGAAAAACTGGTTTAAGGGTTTTTTTGGAAGCACAAGTAGTATCTCTACTTGGTGCTAAGAACTTTGCTAGCATGAGGGGGAAAGGCAAGCTCAACATGTTGGATGGTCCATGACAATATACTTTATCTCAGATTAAGAAAACATAACCCATTACGTTGTCTTCCTTATCCAACATCAACTCTTTAGCATGTCATATTTTAATGAGTGCTCCCAATCATAAAAGATGTCAAGATAGTATATTTATATGTGAAACCTCTCTTTCTTTATTACTTCCTATTAATTGTAACGATGACCAAAGCTATCTTTGCCAACTCCCAACAATTTTTAATCATCATACTCTTTCTATGTGAAGTCATTACTCTCAATAAGATCAATATGAACTCTTTGTTTCTTTTTATTCTTTTTCTCTTATTCACTCGAGATCATGGCAAAATAATCAAGCCCTTGACTCAACACTAGTCTTTATTATATAGTTCACGGACTCGATTACATAGAGAGATCATAAAGCAAAACTCAAAACTAGATCATGCCATAAACTTTATTCTACTAGATCAAGATACTACTAATAGGATCGAACTAAGAAAAACGGTAAAGATAGGAGTGTGATGGTGATACGATACCGGGGCACCTCCCCCAAGCTTGGCAGTTGCCAAGGGGAGTGCCCATACCCATGTGATTATGTCTCCTTCTTTGTTGGTGAAGAAGATGATGATTTGGTTGATGGCGTAGGCTTCTTCCTTAATTTGCGCTCGAGGACAGAATTTTGATCCCTCAAGTCGTCAATCTCCTGCTCCAGGATTAATATCTTTTTGCATAGTTCCTGCTTGTTTTCCTGCAAGAGACGAAAAGGGATAAACTCGATCTTAGGTTTCTTTGCTCTATCAGGGAGGCTTGACTTTTTGAACTCCACATGCATGTCCCCAGGTTGAGGTAATGGGACTTCATCTTCGTCTGAGCTCGTCTCCTCCCTCCTCTTGGGTTCATAGTCCTGTTCTTCTTCCGTAGTCCAGCCACAATGCTCCACATCTCCATAGACCTTAGGATTTGCAAGGTAATCAGCCACATAGCTTTCTCCTTCAGAATCCTGGGACCACATGTTGCTCTAATCTGCAGCAGGACAGCTCGAAACGAAAACAGAGGATATTTGGGTGATACAGGGGTCAAAACCTTCGGGAGAATATATAATGAATTTTTACCGACCAAAATACATATCGTGCAAGAAAATGGAGTCCGGAGAGCACACGAGGTGCCCACGAGGTAGGGGGGCGCGCCCTCCACCCTCGTGGGGCCCTCGTGTCCTTCCCGGACTGCTGCTTATTTTTCTATTTTTCTAAATATTCCAAAACGGAGAAATATTGCCTTTAGAACTGTTTTGGAGTCGGCTTACTTACCGTACCACATACCTATTCCTTTTCGGAGTCTGAAACTTTCCGGAAAGTGTCCCTTATGTATTCCTCCGGGGTTACGGTTTCAATAATATTAGTTTCAACATTTATGGGATTACCTGAGATATAATGTTTAATTCTTTGACCGTCCACCACCTTCGGATTTGTGCCTTCGAAGTTGTTGATTTTTATGGAACCGGAACGATAGACCTCCTCGATAACGTAAGGACCTTCCCATTTAGAGAGAAGTTTTCCTGCAAAAAATCTTAAACGAGAGTCGTATAGCAATACATAATCACCTACATTAAACTCACGCTTTTGTATCCTTTTGTCATGCCATCTTTTAACCTTTTATTTAAACAACTTGGCATTTTCATAAGCTTGGGTTCTCCATTCATCAAGTGAGCTAATATCAAATAACCTCTTCTTACCTGCAAGCTTGAAATCATAGTTGAGCTCTTTAATAGCCCAATATGCCTTATGTTCTAGTTCGAGAGGTAAGTGACATGCTTTTCCATAAACCATTTTATACGGAGACATACCCATAGGATTTTTATATACAGTTCTATAGGCCCATAATGCATCATCAAGTTTCTTGGACCAATTCTTTCTAGATCTATTGACAGTCTTTTGCAAAATTAATTTGAGCTCTCTATTACTCAATTCTACTTGACTACTAGACTGTGGGTGATAAGGAGATGCAATTCTATGATTAACATCGTATTTAGCAAGCATTTTACGGAAAGCACCATGAATAAAATGTGAACCCCCATCAGTCATTAAATATCTAGGGACTCCAAACCTTGGAAAAATAACTTCTTTAAGCATCTTAATAGAGGTGTTATGATCAGCACTACTAGTTGGAATAGCTTCTACCCACTTAGTAACGTAATCAACAGCAACTAAAATATGTGTATATCCATTAGAGGCAGGAAAAGGTCCCATATAATCAAAGCCCCAAACATCAAACGGTTCAATAACAAGTGAATTATTCATAGGCATTTCTTGACGTCTACTAATATTACCAATTCTTTGACATTCATCACAAGATAGGACAAACTTACGGGCATCCTTGAAGAGAGTAGGCCAATAAAAACCGGATTGCAATACCTTATGTGCAGTTCTATCTCCAGCGTGGTGTCCTCCATAAGCTTCGGAGTGACACTTGCGTAGGATCTGTTCCTGTTTATGCTCAGGTACACAACGTCTAATAACACCATCTACTCCTTCTTTATAAAGATGTGGGTCATCCCAAAAGTAATGTCTCAAATCATAGAAAAACTTTTTCTTTTGCTGGTATGTGAAACTAGGTGGTATAAATTTAGCAACAATGTAATTAGCATAATCAGCATACCATGGAGCACTACGAGAGGCATTTATGACATTTAATTGCTCATCAGGAAAGCTATCATCAATAGGTAGTGGGTCATCAAGAACATTTTCTAACCTAGACAAGTTGTCTGCAACGGGGTTCTCAGCTCCCTTTCTATCAACAATATGCAAATCAAATTCTTGTAGCAAGAGAACCCATCTAATAAGTCTAGGTTTAGCATCTTTCTTTTCCATAAGATATTTAATAGCAGCATGATCAGTGTGAATAGTTACTTTAGAATCAACAATATAAGGCCTGAACTTATCACAAGCAAATACAACTGCTAAGAATTCTTTTTCAGTAGTAGCATAATTTCTTTGAGCATTGTCTATAGTTTTACTAGCATATTGAATAACATTTAATTTCTTATCAACTCTTTTCCCTAGAACATCACCTATAGCATAATCACTAGCATCACACATAATTTCAAAGGGTAAATTCCAATCAGGTGGCTGAACAATAGGTGCAGAGATTAATGCTTTCTTAAGTATTTCAAATGCTTCTACACAATCATCATCAAAGACAAATGGTATATCTTTTTGTAATAAATTAGTCGGAGGCTGAGAAATTTTTGAGAAGTCCTTAATGAACCTCCTATAAAATCCGGCATGACCAAGGAAACTTCTTATACCTTTGATGTCCTTGGGACATGGCATCTTTTCAATAGCATCAACTTTGGCCTTATCAACCTCAATACCTCTTTCAGAAACTTTATGCCCCAAGACAATACCTTCATTAACCATAAAGTGGCATTTTTCCCAATTCAAGACAAGATTAGTTTCTTCGCATCTCTGCAAAACTCGATCAAGGTTGCTCAAGCAATCATCAAAAGAGGATCCATAGACGGAAAAGTCGTCCATGAAAACCTCACAAATCTTTTCACAAAAGTCAGAGAATATAGCCATCATGCATCTTTGAAAGGTAGCAGGTGCATTACATAAACCAAAAGGCATACGTCTATAGGCAAAAGTACCAAAAGGGCAAGTAAAAGTAGTCTTTGATTGATCTTGGCTGAGACAGGTATTTGAGAGAAACCAGAATAACCATCTAGAAAGAAAAAATGTGTATGTTTGGATAATCTTTCTAGCATTTGATCGATAAAAGGTAAGGGGTAATGATCCTTTTTAGTAGCCTTATTTAATTTGCGGAAATCAATTACCATCCTATAACCTGTAATAATTCTTTGCGGAATCAATTCATCTTTATCATTAGGAACGACAGTAATACCTCCCTTCTTAGGGACACAATGGACAGGACTTACCCACTGACTAGCAGCAACGGGATAAATTATACCTGCCTCAAGGAGCTTTAGTATTTATTTTCTTACCACTTCTTTCATCTTAGGATTCAGCCGTCGTTGATGATCACGAACTGGTTTGGCATCTTCTTCCAAATTTATTTTATGTTGACATAGAGTGGGACTAATGCCCTTAAGATCATCAAGAGTATATCCAATAGAAGCACACTGGTTCTTCAGAGTTTTCAATAATCTCTCTTCTTCGTGCTCTGAAAGGTTAGCACTAACAATAACAGGATATATCTTCTTTTCATCAAGATAAGCATATTTAAGAGTATCAGGCAACAATTTAAGCTCAAACACGGGATCACCCTTGGGTGGAGGAGGATCCCCTAGGATTTCAACAGGCAAATTGTGTTTCAGAATGGGTTCCTGTTTAAAGAATACTTCATCTATTTCCCTTCTTTCATTCATAAACATATCATTTTCATGGTCTAGCAAATATTGTTCTAAAGGGTCACTAGGAGGTACGACAATAGAAGCAAGACCAATAATTTCATCCTTACTAGGTAATTCTTCTTCACGGTGTTGTCTACTAAATTTAGAGAAATTAAACTCATGAGACAAATCACCCAAGCCAATAGTGACAACATTCTTTTCGCAGTCTATCCTAGCATTAACTATGTTCAAGAAGGGTCTACCAAAAATAATGGGACAAAAACTATCTTGTGGGGAACCAAGAACAAGAAAATCAGCAGGATATTTAGTTTTCCCACACAAGACTTCAACATCTCTAACAATTCCAATGGGTGATATTGTATCTCTATTAGCAAGTTTGATGGTAACATCAATACCTTCTATCTCAGCAGGTGCAATTTCATGCATAATTTCTTTCTATAAGTCATGAGGTATAGCACTAGCACTAGCACCCATATCACATAAGCCATGATAACAATGATCTCCTATTTTAACAGAAATAACAGGCATGCCTACCACAGGTCTATGTTTATCTTTAGCACAAGGTTTGGCAATTCTAGCAGTTTCACCGCAGAAGTAAATAACATGCCCATCAATATTATGAGCCAAGAGATCCTTAACAATAGCAATATTGGGTTCAACTTTAATCTGCTGAGGAGGTGTATAAGTTCTAATATTGCTTTTACGAACCACAGTTGAAGCTTTAGCATGATCCTTTATCCTAACAGGGAAAGGTGGTTTCTCAACATAAGAAGTAGGAACAACAGGATCATTATAAGTGATAGTCTTTTCTTCAACTTTAGTAGGTGCAGCTACTTTTACTTCTATGGGAGGATGATATTTAAACCACTTCTCCTTGGGGAGATCAACATAAGTAGCAAAAGATTCACAGAAAGAAGCTACTATCTCAGAGTCAAGTCCATATTTAGTGCTAAATTTACGGAAAACATCGGTATCCATAAAAGACTTATCACAATCCAACTTAGGTGTCATACCTGACTCCTTACCTTCGTCGAGATCCCAATCTTCAGAGTTGCATTTAATTCTATCCAATGAATTCCATTTGAATTCAATAGTCTTCATCATAAAAGAGCCAGCACAAGAAGTATCGAGCATGGTGCGATTATTTTCAGAAAGCTGAGCATAAAATCTTTGAATAATTATTTCTCTTGGGAGCTCATGATTGGGGCATGAATATAACATTGATTTAAGCCTCCCCCAAGCTTGAGCGATGCTTTCTCCTTTGCGAGGCCAAAAATTATATATATATATATATAATTGCGATCATGATGAACAAGATGCATAGGATAAAACTTCTGATGAAATTCCAATTTCAATCGTTTGTAGTTCCATGACCCCGTATCATCACATAGCCTATACCATGTCGATGCATCTCCCTTCAAAGATAAAGGGAAGACCTTCTTCTTAACAACATCATCGGGTATACCTGCAAGCTTAAATAATCCACAAACTTCATCCACATATATTAGGTGCTCATCAGGATGCTTTGTTCCATCTCCTGCAAAAGGATTAGCTAGCAGTTTTTCTAACATACCCGAAGGAACTTCAAAGGGAACATTTTCATTTTCAGTAGGTTCAGTAGGTTGAGGAGCACCTCTTTGCTCTACTGGTCGGGGTGAAGATACCCCAAACAAGCCCCTCAGAGGATTACTTTCCATAGTAACAAGTGACAGTAAATTTCAGCACACTATCTAATTTTTTCCTTACCAAATTCCACCTACCAAAGGCGCTTCACTCCCCGGCAACGGTGCCAGAAAAGAGTCTTGATGACCCACAAGTATAGGGGATCAATCGTAGTCCTTTCGATAAGTAAGAGTGTCGAACCCAACGAGGAGCAGAAGGAAATGATAAGCGGTTTTCAGCAAGGTATTCTCTGCAAGTACTGAAATAAGTGGTAACAGATAGTTTTGTGATAGGATAATTTGTAACGAACAACAAGTAACAAAAGTAAACAAAGTGCATCAAGGTGGCCCAATCCTTTTTGTAGCAAAGGACAAGCCTGGACAAACTCTTATATGGAGAAAAGCGCTCCCGAGGACACATGGGAATTATCGCCAAGCTAGTTTTCATCACGTTCATATGATTCGCGTTCGATACTTTGATAATTTGATATGTGGGTGCACCGGTGCTTGGGTGCTGTTCTTACTTGAACAAGCATCCCACTTATGATTAACCTCTATTGCAAGCATCCGCAACTACAACAAAAGTATTAAGGTAAACCTAACCATAGCATGAAACATATGGATCCAAATCAGCCCCTTACGAAGCAACGCATAAACTAGGGTTTAAGCTTCTGTCACTCTAGCAACCCATCATCTACTTATTACTTCCCAATGCCTTCCTCTAGGCCCAAATAACGGTGAAGTGTTATGTAGTCCACGTTCACATAACACCACTAGAGGATAGACAACATACATCTCATCAAAATATCGAACGAATACCAAATTCACATGACTACTAATAGCAAGACTTCTCCCATGTCCTCAGGAACAAACGTAAATACTCACAAAGCATATTCATGTTCATAATCAGAGGGGTATTAATATGCATAAAGGATCTGGACATATGATCTTCTACCAAATAAACCAACTAGCATCAACTACAGGGGGTAATCAACACTACTAGCAACCTACCAGTACCAATCCCGGACTTGGAGACAAGAATTGGATACAAGAGATGAACTAGGGTTTTGAGAGGAGATGGTGTTGGTGAAGATGTTGATGGAGATTGCCCTCTCCTGATGAGAGGAGCGTTGGTGATGACGATGGCGATGATTTCCCCCTCCCGGAGGGAAGTGTCCCCGGCAGAACAGCTCTGCCGGAGCCCTAGATTGGTTCCGCCTCGTGGCGGCGGAGTCTCGTCCCAAAAGGTTGCTTATGATTTTTTCCTCGACGAAAGACCTCATATAGCAGAAGATGGCCACCGGAGAGCCAACCGGGGGCCCACGAGGCAGGGGGCGCGCCCTGGGGGGTAGGGCGCGCCCCCCACCCTCGTGGATAGGTGGTGGCCCCCCTGACATATTTCTTCCGCTCAGTATTTTTTATTATTTCCAAAAATAACTTTCGTTGAGTTTCAGGACTTTTGGAGTTGTGCAGAAGAGGTCTCTAATATTTGCTCCTTTTCCAGCCCAGAATTCCAGCTGCCGGCATTCTCCCTCCTTGTGTAAACCTTGTAAAATATGAGAGAATAGGCATAAGTATTGTGACATAACGTGTAATAACAGCCCATAATGCAATAAATATCGATATAAAAGCATGATGCAAAATGGACGTATCAACTATCTCCTGGCGTTTGGATCTTTTACAAAGACCTTGTTTGTAGCCTTCAGAGTCTAACATAGTCGTATTCCCCTTGCATGCCTTATATAGAAGAATGGTGCTTCAATTATAAAACATGCTACATCAGAGAGATAGAATAGGTACTGAAGAATAGAAAGGCATGACATATTGACATGTATTCCCTCCATCCAGAAGTAAATGGATGGGTCTAGGCGGATTTCAATTCTACATACATCCATTTTTATCCATTTTCGCGACATGTAATCCGGACGGAGTGAGTATGATGTAAGAGCTAGGGATACGACAAGACAACAGTGTAAAAAACACTAGTTGAATGTAAAATTGTATGCTAGCGGAATACATACAGAAAAACACTAAGGCAACATATACGTGTATGATTGGGAAACTAAGATGACATTGCAACAGACCACCAGAACAACACTTCAATGTAAAAAAACATGGTATGGTAGACAGATGAAATACATACTGATGAATAACAATGCATAAGATATTCAGAAGCATGATGTCCAAACTAAGAAGATGGCATTGCAATAGAGTAGAATGACAGTACTTGAATTTGAAAACATGTTATCATGAATGGAATACGTACTGAAAAACAGGAAGGCATGACATATTTACATGCATGATCAGCAGGCCAAGCACATGTCATTGCAACAGAGTAGATGCACTCCAGGACATTATATGCATGTTGTAAACCCATATCACGGGCCAAGTTAGAGCAAGGACCTTGTGGGGTGAATAGGATTCATCATCTTTCTGCAAGTCTTCTGAAGAACTGCCTTTACATGTTCCATCATATTGGGTATCATTGACATCAAGTTTGTTGGCCATTACATTGCTCCGTGAGGTTCTTGTGGATAAATCAGTGTGTGCAATTATATCTGACATGCATGGAAGACAACTAGTAGTTAGATTTATGTAATGAGTGCCTGTAGGAGACGACATAAATAGTAGGACTGGGGTTAACTCATAGCAACAGGTCTCAAAAACTAAAGGGAGAACACAGATGAAAGCTACAGAATATGTATCATTTGTACCCGAGATTAACTAGATGGCACACAATAGTATTAAAGAACAACATAGGTAATACTAGAAGTGGTATAATACTATAATCACCAGCTTGTGGGATAGCATTTGCTGATGGGTGATGACTATGAAACATCGTCACCTAAAGAAGAAGTCTCTTAGCTGAACTATGGAACAACGTTAACTCCTGAACAAGACCCGTAAGAGATCAGCATGAATATACAGTGAAATGTGATAATCTATTTTCCATGCTTAGATGAATAACAAAGCCATAAATGTTGCACACAAGTAAGATGAGGGTACAACCTATCTGGCCGCCATCCATAGGAGTGAGCATCGTGTGCTGACTTGTTGATGGCCCTGCAGTTGTTGTGTCTGTCCATGTCGGGCACGCGCATTCAATGCAGGGGACTGTTGAGTGGGGACTATAGCTCCCTTCTGGTGTATGCTTCCCTTGGTCTGCAGTGAGTCGGAAGACGGTGTGGCTGAAGATGCAGAAAACACATAATGTTAAGAACGACACATATCTCTGATCTGAAGAAATACCCTAAGAGATCAACAGAAAGGTACGAGAGTGGTCACACATCTGTTGACTGAAGTCTAAATTGGGGTCACACGATTTTATTTTATTTTGGTACTGTCCGATCTACGCCGAATGGCTTGATGGCGTCTTGTGCCTCCCGGCTGACACTGCTCAGAATCTGCCCCCAAGAGCCAGCGACCTTCAACACAGCAGCCTGCCTCCGCCGTCTGCGGTTGCGACAGCTCCGACCAAAACCCCGCTCCCCGCCCCACCGCACTGCAGTGGTTGCGCCGCCCCTGACCAATCCACAAAGGCTCGCCGTCATCCAGATCCGGTGGCGGCAGTACCTTCAACCCACGCAACTCTAAGATAGCCATCTAAGCGCTGCTTCCGCGGCGAACTTGCGCCCCTCACCCTTAGGTTAGACACCAGCCAACCGGCAGCCTAGGAGCTCCGCCGCCTTGAGGGGTGCTGCTTCCCATTGGGAATCGATTGGCCTAGAATAAAAGTTCAGACAACTAATGCCTAAACAAAGTGATTTGAGATGTGGGTACGACCTATCTTGCGGCCCGGTGAAGTAGGCAGCTCCAGCTGCTGATTCGGTGAGGCCGGCGCGGTTGCGGTGGCTACCGGCAGCAGGAAAGCAGAGATGTCGCGACGGTCTACGGCTACGGGGAAGCAGCGCTGGGGCCCTGGATGCATCCGAAGTTGGACCCGCTCCAGCGCCGTGCACAATGGCGGGGGTGAATCGGCTCCGGTTCGGTTCACGCGGCCGTCGTCGAGACAGCTCCGGCAGCACGGAGTAAGAGGTGCACGACCCAATGCACGACGTCAAACGGACATCGTCTCCGACATTGAGGAGGAGGGCAGAGGTGAATTTGGTGCGGTGGGGGCACCATGCAGGAGGGGCTGAGGTTTCGCGGCTGGGGAGAAGGGAGCTTCCGGGGAGAAGGTGATTTGGAGCCCACGAGGTATGAATGGGGAATTGGGAGGGGGAACCATGTGTCTTACGGACGCATTTGTCTGAAATGTGTGTGTGTGGGGGGGTTATGGTTCTACCCCTGCCTTTAGGCTTCTGGGCTTGGGTCTGTTTACTGAGAGTCGGGGATAGTAGAGTAACTTTGCTTCTCCCAAATAGTGGCCACGAGCGATTTCGGGCGAGGAGGGCGTGTTTTGAAATAGTGGGTATTTTGGGCAAGGAGGGCGTATTTTGAAATAGTGGGCGTGAGCTATTTCGGGCGAGGAGGGCGTGTTCTGAAATAGTTGGCGCGAGCAATTTAGGGTGAGGAGGGCGTGTTTTGAAATAGTCGGCGCGAGCTATTTTGGGCAAGGAGAGGGTGTTTTGCCGCCCATGGTTTATGAATTATTCGGCACATGTCATTTCGGCCGAGGAGAAGGCGTGCTTGGATGAAGTTACGAACCTACCCTCGATGTACAATGGGCCAATTGGTGCGTGTCCCACATCGGCCGGTAATTTCATGTCTCCCATTTATTTGCTCGGGCGAATTCCACCGAGCAGAGGGTGTTTAGCGGTTCATTCAAATTTTGGGAGAACGAGCATCCACGTCTACCTTACCAAGTCGATTCGAATCAAATTTTGAAATATTAGCTTCCCACTTCTTTTTTAGATGGAGAGATGATGCTCGGGACTAATGTGTTTTTACATGCTCATTGCTAACGATTTACTATATGACAAATAGCTTTTTTTGCGCTGGTGTCACATCCCTAGCTCTGGTATGACCTAGACTAGCTAGTCATGTGTGTATCATGTTTAAATTCCATTTAAATTTGAAGTGGGGATTTGTGAAACCCTCAGAATCATTTCTGGAAATGACCTAGATAAAAATTGCTCCAAAAGGGTCCAAGAAAATGTTCATGTTGCTCCCTGAAAATATTGGACAGAGATAAAAATCAAACCAATATTTTTAGGAGCTCATAAATATTTATTTTGGCCATTTGGAATTAATGCAGTAATTATTTGCTTTGGATATATATTGTTATATATATAAAATATTGTCCAAAAATTATGCCATTTGCTGAGGAGTTCTGGAATAATACCACTAGCCCCTACAAAAATTGGCATAAGAAAATAAAATGGTTTATCATTTTTATTAAACCAAACAAATTTCAGAAAAATAGAAATAAACAAAAAGGGGAAAACCCTTACCTGGACTTACCTGGGCCACTTGCTGGCCTGGCTCTGTGCCGTCCTAGCTGACTGGCCAGTGCCAGTCGTCCCCTTCCTCGCGCCAGGAGGACAGGGGCACGCGCTCGCCGCCCGCGCGCATGCGCGCCACCTCCTGCTTCTCCCCTCGTCGCCTGGATCACCCGAACGACGCCACGCGCCACCCCGCACCTCTCTCGCTCTCTCCCGTGCCCATTCTCTCTTCCCCCTCGCTCTCTCTTCACGGCCGAGCGCTGCCGTCGCCACCGGCCACCGTTGCCGTAGCCACCGCCACCCCCTCGCCTCTCCGGCACGCCCAGAAGCTCTGCCACGTCGCGGGCTACCTCTCCGTTGAGCCACACGCCTCGGGAGGCCCTGGAGCGCCTCCATCGCCATCGTCTTCCTCCTCGGGCTCCGCCGTCTGCCGCCGTCGATTCGCCGTCACTAGGTCTCCCCCGAGCCCGCTGTGCTGCTCCGCGTGATCGCCGTGAGCACCTCCCCGTTTCCCCCCTCTTCTCCCCATCGTTCCCGCATCGTAGCCGCCGTTTTCTCCACGGCCGTAGCTCCTCGCCGCCGTCCATGTCGCCGCCGTCGCTCAAGCCACTGCAGCCCGCAACCGCACGCGTCACCGTGTTCCTGGTGACGCCAGGAGGCTGTAGAGCCTCTCCGCTCGCTTCCTCGTGCTCCGTAGCCCCGCAGCCGCTCGAGCCCGAGCTGCGGCCGCCGCCGTGAGCTCCGCTCCGGCGAGCTCCGCCGCCCCCGCAGCCTCTCGCGGGCTCCCCTGGATGCGCGGGAGCGCGGGCAACCTCCTGGTGCCCCCAGGCGCCACTCCCGTGGCTTCTAGTGGGGACTCCGCCGTGGCCAGTGGTCGCCGGCGAGGAGCCCTGTCGCCTGAGCCCTGCCACGTGGGTCCGGCCTGTCAGGTGATTAGCTTAGTGCTAATCACCACCTAACCTAACCCCTGACACTGACCAGTGGGCCCCAGCGCCACTAACACTGTAATTAGGATAAACTAACCCCCTGTTTAACCCTGTGTCACTGACGTGTGGACCCCACACGTCAAGTTTGACTTGGTCAGCGCCGCTAACCCGCTGACGTCATGATGACGCAGTGCTGATGCAATATACCCTTTTTCTGGATTTAAATTAAAGCAGGAAATTCCAGAAAATGTTCAAAACTTCTAAAATTCATAGGAATTCAACCGTAGCTCAGATTTAAATAATTTATATATGAAAAATTATCAGAAAAATGCAATCTATCCACCTGTACTAGTTTCATGCATGACAAACCAACTTATACCTACTGTATAAGTGAAAACATATAAATGGCATATATAAGGACTTAAATTAGAGTTGCATTTGAACCTTTGGTTCAAATGGATCTCTTCCAAGTTGAATGCTAAATGCATTGGCTCAAAATACATAACATATTCATGCCATATTCATGCATCATATTGTTGTATATGATTGTGTTTTGACTGTCGACACCGTTCCCTCTCGATAGGTCCTGCTCCGGAGAGTGTTCCAGAGTACCTGTCTGAGGAGCAGTGCCACCCTGTTGATCTACCAGGAAAGCAAACCCCCTTTGTTCATTCCGATACAATCCTACTCTCTCGCTCCTCCTCTCTTTTACTGCATTAGGAAAACAACGATTCAACTGCTACTTTATGCTGCGGTAGTTGAACCCATTCCTCTGCATGACCTATCATTCCCACAGTAAATAGTTGAAACCCACTAGCATGTGTAGGAGTTGTTTGAGCCATGCTGTGTTCCTACCATGCCATGCCTGCTATTGCTTAGAGTTGTGTCAGGTTTGGTTCATTGGGAATGAATTGGAGTGTTACGAAATGTTCTGGTGCTGAGAGTCAAGTGCGTGAACTCGATTTGGTAAAGGTAGCGGTGAGAGGCCATGTAGGAGTACATGGTGGGTTGTCTCACTGGAACCGTCCTTAAGCACTGAGTTCTGTGTATGTTGTCCAATGACTAGCTACTACCACACATTGGAATGCTTAAGTGCCCCTCTCGACTTATTAACCGCCTTGTTCTCTGTCCAGGAGTTGCAAATAGTTTCTGGTGTTTGTAGGTAGTGCTATTTTTCTACCGAGTGGCACCCGGCAGGGTGGGCTTGGGACAGACTAGGCACACGTGGCCCGGTGTACCGAGTGGCACCCGGATGGTGGGCTCGGGAACCCTGTACACATCATTTGGGGCCGTGAGCGACACCCCGGCCGGATCTCCTTGCGGATGGAACCCGAATAGGCGATAAACCTGGACTAGAGTCTTGTGTGGTTAGTCAGGTCGTGGCCGACACCCTCGCCAGGCTTCCGCTTGAAGGTTGCCGGGTACATGACGTGTACATGGCGGTAAGTGGCAGGAGCGTGTGTGACGCAGTACACCCCTGCAGGGTTATCATGATCTATTCGAATAGCCGTGTCCTCGGTTATGGACTTCTTGGATGCTTACGTGGTACATAGACAACTTGAAGTGGATACTCTAAAATGCTCAAGATAAGTGTGAGTGCTATGGATGGCTTCTCGTAGTGAGACGGGAATGAATCCATAGTGGTGTATTGAGGTGGTGATTAGTGGACTCGTGTGCGCCTTCTTACCTCAAAGTAGTTTCTCGTAGTCGTAGAACAGGATAGCCACTGAGTCAAAGCTGGCTTGCTGCAACTAAACCCCACACTACCTTCTTGATACAAATGCATGTATGATAGGATCTGATGTAAGTCTTGCTGAGTACCTTTGTACTCATGTTGCTTTATTTATGTTTTTGCAGCGGAGACTTCAGTCTTATTAGTAGTTCCGCTTGGACTTCGACGAGTAGCTTGTACCTCAGCTACGATCTTGTACCCTTGGGAGGGGCTTGTAGATAGTCAGGCTTCTCGCCCTTTTCTTTTGTAGTTGTCTGTACTCAGACATGTAATGCTTCCGTTGCTTGTATGCTCTGAATGATGGGTCATGTGACCCCTGTTTGTACTTAATGCTATGTGGCTCTTCTGGCCTTTTATCTATATGAGTTCGCGTTATGTTGTGATGCCATGTTGTATAGCACATACTTGCATGTTATGCATACGTGTAACGTGTATTGCTATGTGTGGGATCCGGCAATCTAGTTGTTTATCCTTGGCAGCCTCTCTTATGGGGACATGTAGTCTAGTGCCTCCTTGAGCCATAGTAGTCCGCTACAGCCCGGTTCACCGGAGTCCTGCTAGCCCAGCACTACCGCTCTGGACACCTGACTGGCCGGCATGTGTTTCACATCGTTCCTGTGTCTGTCCCTTCGGGGAAATGTCACGCGGTGACATCCGGAGTCCTGCCTAGCCTGCTACAGCCCGGGTTCCCGGAGTCCTGTTAGCCCAGTGCTACAGCCCGGATTCACACGCTGCTGACCGACACGTTCGATGTTGATTCATGTATGCCTGTCCCCATACGTTAGTGCCGCTTTGGGTTCACGACTAGCCATGTCGGCCCGGGTTCTCTGTCATATGGATGCTAGCAACATTGTCATATACGTGAGCCAAAAGGCGCAAACGGTCCCGGGCCATGGTAAGGCGACACCCGTGGGAGTACCGTGCGTGAGGCCGCAAAGTGATATGAGGTGTTACAGGCTAGATCGGTGTGACTTAGAATCGGGGTCCCGATAGCTTTGGTATCAGAGCCTGACTGCCTGTAGGATTTCCAAGCCAACCTGGTCGAAGTTGAGTCTAGAAATTCTTTAGTTATATAAGGGAATTGATTGTGGAAGGGAACGTAAGGCTCTTTTACTCCTTTTTCCTCATGCCTTCTGATTTGAGTCATCCTATCTTTCCTACGGGGTTAAGGAACTAGGCTTTCTCTTCTGTCTATCCGGATCATGTGTTACTACTCTGTAGTCTCTTAGGTTTGGTTGATCAGAGTCATATCCCAGTTTGAGTACCTCCAGGGTAGCCTGTTTAGTAATATCTCAGAACCTTGAGTGATGATGTTGAGTATGGTGCTACCCCGTCCTTTGCAGAATGTCTCATTTTGAGCATTTTACTGCCGTTATGCTGCCGGATTCGTCCTAGGAGTTTGAGAGATACTAAGTTTTCTTATGCTACATGATGCATCCTATAGTTGTTGTTGACCTCGTCCTTGGTTCCGCTTCTCAGGATGTCATCAGTTAACCGAATTTCTGTTGCTTGTTGCCTGAACCACGGAGGTGGTAGGGATGAGGAGGATCCTCCCGACCAGCCTTCGTTGGCAGAGTTTATGTTAGAGATGGAGAGGAACAAGCATGAGTCTAACTGCTTGTTAGCACGTATCGAGGAGAACACTGCACCCCAGTGCAAAGAGTCAGCGACCATCTACGATTTGATTGGTCTGAAACCACCTACCTTCCATCATTCCATTGAGCCACTCGATGCAGATGACTGGCTCCGTAGTATCACACACGAGCTGCGTTCTGCGAACGTAGCTGAAGGTGACAAGGTCACTTATGCTGCATATCACCTGGAAGGTCCTGCTAGTCTTTGGTGGCAGAACTATGAGGCTATGCTTCCAGCTGGCCAGATACCGACCTGGAGGGATTTCACTGAGGCTTTTCGCGAGCATCACATTCCTCAGGCTCTCATTGACCGCAAGAGAGAAGAGTTCTGTAGTTTTACCCAGGGTAAGATGGCTGTTGATGCTTACAGTAGAGAGTTTGAGAACCTCGCCCGCTATGCTACAGAAGAAGTGTCCACGGACGCTAAGAAGCAGGCTAGGTTCCGGAAGGGTCTGAACCCCAAGTTGCGTCGTGATCTCCACTTGCACGATTGCAGTACATTCCAGGCTCTTGTGAACAAGGCCATTAATGCGGAGACAGCTCAGCTCACCTACGAGGAGTCTCGTAAGCACACCCGTGATTTGGTTTCTTCCTCTGGTTCTAGTTCTCATAAGCGCCGGATTTGGGTTCCGAACTCCGCTCTTCCACCTGGATATGCACCAAGGCCATCTTATGTGGCGCCTCACCCAGTTCAGCAGTATGCTCCACCCAGGCCTATTGGTAGACCGCTTGTCAATGCGGGTCCACATCCAACTTCAGGGATTTGCTTCACATGCGGGAAGCCAGGACACTATGCACGTGACTGCTCTCAAACTAACTATGCCCCACCCCTGCCTGAGAAGTCTGTTGGCAGTGGTAAGCCATCACGCAAGATGATCAGTGTCAAGTCAGCTCCCACTGAGCGTGGACATGTGCATCACGTCTCAGCTAAAGACGCTCATGATGATCCAGATGTCGTTCTTGGTACACTCCTTGTCAATTGCCATCCAGCTTCAGTTCTATTCGATACTGGAGCATCTCACTCCTTCATCTCTGAAGGCTATGCTCGTTTGCACGACATGTCATTTTGTGATATGCCAACTCCACTTGTAGTCCAAACTCCAGGGTCTAGATGGCAAACTACCAGAATAAGCCATGGGAATGAAATCCTTGTTGACAGACTTGTATTCCTTGCCTCACTTATAGCCCTCAAGTCTACAGATATTAACATCATCTTGGGTATGGACTGGATGACAGCTCATCATCCCAAGATTGATTGTTACACCAGGTCTGTTCAACTCACACACCCATCTGGCAAGTTAGTCACTGTCTCCACCAGAGTTGCAAAGCGTCAACTCTATTCTCTTAATGCCAGTCCTCTTCCAGACCTTGAAGATATCCCGGTAGTCCGTGACTTTCCGGATGTCTTTCCAGAAGAACTGCCAGGTATTCCACCTGACAGGGATGTAGAGTTTGTCATAGATCTTATCCCAGGAACCGCCCCAATTTCTAGGAGACCTTACAAGATGGCACCCTTAGAGCTAGCCGAGCTTAAGAAACAACTTGATGAGTCCTTGCAAAAGGGTTTCATCCGTCCTAGTTCTTCTCCCTGGGCTTGCCCCGTCCTCTTCGTCAAGAAGAAGGATGGTACGGACCGGATGGTTGTAGATTATCGTCCCGTTAATTTGGTCACGATAAAGAACAAGTATCCGCTCCCCAGGATCAACGACCTGTATGATCAGCTCGCTGGATCCTCAGTCTTTTCCAAGATGGATTTGAGGTTAGGCTACCATCAAATCAAGATTAGAAATGGGGACATTCCTAAGACGGCTTTTGTCACTCGTTATGGCCAGTACGAGTACACTGTCATGTCTTTCGGTCTAACCAATGCCCCAGCCACATTCTTCCGCTTGATGAACTCGATCTTCATGGAGTACTTAGACAAGTTCGTCGTGGTTTACCTCGATGATATCCTTATCTACTCGTAGAACGAGGAAGAGCATGCCGAACATCTTAGACTTGTGTTAGAAAAACTCAGAGAGCACCGCCTTTATGCCAAGTTCTCCAAGTGCGAATTTTGGTTGCCAGAAGTGACCTACCTAGGCCACGTGATCTCTGGTAAGGGCATTACTGTCAATCCTGAGAGAGTTCAGGACGTTCTTGATTGGACTCCACCTGAAACAGTTAAACAAGTTAGGAGTTTCCTTGGTCTAGCCAGTTATTGTCGCCGCTTCGTCGAAAACTTCTCCAAAGTAGCCAAACCCCTCACAGAACTTCTCAAGAAGGATAAAAAGTTTGAGTGCTCCCCACAGTGTGAATATAGTTTTCAGGAACTGAAAAGACGCCTGACTTCTTCCCCCATAATTGTGCCACCGGATTTCACTAAAGACTTTGTTATCTACTGCGACGCCTCACGACAGGGACTAGGCTGCATTCTTATGCAGGATCCTCATGTGATTGCCTATGCATCTCGACAGTTGCATCCACATGAGGAGAATTATCCTACACATGATCTAGAGCTTGCAGCCGTAGTCTATGCACTTAAGACATGGCGACATTACCTTCTCGGTAAACATTGCGAGATTTACACCGATCACCAGAGTCTCAAGTATATCTTCACCCAACCAGATTTGAACCTTAGGCAAAGACGTTGGTTGGAGTTGATCTCAGATTACGACTTAGGGATTACCTACACCCCAGGCAAGGGCAATGTCATGGGTGATGCGCTAAGTCGTAAGTCCTATTGCAACAATCTTATGTTGCAGCAGGGCCAACCACTTCTCCATGAGGAATTCTGTAAGCTTAACCTTCACATTGCTCCTCAAGGATTCCTTTCTACCTTGGTGGCGAAACCTACCCTTGAGGATCAGATCATTTCTGACCAGAAGTTTGATAGGGGTGTTACCCGCATCAGGAGAAACATTAAGAAGGGAGTTGGTGGATGTTTCTCTATGGATGATCGAGGTGTTGTTTTCTTTGAGAACCGCTTGGTGGTTCCCAAGAATCAACATCTGCGACAATTGATCATTAAGGAGGCACATGAATCCCCTCTCACGATTCATCCCGGTAGTACTAAGATGTATCAGGACCTACGCCAGAGGTTCTGGTGGACTAGGATGAAGAGAGAAATTGCTGAGTTCATAGCTAACTGTGACGTTTGTCGTCGCGTTAAGGCAGAACATCAAAGGCCTGCTGGCACCCTTCAACCTTTAGCCATTCCTGAGTGGAAATGGGACAAAGTTGGTATGGACTTCATCACCGGCTTTCCCAGGACCAAGAAAGGGAATAATGCTATCTTCGTAGTCATTGATCGTCTTTCCAAAGTGGCTCACTTCCTACCTGTTCGAGAGAGTATTACTGCTAGTCAGCTCGCTGACTTATATATTTCTCGAATAGTGTCACTTCATGGTGTTCCACTAGAGATCAATTCAGACCGTGGTAGTCTCTTCACTTCTCATTTCTAGGAGAGTTTCCAAACTGCCAAGGGCACCCATCTTTCCTTCAGTACCGCTTTCCACCCTCAATCAAGTGGTCAGGTGGAAAGGGTCAACCAAATTCTCGAAGACATGCATAGAGCTTGCGTTATCTCATTCGGTATGGATTGGGAGAAATGCCTACCTTTCGCCGAGTTTGCTTATAACAATAGCTATCAATCCAGTCTTAAGAAAGCTCCTTTCGAGATTCTGTATGGACGAAGATGTCGAACACCCTTGAACTGGTCAGAAACCGGTGAAAGACAATTCTTTGGACCGGACATGATCCAGGAAGCAGAAGAGCAAGTTCGCATCATTCGTGAGAATTTGAAAACAGCCCAGTCTCGTCAAAAGAGCCATTATGACCGTCGTCATAAGGAAGTGGCTTATGGAGTTGGCGACAAGGCTTACCTTCGGGTTACTCCCCTAAAGGGTACCCATCGTTTCGGTATCAAGGGCAAGTTGGCTCCTCGTTACATTGGTCCTTTTCGCATTCTCGCTAAACAAGGAGAGGTTGCCTACCAGTTGGAACTACCCCCACATCTTTCTCGAGTCCATGATGTCTTCCACGTCTCTCAACTCAGGCGTTGCTTCTCGGATCCCATCCGCGGAGTGGACCACGAAACGCTTGATCTCCAAGATAAC
The DNA here is from genome assembly GCF_002575655.3 of Aegilops tauschii subsp. strangulata. Lineage (NCBI taxonomy): Eukaryota > Viridiplantae > Streptophyta > Magnoliopsida > Poales > Poaceae > Aegilops > Aegilops tauschii. The sequence continues at coordinate 407,660,112 of NC_053040.3, read as the reverse complement.
CTCACATATCGAGAGTACCCTATTCGCATTCTTGATCAAGCAGAGCGTGTCACCCGACGTCAGAACATCAAGTTTCTCAAGGTTCAGTGGTCTCATCATTCTGAGAGAGAAGCTACTTGGGAGCGAGAAGATCGTCTTCGACTGGAGTACCCCACCTTCTTTCCATCGACCCCTGAATCTCGGGACGAGATTCTTTCAAGTGGGGGCGAGTTGTCACATCCCTAGCTCTGGTATGACCTAGACTAGCTAGTCATGTGTGCATCATGTTTAAATTCCATTTAAATTTGAAGTGGGGATTTGTGAAACCCTCAGAATCATTTCTGGAAATGACCCAGATAAAAATTGCTCCAAAAGGGTCCAAGAAAATGTTCATGTTGCTCTCTGAAAATATTGGACAGAGATAAAAATCAAACCAATATTTTTAGGAGCTCATAAATATTTATTTTGGCCATTTGGAATTAATGCAGTAATTATTTGCTTTGGATATATATTGTTATATATATAAAATATTGTCCAAAAATTATGCCATTTGCTGAGGAGTTCTGGAATAATACCACTAGCCCCTACAAAAATTGGCATAAGAAAATAAAATGGTTTATCATTTTTATTAAACCAAACAAATGTCAGAAAAATAGAAATAAACAAAAAGGGGAAAACCCTTACCTGGACTTACCTGGGCCACTTGCTGGCCTGGCTCTGTGCCGGCCCAGCTGACTGGCCAGTGCCAGTCGTCCCCTTCCTCGCGCCAGGAGGACAGGGGCACGCGCTCGCCGCCCGCGCGCATGCGCGCCACCTCCTGCTTCTCCCCTCGTCGCCTGGATCGCCCGAACGACGCCACGCGCCGCCCCGCACCTCTCTCGCTCTCTCCCGTGCCCATTCTCTCTTCCCCCTCGCTCTCTCTTCACGGCCGAGCGCTGCCGTCGCCACCGGCCACCGTTGCCGTAGCCACCGCCACCCCCTCGCCTCTCCGGCACACCTAGAAGCTCCGCCACGTCGCGGCCTCTCCGTCGAGCCACACGCCTCAGGAGGCCCTGGAGCGCCGCCATGGCCATCGTCTTCCTCCTCGGGCTCCGCCGTCTGCCGCCGTCGATTCGCCGTCACCAGGTCTCCCCCGAGCCCGCTGTGCTGCTCCGCGTGATCGCCGTGAGCACCTCCCCGTTTCCCCCCTCTTCTCCCCATCGTTCCCGCGTCGTAGCCGCCGTTTTCTCCATGGCCGTAGCTCCTCGCCGCCGTCCATGTCGCCGCCGTCACTCAAGCCACTGCAGCCCGCAACCGCACGCGTCACCGTGTTCCTGGTGACGCCAGGAGGCTGTAGAGCCTCTCCGCTCGCTTCCTCGTGCTCCGTAGCCCCGCAGCCGCTCGAGGCCGAGCTCCGGCCGCCGCCGTCAGCTCCGCTCCGGCGAGCTCCGCCGCCCCCGCAGCCTCTCGCGGGCTCCCCTGGATGCGCGGGAGCGCGGGCAACCTCCTGGTGCCCCCAGGCGCCGCTCCCGTGGCTTCTAGTGGGGACTCCGCCGTGGCCAGTGGTCGCCGGCGACGAGCCCTATCGCCTGAGCCCTGCCACGTGGGTCCGGCCTGTCAGGTGATTAGCTTAGTGCTAATCACCACCTAACCTAACCCCTGACACTGACCAGTGGGCCCCAGCGCCACTAACACTGTAATTAGGATAAACTAACCCCCTGTTTAACCCTGTGTCACTAACGTGTGGACCCCACACGTCAGGTTTGACTTGGTCAGCGCCGCTAACCCGCTGACATCATGATGACGCAGTGCTGACGCAATAAACCCTTTTTCTGGATTTAAATTAAATCAGGAAATTCCAGAAAATGTTCAAAACTTCTAAAATTCATAGGAATTCAACCGTATCTCAGATTTAAATAATTTATATATGAAAAATTATCAGAAAAATGCAATCTATCCATCTGTACTAGTTTCATGCATGACAAACCAACTTATACCTACTGTATAAGTGAAAACATATAAATGGCATATATAAGGACTTAAATTAGAGTTGCATTTGAACCTTTGGTTCAAATGGATCTCTTCCAAGTTGAATGCTAAATGCATTGGCTCAAAATACATCACGTATTCATGCCATATTCATGCATCATATTGTTGCATATGATTGTGTTTTGACTGTCGACACCGTTCCCTCTCGATAGGTCCTGCTCCGGAGAGTGTTCCAGAGTACCTGTCTGAGGAGCAGTGCCACCCTGTTGATCTACCAGGCAATCAAACCCCCTTTGTTCATTCCGATACAATCCTACTCTCTCGCTCCTGCTCTCTTTTACTGTATTAGGACAACAACGATTTAACTGCTACTTTATGTTGTGGTAGTTGAACCCATTCCTCTGCATGACCTATCATTGCCACAGTAAATAGTTGAAACCCACTAGCATGTGTAGGAGTTGTTTGAGCCATGTTGTGTTCCTACCATGCCATGCCTGCTATTGCTTAGAGTTGTGTCAGGTCTGGTTCATTGGGAATGAATTGGAGTGTTACGAAATGTTCTGGTGCTGAGAGTCAAGTGCGTGAACACGATTTGGTAAAGGTAGCGGTGAGAGGCCATGTAGGAGTACATGGTGGGTTGTCTCACTGGAACCGTCCTTAAGCACTGAGTTCTGTGTATGTTGTCCAATGACTAGCTACTACCACACATTGGAATGCTTAAGTGCCCCTCTCGACTTATTAACTGCCTTGTTCTCTGTCCAGGAGTTGCAAATAGTTTCTGGTGTTTGTAGGTAGTGCTATTTTTCTACCGAGTGGCACCCGGCAGGGTGGGCTTGGGACAGACTAGGCACACGTGGCCCGGTGTACCGAGTGGCACCCGGATGGTGGGCTCGAGAACCCTGTACACATCATTTGGGGCCGTGAGCGACACCCCGGCCGGATCTCCTTGCGGATGGAACCCGAATAGGCGATAAACCTGGACTAGAGTCTTGTGTGGTTAGTCAGGTCGTGGCCGACACCCTCGCCAGGCTTCCGCTTGAAGGTTGCCGGGTACATGACGTGTACATGGCGGTAAGTGGCGAGAGCGTGTGTGACGCAGTACACCCCTGCAGGGTTATCATGATCTATTCGAATAGCCGTGTCCTCGGTTATGGACTTCTTGGATGCTTACGTGGTACATAGACAACTTGAAGTGGATACTCTAAAATGCTCAAGATAAGTGTGAGTGCTATGGATGGCTTCTCGTAGTGAGACGGGAATGAATCCATAGTGGTGTATTGAGGTGGTGATTAGTGGACTCGTGTGCGCCTTCTTACCTCAAAGTAGTTTCTCGTAGTCGTAGAACAGGATAGCCACTGAGTCAAAGCTGGCTTGCTGCAACTAAACCCCACACTACCTTCTTGATACAAATGCATGTATGATAGGATCTGATGTAAGTCTTGCTGAGTACCTTTGTACTCATGTTGCTTTATTTATGTTTTTGCAGCGGAGACTTCAATCTTATTAGTAGTTCCGCTTGGACTTCGACGAGTAGCTTGTACCTCAGCTACGATCTTGTACCCTTGGGAGGGGCTTGTAGATAGTCAGGCTTCTCGCCCTTTTCTTTTGTAGTTGTCTGTACTCAGACATGTAATGCTTCCATTGCTTGTATGCTCTGAATGATGGGTCATGTGACCCCTGTTTGTACTTAATGCTATGTGGCTCTTCTCGGCCTTTTATCTATATGAGTTCGCGTTATGTTGTGATGCCATGTTGTACAGCACATACTTGCATGTTATGCGTACGTGTAACGTGTATTGCTATGTGTGGGATCCGACAAACTAGTTGTTTATCCTTGGCAGCCTCTGTTATGGGGAGATGTAGTCTAGTGCCTCCTTGAGCCATAGTAGTCCGCTACAGCCCGGTTCACCGGAGTCCTGTTAGCCCAGCACTACTGCTCTGGACACCTGACTGGCCGGCATGTGTTTCACATCGTTCCTGTGTCTGTCCCTTCGGGGAAATGTCACGTGGTGACATCTGGAGTCCTTCCTAGCCTGCTACAGCCCGGGTTCCCGGAGTCCTGTTAGCCCAGTGCTACAGCCCGGATTCACACGCTGCTGACCGACATGTTCGATGTTGATTCATGTATGCCTGTCCCCATATGTTAGTGCCGCTTTGGGTTCACGACTAGCCATGTCGGCCCGGGTTCTCTGTCATATGGATGCTAGCAACATTGTCATATACGTGAGCCAAAAGGCGCAAACGGTCCCGGGCCATGGTAAGGCGACACCCGTGGGAGTACCGTGCGTGAGGCCGCAAAGTGATACGAGGTGTTACAGGCTAGATCGGTGTGACTTAGAATCGGGGTCCCGACAGCTTTGGTATCAGAGCCTGACTGCCTGGTTCACACATACACATATCTCGCTGGTGCTACATAGACCCATCTAACACTCTCTGCCCTTGTTCTCTCTCTATGTGATAGGAACCCCCCTAAGTACCATAATCCCTCACTCCATCATAGGCGCGCACACTCCCCCTAAGTATGACTATCTCTCACTCGCCATCAGGAACACACGTATTGTCTCCTTCCATGCATCCATACGTCTATCTCGATATCTCTCGGGGTGTCTTCTATCGCGCACACACCTTGTCACTCGATCTCCCACCCATATAGTCCCATCACGATCTCGAGGGGATGTCTCTATCACAAACATACACTCTCTCCTCCTGATGTTTGCATTTTCTCCATACGTCTCTCTCGACCTCTCTCTCTTGGCCACGTGCTAGGGGTCTTTCTCTCTCGGTCGAAAACAACCACACACTATCTCCTCACCTCACTTCCGCTGTCGAAAATGCATGTGTGATATGTTTGCATAAGACACACACGCTTTTTCTGTACTTTCATCGTGTGTTGTCCATGTCTCTTTCACACACGCACACACACTTTTTCCAGTCTTTTTATTTCACTCTCTCTCTCTCTCTAGTTAGGTACTCTCTCACGTCCATAAGAATATGGATGTTTTGAAAAGTCAAACCTCTGAAAAGTTTGACTAGGTATATGTGGAGAAAAACATTTACATCTGGAACGATCATTAGATTCATCACTACATGTACTTACTTCATACTATCATTTATCTTTGGTATTGTAGATATAAGTAATTTGTTTATAAACTTGGTCAAAGTTTCAAAAGTTTGACTTAAAAAAAAATGTAGGCACTACATTATCGAATGGAGGGAGTAGCTCTTTCTCTCTCTCTACTATCTCTCACGGGCCTCCCCTCTCACTCGAACTCTCTATACCGAGGGATTATACGGTCACTGTGTGTCAGTGTATAGCTCTGTATATTGTTTAGTAGACCGGTCAACCAGTCCAGATGCTACCTTGTCAGCTCGTGTTCTCTATCTTCGTGTGCTGGCCCATGTGGCAGTGGGTGAAAATAAAACTAGAGGCCCATATGACACGCGTGAAGTAAACAAAGTTGAAACCAGTCGGGGTAGCACCCCACATGCTAGTAAATTGAGTGCTCACTTCTTCCACATGAAGGACGCACTCGCGCACACTTCACCACTGCGCAGCGGCGTGCACAGAAGGACGCACTCGTGCACACCCAGCACACAATACACACCAGCACATGCATACACCGGCTTCGCTGCCGGCTGAGATGGACGGCGAGGCAGCCAACAAGCGGAGGCAGCTCGAGCCAAAACCGCATCCTGCGAGCCTGGACTTCATCAGCAGCCTCCCCGACGACATGCTGCTCATCATCATCGGCCTCCTCCCCACCAAATATGCCGTGCGGACCACCCTGCTTTCCCAGCGGTGGCGCCCCCTCTGGCACCGCGTCCCCCTCAACCTCACCGTCGATAGCTGCCTTTGCGATAGAGGTTGCAAACGCATGGCCGCAGTCTCCAAGATCCTTTCATCTCACCCTGGGCCAGCCAGATGCCTTGACATCCGCATGTTCAGTACCAACTATAAGGTCCAAGCCAAGTTCGACGAGTGGTTCTTATCCCCCACCCTAGATCAGCTCGAGGAGCTCAGCTTTGAAGCTGGATGATGTCGCTCTCTGCCGCCGTCTGCGCTCTGCCTCACGCCAACACTGCACCGCGCCAGCTTCAGCTCCTGCTATCTTCCACAGATTAATGCCACACCCGCCCTTCTTCTCCCTCAACTTAAGCAGCTCGACCTCTTCGATGTTGGCATCTCGAAGAAGGCTATGGATCACCTGCTCCGCAGTTGTACTGCGCTCAAGTACCTTCGTCTTTAGCTGATCCGCGGGTTCATTAGCCTCGACATCGCCTCGACGAATCTCCGATGGATTTATGTGTCTTGCTGGCCCCGCAACAAGACATCAATTGGGAAGAGATCACTCCAGCTGTTCCACGTTATGGTCATTGAGAATGTGCTTTTCCTTGAGAGATTTCTTGTATTTGATCTAGAAGGTCTAACAAAAATCAGGGTCATTGACGCGCCGAAATTGACAGCGTTGGTGTACTCGTCTGCCAAATTCTCCGAACTCTTTATTGGATCCGTAATCGTTCAGGTACAACACTCATCTTCTTCTCCGTCTTCTTGAAATTCACATTTTTAAATTTCTTCTTGATGTATTTACGACTGTCATCCAGAAAATGATTCCCACAAGCTTGACCTAGTCTATGCGCACAGTGAAGATCTTGGAAATAAAATCTATCGGGCCCAATCTGGATCAAGTTGTTGGTTTCTTTTCATGCTTTCCGTGCATGGAGAAGCTACTCATCGAGGTCAAACTTCTTTCCTATTAGTAAACGATAATCACAACGTAGCTCAATTTTTTCGTAATTTTCCCAAATTACGATGACAAGTGTAGTGTTCAAAACTGCATCTACGCACTGCACCGAAAGAAATATTTTTAGTATTTTTTCTCACGTGATCACCTGCATCATTTTGTTGTTGTACTACTATAGTAGCCTAGGCTAGTCATAGTGGCAAGTAACTTAGACTAGCAACTCTATGGTTACCCTAAGAGCAAGTACTACGTCCGTCCTGGTTTACTCTTCCTATCTTGTAGTATAAAAATTTGACCATAGATTTAACTGACAAAATGTTAATGCATGTCACTAAAAATTATATCGTTGGATTCGTATTTGGACATAATTTCAAATGGTATAATTTTTGGTGACATGCATTGGCATTTTCTTAGGTAAATCTATGGTCAAAATTTTACACTAAATACGAGGTAGTACAAAAGTGGGCTATAACGGCCCTCCACTATGTAGGCCAAAACATGTGCCAAATTCACTTGTGATGCATTTGGCATCAATGCCCCTCCATTGCTCACATGGTGCCCCAATCTGGATCACCTACTTTGCTCTAGTGCCAAATTAACTCACGCAATGAAAAAACACTTGCGTGGGAGAGGAAGAGGACTGAGGCAATAAAAAACACTTGTTTGGGAGAGTGAGAGGCTGGTGTAGCTGGTTTGATTGATTTGTTTATACATGTGGGTCTGTGTGCACAACTGTGAGAACTCTCTCACATCGCTAGAGCGGTGCCAAAATCTTTTGATTTGACATCGATGTGTATTATGTGGCATACTTTTGAGAAATGTGGAATCGGCCACATAGTGGAAGGCAACAAATGCCCAAGCTCTTCATGTGCTCATAGGTAAATGAGAGGAAAGAGAAAGAGAGAGAGTGAAAAAATATCACTATCCAGCCAGCCCTATCGTATGAGCGAATGATATTGGTACCTCTTGATGACACGACAATCTTATAGAGTTAGCTGCTCTAATATGTTCTCTTCTTTTGCAGATAAAAAAGACCCGAAAGTGAAAAATGTGCTACACTATAACAACCTCATCGAATGCCTTGATCTCCATCTTACAGAAATTGATTTGATTGACTACCGAGGCAGCACATATGAGATTAAATTGGCCAGGTTCTTTGTTCTAGAGGCAAGTGTGCTCAAGGTAATGAGTTTTGGCGTTCTCTGGCGCAACAATGAATGGCGTGCTGATCACCGCAAGCGTCTAAGCCTAAATCACAAAGTCTTCGCAGAAGCTGAATTTGTTTTTGAAACATCAAGTTGCCAGAGACTCAAAAATTTATTTGCCCATTAGTGACTTTTCAGGGCGGTGGATTTTAATTTGTATGATAATGTTGCATCCACCTAAAGTAACTAAAGTTCTTACGTAAACTTCCTAGTAATTCCCTCTTCGTAGGTGCAGCATTACTCCTAACATTTGTAATATCAGTTTGAAACTTGTAATATTGTCGTGTCCTATTCCTACGTTTTCAAAATCCTGCGAATCAAAGAGGTCATGAGTTGATGATGATGGTGTGTCTGCCATCTTTCACCTATAGCCGTCGGATCTAGATCTGACGCATACAAATCAAATTTCTGTAGTTTTGCAAAAATATGCCCACACTTGTTCCCTATTTACATACAACTCCTTGTCTCTCACAATTAGCCTTATCTCCTCCCCACCACAACTAGAAGGCCATGGAAAAATCTGGTGCGATGGCTGCTGTCGGCGCCGTCCACCCCCAATCTTGGTGTTCCATGCAATGCACGGACATCTTACTCATACTCCGTATAAGAAAAGAGTAGAGATACTCGTGGCAACACACAGGAAATTATGTCGAACACGGCTAGTTGTAAGCAGGCTAGCTCTACAGCCATGATGATAGTGATTGCAGATGGTGAGGCTAACTTTGCTATGCCGAACACGGCGCCTACACTCAGGTGTCATCTCCGGCGCAGGGTCTTGTCACTTCACTGTGAGGAGCAGCACGTAATAATTTGACCAACAGGCAGTAAAGTACTACTACATTGGTAGTACTACTACTAGTACTAGCACCACCGTATGGATTTAGTAGTACTACCACATTCGTCTGGATTAAGTATTTGACTAGCAATATCTAGTAATGCATGTCACAAAAAATATACCACTCCCTCTGTAAATAAATACATGGAGAATTGTTTTATTCGTTTTTTAGCGTAGTTCCCGATGATATTATACACTCTCCCTTCCGGTAGATGGCTCAAATCTGAAGTCTCATCAATCATAATAATATTGTACTCACCGAGCGCTTAGCTTGGTAAGCTACCAACAAAAAATTGCAATCAAAGACTACTATTGTACTCCCTCTGTACTAGTGCATTAGTCATGTTACGAAAACCAAATAATCCCAAAACTTTTAGGCGCGGTGCATTCACTACCCACCTCGTTCCCTGTTTTTTTCCATGAAAAAAAATCACCCAATAGGAGTCGTGGGGTGCGTATGCATTCAATGACTTGTGACTACTTAGCACAACATTTTTGGTTACATGCATTAACATTTTATTAGTTAAATCAAAGGTCAAAACTTGGCGCAAGATGCAAAGGGGACCAATAAACCAGTAAACATCAAAGTTCTCTCGTTTTTCCCCAACTAGAGGTCCGTTGAGATGACTATACTGCACCGGCACGGAGGGGGACGTAGCTTCATTGACTTACTACACCTGCCTTTAGGTGTATGACAGGTGGGCCCAACAGGTGGCTGGCCCACCTGTCATACACCGAAAGGCAGGTGCAGTTAAGGCACCAGAGCTCAGTCCCACGGAGGGAGGGCGGAGGAGTAGATGGCCAACACACACGTGAATGCCATGCAGTGTGCACTTCTCATATAAAGGCTCCCCGCCAGTCCAATCTAGGAAATCCTACGCACCTACGCACCCTAACCAAGGGCAAGAGTGATCACCCCAATCGCAAGATCAGTTGACTAGAAGCTAGACCCATGGAGGCAATGAGCGCAAGCATCAGCCGGCTATGCCAGATGGTCCACGATGCCGGCCTGCGGCCCGGCACCAAGGAACGTCTCTAGGTCGTGCTTGAGGCTGCCAGGGCGAGAGGCCGCGTGGACGACATCTTCATCTCCTTGTTCGACGAGGTCCTCGTCGTCTTCCTCGACAAGTTCACCGTCGTCAAGAAGCTCGCGGACAACCTTGACGTATGCCTCCAGCCCACGCGCCCAGGCTCTGCGATGCCCGCCACCCTCAACGGCCTCTATGGTGAAAACCTCTTCGACACACTGGTGGCCCTGCGATTGACCGCCATTGCGCCGCAGAATGTCCACCTCGAGGTCGCGCTCGTTGCGCAGCGCCTGGCACAGCAAGACACCATCGACATAATCACCCACGTCTACGCGCAAATTGTCCACAAGGACTACTACATGCAAGAGGAGGTCAATAGGACACTGGCCTTCTTGGACCGTAGGGCAACCTTGGACGACATTGTTCAGAAGCACGTTGAGCTCGCCGCCAACACCGCTGCTCCTCACACGTCGGCTGGTGATCGAGCAAACCGACTATCGGCAAACCCCCACCCCGCCCACCGCACGATGGCTAAGAAAACAAGAGGGAGAAGAGATGGCTGTAGCACAGACTCCAACAAAATTGGTGTCAGATGGGACTCATGTGGGTGGCGTGTGCTGTACTGCTAGACGTGAATGCTAGTTATGTCCCATGCTGATAACCCACAAGTATAGGGGATCAATTGTAGCCCCTTTCGATAAGTAAGAGTGTCGAACCCAATGAGGAGCTAAAGGTAGAACAAATATTCCCTCAAGTTCTATCGACCACCGATACAACTCTACGCACGCTTAACGTTCGCTTTACCTAAAACAAGTATGAAACTAGAAGTACTTTGTAGGTGTTGTTGGATAGGTCTGCAAGAATATAAAGAGCACATAAATAAAAAATAGGGGCTGTTTAGGTAATGAAGCGGTAAAGTTAGTATAGTGAGTGTGGAAAGGTGGTGGTAGGAGTTGCGAAATTGTCCCTAAGCATTTGACTACTTTACTAGACCAATAGCAAGTTTTATGTGGGAGAGGCCACTGCTAGCATGTCATCCCTGACTTGGAATTCTATGCACTTATGATTGGGACTATTAGCAAGCATCCGCAACTACTAGCGTTCATTAAGGTAAAACCCAACCATAGCATTAAGATATATTGGTCCCCCTTCAATCCCATATGCATCAATTTCTATGCTAGGTTGAAGCTTCTGTCACTCTTGCCCTCCAATACATAGTCCTATCGACATACAACTAACCCTATGGTGTGATCCACGCGCGCGCTCATATGATGGGCACCAAAGGACAGCAACATAACCACAAGCAAATTAAACCAATCATAGCAATTCACCAATTACCGATAAGACAACGAAAATTTACTCAGACATCATAGGATGGCAACACATCATTGGATAATAATATGAAGCATAAAGCACCATGTTCAAGTAGAGGGTACAGCAGGTTGCGGGAGAGTGGATCACTGTAGATAGATGGGGGAAGGTGATGAAGATGTTGGTGAAGATGACGGAGGTGTTGGTGTAGATTGCGGTGACGATGATGGCCCCGGCGGTGTTCCGGCACCACCGAAAGAGAGGGGCAGAGAGCCCCACTTCTTCTTATTCTTCCTTGACCTTCTCCCTAGATAGGAGAAGGGTTTGCCTCTGGTCCTTGCCTTCCCTTGCATGGGAGGGGCGAGAGCCCCTCCAAGATTGGATCTGTCTCACTGTCTCTCTCTGTTTCTGCGTTCCCCGATTCTGCCCTTTCACCGTTTCTTATATTCCTGGAGATCCGTAACTCCGATTGGGCTGAAATTGGGACGCAATTTTTATCCGGATATTGGCTTTATTGCAGCGAAAGAAGGGCACCAACCGCCTTACGGGGTGGCCCGAGGGTCAGGGGCGCGCCCCCTGCCTCGTGGCCCCCTGGGGCATCGTCTCGTGTTGATTCTTCTTCTCGAAAATCACATATATTCCAAAAAAATCTCCGTCAGTTTTTATCCCGTTTGGACTCCATTTGATATGGATTTTCTGCGAAACAAAAAACTTGCAAGAAACTGGAACTGGCACTGGGCACTCGATCAATATGTTAGTCCCAAAAATAGTATAAAAAGTTGCCAAAAGTATATAAAAATTGTAGAATATTGGCATGAAACAATAAAAAATTATAGATACGACGGAGACGTATCACATGCCACCCCACTATATCGAGGTGCTGGTTACGTAGAGCGATCACATTATCTCTCCAGGAGTACGGTACACCACTAGTACTACTCACATTGTCGTGAAATTTCCTGGAGTCCGTGCTCAGCCCTCCTCTCTCTCTCTTCTCAGCCAGCCAGAAGACGCTCGAAGCCCATCGTCTGTTTGCTCACATGCGGTCCCACGTGTCAGTGAAAAGCAAGAGGACCCACTGAACCTGCACATCTTTAACCTCGATGTGCTGGTGATGAAAAACAAATCCAATAAAGATCTTCGGTGGCTGCTTTTGGAGTTACTCAAGAGTAAGATTCTATTTACAGTTTAACCCAAGATGCACATCACGTGGCTTCAACTAGCACTCCATTTTCTTGCATGACACGACCTGGATGCTGGATGTCCCATGTGTCGGCAAAAGGAGGAAGAACTCGACCAAATCTTGTCCACATTTAGACCGGAGGAGTAGGAAACACGGCAAGCCCTGTGCCTACATCATACTACGTACAAGCCCACCTCACACAGTCACGCTATCACCATATTTCTCAGCCTCCATGCGACACCTAGCTCTAGTTGATCTAACTAGAACTAACTATTGTGCTAGCATACTCCAATATTTGGTTGGCTCTATGTGATGTGGCAACTTCATATAACCGGATGCTGGCTATACTACTACTGTGCTCATACTCCAAGAAGTGAGTCGAAAACCATTCATAAATTGAGTTTATGACATGCATATGCAAATGAACCATTCATTACATACAACAAGTCATCAACACACAATGACAACGAGGATACATGTTGGATTATAGATTAGTTCCAACAAAACATTCTAGTAAATACTAAAGTATTCTTCACACAACAAATAACGAGCAATGAAATGAACTTTAGCTCAACCAATCCTCGGCGTTGGAAACACTTTCTTTGTACCATAGGTAAGCCACGCTGCTAGGGAAACACGTGTTGTCTTGCATCTTCACTTAGGCCAATGCTGGTCAAAACCGGCGGATCTCGGGTAGGGGGTCCCGAACTGTGCGTCTAAGGTCGATGGTAACAGGAGAGAGGGGACACGATGTTTACCCAGGTTCGGGCGCTCTCTATGGAGGTAAGACCCTACTTCCTGCTTGTTTGATCTTGATGAATATGAGTATTACAAGAGTTGATCTACCACGAGATCGTAATGGCTAAACCCCTAGAAGTCTAGCCTGTATGATTATGATTATCTCTAGGGACTAAACCCTCCGGTTTATATAGACACCGGAGGGGACTAGGGTTGTACAAAGTCGGTTACAGATAAAGGAATCGTCATATCCGAACGCCAAGCTTGCCATCCATGCCAAGGAGAGTCCATCCGGATATGGGTGAATGTCTACGGTCTTGTATCTTCACAGCCCATCAGTCCGCCCCATGTCCAACAAGCCGGACGCCCGAGGACCCCTTAATCCAGGACTCCCTCAGTAGCCCCCGAACCAGGCTTTCAATGATGATGTGTCCGGCGCGCCAATTGTCTTCGGCATTGCAAGGCGGGTTCCTCCTCCGATGACTGCAAAGAGCTGTATTCGGCCTTCCATTTAATGTCGTACCCATCGACTTCTGTGCATCCATGGCTTCAGCTTCACGTGTCGAGCGAATACGAGAGGTCTGGGTATTTTTGCACATAACACCCCGGCCATACAAGAAATGCGTCTATTTAAAGAGATTGGATCTCAGATCCATTCCACACCACGCGGAAAATCCTCAGAGCTTGCTAGGAGGAACCACTACAACATGGCTAGCGCTCCCAGCTCTTCCTCCCGTCCCCATGGCTCTGATAAAAGGCGATTGGGAGAGATGTTCCGTATCCCACAGTCAGCTGGTGAAGCTGCAAACACAGGGATTTCTTCCCCCCGCGGATCTAGTCCCCATTTGAGCAGGATTGACTTCCTTCAACGGCGGGGCTCAGGCGGAGAATTTCCCCAATCCATCCAAGGGGGAATGAGTGTGCTTCGTTCCCTACTTGCTAAGAGGCGTCGGATTTTCAATCCACCCGTTCCTCTGAGGTCTTCTGGAGTATTATGGCTTCCAACTGCACAATTTCACTCCTGCCTCCATCCTGCGCATCGCGGGTTACGTTGCTCTTTGTGAGCTATTCCTGGTCTGTGAGGCCCATTTTGAATTATGGAGGAAACTTTTCTTCCTCGTCCCTCGTAACCAAGAGGGATCAATATTCAAAGTGGGATGAGCCGAGGTATGGCGCATCGCCGGGACCGGATACCTGTCCGGCGCGCTGAAGAAGGAGTCCGAAGAGTGGCCTTCCGAATGGTTCTATATTGAGGACGTCGCTCTCCCCGACCCAGTCCAAAAGGGTCTTCTTGAATTTTCAAATTCTCCGTTGAAGAAACGCCACAGCTGGCGCCCTCGGAGCCTCGAGGAGGAAGATAGTGCGAAAGTCCGTCAATTGATGAGCAAGATAAGGACACTTGCCCAGTCCGGACTATCAATAGTCGAGGTAATGGCGACTTCCATAGTGCAGGGGGTTCGGCCACTCCCATACAGAGGGCTTCCCATGTGGCACTATAATGGGGAAGATGACGCCTCCCGCTGCGGTCGGAAGGGTCCGAACACCCCCGCCGCTTTGGCCAAAATATTGGACGAACTATACAAAGGGGAGAAAGAGGAGTTCACTCGTATTAAACGTCGAGATGGATTTTCCATGTACAATCCACCTAGCTGGGTGAGTTCTAATCCCACCACTTTACTCAATCCTCTCCCTGAGTCACTTTTAATGGACATTAACCCATCCATTTGTAACAGGAATGGCGAAAGGTTACCGAGGGGATCCATAGCCCCGCCCCACAGCTAGAGGATCACAACCGGGACCTTGACCTCGGATTCAAAGAGGATCCAGACATATTCGTGGAGCTCGAGGATGGAGTGTTCTACCAGGCGAGCTATGACGGCACGGAAGTGGCCATCACCGCCGACTATCCCGGTCTCCTCCCTGCCTCGCATCTAAGTGATCAAGAGACACCTTCTTCGAGAGAGCTTCCTCATTATGGCTCACTCACTGCACAATTTCGTGCTCCAAAGGGGAATCGCCCGATGCCTCAACGTGCGCCAGAGGCATTTCCTAAGAGAACGGCGCCCGCGCCGAGCAAATCTTCGAAGAGGAAGGCGAACGACAACATGGTAGAGCCTTTATCAAAGAGGTATGGTTTTTTAATCATGCCCCCTGGTAGTCACATCAAACTGTGACATTATCCGCTGTGTCTTATCAGGAAAAGCGTTCGCCGGACTATGTCCGGGGATCCTGCCGGCCGCGCCTCCACCAGTCAGGTTCTCGACCCTGCCTTGAAGGCGAGGGCTGATACGAGAGTCACGCCGAATTGTCCTTCGGCAGAGGATTCACATGATGTGTTTGTCACAAACTCTGCAGTGGAAAGAGCCATGAATCATCGGCGCCGGCGGGCCGCTCTTCGCGACCCCGGCTTTTCAAAAGAGGCATTCAACGCCTTCAGCTCGGCCGATGCATACATCCGAGCTGCTCGAGACGGGCTTACACTACAAAAAAGGACACATCTGTGACATTTTGGGCCGAACGAATTTTTTTCCTGTCATACTTATGACACTTCTATGACGATAATTGTGACAAAACCCGGTATCATCATAGATGTGGTGGGCTCCTACTTCTATGACAAAAAATCATGACAGAAAATGGGCTTTTCGTCCTGGGCGGGCCGGAGACGCAGCTGCATGACATTCTTTGGGCCGTCCATGACGGAAAAAACCGTGGTAGAAGCGAGGGCGAGGAAAATATCGGGGAATTCCCGGTTACGGTGGGTGGTCGGGGCCGAGCGATGCACGTTTCTCTCGTACACGCACACGCGTGGGTGCAAGGCGTTGGGCTCTAACTGAACCCGAGCGTTTGCACTGCAGGCTACGCGTTAGTGAACCCGAGCGATCGATCGATGGCTGTTAACTGAACCCGATCGAGTGATTCCTTCGCTACTGCTGCTAACTGAAGCCGATCGATGCTGCCTCTAGATGAAAAGTGAGCGTTGTTGGGGGTTTGGATGAACAGTTCCCGGTGGGGGTGGATGAACAGGACCCCGTGGTGTTGCCTCTGGATGAACAGGACCCCGATCGATCGAGCCGGTTGGGGATGGATTAACAGGACCCCGTGGAGGGCTGGATGAACAGGACCACCCCGTGGAGGGCTGGATGAACAGTAGACGGTGGAGGGCTGGATGAACAGTAGCCCGTGGAGGGGTGGTTGAACATGAGCCCGTGGAGAGGGCTGGTTGAACAGTAGCCGGTGGAGTTGCGCGCGGTGGAGGCTGGATGAACACGAGCCCGTGGATGAACAGTCGCCGGTGGAGGCTGGTGGAGGTCGACGGTGGATGAACAATAGCCCGTGGAGGCTGGAGGGGTCGATCGTGGAGATGAACAGTATCCCGTGGAGTCCCGTTTTGCGATACGCCACACCCCTCCCGATGAACAGGACCCCTATTTCGACCGTAGCGCTCCAACACAAGTCTGTTTCCCCTGTTTTACGGTACGCCACACCCCTCCCGATCAACAGGACCCCCATTTCGACCGTAGGAGGTCCGTTTCCTCCGTTTTGCGGTACGCCAGACCCCTCCCGATGAACAGGATCCCGTTTCGAACGTGGCCGGTCGAACAAAAGGCCGTTTCCTCCGTTGTGCCTATGCCAGGCCTCATTTCCATCGGCTGTTTCGTCCAAGCCGGTTAGCTCCCACGCGTTCCGTTGCCTCCTGATGAACATGACGCATTCCGTTGGCTCCCGTGAACATGGCGACGACGCAGTTTCTCCGTTCCGACCCAGCCATGTACACGAGCCCTGGCCGTACGTATGCACGAGTAGGCGTTCGAGACCCAGCCTGTATGTACGTACGTGGCCGTATTTTCTTTCTTGCACATTGCCGCTGTACGTACGTGTACATGCTACGTGCGCGCCTCTACATCGACCAGTATGTACGTACACGTTCGTGACCAGAATGGCAACACTACGTACGCTTCGACCTGGTGGGTCCCGACTGTCAGGCACTTCCTTCCATGCAAAGATGTAGCTAGTGGGTCCCAGCAGTCAGGGGGCGAATTGTTTTTTTTTGCCCGGACGCACTTCCTTGCGTGCGAAGATGTAGCTGGTGGGTCCCAGCAGTCAGGGGGAAATGTTTTTTCGCGAAATACGGTGGCCCGTTCGGTGGGTCCCTGCTGTCAGGTGGTGGAATCATTATTTTCCGCGTAATAAGGAGGCACTTCCTTGCTGCGGCCGTGGACCCAGCTGTCAGCCTCTCCACGTACAGTCCACGTCCGGTGGAAGCTGTTCCTTGACCACGCCGCACCGAGAGCACTAGGGCAGTGGACGACGGCGAGGCCTAGGAAGGGGACGACGCGGAGCCGGCGAGACGCGGCAGTGGATGCCCACGCGTAGAGGAGTATGAGGGTTCACTTGTTCGCTGCGGTGTGAGGCTGCCGTCGCCATAGCATAACAGGGGGTGTGGGTGAGTAGAGGGATGGCCTGCCAGCGGTGGGAGTAGTAGGGGGCGGTGAGGCCTCCGCGGCATCACAGCCGGCCACGGGAGGCAGGAGCACGAGGCACGACCGGCGCTGGTTTGGGCGGCCGGAGCAAGAAGACCAGAGGTTGAAGAAGCACTATGGCCGTTGGATGGACATCGTACGGTCACTGGAGCTAGAATCATGCATATTGACTAAGTTGACAAAGCCCTCCATCCCCGTCAACTTAGTAGGCCCACAAGTCAGCCTCCCACTATACTGGGTCCCAGCTAGCAGGGCGAGTATTCATTTTTTGTGCGTAATAAGGAGGCACTTCCTTGCGTGCGAAGATATAGCTGGTGGGTCGGAGCTGTTAGCGGCGGTAATGTTTTTTTCACGAAATACAGAGGCCCTTTAGGTGGGTCCCAGATGTCAGGTGGAGGAATCATTATTTTGCGCATAATAAGGAGGCATTTCCTTGCGTGCGGCCGTGGACCCAGCTGTCAGCCTCTCCACGTATAGTCCACTTCAGATGCATGTCGGTCGTTGACCACATTGACCAGGCCGTGCCAAGAGCACCAGGGCTGTGGACGACGACGAGGCCTAGGAAGGGAAAGACACGGAGCCAGGGA
Organism: Aegilops tauschii subsp. strangulata; assembly: GCF_002575655.3. Lineage (NCBI taxonomy): Eukaryota > Viridiplantae > Streptophyta > Magnoliopsida > Poales > Poaceae > Aegilops > Aegilops tauschii. The sequence goes on along the minus strand of NC_053040.3, from coordinate 407,642,052 downwards.
AGACTCGGCAGTTGTTTCCCACGCAAAGGGGAGTACGACTGTACGAGGGTTTACTGGTTCGTCTGCCGTCGCCGGAGAATAACAGCAGGTGTGGGTGAGTAGAGGGATGGCTAGGCCAGCGATGGGAGTACGGTGGGGCGGTAAGGCCTGCGCGGCAGCACAGCCGGCCGCGGGGAGGAGGGAGCAAGCAGTCCCACCGGCGCTTGTTTGAGCGGCTGGAGCAGGAAGAGCAGGGATTGAAGAAGCACGACGGCCGTTGGATGGACATCCAACAGTCACTTCTTGTTCGTCAACTTTTTTTTAGGAAAGCCTCAAATCTGTGGAAAACAGCATACAACCCATCTGCCATTATTTCTAATAATTTACAGCCCATTTGCTAATTCTTAAGGTTTTTTGGAGCCCATATTCTTTTTGTTAGCATTACAGCCCATATTGTGGCCACGGTTAAAAAATTATACGAAATTTTGCATATTTCGGTGCGGTCCGAACTGTTTTTAATCCCGAAATTTCGAGTCACATTCAAACTGATTTTAAAAATAAATGTATATCATTATAAAATCCAACAAATTGTCCACACAGAAAAATTAATGCAATTTAAAATCTTGAAATGAAAAAAAAAGAAATTTGAAACTAATTGTTGGTTTGATGTGTTTTAAAAATGTACATCCCATTTCTCATTACTGGTAGGCCATTTTCTCGGCCAGCCGAATGAAGCTCTCATCGTCTTGAAAGATTTGCAGCACAACAGGCCTGACAAAGCGACTTACTTGGCAAATCACAAAAAACCAGGCTAGCCATTTTCAGAAAGAAAAAAAAACTACTGGGCTGGTCTGTGGTAAACATAAAAGAGAAGGCTGTCTAGACAGGCTAGAGTGCCCCGCACAGTCCAGTTGACACCCTGCTTCTGTCTCAAAAACAAATTAGATAAATGCCACTCCAATTATTGCGATTCATAAAAATGCCACTGTAATTTCCAAACTTTGAAAAATGCTACTGCATTTTTTGCAAACTTTGGAAAACGCCACTGCAATTTGCCAACTTTGAAAAACGCCACTCCAGACTTCAAAAAATGCCACTGGAAATGGCATGAAATGGCATTTTTCAAAGTTTGGAAATTGCAGTGGCATTTCTCAGAAACACGAGATTTGGAGTGGCATTTATCAAATTAACCCAAAACAAAAATAACTGGGCGTGCTGTTGGGTCCCTGGTGTCAGCTGCTCGTTGTGCAATTCTCTCGTTTATTGACTACGTTGACAATGGCATGGGACCCAGATGTCAGAAATCCATTAGGAGGAGCCATTTTTTTATTGGCTTGAAATAAGGAGGCACTTGCTTGCGTACTGCCATGACCTTGGCGGGTCCCTGCTGTCATCCTCTCCACGTACAAGCATCTCGTGATAGTGTACGCGTCAACTTGGTAGGCCCACAAGTCAGCCTCTAAACCCGTGGAGGACAAATACAACCCATTTAAAAAAATAACAGCCCATTCCATATGTTCAAACGGAAAGTTCAACATTCAAAGCAAAGTAACAGGTCTGATCCACATATAGAGTACTGAACTTCCACGTTGACAACCATGATAGCCAAGTTAACTATCTACTCCCACTAATACTCTAGTAGCGTACAAGTACTAACTTACTCTTAGCTAACTAGACGATGCCGGCCTCCATCTGCGGTACACGCTAAACGACGGCACCGGCGTCCTCCGCCTCGCCTCGGACTTGCCAGAGGTGCGATAGGGCGCATTGCTCGCGCGCGTTGGCCCTTTCCATGTCGGCGTGGTCCACCGAAGCTTCGGCTTCTAAGAGGGAAACCCACTTGACGAGCTGGTAGTAAAAATCAGCGTCGCGAACGCGTGCATGCCCGACAGCCTCCAGGGCTATTTGCCGGGTGCCGGCCTCCTCGTAGTCGGCCCAGTTGCGGGCGCTCTGCTCGCGACTCAGAGCGTTGATGCGCTGCTGCTCCATGTCCCGCTAGCGGCGCAAATCGGCGATACGCTGCTCCTCCGCCAAGTGGTCGCGCTCCAACAACTCCTGCTCCTCTGCCAGGTGGTCGCGCTCCAACAAGTCCTCGATCTCCGCATTTCCATCTAAAGACCGATAGAATGCCTCCTCCCTCCGTCTGCCTTCTGGTGAAAAACCGAACACTAGTTCCGGCGGTGACCGCCTCCGGCCTCGCCTATCGTGGATGGACGGGGGCATGGCAGACATGGCGAGAGCGAGGATAAGTGGCGAGCGATGTCGGGCCGGTGGGGGCTTATGAGGATAGGGCGAGTTGGGTCACGGTGCCACCAGAGAAGGCCGGGAAACAGTACTTATAGGCAGAAGGTAGCGCGACGGTCATCGGAATTCAATGCATAATTAAGCAGGCATGGCTTAGCGCGCCAACTTGCTGTGGAAAACTAGAGAAACTGAAATTATGACTGTGCCATCCCGTCCCGTCTGTGCTGGGTCGTACGCCGGCATGACGGTCAAACGAGTGCACTCAAATCATCTCCCTCCTTGTCAATAATGACTCCACGAATTTAAAAGGCCCGCAACAATTAAAGCGCATCTTTTTTCGCATCAGTTAGCTGCCTTAATTACGGCCGACTGCATGCAGGCACTCAAAATCGCTCGCAGCCAGTACGCGGAGCAGCATGCAACGAGTCGCAGCCGAGGGCATTAGTTGATGAACTTTAGCTGGGAGATAAGGCATTTGCGAACGTTTTCGCTGGCAGTTTCTTCAGATTCGCATGGCATTTTCTTCAGAGCAGCTTGTCAGTTTCTTCAGAGGTAGGCATTTTTATTCAAAAAACTGCCACTTTGGATCTTGCGTCGCAACTAAAACTGCCAGGAGCGCATTAGTAGGCTAGCTAGTGATCGATCAGTAACTTGTAAACACTAAGCGAGCAGAAATAAGGAGCTGTTAATGCATCTCAATGATTCACAGATCATATACAAATATGTAGCTTCAAAAGCAAAGATCAGCCACTTCTGGTCTTGCCTCGCAACTAAAACCAACTAGTACGATTCCCATACATAAGATCAACATGTTAATGCATCTCAATGATTCACAGATCATATACAAATATGTAGCTCCAAAAGTAAAGATCTAGAAAAAACATATGTTCTGCCTACTAACATGGATGCTTCTCTTGGCCAACATTCAGTACAGACTGAAAGACAAATTTGTTTGTGAAGTCTACAATTCCTCTTGCAAACGTAAGTGGTTTCACCAACAGCTGGAACCATGAGAATGAACCACACATGATGGTGGAACATCCACTGCAATATGATTTGGTCTTCTCTCGATCACACGGCGAGACTATTTTCGGAATACAAACTTTAACTTAGGTAAAATGATGCCCATTGTATAATCAGACCAAAGCAATGAAGCACCTAGTGTTGGCCAATAAATAGTACAGTACTACTTTCCTGCAGTCCATGAAGTGACTATCCAATCTTTCTGTGTCTATTTTCAAATGGCACTGCATGCAGTGACTATACTATTCTCTTATGCAGTTCAACAAAAATTGCGGTCACTTTGTGTGTTTGCCAAATAGCAACGGGCAAACATCTCTGTCTACACAAATATCAAGCAGCTAGTAAACATATACCCCACCTTGTATTTTTAGTTTAAACATGTCTCTTCCGCTTAGCATCTGTCATGTTTTGCACTGGACAATTTGATACAGTCATGTTTTGCCCTGGACAATTTCATACTGAATTGATTTGCTGGTTCAGAGCAGAAATATAGTGCCTATTCTTCATCAGACCAAGGATATCCATGTTCGCACTGATAGAAGAGGTGAAATCTATACAACCGAAATTGAGCATCCAATCATTGAATCCTGTCCTACACCTCCAATGTAGGTCCACCCTGCCAATAAATTCACATGCAAACCACTAGTATTACTATCTAATGACAGTACAAAAAGAGTAGCAAGATAGTAGCAAACCATGTACCTTCGTAATGAACAGCTCATAGTGCCACCGATTGGATATAAAGGTTTGGAAGAAAACATGCTCCTAATGTTGAACCAGTTGGACCTTTTGTGCAGTTCCACTAAAATCAAGCATCCCTGTTTGCATAGATATTGAAAGTGTGATTACTATAAAAGTGGCACTAGTTGAAGCATAGACTCACAAATATTAGCATTCCAATTTCTTAATGGGAAAAGGTAGCAAGACTGTTTCTAACCACCTGTTTGAAGGAATAAATAAGGCAACATCGGCTGATGTCAGAAAGGCATATATAGTTCTTTCTGAAAGAATGATCGATTCCTGACCTTTCCTCTTCTTTTAAGCATATTTTGTGCAGTTCAACTAAAATAAAATGCCATCACCGCCTTGACAATTCAGTGACACTGTACAAAAGGAAATGACTTAACATTACATCATGATGTCAGGTATGTAGTCGATAGGCATTAGAGACAAACTTACAGACCTCCTCCGATAACCTAATGAACATTAATTTTAACAAAGGTGTGACTAGCTTTATCGGGATAATTTGAGTGAACTATACACCCTCTGTTCCTTAATATAAGACGTTTTCGCGGTTCAATTTAAAGTACCCAGACGTCTAGTATTTAGAAAAACAGGTAGTAGTTTTCTTGAGCACATATCTAGGAAAGGTTGCCACACTTTATTTATGTCCATACGCTAATGCAACACTATTCGAAATTTTGAATACTACAAATATACACTAATCCAGTGGCTAGTGCAACAACAGAGTAGTTATTTTATTACAGGGTACAGTACAATGGTTTTACCGAACATATTTCAATAAACTCTAGTACTGGAAAATTTCTATAAGAATTAATAATACAAAATGCAAAGGTAACAGGTTTCAGCATTGGTATACTAGCTGTGCATGAGCATTAAACCAAATACATAAGTCTGCAGGTAACTAGCATTATTAACTAATGACAGTATAAAAAAATTGCAAACCATGTACCTCCAAGGTAAATATCATTTCGAACTCGGGGGGGCCTTAAAAATTGCTATCCCAATCTTGATAATCGATCAAACATAAAAACTTGATTGAACGAATCAAGAGAACAGCCGGAGGAGGAGGTGCCCACTCTTGACCTTTCCTCTTGTCTTCATAATTTTTTGTGCAGTTTAACCAAAATAAAATGACATCAGCGCCTTGGCATTTTGGTGACACTGTACAAAAAAATTAACTTATCTCATGAAAGTGAGGTATGTAATCTATAAGCATTAATAGTGCAAAAATCTGAAGGTAGTAACAAGTTTCATAGTTGGTATACTGGCTGTGCAACAGCATTAGAATGCCTTAGCTGAAAAATCTTTAATACATCCATAATCAATAGCTAACCCTGAAATAATCCAGTGACATTAAATGGCATTGCTTAAATTTATCGGTGGCATTAGACTAAGTGCGGCATTAGTTAAATGTGGCATCACTTTAGCAGTAGCATTGCTTGACTTGACTGCTGGCGTTATACTAACAGCAAAAAGTGACAATAAGAGCATGGGAGGCCCATTCGGACAGTGGCCGCACCAGTACGAAGTACCTCCACGGACGCATAGAGTGGTGAGGGAGGTATGGTTGCCCAGAGCAACAAATATCCAGGCAGCATATCTGGATTACGTCCCATTTTTGTTCTGTTTAGCCACATTTTTCCTATGTGAGGACAATAAACCGATCGACCTGGTCATTCTCTATTGTGTTGTCATGCCTTTCTACCCTTCTTCAACCAAGAGACATGAGACTCGTTCCTTAGCTACTGATTTTCCCCTTTTCAACCTAGATGCGGGTTCGATGCCTACTCTCTTGGACAGTACAATCTCCCTTCCTTTCCTTATTCAACCTAGACATGGATTAGTCTTCATGAAGTAGGGTTTCCTTTAATAGTGCAAATTAAGGTTTTCGTCTGCGTGACCAGCAGAGCAGAGGATAGCAAAGTGGGAAGATGGTGGAGTGGAAAAAGATCCACATGCAGCGGCATGGCAGATGGGGCAATAGAACAAGGGTATGGTTCGAAAAGAGGTAGCATACCTGAGGGTCAGCGGGAAGTGGCTTCGCTCGTGGTCGTCGTCCTCCGCACGCACTACAACAACAAGCTTGGGGACGGAGGCCATCCCGCGCGGGCGCTAGGTCTGAGAGGACGGCCTTGTCGTCAGTGCGTGACCTTGCTCGCCGACGACGAGTGCGTCAACGCTGCACGTCCTTCTCTTCCCCGGCGGATCTGTGACCACCAGTGAGGACGGAGAGAGAGGCCATCTTCTTTAGATCCGGAGAGAGGGTGACAGTGTGACAAGCAAGTGGGCAGCCCTTAGCAAGAAAGCTCTGAAGCTCCAGCCTATATATCTTTTTTATACTACTAGTACTAGAGGTGGAGTAGTGGTAGAGTAGTTTATATTTTCTCTGCAAACAGTACCAGTTAGTCGTGCTTCAAAACTGAACGGCACGCCATTAAAAAAATAAAGGTCGATAACTAATGCGGCACCTCGGGCCAACGCGGCCAGATCACATTTTGCACGAGAAAATACACACCATGTTTCGTTGACATGTGGTCCCGTTCCAACATGTCAGTGAGATGACGGCAAGTTCTTTTGTACAATTTCCGAAAGGACGTGTAGGCCGGGGCGCCTCTTCGTGTACCGTGGCAAACTGGCAACCGTCCACCGACTTTTCGCCTTTCCCTCTCGATTTGGAACTGCTGTCGCACGCTCTTCCTCCCTCCTCCATTTGCCTTCACCCTTCCTTCTGCCATTGTTTGATCGTCTTCTCCATGGAGGGAACAAGCCGGAAACGACCCCGTTATTCTTGCCCTGATCTGAAAGATGACGTGGTGGGGGAACTCATTGATCGGTGCGACGGCATCACCTCGGCTAGCATGGCAGGTTCGTTCAAGACCATTCTCGACTCAACTAATAACATCATTACAAGGAACCCAAGGGTCCAGGAGCGGTTTGATCTCCCTTATCTTCTTCGTTATGAGCCTGTTCGCATGGGCGCGGACGACGGAGGCCTCGCCTTGTGCAAGTTGATGCCGCTTGATAACGATACGTGTGATGTCAAGATGCAATCGCTTCAGGGTAAGGCCTGGGCTGGCGCAAATGGAGATTGGGTTGTTTATATTGGGTACAATTGCGAGTGGAAACTTGTGAATGTGTACACTCATCAGTTGATTCCACTTCCAAAAATCTCCGAGTGCCCTGAAGTTGAGCACACAGATGATCTACGTATGTTCAAATACGATCATGGTGACTGTCGTCTACGGAAGATAGCAATTTGTCGAGTTCCCAACCGCTCTTGGAATTACAAGAACTATCAAGTTGTTTCTATCTTCGACAAGCTTGTTGCCGTCGTTACTGATTCGGTTCGTCCATGGATATTGCTCAAAAAACAGTTTATGTACACGGATGAGTACTGTGATGCAATTGAATACGAGGATCTTGTGTTTGCTGCCACCACTCGTGGCACTGTTTTTGCATGGGATCCTGATGGCTACTACACAACCTTCTTCTTTTATATGTTGTTGGGCCTCCAAGTGCAGAGGTTTGTAGGACAGTAGCAAATTTCCCTCAAGTGGATGACCTAAGGTTTATCAATCCGTAGGAGGCGTAGGATGAAGATGGTCTCTCTCAAGCAACCCTGCAACCAAATAACAAAGAGTCTCTTGTGTCCCCAACGCAGCCAATACAATGGTAAATTGTATAGGTGCACTAGTTCAGCGAAGAGATGGTGATACAAGTGCAATATGGATGGTAGATATAGGTTTTTGTAATCTGAAAATATAAAAACAGCAAAGTAACTAATGATAAAAGTGAGCACAAACGGTATTGCAATGCTAGGAAACAAGGCCTAGGGTTCATACTTTCACTAGTGCAAGTTCTCTCAACAATAATAACATAATTGGATCATATAAATATCCCAATGTCACCTCAAGTATCCGAGGGTATGATTAATACGACATGCGTCACACAATCTCAGATTCATCTATTCAAACCAACACAAAGTACTTCAAAGAGTGCCCCAAAGTTTCTACCGAAGAGTCAAGACGAAAACGTGTGCCAACCCCTATGCATAGGTTCATGGGCGGAACCCGCAAGTTGATCACCAAAACATACATCAAGTGGATCACGTGAATATCCCATTGTCACCACAGATAAGCACGGCAAGACATACATCAAGTGTTCTCAAATCCTTAAAGACTCAATCCGATAAGATAACTTCAAAGGGAAAACTCAATCCATTACAAGAGAGTAGAGGGGGAGAAACATCATAAGATCCAACTATAATAGCAAAGCTCGCGATACATCAAGATCGTATCACCTCAAGAACACGAGAGAGAGAGAGAGATCAAACACATAGCTACTGGTACATACCCTCAGCCCCGAGGGTGAACTACTCCCTCCTCGTCATGGAGAGCGTCGGGATGATGAAGATGGCCACTGGTGAGGGATCCCCCTCCGGCAGGGTGCCGGGACAGGGTCTCGATTGGTTTTTGGTGGCTACAGAGGCTTGCGGCGGCGGAACTCCCGATCTATTCTGTTCCGTGATGGTTTTAGGGTATATGGATATATATAGGCGAAAGAAGTCGGTCAGGGGAGCCACGAGGGGCCCACGAGGGTGGAGGGCGCGCCCAGGGGGTGGGCGCGCCCCCTGCCTCGTGCTCTCCTCGTTGATCCCCTGACGTGCACTTCAAGTCTCCTGGATTGCTTTCTTTCCAAAAATAACTCTCCCGAAGGTTTCATTCCGTTTGGACTCCGTTTGATATTCCTTTTCTTCGAAACACTGAAACAAGGGAAAAAACAGGAACTGGCACTGGGCTCTGGGTTAATAGGTTAGTCCCAAAAATAATATAAAAGTGTTTAATAAAGCCCATAAACATCCAAAACAGATAATATAATAGCATGAATACTTCATAAGTTATAGATACGTCGGAGACGTATCAGCATCCCCAAGCTTAATTCCTGCTCGTCCTCGAGTAGGTAAATGATAAAAGAAATTATTTATGAAGTGTGAATGCTAGCAGGTGGACCAGTTTGATCAATTTTTAATCACCTTTTCTAGCATCATTATATATCATAACAGTAGCTGAAATCATAGAACTTTTCATGATGAAGTAACAAGCTATTCACATGTTAAAGTATAGATCATAAACTTTCTTGAAAACCAACAAACCGTGTTATTAGTCATCAATCTATTACAATTCATCTTATTTTCAGGAAGAGTCTATGTCAGAGCTTTGATTTAGCAAACTCCACATGCTCAACTATCATTTAGTCTTTCACAATTTCTAACACTCACGCGATATTTATAGGTTCAAAGTTTTAATCATACACAGAGAAAGATAGGGGCTTATAGATTCGCCTCCCAACCTTTTACCTCAAGGGTAATGTCAACAATATTAGTTCATCATGCCTTATATCCAATTGGATATATATATATATATATATATATATATATATATATATATATATATATATATCAGAATATTTCCAACACAAGGTGCTTGCCAAAGGATAAAATGTAAAAAGGAAAGGTGAAGATCACCATGACTCTTGCATAAGGTAAAAGACAATGATAAAAGATAGGCCCTTCGCAGAGGGAAGCAGAGGTTGCCATGTGCTTTTATAGTTGGATGCACAAAATCTTAATGCGAGGGAACGTCACTGTATATTGCCACTTGTGATAGGGACCTTTATTATGAAGTCTATCGCTTTTATTTCTTCCATATCACAATGATCGTATAAAGCTTATTTTCTCCACACTAAAAGATCATACATATTTAGAGAGCAATTTTTATTGCATGCACCGATGACAACTTACTTGAAGGATCTTACTCAATCCATAGGTAGGTATGGTGGACTCTCATGGCAATACTGGTTTAAGGGATGTTTGGAAGCACAAGTAGTATCTCTACTTGGTGCAAAGAATTTGGCTAGCATGAGGGGGAAAGGCAAGCTCAACGTGTTGGGCGATCCATGACAATATACTTTATTTCAGATATAAGAAAACATAACCCATTACGTTGTCTTCCTTGGCGAACATCAACCTTTTAGCATGTCATATTTTAATGAGTGCTCACAATTGCAAAAGATGTCCAAGATAGTATATTTATATGTGAAATCTCTCTTCCTTCAATATTCTTTCATGAATTGTTCAAGTGACCAATACAATGTTTGCTAACCTTCAATAAATTTACCACCTCTACTTCTTATATGTAAAGTGATTACTCCCCATGGGATAAGCATATGAAACATATATAATTTCAGATTTATGATATTCAATTCATTCAACCATTTACTCATAGGATATAAGTGAAGCACACGAGTAAATGACAAACTACTCCAAAAAGATATAAGTGAAGATTAATGAGTAGTTAAATAATTATGTAGCTATGCGAAGACTCTCTCCCATTTAAGAATTTCAGATCTTGGTATTTTATTCAAACAGCAAGCAAAACAAAATAAAATGACATGACGCTCCAAGCAAAACACGTATCATGTGGTGAATAAAAATATAGCTCCAAGTAAAGTTACCGATGAACGAAGACGAAAGAGGGGATGCCTTGAATATTACCTTGGGGTGCCTTGGGCATCCCCAAGCTTAGGCTCTTGACACTCCTTATTCCATAGTCCATCGAATCTTTACCCAAAACTTGAAAACTTCACAACACAAAACTCAATAGAAAACTCGTAAGCTCCGTTAGTATAAGAAAATAAATCACCACTTTTGATACTGTAATGAACTAATTTCTAAATTCATATTGGTGTAATATCTACTGTATTCCAACTTATCTATGGTTCATACCCTCCGATACTACTCATAGATTCATCAAAATAAGCAAACAACACATAGAAAACAAAATCTGTCAAAAACAGAACAGTCTGTAGTAATCTGTATCAAACGCAAACTTCTGGAACTCTAAAAATTCTGCCAAAATAGTATGACCTAAATAATTTGTTTATTGATCTTCTGCAATTGGAATTTTCAGCAAGATCAAATAACTATTATCCAAGAAGATCCTATAGGTTTACTTGGCACAAACACTAATTAAAACATAAAACCACATCTAACCAGAGGCTAGATAGATTATTTATTCCTAAATAGAACCAAAAAGCAAGAAACTAAAATAAAATTGGGTTTCCTCCTTAGAAGCGCTAATGTTTAACGCCCCTAGCTAGGCATGATGATTTCAATGATGCTCACATAAAAGATAAGATATGAAACATAAAGAGAGCATCATGAAGAATATGACTAGCACATTTAAGTCTAACCCACTTCCTATGCATAGGGATTTTGTGAGCAAACAACTTATGGGAACAATAATCAACCAGCATAGGAAGGAAAAACAAGCATAACTTCAAAACTTTAAGCACATAGAGAGGAAACTTGATATTATTGCAATTCCTACAAGCATACATTCCTCCCTCATAATAATTTTCAGTAGCATCATGAATGAATTCAACAATATAACCAGCACCTAAAGCATTCTTTTCATGATCTACTTGCATAGAAATTTTACTACTCTCCAATAAGCAAAATTCTTCTCATTCGGAATAGTGGGAGTATCATAAGAGACTTGAATACTATAAATTGTTTCCACATTAAAAGAGTAATGTTCAGAAAAAGGGTAATGAAAGTCATCACAAGTTTTATAAATATAATCATCACTACTTTTTATAGCATAAGTATCATCACAATAATCATCATAAGTAGGAACTTTGTTCTCATCATAATAAATTGAAACCTCTTCCAAAATAGTGGATACATCACTAAATAAAGTCATGACCTCTCCAAATCCACTTTCATAATTATCATAATAAGATTCAACATCCTCCAAAATAGTGGGATCATTACTTCCTAAAGTTGACACTCTTCCAAACCCAGTTTTATCAATATAATCATCATAAGTAGGAGGCATGCTATCATCATTATACATTTGCATATCAAAACTTGGGAGACTAAAAATATCATCTTCATCAAACATAGCATCCCCAAGCTTGGGATAAAAATTAATTGCAGCAAATATATTCTCAAAAACATCATCTTCATCAAACATAGCATCCCCAAGCTTGGGCCTTTTCATATCATAAGCATAATCACTCTCATCATGAATAGTATGGATAGCACCAATAGTATAGCAATTATCATCATCACAATGAGTAATAGGAGCAACATCATTTGGGAGAGATACCTTTCTACCTTTGCTTCTCCATTTTTTCTTTTTCTTCTTCTTCACCACATAATGTGTGGGTTCAATCCTCTTTTTGGAGCTCCTTATTAATGAGATTGGTTGAATAGAAGGCTCCTCCTCGTTACCTGATTCATCATAAGAAATAATGGGGGAATATTGGGAAGTCTCTTCCCTTTCGTTAGTATTCTCTTCATCTTCTATTTATTTTCTTTTCTTTATGTAATTGGCAGTATAAGGATTGTCAATGCAATTCACCGCACAATACATATAAATTTCTTCTAGATCAATATGGAGCAATTTCTCGAGGTTATATTCTGGAATAAACTTAGTTTGACGTTTCAATTCTTCATAACCCAAAAGCAGACTAAGTTCGTTATGATGTGCAAGGGAAATCAAGTCATCACAATTTGTGGACACGATTCGATCATGAAACAATTTGCATTTGATATTTAAATGACCATGTTCATTGCAAAGTTCACAAGTATGGCTAAGATATTTTAAATTTTCAGCACTAACATTTAGCCTCTCTTGCAACCATTTAGTTTCTAAGTACTTGTGCCTCTTACAAAATCTATCTTCCCTTTTTGGTATGTATTTTCAAACTCTATGCACTCCACAAAAATCGACATGCTTATAAGAGATATTTTCATCATAACTAGTGCAATCATCATTAGTACTATGGATATTCAAAGAGTTCGTACTAACAACATTGCAATCATGCTCATCATTCAAAGATTTAGTGCCAAACATTTTAATGCATTTTTCTTCTAACACTTTGGCACAATTTTCCTTTCCATCATACTCACGAAAGATATTAAAAAGATGAAGCATATGAGGCAAACTCAATTCCATTTTTTTGTATTTTTCTTTTATAGACTAAACTAGTGATAAAACAAGAAACTAAAAGATTCGATTGCAAGATCTAAAGATATACCTTCAAGCACTCACCTCCCCGGCAACGGCGCCAGAAAAGAGCTTGATGTCTACTACACAACCTTCTTCTTGTAGACGTTGTTGGGCCTCCAAGTGCAGAGGTTTGTAGGACAGTAGCAAATTTCCCTCAAGTGGATGACCTAAGGTTTATCAATCCGTAGGAGGCGTAGGATGAAGATGGTCTCTCTCAAGCAACCCTACAACCAAATAACAAAGAGTCTCTTGTGTCCCCAACACACCCAATACAATGGTAAATTGTATAGGTGCACTAGTTCGGGGAAGAGATGGTGATACAAGTGCAATATTGATGGTAGATATAGGTTTTTGTAGTCTGAAAATATAAAAACAGCAAGGTAACTAATGATAAAAGTGAGCACAAACGGTATTGCAATGCTAGGAAACAAGGCCTAGGGTTCATACTTTCACTAGTGCAAGTTCTCTCAACAATAATAACATAATTTTATCATATAAATATCCCTCAACATGCAACAAAGAGTCACTCCAAAGACACTAATAGCAGTGAACAAACGAAGAGATTATGGGTAGGGTACGAAACCACCTCAAAGTTATTCTTTCTGATCGATCTATTCAAGAGTTTGTACTAGAATAACACCTTAAGACACAAATCAACCAAAACCCTAATGTCACATAGATACACCAATGTCACCTCAAGTATCCGTGGGTATGATTATACGATATGTGTCACACAATCTCATATTCATCTATTCAAACCAACACAAAGTACTTCAAAGAGTGCCCCAAAGTTTCTACCGGAGAGTCAAGACGAAAACGTGTGCCAACCCCTATGCATAGGTTCATGGGCGGAACCCGCAAGTTGATCACCAAAACATACATCAAGGGGATCAGCCTGGATGATCAGTCCTGCATTGCTCTCGATATTGACAATAGCTGGCCCTTCCCAGAGCACCTATGGTTCAAAGCAAGCATTTCCAACGCCAAGGATTGGTTGAGTTGAAGTTCATTTCATTGCTTGTTATTTGTTGTGTGATGAAAACTTCAGTATTTACTAGAATGTTTTGTTGGAAATAATCTATAATCCAACATGTATCATCGTTGTCATTGTGTGTTGATGACTTGTTGTATGTAATGAATGGTACATTTGCAAATGCGTGTCATAGACTCAATTTATGAATGGATTTCGAATCACTTCTTGGAGTGTGAGTACCGTAGTAGTATAGCCAGCATCCGGTTAGTATATGAAGTTGCCACATCACATAGAGCCAACCTAATATTGGAGTACCAGATCTGAGATGCCACGTGTACCAGATGAATGACTCCAAGTTTGACCACCGTGATGCTATGTGCGAGACGAGGAACACTGTTGAAGAGACCCCCCCTCATAATTTTCCTACAATGGTCGTTTGATTCATAGGATAGAATGCTATAGGATTTTTTTCCTATGTAATCATGTTTTAATTGGCAATCTAGCATCCACTCCAACTTTTGTTTCACTTCCTTTGATCATACGAAGAGAGTACTTGCTCTAAATGATGTGCCGCTGCAAGAGCCGCCTATATTAATTAACCATGCTCTAAAAAGGTGGACCAGCTTTGGCTATAGTAGTACTGTACTAGGTTAGTAGGTGACCTTGCGCTTGGCTCTTCTCCTCTTACGGAAGTCGAACAATAATGATGGTACTACTTCTAGCAATCTGACACCAAACGAACTGCTGCACGTCCACTGCTTGTAAGCAAAAGTTTCTCCTCGTGCTGCGAGCCACCGCGCACGCGTTGGCGAGGGAGAAGGTGTAGTAAGCAAGCTACTTGTCGTTCTGCGAGTTGACAGGACACATCAAAGTTACGTATTTATTATTACTCTCTTCAAAAAGGGCCGACCATGTCCATGGCTACCATCCCGTGCTCTGTCATTGAGTACATGCACTATTCACATGCCATCGAGGAGAAAAAATATTGCGTAGTACTAGGTGCCATCGAAGTGCACGACTCACTTATGCACTGCATATCTCCATTTTCTTGCATGACACGCCACCTTGATGCTAGATGTCCCGCGTGTCATGGAGGCATATAGTATGATTTTGTAAAATGGAGGCATATAGATGTCCCGCGTGTCGGCAACAGGATGAACAAAGCTCATGTCTTAAACGAAAGAGTGGAAGAACATAGATTCCCGACGACCGAGAAGGAGCTACAAACCTCGGGGTGGAGCGTCTGCACTCATAATATTTTATATTATTCAGCAATATAAAATCAACCAAATCTCTCCACGTTCCTATACCATTATATAGTATGAGAATAACTTTGAACGTAAGCCATTGATTCACTCTATCCAATGGTCATAGTTGGAAAATCCAAACAAAACCAAGCATTGGATAAACTCTTTTTTCGAGATCAACTCTTTTAGCACTTAGATTGTTGCCGCCTGCCCACCTAGCCCACCTATATATCCGCTCACATGTGATGACCACAGGAGCTATCCACTCAGATTGTATGTTAAAAAAATAAAGGTCGATAACTAATGCGGCACCTCGGGCCAACGCGGCCAGATCGCATTTTGCACGAGAAATTACACACCATGTTTCGTTGACATGTGGTCCTGTTCCAACATGTTAGTGAGACGACGGCGAGTCCTTTTGTATAATTTCTGAAAGGAGGTGTAGGTTGGGGCGCCTCTTCGTGTACCGTGGCAAACTGGCAACCGTCCACCGACTCTTCGCCTTTCCCTCTTGATTTGGAACTGCTGTCGCACGCTCTTCCTCCCTCCTCCATTTGCCTTCACCCTTCCTTCTGCCATTGTTTGATTGTCTTCTCCATGGAGGGAACAAGCCGGAAACGACCCCATTATTCTTGCCCCGATCTGAAAGATGACGTGGTGGGGGAACTCATTGATTGGTGCGACGTCATCACCTCGGCTAGCATGGCAGGTTCGTTCAAGACCATTCTCGACTCAACTAATAACACCATTACAAGGAACCCAAGGGTCCATAAGTGGTTTGATCTCCCTTATCTTCTTCGCCATAAGCCTGTTCGCATGGGCGCGGGCGATGGAGGCCTCGCCTTGTGCAAGTTGATGCCGCTTTATAACGATACGTGTGATGTCAAGATGCCATCGCTTCAGGGTAAGGCCTGGGCTGGCGCAAATGGAGATTGGGTTTTTTATATTGGGTGCAATAGCGAGTGGGAACTTGTGAATGTGTACACTCATCAGCGGATTCCACTTCCAAAAATCTCCGAGTGCCCTGAGGTTGAGCACACAGATGATCTACGTACGTTCAAATACGATCATGGTGACTGTCGTCTACGGAAGATCGCAATTTGTCGAGTTCCCAACCGCTCTTGGAATTACAAGAACTATCAAGTTGTTTCTATCTTTGACAAGCTTGTTGCCGTCGTTACTGATTCGGTTCGTCTATGGATATTGCTCAAAAATCAGTTTCTGTACCCGGATGAGTACTGTGATGCAATTGAATACGAGGATCTTGTGTTTGCTACCACCACTCGTGGCACTATTTTTGCATGGGATCCTCGTAGTTTCGGTACGTTTGTCTTCCACTGTAATTATAATTGTTTCGGCCACATGCATGCGGGTTAGCAAGTTTCCCTTTACTAATTAACCTTCTTGTGTTTCCAAGGTCCTGTGAACATTCCACCACCTATACTTGAAAAAATTTATAACCAAGGGGGAGATGACGATGGTGATGATCACGAGCATGAGGACGAGCAGGGCCCATATGCTCACTGGCGGCTGGCAACTAATTCCGATGGATCACCCCTTCTTGTCTGTATACAGCCCACTACTGATGTTACTACTGAGGGAGCAGGTGTTGTCTCCCATGGTCGCACTCTCCGGACCTATTCCAACACCCGTTGCATGGTATTCGGGATGGATACTAGTGTGCTAGCGCAACCACCTTCTCCCTGGTACAGTATTGATAGTCTTGGAGCAAACTCGCTCTTCCTTGGACAAAACTATCCAATGATGGTGAAAAGCAATCCAGCTGATGTTGACACAACGTTACTACCATTTATGAGAAGCAACTGTATCTATACGTCGGACATTGCAGTGGTTCCCTACCCTAGTCGTGATATAGTAGGCCGCTTCAGCCTAGATGATCAGTCCTGCGTTGGTCTCGAGATTGACAGTAGCTGGCTCTTCCCAGAGAATCGCTTGTGGTTCAAAGCAAGTGTTTCCAACACCGAGGATTGGTTGAGTTGAAGTTCATTTCATTGCTTGTTATTTGTTGTGTGATGAAAACTTTAGTATTTATAATGTATCCTCGTTGTCGTTGTGGGTTGATGACCTGTTGTATGTAATAAAATGATATGCCTGTGATAAACTTACTAAATTTATGAATGGCTTTCGAGTCGCTTCTCTGAGTGGGTGCTGCGACGAGGCAACAAAATATTCTCCGAATACATAATTGTACGTGCATTGCAACAGGTTATCGGATGAGGCCAATCAACAATAGTACACTATTTGTACTAGCTTCACATGCTGCACTATCTCTACGTCTACGTACGTAATACAACAAGTTTTAAACTTGAGACCAGCCACCCATCCTCACAAAGAACACTTTTCAACCTAGCACAGACTCCAGGAAATTTGGCCATAGTGTGAGGTGGGCCATATGTTAATGTGTTCGCTGTACGTAACAAGCACCTCGAATCCTCGATACTACTACTATAAGTAGTAGGAGTAGTAGGGTGGCATGGGCCAGAACAAGCATTCACGTCCAGGAGTACGGCACACGCCACTAGCAGGACTTCCATCTGACACCATATTTCTTGGAGTCCGTGCTACAACAATCTCTTCAACCTCGTCGTTTCTCTAACTCAGCCATCGCGCGGCGGGCGAGGTGGGGGTTTGCCAATAGTCGGTTTCCTCAACTGCGATCCCACTTGTAAGGCCAACTCCAACGCACGACCCCAAATGGACCTCTGTTTTGCCCGGATTCTGTCCGTTTGGGTAGAGCAATGGGGCCGTGTCCGGGCCATTTCTCGGATGCAGTGGCCGTGCGCCGAACGCACGGACGCATCCCGACCGCGTACATTTTTCTTTGCAAACACATATCTTTTTTTCATCATTGATTTTTTGGTACATGAAAATACATCACCAAAATTTTGACTAGAAAAGCAAGACCAAAGAAAACAAGAACCACAAGAATACATTTTAGAAGATATCCAACTTCCATAAATGCTCCTGTAAGTTGGATTAGTGCCTTCTTGATGCATTCATTGTTGATCTGCGGAGGCTCGATCTTGCGTGCTTCTTTCTTCTCTGAGTGTAAAGAAGTAGACGTGTCTAGCCTCTATTCTATCAACAAGTGCACTAGTCTCATCTCTAGCCCCTATGCTAGCTAATAGTGCTAGAACATCTACTAAATTGCGCTCTATCAATATATCATTGTACTCTTCTTCCCAATACCAAAACTTGCATCCATTCTACACAACAAAATTTTAAGTTAACACAACTAGTCTAATCCGAGAGCACAACCGCAGATTTGGTCGAGTTCTTCCTCCTTTTGCCGACACGTGGGACATCCAGCATCCAGTTCGTGTAATGCATAGAGTGGTAGTTGAAGCCAGGTGATGTGCATCTTGGGTTAAACTGTAAATAGAATCTTACTAATCTTGAGTAACTCCAAAAGCGGCCACTGAAGATCTTTATTGGATTTGTTTTTCATCACCATCACGTCGAGGTGAAAGATGTGCAGGTTCAGTGGGTCCTCTTGCATTTTCACTGACATGTGGGACCGCATATGAGCAAACAGACGATGGGTCCATGTGTCTGCTGCCTGGCTGTGAAGAGAGATAGAGGAGGGTTGAGCACGGACTCCAGGAAATTTCTTCTACGTAACCAGCACCTCGATATAGTGGGGTGGCATGGGCCATAACTAGCATTCATGTCTAGCAGTACGGCACACGCCACCCACACGAGTCCCATCCGACACCAATGTTCTTGGAGTCCGTGCTACAGCCATCTCTTCTCCCTCTTGTTTTCTCGGCCATCGCGCGGTGGGCGAGGTGGGGGTTTGCCGATAGTCGGTTTGCTCAACTGCGGTCCCACTTGTAAGTGAAAATGCAACACAGGACGCATTCCCCCCTTGAGCGGCGTGCCGGACCAACCGTGTGGGGGTGCGATGCGAACACGGCAGGCTTTTCCTTTTGAACTTGTAACTTGTAAAATTTGGTTCTGCTCCATGGCGCGACCGATAGATAGAAATCACGATTTTCCCTTGAGTAATGAGAAGTTTGGTTCTGGCGCGGTTCATGCATGGAGTACATATGAAAATTATGAAGTTGATGCGAAAGGTAAGATAATTACTAGTAGTACCATATACTACTACATGGATTTGACTGAAAGATAAAGATACATACGGATCCATCGACGACATCCTCACGCCCTAGTGCACCGGGTCACCAACCGACGTGTGAGGAGCAGTGGCGTTGGCGGCAAGCTCAACGTGCTTCTGAACAATGCCGTCCAAGGTTGCCCTGGGGTCCAAGAAGGCCAGCGTCCTATCGTCCTCCTCTTGCATGTAGTAGTCCTTGTGGACGATTTGCACGTAGACGTGGGTGATTATGTTGATGGTGTCTTGCTGCGCCAGGCGCTGCGCGGCGAGCGCGACCTCGAGGTGGACATTCTCCGGCGCGACGACGGGCAGTCGCAGGGCCACTAGTGCGTCGAAGAGGTTGTCACCATAGAGGCCGTTGAGGGTGGCAGGCATCGCAGAGCCTGGGCGCGTGGGCTGGAGGCATACGTCAAGGTTGTCCGTGAGCTTCTTGACGACGGCGAACTTGTCGAGGAAGCCGACGAGGACCTCGTCGAACAAGGAGACGAAGCTATCGTCCAAGCGGCCCCTCGCCCTGGCAGCCTCAAGCACTACCTGGAGACGTTACTCGGTGCCGGGCCGCAGGCCGGCGTCGTGGACCATCTGGCACAGCCGGTTGATGCTCGCGCTCATCGCCTCCATGGGTCTAGCTTCTAGTCAACTAATCTTGCGATTGGAGTGATCACTCTTTCCCTTGGGTGCGTAGGTGCGTAGGATTTCGTAGATTGGACTGGCGGGAGCCTTTATATGAGAAGTGCAGACTGCGTTGAATTCACGTGCGTGTTGGCCATCTAATCCTCACCCCTCTATTGCACCTGCCTTTGGCTGTATGACAGGTTGGCCAGCCACCCGTTGGGCCCATGTGTCATACACCCAAAGGCAGGTGCAGTAAGTCAATGAAGCTGCGTCCCCCTCTGTGTCGGTGCAGTA
Source organism: Aegilops tauschii subsp. strangulata (assembly GCF_002575655.3). NCBI lineage: Eukaryota > Viridiplantae > Streptophyta > Magnoliopsida > Poales > Poaceae > Aegilops > Aegilops tauschii. The sequence continues at coordinate 407,621,718 of NC_053040.3, read as the reverse complement.
TAATCATCTTACCGGACCTCTAGTTGGGGCCAAATGAGAGAACTTTGATGTTTACTCGTTTATTGGTCCCCTTTGCATTTTGCACCAAGTTTTGACCTTTGTTTTAACTAATAAAATGTTAATGCATGTAACCAAAAATGTTGTGTAAGTCATCTTATGAGAACCAAATAATCCCAAAACACTTAGGCACGGTACATTAACTCCCACCTCGTTTCTTATTTCATGACATGTCAACCAATGAGAGATGTGGGCCGTGCATGCTTTCAATGACTTGAGGCTACCAAACATCACATGCAGTGGTTAGTTCATTGCATATAATCCTATTAAGTAGCAAAAATACATTAAGTTATCTCGCCGATAGGAATAAAACAATACACCATGTATTTATTTACAGAGGGAGTAGTACATTTTTTGTGACATGCATTACTAGATATTGCTAGTCAAATACTAAATCTAGATGGCCGTGGTAGTACTACTAAATCCAGACGGTGGTGCTAGTACTAGTAGTAGTTCTACCAATGTAGTAGCACTATACTACCCGTTGGTCAAATTATTACGTGCTGCTCCTCACAGTGAAGTGACAAGACCCTACGCCGGAGATGACACCTGAGTATAGGCGCCGTGTTCGGCATACCATAGTCAGCCTCACCGTCTGCAGTCACTATCATCATGGCTGTAGACCTAGCCTGCTTACAACTAGCCGTGTTCGACATAATTTCCCGTGCGTAGATGCCCGTGCATTGCACGGAACACCAAGATTGGGGGTTGGACGGCGCTGGCAGCGGCCATCGCGCCAGATTTTTCCCATGGCCTTTTAAATGTGGTGGGGAGGAGATAAGGCTGATTGTGAGAGACAAGGAGTTGTTTGTAAATAGGGAACAAGTGCGGGCATCTTTTTGCAAAACTGGAGAAGTTTGGTTTGTATGCGTCAGATCTAGATCCGACGACTATTGGTGAAATATGGCAGGCACAACATCATCACCAACTCAGGACCTGTTTGATTCGCAGGATTTTGAAAACGCAGGAATAGGACACGACACTATTACAAGTTTCAAACTGATATTACAAATGTAAGGAGTAATGCTGCACCTACGAAGAGGGAATTACTAGGAAGTTTACATAAGAACTTTCGTTACTTTAGGTGGATGCAGCATTATCGTACAAACTAAAATCCACCGCCCTGACAAGACACTAATGGGCAAATAAGTTTTTGAGTGTCTGGCCACTTGATGTTTCAAAAACAAATTCAGCTTCTGTGAAGACTTTGTCATTTAGGCTTAGACGCTTGCGGTGATCAGCAGGCCATTCATTGTTGCGCCAGAGAACGCCAAACCTCATTACCTTGAGCACACTTGCCTCCGGAACAAAGAAACTGGCAAATTTCATCTCAGATATGCTGCCTCGGTAGTCGATCAAATCAATTTTTGTTATATGGAGATCAAGGCATTCGATGAGATTGTTACAGTGCAGCACATTTTTCACTTTTGGGTCTTTTTTTATCTGCAAAAGAAGAGAACATATTAGAGCAGCTGGCTGTATAAGATTGCCATGTCATCAAGAGGTACCAATATCATTCACTCATACGATACGGTTGGCTGGCTAGTGATATTTTTTCACACTCTCTCTCTCTCTCTCTCTCTCTCTCTCTTTCCTCTCATTTACCTAGGAGTACGTGAAGAGCTTGGGCATTTGTTGCCTTCCACTATGTGGCCGATGCCATATTTCGCAAAAGTATGCCACATAATACGCATCAATGTCAAATCAAAAGATTTTGGCACCGCTCTCGCGATGTGAGAGAGTTGGCACCGCGGTGCACACAGACCCACATGTATAAACAAATCAATCAAACAAACTACACCAGCCTCTCACTCTCCCAGACAAGTGTTTTTTATTGCGTCAGTTAATTTGGCACCAGAGCAAAGTAGGTGATCCAGATTGGGGCACCAGGTGAGCAATGGAGGGGCATCGATGCCAAATGCATCACAAGTGAATTTGGCACGTGTTTTGGCCTACATAGTGGAGGGCCGTTATAGCCCACTTTTGTACTACCTCTTATTTAGTATAAAATTTTGACCATATATTTATGTAAGAAAATGCAGATGCATGTCACTAAAAATTACACCATTTGAAATTATGTTCAAATACGAAACCAACGATATAGTTCTTAGTGACATGCATTAACATTTTGTCAGTTAAATCTATGGTCAAATTTTGATACTACAAAATAGGAAGAGTAAACCAGGACGGAGGTAGTACTTGCTCTTAGGATAACCATAGAGTTACTGGAGTAGTCTAAGTTACTTTCCACTATGACTAGCCTAGGCTACTATAGTAGTAAAACAAAAAAACGAGATGCAGGTGATCACGTGAGAAAAAATACTAAAAACATTTCTTTCGGTGCAGTGCGTAGATGCAGTTTTGAACACTAAACTTGTCATCGTAATTTGGGAAAATTACAAAAAAATTGAGCTACGTTGTGATTACCGTTTACTAACAGGAAAGAAGTTTCACCTCGATGAGTAGCTTCTCCGTGCACGGAAAGCATGTAGGAATCCAACAACTTGATCTAGATTGGGGCCGATAGATTTTATTGCCAAGATCTTCACTGTGCGCATAGACTAGGTCAAGCTTGTGGGAATCATTTTCTGGAAGACAGTCGTAAATACATCAAGAAGAAATTTAATAATGTGAATTTCAAGAAGACGGAGAAGAAGATGAGTGTTGTACCTGAACGATTACGGATCCAATACAGAGTTCGGAGAATTTGGCAGACGAGTGCACCAACGTTGTCAATTTCGGCGCGTCAATGACCCTGATTTTTGTTGGACCTTCTAGATCCGATACAAGCAATCTCTCAAGGAAAGGCGCATTCTCAATGACCATAACATGGAACAACTGGAGTGATCTCTTCCCAATTGATTTCTTGTTGCGGGGCCAGCAAGACACATAAATCCATCGGAGATTCGTCGAGGCGATGTGGAGGCCAATGAACTCGTGGATCTGCTCAAGACGAAGGTACTCGAGCGCAGTACAGCTGCAGAGCAGGTGCTCCATAGACTTCTTCGAGATGACAACGTCGAAGAGGTCGAGCTGTTTGAGTTGAGGGAGAAGAAGGGCGGGCACGACATTAATCTTGGGAAGATAGCAGGAGCTAAAGCCGGCGCGGCGCAGCGTTGGCGCGAGGCGGAGCGCGGACAGCGGCAGAGAGCGACATCATCCAGCTTCAAAGCTGAGCTCCTCGAGCTGATCTAGGGCGGGGGATAAGAACCACTCGTCGAACTTGGGTTGGACCTTGCAGTTGGTACTGAACATGCGGATGTCAAGGCGTCTGGCTGGCCTAGGGTGCGATGAAAGGATCTTGGAGACTGCGACCATCCGTTTGCAATCCCCGTCGTAGAGGCAGCTGTCGATGGTGAGGTTGACGGGGCGCCACCACCGGGAGAGCAGGGCGGTCCACACGGCAGATTTGGTGGGGAGGAGGCCGATGTTGGCGAGCAGCATGTCGTCGGGGAGGCTGCTGATGAAGTCCAGGCTCGCTGGATGCAGTTTTGGCTCGAGCCACCTCCGCTTGGTCGCTGCCTTGCCGTCCATCTCAACCGGCGGCGACGCCGGTGTACACGTGTGCTGGTGTGTGTTGTGTGCTGGGTGTGCGCGAGTGCGTCCTTCTGTACATGCCGCCACGCAGTGGTGAATTGTGCGCGAGTGCGTCCTCCACGCGGAAGAAGTGTGTCCTCAATGCGCCCTCAATTTACTAGCGTGCGGGGTGCTACCCCGAGTGGTTTCAACTTTATTTACTTCACCGCGTGTCAGGTGGGCCTCTAGTTTACTTATTTTCACCCACTGCCACATGGGCCAGCACACGAAGATACAGAACACGAGCTAACAAGGAAGCATGTGGACTGGTTGACCGGTCAACTAAACAATATACGGAGCTATACGCTGACACAGTGAGCATATAATCCGTCGGTATAGAGTGTTCGTGTGAGAGGGGAGGCCCGTGAGAGATAGCAGAGATAGAGAGAGAAAGAGCTACTCCCTCCGTTCGATAATGTAGTTCCAACATTTTTTTAAAGTCAAACTTTTGAAACTTGGACCAAGTATATAAATAAATTACTTATATCTACAATACCAAAGATAAATGATAGTATGAAGTAAGTACATGTTGTGATGAATCTAATGATCGTTCCAGATGTAAATGTTTTTCTGCACATATACCTGGTCAAACTTTTCTGAGGTTTGACTTTTCAAAACATCCATATGCTTATGGACGTGACAGAGTCCCTAACTAGAGAGAGAGAGAGAGTGAAATATAAAGAGTGAGTGAAAAAAGTGTGTGTGCATGTGTGAAAGAGACATGGACAACACTAATAATAGTTGAGAAAAAACGTGTGTGTCTTATGCAAACATATCACACATGCATCTTCGTCAACGGAAGCAAGGTGAGGAGATAGTGTGTGGTTGTTTGCAATCGAGAGAGCAAGACCCCTAGCACGTGGCCAAGAGGGGTCGGACAAACAAGGGAGAGAGGTCGAGAGAGATGTATGGAGAAAATGCAGACATGGGGAGGAGAGAGTGTATGTTTGTCATAGAGAGATCCCCTGGAGATCGTGATGGGACTACAGGGGTTGGAGATCGAGTGACAAGGTGTGTGCGCGATAGAAGATGCCCCGAGAGATATCGAGATAGACGTATGGATGTAAGGAGAAAATACGTGTGTTCCTGATGGCTAGTGAGAGATAATCATACTTAGGGGGGGGGCAGTGCTTGCGCCTATGATGGAGAGAGGGATTATGGTACTTATTTGGGGGGTGCGTGTCACATAGAGAGAGAACAAGGGCGGAGAGTGTTGGATGGGTCTATATGTATAGCGCGAGCGAGACATGCGTATGTGTGAACCATGGAGATATAAAGTTTGAGAGGGATTGAGGAGCCTCGATAAGGCTGAGTGGCGCGTCAGATAGCTGAGAGGGGGAAAGATATATTCCATCCGCTCGATAATGCAGTGCATGTATTTTTTTAGAAGTCAAACTTTGGAAACTTTGATCAGGTTTACACAAATGTTATTTATATCTTCAATACCAAAGATACATCATACGAAACTGCATCTCATGGTGAATCTAATGGTATATGTTTGCCGTTCTAGATGTAATTGTTTTTCTCCACGTACATGGTCAAACTTTGTGATGTTTGACTTTTCAATAAATCAATGTGCTATGGACCGAGGAGAGTGCCTAAGTCGAGAGAGATCAAGTGCGTGTGAAGGAGAATGAGTAAGTGTGCAAAAAGAGTATGTGTGTGAAAGAGAAAGTGACAACAGACGATAAATTAGAGAGTGTGTGTTTTTTTTCATTTCTTAGGCGAACATATCACGCATGCATCTCCGAGATAGAAAAGCGAGGCGAGGAGATACACGAAGATAGCTAGTGTGTGATTGTTTGCAACGGAGAGAGACACCCCTATAGCACATGTCCAATAAAGGTCTGGCCAACAAGGAACAAAGGTTGAGAGGGACACATGGAGAACATGGACGCATGGGGAGGGCGACATGGCGTGTTTGTGATAGAGAGACCCCCTCGAGATCGTGAGGGGGCTCACATGGGTGGGAGATCGAGGGAGGTGCGTGCGCGATAGAAAGATGCCCCAAGAGAAATCGAGATAGACCATGCACATGTTTGTGATGGAGACTAAGATTAGCTAGTCATATACATATAGGGGGACTGCGTGTGCCTACAATTGAGTGAGAGACCATCATACTTGGCTAGCTAGGCATGAGATTTTTGTGTGTGTGCATGTGAGATGGAGAGAGAACGATGGAGAGAGATAGAGTTTTAGATGGGCCTATCGAGTGCGAGTGAGATATGCATGTGTATGTGTGACCCAGGTAGATGGAGAGTTTGAGAGAGAGGGGGAAGAGCTCCGAGACGACAGAGTGGTGAGTGAGAGAGTTATGGGCAACGAGCCAAGGAATTTGTGTGCGTACGATGAGTGCACCCAAGATATCTAGCTTGGACTAGAGAATCATGCATAGTGTGCGAGAGAGACCTATAGATGGAGTATATATGCATGCGAACTAGAAAGACCTCCCCCCCACACACACAAAGAAAGAGAGAGAGATGGAGAGAAAGCGAGAGGGACCAACAAGGTTTGTGTGTTGGATGCGTGCGACAAAATTGAAGATTCTCGGCGAGAGAGAGAGAGATAGAGAGAGAGAGAGAGAGCAGGAGTCCGGGAGAGGGGGAGGTCGCATTTTATGCATCAAAGACTGATATAAACCATGTTTCGATAAACTTGCATTCAAATATTTAAATTGGAGAACATGTTGTCTGCAATCCACACATGAGCGGATATATGCGTATATCAAACAAGTTCATTAATTTGACTTTCAACATGTTCATGGAGTACTATAATACTGTACAACATGCTACTCGATTGAGGTGTTCAATTTTGGATTTAGTTCACTATTTTGACCTGGTGAACGAGCTATTTCATTGAATCGAGATATTTCATTTTGGGTTTGATTCCCGTTTTTGAGTGGGTGAACTATTTGTCATATAGTAAATCGCTAGCAACGAGCATGTAAAAACACATTACTCCCGAGCATTAGGGGCAAATGGTGCGGTGGGGCGGGGAGCGGGGTTTTGGCCGGGGCCACGGACGGCGGAGGCAGGCTGCTCTTCCGTTGGTTGCTGGCTCTTCGGGGAAGATTCCTAACCGTGTCAGCCGGGAGGCACAAGACGGCCATCATGCCATCCGGCTCAGATCGGACAATACCAAAATAAAATAAAATCGAGTGACCCCAATTTAGTCTTCAGTCAACAGACGTGTGACCACTCTCGTACCTTGCTGTTGATCTCTTATTGAATTTCTTCAGATCAAAGAGATGTGTCATTCTTAACATTATGCGTTATCTGCATCTTCAGCCACACCTTCTTCCGACTCACCGCAGCTGCTCCAACAAGGGAAGCATACACCAGAAGGGAGCTATAGTCCCCACTCAACAGCTCCTTGCATCGAATGCCCGTGCCCGACATGGACAACCACAACAAATGCAGGGCCATCGACATGTCAGCACATGATGCTCACTCCTATGGATGGCGGCGAGATAGGTTGTTATTCATCTAAGCATGGAAAATAGATTATCACATTTCACTGTATATTCATGCTGATCTCTTACGGGTCTTGTTCAGGAGTTAACGATGTTCCATAGTTCAGCTAAGATACTTGTTCTTTAGGTAACGTTGTTCCATAGTTATCATCCATCAGCCAATGCTATCCCACAGGCTGGTGATTATAGTATTATACCACTTCTAGTATTACCTATGTTGTTCTTTAATACTTTTGTGTGCCATCTAGTTAATCTTTAGTACAAACGATACATATTCTGTAGCTTTCATCTGTGTTCTCCCTTTAGTTTTTGAGACCTGTTGCTGCTAGTTAACCCCAGTCCTACTATTTATGTCGTCTCCTACAGGCACTCATTACATAAATCTAACTACTAGTTGTCTTCCATGCATGTCAGATATAATTGCACACACTGATATATCCACAAGAACCTCACAAAGCAATGTAAAGGCCAATAAACTTGATGGTAATGATACCCAATATGATGGAACATGTAAAGGCAGTTCTTCAGAAGACTTGCAGAAAGATGTTGAATCCTCTTCACCCCACAAGGTCCTTGCTCTAACTTGGCCCGTGATATGGGTACAACATGCATATAATGTCCTGGAGTGTATCTACTCTGTTGCAATGCCATGTGCTTAGCATGCTGATCATGCATGTAAATATGTCATGCCTTCCTGTTTTTCAGTACCTATTCCATTCATGATAACATGTTTTCAAATTCAAGTACTGTCATTCCACTCTATCGCAATGCCATCTGCTTAATTTGGACATCATGCTGCTGAATATCTTATGCATTGTTATTCATCAGTATGTACTTCATCTGTCTACCATACCATGTTTTTTTTACATTGAAGTGTTGTTCTAGTGCTCTGTTGCAATGCCATCTTAGTTTCCCAATCATACACGTGTATGTTGCCTTAGTTTTTTCTGTACGTATTCTGCTAGCATACAATTTTACATTCAACTAGTGTTTTTTTACTGTGTTGTCCTGTCGTATCCCTAGCTCTTACACCATACTCCCTCCGTCCGGATTACATGTTGCCGAAATGGATAAAAAAGGATGTATCTAGAATTGAAATACGCCTAGACCCATCCATTTTTTCCGGATGGAGGGAATACATGTCAATATGTCATGCCTTTCTATTCTTCAGTACCTATTCCATCTCTCTGTTGTAGCATGTTTTATAATTGAAGTGCCATTCTTCTATACAAGGCATGCAAGGGGAAGACGACTATGTTAGAATCTGAAGGGTTAAAAACCAGGTCTTTGCAAAAGATCCAAATGCCAGGAGATAATAAACCAACTCCAGTTTTTATAGATACTGCTCCAGCACAGAGAAACTCAACTCTTACTGATAATAAGCAGATTCCAGTGGCCAAAGAACTAGTCCGCTCTAGTCCAGCAAAAATATGTCAACTCCATTCTAAGAAGCGTGTGTGTATCCTTGCCTCATGAAATTAAATAGCATGTTGATCATATTTTCTACATGTTTCTTACCCATCTCTCTTTTAGAAAACAAGCTTAACGGATAGAAGAATTTCTGCACTGGTATCGTCTGTGAGGAAAGATTCTTGCAGGAATTCTCTATGCTCCAATGCAGATGTAAGTACCTGTTGTATATCACTATATTTTTTTACATCGGCATGTATTTTGTTAATCGGCGTGAATCCAACCTCTATCTGATCTAATTTAGTTGTAGCAAAATGTATGATTAAAGGCCACAATGTTGATTTTTGTAAGGAAAACTGGCTGGTAGTTTTGCATCCTGAGCTGCATGAGTGTACTATCTCATATCAGTGGGTTTGATTACTTTGGTTCTGAAGTGGGTTTTAGTGTTTTTTTTACTGTGTTGTCCTGTCGTATCCCAAGCTCTTACATCATACTCCCTCCGTCCGGATTACATGTCGCAGAAATGGATAAAACTGGATGTATCTAGAACTAAAATACGCCTAGACCCATCCATTTGTTTCCGGATGGAGGGAATACATCTCAATATGTCATGCCTTTCTATTCTTTAGTACCTATTCCATCTCCGCTGTAGCATGTTTTATAATTGAAGCACCATTCTTCTATATAAGGCATGCAAGGGGAAGACGGCTATGTTAGAATCTGAAGGGTTACAAACCAGGTCTTTGCAAAAGATCCAAACGCCAGGAGATAATAAACCAACTCCATTTTTGATAGATACTGCTCCAGCACAGAGAAACCCAACTCCCACTGATAATAAGCAGATTCCAGTGGCCAAAGAACTAGTCCGCTCCAGTCCAGCCAAAGAATGTCAACTCCATTCTAAGAAGCGTGTGCGTATCCTCGCATCATGAAATTTTATAGCATTCTGATCATATTTTCTACATGTTTCTTACCCATCTCTCTTTTAGAAAATAAGATTAAATGATAGAAGACTTCCTTCATTGGGATTGTATTTGAGGAAAATATCTTGCGGGAATTCTCTATGCTCCAATGCTGATGTAAGTACCTGTTGTATATCACTATATTTTTACATCAGCATGTATTTTGTTAATCGGCGTGAATCCAACCTTTATCTGATCTAAAATTAGTTGTAGCAAAATGTTAAAGGCGCCAATGTTGATTTTTTTAAAGAAAACTGCCTTGTAGTTTTGCATCTTGAGCTGCATGAGTGTACTATCTCATATCATGCACATTACTGAATTGTAGTGCTGCTCTGGTTGCCCATTCATTCATTCTGTCAATGTTGCTTTAGTATTACCTTACCTGGCTGATGATAGCTGTGCCATATTGTGTTAATTTGGTGTTGGCTAGTTGCCCAAATGTTCGTTGTTCCAATGTTGCTTTCCTATTATCTGACTTGGCCAATGATAGCAATGCTAGTGTCTTAATTTGGTGCAGACTGCTGAAGATAAGAAGACAAACTCTGAAAACAGCAAGGCAACCCCATTGTTTCTTTCCAATAAATCTAGGCCAGGTAATATGCCAATAACTCATGATTAATCTGTTTGGTTCCCCTCCTAATTTATGTTATGATGCAGTGGTCGAGACACTCTCCACTATCAATAATACAAGCCTGCCAAAATCGCCATCTGAACCTGTTTAGTATCCTCTATCTCGAATGCAACAGAAAAAATGTATGTTTGTGAACCAATTAATGGCTGAAGGAATGATGGAAATGGTGGAGGAATCAGAGGTGCAGAGTCGTGCGACACAACAACTGGTCAAAGTTTTTAGAGACAGTGTAGCAAAGCAGCAAGAACTTGCCCACATGCTTATGGGCGTCATCCGTGCTGAGGTTGCAGATTGTGACGTTGTAGATCGTTAGGTTCTGTTCATTTATTTGCACTGGCATCAATCTTTGATTGGCCAGTGGATGTAATTTCCTGTAATATATGCTAGATGTGCAACGTTTTTCCCTGTATGTCGTACCTTTGCTTGATCCATTTTGGTCCTGTGCATAATTGCTCAAATTATCTAATTTGTCCTAAAGACATGTACGCACTTTAGTGGGCCCATTAAGTTAATGGGCCGTTACCAGGCCGAAAGTTAATGGTCGGCCCTCTTAACTCCCGGGTCGTTAACAGGCCGACATCGAAGCGGGCAACAGGTGGGTCCAATTGATTTCACGGGCCGTTACTAAGTTCGGGCTACATATGGCCCAACTATACTGTGGGCCTTTAGCAGGCCGAAAGAGACAGCGGGCTTGTACTGGACCATGAAGAGCATGGGCCGCTAAGAGGCCGAAAGTCAGGTCGTATTATAAATGGCCCAACTGTGTTGTGGGCCTTTAGCAGGCCGAAAGAGAAACCGGGCTGGTATTGTACCATGAAGGGCATGGGCCGTTAAAAGGCCAAAACTCAGGTCCGACTACAAATGGCCCAACTCATTTATGGTCCGTTAATAGGCTGAAAGGCACACATGGCCGGGAATTGGCCCAACACTTAAATGGGTCGCTAAAAGGCCGAAACTCGGGTCCGACTACAAATGGCCCAACAGATATATGGGACGTCACTAGGCTGAAAGACACACCGGGCAGGAAATTGGCCCAACACTTAAATGGGTTGCTAAAAGGCCGAAACTCAGGTCCGACTACAAATGGCACAACTGATTCATGGGCCGTCAACAGGCTGAAAGACACACCGGGCCGGAAATTTGCCCAACATTTAAATGAGTCGCTAAAAGGCCGAAAGATGTACATCGTGAAAATTTGCCCATCCACTGAATGGGCCATTAACAGGGAGAAATCTCATCGGGCCGATATTGAGGCCAAATATATAGCGAGCTGTTAACGGGCTCGAACTGACGATGGTCTGCAATGGTGTCAAATCTTTAATGGGCCATTGACGGGCCGAATTGGCACATCTCGTATGGGTCGTGTGCTTAAATGGACTTGACACAAGCAGGCCTTATATGGGCCGGCCTGCTATTTTTTACCGGGCCAGCCTTTTTCACCGGAATGGGCCACTATTGGGCCGTGCCACATGTCGACCTATCATAGGCGCCTCCTGCCCAATGAGTGGATGACATCTGTCCCAACGGTGAGGAAACACGTGTTTCCTCCGGCCAATGATGATTTTACACGTGGAAAATCCCCGTTGGTCTGGGCTATTAACGGGTTATCGGATCCAAAACCGGACCCGATAGCTTAACATCGTTTCGTTACGGTGGATGCCACGTGTTAGTCACCCTTGACGAAAGCACTTCTGTGACGCGCGATTTATCGTCATGGAAGTGGACACTTCCATGATGATAATTTTGGTGATGTCATGGAACACTTCTATGGCAGCACAGGTATGACTATCTTGATTCTGTCATAAAATCGTCATGGATGTACATGCATGACAAAAAACGCGACCTACTGTGACAAACACATACCATCACGGAAGTGTATTTTTTTGTAGTGCTACTAGAGGCACAGACCAGCACTTGAAAGATATGCGGGTAAGTACACATTTGTACAAATCTGATAATTATATACCAATAGCCCCTGAGACTTGAAGCAGTTGATACAACTGTTTTAACGATCATTGCATAACCAGGTGCTCACAGAGAAGAACAACCTCTTGTCTCAAGAGCTGGAAATATGTCAGACCGAGCTGGCTGCTACTACCGCCGAACTGGAGAAATCCAAGGAGGCATCGCCTGGTAATGTTCCCCTCCATTGAGAAAATATAATTACGTACCAGCAATATAAATACTTTTTGTATTTCTCATGGCAGGATCGTTGGATCAACTGAAGAGGCCCTGAAAGTCGTGCAAGCGGGTGAACAAGAGGCCAAAAGGCAACTAGCCGCAAGCGACCGTGTGCTGACACGGGTTAGGGATGAAAAAAATAAGCTACAGGATTCCAACGCCCTGCTGGGCGAGGAACTAAAAGACGTGTGAGCCCAGCTGGCCGACTCCGTGAAGGAGAATAAGAGACTGCGAGGCGGCATATTCAATATGCTTTTCGAACTTGTCTCCCAATAATTCGGCGAGGGCATGAACTGACAGATTTATGTTTGCAGGTATGCTGACTGGCCATCCCGAAGAGGAAATGTCTGGATCTCAAGATGACGTGCTACAAGAGCTTTCCCAAAGGCACGAGCGAGTTCGGCAAGCAATGCGGAGTGTTGCCAAGGCTTTATGGCCATCCGCCTCCCCTCCAGGAAGTATGGCGGAGCTCGTGGAGCTATTCAAGGGAGCCCGGCGGCGTATTCGATTCTGGAATATATCAGCCTGGGCCATGGTGAAGACACGGTACACCAAGCTTGATCCGAATCATATGGCCCGACTTGGACCTCTAGGGTCGGGCAGAAAAGAAATTCCCGTTAGTTTGGTATATGACCAGGTAAAAGTAGCCGCAATATATTCCCAACAGGATTGTAAGTTAGACAGCCTGTTAGATGGCATAGAGGAGGAAATTTTTGAGTCCTAGTGACTATGTACTTTCCTAGCCGGATTGTAAAATTATCGTCATGGCAGACCTTTTCGCTTCGACCTCTGTACCCGAAGGTACGGAGTGTTTCCGAATACCTGAGCGACAAGATAGACCGGGGTATGCGTGGAAACCAGGCGTAGGGGTCATAGTTGCTTAAACAGACAAGTTGTATCCGGCTAGCTATGTTATATTACATTGTAATTGTAAGAAACATCTTCTAGAGAGAATAGTTCCGTTAAGGGTTCCTTTCCCTGGGTGAACATGCGTAAATGTGCATGCCCAAACTGTGATTGAGAAAATCGCAGTATGAGCAACATCTGGGGATTCATAGTGTAATGAGCGTGAAAACATCTTTAGTCTGCCGACCGAATATTCCCTTAAGAACACTAGCTTTTGGCTTCACCCAGTCTGAGGTACACATCCAGATGACCCGACAGTAACAATCATAGAGGTGCTCCCTTTATGCCCTAGCCGAACAAACGGGAACGTAGGGCATAAGCACAGGAGCCAGGCAACCCAGCTTGGCCAAAACTTAAGTCATAATGATGCATATAATGGCGAAGAAAAGGTACATCTGAGGAAAAAACATATGTGGTGAGCTTGATGCCCGGAAAATAATAATAAGCTTCTGTACAAGAAGCCCCCAGGTAGTATGGGCGTACATATTTGAGGATGTGTACGTCGTAGGTGTGCGGTTTAGCCGCACGAGAGCTTTAAAGCTAAAAAGGTGAAAAGAGAGGAAAAAGTAATGGAAACAAAAGGGAGAAGAAGACGAACGAAGAGTTCAGCTCTAGGCGTAGAATCTTCGGAGTCTGGCCGCGTTCCATGGGTTCGGCTCTAGGCGTAGAATCTTCGGAGTCTGGTCGCGTTCCATGGGTTCACCTCTAGGCGATTGTCTGATGCATCACGCAGGCGGTACGCTCCTCCGGTGAGAACTTCATCAATGATGAAGGGACCCTCCCACTTTGGCTTGAGTTTGTCCTTTTTTTCTCTGGCAAGCGTAGAACGAGTTCGCCAACATTATAAGTCTTGGCCCGAACTTCTCTGCTTTGATATCTGCGAGCTTGCTGTTGATAAAATGTGGAACGGGCTTTTATGACGTCGCGCTCCTCCTCCAGGGCATCTAAGTTGTCCTGCCGATCAAGCTCGGACTCTCTCTCTTCATACATGTGCACTCGAGGTGAGTCATGAATAATGTCGCATGGCAACACAGCCTCTACGTTGTACACCTTGAAGAAGGGTGTATATCCGGTAGTGCGATTGGGCGTGGTCCGGAGCCCCCAGAGTACGGAGTCGAGCTCCTCAACCCAGTGCTTGTCTGATTCCTTCAAAGACCGCACTAGTCTAGGCTTGATGCCGCTCATAATAAGACCATTGGCTCGTTCGACTTGACCGTTTGTTTGCGAGTGAAAGACGGAGGCGTAATCGAGCTTAATGCCCAGATTAGCACTCATGTTTTCACCTCATCGGCTGTGAAATTGGACCATTATCGGTGATGATGCTGTGTGGGACACCATAGCGGTGCACGACACCGGATATGAAGTCTATCAGTGGTCCGGCTTCGGCCGTTTTAACTGGTTTGGCCTCTATCCACTTAGTGAACTTATCTACCATGACCAGCAGATATTTTTTCTTATCGCTTCCTCCTTTGAGGGGTCCCACCATATCAAGCCCCCAGACCGCAAAAGGCCAAGTGATGGGGATTGTTTGTAGAGCGGTGGGTGGCATATGGCTTTGGTTGGCAAAAAGGTGGCATCCGACGCAACGTTGGACAAGGTCCCGTGCGTCTGCTCGGGCCGTCGGCCAATAGAAACCTATACGGAAGGCCTTACTTACAAGGGCCCGAGCCTCGGCGTGGTGACCACCGATACTGGCATGAATTTCAGCCAAGAACTGCCGTCCCTCTTCTTCGGAGATACATCTTTGAAGTACTCTGGTAGCACTTTTCTTGTAGAGCTCTCCGTTGTGGACCTTGTAGGCTTTGGAGCGTCGGACAATGCAGCGAGCCTCATTCTGATCCTCAGGGAGCTCTCGCCTATTAAGGTAGGCAAAGAAGGGTTCGGTCCATAGGGCAATGATTGCCATTATAAGATGGGCCGATGGTGTTATTTCAGTTGTTGAGCCCCCGATGATATCGGTATTGTGTTTGGAATCTGGGGGTATAATCGGGTCTAGAGTCGTGTTGCCGCTCTCCCCTTTCTACACCACGAATGGCTTGAAGAGCCTTTCCAGGTATATGTTAGGCGGGATGGGGTCGCGCTTGGCTCCGATGCGAGCAAGGACATCCGTCGCTTGATTACTTTCTCGAGCCACATGATGAAACTCGAGCCCCTCGAACCGAGCTGACATTTTGAGAACGGCGTTACGATAGGCCACCATCTTCGGATCTTTCGCATCGAAATCTCCATTTATTTGGGATATTGCGAGGTTTGAATCCCCGCGCACCTCTAGCCGTTGTATGCCCATGGAGACGGCCATCCGAAGACCATGCACTAAGGCCTCGTATTCGGCTACATTGTTGGAGTCTGTGTATAATATTTGGAGTACGTACTGAATTGTGTCTCCAGTGGGGGATGTTAAGACAACGCCCGCTCCTAAGCCCGCCAGCATTTTGGAGCCATCGAAGTACATGACCCAGTTGGAATATGTGTCGTACTCTTTAGGGAGTTCGGCCTCTGTCCATTCGGCGACGAAGTCGGCCAGTACTTGGGATTCAAGGACCCGGCTTGATTTGTATGTTATGTCGAATGGAAGGAGCTCAATGGCCCACTTGGCAATCCGGCCTGTGGCATCGCGGTTGTTTGTTATGTCATTCAGTGGTACTTCGGAAGCCACCGTGATCGAGCACTCTTGGAAGTAGTGTCGCAGCTTCCGGGATGCCATGAAGACCGCGTATGTTATCTTTTGGTAATGAGGGTACCGGGATTTGCATGGTGTGAGGACAGTGGATGCGTAGTATACCGGCTTCTGAAGTGGGAATTTGTGTCCGTCCTCCTCTCGCTCGACTACGAGCACCGCGCTCACCACTTGGTGCGTTGTCGATATGTATAATAGCATGGGTTCGCCGACGTTCGGTGCGGCTAGGATTGGGTTGCTCGCTAAAAGAACCTTTATTTTTTCTAGTCCGGCCATTGCCGCATCCGTCCACTCGAAGTGGTCGGTGCATCGGAGAAGGCGATAGAGTGGCAGTGCTTTTTCTCCTAATCTGCCACACATCCGGCTAGTTTTCGGACCTGTTTCAGGTGTCTTGGCGTAGACAATTGTGACAAAGCTCGGATTTTGGCTGGGTTTGCTTCAATTCCTCTATTGAAAACGATGAAGCCCAACAGTTTTCCAGCGGGCACGCCGAAAACACAATTTTCCGGATTGAGCTTGATGTCATATGTACGGAGGTTGTCGAATGTGAGACGCAGATCATCTATCAATGACTCGACGAGCCTAGATTTGATGACGACGTCAGCCACATATGCTTCAACTGTCTTGCCAATCTGTTTCTCCAGGCATGTTTGAATCATGCGTTGGTAGGTGGCCCCGGCGTTTTTGAGCTCGAAGGGCATAGTGTTGAAGCAAAATGGCCCGTATGGCATAATGAAAGCCGTTGCAGCTTGGTCGGACTCCTTCATTTTGATTTGATGGTATCCAGAGTATGCATCGAGGAAACACAGTGAGTCGTGTCCTGCGGTACTATCAATAATCTGATCGATGCGAGGGAGAGGGAAGGGATCCTTAGGGCAGGCCTTGTTGAGGTCCTTGAAATCGACGCATAGGCGCCAGGATTTATCCTTCTTTGGCACCATCACCAGGATTGCTAGCCAGTCCGGATGTTTTATTTCTCTGATGAATCCGGCCTCGATTAACTTGGCTAGCTCCTCCCACATGGCTTGTCGTTTGGCTTCGGAAAAGCGCCGCAATGTTTGCTTGACCGGTTTATATCCCTTCAGTATGTTGAGGCTGTGTTCGGCCAACCTGCGTGGGATTCCTGGCATGTCAGAAGGGTGCCAGGTGAATATGTCCCAGTTCTCGCGCAGGAACTCTCGTAGCACGGCATCAACCGTTGGGTCGAGCTGTGCCCCGATAGATGTTGTCTTCTTGGGGTCCGTCGGGTGGACTTGAGATTTGACTATTTCATCTGCTGGTTTAAAGGAGGTGGATTTGGGTCACTTGTCCAGGATTACGTCATTCCTATCCACAGTGGAGCGCAGCGCGGTTAGCTCTTCGGCCGCGAGGGCTTCAGACAGTGCCTCGAGGGCCAGGGATGCGGTTTTGTTTTCGGCGCGGAGTACTACGTCTGGATCACTGGCAAGAGTGATGATACCATTGGGCCCAGGCATCTTGAGCTTCATGTACCCGTAATGGGGTATAGCTTGGAAGCGTGTAAATGCATCTCGCCCCAATAGGGCGTGATATCCGCTATTGAAAGGGGCCACTTGGAAGGTTATCTCTTCGGACCGATAATTCTCCGGCGTGCCAAATACCACGTCAAGTGTGATTTTTCCCGCACATCGCGCCTCCCGAATGGGAATGATTCCTCGGAAGGTCGTGCTTCTTTGCTCGATGTGGCTCTTATCTATTTCCATTTTGTTGAGTGTATCCTCGTAGATGAGGTTTAGTCCGATGCCGCCGTCCATGAGCACTTTGGTGAGCCGAAAACCGTCCACAATTGGATTGAGGACCAAGGCGACCGGTGCCCGTACTGTCCGGAATTTTGGTTCGGCACTGCCATTGAAAGTTATGGCCGTGTCGTTCCAAGGGTTTGTTGCTGTGACTTGGCAAACTTCGACGAGGTCGCGGAGGGCCCTTTTGCACCGATTGTTTGAAGCAAAAGTCTCTAAGACCGTCAATACGCTGAGGTCGTCATCTTCCGGGGGGTGTTGCTCTGGGTTATTTTTGGCGAGTATATCCTCGCCGCTCTTGGCCACTTACCGGAGTATCCAACATGCTCTAAGGCTGTGGGTTGGTATGGTATCTGGTGTTGTGTGTATTTTGCATGGCCCATCGAGCCATCCCTCCAGAACGGTTCCACGCCCCGTAATGTGCTTAGATTTCTTTACTATTGGTTCGGGTGCCCCGCGAGGGTGCATCCTTTTTGCCCGGACGAAGGGTTGAGTGGAAACCGGTGGTTCCCAGAGAGCTGCCTGAGTTTCCCAGGCGCTTTCCATTGCGCAGTACTTCTGTATGATGGTTGCCAAGTTAGCAAAGTGTAATACGCGACAGCGCTTGACGGCGTAGAGGATTCCTATGTCCGTGCAATTATTGCAGAATGCTGAGATCACGTCTTCGTCGAGGCAATCTTTAATCTTGTCTTTGACAAGGAGGAATCTGGCCCAAAAGTGATGGACTGTTTCCTGAGACTGCTGCCGTATGTACATGAGATCGCGTATATCTGGGTGGGTGGGTGGCTTTAAATCCGAACCCTGACCCAATTTGGGATCCGGAGTTTGAGAAATCTCCGAGCTTAATGGTTCATGCTCCGGGATATCAACTGATTTTTCAGGACCATCATCCGATTCTAGGTTCGGAGGACAGGGCACGTCGTTCCGCGAATAGGTATCCGGTTCTTCGAGCTCGGAAATCCGAACATAGTTCGTCCTCAATATAGAGGAAGAGTTGTTGTTTTGCTCCTCTACTACCGCTATCTGATGGGTGATCGGCGGAGATTTGATTTCTCTCTGATCGGGTTTGCCCAATCCGATCGTAGTCTGTAGCGACCCCCAAGGCGACGATGCGATCTAGGAGTTCTTTTAAAGACGACAACTCCGTCGGATCCATACGTTTGGAGTATTCAGAGTCAACACGGATGTGATTTTCGATGACCGGAGAAGTCATCGTCGGTTGACGGCCGTACGGGCGGTCATGGTAAAGCTGCCCAGCCGGAGGGTTTGGCCTGAGGACAGGGCTCCTCCAGAGGTGATACCGTCCTTGATAACAAGGCGAGCCATCAATCCTGTCGTCGACGTCATAGCGGAACTCTCAATGAAAGCACCAATGTCGGTGTCAAAACCGGCGGATCTCGGGTAGGGGGTCCCGAACTGTGCATCTAAGGTCGATGGTAACAGGAGAAAGGGGACACGATGTTTACCCATGTTCGGGCCCTCTCTATGGAGGTAATACCCTACTTCCTGCTTGTTTGATCTTGATGAATATGAGTATTACAAGAGTTGATCTACCACGAGATCGTAATGGCTAAAACCATAGAAGTCTAGCCTGTATGATTATGATTACCTCGAGGGACTAAACCCTCCGGTTTATATAGACATCGGAGGGGACTAGGGTCAAAGTCGGTTACAGAGAAAGGAATCTTCATATCCCAACGCCAAGCTTGCCATCCACGCCAAGGAGAGTCCCATCCGGACACGGGTGAAAGTCTTCGGTTTTGTATCTTCACAGCCCATCAGTCCGGCCCATGTCCAACAGGCCGGACGCCCGAGGACCCCTTAATCCAGGACTCCCTCAGCCAACTCCAGCGTGTGCAGCTCGGACACGTGCTTGCCCAGCCCCCTTTCCCTCGACGCCCTCGAGCTACCCAACCACGGCTACCTCTTTTGCGCACACGGCGACCGGATTTGGAGCGGACCCGTCGGGCTTGAGCTCACCATGGACTGGCCGGGGACCAGGCCGGAAGGCCCCGGCAAGGCCGCATGCAGGTACTGACTCCTCCTCTAGCTGCTTGGATCTACACCATCGGTGGTCCACTGGCAGATACATGAATGGCGATTAGCCAGGCTCGTTGCCGTCCCAAAAGCTCGTTGGTGCACCGTTGCCACTCACTACGTGCGACGACTGCCCAAAGAAGGTCTTGCGCCGTGTGTCTAGAATGCCGGAACATCCCGGATGGGTGTTCATCAAGTGCTCGCATTACAAAAAAAAGACACATCCGTGACATTTTGGGCCGAACGATTTTTTTACTGTCATGCTTATGACACTTCTATGACGATAATTGTGACAAAACCCGGTATCATCATAGATGTGGTGGGGTCCTACTTCTATGACAAAAAATCATGATAGAAAATAGGCTTTTCGTCCCGGCGGGCAGGAGACGCAGCTGCATGACATTCTTTGGGCCGTCCATGACGTAAAAAACCGTGGTAGAAGCGAGGGCGAGGACAATATCGGGGGACTTCCCGGTTACGGTGGGTGGTCGGGGGACGAGCGATGCGTGTTTCTCTCGTACGTATGCGCGTGTGTGTGAGGCGTTGGGCTCTAACTGAACCCGAGCGATTGCACTAGCTACGTTACTGAACCCGAGCGGTCGATCCCTTGCTGTTAACTGAACCCGAGTGATTCCTTCGCTACTGCTGCTAACTGAAGCCGATCGATGCTGTCTCTTGGTGAACTGTGAGCGTTGTTGGGGGTTTGGATGAACAGTTCCCGGTGGGTGGTGGGATGAACATGACCCTGTGGTGTTGCCGCTGGATGAACAGGACCCTGATCGAGCCGGTTGGGGGTGGATGAACAGGACCCCCGTGGAGGGCTGGTTGAACAATAGCCGGTGGAGGGCTGGATGAACAGTAGCCCATGGAGGGGTGGTTGAATAGGACCCCGTGGAGAGGGATGGTTGAACAGTAGCCGGTGGAGGAGCGCGCGGTGGAGGCTGGATGAACAGGAGCCTGTGGATGAACAGTCACAGGTGGAGGCTGGAGGAGGTCGACGGTGGATGAACAGTAGCCCGTGGAGGCAGTCGACGGTGGAGATGAACAGTATCCTGTGGAGTCCCGTTTTGGAGTACGCCATACCCCTCCCGATGAAAAGGACCCCCGTTTCGACCGTAGCACTCCAACACAAGTCCGTTTCCTTCGTTTTGCGGTACGCCACACCCCTCCCGATCAACAGGACCCCGTTTCCACTGTAGGAGGTCCAAGAGAAGTCCGTTTCCTCCATTTTGCGGTACGCCAGACCCCTCCCGATGAACAGGATCCCGTTTTGACCATTGCCGGTCGAACACAAGGCCGTTTCCTCCGTTCTGCGGTACGCCAGGCCTCAATTCCATCGGATGTTCCGTCCAAGCCGGTTGGCTTCCGATGAACACGCCGACACATTCCGATCCGACCCAGCCGGTTGCCTCCCCATGATCACGACGACGGCGCAGCTTCTCCATTCCGACCCAACCATGTACACGAGCCCTGGCCGTTCGTATGCGAGAGTAGGTGTTCGACGCCCCGCCCATATGTACGTACGTGGCCGTATTTTCTTTCTGACACCCTGGCCGCTATACGTCCGTGTACATGCTACGTGCGCACCTCTACTACGACACGTGCCCTTCCTTACACGGCCACGGTTCATCGCTGTAGCCTGCAGACAGACCGATCGTATGTACGTACACGTTCGCGACCAGAATGACAACGCTACGTATGCTTCGACCAGGTGGGTCCCGACTATCAGGAACTTCCTTGCGTGCGAAGATGTAGCTAGTGGGTCCCAGCAGTGAGGGGGCGAATCATTTATTTTGCCCATAATATGGACGCACTTCCTTGCGTGCGAACATGTAGCTGGTGGGTCCCAACAGTTAGGGGGGAAACATTTCTTTCACGAGATACGGTGGCCCGTCCGGTGGGTCCCTGTTGTCAGGTGGAGGAATCATTATTTTCCGTGTAATAAGGAGGCACTTCCTTGCTGCGGCCGTGGACCCATCTGTCAGCCTCTCCACGTACAGTACTCTTCCGATGGAAGTCGCTCCTTGACCACATTGACCACGCGCCGAGAGCACCAGGGCGGTGGACGACGGCGAGGCCTAGGAAGGGGACGATGCGGAGCCGGGGAAGACGCGGCAGTGGATGCCCATGCGGAGAGGAGTACGAGGGTTCACTGGTTCGGCTTCGGTGTGAGGCTGCCGTCGCCGCAGGGCCTGGCCAGCAGTG
Source organism: Aegilops tauschii subsp. strangulata (assembly GCF_002575655.3). Lineage (NCBI taxonomy): Eukaryota > Viridiplantae > Streptophyta > Magnoliopsida > Poales > Poaceae > Aegilops > Aegilops tauschii. The sequence continues at coordinate 407,599,847 of NC_053040.3, read as the reverse complement.
TGAGTAGTAGGGGGCGGTGAGGCCTCTGTGGCAGCACAGCCGGCCACGGGAGGCAAGAGCACACGATGGTTTGGACGGCTACAGCAAGAAAATCAGAGGTTGAAGAAGCAGGACGACCGTCGGATGTTAACAATCCAATAGTTACTGGCGATAGAATCGTTTGTTGACTAAGTCGACAAAGCTCTCCGTCCGCGTCAACTTAGTAGGCCACAAGTCAGGGTCCCACTATGGTAGGTTCCAGCTAGCAGGGGGAGTATTCATTTTTTTGTGCGTAATAAGGAGGCACTTCCTTGCGTGCGAAGATATAGCTGGTGGGTCTGAGTTGTCAGTGGGAGTATTCATTCTTTTTGGCGTAATAAGGAGGTACTTGCTTGCGTGCGGCCATGGCCCATGTGGGTCCCAACTGTCAGTCTCTCCATGTACATCCCTCTTCCGATGTTGTTGTTTGTTGACAACGTTGACCACGCCGTGCCGAGAACACCAGCGCGATGGACGACGGCAAGACCCAGGAAGGGAATGACCCGGAGGCGGCGAAGCCACAGCAGTGGAGGGATGTGGGTGAGTAGAGGGATGACCTGGCCAGTGGTGGGAGTAGTAGGGGGTGTAAGGCCTGCACGACAGCACTGCCGGCCACGGGAGGCGGGAGCAGGCGGTCCCGCTGGCGCTGGATTTGGCAGCTGGAGCAAGAAGATCAGAGATTGAAGAAACACGAAGGCCGTTGGATTGACATCCAACGGTTACATCTGCTAGAATTGTTTGTTGACGTATATAATAAGTAAAAAAATCTTGCATACGCGTCAACTTAATAGGCCCACGAGTCAAACCATTCCCTATTTTTTTAATAATTTATATATAGCTCATTGCAACTTCTTATGCAATTTCTTGCAGTCCATTTTTTTTGTTGGCCAGGGCCAGGGTTAAAAATTTAAACGAAATTTCGCATAGTTCTGTGGGTTCCAAACTATTTTTAATTCCGAAATGTCGAGCCAGATTTAAAGTACTTTGAAGATATATTTAAATTAGGTTAAAGCCCAGTAAAATAGGAATATGAAAATGTGAAAAAAAATCAGAAATTATAAAGTAATTGCCAATTTGTCATCTATTTTTATATTTACAACCCATTTCATATTACTTTCAAGATTTGCATGCATCTTGGAAGAGTTGCAGCCCATCAGGGCGTAGAAAAAAAAAGTAGCCTGGATTGGGTATTCTTCAGAAAAAAAATAAACTGGGCTCATTTTCACAAAGAAAAAATAGCTGGGCTGGTCATATGATGAACATAAAATATAAGCCTAGGTGAGAAAGGCCACAACCCAGTTGAAACCCTGCTCCAGATGTCCAGAAAAAAATGTTGCTCGAGCAGCTACGTCCCAGGTGTCAGCCGATCTTGTGGTGTTGTTCTCTTGTCTATTGACTATATACATTGACAATGTCGTGGGTCCCAGATGTCCAGAAACCACTAGGAGGAAGCATTTTCTTTTTCCATACGCTGACAATGAAGTATATATAACAAAAAATGAGGAACTTCCTTGCGTCCGGCCATGGACATGGTGGGCCCCTACTGTCATCCTCTCCACGTACAGTCCTCTGCCGATTCCTGTTGTTTGTTGACCATGTTGACAATGCAAGAGGTTGGCGGCGCGGCGAGTGCACCAAAGCGTGCGGAGGACGACAGCGAGGCCTCGGACGTTGGCGTTAACGATTTAGGAGACGGTGGGGCGGCGATGCGTGCGCTGAGGTGCAGCCAGCCGTGGGAGGCAGAAGCAGGCGGCCCCGCCAGCGTTGGTTTGGTTTTGGCAGCTGAAGGAAAGACAAGACTGAAGAAACATGACAGACTATAAATGTTGGGAATCGTAGCATAATTTAAAATTTTCCTACGCTCACCAAGATGCATCTATGGAGTATACTAGCAACGAGGGGAAGGGAGTGCATCTACATACCCTTGTAGATCGCGAGCGGAAGCGTTCCAATGAACGTGGATGACGGAGTCGTACTCGCCGTGATCCAAATCACCGATGACCGAGTGCCGAACGGACGGCACCTCCGCGTTCAACACACGTACGGTGCAGCGACGTCTCCTCCTTCTTGATCCAGCAAGGGGGAAGGAGAGGTTGATGGAGATCCAGCAGCACGACGGCGTGGTGGTGGATGCAGCGGGATGTCGGCAGGGCTTCGCCGAGCTTATACGAGAGAGAGAGGTGTTGCAGGGGAGGAGGGAGGCGCCCAAGGCTGTTCTCTTACTGCCCTCCCTCCCCCCCTTTATATAGGCCCCCTGGGAGGGGGGCGCCGGCCAGGGATCCCATCTAGGGTGGGGGCGGCAGCCAAGGGGGGTGCCTTGCCCCCAAGGCAAGTGGGAAGCCCCCCCACCCTAGGGTTCCAAACCCTAGGCGCATGGGGGGAGGCCCATGAGGGGGCGCCCAGCCCACTAGGGGCTGGTTCCCTTCCCACTTCAGCCCACGGGGCCCTCCGGGATAGGTGGCCCCTCCCGGTGGACCCCCGGGACCCTTCCGGTGGTCCCGGTACAATACCGGTAACCCCCGAAACTTTCCCGGTGGCCGAAACTTGACTTCCTATATATAATTCTTCACCTCCGGACCATTCCGGAACCTCTCGTGACGTCCGGGATCTCATCCGGGACTCCGAACAACTTTCGGGGTTCCGCATACACATATCTCTACAACCCTAGCGTCACCGAACCTTAAGTGTGTAGACCCTACGGGTTCGGGAGACATGCAGACATGACCGAGACGCCTATCCGGTCAATAACCAACAGCGGGATCTGGATACCCATGTTGGCTCCCACATGTTCCACGATGATCTCATCGGATGAACCACGGTGTCGAGGATTCAATCAATCCCGTATACAATTCCCTTTGTCAATCGGTATGTTACTTGCCCGAGATTCGATCGTCGGTATCCCAATACCTTGTTCAATCTCGTTACAGGCAAGTCTCTTTACTCGTACCGCAATGCATGATCCCGTGACTAACGCCTTAGTCACATAGAGCTCATTATGATGATGCATTACCGAGTGGGCCCAGAGATACCTCTCCGTCACACGGAGTGACAAATCCCAGTCTCGATCCGTGCCAACCCAACAGACACTTTCGGAGATACCCGTAGTGCACCTTTATAGTCACCCAGTTACGTTGTGACGTTTGGCACACCCAAAGCACTCCTACGGTATCCGGGAGTTGCACGATCTCATGGTCTAAGGAAAAGATACTTGACATTTGGAAAAGCTCTAGCAAACGAAACTACACGATCTTTTATGCTATGCTTAGGATTGGGTCTTGTCCATCACATCATTCTCCAAATGATGTTATCCCGTTATCAATGACATCCAATGTCCATAGTCAGGAAACCATGACTATATGTTGATCAACGAGCTAGTCAACTAGAGGCTTACTAGGGACACGTTGTGGTCTATGTATTCACACATGTATTACGATTTCCGGACAATACAATTATAGCATGAACAATAGACAATTACCATGAACAAAGAAATATAATAATAACCATTTATTATTGCCTCTAGGGCATATTTCCAACAGTCTCCCACTTGCACTAGAGTCAATAATCTAGTTACATTTTGATGAATCGAACACCCATAGCGTCCTGGTGTTGATCATGTTTTGCTCTAGGGAGAGGTTTAGTCAACGGATCTGCTACATTCAGGTCCGTATGTACTTTACAAATATCTATGTCTCCATTTTGAACACTTTCACGAACGGAGTTGAAGCGACGCTTGATATGCCTGGTTTTCCTGTGAAACCTGGGCTCCTTCCCAAGGGCAATAGCTCCAGTGTTGTCACAGAAGAGAGTCATCGGGCCCGACGCATTGGGAATCACCCCTAGGTCGGTAATGAACTCCTTCATCCAGACTGCTTCCTGTGCTGCCTCCGAGGCTGCCATGTACTCCGCTTCACATGTAGATCCTGCCACGACGCTTTGCTTGCAACTGCACCAGCTTACTGCTCCTCCATTCAAAATATACACGTATCCGGTTTGTGACTTCGAGTCATCCAGATCTGTGTCGAAGCTAGCGTCGACGTAACCCTTTACGACGAGCTCTTCGTCACCTCCATAAACGAGAAACATATCCTTAGTCCTTTTCAGGTACTTCAGGATATTCTTACCGCTGTCCAGTGTTCCATGCCGGGATTACTTTGGTACCTTCCTACCAAACTTACGGCAAGGATTACATCAGGTCTGGTACACAGCATGGCATACATAACAGACCCTATGGCCGAGGCATAGGGGATGACACTCATCTTTTCTCTATCTTCTGCCGTGGTCGGGCATTGAGCCGTGCTCAACTACACACCCTGCAATACAGGTAAGTACCCCTTCTTGGACTGATCCATATTGAACTTCTTCAATATCTTATCAAGGTATGTACTCTGTGAAAGACCAATGAGGCGTCTTGATCTATCTCTATAGATCTTGATGCCTAATATATAAGCAGCTTCTCCAAGGTCCTTCATTGAAAAACACTTATTCAAATAGGCCTTTATACTTTCCAAGAATTCTATATCATTTCCCATCAATAGTATGTCATCCACATATAATATGAGAAATGCTACAGAGCTCCCACTCACTTTCTTGTAAACACAGGCTTCTCCATAAGTCTGTGTAAACCCAAACGCTTTGATCATCTCATCAAAGCGAATGTTCCAACTCCGAGATGCTTGAACCAGCCCATAGATTGAGCGCTGGAGCTTGCATACTTTGTTAGCATTCTTAGGATCGACAAAACCTTCCGGCTGCATCATATACAACTCTTCCTTAAGGAAGCCATTAAGGAATGCCGTTTTGACGTCCATCTGCCATATCTCATAATCATAGTATGCGGCAATTGCTAACATGATTCGAACGGACTTCAGCTTCGCTACGGGTGAGAAAGTCTCATCGTAGTCAACCCCTTGAACCTGTCGATAACCCTTAGCGACAAGTCGAGCCTTATAGATGGTCACATTACCATCCGCGTCTGTCTTCTTCTTAAAGATCCATTTGTTTTCTATGGCTCGCCGATCATCGGGCAAGTCAGTCAAAGTCCATACTTCGTTTTCATACATGGATCCTATCTCGGATTTCATGGCTTCTAGCCATTTTTCGGAATCCGGGCCCGCCATCTCTTCTTCATAGTTCGAAGGTTCACCGTTGTCTAACAACATGATTTCCAGGACAGGGTTGCCGTACCACTCTGGTGCGGAACGTGTCCTTGTGGACCTACGAAGTTCAGTAACTTGATCCGAAGCTTCATGATCATCATCATTAACTTCCTCCCCAGTCGGTGTAGGCACCCCAGGAACATTTTCCCGCGCTGCGCTACTTTCCGGTTCGGAAGGGGTGACTATCACCTCATCAAGTTCCACTTTCCTCCCACTCAATTCTTTCGAGAGAAACTCCTTCTCCAGAAAGGACCCGGTCTTGGCAACGAAGATATTGCCTTCGGATCTGAGGTAGAAGGTATACCCAATAGTTTCCTTAGGGTATCCTATGAAGATGCATTTTTCCGACTTGGGTTCGAGCTTTTCAGGTTGAAGTTTCTTGACATAAGCATCGCATCCCCAAACTTTTAGAAACGACAGCTTAGGTTACTTCCCATACCATAATTCATACGGTGTCGTCTCAACGGATTTCGACGGAGCCCTATTTAAAGTGAATGCGGCAGTCTCTAAAGCATACCCCCAAAATGAGAGCGGTAAATCGGTAAGAGACATCATAGATCGCACCATATCCAATAGAGTGCGATTACGACGTTCGGACACACCATTTCTCTGAGGTGTTCCAGGCGGCGTGAGTTGTGAAACTATTCCACATTTCCTTAAGTGTGTACCAAATTCGTGACTTAAATATTCTCCACCATGATCTGATCGTAAGAATTTTATTTTCCTGTCACGTTGATTCTCAACTTCACTCTGAAATTCCTTGAACCTTTCAAAGGTTTCAGACTTGTGTTTCATTAGGTAGACATACCCATATCTACTTAAATCATCAGTGAGAGTGAGAACATAACGGTATCCTCCACGAGCCTCAACACTCATTGGACCACACACATCGGTATGTATGATTTCCAATAAGTTGGTTGCTCGCTCCATTGTTCCGGAGAACGAAGTCTTGGTCATCTTACCCATGAGGCATGGTTCGCACGTGTCAAATGATTCGTAATCAAGAGACTCCAAAAGTGCATCTGCATGGAGCTTCTTCATGCGCTTGACACCAATGTGACCAAGGCGGCAGTGCCACAAGTATGTGGGACTATCGTTATCAACTTTACATCTTTTGGTATTCACACTATGAACATGTGTAACATCACGTTCGAGATTCATGAAAAATAAACCATTGACCAGCGGGGCATGACCATAAAACATATCTCTCAAATAAATAGAACAACCATTATTCTCGGATTTAAATGAGTAGCCATCTCGAATTAAACGAGATCCAGATACAATGTTCATGCTCAAAGCTGGCACTAAATAACAATTATTGAGGTTTAAAACTAATCCCGTGGGTAGATGCAGAGGTAGCGTGCCGACGGCGATCACATCGACCTTGGAACCATTCCCGACGCGCATCGTCACCTCGTCCTTCGCCAGTCTCCGTTAATTCCGTAGTTCCTGTTTTGAGTTACAAATATGAGCAACCGCACCGGTATCAAATACCCAGGAGCTACTACGAGTACTGCTAAGGTACACATCAATTACATGTATATCACATATACCTTTGGTGTTGCCGGCCTTCTTCTTGTCCGCTAAGTATTTGGGGCAGTTCCGCTTCCAGTGACCACTTCCCTTGCAATAAAAGCACTCAGTCTCGGGCTTTGGTCCATTCTTTGACTTCTTCCCAGTAACTGGTTTACCAGGCGCGGCAACTCCCTTGCCGTCCTTCTTGAAGTTCTTCTTACCCTTGCCCTTCTTGAACTTAGTGGTTTTATTCACCATCAACACTTGATGTTCTTTTCTGATCTCCACCTCCGCTGATTTCAGCATTGAATATACCTCAGGGATGGTCTTTTCCATGCCCTGCATATTGTAGTTCATCACAAAGCTCTTGAAGCTTGGTGGAAGCGACTGGAGGATTCTGTCAATGACCGCGTCATCCGGGAGATTAACTCCCAGCTGAGACAAGCGGTTATGCAACCCAGACATTCTAAGTATGTGCTCACTAACAGAACTGTTCTCCTCCATTTTACAGCTGAAGAACTTGTCGGAGACATCATATCTCTCGACCCGGGAATGAGCTTGGAAAACCAATTTCAGCTCCTCGAACATCTCATATGCTCCATGTTTCTCAAAATGCTTTTGGAGACCCGGTTCTAGGCTGTAAAGCATGCCGCACTGAACGAGGGAGTAATCATCAGCACGCTGCTGCCAAGCGTTCATAACGTCTTGGTTTTGTGGGATTGGTGCTTCACCTAGCGGTGCTTCTAAGACATAATATTTCTTGGCTACTATGAGGATGATCCTCAGGTTCCGGACCCAGTCCGTATAGTTGCTGCCATCATCTTTCAGCTTGGTTTTCTCTAGGAACGCGTTGAAATTGAGGACAACGTTGGCCATTTGATCTACAAGACATAGTGTAAAGATTTTAGACTAAGTTCATGATAATTAAGTTCATCTAATCAAATGAACTCCCACTCAGATAGACATCCCTCTCGTCATCTAAGTGAAACATGATCCGAGTTTAACTAGGCCGTGTCCGATCATCACGTGAGACGGACTAGTCAAGATCGGTGAACATCCCCATGTTGATCGTATCTTCTATACGACTCATGCTCGACCTTTCGGTCCTCCGTGTTCCGAGGCCATGTCTGTACATGCTAGGCTCGTTAAGTCAACCTAAGTGTATTGCGTGTGTTCCGAGGCCATGTCTGTACATGCTAGGCTCGTCAACACCCGTTGTATTCGAACGTTAGAATCTATCACACCTGATCATCACGTGGTGCTTCGAAACAACGAACCTTCGCAACGGTGCATAGTTAGGGGGAACACTTTTCTTGAAATTATCATAAGGGATCATCTTACTTACTACCGTCGTTCTAAGCAAATAAGATGCAAAAACATGATAAACATCACATGCAATCAAATAGTGACATGATATGGCCAATATCATTATGCTCCTTTGATCTCCATCTTCGGGGCACCATGATCATCTTCGTCACCGGCATGACACGATGATCTCCATCATCATGATCTCCATCATTGTGTCTTCATGAAGTCGTCACGCCAACGATTATATCTACTTCTATGGCTAACGCGTTTAGCAACAAAGTAAAGTAATTTACATGGCGTTATTCAATGGCACGCAGGTCATGCAAAATAATAAAGACAACTCCTATGGCTCCTGCCGGTTGTCATACTCATCGACATGCAAGTCGTGATTCCTATTACAAGAATATGATCAATCTCATACATCACATATATCATTCATCACATCTTCTGGCCATATCACATCACATACCACTTGCTGCAAAAACAAGTTAGACATCCTCTAATTGTTGTTGCAAGTTTTTACGTGGTTTGTAGGTTTCTAGCAAGAACGTTTCTTACCTACGTATGACCACAATGTGATTTTCCAATTTCTATTTACCCTTCATAAGGACCCTTTTCATCGAATCCGTTTCGACTAAAGTAGGAGAGACAGACACCCGCTAGCCACCTTATGCAACTAGTGCATGTCAATCGGTGGAACCTGTCTCACGTAAGCGTACGTGTAAGGCCGGTCCGGGCCACTTCATCCTACAATGCCGCCAAAACAAGAAAAGACTAGTAGCGGCAAGAAGAATTGGCAAACTCAACGCCCACAACTGCTTTGTGTTCTACTCGTGCATAGTAACTACGCATAGGCCTGGCTCATGATGCCACTATTGGGAATCGTAGCATAATTTAAAATTTTCCTATGCTCACCAAGATGCATCTATGGAGTATACTAGCAACGATGGGAAGGGAGTGCATCTACATACCCTTGTAGATCGCTAGCGGAAGCGTTCCAATGAACGTGGATGACGGAGTCGTACTCGCCGTGATCCAAATCACCGATGACCGAGTGCCGAACGGACGGCACCTCCGCGTTCAACACACGTACGGTGCAGCGACGTCTCCTCCTTCTTGATCCAGCAAGGGGGAAGGAGAGGTTGATGGAGATCCAGCAGCACGACGGCGTGGTGGTGGATGCAGCGGGATGTCGGCAGGGCTTCGCCGAGCTTATACGAGAGAGAGAGGTGTTGCAGGGGAGGAGGGAGGCGCCCGAGGCTGTTCACTTACTGCCCTCCCTCCCCCCTTTATATAGGCCCCCTGGGAGGGGGGGCGCCGGCCAGGGATCCCATCTAGGGTGGGGGCGGCGGCCAAGGGGGGTGCCTTGCCCCCCAAGGCAAGTGGGAAGCCCCCCCACCCTAGGGTTCCAAACCCTAGGCGCATGGGGGGAGGCCCATGAGGGGGCGCCCAGCCCACTAGGGGCTGGTTCCCTTCCCACTTCAGCCCACGGGGCCCTCCGGGATAGGTGGCCCCACCCGGTGGACCCCCGGGACCCTTCCGGTGGTCCCGGTACAATACCGGTAACCCCCGAAACTTTCCCGGTGGCCGAAACTTGACTTCCTATATATAATTCTTCACCTCCGGACCATTCCGGAACCTCTCGTGACGTCCGGGATCTCATCCGGGACTCCGAACAACTTTCGGGGTTCCGCATACACATATCTCTACAACCCTAGCGTCACCGAACCTTAAGTGTGTAGACCCTACGGGTTCGGGAGACATGCAGACATGACCGAGACGCCTATCCGGTCAATAACCAACAGCGGGATCTGGATACCCATGTTGGCTCCCACATGTTCCACGATGATCTCATCGGATGAACCACGGTGTCGAGGATTCAATCAATCCCGTATACAATTCCCTTTGTCAATCGGTATGTTACTTGCCCGAGATTCGATCGTCGGTATCCCAATACCTTGTTCAATCTCGTTACAGGCAAGTCTCTTTACTCGTACCGCAATGCATGATCCCGTGACTAACGCCTTAGTCACATAGAGCTCATTATGATGATGCATTACCGAGTGGGCCCAGAGATACCTCTCCGTCACACGGAGTGACAAATCCCAGTCTCGATCCGTGCCAACCCAACAGACACTTTCGGAGATACCCGTAGTGCACCTTTATAGTCACCCAGTTACGTTGTGACGTTTGGCACACCCAAAGCACTCCTACGGTATCCGGGAGTTGCACGATCTCATGGTCTAAGGAAAAGATACTTGACATTTGGAAAAGCTCTAGCAAACGAAACTACACGATCTTTTATGCTATGCTTAGGATTGGGTCTTGTCCATCAAATCATTCTCCTAATGATGTGATCCCGTTATCAATGACATCCAATGTCCATAGTCAGGAAACCATGACTATCTGTTGATCAACGAGCTAGTCAACTAGAGGCTTACTAGGGACACGTTGTGGTCTATGTATTCACACATGTATTACGATTTCCGGACAATACAATTATAGCATGAACAATAGACAATTACCATGAACAAAGAAATATAATAATAACCATTTATTATTGCCTCTAGGGCATATTTCCAACAATAAAAGCAGCAGGAGTACTTAACAACCTTAACTAAAATCAGCAGGGGCACTTAACAACCATTGCTGAAAGCAGTATGAGTACTTATACAGTTTCAACCGTACAAAACACGCCTCGAACAGTGCTACTTTGCCTACAGTTAACCAAGGGTGAGGCCGCCAAGCCCCATGACAAGGCCCAGGCGCCACCCCGCGCATCCACAACCTTCTGAAAGCGGCTTCATCTCGCAATGTGGTCAATAAACAGTATATTCGCTTTAGAGCCATGAAAAGCAGGAAAATAATCTTCTGTCCTATTCTCCAAGATGGACGTGCCTTCATTATTTGAGACCACCCATGAATAAGTATCTTTTCACCTCCAAGGGGAATGGAGTAGATCGACATAAACATCATGTTGTGACCAAGCACAAGTCTGACCTGACCATGGTCAGGCATCTGTATAGGAACAATAGAACTGGGCAGTTTCTGTTTCAAGAAGATCACAGCTGTAAAACTGTGTATAAGCAAGAGTTTATGAACAACATATATAACAGAAAATAGCTCGTACCATAAGTTTCTCGACACAGTTGGACCTGTTCAACGAGTATAGCAGTGGCACACATATCCCACGTGGCCTTCCACCATTGAAACGCCCCAGAAGGACCTCAAGACGATCAATAAAGTGTATGAACTTGTGGATGTCGTCCCAGTCAACTTCAGTGCCATCAGTAATAGCCGTGTTCTTACAGAATAATAAACGAGTAGCCCGCTTAACTCTGAAAAAACCTACACATGCCACCAATTATAAGAAAATATTAGTTATAAGTAGCATCTTCGTGAGAGATTCGTTGCTACTTCCAAAGTTAAATTGTGATTAGTTAGACAAAATAGGTGGATTAAGAAGTAATTGAGGCAACAAGCAAGAACCAGATACAAAACTAACATGGATGAACAATTGGAACGACGTCGGGGTGGAAGATCGCAGTGAAGATTAGATCAGGTTCTTCTATTTCCATCAACATTCGTGCGCGAACTTTCAGTCCGTAACACTTGAGAAAGTTTATCCAAGTTCGCCCATAAAAAAAGCAGCGATCTTCTTGGTTCATGAACCCAACTTGGAACTTATATCCATGGCTCGTCGTCACTGTGACCATTAAAATGGTGTATTCAGTTATGGCAAGGCCGAGCATCTTGAGTACATGTGTTCTGGCAGAGCAAGGAATGCATTGCAGGAAAAATAATATGAGAACACAATGTATTCCCAATCCAAATCTAGAAATAATTTCATCCTTCATGGCAGTGTTGACCATGGTACTAGTACCTTTTATCCAAGTATAGCAATCTAAATTTCCAAATTAGTCGACAACATGTTCAAAAAGCCCCACCCTCCCAGATAGAAAAGAGGATTCTAGGAACATACTGTGCGCGTTTTAAAATCCTGTGTTAGGATGAGAAGGAACAAGTGTGGTGTCTCGCCGAGGGCGCAGAAACCTGTAGGGTCCTTGCACTTTGGGCACTGCAAATGAAACACACTAGATTCAGTAGGAAGAAAAATGCATCAACGGCGGCGGCTGCCATCCTAGGATTACCCGCGACCAAGGGACTTGGATTTATCGGGGATGGATGAAGAATTCGTACTAGGTTCTCCATGAGAAAACCCTATGGAATCACCGAGCAGGGGTTTTCTCTGAACAAGCAGACGAGGGAGAAGGGGATTCAGGCCTAGTGAAATATTGCCGCTTCGTCCATCCAGCTTACTGCTAAAGCTGGAAAGGTGGGGGTTTTTGTAATTTGACGGCTCATTCGGCATTACTACGGTGCTACGACCGGGGTGTGTCAATTGTGCAGTTGTGCACTCTAATTTGGTGCATATGGCACGTGGACCCCGTTGCCGGTTGCCCCACATATCAGCAAAAGGAAGTAGAAAGACAGGAGTAACTAGTTACACATAAATATATTTTTGACAGAGAGATACTCCCTCTGTAAAGAAATATAAAAATCTTTTATATCACAACTTTATACATAAGAAAAATCAAGGGGAATATATATAACATATATAACTATAAAAAACAGAGTTTTTTTAACACAGTATAGACGAGTTGGTGATGATGGTGTGCCTGCCATCCTGCAATATAGGAGAAGTCCGATTTATATCTGATGGATAGGAAGGAAACTATGGAAATTTTGCAAAAAGGTACCCACACACCTCTCCACATTTGCAAATAAGGCCTTGCCTCATTCATCTCTCACAAGATAAAATACTTATACAAATGCATCTTGATGTTACGTGCAACGCACGGGCATTATGGGGGTTCAGCTGAGAATATGATACTCAGACAGGCTCACGGTTCTGGACTTTGGGCCACAGGCCGGTGGGCCTGCATGTTTGGGGGCCCATGTGTTCTACCTCAGCGCTTTTCATATTGCAAGCGATCGGTACGGCGCTGGTTTTAGATGCGGTCGCAAGGCGAATACACAAAATTGAGTAAAGCACGACAACTATTAGAATGAAATCGAACGACAGTTCCTAACCAGCAATCAGAATTGCAATTCTATCAACGATATACCATGTGATAAATACTACTGTCGTACTATTTATACACACAAGACACTTGTTTCACCATGCCAGATTATTACATCAAAATCTCTGGAGGATAGATCAGTTCGGCAGTTGCGTGTTGCTACTGAAGAATTTCAAAGTTGATTTGGACCAGCTCTCCTTGCTGAGAAAGTTCGATTTTGACATCATCCCCTACCACAAGATATGATTTAGATTTAAACCTTGACCATCCTTTAGCATCAATCATCATGCGACCATCCTTTCTACTTACGGTATATTGAGCTGGTTCATTCACACCAAGGCTACGCATGGTAAGAGAAACTTGGCCACGGTCGCCCGGATTGTTGAATGACTCCCTTGTTGCTCTAGGAATTCTCTGTTTGCAAACAAGAAGACATACACAAACAGTTAGATCAACACAGTGAATCATGTGAAACAACATGGAAAGAAAAAAACGAAGCACTTGGGCGGCCAATGCTTACTGTTGGGGATATTACCACTGGGCGTAAACCGGCCAGGAGAGGCCGGGTTAACCTCATAAGTAGTTCATCTGTATCTGCAGCCCATGAAGACAGACGGTGACGCTTCATGAAGGCCCAGGGCCCAAAGCCGGTTTAAGGCATGTAGACACAAACCGGCATTGATATGTAAACTTGTGTTGTAAGATAGAAGTAGCAGAGACCGAGCCGGACATGATTATGAGCCGGCCTCGGAGTCTGTAAACCGACGGGCGTCAACCCATGTATATAAGGGGACGACCCGGCAGCGGTTTAAGGACAACGGACAACAACTCAAGACTCAGGAAAAGCGTATTCGCTCCCTAGTCATCGAAACCCCATCAATTCCATCACAACTAGACGTAGGTTTTTACCTTCATCGTAAGGGGCCGAACTAGTATAAAACTCTCTTGTGTCCCTTGTCCGCTTTAACCCCTTTAAGCTAACCCGTAGCGATGGCTCCACGACTAAGTCCTTTCTCTAGGACATCTGTCGTGACAAAACCACGGTAGTTGGCGCCCACCGTGGGGCTGTCGCACGATGGTTTCAAGATTCTTGGAGGGCAACTTTGAAGGACTCAAGGGTTACGCTGTGGGCCGGATGACCAATAGTCGTTGCGGCAAGCTCTACATCGACGATGCAGGCTGGGGCCCCGAGGCCGGCTCAATCGAGTACGGGTACCGGGTCCCCTTTGGTGGCATACACGTTTTCATTGGCAAGATCGGCGAACCGGGCCCTGAGCCGGACATCTGCACCGACCTCGTCGAAACGGCTCAGCGTGCGAGATCTGCCCGGGTCAAGCCTGTCATGAAGCGTGCCTTCGTGGGAGTTATCCATGGAGGGGAATCTGAGGATAGATCGGAATCTGGTGGTGAGACCGTCGTTTATTCCGGTGACGAGTCATCGACTGGAGAGACTGAGTCGTTATATCAGTTACAAGATGGTCGGATTGGGGGCTGTTCCGATGGCGAAAGTATTCCGGACCCCTTTGATCTGCCAAACCGGGTGGCAATCTTCATGGCCGGCACGCAACCAGCGCTCCATTCTTCGACCGCAGCGGCGATGATTTCTGGATCAGCGGCGGCGGCAGCGGCCGGGGCAGGAGACCCTGTGCGACCGCCAGCTCAGGTTCTATCTGATCTATTTGACGCGTTGGCAACGCTGATGGCGGAGGTTAACCCGGCGGATCAGGATGCACACAATGCGGAAATCGCAAAAGTAAAAGATCAGATCATCGAGGCCAAAATCGATTTAGCAGCTGAGGATACCAGGATGGCCGCAGAGCAGGCCGCTTTGGATGCACAAGCTTACTGGATTATGCTGGATCAGAGTGCGTCGAACGAAGTCCTGAAGAGGAGGCATCGATCTCGCTTGCCACCAGTTTATGATGCTAGAAATCTCTTTAACACCCTAGGAGCAGGGACCAGTAATCCGCCGGTGGTAAACCGGGCGGAGGCACCGGGGGCAGGGGCGCTGGTTCAGCCACGTTTGGCGGATCCGCCTCGTCAGAACAACATTGTGGCACCACATGTCCCCACGCCACCGGGTCATTATTCTAACCCAATGGACAACATTGTCGCTGCCGCTTCATGGCTGGCGGCCATCCCGATCGAAGGCGATTCTCCAGCAGCGGTCGAGACGCGTCGGGTTAAGGAGCTTCTTCAGACAGCCTTGGTTCAACAGGAGGCTTATTCATATATTCGCGATCGGATTCATTCCACTCCCCGTCCAAGCTGGAGTTACAGTAGGCGTATGGATGAACCGGCAGTATCAAGCAATGCGCGGAACCGTGACCCACCCCGTGGCCATAACCCGGCGGGTGGTGCTGGTGATGCTCAGGAGGTGGTGGACCGGGCTCGGGCACGCAGAGAGGCCGAGTTAGCGGCGCAGCACGAAGCCCGTCAGCTTACTCCGATTCTTCAAACCACATCGGTGGAACCAGGAGTTACCTCTAGTTCCTTGGGAGTGCCATGTCTTGTCCCAGCGTTGCGCAATGTGCGCCTGCCCAAGGATTTCAAGGGCCCGCGCAAGGTGCCGAATTACACCGCTGATTTATCCCCTGAAACATGGTTCGAAAGCTATGAGATGGCCATGGAGATGCTGGACGCGGATGATGCGGCATGTGCGAAGTACTTCACCATGATGCTAGAAGGAACGGCCCGCACTTGGCTAAAGAGCTTACCAGCTAATTCTATCAGGTCATGGGCCGAGTTGAGAGCCCGGTTTATTCAGAATTTCAAGGATAAATGCAAACAGCCCATGTCAATTATGGACTTAGCTGCCTGTGTCCAGGAGGAAGGAGAGTCAACAACCCATTGGGTGCGCCGGGTTTCGGAGATTTTGCATTCATCGGACCGCATCAACGCTGACACCGCAATTTTAACATTGGAAGGCAATTGCCGGTTTGAACCCCTGAAGTTAAAGTTGGGATGGCTCAATCGTCATTGTAATGACATGGGAACCCTCATGGCTGCACTTGTGAAGTATGCCGACTCTGATAGTACCAAGGATCCCGAGTCTGATGATGATAAGACAGGGAAGGGAAAGAAGAGCGGCAACGCCAAGGGGCAGCACCCCAACCCGGCGGGTCATGGAAACAGCGGCAAGCGTAAAGCGGACCACGGTTTAGAATTTGTGGCTAACACTAATACACACGACAAGGGCCAGCGGCGTAAGGGTAAACCGCCCCGGCGCAGTGGAATGCCAAATCCTAATCCGGACCGTTTGTCGTATCTGTTGAACCAGCCCTGTCCAAAGCATGGGACGAAGGAGGAACCGTCCACACACCTCTGGAAAGATTGTTACATCATGCAAGAGTTCAAAAATGCTGATTCTTTCCGGTATGATCATGGATCAGGAGGCGGTTCGGGCTCTAGCTCTCATGGGCCGGGATATGGCGGAGGAAATTCCGGTTCAGGATTCCATGGCAATCAGGGTGGACATAACAATCAAAGTAATCAGGGTAATCAAAGTGGCTATAATCATCAGGACAATCAGCAGCAGCAGTCGGGTTACCAGAGAAACCCAAAGCAGTTGAATAGCGGACAGTATCATGTCTTCACCACTAGCTTGGACAAGCGCGATCAGAAGCTTCATAAAAGGGTGGTGAATGCCGTTGAACCGGCCATGCCCCGTTATTTGCGCTGGTCCGAGCAGCCGATTGTGTGGAGTAGAGAAGATCATCCACCCCGGGTTGACAATCTGGGTCATCTGGCTCTGGTGGTGGCACCTCAGGTGGGAGGTTATAAGTTCACTAAGGTACTCATGGACGGAGGGAGTAGCATCAATATCCTTTATTATGAAACATTTCGTCACATGGGGTTAACAGATAAAAATCTTAAACCGTCCAATACGGTGTTCCACGGTGTGGTGCCTGGTAAGTCGGCATATCCTGTTGGTAAGATAGCTCTGGAGGTGGCTTTTGGAGATGAGCATGACTCAAGATCGGAAACCTTGACCTTTGAAGTGGTGAAAATCAGCAGCCCGTATCATGCCCTATTTGGACGGCCAGCTTATGCTAAGTTTATGGCACGACCTTGTTATGTCTATCTGCAGCTCAAGATGACGGGTCACAAGGGAACTATAACCGTTCATGGGAGCCGCAAGATTGCTCTGGAGTGTGAAGAAGGCGATGCGGCTTATGCTGAGTCGGTTTGTGCAACAAAAGAGTTGAAGTTTTACAAGGACAATGTTGATCCGGCAGATATGACTTCGTTGAAGAAACCAACTACAGAGCATGATCCGGCCCTGAAGTTTAAATTGGCTGATGAGACTAAGCTTGTTGACTTCGTACCTGGCGATTCGTCCAAGCAGTCCAGCATCAGCGCTAACTTAGATCCGAAATAGGAAGGCACGCTCATCGAGTTCATCCGTGAGAATCGGGACATCTTTGCATGGAAGCCTTCTGACATGCCAGGTGTACCAAGAGAACTCGCTGAGCACACTCTCAATGTTGATCCTAAGTATAAACCAGTCAAGCAGTTTCTCCGCCGGTTCAATGAAGAAAGACGCAAAGCTATTGGAGAAGAAGTAGCCAGGCTCTTGGTGGCTGGATTTATCGTTGAAGTATTCCATCCTAAGTGGTTGGCTAATCAGGTGCTGGTCCTCAAGAAGAATGGCACTTGGCGTATGTGTGTGGACTACACAGATCTCAACAAAGCTTGTCCAGCAGATCCTGTTGCCCTCCCCTGTATTGATCAAATTATTGATGCTACGGTGGGTTGCGAGCGTTTAAGCTTTTTGGATGCATACTCTGGTTATCATCAGATCAAAATGGCAGTTAAGGACTAGGAGAAGACAACCTTCATAACTCCCTTTGGAGCCTTCTGCTATGTGTCCATGCCCTTTGGGCTCAAGAGTGCCCAGGCGACTTATCAAAGGTGTGTGCAGAATTGTCTGCATAAACAGATCGGCCGCAATGTTCACGCCTATGTGGATGATATTGTGGTAAAATCAAGGAAGAAGGAAACATTGATTGATGACTTGAAGGAAACCTTTGATAACCTGCGGGTTTATAAAATGATGCTTAATCCGGCCAAGTGTGTCTTTGGTGTACCTGCAGGCAAACTCTTGGGCTTTTTGGTGTCTAACAGGGGCATTAAAGCTAATCCGGAAAAGATCAAAGCCATCACCTCCTTGACTAAACCGAAGTGTATCAATGATGTTCAATGCCTAGCAGGCCGGATTGCCACGTTGAGCCGGTTTGTCAGTCGCCTTGGCGAGAAGGCCATCCCTTTGTATCAGATGCTGAAGAAAACGGATAACTTCGTCTGGAATGATGCCGCTAATAAAGCATTTGAGGACTTAAAGCGGCAGCTGGCTAATCCGCCGATTCTCGCTGCTCCGGTTGACAAAGAACCATTGTTGCTATATGTGGGCTGGTGTGGCTATTGTGGTGGAGCGCAAAGAGGCAGGAAAGGAATATCCGGTTCAGCGGCCGGTTTACTATATCAGTGAGGTACTCATTGAGTCCAAGCAGAGGTACCTGCACTAGCAAAAATTGGTCTATGGAGTTTTTATGGCAAGCCGGAAGCTTAAGCAGTATTTCCAAGGTCATCCCATCACAGTGGTCAGCTCTGCTCCTTTGGGAGATATAATCCAGAACAGGGAAGCAACCGGCCGGGTTGCTAAATGGGCTATCGAGCTCGGGCCGCACGGGTTGAAATACATGCCCCGAACGGCGATCAAATCTCAGGCACTTGTGGATTTCATCGATGATTGGACAAAGTTACAAGCGCCAGAAGAGAAGCTGGATTATACTTATTGGACTATTCATTTTGATGGGTCCATGCAATTGGAGGGCTCGGGGGCTGGAGTCGTATTAACTTCCCCACGAGGTGATAAGTTTTGTTATGTTCTCCATTTAATGTTCCCTTGCACTAACAATGCAGCTGAATATGAGGCTTTACTCCATGGTCTTCAGATGGCTAAGGAGATGAATCTCAGCCGAGTTAAGTGCTTCGGTGACTCGGATCTGGTGGCTTAGCAAGTGTCCGACACTTGGGATTCCAAGGACCCACTAATGACAGCATATCGTCGTGAGGTGGACATTGTTGCAGGTCACTTAAAGGTTATCAGGTGGATCATGTGGACCGGCGGAAGAATGAAGCGGCAGACATTTTAAGCCGCCTGGGTTCCCAACGTAAACCGGTTCCACCTAATATCTTCTTGGATGTTTTGCATAATCCGTCCGTCAAGCTCCCTGGTGAAGAGCCTGATCCCGAGGCTCAGTTGGTGGCAGCTCTTCATGTTATCCCGGATTGGGCGGTTCCATATCTAGCGTATATAAACCGGGGCGAGTTACCAAAAGATGAAATTTTGGCCAGGCAGATAACCCGGCGGTCCAAGTCCATGACTGTTATCAATGGAGAGTTACATCATTGCAGTGTGACAGGGGCGTTTCAACGCTGTGTGTCTCGTGAGGAAGGCTGTGAAATTTTGCGTCAGATCCACAAAGGAGATTGTGGTCACCATGCCGGTTCAAAATCTTTGGTGGCCAAGGCGTTCCGTCACGGTTTCTATTTGTTGACAGCTCATGCTGATGCTGAGGACTTGGTCAAAAGAGATGATGGTTGTCAGAAATTCTCAAGGCGCGCTCATGTACCAACTCAAGAATTGAGGATGATTCCAATCACCTGGCCGTTTGCAACTTGGGGGCTGGATATGGTTGGGCCTTTCAAGAGGTCCAAGGACAAGAAGACCCATCTTTTGGTGGCGGTTGATAAGTTCAGAAAATGGGTAGAGGCAGAGCCAGTTAGTAAGTGTGACGCGGCCACGGCGGTTCAATTCATCAAAAAAGTGATCTTCCGGTTTGGCTTTCCACACGGCATTATAACAGACAATGGTACCAATCTGTCAAAGGGTGCCATGAAGGAGTTCTGTCAACGTGAGCACATCCGGCTTAACGTATCATCAGTGGCTCACCCCCAGTCCAATGGTCAAGTGGAGAGGGCCAATCAAGAGATCTTGAGAGGCATCAAACCCCGGCTTATGGTTCCTTTCGAAGGGACGCCGGGTTGTTGGGTTGAGGAGCTACCTTCAGTGTTATGGAGCATCAATACCACAGCCAACAGATCGACAGGATACACACCGTTCTTCATGGTTTATGGAGCGGAAGCGGTTCTTCCTAGTGACATCCGTCATGACTCACCTCGTGTAGCGGCATACGTTGAAGCTGACAACGAGAAGGCACGGCAGGAAGCTCTTTACCTATTAGATGAGGAGCGTGACATGGCGGCAGCCCGTTCGGCAATTTATCAGCAAGATCTGCGTCGTTATCATAGCCGCCGGGTTAGAACCAGAACCTTTCAAGAAGGAGATTTGGTGCTTTGACTCATCCAGGATCAGACAGATATGCACAAGCTATCCCCCCCTTGGGAAGGACCTTTTGTGGTCAGCAAGAATCTGCACAACGGGTCATACTACCTAATTGATGTTCGAGAGCGCAAAGACTCACGTAAATCAAAGGAGGAGACCAACCGGCTGTGGAACATTGCTCATCTTTGGCCTTACTATACTTGAGCTACAGGCTCTGCTTATGTACATATTATGACATTGTATATATTATGATCAATATAATAAACCGGAACCTCAGCTAAAGCGGGGTATCTATTGTTTTCTTACATCATGTGTGGTTACATGGAGCTTACAATGCGGCGTCCGGTTTACCCCTTGATTCAGCTTCTCAAAGCCTGATATTAGATCACTGGGGGGCTTGGTCGTATCCGGACCATAGCTACACCTCTTGATCGGCGCAATGCCACAGCATCGCTTGGGGGCTTGGTCATATCCGAACCATAGGTACGCCTCTTGATCGGCGCAATGCCACAACATAATTTGGGGGCTTGGTCGTATCCGAACCATAGCTACGCCTCTTGATCAGCGTAATGCCACAGCATCACTTGGGAGCTTGGTCGAACCCGAACCATAGCTACGCCTCTTGATCGGCGTAATGCCACAGCATCACTTGGGGGCTTGGTCGAACCCGAACGATAGCAACACCTCTTGATCGACATAATGCCACAGCATCACTTGGGGGCTTGGTCGAACCCGAACCATAGCAACACCTATTGATCAAATTTGGGGCCTGGCAGCCCATGAAAAGCCTCGAATACAACGGTTTTATTTGCCTTTTGCTAAGTTTCTTTTTCTTTTGCTAAGATTTGTGATGTTTTGGAACCGGTGTTTATCAACCCGGTTAGGCTATCAACTATAAGTTGTCAGTACATGATCAAGTTATAATCCGGAGACTATCAACCCGGTCTGGTTTTGACTCATAGTCACCAGTATGGAATAAACCGGTGTTTATCACAACCCGGAACGGTTTTATTGTAAACCGGCATTATATAACAGGAGATACTTTTACTCCGGATTAGGGTTATTACCCTCATTACAAGGTTGGTCAGCCAACACTATGCCTAAAGATCACATGTATCATATATTTCCATATTTGGTTATCTTTTACAACCTTGGTCATATATATAGTTGGGTATCATGACCCGCCCGGTGGTAAACCGCCAGGGCGCTTTAAGCTTCTTATCTGCAGAAACAGCTTGAATAAATAGCTATGGATTATGAACATCATATCTCAAGCATGGCGGATTAACACGCATCAGTTGCAGATAAATATGTACGAAGGCATAACAGACCAAGTGTTTTAACTAGCCTATTACAAGGCATTTCAGTGCCCAAAGGAATAATTGTTTTTCAATAAACATTGCAGTATGGAAGATTAAACCGGCCCCCGGTTATGATCGCTGAGCAGCTTGACCTGACGGCTGCGGATCATCTTGCACCGGTTCATCTTCTTCGTCTCTACCCAGCGGCTGGAAGTCAACAGTTGTCCAATCGATCCCAGTTAAAGCTTGGAACACAGCTTTGTCACTTATAAGGGTGGACAGTTCAATATCAGGGGCATAAGTGTGCTTACGGATTGGAGGGATCTGGTTTTTAGCCTCAGGAGTTGGTGCAGCAACCCGCTTGTTATTGGTATGATAGCTCGCCTGGTAAAATGAAAGATCAGCCTCTTCAGCAAGTTGACACGCCAGTGGACGTACTTCCCGGTTTATGGCGCGGAGATCATCATTGCCAAACTCTGATCCGTCTTCTTTTAAGCTTGGGTAGCCTTTAGCCACGTCTGTCGGATCAAGATCAGGCACCCATGATTTTGCCCGGGTTAGTGCGGTCAGAGCGCCAGCTCTTGCAGCAGACCTCTTCAGCTCTTCTATCCAGGCAGGCAGCATAGATAGCCTCTCTAAGGTATCCTTGATCAACGTCGGGGGCGGCTTATTGTGAGAAGCAGTGCAGATAATTCGTTGAGCGCCGGTATACAGTTGTTCTATCAGCGTGTAGGCAGCCTTCAGCTTCTTCTGAACATCAGAGCCCAGATGACTAATGCGAGTTCCTGCATCATTGCAAACATCAGTAAACCGGCAACGCATAGGAAGATATGTTGACAGTATTAAGGAAAAGATGCTTACCAAACACAGCAGCGGTCATCGCATGTACTTGCCGCTTTACCCCAGTCAGCTCGTCTACCACCGGTTTGAGAGCTGCTTCTGCGTCTTCAGCTCTTTTCCGCAAAGCGGATTTCTCTGTGTTCCAACCCGCCCGCTCCTTGGCAAAGCTTTCCTTTAGCTTTTCCATAGCGGCTAAGGCGCTCGTCAGCTCATCTTTTGCTTTGGAAGTTTCGGCCTGTTGGGACTTGATGTTTTCTTGCAGATCAGCGGTTTGGTTTTCCTTCTTGCTCAGTTCAGCCTATAAAGAGACAGATACATAGTGAGTTGACAGTACATATTTGAAGTACCAAGCACATAACAAGTTATCCCCTTGATACTTGGGGGCTAATGCATATTTGCTCCTTATCATAAATTTCTACAAGTCCCAAGTACAATACAAGTATTAATCTTTGCACTTCGGGGCTAATGTGTGTTTGCTAAAAAACTGGTTGTATGGGAATTCTTCTACAGTCCCGGTTCATCTTTATAAAGTTAAACCGGCCCTTGGGGGCTATACCGGCGAAAGAGCAGTATGGAAAATTTTAAGGAACCGGTTCATCTTAAAATGGTAATCCGGTCCCTGGAGGCTAAATATGCAAAGTTAAGTTATGACAAAGGTCCCGGTTTAGATTGGTATCATAAACCATCACTTGGGGGCTGCTAGGAGTTGATAAACGCAATTGGACAAAAGAGAAAAACAGTAGTTACCTCATATCGCTCCTTCATCAAGTTTACCAAACTAGCTTCATAGTCACGACTGGTATACAGACGGTTCAAGAAGCCAGAGTGAATATCTTGAGCATTGAGATGGGCGTAGCTTGATAAATCGGCATTCCATTTGCCTTTGCCGATAGCAGAGAGATCATCCTTGGCAGTATGCTTTGACAAAGCTACAGGATTGCCAGGAGTGGTGTGGCCAGTACCAGTAATCATAACGTCATCATCTTGTTCATCAACAGTCTGCACTGGAGTTGGCGGTTTATCGGTGTCCTTAGCTGGACTGACCGGTTTGTCATCAGTTCGGACAGGGCTGGTTGGCCGGTCTGCATGGCTTGTAGTGTCAACTTGCAATTGTTCAGCAAGGAAATCATGGTCTTGAAGCGGCGGATCGTGAAGCATGGCGTCAGCGTCGGTTTCTTCCAGGTCTAGAGTTGTCTCCGGTTCAGCAGCTACATTATCATCAGCCGGTTTGTTTAAACGAGCTTTCTTGCTGGGTCTTGGCTTGGCGCTGAGAAAAGATAGACATAAGGATCAGTACAGTATGTAAAGATAACACATCAAGAATAAAGACATGTGCATAGCTCACCCAAGAACTGTTTTGAGGGGTGGAAGCTGTGTGGCTGATGACTCGCCAGAGGATGAGTGAGAAGTACCCTGATAATTTGAATCAGACGGGTTAAGAGGCTGGCGAAAACAACCTGCTTTTGGGCATGAAGTATCAATGGAATAAGAGACCACTGATCGGCGTTTCTGAACCAGACTGTTCGGTAAACCGGTGGAGGTAACTACCTGGCCACTGTGCCGGGTTGTACGGCGAGCTTCGTGCTGCTGCGTCTTCAAAAGAAAGTTTGGGTCCAAGTAAGCAAGAGGGTGAGAAAATTTTACTTTCCGGTTTTCTTAACGGATTTTTGATGTTGGCAGAGGATCTGAATAGGAGGAAAGAATGGTTACCTCTACGTCCTCAGCGTGACTGCCTTCAGCGTCGTCCTAATAATAATCATTGTCAATGAGATGTACGAAAAATGAACCAAGAGAGTCAAGTTCTACCTCTGGTTCCGGATTACGCACATCGTCATCAGCTGGTAGATAAGAGGATGCAGTGGTCCTTCTCTTGGCAGGTTTCTTAACAACCTTGGTCTTTAGACGAACTGGCTTGACCGGTTTGTCTTGCGGCTTCGCCGGTTTGTCTTGTGATGGTTTCTTGTTCCAGAACGGATCATCACCCTATCAGAAAATAATCACACTTTCAGAGAATATTTGGACAGAAGCAAATTCAGATACAAAGGATTATATGATTCTTATAGCTGGTGGTTTGTTGAAGGTGCAGAAAGGGAGTAGTCCGGTTTGGGCACAGACGGCCTCCGGTTCGTTCAGTATTTTCTTTACAGCCTGAGTGACTTCTTCGTCTGTAAGCTGAATGTCAATGTGCCGCTGAGCATCCTTCAAACTCCCCGTGTACTCACACATCAAACCGGGGCGCCAGCTTAAGGGCAGAATGCTCCAGCTTATCCAGCAACGAGCAAGATCAACTCCTGTCAAACCGTTCGCCATGAAGGCTCTAAGCTCTGATAATTGGGGAGCATAGATGGCCCGTTCTCTTGCTGTCAACCTTTGAGGAAAGGGATGTGTGTTGCTAAGGCGTTCAGGGCGGTAACCCGGCAAAGGATTTTCATCAGATGGAGATGTATCCATGCAGTAAAACCAAGTCTGGTTCCCCTCTTTGGGGTGACTGTGGAGTTTGGGATGAGGGAAGGTGACTTCCTTCCATTTCTAAACCGCCATTCCGCCCAGTTCCGTATTGGGTCCATCTGAGAACTCGGTGCGACGGTTTATGTGAAAGAAATCGCGAAATAGTTCGACTGAAGGTTCCTCTTGCAGATAAACCTCACAAAAGACTTGGAAGTGGCAGATGTTGGTTACAGAGTTGGGACCAATGTCTTGAGGGCGCAGTTGAAAATTAGCCAGTACATCCCGGAAATTTTTTGAACCAGGAGGGCTAAAACCTAGTCCGAGATGATCAACAAACATGACTACCTCTCCATCCTTGGGTGTAGGAGGATTTTCCGGGCCGGGGACCCTCCAGTGGATGATATCCTTCTTGGCTAAAGCGCCCGTTTTAACAAGGTTGCTTAACTGTTCCTCGGTTACTCGAGAGGGAGCCCAATTGCACTCATAGACTTGCTTAGCCATGACAAGGAAAATCTGAAACATGATTATTGCCGGTTTAAGATTTACAGTGGACAACTATACAGCGGTATGAGGATACAACCATATTGGTAAACCAGATTTGGTTATTCGTAAACCGGAGTCTGACAATGGAACGGTGTAATGCATTGACGGTTCAAAAGGGGACTAATGGTATCTACCGGGTCATCATTTTTTCTGTGAAGTTAAACCGGCCAATCTGGTATTCAAAGTGTGTAAGAGAAGGAAGAAACAAGTTTCACATCTTGCTATGGTAATTTCAGATCTACCACGCGTAGGAAAAGCAAAATATATTCTGACCTAAATTCCAGCGCACTAAAGGTTCACCAAGTTGAGATGAGTTGGATATCAAACAGGTGCTGAAACTACTACCGCGCGAGATCTATGTGGTTTAAACTACTACCACGCGAGATCTATGTGGTTTTTGGATCTAATCCATGGATATAAATCAGGAAAAAGAAGGGCGGCGACGAACACTGATGAACGATAGAGACCCTATGTGCAGATCTATGGTAAGAGAAAGGGGAGACTTACGGAGGCTGTTAAGCAGCGGCAGCGCGCGGAGGAGCTCTAGTACGTTCAGGTCGATGCAGCGGCCAAGGTTGGTGCAGCAGTCGAAGGTTGACGGCGGTGGCCGAGGTCGAAGGGTCGGGCATCGCGAGGATGACGATGAAGCGAAGAGGCACGAGGGGGAAAATGGAAAGACCCCTGGCCCTATTTATAAGGGAGATAAACGACAGACGCGAAAATCGAGGAGCCGAATTTTTGGATATGAGGCGATGCTGTCGCCTCGATTGTCGGAGGCTCGTTAATGACAGGTGACGTCAGGGCGATTTACCATGATCCTAGAAGATGATGTCATGGCGGTTTACAAGATTGTGTGAAGGTACTGAAGAAGAAATTTTCTTAAGTATTGAGGATTGACATGAACCAGTTCAAATCAATCTGGGGCCTAATGTTGGGGATATTACCCCTGGGCATAAACCGGCCAGCAGAGGCCTGGTTAACCTCATAAGTAGTTCATCTGTATCTGAAGCCCATGAAGACAGACGGTGACGCTTCATGAAGGCCCAGGGCCCAAAGCCGGTTTAAGGCCTAGAGACACAAACCGACATTGATATGTAAACTTGTGTTGTAAGATAGAAGTAGCAGAGACCGAGCCAGACACGATTATGAGCCGGCCTCGGAGTCTGTAAATCGACAGGCGTCAACCCATGTATATAAGGGGACGACCCGGCGGCGGTTCAAGGACAACGGACAACAACTCGAGACTCAGGCAAAGCGTATTCGCTCCCTGGTCATCGAAACCCCATCAATTCCATCACAACTAGACGTAGGCTTTTACCTTCATCGTAAGGGGCCGAACTAGTATAACACTCTCTTGCGTCCCTTGTCCGCTTTAACCCCTTTAAGCTAACCCGTAGCGATGGCTCCACGACTAAGTCCTTTCTCTAGGACATCTGCCGTGACAAAACCACGACAGTTACCAAGAAGGTGTACATGTCAGCTTTTGTAAGGACTTTGGTATATGAAGTGCGTAGTGCAGCCCAGTCTGTTGCCGGTGCAACTGCTGGTTCCGTTGCCGCTGCACGGGCCAGAGCAAATGCAAGTGCAAGTGTTGGTGCAGGTGCCGAAGCCGTTGCTGGTGCCCGTGGCAGTGCGACTGGTAGTGCCGCTGCTGCTGCCGGAGATGGTGATCCTTGTAGAGCTGCTGCCAGTGCCTGATCTGCTGACGCGGTCGGTGCCCAATCCTCAGCTGGATCAGACTGAGCTACTACCGCTTTCAGTGCTAGAGCAACTATCGGTGCTCTATCCGTTGCTGAAGGTGGTACCGATGTGCGAGACAGCGGCGATCGTGTCTGGTCTGCTATGATCAGCTTTCTAACTTGAGTAGGCTCTGTGACCGTGATCCGGTATTTTTCTTCATTTCTTTTAAACGCGAGAAGGACTAATTTTGGCGTGTTTATTAAACCAAACTACAGTTCATCATAGGGATTCATCTTGTACTCAGACAACAGACTGATCCAATTTTTTCCAGTAATATAAGTGATGGATAGTGCCTTCGTTACTGACACAACATAAGAAGTGAAACCTGCAAAAATATCCATCTTAGAGCAAACAAAACGGTTTATTCTGTGATGAATGTCACATGGCAAAACCTGCATCGTAAAATTGCAGCAAAAGAAAGAAAACATGACACTAAATCAATAGGATTTAGACAGTAAATCAATAAGATTTACTTGATGTGACGCGAGTGAATCCTTACCAGGAAATCACTATGTTGAAGTACTAAACAGAAGATTGATCGTCCAACTACGCGTGGCATGCAGGGCCCCCGCCTACTCCCACAAGTAGGACAGTCCAAAGGTCGTGACAAATTGTATGGACCGAACATCCATGGGACTGGAAATCCTGGTGGGTGCGATAAACCCTGCAATGCATACAGATATTGGAGTGTAACCATAATTGATAAACCCTCATCACAAAAAAGATGACCTGGATACTTCAAAATATAGAGACTGAATTGAGTGGACAAACATTAACATAGGCTGTTCTCAGGACTCACCACGCACCAAAAGCGGCAGTACTAGACAATACAGGGTTAACAAACACAAATCAAGTACTGTACAATAGTACTTACTACAAACAAGCAAAGTTGCACTAATTAAACTCTACAGACTATTTCTTGCCACCGACCTACGGGATGAACCCCACATAACTGACTAGGCCATGGACTTCGTGAGAGATGTCTACCAGCACCATCACCATCTCGTCAACCTTGGAGAACCTAACAGAGTGGTCTTTCCACTCATAAACATGACGAGATAGGCCGCATCAGATTTGTCAGGAAGCTTTACAAGAACCACACCCTTCGTAATCGAAGGCACAGCCAGGAAATTGTTGTGGTCAAGTACAACCTCGAGAACACGCTTGACAACAATGCTACATGAAAACACTAGTTCTGGACACGTGGCGACCAGGACACATCAGCTGGATAGTTTAGCAGTAGAACTCATCCTCGGGTCTTCCGGTTCACAAGGCATGACTTTGAGAACTTTATCTCTACCGTGGACCTGGTTCTAATTCAAACACAAACCAGATATTTTATTACTACCTCTGTTCACAAATATAAGATGATTTTCGATATTTTACTCCATATATGACTACATATACGCATAGAAATGAGAGAACAAAGACACTAGAACATGTCTTCAAAGGCATGAGAGCAGAGGTATTACTTGCAATATCCATAACACAAGTTACTGAGGCAAATATACCCTCTTCAAAGGTAGCATTGATGTTCATAAAGTAGTTGAAAGTAATCTATAAGAAATCAATGTCAACCTCTCGCATGGTTTGGTCAAAAGAGGAATTTAGAACAGTCATTTGGCACACAAAAATCACATGCAAGATCACCCAGAAAGGTTTAGTGCTAGTACTAGTACTGCGTGTTAGATGAAAAAACATGATCAAGATTGAGAAAAAGATCGTCAAGAAGAGATATTACCTGGACTTGCTTAATGAGGGATCCTGGAGAGGGGGGCTTGGACAGGGCGATGGCTTTGAGCTTGTCAGCGGTAGTCTCGGCGGGGTGCTTGCGCTTCTTCATACCATGAGCCTCGACGGTTTTGGCTAGAGCCATAGACATGACTTCGGCCGGTGCTCCAGCGTCCACCAAGAAACTGTCAAATAGAAATAAAAGAAAACAAACCATAATCACAAACCCAAAAGAAGAACAGAGAGGGAGTAATAGGATCAGTCTCGGGGTTGCAAGACCGGGCCTTGGCCAGAATCAACACCATTGATGCGCTCACCTTTCCTTCTTTGGGAGAGAAGAACAATGGCAGAAGCAGGTCGGTGTTTTCTTGAAGAAATGAGGAACAAGATGAGGGAGAAACGAGTGGGGGTTTTCTTCAAGAGAGGAAACTAAGTGAGAAGTGTGAAATGATGGTTGCTTCGTCCGTCCAACTTACTGCTGGAAAGGAGGGGGTTTTGTGATTTGACGGCTCATTGGGCATTACTGCGGCACTTCGATCGGGGTAGTCTACTATGAAGTTGGGCACTCTACTAAGGAGTAATTTAGTGCATGGCTAGTGGACGCCGATGCTGGCTGTCCCACACGTCGGCGAAAGTGAGTAGCAAGGTTTGTTGGAAATATGCCCTAGAGGCAATAATAAATGGTTATTATTATATTTCTTTGTTCATGATAATTGTCTATTGTTCATGCTATAATTGTGTTATCCGGAAATCGTAATACATGTGTGAATACATAGACCACAACGTGTCCCTAGTAAGCCTCTAGTTGACTAGCTCGTTGATCAACAGATAGTCATGGTTTCCTAACTATGGACATTGGATGTCATTGATAATGGAATCACATCATTAGGAGTATGATGTGATGGACAAGACCCAATCCTAAGCATAGCTCAAAGATCGTGTAGTTCATTTGCTAGAGCTTTTCCAATGTCAAGTATCTTTTCCTTAGACCATGAGATCGTGCAACTCCCGGATACCGTAGGAGTGCTTTGGGTGTGCCAAACGTCACAACGTAACTGGGTGACTATAAAGGTGCACTACGGGTATCTCCGAAAGTGTCTGTTGGGTTGGCACGGATCGAGACTGGGATTTGTCACTCCGTGTGACGGAGAGGTATCTCTGGGCCCACTTGGTAATGCATCATCATAATGAGCTCTATGTGACTAAGGCGTTAGTCACGGGATCATGCATTGCGGTACGAGTAAAGAGACTTGCCTGTAACGAGATTGAACAAGGTATTGGGATACCGACGATCGAATCTCGGGCAAGTAACATACCGATTGACAAAGTGAATTGTATACAGGATTGATTGAATCCTCGACATCGTGGTTCATCCGATGAGATCATCGTGGAACATGTGGGAGCCAACTTGGGTATCCAGATCCCGCTGTTGGTTATTGACCGGAGAGGCGTCTCGGTCATGTCTGCATGTCTCCCGAACCCGTAGGGTCTACACACTTAAGGTTCGGTGACGCTAGGGTTGTAGAGATATTAGTATGCGGAAACCCGAAAGTTGTTCGGAGTCCCGGATGAGATCCCGGACGTCACGAGGAGTTTCGGAATGGTCCGGAGGTGAAGAATTATATATAGGAAGTCCAGTTTCGGCCACCAGGAAAGTTTTGGGGGTTATCGGTATTGTACCGGGACCGCCGGAAGGGTCCCGGGGGTCCACCGGGTGGGGCCACCTATCCCGGAGGGCCCCATGGGCTGAAGTGGGAGGGGAACCAGCCCCTAGTGGGCTGGTGCGCCCCCCATGGGCCTCCCCCTGCGCCTAGGGTTGGAAACCCTGGGGGTGGGGGCGCCCCACCTGGCTTGGGGGGAAGTTCCCCCCCCTTGGCCGCCCCCTGTAGATGGGATCCCAGGGGCCGGCGCCCGCCCCAGGGGGCCTATATAAAGGGGGGAGTGAGGGCTGCTGTACCCTAGCCCCTGGCACCTCCCTCTCCCTCCCGTGACACCTCTTCCTCCCGCTTGCGCTTGGCGAAGCCCTGCCAGCATCCCCGCTACTTCCACCACCACGCCGTCGTGCTGCTGGATCTCCATCAACCTCTCCTTCCCCCTTGCTGGATCAAGAAGGAGGAGACGTCGCTGCTCCGTACGTGTGTTGAACGCGGAGGTGCCGTCCGTTCGGCACTCGGTCATCGGTGATTTGGATCACGACGAGTACGACTCCATCAACCCCGTTCATTGGAACGCTTCCGCTCGCGATCTACAAGGGTATGTAGATGCACTCCTTTCCGCTCGTTGCTAGTATACTCCATAGATGGATCTTGGTGATGCGTAGGAAATTTTAAAATTCTGCTACGATCCCCAAGAGTGGCATCATGAGACATGCCTATGCGTAGTTACTATGCACGAGTAGAACACAAAGCAGTTGTGGGCGGAGATGTTGCCAATTCTTCTTGCCGCTACTAGTCTTATCTTGTTTCGGTGGCATTGTGGGATGAAGCGGCCCGGACCGACCTTACACGTACGCTTACGTGAGACAGGTTCCACCGACTGACATGCACTAGTTGCATAAGGTGGCTAGCGGGTGTCTGTCTCTCCCACTTTAGACGGAACGGATTCGATGAAAAGGGTCCTTATGAAGGGTAAATAGAAATTGGCATATCACGTTGTGGTTTTACGTAGATAAGAAACGTTCTTGCTAGAAACCTATACAAGCCACGTAAAAACTTGCAACAACAATTAGAGGACGTCTAACTTGTTTTTGCAGCATGTGCTATGTGATGTGATATGGCCAGAAGATGTGATGAATGATATATGTGATGTATGAGATTGATCATATTCTTGTAATAGGAATCACGACTTGCATGTCGATGAGTATGACAACCGGCAGGAGCCATAGTAGTTGTCTTTATTTTTTGTATGACTTGCGTGTCATTGAATAACGCCATGTAAATTACTTTACTTTGTTTCTAAACGCGTTAGCCATAGATGTAGAAGTAATCGTTGGCGTGACAACTTCATGAAGATAGAATGATGGAGATCATGGTGTCCTGCCGGTGACGAAGATGATCATGGTGCCCCGAAGATGGAGATCAAAGGAGCAAAAATGATATTGGCCATATCATGTCACTATTTGATTGCATGTGATGTTTATCATGTTTTGCATCTTATTTGCTTAGAACGACGGTAGTAAGTAAGATGATCCCTTATAATAATTTCAAGAAAGTGTTCCCCCTAACTGTGCACCGTTGCGAAGGTTCGTTGTTTCGAAGCACCACGTGATGATCGGGTGTGATAGATTCTAACATTCGCATACCACGGGTGTTGACGAGCCTAGCATGTACAGACATGGTCTCGGAACACACGCAGTACACTTAGGTTGACTTGATGAGCCTAGCATGTACAGACATGGCCTCGAAACACGGAGGACCAAAAGTTCGAGCATGAGTCGTATAGAAGATACGATCAACATGGAGATGTTGACCGATCTTGACTAGTCCGTCTCACGTGATGATCGGACACGGCCTAGTTAACTCGGATCATGTTTCACTTAGATGACTAGAGGGATGTCTATCTGAGTGGGAGTTCATTGAGTAATTTGATTAGATGAACTTAATTATCATGAACTTAGTCTAAAATCTTTACAATATGTCTTGTAGATCAAATGGCCCATGTTGTCCTCAACATCAACGCGTTCCTAGAGAAACCAAGCTGAAAGATGATGGCAGCAACTATACGGATTGGGTCCGGAACCTGAGGATCATCCTCATAGCTGCCAGGAAAGATTATGTCCTAGAAGCACTGCTAGGTGAAGCACCAATCCCAGAGAACCAAGACGTTATGAACGCTTGGCAATCACGTGCTGATGATTACTCCCTCGTTCAGTGCGGCATGCTTTACAGCTTAGAACCGGGGCTCCAAAAGCGTTTTGAGAAGCATGGAGCATACGAGATGTTCGAAGAGCTGAAAATGGTTTTCCAAGCTCATGCCCGGGTCGAGAGATATGAAGTCTCTGACAAGTTCTTCAGCTGTAAAATGGAGGAAAATAGTTCTGTTAGTGAGCACATACTCAGAATGTCTGGGTTACACAACCGCTTGTCTCAGCTGGGAGTTAATCTCCCGGATGACGCGGTCATTGACAGAATCCTTCAGTCGCTTCCACCAAGCTACAAGAGCTTTGTGATGAACTTCAATATGCAGGGGATGGAAAAGACCATTCCTGAGGTATATTCAATGCTGAAATCAGCGGAGGTGGAGATCAGAAAAGAACATCAAGTGTTGATGGTGAATAAAACCACTAAGTTCAAGAAAGGCAAGGGCAAGAAGAACTTCAAGAAGGATGGCAAGGGAGTTGCCGCGCCCGGTAAGCCAGTTACTGGGAAGAAGTCGAATAATGGACCCAAGTCTGAGACTGAGTGCTTTTATTGCAAGGGAAGTGGTCACTGGAAGCGGAACTGCCCCAAATACTTAGCGGACAAGAAGGCCGGCAACACCAAAGGTATATGTGATATACATGTAATTGATGTGTACCTTACCAGTACTCGTAGTAGCTCCTGGGTATTTGATACCGGTGCGGTTGCTCATATTTGTAACTCAAAACAGGAACTGCGGAATAAGCGGAGACTGGCGAAGGACGAGGTGACGATGCGCGTCGGGAATGGTTCCAAGGTCGATGTGACCGCCGTCGGCACGCTACCTCTGCATCTACCTACGGGATTAGTTTTAAACCTCAATAATTGTTATTTAGTGCCAGCTTTGAGCATGAACATTGTATCTGGATCTCGTTTAATTCGAGATGGCTACTCATTTAAATCCGAGAATAATGGTTGTTCTATTTATATGAGAGATATGTTTTATGGTCATGCCCCGCTGGTTAATGGTTTATTCTTGATGAATCTCGAACGTGATGTTACACATATTCATAGTGTGAATACCAAAATATGTAAAGTTGATAACGATAGTCCCACATACTTGTGGCACTGCCGCCTTGGTCACATTGGTGTCAAGCGCATGAAGAAGCTCCATGCAGATGGACTTTTGGAGTCTCTTTATTACGAATCATTTGACATGTGCGAACCATGCCTCATGGGTAAGATGACCAAGACTCCGTTCTCCGGAACAATGGAGCGAGCAACGAACTTATTGGAAATCATACATACTGATGTGTGCGGTCCAATGAGTGTTGAGGCTCGCGGAGGATATCCTTATGTTCTCACTCTCACTGATGACTTAAGTAGATATGGGTATGTCTACCTAATGAAACACAAGTCTGAAACCTTTGAAAAGTTCAAGGAATTCCAGAGTGAGGTTGAGAATCAACGTGACAGGAAAATAAAATTCTTACGATCAGATCGTGGGGGAGAATATTCAAGTCATGAATTTGGTACGCACATAAGGAAATGTGGAATCGTTTCACAACTCACGCCGCCTGGAACACCTCAGCGAAATGGTGTGTCCAAACGTCGTAATCGCACTCTATTGGATATGGTGCGATCTATGATGTCTCTTACCGATCTGCCGCTCTCATTTTGGGGCTATGCTTTAGAGACTGCCGCATTCACTTTAAATAGGGCTCCATCGAAATCCATTGAGACGACACCGTATGAATTATGGTTTGGGAAGAAACCTAAGCTGTCGTTTCTAAAAGTTTGGGGATGCGATGCTTATGTCAAGAAACTTCAACCTAAAAAGCTCGAACCCAAGTCGGAAAAATGCGTCTTCATAGGATACCCTAAGGAAACCATTGGGTATACCTTCTACCTCAGATCCGAGGGCAAGATCTTTGTTGCCAAGAACGGGTCCTTTCTGGAGAAAGAGTTTCTCTCGAAAGAATTGAGTGGGAGGAAAGTGGAACTTGATGAGGTGATAGTCACCCCTTCCGAACCGGAAAGTAGCGCAGCGCGGGAAGATGTTCCTGTGGTGCCTACACCGACTGGGGAGGAAGTTAATGATGATGATCATGAAGCTTCAGATCAGGTTACTGCTGAACTTTGTAGGTCCACAAGGACACGTTCCGCACCAGAGTGGTACGGCAACCCTGTCCTGGAAATCATGTTGTTAGACAACGGTGAACCT
Organism: Aegilops tauschii subsp. strangulata; assembly: GCF_002575655.3. Classification (NCBI taxonomy): domain Eukaryota; kingdom Viridiplantae; phylum Streptophyta; class Magnoliopsida; order Poales; family Poaceae; genus Aegilops; species Aegilops tauschii. The sequence continues at coordinate 407,564,752 of NC_053040.3, read as the reverse complement.
TCGAACTATGAAGAAGCGATGGCCGGCCCGGATTCCAACAAATGGCTTGAAGCCATGATATCCGAGATAGGATCCATGTATGAAAACGAAGTATGGACTTTGACTGACTTGCCCGATGATCGGCGAGCCACAGAAAATAAATGGATCTTTAAGAAGAAGACAGACGCGGATGGTAATGTGACCATCTATAAGGCTCGACTTGTCGCTAAGGGTTATCGACAAGTTCAAGGGGTTGACTACGATGAGACTTTCTCACCCGTAGCGAAGCTGAAGTCCGTCCGAATCATGTTAGCAATTGCCGCATTCTATGATTATGAGATATGGCAAATGGACGTCAAAACGGCACTCCTTAACGGCTTTCTTAAGGAAGAATTGTATATGATGCAGCAGGAAGGTTTTGTCGATCCTAAGAATGCTAACAAAGTATGCAAGCTCCGGCGCTCAATCTATGGGCTGGTGCAAGCATCTCGGAGTTGGAACATTCGCTTTGATGAGATGATCAAAGCGTTTGGGTTTACACAGACTTATGGAGAAGCCTGTGTTTACAAGAAAGTGAGTGGGAGCTCTATAGCATTTCTCTTATTATATGTGTATGACATACTGTTGATGGGAAATGATATAGAATTCTTGGAAAGTATAAAGGCCTACTTGAATAAGTGTTTTTCAATGAAGGACCTAGGAGAAGCTGCTTATATATTAGGCATCAAGATCTATAGAGATAGATCAAGACGCCTCATTGGTCTTTCACAGAGTACGTACCTTGACAAGATATTGAAGAAGTTCAATATGGATCAGTCCAAGAAGGGGTTCTTGCCTGTATTGCAAGGTGTGCAATTGAGCACGACTCAATGCCCGACCACGGCAGAAGATAGAGAAAAGATGAGTGTCATCCCCTATGCCTCGGCCATAGGGTCTATTATATATGCCATGCTGTGTACCAGACCTGATGTAAACCTTGCCGTAAGTTTGGTAGGAAGGTACCAAAGTAATCCCGGCATGGAACACTGGACAGCGGTCAAGAATATCCTGAAGTACCTAAAGAGGACTAAGGATATGTTTCTCGTTTATGGAGGTGACGAAGAGCTCGTCGTAAAGGGTTACGTCAATGCTAGCTTCGACACAGATCTGGATGACTCGAAGTCACAAACCGGATACATGTATATTTTGAATGGAGGGCCAGTAAGCTGGTGCAGTTGCAAGCAAAGCGTCGTGGCGGGATCTACATGTGAAGCGGAGTACATGGCAGCCTCGGAGGCAGCGCAAGAAGCAATCTAGATGAAGGAGTTCATTACCGACCTAGGGGTGATTCCCAATGCGTCGGGCCCGATGACTCTCTTCTGTGACAACACTGGAGCTATTGCCCTTGCCAAGGAGCCCAGGTTTCACAGGAAGACCAGGCATATCAAGCGTCGCTTCAACTCCATTCGTGAAAGTGTTCAAAATGGAGACATAGATATTTGTAAAGTACATACGGACCTGAATGTAGCAGATCCGTTGACTAAACCTCTCCCTAAAGCAAAACATGATCAACACCAGGACGCTATGGGTGTTCGATTCATCACAATGTAACTAGATTATTGACTCTAGTGCAAGTGGGAGACTGTTGGAAATATGCCCTAGAGGCAATAATAAATGGTTATTATTATATTTCTTTGTTCATGATAATTGTCTATTGTTCATGCTATAATTGTGTTATCCGGAAATCGTAATACATGTGTGAATACATAGACCACAACGTGTCCCTAGTAAGCCTCTAGTTGACTAGCTCGTTGATCAACAGATAGTCATGGTTTCCTGACTATGGACATTGGATGTCATTGATAACGGGATCACATCATTAGGAGAATGATATGATGGACAAGACCCAATCCTAAGCATAGCTCAAAGATCGTGTAGTTCGTTTGCTAGAGCTTTTCCAATGTCAAGTATCTTTTCCTTAGACCATGAGATCGTGCAACTCCCAGATACCGTAGGAGTGCTTTGGGTGTGCCAAACGTCACAACATAACTGGGTGACTATAAAGGTACACTACGGGTATCTCCGAAAGTGTCTGTTGAGTTGGCACGGATCGAGACTGGGATTTGTCACTCCGTATGACGGAGAGGTATCTCTGGGCCCACTCGGTAATGCATCATCATAATGAGCTCAATGTGACTAAGGAGTTAGCCACGGGATCATGCATTACAGTACGAGTAAAGAGACTTGCCGGTAACGAGATTGAACAAGGTATTGGGATACCGACGATCGAATCTCGGGCAAGTAACATACCGATTGACAAAGGGAATTGTATACGGGATTGATTGAATCCTCGACATCGTGGTTCATCCGATGAGATCATCATGGAACATGTGGGAGCCAACATGGGTATCCAGATCCCGCTGTTGGTTATTGACCGGAGAGGCGTCTCGGTCATGTCTGCATGTCTCCCGAACCCTTAGGGTCTACACACTTAAGGTTCGGTGACGCTAGGGTTGTAGAGATATTAGTATGCGGAAACCCGAAAGTTGTTCGGAGTCCCGGATGAGATCCCGGACGTCACGAGGAGTTTCGGAATGGTCCGGAGGTGAAGAATTATATATAGGAAGTCCAGTTTCGGCCACCGAGAAAGTTTCGGGGGTTATCGGTATTGTACCGGGACCGCCGGAAGGGTCCCGGGGTCCACCGGGTGGGGCCACCTATCCCGGAGGGCCCCATGGGCTGAAGTGGTAGGGGAACCTGCCCCTGGTGGGCTGGTGTGCCCCCCATGGGCTTCCCCCTGCGCCTAGGGTTGGAAACCCTGGGGGTGGGGGCGCCCCACCTGGCTTGGGGGGGAAGTCCCCCCCTTGGCCGCCGCCCCCCTGTAGATGGGATCCCAGGGGCCGGCGCCCCCCCAGGGGGCCTATATAAAGGGGGGAGGGAGGGCTGCTGTACCCTAGCCCCTGGTGCCTCCCTCTCCCTCCCGTGACACCTCTCCCTCCCGCTTGCGCTTGGCGAAGCCCTGCCGGGATCCCCGCTACTTCCACCACCACGCCGTCGTGCTGCTGGATCTCCATCAACCTCTCCTTCCCCCTTGCTGGATCAAGAAGGAGGAGACGTCGCTGCTCCGTACGTGTGTTGAACGCGGAGGTGCCGTCCGTTCGGCACTCGGTCATCGGTGATTTGGATCACGGCGAGTACGACTCCATCAACCCCGTTCATTGGAACGCTTCCGCTCGCGATCTACAAGGGTATGTAGATGCACTCCTTTCCCCTCGTTGCTAGTATACTCCATAGATGGATCTTGGTGATGCGTAGGAAATTTTAAAATTCTGCTACGATCCCCAACAAGGTTCCCGACGACCGTCGAGGAGGATCCGCACGGTAGAGCATGTCCACTGTTTTTCTGAAGAAGAAAAAATGATTAGAGCAAGCGTTTCCACTATTATGATGGAGGAGTGAGAAACACGGCAGCCACTTGAACATACACAGTGCTCCTACTACTAGGCATGGGGAGAGGAAGCAAAGGGGGCGAAACGGCTGAAAGGCAATGCAATCTACGGGAAGGTGGAGGGAGCCAGCCGAGGAGCGGGGTGAATCTTTTGGTTTTCACCATGGGAAAACACCAGTCGACAACTTTTCACAACAGCGAGCAGTGGGTTCTACAGGCAGAGTCATCGTGACTAATTGTTGCTGCGCCTGCTCCCATCAATCAAAAAATTAAAAATGCTTCCGCGCCTGCTCCCGTCAATCCAAAAATTAAAAATCCTGTCGCGCCTGCCGCACCCAAAGACCAGAGCAATGCCGCGGTGGATATTTAAATTTACCAGCTGGCAAGGAGATAAAAAAAGGGGTGAAAAAACAAATGTGACGGCGGCCTAGCTAATCGGTCACACTAGCCCAACTAGCTAGCCACCGTGCTTCACTGATGTACTCGGCGGGAAAGGTGGTCTTTCGTGATTTGACGACTCATTTAGTTGCTTCGACGCTACGATCAAGGAGGACCTAGAAAACGCACGGTAGGGCGTCCCACGTCTCGGCAAGGAAGAATATATGCGTGCAACACCCGGGAGGACCCCGAAACCGCGCGGTAGGGTGTGGCACGTCTCGGCACGGAGGGAAAATGTGCGTGTAAAATTATACTGTATCAGATGAACTACCTATGGTTCGACCTCGAGACCCAACCAGTCGGTCGAAAACACCCCACTAGCCACACAGCTTCATCATGCAAACGTGGCATGGAGGATAGGTGTGGTTAGCTCCGTCTCGACCAGCCACAACGTCTCTTGTTCTAGGCGATTCTTCTATTTTCCAAGCTTTTTTTAGTTATAATAACACCACGGCAAGCTAGCGTCACTCTGCGTGTGTGCCCGTGCGTCTAAAGGTTAGACGATGGAGAGGAGAGAGAGATCGCAGACCTGGGACCCACTAGTAAGTGAGTCAATGGTCATGCACGTGTTGACGAGCCACTCCATCTACTCTACTTAACGTAGTACTGTATAAAATCAAGTTATGGGACAAAGCCAACAACCGTTGTTGTTTCAGGCTATTGACTTACGCTTTGTAGTCCAGGTTGCCAGTTCGAATCTCATCTTTCAAATTTGTTAGTTTTAGGTCCAAATTTGATCAATGACAAGTGGGACCCTCGTGTGTTGTTGCAATATTTCAGTGTAGGATGGTTTTTTTGAACAAACATTTTGCGCGGTTAGACAAGTAACGGCACGAGTTCCACGTATTTTGCAAGTTTACGAACAAAACTATAGCGGCATAGAATATCACATCCACCCCGCAGCTTAGATGCTATGGTGATACGAGTTTCTACATCGTTGGAACTGAGATCCAATGGCTTGGGAGTAGTCTTTGTAATTATGCACAATTTCTAAACTCTCCAAGGTTTTTTTTGCAAATAAAACATTCAGGCCTCGTGAGTGTCGCTGCATCTTGCATCCGATGGCTCCTCGTTGCTCATATTAGGTGTTCCCCGTTGCTTAATTAGCCGATACGGTGATACGAGCATCTAGGTCGTATGATCTGTGATCAGATGCCACATGCGTAGTACTTGTACTTTCTGCGCAATTCCCAAACTCTCTCAGGCGTATATTGCAAAAACATTCAAACCTCCTACTGTGAGCCGTTAGATCTCCGTGAACTCGTATCACCATAGAATCTACGGTACGGGGGCACCTCATATGCTCCCATGCGAGAAAACATCACGTGCTCTCGCAGCTTGGACGCTACGGTGATACGAGCTTCAAGGTTGTTTGATCTGAGATCCAATGGCATCTAAGCAGTCTTTGTGCTTGTTAGCAGTGGCCGAACTCTTTGGGGGCTTTTTTGCAAAAAATAGTTGAACCACCGAGGAGTTGTTGGGTCACAAATCCAACGGCTCCGAAGAGCTTGTATCACCAAAGCATCTAAGGTGTGGTAGCACATGATATTCTTACATACAGGAGAATATGATGTCCTCCTTCATCTTAGATGCTACGGTGATACGAGCTTCGAGGTCGTTGGATATGGGATCCAAGGGCATCTGAGTTGTTTTTGTACAAATTGTGTGCAATTCTCAAATTCATCAAGGTTTCCTGTAAAAATAATAAGACATCCTGTGAGCTGCTATATCTCAGATCTACAAGCTCCAAGGAACTCGTATCAGTATATAGCATCTAAGGTGTGGGGGCACATGATATTCTCCCGGGGAGAGGGGTTGTGCAGAACCAATCGGTGTTTGGGAGGGTGGGGACAAATATAATCTAAACAATCCTAAACACAGCTTCACAATTTTATCTAAGGTCGAGGGGTTAACCCCAGACAATCTACATAGCTCCGCCTAAACACAACATGTGCATGTACTGTAGCACTAGACTTAATATTCATGTTTCAGTTTCCTGTTCATTTTAAATATTGAATTGAGGACCATGCATGTCTTACATTTTACTCGCTTCGTTCCTAAATATTAGTCTTTTTAGAGATTTCAAATGGACTGCCACATACGGATTTATATAGATATATTTTAGAGTGTAGTTTCACTCATTTTGCTCCATATGTAGTCACTTGTTGAAATCTCTAAAAGACTAATATTTAGGAACAGAAGGAGTATTTTTTAATTCGTGTCATACATGCATGGTTTTTAAAAATAGATGCACTATACTTATTGGATTGTTGTTGTGTTCGTGTGTGTGTTTGTGGTCATATGCTTGATACATACAAAGTTTTCTCACCACCATACCGTTCATCTTTTAACTTTGAATTTGCAATGAAAAACTTACTAGGGATACCATGAAATGTGAAATCCACATTGAGATCACTATATCACAAACTCACTCTAATTCAAGAACTCGTCATAAATCAATTACCACGTTGAGATTACTATTTGCAAGGAAAATACGGGAATTGTAATACACATAGATTCGTTCGGCAATTTAAAAGATTCATTTCGTATACTCGAATAGTAGGACCCAACGGCGTACCAGCCAGACCTTGGCTCGTGTTGATACTAAAAAAACCAGTCTCGTGTTGATCCTAAAAAAAACTGGGCTCGTGTCCTTCTGGTGGCGTGCGTGGTACGCACATTAGCCAACCCCAACCAGTCGAGCCTCTGCATTTTGAGTCGAAATATCTAGCGGCCAGAATTCCACCCCTAGGAAATTCCCCTCATGTCCCCGGTCCACAGTTACTACCGATGAACAATGGAGGGATGCTTTACTAATTAGACAAGTTACCTACCGTGCGGAGCACGGTTCATTTCCCTCGGTTGCCACTACCCAAGGTCACCCGTCAACTGCATTGCCTAGTACTAATAGGAGTACTACACCAGGATGATCACAGAATTGAGCCCGTTTGTTTCTGCCTAGTACTTGACTTAATATATCAGGCAATGCACTAGTACGGAGGGATTATCCTTTTACTCTGCATATATAACTTGTCTGAAGTCTAACTAAGAAAAATGTTTGACCAAATCCTTTCTTAAGAAATACAACAGGAAAGATGTATCGCTTGAAAATTTATTGCATGATGCAGGTTATGATATTGTTTCGAATCCTAGATTTTAAATTTCAGAAAATCCAAAAGTGACCAGAAATTCATGAAATTGAGCATGGTCACGTGATATGGAACAAATATTCCTACGTAATTTTTTTCTTAAATTTGAGACAGGCTGCTTATGTGAAGTTGGACAAATGAAGAGCCAAGGTATTTTGGAACAAAGATCTGTCACGTTAAGGTGAACGCTTTCACTATTGAAACCGTGGGCATTTACGTGCCGCCATGAGTCCCGCTTCTCATCGGCAGGTGCCATCCGAGCAAGCGTGTGAGTCGACGGGAGGCGTGCGAGCAGACCACTACACCGACTGACAGGAGGTGTGCGGGCAGATCGCTGCTCAGGCTCACTGGGAGGCGAGCCCTTTGACCAGGCTCCGTCGGCCACCTTCGTCCCAACTGCTCCCACTTTTAATGTCGCCGGCGCCGCAGTTTAAAATCAACCCTGCACTACCCGGTAACGCTACAATCTTCTCTCTTCCTCTCGAATTCTCCTGTCGTCTAACTCCAACCAGCCTGACCTAACCATATGCCATGCCGCATCACAATGGTCTGCCCTTAGTCTTCTAGTTTCCTGAGGAAGACACCCAGCCGGAGTCTCAAGAACATAAGGCGCTTTGGGACGAGCTTGAACCGGCCTTGCGGGAAGACGTCGCGCCTGTCCCCGCTCCCGTTCCGGCTCCCGTCGCCCCGACTGCGCCAGCGCCCATCCCCGTGGCATTGATGAGTTGGGAGCCGCACATTGTCGCCAGGCTTGATGCCACGGGGTTCCACGAGGTCCCCGCCGACTTTCAGGCGTCCGTGCACCTGCCAGCGCATGCGCCTGTGCGTGCACTGACATGCGCGCCCGTGCCGGTGCCCATGCACACGAATGTCTCCGCCGCGCTGTTGCCAACGCCTGACCCCGCGCGGGTGCCAGTGCCTCCCTCAGCGGCATGGATGGCCGCCGTCGACCGCTTCCTTGCACCAACGCCAGTCGCCTCCTCCCGCCAGTTGACTCGCTCCTGGAGACCGAAGTCCAGAACATTTGTCCTTCCTTGAATCTAGGGCCAACGTCCAAGAGTACGCCAACAACGGTGCAAGACGCCGCCGTCACCGTCGGTCAGTAGCCCGATGACACACAGAGCACGGCAGAGGAGCCGCTTCCCACCGCAAGACGCCCCCCCCCCCCCCCCCGCCGCCGCCGCGTAATCTAAATTTGCCATGAAAAACGTTCGGATTGCCTTGCTTAAAATCCGAACGTTTATCATTTCCATTTATTTTAGATCGATCGTTGTATGAATGTAAAGTCGGAGTCAGACCGAGTCAAATATATGGTTTGATCGATTGAATGTTCTGCTAGAGCCGTATCAAATTAAATATAAAACATCATCAAGCAACATACATTCCTTCTCATCCAACGACCTAGACTGCTTCAATGTCGAGCGCTCAACATGTTTAGCGTGCAGTTAATTTCACGCCAAAAATAGTGTAATCACATAATAACACGCAAATAATATCCTACTTAATATCCGCATGCACTTAATATACTTCCAAATTAATGTGCATTGCACGTACACATTGACTAGTACTACTAGTACATGAAACTGGTGTCGTAACTTGTGAACGCATCCAGATATGGTCAACGGCAACATCGCCCGCGAGTTCTTTGTGTTTGCCCGTGCGTCTAAATGCAGAAGGGGAGGAGAGAGAGAGAGAGAGAGCACACATGGAACCCACCAGTAAGTGAAGGCGAATAGTACTACGTGCTAACGAGCCCGTCCCACTAATGTACTGAAATAATATTACATGTTATCCATTAAATAGGCCGTGGTAATATAAAAACATTATATGAACATAGGGGGGTACAACAAACATTGCGGTTCTACGTATGTTGCCTATTGACGTGCGGCTTGAAGGCCCTGGTCGCATGTTCGATCCTCGTCCTTTATTTTTTAATTTGTATATGGGTCCAGTTTTGTTTCATGACAAGTGGGCCCCTTAGTGTGTAGTTTGTAGCACTTTAATTTGTGGGTTGAAATTTGTTCCATTCCAGGTGGACTATCGGTGTTTAGTTTTGTAGCTTATTTGTAACAATTAAATAGAACAACAGAGTTTTTTGCAATAATACCATGGTGCAACGTTGAAGGCGAGAAAGGACGTGCGAGAGAGCGATGACCGAGCCAGAGGGAAATCAATCGGGGGAGGTGCGGGGGTTGCAACGGTGTTTGGAGTAGTTGTGGGCCGAATGCTACGAATATATAATCTAAACCCATCAGAATAAATGCCTACACAAATTAATCCAAGGTTGGGGTCCCCCTCGCAATGTAAATAGCTCCGGCTTTGCGAGGGATGGAGAGGTAGCTTCAATGTGTGGAAGATACGGCATGAGAAAGCGAGGTCAATCGAGAGACATATAGATACGGAGACAAAGTGAGTGTGGTCCGACATTCATTGAAAAGATATATATGCTCTGGAGAGATATTGTCGGATTGAGCTTTTGGGAAGGGTGAGGGCTGTAAGATACAGCTTGAGAGATGATCCAGCCACAGACATGTAGATATATTCTGTGCGTTGGAAGAAGCAAGGTCAATCGATTACATATATAAAGGGAGAGAGATTGAGCGAGTGTGGGTCATCGTGCGATCGAAAGAGTGAGATGGGTTGGAGAGAGTGACCTAGATAGACAATGTGCATGAGAGACTACACAATTTGAATATGTCGATTTGGGTTCAAACATGGAGATATATCGTTTGTGTCCAAGAAAGAGCGAGGTCAATCGAGACATACAAAGAGAGAGAGAGAGAGAGAGAGACAGAGAGAGGGAGAGAGAGGGAGAGAGAGAAAGAGAGAGAGAGAGACAGAGAGAGGAAGAGAGAGAGAAAGAAAGAGAGAGAGAGATTGAGGGCGAGCGTAGCCCGCCATGAGGTCGAAAGAGTGGGGGCGGCTTGGATGGACTGACCTAGATAGACAATCTACGTGAGAGAGTATAGAGTGTGTCGATCGAGGCCCGAACAGGGAGATATATCATTTGTGTGTGAAAGAAAACGAGGTTAATCGAGACTCAGATAAAGAGAGCGAGATTGAGCGAGTGTGGCTTGTCGTGGTTCTAAGTCTGACAGTAGAATGGGGGTAGGGATGTAGAGGCAAGATCCTAGCCATGGAGAAGTTGTATGCATGAGTTTTATGAGTTCAGGCCCTTCTCGGAGGAAGTAACAGCCCTACGTCTCGGTGCCCGGAGGCGGTCGACTGGATTATATGCGTGTGTGTTACAGAGGGTGCGAACCCTTGTGCATGTGGAGGGGGGTGGCTTATATAGAGTGCGCCAGGACCCCAGCCATCCCACGTTACAAGGGATTTAAGGTACATCAAGAGGGGGGCGTTACTGGTAACGTCCGTAATAAAATGTTATAAATGGCTATTAAGCCTAGGAGTTAATGCCCGACCGTTGTTGTGTAGAGTGACTTTAGGTCTTCTGTCCGTCGAGTGTTTCTTGTTACGGTCGAGTGACCTTGATTCCTCCGAGTGGAAATGTTTCTGGTTGAGTGGATGATGGTATCCCTCGAATGTTTCGGGCTTTAGAGTGATGTCTTTGGGGTGGGTACTTAGGTCAGGCCTGTGACCCTACCCTAGGTACATGTCCTCATCATTAGCCCCCGAATGGATCAGGATTTGAATGGAGAAGGAGTTGAAAATACTTCCGACTCATTTTTCGCGCTTTGGGTGTGTCTTGTTTTGGATCAACGAATCGAGGTGGTGACACCAACGTCTTTTTCAGTTGCCTTAATCCATTCCAGGTTTTATCGAGTGAACTTTTGCTGGAAGAGGTCCGAGTGCAAAGGTGGAGAAGATCTTCCGTCTGACAAGTTGTTCTGTTGTCCGCGGATCTCGCGGGATTCGAATTTTGGGAAGCGCGCGGGGCGGAGGAGGCCGCAGTAATCAGGCTGGATAAGGCAAGGCCGCCTCAATTCCCGCGCCGCCTTTTTTGCCACGTATCGCGCGCGCGACTGTTGCGGGATTTGATAAGATTGCCCGGGCCTACAGGTCAGCCACTCGGAAGCAACCCCATATAAGGCGCCGGACCGGGGTTTTTGAACAGTGCGTCTTCATTCTTCTTCTCCCTTCTCAGCTTTCCCCACTGCGCCTGCTCCTGCTCCAGCGTCGCCGCTCCGTTTGAACTCCGTCCGCGGCGATGGGGAAAGAAAAGACGGTAGCTCTGGAGCGCGCGAAGAAGGTGACGGCGAAGGCGAAGGGGAAAAAGTCCAGCCGGGGCGGATCCTCGTCGCGGTCCGGTTTGCCACGCGGCTGGATCCAGGGCGACTCGATCCGGTCGACGATCTGCCAGGACAACCTCGACGATCTGGCGGAGGAGCGGCTGATTCCTCACGGATCGGCGCGGCTCCCGGAGGATGAGACCAAACCTCGACCGCGGCAGGGTGAGTGCGTCCTCCTCACAACACACGTTGACCGTGGATTTTCTTTGCCTCCGCATCCTTTTTTCCGGGCTTTCTTGAATTTCTTTGGAGCACAACTTCATCACTTTTCCCCCAACACCATCATATATCTTGCTGCTTTCGTGTCTCTGTGCGAAAACTTCTTGGGTTGTCGACCACACTGGGGTCTCTTCAAGCACATTTTCACGTGTCGCTCCTAGTCGGTCAAAAAGGCCAACCCGAGTGACGAGAGGACCCAAGTGATCCAGATGTGTGGGGGTCTTGGGATTCAGATGAGGGGTAAGAGCTCTTTCCCAGCCATAGTTCTTCCTGAGTCGGTACGAGGGTGGCAGTCGACCTGGTTTTACTGCAAAGACCAGCCGACTCCAGGTCAGTCGACTAGGCTTCCTCCTTTTTCTATGGCTCGCGTAGAGAAGCCCTCCACCTTGAGAGTGACTCCAGGGGATAAAGCGGAGGTGAAAGTGCTGGTTGAGCGAGTGGTCCATCTCATCTGAGAGGGTGTAACTGGAATGGATCTGCTGGAGGTCTTTCTCAGACGACGCATTCAACCACTTCAAGCCCGCGACCATCCGATGTGGATGTACTCGGGCATTGAAGATTCCACTCGGGTGCACCCAGAAGAAGTCGACGAGGATACGGTGGAGAAGTGGTTGAGGAGTATCACCGGCAATAAGGATAACCCCAGAGGATCCAGGAGAATCCCTCCACTTGACTAATCCTATGAACCAGACAAGGTCCGATTCTGAATTACCGAGTGTCATCTTGATTTAACATGCAACTGTTTATGCTTCACCGACTGACTTTGTCTTGCTTGTTTTCTTCTAGGCCCTTAGTGGAATGTATTCGATGCCCAATGGAGAGCAGGAGCAGGACCCGGAGGGGGAGGCAAGCGGAGGTGAAAGCGGCGAGTGGCATTCCGACGGAGAGGGGGACGAGGAGAGCGACGACCAGAGTGACGAAGAAGAGGCCGACTCTCCTCCCCGCGGGGAAAGGCGATCCAAGCTTACTCACGACCCGGCGAGCGCCCGTGACAAGGCGACCGTTTAGGCTGGGCAGTCGTCAAAGCATCCTCGGACGTCCTCTCCGGCACCAACTGAAAAGGCCCCAAAGCAGTCCAAGGTTGTAGTGCAGAAGACTCGGAAGGCGCTGCCGAGAATCAAAATTGATGTTCCTGTTGCTTCTGCGTGAGTGTTCTTCCTTCGCTTTTACTCGACATTCCGTGCTGCTTATTTTTCCCTTGGTTTGACCGAAAGAATCTTGAAACTGGCAGTGCCGCTACCTCTCGGAGCTCTGCTTATAAGAACGAGGATGAGGAAATGGAAGATGCGGTCACCTCCAATCTGGGTACAATCTTCGTGATTTTGTCTTCGCTTTGTCGATTGAACTGTGATATATCCAATCGGGTGATGAAACTTTGGCGACTGATCTTTTTACATCCCTCAATGTCATTGACCTCCCCGACGACTTCAATCGACAAGACGTCTGCTGGCAAGACGCTTGGGGAGAAGAAACAGGAAAACGTCCGCTGGCAAGACGCTTCAATCGACACCGGTGGCTGAACCGGTAATTCAGGACGCCGGCGATGCCAATCGGACTTCCGTCTCCTTCGCCATACCGCTGTCGATTGCTCGGCCTTCCGCGTCAGCTGCATAGACTCCCGCCGATCCACCTTCACTTTTTGCTACACATCACGTCCCAGAGGACCAAGTGGGTGCTCCAAAAGAGGCTATACGCCAGGCGGGCCTTATGATGGAGAAGATGAAGATGGTGCGGGAAGCCATCCAAGCTGCTTATGATGCCAGCTCCGCTCTCCAGAGCAACGTCCAGGTTAGTAGATCGTTGACTGACTCTTCTGGCTTGTTCTGTTAGGATATGGTACCTGAAAACTTTCTTTCCAAGAATCTTTGCATCTGTCTGCGCCTTGCATCTGTACACCCACTGGGTGTTTTGATTTGTCACTGAACAGATTCGCACTTTGAGCTGGTAATGTTGTTGTCGATTGAATCTTTTGACCAGTGGGGGGAGTGCCCCCACTGGGTGTAGTCCCCGAGACCATAATTGACTGCGGGCAGTCGACTATGGTTTGAGCATCAGAATTTGAATATCTTCACTCGGTCTGGTCGGGCCATGTTGACTGGAACTTTGAACCAGTGGGGGCACGCTGAGTGCACCGACTGGGTGCAGTCCCCGAGACCGTGGTCGACTGCTAGCAGTCGACTATGGTCTGAAGACTCTGTTTGTTGCTTTCTCTCTTTTTTTGCACTCATGCTGGACAGGCCTTGTCGAGTGTAAACTGAACCAGTGGGGGCACGCTAAGTGCACCCACTGGGTGTAGTCCCCGAGACTACTGTTGGATGTTTGATTCGGCAGTAGTCTTAGAATTTGTTCGCTTTATCCTTTTACTTCTCCGAAAAAACCAATCTTTTCACCAGTCGATTGACCTGTTCTTTGGTTGCAGAAATCTTGTGATCTTGGAGCTCGTTTTGCTGACCTGGAGAAGCAGCAGATTCAACTCAACCTCGATCTGGAGCTGGCCATGACAGAACTACAGAAAGCCCAGGATGACGCCACTGGTAAGGAAGACCTGTCGACTGAGTTATCCCTGAACCGGATTTCATTCTGCTTTTTCTGAACCCAACATTATTTCTTTCAGAGAAACTGAACCAAGCTCTGGCGAAAAAGGATCAAGATCTGGCGGCCACGCAGAAAAAAGCTGATGAGAAAACTGCCCTCGCTGAACAGAAGTTGGCTTCAGTCGGCAAATTGGAGGAAGAAAACTCCAGGCTGAAAACTGCCCTTGACGAAGCCAATAAGGAAGCGACTTGCCTGAAGAAGGACAAGGAAAATCTGAACGAGAAGATGGAAGGTATTGCCTGCAGGAGGAACGATCTGGAGAGTTATCTGGGAAGCCTGGCTAAGAAGTTGTTCGTCATGCTTGAAGGTGTTTTCTTTGATCCGACTGGTTTGTTCTTGTCGACTCGACATATGATCATTGACTTACCCTTGAATTGTGTATGCAGAGTTTTGCCAGGACTTCGAGGAAGAAACTGGGTGAATTGAACCAAGCTTGGACCCCATCAACTCTCCAGTGAAGGATGAAGCTGCCATGAATGTGCTCCGACTGGAATCCCGCATCACTGGTGTTGTTGATTATCTCGCCCGACTGAAAGTCGCGATGTCACGGATTGGCACAGCTCTCTGGCCCATGGCAACACTTCAGAATGACCTCGAGTCTATGATGGCTCGGCTCAATGAACTTCCCAGTCGAATTCAAGAATGGAAGAAGTCTTCTGCCCGGTGCGGCGCTGATGTGGCTTTATCTCTGGTTCGCGTCCACTATCGAGAAGCTCGGGAAGAGAAGCTGGCGGCGATTAAAGTTGCTAACACCAAGAGGCACGACTTCCAGTCCTTCATGGAGACTTTCATCGCTGCCGCCACTCGGATTGCTGACGGGATCGACCTGGACGAATTCGTCGAGCCTGCCAGCCCTCCTCCTGCGGGGTGAACAAACTTTTATGCCCTGCCTTAAATTTGCCTCGGAATGCCGAGTGATTTTGTAACCGTTAAACTCCTTCGGGCTGAATGTCCGAGTACTTTGATCCGTGGTCTTGAACTTTAAGATTTATCTGAACTTGATTTATCTCTGAATATGCTTGCATTTGCCTTTGAGTGGAATTTGTTCTCCACACGGAATAATCTTTGTGCTTGAGATGCAGCTCTGGGGTGGATACTCCAGTCGACTTGCACCTTGTCGTCCTTGCGGATGGGGATGGAGCGCATGTTGTACTTGTGGCACAGCTCCTAAGGAGAAGGTTGCAGTCAACCTGCACCTCATCGTCCTTGCGGATAGGGATGGAGCGCACGTTGTACTTGTGGCGCAGCTCCGAAGGAGAAGGTTGCAGTCGACCTGCACCTCGTCCTTGCGGATAAGGATGGAGCACGTTGTACTTGTGGCGCAGCTCCGAAGGAGAAGGTTGCAGTCGACCCGCACCTCGTCGTCCTTGCGGATAGGGATGGGCTTCAAACTTAAGCGAGTACTGGACTGCAGCTAAGCCCCCGAGTGGGAGGGTTGCTCACCACTCGGTAAGATTTTTCAAACTTAGGCGAGTACTGGACTGTAGCTAAGCCCCCGAGTGGGAGGGTTGCTCACCACTCGGTAGGATTATTTAAACTTAGGCGAGTACTGGACTGCAGCTAAGCCCCCGAGTGGGAGGGTTGCTCACCACTCGATAAGATTTTTTAAACTTAGGCAAGTACTGGACTGCAGCTAAGCCCCCGAGTGGGATGGTTGCTCACCACTCGGTAGGATTTTTCAAACTTAGGCGAGTACTGGACTGCAGCTAAGCCCCCGAGTGGGAGGGTTGCTCACCACTCGGTAGGATTTTTCAAACTTAGGGGAGTACTGGACTGCAGCGAAGCCCCCGAGTGAGAGGCTTGCTCACCACTCGGTAGGATTTTTCAAACTTAGGCGAGTACTGGACTGCAGCTAAGCCCCCGAGTGAGAGGCTTGCTCACCACTCGGTAGGATTTTGCAAACTTAGGCGAGTACTGGACTGCAGCTAAGCCCCCGAGTGAGAGGCTTGCTCACCACTCGGTAGGATTTTTCAAACTTAGGCGAGTACTGGACTGCAGCTAAGCCCCCGAGTGAGAGTCTTGCTCACCACTCTGTAGGATTTTTCAAACTTAGGCGAGTACTGGACTGCAGCTAAGCCCCCGAGTGAGAGGCTTGCTCACCACTCGGTAGGATTTTTCAAACTTAGGCGAGTACTGGACTGCAGCTAAGCCACCGAGTGAGAGCCTTGCTCACCACTCGGTAGGATTTTTCAAAATTAGGCGAGTACTGGACTGCAGCTAAGCCCCCGAGTGAGAGGCTTGCTCACCACTCGGTAGGATTTTTCAAACTTAGGCCAGTACTGGACTGCAGCTAAGCCCCCGAGTGAGAGGCTTGCTCGCCACTCGGTAGGATTTTTCAAACTTAGGCGAAACGGATTCACGGCTAAGTCCCCGAGTGGGAGGGTTGCTCACCACTCGGTAGGATTTTTCAAACTTAGGCGAAACAGATTCGCGGCTAAGTCACCCACTGGGGGATTTGAGACGCAAACATAAGCAACAACAATCGTTTAGGAAGACTGTAAAGCTCTTGTCTTTGATAAACAAATTACAAAGGTATTTCTTATTACATCTCATCTGAATGAGTACTTAAGTATAAAAGGGGCGAAGTAGCTCTGCATTCCAAGCCCGTGGCTCGTCTTTCTGATGCTCGACATTGTAAAGATGGTATGCTCCATTGTGGAGAACTCTGGTGACGATGAAGGGACCTTCCCAAGCAGGGGCGAGCTTGTGTGGTTTCTGCTGATCCACTCGAAGAACCAAGTCTCCCTCTTGAAAGGCTCGACCCCTCACGTTTCTGGCGTGGAGTCGACGCAAGTCTTGCTGATAAATGGTCGACCGGATTAAGGCCATCTCTCTTTCCTCCTCTAGGGGATCAACTGCGTCCTACCGGGCCTGTTCTGCTTCGTCTTCAGAGAAAAGCTCGACTCGGGGTGCATTGTGAAGCAGGTCACTCAGTAGAACAGCTTCATCTCCATAGACCAAGAAGAATGGAGTTCGGCCAGTCGACCGATTGATAGTTGTCCTCAATCCCCAAAGAACTGATGGAAGTTCATCGACCCTGGCGCCTGCTGCGTGCTTGAGATCACGCATCAGTCGGGGTTTCAGTCCTTTGAGAATCAAGCCATTTGCTCTTTCTGCTTGTCCATTCGACAGGGGGTGGGCGACTGAAGCATAGTCGACTCGTGTGCCTTGGGAAGCGCAGAAAGCTCTGAACTCATCAGAATCAAAGTTCGACCCGTTGTCGGTGATGATGTTGTGCGAAACTCCATATCTGAATGTCAATTCTCTGATGAAGCTGACGGCAGTACTGGCTTCAAGATTCTTGATAGGCTTGGCTTCAATCCATTTGGTAAACTTGTCGACCGCTACAAGAACATGAGTGAAGCCGCTCCTACCAGTCCTCGGGGGTCCAACCATATCCAATCCCCAAACAGCAAAGGGCTAGACGAGTGGAATGGTCTTCAAGGCTGACGCAGGCTTGTGGGACATATTGGAGTAAAACTGGCAGCCTTCACATTTGTCGACTATATCTTTTGCCATTTCATTTGCTCGTGGCCAATAAAATCCAGCTCGGTATGCTTTGGCCACAATGGTCCGAGAGGACGCATGGTGGCCACAGGTCCCCGAGTGGATGTCGTTGAGGATCACTCAACCTTCTTCTGGTGTTATGCATTTCTGGCTGACTCCAGTTACACTTTCTCTGAACAGCTGTCCTCTTATTACAGTAAAGGCTTTGGATTGACGGACGATCTGTCGAGCTTCCTCTTCATCCTCTGGGAGTTCCTTCCTCAGGATATACGCAATGTATGTCACTGTCCAGTCGCGAGCGATGACCAAAACCTCCATGATCAGGTCGACCACGGCTGGGACTTCAACTTCAATCGGATCTATGGCACTCTTAGGCTGCGGGGGCTCTTCAGTGAAAGGATCTTCTTGAACTAAAGGTGTATGAATGTGTTCCAAAAACACATTGCTGGGAATGGCTTCTCTCTTGGAACCTATCTTTGCCAAATCATCAGCCGCTTGATTTTTCAGTCGGGGTATATGATGGAGCTCTAACCCCTCAAACTTCTTTTCCAACTTCCTCACCGCATTGCAGTAACCAGTCATAGCTGGGCTTCTGACGTCCCACTCCTTCATCACTTGATTGACTACCAAATCTGAGTCACCGTAGACCATGAGGCGACGGACGCCGAGTGAGATGGCATACGTAACCCATATAAGAGTGCTTCATATTACGCTTCGTTATTGGAGGAATCAAAGTGAATCTGGAGAACATATCTGATCTTGTCTCCTCGGGGGGGTACCAGTACCACCCCGGCACCGGAACCATTCAGCATCTTGGAGCAATCAAAGAACATGGTCTAGTGCTTCGAGTGGACTTGAGTCGGCAGTTGCTGTTCGATCCACTCGGTGACGAAATCTGCTATTGCTTGGGACTTGATAACTTTCTTTGCCTCAAACTTGATATCCAAGGGAAGGAGTTCAATCGCCCACTTTGCCACTCGACCAGTTGCATCTCTGTTGTTCAGAATCTCTGATAAGGGAGCGTCGCTGATGACTGTAATGGAGTGGTCAGAGAAATAGTGTGCAACCTTCTTCGTGGTCATATAAATCCCATAAACAAGCTTCTGATAATGTGGATATCTTTGCTTTGATGGAGTCAAAACTTCAGAAACATAATATACTGGGTGCTGAACTTTATAGGCTTTTCCTTCCTCTTTCCGCTCGACCGTAAGTACTGTACTGACGACTTGTCCAGTGGCTGCAATGTAAAGCAGTAAAGGTTCTTTGCTGATTGGGGCAGCAAGCACCGGCTGGGTGGAAGGCAGGGCTTTGACCTCTGCAAATGCTGCATCAGCTTCAGGAGTCCACTCGAACTTATCAGACTTCTTCATCAGTCGGTAAAGAGGCAACGCCTTTTCACCGAGGCGAGAAATGAATCGACTTAAGGCGGCCAAACAACCTGTAAGCTTCTGGACATCGTGCACACGCACAAGGCGTTTCATTCGGAGAATGGCACCAACTTTCTCTGGGTTAGCGTCGATCCCCCGTTCGGAAACGAGGAAGCCGAGTAATTTTCTGCCCGGAACTCCGAATGTGCACTTTGATGGATTAAGCTTGATATCATACCTTCTGAGGTTGGCAAAAGTTTCAGCAAGGTCAGCCAGCAGGTGGGAACCTTTACGTAACTTGACCACAATGTCATCCATGTATGCTTCCACATTCCGACTGATTTGAGTGAGTAAACACTTCTGAATCATCCTCATGAATGTGGCTCCAGCATTCTTCAGGCCAAATGGCATGGTGACATAAGAGAAGCACCCAAATGGAGTGATGAAAGCTGTTTTTATCTCATCAGGTCCATACAGTTGGATCTGATGATACCCAGAATAAGCGTCCAAAAAGGACAAGCGCTCGCACCCCGCAGTTGAGTCGACTACTTGGTCGATGCGGGGGAGAGGAAAGTGATCTTTCGGGCAGGCCCGATTGATATGCTTGAAGTCAATGCACATGCGAAGTGAGTCGTCCTTCTTGGGGACCATGACAATATTGGCTAGCCACTCGGAGTGGTAAATCTCTTGGATAAACTTAGCTACTAGGAGCCGAGCTACTTCTTCACCAATTGCTTTTCTCTTCTGTATGGCGGACCGTCGAAGATGTTCTTTGACTGGTTTCACTTATGGGTCGACCCACAAACGGTGCTCAGCCAGCCCCGTGGGAACACCCGGCATGTCAGAAGGTTTCCATGCAAAGATGTCCCAGTTCTCACGGAGGAACTGGATGAGCGCTTCTTCCTATTTGGAGTCGAGTGTTGTCAAAATGTGAGTTAGAGCAGCATTTGGATTGGTCGGGTGAATATGAATCGGCTTCGTTTCACCAGACGACTAAAATGTTGAATCTGTGGCAGGCTTCTTAGCTCGCAACAGATCACTCGGATCTGCATTTTTTTGATACTCCTGCAATTCCACTACTGCCATTTGTGCATCGGCGATCTTTGAGCCTTTCTGGAAGCACTTTTCTGCCTTCTTCCGATTGCCAGTGATAGTGATCACTCCCTTGGGACCAGGCATCTTCAATTTGAGGTACACATAACATGGTCGAGCCATAAAACGTGCATAAGCCGGCCTGCCCAGAATAGCGTGATAAGCACTCTGGAAATCCACGACTTCAAATGTCAACTTTTCTTTGCAGTAATTCTTGGAATCACCGAAAACCACATCGAGGGCGATTTGGCCGAGTGACTCAGCCTTCTTGCCAGGAATAACTCCATGGAAACTCATATTGCTTTCACTGAGCCTAGACATCGGAATGCCCATTCCCTTCAAGGTCTCCGCATACAGTATATTCAGGCCACTGCCACCGTCCATCAGAACCTTAGTTAACCAAGTGCCTTCGACGACTGGGTCGACCACCAACGCTTGCCTCCCAGGGGTGGCTATGTGCGCTGGGTGGTCGGACTGGTCGAATGTAATGGTAGTCTGAGACCACTTCAAATAACTGGGTGTCACCGGAGTGACCATGTTTACTTCTCTGTTGATGACTTTCAGTCGACTTTTGCTCTCGACATCAACAAAAATCGTCAGAGTGGAATTGACATGGGGGTAACCATCATCACTTTCCTCTTTGTCTTCAGCTTTGTCTGACTCTTTTTCCTTCTCTTTTGGCTGTTTCTCTCGGAACTGCTGGATTAGGAGCCGACACTGTCGAGTGGTATTTTTCGGGTAAATGAGATTACCCTCTTCATCTTTTTTGGTGTGAATGTGGCATGGTAAATCCAACACATCATTCCCATCTTGATCTTTTACTTTCTTAGGGTTCCATGGCCCTTTGGGCTTCCCCTTGAACTTTCCTTGAGTCACGGCTAAGGCTTCTCCAGCAGCAGCTGGCTCGGCTTTGCGCTTCTGCTTCCGACTGGAGTTCCCTCCACCGGTTTCGTGGGCGACTGTTTTGTGCTTGCCACTCCGGAGATGATCCTCCTCTTCACCATTAGCATACTTGGTGGCAATTTCCATCATTCAACTCAGAGACATATCTCCGGTCCGACCGAACTTCAGATTCAACTCTCGATACTTGACACCTTCCTTGAAGGCACAAACTGCTTGGTGGTCTGATACATTTTCCACCGTGTGGTGCAACGTGATCCATCTCTGGATATAATCCCTCAAGGTTTCATTCGGTTTCTGCACACAAGATTGTAGCTCTGTCAGCCCTGTTGGCCGTTTGCATGTTCCTTCAAATGTTCTAACAAACACTCGGGCAAGCTCTTCCCAACTATAAATGCTGCCGGGCGCTAACTGGTTCAACCATGCTCTCGCCGAGCCCTCCAACATCAGGGGGAGGTGCTTCATGGCCACGTCGTCATTGCCACCACCAATCTGCACAGCCACTCGGTAATCCTCAAGCCAAGTGTCAGGCTTGGACTCTCCAGTGAACTTGCTGACTCTAGTCGCCAACCTGAAGTTGGAAGGAATCACTGCTGCTCTAATGGTTCTGCTGAAACATTCGGGACCTGAAATATGCACTCTGCTGCTGGTCGGATAATCTCTATCGTGCCCATCTCTGTGTGCCCTGTTCCTGTCGACCAGACCTTGAACGAGAATAGATCTCGCATCAAAGCCTGGCTCCCGGGGGTCGACTGGAATCCTTCGCCCACCACTGTGAGGGCGTCTGTCATCGTGTTGCCGAGGCGCGTATGACCCACTCCTTGGGGGAGGCGTGGGTACTCGACGACGATCATACTGCTCATGGTTTCTGTACTGATCCTGTCGATCTCCACGTCCCTCACGCCTTGGAGGCGATCTCGGGCTGTGAGCCGACTGAACTGTATCTGCCATTACATATCTACTATGAATCCTATTCCGAGACTGTGACACTGCTGTGTTCTGCTCTCCCGCCGCCCGGAGCAAAGCTCGGATATGCATCAAACCTCTGCCAGCTTTCGCCTGGGAAGGCTGAATCGACTCTGCTATTCGGGCAGCAGCTGTGAGATTTTGGATCGGAGTTCGGTATACCTGGGTTGGAGGCGGAAAAATTTGTTGTCGACTGGACTCAGGAACTCGCTGCCGAGCACTCTCGTCGAGTGCGTGCTGGAGGTTCTCTAGTCGAGTGCGCTCAGGCAAGTTGGCCAGGCGCGCCTCCTCCAAGGCCCGGGTCTCGGGGGTTTCTCCAACGATAGGAGTGTGAAGCGCATCCATGTTACGGCGCCGAAGCTCTTCCCTCTGCTGCGAAGAGAGATGCTCGGGGCGGTACTCCTCATGGACATGCGACGGATCGCCTCTGCCATCACCACCGTCATCGCGCGGGAAGCCAGGTGGACTGCGCAGTCCGTTGACCATCAGGACTTCCGCTGCGGGGTCACTGCTGTCGCACTCGGATACAGTCTCGACGGAGCCAGTAGACAGGTCGAACAGGCCGTAGAGAGTTTCTTCGGGCTCGATTACCGCGACTTGGGGGTGACCAAGTGGCGAGCCACCGCGTGCCTCACCCACCGCTGGAGCCTCGACCGACCGGAACACTTGCGCCGGCGGGCAGAAGGGAGTGAAGACGCCACAGGAGCCGACCGATATTGGGTCGACGGCTGCCGCAGGAGGACGCTGCGGACGCATGCGTGAAAGTGCGTTGCCCCCCAGACGGGGAGCGCCTCGACATCGAGTGGAGCCTCTTGGAGCCAAGCGGAGTCGTCGGCGACGAACACGAGCGCGCCGAGACGGATCTCGCGGCCCTCGGCCAATCCTCCGCCTGAAACCATGCTGATGCGGATCGAAAAAATTGCAACTTCTCCAACAAGTCTCTAAGACACCCGCCCCACGGTGGGCGCCAACTGTCATGGTTCTATGTCTGACAGTAGAATGGGCGGTAGGGATGTAGAGGCAAGATCCTAACTATGGAGAAGTTGTACACACGAGTTTTACGAGCTCAGGCCCTTCTCGGAGGAAGTAACAGCCCTACGTCTCGGTGCCCGGAGGCGGTCGACTGGATTATATGCGTGTGTGTTATAGAGGGTGCGAACCCTTGTGCATGTGGAGGGGGGTGGCTTATATAGAGTGCGCCAGGACCCCAGCCAGCCCACGTTACAAGGGATTTAAGGTACATCAAGAGGGGGGCGTTACTGGTAACGTTCGTATTAAAATGTTATAAATGGCTATTAAGCCTAGGAGTTAATGCCTGACCGTTGCTGTGTAGAGTGACTTTAGGTCTTCTGTCCGTCGAGTGTTTCTTGTTACGGTCGAGTGACCCTGATTCCTCCGAGTGGAAATGTTTCTGGTCGAGTGGATGATGGTATCCCTCGAATGTTTCTGGCTTTAGAGTGATGTCCTTGGGGAGGGTACTTAGGTCAGGCATGTGAGCCTACCCTAGGTACATGTCCTCATCATGGCCCGCCCTGTGGAAGAAAGAGTAAGAGAGTCTCGAGGTAGTTACCTAGATAGACAACGTGCGTGCGTGCGCACGAGAGGTTGGGGGGCTAGATAGGCAATGCATGTATCTAGCAAAAGAGGGTGGGAGGGAGAGAGAGAGAGAGAGGGAGAGCTCGGCACGGGTGCAATGGCGGGTGTGTGAGGTAAATACATTTGGTAACAGAGTGGAAAAAAGGGGGTTGTGTAGTTGAGAGAGTTAGAGATCGAAACATGGAAAGAAAGAATGAACGTGTGTCGGAAACCGATAGCTTCCTAAGGTGGTTAGGAGAGGAAGATTGAATGATACAGGAAGTATGTAGCGTGTGTGCCGGGGGGGCTAAAAACAACATTTGAATGTAGATAGTACGAGACTTAATATCAATGTTTCAATTCCGTGTACATTGTAATATTTGAACTGAGGACCATGCATATGGGTAATTATTTCGAACTCATGCCATATTTGGTTTGGAAAAGTTGGCATTGACTCGATTGTTGTGCTATTTTGTAGGTCATATGTTTGAATCCATCAAAGTTTTCTCACTACCATGGTGTTCATCATATACATATGAATTTGTATTAAAAAGTAGCATGGATACCGTGAAATGCGAAATCCACGTTAGAATTGGAGATTGCTATGTGACACACACTCTAATTCAAATAACTAATTATTTGACACACACTCTAATCCACGTTAGCGTGGATACCGTTTTGATTTTTTTTCAAATAACTCCTCATTAATTAATTTATAGTATCTCGTTTAGAATGACTAATTATTTGCAAGGAAAACATGGGCATGGTAATACATACAGATTCGTTTGCAAATGAAAGAAGATTCATTTGCATTCTCAAATGTAGGCGCACCAGGCAGACCAGGGTCGTGCCATGGTGGTCGCGTGTGTCGTACGGACGCTTAGCACCCAGCCACCCACCCCCATCCCTCCCTCCCACCCACCCCGCCCCAAAAAAAGAACGACGACAAAATAAGTTCGCGCTTCCATGTTTCGGATTGAAATATCTGGTGGCCCCAATTCCAGCCCTGCAAAATCTCCCTTCTCCGTCGTCCCCTTCCGCGCCCAGATTGCTCAAATCCCTAATTCGCCGCCAACCCAAGCAAAGTTCGAATCGACCCTCGTCTCGTCTCTTTCCCCACCTCTGTGCCGGACGAGGATGACGAAGACGACAGTCACGCTTCACCACCGCACCAGAGCTACCTCATCTACGCCCTCGTCCACCGCACCGGGTGGTCCACCGACAACGTCGGCCGCCGCAACCGACGTGCGTCATAGACACACACTTCCACCGCATCAGGTGCGCTTCACCGACGCCATCTCCCACCTCACCAGGGCTACTTCACCAAGCACATTGTCGCACCTACGCCCCCCGAGGCCGTTGGGGCTTCACCAACGGTCTCGTCCACCGCATTGTAGCGCTCTGCTGCCACTCAAGATCTGCATCCGTGCGCGGCCAGCCAACAGCAGCGCATCACCCTCAACGGCTCTGAAGTGACCCGCACTCTAGCTAGGCGAGCATACCCAAACGCCGACCCGAGCTAGGTATCCACACATCACTCCCTTGTGCACTGTTCCGACGATGTTTGGATATCCTTTCACTACTCTCTTAGCTTACACGCCTATGCAACTCTGACTTTAACTCTTGTTTCTTAATGAGATATCATCTGAAACAAGCAAAACCATTTTTAGCGAAGCATGACGGCGCTACGGGATCTGGTACACATCCTGCACACCCGTATAACCATGTAAGTATATGTCCTCCAATACAACAGCAAGGTCGATTCCTCTAATTTGATCAACCATTCGCCGTGTCAAAAATGCAGAGGGGGATGCAAGGAGCACAAGGCCTGCACATCCAAGCAAGTGCTAACATGGACTTGTACATGGAACATCCCAAGCGCAAGCAGAGCTGCAGTGAGCCTATACAACGAGCTAGCATAAGTCCCTGCATTTCATTTAATTCGTACTGGCCTGCGTGTATGATTTGTGTGCAGTTGCGGATCCACGAATTCAAGTTACCAGGGGCGAACATTTAACTTAAAAAATACGAAGGCACTTGCACTCCGGAAATCAACATAACTTGAGAAATGTGAAGCTATATGCACTTTGAAAACCAGCTAATGATCCAAAGTAGTTCAGATTATAAAACACTAAATGCTGGAAGCACCAAAGAACACAAAATGCAACATGGTGTACAAGGACTACTAACATGGTCTGTACCTGCTTGAATTATTCGTCGAAGTGTAATTGCACCTATAACCAGTGCGCAAACTGCATATCAATATATCTATCCTGCACAAGTATTCCAATAGTTTCAAACAACAGATTAGAAAAGTATTTATGCTACGTTGTCATGATACGGGGACTTTCTGGTAGATGGCCTCAACGTTTCCTGAAGCCATGAAAATGTACTATAATTTGCTTGTCATTAATGCCTACAAATCTCTATGTCTCTCTCAACATAGCAGATCATCATTAGACACTAAATCCTTCAATGGGAGCTTGCAAAATGCTTGCATTAGATCCCTCATTAGACACTATATGTTCATCACCAGGAGCATGTAAAATGTTTGCATCAAATACTTCATTAGCAGTATGTTCATTAGACACTTCAGGCTCAAGAACAACATGAGCTTGTATGTTTTCACCGAAAACTTGATTAGATACATAAGATTCAGTCAGTTCAGTACTGATTGGGGGAGTTATAAAATAAGCAGAAATTGGTTTCATTTTCTCATAGATTCCCTACATACAAGCAGTTTCACAACACCGTCAGGTTTAACTATTGGCCAGAAATTGAACATATGAATTAGATATAATCAGGGATGTGATGTACCTGCTCGGTGCGCATGCTGCTCTTGCAAGTTGCGACTGTCCGTTTGTGCAAGCTCGATGCCATGCCCGTGCTGCTGCCGCTGCCTCCCACGCAGGCTACACCCAGGGCTGGATCTTCATCTTCTTGTCCTTCCATTTGCTTGAAGCACGGCGACCGCCCTCCAACGAGGGCGCGAGGAAGTGTTGTGTTGGTCTGTCCAGCGGCGGCTAGGTTAGGAGCGAACCAGACTGGAGGCTGGAGGGAACGAATTGGGATTTTTCCTGCTGTCGATCGATATGGGAGGCGCTCGTTTGGGCCGCGAGCCTGCTGTAGGGCCTGCCTTGCACTTACGTTATTGGCCCATCCAAAATGAAATGTTTTTCTTCATTTTTTACATTGCTTGCTCGTGCGTTGGGACGAACATGACTAGCCTGGGCCAACCTAGACGACTCAAACTAGGTGCACAGTTTCCAGCCACCCAAGGCGGCCGCCCATACCAGCCCCTACAGTGGCATCGACCCTTTTGCGTGTATGATTGGGGTACTGAAAAATAATCCAGTGGCGCTCTTGATTTACCCACAGAATGGTTGAATTGCTTGTTTCTATGAATTGAGTTTGCTAATAATGTGAAGGATGCCAGTCTTTTCATCCTATTGTAGATTGCTTAGATCTCGATATGCCAAATGTAATCGCATGAAATATATAGTAAAAGCCAATGTGATATGTGTGGCTACAACTAGTTTGACCACACGTCCTCATATAACATATGAAGGATGCACCATCTTACCAGATTAACCATTCAACTTACCAATGCAGTGTGGAAAGAAAGAAGTATTGGGACTGCGTATCCAAGCAATTGATGCCATGGACTCCTTCGTAGAACATTGTAAGCGAAAAAGAAGTTGAAGTGTGCATGTACAAAGAGCTAGCGTAAGTTCAGTTACCGCTTCTCGGAATTTTAGTTAGCCACTTATTGCAAAAATGTTCAATTACGTTGCTTGTCTTAATTTAGTTTGCTACTGATTACATAATGCCATAGCCTATTAATCCTATTATAG
Organism: Aegilops tauschii subsp. strangulata; assembly: GCF_002575655.3. Taxonomy (NCBI): domain Eukaryota; kingdom Viridiplantae; phylum Streptophyta; class Magnoliopsida; order Poales; family Poaceae; genus Aegilops; species Aegilops tauschii. Next base: position 407,537,434 of record NC_053040.3, on the reverse strand, counting down.
ACTGCGCCTATCTATGTGTTTGATACTTACTGTTAAGAATTACCTATTTGCCTGAACTTAAGTAGCTACTTAAGCATGTAGATAGCTGGTCATATGTACTTCTAGGGTGCAGCAGAATTCATGTGTAATTTACATTCTGATACCCTGTTTGTTTAAATGGTTTGCTGTTATCACTTGTACCACTAGTAACGTTTGCATGTTCATAGATAGACAACTGTCAGGTTTATATGAGGGACACCGTCTTTTCAACTTATATATGTGTTGGAATCATTTTGCTTACATCAAGGAAATTTACAGATGTCTGTGTTGATGGTAAACGGTACCGACTTCTTACTTTAATATGTTGCCAAGAACTTGTTAGTTTCACTAGTTCATGAGTAATTAAATACGTTGCCAAAACTGGTTAGTTTTACTAGTTTGATGTTAGTTTCTTATGGCTCTTGCAAAACTTTATTTATTGATTTCTAACATTCAAGTTTGCAGGATCCAACTGAAACTCCGTTGGCTGATGTAACTTGTTGTTCTAATCATCTTACCAACTTCAAGTTTTCAGGATCCAATTGGAAGTCCAATTGCACAGCAGGTACATTTTCAAAAATATATTTGTGTAACAGGTTTGCTGCTGTAACTTGTTGCTCTAATCAAGTTACTGACTACTCAACTTTTCAGGATCCAAGAGAAACTCCAATTCCACAACAGGTTCCTTTTGCAAAACTTGTTTGTTTAACTTCTTTGCTGCTACAACCGATTGCTCTAATCACGTTACTGGCTACTCAACTTTTCAGGATCCAAGAGAAACTCCAATGCCACAACAGGTACCTTTTGCAAAACTTGTTTGTTTAACTGCTTTGTTGCTGCAACAACCGATTACAATGATGTTAATAACTAATTTTCAGCATCCAAATGAAACTCTTTATTTCCTTGTTTGTTTAAGTGGATTGCTCTTATAACTCCCAGTTGAGATGTTTTGCTAACTTGAACTTTTCGGAATCCAATCGGAACTTTAATGGCAAAACAGGTTAGCCCAAGATCAAAGAGCGAGGTCCCCATGGACGTTGTATCATCCCACAGTAGTGGCACCGGCCCTATCGTGCATCATGAATTGCCAACTGCTGATGCTCTAGAGGCTAAACTAGTGGTAGAAAGAGATTCTGCTTCTGCACTTAGAGATGAAGTTGACATGTTGAGGAAGCAAACAACACAATCAAAAGCAGTACTCAAGACAACCATTAAATATTTGGTGGATTTGAAAACGAAGCAAGCTGAGACTGACCGCATTGTTAAGGTCCTGAAGGAAAAAAGGAAATTAAATTCCCACTTGGTAAATCATAGGTGAAATGTTCTTTCCATCGTTGAATAACCTTTGTGTTGTTTGTTCATGTAATTGGTCAAACCATTTGTTTTAGAGATCATGTAATAATTGTTTTTTGTTTTTTGGTTTGTAATTTTATTTGCGCACAAGTCTGTATTAATTGATAAGACTCGGAGACATTTCATTTTGATTGCTGTGCCAGACCTAAAATATGCCAATCGGGTTGAATGTGCATTCAGCAATAATAGTAGTATAGATGGACCATAAGTGGCACGCATCAGAAAGGCCAAGATGTTGTACTAGCTTCGCTAAAAAAAGGGTGCTCTTCTAGCAAAAAAAAGTACAGTGGCCTGGCTTATGTATGTTAGTTGATATTATTGATCCATATACTCTAGAAGTGTTTATATGTCGGTTAGTTTTGTACATTATTGGTTGATTGACTCGGTATTTGAATCTTGCTACATTGCTTGTGTACATATCTAAATGGGAGTGCACATTATGCTGCGTGTGACATTTGAGTTGGACATAAAGTGTTTCAAATATTCGAATTCACCTTAAACTAGATTCTAGCTTCTGAATTCGAGTATTAGCATTTGTAAATCATATTCATATATGACAGTGGAATACATCTTTGTCGTGCTTTTGAAGATATATAAAAACACATAGAATGATTTATAAAGATTCGTATAGGAATACAAAATGGATTCGAATTTAGTTGCCAGGGTAAACGTGGATGCTTATTGTCCCAAAATTCGAAAGAAGTGGCAAAATGTCCACTCCCACATCGGCTGCCCAAAGCCAAGTGTTTGGGAGATGGAAATTACTGTCTACCCCTTACACGGACAATCCATTGACCCGATTTCCACTGCTCTCAATAGGGGTAGGTTAGTTACTTCAATTAGACGTGACACGACCGCCTATGAGCCCATTCCGACACGGTGGGCGCCAAACATGGGCGGAAAAACACATTTGATTCAAGCTCGTCCGAAAGACCTCTGTTTCTCCCTTCATTTCCCCATTCATTCATGGTGGGCGGCAAAAGAAACTCGACTCGGCCGAAATCGATGTAGGCAAATATTTTCAATAGGGGCAGCTTTGTAACTTCACTCAGACGTGACACAGCCGCCCTACCTGTCAGCCCCATCCATACACCGTGGGCGCCAACCATGGGCGCCAAAACACCCTCTCCTCGCCCGAAATCGCTCTGGGCAAATATTTGCGATATGCGAGATTACCGTCCTATCCCCAACCGACGAGACGTCCAAATTTTAAACGGGGGCTAAGTTCATAACTTTCCCATATTTCAGATAGGTGTGTCCCAAAAACATGGTTCCCCATACCTCTCTCTCCATTTTCCCATTCATACACCGTCCGTGCTAGAACACCATCCCCACACCAGCCTCCTTCGTCCGCCACCCCATCCATCGCCGTCGTCCTCCAACCCATCCATCCCGCCGTCCTGCACCCCATCCATCGCCACCATCCTCCACCATGCCGGAGCGCCTACCAAGACCGCATCGTCCACTACTAGAGATGGACGTTTCTCATCCACAGCGACGGACCAAGAGCCCTACATCGCGTCCTCTCGCTTCATCGGCGCCGTCGTCCTCTTTGCCGGGGCCGCTCACACGACCTTCTCTTCCACCGCAACGGGACTTATCCCCCGATGCACCCGTGTACCGTCGCGGATCTGCTTCAACGCCATGGACAGCCATCGCACCCCCGATGCCTACACGGTTCCGCAAGAGAGAAGGTCCTATACTTTTTGATCTCAACCAGAAAATAGATCGTAACTAGGTTATTATACTTTCTTTTCAGCTCTTAGAATTTATTTCTTAGTTCGAAGCAAACAATGGATGCTAAATAGCATTTCCCCGGTTTGCAGCTTTAAATCTGCCATGGCACAGTCATAATAGGGTTTAATTGATCATGCTTAGGGTTTAATTGATCATGTTGGTTCCGTGGTGGTTTCTTCAATAGAAATCGGAGGGGAAACCCTCTTTTTCTCAAAAAATGCTTAGGGCCCTGGTACGCGTCGGTCCTAATCAAACGGTTTTTAACCCCTTTCCGCGACGGCATTTGGAACCGTCGCCAAGTGAGTGTGTGCGATAGGGTGTCCTTCCCACACGACCCAGAAATCATTGGGGATAGGCCCTCCTGGGACCCAGGCTTGGGTCATGTGCGATCGGGCGAGGCATCGAAACCCAATGATTTCCCCGTAGGTATGTACATCCCACACGGTAATCCGAGAAAATCATTTCCGTAGGTATGTACATCCCACACGGTGAATCCCAGAAAAACATTTCTGTAGGTATGTATATCACACACAGTCAATCCAAGGAATTCGTTTCTGTTCTTATGTACATCCCACACAGTCAATCCAGGGAAAACGTTTCCGTTCGTATGTATATCACACACAGTTCTTTGTGTGGAAACGTTTGTGCAAGGTGGCCTAACGCAAACAGTTCGCTGCCGGAAGCCATGTGTGATTGTTAGTTGATCGAACACGCCTACTTTCTAGAAACCGTGCGGGTTGTTTGAGTTCATCGCCTACGGTGTTGTCTGAGTAACCGTTTGCAATAGAAAACCCCAATAAGCAGGGTAATTAGCCTATTATTGACAATCCATGTACTAATCAAACTGATATTTCTTATAAAACACGCCAGATATTTCATATCCGTATAAAAGCAACCAAGATTTCATCAGATAGCTTGGGCATTCAGTTATGCCATTACACAACAGCACCAAGTTTCACATGCAGCTTCAAAAACCTTTGGAAAGTAGCATCATACACGGTAAATACACAGCTGAATCTCATCTGGAAACTACAGAAGCGGAAGGAAAATATTGAGCCATCAGTGATGTTGAATGTCCTTGCAACTTTAGGCCAGTGGCTGTGGATAATTGCTCGCCCAACCTTCGTCCTCTTCAGCAAGACTTCAATATTGTACCGTGGGTATTGAATGAATACCATCCTCGCCTCTTGACTATGCAGGTGGTTTGAGAGGTAATCATCAGTGAACTGCTTTGAAAAGCACTGAAAACAAAGCTATGCATAAATCGCTGTTGTAAATTTTGAAATGGCACAAGGGGTAAAAACAAGGTAAAAGAGTTGGTACCATCCTATAGTTGACTGATGTCTTCTTCATTGTGCAAACAAAGATCTTGCTATTATTCCTCGCAAGTTTCTTCATCCTAACAATCTTTCTGAGTTTCTTGACATGATTGATATTCATGGACATCTCATTTCCTCATATGCAAAATGGGTCGAACAGTGGGTCTAAGCCTCTGACAGCAGGACCTACATGTGCAAGACCAAATTGTAAGAAACCTAAATATTAGAATGATTCCTGCAACTGCACAATAATGTGCTATTAGCCAAAGGACCCTGCTTGAACAAACCTCGATGGTAAACCGTAGTGTCTCCTATTGTTTCCCTGCAACACATATAAGGAAGATCTTGATCAGGTTAATTGAGAGTTGCCATACTATCAGTAGAATATGTATTGAGTACAGCCAAATTCGATTGGTGTCACATGCATAACAATACAAAATTTTACTCACAACAAATGAAAATCAAACTGCAGAACTGAACCAAACAGTTAAATGGATAGTAGACCAAATGAACCAAAATAGTTAACTGAGCACGACATTGCAGAATAGAAACATGTACTAGAAGATAAGACAGTTAACAAAACAAAGAATGCTTGAGAACATTACATTTCAGAGGACCAAACTGTTAACTGAACATCAGATTGCATATTAACATTAGAGAGGACAAATCACTAGAAGGCACTAGCAGTGGCCTCGAGAAAACATCACGAACTGTATTTTAAAGTAGACAACCGCGCGGCGGTGTCGACGGTGGCCTCGAAGACGAGGTGCTCCTCCAAGATCTGGCGGTCGACACGCATGGCAGCCATAGCAACCTCGTTCACGCATGCGGCCGCATGCTACTCAGCTCTATGTTATACTGCGTGTAAAATGGTTGTGGGCGGCGCTTAAATGGAGGAGGCAGGCAGTGATTTCGGTGGAAGGTGTCGCTCCGTTAGTCAGGGCATGTGGGACGGGAAAGGAGGAGGATGGTGTGGGTGGGGTGCGGATTACCTGACCATATCGACAAGGCCGCGCAGCAAGAAGAAGGGTCGGCGGCCAGTAGGCCACGCAACAAGAAGAAGGGTTGCCGGCGAGGAGGCAGCGCTGCAAGAAGAAGGGTCGCCGGCGAGGAGGCGGTGCTGCACGAAGAAGGGTAGTCGACGAGGAGGCGGCGCTGCAAGCAGAAGGTTTGCCGGCGAGGAGGCTGAGCTGCCAGTAAGCAGCAGTGAAGGTTTGAACTTGGAAATCAAGGAGGAACGGTGGAAATGTGGCTTTTGGTAGGAGGGAGGGGGCAGGGAGATAGATATTTCCGCGGTGGCAAAAAAATTCGCTCCATGCCGCGAGAAACTGGCGCGCAAGTGTGGTTCAAGCGGGGGAGGTGGACTGTAGACGACGAAGCTTCCTACGTAAGCTAGACAAGACGGTGCGCCAATATATTTTATATCGCATCCCACACGATTCTTTCGAGTAAACTGTTTGTGGTATACCTGATTTTTTCATTATGTTTTAAAAGACAAAATGGTGTTACGGAGGGAAAGGATGGTGTTTGAATTGCTAGAACATTTACGTACAGTGAAGATGCAACTAGTACATGAGTGTCGTGTTTAAATTTGGAATTATTCCGGGTTTGTTTGGCATATTTAAGCATTAATTGAGTTTATAGGCATTTAATATGCATAATTCAAATTTGAAAGCACAGGCTCCAGTGCACCAAAGTTGTTTGAAAAATCACATGTGTGTCCTTGGGTGAATTTCTAGGTCCCATGCAATAGATGGGAGTGAAATTCAAACATCTGGGCGTCGTGACTCGGCCGGAAAGATTGCGAAAATTGGTTTTTTAATTCCTGTAATTCCAAAACACGCCTGAAAATCATGAAACTTGGCATGGTCTCATGACATGGCACCAACATGCTGCGGTAATTTTTTTGGCCGAATTGGGACAAGCTTTGGTGTAAGCTTTTTGCAAACCGGAGCTTCCCTCAAGAAGGCTCGTGGTTCCGAGAGCGAACGTGTCACCGCCGTGTGCGAAACGACATACATACACTGCCTTCTCCTGCCTTAATTTTTTTACACAGCCAGATTGACCAAATAGAAGTACCGTGCTAAATTTTGGAATTACTCTGGGCTCGTTTCGCCTTTTTTATACATTAATTGTGTTTTTGGGCATTTAATGTGCATAATTCAAATTTGAACTACAAGCACAGGCTCCAGTGCACCAAAGTTGTTTGAAAAATCACATGTGTGTCCTTGGGTGAATATCTAGGTCCCATGCAAGAGATGGGAGTGAAATTCAAACATCTGGGCGTCGTGGCTCCGCCGGAAAGATTGAGAAACTTGGTTTTTTAATTCCCGTAAATCCAAAACACGCCTGAAAATCATGAAACTTGGCATGGTGTCATGACATGGCACCAACATGTTGCGGTAATTTCATTGGCTGAATTGGGACAAGCTTTGGTGTAGGCTTATTGCAAAATGGAGCTTCCCTCAAGAAGGCTCCTGGTTCCGAGAGGGAATGTGTCACCTCCATGTGCGAAACGACATACGTACACTACCTTCTCCCGCCTTAATTTTTTTACAAAACCAAATATAAGTATCGTGCAAAATTTTGGGATTATTCCATGCTCGTTTGGCCTTTTTTATACATTAATTGATTTTCTGCGCATTTAATGTGTATAATTCAAATTTGAACTACAAGCACGTGCTCCAGTGCACCAAAGTTGTTTCAAAAATCACATGTGTGTCCTTGGGTGAATTTCTAGGTCCCATGCAAGAGATGGGAGTGAAATTCAAACATCTGGGCGTCGTGGGTCGGCCGAAAAGATTGAGAAACTTGGTTTTTTAATTCCTGTAAATCAAAAACACGCCTAAAAATCATGAAACTTGGCATGGTTTCATGACATGGCACCAACATGTTGCGGTAATTTTTCTGGCCAAATTGGGACAAGCTTTGGTGTAATCTTCTTGCAAACCAGAGCTTCCCTCAAAAAGGCTCGTGGTTCCGAGAGGGAACGTGTCACCTCCGTGTGCGAAACGATATACGTACACTGCCTTCTCCTGCCTTAATTTTTTACATAGCCAGATTAGACCAAATGGAAGTACCGTGCTAAATTTTGGAATTATTCCGGGTTCGTTTGGCCTTTTTTATACATTAATTGAGTTTCTGGGCATTTAATGTGTATAATTCAAATTTGAACTACAAGCACAGGCTTCACTGCACCAAAGTTGTTTGAAAAATCGCATGTCTGTCCTTGGGTGAATTTCTAGGTCCCATGCAAGAGATGGGAGTGAAATTCAAACATATGGGCGTTGTGGCTCGGCCGGAAAGATTGAGAAACTTGGTTTTTTAATCCCTGTAATTCCAAAACATGCTTGAAAATCAAGAAACTTGGCACCAACATGCTGTGGTAATTGTTTTGGCCGAATTGGGACAAGCTTTGGTGTAAGCTTCTTGCAAACCGGAGCTTCCCTCAAGAAGGCTCGTGGTTCCAAGAGGGAACGTGTCACCTCTGTGTGCGAAACGACATACGTACACTACCTTCTCCTGCCTTAATTTTTTACATAGCTAGATTAGACCAAATAGAAGTACCGTGCTAAATTTTGGAATTATTCCGAGTTCGTTTGGCCTTTTTTATACATTAATTGAGTTTTGGGCATTTAATGTGCATAATTAAAATTTGAACTACAAGCACAGGCTCCAGTGCACCAAAGTTGTTTGAAAAATCACATGTGTGTTCTTGGGTGAATTTCTAGGTCCCATGCAAGATATGGGAGTGAAATTCAGACATCTGGGCATCGTGGCTCGGCCGAATAGATTGTGAAACTTGGTTTTTTAATTCCTGTAATTCCAAAACACGCCTGAAAATCCTGAAACTTGTCACGGTGTCATAACATGGCACCAACATGCTGCGGTAATTTTTTTGGTCGAATTGGGACAAGCTTTGGTGTAAGCTTTTTGCAAACCGGAGCTTCCCTCAAGAAGGCTCGTGGTTCCGAGAGCGAACGTGTCACCTCCGTGTGCGAAACGACATACATACACTGCCTTCTCCCGCCTTAATTTTTTTACACAGCCAGATTAGACCAAATAGAAGTACCGTGCTAAATTTTGGAATTACTCTGGGCTCGTTTTGCCTTTTTTATACCTTAATTGAGTTTTTGGGCATTTAATGTGCATAATTCAAATTTGAACTACAAGCACAGGCTCCAGTGCACGAAAGTTGTTTGAAAAATCACATGTGTGTCCTTGGGTGAATTTCTAGGTCCCATGCAAGATATGGGAGTGAAATTCAAACATCTGGGCGTCGTGGCTCGGCCGGAAAGATTGAGAAACTTGGTTTTTAATTCCCGTAAATCCAAAACACGCGTGAAAATCATGAAACTTGGCATGGTGTCATGACATGGCACCAACATGTTGCGGTAATTTCATTGGCCGAATTGGGACAAGCTTTGGTGTAGGCTTATTGCAAAATGGAGCTTCCCTCAAGAAGGCTCCTGGTTCCGAGAGGGAATGTGTCACCTCCGTGTGCGAAACGACATACGTACACTGCCTTCTCCCGCCTTAATTTTTTTACACAGCCAAATTAGACCAAATATAAGTATCGTGCTAAATTTTGGGATTATTCCATGCTCGTTTGGCCTTTTTTATAAATTAATTGAGTTTCTGCGCATTTAATGTGTATAATTAAAATTTGAACTACAAGCACGTGCTCCAGTGCACCAAAGTTGTTTGAAAAATCACATGTGTGTCCTTGGGTGAATTTCTAGGTCCCATGCAAGAGATGGGAGTGAAATTCAAACATCTGGGCATCGTGGCTCGGCCGAAAAGATTGAGAAACTTGGTTTTTTAATTCCAGTAAATCAAAAACACGCCTGAAAATCATGAAACTTGGCATGGGCTCATGACATGGCACCAACATGCTGCGGTAATTTTTTTGGCCGAATTGGGACAAGCTTTGGTGTAATCTTCTTGCAGACCAGAGCTTCCCTCAAGAAAGCTCGTGGTTCCGAGAGGGAACGTGTCACCTCCGTGTGCGAAACGATATACGTACACTGCCTTCTCCTGCCTTAATTTTTTACATGGCCAGATTAGACCAAACGGAAGTACCGTGCTAAATTTTGGAATTATTCCGGGTTCGTTTGGCTTTTTTTATACATTAATTGAGTTTTAGGGCATTTAATGTGTATAATTCAAAATTTGAACTACAAGCACATGCTTTAGTGCAGCAAAGTTGTTTGAAAAATCGCATGTGTGTCCCTGGGTGAATTTCTAGGTCCCATGCAAGAGATGGGAGTGAAATTCAAACATATGGGCGTCGTGGCTCGGCCGGAAAGATTGAGAAACTTGGTTTTTTAATCCCTGTAATTCCAAAACATGCCTGAAAATCATGAAACTTGGCATGGTGTCATGACATGGCACCAACATGATGTGGTAATTGTTTTGGCCGAATTGGGACAAGCTTTGGTGTAAACTTCTTGCAAACCGGAGCTTCCCTCAAGAAGGCTCGTGGTTCCGAGAGGGAACGTGTCACCTCTGTGTGTGAAACGACATACGTACACTACCTTCTCCTGCCTTAATTTTTACATAGCCAGATTAGACCAAATAGAAGTACCGTGCTTAATTTTGGAATTATTCCGAGTTCGTTTGGCCTTTTTATACATTAATTGAGTTTTTGGGCATTTAATGTGCATAATTTAAATTTGAACTACAAGCACAGGCTCCAGTGCACCAAAGTTGTTTGAAAAATCACATGTGTGTTCTTGGGTGAATTTCTAGATCCCATGCAAGATATGGGAGTGAAATTCAGACATCTGGGCGTCGTGGCTCGGCCGAGTAGATTGTGAAACTTGGTTTTTTAATTCCTGTAATTCCAAAACACGCCTGAAAATCCTGAAACTTGGCATGGTGTCATGACATGGCACCAACATGCCGCAGTAATTTTTTTGGCCGAATTGGGACAAGCTTTGGTGTAAGCTTTTTGCAAACCGGAGCTTCCCTCAAGAAGGCTCGTGGTTCCGAGAGGGAACATGTCACATCTGGGTGCGAAACGACATACGTACACTGCCTTCTCCCGCCTTAATTTTTTTACACAGCCAGATTAGACCAAATAGAAGTACCGTGCTAAATTTGGAATTATTCCGGGTTCGTTTGGCCTTTTTTATATATTAATTGAGTTTCTGGGCATTTAATGTGCATAATTCCAATTTGAACTACAAGCACATGCTCGAGTGCACCAAAGTTGTTTGAAAAATCACATTTGTGTCCTTGGGTGAATTTCTAGGTCCCATGCAAGAGATGGGAGTGAAATTCAAACATCTAGGCGTCGTGTCTCGACCGGAAAGATTGAGAAACTTGGTTTTTTTAATTCCTATAATTCCAAAACAGGCCTTAAAATCATGAAACTTGGCATGGTCTCATGACATGACACCAACATGTTGTGGTAATTTTTCTATCTGATTTGCGAAGGCGCACACATTAACAATCAACAAAGTCATTTTGGAACAAGTGTTGTCACGTTACAAATCGGAAACACAAGTATTATTGAAACCGTGGGCGTTCGACTTACCAATTACGTGCGGCCACGTGTCCCCTTTTTTTATTGGCTAGGAGGTGTCGTGCGGGGTAGCTATTTGAGTACGGCGGGCGTGCAATCAGACTCCTGCGCGTGGTCATCGGGAGGAGAGCCCTTTGACCGCTACCCGCCGCGCACCTCCCTCCCAACGTCTCCATTAATGGCACCCGAGCACCTGTTCTACGGCGTGGCTATATGTCTCACTGGACTGAGATTTAAGAGAGAGAAATGAAAATCTGAAAAGAAAGTTTTGCACGGATCTTGATGTAAGATCCGACGGACCTATATAGCATCGACTGTGACTTATAGCAAGCATGATGAATATAAGGACAATGACAGTGGATAATAATTGTCTTACATATTTAGAAAAATAATTAAAAAAAGCCACATGCGGCAACGCCCGAAATAAACAAGGGCAAAAGAAGAAGGAAGACAACTATCTGGCTCGCTGATCTCTACTTTCTTGATGCGTTGCTGCAAGCCGCGGGAACTAGTCTCCGCGGCGAGCGGCGACGAGCTCTTTCTTGTCCTCAAGATGTTGGTTGAGAGCATCCACGGATTCCTCCACCAGCCTTCTGTGCTCGATGTGCAGCATGGCATTCTCGTCCATTAGTTTCTCGATGATGACGCCGGTCCTCTCCAACAAGGCAGTGGTTTGCTCCGCACTTCCGACGATCTTCGCCCTCAGCAGGTCGTGCTCGGCCTGGAGCTTCACATTGCTCTCATTTAGTTGTCGGATGACGTCGGTAGACTGTTCAAACGAGGCTTTCAGGTCATCCTGCAACCTCGCCCACCAGGAGATCTGATCCATCTTCCTAAGGACGAGGGCACACATGCATCAGTAAGAGTCCTCGCCTGCCAGCGAGGCATTTTCCCAGGTCGCTGCGGTGCGGGAGGACATCTCTGCTGCATTCGCGGCGCGACGGGACATATCTTCTGCTTTCGCGGCACGGCCGGACCAGTCTGCTGCATTAACGGCGCGGCGGGTCCTCCGTGCTGCTTCGGCAGCAAGGCGGGACCTCTCTGCTGCTACGGCCGTGCGGCGGGACATGTTGGCTGCTTTCGCGGCAAGGCGGGACATCTCTCGTGCTCCCGCTTCCAGGCTCGCCTCTCCCTGGTGGCAATCTCTCGACCCAGAACTCACGCTGGCCATGGCAGACGCAAGGGAACGATGATGAATGACTTGTTTGTTTTTGACTTTTTGTGGATGAGGAGTTGAGGAGGAATGTGCAGTCATCTTGGAGTAGTAGTTTATAACCGCATAGTAATACGCTCCTAAGTGGGAAACCGTTTAGGTTTTGATCGGTGTGAACAGGTTTGCAAATTGGAATGTGACGGGATGCGGCCTCCATGTTCTTCTAAAAAAAATTGTGACCGGACGAATGCTCAAAATTTACTGATGGTTATAAGTGCGACACTATTCCCGGAAGGCGTAACGTGGGCATGTACGCCTTCTTGGCCGCGTACGTGGCGTTTGCACCATAGGGTGCACCGCAATAGGCAATGTCAGCACACGTCTTGTTCCAACAACTGTGCGCGCTCGTTATTACCATCGTGCACGCTTCTTTTAATTAGAATGGGTGTGCCCGTCTAGCGCACACACGTTGATCTATCTAACCGTTTTAGTTTGTTGTGGCTAATCGCAAACAGTTCATCCATGTGAAGTGTATGCCATCAATCGCAGACACTTTGATCTGGCTTACCCCATTTCTGTTCTGTTGCCTAATCGCAAATAGTTAATCCTTCTGAAGCGTATGGCCTTAATCACACACACCTTGATCTGGCTGACAGTTTCTTTTGTGTTGCCTAATCACAAACAGTTCATCCGAGTGAACCGTATATGCTGTATATCGCACGCACCTTCATCTGGCTGCCCGTTTCTTTTGTGTTGCCTAATCACAAACAGTTCATCCGAGTGAACCGTATGCTCTATATCGCACACGCCTTCATCAGGCTGCTCGTTTCTTTTGTTCTGCCTCATCGCAAATAGTTCATTGGACTGAACCGTATGCCCTGGATCGCACATGCAACTAAAATCTGAACCGTGTTTGATGCATCCTCCATTGCAAATGTTTTGCACCTTTTTTGACTTTTACATCCCTGTTTGTGATTAATGCATCACACATAGTTTCATGAAAGGGTCTCTAATCGTAGTGTCGCGTTAGCAGCATCCTGCAGTAGTGGGGTTTCCCCCTTTTATGATCACTATAGGATCAACATACGTGCTTCGTGTCATAATAGCAGTACTACTCCACCCATCAAGCTAAACAAGCTTAGTTGTTCAAATACGAATGTGATATTATTAAAATAGAGTCGTTTAATTAGTTAGCTAAATGTTCCTAATTTAGTTTCAAAAATGCATGTTCGCCGCTCGGGTGTGTATCTCTACAGGGTGCCCACGGTGGGCCGCGACCCACCCTGGGATTTTGGGTCGGCCCAGGCCCCGATTCCCATTTGTTCTGCTGCGCGCTTCCGATCTCTACTCGCCCCCAGCCACCTGCTTCGCTGGCGACTTGCCGTCCCCGGACGGCATGACTCTAGGAGGAGATGCTGGACTAACAGGTGGTCAGGAGCCGCTTGCCCAACAACGTCAACGCTGCCCGGGCGCGCCGTCGTGCCTACCTTCCCAGTCCGTTCAGGGCTCAGGCGTGCAGCACCCACTAAGCCAACCCGATTTATCCTGAGATACGTCCTCAACACTCAGCAGCCACTCCTCATCACCCATTTTCTAACTGATTCATTACTCATTAGGCAGGACTGTCATTAGGGTTTGTTGTGTGCTGAGTGCTACCTACACTTAATGGTTCAGATGTATTTTAGTAATCTTTAGTACCTGTAAAGTTCACAGGGTTTCAAAATTCCGGCCCTAGGGACAAACCCTACTCATTTTGTTGGTCATAGTGACATCGACCCAGATTACTACTGCAGGCCAGGTTTGTTTACAATTTTACTTGTCCTTCTTACTCATTTGATATGATATCCAATTATTCACGTCGATTAGTTGCAAACAATAAGTGCTAGACAAACTTCTTGATTCAGATTTTGGACGGTCTCTTACTGCAGTTACAATTCTGCATACCTGTCCTAGTAAGCTCACAAGTAAATGATTGACTCACTACATCTATGCTTGCCTTGTCATATTTTTTGTCAATATTCTTCTAGGGTGGACCACCCTGTTTCAAAATACTGGAACCGTAGACATGAGTGAATAGTATTTCTCTGTGTGGGCAACGAGCACTGCATTGTATAGAAAGAAAGTGTCATTTCCAGTTTTTACATAGACTACGATCTGCCTACTTGCTTTGTGTCGCACTACCAGCACTCCACCCTTGAAGCTAAACATTATGCACTGATAATTCCTTAGTTTATTTGTTCAAATATGAATTTGATATGATTCTAATGTTCCTGCTTCAGTTTTGAAATGTGTGTCTGCCTGTTGTAGAGACATAAGAGGTTTGTATTTCTGTGTGTGGTCTGGTCAGCACGATTGGGGGGTGAACTTTGCATATGCAGGGGTTTATAGGGAGACACTCTTCGAGTTGAATCCGCAATGCATTCCATAGATAATCTGACTACTTTTTATGTTTTCATGAATCTCAGATTCTGAACAGTATCATAATGATTATGAGCTTGCGCGCATGAAAAGAATAAAGCAGAACAATGCCATGGCTGTCAAACTTGGCATTAAGGGACTGAAATCAAGTCTGGATGCAATGCAATGCAAATGCTCTCCACCAACAGATTCATGCTTAGAATATGATCTATCAGTGATTCTGAGCTAGAGGGGGGCCTAAGTCAATGTAGCTCCCTAGTGGAGGAGTCAGAGGCAGATGCCCTATCTTATTCACCCATCAAGGTGCTTGCTCTAACTTTCCAAGGTTATATTGGTCGCACATATCTTGCAACTGATTCTTTGCATTGCTTCTACTTTTTTGCACTGCCATTAGCTTAGTTTACACATCGTGTATGTGAATACGCCCTGCCTATCCATTTTCAGTACATATTCCATCTGTCATCATACCATATTTATCCATTCAAATGTTGTTCTTGTGTATCAGACGTTCAAAAGGAAGAGGGCGATTGCTGATCGCGGAGGAGCACGAGCAAAGTATTTGGAAAAGGTAGTGACACCTGATAAATCAAATAGCCCATTAGGTGTATTTGCAATATCACCTGACCCACAAAACACCCCAACTCTAGCAGACTCTAGCCCTACTACACTGGTCATTTCTGATGCCCCAACTCAGCAGACCCCAACTGCAGCAAATAGTATGTTGATGTCAGTTGACATAGCACCAACTCTATGACGCAAAACCCCCATTCCAGCAAAGAGTACACCAAATCCAGTTGCCAAATCCCTTTTCGAACCAGAGAGAGCCCCAATTGCAGCAAATAGGACCCCTATTCCATTTCTTTCCAGTTTAGAAGATGAAGCTTATATTGTTGTCAGGAACTTTGTGTGCATCTTTCCTTCATGGAAAGATTATACCGCAGACACAGAACAATTTCTAGTCTTCCTCCGCAACTTACGCGTAAGTAATGTACTAGCGTTATTCATGGTAATTACTACATATGTTTCTGCTGACAAAAGACACAAGATTTCACTCTTTTAAATAGGCGAGGACCAAACTAGATTGTCAAGACGAGCAAGGGTTGGTTGCGCTTTTCAAGCACTCGTTGATGAAGTATCGTTCCTACCTGAGGCAAGCGCACTTCGATGGCAAGCCTCTAAACAAAATTTCTGTAAAGTCTCCGGTGCTACATTTATCAGACAATGACTGGAATAATCTTGTTGCACATTGGTCTCGTCTGCAGCGTAAGGTACTATCTATGATATCACATCACAATTTGAACTACATTTCTGCATTTGCCTTAACGTCTCACTTGTACGAAAACTGTTAGCAGAAGAACATTCATTCTCAAGGGACCACAGAATCTCACAACTATACTGCACACTGCATTGCTCTTGTGAGTACCTCTTGCCTTGTATGACTATACTTACTTTCATAGTTGTTTGATTATGTAGCATCACTGCAGATGTTAGCCTCATTATCGTCCATTTGGTGGACATTATAAGATCCATATGGACTCTTACATAAATTTAGAATCAACCCAATGCTTTTGAAGAGGTTTAGCTCTGCAGTCCTCTTGTAAGGACTGAACGTCATCTATCACTGTACTTACATTAACAGCTACTCCCTCCGTCCCATAATATAAGAACGTTTTGTACAGTACACTAGTTTTCAAAACACTCTTGTCTTATGGGAAGAGGGATTGGTTCATTGTGTAGCATTCTGCATCTTATCTCCCTCGCCCACAATGCTAGTGCAGAAGTGTAGCCCATTGCTCTTGTCAGTAAATTTTGTCCTGTAACGCTTGTACTTCCAGGGATTGGTAGTTGATTATGTAGCATCAATCTGCATCTTATCTTCATTATCCTCTATCCCTTCCAGTATTATCATATCTATAATTACTCTCTACAAAATGTAGAGTACAGGCAATGCTTCTGAAGAAGATTTTGTGCTGAAATTCTTGAGTTATCCTTCCCTTGACACGGAGAAGGGCATTATAAAGCCGGTGTTAACTGTTAATGTAAGCCAGTCCTTCTAAAGCCTTTATCCTCAATTGATGTTTAATTTTCTCATACTCCCTAGCGTTTACTGCTGTTTAGTTTGTTGTTTCTATCAAAATGCATGTTCGCAACAATAGTAAGTTCCAAGTTTTACTTGTAAAACCAAATTCCTTATTCATACCATGCACATTACTCAATAGTCCCTATATGTGTGCTTGTTTTTGTGGATCTATAATCCAGTGTGTGGTGAAGAAACCCACGTTTGCACCTTGTCATCTCCTGTTTTATCTTACTGATGTGGCTGATGATATGAACAACATGCCATGCACATTAACCAAAATAGATACAATGATTGTCTTTGCCCTTCATCTATGCTTGTTTGTTGACATGGTAATCCAGTAGTGTGGTGAAGCTCCCCGCATTATGAACAATGCCAAATTATGCTATTGATATTTTGAACTTGCTCTTTATTTTCTAGTTTGAAATTGGATGGAATTGACAGCACAATTATCATCTTTCTTTATACACGTGCAAAACCTGTCATCTCTCTGCTTGTTTCAGGTTGATATGCCTGATGGCATGCACAAGTCTGCTGAAGGCTGTGACACAAACCCAACATATATTGCAGCAAAGAAGGCAAAACATCTTGAAGATAGCGAGACAACCCAAAGTCTTGTCTTGATGCAGTGTTCAAGTTACTTGAGACTAGTAGTCAGACAAGCTCACAGAATTCACTGTTTGAATCAGTTCGACTTCTTCAATCCAAAGTTCTAGCAGAAAGGCATTCTACAACTCAACTTCGACTTGAAGTCCTATCTCTAAGAAAGATTGCGGAAAACACCAATGAGAACCTCATTGCTAAACAGCTGCACCCGGAAGTTATGACCGACATGCTAGGCCGGTCTCATAGCCTTGCTCAGCAGCTTGCGCAGCAGTTCCCGCGCAAGGCTAGCCTTTCTTGTACTGTCTTGGAAGTGGTCTCGGTTCAGTATTATTTTGTTACGCTGCAATGGTGCCCAGTTTTTGTAATCTGCTTCTTCGTTGCGCTTTATCATCACTGGCGGTGAACTTTGATGCCCAGTGATGTAATATACCATAAATCATTTATTGTATAGTGTAGGTTTATTCTAAGTTACTATGTCGTAATTTCTTCATTGTATAGAGTAGGTTTGTTCTTAATTCCTACTAGTTACTGTCATCATTTGTCGGTGGAAACGACACCTATGGAATCACTGGGATCCCTTCTACGGTTGGCGGGCGCGGGGTTGTGCAAAGAGCGGGTCTGGTAGTCAGCACAAGGATCGTTTACCCAGGTTCGGGCCGCGAGGATGCGTAATACCCTAGTCCTGCTTTGGTGTATATTTGAGTGTTCTTGAGCTCTCGAACTAGCTGTGGTGCGTGCGTTGTCCAAAAGATCCGAATCCCTCTCCAGTACGCCTCGGGCCTCCTTTTATAGTCAAAAAAGGGGTCGCCACAGTGGCACATAGGAGGTGGAAAGGTATACAGTGTACAAGCTTATCGCCTGTCATTACGGGACAAGGCGCATTAAATGCGCCCCTTAGGTGTCCCATTGCTTTATTGGGGACGACAACGAGGCCCGTCCCGTCCGTCGCTGCTCCGCCTCGCTCCGACAAGCGTCTAGGCCAACGAGGCATGTAACGCCACGTAGGCTGGCAGGCTGCTGAGATGGCGTGGTGGTAGGGTCTTCACGAAGATCTGCATACCACCACGCAGGTGCTTGCTGAGTTGGCCTGGAGGCCGCGCGTTGCCACGTAGGTGCCTGCCCAACTGGTTGGGCTGGCAGCTGTATGGGAACGGTGGTGGAGTCTTAGCAGACGTGGGCCTGGCTGCGGCCCCGGAGGTGTCCTCGGCAAGGGCCTTGCCGAGTTCTCGACAAGGGCCTTGCCGAGGTCTCGGCAAGGGTCTTGCCATGGCATCGCGGTCGTCCCCGGCAAGGATCTTGCCGGAGGTCCCGTGGATTTCCTCCGCGAGGATCTCGCGAGGATCGTCGTCTTCTGGTCCTCATCTAATGTCGTGTCTTTATGATCTTCACAAAGATCTGCATGCCACCATGGAGGTGCCTCTCGAGCCTTGGTTCCAATGTGGTTGATGGTGTTGGAACCCTTGGGCTCAAGGGTGGCGCGCTCTGCTGGCGTTGGGCAAGCTGCCCGGCAAGGCTCTTGCCGGGGCTGCGGAGGCTGCCCCGGCAAGGGTCTTGCTGGGGGAGTCCACCTCGCCATCTTGCTCTTTGTGCCTCTGGTCTTGGCGTTGCTCTGCCCGTCTTGTGCTTTTGGCTGGAGCGTTGCCCTTGTATTCTTGTGCTTCTGCTTCCTCCCTTTGCCCTGCTAAGTGTGTCCGCAGGTGCGGCTCTGACTGCCCGTGCACAAGTAGAGGCGTAAAAAGGAGAGCCCCTACTTTTGTACACCGACAGGAGCCCCCGGGCCTGGGCCACACATAAGCGCAACGTGTTGTTGGGCCGGGCCCAGAATGGTGCGTGGGCACGCGGGGCGAAGTTTTACCGTAGTAATTTCCCTTGCCCGTCGCGCTTCCCCACGACCCGCGTTGAATGCGTGACGTGGGGGTCATGCGTGGGGCGGTTGCTGCCCTCATGCATCACATCGTGGTAAATGGTAACGAAGCGGCCCGTGCCTTCCCCATAAAAAGGACAAACCGCAGGCGTGACGCCCATTTACCCTATGTGCCTTCTCCAATCTCGGAACCGCCGTCCCTCCCTTCTTCCTTCTCAAGCTCTTTCTTTCGCTCGCCGCCTCCGCGCCTTTGTTTCCCCTCATCCCTCGTCCCCCTCAGCCGCCATGGCACCCAAAACCAGCAAAGGCAAGGGAACGGCCAAGGACGCCGGGGGAAGGAGGCGCCGGAGGGTGAGTTGGCGGCGCGACGGACGTAGCTCGCCTACTTTCCTTCGACGGTCGATGCGGTCCACCTCCGGGACAACTTCAAGCCCCTGTGGGGGTGCAAGACGAAGGGGCACCCTGCCACGCGCATCATCCCCGCCGGTTTCGCCCAGGCCGGACCGAATCGGTACCCCTTCTTTGTTGATTACTTTTCCTGCGGGCTCTGCCCCTCTTTCTCCGATTTCTTCAATGATGTCATGCACACCTATGGCTTCCACCTTCTGGATTTCACTCCAAATGCCGTGGTGTGCATGGCCCTTTTTGCCCATCTCTGTGAGGGCTTCGCCGGAGTGCATCCTAGCACGACGCTCTTCCGCCACTACTTATATCCCAGTATCCAAAAGGGAGGCGCCATTTCTAGTTGTGTCGCCTGGATCCCAAGGAGCCAGGAGAAGGGGACTTATCTGGAGGGCGCTCAGAAGGAGAGGTGGGAGGAATGGCGGAGCCGGTGGTGCTGGATTGTGGAGGAGGACCCGCAGGAATTTTGCCGCATTCGCCAGGTGCCGCCGGTTCATAGAGATGATTGGGGCAATGTCGACGCCAAGGATGAGAAGCTCACGATCGCCACCACCAGGATCCATCGCCTCACCATGGCCAGGCTCACGCTTGAGATGATTGGGGCTGATTTCATCCATCGTCGAATCGCCCCACTGCATAACAAGGGGAGGCCGGCCTGGCTTTTCAGGAACGCGGCCGACATCATGAGGCTTCGCCCTGGCTTGAACCACAACTTCACGGTGATGGGGCACGCCCATTTTTGCGAGAGGCTTTTTCAGCTCGGCGTGTACCGCGACGACAGAGCCAAGAGGACCGGCAAGGCCGCAAAGGCTGGCAAGGTCGTCAAGGGGCCCTTGTTTGGGTTGCCAGCGGGGGTGGTCCCGCTGAGCAACAACTCTCGGCAAACCGACATCATCGCCATGATGCTGGACTTCAATGCGCACGGCCTTGACCCAAATTGGGTCGAGCCGGGGGCGGATCAGGTGCAGGAGTTGTTCGACAAGCTGTCGGAGAAGTACGTCCATGCTGAGCCATTGCTCATCCAGGACACCACCCAAGCAGAGTTGGACTACATCGCCGCCAGGGCGGCGGAGGCGGAGCTCGCCAGGGAGGCCGGCAGTGCCGGCGGCATGGAGGACGAGGCCAAGGCGGCCACAGAGGAGAAGGAGCTTGTCGGATGGGCGGAGGCCGCTGGGGAGACCAGCAACACCAACATCGGGGCCCCTCTCATCGAAGATGTGGTCGACGACTCGACCAAGGAGGAGGCCGAGGCTGACGACCCTCCGGCCTCAGGAAAAAGGCGTGTCCTGCGACGGGCCAGCTCCGGCGAGCTGGTCCGGCCCGGCAGGACCGAGCAGAGGCAAGAGATCCAGGGGGAGTTTGTGCGCCTGACGAGGGCCGCGGAGGCAAAGAAGGTGGTGAAAGCCGCGGTGGCGAAGAGGAAAGCGACCGCCTCTTCTTCGTCCAAGCGTCCTCGGACTCCACCCTCTTCCCCTCCTCCCGCAGATGTCGACACAGAGGTCGTCTTCGACCTTGGGTCTCTCAGCCCGAGGAGGAAGAGGAAAGCAGCGGAAGAGGAGGCGGAGGTGAGTAAGTATCTTGTCTTTTGTCATCTCCGTCCCCTCAGGCCGCGCCGCTTTTCTTGACTTGTTTTCATCTTTGCAGGGGTGTGGAGACGCTGGCCCAGAGGGTGGCGAAGAGAGCCAGGGCCTCGACGGGCGGCCAGCCCCTGGTGGGCACCTCGGGTACGCCACTGATGGTGGAGAGCAGCCCGGATAGCAGCCCCCGGCGCAGCCCCCAGCATGCGTCCATCACTCGCTCCCTATCAACGTGTGTTGGGGTACGATCTCTTGGCGCTGACCTTGCCGTGGTTGCAGGAGGAGGACGTCAGCAGCAGGAGCCACTGAGGGCCACCCCCAACACGCCGCCCCCATCAACCACGCCGCCCCGAGGGGCGTCCCCGGCAAGGGCGCCAAGCACCGAGCCCGTGCGCACGGAGGAGGAGGCGAACGCGGGTGCCAGCGGCTCCGTCCCGGCACCGAATGTTGGTGGGGAGGGGGCCACTTCTTCCCAGCCTGGCATGGGTGAGTTATTTGCCTTCTGTCCCTGTTCGTTCTTCTTCTTTTGAATTTTGATTTGGCTCTGCCTCATCCTCCTCCTTGGCATCTAGGCGCTCCCTCGGCGGACTAGGAGAACATCGATACTGTCATCGAGGAGGTCGCCAGGGATGCTGAGGCCGAGGCCAACAAGATCACCGCCGAGGAGGCCGCCAAGACCGCCGATGAGGACATCGCCATGGGGCCTGCCGGGGAGGCCGGCAAGGCCACTGCCGAGGAGTCCGGCAAGGACGCTGCCGAGGAGGAGGCGGTCAACGACCAACCTTCCTCCTTTGCCACCTCCGGCTCGGGCAAATACCTGAAGGTGAGTGATGACTTGTTCATCCACCTCCCAGGGGCGGTGAGCACCAGGGCGCCCACCAATGGGGAGGTGTTTGATGACGAGGTGCTCGCCGCCGCTGGGGTTGAGGTTGTCGACAAACCGAGCACTGGTGGCGGCGGTTCCCAGGAGGAGCAGCTCCTTCAGGGCATGAGCGCCAACTTCCAGAAACTCCAGGCACTCCACCATGCCCGTCTGGACAAGGCAAAGTCCAGGATGGCGGCGGTGGACAAGGCAGAGGCGTAACTCGCGGGGCGCGTCGCTGAGACGTAGGCTTGGTTTCGCCAAGCCCATGAGGAGCTGAAGGTTGCCCAGGACCTCCTGGCCGAGCGCAAGCTGGAGCTTGTCATGAAGCAGGCCGACATCGAGAAGGCCCAGGAGCTGGCAAAGGAGTAGGCCGCCAAAGACGAGGCCGCTCAGCACCAGCACCAGGCCGAGCTAAACTCCCAAGAGGAGGACCTCACCGCTCGTGAGGAGAAGCTTGCTGCGACACTCCACGGCAAGGGTGAGGAGGTCCAGAAGCTTGTCGTGCAGCGGACCCAGGAGTTGGAGCAGAGACACGAGGAGGCACTCAATGCTCAAGCCCAGGTCCAAGGCGACAAGGTGAAAGAGCTGGAGGTGGTGCGGGACGGGCTGAAGGAACAGACCCTGAAGCTGGCGAAGGAGAAGGACATGCTCAACAGTGCTCTGGTTGAGGTGCAGGCCACAATCCTCGGCAAGGCTGAGCAGCTCTCCAAGGCCAACCACTCCATCAAAGACCTGAAGCTAAAGATGGAGGGTCTTAAGGGGATGCTTTCGGAGGTCAGGGCCTGGGAGGAGATCTTGACCAAAGATCTGGAGGTCGAGAAGCAGCTGTGGAGGAATGACGCCGCCAACCACGAAGATTTTGTGAAGGGCGAAAACCTCTGGATCAGCCGCCTCGCCGACGTCGCCGGCAGGATCACCACACAGCTGGCTACCATGGGGATGCAGAACGTGAGGTACGCCCCGGAGCCGAACGTGAGTCCCAATGCCAAACTGACCCTGTTCTTCAAGGGCGTTCTTGGAGCTATGGAGCAGTTCCGCTCCAACCGGGCGGCCTCTCTGGCCAGTGAGGCCCGAAAGCTTTGCCGGGGTGCCATGATCAAGGTCCTCACCAAGGTGGCGTACTGGAACCCCAACCTTGACTTCGATGCCGCGCTGGAGAGCTTGCCAGAGGATGCAGACCTCGCGGCGCTAGAGGAGCGTATCGAGCCCATCATCAGCCGTGGCGACGAAGTTCGGAGGGTAGAGGGCCAGCGCCGGGATTAGGCACCCCGTTTCTCATCGTTGCTGCAGGTTCATGACCAAGACAATTTTTATCTTTAGTTAGAACAACACCAACAATTGATGTAATATAACTCTGCAGTACCTTGAAACGATGCATGTTATTTTCCCATTTGATCTCCCTTTGTATGTTCACCCTACGTTAATCGGGTAGGCTTGCCGGCGCGTAAACCCAGGCCGTGGCGCCTTGAGGACGGATCCCCAATAGCCTGCCGGGTGTGCTTGCTGCCAGGCAAACCACCTCACTGCTCTTAACGCGGCCGCTCGAACTGTCGAGCGGACTCGAGACAGAACGAGAGTGTTGCCAATTGCAGAAGGTCACCCTGCTGTTCTTGACGCAGCCGCTCGAACTGTTGAGCAGACTCGAAACAGAGCAAGGGTGTTGCCAATAGTGGCAGGGCCCCATTGCGTGCAGGTTTTCCATACACAGGGCAAGATCTTCGAGGACGATAACCTTATATATAAAAAGGAATTGCTCAAAGTTTTGCATGACTTAGCTTTTCTGCCGCTACGTGAGCATTCACTGCATCCGCCGATGATGCCGCTCATTTGGTCGTCTTCTTCCTTGGAGTGACGAGCACGATGAAGCCGCTGCTCCAACCAGACCAGATTTCCACAACTGCGCCCCCTACCTGGCGCGCCAAAGATGTCGGTGGAAATGACACCTATGGAATCACTTGGATCCCTTCTACGGTTGGTGGGTGCAGGGTTGTGCAAAGAGCGGGTCTAGTAGTCAGCACAAGGATCGTTTACCCAGGTTCGGGCCGCGAGGATGCGTAATACCCTAGTCCTGCTTTGGTGTATATTTGAGTGTTCTTGAGCTCTCGAACAAGCTGTGGTGCGTGCGTAGTCCAAAAGATTCGAATCCCTCTCCAGTACGCCTCGGGCCTCCTTTTATAGTCAAAAAAGGGGTCGCCACTGTGGCACACAGGAGGTGGAAAGGTATACAGTGTACAAGCTTATCGCCTGTCATTACGGGACAAGGCGCATTAAATGCGCCCCTTAGATGTCCCGTTGCTTTATTGGGGATGGCAACGAGGCCAGTCCCGTCCGTCGCCGCTCCGCCTCGCTCCGACACGCGTCCAGGCCAACGAGGCATGTAGCTCCACGTAGGCTGGCAGGCTGCTGAGATGGCGTGGTCGTAGGGTCTTCACGAAGATCTGCATGCCATCATGCAGGTGCTTGTTGAGTTGGCCTGGAGGCCGCGCGTTGCCACGCAGGTGCCTACCCAACTGGTTAGGCTGGCAGCTGTATGGGAATGGCGGTGGAGTCTTGGCAGACGTGGGCCTGGCTGCGGCCCCGCGGGTGTCCTTGGCAAGGGCCTTGTCGAGGTCTCGGCAAGGGCCTTGCCGAGGTCTCGGCAAGGGCCTTGCCGTGGCATCGCGGTCGTCCCCGGCAAGGATCTTGCCGGAGGTCTCGTGGATTTCCTCGGCGAGGATCTCGCGAGGATCGTCGTCTTCTGGTCCTCATCTGATCTCGTGTCTTTATGATCTTCACAAAGATCTGCATGCCACTATGGAGGTGCCTCTCGAGCATTGGTTCCAATGTGGTTGATGGTGTTGGAACCCTTGGGCTCAAGGGTGGCGTGCTCTGCTGGCGTTGGGCAAGCTGCCCCAGCAAGGCTCTTGCCGGGGCTGGGGAGGCCGCCCGGCAAGGGTCTTGCCGGGGGAGTCCACCTCGCCCTCTTGCTCTTTGTGCCTCTGGTCTTGGCGTTGCTCTGCCCATCTTGTGCTTTTGGCTAGAGCGTTGCTCTGGTATATTCTTGTGCTTCTACTTCCTCCCTTTGCCCTGCTAAGTGTGGCCGTAGGTGCGGCTCTGACTGCCCGCGCACAAGTAGAGGGGTAAAAAGGAGAGCCCCTACTTTTGTACACCGACATCATTCGCTATGTGAAAAAAATCTGATGTAGTCGACCGGGCCGAAACATTCGCCTCTAACGGGCCTGGTTTTTAGCCGGCCACAATTGGGCCGGCCTGCATCTTTCTTGGGCCCGAATCAAAATTGGGGCCTTCACACTTTGCGCCAGGCCCATGACTTACTCCGGCCTATATTCGGCCCAAATTCTAGTTGAGCCTTTTGTAGACCCAACGCTTAGTTTGGCCCATGTAGCGTTGGGCCATTAACAGGCTGAATATTCTGGTGGCCTGTTACGGCCCAGAAGAAACCACAGGCCTTTAGCAGGCTGAAATTCATGTTGGGTCTCAATTTTCACTAGTCGTCGACGGGCCTTCAGCAGGCTGAAAGGTAGATCGGGCCTTTTTTGGCCCAGTTATATGACGGGCCGTTACCAGACTGAAACATATTTCGGGCCTTAGTTGACCCATTGATATCATGGGCCTTTAAGAGGCCGAAAGCTTAGTACAACCATCAACAGACCGAATTATATGACAGGCCTTTAACAGGCCCAAAGTCACATTGCGCTGAACTGCTGCCACGTTTATCACGGGCCGTTAGTGGGCTGGATGTCGCGTCGGACCATATATGGCCCATGGGCAGCACGGGCCATTCCCAGGCCGAAAGACACACCGGGCTGAAATGGGCCCATGTCTACATCGGGCCTCTAACAGGCCGAAAGTCACTGGGCCGTAATTGGGCCCAAATATTCAGCGAACAATTAACGGGCCAGATCTGGCTTCGGGTCGTATATGGGCCTTATTAAACAGGCCGTTATTGGGCTGGCCCATTAGTACCTGAGTAAGTACTACGGGCCTTTGACTGGGCCGGCCTTTTTAACCTATATGGGCCTTTGTTGGGCCGTGCCACGTGTTGACATATCATAGGCGACTCCTGTCCAATGAATGGATGAAATCTGTCCCAATGATGAGCTAACACGTGTTTCCTTCGGCCAATGACAATTTTACACGTGGAAAATCCTCATTGGTCCGGGCTGTTAACGGGTTATCGAATCCAAAACCGGACCTGATAGCTTAACGGCGACCCGTTACGGTGGATGCCACGTGTCAGTCACCCTTGACGAAAGCACTTCTATGACGCACGATTTATCGTCATGGAAGTGGGCACTTCCGTGATGATAATTTTGGTAATGTCATGGAACACTTCTACAACAGCACATGTATGAATATCTTGATTATGTCATAAAATCGTCATGAATGTACATGCATGACAGAAAACGTGACCTATTGTGACAAACACGTATCATCACGGAAGTGTCTTTTTTTTTGTAGTGTCGACCGATGGGGTATGTGCTACTTTAGCTTCGGTTGTGCTCTCGGATTTGACTAGTTGTGCTAACTTAAAATTTTATTGTGTAGAATGGATGCAAGTTTTGGTATTGGGAAGAAGAGTACATCGATATATTGATAGAGCGCAATTTAGTAGATGTTCGTGCACTTTTAGCTAGCATAGAGGCTAGATATGAGACTAGTGCACTTGTTGATAGAATAGAGACTAGACATGAGACTAGATGTGACGAAGCAACGTCTACTTCTTTACACTCGAAGAAAAAAGAAGCATGCAAGATCGAGCCTCCGCAGATCAACATTGAATGCATCGAGAAGGCACTAATCCAACTTACAGGAGCAATTATGAAAGTTGGATATCTTCTAAAATGTATTCTTGTGGTTCTTGTTTTCCTTGGTCTTGCTTTTCTAGTCAAAATTTTGTGATGTATTTCCATGTACCAAAAATCAATGATGAAAAAAATATATGTGTTTGCAAAGAAAAATGTACGCGGCCAAGATGTGTCCACGCGTTGGGCGCACGGCCACCGCCTCCGAGAAATGGTCCGGACACGACCGCATTGCCCTACCCAAACAGACAGAATCCAGGCAAAACGGACGTCCGTTTGGGGTCGTGCGCTGGAGTTGGCCTTACAAGTGGGACCGCAGTTGAGGAAACCGACTATCGGCAAACCCCCACCTCGCCCACCGCGCGATGGCTGAGTTAGAGAAACGAGGAGGTTGAAGAGATAGCTGTAGCACGGACTCCTAGAAATATGGTGTCAGATGAAAGTCTTGCTGGTGGCGTGTGCCGTACTCATGGACATGAATGGTTGTTCTGGCCCATGCCACCCTACTATATATCGAGGATTCGAGGTGCTGGTTACGTACAGCGAACACGTTAACATATGGCCCACCTCACACTGTGCCCAAATTTCCTAGAGTCTGTGCTAGGTTAAAAAGTGTTCTTTGTGAGGGTGGATGGCTGGTCTCAAGTTTAAAACTTGTTGTATTACATATACGTAGACGTAGAGATAGTGCAGCAGTTTTGAAAGTTTGAACCCAAAGACCATAATGCAATTTCTACAGTTGATTGGACTCATCCGAGGACCTAGGATGATGGGATCCGCAGCTACAGTAAAAACAGAAGTGATTCTCTGGGAAGGGCCAGCTATTGTCAATCTCGAGACTAATGCAGGACTGATCATCTAGGGTGAAGCGCCCTATATCAGGACGCATATTGTGATAGCCATTGTAGGGAACCATAGCAATGTCCGAGGTATAGATACAATTGCTTCTCATAAATGGTAGTAACGTTGTGTCGACAGCAGCTGGATCGCCTTTCACCATCATTGGATAGTTTTGTCCAAGGAAGAGCTAGTTTTCTCCAAGACTATCAATACTGAACCAGGGAGAAGGTGCTGGCGCTAGCACACTAGTATCAATCCCGAATAACCTGCAAGGGATGTTGGAATAGGTCTAGAGAGTATGACCATGCGAGACAACACCTGCTTCCTTAGTAACATCAGCAGTGCCCTGTATACAGACAAGAAGAGGTGATCCATCAGAATAAGTTGCCGGGCGCCACTGAGTATATGGGTCCTGCTCGTCCTCATGCTCGTGATCATCACCGTCGTCATATCCCCCTTGGTTATAAAAAATTTCACGTATAGGTGGTGGAATGTTCACAGGACCTTGGAAACACAAGAAGGTTAATTAGTAAAGGGAAACTAGCTAACCCGCATGCATGTGGATGAAACAATTATATTTACGGTGGAAGACAAACATACCGAAAGCATCAGGATTCCATGCAGAAATAGTGCCACGAGTGGTGGCAGCAAACACAAGACCCTCGTATTGAATTGCATCACAGTACACATCCATGTACAGAAACTGATTTTTGAGCAATATCCATCGAGTCGAATTATGAAGGAAGACAACAAGCTTGTCGACGATAGCAACAACACAAGCATTCCTATAACCACAAGAGCGGTTGGGAACTCGACAAATTGCTATCTTCTGTAGACGACAGTCACCATGATCGTAGTTGAACGTACGTAGAATACTGGTGTGCTCAAACTCTGGGAGTCTGAGATTTTTGGAAGTGGAACCCGGTGTCGAGTGTACACATTCACAAGTTCCCACTCGCAGTTGTACCCAATATAAACAACCCAATCTCCATTTGCGTCTGCTCAAGCCTTACCCTCCAGCGATGGCATCTTAACATCACACGTACCACAAGGCGAGGCTTCCATCGTCCCCGCGCCAGTCGTCAGCAGGGTCACAACGAAGAAGATAGGGGAGATCAAACCGCTCCTGGACCCTTGGGTTCCTTGTAATGATGTTATTATTTGAGTCGAGAATGGTCTTAAACGAACCTGCCATGCTAGCCGAGGTGATGACGTCGCACCGATCAATGAGTTCCTCCACCACGTCATCTTTCAGATCGGGGCAAGAATAACGGGGTCGTTTCCAGCCTATTCCCTCCATGGATAAGATGATAGAACAATGACAGAAGGAAGGGTGAAGGCAAATGGAGGAGGGAGGAAGAGCGCGCGACAGCAATTCCAAATCGAGAGGGAAAGGCGAAGAGGCGGTACACAAAGAGGCGCCCCGGCCTACATAGACGTCCATTCGGAAATTGTACAAAAGGACTCGTCGTCGTCTCACTGACACATTGGAATGGGAACACATGTCAACGAAACATGGTGTGTAATTTCTCGTGCAAAATGCGATCTGGCCGCATTGGCCCGAGGTGCCGCATTAGTTATCGACTTTAATTTTTTAATGGTGTGCCGTTCAGTTTTGAAGCACGACTAACTGGTACTGTATGCAGAGAAAATATAAAGTACTCTACCACTACTCCACCTCTAGTACTAGTATCAAAAAAGATATATAGGCTGGAGCTTCAGCGCTTTCTTGCTAAGGGCTACCCACTTGCTTCTCACACTATCACCCTCTCTCCAGATCTAAAAAAGACGACCTCTCTCTTCCTCCTCACCGGTGGTCTCAGATCCGCTAGGGAAGAAAAGGACGTGCAGCGTTGATGCACTCGTCATCGGCGAGCGAGGTGACGCACTAACGACAAGGCCGTCCTCTCAGACCTAGCACCCGCGCGGGATGGCCTCCGTCCCCAAGCGCGCTGCTGTAGTGTGTGCGGAGGACGACGACCACGAGCAAAGCCACTTCCCGCCGACCCCTAGGTATGCTACCTCTTTTCGAACCATTCCCTTGTTCTATTACCCCATCTGCACGTCGCTGCATGTGGATCTTTTTCCACTCCACCATCTTCCCAATTTTCTATCCTCTGCTCTGCTGGTCACGCAGACGAAAACCTTAATTTGCACTATTAAAGGAAACCCTACTTCATGTAGAATAATCCATGTCTGGGTTGAATAAGGAAAGGAAGGGAGAAAGTATTGTCCAAGAGACTAGGCATCAAACCCGCATCTAGGTTGAAAAGGGAAAAATCAATAGCTAAGGAACGAGTCTCGTGTCTCTTGGTTGGAAAAGGGTGAAAAAGGGTAGAAAGGCATGACAACGCAATTGAGAATGACTAGGTCGATCGGTTTGTTGTCCTCACATAGGAAAAAGGTGGCTAAAGAGAACATAAATGGGACGTAATCCACATATGATGCCTAGATATTTGTTGCTCTGGGCAACCATACCTCCCTCACCACTCTATGTGTCCGTGGAGATACATCGTACTGGTGTGGCCACTGTCCGAATGGGCCTCCCATGCTCTTATTGCCACTTTTTTGTTGTTAGTATAACGCCAGCGGTAAAGTCAAGCAATGCTACTGCTAAAGTGATGCCACATTCAACTAATTCCGCACTCAATCTAATGCCACCGATAAATTTAAGCAATGCCATTTAATGTCACTCGATTATTTCAGGGTTAGCTGTAGATTGTGGATGTATTAAAGATTTTTCAGCTAAGGCATTCTAATGTTGTTGCACAGCCAGTATACCAACGATGAAACTTGTTACTACCTTCAGATTTTTTGCATTGTTAATGCTTATAGATTACATACCTCACTTTCATGAGGTAAGTCAATTTTTTTGTACAGTGTCACCAAAATGACATGGCGCTGATGTCACTTTATTTTGGTTAAACTGCACAAAAAATTATGAAGAGAAGAGGAAAGGTCAAGAGTGGGGACCTCCTCCTCCGGCTGTTCTCTTGATCCATTCCATCAAGTTTTTATTTTTGATCTATTATCAAGATTGGGATAGCAATTTTTCAAGTCCCCTCAAGTTCGAAATGATATTTACCTTGAAGGTACATGATTTGCAAAAAAAATTATGTTGTCATTAGTTAATAATGCTAGTTACCTTCAAACTTTTGTATTTGGTTTAATGCTCTTGCACGGCTAGTATACCAATGCTGAAACTTGTTACCTTTACATTTTGTATTGTTAATGCTTATAGTAATCTTCCAGTGCTAGCTTATGGAAATCTGTTCAGTAAAACCATTGTACTGTACCCCGTAATAAAAATTACTCTACTGTTGCACTAGCCACTAGATTAGTGTATATTTGTACTATTTTAATGGTGTTGCATTAGCGTATGGACATATATAAAGTGTGGCCAGCTTTCCCAGATATGTGCTCAAGAAAACTACTACCTATTTTTCTAAATACTAGACGTTTGGGTACTTTAAATTGAATTACGAAAACGTCTTATATTAAGGAATAGAAGGTGTAGAGTTCACTCAAATTATCCCGGTAAAGCTAGTCACACCTTTGTTAAAATTAATGTTCATTATGTTACCGGAGGATATTTGTATGTTTGTCTCTAATGCTTGTCAATTGCATACCTGACATCATGATGTAATGTTAAGTCATTTCTTCTTGTACAGTGTCACCGAATTGTCAAGGCGGTGATGGCATTTTATTTTAGTTGAACTACACAAAATATGCTTAAAAGAAGAGGAAAGGTCAGGAATGGTTTAGTTTTTAAGAAAATACTATGTGTGCCTTCCTGACATCATCCGTTGTTGCCTTATTTATTCCTTCAAACAGGTGGTTATAAACAGTCTTGCTACATTTTCCCATTAAGAAATTGGAATGCTTATATATGTGAGTCTATACTTCAACTAGTGCCACTTTTATAGTAATCACACTTTCAATATCTATGCAAACAGGGATGCTCGATTTTAGTGAAACTACACAAAAAGTCCAAATGGTTCAACATTAGGAGCATGTTTTCTTCCAAACCTTTATATCCAATTGGTGGCACTATGAGCTGTTCATTACGAAGGTACATGGTTTGCTACTATCTTGCTACTCTAATTGTACTATCATTAGATAGTAATATTAGTGGTTTGCATGTGAATTTATTGGCAGGGTGGACCTACATTGGAGGTGCAGGACATGATTCAATGATTGGATGCTCAATTTCGATTGTATCGATTTCACCTCTTCCATCACTGCGAACATGGATATCCTTGGTCTGGTGAAGAATAGGCGCTATATTTCTGCTCTGAACCAGCAAATCAATTCAGTACGAAATTGTCCAGGGAAAAACATGACATTATCAAATTGTCCAGTGCAAAACATGACAGATGCTAAGCGGAATAGACGTGTTTAAACCAAAAATACTAGGTGTTTACTAGCTGCTTGATATTTGTGCAGACAGATGTCTTCCCGTTGCTATTTGGCAAACAAACAAAGTGACCGCAATTTTGGTAGAACTGCATAAGAGAATAGTATAGTCACTGCACGCAGTGCCATTTGAAAATAGACACAGAAAGATTGGATAGTCACTTCATGGACTATACAAAAGTACTATTGTACTATTTATTAGCCAACACTAGGTGCTTCATTGCTTTGGTCTGATTATACAATGGGCATCATTTTGCCTAAGTTAAAATTGTATTCCAAAAATAGTATCGACGTGTGATTGAGAGAAGACCAAATCATATTGCAGTGGATGTTCCTCCATCATGTGTGGTTCATTCTCATGGTTCCAGCTGTTGATGAAACACTTACGTTTGCCAGAGGAATTGTAGACTTCACAAACAAAATTGTCTTTCACTCTGTACTGAATGTTGGCCAAGAGAAGCATCGATGTTAGTAGGAAGAATAGATGTTTTTTCTAGCTCTTTGCTTTTGGAGCTACATATTTGTATATGATCTGTGAATCATTGAGATGCATTAACATGTTGATATTATGTATGGGAATCATACTAGTTGGTTGTGAATTTGGGCTACTAATGTGACATATTACAATGCCAGGCCTGTGAGTATCGTGTGAACATTTCGAACGGATCGACTCTTACTATTGTGCACAGCATGATCCTTATTTCCGTGTTCTCAGTGTTTACAAGTTACTAACAGTTCCTTATTTCTGTTCGCTCAGTGTTTACAAGTTACTGATCGATCACTAGCTAGCCTACTAATGCGCTCCTGGCAGTTTTAGTTGCAACGCAAGATCCGAAGTGGCAGTTTTTTGAATAAAAATGCCTACCTCTGAAGAAACTGACATGATGTTCTGAAGAAAATGTCATGCGAATATGAAGAAACTGCCAGCAAAAACATTCGCAAATGCCTTATCTCCCAGCGAACGTTCATTGCTATTGCAGTCCTAAACATACACTATCCGACCGACTCGATCCTACGCGAATAACCAACGGATCACGCACGTACCTCATCTGGATGAATCGAGCGCACTGGTTTGACCGTCATGCCGACGTGCGACCCAGCACGGACTGGACGCACCACTGACGGAATGGGACGGGATGGCACAGTCATAATTTTAGTTTTTCTAGTTTTCCACGGCAAGCTGGCGCGCTAAGCCATGCCTGCTTATGCATTGAATTCAGATGGCCGCGATGACCGCCGCGTTTCGCGGGACACGCTGGTTCACCTACATTCCGCCTATAATTACTGGTTCCCGGTGTTCTCCAGTGGCACCATCACCAACTCGCCCTATCCTCATAAGCCCCCACCGGCCCGACGTCGCTCGCCACTTATCCTCGCTCTCACCACGTCCGTCATGCCCCCGCCCGTCCGCAATAGGCGAGGCCAGAGGCGGTCAACGCCGGAACTAGTGTTCGGTTTCTCACCGGAAGGCAGACGGAGGGAGGAGGCATTCTATCGGTCTTTAGATGGCAATGTGGAGTATGAGGACTTGTTGGAGCGCGACCGCCTGGCGGAGGAGCAACGTATCACCGATTTGCACCGCCGGCGAGGCATGGAGCAGCAGCGCACCGACGCTCTGAGTCATGAGCAGAGCGCCCGCAACTGGGCCGACTACGTGGAGGCCGGTGCCCGGCAAATAGCCCTGGAGGCTGTCGGGCACGCACATGTTCGCGACGCCGAATTTTACTACCATCCCGTCAAGTGGGTTTCCCGCTTAGAAGCCGAATCTTCGATGGACCACACCGACATGGTAAGGGCAAAGGCGCGCGAGCAACGCACCCTATCGCACCTCTAGCAAGTCCGAGGCGAGGCAGAGGACGTCGTTGCCGGCGTTTAGCATGTACCGTAGATGGCGGCCGGCATCATCTAGTTAGCTAAGAGTAAGTTAGTACTTGTACACTACTAGAGTATTAGAGGGAGTAGATAGTTAACTTGGCTATGATGGTTGTCAACATGGAAGTTCAGTACTCTATATCTGGATCAGACCTGTTACTTTGCTCTGAATGTTGAACTTTCCGTTTGAACGTATGGAATGGGCTTTTATTTTTTAAATGGGTTGTATTTGTCCGCCATGGGTTTAGAGGCTGACTTGTGGGCCTACCAGGTTGACGTGTACACAATCAGGAGATGATTGTACGTGGAGAGGATGACAGCAGGGACCCACCAAGGTCATGGCAGTACGCAAGCAAGTGCCTCCTTATTTCAAGCCAAAAAATGGTTCCTCCTAATGGATTTCTGACATCTGGGTCCCATGCCATTGTCAACATAGTCAATAAATGAGATAATTGCACAACACGTGGCTGACACCAGGGACCCAGCGGCTCGCCCAGTTATTTTTGTTTTTGAGATGGAAGCAGGGTGTCAACTGGGCTGTGTGGGGCACTCTGGTCTATCTAGACAACCTTTTCTTTTATGTTTACCACAAGACCAACCCAGTAGTTTTTTTCTTTCTCAAAATGGCTAGCCCAGTTTTTTGTGCTTTGTCAAGTAGGTCGCTTTGTTAGCCCTGTTGGGCTGCAAATCTTTCAAGACGAGGAGAGCTTCATTCGACTGGCCCAGAAAACGGGCTTCAGTAATGAGAAATGGGATGTACATTTTTAAAACACATCAAACCGGTAATTAGTTTCAATTTTTTTTCATTTTGAGATTTTAAATTCCATTTTTATGCATGGACAATTTGTTGGATTTTATATTGATATAAATTTATTTTTAAAATTAGTTTGATTGTGACTCGAAATTTCAGAATTAAAAATTGTTCGGACCGCTTCGAAATATGCAAAATTTCGTATAATTTTTTAGGGAATTTTTTAATCGTGGCCACGATATGGGTTGTAATGCTAACCAAAAGAATATGGGATCCAAAAAAACCTTAAGAATTAGCAAATGGGCTGTAAATTATTAGAAATAATGGCAGCTGGGCTGTATGCTGTTTTCCACAGATTTGAGGCTGACTTGTGCGCCTACTATAGGTTGACGCGTACGCTTTCCTAAAAAAAAGGTTGACGCACACGCAACGCCGTGTCAACTTAGTCAACACATTAGAGCAGTGACTATTGGATGTCCATCACACGGCCGTCGTGCTTCTTCAATCTCTGCTCTTCCTGCTCCAGCCGCTCAAACAAGCGTCAGCGGGACTGCTTGCTCCCTCCTCCCATGGCCGGCTGTGCTGTCGCGCAGGCCTCATCGCCCGACCCTTCTCCCATCGCTGTCCTGGCCATCCCTCTACTCACCCACACCTGATGTTATTCTCCATCGACGGCAGACGAACCAGAAAACCCTCGTACTCCCCTCCGCGTGGGAAACAACTGCCGAGTCTTCCCTGTCTCCGTGTCATTCCCTTCCTAGGCCTTGCCATCGCCCACCGCCCTGCTGCTCTCGGCGCGGCGTGGTCAACATGGTCAACGAACGACATCCATCGGAAGAGGACTGTACATGGAGAGGCTGACAGCTGGGTCCACGGCCGCACGCAAGGAAATGCCTCCTTATTACGCGCAAAATAATGATTCCTCCATGTGACAAATGGGACCTGATATGTCCATTTTGCATCATTTTTTCTTATTGTTATTTATAATGTTTTTATCCATAATAATGCTTTTTGGAGTAATTCTAATGCCTTTTCTCTCATAATATGCAAGGCATAAACAAAAAGGAGAATTCCGGCAGCTAGAAATTTGGACCTGAAAAAGCTATGTCAGGCTACCTATTCTGCAGAACTCCAAATGAGCTGAAACTTCACGGAGATTTTTTTCATGGAATATATAAGAATTATTGGACCAAATAACTACCAAAGGGGGCCCACCAGGTGGGCACAACCCACGTGGGCGCGCCCTGGTGGGTTATGCCCTCCTCGGCCCACCTCCGGTGCCCATCTTATAGTATATAGGTCATTTTGACCTAGAAAAAAATAAGGAGAGGACTTTCGGGATGGAGCGCCGCCGCCTCGAGGCAGAACTTGGGCAGGAGCACTTTTACCCTCTGGCAGAGCGATTCCGCCGGGGGAACTTCCCTCCCGGAGGGGGAAATCATCGTCCTCATCATCACCAACAACTATCCCATCTTGGGGAGGGCAATCTCCATCAACATCTTCAAGAGCACCATCTCATCTCAAACCCTAGTTCATCTCTTGTGTTCAATCTTGTTACCGAAACTATAGATTGGTGCTTGTGGGTGACTAGTAGTGTTGATTACATCTTGTAGTTGATTACTATATATATGGTTTATTTGGTGGAAGATTATATGCTCAGATCCAATATGCTATTTAATAAACATCTGATCACGAGCATGTTTACCATTTGTGAGTAGTTACTTTTGTTCTTGAGGTCACGGGAGAATTCATGTTGCAAGTAATCATGCGAACTTGATATGTGTTCGATATTTTGATAGTATGTATGTTGTGATTCCCTTAGTGGTGTAATGTGAACGTCGACTACATGACACTTCAGCATATTTGGGCCTAAGGGAGTGCATTGTGGAGTAGCAATTAGATGATGGGTTGCGAGAGTCACAGAAACTTAAACCGCAGTTTATGCGCTATTCTATAAGGAACCGATTGGATCCAAAAGTATAATGCTATGGTTAGAATTTATTCTTAATACTTTTTTGTAGTTGCGGATGCTTGCGGGAGGGTTAATCATAAGTAGGAGGGTAAGAACAGCACCTAAGCACTGGTCCACCCACATATCAAATTACCAAAGTAGTGAACACAAATCAAAGCAACATGATGAAAGTGACTAGATGAAATTCTCGTGTACCCTCGACAACGCTTTGCTTATCATAAGAGACCGTTTTGGCCTGTCCTTTGCCTCAAAAGGATTGGGCTACCTTGCTGCACTTTTGTTACTACTACCGTTACTTGCTTGTTACAAATTACCTTGCTATCAAACTACTCTGCTACTTACAATTTCAGCACTTGCAGACATTACCTTACTGAAAACCTCTTGTCATTTCCTTCTGCTCCTCGTTGGGTTTGACACTCTTACTTATAGAAAAGAGCTACAATTGATACCCTATACTTGTGGGTCATCAAGGCTATTTTCTGGCGCCGTTGCCGGGGAGTGAAGCGCCTTTGGTAAGTGGAATTAGGTAAGGAAACATTTATATAGTGTGCTGAAATTTATTGTCACTTGTTACTATGGAAAACAATCCTTTCAGGGGTTTGTTTGGGGTATCTTCACCTCGTCCAGAACCAAAATTAGCTACCCCTCAACCTACTACACCCATTGAAAATATTGAATATGAAATTCCTTCGGGTATGATAGAACAACAGCTAGCTAATCCTTATGCAGGAGATGGAACCGAACATCCTGATATGGACTTGATATATGTAGAACAAATATGTGGATTGTTCAACCTTGCAGGTTTACCCGGAGATCAAGTTATGAAAAAGGTTTTCCCTTTATCTTTGAAGGGAAAAGCATTGGCATGGTATAGGCTATGCGATGATATTGGATCTTGTAGTTGGAATCGATTGAAATTGGAGTTCCACCATTTTTTCCTATGCATCTAGTTCATCGTGATCGGAATCATATATATAATTTTTGGCCTCGTGAAGGAGAAAGTATCGCTCTAGCTTGGGTGAGGCTTAAGTCAATGTTATATTCATGCCCCAATCATGAGCTCTCAAGAGAAATTATTAGCCACAATTTTTATGCTCGGCTTTCTCGTAATGATCAAACCATGCTTGATACTTCTTGTGCTGGTTCTTTTATGAAGAAGACTATTGAATTCCGGTGGGATCTCTTGGAAAGAATTAAATACAACTCTGAAGATTGGGAACTCGACGAAGGTAAAGAGTAAGGTATTAAAATTAAATATGATTGTGTTAAATCTTTTATGGATATTGATGCTTTTTGAAAGTTTAGCACTAAATATGGAGTTGACTCTGAGATAGTAGCCTCCTTTTGTGAATTATTTTCTGCTCATGATGAACTCCCTAAAGAGAAGTGGTTTAAATATCACCCACCTATTAAAGAAGAAACTAAAGAACCGGTACCAGTTAAAGAAGAAACGATACTTTATAATGTTGATCCGGTTGTTCTTTTTGCTTATATTGAGAAACCACCTTTCCCTGTTAGGATAAAGGAACATGCTAAAGTTTCAAATGTGGTTAACAATTTTTTTATTAGAACACCTAAACCTGATGAACAAATTAAAGTTGAACCTAGTATTGCTATGGTTAAAGATCTCTTAGAAGGAGATATAGATGGGCATGTTATTTACTTCTGTGAAGAAGCTGCTAGAATTGCCAAAGCTGATAAAAAGGATAAGCATAGACCTATTGTTAGCATGCCCGTCATCTCAGTTAAAATAGGAGATCACTTTTATCATGGT
Organism: Aegilops tauschii subsp. strangulata; assembly: GCF_002575655.3. Taxonomy (NCBI): domain Eukaryota; kingdom Viridiplantae; phylum Streptophyta; class Magnoliopsida; order Poales; family Poaceae; genus Aegilops; species Aegilops tauschii. Next base: position 407,499,086 of record NC_053040.3, on the reverse strand, counting down.
TTATGTGACATGGGTGCTAGTGTGAGTGCTATTCCTTACACATTATATCAATAAATTATGAAAGACATAGCACCTGCAGAGTTAGAAGACATAGATGTTACTATTAAACTTGCTAATAGAGACACCATATCACCATTTGGGATTGTTAGAGATGTTGAAGTCTTGTGTGGGAAAATAAAATATCCTACCGATTTTCTTGTTCTTGGTTCCCCACAAGATGACTTCTGTCCCATTATTTTTGGTAGACCTTTCTTGAACATAGTTAATGCTAAGATAGATTGTAAGAAACAAATTGTCGGTGTTAGTTTTGGTGATGAGTCTCATGGGTTTAATTTTTCCAAGTTTAGTAGAAATCTTCATGAAAAAGAATTACCTAGTAAGGATGAATTAATTGGTCTTACTTCTATTGATGTACCACCTACTGATCCTTTAGAACAATATTTACTAGACCATGAAAATGATTTACCTATGCATGAAAGAAATGAAATAGATAAAATTTTCTTTGAACAACGTCCTGTACTTAAACACAACTTTCCTATTGAAACTCTAGGAGGTCCTCCTCCACCTAAAGGTGATCCTGTGTTTGAATTAAAACAATTGCTAGACACTTTGAAATATGCTTATCTTGATGAAAAGAAGATATATCCTTTTATTATTAGTGCTAACCTTTCAGAACATGAAGAAGAAAGATTATCGAAAGTTCTAAGCAAGCACCGAGCTGCTATTGGATATACTCTTGATGATTTAAAGGGCATTAGTCCCACTCTATGTCAGCACAAAATTAATATGGAACCTGATTCTAAACCCGTTGTTGATCACCAATGTCGGTTAAATCCAAAGATGAAGAAAGTGGTAAGAACGGAAATCTTAAAACTTCTGGAAGTAGGTATAATCTATCCTATAGCCGATAGTAGATGGGTAAGTCCTGTTCATTGTGTTCCTAGGAAAGGAGGTATTACTGTTGTTCCTAATGATAAGAATGAACTTATTCCACAAAGAATTGTTACAGGCTATAGAATGGTAATTGATTTTAGAAAATTAAACAAAGCAACTAGAAAAGATCATTACCCTTTGCCTTTTATTGATCAAATGCTTGAAAGATTATCTAAGCACACACACACTTTTGCTTTCTTGTTGGATATTCTGGTTTTTCACAAATACCCGTTTCTCAACTAGATCAAGAAAAGACCACTTTTACTTGTCCCTTTGGAACCTATGCTTATAGATGTATGCCCTTTGGTTTATGTAATGCACCTTCTACCTTTCAAAGATGTATGACTGCTATATTCTCTGACTTTTGTGAAAAGATTGTTGAGGTTTTCATGGATAACTTTTCAGTTCATGGGAAGTCTTTTGATGATTGTTTAAGCAATCTTGATCGAGTTTTGCAGAGATGTGAACAAACAAATCTTGTCTTGAATTGGGAGAAGTGCCACTTTATGGTTAATGAAGGCATTGTCTTGGGTCATAAAATTTCTGAAAGAGGTATTGAAGTGGACCAAGCTAAGGTTGATGCAATTGAGAAAATGCCATGTCATAAAGATATAAAAGGTATTCAGAGTTTCCTAGGTCATGCTGGTTTCTATAGGAGATTTATCAAAGACTTCTCTAAAATTTATAGGCCTCTCACTAGTCTCTTGCAAAAGGATATTCCCTTTGTTTATGATGATGATTGTTTAGAAGCCTTTGAAACACTCAAGAAAGTCTTAATTTCTGCACCTATTGTTCAACCACCTCATTGGAACTTGCCTTTTGAAATTATGTGTGATGCTAGTGATTATGCTGTTGGTGCTTTTCTAGGACAAAGAGTTGATAAGAAACTTAATGTTATTCATTATGCTAGTAAAACTCTAGACAGTGCTCAAAGAAATTATTCTACTAGTGAAAATGAATTCTTAGTAGTGGTGTTTTCTTGTGATAAATTTAGACCTTATATTATTGATTCAAAAGTAACTGTTCACACAGACCATGCTGCTATTAAATATCTTATGGAAAAGAAAGATGCCAAACCTATTCTTATTCGATGGGTTCTCTTGTAACAAGAATTTGATTTACATATCATTGATAGAAAAAGAGTCGAGAACACAATAGTTGATAATTTATCTAGGCTTGAAAATGTGCTTGATGACCCACTACCTATTGATGATAGTTTTCCTGATGAGCAGTTAGCTGCAATAAATGTTTCTCATAGTACTCCTTGGTATGCTGATTATGCTAATTACATTGTTGCTAAATATTTACCACCTAGCTTTACATATCAACAAAAGAAAAATTCTTCTATGATTTAAGACATTACTTTTGGGATGACCCACATCTTTATAAAGAAGGAGTAGATGGTATTATTAGACGTTGTGTACCTGAGCATGAACAGGGACAAATCCTATGGAAATGTCACTCCGAAGCTTATGGAGGGCATCATGCTAGAGATAGAACCGCTCATAAGGTATTGCAGTATGGATTTTATTGGCCTACTCTCTTCAAGGATGCCCGTAAGTTCGTCTTATCTTGTGATGAATGTCAAAGAATAGGTAATATCGGTAAGCGTCAAGAACTGCCTATGAATTATTTACTTGTTGTCGAACCATTTAATGTTTGGGGATTTGATTACATGGGACCTTTTCCTTCCTCTAATGGGTATACACGTATTTTGGTTGTTGTTGATTATGTTACTAAATGGGAAGAAGCTATTCCAACCAGTAATGCTGATCACAACACCTCTATTAAAATGCTTAGGGAAGTTATTTTCCCAAGGTTTGGAGTCCTAAGATATTTAATGACTGATGGTGGTTCACACTTTATTCATGGTGCTTTTCGTAAGATGCTTGCCAAGTATGATGTTAACCATAGAATTGCATCACCCTATCATCCTCAATATAGTGGTCAAGTAGAACTTAGCAATAGAGAAATAAAATTAATTTTGCAAAAGACTGTCAATAGGTCCAGGAAGAATTGGTCTAAGAAATTAGATGATGCACTTTGGACTTATAGAACAGCATATAAAAATCCTATGGGTATGTCTCCATATAAAATGGTTGATGGAAAAGCTTGTCATTTGCCTCTTGAGTTAGAACATAAATCTTTTTGGGCAGTTAAAGAACTCAACTATGATTTCAAACTTGCTGGAGAAAAGAGGTTATTTGATATTAGCTCTCTAGATGAATGGAGAACCCAAGCTTATGAAAATGCAAAATTATTTAAAGAAAAAGTCAAAAGATGGCATGACAAAAGAATCCAAAAGCGTGAGTTTAAAGTCGAAGAATATGTTCTTTTGTACAACTCTCATTTCAGATTCTTTGCAGGAAAACTCCTCTCAAAATGGGAAGGCCCATATGTCATCGAGGAGGTTTACCGGTCTGGAGCTATCAAAATAAATAATCCCGAAGGTACTAATCCGAAGGTTGTCAATGGGCAATGAATAAACCATTATATCTCAGGTACGCCCATTAACGTTGAAAGTAATATTATCCAAACTTTGACACCGGAAGAACACATAAAAGAGTCCTTCCGGAATACTCCAGAATCATGAAAATAAGGAGGTACGTGATACGGTAAGTAAACGGACTCCGAAAAATCTGCAAAAATATTTTTTATCAGTTTTGGAATATTTAAAAATTTCGGGAATAAAGAAGCTTCCAGGAAGCGTCCCCTGGTGGGCACAAGATACCAGAGCACGCCAGGCTTGCCTGGCGCGCCCAGGTGGGTTGTGCCCACCTGGGACACCTTCTAGGCTCCGTTTTTCTTCCGTATGCTTGTCCTCCAAGATAAAAAATCTATATATACTTCCCGAACCTGTTGATCACCGTATCACGGAGAAATCCTCTATTCTCCTTTCTTGCTGTTTCCGGTCAGATTTATCAAGCCATGCATCATGTCTTCTTACTCATCCAACAACATGGAAGAAGATGCTTGGCTGATGAAGATCGAGACAAAGTGGGAGGAGCCTACGGACGCCATCAAGGGAGACAAGGGAAAGGAACCTACCTTAGATCCATCGCCGGTGGCAGTGCAAGCGCTGGTGGCCGAGGAAGAGGAAGAGGATATCCTTAAGCCCTACCTTACTCACCTTACTCCTGCTGAGATTGAAGCTTTTCGCGTCATTGAAATAGTTCGCATACAGAATAAGTATCTCACTCGCGAAAATATTCTGCATCAAGAGCATATCATCCATCTCCGGGGCGTCATCCGTCAGTTGGAGAATCTCTTGATCCTTAAGGATAGGATCGCTTCATCATCACCGTCATCTTCTTCACCACCAAAGGGGAACTGAGTATCAGGTATGGGCACTCCCCTTGGCTTCCGCCAAGCTTGGGGGAGGTGCCCCGGTATCGTATCATCCCACTATCTTATTACTTTTACTTATTTTAGTTCGATGTTTTGCATTAGATGAATAAAAGTTAGTTCGATCATTTCTTCTTTGAGAGTTTGCTTAGCGATTTATCCTTGTAATCGTGTGCAAGTTATATAATAAAGTTTAGTGTGAGTTTTTGCTTTCTTTACTGTCATGTTGCAAATAAAAGGAAAGAAATAAAGAAAGAAAAAGAGAAAGGAAATAAATAAAAGGAAAGAAATAAATCAATAAGATTATATACTAATCCTATGGTAGGTGATGGCACCACATAAGGAAAATTATAAGTAGAAAATTTTATTAGAGATTGACAAACATAGCATTAGTCAATGATGCAACTCATGAAAGAATTAATAAGGGAAGACAAGATTCACATATAAATATACTATCCTAGAAATCTTTTGTGATTGTGAGCCCTCATCAAAATATTATATGCCAAAATTGTTGACGTTGGACAAGGAAGACAACTTAATGGTTTATGTTTGTTTATATTCACATAGAAATCATATTGTCATAGATCCTTTAACATGTGATGCTTGCCCCCTATCTTTGCTAGCCAAAAATTCTGCACTAAGTAGAGATACTACTTGTGCATCCAAAAACCCTTAAACCCAAATCTTATTTTCAAGTGTCCACCATACCTACCTAGGGATTGAGCAAGATCCCTCAAGTAAGTTGTCATCGGTGCAAAAAGGCAATAAAAATTGCTTCTAAAACTGTGAGATCATTTAGTGTATGAGAAAATTGAACATTGTACGAATTTGGATGGCAAAGAATAAAATCGACAGACTGCATAATAAAGGTTGTCATCTTAAGGGGCAATACAACGTGACGTTCTTTTGCACTAAGGGATTGAGCATACAAACAAATAGGCGCATGGCAACCTCTGCTTCCCTCTGCGAAGGGCCTATCTTTTACTTTTATGTATTTACTTGTATGCAAAGAGTCAAAGTTTTCCTGCTATTGATTTTATTTTCCTCCTTTGGCAAGCATCATGTGGTGTGGAAAGATCTAGGCACATATGTCCAGTTGAATAAAGATAGCATGAGTTATTATTGTTGACATCACCCTTGAGGTGAATATGTTGGGAGGCGAAACTTTAAGCCCCTATCTTTCTATGTGTCCGGTTGAAACGTTTTGCCCATGGGTACGAGGTGAGTGTTAGCAATCATAGAAGACTATATGATGGTTGAGTATGTGGACTTGCCTAAAGGCTCCGATATGTGACCCTTCCGGAAAAGATGATGAATTGTAGTTGCAAAATTGACTGAGAACATAATTTGTTGGTTTCTAATAGAGTTTTGCTTTATACTTCGATTGTGTGATGAACTATTACTTATTCATGAGAAGTATATGATAAAAGTTCTATGATAAAAGTCCTATGTTTAGTTTTGTTGCTATTATAATAATCAACATGATCCTTCTATGTTCGTATTTTGTTTTTATCGGCACCTCTCTATCAAAGCATGTGGATATGTTTTTCGATTTCGGTTTTCGCTTGAGGACAAGCGAGGTCTAATCTTCAGGGAGTTGATACGTGCATTTTGCATCATGTTTAATTACTGTTATTTATAATGTTATTATCCATAATAATGATTTTTGGAGTAATTCTATTGCATTTTCTCTCATAATATGCAAGGTATACACAAAGAGGGAGAATTCCCGCAGCTGGAAATCTGGACCTGAAAAAGCTACGTCAGGCTACCTATTCTGCACAACTCCAAATGAGCTGAAACTTCCCGGAGATTTTTTATGGAATATATAAAAATTATTGGAGCAAATAACTACCAGAGGGGGGCCACCAGCTGGGCACAACCCACCTGGGCGCGCCAGGGCCCCTAGGCGCGCCCTGGTGGGTTGTGCCCTCCTCAGCCCACCTACGGTGCCCATCTTCTGGTATATAGGTCATTTTGACCTAGGAAAAACAAGGAGAGGACTTTCGGGATGGAGCGCCGCCGCCTCGAGGCGGAACTTGGGCAAGAGCACTTTTGCGCTCCGGCGGAGTGATTCCATCAGGGGAACTTCCCTCCCGGAGGGGGAAATCATCGTCCTCATCATCACCAACAATTCTCCCATCTTGAGGAGGGCAATCTCCATCAACATCTTCAACAGCACCATCTCATCTCAAACCCTACTTCATCTCTTGTGTTCAATCTTGTTACCGAAACTATAGATTGGTGCTTGTGGGTGACTAGTAGTGTTGATTACTGTGACGCTGGATAATTAAGCTACAGTAATCCCTTGTTAATGTGCCAGGTCACCGCGGTTACTGTTGTTAAACTCACGTTGTTTCAAAGTCGGTTCAAATTCAAATTTTAAAACAAAGTCAAACAAATAAAGTTTTCAAATGTCAAAACCAAAATGTTCAAAGTGTTGCAAATATTCCATAGCTAATTATGGTGATGACCCAACATTTTTTATAAAGTGGTTATTTCCCTAAAATAAATGAAACAGAGGCGGGAAAATAAAAAGGGAAAAAGGCTAAAGCAAAAGAAAAGAAAGGCCCCAACCCCTCCTGGGCCTCACCCCCCTGTGTCGTCCCACCTGAGCTGGCCCAACTCCTCCGCTGTCGTCTTCCCCTTCCCTATTCAGTCGACCGACGCCCGCACCGCACGTTGCCGCCGAGCCACCTCGCTGGCCATGCTGCTACAGCACCGCGGGAGGAGATAAGGAGGCCACCGTGGCCCCCCAAAATATCCCCATCCACTCCCACTCGCTCCTCTCTCCCTCCCTCGCCAGATCCGCGCGCCCGGTCACTCTCGTGGTCGCCGGCGTGCACCACTGCGGCAAACGCCTTCCCCGCGCTCCTCCGACAAGTCCAGCCGCTCCACCATCGCCTGCTACGACGACCACGGCCACCAACTCGAGCCAGGAGCCGCTGCCTCATCGGATCTGCGGCATCTTCAACTTCCAGCCATTGTGCTCGCCGTCGCAGCGCCGACTGCCCCGCGCCTCCCTCGAGCTCGCTGCCACCTCCCTACGGCTCCGATGTGAGCCGCCGTTTGTTTTCCCCTCTTCCCCCTTCCATGTCTTGCGCCGTTGGACGTCGTTCGTGCACGCCTCGATTGCGCCCGTGCCGCGCCGGCCACGCCCGATGCGTGTGCCCACGCACCTCTGCCCTCCCCGGCGCGCTCACCGCGTCCCCTGTAGTCCGACGTCTCTCGCGCCGTCGCCCTCTCACTTGTCGCGCCACTGCCCCGGTGCCCCGCTAGCTGCCTCCACCTGCCGCCCGCTGGTGGCGCCGCACCGCGCCCTGTTGGTCTCACCCCGTTCCCCCCGGTCGGGCTCGGCACCGTGCGGGTTGCGCCCGCAACCGCGCCCGGTGGCGCTCAGCACCCGCACCCGGCGCCCGATATGGCCCCATGGGCCTATGACACGGGAGGCCCACCCCCAAAACATTTCAAAAAATGTTTTAAAGGAAATAATAATTAAATTAATAATTAACTTAATTAATCCTGTTAATTAACCTAATTAACTATTTAACTAATTAAACTGTTAATTAGTATCTATCTATGACAGAATGGACCCACCTATCAGTTTGACAGGTCGATAGGTCAACGTTGACTGCTGACATCACTATGACTTCATGCTGACGTCATTAATTGTTTTCTATCGAATTAAACAATTTCAGGAATTCTAGAAAATCGTTAAAACTTTGAAAATTAATACAAATTAATCTGTAACTCGGATGGAAAAGTTTTCTACATGAAAGTTGCTCGGAACGACGAGACGAATCCGAATACACGGTCCGTTCGTCCGCCACACATCCCTAGCATAGCGAACAACAAACCTTTCCCCTCCGGTTCGACTGTTCGACAATGCCAAACTTCGGGAAAGCATTCCCGGATGTTATCCCCTTCCCCGGTAACGTGTAGCTCCGCGTTAGAACACGTTTAGCTCTGCATGTTGTCCTGTTATGCCCTTGCTTGCTATGTATTTACTGTTTCTCCCCCTCTTCTCTTCGGCAGACCCCGTGACGGCTGCCGATGCCGCTGTGATCAACTACGTCACCGATGACCCCACCTTCTCGTCAGAGAAACCAGGCAAGCCCCCCCTTTGATCATCCCGATATCTCCTATTCCATTCTCTCACGCTTGCATTAGATTTTGCTACTGTAATTGATTGCTCCTATTCTGATGCATAGCCTATTTTTTGTAACCTGCTTATTGTTACCTGCATGCTTATCCTAAACTGCTTAGTATAGGTTGGTTAGTGATCCATCAATGACCCCCACCTTGTCCTTGTTGCCCCTGCTTCATCATCGATGACTCCGCCCCGGGCCGCGCCGGGCCCGAGGGAGCTCGGGCCTCCGCCGCCGTCCTCTGGTCCCGCGCCCTAGCGCCACCCGTCCCTGTTGCCGTCTCGCCTCCCGCCGGCGCCGCCCTCCTCCGCCGCCATCGCCGGCCACCACCACCACCCCGCGCCGCCCGGCCTCACCGCCGTGCGCCACCGCCCGGTCCTCGCCGCCGCCAACCTCCGCCGCCCGTCGCCGCCGGCGCCTCGTCCGCCGTAGCCCCTCGCCGGCCCCGCCGCCTCCACGTCGCGGCCGCGCCTCCCCGTCGTCCCCGTCTCGCCGGAGCTCCACTCCGGCCGGATCTGATCGCCGGGATCAGATCCACCAGGAGTTGAACCAAACGCCTCCACCGTGCCCGGATCTCCTCGTCCCGCTCCGTCTCGTCCCGCGTTGACTTCTCGCGAGGGTAAAATATCTGCTAAGTCCCGAATTTGTTGCATTATGTTGCCTTGTTCACCATGCCATAACTTCGTGCTCGGTGCTCCGAATCATGCATATAATATATCGAAATTTTTGCCATGAGATGCTCTTCATTTTGTTCCATTGTGCCATGCTTGTTTGAGTTCATCTTGATGCCCTAATCATCGTTGCAAGTGTGCTATATGATGTTATCAGCTGTCTGTTATCAGAACTTGATGATTTGTCTTTTTCGTTGCTTTTTATTTGTGCATCTTATGAGTAGGAGCTCTACATGTGATTTGATCTATGTCATACTTTCTTTACAGAGGTGTATGCCGTGTATTTTTGTGATCTCTGTGGTGAGTAGCCTCCGTGATGTTGCTGATTTCTGTGACTTACTAATTTCTGCTAAGTCTGAGTCTGTTATATTTTGTTGCCATGTAAACCTGCTGCTACAAGTCATTCTATGCATAATCTGGAGATGTTAACTAAGGATGTTTTGTTATACATGTTATGTTCTATCCATCCATGCCCATGTTTGCAATTATGGAGTGATCTAGCATGTCCTAATCTTGCTCTACTTTTGCTATAAAATGTTCCTGCAGATTGTTTACGTGTTAATCAATTTTGCCATGGTTGTTACTAGTGATCCATGTACCCTATGACTATGCTATTGCCATTCTTAGCTTCATATTTATTCCATCTTACTGATGGTTACCTTGTCATGCTATGTATTGCTCTGTGGTGAGTGGTTCAAGCTCACCAACATGCCTACTTATCGTTGTTTCTGCCATGTCCTGTTATTTTCACTCTCTGAATCTGTCATATAACTTGCTATGTTTACATGGGTGCCATCATATCTTCTGTGCCTTTTTGGCTCGTGATCATTAAGGAACTTTCATTCTATGCAATTAGTAGATTCATGCCATGCCTTTGTTTGCTATGATATGTTCCTGTAACTTGTTGTTTGATAGCTCCAAACCTTGCAACCTGATGTTATTTCTGCCATGTCTAGTAATTCTGCCAAGTCTGTGAACCTGTTATTAATTGCAATCTTGCCATGTCCTTTTGAGCATGTTCTAGTGATTTCTGGAGATAGATCAGTGTTCATGTTCTGTCATGCTTTACCTGTACATCATGTCCATGTCTTTTGCTCTCATGTTGTATTGCTGTAGCATGTTGTTTTGGTGCTTGTAAGATGCCTAGTTGCTATTTGGACAGATTGTTGTTATATCTTGTTTGGAGTGTATGTGTTGCACCGTTGCTCCGTTTTGAGTGTGCTCGATATGAAACGTGCTTAGAAGTGCAGGTAGTTGCATATTGTCATGTTGCAACCTTGTTTTGAGGTGTTTGCTTGATGTTTGAATGCATTTTGCATGAATGCCATGTTTTACTTGTTTTGCTCATATCTTCTAGACCGTAGCTCCGAATCTAATGAACTTTATATATAACTTGACTAGAATTTCGTGTAGATCATCTTGGTGCATTTTAACTTGATGTTTAACAACTTGAACATAAGGTTTATTCAGATCTGGACCAATTTCGAAATTTGCATGTGAGGACCTACCGGAATTGTTATGGGTTGATCCCGGCCTCATTTAAACTTGCTTTGATGTGTTGCTCTTGTATGCATCATCTCTTCTCATGAGTAGCTTCATATAGCATTTGTCATGCATCATACTTGATTGAGCATCATGCCTTGTTCATGTGTGGTGTGTTTACCATGTTGTGTGCCTCTTCTCGATAGTTCCCGTGCCGTTGCGATCGTGAGGATTCGTTCGTCTTCGTGGCTTCATCTTCTTCATGGACTCGTTCTTCTTCCTAGCGGGATTTCAGGCAAGATGACCGTCACCTTGGATCTCATTACTATCATTGCTATGCTAGTTGCTTCGTTCTATCGCTTTGCTGCGCTACCTATCACTTGCTCTGCAAGCCTCCCAAATTGCCATGAACCTCTAACCTTTGTCACCCTTCCTAGCAAACCGTTGTTTGGCTATGTCACCGCTTTGCTCAGCCCCTCTTATAGCGTTTCTAGTTGCAGGTGAAGATGAAGATTGCTCCATGTTGGATTATGTTTATGTTGGGATATCACAATATCTCTTATTTAATTAATGCATCTATATACTTGGTAAAGGGTGGAAGGCTCGGCCTTATGCCTGGTGTTTTGTTCCACTCTTGCCGCCCTAGTTTCCGTCATACCGGTGTTATGTTCCTTGATTTTGCGTCCCTTACACGGTTGGGTGATTTATGGGACCCCCTTGACAGTTCGCTTTAAATAAAACTCTTCCAGCAAGGCCCAACCTTGGTTTTACATTTGCCTCACCTAGCCTTTTTCCTTGGGAGTCGCGCATCCCGAGGGTCATCTTTATTTTACCCCCCCCCCCGGGCCAGTGCTTGTCTAAGTGCTGGTCCAAACCGAGCGATGTCCGGCGCCCCCTGGGCAACCGGGGTCTATGCCAACCCGACGTCTTGCTCATCCGGTGTGTCCTGAGAACGAGATACGTGCGACTCCTATCAGGATTGTCGACACATCGGGCAGCTTTGCTGGTTTTGTTTTACCATTGTCGAAATGTCTTGTAACCGGGATTCCGAGACTGATCGGGTCTTCTCGGGAGAAGGAATATCCTTCGTTGACCGTGAGAGCTTATAATGGGCTAAGTTGGGACACCCCTGCAGGGTATAAACTTTCGAGAGCCGTGCCCGCGGTTATGTGGCAGATGGGAATTTGTTAATATCCGGTTGTAGAGAACTTGACACTTGACCTTAACTAAAACGCATCAACCGCGTGTGTAGCCGTGATGGTCTCTTCTCGGCGGAGTCCGGGAAGTGAACACGGTTTCTGGGTTATGTTTGACGTAAGTAGGAGTTCAGGGTCACTTCTTGATCATTGCTAGTTTCATGACCGTTCTGTTGCTTCTCTTCTCGCTCTTATTTGTGTATGTTAGCCACCATACATGCTTAGTCGCTGCTGCAACCTCACCACTTTACCCCTTCCTTACCCATTAAGCTTTGCTAGTCTTGATACCCATGGTAATGGGATTGCTGAGTCCTCGTGGCTCACAGATTACTACAATAACAGTTGCAGGTACAGGTTTTGCGATGATCATGACGCGAGAGCGATGTTTCTTGTTTTGGAGTCCTTCTTCTGCTTCTTCTTCGATCAGGGGATAGATTCCAAGTCGGCAGACTGAGCTAGCAGGGTGGATGTCGTTTGAGCTTCTGTTTGTGTTTCATCCATAGTCGGATGTTGATTCTTATGTATGATGTATTGATGTATTCTTGCAGCATTGTATGCCTCTTGTATGTATCCCCATCTATTATGTAATGTTGATGTAATGATATCCACCTTGCAAAAGCGTCTTCAAGACGCGCTTCTATCCTTGGTGGGACCTTCGAGTTCCTTTAGGATAGGGTCGCTTCTTGGGCGTGACAAGTTGGTATCAGAGCCTCGACCGACCCTTGGAGCCCCCCTTGGTTGATCGTGTAGTTTGGCCGTTGTTGAGTCTAGAAGAAAACTGTTTTCGGAGTCTAGTTATATCGGAGAGTAGGAATTCTTTTTACTCCTCTGCCCCTTCGTCGCTCTGGTGAGAAATCTTGACGTAGGTGTTTTGAACTATTCCTCTTCCCCTTCAAAATTTTTTTAGGATCTCGTGGTTAGTTTTCGTTCGTTGTCCATCCTCTTTTCAATCCGGCGCATTTCTCTTCGAGTGTTTTCGATCCTCGTCATCTTTGGCAAGACCAGTCCTCAGCGCTTTCTCAACCGACGTTGGTTCCCATCCGAAGTTGTCCTTGTTTTCCCACCCGCCCTCCCTTCTTCTTCTCGGAACCGGAGTCCGTAATCGAGTATCCATCCTACTTGTGTGAAGCCTTTGCATTTTCTCCTCAATCATTTCAATCAGTGCTTTCTCTTCAAGTTATTCGTCGGTTCTCCCTTCCAAGTTGCCTTTGTTTTTTTCCCCGCCCTCCCACCCCTTTTATTCCCGAAGTCTAAGCATCTATTCGAGCATCTATTTCATTCGTGCGGAGTATCTTCAGTCTTCCCTCAATTATTTCAACCGGTGAATTCGTGTCTCGTTTGACATTCTTCATCTCTTTTCTTCTCCGGTGGATTCAATTCCAATTTTTGGTAGTGATTATATTCTTTCCTCGGTTCAAATGTTTCCCGTTGCTCGTTCCCCTCTCGTCATTTAATCGTTCCGGAGTGATGAAGACATCTCAGGAGATTCGTCTGTGCTCGAATTAATTCGAGGTTGTCACCTCATTCAAATATTTTAATTGTTCCGGTGCATCATTTCTCATTCAACAATCCTTTCCAACGGTGTTTCTTTTTAGTGGGCCCTAACCCACAGGTCTTTTCCCAGGATCTTACCTGACTCTTCTAATTTCCCCGGAGCTATTCTCAAATCCTTTTCGAAGTTTGATGTAAGTATGAATTTCTTCAGTCAGACGCTTTCCAAGATCAAATTCAAATTATTTTCATTGTTGACTCTACCTCTTCGTTTTCATTCTCCCAGAGTATCTCAACAATTTTGGTGTTCTTTCTCGTCGTCATTCTCAACATTTGAAGACCGAAGTAGAGTTTTCCCTAAATCTTGTCCATTCTCCCGAAGATTCGTGGTGCTAGCTCGATGTTATCCTATCAAATTGTTTCTAGTCATGCAATTTTTTTTCTTCCATACGGAGTATTTCAGGAGTTGCTTTCCCTCTCAATTATCCGGAGGCCTCCATTTCAGAATATTTCTTCGTTCTAAGTTTTCAAATCCGTTCTCCGATTATTCTATATTCATGCCATTTCGTTCGTCTCCATATTCTTCCGGTGCTTCGCTCTTTAATCAGTTTGCGATCTCTTCGTTCTCTCGTCTCTTGATTCCCTCATGTATATTCGTGCTTTTCCTATTTTCCCGGTGAGTCGTTTTCCTTCGTCATTAAATTTTGAAGTCTAAGGGTCGTTCCTTCAAGACCCCTCATCATTTGTAAGCATATCAATTAATTCGTCTTTCCAAATCCTACCGGTGGTTCATGAAGACTTTCTCAAGTTTGCGAGATATCCCCCCTTAATCTTTCCAACGGGAATAAGTAGTATGCAAATCCGTTGTTCCTCATCAACTTAATTGGTGGAGGATAAGCATCACGTAATCCTTATTCTTCTTTCTTCAAGTGGTTTTATCTCTTCTTTTCGGAGATTGTTCATCTTATTACTTTCTCGGTTCAAAGTGTTTTCATCTTTTCTTTTCCGGAATTCCATGTTTCTCGCCGATTTCGTCGCGAACCTCCATCCAAATCATTGCAAGGATTTAATCTTATCCCTTTCATCCTTCAATTTTATCGCGTCATTCTTTTGTTACCGGAGTTTTTCACGTGGCTCGTCATGATTTAATTCACTCCTCAAGTGTTCATCAAGATTCTTATCAAAGGACTCAAGTATCTTCTTCTTGCTTCTCAAAGTGCAATTAATTCTCCGTATTCTTTTGAAGTGGAGTTTTGCATTTCTTCGTTCTTCTCAGCTATCCAATCATTTCCGTTTGTGGCCGGATATCACCTTATGATCTTGAGTTGTTACCTATAAGACCACAACAAGATTATTCTTTCATTGTTGATTTTCTCAACAATTACGTTCAATGTTTCCTTCTAAGGTTGCTTTCTATTTCATTCGTGGCACAAGTTGTCATTTTCTTCTCCGTTCTTTTCATTCAACTCTTTCAATTCTTTCCGGAGGTTTTGTGTCGTGTCTTTATCAAGTATCATTCCATCCTCTCAAGCTCGTGTTCTATTCCTCCATGTTTCAGCCGGAGTGCTGCCTAAATCCTTTCAGTCTTATTCGTTTCTTATCTCTTGCTAACCGGAGTGGTTTCAAGTCTATCTAATTCCGTGAGCATTTGATTCTCGTCATTCTCGTCGTTCCTCTCTTCTTCCGAAGTGCTCTCGTTTCTTTATTTTTCCTCTTGCGTTCTTATTTCACCTCATTCCTTTTTTCCTTCCGTCTCAGTCCTAAGATCTCGGGACGAGATCTCTTGTTACTGGAGGAGTGTTGTAACGCCCCGGATTTGATGCGCCAGGTGTCTGCCAGTTATTCGTCGTTGCCATGTCATTTGCTTGTGTGTTGCATTTTGCCATGTCATCATCTGCATTGCGTCATCATGTTTTTCAAAACTTGCATCCGGTCGGGTCCTCCCGGTTCTCTCCGTTGTCCGTCCCGACCCCCTTTCACTCTCGCACGCGTCCGTCGCCCCTCTCAGCCCTTGTTTCCTGAGCGGGAGAAAAACGTTCTCGGAATGGGCCGAGATTTGCCGAGTGGCCTTGGTATAGCACCGGTAGACCGCCCATCAAATTTCGTTCCATTTGGAGGTCGTTTGATGCCCCAACGGTTAACCGCGTATCCCGAAACCCCTCTCTTTTTGCAGCCCAGCACCCCTTGACCACAGCCCACTAGCCCAGCCAAACCCCCTCCATGCTCTCAGTCGTTCGATCACGATCGTGTGGGCGAAAACCGCATCTCGTTTGGACTCTCCTAGCTCCCTCTATCTATTTATACGTGTGCCTCCCCCCGAAATTCGCGGATGAAACCCTAGCGTCTTCCACCTCGCGCCGCCGGACAAATCCGTCCGCGCCGGACATGTCCGCCGGCCACGTCGCCCGGCCAATCCCGCGCCGCCACCTCAGCGCCGCCGCCTCCGCGCCCAATCCCCAGCCGCCACGTCGCCCTGCCGGCACTCTCTCTCCTCCCTCCGCAGCTGGGCCCGCGGAGCCCAGATCGGGCCCGCCCCAGGCCGCGCCGGGCCCGAGGGAGCTCGCGCCTCCGCCGCCGTCCTCTGGTCCCGCGCCCTAGCGCCACCCGTCCCCGCTGCCGTCTCGCCTCCCGCCGGCGCCACCCTCCTCCGCCGCCATCGCCGGCCACCACCACCACCCCGCGCCGCCCGGCCTCACCGCCGTGCGCCACCGCCCGGTCCTCGCCGCCGCCAACCTCCGCCGCCCGTCGCCGCCGGCGCCTCGTCCGCCGCCGCCCCTCGCCGGCCCCACCACCTCCACGTCGCGGCCGCGCCTCCCCGTCGTCCCCGTCGTCGCCGGAGCTCGCCGGAGCTCCACTCCGGCCGGATCCGATCGCCGGGATCAGATCCACCAGGAGTTGAACCAAACGCCTCCACCGCGCCCGGATCTCCTCGTCCCGCTCCGTCTCGTCCCGCGTTGACTTCTCGCGAGGGTAAAATTTCTGCCAAGTCCCGAATTTGTTGCATTATGTTGCCCTGTTCATCATCTCATAACTTCGTGCTCGGTGCTCCGAATCATGCACATAATATATCGAAATGTTCACCATGAGATGCTCTTCATTTTGTTCCATTGTGCCATGCTTGTTTGAGTTCATATTGATGCCCTAATCATCGTTGCAAGAGTGCTATATGATGTTATCAGCTGTCTGTTATCAGAACTTGATGATTTGTCTTTTTCGTTGCTTTTTATGTGTGCATCTTATGAGTAGGAGCTCTACATGTGATTTGATCTATGTCATTCTATCTTTACAGAGGTGTACGTCGTGTATTTTTGTGATCTCTATGGTGACTAGCACAAGCATACAAAGTAGCCTCCGTGATGTTACTGATTTTGTGACTTACTAATTTCTACTAAGTCTGAGTCTGTTATATTTTGTTGCCATGTAAACCTGCTGCTACAAGTCATTCTATGCATAATCTGGAGATGTTCACTAAGGATGTTTTGTTATACATGTTATGTTCTATCCATCCATGCCCATGTTTGCAATTATGGAGTGCTCTAGCATGTCCTAATCTTGCTCTACTTTTGCTATAAAATGTTCCTGGCAGATTGTTTACATGTTAATCAATTTTGCCATGGTTGTTACTAGTGATCCATGTACCCTGTGACTATGCTATTGCCATTCTTAGCTTCATATTTATTCCATCTTACTTCTGGTTACCTTGTCATGCCATGTATTTTTCTGTGGTGAGTGGTTCAAGCTCACCAACATGCCTACTTATCGTTGTTTCTGCCATGTCCTGTTATTTTCACTGTCTGAATCTGTCATATAACTTGCTATGTTTACATGGGTGCCATCATATCTTCTGTGCCTTTTTGGCTCGTGATCATTAAGGGACTTTCGTTCTATGCAATTAGTAGATTCATGCCAAGCCTTTGTTTACTATGATATATTCCTGTAACTTGTTGTTTGATATCTCCAAACCTTGCAACCTGGTGTTATTTCTGCCATGTGCAGTAATTCTGCTAAGTCTGTGAATCTGTTATTAATTGCAATCTTGCCATGTCCTTTTGAGCATGTCCTAGTGATTTCTGGAGATAGATCAGTGTTCATGTTTTGTCATGCTTTACCTGTACATCATGTCCATGTCTTTTGCTCTCATGTTGTATTGTTGTAGCATGTTGTTTTGGTGCTTGTAAAATGCCTAGTTGCTGTTTGGACAGATTGTTGTTATATCTTGTTTGGAGTGTATGTGTTGCAGCGTTGCTCCGTTTTGAGTGTGCTCGATATGAAACTTGCTTAAAAGTGCAGGTAGTTGCATATTGTCATGTTGCAACCTTGTTTTGAGGTGTTTGCTTGATGTTTGAAAGCATTTTGCATGAATGCCATGTTTTACTTGTTTTGCTCATATCTTCTAGACCGTAGCTCCGAATCTAATGAACTTTATATGTAACTTGACTAGAATTTCATGTAGATCATCTAGGTGCATTTTAACTTGTCGTTTAACAACTTGAACATAAGGTTTATTCAGATCTAGACCAAATTCGAAATTTGCATGTGAGGACCTACCGGAATTGTTATGGGTTGATTCCGGCCTCATTTAAACTTGCTTTGATGTGTTGCTCTTGTATGCATCATCTCTTCTCATGAGTAGCTTCATATAGCATTTGTCATGCATCATACTTGATTGAGCATCATGCCTTGTTCATGTGTGGTGTGTTTACCATGTTGTGTGCCTCTTCTCGATAGTTCCCATGCCGTTGCGATCGTGAGGATTCGTTCGTCTTCGTGGCTTCATCTTCTTCATGGACTCGTTCTTCTTCCTAGCGGGATTTCAGGCAAGATGACCGTCACCTTGGATCTCATTACTATCATTGCTATGCTAGTTGCTTCGTTCTATCGCTTTGCTGCGCTACCTATCACTTGCTCTGCAAGCCTCCCAAATTGCCATGAACCTCTAACCTTTGTCACCCTTCCTAGCAAACCGTTGTTTGGCTATGTCACCGCTTTGCTCAGCCCCTCTTATAGCGTTTCTAGTTGCAGGTGAAGATGAAGATTGCTCCATGTTGGATTATGTTTATGTTGGGATATCACAATATCTCTTATTTAATTAATGCATCTATATACTTGGTAAAGGGTGGAAGGCTCGGCCTTATGCCTGGTGTTTTGTTCCACTCTTGCCGCCCTAGTTTCCATCATACCGGTGTTATGTTCCTTGATTTTGCGTCCCTTAGACGGTTGGGTGATTTATGGGACCCCCTTGACAGTTTGCTTTGAATAAAACTCTTCCAGCAAGGCCCAACCTTGGTTTTACATTTGCCTCACCTAGCCTTTTTCCCTTGGGAGTCGCGCCTCCGAGGGTCATCTTTATTTTACCCCCCCGGGCCAGTGCTTGTCTAAGTGCTGGTCCAAACCGAGCGATGTCCGGCGCCCCCTGGGGCACCGGGGTCTATGCCAACCCGACGTCTTGCTCATCCGGTGTGTCCTGAGAACGAGATACGTACGACTCCTATCGGCATTGTCGACACATCGGGCGGCTTTGCTGGTTTTGTTTTACCATTGTCGAAATGTCTTGTAATCAGGATTCCGAGACTGATCGGGTCTTCTCGGGAGAAGGAATATCCTTCGTTGACCGTGAGAGCTTATAATGGGCTAAGTTGGGACACCCCTGCAGGGTATAAACTTTCGAGAGCCGTGCCCGCGGTTATGTGGCAGATGGGAATTTGTTAATATCCGGTTGTAGAGAACTTGACACTTGACCTTAACTAAAACGCATCAACCGCGTGTGTAGCCGTGATGGTCTCTTCTCGGCAGAGTCCGGGAAGTGAACACGGTTTCTGGGTTATGTTTGACGTAAGTAGGAGTTCAGGATCACTTCTTGATCATTGCTAGTTTCACGACCGTTCCGTTGCTTCTCTTCTCGCTCTTATTTGCGTATGTTAGCCACCATACATGCTTAGTCGCTGCTGCAACCTCACCACTTTACCCCTTCCTTACCCATTAAGCTTTGCTAGTCTTGATACCCATGGTAATGGGATTGCTGAGTCCTCGTGGCTCACAGATTACTACAACAACAGTTGCAGGTACAGGTTTTGCGATGATCATGACGCGAGAGCGATGTTTCTTGTTTTGGAGTCCTTCTTCTGCTTCTTCTTCGATCAGGGGATAGATTCCAGTTCGGCAGCCTGGTCTAGTAGGGTGGATGTCGTTTGAGCTTCTGTTTGTGTTTCATCCGTAGTCGGATGTTGATTCTTATGTATGATGTATTGATGTATTCTTGCGGCATTGTATGCCTCTTGTATGTATCCCCATCTATTATGTAATGTTCATGTAATGATATCCACCTTGCAAAAGCGTCTTCAAGATGCGCTTCTATCCTTGGTGGGGCCTTCGAGTTCCTTTAGGAAAGGGTCGCATCTTGGGCATGACAATCATCGAGGGTAATTCCTCCTTGACCACTCCCGATACGACTCTGTCTTGCAACCCCTAAAGTGTGAACCTCGAGGGTGGTTCCTCTTACGTTCACCTTGATGATTACATCGAGTGGAATCCATCGAGGGTGGTTCCTCGGGTTTTCCTCCATGATGTTATGGACACACGGTTACACAGACTTTACTTGAGACCATTGTTGAAGTCGGGTCAGCCCTGAGGGGTACCCTCGAGTTGATGTGAAAGTCGGGCGGGCCCGTAGAGCACCCGCGATTTTTCTACCTGGCACGGCCGGGCAGTCTGGGCCCTTGCCGTAAGTCTGTGAGACGGGGCAACGGGGTCGCATTATCGTGAGTATTTGCTCGTCTCCGGGAGCCCCCAATGCACTAATAGGTTTGGGTATTTGTTCTAAGTTGGCCTCTGGCCTTTACGCACTAACCACCACGTGAGAATAGTTATGGGCCTCGACGTCGCAGTATCAGCCAAAGCTTTGTCAGACATCCAGTTCAGCATTGCAGCATGGTCGGATCATGCGGGCCATTTGAGGCGGTGCTGGTATGCACCCTGCTCACAACGACCCGGAGTGCAATGGGCGATGGGTCCAAGACTGCGGAGTGCTTAGGATGTAGACCGACGGGGACCTCTCTGCTGAGCCTAGGTAAGGCTGCGACGTGTTGATCTTCCGAGGCCGGGCATTGACCCCAAAAAGGTGTGTCCGGCCAGAGTAATCAAGCGTCTTGGGTAACATGGTGCATTCCTGCAGGGAAGATACATATTTTAATACTGTCGTGGAATTGTCACGGCAGATGTCCTCGTGCAAGGACTTAGTCGTGGAGCCATCGCAGCTAGGAAGCTTAAAGGGGTTAAACGGGACAAGGAACACGAGGGTTATACTGGTTCGGCCCCTTACGGTGAAGGAAAAAGCCTACGTCCAGTTGAGGTGGTATTATTTAGGGTTTCGATGACCAAGGAGCTTAATCGCTATGCCCGGCTCTCGATCTGTTGTCTCTCGTCCTGAACCGCCGCCGGGTCGTCCCTTTATATAGAGAGGTTGACGCCCCGCGGTTCTCAGAGTCCCGGCCGGCTTATAGCAGTATCCGGCTCGGACTCTTAACTACTCTTGCCTTACATTACAAGTCTTGCCATAACGGCGGTTTATCACTACAGGCCTTAAGCCGCCTCCGGGTCTTAAGCCCATTATTGATCCGCCATCCTCTAGCCTGGTACTGGGCTTTATGTGATGATCATTATAACGTAACCCGGCCCCTCCTGGGCGGGTGACTCTGATGGTTATATCCTCAACATTAGGCGCCAGATTGATTTGAACCGGTTCATGTCAATCTTCAATCCCTTTGAAAGAAAATCTTCCGGCTTCTGCTTGTGCGAAGGCTATAACCCGCCGTGACGTCATCTTCTGAATTCTTGGTAACCCGCCGTGACGTCATCTTCCATTAAATTCATTTTTTATTCTGTCATATCCCAACGGATCTTATCTTTAATGACCATCCTGAAAATCGAGGCGTTTCTGTGGCGAGATAATCGCGTCTTGGCCTCCTCGTTTCTCGCGCCCATTTATCAGCCGTCTCTTATAAATAGGCTCGGCCCATAAGCCTTCGTCACTCTTCTCCTCCATCGTATTCCTCCTCTGACGCTCCAGAGCCCGAGCTTCGCCGCCGCCGCCGCGCCCCTGGTCTTCGTCAACCTCGGCCGCTGCATCACCCTGACCCGGTCTAGAGAAACGGCGGCAACCCCCGCATCTCATCAGCGCCGGTAAGTCCTCGCCACTCCATACAGTAGATTTGCATTAGGGTTCTGTCATTCTTCCCCTGTTCTTCGTAGTTCATCTCGAGTTCTTCACAGTTCTTCCACCGCGACCCCTTTTGATCCGGAAAACAGGATAGAACTCCTGCGGTAGTGGTTTCGCACTCATTTTTATGCTAGTAGATCCCTTTCGTCCGCAGAAAGACCTCATTCTAAGCTCATGAACTTCTCTATATCAGCTTTCTAGGTCTAGAAATTTTCCTTTTTGGACGACCGTTTGATCCAAAATAATTACTGCGATCTGTGAAACTTGTTTGTGTAACACTTAGGCAAAAATCGCATCTGTTAGTTATGGCGGCTCATATCTCCGGCTTAAAGAGGCCATGCTTTATAGAGTTTGCGGATCATTGTAGTATAGTTAAACAACTTAATTGCTCTTGATATTCCCGGCGGCTTAAATAACCTGACACAATTAATCATATATCATAGGCCCTTTCATAAGCCGCCTTCTTGAATACCGAACTGGAATTTCCCTCCGGCTTAAATTTGAACCGGAAATTCTGTTTTATCATAGGCCTCCGTCTTTCACAATGCCATCCAAAGCTCCCAAGGTGCCCATTACGTGCAACTGGGTGAGATCCAGTGTTACTGATGATACCTTAGATGATTTCGTGAAGACGGGTTACCTGCCTAAGAAGGAGGTCATGTCCTATCGTGCCCCTGACCCGTCTGAAGAAAGACCTCAACCAAGAGATCGAGAGGTTGTGATATTTGCTGATCACATGAGCCGGGGCTTTGCTCCTCCTGGCTCAAAATTCTTCAGAGATGTTCTAAACTTTTTCGATCTGCGACCTCAAAACATTGGACCCAATTCCGTGTCGAACATTTGTAACTCTCAAGTGTTCTGTGAGGTATATCTCGGAGAAGAGCCCAGCCTACTGCTCTTTAGGGAGCTGTTTTACCTGAACTGCCAGAACGAATGGGCCAACGGGCCTAGCTTGGAACTTGGCGGAATATCAATTCAACGACGGAGGGATTGTCTCTTTCCTTACGCTGAGCCGCCAAGCCACCCAAAGGACTGGAATCAGACATGGTTCTACTGCCAGGATACTTCTCCGGCTGATGAGAACCCTCTGCCCGGCTTTCGCGCCCTGCGTCTGGAGTCAAACCACCCCCTGCCAGACAAATTGTCTCAAGCTGAGCATCAACCACTTATCCCCACCATCAACAAAGTCAAAGCTCTTCTGGGAAACGGCCTTAACGGCGTTGATCTGGTCCGGGTCTGGATTGCTTGGCGGGTGATCCCTCTAAGCCGCCGCCCCGGCTTAATGTGCGATTACACCGGCCGGAAGGATGATCCTCTTCGGCACAGCCCCAACGACTTACCTGAAGACGTCATTGATGACATGACCAAATCCCTTCTGAACGAGAGCTTAGCAGATTGCGGGAGGACCGGCTTAAGTCCATTCTGCAAAGCTAACCCGGCTCCAGCGGTAAGCTACTGATCTGAGCACTTTACTTTTCATTTTAACAATTTTCGTCTTTAACTTCAAGAAACCTTTGTTGTATTTTTCAGGCTAATGATAAGTTCTGGAAGGTCAGGTATGACCATGAGGCTGCTAAAAAAGCCAGGAAGGCTAAAAAAGCCGCCAGGAGAGCCGCTCCCCGCAAGAAGGGGAGTAAGCCTAGCGCCTCAGACCTGCTTTAGCTGGATGACTCCTCCGAGTCAGAGGTAGCCCTTGATTCTTATGCTCTTCTTTGTTTTTTGTTTATTCTTAACCACCTTATCGAGACTGATTATCAGCAGGAGGACACCGGAGCGAGTAACCCGGTGACTGAAGAGGTAACTATACTTTCCTCCGACTCGGAGCCCTTGCCAAGGCTGAAAGTCCGAAGAGTAACCCGGAAAGTAAGATTTTCACATCCTTTAGCTTATCAAGATCCTCAATTTCTTTTGAAGCGACAGATTCATGAGAGCCGGCACACCCGGACCAACAAGGATGCAGACCTCTCCTCCAGCTTACCTGAAGCATCAAGGAAGCGCCGGACCGAGGTTATGTCCAACTTATATCCTTTTCATCCTTTGGTGGGCGTCACTCGTCAACCGCTCAATTCTTCTGATTCAAACTATCAGGAAACTTCACCTTCCTCCGGGGACTCCATGCAATCTAACTTGCCGGCTTTCAAGACTGCCCCCGGGTAATGATGATCAGCTTATGGTGTGCTTATCTTACTCATGTTTTTTGCACTAACCTTTTGACTTTCAGTGCACAAGCAAAGCTCAGCAAGAGGGCAAAGAAAATTAACCCGGTCGAAGAGCCGGTCTTGACTGAACCCAACGCCTCTGCTTCTGAGCCGCCGTCTGCCCCAGCTCCAGAAACCACCGCTCCAACTGAACAACAAGCCATGGAGAGTTCTGACAACCCGAAGATCCCCAGCTCAGCTCAACCGGCCGATGACCCGGATGTGGTGATTACCCGGACCGAATATGTTGAGCCGGGAAGACCCACTGTATTGGCCAGATGCTCTGCTAAAGAAGAACTGCTGGGGCGCCGCAGGGCCAGACTGGATATCACTGACTATGCTAACTTGAGCATTGGAGACATTGTTTCTGGTTATATTGGTCAAGTGCACAACAGCCGGGACCTGGAGATTGACATGGTGAAGCAGATACAGCAAAAATCTGAGGTACAACTCTCTTGCTTACTCCATAGTCATCCTTACCATGCTAGCCCCCAAGTCTATTACTTATGATAGAATATGTTGTAGAATTAACTTCCGGCTTACCTTCATGAACCGGCACTTATAAATAGAATCTTTCAGCATACATTAGCCCCCAAGTGCCAAGTGTCTTTGCTTGCAAAGTGCTTGGGACTTTAATGTTGCATGATAATTACTCAAACTGTAAACCGGAATTTGTACAGGCTGCCTGCAAGAAATTTGAATCGGAAATCTCTGAGCTGAAGAACCGCCTGAAGACTCAGGAAACTGAGACCCGGAAGGCCAATGCCAAGCTTGAGTTCAGTGTTGCTGCACAAGAAAAACTAAAGAACAAATTTGAAACAGAGAGAAAAACATGGGCCGACGAGAAGACTGCCTTGCTCAGCCGGGCCGAACAGGCGGAGGCTACCCTTACTGAAAGAACCGCCGAACTCTCCGGCTTAAAACACCATGTGTCACAGATGGTCTCCGCAATCTTCGGTAAGTTATCCTGTAAGCTTTTAACAAGTTTACATTCTTCATGTCTCATAAGTCCCATCGTTGCCATCAGCTCACCTGACATTATTATGCAGGTCCCAGAAGCTCCAATCTGAATTAGAACGTGCTGACCAAGCTGAAGGCGGTTTACACCTTGGTGGAGCAACTCTACACCAGGTCACAACGTGCTTTAGCCGTTGTGGCTCTGTCCAATGAGGTTCCCACTCACCTGGCAGACGTACTCAGGCGGCTTGTCGTTCTTCCTCGGCGCTTCCAAGAGCTGAGACGGGCTTCTGCAAGAGCCGGAGCTATAGCTGCTCTGAGCCGGGCCAAGGCGTTTCTCCCGGAGCTAGACCCGGCCGACATCGCTCTTGGATACCCCAGCCTGAAGGACGACGGTACCCCCTTTGACCAAAAAGACTTCGCCGCCTGTGTGAAGAGCGTGCACCCGGTGGCTACCTTGATCGGGAATGACACATACCTTACCAAGTATCAGCCGGGCTATGACGCGGAAAATCAGAGGATCCCAACTCCACGCTATGAAGCAATCAGCCTGATCCCTCCGACTCGTAAGCATACCTTCGCCCCAGAAGTTGACCCGGCCAGGTTAATTGATGATGAGGCTCAATTCGAAGCTTTGAGCGGCATTGACTGGAAATCATCAACCTTCCAGGTCATGGAAACAGCCGGAGGAGCGGAGAGGGATGAGTCGGGAGCTTCAACCCAACAAGCACCTTGATTTCTTAGGCGGCTCATGGTTATACCTTAAAAACAATGCCTCACCTTTTGGACTCAGGGAGTCTTGTAATAGAGTAGGACAAACACTTAATTTTGTCATGCCATCGTGCATGTGTAGACTGCTTAACTCCATTGAAGCTGCTCCTTTATATTCGTCCGGGTTATGTTCGATCATCTACTTCCCTTAAGTTAAAGAGCTGTCTTTAATGGTCCTGCATAGAAAACAAATCACAAGTCTCTGGGCGGCTTACCGCACTGAGAGTCATATACTTTACATATAACCCGAACATGAACCAAAGTCACCAAAGACCGGCCCTCAATTATATCCTCGAGGTAACCATAATAGCATACTTACAAGCCTTCAAGTATACTTCCGGTTTATGTAACCCGAATAATGAGGTTGAGAACTCAACTCCGGTTCACCAGCATCGATAATGCTTATTGCGTGCTATCAACATTGTTAATCAAAGTTAAGCCGGCGGAGTAAGAACCGCCCTTGCACACTGTTGATATAATCAAAACAACTTGTTGCAAACCAAAAGATCAAAACTTAGGGGCTTCTGATTCGAATACGACCAGAGAACTGTCCCAAAGGGGTTGAGCTAAGATTCGAATGCGATCATATAGCCCCTAGTGGCTTTGGCGTTGCCGATCAAGAGGATACCGACAGCTATGTTCTCTTTGGTTTGAATACGACCTATGTTTGAACAGGAAGCCCCCAAATGACCTTGAGAGTTGTTTAACAACGCTGATTCGAATACGATCCACGTCGGTTCCCAAAGGGGGTTGAGCTATGATTCAAATATGATCAAGAAAAACTCCCCAATGAGCTCGGCAATGTGCCAATCAAGTGGGTATCGACAGCTATGTTCTCTTTGGTTCGAATACGACCTATGTTGGAATAGGAAGCCCCCAGGTGATCATATTGTTAACGGCTAGATTCGAATACGATCGTAAGCCGGATCCACCTCCAAGTGACCATGTAATGTTGTAATGGAAATAACACATTTACCTTTGGAGGAGAAAAGGACAGAGGTCCTGCTTTATTATTTATCATAATATGTACATGGCTATAGAAATATGTACATTATGAGAGCCGGTGGCTCAAGTGTAATAAGGCCGAAGCTGAGCTATGTTCCACGGCCGACGGGTCTCTTCCTCCGACTTACGTGAATCTCTGTGCTCCCGAACATCGATAAGGTAGTATGACCCGTTGTGCAAGTTCTTGCTGACCACAAAGGGCCCTTCCTAAGGCGGGGATAACTTGTGTGTATTTGTTTGATCTTGGACGAGCCAGAGCACCAGATCACCTTCCTGGAAGACCCTGGACTTAACCCAATGGCTGTGATAGCGGCACAGGTCTTGTTGGTAAATCGCCGAACGAGCTGCTGCCACATCACGCTGTTCGTCCAACAAGTCAAGAGCATCTTGGCGCGCCCGCTCATTATGCGCCTCAACATAAGCCGCCACTCGAGGCGAGTCATGACAGATGTCGCAAGGGAGGACTGCTTCCGCTCCATAAACCATGAAGAAAGGCGTGTAACCCGTAGACCTGTTAGGAGTAGTATTGATGCTCCATAACACAGAGGGTAACTCCTCCACCCAACAACCCGGCGTCCGTTACAAAGGGACCAAAAGCCGGGGCTTGATGCCCTTCAAAATCTCCTGATTAGCTCTCTCAGCTTGACCATTGGATTGAGGGTGAGCCACTGATGAAACATCAAGTCGAATATGCTCTCGTTGACAAAACTCCTCCATGGCGCCTTTAGACAGATTGGTACCATTGTCAGTTATAATGCTATGTGGAAAACCAAAGCGAAATATCACCCTTTTCATGAACTGAACCGCTGTGGCTGCAACACAGTTACTAACTGGCTCTGCTTCAACCCACTTTGTGAACTTGTCGACCGCCACCAAGAGGTGAGTCTTCTTATCCTTGGATCTTTTAAAAGGCCCAACCATATCAAGCCCCCAGACTGCAAATGGCCAAGTAATTGGAATCATCCTCAGCTCCTGAGCCGGCACATGAGCCCGTCGCGAGAACCTCTGACAACCGTCACATTTACTGACCAAGTTCTCCGCATCAGCATGAGCCATCAGCCAATAAAAACCATGACGAAAAGCCTTGGCCACAAGGGATTTTGAGCCGGCATGATGGCCACAATCCCCCTCGTGAATCTCACGTAAAATTTCTTGACCTTCCTCAGGGGAAACACAACGCTGGAAAGTTCCAGTTACACTGTGACGATGCAGCTCACCATGGATAATTATCATTGACTTAGACCGCCGAGTTATTTGTCTGGCCAAAGTTTCATCCTCAGGCAATTCTCCCCGGGTCATGTAAGCCAAGTATGGTACTGTCCAGTCTGGGGTAATGTGGAGAGCCGCCACCAACTGTGCCTCTGGGTCAGGGACAGCCAAGTCTTCCTCTGTAGGCAACTTAACAGAAGGGTTATGCAAAATGTCCAAGAAAGTATTAGGCGGCACCGGCTTTCGCTGAGAGCCCAGCCGGCTTAATGCATCAGCTGCCTCGTTCTTCCTGCGATCGATGTGCTCTACTTGGTAACCCTGAAAGTGTCCAGCAATGGCATCAACTTCGCGGCGATAAGCGGCCATGAGAGGGTCCTTGGAATCCCACTTGCCTGACACTTGTTGAGCCACTAAATCTGAGTCGCCAAAGCACCTTACCCGGCTCAAACTCATCTCCTTAGCCATCCGAAGACCATGGAGCAAGGCCTCGTACTCAGCCGCATTGTTAGTACAGGGAAACATCAACCGTAGCACATAGCAAAACTTGTCACCTCGAGGGGAAGTTAATACAACTCCAGCCCCCGAGCCCTCCAATTGCCTAGACCCGTCGAAGTGAATAGTCCAGTATGTATTATCCGGTTTCTCTTCAGGCACCTGCAGCTCTGTCCAATCGTTGATGAAATCCACCAATGCTTGAGATTTGATAGCAGTGCGTGGCACGTATTTCAGACCATGAGGCCCAAGCTCTATAGCCCACTTAGCCACTCTTCCTGTGGCTTCTCTGTTTTGGATGATATCTCCTAGGGGAGCAGAACTAACCACAGTGATAGGGTGACCCTGGAAATAATTCTTAAGCTTCCGGCTTGCCATGAATACCCCGTAAACAAGCTTCTGCCAATGTGGATACCGTTGTTTGGACTCAATGAGCACTTCACTGATGTAGTAAACCGGCCACTGAACCGGATACTCCTTACCCTCTTCCTTGCGCTCCACCACCACAGCCACACTGACGGCTCGTGTGTTAGCGGCTACATACAGCAATAAGGGCTCCTTGTCAACAGGAGCAGCAAGGACTGGGGGCTCAGCCAGCTGTCTCTTCAAATCCTCAAAAGCAGCATTAGCAGCATCATTCCAGATAAAGTCATCTGTTTTCTTCATCAACTGGTACAGTGGCATGGCCTTTTCACCCAAACGGCTTATAAACCGGCTCAAAGCAGCGATGCGGCCCGCCAGACGCTGGACGTCGTTTATGCACGCCGGCTTAGCCAGAGAGGTGATTGCCTTGATCTTTTCCGGGTTAGCTTCAATGCCTCTGTGAGAAACCAGAAAACCCAAGAGCTTGCCTGTGGGAACACCAAAAACACACATGGCCGGGTTAAGCATCATCTTGTAGACCCGGAGATTATCAAAGGTCTCTTTAAGATCATCTATCAAGGTCTCCTTCTCCCTGGATTTAACCACGATATCATCCACATAGGCATGAACATTGCGCCCAATCTGGTTATGAAGACAATTCTGCACACAACGCTGGTAAGTCGCCTGTGCACTCTTGAGCCCAAAAGGCATAGACACATAACAGAAGGCTCCAAAGGGAGTGATGAACGCCGTCTTCTCCTGGTCCTTAACTGCCACTTTAATCTGATGGTATCCAGAATAAGAATCCAAAAAACTTAAGCGCTCACAACCCGCCGTAGCATCAATAATTTGATCAATACGGGGGAGAGCAAAAGGATCAGCCGGACAAGCTTTGTTTAAATCCGTGTAGTCCACACACATCCGCCAGGTGCCGTTCTTCTTGAGCACGAGCACTGGGTTAGCTAACCATTCTGGATGAAAAACTTCAACAATAAACCCGGCCGCCAAGAGCCGGGCCACCTCCTCACCAATGGCTTTCCGCCTCTCCTCATTAAACCGCCGAAGGAATTGCCTGACCGGCATAAATTTTGGATCAATATTGAGAGTGTGCTCAGCGAGTTCTCTAGGTACACCTGGCATGTCAGAAGGTTTCCATGCAAAAATGTCCCTGTTCTCACGGATGAACTCGATGAGCGCGCCTTCCTATTTTGGATCCAGATTGGCACTGATGCTGAACTGCTGAGATGAGTCACCTGGAACAAAGTCAACAAGTTTAGTCTCATCAGCTGACTTAAATTTCATTGCCGTCTCATGCTCCGTGGTCGGCTTTTTCAAAGACGTCATATCTGCCGGGTCAACATTGTCCTTGTAAAACTTCAACTCCTCTGTCGCACAAACAGATTCAGCGTAAGCCGCGTCACCTTCCTCACATTCCAAGGCTATCTTTCGGCTGCCATGAACCGTAATGTCCCATTGTGACCCGGCATCTTGAGCTGAAAATACACGTAACACGGCCGTGCCATGAACTTGGCGTAAGCCGGCCGCCCAAATAAAGCATGATACGGACTTCTTATCTTAACCACCTCAAAGGTTAATTTTTCCGCCCTGTAGTTGTACTCATCTCCAAAAGCCACTTCCAGCTCAATCTTACCAACTGGATATGCCGACTTACCGGGCACCACACCATGGAAAACAGTATTGGACTGGCTGAGGTTCTTATCAATCAACCCCATACGACGGAAGGTCTCATAATAGAGGATGTTGATGCTGCTGCTTCCGTCCATGAGCACTTTAGTGAATTTATATCCCCCCACCTGAGGAGCCACCACCAGGGCCAGGTGACCCGGATTATCAACCCGGGGAGGGTGATCTTCCCTACTCCACACAATAGGCTGCTCAGACCATCTTAAATAGCGTGGAACCCCCGGCTCAACAGCATTCACATCCCTTTTATGAAGCTTCTGATCTCGCTTGCACAGACTGGTGGTAAACACATGATACTGTCCACCATTGAGCTGCTTTGGATTGGTCTGGTATCCCCCCTGCTGCTGCTGCTGATGACCCTGGCCGGACTGCTGATTAAAGCCCCCTTGAACATTTTGAGAATTGGAATTTGAACCGCCGCCCGGGCCATGAAAGCCGCCAGCGCCCGAGCCGCCGCCCGGGCCACTGTTGCCATTGAAAGCATTGGAATTTTTAAAGGCCTTCATGATTGCGCAATCCTTCCACAGATGAGTGGCCGGCTTTTCCATAGAGCCATGCCTTGGACAAGGCTCATTCAACAACTGCTCAAGCGTCGGGCCTGATCCTCCGGCGCGGGGAGGTGGTCTCCCCTTGCGCCGGTGGTTGTTATCCTGTGAACTGGCGTTGGCCACAAACTCCATACTGCCATCAGCCTTACGCTTGTTACCTCCCTGGTTCGCCGGGTTATGCTGGGGGCCCTTGCCATTGCCATTCCGTTTTCCCTTCCCTGTCCTTTCATCATCCGACGCGGGATCCTTGGTACTATCAGAGTCGGCGTACTTAACCAGAGCCGCCATCAGCGTACCCATATCATTGCAGTCGCGCTTGAGCCGCCCGAGCTTCATCTTCAGGGGCGCAAAGCGACAATTTTGCTCTAACATTAAGACTGCAGAGCCGGCATCCATCTTTTCAGATGAATGTATTATCACTTTGACCCGGCGAACCCAATGGGTTGTAGATTCACCCTCCTGCTGCTTACAGTTAGTCAAATCCACAATTGACATAGACTGCCTACAGGTATCTTTGAAGTTTTGGATGAACCGAGCCTTTAGTTCAGCCCAAGACCCGATAGAGTTTGGTGGCAGTCCTTTCAACCAAGTGCGGGCAGTCCCATCTAACATCATGGTGAAGTACTTGGCCATTGCCGCTTCACTGACCTCCAGCAACTCCATAGCCATTTCGTAACTCTCGATCCATGCTCCGGGTTGCAAATCAGCCGTGTAATTAGGCACCTTCCTAGGCCCTTTGAAATTCTTGGGCAGACGTTCATTGCGGAGACCCGGCACCAGACAAGGGACACCTCCAGTCCTCGTAGGTACACCCGCATGAATAGAAGCCGTCGGATAAGCTGGGGTGGCTGGTAAGCCGTCAACTGAGGCGCCTGCTCCGCCTCTTGCCGTGCTCTGTCTTGGTCTACCGCGTGAAAGGCTCCGTTATGAGCCGGGCCGTGGCCAGGAGGCAAGTCATGGCGTCGGACATTGCTTGAGCCGGTTGCTGAGACCATGTGTCTGCTATAACTCGGGCTCCGGCCTGGACGAGGGGTTGAATGAATCCTGTGCCGGCTATAAGAATATGCCTCCTGCTGCCCCAGAGCCGTCTGAAGGAGTTCTCTGACCCGACGGGTTTCAACCGCCGTTGGAGAGTCGCCATCGATTGGGAGAGCCGTCAGTCGCGCCACCGCGGCAACCATGTTTTCCAACGGGTTGGCATAATGACCCGGTGGTATTGGCACATACTGAGGCGGGGCAGCATTCACCCGGGGAGGCCCCATCACTTGGGGCTGAATTGACGTTCCAGCCCCGGGCGTCGTGATCTCTGGCGGGTTACTGGGCCCTGCGCCAGGCGTGTTGAAGAGGTTTCGAGGATCGTAAACCGGAGGGAGTCGAGATTGGGCCTTTTGATGCCTCATTCTCATAACTTCATTGGACGCGTTCTGATCCATCGTGAGCCGGAAAGACTGTGCCTGAATCAGCTGAGTCTGGGCGTCGAGAGCCGCCCTCTCCGCAGCCATCCTGATCCCTTCCGCCGCCAGATCCTCCTTGGCTTTTGCTAGATCCAACTTTAACTGTGCCACCTCCGCGTCATGCTGAGCTTGATCCGCTGGGGCGACCGTAGCGGTTAACAGGGCCGTCATCTTGTCTGTGAGATCCATCAGCGCCTGATCCGGCGAGGGCACAGGGCTTCCTGCCCCGGCGGCGGGGTTTTGAACAGGTTGTGCGCCAGCCATGAAGATTCCAACCCGGCTCGGCGGCTCGAAGGGGACCGGAACACTGTCGCCATCGGAACAACCCCTGAGCCTGCCATCTTGAAGTTGGTATAACGAGTCGGTCTACTCTGTGGATGACTCACCGTCAGAGCGAGCGGCCGTCTCCTCACCAGATCCAGATCCTTCAGAGAGCTCTCCATGGACGCCCACGAAAGCGCGCTTCAAGGCAGGCAAAGTGCGGGCGGGTCGTGCATGTTGAGCCGTCTCGATGAGATCGGCGCAGAGGTCCGGCTCAGGGCCCGGCTCACCAATCTTGCCAATAAAGACATGGATTCCGCCGAAGGGGACCCGGTACCCGTACTCAATTGAGCCGGCGTCGGGGCCCCAATTTGCATCGTCGATGTAGAGCTTGCCGCGACAACTCTTGGTCATCCGGCCCACAGCGTATCCCTTGAGCCCTTCGAAGCTGCCCTTCAAGAACTCAAATCCACCGTGCGCCAGCCCCACGGTGGGCGCCAACTGTCGTGGAATTGTCACGGCAGATGTCCTCGTGCAAGGACTTAGTCGTGGAGCCATCGCAGCTAGGAAGCTTAAAGGGGTTCAACGGGACAAGGAACACGAGGGTTATACTAGTTCGTCCCCTTACGGTGAAGGAAAAAGCCTGCGTCCAGTTGAGGTGGTATTATTTAGGGTTTCGATAACCAGGGAGCTTAATCGCTATGCCCGGCTCTCGATCTGTTGTCTCTCGTCCTGAACCGCCGCCGGGTCGTCCCTTTATATAGAGAGGTTGACGCCCCGCGGTTCTCAGAGTCCCGGCCGGCTTATAGCAGTATCCGGCTCGGGCTCTTAACTACTCTTGCCTTACATTACAAGTCTTGCCATAACGGCGGTTTATCACTACGGGCCTTAAGCCGCCTCCGGGTCTTAAGCCCACTATTGATCCGCCATCCTCTAGCCTGGTACTGGGCTTTACGTGATGATCATTATAACGTATCCCGGCCCCTCCTGGGTGGGTGACTCTGATGGTTATACCCTCAAAAAATACCGTGTCCACGGTAATGGACGTTTAGACTTGTATCCTGATCTTATATAACTAGAAATGGATACTTGAGACATGTGATGGATATGTGGCTCCGAGATTCCTTTCTCGCAGGGAGTCGAGGAAGGATCTCTGGGTGTTAATACTACAACATGTTTGTTAAATATAAACTGCTATTCTTTACTCTTCTACATGCTGCAAGATGCTTGGAGCTGCTTGAAGATGCTAGTCTTCGATAGGCTAGGCTTTCCCCTCTATTCTGGCATTCTACAGTTCAGTCCACAGATACATACCTTCCTTTGATACCAATGCATATTTAGTATAGATCTGATGCTTGCGAGTACTTTGGATGAGTACTCATGGTTGCTTTACTACCCCTTTTCCCCTTCTTCCTTCTTTCCGGTTGTTGCAACCAGATGGTGGATCCCTGGAGCCAGATGCCACCACCGACGGATACTACTACATGGAGGTCGCAGAAGACCAGGAGTAGTTAGGAGGTCCCAGGTAGGAGGCCTTTTCTCTTCGATCGTTGATGTTTGTGCTAGCCTTCTTAAGGCATCCTTGTTTAACTTATAACTGTACTCAGATATTTTTGCTTCCGCTGACGCTTGTGTATCGAGTTTTTTTATTTGAGCCCTCGAGGCCCCTAGCTTGTAATACAAAGCTTGTATGATTTTTAATTTGTGTCTAGAGTTTTGTTGTGATATCTTCCTGTGAGTCCCTGATCTTGGGCGTACACATTTGTGTGCATGATTAGTGTACGGTCAAATCGGGGGCATCACAAGTTGGTATCAGAGCCGACTGCCTGTAGGAACCCCCTTTCCAACTCCTTGGCCGAAGTTGAGTCTAGTCTTTGAAAATTGTTTTACTAACATGGCTGTGTGGCTTACGAGCCCACATCGCCATTGGGTGGTATTAGGATCTTTTACTCCTCGTCTATACTCTGGGATTCTGATCTCTCTTCTATTCGGGTTAATTTTTTTGGTTACTCTAACTCTAGGTTCTCGTAAATACTTTCTTCCGGAGAGCCCCTTCATTCCAGATGATGGCCTGCTTCACCAGAAGATGCCGAAGATACTCTCTGATGTTTTCCCGAGACCCTTGTGCCCTTCGTCGCTGTGATCCCTACCACCGATAAATCCTTATGAGTAACTACCTACATGGTAGTTCATTCCTTCATCCCCAGTTGCTCTTGTTATTACAAGATGTCCTGAAATACTCTCTGATGTTCCGAGAATCCTTTATGTTTACTGCCTCACATTTCCTTGCCGCATGAATACCCCTATGAATAATTCCTCGCACTAATCGAAGATTTGTTCATTCCTAGTTGATCAAGTGATTCAAAATATACTTTGAAGTACTATCCGATCTTCCAAAAATCCTCAGTAGCCTATTACTCTTGATCCTCCTTACCTGCTTACATTTTGGTTACTTCCTTATGTCTACCAATGTTCGTTAGCATCCTTTGTCATCGTAATTTTGAGCATTAGATTCGATATGTATGTGCATGCTCGCAATCATCAATCAAAATTAGAATCCTTCCCTTCGGCTCAGACGTCACCCCGGACATGAGCTGGTGTTCAACAAATCAAGCCTTGATTGGTTGTCATTTTGAGTCCGTTCAACTTATCCATCCTTAATCAAAGTGCTTGCTTCTGATCCCTTGATTTGGAAATCATAATTCCTTTGCATTTGAGCTTCAATTAGTCAGTTGTTTCTATAGTCTGATCTCCTTGCATTCTTTCTTCTTCTGGTTGAGTACCGATGCTCACATCAGATCCCTTGTGGACCATCAGATCCTTTGCTGGGTTTATCCGACTGCGTCCTTCATATTCAGTAACCTTGTGAGCCGTTCCTCGGATACATAACGCCTTTGGTAAGTTGTATCCCCACTCTTGTCAACCATACTCTGCTTCCTGGCTTGATTTATTTACTCGTGAAGTTTGTGGTATATGTTCCTAAGATGACCCTATGGGTTCAATCTATGTCTTCCCTAAATTCGTGTGAACTCGAAAATTTTGCGGGTTATACTCTACTGGCTTTTCGCCAGGTAAAAATTTCAATGCTATAACTTCTTTGGATACGAGAAGTGAATCGAAAGTTGTGCATCAGAGAAGTGAAAGTCAGCCTTGAGCCTTTGTGTTCATGCCCATGGACCCGCGTGGAACTTACCATTGAAGCTTCTTGTTATAATAATAATCCCATTGTGATAAGTTCATCTTGTATCTATATTTGGTCCTTTGCAACCGTGGTTCCGACCATATTGTTCTTCTTTGATCCCATTTCTCGGACAAGTTCAAGTACTTGTCTCCTGCAGATCTTTTCACCTGTACAACCTCTATCATGTTCTACCTTTGAGTACTACCCTCTGGTATCTCAAGAATATCAAGAACTACATAACTTCTTATGAGTTCTTCATCAACTATTATTCTCGCTGATTCCAATTTCCACGAGTTCTGAGTTGTTAGACACTCGAGGACACCGATAACTGATTTGAGTCTACACTTTCCTTTCCATTGTTTTGTTTAACCTTTCCTGTAACCTAACATATCTGAGTAGTGATAATTCCCTACTTATGTAAACACCTCGGTGTACCAACTCTGTCAGTAAGACCTTGTTACTATTGTTGATGACATTCCGGTAGCCACCGATGGACCAGAACTTTGCCTATTGGTCCGCCTCGTCTTAACGAGCAGGAAAATGGTTCTCTTCGTCCCTCGCACTTGGTACCAACCTTGTTGCCAACATAACTGACATGATATCCTATGACCTGCCTTGCTATCATGACCGTGCAAATGTTAGCACCCTTCCTGCTTTTAACCCACATGGTGGGCCCATAACCCACAGTTCCACAGGATCGAAACTTGACTCTCCTATACATCCTTGTTTTCAAAGTTATCCCTCGCGCTTGGCTTCATATGTAATTCACGAGCCACCTTCCTGGTGATCTGTTCTGGTATCAGACGCAATACTTATTCCCATTGCTCTGAACCCCTTTCACCCTCTGTTTCAGGCAACGAACGATTGCCTACCCGGTTGAAGCTTCTTATTGCACCTGCTTACCTTGCTCTCGACGTCTTTCTAGAATTTCAACTCGAGAGATGGCTCTATGCCACGTTCGCGAGATAGCCCCCAGGTACCTATCTTGTGTTGAGCTCCGTCCTTCCGGAAATTTCCCCCTTACTCCACCCCTTAATTCTCGGGACGAGATTTCTTGTAGTGGAGGAGAATTGTGACGCCCGGATAATTAAGCTACAGTAATCCCTTATTAATGTGCCAGGTTACCGCGGTTAATGTTGTTAAACTCACGTTGTTTCATAGTCGGTTCAAATTAAAATTTTAAAACAAAGACAAACAAATAAAGTTTTCAAATGTCAAAAGCAAAATAATATTTCATAGCTAATTATGGCGATGACCCAACATTTTTTATAAAGTGGTTATTTCCCTAAAATAAATGAAACAGAGGCAGGAAAATTAAAAGGGAAAAACGCTAAAGCAAAAGAAAAGAAAGGCCCCAACCCCTCCTGGGCCTAACCCCCCCTGCGTCGACCCACCTGAGTTGGCCCAGCTCCTCCGCTGTCGTCTTCCCCTTCCCTATTCAGCTGACCGACGCCAGCGCCGCGTTTTGCCGCCGAGCCACCTTGCTGGCCACGCTGCTACAGCACCGCGGGAGGAGATAAGGAGGCCACCGTGGCCCCCCAAAATATCCCCATCCACTCCCACTCGCTCCTCTCTCCCTTTGGCCCCTCTCCCTCCCTCGCCAGATCCACGCGCCCGATCACTCCCGTGGTCGCCGGCGTGCACCACCGCAGCAACCGCCTTCCCCGCGCTCCTTCGACAAGTCCAGCCGCTCCACCATCGCCTTGTACGACGACCACGGCCACCAGATCGCGCCAGGAGCCGCTGCCTCATCGGATCTGTGTCATCTTCAACTTCCAGCCGCCGTGCTCGCCGACGCCGCGCCGACTGCCCCGCGCCTCCCTCGAGTTGGCTGCCACCTCCCTACGGCTCCGATGTGAGCCGTTGTTCATTTTCCCCTCTTCCCCCCTTCTCTGTCTTGCACCGTTGGACGTCGTTCGTGCACGCCTCGATCGCGCCCGTGCCGCGCCGGCCATGCCCGACGCTCGTGCCCGCGCACCGCTGCCCTCCCCGGCGCGCTCACCGCGTCCCCCGCAGCTCCCTCGCTCGTCCGCACAGTCCCCCGTCTGCCGCACCGTCGCGGCCGCCCTCTCACTTGCCGCGCCGCTGCCCCGCGGCCCCGCTCGCTGCATCCACCTGCCGCCCGCTGGTGGCGCCGCGCCGTGCCCCGGTGGCCTCGCCCCGTTCCCCCCAGTCCGGCTCGGCACCGTGCGGGTTGCGCCCGCAACCGCGCCCGGTGGCGCCCAGCACCCGCACCCGGCGCCCGATATGGCCCCTTGGGCCTATGACACGGGGGGCCACCCCCAAAACGTTTAAAAATGTTTTAAAGGAAATAATAATTAAATTAATAATTAACTTAATTAATCATGTTAATTAACCTAATTAACTATTTAACTAATTAAACTGTTAATTAGTATCAATCTATGACACAATGGACCCACGTGTCAGTTAGACTGGTCAATAGGTCAACATTGACTGCTGACATCACTCCTACTTCATGCTGACATCATTATTCGTTTTTTATCGAAGAAAAAAATTCAGGAATTCTAGAAAATCATTCAAACTTTGAAAATTATTATAAATTAATCCGTAACTCGGATGAAAAAGTTTTCTACATGACAGTTGCTCAGAACGACGAGACAAATCCGAATACGAGGTCCGTTTGTCCGCCACACATCCCTAGCATAGCGAACATCGAACCTTTCCCCTCCGGTTCGACTGTTCGACAATGCCAAACTTCGGGAAAGCATTCCCGGATGTTATCCCCTTCCCCGGTAACGTGACGGATGTCGATGCCGCTGTGATCGACTACGTCGCCGACGACCCCTCCTTCTAGTCTGAGAAACCAGGCAAGCCCCGCCCCTTTGATCATCCCGATATGGCCCATTCCATTCTCTCATGCTTGCATTATATTTTGCTACTATAATTGATTGCTCCTATTCTGATGCATAGCCTATTTTTGTAACCTGCTTATTGTTACCAACCTGCTTATCCTAAACTGCTTAGTATAGGTTGGTTAGTGATCCATCAGTGACCCCCACCTTGTCCTTGTTACCCCTGCTTCATCATTGATGACTCGATCAACGTGATCAATGACCAGACCCGACACCTCACATCACATCACGCCCCTTCTGTTGCTCGACTCTGCAGAGCTACTATCGAGTGTCGGGGTTGATACCTCACAACGCACTCCTGATGATAATTTTGTAGTGTAGCTATTCGGTCATGGTCATCGAGGGTGATTCCTCCTTGACCACTCCCGATACGACTCTGTCGTGCAACCCCTCAAGTGTGAACCTCGAGGGTGGTTCCTCTTACGTTCACCTTCATGATTACATCGAGTGGAATACACCGAGGGTGGTTCCTCGGGTTTTCCTCCATGATGTTATGGACACACGGTTACCCGGACTTTACTTGAGACCATTGTTGAAGTCGGGTGGGCCCTGAGGGTTACCTGCGAGTTGATGTGAAAGTCGGGCGGGCCCGTAGAGCACCCGCGAATTTTCTACATGGCACGGCCGGGCAGTCTATGCCCTTGCCATAAGTCCATGAGACGGGGTGACGGGGTCACATTATTGTGAGTCTATGCTCGTCTCCGCGAGCCCCCAATGCACTAATAGGTTTGTGTATTTGTTCTGAGTTACCTTTGGCCTTTACGCACTAACCACCACACGAGAATAGGTATGGGCCTCGACGTTGCAGTATCAGCCGAAGCTTTCTTAGACGTCCAGTTCAGCATTGCGGCACGGGCGGATCATGCTGGCCATCCGAGGCGGTGTTGGTATCCACCCTGCTCGCAACGACCCGGAGTGCAACGGGCGATGGGCCCAAGACCCCGGAGTGCTTAGGATGTAGACCGGCGGGGACCTCTCTGCTGAGCCTAGGTAGGGCTACGACGTGTTGATCTTCTGAGGCCGGTCATTAACCCCAGAAAGGAGTGTCCGGCCAGAGTAATCAAGCGTGTTGGGTAACATGGTGCACCCCTGCAGGGAAGATATATATTCGAATACCGTGTCCACGGTAATGGACGTTCAGACTTTCCTGATCTTATATAACTAGAAGTGGATACTTGAGACATGTGATGGATATGTGGCTCCGAGATTGCTTTCTCGCAGGGAGTCGAGGAAGGATCTCTAGGCGTTAATACTACAACATGTTTGTTAAATATAAACTGCTATTCTTTACTCCTCTACATGCTGCAAGATGCTTGGAGTTGCTTGAAGATGCTAGTCTTCGATAGGCTAGGCTTTCCCCTCTATTCTGGCATTCTACTGTTCAGTCCACAGATACATGCCTTCCTTTGATACCAATGCATACTTAGTATAGACCTAATGCTTTTGAGTACTTTGGATGAGTACTCACGGTTGCTTTACTACCCCTTTTCCCCTTCTTCCTTCTTTCTGGTTGTTGCAACCAGATCGTGGATCCCTGGAGCCAGATGCCACCAACAACGGACATTACTACATGGAGGCCGCCGAAGACCAGGAGTAGTTAGGAGGTCCCAGGCAGGAGGCCTTGCCTCTTCGATCGTTGATGTTTGTGCTAGCCTTCTTAAGGCATCCTTGTTTAACTTATGTTTGTACTCAGATATTTTTGCTTCTGCTGATGCTTGTGTATCGAGCTTTTGTATTCGAGCCCTCGAGCCCCTGGCTTGTAATATGAAGCTAGTATTATTTTTTATTTGTGTCTAGAGTTGTGTTGTGATATCTTCCTGTGAGTCCCAAATCTTGGTCGTACACATTTGTGTGCATGATTAGTGTACGGTCAAATCGGGGGCATCACAGTTACATCTTGTAGTTTATTACTATATGATTTATTTGGTGGAAGTTTATATGTTCAGATCCAATATGCTATTTAATACTCCTCTGATCATGAGCATGTTTATCATTTGTGAGTAGTTACTTTTGTTCTTGAGGTCACGGGAGAAATCATGTTGCAAGTAATCATGTGAACTTGATATGTGTTTGATATTTTTATAGTATGTATGTTGTGATTCCCTTAGTGGTGTCATGTGAACATCGACTACATGATACTTCACCATATTAGGGCCTAAGGGAACGCATTGTGGGGTAGCAATTAGATGATGGGTTGCAAGAGTGACAGAGACTTAAACCCCAGTTTATGCGCTATTTCGTAAGGGACCGATTGGATCCAAAAGTTTAATGCTATGGTTAGAATTTATTCTTAATACGTTTCTCGTAGTTGCGGATGCTTGCAGGAGGGTTAATCATAAGTAGGAGGTTTGTTCAAGTAAGAACAGCACCTAAGCACCGGTCCACCCACATACCAAATTATCAAACTAGTGAACACAAATCGAACCAACATGATGAAAGTGACTAGATGAAATTCCCGTGTACCCTCAAGAACGCTTTGCTTATCATAAGAGACTGTTTTGGCCTGCCCTTTGCCTCAAAAGGATTGGGCTACCTTGCTGCACTTTTATTACTACTACTGTTACTTGCTCATTACAAATTACCTTGCTATCAAACTATTCTGCTACTTACAATTTCAGCACTTGTAGACATTACCTTAGTGAAAACCACTTGTCATTTCCTTCTGCTCCTTGTTGGGTTCGACACTCTTACTTATTGAAAAGAGCTACATTTGATCCCCTATACTTGTGGGTCATCAGGACCCAACGGAAGGGCCTCTGTATTTCGCGAAAAAACATTCCTCCCACTGACAGCTTGGATCCACCAGCTATGTCTTCGCACGCAAGGAAGTGCCTCCTTATTACGCATAAAAAATGAATACTCCCCCTGCTAGCTGGGACCCACCATAGTGGGAGGCTGGCTTGTGGGCCTACTAAGTTGACGCGGGCGGAGGGCTTTGTCAACTTAGTCAATATGAAAGATTCTAGCTCCAGTGACCACACGATGTCCATCCAAGGTCGTAGTGCTTCTTCAACCTCTGGTCTTCTTGCTCCAACCACCCAAACCAGCGTGGTCTTGCCGCCTGCTCCTGCCTCCCATGGCCAGTTGTGCTGCCGCGAAGGCCTCACCGCCCTCTACTACTCCCACCGTTGGCCAGGCCATCCCTGTACTCACACACACCCCCTGTTATTCTGCGACGACGGCAGCTTCACACCATAGCCGAACCAGTGAACCCTCATACTCCTCTCCGCATGGGCATCCACTGTCGCATCTTCCCCGGCTCCGTGTCATCACCTTCCTAGGCTTCGCCGTCGTCCACCGCCTTGGTGCTCTCGGCGCGGCATGGTCAATATGGTCAAGGAACAGACTTCCATCGGAATAGTACTGTACGTGGAGAGGCTGACAGCTGGGTCCACGGCCGCAGCAAGGATGTGCCTCCTTATTACGTGCAAAATAATGATTCCTCCACCTGACAGCTGGGACCCACCGGATGGGCCACCGTATTTCACAAAAAACAACACCTCGCAACCCGACGTGTTAAAGGGGTTGTCAATCCCTTTCGGGTAACAGCGCCCGAAATTGGCAGGCGGGCGTGAGGTAAATTGTAGTAGATTGAAATAATAGATCGCAAATAAATAAAGTGCAGCAAGGTATTTTTGTATTTTTTTGGTCTAAAAGATCTGAATAAAAATGCAAAGTAAAAGTAGATCGCAAGGCAAATATATGAGAAAGAAGGCCCGGGGGCCGTAGGTTTCACTAGTGGCTTCTCTCGAGAAAAATAGCAAACGGTGGGTAAACAAATTACTGTTAGGCAATTGATAGAACATCAAATAATTATGACGATATCCAGGCAATGATCATTACATAGGCATCACATCCAAGATTAGTAGACCGACTCCTGCCTGCATCTACTACTATTACTCCGCACATCGACCGCTATCTAGCATGCATCTAGTGTATTAAGTTCATGGAAAAATGGAGTAATGCAATAAGAATGATGACATGATGTAGACAAGATCCATTTATCTATATGGCGGTAGATATA
Organism: Aegilops tauschii subsp. strangulata; assembly: GCF_002575655.3. NCBI lineage: Eukaryota > Viridiplantae > Streptophyta > Magnoliopsida > Poales > Poaceae > Aegilops > Aegilops tauschii. The sequence continues at coordinate 407,456,565 of NC_053040.3, read as the reverse complement.
GATCTCGTCTTTTTATCCTTAGTAGCAACGATACATACGTGTCGTTTCCCCTTCTGTCATTGGGATCGACCACCGTAAGATCGAACCCACTACCGGGCACCTCTTCCCATTGCAAGATAAATAGATCAAGTTGGCCAAACAAAACCCAAATATCAGAGAAGAAATACGAGGCTATAAGAGATCATGCTTATAAGAGATCAAAGAAACTCAAATAACTTTCATGGATATAAAAAAGTTCATCAGGTCCCAACAAGCACACCGCAAAAGAGTTACATCATATGGATCTCCAAGAGACCATTGTATTGAGGATCCAGCGAGAGAGTGAGAAAGCCATCTAGCTACTAACTACGGACCCGAAGATCCACAAAGGACTACTCACGCATCATCGGAGAGGCACCAATGGAAGTGGTGAACCCCTCTGTGATGGTGTCTAGATTGGATCTGGTGGTTCTGGACTCTGCGGCGGCTCGATGAATATTTTGACGCTTGTTCTAGGGTTTCTGGAATATTTTGGTATTTATAGGGCAAAGAGGCGGTCCGGGGGCACCTGAGGTGGGCACAACCAACCAGGGCGCGCCTGGGCCTCCTGGCACGCCCTGGTGGGTTGTGCCCCCCTCGGGGCACCCCGCAGGTGCAACCAGGGCCCATTGCCTTTCTTCTGGCCCATAAAAATCACCGTGAAGTTTCGTGGCATTTGGACTCCATTTGATATTGATTTTCTGTGATGTAAAAAAACATGGAAAAAACAGCAACTGGCACTTGGCACTATGTCAATAGGTTAGTACCAAAAAATAATATAAAATGACTATAAAATGATTATTAAACATCCGAGATTGATAATAAAATAGCATGGAACAATAAAAAATTATAGATACGTTGGAGACCTATCAGCATCCCCAAGCTTAACTCCTACTCGTCCTCGAGTAGGTAAGTGATAAAAACAGAATTTTTGATGTGGAGTGTTGTTCATCAAGTCATAACATATTCTTTTCTTTATAGCATGGACATTTGGACTTTTATCTGATTCAAAGCAATAGTCTAGTTTTGACATAATAATTTAGATACTCAAGCATATCAACAAGCAACCATGTCTTTCAAAATTTCAACGCTAAAATAAGTTATCCCTAGCCCATCATGCTCAAACATTGATCCATTCATGAAACACACTCGAATATTAACTACACCCAATACTTGAGCACGATCATAGTTCCTCTTAGTTGGTACTTTTTATGAGAGAAGAGGGAGACTCAAATTTCAAAATAAAAATTGCATAAAGTAAAAGAAAGGCCCTTCGCAGAGGGAAGTAGGGATTTGTAGAGATGCTAGAGCTCAAAGCGAAAAGATTAGAGATAAAAACATTATGGGAGGTGTATCCATCCCACCAACGAAAATGACTCAGAGCTACGAACACTTTCCATGCTAGATATGCCATAGGCGGTTCCCAAACAGAAAATAAAGTTTATTCCTTTTTCCACCATTCTTTCACTTCCCATGGCTAACCGTATCCACGGATGCCCTCCATACCAACACTTTCCAAGGAATTTATTATTTGACAACATAAAGTAAATTCAATTTTTTTGCATTTCGGGACTGGGCATCCCTAAGACCTTTGCCTTACTCTCGTGCAATGACAAGTGAATAAACACTCATTTTGAGAATAACACATCTAGCATGGAAAATATTAACCACCCGTTACCGTTCCGCGAGCGAAACAAACACACAAATGAGAAACTTATTTTCAAAAATTAGAGATGGCACATGAAAATTTGCTTAGAACGGCAAAAGAATACCGCATATAGGTAGACATAGTGGACTCATGTGGCAAAACTGGTTTAAAGGATTTTGGATGCACTAGTAGAGGTCATACTTAGTGCAAAATGAAGGCTAGCAAAAGATTGGGAAGCGACCAACCAAGAAACGAATAATCTCATAAGCAAGCATTAAGCATAGTTAACACCGAATGATGCACCACAAGTAGGATATAATTTTCATTGTATGATTATTGACTTTCATGCATGCATAGGGAATCACAAACCTTAGCACCAATATTCTTACTAGAGCACAATTACTCATCAACATAACTCACATATCACATCATCATATCTCAAAACTATTACTAAGAATCAAGTTTATTTTGCCCAATGATCTTCATGACATTTTCTTTTACTATATCCTTCTTGGATATCTATCACTTCGGGACTAATTTTTATGTGTTGCTTTTCATAAGCTCCAACAAATATAAGTGAAGATCATGAGCACAACAAATTTTCTTTCTCTCAAAATAATTGAAGTAAAGCAAGAGAGAATTTCTTCAAAATTTTACTAACTCTCAAATAAATCTAAGTGAAGCAAGAGAGCATTTCTTCGAAAATAACAAAGCACACCGTGCTAAAAAAGATATAAGTGAAGTACTAGAGCAAGTCCTAGCTCATAAAACAATTAAGTGAAGCATAGAGAGCAATTCTAATAAGTCATGATATAATTTTGGCTCTCTCAAAAGGGTGTGTCCAGCAAGGATTGATGACTTAAAACACACAAAAAACAAGCAAAGACACATATCATAGAAGATGCTCCAAGTAAAACACATATCATGTGACGAATAAAATATAGCCTCAAGTAAAATACAGATAGTTGTTGGAAGAAAGCGGGGATGCCACTCGGGGGCAACCCCAAGCTTTGTTGGTTGCTCATTCTTGGATAATAGCTTGGGATGCCGGGGCATCCCCAAGCTTAGGCTCTTACATCCTTCCTTCATACATCATAAGATAACCCAAAACTTGAAAACTTCAATGACACAAAACTCAACAATACCTTCGTGAGATCCGTTAGTGTAAGAAAATAAACCACTACTATAAGTGATGTATCAAACCAATTCATATTTTGTTTTTGTATTATATCTACTGTATTCCAACTTTTCTATGGAAAAAAATCATCAAAGAAAACCATAGAGCCATCAAAATAAGCACACAACACAAAGAAAACAGAATCTGTCAAAACAGAACAGTCTGTAGCAATCTGATTTAAACGAATACTTCTGGAACTCTAAAACTTCTACCAAAATTGGACGACCAGGGAAATTTGTATATTAATCTTCTGCAAAAAGAATTAGGTCAAAAGCTCTTTCTGAATAAAAATGAGAATTAATTTCGTGAGCACAAAGTTTCTGTCTTTTTCAGCAAGACCGAACAACTATCACCCAAGAAGATCCTATTGGTTCTACTTGGCACCATTTACTTGGTTAAGATTTTCCTTAACCACCCCGGTAGATCCTTCCATAGCATCATTGTTTATGAGCTTAGAGAGGACAGAGGGGCTATCCAAAGTATTAAGATTCGGGAGAAAACCCTTAGCTCTTCTAAGATCGGACATGGCGAGAAAATGGCGAACGGAAAAAGAGAGGCGAATAAAACGGCAAATTTTTGTGAAGCGGGGGAGAGGAAAACGAGAGGCAAATGGCAAATAATGTAAGTTGTAAGGAGATGAGATTTGAGATTAGGAACCTGGTTATGTTGAATATCCTCCCCAGCAACGGCGCCAGAAATTGGCGAGTTTACGGGAAACTATCTTGACTTGATCCTCCCTGAAACGGCATCAGAAATTCTCCTTGATGGTAGCTAGAACTATGTCGGTATTTCCCCGGAGAGGGAGGGATGATGTAGCACAGCGACGGTAGAGTATTTCCCTCAGTTATGAAACCAAGGTATCGAACCAATAGGAGAACCAAGCACCACAACGTAAACATCACCTGCACACAAATAACAACACCTCACAACCCCTACGTGTTAAAGGGGTTGTCAATCCCTTTCGGGTAACGGCGCCAGAAATTGGCAAGCGGACATGAGGTAAATTGTAGTAGATTGAAATAATATATCCCAAATAAATAAAGTGCAGCAAGGTATTTTTGTATTTTTTGGTTTAATAGGTCTGAATAAAAATGCAAAGGAAAAGTAGATCGCAAAGCAAATATATGAGAAAGAAGACTCGGGGGCCGTAGGTTTCACTAGTGGCCTCTCTCGAGAAAAATAGCAAACGGTGGGTAAATAAATTACTGTTGGGAAATTGATAGAACTTCAAATAATTACGATGATATCCAGGCAATGATCATTACATAGGCATCACGTCCAAGATTAGTAGACCGACTCCTGCCTGCATCTACTACTATTGCTCCACACATCGACCGCTATCCAGCATGCATCTAGTGTATTAAGTTCATGGAAAAGTGGAGTAATGCAATAAGAACAATGACATGATGTAGACAAGATCCATTTATCTATATGGCAGTAGATATAGATCTCGTCTTTTTATCCTTAGTAGCAACGATACATACGTGTCGTTTCCCCTTCTGTCACTGAGACCGAGCACCGTAAGATCGAACCCACTACCGGGCACCTCTTCCCATTGCAAAATAAATAGATCAAGTTGGCCAAACAAAACCCAAATATCGGAGAGGAAATACGAGGCTATAAGAGATCGTGCATATAAGAGATCAAAGAAACTCAAATAAGTTTCATGGATATAAAAAGATATGACTGATCATAAACTCAAAGTCCATCAGATCCCAACAAACACACCGCAAAAGAGTTACATCATATGGATCTCCAAGAGACCATTGTATTGAGAATCCAGCGAGAGAGAGAGAGAGAGCCATCTAGCTACTAACTACGGACTAGAAGGTCTACAAAGGACTAATCATGCATCATCGGAGAGGCACCAATGGAAGTGGTGAACCCCTCTGTGATGGTGTCTAGATTGGATATGGTGGTTCTGGACTCTGCGGCAGCTGGATGAATATTTCGACGCTTGTTCTAGGGTTTCTGGAATATTGTGGTATTTATAGAGCAAAGAGGCGGTCCGGGGGGCACCCGAGGTGGGCACAACCCACCAGGGCGCGCCTGGGCCTCCTGGCGCGCTTTGGTGGGTTGTGCCCCCCTCGGGGCACCCCCAGGTGCAACCAGGGCCCGTTGCCTTTCTTCTGGCCCATAAAAAATCATCGTGAAGTTTCGTGGCATTTGGACTCCGTTTGATATTGATTTCCTTCGATGTAAAAAACATGGGGAAAACAACAACTGGCATTTGGCACCATGTCAATAGGTTAGTACCAAAAAATGATATAAAATGACTATAAAATGATTATAAAACATCCAAGATTGATAATAAAACAGCATGGAACAATCAAAAAGTATAGATATGTTGGAGACGTATCAGCGTCCTGTTCATCGGCAGCCAACCGGCTGGGTCGGAACGGAGAAACTGCGTCGTCGTGTTCATCGAGACGCAACGGAATACGTCATGTTCATCGGTAGCCAGCCGGCCTGGACGGAACAGCCGAAACGAGGCATGGCATACCGCAGAACGGAGGAAACGGCTTTGTGTTCGATCGCCTACGGTCGAAACGGGATCCTGTTCACTGGGAGGCGTGTGGCGTACCGCAAAACGGAGGAAACGGACTTCTCTTCGACCTCCTACGGTCGAAACGGGGTCCTGTTGATCGAAAGGGTGTGGCGTACCGCAAAATAGAGGAAACAGACTTGTGTTGGAGCGCTACGGTTGAAACATGGGTCTTGTTCATTGGGAGGGGTGTGGCGTACCGCAAAACGGGACTCCACGGGCTACTGTTCATCCACCGTCTACTGCCTCGCTCCAGCCTCCACGGGCTACTGTTCATCCACCGTCGACCTCCTCCAGCCTCCACCTGCGACTGTTCATCCATGGCATCTCCCTCCTGCCTGCACCAGCTATTGTTCATCCATGGGCTCCTGTTCATCTAGCCTCCACTAGCTATTGTTCAAACCAGCCCTCTCCACGGGGTCCTGTTCAACCACGCCTCCACGGGCTACTGTTTATCCAGCCCTCCACCGGCTACTATTCAACCAGCCCTCCACCGGTAGCTGTTCATCCAGCCCCCACGGGGTCCTGTTCATCCACCCCCAACCGGCTTGACCGGGGTCCTGTTCATCCAGCGACAACAACCTCTACAACCACGGGGTCCTGTTCATCGAACCCCCACCGGGAACTGTTCATCCAACCCCCCAACGACGCTCACTGTTCATCAAGAGGCAGTAGGTTCGATCGGCTTCATTTAGCAGCAGTAGTGAACGAATCGCTCGATCAGGTTCAGTTAACAGGCAGGGATCAATCGATCGCTCGGGTTCAGTAACGCGTAGCCTGCAGTGCAATGGCTCGGGTTTAGCAGGTGAACGCCTCGCTCGAGTTCAGTTAGAGCCCAACGCCTCGCACCCACGCGCGTACGTGTACGAGAGAAAGGCGCATCGCTCGGCCCCGACTATCCACGGTAATCGGAAACTCCCCGATATTTTCCTCGCCCTCGCTTCTACCACGGTTTTTTCCGTCATGGGCGGCCCAAAGAATGTCACGCAGCTGCGTCTCTGGCCCGTCCAGGACGAAAAGCCCATTTTCTGTCATGATTTTTTTTCGTAGAAGTAGGAGCCCACCACATCTATGATGATACCGTGCTTTGTCACAATTATCGTCATAGAAGTGTCATAAGCATGATAGAAAAAAATTCGTTCGTCCCAAAATGTCACGGATGTGTCTTTTTTTGTAGTGTTATGAAGCGGCAGGGATGAACAATATTTTCCATGCTAGACGTATTATTCTCACGATGAGTGTTTATTCACTTGTCATTGCACGAGAAAGTGGCAAGGTAATGGGGATGCCCAGTCCCGAAAAGAAAAAATTATAATAACAATAATAATAAATTCCTTGGAAAGTGTTGGTATGGAAGGCACCTGTGGATACAGCTAGCCATGTGATACTTCTCCAACGTATCTATAATTTTTTATTATTCCATGCCGTTATATTATCTGTTTTCGGAATATCAAATAGAGTCCAAACGGAATAAAACTTTACGATGATTTTTCTTGGACCAGAAGACATCCACGGAATAGAACTTTACGATATTATCTGTTGTGGCTATAAGCCGGCGCTCGAAGCGCTCCTTCTCAATGGGATCCTCGGGCACGATAAATTCTTCGTCGCCGAGGCTCACCTCGTCTTCGGAGAGAGGCATGTAATTATCATCCTCTGATTCTCCGTCTGCTGCCTGTTCCTGAGGGCTAGCTTGTTCATCCTCCCACTCGAGGTCTGGCTGGAGGGGATTGTCTTCGTCTTCGGCACTATCCGGAGCGTTATTGTCTCTTGTGCCGGTATCACTGCTTTTGCTATGGCGGGACATAGAGCGGCGCCACTGACGCCGGTGCTTGGATTGCTTCTTGGAGGGATTATCCTCCGTTGCCTTATCACCATCGCCTTGTTTGGGGGTGTCCACCATGTATATATCATATGATGAGGTGGCAGTCCAGCGCCCTGTGGGTGGTGGTTCCTGTTCGTCTCCTGCATCGTCGTCCATACCGTCGATGTCTTAGGAGCTGAAATCGAGCATGTCGGTTAAATCGACGACGGTGGCTACTAAGTGGGTGGTGGGTGGGGAGCGAATTTCTTCATCGTCCGCATTCCATTCTAGCCGGACATAGTTCGGCCAAGGGTCTCCTGACAAGGAGAGAGACTTCAATGAGTTTAGCACGTCGCCCAGTGGTGAGTGCTGAAAGATATCCACGGAGGAAAACACCATGATCGGTGCCCAATCAGATTCGATAGGCACGGACGCAGGCGGTTTAGAGCCCTTGGCCGGGGACGAATCCAAATGTCCGGCAACTCGGGTCTCATAGGAAGTGAAGTCAGCATTCGGCTCTATCGCCACTGAGTGCGCGGCCTTCGTGGCGGGGTCCATCCACCCATCCTCGGACGGCGCAATCTATTCCGGATTGAGGGCCGGAGTAGTTGCAGGTGTGATCTCCCGAACACTGTCCGACTGCAGAGATAAGTCATGCTCATCATGACTGTGCGGCGCACCTGACATGGGCTCGAATCCGTCGAAGATCAAGTCTCCGCGGATGTCGGCAGTATAGTTCAAGTTTCCAAACCTGACCTGATGGCCAGGGGCGTAGCTCTCGATCTGCTCCAGATGGCCAAGCGAGTTGGCCCGCAGTACGAAGCCGCCGAATACGAAGATCTGTCCGGGAAGGAAAGCCTCGTCCTGGATCACATCGTTGTCAATGATCGAAGGAGCCATCAAGCCTTTATCGCGACGGCACAGTGGAACTGTCAATGAAAGCACCAATGTCGGTGTCAAAACCGGCGGATCTCGGGTAGGGGGTCCCGAACTGTGCGTCTAAGGCGGATGGTAACAGGAGGCGGGGGACACAATGTTTACCCAGGTTCGGGCCCTCTCGATGGAGGTAATACCCTACTTCCTGCTTGATTGATCTTGATGATATGAGTATTACAAGAGTTGATCTACCACGAGATCGTAGAGGCTAAACCCTAGAAGCTAGCCTATGATTATGATTGTTATTGTCCTACGGACTAAACCCTCCGGTTTATATAGACACCAGAGGGGGCAAGGGTTACACAGAGTCGGTTACAAGGGAGGAGATCTACATATCCGTATTGCCAAGATTGCCTTCCACGCAAAAGAGAGTCCCATCCGGACACGGGACGAAGTCTTGAGTCTTGTATCTTCATAGTCCAACAGTCCGGCTAAAGTATATAATCCGGCTGTCCGAGGACCCCCTAATCCAGGACTCCCTCAGTGACATCGGCTAATCTATACATAGGGGTTGATGCACATTTTCATTCTACTTTCTCTAGTAGAAATCTTGGGGCACTCTTTTAAGTTCTTTGTGTTGGATTCAATATTATGAATCTGAAGTTGTTTGATGCATATCGTATAATCAACTCACAGATACTTGTGGTGACATTCGAGTATCCAGGTGACATTAGAGTTGGTTGATGTGTATCATATGGTGTTATTTTAGTACGAACTCCAGGGCTATTTGTGATACTTATAGGAATAACTCAATGGATTGATCGGAAAGAATAACTTTGAGGTGGTTTCGTACCCTACAAACAATTTTGTCGTATGTTCTCCGCTAGATAAGAACTTTGGAGTGATGCTTTGTCGCACGTCGAGGGATTGCTATATGATTCAATTATGTTAGCATTGCTGAGAGATTGCACTAGTGAAAGTATGAACCCTGGGCCTTATTTTCAAGCATTGCAATACTGTTTGTGCTCATTTTTATTACTTGTTACCTTGCTGTTTTTATATTTTCATATTACAAAAACCTATATCTAGTATCCATATTACACTTGTATCACCATCTCTTTGCCGAACTAGTGCACCTATACAATTTGCCATTGTATTGGGTGTGTTGGTGACACAAGAGATTTCTTGTATTTGATTGTAGGGTTGTTTGAGAGAGACCACCTTCATCCTACGCCTCCCACACATTGATAGACCTTAGGCCATCCACTTGAGGGAAAATTGCTATTGTCCTACAGAACTCTGCGCTTGGAGGCCCGACACGAGTCTATAAGAATAAGTTGTGTAGTAGACATCAGTGTCGTCGGAAGCGCTCTTGTTCAAAAAGGTCTTCGGGGATGATGTAGTCCTCGGTTCCAAGGCTCTCGTCTTCCTCAGACTCCGACATGTAATTGTTGTCGGCCCCTTCAAAGTGGTTGTCAGGATCCAGATCCTCGGGGTTTGCCTCGGGACTTCCGTTCTGCACTGGGGAGGCTTGAAAGTCCTCTCCAGGGTTATCGGCATCACCGACTGTTGCCTCGCCATTATCGGTTGTGGCGTTATTGCCGCTAGGTTCCCCGTTGTTGCCCCTTCTGCGTCTACGCTGACATCTTGGAGGGGATCTGGGGGGTGTCAACCGTATATACTTTGTAGGAGGATGTTGCAGTCCACTAGCCAGTGTTTACCAAGGGTGAAGTGTGGTATGTAGGGCCATCGTCATCTTCATCCATGTCCGTGGCCTTGTCGTAGTCTAAAGCATCGATTAAGTCATCGATCATGGCGACTAGGTGGGTGGTGGGTGGGTTGTAAATTTTCTGGTCGTCGGCTCTAAGTCTGATCTTATTGTAAACCGAAGTATTGGCATCTGAGATTGACAAGCTTTGGATACGATCAAGCATCTCATTTAAGTGAGATAGTTCTTCGGGCTTAATGACCTGGCTATAAGCGGGGCTGGCTCGAAGTGTGCCCGGCATATAACTTGGCGTGTTTTCGGCGAGGAGAGGATGCGAGAGTGATCCTAGATCCAGCGCCGAGGTCAGCTTTAGATCTGACATAGATTCAAAGACAGGGACCGGACCTGAGTCCGGGTCGGGGGTCGAGGTGAGATCGCCCGAAGTCATACGTCGGGGCTCTCCGGTGACACCATGAATTCCGGCCCGACATCCGCGAAGATCGGTCCTGGAGTCGATCCTGCGGTGCCGGGCAGCTCCCCAACCCGGCCAGGCATCTAGCCTGACAGGATGAGCTCTCCGCGGGAATCCTCGGTGTGCTCCAGTCCTCCAAAGGTCATGATCTGACCGGGGGAGTCGTTCTCAATGGATGCCAGATGGCCGGCCGAGTTGGCGCAGAAGATCATGCTGTCGAACACAAAAAGTTGATCGGGGGGCGTAGACGCTCCTGTTGTCATTGCCGCAGTTGATCTGCAGATGAGCCATCGATCCTTTTGTCGATCTAACAGCAGAACTCTCAATGAAAGCACCAGTGTTAGTGTGAAAACTAGCAGACCTTTGGGGTAGGGGGTCCCGGGCTGTGGATCTCGGACAGATGGTAACAGGAACAAGGAGACGATGTTTACCCAGGTTCGGGCCCTCTTGATGGAGGTAAAACCCTACGTCCCGATCTTGTTTATATTGATGTGGATGTATCGAGTACAGAGTTGATCTACCTCGAGATCGTTAGATGTCATCTAACTCCATGGCTAGGTGAATGATATTGCATTGATGTCCCCTCTACAGGCTAAACCCTTTGGCTTATATACACGCCAGGTAGGGTATCTAGGGTTACAAGGTCGGTATCTTGGAGTGGTGGCGATAGGAGAAATCTTGGAGTATACGACAAGTCTTCGGCAGATGCAGTCCTGATCACACTCTGTCGTGCAGCTTTCGAAGTCTATTTTGAGAAGAATGAGGGCCCATCAGCCCAATCCGAGGAGCATGGGCCGACTAGGTTAGTTCCACTCGTCCAAGACACCATCAGGTGGGTAGTCCATTTGGCTCCATTATTCGTGCTTGCGTTCTCTTTTGTTTAATGTATTTTTCCTTTCATCATGGCATCACAAGACACATTGTTTCCTTTGTTTTGGCTTTGGGTTGTCTTTATTATAATGGTTAGTGGATCAACCTGGCCGAGCATGGACGTTCAACTGGCTCACCAGTGGAAAACAGGTGAGACGTGCCAGTTTGTCATCGATGCTGGCTACTATTCGTTCGCGTCCTACATTCGTTGTGGGCAAGTTTAGTACAACTATGCCAGTGCAGACCTATTGCGTCGCATCCCATCATCTGCAACATCACATGCATGTGTAGTTAGACAAACGTCTTGGTCGCTAAGTGAAAGGATCGAGAAGAGGTGTCTAGAGGGGGTGATTAGACCCTCAATAAGCAAAAGTAGCAGTTTTTAAGTTCTTCAAGTTGACGTGGAGTCTAAGCACAAGTTTAAGCATTCACAATACATTTCAAGCAAGCATGGCAAGAGTATATGAGCAGCGGAAAGTAAAGCATGCAAGTTGCAGGAAAGTAAAGGGATGGGATTGGAGTGTGCAAACGCAATTGAGGACACGGAGATTTTTGGCATGGTTGCGATAGGTGGTGCTATCGTACATCCACGTTGGTGGAGACTTCAACCCACGAAGGGTAACAGTTGCGCGAGTCCACGAAGGGCTCCACCCATGAAGGATCCACGAAGAAGCAACCTTGTCTATCCCACCATGGCCATCACTGATACGTCTCCAATCTATCTATAATTTTTGATTGCTCCATGCTATATTATATTCTGTTTTGGACATTATTGGGCTTTATTATACACTTTTATATTATTTTTGGGACTAATCTATTAACCGGAGGCCCAGCCCAGAATTGCTGTTTTTTTCCTATTTCAGAGTTTCGCAGAAAAAGAATATCAAACGGAATGAAACCTTCGGGAACGTGATTTTCGGAACGAACGTGATCCAGAGGACTTGGACCCTACATCAAGACATCAACTAGGAAGGCACGAGGTAGGGGGGCGCGCCTACCCCCTGGGCGTGCCCTCCACCCTCGTAGGCCCCACGTTGCTCCACCGACGTACTTCTTCCTCCTATATATACCTATGTACCCCCAAACTACCAGATACGGAGCCAAAAACCTAATTCCACCGCCGCAACCTTCTGTACCCGTGAGATCCCATCTTGGGGCCTTTTCCGGAGCTCCGCCGGAGGGGGCATCGATCACGGAGGGCTTCTACATCAACACCATAGCCTCTTCGATGATGTGTGAGTAGTTTACCTCAGACCTTCGGGTCCATAGTTATTAGCTAGATGGTTTCTTCTCTCTTTTTGGATCTCAATACAATGTTCTCCCCCTCTCTTGTGGAGATCTATTCGATGTAATCTTCTTTTGCGGTGTGTTTGTTGTGATCGATGAATTGTGGGTTTATGATCAAGTTTATCTATGAACAATATTTGAATCTTCTCTGAATTCTTTTATGTATGATTGGTTATCTTTGCAAGTCTCTTCAAATTATCAGTTTGGTTTGGCCTACTAGATTGATCTTTCTTGCAATGGGAGAAGTGCTTAGCTTTGGGTTCAATCTTGCGGTGTCCTTTCCCAGTGACAGTAGGGGCAGCAAGGCACGTATTGTATTGTTGCCATCGAGGATAACAAGATGGGGTTTATATCATATTGCATGAGTTTATCCCTCTACATCATTTCATCTTACTTAAAGTGTTACTCTGTTCTTTTGAACTTAATACTCTAGATGCATGCTGCATAGCGGTCGATGTGTGGAGTAATAGTAGTAGATGCAGGCAGGAGTCGGTCTACTTGTCTTGGACGTGATGCCTATATACATGATCATACCTAGATATTCTCATAACTATGCTCAATTCTATCAATTGCTCAACAGTAATTTGTTCACCCACCGTAATATTTATGCTCATGAGAGAAGCCACTAGTGAAACCTATGGCCCCCGGGTCTATTTTCCATCATATCCATCATATTAATCTCCCGTCAACAAGTTATTTATGTCGCCGTCTTTATTTTGCTTTCTTTACTTTGCCTCTTTATCATAAAAATACCAAAAATATTATCTTATCATATCTATCAGATCTCACTCTCGTAAGTGACCGTGAAGGGATTGACAACCCCTTTATTGCGTTGGTTGCGAGGATTTATTTGTTTGTGTAGGTGCGAGGGACTTGTGCGTGGCCTCCTACTGGATTGATACCTTGGTTCTCAAAAACTGAGGGAAATACTTACGCTACTTTGCTGCATCACCCTTTCCTCTTCAAGGGAAAACCAACGCAGTGCTCAAGAGGTAGCAATCACCCACGAAGGACTTGCCTCACTTGGGTAGATCTTCACGAAGTAGGCGGTCTCCTTGCCCTTACAAACTCCTTGGTTCAAGTCCACAAAATGTCTTGGTCTCAACACATGAGTAGGGGGTTCTCTCTTAGAAAATGAGTAGTGGAAGTGTAGGCACGTTCTGATGGCTCTCTCTTGAATAGAGAAGGGGGTGGAGGGGTATATATAGCCTCCACACAAAATCTAAACGTTACAGACATTTGACCAAACTCGGTCTGACCGAATAGGTGAACTCGGTGAGACCGATTTAGTTCAAAATGTGAACGTTAGGATTCTCGGTGGGACCGACATGATCAACTCGGTGGGACCGATGTGCTAGGGTTTAGGCAAAACCTCATCTCGGTTTGACCAATTACACGAACTTGGTGAGACCGATTTCAGTAATAAGCAAACAGAGAGTTGGTCAGGAAAACTCAGTGGGACCGATTGCATATTTTGATGAGACCGAAATAATTGCAACAGGCAACAGAGAGTTTGCAAGGCCATCTCGGTGAGACCGAGATCCTATCAGTGGGACCGAATTGATTTGGGTTTCTGGTAGTGGCTATGTCAAGTGAATTCGGTGGCATCGGATGGATCAAATCGGTGAGCCGAGTTTGACTTTAGGTTTTAGGACATATTTGCATTTGAGAGAGTGGTTGAGGGCTTTGGATCATATCAATAAGCACTTTGAGCAAGTGGATCATTAAGCAACACTTCATCCCCTTTTAATAGTATTGGCTTTCCTATGGACTCAATGTGATCTTGGATCACTAAAGTAGAAATGAAGAGTCTTGAGCTTTTGCCAATCTTTGTCCTTAGCACCTTGAAGGGGTTCCACATCCTCTTGTCCATGCCACACCTTTGTTGAACTTTATGAAATATACTAGATAAAGATATTAGTAAAACAAGAGATATGTTGACATTAATTACCAAAATCACCCAGCGAGCACTTGTGCTTTCAATCTCCAATTTAGAAAAGCACTTTTAATGTCCATTTGATATAGAGTAATATCATGGTGATTGACATAAGCAAGTAAGATGCGTATGGACTCAAGTCTAGCAACGGGGGTGTCGTGGAATTGTCACGGCAGATGTCCTCATGCAAGGACTTAGTCATGGAGCCATCACAGCTAGGAAGCTTAAAGGGGTTAAACGGGACAAAGGACACGAAGGTTATACTGGTTCGGCCCCTTACGGTGAAGGTAAAAGCCTACTCCAGTTGAGGTGGAATTACTTGGGGTTTCGATGACCAGGGAGCTAAACCGCTATGCCTGGCTATCGATCTGATGTTACTTGTCCTTAACCGCCGCCGGGTCGTCCCTTTATATAGAAAGGTTAACGCCCAGCGGCTCTCAGAGTCCCGGCCGGCTCATAAACTGTGTCCGGCTCGAACTCTTAACTATTCTTGCCTTACACTACAAGTCATGCCACAACGGCGGTTTACCACTACCGGCCTTAAGTCGCCTCTGGGCCTTAGACCTATTACTAAACCGCCATCCTTAACATGTCCTTGGGCTTCTGAATGAAGAGCTGTCGCAACGTAACCCGCCCATCTCGGGCGGGTTACACCAGTAGCTATATCCTCAACAATAGGCCCCAGATTGATTTGAACCGGTTCATGTCAATCTTAAATACCTTAAGAGAAAATCTTCCGGCTTTTGTTTGCGTGAAGGTTATAACCCGCCATGATGTCATCCTCTGGATTCTTGGTAACCCGCCATGACGTCATCCGCCATTAATGCACGTTCTGCCCAACGTATCTCAACGGATCTTTATCTTTAATAATTATCCCAAAAATCAAGGCGCCTCAGCAGCTGGATAATCATGTCATTAGCCTCCTCGTTTCTCGCACCCACTTAACAGCTGTCCCTTATAAATAGGCCCGACCGGGTCCTCTCTCACTCTTCCCTTTCCATCGTCTTCCTCCTCTCGACACCCCAGAACCCGAGCTCCGCCGCCGCAGCCGCGCCTCTCGTCTTCCTCAGCCTCGGCCGCTGCATCAACCTGAGCTGGTCCAGAGAACGGCGGCAACTCTCCGCAGTGAACCTGCAACTGTAAGTCCTCTTTTTCTCAAACATCAGATCCGCATTAGGGTTCTGCCTTCCTCCCTGTTCTTCGTAGTTCATCTCAGTTCTTTTATAGTTCTTCCACCGCGACTTCTTTTGATTCGAAAAGCAGTACATAACTCCTGCGGTAGTGGTTTCGCACCCATTTCCAATACTAATAGCTCCCCTTTGCTTGCAAAAAGACCTCATTAGAACTTATGAACTTCTCGGTACCAGTTTTTAGGTCTAGAAAATTTTCCTTTCTGGATGACCGTTTGATCCAAAAAAATTACTGCAACCTGTGAAACTTGTTTGTGCAACACTTAGGCAAAATTGCATCTGTTAGCTATGGCGGCTCATATCTCCGGTTTTAAAAAAGGCAATGCTTCATGAATATTCGGGCTCATTCATAATAGATTCAAATAACTTAATTGCTCATGATATCCATACCGACTTAAATAATCTGACACAATTAGCCATATATCATGAGGCCCCTTCATAAGCCGCCACCTTAGAAACTTTTCTCCGGGTTAAATTTGAACCGGAAATTTTTATTTTGTCATAGGCTTCCATCCTTCACAATGCCGCCCAAGGCTCCCAAGGCGCCCATTACATGCAACTGGGTTAGATCTAACGTCACCGATAGCACCTTAGCTGACTTCGTGAAAACGGGTTACCTGCCCAAGAAAGAGGTTATGTCATATCGTGCTCCTGACCCGTCTGAAGAGAGACCTCAACCCAAGGACGGAGAGGTTGTCATATTTGCTGATCACATGAGCCGGGGCTTTGCTCCTCCCAGCTCAAAATTCTTCAGAGATGTTCTACACTTTTTCGACCTGCGACCTCAAGACATTGGACCCAATTCCGTGTCAAACATTTGTAACTTCCAAGTGTTCTGTGAGGTGTACCTTGGAGAAGAGCCCAGCTTACTACTCTTTAGAGAGTTATTCTATCTGAACCGCCAAAATGAATGTGCCAGTGGGCCCAGCCTGGAGCTCGGTGGAATCTCAATCCAATGACGGAGAGATTGTCTCTTTCCTTATGCTGAGCCGCCAAGCCACCCGAAGGACTAGAACCAGACATGGTTCTACTGCCAAGACACTTCTCCGGCTGATGAGAATCCACTGCCCGGCTTCCGCGCCCTGCGTCTGGAATCAAATCACCCCTTGCCAGATAAACTATCTCAAGCTGAACGTCAGCCACTTACTCCCACCATTAACAAGATCAGAGCTCTTCTGGAGAACGGCCTGAACGGCGTTGATCTGGTCCGGGTCTGGATTGCCTGGCGGGTGATCCCTTTAAGCCGCCGCCCCGACTTAATGTGCGATTATACGGGCCGGAAGGATGATCCTCTTCGGCACAGTCCCAACGACTTACCTGAGGACATCATTGATGACATGACCAAGTCTCTTCTGAACGAGAGCCTGGCAGATTGCGGGAGAACAGGCTTAAGTCCTTTCTGCAAGGCTAACCCGGCCCCAGCGGTAAACTATTGACCTGAACACCTCTCCTTCCATTTTAACGATTTTGTCTTAACTTCAAGAATGTTTGTTGTATTTTACAGGCTAATGATAAATTCTGGAAGGTCAAGTATGACCATGAAGCTGCCAAGAAAGCCAGAAAGGTTAAGAAAGCCGCCAGGAGAGCCGCTCCCCGTAAGAAGGGGAGTAAACCTAGCGCCTCGGACCTGCTTCGCCTGGAAGACACCTCGGAGTCAGAAGTAGCCCTTGACTCTTTAGGCTCCTTTCTTAACCATCTTATTGACATGGATTATCAGCAGGAGGACACCAGAGCGAGTCATGAAGTGATTGAAGAGGTAACTATAATTTCCTCCAACTCCGAGCCTTTGCCAAGACAGAAAGTCCGAAGAGTAACCCGGAAAGTAAGATTTTCACACCCTTTAGCTTATCAAGATCCTCAATTTCTTTTTAAGCGACAGATTTACGAGAGTCGGGGACAGACCTGGACTAGCAAGGATGCAGACCTCTCCTTCGGCTTACCCGAAACATCAAGGAAGCGCCGGACTGAGGTTATCTCTGACTTATATCCTTTTCATCCTTTGGCGGGCGTCACTCGTCAACCACTCAATTCTTCTGATTCAAACTACCAGGGAACTTCACCTTCCTTCGGCGACTCAATGCAGTCTAGCTTGCCGGCTTTCAAAACCGCACCCGGGTAATGATGATCAGCTTATTCTATGCCTATCTTACTCATGTTTTTGTACTAACCCTTTGACTTTCAGTGTACAAGTAAAGCCCAGCAAGAGGGCGAAGAAGAATAAGCCGGTCGAAGAGCCGGTCCTGACTGAACCTGATGCTTCTGCTCATGAGCCGCCGTCTGCACCAGCTCCTGAAACCGCCGCTGCTCCCTCTGATGAACAAGTTATGGAAGGTTCTGATAACCCGGAGATCCCCAGCCCGGCTCATCCAGATGATCCGGACGTTGTGATCACTGGAACCGAGTTTGTCGAACCGGGAAGACCCACTGTTTTGGCTAGATGCTCTGCCAAGGAAGAACTTCTGGAACGCCGCAGGGCCAGGCTGGACATCACTGATTATGCTAATCTGAGCATTGGAGATATTGTCTCTGGCTATATTAATCAAGTGCACAATAGCCGGGACCTGGAAATTGATATGGTGAAGCAGATACAGCAAAAGTCTGAGGTATGACTCTCTTGCTTACTCCATAGATATCCTTACCATGCCAGCCCCCAAGTCTATTACTTATGATAAAATATGTTGTAGACTTAATACCGGCTTAATAATCACTACAAGAAAACCGGCTTACTTGGTAACACTCAAGGGCCGGTTTAAACAACATAGTTGAACCGGTCCTTACCTTACTTTAATCAAGTAGTTGAGCAACTCTATGCATTAGCCCCCAAGTGCCAAGTACCTTTGCCTGCAAAGTGCTTGTGACTTATTTTCATGAACCGGCACTGTAAATAGAGCTTTTCAGCATACATTAGCCCCCAAGTGCCAAGTTTCTTTGCTTGCAAGTGCTTGGGACTTAATGTGGCATTATAATCACCCTAACTGTAACCCGGAATTTGTACAAGCCGCGTGTAAGAAATTTGAATCGGAAATCTCTGATCTAAAGAACCGCCTGAAGACTCAGGAAAGTGAAACCCAAAAGGCCAACTCCAAATTTGAAGTCAGCGTATCTGCACAAGAGAAACTGAAGAAGAAGTTTGAAGCAGAAAGAAAAGCCTGGGCGGATGAAAAAACTGCTTTGCTCAGCCGGGCCGAACAAGCGGAGGCCACTCTTACTGAAAGAACTGCCGAGCTATCCGGCTTAAAACGCCATGTATCTCATATGGTCTCCGCAATCTTTGGTAAGTTACTCTGTAAGTTTCTAACTAGTTTACATCGTTCATTTCCCATAAGTATCTCAATTGCCATCAGCTCACCTGACTTTGTAATGCAGGTCCCAGGAGTTCCAATCTCAACCAGAACGTGCTGACCAAGCTGAAGGCGGTTTATACCTTGGTAGAACAATTTTACACCGGGTCACAACGTGCCTTAGCCGTTGTGGCTCTGTCAAACGAAGTTCCCACTCATCTGGCGGATGTACTCAGGCGGCTTGCCGTGCTTCCTCAACGCTTCCAAGAGTTAAGACGAGCTTCTGCAAGAGCCGGAGCCATAGCCGCTCTAAGCCGGGCCAAGGCGTTTTTACCGGAGCTAGACCCGGCCGACATCGCCCTTGGGTATCCTAGCTTGAAGGAGGATGGCACTCCCATTGACCAGAAAGACTTCGCCGCTTGTGTGAAGAGCGTACGCCCGGTGGCCACTTTGATTGGTAATGACACAGACCTTACCAAATATCAACCGGGCTATGATGCAGAAAATCAGAGGATCCCAACACCTCGTGATGAAGCAGTCAGCCTGATTCCTCCGACTCGTAAGCATACCTTCGCCCCTGAAGTTGACCCGGCCGGGTTAATTGATGATGAAGCTCAATTTGAAGCCTTGAGTGGCATTGACTGGAAATCATCAACCTTCCAGGACATGGAAACAGCCAGAGGAGCGGAGAGGGATGAGCCGGAAGCTTCAACCCAACAAGCACCTTTGATTTCTTAGGCGGCTCATGGCTATGTCTCAAAAACAATGCCTCACCTTTTGGACTCGGGGAGTCATGTAATAGAGTAGGACAAACACTTAATTTTGTCGTGCCATCGTGCACGTGCGTAGCGCTTAACTCTATTTAAACTGCCCTTTTATATTCTTCCGGGTTATGTTTGATCCTTTGCTTTCCCTTAGTTTAAAGAGCTGTCTTTAATTGTCCTGCATAGAAAACAAATCACAAGTCTCTAGGCGGCTTACCGCATGGAGAGTCATATATTTTACATATAACCCGGAATATGAATCAAAGTCATAATAAACCGGCTCTCAATTATATCTTCGAGATAACCATAATAGCATACCTGCGAGCCTTCAAGTACACGTCCGGTTTATGTAACCCGAATAATGAGGTTGAAAACTCAACTCCGGCTCACCAGCACATATAATGCTTATTATGTGCTATCAACATTATTAATCAAGGTTAAGCCGGTGGAATAAGAACCACCCTTGAATACTTTTGATATCATCAAAAGAACTGGTTTGTAAACCAAGAGATCTCAAAATTTTAGGGGCTTCTGATTCGAATACGACCAGAGAACTGTTCCAAAGTGGTTAAGCTAAGATTCGAATGCGATCATATAGCCCCCAGTGGCTTTGGCGTTGCCGATCAAGAGGGTACCGACAGCTATGTTCTCTTTGGTTCGAATACGACCTATGTTTGAACAGGAAGCCCCCAAATGACCTTAAGAGTTGTTTAACGACGCTGATTCAAATACGATCCACATCGGTTCCCAAAGGGGGTTGAGCTATGATTCAAATATGATCAAGAAACTCCCCAGTGAGCTCGGCAATATGCCAATCAAGTGGGTATCGACGGCTATGTTCTCTTTGGTTCGGATACGACCTATGCTTGAACAGGAAGCCCCCAAGTGATCATATATTTAACGGCTAGATTCGTATACGATCATAAGCCGGATCAGCCTCCAAGTGATCATGTGATATCATAATGAAAATAACAATGACGCATTTACCTTTGGAGAGGAAAAAAGGACAGAGGTCCTGCTTCATTATTTATCATAATATATACATGGCTATAGAAATATGTACATTATGAGAGCCGGTGGCTCAGGTGTAATAAGGCCGAAGCTGAGCTATATTCCACGGCCGGCGGTTCTCCTCCTCCGACTTACGTGAATCTTTGTGCTCTCGAATATCGATGAGGTAGTATGACCCGTTGTGCAAGTTCTTGCTGACCACAAAGGGCCCTTCCCAAGGTGGGGATAGCTTGTGTGCATCTGTTTGATCCTGGATGAGCCGGAGCACCAAATCACCTTCCTGAAAGGTCCTGGACTTAACCCGGCGGCTGTGCTAGCGGCGCAGGTCTTGTTGGTAAATCGCCGAGCGAGCTGCTGCTACGTCACGTTGTTCGTCCAACAAATCAAGAGCATCTTGACGCGCCTGCTCATTATCCGCCTCGACATAAGCCGCCACTCGAGGCGAGTCATGACGGATGTCGCTAGGGAGGACCGCCTCAGCTCCGTAAACCATGAAGAAAGGCGTGTAACCCGTAGACCTGTTAGGAGTAGTATTGATGCTCCATAATACAGAAGGTAACTCCTCCACCCAACAACCCGGCGTCCGTTGCAAAGGGACCAAAAGCCGGGGCTTGATGCCCTTCAAGATTTCCTGATTGGCTCTCTCAGCTTGACCATTGGATTGAGGGTGAGCCACTGATGAAACATCAAGCCGAATATGCTCTCGTTGACAAAAATCCGCCATGGCGCCTTTAGATAGATTGGTACCATTGTCAGTTATAATGCTGTGTGGAAAACCAAAGCGAAATATCACCTTTTTCATGAACTGAACCACCGTGGCTCACACTTACTAACTGGCTCCGCCTCAACCCACTTTGTGAACTTGTCAACCGCCACCAAGAGGTGGGTCTTCTTATCTTTGGACCTTTTGAAAGGCACAACCATATCAAGCCCCCAGACTGCAAACGGCCAAGTGATTGGAATCATCCTCAACTCTTGAGCCGGCACGTGAGCCTGTCTTGAGAACTTCTGACAACCGTCACATTTACTGACCATGTCCTCTGCATCAGCATGAGCCGTCAGCCAATAAAAACCATGACGAAAAGCCTTGGCCACAAGGGATTTTGAGCCGGCATGATGGCCACAATCCCCCTCGTGAATCTCACATAAAATTTCTTGACCTTCCTCAGAGGAAACACAACGCTGAAAAGCTCCAGTGACACTGCGATGATGCAGCTCGCCATTGACAATTATCATTGACTTAGGCCGCCGGGTTATTTGTCTGGCCAAAGTTTCATCTTCAGGCAATTCTCCCCGGGTAATGTAAGCCAAGTATGGCACTGTCCAATCTGGGATAACGTGGAGAGCCGCCACCAACTGTGCTTCTGGGTCAGGAACAGCCAAGTCTTTCTCTGTAAGTAACTTGACAGAAGGGTTATGCAGAGTATCCAAGAAAGTATTAGGCGGCACCGGCTTTCGCTGAGAGCCTAGCCGGCTTAATGCATCAGCCGCCTCGTTCTTTCTGCAATCAATGTGCTCTACTTGGTAACCCTGAAAATGTTCAGCAATGGCATCAACTTCACGGCGATAAGCCACCATGAGGGGGTCCTTGGAATCCCACTTGCCTGATACTTGTTGGGCCACCAAATCTGAGTCGCCAAAGCACCTTACCCGGCTTAAGCTCATCTCCTTAGCCATCCGAAGACCATGGAGCAAGGCCTCATACTCAGCTGCATTGTTAGTACAGGGAAACATCAACCGTAGGACGTAACAAAATTTGTCACCTCGAGGGGAAGCTAACACAACTCCAGCCCCGAGCCCTCCAATTGCCTGGACCCATCGAAGTGAATAGTCCAGTATGTACTATCCGATTTCTCTTCAGGCACCTGCAGCTCTGTCCAATCATTGATGAAATCCACCAATGCTTGAGATTTGATAGCAGTGCGTGGCACGTACTTTAGACCATGAGGCCCGAGTTCTATGGCCCACTTAGCAACTCTTCCTGTGGCTTCTCTGTTTTGGATGATATCTCCTAGGGGAGCAGAACTAACCACAGTGATAGGGTGGCCCTGGAAATAATGCTTAAGCTTCCGGCTTGCCATGAACACCCCATAAACCAGCTTCTGCCAATGTGGATACCGTTGCTTAGACTCAATAAGTACTTCACTGACGTAGTAAACCGGCCGCTGAACCGGATGTTCCTTACCCGCCTCCTTACACTCCACCACCACAGCCACACTGACGGCTCGTGTGTTAGCGGCTACATACAACAACAAGGGCTCCTTATCGATAGGAGCAGCAAGGACTGGCGGCTCAGCTAGCTGTCTCTTCAAATCCTCAAAAGCAGCATTAGCGGCGTCATTCCAGACAAAATCATCTGTTTTCTTCATCATCTGATATAGTGGCATGGCTTTTTCGCCCAACCGGCTTATAAACCGACTCAAAGCAGCGATGCGACCCGCCAGACGCTGGACGTCATTTATGCACGCCGGCTTAGCCAGAGAGGTGATTGCCTTGATCTTCTCCGGGTTAGCTTCGATGCCTCTGTGAGAAACCAGAAAACCCAAGAGCTTGCCTGCAGGAACACCAAAAACACACTTGGCCGGATTAAGCATCATCTTGTAGACCCGGAGATTATCAAAGGTCTCTTTCAGATCATCTACCAAGGTTTCCTTCTCTCTGGATTTTACCACAATATCATCCACATAAGCATGAATGTTGCGCCCAATCTGATTATGGAGACAATTCTGCACGCACCGCTGGTAAGTCGCCTGTGCACTCTTGAGCCCAAAAGGCATAGACACATAACAGAAGGCTCCAAAGGGAGTGATGAACGCTGTCTTCTCTTGGTCCTTAACTGCCATTTTGATCTGATGGTATCCAGAGTAAGCATCCAAAAAACTTAAACGCTCACAACCTGTCGTAGCATCAATAATTTGATCAATACGGGGGAGAGCAAAAGGATCGCCGGACAAGCCTTGTTTAAATCCGTATAGTCCACACACATACGCCAGGTGCCGTTCTTCTTGAGCACGAGCACCGGGTTCGCTAACCATTCTGGATGAAAAACTTCAACGATAAACCCGGCCGCCAAGAGCCGGGCTACTTCCTCACCAATGGCTTTCTGCCTCTCCTCATTAAATCGCCGGAGGAATTGCCTGACTGGCTTAAATTTCGGATCAATATTGAGAGTGTGCTCAGCGAGTTCTCTTGGTACACCCGGCATGTCAGAAGGTTTCCATGCAAAGATGTCCCTGTTCTCACGGATGAACTCGATGAGCGCGCCTTCCTATTTTGGATCCAGATTGGCACTGATGCTGAACTGCTTAGATGAGTCACCTGGAACAAAGTCAACAAGTTTAGTCTCATCGGCCGACTTAAATTTCATTACCGGCTCATGCTCCGTGGTTGGCTTTTTCAAAGACGTCATATCTGCCGGGTCAACATTATCCTTGTAAATCTTCAACTCCTCTGTTGCACAAACAGATTCAGCGTAAGCAGCGTCACCTTCCTCGCATTCCAAAGCTATCTTTCGGCTGCCGTGAACCGTAATGGTCCCATTGTGACCCGGCATCTTGAGCTGCAAGTATACATAACACGGCCGTGCCATGAACTTGGCGTAAGCCGGCCGCCCAAATAGAGCATGGTACGGGCTTCTTATTTTAACCACCTCGAAAGTCAGTTTTTCCGCCCTGTAGTTGTACTCATCTCCAAAGGCTACTTCCAGCTCGATCTTACCAACTGGATACGCTGACTTATCGGGCACCACACCATGGAAAACAGTGTTGGACTGGTTGAGGTTTTTATCAGTCAACCCCATACGACGGAAGGTCTCATAATAGAGGATGTTGATGCTACTGCCTCCGTCCATGAGCACCTTAGTGAATTTATACCCCCCAACCTGAGGAGCTACCACCAAGGCCAGGTGACCCGGATTATCAACCCGGGGAGGGTGATCTTCCCTACTCCATACAATAGGTTGCTCAGACCATCTCAAATAATGTGGAACCGCCGGCTCAACAGCATTCACAGCCCTGTTATGAAGCTTCTGGTCTCGCTTGCACAGACTAGTAGTAAACACATGATACTGTCCACTATTGAGCTGCTTTGGATTGGTCTGGTATCCCCCCTGCTACTGCTGTTGTTGATTACCCTGGCCAGATTGCTGATTAAAACCTCCTTGATTACCTTGAAAATTCTGAGGATTGGAATTTGGGCCGCCGCCCGGGCCATGAAAGCCCCCGCCGCCTGAGCCGCCGCCCTGCCCATTGTTCCCATTAAAAGCATTGGAATTTTTGAAGGCTTTCATGATTGCGCAGTCCTTCCATAGATGAGTGGCCGGCTTCTCCCTAGACCCATGCCTTGGGCAGGGCTCATTCAACAATTGCTCAAGCGTCGGGCCTGACCCGCCGGATCGGGGAGGTGGTCTCCCCTTACGTCGGTGGTTGTTACCCTGCGCATTGGTGTTGGCCACAAACTCCATACTGCCATCGGCCTTACGTTTGTTACCTCCCTGGTTCGCCGGGTTATGCTGAGGGCCCTTGCCGTTGCCATTCTTCTTTCCCTTCCCTGTCCTTTCATCATCGGACGCGGGATCCTTGGTACTATCAGAGTCGGCGTACTTGACCAGAGCCGCCATCAGCGTACCCATATCATTGCAATCGCGCTTGAGCCGCCCGAGCTTCATCTTCAAGGGCGCAAAACGACAATTCTGCTCTAACATTAAGACTGCAGAGCCGGCATCCATCTTATCAGACGAATGTATTATCTCTTTGACCCGGCGTACCCAATGGGTTTTAGACTCGCCCTCTTGTTGCTTGCAGTTAGTCAAATCCACAATTGATATAGATTGCCTGCATGTATCTTTGAAGTTTTGGATGAACCGGGCTTTTAGCTCTGCCCATGACCCGATAGAATTAGGTGGCAGCCCTTTCAACCAAGTGTGGGCAGTCCCATCCAACATCATGGTGAAGTATTTGGCCATTGCCGCTTCGCTGACCTCCAGCAACTCCGTAGCCATCTCGTAGCTCTCAATCCATGCCCCGGGCTGTAAATCCGTCGTGTAATTAGGTACCTTCCTAGGTCCTTTAAAATCTTTGGGCAGACGTTCGTTACGGAGGGCCGGTACCAGACAGGGAACACCTCCGGTCCTCGTAGCTATGCCTGCCTCGATAGAGGCCGTTGGATAAACCGGGAGGGGTTGGTAAGCCGTCAGCTGAGCCGCCTGCTCTGCCTCTTGACGTGCTCTGTCTCGGCCTACTGTGTTAAAGGCTCCGTTATGCGCCGGGCCATGGCCAGCTGGCAAGTCATGCCGCCGGACGTTGCTTGAGCCGGTCGCTGAAACCATGTGTCTGCTATAACTTGGGCTCCGGCTTGGGCGAGGGGTCGAATGAATCCTGTCCCGGCTATATGAATATGCCTCTTGTTGTGCCAGAGCCGTCTGAAGAAGTTCTCTGACCCGGCGGGTTTCGACCGCCGTCGAAGAGTCGCCCTCAACTGGGAGAGCCGCCAGTCGCGCCGCCGCAGCGATCATGTTCTCCAACGGATTGGAATAGTGACCCGGCGGTATTGGTACATATTGAGGTGGGGCAGTATTCACACGGGGAGGCCCCATCACTTGCGGCTGAACCGGCATTCCAACCCCGGGTGCCATGATTTCTGGCGGGTTACTGGGCCCCGCACCAGGTGTGTTGAAGAGGTTTCAAGGATCGTAAACCGGAGGGTGTCGAGATTGAGCCTTCTGATGCCTCCTTCTCATGATCTCAGTGGATGCGTTCTGATCCATCGTGAGCCGGAAAGACTGCGCCTGAATTAGCTGAGTCTGGGCGTCGAGAGCCGCCCGTTCTGCAGCCATCCTGATCCCTTCCGCTGCTAGATCTTCCTTGGCTCGTGCTATATCCAGCTTTAACTGTGCCACTTCTGCATCATGTTGAGCTTGATCCGCCGGGACGACCGTGGCAGTTAACACGGCCGTCATCTTATCTGTGAGATCCATTAGCACCTGAGCCGGTGAGTGCGCAGGGCCCCCTGCCCCAGCGGCGGGGTTTTGAATAGGTTGTGTGCCGGCCATGAAGATTCCAACCCGGCTGGGCGGCTCAACGAGGTCCGGAATACTGTCACCATCGGAACAACCCCTGAGCCTGCCATCTTGAAGTTGATATAACGAGTTGGCCTCATCTGTGGACGACTCGCCGTCAGAGCGAGCGGCCGTCTCATCGCCAGATCCAGATCCTTCAGAAAGTCCTCCATGGATGCATCCCACGAAAGCACGTTTCAAAGCGGGCAGAGCCCGGGCGGGTCTCGCACGCTGAGCCGTCTCGATGAGGTCGGTGCCGATGTCCGGCTCAGGGCCCGGCTCGCCGATCTTGCCAATGAACACGTGGATTCCGCCGAAGGGGACCCAGTACCCATACTCGATTGAGCCGGCGTCGGGGCCCCAGTCTGCGTCGTTGATGTAGAGCTTGCCGCGATGACTCTTGGTCATCCGGCCCACAGCGTATCCCATGAACCCTTCGAAGCTTCCCTTCAAGAACTCAAATCCACCGTGCGCTGGCCCCAAGGTGGGCACCAACTGTCGTGGAATTGTCACGGCAGATGTCCTCATGCAAGGACTTAGTCGCGGAGCCATCGCAGCTAGGAAGCTTAAAGGGGTTAAACGGGACAAAGGACACGAAGGTTATACTGGTTCGGCCCCTTACGGTGAAGGTAAAAGCCTACTCCAGTTGAGGTGGAATTACTTGGGGTTTCGATGACCAGGGAGCTAAACCGCTATGCCTGGCTATCGATCTGATGTTACTTGTCCTTAATCGCCGCCGGGTCGTCCCTTTATATAGAAAGGTTAACACCCAGCGGCTCTCAGAGTCCCGGCCGGCTCATAAACTGTGTCTGGCTCGGACTCTTAACTATTCTTGCCTTACACTACAAGTCATGCCACAACACGGTTTACCACTACGGGCCTTAAGTCGCCTCTGGGCCTTAGACCTATTACTAAACCGCCATCCTTAACTTGTCCTTGGGCTTCTGAATGAAGAGCTGTCGCAACGTAACCCGGTCCATCTCGAGCGGGTTACACCAGTAGCTATATCCCCAACAGGGGGCATATGTCTCACCATAGTCCATACCTTCGACTTGAGTGTAGCGGCGACGAGACAGGACTTTTTGCGTACAACTTGTCCATCTTCATCTTGCTTATTACGAAACACCCATTTGGTTCCAATGACATTTTGGTTGTGGTCCGGCTTTTCTACCAATGTCCACACTTGGTTCCTCTCGAAGTTGTGTAGCTCTTCGTGCATGGCGTTCACCCAATCCAGATCATCTAGAGCTTCTTCAACCTTCATAGGTTCAATACTAGAGATGAATGAATAATGTTCACAAAAATTGGCCAAACGAGTTTTAGAGCGACTAATTCTCCCGGTTTGAATATCATCAAAGATTTGTTCGACGGGATGATCTCTTGAAACTCTTGCTTTAACTCGTGAGAGCTTTTGTTTGGGTCAGGGTGGAACATCCTCTTCATCAACTATTTCTTCCTCTTGGACTTCTTCAATGTTGCTGTTATTGTTCTCTTTTGGAGGTGGAGAAGGAGGTTGATGAGGTTCATCTTGGTGTACTTCCTCGTTTCCTTCATCTTGGCGTGTCCCACTTGTGGATGCCTCCAAGTCAACTTGTGGTTCACCTTGTCGTGAAGCTGAGGCTTCCCCTTGAACGGACGAGGTACTCTCCTTCACCTCCGTTGGGCGAATCTTGCCAATAGAAAAATCTTGGATTGCTTCCGAAGGGTCTTTGTCTCGTACATCAATTGGCAATTGCTCTACTTGTGAGCTGTTAGATTCATCAAACTTCACATCTACCGTCACCTCAACCTTTCGGGTGAAATTGTTGTAGACATGGTAAGTGTGAGAGTTTGAGCCATAACCGAGTAGGAAACCTTCATGAGATTTAGGAGCAAATTTTGAACGACGATGCTTATCAAGAATGTAGCACTTTGAGCTGAATACTCTAAACTATCCAACTTGGGGTTTGTTACCGGTGAGAAGCTCGTATGTCGGCTTCCCGAGAAGCTTGTGAAGATATAGACGATTTGTTGCATGACAAGTTGTCTCAACCGATTCCACCCAAAAGTGTTTTGGTGTCTTGTACTCATCAAGCATCGTTCTTGTCATCTCAGTAAGTGTCCAGTTCTTCCTCTCAACAACTCCATTTTGTTGAGGTGTGTACGTGGCCGAGAACTCATGTGAAATCCCATCTTCATCAAGAAAGGTATCCACATTGGCGTGTTGGGGAACGTAGCATGCAATTTCAAAAAAATTCCTACGCTCACGCAAGATCTATCTAGGAGATGCATAGCAACGAGAGGGGGGGAGTGTGTCCACGTACCCTCGTAGACCGAAAGTGGAAGCGTTTGACAACGCGGTTGATGTAGTCAAACTTCTTCTCGTTCCGACCGATCAAGCATCGAACGTACGACACCCCCGAGTTTTGCACACGTTCAGCACGATGACGTCCCTCAAACTCTTGATCCGGCAAAGTGTCGAGGGAGAGTTTCGTCAGCATGAAAGTGTGGTGACGATGATGGTGAAGTGATCCGTGCAGGGCTTCGCCTAAGCACTACGACAATATGACCGGAGGCGTAAACTATGGAGGGAGGCGCCGCACACGGCTAGGAATCAATGTTGTGTGTTCAAGCGGTGCCCCCCCCCCCCCCCCCGCATATATATAGGTGGGAGAGGAAAGGGAGCAGCAAGGGGCGCCCCAAGTAGGAGGGATCCTACTTGGGCGCCTCCTCCAAGTCGGCCTCCCCCCTAACATATTCATCGGAGGGGGGAGGAAAGAGAAGGGGGAGGGAAGGAAAGGGGGTGGCCGAATCCTCCCCTTTCCTTCTCCCTTCCCTTCCTTTCCTTCTCCTCCTATTCGGCCTATAGGGGGCAGCACCAGCCCCTTAGGGGCTAGTCTGTCCCTCTCTTGGCCCATTAGGCCATATAGTTTGCGTGGGGGGTGCCCGGAACCCCTTCCGGTGCCCCGATATGTACCTGATACCCCCAGAACACTTCCGGTGTCCGAATATCATTGTCCTATATACGAATCTTTACCTCTCGACCATTTCGAGACTCCTCGCCATGTCCCTGATCTCATCCGCGACTCCGAACAACATTAGGTCACCAAATCAAATAACTCATATAATACAAAATTGTCATCGAACTTTAAGCGTGTGGACCCTACGGGTTCGAGAACTATGTAGACATGACCGAGACACCTCTCCGGTCAATAACCAACAACGGAACCTGGATGCTCATATTGGTTCCCACATATTCTACGAAGATCTTTATCGGTCGTACCGTAGTGACAACATACGTTATTCCCTTTGTCATCGGTATGTTACTTGCCCGAGATTCGATCGTCGGTATCTTCATACCTAGTTCAATCTCGTTACTGGCAAGTCTCTTTACATTGCTTGCAAGGCTTATTATGATGTGCATTGTCGAGTGGGCCCAGAGATACCTCTCCGATACTCGGAGTGACAAATACTAATCTCGATCTATGCCAACCCAACAAACACCTTCGGAGATACCTGTAAGGCATCTTTGTAATCACCCAGTTACGTTGTGATGTTTGATAGCACACAAGGCATTCCTCCGGTATCCGGGAGTTGCATAATCTCATAGTCAAAGGAATATGTATATGACATGAAGAAAGCAATAGCAATAAAACTTATGGATCATTATGCTAAGCTAACGGATGGGTCTTGTCCATCACATCGTTCTCCTAATGATGTGATCCCGTTCATCAAATGACAATAGATGTCTACGGTTAGGAAACTTAACCATCTTTGATTAACGAGCTAGTCTAGTAGAGGCTTACTAGGGACACTGTGTTTTGTCTATGTATCCACACATGTATCAAGTTTCCGGTTAATACAATTCTAGCGTGAATAATAAACATTTATCTTGATATAAGGAAATATAAATAACAACTTTATTATTGCCTCTAGGGCATATTTCCTTCAGTCTCCCACTTGCACTAGTGTCAATAATTTAGATTACATTGTAATGATTCTAACACCCATGGAGTCTTGGTGTTGATCATGTTTTGCTCGTGGAAGAGGCTTAGTCAACGGGTCTACCACATTCAGATCCGTATGTATTTTGCAAATCTCTATGTCTCCCTCCTTGACTTGATCACGGATGGAGTTGAAGCGTCTCTTGATGTGTTTGGTTCTTTTGTGAAATCTGGATTCCTTCGCCAAGGCAATTGCTCCAGTATTGTCACAAAAGATTTTCATTGGACCCGATGCACTAGGTATTACACCTAGATTGGATGTGAACTCCTTCATCAAGACTCCTTCATTCGCTGCTTTCGAAGCAGCTATCTGAAGGAAATATGCCCTAGAGGCAATAATAAAGTTGTTATATATATATTTCCTTATATCATGATAAACTTAGTACATGTGTGAATACATAGACAAACAGAGTGTCACTAGTATGCCTCTACTTGACTAGCTCGTTGAATCAAAGATGGTTAAGTTTCCTAGCCATAGACATGAGTTGTCATTTGATTAACGGGATCACATCATTAGAGAATAATGTGATTGACTTAACCCATTCCGTTAGCTTAGCACTTGATCGTTTAGTATGTTGCTATTGCTTTCTTCATGACTTATACATGTTCCTATGACCATGAGATTATGCAACTCCCGAATACCGGAGGAACACTTTGTGTGCTACCAAACTTCACAACGTAACTGGGTGATTATAAAGGTGCTCTACAGGTGTGTTCGATGGTACTTGTTGAGTTGGCATAGATCGAGATTAGGATTTGTCACTCCGATTGTCGGAGAGGTATCTCTAGGCCCTCTCCGTAATGCACATCACTATAAGCCTTGCAAGCATTGTAACTAATGAGTTAGTTGCGGGATGATGCATTTAAGGAACGAGTAAAGAGACTTGCATGTAACAAGATTGAACTAGGTATTGAGATATCGACGATCGAATCTCGGGCAAGTAACATACCGATGACAAAGGGAACAACGTATGTTGTTATGCGGTTTGACCAATAAAGATCTTCGTAGAATATGTGGGAGCCAATATAAGCATCTAGGTTCCGCTATTGGTTAATGACTGGAGACGTGTCTCGATCATGTCTACATAGTTCTCGAACCCATAGGGTCCGCACGCTTAACGTTCGGTGACGGTCAGTATTATGAGTTTATGTGTTTTGATGTAACGAAGGTAGTTTGGAGTCCCGGATATGATCACGGACATGACGAGGAGTCTCGAAATGGTCGAGACATAAAGATCAATATATTGGAAGCCTATGTTTGGACATCGGAATGGTTCCGGAGTTCGGGCATTTACGGGAGTACCGGGATGTTACCGGAACCCCATGGGGAGTATATGGACATTATTGGGCCTTAGTGGAATAGAGGAGAGGAAGGGAAAAGGTGGAGGGCGCACCCCCCTAGCCCAATCCGAATTGGGTGGGGCCCCCCTCCTTCCCTCTCTCCTCCCCTTCCTTCTCTCCTACTCCTACTACTTGGAAGGGGGGATCCTACTCCCGGTGGGAGTAGGACTCCCCAGGGCGCGCCATAGTAGAGGGCCGGCCCTCCCCCTCCTCCACTCCTATATATACGGGGGAGGGGGGCACCCCATAGACACAAGTTGATTGTTTCCAGCCGTGTGCGGTGCCCCCCTCCACCATAATCCACCTCGGTCATATCGTCGTAGTGCTTAGGCGAAGCCCTGCGCCGGTAGCTTCATCATCACCGTCATCACGCCGTCGTGCTGACGAAGCTCTCCCTCGACACTCTGTTGGATCGTGAGTTCGTGGGACGTCACCGAGCCGAACGTGTGCAGATCGCGGAGGTGCCGTACTTTCGGTACTAGGATCGGTCGATCGTGAAGACGTACGACTACATCAACTGCGTTGTCATAACGCTTCCGTGTACGGTCTACGAGGGTACGTGGACAACACTCTCCCCTCTCGTTGCTATGCATCACCATGATCTTGCGTGTGTGTAGGAATTTTTTTTGAAATTACTACGTTCCCCAACAGTGGCATCCGAGCCAGGTTTATGCGTAGATGTTATATGCACGAGTAGAACACAAGTGAGTTGTGGGCGATAATATTCATACTGCTTACCAGCATGTCATACTTTGATTCGGCGGTATTGTTGGATGAAGCGGCCCGGACCGACACTATGCGTACGCTTACGTGAGACTGGTTCTACCGACATGCTTCGCACACGGGTGGCTGGAGGGTGTCAGTTTCTCCAACTTTAGTTGAATCAAGTGTGGCTACGCCCGGTCCTTGTTGAAGGTTAAAACAGCACATACTTGACGAAAAATCGTTGTGGTTTTGATGCGTAGGTAAGAACGGTTCTTGCTCAGCCCGTAGCAGCCACGTAAAACCTGCAACAAGAAAGTAGAGGATGTCTAACTTGTTTTTGCAGGGCGTGTTGTGATCTGATATGGTCAAGACATGATGCTAAATTTTATTGTATGAGATGATCATGTTTTGTAACGGAGTTATCAGCAACTGGCAGGAGCCATATGGTTGTCGCTTTATTGTATGAAATGCAATCACCATGTAATTGCTTTACTTTATCACTAAGCGGTAGCGGTAGTCGTAGAAGCAATAGTTGGCGAGACGACAATGATGCTACGATGGAGATCAAGGTGTCGCACCGGTGATGATGGTGATCATGACAGTGCTTTGGAGATGGAGATCAAAGGCACAAGATGATGATGGCCATATCATATCACTTATATTGATTGCATGTGATGTTTATCCTTTATGCATCTTATTTTGCTTAGTTCGGCGGTAGCATTATAAGATGATCTCTCACTAAATTTAAAGGTACAAGTGTTCTCCCTGAGTATGCATCGTTGCGAAAGTTCGTCGTGCCGAGACACCACGTGATGATCGGGTGTGATAAGCTCTATGTTCAAATACAACGGGTGCAAGCCAGTTTTGCACACGCAGAATACTCGGGTTAAACTTGACGAGCCTAGCGATGCAGATATGGCCTCGGAACACTAAGACCGAAAGGTCGAGCGTGAATCATATAGTAGATATGATCAACATAGTGATGTTCACCATTGAAAACTACTACATCTCACGTGATGATCGGAGATGGTTTAGTTGATTTGGATCACGTGATCACTTAGATGATTAGAGGGATGTCTATCTAAGTGGGAGTTCTTAAGTAATATGATTAATTGAACTTTAATTTATAATGAACTTAGTCCTGGTAGTATTAGCATATCTATGTTGTAGTTCAATAGCTCGCGATGTAGCTCCCCGTTTAGTTTTTATGTTCCTAGAGAAATATAAGTTGAAAGATGATAGTAGCAATGATGCGGACTTGGTCCGTGATCTGAGGATTTTCCTCATTGCTGCACAGAAAAATTATGTCCTTGATGCACCGCGAGGTGACAGAACTATTGCAGGAGCAGATGCAGACGTTATGAACGTTTTGACAAGCTCGGTATGATGACTACTTAATAGTTTAGTGCACCATGCTTTACGGCTTAGAACCGGGACTTCAAAAACGTTTTGAACGCCACGGAGCATATAAGATGTTCTAAGAGTTGAAATTGGTATTTCATACTCATGCCCGTGTCAAGAGGTATGAGACCTCTGACAGTACTTTGCCTACAAGATGGAGGAGAATAGCTCAACCAGTGAGCATGTGCTCAGATTGTCTGGGTACTAAAATTGCTTGAATCAAGTGGGAGTTGATCTTCCAGATAATATAGTAATTGACAAGGTTCTCTAGTCACTGTCACCAAGTTACTAGAACTTCGTGATGAACTATAATATGCAAGGGATAACGAAAACAATTCCCAAGCTCTTCGCGATGCTAAAATCGGCGGAGGTAGAAATCAAGGAGCATCAAGTGTTGATGGTCAACAAGACCACTAGTTTCAAGAAAAGGACAAAGGGATAGAAAGGCAACTTCAAGAAGAATGACAAACAAGTTATCATCCCCGTGAAGAAGCCCAAAGCTAGACCCAAGCCTGAAACTGAGTGCTTCTACTGCAAAGGAAATGGTCACTGGAAGTGGAACTGCCCTAGATACTTGGCGGATAAGAAGGATGGCAAAGTGAACAAAGGTATATTTGATATACTAGTGTTTATAGCAAATCCTCGGTATTTGATACTGGTTCAGTTGCTAAGAGTAGTAACTCGAAACGGGAGTTGCAAAATAAACAAAGACTAGTTAAGGGCGAGGTGATGATGTGTGTTGGAAGTGATTCCAATGTTGATAAGATCACCATCGCACGCTCCATTTACCTTCGGGATTAGTGTTGAACCTAAAATAAATGTTATTTGGTGTTTGCGTTGAGCATGAATATGATTGGATCATGTTTATTGCAATACGGTTATTCATTTAAGTCGAACAATAATTGTTGTTCTATTTAAATGAATAAAACCTTCTATGGTCATACACTCAATATAAATGGTTTATTGAATCTCGATCGTAGTGATACACATATTCATAATATTGAAGCCAAAAGATTCAAAGTTAATAATGATAGTGCAACTTATTTGTGGCTCTGCCGTTTAGGTCATATTGGTGTAAAGCGCATGAAGAAACTCCATGCTGATGGGCTTTTGGAATCACTTGATGCTTGCGAACCATGCCTCATGGGCAAGATGATTAAAACTCCGTTCTCCAGAACAATGGAGCAAGCAACTGACTTATTGGAAATAATACATACTGATGTATGCGGTCCGATGAGTGTTGAGGCTCACGCCGGGTATTGTTATTTTCTGACCTTCACAAATGATTGATCTACTTGATGAAACATAAGTCTGAAACATTTGAAAAGTTCAAAGAATTTCAGAGTGAAGTGGAAAATCATCGTAACAAGAAAAAGTTTCTACGATCTGATCGCAGAGACGAATATTTGAGTTACGAGTTTGGTCTTCATTTGAAACAATGTGGAATAGTTTCGCAACTCACGTCACCTGGAACACCACAGCGTAATGGTGTGTCCGAACATCAGAACCGTACTTTATTAGATATGGTGCAATCTATGATGTCTCTTACCGAATTACCACTATCATTTTGGGGTTATGCATTAGAGATAGCTGCATTCACGTTAAATAGGGCACCATCTAACTTCGTTGAGACAACACCATATAAACTGTGGTTTGGCAAGAAACCTAAGCTGCTGTTTCTTAAAGTTTGGGGTGGCGATGCTGATGTGAAAAAGTTTCAACCTGATAAGCTCGAACCCAAATCAGAGAAATGTATCTTCATAGGATACCCAAAGGAGACTGTTGGGTACACCTTCTATCACAGATCCAAAGGCAAGATATTTGTTGCTAAGAATGGATACTTTCTAAAGAAGGAGTTTCTCTCGAAAGAAGTGAGTGGGAGGAAAGTATAACTTGATGAGGTAATTGTACCTGCTCCCTTATTGGAAAGTAGTTCATCACAGAAATCAGTTCTAGTGATTCCTACACCAATTAGTGAGGAAGCTAATGATGATGATCATGAAAACTTCTGATCAAGTTACTACGAACCTCGTAGGTCAACCAGAGTAAGATCCGCACCAGAGTGGTACGATAATCCTGTTCTGGAGGTCATGTTACTTGACCATGACGAACCTACGAACTATGAGGAAGCGATGATGAGCCCAGATTCCGCGAAATGGCTTGAGGCCATGAAATCTGAGATAGGATCCATCTATAAGAACAAAGTGTGGACTTTGGTGGACTTGCCCGATGATCGGCAAGCCATTAAGAATAAGTGGACCTTCAAGAGGAAGACAAACGCTGATAGTAGTGTTACTATCTACAAAGCTCGAATTGTCGAAAAAAAGGTTTTCGACAAGTTCAAGGTGTTGACTACGATGAGATTTTCTCACTCGTAGCGATGCTTAAAGTCTGTCCGAATCATGTTGGAAATTGCCATGTTTTATGAAATCTGGCAAATGGATGTCAAAACTGCATTCCTTAATGAATTTCTTAAAGAAGAGTTGTATATGATGCAACAAGAAGGTTTTGTCAACCCTAAATATGCTAACAAAGTGTGCAAGCTCCAGCGATCCATCTATGGACTGGTGCAAGCATCTTGGAGTTCGAATATACACTTTGATGAGTTGATCAAACCATATAGTTTTATACAGACTTGCGGTGAAGCCTGTATTTACAAGAAAGTGAGTGGGAGCACTACAGCCTTTCTGATAAGTATATGTGAATGACATATTGTTGATCGAAAATGATGTGGAATTTTCTGGAAAGCATAAAGGAGTGTTTGAAAGGAGTTTTTCAGAGAAAGACCTCGGTAAAGCTGCTTACATATTGAGCATCAGGACCTATAGAGATAGACCAAAATGCTTGATAAGATTTTTTCAATGAGTACATACCTTGACAAGATTTTGAAGTAAGTTCAAAATGGAACAGTCAAAGAAAGGAGTTCTTGCCTACGTTGCAAGGTGTGAAGTTGAGTAAGACTCAAACCCGACCACGGCAGAAAATACAAAGAGAATGAAAGTCATTCCCTATGCCTCAGTCATAGGTTCTATAAAGTATGCTATGCTGTGTACCAGACCTATTGTGTACCTCACCATGAGTTTGGCAAGAGGGTACAATAGTGATCCAGGAGTGGATCACTGGACAGCGGTCAAAATTATCCTTAGTGGTATAAGGATATGTTTCTCGGTTATGGAGGTGACAAAGAGTTCGTCGTAAAGAGTTACGTCGATTCAAGCTTTGACACCGATCTGGATGACTCTAAGTCTCGATCTACATACATATTGAAAGTGGGAACGATTAGCTAGAGTAGCTCCGTGCAGAGCATTGTAGACATAGAAAATTTGCAAAATACATATGGCTCTGAATGTGGGAGATCCGTTGACTAAACTTCTCTCACAAGCAAAACATGATCATAGCTTATTACTCTTGGGTGTTAATCACATAGCGATGTGAACTAGATTGATGACTCCAGTAAACCTTTTGAGTGTTGGTCACATGGCGATGTGAACTATGGGTGTTAATCACATGGTGATGTGAACTATTTGTGTTAAATCACATGGCGATGTGAACTAGATTATTGACTCTAGTGCAAGTGGGAGACTGAAGGAAATATGCCCTAGAGGCAATAATAAAGTTGTTATTTATATTTC
The DNA here is from genome assembly GCF_002575655.3 of Aegilops tauschii subsp. strangulata. Classification (NCBI taxonomy): domain Eukaryota; kingdom Viridiplantae; phylum Streptophyta; class Magnoliopsida; order Poales; family Poaceae; genus Aegilops; species Aegilops tauschii. Next base: position 407,418,861 of record NC_053040.3, on the reverse strand, counting down.
CTTATATCATGATAAATGTTTATTATTCATGCTAGAATTGTATTAACCGGAAACTTAGTACATGTGTGAATACATAGGCAAACAGAGTGTCACTAGTATGCCTCTACTTGACTAGCTCGCTGAATCAAAGATGGTTAAGTTTCCTAGCCATAGACATGAGTTGTCATTTGATTAACGGGATCACATCATTAGAGAATAATGTGATTGACTTGACCCATTCCGTTAGCTTAGCACTTGATTGTTTAGTATGTTGCTATTGCTTTCTTCATGACTTATACATGTTCCTATGACTATGAGATTATGCAACTCCCAAATACCGGAGGAACAGTTTGTGTGCTACCAAACGTCACAACGTAACTGGGTGATTATAAAGGTGCTCTACAGGTGTCTCCGATGGTACTTGTTGAGTTGGCATAGATCGAGATTAGGATTTGTCACTCCGATTGTCGGAGAGGTATCTCTGGGCCCTCTCGGTAATGCACATCACTATAAGCCTTGCAAGCATTGTAACTAATGAGTTAGTTGCGGGATGATGCATTACGGAACGAGTAAAGAGACTTGCTGGTAACGAGATTGAACTATGTATTGAGATACCGACGATCGAATCTCGGGCAAGTAACATACCGATGACAAACGGAACAACGTATGTTGTTATGCGGTTTGACCGATAAAGATCTTCGTAGAATATGTGGGAGCCAATATGAGCATCCAGGTTCGGCTATTGGTTATTGACCGGAGATGTGTCTCGGTCATGTCTACATAGTTCTCGAACCCGTAGGGTCCGCACGCTTAACGTTCGGTATTATGAGTTTATGTGTTTTGATGTACCGAAGGTAGTTTGGAGTCCCGGATATGATCATGGACATGACGAGGAGTCTCCAAATGGTCGAGACGTAAAGATTGATATATTGGAAGCCTATTTTTGGGCATCGGAATGGTTCCGGATGAGTTCGGGAATTTACGGGAGTACCGGGAGGATACCGGAACCCCCCGGGGAGTATATGGGCCTTATTGGGCCTTAGTGGAATAGAGGAGAGGAAGGGAAAAGGTGGAGGGCGCGCCCCCCTAGCCCAATCCGAATTGGGTGGGGGCCGCGCCCCCCCCCCTTCCTTCCCTCTCTCCTCCCCTTGCTTCTCTCCTACTCCTGCTACTTGGAAGGGGGGTGAGGGAGTCCTTGATTAGGGGGTCCTCGGACAGCCGGACTATATACTTTGGCCGGACTGTTGGACTATGAAGATACAAGATTGAAGACTTCGTCCCGTGTCCGGGTGGGACTCTCCTTTGCGTGGAAGGCAAGTTGGCAATTCGGATATGTAGATCTCCTCCCTTGTAACCGACTCTGTGTAACCCTAGCCCCCTCCGGTGTCTATATAAACTGGAGGGTTTAGTCCGTAGGACAACAACAATCATAATCATAGGCTAGCTTCTAGGGTTTAGCCTCTACGATCTCGTGGTAGATCAACTCTTGTAATACTCATATCATCAAGATCAATCAAGCAGGAAGTAGGGTATTACCTCCATCGAGAGGGCCCGAACCTGGGTAAACATTGTGTCCCTCGCCTCCTGTTACCATTAGCCTTAGACGCACAGTTCGGGACCCCCTACCCGAGATCCGCCGGTTTTGACACTGACATTGGTGCTTTCATTGAGAGTTCCATTGTGCCGTCACGATAAAGGCTTGATGGCTCCTTCGATCATCGGCAACGATGCGATCCAAGGTGAGGTTTTTCTCCCCGGGCAGATCTTCGTATTCGGCGGCTTCGTACTGCGGGCCAACTCGCTTGGCCATCTGGAGCAGATCGATAGCTACGCCCCTGGCCATCAGGTCAGGTTTGGAACCTTGAACTATACTGCCGACATCCGCAGAGACTTGATCTTCGACGGATTCGAGCCCATGTCAGGTGCGCCGCACAGTCACGACGAGCATGACTTAGCCCCTGCCGTCGGACGGTGTTCGAGATATCACACCTGCGGCTACTCCGGCCCTCAATCCGGAGCAGATCGTGACATCCGATACGATGTGCGGTAGATCTGCGAACGCTCCTGGAGAGCTCCGAATTCGGGTAAGTAAAAGGAAAGTCTCCTTCACATGCTTGCTTTGCATAATGAATGCCTTACCCGCCGCTATCTTCTTGACCGCCTGAATCTCCTGGAGGGCCTTTTGGGCTTCGGCCTTGGCATTTTGTGCGTTCTCGAGGGCCTTCGCAAGCTCGGACCCCTGCGTCTTAGAGTCATGCTCCAAGGACTCATATTTCTTGACGAAATCCTGGAGCTATTGCTGAACCTCGCCGACTCGGGCCTCTTGCTTCTCGCGCTCGATGTGTTCCTTGGCCGCTCTGTCTTCGGCCTCGGACAGTGCCTTCTTCAGGGCCGCCACTTCGGTCGTGGCCCCTAGCAAAATTCATGATGATCCTATGATCTAAAACCACTTTTTCTTTATCAATATACACACGGGGTATCACTTACCTTTGTTCTCTTCGAGCTGCCTCTTGGTAAGGCCGAGCTCTTCCTCGGACCGCTCAAGGTCCCGCTTCAGTCCGGAGACCTCCGCAGTACGAGCAGCAACGGCCAGTAGCAAAGCCTGCTTATTCACATAGACATATTCTGATTAGACTCCTGTGATTGTTATTTGATCCTCTGTTCGGCCTTTCTTTCTGAACACCAAACAAAGCATCATGGGCTATAGTCTATGCTGTGATATGTTCTCATAATTTGATTACTTACCTCAAAGCCTGTTAGGAGGCTGGCACAGGCTTCGGTCAATCAACTTTTGGCGGACCGAACCTTCTCGACCACCGCACTCATGATGGTGCGGTGCTCTTCGTCAATGGAAGCGCCGCGAAGCGCTTCCAGCAAGTTGTCCGATGCCTCTGGATGGACAAAGGCCATCGGCACAAACGGCTCGCCCCCCTTAGCGAGGGGTCGCCTGTCAGAATCCGGAACCACTGGAGGTTCTGGTGCAGTATCCGGCTGGGGGCCAAACTTGCTGCGGCCCCCGTCATCAGAACCCATGGGAGTCTTACCCCTCATGCACCCGGCGTCTGGGATGTCGCCTTGGGGCGCCTCCAGAATTATCTCCCCTTGGTCCGGTATCCTCTGAGACAACACCTCGATGTCGTCCGTGGGCCGGGGGGAGGTGGCTGTCGGGAGTGAATCGTTGTTCATCGCCGACTGGCCCAAAGACCCATCCGAAGAGGATACGTCGATGTGGGCTTTGGACGGACTGCACGATCATGTTTGACATGATAAGAAGCAATAAAAAAAACATACCAAAACTATTATAGTATCCGGATACTTACGACTTCGTCAGGGGCTTGTCCCTGGGCAAGCACTCCTCGTCGCTGTAAGCGGCTGTTGTGGAGTGGTCTGGAAGGAGGGTCCTTCCCTTCTTGGACCCTTCGGCCTCCCCAGATGGGGCGGCCTTCCTTTTCTTGCCCCCCCCCCCGGTTGGGGGGGAGAACCTTCCTCTTCCTCCTCCTCGTTTCCATGGGAGGAGTGCACCTCGGTGTTTTCGGACAATGAGTCCGATACAACCTTGCGCCGGAGACCTTTCCTGGTCCCCGCGGTCTTCTTCTTGGCCTTCTTGTCCGGCGCCTCATAGGGCGCCGGAACCAGCATCTCCGTTAAGAGAGCCTTTGCTGGAACTTCGGGCAGTGGGGCCGGACAATGAATCCGCTCCGCTGTCGCTACCCAATCCTGTTAAAATGGCGTGGAGGCTCAGATCCCTCACACGATTATACTGGGGAAAGGAACATCTTGTGAGATATAAAGAGCTTACCGGATTGGCAGGGCGCTTTGCGCTGAGTCCGCGATCCTCGGTAAGGGGAGGAGGTACCTCGGCGGCCTTGAACAGCACCTTCCAGACGTCTTTGTGCGTCGTGTCGAAAAGCTCTCGCGGCATCTGGTGCTTGGCCGGGTCAAACTCCCACATATTGAATGCCCGTCTTTGACACGGAAGGATCCGGCGGAAGAGCATGACCTGGACCACGTTGACAACCTTGATTTTCTTGGTTATCATATTTTTGACACAGCTCTGGAGTCCGGTCAGCTCCACCGATGAACCCCGGGATAGGCCCTTCTCTTTGCAGGAGGTGAGCCGCGTGGGGATGCCAGATCGAAATTCGGGGACCGCCACCCAGTTGGTGTCGCGCGGCTCGGTGATGTAGAACCACCCTGATTGCCACCCGTTCACGGTCTCCACATAGGAGCCTTTGAGCTAGGTGACGTTGGGCATTTTGCCCACCATGGTGCCTCTGCACTCCGCTTGCTAGCCGACCACCACCTTCGGTTTCACGTTGAAGGTCTTCAGCCACAGGCCGAAGTGGGGCTTGATGTGGAGGAAGGCCTCGCACACGACGATAAACGCCGAGATGTTGAGGATGAAATTGGGGGCCAGATCATGGAAGTCCAGCCCGTAGTAGAACATGAGCCCGCGGACAAATGGGTGGAGGGGAAATCCCAGTCCCCGGACGAAGTGGGTGAGGAATACAACCCTCTCATGGGGTTCTGGAGTAGGGACGATCTGCCCCGCGTCTGGGAGCCGGTGCACGATGTCTGCGGCCAGGTATCCGGCTTCCCGGAGCTTCGTAATGTCCTCCTCCGTAACGGAGGAGACCATCCACTTGCCTCCCGCTCCGGACATGTTTGGAATGGCTTTGCGGAGAAGATGAGAACTTGGGCGCTGGAGCTCGAGTGCGCGAGAATGGATGGGCAGGGGAAGAAGAAGGCGTGGGTGAAAAAGAGGAATCCTTGTCCCTTTATAAAGGCGGTAGAAACTTTGTGCCTCCCCACTTGCCCCGTAAAATCGCTTATTCCCCAAGCGCCGCGATTGATGGCACGGTTGGGTTACCCATACCCACATTGATGAGAATCCCGTGATAAGGGGACACGATCTCTGCTTCGACAAGACGTGCCAAGGAAACCGCCTCGCAACATGTGCAGCAGCTGGTTGAGGAAAACGGTTCGAATAAAGACCGGGTCGTGGCGTGATGTCAGTTATGAAAAGTTGTCAACAGATTTGATTTGTGGAATATTGCACTCTCTACGGTGGTATGTGGAATTTGTTTTGCAGAGCCAGACACAATCCTTGTGTTCAAAATCTTCTATGGAGTATTCGGAGAAGGAACCCGCCTTGCAATGCCGAAGACAATCTGCGCGCCGGACTCATCGTCATTGAAGCCTGGTTTAGGGGCTACTGAGGGAGTCCTGGATTAGGGGGTCCTCGGACAGCCGGACTATATACTTTGGCCGGACTGTTGGACTATGAAGATACAAGATTGAAGACTTCGTCCCGTGTCTGGGTGGGACTCTCCTTTGCGTGGAAGGCAAGCTTGGCAATTCGGATATGTAGATCTCCTCCCTTGTAACCGACTCTGTGTAACCCTAGCCCCTTCCGGTGTTTATATAAACTGGAGGGTTTAGTCCGTAGGACAACAACAATCATAATCATAGGCTAGCTTCAAGGGTTTAGCCTCTACGATCTCGTGGTAGATAAACTCTTGTAATACTCATATCATCAAGATACATCAAGCAGGAAGTAGGGTATTACCTCCATCGAGAGGGCCCGAACCTAGGTAAACATTGTGTCCCCCGCCTCCTGTTACCATTAGCCTTAGATGCACAGTTCGGGACCCCCTACCCGAGATCCGCTGGTTTTGACACCGACAGGGGGGAATCCTACTCCTAGTGGGAGTAGGACTCCCCAGGGCGCGCCATAGTAGAGGGCCGGCCCTCCCCCTCCTCCACTCCTTTTATACGGGGGAGGGGGCACCCCATAGACACAAGTTGATTGTTTCCAACCGTGTGCGGTGCCCCCCTCCACCATAATCCACCTCGGTCATATCATCGTAGTGCTTAGGCGAAGCCCTGCGCCGGTAGCTTCATCATCACCGTCATCACGCCGTCGTGCTGATGAAGCTCTCCCTCGACACTCTGCTGGATCGTGAGTTCGTGGGACGTCACCGAGCCGAACGTGTGCAGATCGAGGAGGTGCCGTACTTTCGGTACTAGGATCGGTCGATCATGAAGACGTACGACTACATCAACCGCATCGTCATAACGATTCCACTTACGGTCCATGAGGGTACGTGGACAACACTCTCCCCTCTCGTTGCTATGCATCACCATGATCTTGCGTGTGCGTAGGAATTTTTTTGAAATTACTACGTTCCCCAACACTATGTACTCCGCTTCACACGTAGATCCCGCAACGACGCTTTGCTTGAAACTGCACCAACTGACAGCTCCACCATTCAATATAAATACGTATCCGGTTTGTGACTTAGAGTCATCCGGATCAGTGTCAAAGCTAGCATCGACGTAACCATTTACGACGATCTCTTTGTCACCTCCATAAACGAGAAACATATCCTTAGTCCTTTTCAGGTACTTCAGGATGTTCTTGACCGCTGTCCAGTGATCCACTCCTAGATCACTTTGGTACCTCCCTGCTAGATAATAGCAAGGCACACATCAGGTCTGGTACACAACATTGCATACATGATAGAACCTATGGCTGAGGCATTGGGAATGAATTTCATTTTCTCTCTATCTTCTGAAGTGGTCGGGCATTGAGTCTGACTCAACTTCACACCGTGTAACACAGGCAAGAACCCTTTATTTGACTAATCCATTTTGAACTTCTTCAAAACTTTATCAAGGTATGTGCTTTGTGAAAGTCCAATTAAGCGTCTTGATCTATCTCTATAGATCTTGATACCCAATATATAAGTAGCTGCACTGAGGTCTTTTATTGAAAAACTCTTATTCAAGTATCCTTTTATGCTATCCAAAAATTCTATATCATTTCCAATCAACAATATATCATCCACATATAATATTAGAAATGCTATAGAGCTCCCACTCACTTTGTTGTAAATACAAGCTTGTCCAAAAGTCTGTATAAAAACCATATGCTTTGATCACCTCATCAAAGCATATATTCCAACTCCGAGATGCTTGCACCAGTCCATAAATGGATCGCTGGAGCTTGCACACTTTGTTAGCACCTTTAGGATCAACAAAACCTTCTGGTTGCATCATATACAACTCTTCTTTAAGAAATCCATTAAGGAATGCAGTTTTGACGTCCATTTGCCAGATTTCATAATCATAAAATGCAGCAATTGCTAACATGATTTGGACAGACTTAAGCATCGCTACGGGTGAGAAAGTCTCATCGTAGTCAACTCCTTGAACTTGTCGAAAATCTTTTGCAACAAGTCGAGCTTTGTAGACAGTAACATTACCATCAGCGTCAGTCTTATTATTGAAGATCCATTTATTCTCTATGGCTCGCAGATCATCGGCCAAATCAACCAAAGTCCATACTTTGTTCTCATACATGGATCCCATCTCAGATTTCATGGCCTCAAGCCATTTTGCGAAATCTGGGCTCATCATCGCTTCCTCATAGTTCGTAGGTTCGTCATGGTCTAGTAACATGACTTCCAGAACAAGATTACCGTACCACTCTAGTGCGGAATGTACTCTGGTTGACCTACGAGGTTCGGTAGTAACTTGATCTGAAGTTTCATGATCATTATCATTAGCTTCCTCTCTAGTTGGTGTAGGCATCACGGGAACGGTTTTCTGCGATGAGCTACTTTCCAATTCAAGAGAAGGTACAATTACCTCATAAAGTTCTACTTTCCTCCCACTCACTTCTTTCGAGAGAAACTCCTTCTATAGAAAGGATCCAGTTTTAGCAACAAAGATCTTGTCTTCGAATATGTGATAGAAGGTGTACCCAACAGTTCCTTTTGGGTATCCTATGAAGACGCACTTCTCTGATTTGGGTTTGAGCTTATCAGGCTAAAGCTTTTTCACATAAGCATCGCAACCCCAAACTTTAAGAAACGACAACTTAGGTTTCTTGCCAAACCACAGTTCATACGGTGTCGTCTGAACGGATTTAGACGGTGCCCTATTTAACGTGAATGCGGTTGTCTCTAATGCATAACCCCAAAACGATAGTGGTAAATCAGTAAGAGACATCATAGATCGCACTATATCTAATAAAGTACGGTTACAATGTTCAGACATACCATTATGATGTGGTGTTCCAGGTGGCGTGAGTTGTGAAACTATTCCACATTGTTTTAAATGAAGGCCAAACTCGTAACTCAAATATTTGCCTCCGCGACCAGTTCGTAGAAACTTTATTTTCTTGTTATGATGATTCTCTACTTCACTCTGAAATTCTTTGAACTTTTCAAATGTTTCAGACTTGTTTTTCATTAAGTAGATATACCCATATCTGCTCAAATCATCTGTGAAGGTTAGAAAATAACGATACCCACCGCGAGCCTCAACACTCATCGAACCGCATACATCGGTATGTATTATTTCCAATAAGTCAGTGGCTCACACCATTGTTCCGGAGAACGGAGTCTTAGTCATCTTGCCCATGACGCATGGTTCGCAAGCATCAAATGATTCCAAAAGTCCATCCACATGGAGTTTCTTCATGCACTTTATACCAATATGACCTAAACAGTGCCACAAATATGTTGCACTATCATTATCAACTTTGCATCTTTTGGCATCAATATTATGAATATGTGTATCACCACGATCAAGATTCAACAAAAATAGACCACTCTTCAAGGGTGCATGAGCTTAAAAGATATTACTCATATAAATAGAACAACCATTATTCTCTGATTTAAATGAATAACTGTCTCGCATCAAACAAGATCCAGATATAATGTTCATGCTCAACGCTAGCACCAAATAAAAATTATTCAGGTCTAAAACTAATCCCGAAGGTAGATGTGGAGGTAGCATGCCGACGGCGGTCACATCGACCTTGGAACCATTCCCGACGCGCATCGTCACCTCGTCCTTAGCCAATCTTCGTTTAATCCGTAGCCCCTGTTTCGAGTTGCAAATATGAGCAATAGAACCAGTATCAAATACTCAGGCGCTACTACGAGCATTAGTAAGGTACACATAAATAACATGTATATCGCATATACCTTTGTTCACTTTGCCATCCTTCTTATCCGCCTAAATACTTGGAGCAGTTCCGCTTCCAGTGACGAGTCCCTTTACAGTAGAAGCACTCAGTTTCAGGCTTGGGTCCAGACTTGGGCTTCTTCCCGGGAGTGACGACTTGCTTGCCATTCTTCTTGAAGTTCCCCTTCTTTCCCTTGCCATTTTTCTTGATACTAGTGGTCTTGTTAACCATCAACACTTGATGCTCTTTCTTGATTTCTACCTCCGCAGCTTTGAGGATAGTGAAGAGCTCGGGAATTGTCTTATCCATCCCTTGCATATTATAGTTCATCACGAAGCCTTTGTAGCTTGGTGGCGGTGATTGAAGAACTCTGTCAATAACACTAGCATCTGGAAGATTAACTCCCAGCTGAGTCGAGTGGTTATGGTACCCAGACATTCTGAGTATGTGTTCACTGACAGAACTATTCTCCTCCATCTTGCAGCTATAGAACTTGTTGGAGACTTCATATCTCTCAACTCGGGCATTTACTTGAAATATTAACTTCAATTCCTGGAACATCTCATATGGTCCATGACATTCAAAACTTCTTTGATGTCCCGGTTCTAAGCCGTAGAGCATGGCACACTGAACTATAGAGTAGTCATCAGACCATGTCTGCCAGATGTTCAAAGCGTCTACATTAGCAGGAGGGGGCTTGTCACCTAGCGGTCCATCAAGGACATAATTCTTCTGTGCAGCAATGAGGATAACCCTCAAGTTACAGACCCAGTCCGTGTAGTTGCTACCATCATCTTTCAGCTTAGCTTTCTCTAGGAACGTATTAAAATTCAAGGGAACGGTAGCACGGGACATTGATCTACAACATAGATATGCAAAAACTATCACGACTAAGTTCATGATAAATTAAGTTCAACTCCTGGAACATCTCATATGCTCCATGACGTTCAAAACGTCATTGAAGACCCGGTTCTAAGCCGTAAAGCATGGCACACTGAACTATCGAGTAGTCATCAGCTTTGCTCTGCCAGACGTTCATAACTTCTGGTGTTGCCCTTGCAGGAGGCCTGGCACCTAGCGGTGCTTCCAGGACGTAATTCTTCTGTGCAGCAATGAGGATAATCCTCAAGTTACGGACCCAGTCCGTGTAATTGCTACCATCATCTTTCAACTTTGCTTTCTCAAGGAACTCATTAAAATTCAACGGAACAACAGCACGGGCCATTTATCTACAATTAACATAGACAAGCAAGATACTATCAGGTACTAAGTTCATGATAAATTCAAGTTCAATTAATCATATTACTTAAGAACTCCCACTTAGATAGACATCCCTCGAGTCATCTAAATGATCATGTGATCCATATCAACTAAACCATGTCCGATCATCACGTGAGATGGAGTAGTTTTCAATGGTGAAAATCTCTATATGTTGATCATATCTACTATATGATTCACGTTTGACCTTTCGGTCTCCAGTGTTCCGAGGCCATGTCTGTACATGCTAGGCTCGTCAAGTTTAACCCGAGTATTCCGCAAGTGCAAAACTGTCTTGCACCAGTTGTATGTGAGCGTAGAGCTTATCACACCCGGTCATCACGTGGTGTCTCGGTGTAGGATCGAAAGTATGTCTAGAGGGGGGGTGATTAGACTACTTGACCAAATAAAAATCTAGCCTTTTCCCAATTTTATGTCTTGGCAGATTTTAGCAACTTAACACAAGTCAAGTAATCAACCTACACATGCAATTCTAACAGTATAGCAGCGGAATGTAAATCATTGCATATGAAGGTAAAGGGGAGGAGTTTGGAGGGAGAAAACGCAATGTAGACACGGAGATTTTTGGCGTGGTTCCGTTAGGTGGTGCTATCGTACATCCACGTTGATGGAGACTTCAACCCATGAAGGGTAACGGTTGCGCGAGTCCACGGAGGGCTCCACCCACGAAGGGTCCACGAAGAAGCAACCTTGTCTATCCCACCATGGCCATCGCCCACGAAGGACTTGCCTCACTTGGGTAGATCTTCACGAAGTAGGCGATCTCCTTTCCCTTGCAAACTCCTTGGTTCAACTCCATAATCATGACGGAGGCTCCCAAGTAACACCTAACCAATCTAGGAGACACCACTCTCCAAAAGGTAATAGATGGTGTGTTGATGATGAACTCCTTGCTCCTGTGCTTCAAATGATAGTCTCCCCAACACTCAACTCTCTCTCAAAGATTTGGATATGGTGGAAAGATTATTTGAGTGGAAAGAAACTTGGGGAAGGCTAGAGATCAAGATTCTTGTGGTTGGATTGGAATGTCTTGGTCTCAACACATGAGTAGGTGGTTCTCGCTCAAAAAATGAATGCTAGAAGTGTAAGCACGTTCTGATGGCTCTCTCTCTAACGGAGAGGAGGGTGGAGGGGTATATATAGCCTCCATACAAAATCTAACCATTACACACAATTTACCAAACTCGATGGGACCGAATAGTGAAACTCGGTGAGACCGACCTGGTTCAAAATGGGAACATTAGGCTTTTCGGAGGGACCGACATGATCAACTCGGTGAGACCGATGCGCTAGGGTTAGGGCAAAACTTGATCTCGGTTTGATCAAAGACTCCAACTAGGTGAGACTGATTTCAGTAATAAGCAAACAGAGAGTTGGTCAGGCAAACTCGGTGGGACCGATCGCTCATTTCGGTGAGACCAAAATGTTATGAAAAGGAAACAGAGAGTTTGCATTGCCAACTCAGTGGGACCGATCGCTCATCTCGGTTAGACGGAAACGTTACAAAGGGAAACAGAGAGTTTGCAATCCCATCTCGGTGAGACCGAGATCCCTATCGGCAAGACCGAACTGATTAGGGTTTCTGGCTATGGCTATGTCAAGTGAACTCGGTGGCGTCGGATAGATCAAATCGGTGGAGCCGAGTTTGACTTTAGGTTTAGGACATATGTGGAAATGAGAAAGTGGTTGAGGGCTTTTGGAGAATATCACTAAGCATTTTGAGCAAGCAAGCCATTGAGCAACACCTCATCCCCTTTTAATAGTATTGGCTTTTCCTATGGACTTAATGTGATCTTGGATCACTAAAATGAAAATGTAGAGTCTTGAGCTTTTGCCACTATGTGTCCTTAGCATTTTGAGGGGTCCACATCTCTAGTCCATGCCATGCCAATCATTGAACTTTCTGAAACATTGATCTTGAATGGATATTAGTTCAATGAGCTATATGTTGTTATGAATTACCAAAACCACCCGGGGATTAGTTGCACTTTCAATCTCCCCCTTTTTGGTAATTGATGACAACATATAGATCAAAGCTTCGATAAATGATAATAAGAATGAAATACATCGTCGCTTTGAGAAGTATGTGATAAGCAAGAGCTCCCCCTAAATTTGTGCATTATTTAAAATTTGCTTTTGAGTGCAAATGCACAATCGATTAGGATCATGGGTTACTCTTCCATGTCACATACATCTTGGTGGAGCGCTCAAAATGATAGAATGTGAAATATGCACTCACCACCAAGGCAAGATGTGAATGATCATACATGAGAGATATAATATCATCATTCAAGCACAAACATTAAAGTATGATATGATCAAGCACATGACCATATAAGTATCTCACACGCACATAGGTAAAGTAACAACCAAACGAGCAAGCAAATAAGGTAGCAAGATAGACCAAAAAATAGCAAAACGCACACACTCTCTCTCTCTCTCAGCCTATGATCTATACACTTTCTCCCCCTTTGGCAACAAGTTACCAAAAAGCTCAAAAATGCATAGTGCTATACGGCACTCTAAGCACGATCTCCGGGAGCTCCGGTGTGCGAAGGTGGCGTGGAGAGGAGTCCTGCAACGAATGGATCTGAAGAGGTCTGTCGAGCTGGTGGAGTAGCAACTGGAGGGGCAACTGAGGCTGTGGCTGCAGGAGCTGAGGTTGGAGCCCTAGTGTCTGTCACTGGCATTGCCGTAGACCTCTGTCTTCTAGGCACCCTCTGATAAGCATCTGTTGTTGTCCTGTCACTCCTATCCTCAAGCTCTTCTTGTATCTTCTCCACTGAAGTCTGAATCTCTGTGACTTTGACATCCAAGTCATGAAGCTTTGTCTCAAAAATCCTTTCAAGGCTCTCTTGATTTCGAGTCAGGGTAGCTAGTCCTTTCTCTATTCTCAGAGTGGCCTTAAGCAGATAGCTGAGCTGGTCCTGCTTGGTCTTGAGATTCAGAAGGATCTAAAATCTTTGAAGCTTTTTCAGCCCGTGCCTTCTCTCTCTTCTCTTGAGCCTCTACATAAGTTGGATGTGAAGCATCCATCACAACAGTGTTATCCTCAAAATCAGGCCTCAAGGGAAGGTGCTCTCTATCCAACAGATATGTGTTTGTGCCCATCTTGGAGTTTATGAGCATCTGAATGTGTGGAGAATAGCCACATGATCTCTTATGATCTGCTGCAGTTCTCTAGATAGTCTCTACAATCAAACTCATCACTTTAAATTTCTGTGGCACATCAAACATCTGAAGCAAGTTGATGGAGTGGCCTCTGATCATCATGTGATCTCCTGACTTGGGCAACAAAGTGTGCCTCAATATAGTGTTCATGGTGGCCAATCCAGACAACAAATAATATACTCAGCCTAGCTTGTGTGTCTCCAAGGCTTTGTCAGTTATATCCTTGTACATATATTGGCCATGGAGTTGTGACTTTCTTGCGCTTGGCATAGACATCAGTGTCATCCTCATGCTCTTCAGGGGCATTGATAAGCTTGGCCCACTCAGCAACTGTAGACTGGTACCTAGTACCTTCAGTCATCCAGACAATCTTTCCATCTGGGTAGAAGTGAGCAGTGGAATAGAACTGCATGATCAACTCATCATTCCATTTTGTCAATTTCTGGCCAACAAATGTGTCAACTCCATTGAGTCTGAAGCTCTCATGAACTCCAGGAAAGTGATTTTCATTGTTGTCAATGTATTTCCAGTCCACCCATCTCATGTCACACACAATGGGCTTCTTGTCCAAGAGAACTGTCTCATAGAAGTCCTGTTGTTCCTTAGTGTGAAACCTATAGTCCACATCAGTTCTTCTTCTCACAGCATAGGGGTCTGACTGTCTCCATGATCTGAGTCCTGCATCCTTTCTTTCCTTCATGTTCTCAGCAACTGGATGATTGTCATCATGATCAAGAATCTTTGGTTTGAGTTTTCTGAGCACTTGAGACTCTTCTTCTTCTTCCATTTCAGGCACTAGGGCCTTATTCTTCCCAGCATCTGATATGTTTCTAGTTGATCTCTTGGGTGCTGTAGGCTTAGAAGCTTGAGCAGCAGCAGCTTGGGCTTTGATGGAGCAGTCCCTGACTTGATGGCATCCCCCATCAACTTCTGAGTCTTGGGTGCTAGTGCAGCAACCTCTTCTTCATCGTCCTCTTCATCAAATGAATGCTTCTCAAATTCTGCCATTGGATCTACAAGCTTGCACCATCTTCCTCTTTTCCTTTCCTTCTTTTCCTTTCCAGCACCACTTGTTGGCTGTGCTTTCTCTTGAGTAGATGATCTAGCTTTTGACATTGGCACTCTCTTGGCAGGAGCTTTCTTGTGCAACCCAAGTTTGGTTGCAGCAGCATCAGTGATGGTAGCTGGAACTACGTCGGTATTTCCCCGGAGAGGGATGGATGATGTAGCACAGCGACGGCAGAGTATTTCCCTCAGTTATGAAACCAAGGTATCGAACCAGTAGGAGAACCAAGCAACACAACGTAAACATCACCTACACACAAATAACAACACCTCGCAACCCGACGTGTTAAAGGGGTTGTCAATCCCTTTGGGGTAACGGCGCTAGAAATTGGCAAGTTGACGGGAGAAAGTTGTAATAGATTGAAATAATAGATCACAAATAAAATAAAGTGCAGCAAAGTATTTTTGTATTTTTTGGTTTAATAGATCTGAATAAAAACGCAAAGCAAAAGTAGATTGCAAGGCAAATATATGAGAAAGAAGACCCGGGGGCCGTAGGTTTCACTAGTGGCTTCTCTCGAGAAAAATAGCAAACGGTGGGTAAACAAATTACTGTTGGGAAATTGATAGAACTTAAAATAATTATGACGATATCCAGGCAATGATCATTACATAGGCATCACGTCCAAGATTAGTAGACCGACTCCTGCCCGCATCTACTACTATTACTCCACACATCGACCGCTATCCAGCATGCATCTAGTGTATTAAGTTCATGGAAAAACGGAGTAATGCAATAAGAACGATGACATGATGTAGACAAAATCCGTTTATCTATATGGCGGTAGATATAGATCTCGTCTTTTTATCCTTAGTAGCAACGATACATATGTGTTGTTACCCCTTCTATCACTAGGATCGAGCACCGTAAGATCGAACCCGCTACCGGGCACCTCTTCCCATTGCAAGATAAATAGATCAAGTTGGCCAAACAAAACCCAAATATCGGAGAAGAAATACGAGGCTATAAGAGATCATGCATATAAGAGATCAAAGAAACTCACATAACTTTCATGGATATAAAAAGATATGACTGATCATAAACTCAAAGTTCATCAGATCCCAACAAACACACCGCAAAAGAGTTACATCATATGGATCTCCAAGAGACCATTGTATTGAGAATTCAGCGAGAGAGAGAGAGAGGAAGCCAACTAGCAACTAACTACGGACTTGAAGGTCTACAAAGGACACCTCACGCATCATCAGAGAGGCGCCAATGGAAGTGGTGAACCCCTCTGTGATGGTGTCCAGATTGGATCTGGTGGTTCGGGACTCTGTGGCGGCTGGATGAATATTTCGACGCTTGTTCTAGGGTTTCTAGAATATTGTGGTATTTATAAAGCAAAGAGGCGGTCCGGGGGGCACCCGAGGTGGGCACAACCCACCAGGGCGCGCCTGGGCCTCCTGGCGCGCCCTGGTGGGTTGTGCCCCCCTCGGGGTACCCCCCAGGTGCACCTAGGGCCCATTGCCTTCCTTCTGGCCCATAAAAAATCATCGTGGAGTTTTGTGGCATTTGGACTCCGTTTGATATTGATTTCCTACATGGAAAAAACAGCAACTGGCACTTGGCACTATGTCAATAGGTTAGTACCAAAAAATGATATAAAATGATTATAATACATCCAAGATTGATAATAAAATAGCACGGAACAATCAAAAATTATGGATACGTTGGAGACGTATCAGCATCCCCAAGCTTAACTCCTACTCGTCCTCGAGTAGGTAAGTGATAAAAACAGAATTTTTGACGTGTAGTGTTGTTCATCAAGTCATAACATATTCTTTTCATTATAGCATGGACATTTGGACTTTTATGTGATTCAAAGCAATAGTCTAGTTTTGACATAATAATTTAGATACTCAAGCATACCAACAAGCAACCATGTCTTTCAAAATATCAACGCTAAAATAAGTTATCCCTTGCCCATCATGCTCAAACATTGATCCATTCATGAAACACACTCGAATATTAACTACACCCAATACTTGAGCACGATCATATTTCCTCCTAGTTGGTGCTTTTTATGAGAGACGATGGAGACTCAAATTTCAAAATAAAAATTGCATGAAGTAAAAGAAAGGCCCTTCGCAGAGGGAAGTAGGGATTTGTAGAGGTGCCAGAGCTGAAAGAGAAAAATTAGAGATAAAAACATTTTGGGAGGTGTATCCATCCCACCAACGAAAACGACTCAGAGTTCCAAACATTTTCCATGCTAGATATGCCATAGGCGGTTCCCAAACAGAAAATAAAGTTTATTCCTTTTTCCACCATTCTTTCACTTTCCATGGCTAACCGTATCCACGGGTGCCCTCCATACCAACACTTTCCAAGGAATTTATTATTTGACAACATAAAGTAAATATTCTTTTGCATTTCGGGACTGGGCATCCCTAAGACCTTTACCTTACTCTCGTGCAATGACAAGTGAATAAACACTCATCTTGAGAATAACACATCTAGCATGGAAAATATTAACCACCCGTTACCGTTCCGCGAGTGAAACAAACACACAAAAGAGAAGTTTCTTTTGAAAATTAGAGATGGCACATACAAATTTGCTTAGAACGGCAAAAGAATACCGCATACACTACAAAAAAAAATATACTTCCGTGATGATACGTGTTTGTCACAGTAGGTCGCGTTTTTTGTCATGCATGTACATCCATGACGATTTTATGACAGAATCAAGATAGTCATACCTGTGTTGTCGTAGAAGTGTTCCATGACATTACCAAAATTATCATCACGGAAGTTTGCACTTCCATGACGATAAATCGCGCGTCACAGAAGTGCTTTCGTCAAGGGTGACCGACACGTGGCATCCACCGTAACGGAACGCCGTTAAGCTATCGGGTCGGGTTTTGGATCCGATAACCTGTTAACAGCCCCGACCAATGGGGATTTTCCACGTGTAAAATCATCATTGGCTGGAGGAAACACGTGTCGGCTCATCGTTGGGACAGATGTCATCCACTCATTGGACAGAAGGCGCCTATGATACGTCGACACATGGCACGGCCCAACAGAGGCCCATTCCTGTGAAAAGGTCGGCCCGTTTGACTTGGTCAAAAGGTGGCGGGCTGGCCCATGGAAAGCCTGTTAACGGCCTGTTCGCATATAGCCCATTTACAGCCCGCTAACCCAAGGCCCATTACGCCCTATCCGGATTAGGACCAGTAGCGTCATCTGGGCTATCCAATATGATTCCAGCCTGTTTTCACTTCTGGCCCATGTATGGCCCATGACGTCTTTCGGCCCATATGAGGCCCTATGTAACTCTTGGCCTATTAACGGCCCGTGGTGAAACTAGCCCGTAATGAATAGTGTATCACTTCACACCGATTAACGGCCCGTGGTGAAACTGGCCCGTAATGAACAGTGTATCACTTTATACCCATTAACGGCCCGTTATTCCGTTGGGCCGTTTCCAGCCCATGTTATCTTTCGGCCTTCTCAGAGCCCATTTATTCTTGGGCTCATTTCCAGCATTCTTTACTTACGGCCCGTTACTGTCATTTTCTGCTTGTGGGCCAAATTCAGCCTGTGGCTACAGTCGACCCGTTTGTGGTCCGTTAATACGTTGGGCCGTTTTCATAGCGTCATCAAATACGGCCTATTAACGATGGCCCGTTATGGTCGGCCCATGAACGGATGATTCGAACTCTAGCCTGTTTACGGCCATAATGCGGCCTGTTATTGGCCCATGTTTGGCCAATCGATCATACGGCCCGTATAAGGCCCATTGATGATACGGCCCGTAGAAGGCCCATTGTTTCTACGGCCCGTAGAAGGCCCATTGTTTCTACGGCCCGTAGAAGGCCTACTGTTTCTACGGCCCGTAGAAGGCCCACTATTTCTACGGCCCGTAGGAGGCCCAGTGTCACTACAGTAAATATTAGCCCATGGTTATTGTGGCCTAGTTTTAAAAAATAGGTTATTGCAGCCACTAGCAAACCGCGGAAAAAGAACTGCACTGACTACAAGCAAACAAATAAACAAGACAACAAGGAAATAAATAAGCAAGCAACTTATGCTAGGCTATCACGGCTATTACACATATTACATCCACTGGGCATCAAAGTTCCCCACCAGTGCAAATATAGGGAACAAAGCAGCATATAAACGCTGCAGCAAAACAAGTGCAGAACTGAAACCACTTCAGAAGAGTTCAAGAAACAATATCCTGGGTACCCATAATGCTGGCAAGATGCTTAGAAAGCTTATTAACTTTCTCTTGTTTGGCGCTTAAATCCTCCAGCGCTTGCTGTTGCACAAGAAAGTACGCATCTGAATTCTGCAGGGACTTCCTCAGTCCTTCGGCTTCTTGCCGCAGCACAGCTGACTGATGCCTTTCAGCTTGTAGCTGAGACTAAAGAAGCCGAAGTGATTCAGGCAGCGAGTTCGAAGAACTTGTGCCAGCGGTACTGGCCAGTAACTCGAACACTACATCAACGCAGGACTGTGGGGTTTTCTCACTGTCTACAAGATCGTTTTTATCACCTTTCTTGGAGACCAACAGGGTTGTCTCACTATCTTGAACCTTATCTGCATTACTTTCTCTACCATTGCATAGTGGGGTGCTCTTCTCCAATATTTTGTTTGCATACTACAAGAGAAACAAGCAGACACATCACAAGTTTAGCTTGTAGTATATGAAACTCATTTTGGTAAACCGGTTCAGTAGTAAGGTGGACAAGATAACGGCATGAAATAAACATATATCTATGTACTATGGTCACTGTATTGTCCATATCATTCTAGTTTATGTTCCCTAATCAAGATAGAGACACAGTTCAACTCATATATTTTTAAGACACAGCAGCATAGACAGAATATAAGTGTGAGAAACTACACAGCATTGGCAACACTTGTAATGTGCATCACATGAGAACATAACTATTTATACAACTTAAACTGAAATCAACATAGAGCAAGAAGTTAGAACAGCAATCCAGTTAAAGAAATAGGTTTAAAACATACCTGTTGCACCATTGGAGTTTCAATTGGATCCTTCAAATTCGAAAGTAGTTGGTATGAGTAAATACAGTGATGCAACAGCAAAGGAGTATGGACCATAGCTATGGAATCTGACCTGAGAATAGTTGCTCTTCTACTTTAAACATGGAGTTTGGGTTAGATGTGGTGGTCTTCGTGCTTTGGGCACTACAGTAGCTTTACAAACTGCTCGTGTGGGGGTACTCTGTGGTGGACATCGTGCTTTGTCAACTATAAGTGGGTTACTATCCGCTGGGGTTGCGGTTAGATGGGTTGTAGCTGGTTCTCTGCCCAATGGTGTAAGTGTGCAATCTGGAAGAGTCTCGATTATGTGTGGTGGGGCTAGTTTGTGGGCCAGTACAACCATGGTTCTATCTGCATCGACGGGTAGCACTGTCTTTTGTGAAGAACGGGTTTTTGCTCACTTAGATATTGCCATCACCCCCTCCAATTCAAATGGCTGATAAATAAGAAAAGAAATTGAACGTACAGACATTGTATGATAGACAGATGTGGTTATTCACATATATGTTGTCTAACCAAATAGGACAGCATGACACAATTTCACATATATGATGCCTAACTAAACAGGATAGCATGACACAGTTTCAGATATATGATGGATAACTTAACAGGATATAATGGCATAATTCAACATATGATGAGTACCTAAACAAGATGACATGACAAAAACTATATGATGTCTTTCTAAAATAGGTTGGGATGAAATAATTCACATACATGTTGTCTAAGTATACAGGATGGCATGATCTAATTGAAATAATTGATTCATATACTAAGCAGCTGGCACTCGCATGTATGATCTCTAAACTAAGCAGATAGAATTCAATATAGTGCATATGATGTCTAAACTAAGCAATGCAAGACACCGTATGCATCATATGAGAAATATAAACATTGCAACTTAGAGCATACACCTCAGGTGGGATATAAGACTGGTCATCTGTCTCTGAATCCTCCTCTGAGGAGCTCCCTGTAACCATCGAGATATATGCTTCAACAGGTACCATTGCCTGCTCTGAAGACCTTGTTTTCACTCCAGATTTTTCCATAACCGGCTCAAATGGCTGATACACATGAAGAGTAGTTCAATATACACAGATTGTCGACAAATGGAATACGTAATGAAAAAAAAGATGGCATGAGATAATTCACATATATGATGCCTGGCTCCATGGCGGTGCATAATTCACATATATGATAACTGGCTCAAAAACATGGCATTGCATAATTCACATATCTGATATAGAAAGCAAACAGGAGGCATTCACACAAAGCATGTCTAGTCTAAGTAGATGGCATGGCAATGCAAGACACCATATGCATGATATGAGCAATATAACCCAGCCAAGTTAGAGCATGCACCTCGGGGGGGAATACGACTGGTCATCTCTCTCTGAATCCTCCCCTGAGGAGCTATCTGTAACCAACAAGAAATCTGCATCGACAGGTAGCACTGACTGCTCAGAAGACCTTGTTTTCACTCCAGATTTTCCCATGACCGACTCAAATGGCTGATGCACAGGAAGAGTAGATGAATGTATAAACATTGTTGACAAATGGAATACATTATGGAAAAAATATGGCACAATACAATTCACATATACGATGACTGGCTAAACAGGATGGCATTGCATGATTCACGTATATGATGCCTGGCTAAAGAAGATGGCATTGCATAATTCCCATATACTCCCTCCGTTCCTAAATATTTGTCTTTTTAGAGATTTCAAATGGACTACCACATACGGATGTATATAGACATATTTTAGAGTGTAGATTCACTCATTTTGTCCGTATGTAGTCACTTGTTGAAATCTCTAAAAAGACAAATATTTAGGAATGGTGGGAGTATGATATAGAAACCAAACAGGTGGCATTCACACAAAGCAAATCTAAACTAAGTTGATGACATATAAGATGTATAATGTAAGCAATGCAAGGCGCCATATGCATGATATGACCAACATCAGCATGCCAGGTTAGAGCAAACACCTCAGGTGGTAAACAGGCGTGGTCGGCTCCTTCTGAATCTCCATCTGAACAGTTATCTTCCTCTGGAATACAATCTGGAAATGCAGGAGGGGGGCCACTTCGCCCACCATGGAGCGGCGTCTGCATGACATTATATTCGCATGCAACGGTCTTCTCTTTTTTTCTACATGTTCAGTACGATTGTGTACAATATCTTACATGCATAATAAAAAAATAGTTAGATTTTGTAAGGCCTAAGGGGTGCATGCAAAAATCAAGACTGATGGTAGCAAACGAGTGGATGGATTCAAAACTAATGATAGCAGGTAGATTATAGCTTCAGTTTAAAAAGATAGACAATGGATCATCTATTGTTTGTTGCCCACCCAACATGAACCACATAGAAGACCCCAGATGAACCAGATAGTAGACAGATACTATTCGTTGATGGCTCGATATGAGACCCATGGGCAATTCAAAACTCAAGATTGAACGATAAAGTAGCAGGTAATAATAACCGATGTATAACGTAAGCAAACACGAAAGACTGCGACCTCTCTTCCGGAACTGTGTAGTCCTCAGGTTCATCTGCTCAGTCGATGATGGTAATGCAGTTGGCGTGGCTTCCGGCAATGGGGAAGATGATCTGAGGCGGCGAAAGGAAGTCTGCAGGGGGGATCTCTGCTGCAGTGAACGCTTCTGTCGATGGTGCACCTCAGGTGGGGTGGATGACGGCACGGCAGGAGCAGGACATAACACACAGAGTTTTCTTTGACGCCTATCTGAAAATGAAGTAAATCTGTAAGGGCTCCTTAGAATTGGAGGATTCTATAAACGCAGGGACAGGAAAACACAGGAATAGGATAGGAATGCACGTGCAAAACAGAGCATTTGGAAACATAGGATTTCAGTCAACCTGGGTGTTTGGCTCACATGAATTGGAAGAACAGAGGAATGGAGAAACAAAGTGATGCGACGAGTGTACAACCTCTTTGGCATAGCCTTGTGGACCTCAGCATCATTGGGTTGGACGTGGAGGATGGTGATGATGCTGGTGTGACTGTCGGAGGCGGGGAAGAAGATCCGAGGCCTCTGGAAACGGCGCCGAGGGTACTGCTCCGTGTGATGGACGGTTCCGTCGTTGGAGCAGCTCCGCTAAGGTGTACGGCGACGAGGCTGAAGCATGACAAGACAGACAACGTTAATCTGAAGTGGGACCCTAATATCATCTGCAATAGATGATGTAAAATACATCACCAAAAAGTGCTAGATGTAAAACGCATCAGCCGCGCCACGGTCGCTCCGACAGATGTTGTAAGTACTGTTCACTCTGAACTTAACTGAAGAAAATGAAGTTCACAGTCGAAACTGAATTTTACTGTCGAAACTGATTGAACTGGTAACAGAGCATTGCAATAGATGTTTGGGGCGTTCGAGCACTAGTAGCAGAGAAGCAGTGATCTAAATCAGCAGACGCTCGAGCAGGGAATGCACTAGCAGAGAGCAAGTCGTGCAGCAGCACCGCGAGCGAGTGCTAAAGCAGCAACTCCTGTAGGTACTGGAGGTCGTGCAGCAGCAGCAGCAGCAGCGCAAGCGAGAGCAAGAGCAGAGCAGCAGCACGAACGAAAGCAGGAGCAGTGCAGCAGCGCGGCCGACAGCAAGAACAGAGCCGCAGCGCGAGCGAGAGCCGGAGCAGCTGCAGCTAGTGCCATTGTGGAAGTCGCCGCCGAGGAAGCAACGACATGGGGGAGAGACGCCATGGATGATGTGGCCGGCGACGGCGCCATCGATGGAAACACGCCATGTCTGCTCGGTATCGAGCACCGGCACCCCCGTGAGATCGAATAAAAGATAAAATGCAGCGGTGAGTGCAGAACCTCCTTGGTGGCGCCGAGTTGGCCTCGGCTTCATCGGAGGAATTGGTGAGGGTGCTGCGGTTCCGGTGTGGCAGGTCAAGACGGCGCTGTGGGGATTGAGGTGGCGCGATAGACGAGGCGAACATCGGGGCAGCTCCTTGGAGGTGGAGGACGGGGCGGCTGATCCGGCGGGACGACGAGATCGACAACGGATCCTCATCCGGTGCAGTGGATGAGGGACGGCGAGCTGTTGCGGTGGACGACGTACTCGGGGAAGAGTCTCCGGCTGGGCGGTGGTCGGGAGGCCGACGGAGGAGCGTGGGGTTTCACGGGTTTTGGCGGCCTCGGTGTACGAATGGGGGGCGAAGGGGGAGCCAAGCTTAGGGACGCGCTTGTCCGAAATGTAGGGTAAGTTACCAGCGTACCCCCACCGGTTTTGACACCACGACGTGGAGCTTCATTTCCGGCTGAGGGGTAGAAAGGGGATTTCGCGTGTCTGGGTTGTGGGAGCGATTTCGGATGAGGAGGGAGTTCTCGCGCGCGTCCAAATTTCGGGATAACAAGGCGCGGCGCGGGTTGAAGAAGCGGGAGTTTCAAAGCAGGTGAGACAAAAGATACTCGAGCTTCAAAATTTCGGGATAACAAGGTGCGGACTCCTTGTTCGGCAGAACAAACTTAACGTGTAAAAAAACAATTCATACAAGACACAAGAGAGTCATGTCCCCTTTTACTATATTGCTATAGATGCCATTGAAAAAACTACAAGAAAAATGTAAAAAAAATCGGGAGAACAAGATTACCCTGCACAGTACCAAATCGATTCGCACTTCCCTCAACAACAACAAAAAACAAATCAATTCCCTCCAAAGAAAGAGTAATGTCCCTTTTTATATGATTACAGATGCCATGATCTCGAATTTCAATTTTTGAATCCACGTTATGTTGAATTCGAATATATCGTTAGGTGACCTTGCGGTTTATAATTGATGTAGTCGTACAATTTGATCTTCCATCATATATGAACATTTTACTCCACCATGTGAACATATATATTGTCGTCTACCATATGGACTAAATTTGAATCAATTTTCCTTATTTGAATACGATTGTTGTCAAGTTATACAATAATTTAAATATTATCTTGATAACAAAAAACATACATATGGCAGTAATCATATTTCACTATGAACTACATGTACCATACGCTCTCCAATTCAAATATTTGTATCCATTTTATGTTGAATTCAAATCATAGTACATTATTGGTCTAGGTAGCCAGATGTTTGGGATAATCTAAACCCTGTTTTCATACGAATAATTTTTGGCTGAATTGGGACAAGTTTTGGTATAAGCCTCTTGCAAAACCGGAGATTCTCTCAACAAGCCTCGTGGTTCCGAGAGGGAACGTGTCACCTTTGTGTGCGAAACGATATACGCTGCCTCCCCCCTGATTTTATTTACAGAGGCAACATAGAACTATATGAGTGCCCTGTTAAATTTTGGAATTATTTCGGGTTCATTTGGCCTTTTTATACATTAATTGAGTTTCTGGACTTTTAATGTGCATAATCTAAATATGAATTGCATGCATATGCTCTGGTGCACCAAAGTGGGTTGAAAAATCACATGTGTGTCCTTGGTTGAATTTCTAGGTCCCATGGAAGAAATGAGAATGAAATTCAAACATCTGGGCGCCATGACTCGGCCGAGAACATCGAGAAACTTTGATTTTAAATTCATGTAAATCCAAAACTCGCCTGGAAATCATGAAACTTGGCATGGTGTCATGTCATGGCACTAACATGTTGTGGTAAAAAATTGGGCCGATTTGGAAGCTCGTGGTTCTAAGAGGGAACGTGCCACCTTTGAGTGTGAAACGATATACGCTGCCCCCCCTTGAGTTTCTTAACAAAGGCAACATAGAACTACATTAGTGCCCTGTTAAATTTTGGAATTATTCCGGGTTCGTTTGTCGTTTTTTATACATTAATTGAGTTTCTGGTCATTTAATGTGCATAAGTCAAATTTGAACTACAAGCACATGCTCTCGTGCACCAAAGTTGGTTGAAAAATCACATTTGTGTCCTCGGGTGAATTTCTAGGTCCCATGCAAGAAATGAGAATAAAATTAAAACATCTGGGCATCGTGGCTCGGCCGAGAACATTGAGAAACTTGGTTTTAACATTCTTGTAAATCGAAAACACGTCTGAAAATCATGAAACTTGGCATGGATGTCATGTCATGGTACTACCATGTTGTGGTAAAAAAATTGGCCGAATAGGAACAGAATTTGGTATAAGCTTCTTGCAAACCGAAGCTTCTCTCAAGAAGGCTCGTGGTTCTGAGAGGGAACGCGCCACCTTTGAGTGTGAAACGATATACGTTGTCCCCCTTGAGTTTATTTACAAAGGCAACATAGAACTACATGAGTGCCCTGTTAAATTTTGGAATTATTCCGGCTTCGTTTGGCCTTATTTACACATTAATTGAGTTTTTGGTCATTTAATGTGCATAATACAAATTTGAACTACAAGCACATGCTCCCATGCACCAAAGTTGGTTGAAAAATCACATTTGTGTCCTCGGGTGAATTTCTACTCCCTCTTTCCATCTATATAGGTCCTAATGCGTTTTTCGAGGCTAACTTTGATCAAACGTTAGAGCAATAATATATGACATGCAACTTACACAAAGCATACCTTCAAATTTGTATGTCAAAGGAGCTTCCAATAATATAATTTTCATAGTATACATCTCATGTGCTATTAATCTTGTCAATAGTCAAAGGTTGTCTTGAAAAACACATTAGGCCCTATATAGATGGAAGGAGGGAGTAGGTCCCATGCAAAAAATGAGAATAAAATTCAAACATCTGGGCATCGTGGCTCGGTCGAGAACATTGAGAAACTTGGTTTTAAAATCATGAAACTTGGCATGGTGTCATGTCATGGTAGTATCATGTCGTGGTAAAAAAATTGGCTAAATAGGAACAAATTTTGGTATAAGCTTCTTGCAAATCGGAGCTTCTCTCAAGAAGGCTCGTGGTTCTGCGAGGGAACGTGTCACCTTTGTGTGCATAATTCAAATTTGAAATACAAGCACATGTTCCAGTGCACCAAAGTTGGTTGAAAAATCACATGTGTGTCCTCGGGTAAATTTCTAGGTTCCATGCAAGAAATGGGAATGAAATTCAAAATTCTGGGCGTCGTGGCTGGGTTGGAAACATTGAGAAACTTAGTTTTTTAATTCCTGTAAATCCAAAACACGCATGAAAATAATGAAACTTGGCTTGGTGCCATGACATGGCACCAACATGCTGTGGTAAATTTGCAGTCCGATTTGCGAAGGCGCACACATTAACAATCAACAAAGTCATTTTGGAACAAGCGTTGTCACGTTACAATCGGAAACACAAGTATTATTGAAACCATGGGCGTTCTACTTACTAGTACCATTTACGTGCCGCCACGCGTCCCCATTTTTTATTAGCTAGGAGGCGCCGTGCAGGGTAGCTATTTGAGTACGAGAGGCGTGCGATCAGACCCCTGCGCGTGCTTATCGGGAGGAGAGCCCTTTGACCTCCATCTCCACCTCTCTCCCAAGGTCTCCATTAATGGCGCCCGAGCCTCTGTTTAATGGCGTGGCTATGTCTCACTCGACTGAGATTTAAGAGAGAGAAAAGAAAATCCGAAAGCACGGATCTTGATGTAAGATCTGACGGACCTATATAGCATCTACTGCAACTTATAGCAAGACTGATGAATATATAAGGACGATTAAATTTTTTTTATCAAAGAAGGGCTTGCCCCTTCCGATTTTCATTACTGAAAACCACCACAATTCACAAGAAGTTCAGCACAACTCCAGCCTAACACGAAGGACTAAAAGCTACCAGATTGAAATCACAACATCCCAAGAGGCCAACAAAGGCCAAACATCCGTGCTAGAACCCAACATCAAAGCCACCGCCGCGCTCGCACTTCTGGCACTGCCGCTGGTTCCCGGGGCGCTCGACGCGGCAGTCCGCGTAAGCCAGGTGGCCTCCCTTGCACTGCATAAATCAATCAAACAGCACATCAATCAAGAAACCTGCACCTTGCTCAATCAGCCGAACGAACGAGGTGTATTCGAACCTCATACACTGGAGGCGTCAAGGGGCGGAGGCACAAGGGGCAGTGGAGCACGGTGAGGTCCATCGAGACCTTAGAGAGCTCCATCGTCGAGTCCTGTTCGGTCTGCATGATCTCGCCCTCCTCGTGCACAACCATCTCTCGACTTGGGCCAGGATATTACAAAGCTTTACCGTCACATATTTTATACTACTTCAAGGTGCATTAAATCAACACATGCAAGTATCAAAAGGAGAGTCACGGCATGCATGCATGCGTTGTAATTAATGCATCGGTAAATGCAAATTATTGAAATATATCGAGTGCAGTGCTTTGATGTGTCGCGTCAACTCTTACATCAACGAGAAGTTTGATTATCCTCTCCCTCGCGGACTTAACTGCACCTGCCTTTGGCTGTATGACAGGTTGGCCACACACCTGTCGGGCCCACCTGTCATACACGCAAAGGCAGGAGCGTCCCTCCCTCGCCCATGAGCGTGGTGGCTGGCAAGACTAGGAGAAGCTTTCGCTACACGCTCTCCCTCCCGCACGCGGTGGACATGCAGCAGTTCAATCGGTGTCAGATGGCCAGAAGCATACTGTAGTACTCCTCCAGTGCAGTAGTACTCCATCATTGTTCGACTTCCCGAAGAGGCGAAGAGCCAAGCGCAGTCCGGAGGCTCGTGTGGCAGTTTCATGTGTAGAGTAGTCTTGGATAGCGTGTACCGTGCCTGTAAGCTTAAAATCGTTGGGGTTGGCTCCATGCTATGTGGTCGTCTCGAAGTTTTTTAAAAAAATTAAAATAGTCTTCTGGCCCTACCTGACACCCTGGTGATTGTAGTTTGCACGCTCATCTGTTCAAGACAGGAATATATATTTTAATTTGTTTTTTTCGAAAAGGGGGGACTCCCCGGCCTCTGCATCAGAACGATGCATACGGCCACATATATTTTAATTTGTGGTGGGTAAATGTTAGAGGTTGCGGCAAATATATTGTACACTGCGGGTCTTTCAGCAAAATTTAGAGGCAACCATGTGGGGCCAGTGCTATGATGTGTCGCGTCAACTCGTACAATGAGGAGACGCTTGATTTTACTACACGCCTTCTCCCTCACCCATGCGCGCGGTTGCTCGCAAACGAGGACATGCTTTTGCTTAGTACTAGTACTTCTACAACAAGCTATCCATCCCGCTCACGGTGGATGGACATGCAGCAGTGGATTCGACACTGTAGAAGCAGTAGTAGTAACATCATTGTTCGTCTTCTCAAAGAGGCGAAGAGCCAAGCGCAAATCGAACGTTGCAGTTGCGAACATTGGAGCACGCATATAGCCAGGCTCTTGCATGAGACAAAATTGTTATGTGAGCCCACTATTGTACTAGTACGTACAACTACTTGCTAGTATAGCCCTGTAAACCAGAAAGGAGTATTTGCCCTTCTAGAGATTTCAACAAGTGACTAGACTACACCAAGACGGAGTACATATGGAGCAAAACGAGTGAATCTGCACCGTAAAAAAATACGTACTAGTTCTATAGTTTTCCTCTCCGAGGTGCACAATATTGAGTATACTGACTAGTCTCTTTTTGACACGCATTTATGTTTTTTTTACATAGTACAGACGCAAGCGCTCATATACACGTGCATACACTCACCCCTATGAACGCACACACGCACGGCACTATCATCTTGAAATTTACGAAGTCACCATAGGCACCTCGTCGTCGACGGGTCCATAGGTGCTTGAATGCCAAGGAGGGAGAGGGTAGCGGTTCCCGAGATGTTGAATGGTCAATGATGCATCCTCAATTACATGCAGAGGGAATTAATTGGAGAAGCAGAATAGAGCCAGCACGATGTGAATGCAACAGAGTTTGGACTCTCATATAATAAAGGCGCCCCACCACTCCAATCCATCTACTCCCAAGTCTTTGCGCAACACTGCTCACTCCAATCCAAGACCAAGTGACTAGAAGCCACAAGCACCCATGGAGGCGATGGACGCGAGCGGCAGTCGGCTGTGCCAAATCATCCAAGGCGCCGGCCTGCGGCCCCGCACCATGCAGCGTTTCCAGACGGTGCTGGCGACCGCAGGCATCGTAGCCCTCGCCAACGCCGGCTTCGCCTCTCGCATGGATGACATGATGGTCAACTCCATCCGCAAGTTCACCGCCGTCAAGAAGCGCGTGGACGACCTTGCCGTACTGCTCCAGCCCGCGCGCCCAGGCTCCTCATTGCCTGCCACCCTCATCGGCCTCCATGGTGATGAACTCTTTCAAGCCCTGGTGGCCCTGCAGGTGCCGGAGGTCGCGACGAAGAATGTGCACCTCGAGGCCGCGCTCGCCGCGCAGCGCCTCGCCATGCCCAAAACCGTCGACCTGCACATCCACGTCTACGAGGAAATCGTCTACATAGGCCACTACAAGGCAAGCGAGGATAAAAATACGTTGGCCTACTTCCAGCGGCTGGAATCTTTGGACGCCATTGTTCAGAAGCACGTCGACCTGGCCACGAAAGCCGCTGCTACTTAGGCGTCGTTCGGTGGGCTGGCGCCCTGAGTCGAGGAGGTGGACGTCGTCGATGGATGCATCTCTTCTTGCCTCCTGTAACCAGCACTGCATCGCCTCGTGGCCTTAATGTTATTATTATAGTACTCCCTCCGTTCCCAAATATAAGTCTTTCTAAAGATTCCAGCAAGTGACTACTACATACGGAGCAAAATGAGTGAATCTACACTCTAAACTATGTCTACATACGTCTGTATGTTGTATTCCATTTGAAATAGTATCTAAAAAGGCTTATATTTATGAACGGAGGGAGCATATGGCATTTTTATTCCAGTCGTAACGTTTTCACTGTGAGGTGGGGCCGCAGTTGAGCAAACCCACCCCGCCCACCGGGCGTCGGCCGACTTTAGAATTAGAAGAAAGAAACGAGGGAGGAAAGCTAGCTATAGCACGGACGCTGTTGTCAGATGGGACTCGTGTTTATAGAATAGGAGTACTGAGCACTCGTACCTCTTTTTTTAGGGAAAAATTAGTCGTATGTCTAGTACCACTAGTTGGGTGCGTGTGCGACCTATAGCTGTCATCACTTTAGGTCTCCTTTTCGAACCGCGGCTACGCTTCACAGTACATATTATTTCACGCATTTATCCTCCTATATGTACTCCTAGGCTATTTCCACGTGCTCCCATTCGCTGACATGTGGGACATAGAGCATCTGGGTCGTAGTGCATGCACGACTCGGAGCATATGCCGGGGTACTTTACATTTCAGACCTCACGAATTACATGCAAACCCCCTGCAGAAGAATAAATAAATGAATGAATTACTACATGAAACCGGATTATTTTCATGGAAACCGGAGCACGTTCATTAAATTTTGGACATAACACGTTTATAAAAAATGACTGGACCGAAACCAGTCTAAGGGCCTCTTTGATTTTTCCCGCAAAAAAAGGGCCTCTTTGATTCGCAGGATACTGAAAACACAGGAATGGGGAAAGTATGATGGCGATGAACCGAGACGAGGAGAACTCTAACTCAGTTAGAGGTTAGAGTTAGATTCTAACCCTGAACTAACTCTAAACCAAAGAGGTGTATGGATGGCAGGGTTAGATTGACAATAAATGCTCTATCTCAATCATTTGACTACTTTGGACCCTATTTCCTGCTGGATTTGGAGGGTGCTTGGATACGTTTTAGTTCCATGACTAAAAGTAGTGGGACTAAAACTTGCTAGCCTCACCCATGCTTGGATCCAAATACTAAAGAGACTAAAATCAAGTTAATGAGCATTTATTATCCTCCAAACCCTCCAATCCAGAACTCGCATGTGTTAAAGGAGAGGAGTTAAATGAGGAGAGAGAGGACTAATCCACATTTTAGTAGGGGTAATCCTGACTAAAAAAATTAGTCTCAAGACTAGTTTTAGCCCCTCTTTAGTCAGGGGTGCTTGGAAATTTAGCCTCTTAAAGAGACTATTTTTAGTCAAACTAAAATAAGTCCCTTGGATCCAAGCACCCTCTTGGTGTGGCCGGCTCTTCTGTGGCCTCCTCCCACTCACAATTGACATAAACGAACCATCTATACAAATCAAGCATGCAAAACATGATAATTTTTACTTTGTCCATACAAATGAGATATCCCACTTAAACATACAAGTCGTCAATCAAGCTTCACAAAATAAAAGAACACTTCATGAAACAAAGAATGAGCTAACTCATCACGAAAGTCATTCACGATAGGGAGGGAGCCCGGAGCCCCTCACGCACCGAGGGAGGAGCTCGCCATCGTCGCTCTGGAGGAAGGCTCTGTAGAGCCCAAGCCCGGGAACCCCTCCGACGCCGGCCCTTGCGAGTTGAGGTCGACACCGGCATGGGTAGCAGGGCCGCTTGCCGCCGACTCGGAACTTAATCTTTGGGCCTCTATAAATAATGCAAGCCTGTAACTAAAATACCTAGAAAGGTGAACTGAATCTTTGGGCCTCTAGAAATAATGCAAGCCTGAAACTGAAATACCTAGAAAGGTGAACTGAATCTTTGGGCCTCTAGAAATAATGCAAGCCTAAAAGTGAAATACCTAGAAAGGTGAACTGAATCTTTGGGCGTCTAGAAATAATGCAAGCCTCAAACTGAAATACCTAGAAAGGTGAACTGAATCTTTGGGCCTCTAGAAATAATGCAAGCCTGAAATTGAAATACCTAGAAAGGTGAACTAAATCTTTGGGCCTCTAGAAATAATGCAAGCTTGAAATTGAAATACCTAGAAAGGTGACCTGAATCTTTGGGCCTCTAGAAAGATTTATTACCTCCTCAAGCAGCATCAAACAATTCCATGCGTGCACCACAAATCTATACCAAGTTTGATCAGGATCTACTTTTCCAAATCAGAATTAGCGCTAGAGCAAGCAAGATCAATGATATGGCCGTGAGACAAAGAAGGAACGAACAAACTCACCCCTCTCGTGACCTCCCTGGTAGATGCGCCGCCGCCGCGCATGACAGAGGGAGAAAAACGACTGGTGAAGGGGGAGCGGGGCGACCTTCGAAGGCCGGAGGGAGAGGGCGGCCGAAGTAGGGCGGCGGAGGCCGGAAGGAGACGACGGCCGGAGGAGAGAGAGGGCGAGCGGCCCTATGGGGAACAGAGAGGAGTCGTGCGAGAGGGGGAGCGATCTGGTGCGGGCAGGGGAGATTTTTTTAGTTCTCTTTTAGTGGGCCCGAGGATAACTAACCCAATTACAACCTCTCCACCGGGCTAGTTTTTTTAGCTGGGTTAGAGCAAACTAGCTCAAACTAACCCCTCTTGTTTCGATAATTTGAGGCTATTTCAACCCAAACTAGCTCTAACTCAGGGATCCAAACAAGGAGGAGTGTTACTGTACATGCTACAGTATGGACCGTAGCACATTGTTTTTTTTTGGCCATATCACAACATTGTTTTCTACTGCTGGTTCACTGGGCTACCGTGGTTCGCACTGCTAGTTCACTGGGCTGCCGTGGTTCGCACTCCTCCGACCTGAGTAGTACTCCCTCCGTTCCTAAATATAAGTCTTCGTAGATATTTCACTGTGGACCACATACGGATGTATATAGATGCATTTTATGTGTAGATTCACTCATTTTTCTCCGTATGTGGTCCATAGTGAAATCTTTCCAAAGACTTATATTTAGGAATGGAGGGAGTAGTATAGTACTGGTATATACCGCATCATTCTTTGCTCCTTCTTACTACTCCGACATGTGGAAGAGCCAGCATCCGGGTCGACGTGTCATGCACCAGATTAGAGCGCGGAACGAAAGGGGGGCATCACCCCGGTCGGAGCGCCAATAATTCATGACTATAGTGAGTGGTCATATCACAAGTCTTTCTAGCAGTAACGCGCCGTCAAATCGCACAGCCCCACTCACTCACCCTCCTCGCCTCTCTGTCAAACCGCCTACCCGAAACCTGCCGCGCGTACTGCCCGGGAAAAGCCCCGCCCTCAACTTTTAACTACGCGAAAATAGTTCGAGCTTGTTCGTTCTATATAAATACAGTACTTACTGTATGTTTATTCACCCATGGGGTTGTTCAATGAATGGAGGGGCGGGGAGCACAAGTGAACAATACTGTAGTACTACTAGTAGTAAGTAGGAGTCATACAGTAGTCACCTTAAATAGAGAGTTTCTTTTCTTTAATGCCACGTACACAAATTGAAATGCTTGTTGTGGAGAGAAAAAAGATAATCACTCCACTATATATGGACGCAGGGGCCTGGGCGCTTGCTTTACTAGGGTTGCTCTCTTCATTCTCTCATCCTCTCCAGATATAAACAAGACAGCGGTAGCGACATTTTCTCTCTGCTCACCGCTGGTCACAGATCCGGCCGGATCCCTTCGGCCGGTGTGTGTAGAGGACTAAAAGGTGCATCAGTCACGTGGTCATCGCCGCCGAGGGAGGAAACCCACAGCTGCCGGAGGGGCCCGATCCTCTGCCCGTGCCGTTCTCTCCGACGCAGCGCCGGCTCGGGAGGTCCTCCGACCCTTCTTCCTCCTTGCCGTATTGTCTGCAGATCCGACCTGCCGCCGCCGACATCCCGACGACCCTCAGGTATAATTTCTTCGAAAGCGGCCTTGCTCTACTGCCCCAGCTCCCCACGTGTCTGCATGTGCATCTTTTTCTACTCCCATCAGCTCTTCCAAAGCCACCTTAAATTTTAGTATTATTAGAGGTAAAGCTACTTCATGCATTCGAATCTAGGGCTTTGTTCAAACAACGAAGAAAAGGGGGAAAGTTGTAGCATGAATCTAGGACTTGATTCAAAGAGGAAATAATATGGTGAAAGTAGTAGAGACCGGATACCCAACCGGTCTCTTGGTTGAAAAGGGAAATAATGGGAAAACGCAGTACAAACTGGATAAGGAACATATCTATTATTGGTTGAAAAAAAGATAGAAAGTGGCGGCTGGTGGACAAGTCAACAGAGTATGTCCAGGATTAGATTTGCTGCCATCACATAGTAAAAGGTCTCCAGGATTAGATTTGCTGCCCTCACATAGTAAAAGGTCTCAGGATTAGATTTGCTGCCCTCACATAGTAAAAGGTCTCAGGATTAGATTTGCTGCCCTCACATAGTAAAAGGTCTCCAGGATTAGATTTGCTGCCCTCACATAGTAAAAGGTCTCCAGGATTAGATTTGCTGCCCTCACATAGTAAAAGGTCTCCAGGAATAGATTTGCTGCCCTCACATAGTACAAGGTCTCCAGGATTAGGTTTGCTGCCCTCACATAGCATGAACAAACTCGGCATCACCACTTTATGCCTCCTTGTAGGTACATTGTGCTGATGCGTCCACTATCGCAAGTCCTTATACCAACCTTTTGCTGTTGTTAATGTAAGGGTGCATGTAAAATGAAGCGATCACACTGTTACCTTAGGGACATGTCTAACCAGTGTTATTGTTAATCTAATGCCTCCAGTGATAAGATGCAATTAAACTGTGTTACAAATGGCACTCCTGCTGTTTTCCCTAGTATGATAAGTAAGTTGCTCCTTTACGCTGATGAGTGTCCTGGTGTCCCCACGGTCCCATGCCCTTAAACCAACTCTTTAGCTGCTGTTGATTTACTGTGTCTGGTAAACAAGCTGCCACCATTAAAGTAATCCCATATTTGAGGAATCTCATTGTTGATCGTAATGCTTCTGGTAACATGAAGCATTGTTGACGTTCTAAAATTTCTACTGTCCTTGCGTGATTGCCATGAACATAATTAAGATGCTTCTTTTCATTTTGTATATGTTTCGTATATTCTTATTGACCAGCAACTGTTTACTTTCTATCTTTTTGTGTAGATAGGGATATCCATTTCACCTTGTTGCTATTGTGACCTTTTGGTGAACTGCACAAAACACTTTTTGGAATGAGTGTCTTGTGCAGTTCAACTAAAATGTTTCATGGGCAACATCTCTCAATTTTGGTGGAACTGCACAAAATGGTGATTGGAGTTTCCAGAATCTCCGTCAAATTCTGCTGGTAATCTCGTGCAACATTTTATTAGCCTTTGCAAGATGAGCCGTAGCTGAATGATGCAATCTTTGCTTCATTTCAGGTGAACTGCAGAAAAAGTGGCATGAATTGAATCATCGAGTGGAGCTGCAGGTTGACTTCCACTAGTGCCAGTATTATAGTAATCATGATCTTTATTATCTGCGCTGTGCAAACAGGAATACTCAACTACAGATGTTGTGACGGTGAAGAGCATTCGCCAAGTTCTTTGATTGTATGACATGGCTAGCCAAGATGGATTTAATCCCAATATTCACTTTATCAAAAAGCTCTAATGGGTTGGTTCTGAATCTTGCAAGCTGGGAATCAGTGAGATGTGTAGGCATCTTTGTTGTACTTATTATTTGAATCTTATTTGTTGGTTCTGAATCTTGCAAGCTGGGAATCAATGAGATGTGTAGGCATCTTTGTTGTACTTATTATTTGGATCTTATTTGTTGGTTCTGAATCTTGCAAGCTGGGAATCAATGAGATGTGTAGGCATCTTTGTTGTACTTATTATTTGGATCTTATTTGTTGGTTCTGAATCTTGCAAGCTGGGAAACATGGCATGATGATGCAGAGGACAACAACCATAACAAATAGTTCAAACTTGGTAGTATTATCTGTGTGAAAGTGCGACAAATGTGTTGATCGTGTGCGCCCTGAGAATAATAATTCTAATTGTTGTGCATGTTGATCCTGTCGCACTGATAGAACGAGCGAATGCATTGCTTGTTTTAAGTATAAATTTCTATTAAAGCTAATTAAATTTAAGTAAAGTGACCACTAACTCCTGTTATTACAGTACCAATACAGACCCGGTCGTGAACCGACATGTGGCCGAGGGTGCATCTTCTGCCGGGCGTGCAGCGGACGAGGGAGGGGTAGTAACTGTTGTCGCCTGTACACACTCAGCTTACTGTTGAATCCAGTTCCCCAAGAGCTGAAAAATGAACTGCTGCCGCCGCCTACACACTCGTTCACTCGAAGAGACTCCAATGGCGATCCGAGGGGGGAGCCTGCTGGATATGGACTTCAGCAAGGAGTTCCCCTTTGAGTTCGCCGTTCAGTCCTATGGCTGCACCAAGTTGAATGTGATGTACACCAACGATACGGACTCGGTGAAGCTCTGCCTCGCCTCAGTCCTATGGCTGCACCAGGTTCTGGAGCATTCGCCCGTTTCATCGGCAGCGCCGACTGTACCTTCGCTACGGTGGAGAGAAGGAAGAACGCGACGATTCGGCCATCTGGTGCAACAAGCTTGTCGACATCCAGAAGCAATACAAGATCATCAGCAACGGGCAGGAGAAGGACTCCGTGGTTGACCTCGCTGAGACCATCATCGACCCCTGATACGCCAACATGAAAGAAGATGACCTGAACACATGGGAGGTACCTCTGAATCTAGCCTACATAACCTACGCGGCCAAGGACGCATACGCATGCTACGACATGTACAGGCAGATCTTGGACATGAGGGCGTGTCTGCTTCCCGTAACCGACGAGTACACGAACAGCCGCAGCGCCATGATCAAGCGTGTCAGGAAGGTCTAGATGTTGTACTTTATCTGTTTATATGCACCTTTATCATCTGAGTGTTTCATGCATTAGCCTATGTGTCGTAATTATCTGTTTTGTCCAAAATATTTCTTTTAAGAACCCATTAACCTGATTGCTTTTTTTTGTGGCTATTTGCTTATGTATGTAAACTAGTTCACTTGTCCGTAAAAAAACTAGTTCACTCGGCTGCCGTGCTTTGAATCTCCTTCCTCCCAACATATTCCCCTCCTCAGGTGGACCCAGCAGGTCTCTGAATTTTCTCCCACTTTCTTTTTCGATGTAAACTGAGTTTTCTCCCAGTACTTTCCCCTAGAACCAACTCAACTGTCCCACGTCTAGCCTAAAAAATAATAATACCCCACGTACTATTAACTCATCAAATTAAAATGATATTTTATTTCATAAGTTGAAAGTTCTTACAAAATATAATAATAATTGTTTATATATAACTTGGCAAGTTAACTCCTAGTGATTGCGTACATAAGCTTGCAAAGATTTTACTGACGTGCAATCATGTGTTTATGTTTTTATAACATTTATCTGTCTAGCCCAACATGATATTTTCACCCAGCCCAGCAAGTCCACGGATTTCGAGAAAAATGCAAATGGGATTTAAACGGGCTGCATAGATGCTACATCATTGTTTCACCCAGCCCACCAAATGGACTGGCTGACATGTGGGCCAGTAGGTCGAAGCCTAAGAAGGCGTTGGATTTACATCCAACGGCCGGCATTCTTCTTCAATCTCTCGTCTTCTTCCCCCAGCGCTGCCGGAACCGCCTGCTCCAGCCTTCGGCGTCCAGCGGCGTTGTTTTGGGCTCCTCAGCGAAACGCTACCCCGCCGACGGCTAGGCCATCCCTCCACTCCGCACCTCCTGTTATTCTCTGCCAAGTGTAGGCCCACCCCGCACCCGAACCAGTCAAGTTTCCCACTCCTCTCCGTCTGTGACTCCACTGCCGCGTCTTCCCCATCTCCGGGTCGTTCCAGTCTGGGGCCTCGCCGTCGTCCACCGCCTCGGTGCACTCGGCGCGGCGTGGTCAACATACGAGAGTCATCGGAAGAGGACTGTACGTGGAGAGCCTGACGGCTGGGACCCACGAGGTCCATGGTCGCATGCAAGGAAACTTCCTCCTTATTACGCACTGTACGTGCACTGTATGTGGGAAGGGCTTCTGTATTTCGTGAAAAAAATGTTCCCCCCGCTGACGGGTCGGACCCACCAGCTATATCTTCGCACGCAAGGAAGTGCCTCCTTATTACGCACCAAAAAATGAATACCCCCTGCTAGCTGGGACCCACCATGGTGGGTGGCTGACTTGTGGGCCTACTAAGTTGACGAGGACGGAGGGCTTTGTCAACTTAGTCAATATGAACGATTCTAGCTCCAGTGACCGTACGATGTCCATCCAACGGCCATAGTGCTTCTTCAACCTCTGGTCTTCTTGCTCCAGCCGCCCAAAGCAGCGCCGGTCGTGCCGCGTGCTCCTGCCTCTCGTGGCCGGCTGTGATGCCGCGGAGGCCTCACCGCCCCTACTACTCCCACCGCTGGCCCAGGGTATCCCTCTACTCACCCACACCCCCTGTTATTCTGCGGCGACGGCAGCCTCACGCCGCAGCCGAACCAGTGAACCCGCGTACTCCTCTCCGCGTGGGCATCCACTGCCGCGTCTTCCCCGGCTCCGCGTCGTCCCCTTCCTAGGCCTCGCCGTCGTCCACCGCCTTGGTGCTCTCGACGCGGCGTGGTCAATGTGGTCAACGATCGAATTCCATCGGAAGAGTACTGTACGTGGAGAGGCTGACAGCTGGGTCCACGGCCAGAGCCTAGTTTTTTTGTGATTTGCCAAGTAAGTCGCTTTGTCAGGCCTGTTGGGCTGCAAATCTTTCAAGACGAGGAGAGCTTCATTCGGCTGGCCGAGAAAATGGCCTATTAGTAATGAGAAATGGGCTGTACATTTTTAAAACACATCAAACCGGCAATTAGTTTCAAATATCTTTTTTTCATTTCGAGATTTTAAATTACATTAATTTTTATGCGTGGAGAATTTGTTGGATTTTATATTGATATACATTTATTTTTAAAATCAGTTTGAATGTGAGTCGAAATTTCGGGATTAAAAACAGTTCAGACCGCACCGAAATATGCAAAATTTCGTATAATTTTTTAACCATGGCCACAATATGGGTTGTAATGCTAACAAAAAGAATATGGGCTCCAAAAAAACCTTAAGAATTAGCAAATGGGCTGTAAATTATTAGAAATAATGGCAGATGGGTTGTATGTTGTTTTCCACAGATTTGAGGCTTTCCTAAAAAAAAGGTTGACGCACAGGCAGTGACTGTTGGATGTCCATCGAATGGCCGTCGTGCTTCTTCAATCTCTGCTCTTCCTGCTCCAGCCGCTCAAACAAGCGCCGGCGGGACTGCCTGCTCCCTCCTCCCCACGGCCGGCTGTGCTGCCGCGCAGGCCTCACCGCCCCACCGTACTCCCATCGCTGGCCTAGCCATCCCTCTACTCACCCACACCTGCTGTTATTCTCCGGCGATGGCAGACGAACCAGTAAACCCTCGTACAGTCGTACTCCCCTCCGCGTGGGAAACAACTGCCGAGTCTTCCCTGCCTCCGTGTTGTTCCCTTCCTAGGCCTTGCCGTCGTCCACCGCCCTGGTGCTCTCGGCACGGCCTGGTCAACGTGGTCAACGACCGACATGCATCTGAAGTGGACTGTACGTGGAGAGGCCGACAGCTGGGTCCACGGCCGCACGCAAGGAAATGCCTCCTTATTACGCGCAAAATAATGATTCCTCCACCTGACATCAGGGA
The DNA here is from genome assembly GCF_002575655.3 of Aegilops tauschii subsp. strangulata. NCBI lineage: Eukaryota > Viridiplantae > Streptophyta > Magnoliopsida > Poales > Poaceae > Aegilops > Aegilops tauschii. The sequence goes on along the minus strand of NC_053040.3, from coordinate 407,379,014 downwards.
CCCACCGAAAGGGCCTCTGTATTTCATGAAAAAAACGTTACCGCCGCTGACAGCTCGGACCCACCACCTATATCTTCGCACACAAGGAAGTGCCTCCTTATTACGCACAAAAAAATGAATACTCCCCCTGTTAGCTGGGACCCAGTATAGTGGCAGGCTGACTTGTGGGCCTACTAAGTTGACGGGGACGGAGGGCTTTGTCAACTTAGTCAATATGCACGATTCTAGCTCCAGTGACCGTACGATGTCCATCCAACGGCCGTAGTGCTTCTTAAACCTATGGTCTTCTTGCTCCAGCCGCCCAAACCAGCGCTGGTCGTGCCTCGTGCTCCTGCCTCCCGTGGCCGGCTACAATGCGGCGGAGGCCTCACCGCCCCCTACTACTCCCACCGCTAGCCAGGCCATCCCTCTACTCACCCACACCCCCTGTTATTCTGCGGCGACGGCAGCCTCACACCGCAGCGAACCAGTGAACCCTCGTACTCCTCTACGCGTGGGCATCCACTGCCGCGTCTTCCCCAGCTCCGCGTCGTCCGCTTCCTAGGCCTCGCCATCGTCCACCGCCCTGGTGCTCTCGGCGCGGCGTGGTCAACGTGGTCAAGGAACGGCTTCCATCGGACGTGGACTGTACGTGGAGAGGCTGACAGCTGGGTCCACGGCCGCAGCAAGGAAGTGCCTCCTTATTACGTGCAAAATAATTATTCCTCCACCTGACAGCGGGGACCCATCGGACGGGCCACCGTATTTCGCGAAAAAAAGTTTGCCCCTGACTGCTGGGACCCACCAGCTACATCTTCGCACGCAAGGAAGTGCGTCCGCGCAAAAAAACGATTCGCCCCCCTGACTGCTGGGACCCACCAGCTACATCTTCGCAGGCAAGGAAGTGCCTGACAGTCAGGACCCACCTGGTCGAAGCGTACGTAGCGTTGTCATTCTGGTCGCGAACGTGTACATACATATATACTGGTGGATGTAGAGGCGCGCACGTGTCGTAGTAGAGGCGCGTACGTGTCGTAGTAGAGGCGCGCACGTAGCATGTACACGTACGTACAACGGCCAGGGTGCAAGAAAGAAAATACGGCCACGTATGTGTACATATGGGCAGGGTCTCGAATGCCTACTCGCGCATACGTACGGCCAGGGCTCGTGTACATGGCTGGGTCGGAACGGCGATACAGCGTCGTCGTCGTGTTCATGGGGAGGCAGCGGAATGCGTCGTGTTCATGGGGAGGCAGCGAAATGCGTCATGTTCATCGGGAGGCAACAGAACGCGTGGGAGCCAACCGGCTGGGTCGGAACGGAATGCGTGGTCGTGTTCATCGGGAGAGCTTGGACGGAACAGGCGATGGAAACGAGGCCTGGCGTACTGCACAACGGAGGAAACGGACCTCCTACGTTCGGAACGGGGTCATGTTGATCGAGAGGGGTGTGGCGTACCGCAAAACGGAGGAAACAGATCTCCTACGGTCGAAACGGGGGTCCTGTTGATCAGGAGGGGTGTGGCGTATCGTAAAATGGACGAAACGGACCTCCTACGGTCAAAACGAGGGTCCTGTTGATTGGGAGGGGTGTGGCGTACCGCAAAACGGACGAAACAGACCTCCTACGGTCAAAACGGGGGTCCTGTTCATCTCCACCGTCGACCTCCTCCAGCCTCCACGGGCTACCGTCGACCTCCTCCAGCCTCCACGTGCTCATGTTCATACAGACTCCACCGCGCGCTACTCCACCGGCTACTGTTCAACCACCCCTCCACGGGCACCCCTCCACCGTCTACTGTTCATCCAGCCCTCCACACCACGGGGTCCTGTTCAACCACCCCTCCACGGGCAGCCCTCCACTGTCTACTGTTCATCCAGCCCTCCACCAAACCACGGGGTCCTGTTCATCCAGAGGCAACGCCACCGCTCACTGTTCATCCAACCCCCCCCCCCCCCCCCCGCAACACTCACTGTTCATCCCAGAGGCAGCATCGATCGGCTTCAGTTAGCAGCAGTAGCGAAGGAATCGCTCGATCGGGTTCAGGGACCCCGTGAACAGGACCCCTCCACGGGCACCCCTCCACCGTCATGACATAATTTTGGCTCTCTCAAAAAGGTGTGTCCAGCAAGGATTGATGACTTAAAACACAAAATAAAACAAGCAAAGACACATATCATACAAGACGCTCCAAGCAAAACACATATCATGTGACGAATAAAAATATAGTCTCGAGTAAAATACCGATGGTCGTTGGAAGAAAGCGGGGATGCCACTCGGGGCATCCCCAAGCTTAGTTGGTTGCTCATTCTTGGATAATAGTTTGGGATGACGTGGCATCCCCAATCTTAGGCTCTTACATCCTTCCTTCATCCATCGTAAGATAACCCAAAACTTGAAAACTTCAATCACACAAAAGTCAACAAAACCTTCGTGAGATCCGTTAGTGTAAGAAAAATAAGCCACTACTATAAGTGCTGTATCAAACCAGTTATTATTTTGTTTTTGTATTATATCTACTGTATTCCAACTTTTCTATGGCAAAAACTCATCAAAGAAAACCATAGAGCCATCGAAATAAGCACACAACACAAAGAAAACAGAATCTGCCAAAACAGAACAGTCTTTAGCAATCTGATCTAAACGAATACTTCTGGAACTCCAAAAATTCTGAAAAAAATAGGAAGACCTGAGCAATTTGTATATTAATCTTCTGCAAAAAGAATCAGGGAAAAATATCTTTCTGAATAAAAATGAGAATTAATTTCGTGAGCACAAAGTTTCTGTCTTTTTCAGCAAGATCAAACAACTATCACCCAAGAAGATCCATTTGGTTCTACTTGGCACAAACACTAATTAAAACATAAAAAACACAATGATAACAGTAGCATAATTGTTCTAACACTCAAGAACAGAAAGAAAAAAGCAAAAATAAATTTTATTCATTGGGTTGCCTCCCAACAAGCGCTATAGTTTTACGCCCTTAGCTAGGCATAAGATTTCAAAAATGCTCACACGAAAGATAATAATTGAAACACAAAGAGAGCATCATGAAACATGTGACAAACATATTTAAGGCTAACATACTTCCAATGCATAGGAATCTTATAGGAAAACAAATTGTCAAGACAACAAATATCTAGCATATGCAAAGGAGAGGAATAAAACATTGAAAATCTCAACATAACGAGAGGTAATTTAGTAACATGAAAATTTCCACAACCATATTTTACTCTCTCATAATAATTACATGTAGGATCATACTCAAATTCAACAATATAGCTATCATATAAAATATTCTCTTCATGATCCACATGCATGCAAAGTTGACACTCTTCCAAAATAGTGGGATTATCATCAAATAAAGTCATGGCCTCTCCGAACCCACTTTTGTCAAAATTTTCATAAGATTGGACACTCTCCAAATATGTGGGATTATTTTTAGCTAAAGTTGACACTCTTCCAAACCCACTTTCAATATTATCGCAAACATATTCATCATGACTCTTAAATAAATTTTCAAGATCATAAGAAACATTATCACCCCAATCATGATCATTGCAATAAGTAGCGGACATGACAAAACAAGCATCCCCAAGCTTGGCGTTTTGCATATTATTAGCACAATTGACATTAATGGAATTTATATTAAAATTATTGCAATCATGCTTTTCATTCCAGGAGCTATCATGAATCACTTCATAAATTTCTTCATCACAATTTTCAGATTCACTATTCTCAAGCAAAACTTCATAAAGATAATCTAGGGTGTGTTTGGTTTCACGGCAAAAATGGTTATAGCCTTGCTGGGCCAGGATATGTATTTGGTTCCCCTATCATAAACTTGCTTTGGAGGGCCAGGTAGCCTCGCTCGGCGAGGAAATCCTCGCTCGCCAGGGAGAACCAATTCGGCTCGCTCTCGACGGTAAAGTCACATCGCTCAAAAAGAATCCATGTGGAACATTAGTTACGGGCAGGAGTCCATGCATTACGGAGTATATACACGGCACGATTTGATTTATGCTGGAAGACGTCTATTTTTAGACTCCAAAAAAACAAATAACCAAACGCGCAGCCCAGGCAAGGCTGTCAAAGCCGAGTTGAGCTAGTTGGGCTAGCTCAGCCATAGCCTATCCCAGCAACGAACCTAAAGTACCCCTAGTGAACTCAACTCACTAGCAATTGGTTCATCATGATTGGATCTTTTAAAAAGATTAGCAAGTGGATGGGGATCCATATCAATAGATTTTTAGCAAGCGAAGATGCAAGCATATAGAAGGCACATGGCAACATAAGCAAACAAAAGATCAAACGAGAAAAGGCAAACGAAAAAGAGGGCGAATAAAACGGCAAATTTTGTGAAGTGGGGGAGAGGAAAACGAGAGGCAAATGGCGAATAATGTAAATTGCGAGGAGATGAGATTTGTGATTAGGACCCTGGTTATGTTGAAGATCCTACCCGCAACGGCGCCAGAAATCCTCCTTGATGGTAGCTGGAACTATGTCGGTATTTCCCCGGAGAGGGAGGGATGATGTAGCACAGCGACGGTAGAGTATTTCCCTCAGTTATGAAACCAAGGTATCGAACCAGTAGGAGAACCAAGCAACACAACGTAAACAACACCTGCACACAAATAACAACACCTCGCAACCCGATGTGTTAAAGGGGTTGTAAATCCCTTTCGGGTAACGGCGCTAGAAATTGGCAAGTTGACGGGAGAAAGTTGTAATAGATTGAAATAATAGATCACAAATAAAATAAAGTGCAGCAAAGTATTTTTGTATTTTTTGGTTTAATAGATCTGAAAAATGCAAAGTAAAAGTAGATCGCAAGGCAAATATATGAGAAAGAAGACCCGGGGCCGTAGGTTTCACTAGTGGCTTCTCTCGAGAACAATAGCAAACGGTGGGTAAACAAATTACGGTTGGGCAATTGATAGAACTTCAAATAATTATGACGATATCCAGGCAATGATCATTACATAGGCATCACGTACAAGATTAGTAGACCGACTCCTGCCTGCATCTACTACTATTACTCCACACATCGACCGCTATCCAGCATGCATCCAGTGTATTAAGTTCATGGGAAAACGGAGTAATGCAATAAGAACGATGACATGATGTAGACAAGATCCGTTTATCTATATGGCGGTAGATATAGATCTTGTCTTTTTATCCTTAGTAGCAACGATACATACATGTCGTTTCCCCTTCTGTCTCTGGGATCGAGCACCATACGATCGAACCCACAACCGGGCACCTCTTCCCATTGCAAGATAAATAGATCAAGTTGGCCAAACAAAACCCAAATATCGGAGAAGAAATACGAGGCTATAAGAGATCAAAGAAACTCAAATAACTTTCATGGATATAAAAAGATATGACTGATCATAAACTCAAAGTTCATCAGATCCCAACAAACACACCGCAAAAGAGTTACATCATATGGATCTCCAAGAGACCATTGTATTGAGAATCCAGCGAGAGAGAGAGAGAAAGCCATCTAGCTACTAACTACAGACCCGAAGGTCTACAACGGACTACTCACGCATCATCGGAGAGGCACCAATGGAAGTGGTGAACCCCTCCGTGATGGTGTCTAGATTGGATCTGGTGGTTCTGGACTCTGCGGCGGCTGGATGAATATTTCGACGCTTGTTCTAGGGTTTCTGGAATATTGCGGTATTTATAGAGCAAAGAGGCGGTCCAGGGGGCACCCGAGGTGGGCACAACCCACCAGGGCGCGCCTGGGCCTCCTGGCGCGTCCTGGTGGGTTGTGCCCCCCTCGGGGCACCCCCCAGGTGCAACCAGGGCCCCTTGCCTTCCTTTTGGCCCATAAAAATCATCGTGGAGTTTCGCGGCATTTGGACTCCATTTGATATTGATTTCATGTGATGTAAAAAACATGGAAAAAATAGCAACTGGCACTTGGCACTATGTCAATAGGTTAGTACCAAAAAATGATATAAAATGACTATAAAATGATTATAAAACATCCAAGATTGATAATAAAATAGCATGGAACAATCAAAAATTATAGATACGTTCGAGACGTATCAATCAGCATATTCCTTTTTCATCACTTTCTTCTTGGAGGTGACTTCCTCCTCAACAGCAACATAGTCCTCATCTTCAGAATCTGAATTTCTCTTCTTCCTTGTCCTTGTTGCTGCTTTGGGCTAGTTGCTTGGAGTACTTCTGCTACCCTCATCATAGCTGCCAGAGGGACTAGTGCCCTCACTTAAGTTAACTTGTTCCTCAGACTTGTTTTGACTATCACTGTTGTGTGACATGGCTGAAATCTGAAAGCCGACCCTATGAATAGATATAGTTGAGACAGAGTGGATGAGCATCACAAAGTGCAGGGATTTTGCAAAACAATTGAGTCAAAAACTTAGTTTTAGTTTTCTACAGAAAGCATTTCGGAGCTACCAATTTGTTAAACTCGGTGACACCGAAGAAATATTAGAGTCTAAACTACTGGAATCGGTCAGACCGAGACACAGTTCGGTGACTCCGAGATTGCTAGGGTTTCACTGAGAATTGAACTCGGTCACATCGATTTATAAGTTTTGGTCGGAATGAAAATCACAAGTGCAATGGCCTAGGCCAAATCGGTGAGACCGATTTCTACAACTCGGTCAGTTCGAGATGAATTCGGCGGAAACCTAACCCTAAGTTTCGAATCAAAACTAATCTAAAGGAAGTTTTTGCTGGATAGAACAATCTCAAACGTGGAAAGAATCATGGCATTGTCTTTGTGCTAAGGAAATCACAACGGATCGAACTCATACCCTAACTTGGCGATGAGCTCGCTACGGCGACAACGGCGGCGGAGACCAGCCGCAGGGGGTCGCTGGCAATGAGGAGACGATCCGAAGACCTCGAGTCGGCAGAGCTGGATATGCGCGGGCGAAGGGTTTCAAAGAAATTTCCAAAATTTGACCCGTGGTTATATATATCCAGACCCTGTCGGTGTGACTGAACTGTTCAAATTGGTTGCATCGAGATTGAAACCTAGATCAACTCAATGAACTCGGTATGACCGAAAGGAATGAATTGGTCAGACCGAAATACATTAAGAGGTTTTGGAAGTTTAAGTTTATGACGAATCGGTGGCTCCGAGTGCTCCTCACCCAGAGGGTTCGAATCTGACTTGATCAAACCTTGTGATGTAGCATGAATAGAGTTTGAGACGAGAAAAGCATAGATAGCTAAGGGAGTTCTTAGGCATTCTTGTCCATCCATTTGGCAAAAGAAAAGACCAAACCATCAAAGCAACAAATGGATGTCCTCGAATGAGAAAAATATGCACTCAACATGCTCATACAATAAGATGGCAAATGAAATATGTGGCAAAGCATGCACAAAAACTCTCTAGCATCTATCAAACAATTGGCGATGACTAGGTAATCTATATATGAGTATATTGACTGAGGAGTCAAATGAGAACATTTGATCGTAGGTCATACTCATCGTTTAAGCACAAGTGGGGTTACCACTTTTACATAAGCATTGTTGTGTTCACACCATTAGAGTTGCTTTAGCTCAATTCTTTAGAGTAAAGCTCCACCTAGATGTGAAATCCCCCTAAGAGGGATGAACTAACCTTGGGTTTTGTTGATGATGACTTCACGTAGGTGTTGAATATGTAGATGCTCAATGTTGATGTAGATCATTTGGAGCAATCCATTGGAGTGAGTTGCACTTTCAATACCTACATGGGTTAGTCCCACAAGGAACAAACAAGGATATCCATAGACATAGAGTGAACTACACACAAGATGATGTCCATGAAAGCATTAGACTACCTTGTCCCTTGACTTACCAACAAGAGGGTTTGTGACTCCTTGAATTAGTGCAAGATATGAAAGTTGATTGCTCTTGTTCTTGCCAAATGAATATGAGTGAAGTATGTTGGCGGAGTCACCCTCAAGAACTCTCTAGTTCTTCTTCTTCGGGATCCACATCATCTTGATGGGAATCCTTGGAGTCGTAGTCGTACTTGATGAAGTAGAACTTGATGTAGTCTTGGGAACCCACTTGACCAAAGCCTTAGGAGCTTCTTCAAATGCATCAATCTCCTCTTGAAGCTTGTCCTTGCCTTTTAGCTTGTGGTCTTGTGGTGGAAGATCACTTGTGTCCCCTTGAAGGAAGTAGGATCATACTTATCTTCTTGAGGAACAAACTTCGTCTTGGGGTATTAATCTTCTTCCCACTCCACTCCATTGGCATTGAACTTTCTTTCAAAACCAACACCTTGATTCTTCCGGTGCCTTCCTTGCTTGCGTACAATTTCCTCAAATTGCTTATTTTCAGCAAGGCTCTTGTAAACACCTTTCTCTATAATTCCCTTCAATAAGCTATTTTCTTGCTCAAGTGTAACTTGGCTAAGAGTATCATTAGTGGAATCGAGAGAACTACTAGAAGCAACAGTATTGGATTTAGCATGATTATTGTTACTACTAGAAGAAGAATCTTTCTTACTCTTGTTGCTAGATTTAATTTGCGGCATGTAAGTAGACAAGAGTAAATGCTTGGCAATGTAAGAAGAACTTTTCTTACGAAGATCATAATTGATTGCTTTTAAGAACCCATGCTCTTGCTCTAGATTGAGCTTTTCAAAGCATAGCTTCTCATGAGTCTTTAAAAGCTTTCGATGATCTTCTACGGTAGTTTCATGAGCTAACTTAAGAGTGTTTAGTTCTTTAGTTAGACACTCAATCTCCTTATCATCGTCATTCATTTTATCTTGATTAGCATGATTCATAGCAAGTTCATCATAGTTTTCATCACTAGAGTTGTCAACAAGTAAATCATCATCACCTAGCAAATCATCTTCATCACTATTGAAATCAACATACTCGGGTGTGATACCTTTGGGCCTTTAGCCATGAAGCATCTTCCAATTCCTTCATTTGGTGAGTCAAATATATCATAGGAGTTGGTTGACACAAGTGCTAGACTGGCAACACCTTCATCTTGAGTATATTCGGAGTTGGAGTGATAATTTCTCTCGGAGTGGTGGTCGGAGTCGGAACCGGATACCCATTCACCAACATGACCTTGATGTTTTCGTTTTGTATAGCTCCTTGATGACTTGTCCTTTCTTTCCGAATCCTTGCTTCTGCGAGAGGTTCTTTGTTCATAATGATCATATCTATTCCTTCTCTCTCTTGGGGGTGATTCTTCTCTTTTGATTCTCCTTTTAGGTGAGTCTTCTCTTCTTTTGTAAGGAGCTGTACACTCATTGGAGTAGTGTCCGGGTCTTCCACAATTTTAGCAATTACGTTCATGACTAGAAGATCTTTTGTCATTGTAGGACCTTGATTTGGAACTTCTTTCTTTGCTTCTACTCGTGTAGAACTTGTTCAAGTTCTTCACCATTAGGCTCAATTCCTCATTCAAGACTTGTTTCTCACTTGATGTTGTAGGCGCATCACATGAAGCTTTATAAGCACCACTAGACTTGTTGTGAAGCTCTTCTTTGTCCTTGGGTGACATCTCATGAGCAACAATTATACCAATGACTTCCGTTGGCTTGAGATCTTTGTAATTGGGCATCATTTGGATCAATGTGCACATGGTGTCATATTTTCCATCCAAGGCTCTTAGGATCTTCTTGATGATGAATCTATCGGTCATCTCTTCACTTCCTAAGCTGGCAATCACATTTGTAATGAGAGCAAGCCTAGAGTACATTTCAGCGACACCTTCACCATCCTTCATGTTGAACTTGTCAAGTTGACTTTGAAGTACATCCAATTTGGATTCCTTGACGGAGTCGGTACCTTCGTGCATATCAATCAAAGTATCCCAAATTTCCTTTGCATTCTCAAGACGGCTGATTTTGTTGAATTCTTCGGGGCACAAACCATTGAAGAGGATATCGCAAGCTTGAGCATTGTATTGCAACATCTTCAATTCTTCAGCGGTTGCTTCGCGATTTGGTTCTCTCCCATCGAAGAATTCACCTTGCAAGCCAATACACACAATAGCCCAAACGGCGGGGTTATGTCCAAGAATATGCATTTTCATCTTATGCTTCCAACTAGAAAAATTGGTACCATCAAAGTAAGGACCTCTACGGTGGTAATTTCCCTCGCTAGACACCATACTCTCCTAGGTTGAGAAACCAAGGCTATGATCACCAAAGCTATGGAAATCAAGGCAAATGGAGACCAAAGCTCTGATACCACATATAGGATCGAAAGTATGTATAGAGGGGGGTGATTAGACTACTTGACCAAATAAAAATCTAGCCTTTTCCCAATTTTATATCTTGGCAGATTTTAGCAACTTAACACAAGTCAAGTAATCAACCTACACATGCAATTCTAAGAGTATAGCAGCGGAGTGTAAATCATTGCATATGAAGGTAAAGGGGAGGAGTTTGGAGGGAGCAAACACAATGTAGACACAAAGATTTTTGGCGTGGTTCCAATAGGTGGTGCTATCGTACATCCACGTTGATGGAGACTTCAACCCACGAAGGGTAACGGTTGCGCGAGTCCACGAAGGGCTCCACCCATGAAGGGTCCACGAAGAAGCAACCTTCTCTATCCCACCATGGCCATCGCCCACGAAGGACTTGCCTCACTTGCGTAGATCTTCACGAAGTAGGAGATCTCCTTGCCCTTACAAACTCCTTGGTTCAACTCCACAATCTTGACGGAGGCTCCCAAGTAACACCTAACCAATCTAGGAGACACCACTCTCCAAAAGGTAATAGATGGTGTGTTGATGATGAACTCCTTGCTCTTGTGCTTCAAATGATAGTCTCCCCAACACTCAACTCTCTCTCGCATATTTGGATATGGTGGAAAGATTATTTGAGTGGAAAGCAACATGGGGAAGGCTAGAGATCAAGATTCTTATGGTTAATAGATGGTGTGTTGATGATGAACTCCTTGCTCTTGTGCTTCAAATGATAGTCTCCCCAACACTCAACTCTCTCTCGCATATTTGGATATGGTGGAAAGATTATTTGAGTGGAAAGCAACATGGGGAAGGCTAGAGATCAAGATTCTTATGGTTGGATTGGAATGTCTTGATCACAACACATGAGTAGGTGGTTCTCTCTCAGAAAATGAATGTTGGAAGTGTAAGCACGTTCTGATGGCTCTCTCTCTCTCTAATGGAGAGGAGGGTGGAGGGGTATATATAGCCTCCACACAAAATCTACCATTACACACAATTTACCAAAATCGGTGGGACCGAATAGTGAAACTCGATGAGACCGACCTGGTTCAAAATGTGAACGTTAGGCTTTTCGGTGGGACCGGCATGATCAACTTGGTGAGACCGCTGTGCTAGGGTTAGGGCAAAACTTGATCTCGGTTTGACCGATTACTCCAACTCGGTGAGACCGATTTCAGTAATAAGCAAACAGAGAGTTGGTCAGGCAAACTCGGTGGGACCTGATACGTCTCCAACGTATCTATAATTTATGAAGTATTCATGCCATTATATTATATTCTTGGATGTTTTACAATCATTTTATAGCAACTTTATATCATTTTTTGGGACTAACCTATTGACCTAGCGCCCAGTGCCAGTTGCTGTTTTTTGCTTGTTTTTTACATCGCATGAAATCAATATCAAACGGAGTCCAAACACTGCGAAACTTTTTGGAGATTTTGGATGGACCAGAACACCCAGGATGGGCCAGAGAAGCACCTGGGGTGCCCGGTGTCGTGGTTCTAAGTCTGATAGTAGAATAGGGGGTAGGGATGTAGAGGCAAGATCCTAGCTATGGAGAAGTTGTACGCACGAGTCTTACGAGTTCAGGCCCTTCTCGGAGGAAGTAACAGCCCTATGTCTTGGTACCCGGAGGCGGTCGACTGGATTATATGCGTGTGTGTTATAGGGGGTGCGAACCCTTGTGCATGTGGAGGGGGGTGGCTTATATAGAGTGCGCCAGGACCCCAGCCAGCCCACGTTACAAGGGATTTAAGGTACATCAAGAGGGGGCCGTTACTGGTAACGTCCGTAATAAAGTGTTATAAATGGCTATTAAGTCTAGGAGTTAATTCCCGACCGTTGTTGTGTTAGAGTGACTTTAGGTCTTCTGTCCGTCGAGTGTTTCTTGTTACGGTCGAGTGACCTTGATTCCTCTGAGTGGAAATGTTTCTGGTCGAGTGGATGATGGTACCCCTCGAATGCTTCTGGCTTTAGAGTGATGTCCTTGGGGAGGGTGTTTAGGTCAGGCCTGTGACCCTACCCTAGGTACATGTCCTCATCATTAGCCCCCGAATGGATCAGGGTTTGAGTGGAGAAGGAGTTGAAAATACTTCCGACTCATTTTTCGCGCTTCGGGTGTGTCTTGTTTTGGATCAACGAACCGAGGTGGTGACACCAACTTCTTTTTCAGTCGCCTTGATCCATTCCTGGTTTTGTCGAGTGAACTTTTGCTGGAAGAGGTCCGAGTGCTAATGTGGAGGAGATCTTCCGTCTGACAAGTTGTTCTGCTGTCCGCGGATCTCGCGGGATTCGAATTTCGGGAAGCGCGCGGGGCGGAGGAGGCCGCAGTAATCGGGCTGGATAAGGCAAGGCCGCCTCGATTCCCGTGCCGCCTTTTTTGCCACGTATCGCGCGCGCGACTGTTGCGGGATTTGATAAGATCGCCCGGGCCTACAGGTCATTCACTCGGAAGCAACCCCATATAAGGCGCCGGACCGGGTTTTTTGAACAGTGCGTCCTCATTCTTCTTCTCCCTTCTCAGTTTTCCCCACTGCGCCTGCTCCTGCTCCAGCGCCGCCGCTCCGTTCGAGCTCCGTCTGCGGCAATGGGGAAAGAAAAGACAGTGGCTCTGGAGCGCGCGAAGAAGGCGACGGCGAAGGCGAAGGGGGAAAAGTCCAGCCGGGGCGGATCCTTGTCGCGGTCCGGTTTGCCACGTGGCTGGATCCAGGGCGACTGGATCCGGTCGACGATCCGCCACGACGACCTCGACGATCTGGCGGAGGAGGGGCTGATTCCTCACGGATGGGCGCGGCTCCCCGAGGATGAGACCGAACCTCGACCGCGGGAGGGTGAGTGCGTCCTCCTCGCCACTCACGTCGACCATGGATTTTCTTTGCCTCCGCATCCTTTTTTCAGGCTTTCTTGAATTTCTTTGGAGCACAACTTCATCACTTTTCCCCCAACACCATCATATATCTTGCTGCTTTCGTGTCTTTGTGCGAAAAATTCTTGGGTTGTCGACCACACTGGGGTCTTTTCAAGCACATTTTCACGTGTCGCTCCCAGTCGGTCAAAAAGGCCAACCTGGGTGACGAGAGGACCCAAGTGATCCAGATGTGTGGGGGTCTTGGGATTCAGATGAGGGGTAAGAGCTCTTTCCCAGCCATAATTCTTCCTAAGTCAGTACGAGGGTGGCAGTCGACCTGGTTTTACTACAAAGACCAGCCGACTCTAGGTCAGTCGACTGGACTTCCTCCTTTTTCTATGGCTCGCGTAGAGAAGCCCTCCGCCTTGAAAGTGACCCCAGGGGAGAAAGCGGAGGTGAAAGTGCTGGTTGAGCGAGTGGTCCATCTCATCTGTGAGGGTGTAACTGGAATGGATCTGCTGGAAGTCTTCCTCAGACGACGCATTCAGCCACTTCAAGCCCGCGACCATCCGATGTGGATGTATTCGGGCATTGAAGATTCCACTCAGGTGCACCCAGAAGAAGTCAACGAGGATACGGTGGAGAAGTGGTTGAGGAGTATCACTGGCAACAAGGATAACCCCAGAGGGGCCAGGAGAATCCCTCCACTTGACCAATCCTATGAACCAGACAAGGTCCAATTCTGAATTACCGAGAGCCATCTTGATTTAACATGCAACTGTTTATGCTTCACCGACTGACTTTGTCTTGCTTGTTTTCTTCTAGGCCTTACTGAAATGTATTCGATGCCCAACGGAGAGCAGGAGCAGGACCCGGAGGGGGAGGCAAGCGGAGGTGAAAGCGGCGAGTGGCATTCCGACGGAGAGGGGGGTGAGGAGAGCGATGACCCGAGTGACGAAGAAGAGGTCGGCTCTCCTCACCGCAGGGAAAGGCGATCCAAGCTTACTCACGACCCGGCGAGCGCCCGTGACAAGGCGACCGTTCAGGCCGGGCAGTCGTCAAAGCGTCCTCGGCCGTCCTCTCCGACACCCACTGAAAAGGCCCCAAAGCAGTCTAAGGTTGTAGTGCAGAAGACTCGGAAGGCGCTGCCGAGAATCAAAATTGACGTTCCTGTTGCTTCTGCGTGAGTGTTCTTCCTTTGCTTTTACTCGACGTTCTGTGCTGCTTATTTTTCCCTTGGTTTGACCGAATGAATCTTGAAACTGGCAGTGCCGCTACCTCTGGGACCTCTGCTTATAAGAACGAGGATGAGGAAATGGAAGATGCGGTCACCTCCAATCTGGGTACAATCTTCGCGATTTTGTCTTTGCTTCGTCGATTGAACTGTGATATACCCAATCGGGTGATGAAACTTTGGCGACTGATCTTTTTACAGCCCTCAATATCATTGACCTCCCCGACAACGACGAGGATGAGCCACAGAGGCCCTTGGGGAGAAGAAACATGAAAATGTCCGCTGGCAAGACGCTTCAATTGACACCGGTGGCGGAACCGGTAATTCAGGACATCGGCGATGCCAATCGGACTTCCGTCTCCTTCGCCATACCGTTGTCGAGTGCTCGGCCTTCCGCGTCAGCTGCACAGACTCCCGCCGATCCACCTTCACTTTTTGCTACACATCACGTCCCAGAGGACCAAGTGGGTGCTGCAAAAGAGGCTATACGCCAGGCGGGCATTATGATGGAGAAGATGAAAATGGTGCGGGAAGCCAGCCAAGCTGCTTATGATGCCAGCTCCGCTCTCCAGAGCAACGTCCAGGTTAGTAGATCGTCGACTGACTCTCCTGGCTTGTTCTGTTAGGATATGGTACCTGAAAACTTTCTTTCCAAGAATCTTTGCATCCATCTGCGCCTTGCATCTGTACACCCACTGGGTGTTTTGATTTGTCACTGAACAGATTCACACTTTGAGTTGATAATGTTGTTGTCGATTGAATCTTTTGACCAGTGGGGGCACGCTGAGTGCACCCACTGGGTGTAGTCCCCGAGACCATAATTGACTGCGGGCAGTCGACTATGGTCTGAGCATCAGAATTTGAATTTCTCCACTCGGTCTGGTCGGGCCATGTCGAGTGGAACTTTGAACCAGTAGGGGCACGCTGAGTGCACCCACCGGGTGTAGTCCCCGAGACCGTGGTCGACTGCTGGCAGTCGACTATGGTATGAAGACTCTGTTTGTTGCTTTCTCTCTTTTTTTTTGCACTCGTGCTGGACAGGCCTTGTCGAGTGTAAACTGAACCAGTGGGGGCACGCTAAGTGCACCCACTGGGTGTAGTCCCCGAGACTACTGTTGGATGTTTGATTCGGCAGTAGTCTTAGAATTTGGTGGCTTTACCCTTTTACCTCTCCGAAATAACCAATCTTTTCACCAGTCGACTGACCTGTTCTTTGGTTGCAGAAATCTTGTGATCTTGGAGCTCGTTTTGCTGACCTGGAGAAGCAGCAGATTCAACTCAACCTCGATCTGGAGCTGGCCAAGACAGAACTGCAGAAAGCCAAGGATGACGCCGCTGGTAAGGAAGACCTGTTGACTGAGTTATCCCTGAACCGGATTTCATTCTGCTTTTTCTAAATCCAACATTATTTCTTTCAGAGAAACTGAACCAAGCTCTGGCAAAAAAGGATCAAGATCTGGCGGCCGCGCAGAAAAAAGTTGATGAGAAAACCGCGCTCGGTGAACAGAAGTTGGCTTCAGTCGGCAAATTGGAGGAAGAAAACTCCAGGCTGAAAACTGCCCTTGACGAAGCCAATAAGGAAGCAACTCGCCTGAAGAAGGACAAGGAAAATCTGAACGAGAAGATGGAAGGTATTGCCCGCAGGAGGAATGATCTGGAGAGTTATCTGGGAAGCCTTGCTAAGAAGTTGTTCATCATGCTTGAAGGTGTTTTCTTTGATCCGACTGGTTTGTTCTTGTCGACTCAACATATGATCATTGACTTACCCTTGAATTGTGTATGCAGAGTTTTGTCGGGACTTCGAGGAAGAGACCAGGCGAATTGAACCAAGCTTGGACCCCATCAACTCTCCAGTGAAGGATGAAGCTGCCATGAATGTGCTCCGACTGGAATCCCGCATCACTGGTGTTGTTGATTATCTCGCCCGACAGAAAGTCGCGATGCCGCGGATTGACACAGCTCTCTGGCCCATGGCGACACTTCAAAATGACCTCGAGTCTATTATGGCTCGGCTCAATGAAGTTCCCAGTCGAATTCAAGAATGGAAGAAGTCTTCTGCCCGGTGCGGCGCTGATGTGGCTCTATCTCTGGTTCGCGTCCACTGTCGAGAAGCTCGGGAAGAGAAGCTGGCGGCGATTAAAGTTGCTAACACCAAGAGGCACGACTTCCAGTCCTTCATGGAGACTTTCATTGCTGCCGCCACTCGGATTGCTGACGGGATCGACCTGGACGAATTCGTCGAGCCTGCCAGCCCTTCTCCTGTGGAGTGAACAAACTTTTATGCCCTGCCTTAAATTTGCCTGGGAATGCCGAGTGATTTTGTAAACGTTAAACTCCTTCGGGCTGAATGCCCGAGTACTTTGATCCGTAGTCTTGAACTTTAGGATTTATCTGAACTTGATTTATCTCTGAATATGCTTGCATTTTCCTTCGAGTGGAATTTGTTCTCCACACGGAATAATCTTTGTGCTTGAGATGCAGCTCTGAGGTGGATGCTCCAGTCGACCTGCACCTCATCGTCCTTGCGGATAGGGATGGATCGCACGTTGTACTTGTGGCGCAGCTCCGAAGGAGAAGGTTGCAGTCGACCTGCACCTCATCGTCCTTGCGGATAGGGATGGAGCGCACGTTGTACTTATGGCACAGCTCCGAAGGAGAAGGTTGCAGTCGACCTGCACCTCGTCGTCCTTGCAGATAGGGATGGAGCGCACGTTGTACTTGTGGCACAGCTCCGAAGGAGAAGGTTGCAGTCGACCTGCACCTCGTCGTCCTTGCGGATAGGGATGGAGCGCATGTTGTACTTATGCCACAGCTCCGAAGGAGAAGGTTGCAGTCGACCTGCACCTCGTCGTCCTTGCGGATGGGGATGGGCTTCGAACTTAGGCAAGTACTGGACTGCAGCTAAGCCCCCGAGTGGGAAGGTTGCTCACCACTCGGTAGGATTTTTCAAACTTAGGCGAGTACTGGACTGCAGCTAAGCCCCCGAGTGGGAGGGTTGCTCACCACTCGGTAGGATTTTTCAAACTTAGGCGAGTACTGGACTGCAGCTAAGCCCCCGAATGGGAGGGTTGCTCACCACTCGGTATGATTTTTCAAACTTAGGCGAGTACTGGACTGCAGCTAAGCCCCCGAGTGGGAGGGTTGCTCACCACTCGGTATGATTTTTCAAACTTAGGCGAGTACTGGACTGCAGCTAAGCCCCCGAGTGGGAGGGTTGCTCACCACTCGGTAGGATTTTTCAAACTTAGGCGAGTACTGGACTGCAGCTAAGCCCCCGAGTGGGAGGTTGCTCACCGCTTGGTAGGATTTTTCAAACTTAGGCGAGTACTGGACTGCAGCTAAGCCCCCGAGTGAGAGGGTTGCTCACCACTCGGTAGGATTTTTCAAACTTAGGCGAGTACTGGACTGCAGCTAAGCCCCCAAGTGAGAGGCTTTCTCACCACTCGGTAGGATTTTTCAAACTTAGGCGAGTACTGGACTGCAGCTAAGCCCCTGAGTGAGAGGCTTGCTCACCACTCAGTAGGATTTTTCAAACTTAGGCGAGTACTGGACTACAGCTAAGCCCCCGAGTGAGAGGCTTGCTCACCACTCGGTAGGATTTTTCAAACTTAGGCGAGTACTGGACTGCAGCTAAGCCCCCGAGTGAGAGGCTTGCTCACCACTCGGTAGGATTTTTCAAACTTAGGTGAGTACTGGACTGTAGCTAAGCCCCCGAGTGAGAGGCTTGCTCACCACTCGGTAGGATTTTTCAAACTTAGGCGAGTACTGGACTGCAGCTAAGCCCCCGAGTGAGAGGCTTTCTCACCACTCGGTAGGATTTTTCAAACTTAGGCGAGTACTGGACTACAGCTAAGCCCCCGAGTGAGAGGCTTGCTCACCACTCGGTAGGATTTTTCAAACTTAGGCGAAACGGATTCGCGACTAAGTCCTCGAGTGAGAGGCTTGCTCATCACTCGGCAGGATTTTTCAAACTTAGGCGAAACGGATTCGCGGCTAAGTCACCCACTGGGGGATTTGAGACGCAAACAAAAGCAACAACAATCGTTTAAGAAGACTGTAAAGCTCTTGTCTTTGATAAACAAACTACAAAGGTATTTCTTATTACATCTCATCCGAATGAGTACTTAAGTATAAAAGGGGCAGAGCAGCTCCGCATTCCAAGCCCGTGGCTCGTCTTTCTGATGCTCGACATTGTAAAGATGGTATGCTCCATTGTGGAGAACTCTAGTGACAATGAAGGGACCTTCCCAAGCAGGGGCGAGCTTGTGTGGTTTCTGCTGATCCACTCAAAGAACCAAGTCTCCCTCTTGAAAGGCTCGGCCCCTCACGTTTCTGGCGTGGAATCAACGCAAGTCTTGCTGATAAATGGTCGACCGGATTAAGGCCATCTCTCTTTCCTCCTCTAGGAGATTGACTACGTCCTGCGGGCCTGTTCTGCTTCATCTTCAGAGAAGAGCTCGACCCGGGGTGCATTGTGAAGCAGGTCACTCGGTAGAACAGCTTCAGCTCCATAGACCAAGAAGAATGGAGTTCGGCCAGTCGACCGATTGGGAGTTGTCCTCAATCCCCAAAGAATTGATGGAAGTTCATCGACCCAGGCGCCTGCTGCGTGATTGAGATCACGCATCAGTCGGGGTTTCAGTCCTTTGAGAATCAAGCCATTTGCTCTTTCTGCTTGCCCATTCGACTGAGGGTGGGCGACTGAAGCATAGTCGACTCGTGTGCCTTGGGAAGCGCAGAAGGTTCTAAACTCATCAGAATCGAAGTTCGACCCATTGTCAGTGATGATGCTGTGCGGAACCCCATATCTGAATGTCAACTCTCTGATGAAGCTGGCGGCAGTACTGGCTTCAAGATTCTTGATCGGCTTGGCTTCAATCCATTTGGTAAACTTGTCGACTGCTACAAGCACATGAGTGAAGCCGCTCCTACCAGTCCTCAGTGGTCCAACCATATCTAATCCCCAAACAGCAAAGGGCCAGATGAGTGGAATGGTCTTCAGGGCTGACGCAGGCTTGTGGGACATATTGGAGTAAAACTGGCAGCCTTCACATTTGTCAACTATATCTTTCGCCATTTCATTTGCTCGTGGCCAATAAAATCCAGCTCGGTATGCTTTGGCCACAATGGTCCGAGAGGACGCATGGTGGCCACAGGTCCCCGAGTGGATATCGTTGAGGATCACTCGACCTTCTTCTGGCGTTATGTATTTATGGCTGACTCCAGTCACACTTTCTCTGAACAGCTGTCCTCTTATCACAGTAAAGGCTTTGGACCGACGGACGATCTATCAAGCCTCCTCTTCATCCTCTGGGAGTTCCTTCCTAAGGATATACGCAATATATGGCACTGTCCAGTCGGGAGTGATGACTAAAACCTCCATGATCAGGTCGACCACGGCTGGGACCTCGACTTCAGTCGGATCTGTAGCACTCTTAGGCTGCGGGGGCTCTTCAGTGAAAGGATCTTCTTGAACTGAAGGTGTATGAATGTGTTCCAAAAACACATTGCTGGGAATGGCTTTTCTCTTGGAACCTATCTTTGCCAAATCATCGACTGCTTGATTTTTCAGTCGGGGTATATGATGGAGCTCTAACCCCTCAAACTTCTTTTCCAACTTCCTCACCGCATTGCAGTAACCAGTCATAGCTGGGCTTCTGACGTCCCACTCCTTCATCACTTGATTGACTACCAAATCTGAGTCGCCATAGACCATGAGGCGACGGACGTCGAGTGAGATGGCCATACGTAACCCATATAAGAGTGCTTCATATTTCGCTTCATTATTGGAGGAATCAAAGTGAATCTGGAGAACATATCTGAGCTTGTCTCCTCGGGGGGATACCAGTACCACCCCAGCACCGGAACCATTCAGCATCTTGGAGCCATCAAAGAACATGGTCCAGTGCTCCGAGTGGACTTGAGTCGGCAGTTGCTGTTCGATCCACTCGGCGAGGAAATCTGCTATTGCTTGGGACTTGATAGCTTTCTTTGCCTCAAACTTGATATCCAAGGGAAGGAGTTCAATCGCCCACTTTGCCACTCGACCAGTTGCATCTCTGTTGTTCAGAATCTCTGATAATGGAGTGTCGCTGACGACTGTAATGGAGTGGTCAGAGAAATAGTGTGCAACCTTCTTCGTGGTCATATAAATCCCATAAACAAGCTTCTGATAATGTGAATATCTTTGCTTTGACGGAGTCAAAACTTCAGAAACATAATATACTGGGCGCTGAACTTTATAGGCTTTTCCTTCTTCTTCCCGCTCGACCGTAAGTACTGTACTGACGACTTGTCCAGTGGCTGCAATGTAAAGCAGTAAAGGCTCTTTGCTGATTGGGGCAGCAAGCACCGACTGGGTGGAAAGCAGGGCTTTGAGCTCTGCAAATGCTGCATCAGCTTCAGGAGTCCACTCGAACTTATCAGACTTCTTCATCAGTCGGTAAAGAGGCAATGCCTTTTCACCGAGGCGACAAATGAATCGACTTAAGGTGGCCAAACAACCTGTAAGCTTCTGGACATCGTGCACACGCACAGGGCGTTTCATTCGGAGAATGGCACCAACTTTCTCTGGGTTAGTGTCGATCCCCCGTTCGGAAACGAGGAAGCCGAGTAATTTTCCGCCCGGAACTCCGAATGTGCACTTTGATGGATTAAGCTTGATATCATACCTTCTGAGGTTGGCAAAAGTTTCAGCAAGGTCAGCCAGTAGGTTGGGACCTTTACGTGACTTGACCACAATGTCATCCATGTATGCTTCCACATTCCGACTGATTTGAGTGAGTAAACACTTCTGAATCATCCTCATGAATGTGGCTCCAGCATTCTTCAGGCCGAATGGCATGGTGACATAACAGAAGCACCCAAATGGAGTGATGAAAGCTGTTTTTATCTCATCGGGTCCATACAGTCGGATCTGATGATACCCGGAATATGCCTCCAAAAAGGACAAGCGCTCACACCCCACAGTCGATTCGACTATTTGGTCGATGCGGGGGAGAGGAAAGTGATCTTTCGGGCAGGCCCGATTGATATGCTTGAAGTCAATGCACATGCGAAGTGAGTCGTCCTTCTTGGGGACCATGACAACATTGGCTAGCCACTCGGAGTGGTAAATCTCTCGGATAAACTCAGCTGCTAGGAGTCGAGCCACTTCTTCACCAATTGCTTTTCTCTTCTGTACGGCGGACCGTCGAAGATGTTCTTTGACTGGTTTCACTTTTGGGTCGACTCACAAACGGTGCTCGGCTAGCCCCCTGGGAACACCCAGCATGTCAGAAGGTTTCCATGCATAGATGTCCCAGTTCTCACGGAGGAACTGGATGAGCGCTTCTTCCTATTTCGAGTCGAGTGTTGTCGAAATGTGAGTCGGAGCAGCATTTGGATCGGTCGGGTGAATATGAATCGGCTTCGTTTCACCAGACGACTGAAATGCAGAATCTGTGGCAGGTTTCTTAGCTCGCAACAAATCACTCAGATCTGCATTTTTTTGATATTCCTGCAATTCTACTACTGCAATTTGTGCATCAGCGATCTTTGAGCCCTTCTGGAAGCACTCTTCTGCCTTCTTCCGATTGCCAGTGATAGTGATCACTCCTTTAGGACCAGGCATCTTCAATTTGAGGTACACGTAACATGGTTGAGCCATAAAACGTGCATAAGCCGGCCTGCCCAGAATAGCATGATAAGCACTCTGGAAATTCACGACTTCAAACGTCAACTTTTCTTTGCGGTAATTCTTGGAATCACCGAAAACCACATCGAGGGCAATCTGGCCGAGTGACTCAGCCTTCTTGCCAGGAATAACTCCATGGAAATTCATATTGCTTTCACTAAGTCTGGACATCGGAATGCCCATTCCCTTCAAGGTCTCCGCATACAGTATATTCAGGCCACTGCCACCATCCATCAGAACCTTAGTCAACCGAGTGCCTTCGACGACTGGGTCGACCACCAACGCTTGCCTCCCAGGGGTGGCTATGTGCGTTGGGTGATCAGACTGGTCGAATGTAATGGCAGTCTGGGACCACTTCAAATAACTGGGTGTCGCCGGAGCAACCATGTTCACTTCTCTGTTGATGACTTTCAGTCGACTTTTGCTCTCAAAATTAGCAAAAATCATCAGAGTGGAATTGACGTGGGAGTAACCATCATCGTCCTCTTCCTTATCTTCAACTTTGTCCGACTCTTTCTCCTTCTCTTTGGGTTGTTTCTCTCGGAACTGCTGGATTAGGAGCCGACACTGTCGAGTGGTATGTTTCGGGTAAATGAGATTACCCTCCTCATCTTTTTTGGTGTGAATGTGGCATGGTAAATCTAACACATCATTTCCATCTTGATATTTTACTTTCTTGGGGTTCCATGGCCCTTTGGGCTTCCCCTTGAACTTTCCTTGAGTCACGGCTAAGGCTTCTCCAGGAGCAGCTGGCTCGGCTTTGCGCTTCTACTTCTTACTGGAGTTCCCTCCTCCGGTTTCGTGGGCGACTGTTTTGTGCTTGCCACTCCGGAGCCGATCCTCCTCTTCACCATTGGCATACTTGGTGGCAATCTCCATCATTCAACTCAGAGACATATCTCCGGTCCGACCGAACTTCAGATTCAACTCTCGATACTTGACACCTTCCTTGAAGGCACAAACTGCTTGGTGATCTGACACATTTTCCACCGTGTGGTGCAACGTGATCCATCTCTGGATATAATCTCTCAAAGTTTCATTCGGCTTCTGCACACAAGATTGCAGCTCTGTTAGCCCTGCTGGCCGTTTACATGTACCTTCAAATGTTCTAACAAACACTCGAGCAAGCTCTTCCCAACTATAAATGCTGCCGGGCGCTAACTGATTCAACCACGCTCTCGCCGAGCCCTCCAACATCAGAGGAAGGTGCTTCATGGCCACTTCATCATGGCCACCACCAATCTGCACAGCCACTCGGTAGTCCTCAAGCCAAGTGTCAGGCTTGGACTCACCAATGAATTTACTGACTCCAGTCGCCAACCTGAAGTTGGGAGGAATCACTGTTGCTCTGATGGCTCTGCTGAAACACTCGGGACCTGAAACATGCACTCTGCTGCCGGTCGGATAATCTCTATCGTGGCCATCTCTGTGTGCCCTGTTCTTGTCAACCAGACCTTGAACGAGAATGGATCTCGCGTCAAAGCCCGGCTCCCGGGGGTCGACTGGAATCCTTCGCCCACCACTGTGAGGGTGTCTGTCATCGTGTTGCCGAGGCGCGTATGACCCACTCCTTGGGGGAGGCGTGGGTACTCGACGACGATCATACTACTCACGGTTTCTGTAGTGATCCTGTCGATCTCCACGTCCCTCACGCCTTGGGGGCGATCTTGGGCTGTGAGCCGACTGAACTGTGTCTGCAATTACAGATCTACTATGAATCCTATTCCGAGACTGTGATACTGATGTGTTCTGCTCCCCCGCCGCCTGGAGCAAAGCCCGGATCTGCATCAAACCTCTACCAGCCTCCGACTGGGAAGGCTGAATCGACTCTGCTATTCGGGCAGCAGCTGTGATATTCTGGATCGGAGTTCGATATACCTGGGTTGGAGCGGAAAAAGTTGTCGTCGACTGGACTCAGGAACTCGCTGCCGAGCACGCTCATCGAGTGCGTGCTGGAGGTTCTCCAGTCGAGTGCGCTCAGCCAAGTTGGCCAGGCGCGCCTGCTCCAAGGCCCGGGCCTCGGGGGTTTCTCCAATGATAGGAGTGTGAAGTACATCCATGTTATGGCGGTGAAGTTCTTCCCTCTGCTGCGAAGAGAGGGGCTCGGGGCGGTACTCCTCGTGGACACGCGACGGATGGCCTCCGCCATCGCCACCGTCATCGCGGGGGAAGCCAGGAGGACTACGCGGTCCGTTGACCATCAGGACTTCCGCCGCGGGGTCACTGCTGTCGCACTCGGACGTAGTCTCAACGGAGCCAGTCGAACAGGCCGTAGAGAGTTTCGTCGGGCTCGATTGCCGCGACTTGGGTGGTGGTCGACTGGCGAGCCACTGCGTGCCTCACCCACCGCTGGAGCCTCGACCGACCGGAACGCTTGCGCCGGCGGGCAGCAGGGAGTGAAGACACCACAGGAGCCGACCAATACTGAGTCGACGGCTGCCGCAGGAGGACGCCGCAGACGCACGCGCGAAAGTGCGTTGCCCCGCGGACGGGGAGCGCCTCGACGTCGAGTGGAGCCTCTTGGAGCCTCGATTTAAGGTACATCAAGAGGGGGCGTTACTGGTAACATCCGTAATAAAGTGTTATAAATGGCTATTAAGTCTAGGAGTTAATGCCCGACCGTTGCTGTGTTAGAGTGACTTTAGGTCTTCTATCCGTCGAGTGTTTCTTGTTACGGTCGAGTGACCTTGATTCCTCCGAATGGAAATGTTTCTGGTCAAGTGGATGATGGTGCCCCTCGAATGCTTCTGGCTTTAGAGTGATGTCCTTGGGGAGGGTATTTAGGTCAGGCCTGTGACCCTACCCTAGGTACATGTCCTCATCACCCGGGGGGGCACAACCCACCAGGGCGCGCCTGGGGGGCTAGGAGCGCCCAAGTGGGTTGTGCCCACCTCGGTGGCCTCCTGCACCCTCTCTTTACCCTATAAATTCCCAAATATTCCGAAAACCCTTGGGGTTAACCTAGATCAGAAGTTCCGCCGCCGCAGGCCTCTGTAGCCACCAAAAACCAATCTAGACCTCATTTCGGCACCCTGGCGGAGGGGGGAATCATCTCCAGTGGCCATCTTCATCATCCCGGCGGCCACCACGATGAGGAGGGAGTAGTCCACCCTCGGGGCTGAGGATTTGTACCAGTAGCTATGTGTTTAATCTCTCTCTCTCTCGTTTTCTTGAGATGTCATGATCTTGATGTATAGTCGGATCATATGGTGTTTTCCCCTCTCTATCTTATTGTGATGAATTGAGTTTTTCCCTTTGAGATTTCATTGTTATCGGATTGAATACTTTTATGGATTTGAGAACACTTGATATATGTCTTGCAATTGAATACTTGTGGTGACAATGGGGCATCGTATTGATTCACTTGATATATGTTTTGGCACTCAACTCGCGGATTCCCGAGGTGACATTGGGGTAATCTATGCATAGGGGTTGATGCACATTCTTGTCTTTGTTTCTCCGGTAGAAATCTCGGGGCACTCTTTGAAGTTCTTTGTGTTGGATTGAGTATTATGAATATGAATTTGCTTTTGTGTTATTTTAGTACGAACTCTAGGATAGATCGAACGGCAAGAATAGCTTTGTGTTATTTTAGTAAGGACTCTTGAATAGATCGAACGGAAAGAATAGCTTTGAGGTGGTTTCGTACCCTACAAACAATTTATTCCTATGTTCTCCGCTAGATAGGAACTTTGGAGTGATTCTTCACCGCACTTTGAGGGATGGTTATATGATCCAATTATATTAGCATTGTTGAGAGGTTGCTCTAGCAAAAGTACAGACCCTAGGCCTCATTTCAAGCATTGCAATACCGTTTTTGTGCCTGTTTACTATTTGCTACCTTGCTGTTTTTATTATTCAGATTATAAAAATATATTTCTACCATCCATATTACACTTTTATCACCATCTCTTCGCCGAACTAGTGCACATATACCATTGTATTGGGTGTGTTAGGGACACAAGAGATTTCTTGTATTTGGTTGCAGGGTCATTTGAGAGAGACCATCTTCATCCTGCACCTCTCACGGATTGATAAACCTTAGGTCATCCACTTTAGGGAAAATTGCTACTGTCCTACAAAACTCTGCGCTGGGAGGCCCAACACGTGTCTACAAGAATAAAGTTGCGTAGTAGACATCGGGACCGATCGCTCATTTCGGTGAGACCGGAATGTTACGAAAAGGAAACAGAGAGTTTGCATTGCCAACTCGGTGGGACTGATCACTCATCTCGGTAAGACCAAAATGTTACGAAGGGAAACAAAGAGTTTGCAATCCCATCTCGGTGAGACCGAGATCCCTATCGGTAAGACCGAACTGATTAGGGTTTCTGGCTATGGCTGTCAAGTGAACTCGGTGGCGTCGGATAGATCAAATCGGTGGAGCCGAGTTTGACTTTAGGTTTAGGACATATGTGGAAATGAGAAAGTGGTTGAGGGCTTTTGGAGGATATCACTAAGCATTTTGAGCAAGCAAGCCATTAAGCAACACCTCATCCCCTTTTAATAGTATTGGCTTTTCCTATGGACTCAATGTGATCTTGGATCACTAAAATGAAAATGTAGAGTCTTGAGCATTTGCCAATATGTGTCCTTAGCATTTTGAGGGGTCCACATCTCTAGTCCATGCCATGCCAATCATTGAACTTTCTGAAAAATTGATCTTGAATGGATATTAGTTCAATGAGCTATATGTTGTTATGAATTACCAAAACCACCCAGGGGTTAGTTGCACTTTCACTCGGCACGATGAACTATCGCAACAGTGCATACTCAGGGAGAACACTTATACCTTGAAATTTTAGTGAGGGGTCATCTTATAATGCTACCGCTGTACTAAGAAAAATAAGATGCATAAAAGATAAACATCACATGCAATCAAAATATGTGACATGATATGGCCATCATTATCTTGTGCCTTTGATCTCTATCTCCAAAGCACCATCATGATTTCCATCGTCACAGGCTTGACACCTTGATCTCCATCGTAGCGTCGTGGTCGTCTTGCAAACTATCGCTTCTACAACTATCACTAACACATAGTGATAAGGTAAAGCAATTACATGGAGTTTGCATTTCATACAATAAAGAGAGAACCATAAGGCTCCTGCCAGTAGCTGGTAACTTTTACAGAACATGATCATCTCATACAATAACGTATATCACATCATGTCTTGACCATATCACATCACAGTATGCCCTGCAAAAACAAGTTAGACGTCCTCTACTTTGTTGTTGCAAGTTTTACGTGGCTGCTACGGGCTTCTAGTAAGAACCGTTCTTACCTACGCATCAAAACCACAACGGTGATTTATCAAGTTTGCTATTTTAACCTTCAACAAGGATTGGCCGTAGTCAAATTCGATTCAACTAAAGCTGGAGAAACAGACACCCGCCAGCCACCTTTATGAAAAACTAGTTGCATGTCTATCGGCGGAACCGGTCTCATGAACGTGGTCATGTAAGGTTGGTCCGGGCCGCTTCATCCAACAATACCACCAAATCAAAATAAGGCATTGGTGGTAAGCAATATGATGATCACCGCCCACAACTCTTTGTGTTCTACTCATGCATATCATCTACGCATAGACCTGGCTCGGATGCCACTGTTTGGGAACGTAGCATGCAATTTCAAAAAAATTCCTACGCTCACGCAAGATCTATCTAGGAGATGCATAGCAACGAGAGGGGGAGAGTGTGTCCATGTACCCTTGTAGACCGAAAGCGGAAGCGTTTGACAATGCGGTTGATGTAGTCGAACTTCTTCTCATTCCGACCGATCAAGCACCAAACATACGGCACCTCTGATTTCTGCACATGTTCATCTCGTTGACGTCCCTCGAACTCTTGATCTAGCAAAGTGTCGAGGGGGAGTTTCGTCAGCACGACAGCGTGGTGATGGTGATGGTGAAGTGATCCGCGTAGGGCTTCGCCTAAGCACTACGACAATATGACCGGAGGCGTAAACTGTGGAGGGAGGTGCCGCACACGGCTAGGAATCAATGTTGTGTGGTCTAGCGGTGCCCCCCCCCCACATATATATATATAGGTGGGAGAGGGAGGAGAGCAGCAAGGGGCGCCCCAAGTAGGAGGGATCCTACTTGGGCGCCTCCTCCAAGTCGGCCTCCCCCCTTCCATATTCATTGGAGGGGGAAGGAAAGCGAAGGGGGGAGGGAAGGAAAGGGGGAGGTCGAATCCTCCCTTTCCTTCTCCCTTCCCTTCCTTTCCTTCTCCTCCTATTCACCCTATAGGGGGCGCACTAGCCCCTTAGGGGCTGGTCTGTCCCTCTCTTGGCCCATTAGGCCCATATAGTTTGCCGGGGGGGTGCCCGGAACCCCTTCCGGTGCCCCGATATGTACCCGGTACCCCCAGAACACTTCCGGTGTCCGAATATCATCGTCCTATATAAAAATATTTACCTATCGATCATTCTGAGACTCCTCGTCATGTCCATGATCTCATCCGGGACTACGAACAACATTCGGTCACCAAATCACATAACTCATATAATACAAAATTGTCATCGAATGTTAAGCGTGCGGACCCTACGGGTTCGAGAACTATGTAGACATGACCGAGACACCTCTCCGGTCAATAACCAACATCGGAACCTGGATGCTCATATTGGTTCCCACATATTCTACGAAGATCTTTATCGGTCGTACCGTAATGACAACATACGTTATTCCCTTTGTCATCGGTATGTTACTTGCCCGAGATTCGATCGTCGGTATCTTCATACCTAGTTCAATCTCATTACCGGCAAGTCTCTTTACTCGTTTCGTAAAGCATCATCCCGCAACTAACTCATTAATCACATTGCTTGCAAAGGCTTATTATGATGTGCATTACCGAGTGGGCCCAGAGATACCTCTCCGATACTCGGAGTGACAAATTCTAATCTCGATCTATGTCAACCCAACAAACACCTTCGGAGATACCTATAGAGCATCTTTATAATCACCCAGTTACGTTGTGACGTTTGATAGCACACAAGGCATTCCTCCGCTATCCGGGAGTTGCATAATCTCATAGTCAAAGGAATATGTATATGACATGAAGAAAGCAATAGCAATAAAACTTATCGATCATTATGCTAAGCTAGCGGATGGGTCTCATTCTCCTAATGATGTGATCCCGTTCATCAAATGACAACACATGTCTATGGTTAGGAAACTTAACCATCTTTGATTAGCGAGCTAGTCTAGTAGAGGCTTACTAGGGACATTGTGTTTTGTCTATGTATCCACACATGTATCAAGTTTCCGGTTAATACAATTCTAGCATGAATAATAAACATTTATCATGATATAAGGAAATATAAATAACAACTTTATTATTGCCTCTAGGGCATATTTCTTTCATGGCGTTCTTGAACTCCGTTCCGTTGTCGCTGCGAACCTTCTTGATCTTCACTTCAAATTGATTTTGGGCCTTCCTAGCGAAGTTCTTGAAGATCTTTTGGACCTGCGATTTATCATTAAGAAAGAACACCCACGTAAATCTTGAAAAGTCATCGACAATGACTAAACCGAACGAGTTACCACCGAGACTTTTGTATGCGTTTGGACCAAAAAGATCCATATGAAGCAGCTCGAGCGGTCTTCTCGTGGTCATGATGTTTTTCACGGGGTGGCTTCCTCCAACCTGTTTTCCTTCTTGACAAGCACTACAAAGTCTATCCTTGTCAAATATAACGTCTTTAACTCCAAGGATATGATGACCTTTAATAATCTTATCAAGATTTTGCATGCCCACATGACCTAACCTTCTATGCCACAACCAGCCTTTAGATGATTTAGCAATTAAGCAAGTGAGCCCTTTTAGTGAAATCAACAATGTATAGATCACCTCTACGTATACCGGTAAAGACCATATTATGATTATCTCTTTGAAACACTTGGCAATCTACTTCAGTGAATAGGACATTGAAACCGAAATCGACTAGTCTAGATACGGAAAGTAAATTGTATCCAAGAGATTCAATGAGCATAATATTTTGGATGGAGCTGTCATGTGAGATGGCCACCTTACCAAGTCCAACCACCTTACCCTTAGAGTTATCACCAAAAGTGACATACTTTTGAGGGCCGTCATTTTCAGCAAGCTCACGAAACATATCCTTGTCTCCGGTCATGTGATCGGTACATCCACTATCAAGAACCCATTCCTTTCCTCCAGCCATATAGCCGCGAAGGTTAGCCATAAGACCAAAGTGTCTCATAGACTCATCGAGATCAAAGTCACTATCATCATCCTCATCATAGTATCCATGTTCAACATCATCTTGTGATGGATCATCACCTAGAGTGATTCATTAGATGTATGACCATGGAAATGTGCATCTTTATGAATTCTAATGACTTGAGAGATAATGCTACTAATGACTCCAACATCTCCTTTGGCACGCATAAGGTCATGAAGCTCAAATAGACAACCATCAAATTTAGGATCACTAGGTTTCATTTTATGAAAAGCTATGGACTTTTGAAGAATCACATCTTGATTTTTCAAGGAATAGTTTGGAAACCGTTCCTCAAGAAATCTCCATATGGTGTAAGCACATTCAAGAATATGCAAGCATACAATCAAATTTCTAGGTAATCCTCTAATGATAAGATTGATAGTTCTAAGATTGCGGATCATGTCAAGAGACTCATCGGGGGTAGGATGCAATGGATCAATAAGGGGCGCACAAGGGCTAGTAATATACTTGTTCAAATGATATTCATTGAAAATCTCAAGCATCTCATTTTTCCAAGCATTAAAGAACTCTCCATCAAGCATAGGCACTCTACATCTAAAACTCCCCATCGTAGACTCATCCATCTTCCTCCAATGGTGACCAATGCTCTGATACCAATTGAAAGTATCGAGAAGAGGTGTCTAGAGGGGGTGATTAGACCCTCAACAAGCAAAAGTAGCAGTTTTTAAGTTCTTCAAGTTGAGGTGGAGTTTGAGCACAAGTTTAAGCATTCACAATACATTTCAAGCAAGCATGGCAAGAGTATATGAGCAGCGGAAAGTAAAGCATGCAAGTTGCAAGAAAGTAAAGGGATGGGATTGGAGTGTGCAAACGCAATTGAGGACACGAAGATTTTTGGCGTGGTTCCGATAGGTGGTGTTATCGTACATCCACATTGGTGGAGACTTCAACCCACGAAGGGTAACGGTTGTGCGAGTCCACAGAGGGCTCCACCCACGAAGGATCCACGAAGAAGCAACCTTGTCTATCCCACGAAGGACTCGCCTCACATGGGTAGATCTTCACGAAGTAGGCGATCTCCTTACCCTTACATACTCCTTGGTTCAACTCCACAATCTTGACGGAGGCTCCCAAATGACACCTAACCAATCTAGGAGACACCACTCTCCAAAAGGTAATAGATGGTGTGTTGATGATGAACTCCTTGCTCTTGTGCTTCAAATGATAGTCTCCCCAACACTCAACTCTCTATCACAGATTTGACTATGGTGGGAAGATGATTTGAGTGGAAAGCAACTTGGGGAAGGCTAGAGATCAGGATTCTTGTGGTTGGATTGGAATGTCTTGGTCTCAACACATGAGTAGGTGGTTCTCTCTCAGAAAATGAGTAGTGGAAGTGTAGGCACGTTCTGGTGGCTCTCTCTTGAATAGAGAAGGGGTGGAGGGGTATATATAGCCTCCACGCAAAATCTAACCGTTACACACATTTGACCCAACCCGGTCAGACCAAATAGGTGAACTCGGTGAGACCAGTTTAGTTCAAATTTTGAACGCTAGGATTCTCGGTGGGACCGACATGATCAACTCGGTGGGACCGATGTGCTAGGGTTTAGGCAAAACTCATCTCGGTTTGACCGATTACATGAACTCGGTGAGACCAATTTCAGTAATAAGCAAACAGAGAGTTGGTCAGGCAAACTCGGTGGGACCGATTGCATATTTCGGTGAGACCGAAATAATTGCAACAGGCAACAGAGAGTTTCCAAGGCCATCTTGGACGGAGATCCTATCGGTGAGACCGAATTGATTAGGGTTTCTAGCAGTGGCTATATCAAGTGAACTCGGTGGCGCCGGATGGATCAAATCGGTGGGGCCGAGTTTGACTTTAGGTTTTAGGACATATTTGGATTTGAGAGAGTGGTTGAGGGCTTTGGAGCATATCGCTAAGCACTTTGAGCAAGTAGACCATTAATCAACACTTCGTCCCCTTTTAATAGTATTGGCTTTCCTATGGACTCAATGTGATCTTGGATCACTAAAGTAGAAATGAAGAGTCTTGCGCTTTTGCCAATCTTTGTCCTTAGCACCTTGAAGGGGTTCCACATCCTCTTGTCCATGCCACGCCTTTGTTAAACTTTCTGAAATATACTAGATAAAGATATTAGTCCAACAAGAGGTATGTTGATATTAATTACCAAAATCACCCAGGGAGCACTAGTGCTTCACTAAGCCGCTGAGAATTTGATGAACCATCAGAATCAAGCACTACCACTCGGAACCACGTGAGTAGAAGGAAACCAAGCAAACCGACCAGACAATTCATGGGCCATGAAGGTGTGACATTGCTAGTCATGGTTGCTTTTATCATGCCGACAGCAGGGCAACAAGCGGCATGCCTATGTTGGCGTCAGATGGGGCCTTCACACTTGGATCTAAACATGTGGGCGTCAATGCGCAGAAGCTAGAGCGGCGGCTCCGATGCATTGTGGTGTTCGTGGAGTGCTACCAGGAGCGTGTGCGATGGTGCATTGCAAGTGGTGGTCCGGGTGAGGTTGTTGGCTTTTTGGTGGCATCGAAGGTTAATTTGGCGGCAAGGAGGGCTAGCTATCCTTGTGGCAACCTGTTGATGGTTGTGGCGCTCCGAACGAAAGTCTTTCTAGACTATGTCGATGCTCTTCGACGTCGTTCCCATCTCGATGGCATCACCATGGAGACCCCGACCACCCTCCAATCGTTGAAGTCTCATCCTTCGAGTGAAAACCCAGATCTAGTTAGCTAGACCAGATGTCAATGGCATCTTTGATGCCTCCTGCTTGGAGGCGCTATCTTGGAGGGGTGGCCCAATTGGAGTGCTTGGCTTTGGCGCTATCCAGTAGGATGTTGGAGGGTTCTGGTGTAGTCCACATGCGTCACAGGCTAGGTTCGTTCTAACATATAAAGTAAGAGTATCCAAAATTGAAATGCTAGGACCAAGAAGATATGTAATGTGATCGCGACGAGCGTTTACTCAAAAATTCCCCTCTAAGATATATCCAAGGGCTCATAACACCGAATCCAAGAAGATACACAACATGATCCCGACGAGCGTATACATAAAAGTTGCCCTCCAAGGGCTCCTTAGTATCGAATCCAAGGTAACTCATGATTTTTCTCAAGTAAAACACATCAAATGAAGATTTTTCTTTATACAAGCTATTGGATTAGCGTATCTAAATACATATGTAATGCATATGATACGACTTAAGATGAAATACATCGGACGACCTTAACCCGCGTTTCCATGAAAGTTGTCCTCCAAGACACAATTATGTGTTGAGGGCATATACACATTTTAGTGTGACTAGCACTAAAGGCTTGATTTAACGTTTTGACGCTATCCAGTGGGATGTTGGCGTGTTTGGGTGTGGCCGACGGGTGGGCGTCACATGCTCAGTGGTATGGTTCTAACAAATAAATTAATAGTATCCAAACTACAACACGAGGACCAAGAAGATATGCAGCGTGATCCCGACAAGCGTTTTCGTAAAAAAGTTGCCCTCCAAAATACATCCAAGGCCTCCTAGCACCGAATCCAAGGCAACACAGATCTTTCTCGCGTAAAAAAACATTAAATGCAAGATTTTTGAAGATACAGGCCATCGAATAAGCGGAGATAAATACACATCTAATGCATACGATACGACTTAAGATACAATGCATATAGGAGCCTTAACCCGCGTTTTCATAAAAGTTGCCCTCAAATAGACAGTTGTTTCCCCCCTAAAATGCCCAATAGAGAGTTGGGTGTCGAGGGCATATATGCATTCAAGAATGATTAGCACTCGAGTGTTTAAAAAAAAAGGCTTGATTCAACGCTTAATATTCGGTGGAGATTTAGCGAGTCCCTAAACAAAAAGCTCGTTTCTTTCCCCAGATTCCTCTAGTCCAGTGAAAAGGCGGCGAGGGGTTTTAAAGGGGACGCCGAAATGACGGATGAACACCACCTACATCACCACCCTCTCTGCACGTGAACGCCCCTCTTTCTCTCTCGTCGCCGTCACATCCTCCTCTCCCCTCCCCCCAAAACCCCTGCCGAAAAATTCCGTAGAGCGAAGAAGGCGACCGGAGAGTGGCAGCCAGCAGCAGCGGCGGCAGCAGCCAGGCGAAACAGCGCCTCTCTTGTCCCTTTCCCCCCTTTTTAATCTCTCTCTCCTCCGCCCCCTTCCCGCAAGAAAAGCTCGGATTCCTGGGCGTTTCCCCCCATTCCCCTCCTCGATCTGAGACCTTTGTCGTCCCCAAATGGCCGCCTCCCGCTCCCACTGAACCCCCCCGCCGGCACACCCTTCGCTTCCCCGCTCCTTGGCTTCGCGCTGTCGGGGGCTCCTCAGTGACCGTGCGCCGTAGTAGTAGTAGTGGCCGAATGGGTGCTGCAAGGGGAGGCGTCTCGGCGCTGCTCGTGGCCGCGCTCCTGCTCGGCGCCTTCGCCCCTCCGGCCTCCGCGGCGTCGTACCCCGCAAGTGAGCCCGGGTTCTCGCTCTCTCCCCTTCCGCGTTTCTTGATTTGGTTCGGTCCTGACGAGCTTTCTTGGTTGCCGTCGCAGAGGTGGTCAGCGGCTTCCTCTCCAATGCGGCGTCGGCGGTGCTGAAGCGGCTGTGGTCGCTCAAATCGACGGTCAAGACAGGTGACTGCTGGAACCCCTCTCTTCGCCTGCGCCGCGACGCGCTTTCCAGGTTTCCTGAATCGGGGTTTTCCTCAAACAATGTTGGTTTCTCTGTGTGGGGAGCAGCGAGCGGGGCCAAGTCCATGGTCAAGTACGAGGGCGGCTACACCGTGGAGACGGTCTTCGACGGCAGCAAGCTGGGGATCGAGCCGTACACCGTGGAGGTCACCCAGGGTGGCGAGCTGCTCGTCATGGACTCCATGAACAGCAACATCTACCGGATCGCGCTGCCGCTGTCCCGATGTGAGCCCCCTTTCTTTTCTTTCTGGTGCTCCCTGAATTTGGAGTATCTAGTTAGTGCCTAGTGGGATTCTGCTAATCAGATGCACGCCAAGTGATTGGCCAGGGTTGGTGTTGAACTGCTGATGCTGTGGGTTGGTTGGAGTCATGAATTCTGCTCTGGCCTATCTCTTGATTGCGATGTATTTGTTAGTTAGCCGTCCGAAATTGCGACGTTTTTCATCTGTTCTTATTACCTGGTTTGTTTCATTTGAAGAAGTGATTTGCACATGTAAAAGTGGGCAATTGGGTCTATAATTTGAAAGTTGTTCGATCCACGTGGTTATTTTAAAAAGTTTGTGCTATTTTTTTTGCGGGGTTCATGTTAATCTCTTCAAGTTGATGATATAATTTATAGCATTGGCAAGGACAAGTTGGCATGATGATATCCTGACTTAAGATGATTGTCCTATACAGCTTTACCCTGTTTTGTGATCTACTTTTTTTGTTTCTACATTTTCCATAAGGTGATGATGACATGGCTATCCATGTTCAGCGACAGATGATTTTGAGCTATATTGACCCTGGTTTCATCTTGTGGTCCTGATCTGAACAAATGCAGATAGCAGACCAAAGCTTGTTGCTGGTTCACCAGAAGGAATTCCTGGTCATATTGATGGGAGGCTGCGAGAGGCAAAGATGAACCATCCAAAGGGATTTACGGTGGACGGCAGGGGCAACATATACGTGGCTGATGCTATGAACATGGCTGTTAGAAAGATCAGTGATACAGGTAAGCTAAAATGTCTTGTGGGGTATATGCACATGGTTTTGTCTGTTCCTTGAGCATCCTATGTCTGCCTTTTGGATTTTGTTGGGCTTCTCCAGCATGTATTTAGTAACTGGCACCTACATCCAAAATTGCACTTGGAAGGATGAAAAGTGTAAACTAATATCAAAGCATATATGTACCCAGCTTGAGTAAATCTGCTTAGAGTGATCTCCGAAGTCGTCGTGGTGACCAAAGTACAACATGTTTCTAAAAACTTACTGAAAGCACTGTATGGACATCACTTGATTTGTAGAAACGGAAGATAATTTTTAGCTTAATTGTTAGCACAGAAGAGCACAACTGTGAGACAAGAAATGATAGAGAATACTGCTTTCTTGTATGCATACAAAGCTATTCTTGGAACAGTATAATGTTCTGAAGCTGCATATAAGAATCATTAAACGAAACCTCTCTGCTTTTCTAACTTGATTAAGTTGCTATAGCTATTCTATTTCATAACAACAATTGTTCCATGCACAACACTTTTACTTGTCACTGTTAAATGCAATAATGCTGTCTTGCAATGTTACCGTGTGCCCCAAATTTACCCATCCATCTAACTTAATGAGAAGTCTGACAGTTGAATTTTCGTAACATGCATAATTATATTATGACCTTCAAATTAACTGAGTTACTTTGCAGTAAAATTGAACCATTCATCTAACTTAATGAGAAGTCTGACAGTTGAATTTTCGTAACATGCATAATTATATTATGACCTTCAAATTAACTGAGTTACTTTGCAGTAAAATTGAACCAAAATACTCTCCCATCCCTATACATGTTTTTTCTTATCTAATTTATTGTAAAAGAAGTGCTTGACATATTGTGTTCTGGCATTTAGGAGTTACAACTATTGCTGGTGGGAAATCAAGCAGAGGAGGGCATGTTGATGGACCAAGTGACGATGCAAAATTTTCTACTGATTTTGAAGTCCGTTACATTGCCAGTAGCTGCTCCCTTTTGGTGATTGACAGAGGAAATCAAGCTATTCGGGAGATTCAGCTCAACTTTGATGACTGTGTGTACCAGTATGAAGCTGGTTTTCCTCTAGGTATATATTCATCATATATTGTGCAATTATTATATGCCCTGAATAACTTGTTGTCAATGCTTACTACCTGAGTTAGCTTTTTAACATTTGTACCGTATAGCTAAACTTCATAAGCTGTATCTTTACAGGAGTAGCACTGCTTCTTGCTGCTGCTTTCTTCGGCTACATGCTTGCATTGCTCCAACGCCGGGTTTTAGGGATGGTATCAACAGAAGATGTAAGTGCTTACTGTTTCTTTTCTTTTTCTGTGAGGGAAAAACATCATGTAACTTACCTGCCAGATTGGCAGAGTTAGCAAATAAGGCAATGGCTACAATGGACCGTGGGCCTGCTGTACCCCAGCAGGTCAGCACATGAATATGTTGCCATCAGTCTTTTGTCACTCCTGGTACTGATGTCCATCATTCATTGGCCCCAGCCAGCTTCCTTACTATGCCCGCACATAGCCCACAGTTACCAGTTTGTTGGATAGCTAGTACACCTGTACAGCATTCTAGTTGAAATTGCTGGGTAAAATAACGTATTATCCGGAAGTTCACAATGCTACCTAGCAGACCAGTTAACGTAATTCGGAATGGAAGCTTGTAAATATCTACACTTACACTATTAGAATTGCCCAATCTTAATCAGAAGCTGCTTCTGATTAACTAGGTGGGGCATGTGAAATTTCTGCATAAATGTCCAATTTGTTTATTCTGGAAGGGTAATCCAGTATGAAATGTTTTCAAAATATAACACTGTAAATATCTCAACTGTGTAGGTTTATGCCATCCTTCTCCTAAATTTGAAAATAGGTGTCATTTTATTTGCATTTTCTTTTTGTGCAGTAGTTGGGTTTTGACAGGGATCTTGTTGCAGTAAATTTGACCACAGCATTGTCTTGAATGTAAATTATCTTGCAGGAACTCCAGACTCCAATGAAAGCCAGCATCGCAAGCATCCCTCCATACCAGATTCAGAAGCCGCTAAAGCCTTCCCTTCGACCCCCGCTAATCCCAAACGAGGACGAATCCGAGAAACAAGAAGTCGAAGAGGGGTTCTTCACCTCACTAGGCAAGCTAATCGGAGGAGCAAAATCATCCGTTGCCGAGATCGTCGGTGCAGCATTTTCCAGGAAGAAGCGCCCAAGCGTCCACCATTACCAGCAGGGCAGAGCAAGCCCCTGGCCAGTGCAAGAAAGCTACGCCATCCCGCGCGACGAGACGCCTCCGGTGGTGGACACGAGGACGCCGACCCCTCGCAAGAACTACGCTTTCATGTCCAAGGAGCCGGAGAAGATCCACCACATCCGGCAGGGCCGGGCCCCGTACAACGGCTGGAACAACGGAGAATCGCCCCAGCAGCAGCAGCAGCAGCAGCAGCAACAGGTGCATCACCAGTACCTGCAGCACAACAGGCAATACTCCCTGGGGCCGCAGACGTTCTACGAGCCGAGCTGCGAGGCGGCGAACGAGATCGTCTTCGGGGCGGTGCAGGAGGTGGACAGCGCGCGCCGCGCCGTGGAGATCAAGCCGGTGAACCACTGCGACGCGGCGGCCTACGAGCAGGGCGGGCTGCGCTACCGCAGCAGCGGCTACATGGGCTAGACAGACAGCTAGCCCATGGTTAGATTTCGGTATTTTGCCGCCTCTGTTGTACTACCTGTAAGGCTGTGACAAGGAGAGAAAATGGAGCAGCAGCTCCAGGTTGAATCATGGATGGAAGTCAAGGGAAAGCTGGGTTTTTGCTAGTAGAAGGTGGTGATCTTGGACTAATATATTACCGAGGAATATATGTTATATGTATGTAGATCATGAAATGCGTTTTGATCTGTTGGTCCTGGAATTCATCGTGTGGTGGATGACTTGTCGCACCGGCCGCATGGTCGGGGCACTGTGCTGGAACATGCGCCGTCGCCCATGGGCATGGCAGACAGGCGTGGTGATTTGCTGCTCATGGTCATGGGGGTAGGGCAGGGCAGGCACGGCTGGCGGTACAAGGATTCAGTGTAAAAATGTGGTGGGCGTTCAGTCACATGCTGCCACGCCGACCCTGTCGGCCGCCACTACGGACGGCGCCGGGCCAAGGGGACAAGGCAGTACGCATCGGCGCACTTCTATGGTAGTTCCTTTCCATAATTTCACGCACGACCGATGCCAATGGAAAGAAGCAGGGGCACGGCCCAGCGACTATCTCTAGGATAAACAGTGAAGCTGCCATGCACTACGTTTGGCGATTACCGCCCAAACCCCATTCACACCTCACTCATTTACTGTCCCTTCGGTTTCACTTTTTTTTTTGCGTATACGCTTCGGTTGCACTGATGGCCTCTCCACCACCGCGCCGCCCCAACCCTTGCCCCGTCCACGATAAGCTAGCCCCACCAGCACTGGCTCGACGGCTTGATGCGATGTCCACATCGCTACCAAAGACATATGACGTGTTTGGTAGGCTGCATCCGTCCCAACCAAGCCATGTCGATGCAAACTTGCATGCTTGGTTGGCTGGGCTGCACCTGATTCGTGGACCGCAGAACCGCAAAGCACTTCTGGGCCTGGCTGAGGGGGAACTGTCGAATCGGTCATCTTTTCAGATCCAGGATCTAGCAAGTCACGTGTGCCCCTCACCTGCACGCCCGATGAAGCGCGGGAGACGGACATCACATCTTGAATCTCACATGTGTCTCTCACCGCCGTTTCGGTCTCACCGATGGCCGCTCCACCACCTTGTCGCCCCAATCCTTGGAGGGGGGGGGGGGCATGGACCCCGTTCAGTTGGCGAGGGCTCCGAAGTCCCCTTTTCCCTTCTGCCCGAGGCCGTGGTCCTCGGCTATCGCGCCCATCAACCTTCGTTGCTCCTCCACCGGCGGCAAGGACGATGGTAGCATGGATGGGGCTGCAGGTGCCAGCACATCCGCGCGCCCGGAGTGGGGATTTTGACCCGCCTACGAGGGGTTTCTTCCCTTGCTCCGGCACAATCCGATGCTCCTCCCACCGCTACGTCGAATGTGGCACCGGTAGGGGCAGGGTCATCGACTGCGGGTTCCGGCACATCCACCCTTGTTGGGTCGTTGTTTCGGGTTGCTCGCGTTGTCCATGACTACTCCACCTCCGGCGGCACCGGCTCCAATGGCAGTTAAGACAATAAGTAGAACACACATCTCTCTTTTCATATTCGATTTTTGGGCCGATTAGGTTTTTGGGGTGGTTGTTTTGATTTGGTATGATTTGATCCAAGTGGTGAGGACTATGATCAATTTAGTACTGCTAGTATTGCTAGGATTACTAGGATTGCTAGAATCCGACTCAACTAATTGATAGGATCGCTACGAACATAGTACAGGTTCATGATTATGATTAGTGTAGGATTGCTTGCATAGAATGTGCATGTCTATGATCAGTATAGGGCTGCTAGGATTGGTACATGTGCTTGCTATGTGTCCATGCGTATAATGTGCATGATCAATGCATTGATCAAGCCAATGCACATTGCTACGACCAGTGCATTGATCAAGGAAACGCGCATTGCTATGATCAGTTCATTTGATCATACCAATGCACATTGCCATGATCAGTTCATTCATGTACACTGTAGTGGTAGATAGTGTCCATTTTGCTATGCTACTGACCCGTGTCTGCCTAACTGACAAGGTGATGAAGACCGAGTGGGATGTCATCGGTGGTGGCGCCCTCCACCAAAAGTCTTGGAGGACGTGATTTGCGGATCGAGATGTCGGGGAGGAGGGAGGCTGCAGTGGTGGTGACGGTGATGTCTTTGCCCATGCTTGGCCGCAGGCTAAAGCTTGAGCACAAGACAATAGAACCAGTGCCACACCGGTTCTACGTGTAGATCAAGAACGATGACGACCTCGCCTTCCTGGTTGTCCTGAAGGCTTTTCAGCCCGTCCTGAGGAGGTGATTCTACATTCGGCTGTCTCGTGGCGTGCCGCTCGCCGCTGGCAAGTGGTGTAACTGCTGGGTGCAGGTTCAGCAGTTGGGCAACAAGGTGGTGATGGAGCAGTGCTAGAGCAACTTCTGCTGGAAGGACCTCGTGCTTGCCGGCGACATACTCGTTGTCAAGATCAACACCTTTTGCTGGAAACTGTGAATTTTTTGCTGAAAACTGATGATATTTTGCTGTCTTAAAACTGCACCCTTCTAGGTATCTGTGTGATTGCTAATGTGTTGTGTTAATTGTGTGTTTTATGTGATGTTAATGTGTTATGTAAAGATCACCATTTTTGAAAGGGGGTGAGCAGAACAACACATTGCACACAACCAAACAGACGTGGTTTGCATTTGTTCATCCTTAAACCACACATGCCGTCCAAACAACACAACAGACACAAAATAGATCAACGGTGCAATGCAAGGGAAGGGACAAAACGTAACAAAATGCACAACATGGCCCAAAGGTTATTTCTACTCAGCCAAGCTAAGGGGGTGTTTGGTTCAGGGACTTTTTAGTCCCAGAGACTAGAAAAAGTCCCTAAAAAGTCCCTAGGAACCAAACAGGAGAGACTTTTTCTACAGGGACTAGAAAAAGACTCTACTAGAGAGTCTTTTTTTATTAGTCCCTGGGACTAGAAAAAGTCCTAGGACTTCTGAACCAAACACCCCCTAAGCCGGGCCATAGATACAAGAGGACCAAATTTTGATGCAAGCAACCAAACATGCACATAACGTTCCTCGTTAAAGGAACTATACCAGGATTCAGAATGTGTGCAAATGTTAAACACTTCCCCTGCTCTTTTGTTGCAGATCAGTAGATGAACATTCACAAGATCAGTTTTTCTTTTTGCGCAAAAGCATCCTGCCAAACTCAAGTTCAGATACTACAATGCTTTGACCATCATCCCCTCAAACACTGATCTCATCTCTCTAAGTGCGGGGAGAAAAGTTCAATACGTTCAGTTACATGAATTCACCACATCACACTGGAGTGCACAACCTATAGCCGTGCTCGCCCATTTCTCTTTGGCTCCGTTTTTCTGTTCTTCCTTGTTTTACATTGATCCTATTTCCGCCTGTCCTTGGCCCTTTTGAACGTTTGCTTGCCCTTGTTCTTCCACTTCTGGTTGCCTCCGGGTGTCCGGGCCACCTGAATTTCCCTTACCTTACGCATCCTGCAATTTAACGGAGAGCCATGTTGTTCAGTTTCAGGAATTCTTAAATGGAAAAGATGCATTATCTACCAACTTTAGTTATTTAAATCCAGTGTATAAATTCAGTTTTCTTCTTTTCAGAGACTGGAGAACTTCTGATATGCTACAGGTTGAATCTATCCCCTCAAACTTCAAAAGTAGATGGT
The DNA here is from genome assembly GCF_002575655.3 of Aegilops tauschii subsp. strangulata. Taxonomy (NCBI): domain Eukaryota; kingdom Viridiplantae; phylum Streptophyta; class Magnoliopsida; order Poales; family Poaceae; genus Aegilops; species Aegilops tauschii. The sequence continues at coordinate 407,336,776 of NC_053040.3, read as the reverse complement.
GATTCATTTGCTCGAATGCTGCGTCACAACCCAGCTCCAAACCAAGGAAAGGCTCTAGTCTATTTTACAGTATGTTTCTGTTGTTGTATAACAACCGATGAACTCTTTGATCTGGAGGGCCATATGCAATTAATACACAAAAACTTTTACTGGCAGGTGACAACAAGACTCCAGTATCACTGCATGTGGATAGAAAAGGATGATGGGCTTACCTGTAGTTCTTGAGTTTTTGGTCAGATAACAGCTCATCAACCAAGGTCTGCTTCCGTTCATGCTTTGTCAACCTACTTGAGTAGAACTCAGATGCAGGCTCAATAACCGTTCCAACCTAAACCCATCATCAAAATATTCAGCACGTTAACAACTGATGAGCATTCACAATTTTTCAATGGTATGGTATCCAAAATACTTCATAAAGCTCGCAATTAGATCACTTACTTGGAAATACTTCGGAAGAGCCTTGGATTTACCAGACCTCTTGAAATGCCTTTTAGGGTCCATTACATGCCTCAGCTGCAAAACATATGTCGAGCATATTGTGCTTAAGCCACCAAAACATATAAAAACTCAAGAATAAGTAGATGGCCCTGTCTAACATTGTGATTCAACATTTACATAGTATTTCAACTCATGATATTCAGTTCATAAAAGTAACACAGTCTGACCAGATTGCAATACTAGGATCAGATAAGCCTCCAAAGATGGCGCATGTAGACAAGCAAATGAGGAATGCTAAGTGTTCACTAAACCATACATGCTTGCTTAATGGTTAAATTTCATTCTATTGAGAACAGACAAAAGGAAAGCAGTAGTACTTTGTTTTAGGAGAAGCCTAGCTATCCTAAATAACAGACAAGCAGATGCTCCACATTCCCTCAAGCACTACTACACACTTATCAAATGACTGATGCTTGCCCGTCAGGAATTCAGGATCACCTTCCTAAATGCTAAATTAAACAGGCGCTTTTCTGTTTTCCCAAGTTACATAATGGAGCCCCACACTGAATTCTACTACTGACAACAGCGCACCTAAGTGTAACACCATACCTGCAAAATCTCAAGGTCTTTCTTCAACTCGGGAGTGATGCTCGGCGCCGGCATGTCAAACCTGGAAAACGACGCAACAGATCATAATAAGCACCCACCCATCCAAGACCCCAGTAGAAAATTTTCCAATTCATAAGCGGGGCTCAACTCACCAGCCCTTGCCGGTGGTGTCCTTGACGTTCTTCCTTGCCATCTTGTTGACCTTCCTGGGGTCCCTCGGGGGCACGTAGAGCCCGTCCACGAGCTCGTTGCTGGGCTTCCAGAGGGACTCCTGCGCGTCAATGCTCGGGGTCGGCGCCGAGCCCTTCTTGCTGCTGCCGCCGGCCGCCGCCAGGGAAGGCAGCTGGGGCGCCCACGACAGGCCGATCGGCGCTGCCGCCGACGACGACATCGCTCTCCGAGCCCTTGTAAGCTTGGATAGCTGCTCCTTCTCTTGCCCCGGCGTTGTTGGGTTACGCGACGGCGGCGGGGGCGGGCGGTGGAGGGGAAATCAATGAGGCGGCGGGGTAGGGGGAAGACTGCGACGGGGGAGAGGGGAGGGGATTAGGGCTGGAGACCTACGCGGGGAAAAGCGAGGAAACGCGCACCCCTCCGCGCGCTTTGGGCCAGCCCATATGCGGGAGACGCGGCCCTTGTTTTACTTCTTCTTTTTCAAATTTTGAGAAATGTTCACGAACCACAAATTCGACAAAAAATGTTCAGGGTTAAAAAAACGAAATTTTAAAAGTTCAGTCATTTGAAAATATGTTCTGAATTTCAAAAAATATTATCAGATTTCAAAATGTTCACGAATTTGAAAATATTCTTGGATTTAAAACACATACATGAATTCAGAAAGTGGTCCGAATATCAATATATCTTCATGGATACAAAAATGGTTCACGAGTTTGAAAAATATGTTCCAGGATTTCAGAAAATAACTGTGAATTTGAAAAATCTTTTTAGATTCCAAAAAATATTTACAAATTTTAAAAAAATTCTTGGATTTTAATAAACGTTCATGGATTAGAATTTTTTTCTAAATTTCAAAAACAATATTAACAGTTCCAAAAAATGTTAATGAATTTGAGAAGTGTTCCCGGATTTTCGAAAAAATGAAAATTGTTTGAATTTTAAAAATGTTTGTGAATTCAAACAATATATTTGAAAATTTTATAAAAATTTCAAAATTCAAAAGAAATGCCTGCTAGTTCCAAATATTCTTCCCAGACTTAAAGATGGTCTCCAATCCGAAAATTGTTCATGAATTTCAAAAATTGCTCCAAAATTTCAAAAATGTTCTCTGGTTTAGAAAAATGTCATCAATATGAAAAATATTCTCAGATTTCGAAAAATGTTCATGAATTTAAGAAATTTCTTGTATTTAAAAAAATCATGAATACTAAATTGTTCATGAATTTGAATTTTATGTGCGACTTTCTAAAAAGGTCATGATATTTAAAATACATTCACGGATTTGGGTAAACTTCACGAATTAAAAAAATAAGTTTGAAGAAAATCACGAATCTAAAAAAATGAAAAATAAAAACCATCAAAGTCAAAGAGAAAACAAAAAAAAGAGAAAAACAAAGGAAAAACAAAAAGGAAAGAAAATCAAACATGTGGGAAAAAATGGAATGGGCCGGGCCACATAGAGGACGGGATGCACGGGAGGGTATGTGGTAGGTCACTATCCAGCGACCTACACGTGAAATAGGAAGCTCCCAAGGGCTATAGGAGGAGATCCGCGGACGTGGGGTTTTTGGGACATGGCTTGGTAGATCTTCTTGAGGACATGGAATTAAAATTTCGCGACTATAGTGGGCCTATTTCTGTCATGATCTCTTATTCACATATGTCAACCTGTTGTTTTTCATGTCAAATACTAAAATTCCCTAAAAAAATGTCAAATGCTAAAAAGGGCGGAAGAAGTATCAAGCCTCTTGAATATTTACTCTTTGATTCAGAGATACATCTCTGATTTGGAAATTTCTAAAGCGAACAAACCTGCTCAAGGACCTAGATGGACTGCACTACATGAGGGTTTTGTAAAAATAAATGTCGACGCAGCTATGGGCAGAAACGATGATTGATGTGAGTTGGTTGTTATATGTCGAGATGAAACGAGTGCATGTTGGGGAGCTCCAACGATCTCAATTTTAGATATGGTTGATCCGGAAACTCTGGAAGCAATGGAAAGCTGCGAGGCTCTTTCTTAGCAGCGAATCTGGGTTACTAGAAGATTCAAGTGTCAACCGACCGTGCGACGATGGTAGCAGACTTGAAGGGTAATTATAAGGGCTCTTTTGCAACAATTATACAAGACCTACACAGAAGGATGCTTGATTTATGTTTGTGGAATTTATCCATGAGAAGAGGGAGATGATTCATGAGGCTCACGGGCTCTCAAAGGCAACAACTACTTTACCATTTGGTCGTCATTTATGGCTTGCAGCTTTACCTGACATTATTTGTATCCCCATACTGATTCTTACTTAAATAAAGTTGTTACCCCTAAAAAAGAATTTTTACTGCCAAGCTTTAGGTTAGCGTGTGAACAGAGAAAAACATCAACCTTTTTCAATAAAGGTTGTTCTTCGTAACATTGTGAGGGCTATCCTACAATGATGCATTTGCTTGCCTGCATATAGCCCAACCAGGCCTGGGCGGGAAGAAAAAAAGCATGTTTGGTTGCATACAAGGAGTCCTGGCTCGTATGGGCACGAAACTTAAAGCCGCCCAAAGCCTGGCTCCCTAGGAATACTCGAATCGACCGTTTCCAGCAAGCCAGGCTGAGTCGGGGGTAAAAGTAGGACACGACGTACGTCGTGGTGGAGGGGGGAATCAGGGGGGGGTGACGCGAGAAGGAAATCGGCGGAGGCGGGACGACGCGAAATCTAGCCTCCCCCATTTACTCGCTCACCCTATCTATAGGACAAGCACTTCCTCTGTTCTTAGCATCGACGACGGTGGGGAGTCAAATCAGCACAGGCGGCGACAGAGGCGGCAACAACACTCTCCGATAGTACCAGTTGGTTCTGCCCTTCTTGGATTCCATCCCTCATCTCAATCATGACCCCTACGTCCGCTTCGTCGGCTCCGAAGCAAGTAAGAAGCATACCAACCCCCACCCTCCCGCCTCTGTTAGGTCATTTGTTAGGAAGGTGTAGGATCGATTGCGCCATTGCTGACCGCACCATGGGTGTCGCCTAGGTTGTGGATGAACGAATAAAGCTGGTAGTGTAGGCAACATCACTGATAGCTGTGATAGGCTAGAAGATAGCAACCACACCTATGTGAAAGAGCAAGTTGCCATGTTCCTCCATGTTGTAGGTCATAACAAGAGGTTCAGGGTTATCCACAACACGTTCAGGAGATCAATGGAAACCATTTCCAGGTATTTTGAGCAAGTGTTATATGTTGTTGGGGAGCGCAGGGGAGAGATGATCAAGTCACCAACTGGGCAAACTCCAAGCAAGATTCGCACTAGCCCAAGATGGTATCCGTATTTAAGGTGAGCACTACTCGTAGTTCATGCCTTCACATGCTTGTGTTGCAATTTTTAGGGTTGCCATAACACCATCTTGTCATGCCATTTTCAGGATTGCATTGGCGAAATAGATGATACTCATGTGACTGCTAAAGTGCTGATGTCACAAGCTGAATCATACAGGGGATGGAAAGCACTACACAAATCAGAATGTTCTTGTTGCGGTTGACTTTGATCTGAAGTCCACCTATGTGTTAGCTGGGTGGGAAGGATCAACCCATGATGTTAACATCCTAACCGAGATCATGAGTCAACCTGATGGCATCAATATCCACGATGGCAAGTTCTACCTAGGAGATGCTGGATATGCATGGCGACCTGGTGTTCTTCCATCCTTCAGGAAAACCAGCCACTATCTAAACGAGTTCTCTTCCAGGAACTATCCTAGCACTCCACATGAATTGTTTAATCACAGACACTCTGGCCTTAGAGTTACAGTTGAGAGGACATTTGGTGCTATGAAGAATAGGTTTAGGATCCTGGATCAAAAGTCATTCCACCCTTACCCTACCCAGTTTAAGCTCGTTCTTGCATGTTTCATCCTTCATAACTGGATCCTACAATTGAGTTGTGATGAACTTGTGCAGGAGGATGAAGATGTGACGCCTGATGATGTTTGCCAGCTCTGGCCATGGTGTAGAGGCATTTGACAAAGAATCCTGGAAGAATAAAAGGATGGAGTGGGCTCAGGCAATGTGGGATAACAGAGGTCAGACAAGGATCTGAAGAAGAAGAAGAAGAGGCAGTAGAAGAAAATACCAGCAGCAGCAGAAGAAGAAGAGGATGAGGATGGACCTCCACTTGGTTAGCATCAATGAACTTTTCCCTAGTCAGCCATATGGCTCTTAATTTTTACCGCCATTTGTTAGTAGCTAGGATGAACTGTAATTTGTTCTCTAGCTAGGACCGAGACGATGTTGAATTCGTGTGTGGTAAGGTCACCACTAGTGAGAAGTGATGATCACACCTTATGTCGTTCGCAAGCAAACAACGTGTGGTTCGTCTAACAAGTGCGACCCAGGAAACCAAACACCATGCTAAAAATTGCTTACCTGATGCAGCTAGCCTATATGTAGGCAACCAAATTACACGCGTATGTTGGTTTTTGGCCTGCATTAGCTCAAACAGGCCCAACTGGGACAAGTATGCAAAGTGCCCAAAAACAGAGATGGCAACCAAACGCGTCACAAGTTTCTAATGGATCTCTAAATGAAAGGTACTTAGCTATGCCCATCAATGCTGGTCTTTTAGAGAATGGTACTTTTGATTTTGAGAGATCGCAGTAGGAATAAGGTGAGAGAGTAGATGGAGAAATTATTATCCTTGATGGGGAAGGATGCATTAATCATGTCCCATACAAGCCATCCTGGTTTACTCAATGGTGCTTTTCCACCTTCCCCATGGTCTATGTGAGCATGTTAATTCCATCATCCGCAAATTCAGGCGGGGTGGTAAAAAGGGAGAAGGAAGGCTCATTGGGTTTCGCGGGACATGGCTTCAGGGATTTGGAACTGTTTAATTTGGCCCTTTTGGCTCGACAATCATGGAGAATCTTGTAAGAATTAATATCCTTGAGAGCAAGCCATCTCACACTCTCCTTGATCGCAGGGTCATCGTCATCAATCTCAAGGTTGTCAAACACTCATCATCATCAATCTCCAGGTCGTCAAACACCTCGTCGTTCAGGTCCAGTTGGTCAAAGATTCACCAAGATCGGTTTTAGAGGCAATCCCCGCTCCACATCTTGTCACCAACTAGGCATCAGAAGGAGTTGCCATCACACAGGGGGATGGAGGGGAGTCAAATGACAGGCGCTCGATACAGAACCCTAGCGCTTGGGAGAAAACGTGGACTGGGACTCGGTGGTGATCAAACTGCCACATGGACATGAAACCCTTCCACTATTGTTTACTAGTAGACTGCCCGTGCGTTGCCACGGGCCAAAAATGGATGTGTAAACAATGCTCAATTTATAGCTGCAATCATCTTCCGTTGTAAATGTTGTCGCGCCTCGTTGTAAACTTTTTTCTGGTTTCTTGCTCCTCCATTTTATAGCTGCAATCATCTTCTATTCCTACACATGCTTCCAATCCTATGTTTTGGATACCTCCAGATTGAACGCAGCCCATTTCTTTCTATCCTTGTCTTTCTTCTCGCGGAGGCAGCATCTCCTTAACCATCAGTGAAAAACAAAGCGGCCTATCTCTTGTCGTCCCTTCTCCCCATTCACCTTTATCTCTCTTTTTTGAAACGAGGCAAAAAGACTTGCCATTTTCATTGATTAGAGAGTGAGAATTGCCCGTTAATTGACGGGTAACCAGGCTAAAACCGATATATCCAACCCACATAACATGGGTACACCGGCCAACCTGGCTATTGACATAGAACATAAAGCTACAAAGAGGAAAAGACATCTGGCGACTAGCCGCAAGCGTCATCGTCATCACCGGTTACCTCCGAACGAGAAACTCTGACTTCACCATAGACCTTCATCGTCGAAGCCAACCCCGCAAGCAGCTGCACCGAAACCATGACGACACATGCCAACAGAAGGCCACACGCGCAAACAACTGACAACTCCGACTCTGACGACGAGCATCACAAGGGAAATGTGCAGGACTTGCGGCGCTGCAGCTTTGACTTCAAAGCAACCAAACAACCAGCGAAAGAGCACCTCGGACAAGTTGAGAATATATGACTACCGAAGCCCGAGCCACGAACGAAGCTCCTCTCGACTCCATCATCGTTGCCAAACAGACACCATCGCCCCCGAAATGGCTGCCTCAACAAACTACACAACAAAGATGCCGCAAAACACGCAGCGAACATGCCGCCATCCACCAGTCTCCGGGTATTGGCCGACTCTGAGACGATGCCCCAAAGAAGGAAGAAGACGTGAAGGCCCCTTTGTCGCCCGATCCTGAGGATCCGAACTTTCCCTCCGGAGACAAGGCCGCGGGGACGGGCCGAGAGGAGCACCACACAGCAACAACGCTTCCAAGAAAGAGCACGACGCCCACGAGGATCACCGTCCCCGGACCCGGCAAAGGCCAAACATAGGATTTCTCCCGGAGATACTCAACCATCAACTGCTCGCACCGGCACAACAAACAAACCCCATCCTGCCGAGGCCGACAATGAACTTGTCATGGGGTCCCACGATGCACCACGTCTGGACGCACGCACCACCCCCTTCCCCCAGCCAAAGCCGCTAACACCAAATCCGGGGCCACTGCTCCAGCAGCCTCCACCATGCCACAACCACGCCGGGCTAGCAAGATGGCCATATTCGTCGCACCAAGCCTGGAGGGGGGCCGCCACCCCGCCCCATCCAGCAGCAGAGCTGCCGGGCCGAAGCCTGAGCAACCCGCATCAGCCACAACCCCGCCCTTGGAGTGGGTGGCAAGTAGCCAACCGTCGGATCCACACGCCAGTAGCCGCCGGAGCGCCGCCAACCGCCATGCCGTCCCTGCCAGATGCCGTCGAGGCGCCCCAAGGCCGCTCCCCAAGCAACATGAAGAAGGACACCCATCTCCAGGTTGCCTCGTCATCGCCCACACAGCCGAAGGGGACTGCCGCATCTGCAGTCACACCGACCACACCAGCGTCGCGACCAATCTCGGGGCCGCCGCCGCGAGCTCCCAGCACCGATGTCAGAACGACGTATGGGTGCCCCGCCGCCGCCACGCAAGCACCAGCGGCAGTGGCGGCAGGCCGCTTGACTTGGCCTATCCTCTGGCGGCTAGGTTTGGCGCCCTGGTGCCGCCAGGAGCGGCACTCGAGCGGGGTCTTTTCTCTATGGGACCAAATTTTACCTCTATCTCTTCATCCGCCCTTACTCTAGTATTATTGTCAAATCCCAAACTTTATCTTCTCGCTTTACCATCATTTGACGTTTTTATTTTCAACTTTAGAAATCAATGAAATGGTCCTCATGTACTGCGAAAGATGGCATATTGTCTGCTTTCAAAATGAAACAGTTCTCACGAGCACTATTCAAGGAAGAAAAGAATACAGTTAATTAGCAAATGCCATATGTGTAGACCGGAGAATGGTAAACACCCAAAGGTAGTTGCCGCACCCATTACTTCTTTTTCTTTTTTCGCCTTGTCGCACCCATTATTAACCGCAAGGAAATTCCGCATCTACTTATATATAAAAAGTACTTTACGGGATAACTAGGAAAAAGAGAATTATGCTAGAAATTACCACAAAAATCAGAAACATCTAACCTTAAATTTTTTTACATCAGAAATCATAACTGTTTGATCTACTTTACAGCTAAAAAATTACCCACGGCGAATCCGGCCAGCAGCCTATCGGCCATCCGTTGCCATTACATAAATCCGTCGGCCATCCCCAAGGTTATGTGGTCCACCATCGTCGACAGGCCTGGCCAGCAGCCTATCGGCAGCGCCACCCCTGCTGGGCCGGGGCTGGAGGGGCTGGAGGACAGGGTGCTGATCCACCTTGAGCTGATCGAGGACTTCAGCCCGGACGCCGCCGACAACATCCCGAGGAACGCCCAGTGCCACCCCCTCGACTGGACCAAGGGCGTCATCGACGGCGAGCGGCAGACGAGGGAGAGCCACAGCTCCCCTGCTGCCCGAGGGCGGGGCCAGCGGCGTGATGATGATCATGAGGACCACGACGACCACCGCGGCAGACAGGGTGACCGCGGCCGGTCCTGGGCGGGCAGGATCTTCCGGAGCAGATCCCGAGCGGATGGCAACAGGCGTGAAGACGGAGGGCGGCGCGATGAGCAGCGCCGACGTGATGATCGCCGTGGAGATCGGCACGATGGGCGTGACGGGAGGCGCAGGCAAAGCGGGTCGGAGCCGTCGCCAGCGCTCCTGGCCGGCTCGGGTGCTGCCAGCAACACCTCGGTGCGGGCGACTGAGGGCATGCCGATCGTGGACGTTGCGGTGCCTCCGCCTGTGCATGGCCGTTCCCGCGTTCGTCACCCTTCGCCACGCTCCGAACGGAACCGCTCCAACAACAACCTGACGCCACAGGCTTCTCCACCGCTGTCCCCTACGTCGGTGCTGCCGTCCTCATCAAGTTCAAGGCGTGCTGATGCCCATCTGCTGCCAGGGACGCGGCAGTGGCGGTCAGGGTGGAGGGGGCTAGTGCGCTGGTGGCCGGTTTGTGCTCTCCTCTGCGGCTGTCGCTCCCAACACCGACATTGCCGCGCGCTGCTGGGTTCTCACCATCACCAACTCCTCCAATCTTCCCAGGCAGGACCCCTCCTAGAACCCCGCTCGTTGCTGGCGGGGTGGCTGCGGTGGCCGCACCAATGGAGGCCTTTTTCCGGGAGCGGGAACGGGCTCTACTTCCGACCCCTCAGTGTTCCCCGGTCAAGGCACCAACAAGGAGACGCAAAACGCTGGCCGGGGTTGCTATCACGTCCCAGAGTGGGGGATTCTCGCTTCGTCGTACCAGTGCCCGCGTTCAGGCGCGCAAGGTGGGCTTCGCCACCTCCATGGCAAAGGAAGCGCATGGGCTGGTCTGCCGCACTATTGGCATCATCCGCAACGGCGAAGACGTCACCGCCCGGGCTCTCGACCAATTTGAGCGTCAGTTCAAGGATCAGCTGCCTGATAATGTCATGACTGCTCTCCGTGGCCTGTTCAAGATCGACGACACGCATGCTGCTGCGGTGGAGGAGGCCCTCATTGGTCATGGGGGCGCAGTAGCGCTGGACCATGAGGAGGAGGTGCAATCCAGCACCTAGGTTGTGTTCGTTTGTTGTGCTGTCAGGGTCTCTAGTTTATCATGTTAGGACAACCAATTAACCTTCTTAGTTGGAATGTAAGGGGATTAAACTGCCCAAACCGACGGGCCACTGTTCACGAGACTATCGCTGCAACTTCGTGTCATTTGGCTTGCTTACAGGAGACCAAACTTGAGGTGTTGGACCAGTTTACGGCTTCCTTCCTGGAGGGGCCAGGCTCAAAAGCTTTGCCCACCGGCCGGCACTGGGCACTAGGGGCGGCATCCTGCTGCTTTGGGATGACGGCGTTGTGGCTGTGTTTGATGTTGTGCTCTCGGTGTACTGCCTATCGGCCACAATCCTCATCCACGAGTCTGGGGTTTCCTTCAAGATCATGGCGGTCTATGGCCCTACTGCTTCCTCTTGCAAGAACGCCTTCTTCGCGGAGCTCCTGGCTCAAAAGCCACCTCCAGGGACCAAATGGCTCGCTCTGTGTGACTTCAACCAAATACAACGCGCGCACGACAAGAATAAGCGGAACATCAACCATGGCCGCATCAACCGGTTCCGTAACACCCTCCACGCATGCGAACTCAGCGAGATACACCTGCAAAATCGTTGTTTCACTTGGAGCAACGAGCGAGACAACCCCACCCTTTGCAAGCTCGATTCATTTTTCTGCAACGCGGATTGGGATCTTGCCTTCGGCACCCACGTGTTGCATGCTCTTTCCACTTCGCTTTCGGACCACTGCCCTCTCCTTCTCGCGGATGATAGTGGGCCAAGGAGACCGCGTTGCTTCAAGTTTGAGAATTTTTGGACGTCCATGCCGGGCTTCCAGGAAGTGGTGGACAAGGCTTGGAGCGAGGTGTGCCCTCATGTGGAGCCGTACCTGCGACTCTTCCATAAGATGAAAAAAGTTAGTGTCAGGCTAGCGGAGTGGAGTCGAAATCTTTTCTCGAAGGCGAAGCTTCACTTGCATGCGGCCCTCTTGGTGATACTCCGCCTTGACGTCGCCCAAGAAGACCGGGAGCTCTCGCCTGGGGAGAAAGACTTGAGGGCAAAGCTAAAGAGAAGGGTGGTCAGTCTTGCGGTCCTTGAGCGGGCGAGGAGAAAGCAATGCTCTAGGATCTCAAACTTAAAGGAGGGAGACGCCAACACCAAGTTTTTCCATCGAAGGGTGAATGCACGCCGGAGAAAGAACCACATCCATAGAATTAAGCATAACGGTGGCTGGGTCACTGGACATGAGCAGAAGGAGGCCTTGATGCACGAGCATTTCACCAGCATGATGGGGCGGGGGACTTCCTATCCCGTGGACTTCAACTGGGACACTCTCGACTTTGGTAATCATGACCTCTCCGACCTCGACAGCCCCATATCTGAGGAGGAAGTGAGAGCTGCCATCAACGAGATGCCCAATGACAAAGCGCCCGGCCCGGACGGTTTCACTGGAATTTTTTTCAAGAAATGTTGGCTCACTGTCAAGACTGACATCATGCAAGCCATCCACTCCTTCAACAATTTGCATTCGGCAAACCTACACTGGCTCAACGCTGCGAACATCGTGCTTCTCCCCAAAAAAGATGGGGCGGAGGAGATAGCTGACTACAGACCTATAAGCCTCATCCATGCCATCCCCAAGATCATCGCGAAGGTCCTTGCCCTACGGCTTGGCCCTCACATGCACGTCCTCATCTCCAGCGCGCAGAGTGCCTTCATCAAGAGGAGATGCATCCATGACAACTTTATGTATGTGAGGGGCCTTGCCCGCCGCCTCCATAAAAGCAGAACTCCAGCGCTGCTATTCAAGCTCGACATCCGCAAGGTGTTTGACTTCGTCAAGTGGGAGTACATTATTGACCTCATGCAGCGGAGGGGATTTCCTCCGCGCTTTCGGGAGTGGATCACGGCCTTGCTCCGTTCATCTTCCTCGCGAATCCTCCTCAACGGGGTCCCAGGACCTATTATCAGGCATGGTCGCGGCTTTCGGCAGGGAGATCCGATCTCTCCTCTGCTCTTTGTCATTGCCATCGACCCTTTGCAGCAAATGCTCGACCTCGCGACCCGTCGTGGACTTTTACACAAGCTTCGAGGGCGTCGTGCCATTCTCCGCACATCCCTATATGCCGACGACGCGGCGGTCTTCATGGCTCCTATTAAGGAAGATATCGACAACTTCGCTCAGATCCTAAACTACTTTGGCAAGGTCATGGGCCTCCGCACAAACTTCCAGAAAAGCTCGGTCGTCCCAATTCGATGTAGAGACATCAACCTCGACCACATCCTTGCAGCCTTGCCGGCCTCCCGCGTAGCTTTCCCCATCAAGTACTTGGGGCTACCTTTATCGGTTCGGCAGCTGAGGCGAGGCGACTTCCAATTCCTTGAGGACAAAGTGGCGGCCAGGCTGGTGCCGTGGGACGGAGAGAATATTACCGCCATTGGGCGCGGGGCGCTTGTCAAGTCCGTGCTAACCTCTCAGGTCATTTACCACATCATCGCCCTTAGGCCTCCATCGGGCACCCTGCTGAATATCACAAAATTGGAGAGGGCATTCCTTTGGGCGGGCTCTAATAAGACAACTGGGGCCAAGTGTAAGGTTAACTGGGAATCAGTCTGTCGGCCGACTGACCTCGGAGGGCTTGGCGTCCTGGACTTGGCTACGTTTGCGAGAGCCCTTCGGCTTAGATGGCCGTGGTTCGAGTGGTCTGAACCTTCCAAGATGTGGATTGGAATGGACAACCCTTGTGATGAGCTTGACCGTGATCTATTCTACGCCTCGACGCGCATAACCATTGGCAACGGGGCATGCGCCCCATTTTGGGACTCCCCGTGGGTTAATGGCGAGAAACCTTCCGTCATAGCACCTCTCATCTTCGAGGCTTCCACGAGGAAGAAATGGAAGGTACAGGAGGCCATGCATGCGGGCGCTTGGCTGTCCAAAATCAAGCTCCCCAACAACTGGACAATGGAGCACATCCGGCAGCTTGTCACGCTTTGGGCTCGGCTGAGGGCCATCCCCCTCGCGGTGGACGCCGAGGACACCATCACCTGGAAGCATACTGCCAGCGGAATCTACTCTGCCACATCCGCGTACAGTGCGCAACTCCTTGGGCTGGTCAGCTCGCCCATGGGCTTCGCCGTTTGGAAAGCATGGGCTCCCCCTAAGATGAAATTCTTTGCTTGGCTGGCAATCCAAAACCGAGTCTGGACGGCGGATAGATTGGAGAGGAGAGGGTGGCCGAACTGCGGCCTATGTCCACTCTGCAAGCAGACGTTGGAAACGGCGAGCCACATCTTCTTCAAGTGTCGGTACTCCATTAGACTGTGGGGCCTGATCAAAGGCTGGCTCAAGCTAGACTACCTCGACATCTCCTCCTGGATCACGATGCGCTCCATCAAGGACTGCTGGCTCAACATGTCCAACTCCAGCATGCCCAACCGGAAGGCGATGGCTTCTCTTGCTATGCTGACCTGCTGGACCATTTGGTGCGAGAGAAATGCACGGGTGTTTCGTCACAAATCCACGCTTCCGTCTGTATTGTTCTCCAACATTAAGAGCGACGCCAACCTTTGGGTAATTGCGGGTGCTAAGCACTTGGGTCAAATCATGCCGGGAGAGTAGTGGCTTTGTAATATTTTCTTTCGCTTTTCTTGTAAAGGCAACTCTAAAATCCTTCTTAATTAATGGATGAGGCAAAGCTTTTGCCTCCGTTTTGAAAAAAAAAATTCCTGCATGTAGCATCCTTGCACCGGCGCTGACGCCTATAGCAATCTGATATGCAGCCGTGCCTATGTCAGAAGCAACGGAGGCCACTACCAGTTGATCGAGCTAAGCATAAATACGTACGTACATAACAAAATTTATTATTCTTTCCATTGCATAACCTATTCCTTTATACAGTACAACATATCATCTCTATATTTTTCATGTCCTTTGCTTATTTTTTTCCTTTTTTATGTATTGTGCACAGGAGATCTTGGTCATGATGGTTCAAGATTCAAATTAATGGAGCGAAGATCTTGACAGTGATTTCATGGTTGTGGTTACGGGATAACTTCGAGAGAAAAATTCCAAGCCAGGTAAGAAAAATAGAGGGTATATTAGTACGCCAATGATACCCACATGTATAAAAATATAGAAACTTATTGTACCTTATTGCTGAGGCATGCATGCTGTAATAGATAAATTTCAGGTTGCCGCAAGATCTTTGAAGTGCTGGGATGGGAGGTTGTTGACGACATAGGTTAGCGACGTGCCGAGACGGTTTGACGATATGGCTTCGCAGTGTAATGGTAAGAAATCTCTGCATGGACTGTTTACTGTTCCTCTATATGCACATGATTTTTTTTGCGGGTCTCTATACATACATGATGTAGCGGCAACAACGGCGGCGCCGGGAGCTAGCGAAGCTTAGATCATACGTACAAGATTTTATGGCAACAGCGGCGGCCGGAGGATGTAGTGAAGTTTAGATCACATTTTCCCGTATGTAGATGAAACCTGTACGCTTAATACAAAGCAAGCAAACTGGATTTGCATGTCAAGAAATCTCACGTGAGAAGCAAGCTAACTGATGGATGCGGTGGTTGTTAGACAAAAAAGATGCTGATTGTTTATCTCCAGCGGGAGTTTGCATGCGAAACACACAACGATGAATGTTCTGTTGAGGCTGCAGAGATGCTACTCACTTTAATTTCGGCACAGGTTTAGTGTCCGCTGGCCGGAGGATGGAAGCTAATAGCGGCTGAATGGTGGGAGCAACGGCGGCAGCCTGACCAGAGGACAACTGAACTTCCTCTCTAAGCATAGGTACGTACGTACGTACATAATAACATATATTTTTGTTTTGTTTGCATAATCTATTTCTTCATACAGTATATATGATCTCTAGATTTTTTATGTCATTTGCTTAAATTTCCCTTTTGTATTTATTGTGCACAAGAGATCTCGGCGTTGGTCACGATGGCTCAAGATTCACATTAGTGCAGCGTGACACTGATTTCATGGTTGTGGGTACTGGATAACCTCAGGAGAAATATCCCAAGCCAGGTAAGAAAAATAGAGGGTATTAGTATCCAATGATACCCACGTGTATAAAAAATATTGCTTTCAGTTTTACTCATATTTTTAGCCTTTCATGGAAGATAACATGATTTTGAAGACCTCTAGAATTTATTTTTAAGATGTTTAATTTTTCTATGTCTAATATTACACTGTGTACTACAATTTTCATTTCTAATTAGATCTCCTCTCACTTTATAGGGAAACACATACCGACAATACATAAAGAGGTCTCCTTTTTAGCAATGCCTAAAGGGGAAAATCCGGGTAACCAACACAGATTAAGCGTCAGCGCACTAAATTGGCACTATAGCACACTAAGTGACTCTAAACGACTAAGTGTGATGCGGCTCCAAACACTATAGTGTGGAGGTAATGCGCTATTTAAAACTATGATTTTTATACCCCCGAATATTTGTCTTGGCTCGATCGCCATGAAAGAACTCAAGTTTATGCTTGAGCTCTAAAATCTGAGGGCAATTAAACATTTTTTGTTATGCACTGATTGCTCGAGAGACTGTTGGCTGAGCCATGTTTTTTGCTTGCTTATTATGCTTGTCTATATAGGTAGCATAATTTCCAAAGGTGGATATTTGTATTTTTGTCCAGTTTGCTATTGAATTGCTGAACATAACCTATTGCTTTCTAACACGTGGCTTAGTTGTAGTGATTTGTATTCACCATACTTATAATTTAAGTCTAGCTGTTGACGAGAAATATGGTTAGGAGCTGGTTAATTCTAGAAGCATTAGCTCTAACGAGGTAAACTCTTATAGACGAATTAATGAGGTAAACGCACAATCTTTATTTATATGTATGTGATTTTACTTTGGCATATATTGTATTGGTTGATACTCCAAGTATCATTTCTCTTGGTGGCTTTAGTGATGGCTTAAGAAGTCTATTTTATGCTAACACACTCATGTCACATACAATTTTCACAATATGTATATTAGACGGAAATATACTAGCGAAGAACCATATCTAAAATATAATACGTCATAGATATTAAAAAAACTTCCATGAAAGCATTCGTTGTGTCATTAGCAAAAACCTAAAATTAGGATAATTAGAAAGGGTTGATTGGAGGGTTAGTTATGCCGAATCTAAAATAAGAGGTACTTTCCTGTGATGTGACTTGATCCGTAAGCGTGCGGTAGATAGGAGATTCATTCACAATACAGATTAAACATATATCACAAACCGGTCATACTTTTATAAGTGGTATATAAAATATGGGCAAGGAATAATGTAAATTGTTGCAGTATAGGTTGGACATGGTAGTTAAAATAATGTAAGAATCTTTGTTTTTTTTTCCTAAAATGTAATAAAAGAATACTTTTATTCGTTCACTAGAATATGGCATATAGGTCAAAATTTATAAAATCATATTATTGTTCAATAAAAATAATGAAAAAACTATATTATTGTATTCTATATGTATTATGAGCAAAAGTTAGTATAGTTTGAAGGAAAGTAGTAAAACTTACTTTACTATTTATTTACCAAGTATATTTCTAAAGTTAGGGTATCACTAATATGTCACCAACACAGTTGAGTGCATTTGCTACAACATCGAAGATTTAGAAAATGAAGGTCAAGGTATAAAACATATGGATGCAATTAGTATATTGGCTATTGAGCTTATGAGCACCGATACAAATTTCCCACATAAGGTAGAGTTATCACATACTTATCACTTACTCCCTCCGTTCGAAAATAGTTGTCATCAAAATGGACAAAAAATAATGTATTTAGAACTAAAATACATCTAGATACATCCCCTTTTATTCATTTTGATGACAAGTATTTCCGAACGGAGGGGGTACTTAGTTTTCCATATTCAAAGTTTTCCTAATATGTAATTCTATATAGGCCGTACAATCCATGTGGTTTAAAAAAATAAGCAAAAAATTATGGAGGACTACATCTACTTAGTAAGGACCTTTAGAGTTAGGGATTATGACAACTTAAAAAGGATTTCACAAAGGTATTTCAAAACCTCAAAATATTGGCATATGACAACTTGCATAGGATTTCATACATATTGAAGACCTTCAACTACTCAAGAATAATAATAGAAAATGGTTACATCTTAGATACAACATTAAAAAAAGTCAATGGACAAGAATTTATTTTTTAACTATTACTTTGTATGTAATGATAATGATACCATAGATAGTAGGGAAAGTACTGATAAACAATGTGCATGTATACAGATCATCCATAGATTCATAACCAAGTATCATTGAATTTATTTTTTAGATACCTTTTGTGCATATATCATTTGGTTTTCTACCCTAATGAAATCAATAGACCAAGTACTATCAAAAGGAGGGATATCGAGGTAGCATGTTTTAAACATCTGTGAAAACTTAGTCCTACTGCTAGAGTAAGTAATGTAAGTTATTAATAGCGATTTTTAAAATCTGTAAATAGATTCTAACATGAATTTTATAGGTTTAAATTATTTTTTGTGGCAATAAGATCATGGTGACCGTTAAGGGGACATCTTTTATAAAATTTGGTAGATTACGTTCTTTTGGAGAAACATACAATAGCAACTCTCACTACAAATTTGGACAACAATGTTTTACAAGAGAAATACCCAAAGGAAATTACCAAATTGTGGAATCGTGATATTATAATAATGGTTTTCATCTATTTTGTAGCCAGAAATATGGATCTATGATAAGTACATTGGATCTACATTAAATATTCTTTCGATTCCTACATTTTGTAGTACATCTGGACACTCGCCATCAAGAAGGAAAACCCAAGGGACCTTTAGAGTGATTCTCTCACGTTTTGGATCCATGCTGGATCGACTAAGAAGACAAACAACACTCTGGAAAGGGGAAAGTGAAGGATCAACATTATCGGAGCTGTCGTTTGCGATGTGGACTATGTGTTTTTAAACAAGTAGTACAGGTGATGTTTCTTTCTACAAAGTGTTGACAATGTTCAAACATTGCTTAAGCCAAACATGAGCCAACTTTGTTCTAGCTTTGTGCACGTACCTCAAGTCAGCTAAATTAAATGATCATGCAAACAGATACTTAACATGACAGTTTTAATGGATATATATAGTACGTAAATTTACATTACTTATACTGAACTGGAAAAAATCACTTACAGTACAAAAGCCACTAAAATAAAAAATACATATGCCTACATGAAAACAATGAAAAATATTAAATATGTGCATGAAGAATAAAATAAAACAATGCACATGATAAAAATGCAAGCAAAATGATACAAATATAATTTGCACAAGCGTGTGAACATAAGAAATAATGTTAATACGACATGCATAATTAGCATGTAAATTATAAATGGATAACACACACATACATACATGAGGGTTTCAATAAAGACAAACACATCTAAGAAAAAAAATGTATGCAAGAGTAGTATATTTGTAAATGTCATCACATTGGGTTCCAATTTTTCATTATAAAAACAAATAATATGTTCTCATAATTCAACTCCATCCAATTCTAGCCCGCGCATCGAGCGGGCCACTTTGCTAGTTACCTATAATGGTATGTAGCGCCATGGGGTGGAACCCCGGAGCACATGACGAAGGCAGGATGGGATAAGGGAGGGTGTGAAACCTAGTAGCTCTGTTCTGCGGAAAAGGAAATGGTAGAGAGAAAGGACATACCATTCTGTACAGAAATCTGGACAAGCTTTGTGTAGGTAATGTTCAATATTAATGTGCGAACAAAAATGTTAACAATTTTCAACATGATAACTGCCATGGTGTACTGACCGGGAACTACTTACTGAAGATCACATAAGTGCGACTTTTGGCATTTAATGAAGAAGAATGTATTCACAATCAGAGAGGTATGTTCCGGTTCTTATATGATTATGGGTTATAATTTGACCATTTCTATCATGGGTTATCAAACCGAAAACATTATTAATTATATGCATAAAATAAATAAATAAATGTGAAACTTCATTGTAAATTCATCTTTGCCACTCCATGTAATCGGAAACAAAAAAAATTATAAACACGTTGATGCATAAGACAAGCGATGGTCTTGAGGCAGGAGGGTCAGAGGAGGGCGACGGGACCTAGTCTGTCTCCATTGTGGTCTTCTTGTATGGTCCTATGGCGATACGACGTAAATCCAATGGTGAAAAGTAATCAAAGTGGGTTCTCCCTAAATCCAATTGTCCAAATCAGAATATCAAACAAATTTAACTACAAAGTTCTACAGATTAAAGATAACTGACATACATTAGTACAAGAGCATACCTGTTTGCTGATGGCAACTATAATCTGAAATCCAAAAGCTTAAATAACCTCAAAGTTGAAATACTGCATCCTTGCAGCTATGTCTCCACTGACAAATTGACTTCTTGCTAATAGAGAAGCCCAACGATTGGTGGTAAGCAACAAAAATGTCCGCAATATGGTCACTGCAGTGATACTTTCTTTTTTATCGTATGCTCACAATATCGTACAGTAACACACTGGTAGTATCCACTTCATCTGAAAATAGCAGTCATAAAATTTAGCACGGAAGAGCATAATTTATATATGACAAATTGTATCGGTTGTACAATCTTTTATTTTGAGGCAAACGTTATACAGCTTGTACTCTGTACTACTTGCCAATTCACAAGATATACAGTGCAGTAGCAGCAATCGATCATCATTCTCTGTTCATCCTCTTTCTCGGGACCAGAGCAAGCATACCGCCAGTCAATCAACCTTATATAAGGCCCTAATGAAAAGTGAAAACTCGGAAGAAAGAGCATCACCTACAATAGTCAGTATTCTAATCATCTGATGCAGACTTGGGTACGAACCGTGGCAGTAGAATTTTCAATGTCAACGTCAACAATAGCCCAACTGAAGCGGCATGACTAATCAATATATTTATTGGGTGTCATACAAGTTAGAATAATTTTAAAGTACTTTTCATGTTTTCGTAACAACCCAATTGAAGCAACATGAGTAATCAATAGATTTATTGGAGCTAGCAAAGCGGTGCATATATATCTTACACCTGCTATTTTTCACAGTTGATGATCGTGTCTTGTTACTATTAATTAAACGATGTTCTCTCCTTCATTGTCATGGAGAGTACGTACGTCAGTTCTCAAGGAATCCGAGGATCGTGCAGGAATTCTCATCCACTTCTAGCTTGCGTGCCCGGTGTAAAATATAGCGCAAGGTCTGCAGGTAAGCGATTATAGGAATCCAGGAGATATAAACCATCGTCGCCCACAAACCTGACGTACATCACTACTACAAATCTAATAAGCCGATCTAATTGAGAAAAGTTTATTAGAATTTAGAAAGCCTAACCTCGACAGAGCTGATATTCGTTGTCGATCCAGGAGAAGCATGCCAACACAGCGGAAGCGGCATCCATGTCGGTTCGTGACGAATGGCGGCGACGTCGCCCACCTCCTTACAGGATGAGGCAACTCTCACCTCGTGGCAGCGGCCGTCCGTCCTCAACAATGAGTCGACTCCTGTGTCCTTGCCAGAGGAGGTCCTCAGATGCGGCGGATACATGGGGAATCAGTGCGCCATAGTGATAGAGAGGCCACCATCGACGGCGGTCTACACGATCTGCGCGGCCATGGCCACAGAGATGCTCGATGTGACAGATGCAAAGGCGACCACGACTCTTAACCGGACAACACCGGATCTGATTGAGCTCTTGGAACCCTCGATACCTAGCGAAGGTGTTGACGACACGATGCCAAGGAGGATGGTGGCAGCCTGCGGGGAGCGGCCGAGCGGGCCCACCCCCTGCGTGAGCGTGCACGAGAGACAGAGAGTGAGGGAGAGGGAGGAACCCGGATGGGGTAGGGCACGAGGCTACGTGGTGGCGGCGGCGCTCGGACTCTTTGAGCGGTAGGGCAGGACGACGGAAGTGAGATGAGGCGTCCGCATTTTTGTTGCTGCTGCCATTGGATAATATTCGATTACAAATTAAATACGTACATAAATACTTTAATAATGAGATAATATTCCATTACAAATTAAGTAGGTACATAAATGCTTTAATGATGAGATTTTTTAAAATTGGTTACTTGTTTCCTAATTAATGTGATTGAGCAATTTAAGGTAATTAATTTAGATTTGATCTTTAGAGATTGACCGTGATTGATTCTTTCACATAAAGATATTACTAAATAACTTGCGTCAGTATGGAAAATTCTGATCCGTTTAGATTTTTTTCGTTGTGTGAGAGGGTGATGCGAAACTAAACCGGTGGGATGGGGGAGGAGACGAAAAAAAAACCCAGCGAAATAAAGCAGTTGAAAGTGGTGGGACAAAAATAAACCGTGGATACTATTCAACCAACTCAGATATTAGGAGTAGAGATTATCAGATTGATTCCTACTTTGATGTGATGTATATTTGCTCTTCCAAAATTAACATTTTATTTTTATATATGCAGTAATTTCTTGTGTGTGTGCGCGCCTTGTATCTCCGACATCACTCCGACAGACGAACCACCTTGTATCTCCGACATCACTCCGACCGGCGTCCGAGGTGCTCAACTCTCCCCCCCCCCCCCCCCCCCCCCTCTGTGTCTGCGCGCGCGCGCACAGTTGCATATAACATATCAAACAGAATTGATCCATCGAACTAGGCAACGGCGACGACACACCGGCGAACCACCTTGTATCTCGGACACCACGCTGACCGGCGTCGGGGTGCTCTCTCTCTCTCTCTCTCATACATACGCATATGGTTCCTAATTAATTTACTCCTTTGTTTTGATGAAAAAGGATTTCCACAAATGAATATCCTTATCCAAATAAATTTACTATTTCTGACTCATAGTAGTTATCTAGGTGAATCGATCGCAATTACACCACTCCAGATAAGCACATCATTTGATCAAAAAAAAAAAAGAGAGAGAAAGATAAGCACATGTGTGAGATTTGGTAAGACCCAGGTTTTTTTAGGAATCGTTTTTTCTTTCTTGAGGAATCTTTACAAGCGACCGAATCAGCATTGCAGAGTTTGCCGATCAACCAGCTTCCAACCCGCACCACACGGACTCGTATGTCCCGGAGACACACGCGCGCTATTTATACCAGTCCTCGAAAACTTTTCGATCGACCCAGATGTTGTGAGTCGTGACGCCTCCCTTATGCATGCTCGTGGACAATTCCTCCAGCTTCGCTAGCCGTCAATCATGGTGGGGATGCCGGTCGTCGACGTGCCCGAGACGCCGGTGGCGGCGGCGGCGCCGCGCGTGCCCGTGCCCCAGGCACGGCCGTTCCTCCACATCCTCAGCGCCCACCTGAAGGAGACCTTCTTCCCCGACGACCCGTTCCGAGCGGTGGCGCGGGAGGACGGGCACGGCCGGCGCGCCGTGGCCGCGCTCCGCTACCTGTTCCCGTGCCTAGAGTGGCTGCCGTGCTACACCCTCCGCGCGCTCCGGTCCGACCTCATCGCCGGTGTCACCGTGGCCAGCCTCGCCGTCCCCCAGGGCATCAGCTACGCCAAGCTCGCCGATCTCCCGCCCATCATGGGACTATGTAAGTACATATACATGTAGATGTACCCAGGCCGCCCGGTACGCGTGCACGCGCGTGCGGTGCGACATTATTGCCGAATTAACCCCACGTACGTTGTACAGACTCTAGCTTTGTGCCGGCGCTGGTATACGCGGTGATGGGAAGCTCCAGGGACCTGGCGGTGGGGACGACGGCGGTGGGGTCGCTGCTGTTCCCTGCGTTGCTGGGGAAGGAGGCGCCGCCGGCGGAGAACCCGGAGCTGTACATGCACCTGGCCTTCACGGCCACCTTCTTCGCCGGCGTGTTCCAGGCCGGCCTGGGCATCCTCAGGCTGGGCTTCGTGGTGGACTTTCTGTCGCAGGCCGCCATCGTCGGGTTCATGGGCGGCGCCGCCACGGTGGTGTGCCTGCAGCAGCTCAAGGGCCTCCTGGGCCTCCAGCACTTCACCAGGGCCACGGACGTCGTCGCCGTCATGCGCGCGGTCTTCTCGCAGACCCACCACGTCAGTCAGCCACACTATCCTCCTTAATTAGTACACTTCTACTTGTATTTGATCTGACAAGGTTGCTTGTGTTGCGTTTTGCGTGCCATATCTCATATGTGTGCGATTGCAGTGGCGATGGGAGAGCTTGGTTCTCGGGTGTTGCTGCCTCATTTTTCTGCTCATGACTCGCTTCTTCGTAAGCTCCTTGCTTTAGTTCTCCTCTCTTTTAAAGTTATAGTCGCCTCGTGAGAAGTACAGTAGGAAACTAGATTTGATATTTGTTTCGGCAACAGAGCAAGAGGCGGCCCAAGTTCTTCTGGGTGTCGGCTGCGGCACCGTTGGCGTCGCTCATCGTTGGAAGTGTCCTCGTGTACCTCATCCATGGCCAAAACCATGGCATCGAAGTGGTAAGCTCACGCAGCAAACGCACATTGTTAATTACTCCTTCCGTTCCAAAATGTAAGGTGCCAATTTGGTGTTTTTGTTGGACATCCAGATTGGTAACCTCAAGAAGGGCGTAAACCCGTCGTCCGCCAAGAGCTTGATCTTGTCGCCGCCGCACATGATGGTCGCTCTCAAGACCGGCATCATCACCGGCCTCATCGGCCTCGCCGTAAGCCCCCTCCTCCTGGGTCCCGACTTCAGTTCGTCCTGCTTGAGCTCATCACAACTGTGACATTTGTGTGCGCTACAAATATAGGAAGGGATCGCCGTGGGGAGGAGCTTCGCCATGTCCAAGAACTACCACGTGCACAACAACAAGGAGATGGTCGCCTTCGGGCTGGCGAACATCGTGGGGTCCTGCACCTCGTGCTACCTCACCACCGGCCCCTTCTCGCGCTCCGCCGTGAACGTCAACGCCGGCTGCAAGACCGCCATGTCCAACGCCGTGATGGCGGTGGCGGTGGCCGTGACGCTCCTCTTCCTGACGCCGCTGTTCCACTACACCCCGCTGGTGGTGCTGTCGGCCATCATCATCTCGGCGATGCTGGGCGTCTTTGACTTCCCCGCCGCCGTCCGCCTGTGGAAGGTGGACAAGCTCGATTTCTGCGCCTGCCTCGGCGCCTACCTCGGAGTCGTCTTGGACAACATCGGGATCGGACTCTCCATCGCGGTATGTGCATGCTATCAGCTGTATCGAGTCGGAAGAAGTCAGAAGCATGCATGCATGCATGATGTGTTGACCTCGAAGCATTGTGTGTATCTTTCAGGTCGGGATATCGGTTGTCCGGATCCTGCTGTTCGTGGCGCGGCCGAGGACGACGGCGCTCGGCAAGATGCCCAACTCGACCATGTACAGAAGGATGGACCAGTACGCCATGGCGGAGAGCGTGCCCGGAGTGCTGGTGCTGCAGGTCGACGCGCCCATCTTCTTCGCCAACGCGAGCTACCTGCGAGAGCGGTGAGTAAGATCCAATATAATGCCTAGTATATAAAAGAATATCTTGGAGTATTTTCTTAGTACTAATTAAACTGCAAAAATTTCTTATATTTAGTTATAGAAAATAGTATATTGTTTATATACATGTACAAATATAGAAGTATTTTCAAAATATACTACTCCCTCCTCCCAAAAACAAGTGACTCAACTTTCTATTAAATTTTACTAAAGTTAGTACAAAGTTTATTTTGGAACAGAGGAAGTAAAATTTATGAACTCACATGCAAAAAAATATATATATATAACTTGCTTTGGAAAATCTTAAGTATAGTACCTGAACATATTTATAAAATTATAAAGTAATATACATATACTACCATGATAGTACTATAAGAACGTGAGTGTACCTATCATCATCGGATGATACATGATAGGATCTACCATGAAACTGTACTATGGCAATAGTGACATCTGGTTGTGTTTTAGGATCTCGCGGTGGATCAACGAGGAGGAAGAGCGGATCAAGGCCACGGGTGAGCAGAGCCTACAGTGTGTCGTCCTGGACATGGGTGGTGAGTTGTTCTAGCACTGATTAGTTTTAAATAATAGTACTATGTTCTTTCTTTTGCACCGGCTCTTATATATGTACTTCCTCCATCCCAAAATTTTTGTCTTAAATTTATCTAAATACGGATATATCTAGTTACATTTTAGTGTTAGATACAGCCGTATCTAGACAAATGTAAGACAAGATTTTTGGGACGGAGGGAGTAATATAAAATGCACGTTCTTGAAAACGCAAAACCTGTAAAAGAAATAGTCGTTTCTGAAAACCGCTACATGGTTTTTCTTTCTATGCAGCCGTCGCTGGCATTGACACAAGCGGAACGAAGCTCATAGAGGATCTCAGCAAGAGCCTGCACATGAAGAATATTCAGGTACGCACTAAATATAAACATGTCCAACTCAGGCCTTTTTTGCAAAACATGTACAACTGAGACCTTGTCCAACTCAATTTGATGGGAGGTCTTTCCGGGTATCTGCGTGTGTGCGTGTTTTTTTTTTGCTCGAACCAATTGTCGGGCTGACCGACTGCATTGAGTGGTACAGATTGCACTGGCAAACCCCGGGAGTGAAGTGATGAAGAAACTGGACATGTCCAAGGTGCTCATGCGCATCGACGACGAGTGGATCTTCCAGAAGGTGGGTGACGCGTGCGACTACGCGCTGCTCAACTGTAAGATAGCAACTGTTCAACACAGCATTGTGTGAAACTCTTTTTGCCATGGAGTGTTTTGTCACGGAGACGCACTTGTGTAAGAACAACACCTCTACATGTGATGGAGTAAAGTATGTTTCAAATCTTGAACTAGAAGCATTCACGTGTCTTGTCGAACCTTTTTTGTTTCTAGTGTTTCCTTTGCTTCTATATTCACGGATCAAGTGGCTAATTAAGGAGATTCTCAAAAAAAGTGGTGAATTAAGGAGGCTCGAAAAGGTTTAGTATACATCTTATAAAGGCATACCAAATAGTTATTAATAAGACTAAGGAGTGATTTAATTTGGAAACTCTAACCATCTAGTTGTACTCCATATGTACCGCTAAAGGTATTTTTGAACTGGCCATCATGTGGTTGTTCTTGGTACTGGACCGTGTAGTTGTGATGACATGGCTTCAAAGAACACTAAACCAGATTTACATATTTACCGAGTGAGATGACATCAAGCGGTTTGCCTGAACTTAAAAGGTCCACTTTCCACAGGATTGTTTGATGTTATGTATACATTTGTTTTTTTTAAACCATCAACATATCTGAATAGTCCCCCTCGTCAGGCAAAATAAATAGATAAATGCAAACTGAGTAATAGAAAACCAGCAACATAATTCTACCGAATCGCTGTTACGTTTAAAGATCTAGCTGCTAAGTATGAATATCAAGACGTGTTCTCTAAAGGTGTTATTTAGAGCCTCAACTTTTACGAGAAGGTTGTAAGAGAGAGTGCAAGATGGACTTTGAAACTTTAAGATATATAGGAAAATGATTATGTACTCCCACTCCTCATATACCACATAAATGAATTTATTATACCTATTGATCATTTGTAATATACTGCATTAACCATTAATAGATACCCCGAAATGATTTTCATTTTTTTTAATTTGAGACCACATATTTTATTTATTTACAAGTAAAGTATGCTTTGTACGTAAAAATGCCATACTGCATAAACTAAGGGCTTGAACGATACCTTTTTCATGAAAATTGTATTAAGGTATATTATAATAATTAATAGGTATGTTGCTAATTATAAAGATGTACAATATGTTTGTTTAAGAGGTATATTTGAGTGTGGGAGTATATACTCCCAGGAGTATAGAAAATTAGTCATATATATAAGTTATTCTACAACCATATGAACTCATTGTCGCAGCAGTAGTTGAACTGCACCATGTGCTCATTTTGAACTTCCGCACACTGTCAAAATGGCATTGCGATATACCATTGGAAAGCTGTGGGCATGGCGATCATAACCTATGTTGAACATTTTTGCAAAACTTGACGACTTAAGAGGAGTATAAAAAATTGTGTTTTCTCACTGAAAAAATGTGAATGGTATTTCCGACCGCATTTTCAAACGTTTTATCTAAATGAGGCAAACGATATGGCGTCGAAAAACTATTGCAAACACACTCATCTTTCAGGTAGAAAGTTTTCTCAAATTCCCTACGGTTTAAAAGCTTGAAAAATGACAGAATTTTCAAACCGAATGAGTGAGATTGTATTTTTTACCTCGTTTCCAAAAAGTTTATCGGAATGATGCAAATGATATGCCATTGAAAAGCTGCTAAAAATATGTTTCGTTCTCATATTGATTCCTTTTCAATTCCAAACTATCTAAGTGTAATTTGAAAAATGGTGAAGTTTGAACGATATTGTATTTGTGGCCCCATTACTAAATGGTTTATCAAAATTTTAAAAATGATAAGGCACTGGCAGAGCCGGTCCTGAGATTTCCGGGGCCCGAGGTGAAACGACAACCCGGGGCCTCTAAATATGAACATCAAAATAGTAATTTCCAATTTTGAAAAACTTCTCTTGGAATGAACTTTGTGCAAGTTTTATGTTTTTTCTACTTGTTCAACATTATATCCAAAATAATATGTATTAGTAGGAATCAATATTGTTTTCTATAAGAAAATTGTTGGACACTATCCTTCATTGATGCGTAAATCCATCTGCACTCCTTTACAACATTATCCTCTTCTTTTCTTACTTTATTATGGTCCTAATTAACCCGCTAAAATTAACCATCTACACTAAGATTTAATTTTGTAGCGTGCCGGGCAATGTCTCACTAGTAGAAAAAGGGCCTAATGTGAAGCACATTAGTCCCGGTTTGTAACTGAACCGGCACTAATATGACCATTAGTGCCGGTTCCAACGGCTAGGCGGGCGGCGCTCATTAGTACCGGTTCGTGGCGAACCTTTAGTACCGATTGGTGGCAGGCTGTTGTCAGGCTAGGGCCCCACCAGTACCTTTAGTACCGGTTCATGCCACGAACCGGGACTAGAGATGCACCTTTAGTCCCGGTTCGTCTAACCAACAGGTACTAAAGGTCATCCTATATATACCCCTGCGTCGAGCCCGAGCGCTCTGTCCTTCCCCTTTCCTCTCCTCTGTTTTCTTCCTCTTCCTCTTGAGCTCACACTCCATTTTTGCCAAAATTTGTGAAGGTTTGAAGGCACCCCATCCATCCAAGTGATCACAAAGGTTAGCAACTTTGTCCTTTCATCTCTCATTGCTAGATTAGCTCTTGCAATGCTCTATAAGTATAGTGATTTGTGGGTTTTATTTTGGGAGGAATTATATGTGGTAGTATTTGATTTATATGCAATTTGAGGTCAAAATAACTCTTAGTTCGCATATGTAGGTGTGGTTTACTTAGTGCCTTCTCGTCTCCGTCCTAACCACCGTCGATCGCCCGCACAGTCCCGTCGCTGGTGTTGATGTAGAAGCCCTCCGTGATCAATGCCCCCTCCGGCAGGACGCCGGAAAAGGCCCCAAGATGGGATCTCACGGGTACAGAAGGTTGCGGCGGTGGAATTAGGTTTTCGTGGATGCCTCTGATGGTTTGGGGGTACGTAGGTATATATAGGAGGAAGAAGTACGTCAGTGGAGCAACGTGGGCCCCACAAGGGTGGAGGGCGTGCCTGGGGGTAGGCGCGCCCCCTGTCTCGTGTTGTCCTCGTTGATTTCTTAACGTAGACTCCAAGTCCTCTGGATCACGTTTGTCCGAAAATCACGTTCCCGAAGGTTTCATTCCGTTTGGACTCCGTTTGATATTCTTTTTCTGCGAAACACAGAAATAGGCAAAAAAACAGCAATTTGGGCTGGGCCTCCGGTTAATAGGTTAGTCCCAAAAATAATATAAAAGTGTATAATAAAGCCCATTAAACATCCAAAACAGAATATAATATAGCATGGAACAATAAAAAATTATAGATACGTTGGAGACGTATCAGTCGCCAGCACCACCTTGTGGTGAGCCTCTTGTTCTTATCTTTTTTATATATAAAAAATCATGTTTGTGTGATTTAGATATATAGTTACTTGTATAATTATCTTACCCATACGTTGTTTGTTATACATAGTGCCATGGTTTTGACCGTCCCCCTCGGCCCTCGTCCGGGTTATGATTCGGATGTGGTATATTCTCTTTTATAACTATTTGTTGCATTTCGTGTTTATGACAAATTATGTCCATCAAGTTGACATAGATATTTTTATCTAGGAGGTATGTGAACCAGAAATTCCAACCGACCCTATTGTCGAGAGGTTAAATTTAGTTGAAAGAGAAAACGAGTATTTGAAAGAAAAATTGAAAAGGATTGAGGGGAAGAAGATGGAATTGGAGTTGCATGTTGCTGATGTCGTCGATGATCACAAGATCAAGATGGAGAAAATGCGCTTGAAGATTAGAAAGATTAGAAAATATGCCATTGATAGTGAGGCTTGGTATCATTATGCTGTTGGATCAATTGTTACCTTAGTTGCGATCTTGATCACATTTGTTGTTGCATTTAAATGCTTTAGCTAGAGAGTTATTTGTATGTTTGTTTTATGAGAATAAGTGTTGTATGAACTTTATGTACGAACTTGTATTAATTTGGTCTATTCAGTGATGTGTAATGAAGATGAGCCGGCAATGGATGTACGATGACCGATGCTCTCCCCAGTTTGTTAATGGCGTGCAAACTTTTCTGCTTGCGGCTGAGGTAAACAAGCGTGCAGATGGTTTTATGTCTTGTCCATGTGCTGGCTGTAAGAATTATCAGAATTACTCTAAGTCAAAAACCATTCACTAGCACCTGTTTGAGTCCGGTTTCATGCCCCACTATAATGTTTGGACCAAGCACGGAGAAAGAGGGGTTATAATGGAAGACAATGAAGAAGAAGAGGACGATGATAGCTATCCTGGCCATGGGTTCCCTGATTATGATGGTACAACATTGGGGGAAGAAGCTGAGCCGGCAATGCGGGAAGAAGCTGAAGAAGAGGCATCAGATGAGCCTGCTGATGATCTAGGTCGGGCCATTGCCGATGCAAAGAGAAACTACGCAAGTGAAAAGGAGAAGAAGAAGTTGTAGCGCATGTTAGAGGATCACAAGAAATTGTTGTACCCGAATTGCGGAGCTCACAAGAAAAAGCTGGGCACCACACTGGAATTGCTGCAATGGAAGGCAGAGAATGGTGTACCTGACAAGGAATTTGGAAAGTTGCTGATAATATTAAAGAAGATGCTTCCAAAGGACAACAAATTGCCCGAGAGTACGTATGAAGCAAAGAAGGTTGTCTGCCCTCTAGGATTAGAGGTGCAGAAGATACATGCATGCCCTAATGACTACATCCTCCACTGCAGTGAGTATAAGGATTTGAATGCGTGCCCGATATGCGGTACATTGCGCTATAAGATCAGCCGCGATGACCCTGGTGATGTCAAGGGCGAGCACCCCAGGAAGAAGATTCCTGCCAAGGTGATGTGGTATGCTCCTACAGTACCACGATTGAAACATTTGTTCCAAAACAAAGAGCATGCCAAGTTGATGCGATGGCACAGAGAAGACCGTAAGAAAGACGGGAAGTTGAGAGTACCCGCTGACGGGTCGCAGTGGAGAAAAATCGAGAGGAAGTGGGGGGACTTTGCAGGTGACGCAAGGAATGTATGGTTTGGTCTAAGCGTAGATGGCATTAATCCTTTTGGGGACCAGAGCAGCAATCATAGCACCTGGCCTGTGACTCTATGTATGTATAACCTTCCTCCTTGGTTGTGCATGAAGCGGCAGTTCATTATGATGCAAGTGCTCATCCAAGTCCCTAAGCAACCCGACAACGACATTGATGTGCACCTAAGGCCATTAGTTGAAGAACTATTACAGCTGTGGAATGGAAAAGGTGTACGTGTGTGGGATGAGCTCGATCAGGAAGAATTTGACCTACATGCATTGCTGTTTGCGACCATCAATGATTGGCCTGCTCTCAGGCAAGCATTTCAAAGGTGAGGCGGATCACCGGACGAAGCCTCGCCACCGTACTGGTGATGATGTACATGATATGATCTAGGATTTGAAGGTATTCTTTGGAAAGGGTCCTGGCGCACAATCTGTTCCGAATGACACTGACGGACGCCCACCCATGTGGAAGAAGAAATCTATATTTTGGGACCTACCCTATTGGAAAGACCTAGAGGTCCGCTCTGCAATCGACGTGATGCACGTGACGAAGAATCTTTGCGTGACCCTTCTTGGCTTCTTGGGCGTGTATGGGAAGACGAAAGATAAACCGGAGGTACGGGAGGACCAGCAACGTATGCATGGAAAAGACGGCATACATCAGGTGAAGGAAATATGCCCTAGAGGCAATAATAAAGTTGTTATTTATATTTCCTTATATCATGATAAATGTTTATTATTCATGCTAGAATTGTATTAACCGGAAACTTAGTACATGTGTGAATACATAGGCAAACAGAGTGTCCCCAGTATGCCTCTACTTGACTAGCTCGTTAACCAAAGATGGTTAAGTTTCCTAACCATAGACATGTGTTGTCATTTGGTGAACGGGATCACATCATTAGAGAATGATGTGATGGACAAGACCCATCCGTTAGCTTAGCATTATGATCGTTAAGTTTTATTGCTATTACTTTCTTCATGACTTATACATGTTCCTCTGACCATGAGATATGCAACTCCCGAATACAGGAGGAACACCTTGTGTGCTATCAAACGTCACAACGTAACTGGGTGATTATAAAGATGCTTCAAAGGTGTCTCCGAAGGTGTTTATTGGGTTGGCATATATCGAGATTAGGATTTGTCACTCCGTGTATCGGAGAGGTATCTCTGGGCCCTCTCGGTAATGCACATCACTATAAGCCTTGCAAGAAATGTGACTAATGAGTTAGTTACGGGATGATGCATTACGGAACGAGTAAAGAGACTTGCCAGTAACGAGATTGAACTAGGTATTGAGATACCGACGATCGAATCTCGGGCAAGTAACTGTTAGGGAACGTAGTAATTTCAAAAAATTTCCTACGCACACGCAAGATCATGGTGATGCATAGCAACGAGAGGGGAGAGTGTTGTCCACGTACCCTCGTAGACCGAAAGCGGAAGCGTTAACACAACGCGGTTGATGTAGTCGTACGTCTTCACGATCCGACCGATCAAGTACCGAACGCACGGCACCTCCGAGTTCAGCACACGTTCAGCTCGATGACGTCCCTCGAACTTCGATCCAGCCGAGTGTTGAGGGAGAGTTTTGTCAGCATGACGGCGTGGTGACAATGATGATGTTCTACCGACGCAGGGCTTCACCTAAGCACCGCTACGATATTATCGAGGTGTAATATGGTGGAGGGGGGCACCGCACACGGCTAAGAGATCAATGATCAATTGTGTGTCTAGAGGTGCCCCCCTGCCCCGTATATAAAGGAGCAAGGGGGGGGGGGTTCGGCCGGCCAAAGGGGAGAGGCGCTCCAGGAGGAGTCCTACTCCTACCGGGAGTAGGACTCCCCCCTTTTCCATGTTGGACTAGGAGAGAGGGGGAAGAGGTGGAGGGGAGGAAGGAAAGGGGGGGCGCCGCCCCCCTCTCCTTGTCCTATTCGGACTAGAGGGGGAGGGGCGTGCGGCCCTGCCCTGGCCTCCTCTCCTCTCTTCCACCTAGGCCCACTAAGGCCCATTAAGTTACCGGGGGGTTCCGGTAACCTCCCGGTACTCCGGAAAAATCCCGATTTCACCCGGAACACTTCCGATATCCAAACATAGGCTTCCAATATATCAATCTTTATGTCTCGACCATTTTGAGACTCCTCGTTATGTCCGTGATCACATCTGGGACTCCGAACAACCTTCGGTACATCAAAACATATAAACTCATAATATAACTGTCATCGTAACGTTAAGCGTGCGGACCCTACGGGTTCGAGAACTATGTAGACATGACCGAGACACCTCTTCGGTCAATAACCAATAGCGGAACCTGGATGCTCATATTGGCTCCCACATATTCTACGAAGATCTTTATCGGTCAGACCGCATAACAACATACGTTGTTCCCTTTGTCATCGGTATGTTACTTGCCCGAGATTCGATCGTCGGTATCTCGATACCTAGTTCAATCTCGTTACCGGCAAGTCTCTTTACTCGTTCCATAATACATCATCCCGCAACTAACTCATTAGTTACAATGGTTGCAAGGCTTATAGTGATGTGTATTACTGAGTGGGCCCAGAGATACCTCTCCGACAATCGGAGTGACAAATCCTAATCTCGAAATACGCCAACCCAACAAGTACCTTTGGAGACACCTGTAGAGCACCTTTATAATCACCCAGTTACGTTGTGACGTTTGGTAGCACACAAAGTGTTCCTCCGGTAAGCGGGAGTTGCATAATCTCATAGTCATAGGAACATGTATAAGTCATGAAGAAAGCAATAGCAACATACTAAACGATCGAGTGCTAAGCTAACGGAATGGGTCAAGTCAATCACATCATTCTCCTAATGATGTGATCCCGTTAATCAAATGACAACTCATGTCTATGGCTAGGAAACATAACCATCTTTGATCAACGAGCTAGTCAAGTAGAGGCATACTAGTGACACTCTGTTTGTCTATGTATTCACACAAGTATTATGTTTCCGGTTAATACAATTCTAGCATGAATAATAAACATTTATCATGATATAAGGAAATAAATAATAACTTTATTATTGCCTCTAGGGCATATTTCCTTCAGTAACATACCGATGACAAAGGGAACAACGTATGTTGTTGTGCGGTTTGACCGATAAAGATCTTTCGTAGAATATGTAGGAACCAATATGAGCATCCAGGTTCCGCTATTGGTTATTGACCAGAGATGAGTCTCGGTCATGTCTACATAGTTCTCGAACCCGTAGGGTCCGCACGCTTAACGTTCGATGACGATCGGTATTAGGAGTTTATGTGTTTTGATGTACCGAAGGTAGTTCGGAGTCCCAGATGTGATCACTGACACGACGAGGAGTCTCGAAATGGTCGAGACATAAAGATTGATATATTGGACGATGTTATTCGGACACCGGATGAGTTCCGGGGGTTACCAGATAAATATCGGAGTGCCGGGGGGTTATCAGAACCCCCGGGGAAGCTAATGGGCCAACATGGGCCTTGTGTGTGAGAGAGAGGGGCCCCTAGGGCTGGCCGCCCCCCTTGAGAAGTCCGAATTGGACTAGGAGGGGGCGGCGCCCCCCTCTTTCCCTCTCCCTCTCTCCCTCTCCTTCCTTCCCCCTCTCTTCCCTTGTTGGAAACCTACTAGGAATAGGATTCCTAGTAGGAATCCTACTTGGGGCGCGCCCTATGAGGGCCGGCCAGCCTCCCCCTTGCTCCTTTATATACGGGGGCAGGGGGCACCCTAGAAGACACAAGTTGATTTCTTAGCCATGTGCAGTGCCCCCCTCCACAAATTTCCACCTCGGTCATATCGTTGTAGTGTTTAGGCGAAGCCCTGCGTCAGTAACTTCATCATCACCGTCATCACGCCGTTGTGTTGACGAAAATCTCCCTCGGCCTCAGCTGGATCAAGAGTA
This sequence comes from Aegilops tauschii subsp. strangulata, assembly GCF_002575655.3. NCBI lineage: Eukaryota > Viridiplantae > Streptophyta > Magnoliopsida > Poales > Poaceae > Aegilops > Aegilops tauschii. The sequence goes on along the minus strand of NC_053040.3, from coordinate 407,301,909 downwards.
TGAGGGACGTCACCGAGCTGAACGTGTGCAGATCGCGGAAGTGCCGTGCGTTCGGTACTTGATCGGTTGGATCGTGAAGACGTTCGACTACATCAACCGCGTTACTTAACGCTTCCTCTTTTGGTCTACGAGGGTACGTGGACACACTCTCCCTGCTCGTTGCTATGCATCTCCTAGATAGATCTTGCGTGATCGTAGGATTTTTTTGAAATACTGCATTCCCCAACAGTGGTATCAGAGCCAGGTCTATGCGTAGATGTTATATGCACGAGTAGAACACAAAGAGTTGTGGGCGATAATAGTCATACTGCTTACCAGCATGTCATACTTTGATTCGGCGGTATTGTTGGATGAAGCGGCTCAGACCGACATTACGCGTACGCTTACGCAAGACTAGTTCTACCGCCGTGCTTCGCAGACAGGTGGCTAGTGGGTGTCTATTTCTCAAAATTTAGTTGAATCGAGTTTGACTATGCCCGGTCCTTGTTCAAGGTTAAAACAGCACACTTGACAAAAAATCATTGTGGTTTTGATGCCTAGGTAAGAACGGTTCTTGCTAGAAGCCCGTAGCAGCCACGTAAAACTTGCAACAACAAAGTAGAGGACGCCTAACTTGTTTTTGCAGGGCTTGCTGTGATGTGATATGGTCAAGAAGTGATGATATATAAATTATTGTATGAGATGATCATGTATTGTAAAAGTTATCGGCAACTGGCAGGAGCCTTATGGTTGTCGCTTTATTGTATGAAATGGAATCGCCATGTAATTGCTTTACTTTATCACTAAGCGGTAGCGATAGTCGTAGAAGCAATAGTTGGCGAGACGACAACGATGCTTCGATGGAGATCAAGGTGTCAAGCCGGTGACGATCGTGATCATGACGGTGCTTTGGAGATGGAGATCAAAGGCACAAGATGATGATGGCCATATCGTATCACTTATATTGATTGCATGTGATGTTTATCCTCTATGCATCTTACTTTGCTTAGTACGGCGGTAGCATTATAACACTATTGGAATCTGGTAATTTGCCGTCTGCCACCTCTTTGCCGTCCGCCAGCTGACGGCAAACAACCTCTTTTCCGTCCGCTTCCACAAAGCGGACGACAAAGAATGTGAAGATGGCAAAAAGTCTATTTGCCGTCAGCTAGCTGACGGCAAAGAGCTAGAAGGTAGACGACAAAGGGCCAGGTGGGCCCCACAGGGCACGGCATGGCTAGGTCAGGTTCTTTGCCGTCCGCCAACGGACGACAAAGAGGAGACGTGGGCCAGCCCTAAATGGCCGCCCTCTTTGCCGTCTGCTAGCGGACGGCAAAGAAGGCCCACTTAACGGGTCGAGCCGTCTCCCCTCTATCTCTTTCTCTATCTCCCTCAATCCCGCGCGCCCGCCTCTCTCCTCCCCCGCCGCTCTACCGCCGCCGCCCGCCAGCCCCGCCCCCGGACCCAGCCCCCGCCGCCGTCCAGCCCTCCCCCCGCCCCCGCGCCCCGTCGCCCCGCCGCGCCCCATCGGCCCGCCGCCCCGCCGCGCCCCGTCGGCCCGCCGCCCCGTTGCCCTGCCGCGCCCCGTCGCCGGAGAGGCCTGCGTCGGGCCGCCCCGGTGTCGGACCCCTCCCCGCGGCCCTGCGCCGCCCCGCCCCGCTGCCGCCCTCCTTCCCGCGGCCCCTGCGCCACCCCGCCCCACCGGTCGACCTCGCCCTCCACCGGCGATCCCCTGCAGGTTTGTTCTTCCCTCCTTTTTTTAGTTTAGTTTCTGTTTTAGTTTTAGTTTTAGTTTAGTTTTATTTTCAGTTTAGTTTTAGTTTTAGTTTTAGTTTATTTTATTTTAGTTTATTTTAGATTAGTTTTAGTTTTAGTTTAGAAGAAGAGGAGGAGTAGAAGGAGGAGGAGGAGGGAGGAAGAGGAGGAGGGAGAAGAAGAGGAGTAGAAGGACCCCCTAACCCGCTCATCCTGTTGTAAAAATTTAGTTAGGTCAACAGAAGAAACAAAATTGCTATGTTATTCATCTTTCGATTTAAATGTGCAGTTATTTTGTCGCTGCGAGGGTCTGGTGTTCGACGAGCTCTGCCCCTGCGTTTGTTGGTGAGCACAAATGACATCTCCTCCCCCCCTTCATTTGCTCTGTTCCGGTCTTCGTGCCGATGAAACTTGCTAGCTATAGGTGTCAATCATCAGTATGCGTAACCACTATGCATCTCCCGTTCGAAAGGGTTACATCTATAAATATGCATGCATTTGCATATTCATAATCGTGATTCTTTCGAATTGTCCAACGTTATCCATGGACAGCCCGAGTATGTAGATTGGGTTCGTTTTCCCATATGCTCTGCTCCGGATCCGATGCAGAATTTCGTCAGTGACTCCTTGTTGTTTTCCGGGTACACATCCTCTCTGCTTATTGCCGAGACGTGTATCAGGAGAACAGCAGGGAGGTGCTACCGAAATTTTGCGTCGGATCCGGAGCAGAGCATGGGAAAACGAACCCAATCTACACATACTCGGGTGGGATTAGGACCTATCTTTACCTATTAGCGTGTAGGTTGCACGGACATAATAAAACTGACAAACTCCATTAACTGATGGATATGGTTTGCTTAATTATGTATATATTTCTTGTGTGTCCAGTAGGAAGTCAATATGAGTGATCGTGCATGGATGTACACCGGTTACACTAGTCAGAAAGTTTGGACCGAGGAATGGTTAATAAAAACCAAGGGGTTTGTTAGAGCCGCATTTGCAAATGGCCAGGAATTTAGCTGGTGCCCCTGTGCCCGTTGCGACAACTATAAAAAGAGGGACGAGCTTGAAATGAGTAAAGACCTGCAGAAGTTTGGTTTTACGCCTGGTTACACGGTCTGGACATTACATGGTGAGTCTACCCAACGTCCCAGAGCCGAGGTTCATCGTCGCACCGACGAGCATGGTACCGGGACCGCAGACATGGTGCAAGACTTTGACGATGCTCGGGACTCGGACGAGGAGATGGAGGAATCTGCAAAGGCCTTCACTGAAATGTTGGAGTCCTCAAAACGTCCTCTCCACGAGCACACTGAGCTTTGTCAGCTGGATGCCATCTCAAAAATAATGGCTTTGAAGGCTCAATTCAACTTGGGCAGAGAATGCTACGACGCGATGATGATAGTATTCGGACGATTTCTACCCAAAGGCCATGTGCTACCTCCAAACCTGTACCAGTCAGACAAAATCCTCCGTGCTCTTAAGATGCCCTATGAGAAGATACATGCGTGTGAGAAAGGATGTGTCTTATTTAGGCTTCAGTATGAGGACTTGAACTATTGTCCCATTTGCAACTCTTCCAGGTATGTTGTGGTAGACAATGGTATGGGTGAGAAGACGCAGACCAAAATACCCGTTAATGTTCTTCAGTATATGACAATCGTACCAAGACTTCAACGTCTTTTCATGGTTGAAGAGACGGCCAGACAGATGACATGGCACAAAACGGGCAAAAGAACCAAACTAGATGCAGATGGGAATGTGATGATGGTGCACACATCGGATGGTGAAGCGTGGAAGCGCTTCGATGCATTACATAAGGAAAAAAGGCAGATCCAAGGCATCCTCGAGTCGCCGTCAGCATAGATGGGTTCAGTGTGTTTGGTCAGATGGCAACCCCATACAGCTGTTGGCCCGTGTTTGTCATTCCACTCAATCTCCCCCCGGGCAGATTATGCAAAGAAAGAACATTTTCCTGACGTTGATAATTCCAGGGCCCAACTATCCGGGGAAGAATATGAATGTGTACATGCAGCCGCTTAAGGACGAATTGCAAGAAGATTGGGATAATGGGTTCAAGACATACGACGCCTTTAGCAAACAGAACTTCATAATGCGTGCCTGGTACATGTACTCGACGCATGACTTGCCGGCGTATGCGCTATTCGTTGGCTGGTGTGTGCATGGAAGGTTCCCGTGCCCCACATGCAAGGGAGCTCTTGAGTTTCGTTGGCTGACGGCAGGGCACAAGTATAGTTGCTTCGACTTGCATAGACCGTTTCTACATCCTGGCCATAAGTTCAGGAAAGACAGGAAGAACTTCATCAAAGGTAGAGTTGTCAAACACTCTGCACCACCTGCGTTGACAGGCCAACAGACCCTAGATCAGTTAAACGCTCTCGAGCCAGATCCAGAGCATCCAGGGTATTTCAACGGGTATAATAAGGAACACGCCTGGACTCACAAGACATGCTTCTGGGATCTGCCTTACTTCAAAGACCTCCTTTGCCGACACAACATCGACGTGATGCACACTGAAAAGAATATCGCCGAAGCCATTTTTGGTACATTGTTTGGCATAGAGGGGAAATCAAAGGATAATACTAAGGCTAGAGTCGATCAAGAGGAGCTATGTGATAGACCGTTACAAAACATGAAAGAACCGAAAGGAAAGGGGAACTGGACGAAGCGAAAGGCATGGTTCAATCTTGGAAGGCCAGCTATGAAGGGAATTATTTTGTGGGTGAAAATGCAGTTGATGTTCCCCGATGGGTATGCGGCAAATCTAAAGAGGGGAGCGAATCTTCAAAAATTGAAAATATTTGGTCTAAAAAGTCATGATTGGCACATATGGATTGAGCGGATAATGCCAGTGATGTTGCGTGGCTTCATCCCTGAGGATGAATGGCTAGTACTAGCAGAGCTGAGCTATTTCTTCCGTGTTCTTTGTGCGAAAGAACTATCGCCTGGCCTCCTAGAAGAAATGGAACAGTTGGCACCGGAGTTGATCTGCAAGTTAGAGAAGATCTTTCCGCCAAGCTTCTTTAATCCAATGCAACACTTGATTTTGCATCTCCCGACCGAGGCACGATTGGGGGGGGGGCGTGCAAAATCGTTGGTGCTACTCAACTGAGAGGATGCAGAAGACGCTTCGAGCAAAATGTAAAATAAACGTAGAATAGAAGCATCGATGGAGGAGGCATTCACCATTGAGGAGGCGGCAAACTTCGTGACAGCACACACGAAGCCAAAAATCGTCATTTGCATAATCCGAAGCCTCGGTACAATGCTGATGAACCTCAAAAGGGTCAATCCAACCTCAGCCTATTCAAAGGGAATCTTGCACCAGCCAGTGGTTGGAAACCACTAAGGTTGGATGTTGAAGAATGGCGGACCATTTTGCTGTATCTCTTCAACAACCTAACAGAAGTGCGGCCGTACATCGAGTAAGATCTCGGTACATTGTTTCACAACTTCTAATTCCTTTGAACTTCTCTTATTCCTGGATATTTGATGCAGTCGATACATCGCCATATTCTCATATGGAGCGGTGATCCAAAAGGATTCCGCCGAAGAGTATGAGCTTCTGGCAAAACAAGGAGCCGAACATCCCGGTTTCATCTCTTGGTTCAAAAAAAGGTAATTTACATTAGACCCTTTCTTTTCTTTGGCTAATTTGCGGCTAATGCAACAATCCTTTCGTATTAAACTTGTAGGCTAATTCAAAGATTATGGATGCTGAATTGAGACAAGTAGCTAATGGTTTTGACTATAAGGTCCGTTCATTTGACAAATACGACATCAACGGGTATCACTTTCATACCTATGGCAAAGAGCTATCTATGGCCGACCGAAAGTCTACAAATTGTTGTGTCTCTGCTATCGGCGAGGGAGGTATCGAGTATTATGGAAGAGTTGAAGCAATTTATGAACTTGAATTCTATGGTGAAAACCCACCAAACGCCGTAGTCTTCAGATGTTATTGGTTCCAGCCGAGGGAGACTAGAAGGACTCATGAACATATAGGGCTAGTCGAAATCAAACAAAGCACCCATTTGGATGTTCCCGATGTCTATATTACGGCTCAACAGGCAACCCAAGTTTTCTATCTACCGTGGGCCTGTCAAAGTGATCCAAATCTCAGTGGTTGGGACGTAGTTTATGAAGTGCCGCCACGTGTTAGACCACCTCCCCCAATGAAAAGGATTATGAACCTCACATTAACCAAGACACATATGACGAAGGAGAATTCTTCCAAGAAACACGTCTTTCCAAAAAAGATTTCAAGAACCGCTCTAGTCCACCCCAGAACATTGAAGTAGACAACAATAGTGAATCCGACTTCACCCCTGAGCCGGAACAAGAAGAGCCGGAAGAAGAAGTTACTGCTGCAGATGACCTGTCAATGCTTGAACGATTACGTAAAGGTGGCCTTCCACATGATGATGCATTTATTAATGATGATGCTGAGCACGTCATTACCGATAGTGATGATGATGATGCTTTTATTAATGATGATGACGAGCACGTCATTACCGATAATGATTATTAGGTATTCAAATTTTTATGTTGTACTTGATTTATATAGTTATTTGTATGATTGTATGATTTATATAGTTGGTATTTATAATTTTCTTACTTTGTATGATTCTTTCTTATACATAGTGCCATGGTCTTGATTTCCGTCCCGGTCGGCCCTCGCCCGCTTTATGGTTCGGATGTGGTAAATTCTCTTTCATAACTATTTGTTGCATTTCGCATTTATGACAATTATGGCTATCAAGTTGACATAGAGATATTTTAATCTAGGAGGTATGTGCACCGGAATTTGAAACGGACCCTCTTGTCGAGAAGTTAAATTTAGTTGAAAAAGAAAATGAGTATTTGAAAGAAAAAATTAAAAGAATTGAAGAAGAGAAGATGATATTAGAGTTGTATGTTGCCGATGCCATCGATGATCGCAAGATGAAGATGAATGCAATGCGCTTGAAGATGGATGCAATGCGCCTGAAGCTTAAGAAGATTAGAAAATATGCCATTGATAATGAGGCTTGGTATCATTATGCCGTTGGATCAATTATTACCTTAGTTGCGATCTTCATCACATTTGTTGTGATGAGGGTAAGTTTTCTCTAGTGTTTTGCTTTACAAATGGATACTTAGCTTATTTTCCTCCTAAATGGCATAATTACCTAAGTTGGATCAAAAATAAGCTATACTTAGCTTATTCAGTTCATTTATGACATACTTAGCATACTTAGGTAAAAAATGGCATGATAATCTTTGTTAGCTCCAAAATGATATAGACTTAGCTTCGAAAATGACATAATAACCTTACTAAGCTCCAAATGACCTATTTACCTACCTTAGCTCTAAAATGACCTACACTTAGCATTTTTACCTAACTTAGCAATAAAATGACATTTTTACCTACCTTAGTTAGAAGAATAAGAAGATAAAGAAGAGGAGAGGAGAAAAAGAAAGAGAAGAAAAAAAAATCTTCTTCTTCTTCTTCTTCTAACTAGTCTTCTTCTTCTTCTTCTAACTAGTCTTCTTCTTATTATTATTCTTCTTCTTCTTCTAACTTTCATCTTTCCCAATGTGCAGATTTGCTTTACATGAGGAAGCTTGGATTCATGGAGTGTACTATTCTTCTGGTGCTTCCTTATTGTTTATGAAAACTTGTTTGGATATGTATGTCTATATGGATATGTTGTTGGAAACTTGTTTCTGGTTATGTATATATGGATATATTGGACTTTGTTGAACTATGTTGTTGGATTGGATGAAATATGTTGTTGGACATGCTGTTGGATATGTTGGATATGTATGCATGTATATCTGTGTTTGAAACCATGTCTAATTAATGGGATTTAAATAAAAACAGAGGACACGTGGCAGTCACCTGTTCAAACTGGGAACACTGGCTGCCTATTTGGTCATTTTGCCATCTGCTAGCAGACGGCAAAGTGACCAGCTATGTCATCTGCCAGCAGACGGCAAAGATTCAAACCTCTTTGCCGTCTGCTGGCGGACGGCATATCTGGACACGTGGCAGCTTCCCAATGCTGCCTAGCTGGGCTCTTTGCCATCTGTCAGCGGACGGCAAAGATCTTTGACTCTTTGCCGTCCGCTGGCAGACGGCAAAGAGCGCCGTTAACCCCCTAACGGCTCTCACGCCACCGCACTGCCGTCCGCTATCTTTGCCGTCTGCTAGCCTCGGATGGCGAACGGCGTAATCCTTTGCCATCTGTTTCTAAGAAGCGGATGGCAAAGAAGGCCTTTGCTGGCATGCGTTCATCCGGACAGTTTGCCGTCCGTGATCAGAAGCTGATTCCAGTAGTGTAAGATGATCTCTCACTAAATTTCAAGGTATAAGTGTTCTCCCTGAGTATGCATCGTTGCTACAGTTCGTCGTGCCGAGACACCATGTGATAATCGGGTGTGATAAGCTCTACGTTCACATACAATGGGTGCAAGCCAGTTTTGCACACGCAGAATACTCGGGTTAAACTTGACGAGCCTAGCATATGCAGATATGGCCTCGGAACACTGAGACCGAAAGGTCGAGCGTGAATCATATAGTAGATATGATCAACATAGTGATGTTCACCATTGAAAACTACTCCACCTCACGTGATGATCGGACATGGTTTAGTTGATATGGATCACATGATCACTTAGATGATTAGAGGGATGTCTATCTAAGTGGGAGTTCTTAAGTAATATGATTAATTGAACTTTAATTTATCATGAACTTACTCCTGGTAGTATTTGCATAACTATGTTACAGATCAATAGCTTGCGATGTAGCTCCCTGTTTATTTTTGATATGTTCCTAGAGAAAAACTATGTTGAAAGATGATAGTAGAAATAATGCGGACTAGGTCCGTGATCTGAAGATTATCCTCATTGCTGCATAGAAGAATTATGTCCTTAATGCACCGCTAGGTGACGGACCTATTGCAGGAGCAGATGCAGACGTTATGAACGTTTGGCAAGCTCAGTATGATAACTACTTGATAGTTTAGTGCGCCATGCTTTACGGCTTAGAACCGAAACTTCAAAAACGTTTTGAACGCCACAGAGCATATAAGATGTTCCAAGAGCTGAAATTGGTATTTCAGACTCATGCCCGAGTCGAGAGCTATGAGACCTCTGACAAGTACTTTGCCTACAAGATGGAGGAGAATAGCTCAACCAGTGAGCATGTGCTCAGATTGTCTGAGTACTACAATTGCTTGAATCAAGTGGGAGTTAATCTTCCAGATAAAATAGTGATTGACAGAGTTCTCTAGTCACTATCACCAAGTTATTGGAACTTCGTGATGAACTATAATATGCAAGGGATGACGAAAATGATTCCCGAGCTCTTCGTGATGCTAAAATCGACGAAGGTAGAAATCAAGAAAAGCATGAAATGTTGATGGTTGACAAGACCACTAGTTTCAAGTGAAAGGGCAAGGGAGAGAAAGGGAACTTCAAGAAGAATGGCAAGCCAGTTGCCACTCCCATGAAGAAGCCCAAAGATAGACCCAAGCCAGAAACTGAGTGCTTCTACTTCATAGGAAATGCTCACTGGAAGTGGAACTGCCCTAGACACTTGGCGGATAAGAAGGATGGCAAAGTGAACAAAGGTATATTTGATATACATGTTATTGATGTGTACTTTACTAGTGTTTATAGCAACCCCTCAGTACTTGATACTGGTTCAGTTACTAAGAGTAGTAACTCGAAACGGGAGTTGCAAAATAAACAGAGACTAGTTAAGGGCGAGGTGATGATGTGAGTTGGAAGTGATTCCAAGGTTGATAAGATCACCATCGCACACTCCCTTTACCTTCGGGATTAGTGTTGAACCTAAAATAAATGTTATTTGGTGTTTGCGTTGAGCATGAATATGATTGGATCATGTTTATTGCAATACGGTTATTCATTTAAGTCATAGAATAATTGTTGTTCTATTTACATGAATAAAACCTTCTATGGTCATACACTCAATGGTTTATTGAATCTTGATTATAGTGATACACATATTCATAATATTGAAGCCAAAAGATGCAAAGTTAATAATGATAGTGCAACTTATATATGGCACTGCTGTTTAGGTCATATTGGTGTAAAGCGCATGAAGAAACTCCATGCTGATGGACTTTTGGAATCACTTGATTATGAATCACTTGATGCTTGTGAACCATGCCTCATGGGCAAGATGACTAAGACTCCGTTCTCCGGAACAATGGAGCGAGCACCAGACTTGTTGGAAATAATACATACTGATGTATGCGGTCCGATGAAGAGTTGATGCTCGCGGCGGGTATCGTTATTTTCTGACCTTCACAGATGATTTGAGCAGATATGGGTATATCTACTTGATGAAACATAAGTCTGAAACATTTGAAAAGTTCAAAGAATTTCAGAGTGAAGTGGAAAATCATCGTAACAAGAAAATAAAGTTTCTACGATCTGATCGTGGAGGAGAATATTTGAGTTACGAGTTTGGTCTTCATTTGTAACAATGTGGAATAGTTTCGCAACTCACCCCACCCGGAACACCACAGCGTAATGGTGTGTCTGAACGTCGTAATCATAGTTTATTAGATATGGTGCGATCTATGATGTCTCTTACTGATTTACCGCTATCGTTTTGGGGTTATGCTTTAGAGACGGCTGCATTCACTTTAAATAGGGCACCATGTAAATCCATTGAGACGACACCATATGAACTGTGGTTTGGCAAGAAACCCAAGTTGTCGTTTCTTAAAGTTTGGGGCTGTGATGCTTATGTGAAAAAGCTTCAACCCGATAAGCTCGAACCCAAATCAGAGAAATGTGTCTTCATAGGATACCCAAAGGAGACCGTTGGGTACACCTTCTATCACAGATCCAAAGGCAAGATATTCGTTGCTAAGAATGGATCCTTTCTAGATAAGGAGTTTCTCTCAAAAGAAGTGAGTGGGAGGAAGGTAGAACTTGATGAGGTAACTGTACCTTCTCCCTTATTGGAAAGTAGTTCATCACAGAAATCAGTTCCTGTGAATCCTACACCAATTAGTGAGGAAGCTAATGATGATGGTCATATAACTTCAGATCAAGTTACTACCGAACCTCGTATGTCAACCAGAGTAGGATCCACACCAGAGTGGTACGGTAATCATGTTCTGGAAGTCATGTTACTAGACCATGACGAACCTACAAACTATGAGGAAGCGATGATGAGCCCAGATTCCGCGAAATGGCTTGAGGCCATGTAATCTGAGATGGGATCCATGTATGAGAACAAAGTGTGAACTTTGGTTGACTTGCCCGATGATCGGCAAGACATATAGAATAAATGGATCTTTAAGAAGAAGACTGACGCTGACGGTAATGTTACTGTCTACAAAGCTCGACTTGTTGTGAAAGGTTTTCAAAAAGTTCAAGGAGTTGACTACGATGAGACCTTCTCACCCGTAGCGATGCTTAAGTCCGAAAACCTTTGTTCTCTATGTCTACGGGTGAGAAGGTCTCATCGTAGTCAACTCCATGAACTTTTTGAAAACCTTTCACAACAAGTCGAGCTTTGTAGACAGTAACATGACCGTCAGTGTCAGTCTTCTTCTTAAAGATCCATTTATTCTCTATGTCTTGCCAATCATCGGGTAAGTCAACCAAAGTCCACACTTTGTTCTCATACATGGATCCCATCTCAGATTTCATGGCCTCAAGCCATTTCGCGGAATCTGGGATCATCATCGCTTCCTCATAGTTCGTAGGTTCGTCATGGTCAAGTAACATGACTTCCAGAACAGGATTTCCGTACCACTCTGGTGCGGATCTTACTCTGGTTGACCTACGACGTTCGGTAGTAACTTGATTAGAAGTTTCATGATCATCATCATTAGCTTCCTCACTAATTGGTGTAGGAATCACTGGAACTGATTACGCTGTGGTGTTCTAGGAGGTGTGAGTTGTGGAACTATTCCGCATTGTTTCAAATGAAGACCAAACTCGTAACTCAAATATTCTCCTCCACGATCAGATCGTAGAAACTTTATTATCTTGTTACGATGATTTTCCACTTCACTCTGAAATTCTTTGAACTTTTCAAATGTTTCAGACTTATGTTTCATCAAGTAGACATACCCATATCTGCTCAAATCATTTGTGAAGGTTAGAAAATAACGATACCCGCCGTGAGCATTAACACTCATCGGGCCGCATACATCAGTATGTATTATTTCCAACAAGTCTGTTGCCCGCTCCATTGTTCCGGAGAACAGAGTTTTAGTCATCTTGCCCATGAGGCATGGTTCGCAAGCATCAAGTGATTCATAATCAAGTGATTCTAAAAGTCCATCAACATGGATTTTCTTCATGCGCTTTACACCAATATGACCTAAACGGCAGTGCCATAAATAAGTTGCACTATCATTATTAAACTTATATCTTTTGGCTTCAATACTATGAATATGTGTATCACTACTATCGAGATTCAGTAAAAATAGACCACTCATCAAGGGTGCATGACCATAAAAGATATTACTCATATAAATAGAACAACCATTATTCTCTGATTTAAAGGAATAACCGTCTCGCATCAGACAAGATCCAGATATAATGTTCATGCTTAACGCTGGCACCAAATAACAATTATTCAGGTCTAAAACTAATCCCGAAACACTACTGGAATCAGCTAATTTGCCATCTGCCAGCTCTTTGCCGTCTGCTAGCTGACGGCAAAGAAGCTCTTTGCCATCAGCTACCCGAAAGCAGACAGCAAAGAACAGGCAGACGGCAAAGAAGCTCTTTGCCTTCTGCCAGCTCTTTGCCGTCTGCCAGCAGACGGCAAAGAATCTTTGCCGTCCGCTGGCAGACGGCAAAGAGTGTGGTGGCCCCCACCCCCCGCTCGTTTGAAAAAATCTTAACGGCCCACCTCTTTGCCGTCCGCTAGCAGACGGCAAAGAGGCAAAAAGGCGGACGGCAAAGGCTGGCGGTAGGCAAAGAGGGCACTTGACTAACGGCAGGTACCCCCCCGCCCGTTACTCACTTCCTCCTCGCCCTTCTCCTCCCACCCCGCCGCCGCCGCCGCCGCCCGCCGCGCGCCGCCGCCCCGTCGCCCCCGCCGCCCCGTCGCCCCGGCTCCCCGCCGCCCCACCGCCCCGCCGCCCCCCCGGCCCCCCGCCGCCCCGGCCCACCGCCGCCCCGACCCCCCGCCGCCCCACCGCCGCCCCGGCCCCCCCGCCGCCCCGGCCCCCCGCCGCCCCGCCTCCTCCACCGCCCCGCCCCGGCCCCCCGCCGCCCGGGCCCCCCGCTGCCCCGGCCACCCGCCGGCCGGGCCCCCGCCGCCCCGCCTCCTCCACCGCCCCACCCCGGCCCCCCGTCGCGGCCCCTCCCTGACCCGTCGCCGCCCCCCACAGTGAGCCCCTCCCATTTTTTTTTCTGTTTTTTTGTTTTTCTTTACTGTTTAGATAAGGTTTTTTAGTTTAAGTTTTTTCAGTTTAGAATTAATTAGTTTAGGTTATTTAGTTTAGGTTTAATTAGTTTAAATAGTTTAGTTTTAATTAGTTTAGGTTTTTAGTTTAGGTTAAGGTTAAGTAGAAGGGGGAAGAAGAAGAAGAAGAAGAGGAGGAGGAGGAGGAGGAGGAGGAGAAAGAAGAAGAAGAAGAAGAAGAAGAAGAGGAGGAGGAGGAGGAGGAGGAGAAAGAAGAAGAAGAAGAAGTAGAAGAAGAAGAAGAGGAGGAGGAGGAGGAGGAGGAGGAGGAGGAGAAAGAAGAAGAAGAAGAAGACGGGGGATGAGAAGAAGTAGAAGAATGAGAAGAAGTAGAAGTAGTAGAAGAATGAGAAGACCCCCTGACCCCCCAACCCCGACACCACACCCCGACACCCGACCCCGACTCCACCCCGACACCCGACCCCCTAACCCCTTGACCCCGACACGACATCCCGACCCCCCGACCCCCTAACCCCCTGACCTCGACACGACACCCCGACCCCCGACCCCGAAACAGCACCCCGACCCCGACACGGCACCCCGACACCGACACGGCACCCCGACACCAACACGACACCCCCGACCCCCGACACGACACCCCCGACACCCCGACACCCCGACCCCGAGACCCCGACCCCGACCCCGACCCCGACCCCGACACCCCGACCCCGAGCCTGACCCGACACCCCGACCCCGACACCGACACGGCACCCCGAGCCCGACCCGGCACCCCGACCCGACACCCCGACCCCGAGACCCCGACCCCGACACGGCACCCCGAGACCGACACGACACCCCGACCCCCGACACCTCCCGAAAAGGTGTTCTTTGGCCTTCCAGAAGCCGACGGGGTCATATATTTGTGAATTATTAGTTAGGTCATATATCTTTCGATTTTGTTATGAAAAACATCATATATAATTGTGTTGATCGGGTACTTTTAAATGTGCAGTTGTTTCATCGCTGCGAGGTTTGGTGTTCGACGACCTCGCCGTGCGTTTGACGAGCTCTGCCCCTTCGTTCGTGGGTGAGCACAAATGACATGTCCTCCTCCCCCATTAATTATTTGATCTATTCCGATGAAACTTGATAGCTAGATATATATGTGTCTTGAATCATCAGTATGCGTAACCAATATGTGTCTCCCGTTCGAAAGCGTCATAGTTATAAATATGCATGCATTTGCATATTTATAACCTTGATTCTTTCGAATTGTCCAATGCTATCCATGGACAGCCCGAGTATGTTTAGATTGGGTTCGTTTTCCCATATGCTTTGCTCCGGATCCGATGCATAAATTTCGTCAGTGCCTCCCCTGTTGTTCTCCGGGTACACATCCTCTCTGTTTATTGCAGAGACGTGTATCAGGAGAACAGCGGGGAGGTGCTGCCGAAATTTTGCGTAGGATCCGGGGCATAGCATGGGAAAATGAACCCAATCTAAACATACTCGGGTGGGATTAGGACCTATCATTACCTATTAGAGTGTAGGTTGCATGGACGTAATAAAATTGACAAAGTAGATCAACTGATGAATACATACATGGTGAATTATATATATATATATATATATATATATATTTGTTGTGTGTCTAGTAGCTCTGAAAGTCAAGATGAGTGATCGTGCGTGGATGTACACCGGTCACACTGGTCAGAACAAATGGAGCACTGAATGGTTCACAAAAACCAAGGGGTTTGTGCGAGCCGCATTTGCAAATGGCCAGAGGAAAACCTGGTGCCCCTGTTTACGGTGCGGCAATTGGGAAAAGAGGACAGAGGCTGAAATGGGCAAACACCTGCAGAAGAGTGGTTTTACGCCCGATTATACGGTGTGGACATTTCATGGTGAGTCTGCCCAACGTGATCGAGCTGAGGTGGATCGTCGTCGCACCGACGAGCATGGTACCGGGATGGAAAACATGGTGCAAGACTTTGATGATGCTGGGGATTCGGACGAGGAGATGGAGGAATCTGCAAAGGCCTTCAATGAAATGTTGGAGTCTTCAAAACGTCCGCTCCATGAGCACACTGAGCTTTCTCAGTTGGATGCCATCTCACAAGTAATGGCTCTGAAGGCTCAGTTCAACTTGGGCAGAGAATGCTACGATGCAATGATGACAGTATTTGGACGCTTTCTACCCAAAGGCCATGTAATGCCTGCAAACCTGTACCAGTCGGACAAAATCCTCCGTGCACTGAAGATGCCCTATGATAAGATACATGCCTGTGAGAAAGGATGTGTCTTGTTTAGGCTTGACTATGCGGACTTGAACTATTGTCCCATTTGCAAGTCTTCCGGGTATGTTGTGGTAGACAACGGTATGGGTGAGAAGACACAGACCAAAATCCCCGTTAGTGTTCTTCGGTATATGCCAATCGTACCAAGACTTCAACGTCTTTTCATGGTCGAAGAGACGGCCAGACAGATGACATGGCACAAAACGGGCAAAAGAACCGAACTAGATGCAGATGGGAATCTGATGATTGTACACACATCGGATGGTGTTGCGTGGAAAAAGTTTGATGAATTACATGGTGACAAAGCGGCAGATCCGAGGCATCCTCGAGTCGGCATCAGCACGGATGGGTTCAGTGTGTTTGGTATGACGGCAGCCCAATACAGTTGTTGGCCCGTATTTGTCTTTCCACTCAATCTCCCCCCCGGACAGATTATGCAAAGAAAGAACATTTTCCTGACGTTGATAATTCCAGGGCCCAACTATCCGGGGAAAAATATGAATGTGTACATGCAACCGCTTAAGGACGAATTGCAAGAAGCCTGGGATAATGGGTTCAAGACATACGATGCCTATAGCAAACGGAACTTCATAATGCGTGTCTGGTACATGTACTCGACGCATGACTTGCTGGCGTATGCGCTATTCGTTGGCTGGTGTGTGCATGGAAGGTTCCCGTGCCCCACATGCAAGGGAGCTCTTGAGTTTCGTTGGCTTCAGGCCGGTCGCAAGTTTTCTTGCTTCGACATGCATAGACAGTTCCTGAATCCTCCCCATAAGTTCAGGAAAGACAAGAAGAACTTCATCAGAGGTAGAGTTGTCAAAAACTCTGCACCACATGCATTGACAGGCCAACAGACCCTGGATCAGTTAAACGCTCTCGAGCCAGATCCAGAGCGTCCAGGGTACTTCAAGGGGTATAATTCTAAGCACGCCTGGACTCACAAAACATGCTTATGGGATCTGCCTTACTTCAAAGACCTCCTTTGCCCACACAACATCGACGTGATGCACACTGAGAAGAATATCGCCGAGGCACTTTTTGGTACATTGTTCGGCATAGATGGGAAGTCAAAGGATAATACTAAGGCTAGAGTCGATCTGGAGGCGCTATGTGATAGGCCGTTACAAAACATGAAAGAACCGAAAGGAAAGCAGAACTGGACGAAGCCAAAGGCATGGTTCAATCTTGGAAGGCCAGCTATGAGGGAAATTATCTTGTGGGTGAAAATGCAGTTGATGTTCCCCGATGGGTATGCAGCGAATCTACAGAGGGGAGCCAGTCTTGATAAAATGAAGATATTTGGTCTCAAGAGTCATGATTGGCACATATGGATTGAGCGGGTAATGCCGGTGATGTTGCGTGGCTTCATCCCTGAGGATGAATGGCTAGTACTGGCAGAACTCAGCTATTTCTTCCGTGTTCTTTGTGCGAAAGAACTATCGCATGTCGTGCTAGAAGAAATGGAAGAGTTGGCGCCGGAGTTGATCTGCAAGTTAGAGAAGATCTTTCCACCGGGCTTCTTTAATCCAATGCAACATTTGATTTTGCATCTCCCGACCGAGGCAAGATTGGGGGGGCCCGTGCAAAATCGTTGGTGCTACCCAACTGAGAGGATGCAGAAGACGCTTCGACAAAAATGTAAAAATAAACGTAGAATTGAAGCATCGATGGCTGAGGCATTCATCACTGAGGAGGCGGCAAACTTCGTGACAGCACACTACGAAGCCAAAAATCGTCATTTGCATAATCCGAAGCCTCGGTACAATGCTGACGACCCTAAAAAGGGTGGATCCAACCTCAGCCTATTCAAAGGGACTCTCGCACCAGCCAGTGTTTCAAATCCAGTATCTTTGGATAACGAACAATGGCGGACCATTTCGTTGTATATCTTCAACAACCTGATAGAAGTGCGGCCGTACATCGAGTAAGTTCTCGGTACATAGTTTCGCAACTTCTATTTCCTTTGAACTGCTCTTATTCCTGGATATTTCATACAGTCGATACGTCGCCTTATTCTCGTATGGAGCGGTGATCCAAAAGGATTCTGTCGAAGAGTATGAGCTTCTCGCAAAGCAAGGAGGCGGCTATCCCGGTTTCATCTCTTGGTTCAAACAAACGGTAATTTCTATTAGACTTGTAGGCTAACTTGTAGGCTATCCCGGTTTCATTCGCTAATTTGTGCGTAATGCAACAATCCTTTCATATTAAACTTGTAGGCTAATTCAGAGTCTATGGACGCCGAATTGAGACAAGTCGCTAATGGTTTTGACTATAAGGTCCGTTCATTTGACAAATATGACATCAACGGGTATCGCTTTCGTACCTATGGCAAAGAGCTATCTATGGCCGACCGAAAGTCTACAAATTGTTGTGTATCTGCTATCGGTGAAGGAGGTACCGAGTATTATGGGAGAGTTGAAGCAATTTATGAACTTCTATTCTATGGTGAAAACCCACCGAATGTCGTAGTCTTCAAATGTTATTGGTTTCAGCCGAAGGAGACTAGAAGGACTCATGAACATATAGGGCTAGTTGAAATCAACCAAAGCACCCATTTAGATGTTCCTGATGTCTATATTACGGCTCAACAGGCGACCCAAGTATTCTATCTACCGTGGGCCTGCCAAACTAATCCAAATCTGAAAGGTTGGGATGTCGTTTATGAAGTGCCGCCACGTGCTAGACTATCTCCCCCAAAGGAAGAGGATTATGAACCTCACATTAACCCAGACACATATGAAGGAGAATTCTTCCAAGAGACACGTCTTTCGAAAAAGCGTTTCAAGAACCGCTATACTTCACCCCAAAACATTGAAGTAGACAACGACAGTGAATCCGACATCACCCCAGAGGAGGAACAAGAAGAGCCGGAACAAGAAGAGGTTACTGCTGCGGATGACCTGTCATTGCTTGACCGATTACGTCAAGGTGGCCTTGCACATGTTGATGCCACTGAACCCTATGAGCCCGTCATTGATTATAGTGATGATGATGATTATGCATTTATTGATGATACTGATCGAGATTATTAGTAGTGTCAGGTATTAAATTTTTTAATGTTGTACTTGATGATGATACACTTAAGTGATACACATATTATTATTCATGTCGGTCTTTTTTTATGTTGTACTAATTTCTTTTACTGTTTGTCATGGCAGGTGTTGAAAGATGGTGGGCGCTGGTCGGGAGCGCGCCAAGGCCCCTTCTTCGTCGGCGCGTGGTCTGAGGTCTTCGATTCCAGACGTACCTCTCCGCCGAGCGTTGCTGGACAGTATGTCCACACCGCCGGGCCCTTCTTCGTCGACCGCGGTGCCCAGCAGGGGACGAGGTAGGAAGAGAGGAGGTGGGGCACGTGGTCGCGGGAGAGGAGGTAGGGTGACTGCTACGGCGCCTTCCTCGCCGCCACCCCCAGCTGTTTCACCCGAGCACATGACTGCTAGGGTGGACTCGTCCGAGGAGGAGGCTACACGGACTCCGGTCCACGAGCCTCCGGTCCACGGGTCTTGGGCCCACGAGCCTCGGGTCGACTGGCCTTCGGCCCACGAGACCCCGGAGGAGCACACGTTCGGATGGGGTACCTGGCCGGATCAGCCCGAGGAGCCGAGTGGCCATGCTGATGATGGCGGGGAGCCGACTGATCTTGAGGAGGAGGGTGGCACCGTCTACCAGCGTGGTGCTACACGGCTCCCGTCCGTGCCGGCGACCCGCGAGCAGAGGTGGTTGATCTTCCCTGATGGGGAGAGGTACGTAAGTGCATTTAATATTTTTGTACCTTCTGCATTCACATTTCTTCAAATAACTAATGCCTTGGCCTTGTCATGCTGTAGGGGTTGGGACCACCATCATAGTGTCCGCCGGCCCAACTCCGTCCTTGGAGTTCTTTGCCAGCAAAACTTCCCGGGGTTTGTCACGTTGCCTGGTGAGGGTCGGCTTCCAGAGCTTGGGTTGAGCTGGGAGCACTACGTGGCTGCCCCGGCCCCGCCGGATGTCATTATCGACGGTGTTGTGTGCGACACGAGGGCAGACATGGTGATCAGGATGTTCTGGGTAATTTCTCCTTTACACATTTCAAAATCTTCAACTAGCTAGTTATTAATTGTACTAATCAATATTGTCTCATTTGATTGCAGACATTCTACAGGTGTGAGGAGGGATATGAGGAGGACAGCGCAAATGTTATCCAGAACATCTGCAAGCGCCTACTCCAGAACTTACGGCACGAGGCTCGGGTGCAGGCTGTTCGAGACTACTACACCTTGCGTGGTATCAAGAAGACCAAGCCGGCGTGCCGCGATAAGTTCCTGAATAAGGAGCAGTACATGAAGGTAATTCTTAAGGCCTTCTACTTAAGTTCCTTCATTTAGTAATTCTTAGCCGTAGCGCTCAAGTTTCTATTTGCTAACTTAGGCGCCTCCGAGATGGTGTGCGGATCGGATGGATTGTTGGGAGGTGTTGGTCGATGAGTGGTGCTCACAAGAATGGCTAGCCCTCCACAACCAGGCCAAGGACAAACGTGCCCAAATGGAAGGTGTGCCACACCATCAAGGCAGCTCCAACTTATATCAGTTCGGGCGCAACTGGGTATGTGGTTTGCTTCATGATTCATGCAATTCATTCATCATGCTAGCTTGAGCCCTTTAATTACTAATTTTCATTGTTTCTCTCTTTCAGGCACGCCACAATAAGGCGGATAAGGTGCCAGAGGTGTACGACCTGTATGCCATGGCCCACACTGGCTCTTTCAAGAAAGTCAAGGCTTTCTCTCAGTCTGACCTCAATGATGCAAACAACTTCACCAACATCTCCTCCCACAACAAGCTCGTGAGATATAGAGATGAGGGGAAGGCGAGGAAAGGGGAGGACTTTAACCCGAGCCAGGGTCCCATTGATCCAGAGCTGGTGATGATATCTGGTGGCGGGAGGTCCCATGGCTCCATAGCCATTGGAGATGGACTTATCCGTTGTCCTAGCACTCTCCCGGAGATCAAGGCGCGCCAGTCGAGCTCCGCTCCTGAGATAAGGCCTCGTGAATGGCCAGTGCAACTCGCCATCAAGGTTAGTGATACGTACTCAGTTATCTTTCTCCATTACATTGTGTGCGCTTCCATCAATGATTACAAATGGTCATGTGAGTGGTGTTGCAGGCTGCTATACAGACTGAGAGAGATAGAACGGAGAAACTTCTGGCGGAGGCGGCGGAGAGGCAGCGGGAGATGGAGGAGAGGACGAGAAAGATGATGGAGGAGGAGAGGGCACGGAATGACATGCAGGCAAGGGCCATGTACGAGCTCCTTGTGGTAAGTTTCTTCTGCAGATTACTTGCTAGTCTTAACATTTGAGTCTCATTACTAACTAGTATGACTGTTCTGAAAACCAAATGTGCAGTCTGTGTGCGAGAAGTCCGGTCAGCCCGCTCCGCCGATGCCAGTGATTGCTCCTGGGAGCACGGTGAGTTTAGTTTGAATGGACATTACTTGGTAGTCTTAACATTTGAGTGTCGTAATGCTAACGAGACATTGGAAATGATCTTTGGTGCAGCTTAACTCCAGAAACGCATCGCACGATCCTTCTCCAGGTAGCGGCACTAGCCACCCCGCTCCTACACCTCCCTGATCACGGTAAGTTTCTCTAGTGTTTTGCTTAACAAATGCATAAATACCTAGACTTAGCTTTATTTCCTCCAATATGCTTACCATAATGACCTAGAGTTAGCTTATTTTCCTCCAAAATGACCCATTTTACCTAGGTTAGCTTATAAATGATGCAATTCATCCAAGTTAGCTAAAAAATGACCCATTTTACCTAGATTAGCTCCTAAATGATCCATTTTACCTACGTTAGCTTTAAAATGGCCCATTTCACCTTCGTTAACTCCAAAATGACCCATCTTACCTAGGTTATCTCATAAACGATCCATTTCAACTAATTTAGCTCATAAACGATCCATTTGACCTAAGTGAGCTAAAAAACGATCCATTTCACCTAAATTAGCTCTTAAATGATCCATTTCACCTAAGTTAGCTCAAAAAGATCCATTTCAACTAAATTAGCTCTAAAATGACCCATTTTACGTAGATTAGCTCCTAAATGATCCATTTTACCTACGTTAGCTTTAAAATGACCCATTTCACCTAGGTTAGCTCCAAAATGACCCATTTCACCTAGGTTAGCTCCAAAATGACCCATCTTACCTAGGTTAGCTTATAAATGATCCAGTTTATCCAAGTTAGCTCTAAAATGACCCAATTTACCTGAGTAGCTCCTAGGTTAGCTTATAAATGATCCAGTTTATACTTCTTGTTCTAGTCTTCTTCTTGTTCTAGTCACCTATTTCTAACTTTCTTATTTACCATTTTGCAGATTTCATTCACTTCATGGAAGCTAGCTTGCTATGATGGACTGCTTGCTTTTCCTTTGATGAAACTTTGCATTGTATCTAGCTTGCTATGATGGAACTTGCTATCTTGATCATACTTTGCATTGTAATATATATATGGATGGAACAATGTGTATGGATGGAACTTGCTTATGTATGAACAATGTGTATGGATGAAACTGATGTGATATGTGATATGTGATATGAAACTTATGTGCTGGATATGTGATATGGAAATATATCTATATATGTCATATATATTTTCTGTGCAAATTGTGGGATTTAATAAAAAACAGAAAAAACAGCCAATATGCAGGCTCTTTGCCGTCTGCCACCGACGGCAAAGAGCTCTTTGCCGTCTGCCGCGGACGGCAAAGAAGCCACGTGGCAGCCAACTGTGCTTCCTGGGAGCTGACCCATTTGGTCAGTTTGCCTACAGTGGCAGACGGCAAAGACTTTGCCATCTGTGGCAGACGGCAAAGAACCTGCACTTTGCCATCTGTGGCAGACGGCAAAGAACCTGCCATCTAGTGACGTGTAGATGACATCATACGGCAGACGGCAAAGACCAGAGAAATTTTGCCGTCAGCGGCGGACGGCAAAGGTCTGCCGTTAGCCACTTAACGGACTGACAGCGCAATTATTGCCGTCCGCCCTCTTTGCCGTCCGCCGCAGACGGCAAAGAGCCTTTGCCGTCCGCCGCAGACGGCAAAGAGCCTTTGCCGTCCGCCGCCAGGAAGCAGACGGCAAAGCAGCTGTTTACCGTAGCCTTCTTTGCCGGAGCCTTTTGCCGTCCGCGGCTGACGGCAAAGGTCTTTGCCGTCCGCCTTTCGAGCCTTTGCCGTCCGCCGTGGCAGACGGCAAAGTAGATGTAGAGGTAGCGTGCTGACGGCGATCACATCGACTTTGGAACCATTTCCCACGTGCATCGTCACCTCGTCCTTAGCCAATCTTTGCTTAATCCGTAGCCCCTGTTTCGAGTTGCAAATATGAGCAACAAAACCAGTATCAAATACCTAGGCGCTACTACGAGCATTAGTAAGGTACACATCAATAACATGTACATCAAATATACCTTTCACTTTGCCATCCTTCTTATCCGCCAAATACTTGGGGCAGTTCCACTTCCAGTGACCAGTCCCTTTGCAGTAGAAGCACTCAGTCTCAAGCTTAGGTCCAGACTTGGGATTCTTCACTTGAGCAGCAACTTGCTTGCCGTTCTTCTTGAAGTTCCCCTTCTTCCCTTTGCCCTTCTTCTTGAAACTAGTGGTCTTGTTGACCATCAACACTTGATGCTCCTTGATTTCTACCTCCGCAACCTTTAGCATTGCGAAGAGCTCGGGAATCGTCTTATCCATCCCTCGCATATTATAGTTCATCACGAAGCTTTTGTAGCTTGGTGGTAGTGATTGAAGAACTCTGTCAGTGACACTATCAACCGGAAGATTAACTCCCAGCTGAGTCAAGTGATTGTGGTACCCAGACATTCTGAGTATATGCTCACTGACAGAACTATTCTCCTCCATTTTGCAGCTGTAGAACTTATTCGCGACTTCATATCTCTCAATCCGGGCATTTGCTAGAAATATTAACTTCAACTCCTGGAACTTCTCATATGCTCCATGACGTTCAAAACGTCGTTGAAGTCCCGGTTCTAAGCCGTAAAGCATGGCACACTGAACTATCGAGTAGTCGTCAGCTTTGCTCTGCGAGACATTCATAACATCTGGTGTTGCTCCTGCAGCGGGT
Organism: Aegilops tauschii subsp. strangulata; assembly: GCF_002575655.3. Classification (NCBI taxonomy): domain Eukaryota; kingdom Viridiplantae; phylum Streptophyta; class Magnoliopsida; order Poales; family Poaceae; genus Aegilops; species Aegilops tauschii. The sequence continues at coordinate 407,278,337 of NC_053040.3, read as the reverse complement.
CTGGCACCTAGCGGTGCTTCCAGGACGTAATTCCTCTGTGCAGCAATGAGGACAATCCTTAAGTTACAGACCCAGTCCGTGTAGTTGCTACCATCATCTTTCAACTTAGCTTTCTCTAGGAACGCATTAAAATTCAACGGAACAGTAGCACGGGCCATTTATCTACGACAACATAGACATGAAAAATACTATCAGGTACTAAGTTCATCATAAATTAAAGTTCAATTAATCATATTACTTAAGAACTCCCACTTAGATAGACATCCCTTTAATCATCTAAGATCCAGATATAATGTCCGATCATCACGTGAGATGGAGTAGTTTTAAATGGTGAACATCACTATGTTGATCATATCTACTATATGATTCACGCTCGACCTTACGGTCTCAGTGTTCCGAGGCCATATATGTATATGCTAGGATCGTCAAGTTTAACCCGAGTATTCTGCGTGTGCAAAACTGGCTTGCACCCGTTGTATGTGAACATAGAGCTTATCACACCCGATCATCACGTGGTGTCTCGGCATGACGAACTGTTGCAACGGTGCATACTCAGGGAGAACACTTGTACCTTGAAATTTAGTGAGAGATCATCTTATAATGCTACCGCTGCACTAAGCAAAATAAGATGCATAAAGAATAAACATCACATGTAATCAATATAAGTGATATGATATGGACATCATCATCTTGTGCCTTTGATCTCCATCTCCAAAGCACCGTCATGATCACCATCGTCACCGGCTTGACACTTTGATCTCCATCGAAGCATTATTGTCGTCTCGCCAACTATTGCTTCTACAACTATCGCTACCGCTTAGTGATAAAGTAAAGCAATTAGATGGCGATTGCATTTCATACAATAAAGTGACAACCATATGGCTCCCGCCAGTTGCCGATAACTGTTACAAAACATGATCATCTCATACAACAATTTATATATCATCACGTCTTGACCATATCACGTCACAGCAAGCCCTGCAAAAACAAGTTAGACGTCCTCTACTTTGTTGTTGCAAAATTTACATGGCTGCTACGGGCTTTAGCAAGAACCGTTCTTACCTACGCACCAAAACCACAACGATTTTTCGTCAAGTGTGCAGTTTTAACCTTCAACAAGGACCGGGCGTAGTCAAACTCGATTCAACTAAAGTTGGAGAAACACACACCCACTAGCCACCTGTGTGCAAAGCACGGCGGTAGAACCAGTCTCATGAACGCGGTCATGTAATGTCGGTCTGGGCCGCTTCATCCAAGAATACCGCCAAATCAAAGTATGACATGCTGGTAAGCAGTATGACTATTATCGCCCTAACTCTTTGTGTTCTACTCGTGCATATAACATCTACGCATAGACCTGGCTCGGATGCCACTGTTGGGGAACGTAGTATTTCAAAAATTTTCCTACGATCACGCAAGATCTATCTAGGATAAGCATAGCAACGAGCGGGGAGAGTGAGTCCATGCACCCTCGTAGACCGAAAGCGGAAGCGTTAAGTAACACGGTTGATGTAGTCGAACATCTTCGCGATCCAACCGATCAAGCACCGAACGCATAGCACCTCCGCGATCTGCACACGTACAACTGGATGACATCCCTCAAACTCTTGATCCAGCTGAGGCCGAGGGAGAGTTTCGTCAGCACAACGACGTGGTGACGGTGATGACGAAGTTACCGGCACAGGGCTTCGCCTAAGCGCTGCAACGATATGACCGAGGTGTGTTTCTGTGGAGGGGGGCACCGCACACGACTAAGAGAAACTTTGGTGTGCCTTTGGGGTGTCCCCCTCCCACGTATATAAAGGGGGGAGGGAGGAGGAGGCCGGCCAAGAGGAGGCGCGCCCAAGGGGGGGGGGTCCTACTCCAAGTAGGATTCGCCCCCCTTTCCTGCTTCCACAAGGAGAAGGGGGAAAGAGGAGGAGGAGAGAAAGGAAAGGGGGCGCGCCCCAACCCCTAGTCCAATTCGGTTTGGGCTTGGGGGGGGGCGCCTCCCTGGCTGCTGCCTCCTCTCTTCCACTAGGGCCCATGAAGGCCCATTAACCCCCCCGGGGGTTCCGGTAACCCCCCGGTACTCCGGTAAATACCCGATACACCTCGGAACCATTCCGGTGTCCGAATATAGTCATCCAATATATCAATATTTATGTCTCAACCATTTTGAGACTCCTCGTCATGTCCGTGATCTCATCCGGGATTCCGAACTACCTTCGGTACATCAAAACACATAAACTCATAATACCGATCGTCATCGAACGTTAAGCGTGCGGACCCTACGGGTTCGAGAACTATGTAGACATGATCGAGACTCATCTCCGATCAATAACCAATAGCGGAACCTAGATGCTCATATTGGTTCCTACACATTCTATGAAGATCTTTATCGGTCAAACCGCACAACAACATACGTTGTTCCCTTTGTCATCGGTATGTTACTTGCCCGAGATTCGATCGTCGGTATCATCATACCTAGTTCAATCTCGTTACCGGCAAGTCTCTTTACTCGTTCCGTAATGCATCATCCCATAACTAACTCATTAGTCACATTGCTTGCAAGGCTTATAGTGATGTGCATTACCGAGAGGGCCCAGAGATACCTCTCCGACAATCGGAGTGACAAATCCTAATCTCGATCTATGCCAACTCAACAAACACCATCGGAGACACCTATAGAGCATCTTTATAATCACCCAGTTACGTTGTGACGTTTGATAGCACACCAAGTGTTCCTCCGGTATTCGGGAGTTGCATAATCTCATAGTCATAGGAACATGTATAAGTCGTGAAGAAAGCAATAGCAATAAACTAAATGATCATACTGCTAAGCTAACGGATGGGTCAAGTCAATCACATCAGTCTCTAATGATGTGATCCCGTTCATCAAATGACAACTCATGTCTATGGCTAGGAAACTTAACCATCTTTGATTAACGAGCTAGTCAAGTAGAGGCATACTAGTGACACTCTGTTTGTCTATGTATTCACACATGTACTAAGTTTCTGGTTAATACAATTCTAGCATGAATAATAAACATTTATCATGATATAAGGAAATATAAATAACAACTTTATTATTGCCTCTAGGGCATATTTCCTTTAGTGCCCACCTCGGGTGCCCCCTCGGACTGCCTCTTTGCTCTATAAATACCCCAATATTCTAGAAACCCTAGGCACGTCGAAGAAATATTCATCCAGCCGCCGCAGAGTCCAGAACCACCAGATCTAGTCTATACACCATCTCGGATGGGGTTCACCACCTCCATTGGTGCCTCTCCGATGATGCGTGAGTAGTTCTTTGTAGACCTTCGGGTCCGTATTTAGTAGCTAGATGGCTTCATCTCTCTCTCTGAATTTTCAATACAATGGTCTCTTGGAGATCCATATGATGTAACTCTTTTGCGGTGTGTTTGTTGGGAACGATAAACTTTGAGTTTATGATCAGATCTATCTTTTTATATCCATGAAAGTATTTGAGTTTCTTAGATCTCTTTTATGCATGATCTCTATAGCCTCGTATTTCTTCTCTGATATTTGGGTTTTGTTTGGCCAACTTGATCTATTTATCTTGCAGTGGGAAGAGGTGCCTTGTAGTGGGTTCGATCTTACGGTGCTTGATCCCAGTGACAGAAAGGGAACCGGCACGTATGTATCATTGCTACTAAGGATAAAACGATGGGGTCTATCTCTACATAGATAGATCTTGTCTACATCATGTCATCGTTCTTATTGCATTACTCCGTTTTTCCATGAACTTAATACACTAGATGCATGCTGGATAGTGGTCGATGTGTGGAGTAATAGTAGTAGATGCAGGCAGGAGTCGGTCTACTAATCTTGGACGTGATGCCTATATAATGATCATTGCCTGGATATTGTCATGAGTATTTGAGGTTCTATCAATTGCCCAACAGTAATTTGTTCACCCACCGTTTGCTATTTTCCTCGAGAGAAGCCACTAGTGAAACCTACGGCCCCCGGGTCTCTTTCTCATATATTTGCCTTTGCGATCTACTTTTCCTTTGCTTTTATTTTCAGATCTATTAAACCAAAAATACAAAAATACCTTGCTGCAATTTATCCTTATTTATTTTATTTGGCGTTCGATCTATCAATTTACTACAAATTTATCTCACGTCCGTTTGCCTACTTGAGGCGCCGTACCCCGGAAGGGATTGACAACCCCTTTAACACGTTGGGTTGCGAGGATTTGTTATCTATGTGCAGGGGCTGTTTACGTTGTGTTGCTTGGTTCTCCTACTAGTTCAATAACCACTACAAAAAAAGACACACCCGTGACATTTTGGGCCGAACGAAATTTTTTTCTGTCATACATATGACACTTCTATGACGATAATTGTGACAAAACCCGGTATCATCATAGATGTGGTGGGCTCCTACTTCTATGACAAAAAATCATGACAGAAAATGGGCTTTTCGTCCTGGGCGGGCTGGAGACGCAGATGCATGACATTCTTTGGGCCGTCCATGATGGAAAAAACCGTGGTAGAAGCGAGGGCGAGGAAAATTTCGGGGAGTTCCTGGTTACGGTGGGAGGTCGGGGGCCGAGCGATGCGCGTTTCTCTCGTACACATACGCGCGTGTGTGCAAGGCGTTGGCTCTAACTGAACCCGAGCGAGGCGTTGGGCTCTAACTGAACCCGAGCGATTGCACTGCAGGCTACGCGTTACTGAACCCGAGCGATCGATCGATGGCTGTTAACTGAACCCGATCGAGCGATTCCTTCGCTACTGCTGCTAACTGAAGCCGATCGATTGGATGAACAGTGAGCGTTGCGGGGGGGGGGGGGTTGGATGAATAGTGAGCGGTGGCGTTGCCTCTGGATGAACAGGACCCCATGGTGTGGAGGGCTGGATGAACAGTAGACGGTGGAGGGGTGGTTGAACAGTAGCCGGTGGAGTAGCGCGCGGTGGAGGCTGGATGAACAGGAGCCCGTGGAGGCTGCAGGAGGTCGACGGTGGAGATGAACAGTATCCCGTGGAGTCCCGTTTTGCGGTACGCCACACCCCTCCCGATGAACAGGACCCCCGTTTCGACCGTAGGAGGTCCGTTTCATCCGTTTTGCGGTACGCCACACCCCTCTCGATGAACAGGACCCCCGTTTCGACTGTAGGAGGTCCGTTTCGTCCGTTTTGCGGTATGCCACACCCCTCCTGATCAACAGGACCCCCGTTTCGACCGTAGGAGGTCCGTTTACTCCGTTTTGCGGTACGCCACACCCCTCCCGATCAACAGGACCCCCGTTTCGACCGTAGGAGGTCCGTTTCCTCCGTTCTACGGTACGCCATGCCTCGTTTCCATCGCCTGTTCCGTCCAAGCCCTCCCGATGAACACGACCACACATTCCATTCCGACCCAGCCGGTTGGCTCCCACGCGTTCCGTTGCCTCTCGATGAACACGACGCATTCCGTTGCCTCCCCATGAACACGACGCATTCCGTTGCCTCCCCATGAACACGACGCGTTTCGTTGCCTCCCCATGAACACGACGACGACGCTGTTTCTCCGTTCCGACCCAGCCATGTACACGAGCCCTGGCCGTACGTATGCGCGAGTAGGCGTTCGAGACCCCGCCCGTATGTACACATACATGGCCGTATTTTCTTTCTTGCACCCTGGCCGCTGTACGTACGTGTACATGCTACGTGCGCGCCTCTACTACGACACGTAGGCGCCTCTACTACGACACGTGTGCGCCTCTACATCCACCAGTATATATGTATGTACACGTTCGCGACCAGAATGACAACGCTACGTACGCTTCGACCAGATGGGTCCCGACTGTTAGGCACTTCCTTGCGTGCGAAGATGTAGCTGGTGGGTCCCAGCAGTCAAGGGGGCGAATCGTTTTTTTTTGCTCGGACGCACTTCCTTGCGTGCGAAGGTGTAGCTGGTGGGTCCCAGCAGTCAGGGGGGAAACGTTTTTTTTTTCGCGAAATACGGTGGCCCGTCCGGTGGGTCCCCGCTGTCAGGTGGAGGAATAATTATTTTGCCCGTAATAAGGAGGCACTTCCTTGCTGCGGCCGTGGACCCAGCTGTCAGCCTCCCCACGTACAGTCCACGTCCGATGGAAGCCGTTCCTTGACCACGTTGACCACGCCGCGCCGAGAGCACCAGGGCGGTGGACGACGGTGAGGCCTAGGAAGGGGACGACGTGGAGCCGGGGAAGATGCGGCAATGGATGCCCACGCGTAGAGGAGTACGAGGGTTCACTGGTTCGCTGCGGTGTGAGGCTGCCGTCGCCGCAGAATAACAGGGGGTGTGGGTGAGTAGAGGGATGGCCTGGACAGCGGTGGGAGTAGTAGGGGGCGGTGAGGCCTCCGCCGCATCGCAGCCGGCCACGGGAGGCAGGAGCACGAGGCACGACCAGCACTGGTTTGGGCGGCTGGAGCAAGAAGACCAGAGGTTGAAGAAGCACTACGGCCGTTGGATGGACATCGTACGGTCACTGGAGCTAGAATCGTGCATATTGACTAAGTTGACAAAGCCCTCCGTCCCCATCAACTTAGTAGGCCCACAAGTCAGCCTGCCACTATACTGGGTCCCAGCTAACAGGGGGAGTATTCATTTTTTGTGCGTAATAAGGAGGCACTTCCTTGCATGCGAAGATACAGCTGGTGGGTCCGAGCTGTCAGCGGCGGTAACATTTTTTTCATGAAATACAGAGGCCCTTTCGGTGGGTCCCTGATGTCAGGTGGAGGAATCATTATTTTGCGTGTAATAAGGAGGCATTTCCTTGCGTGCGGTCATGGACCCAGCTGTCGGCCTCTCCACGTACAGTCCACTTCAGATGCATGTCGGTCGTTGACCACGTTGACTAGGCCGTGCCGTGAGCACCAGGGCGGTGGACGACGGCGAGGCCTAGGAAGGGAACGACACGGAGGCAGGGAAGACTCGGCAGTTGTTTCCCACGCAGAGGGGAGTACGACTGTACGAGGAGAATAACAGCATGTGTGGGTGAGTAGAGGGATGGCTAGGCCAGCGATGGGAGTACGGTGGGGCGGTGAGGCCTGCGCGGCAGCAGAGCCGGCCGCGGGGAGGAGGGAGCAGGAAGTCCCGCCGGCGCTTGTTTGAGCGGCTGGAGCAGGAAGAGCAGAGATTGAAGAAGCACGACGGCCGTTGGATGGACATCGCACGGTCACTGGAGCTAGAATCGTTCATATTGACTAAGTTGACAAAGCCCTCCGTCCCCGTCAACTTAGTAGGCCCACAAGTTAGCCTCCCACCATGGTGGGTCCCAGCTAGCAGGGGGAGTATTCATTTTTCTGTGTGTAATAAGGAGGCACTTCCGATGGGTCCGAGCTGACAGCGGGGGGAACGTTTTTTTTGCGAAATACGGTGGTCCGTCCGATGGGTCCCAGCAGTCAGGGGCAAACGTTTTTTTTCACGAAATACGGTGGCCCGTCCGGTGGGTCCCAGCAGTCAGGGGGGAACGTTTTTTCCGCGAAATACTGGTGGCCCGTCCGATGGGTCCCTGCTGTCAGGTGGAGGAATAATTATTTTGCGCGTAATAAGGAGGCACTTCCTTGCGGCTGCCGTGGACCCAGCTGTCAGCCTCTCCACGTACAGTACTCTTCTGATATAAGTCAGTCATTGACCACGCCGCGCCGAGAGCACCACGGCGGTGGACGACGGCGAGGCCTAGGAAGGGGACGATGCGGAGCCGGGGAAGACGCGGCAGTGGATGCCCACGCGGAGAGGAGTACGAGGGTTCACTAGTTCGGCTGCGGTGTGAGGCTGCCGTCGCCGCAGAATAACAGGGGGAGTGGGTAAGTGGAGGGATGGCCTGGCCAGCGGTAGGAGTAGTATGGGGACGGTGAGGCCTCCGCGGCAGCACAGCCGGCCACGGGAGACAGGAGCATGCAGCACGACCGGCGCTGCTTTGGGCGGTTGGGGCAAGAAGACCAGCGGTTGAAGAAGCACTACGGCCATTGGATGGACATTGTTGACCACGCCGCGCTGAGAGCTCCAGGGCGGTGGACGACGGCGAGGCCTACGAAGGGAACGACACGGAGCCAGGGAAGACACGACAGTGGCTGCCCACGCGGTGGAGAGTACAAGGGTTGACTGGTTCGGCTGCCGTCGCCGGAAAATAACAGGAGGTGTGGGTGAGTAGAGGGATAGACAGGCCAGGGATGCCAGTATGATGGGGCCGTGAGGCCTGCCCGGCAGCACTGCCGGCCACGGGAGGTGGGAGCAGGCGGTTCCGACGGCGCTGGTTTGGGCGGTTGGGGCAGGAAGATCAGAGACTGAAGAAGCACGATTGCCGTTAGATTGACATCTAACGGTCTGACGCTGGTAGAGTCGATTGTTGACTAAGTTTCTTTTTTGAGAAACCTTGTGTACGCATGAACTTAGTAGGCCCACAAGTCAGCCTCCAAATCTGTGGCAGACAACATAAAGCCCATTTGCTATTTTTTTATAATTTGCAGCCCATTTGCTAATTCTTAAGTAATTTATTACAGCCCATTTTCTGCCCAGGACCACGGTCAAAAAGTTCAACCTTATTTTGCATGTTTTGGTGGAGTCCGAACTGTTGTAATCCCGAAATGATAAACATTTTTTTGAGAACTTATTGATTTGCCAAAAAAATCGTTTTGTTTTTGTAAGCAAATAAGACGTGGGACAATTGAGTTGGTTTAAGGGGAAACCAGTGGTAAAAAAAATCAGCGCTGGGTGGGAAAAAACAACAAAAATAAGGATGTAAATATTAAAAGGGAATTTTATGTGTTTTCAATATAATGATACGTGTATATGAACTAGTAAAACTATAGGTAGAGATTAGAAAACGAATGTAGGACATGCGTTTCAAGAGGAAAATAGAACTGGGCTGTGTGTTTGATTCAGTAAAAAAAACTGCCAGCGGATGTTGTAAGACAAAATATAACTAATGCTGGCGGGCCAGAGGCCAGTAGATACCTGCTGGATCTTTGTGCCCCGTTGTCGTCATGGGCTGGGCCTGTTAAAAACAAAACCAATCCTGGGCAGTCTACAGCCCAGTTGAAACTTGCTCGACCTGAAAAAACAATATACGTGCTCAATAAACGAGAGAATTCTGCAAGTACAGACTGATAACCGGGATGCAGCACGGATATTGTTTTTTATCGTGATAATAAGTGCATGCACTTGTTTCGAAAAAATTGGAGAACTGGGAATTCGAACGGCGGGTGCTTATGCTACCCATCAAATAAAAATCAGGTGCCTGAAAATTCGTTTCGAAACAAATGATTCAGCCTTATATCCACGTCGACCCTCGGCATGATGGTTGGAAGCAAATGCAAGTTCATACCAAAAAGATCGTTAACAACAATACCAACTTGCGGACGACAGGGTAGTACAACTACCAATACCAAACTAACTTATAATCTTTTTACTCCTGGCCCTAGTGTTCGTCTGGTAGAAAATCTTGTAGAGGACCAGCTCCCACTCCTTCTCTTGCTCCAGGTCCCCGAGGTGGTACTAGTGCATCACCCAGTTGGTCCTCTGCTGGTCGAAGTTCTTGTTGGTGTGCAGCACCAGAACCTTTTTTGCTGCCCGTCTGCCGGCCGTTGACCATCACTGGCAAGGTATTGCCGGTCTTGTGCCACATCGCATGCATGCCGCATTCCGACTGTATCTTGCGACGCGTCCACGTGCCCCTTTTGAACGCCCTGGAATTGCGCTGGAAGAAATGCTTCCTTAGGCCACTCAGTGTGATACCTGCAGTATTGTGGAATACAGGATTTAGTGTACCTAGTTGGCATTTTCATAACATCTTTGGCATGTTGCAGTCACTTGTTTCACTTTTTATTAACTGTCAAACTGTAATTGCTTCACCAGGTCTGCGTCTAAAAAGAAAAATAGAGCTATAAACAAAGGAATATGTTTGTGCAAGTAGACGGCCGATCGGTGTCTTACCTGGAAGTTTCTCAGGTTGGGTGTAGCATATGCCGTGCTCGCTGTTGATGGTTGGTATGAACAAATCGATGAGAGACTGAAATCTTGCGCTGTCAGCACTCACTTTGGCCTCAAGGTGCTTGATCAGCTCCTGATCCGTGGGATCGAACTTGACGCCAGCTGGCAGCACCGGCCAATCCTTCTTCGACTTGCATCGGTAATTCCAGTTATATGGTACTCAATGTATGATCAATCGACTATTTTAAGTGAATGATGAAAGATTTCGATAGATAAGTGGTACTCCAAATCTGAAGTCCAGAATACCCGAACACGCCGCCGGGATTCTTGTGTCACCTCACGCGCAGCGTGTTGTCACGTCAATTCAATGTGTGGACATGATGAATAATTTGACCGACGTATACTAGTACTGCTACTGTACTACTTACTAGTCGTATTTAGTGTCACAATTTATACATAGGTTTAACTAACAAGTACGCACTTGAAGCCTAACTGATATATATATATACATCATCTCCATCATCATTATCAGTACATCCTATGCAGGTGAGTTAGGATGTACTTGATCCCAGGAAGGTATTTATCCTTCAAACCAGAGGAGTGCTTCAAACTAACAACAGTACATAATATCCAACAAAAGAGGGTCGTGTACAGCAGCAGAATACATAGCTCAGTCTAGATATCAGCACGAATCAAGTTGTGCATATTTGCTGTTGGCATGAACCACATCGCCGCATGTCGGGTTTGCAAAAGCCATCCATCGCATGGAAGCTTGATGCCTTTCACACACTGAAGATTATCTGGCAACAAGCTGTGTCGACGAATCTCTGGATATGGTGATTCATGAAACCCATGGTATGATGTGTAAACACAGCCCCCCTCGCGAATGGAAGTTGCATAGCACAGTAATCATCGCCGGTGATATGATCGATGATTGGTTGGATGATCGGATAATTGAGCCCGAGGAACAAGGAGTGGTTGCCGAGGCTGTAAACCCGCCTCCAGTTGAATACGCCTGGCCCAACGGAGCTGGGATCTTTCTCGAACACGGAGCAGCCATAGCCATCAATGTCACGAACGCCCCATGCATTGTACTGCATGTGGTTTGATGTAATGGTTTGGTCAATTTGGTACGTGCGAATGAGCATCAAATGACCGCCGTCAAATGAACGAGCGATAAACCACCACCCATCGGGTGGTATGATTCCAGGTCCTGGAATCATGAAGGCCAGCGCATTTGCGTCTGCTGCAACAATTCAAATTGGAGACCAAAAGGACAAAAATAAACAATCATGTTCAGAGTATGTGTGGAATTAAGATTATTATAACAGTGACACATATCATAGACAGAGAATTGCAATGCCGTGGTCATAATGATACCCCAAGTTAAAAAAATAAGCCAATGGCTTTCATATTCTAGCAATATGTCATGGTTCAAACATCATGTAACAATGAGAGGAAAACAGCTATGACAGCGCCTACTCATATTCTACCATAGCACTTACTACTACTGTTCTCATATCAACTCTAAGCAATAACATGCGTTGTTATAAAAATCTTGTAAACAAGAGTAACATATAGAAATCATGATGTTATGCTCATAATATGTATTCTAACAATCATTAGATGCCAATTGTTCTCATATCAACACTGACAATAACATGTGTGGTCATAAAAATCTAGGAAATGAGAGGAACATATAGCAATGATGTGGTTATAGACATGCTATGCATTCTAAATTTGTAGCAAATGAACAGGCAGTCGTATTCATAAGGTAAAGATGAGATGAGATAGAACAATTACACGACGATAGATTCCACCAGTATAGGTAGCCAATCTGTGCGTCGACCGCGTAAATGATGCCATCGTGCACTATAGCATCAGACAGAAATGTTGCCTCAACAGGATTGATGATGAGCCATAACCATGTATGGCGACCGGATTCCAGATAGACTAATCCCATGTTGAACAAGGCAATGAGCTTGTAATCCATGTAGTCTTCTGATGGTGTGGGCACTTCGCAGATTACAACTTTCTGCAAACAGAGGTCAAGCCAAAAGCTTGACGCGTCTCGTGCGTAGTAGGCAGGAGTGTCCGGCGGGCCGCGAGGCTCGATGGCGGCGGTATCCAATGATGGAAGGGTGATCTCTCGCTCGGTGTAGATATCCACGAGACGCCATGGACTACCGGTGTGGTGGATGAGGACGATCCAGTTGGCCTTCATGCCCGCCCAGTAGTGGCCGCGCATGAAGGACAGGTGACGGGTAGTGGTAGCATGTCGAGGGGCACCACGGCAACCTCCGTAGGATCGTCAAGTCGGTGTCTGGGCCACCTACGAGGATCGGGCATCAGCAAGCAGGGTGTCTTGAAAAGAGCCGGCCGGTTGCAGACGAGTAGACGGTACAAAGACACCGAGCATGCGGCCAGACGGACAGTGCTGAGTAGGTCCATATGACTACAGATCTGCTCCAAGAGAACATCGGGGAGGGAATTCCAATCGCGGCTCTGCGTGTCAGTCGGTTCTGCCATTGGGGTTTTCGGTGCCTGTGAGCCAGCGGGGAAGTGGATTCGGGCGGGCGAGCGAAGAAGCTTCTCCTCGTGTGGCCGAGCAGTGAGCGGGAGGATATGGTACGTGCGAGCTACCAAGGAAGATGGTGCTGGCGGGCGAGCAGTGAGTGGGGGTAAATGGTGTGCGGCCGACGATGGGGAAGAGAGGAGGAAGAAGAAGAGAGGAGGAAGAAGAGTGGAAGACGGGGAAAAAAGTGCATTCAATCTCAATTCTACTAGTACTACTACCAGGATATACCGTCCTTCGGAGTGTAAATAGTTACACCGATGACATGTGGGTCTACCACAACAGGGCCCATATGTCAGTTAATGGAGGACAGAGGTGCGTAGGCGTATTTGCGGAAGCATGCTCTACTGGCAAACATGATGGCAGTACTGGGTAAGGCTGATTTAGTAACACCAACACGTTGGTTCAACTTATTAATTATGTGTCCCATCTGCTGCAGCGTGTATTGTCACTTCACTGCGAAGACTAGTTGAATAGTTCTCTCTGACCGAGATGGGGAATAATGGATCGCGAGGACTTCCTTTCCACAGTATCCCTATGCCTCTACGCTCACTTCACTCATTTTGCTCCGTACCTAGTCACTTGTTGAAATCTGTAGAAAGACAAATACTCCGTATTTGGTAACAGAGGGAGGCTTTTACTCCGTACTATTTGGGAACATAGGGAGTATCACCATATGGAGGGAACAGAGGAAGCTTGAAATATGAACATGTCAATGGGAGGGAGTAAGCCCCATGCATGCAACATGCAACACTCACACGTACACATGGACACACGCAACACTCACGCACCCATGCGGCACACAGCACACGACGCAACATACACGCTCACGCTCAAGTGCTCAACCTACTCCCTATGTCCGTGAAAGACTGTAAATTTAGAGATTTACACATTGACCAGGGCATAATTAACGCCCAAAAGTAGCAGACTTATGTGTGCATGCGACCATTGAGATAAGAAGATTAAATGAAGGCCGTTGCATGCTGTAATTAAGGATAGACATGTAGCCTATACCTACAGCACAAGTTGGTGCATTAGTCAATCAATATCGATTTAGATTAAAGGCTAAATGCATTGTAAGTGTAGATGTACATCATGTACTACACTCTTTGTTTTATAGCCGATGTACACTCTTTGTTGGAAGACCGAGGGAGGACACGTGCATGCACTCACATACACAGCCAGGGCGGTTCGCGCGCAAGGGTTGGACTCATGTCGTGCCTGTGTAAAGTTTTGTTTAACTGATTTCTTTGCTCTGCCAACTGACAGGTGGGATCCAGAAACCAGGTGACAATTTAACCAGTCAACAAAGTGCAACGTATGTGGCCGGTCAGTAGGGTGCAATACGGTGCTCTACGATGAGCTAGTGATCGTATAATCGCCGCAAAAACTATATATAGCGACCGTAAAGAGCGTATTGTTACATACGTTGACCGCCAGTGTATTTTTCTCGTTTCAAATTAAGCTATATTAATCAGAAAGGACGCAGTATGGACTACTACTACTAGTACTAGTACTGCTTTGATGTGTCCCGTCAACTCGCCGAACGAGGAGAAGCTTGCTTACTACGCCTCTCCCTCGCCCACGCGCGCGGTGGTTCGCAGGACGAGGAGAGGGTTTTGACTACAGCACCCTCTCCCTCTCCCTCTCCCCCGCCCTCGCCCTCGCGGTGGACGTGCAGCAGTTCAATCGGTGTCAGATTGCCAGAAACATATTGTAATGTAGTATCATCATTGTTGGACCTTCCGAAGAGGCGAAGAGCCAAGTGCAAGGTTCACACGAGTACGAACTGTTGAACCTCCCGAAGAGGCAAAGAGCCAAGTGCAAGGTTTTATAGGAGTTGTCGTCCTAGTAGGAGTGTACTACAACTATAGTGAACGATGCTACTGTATGATGCCGCCACATCACGTATATCCAAAGCTGTGCCACCTTTTTTTTTCTCAAAGAGCGTGTTGGAGCCCGTGCAACAACCACACAAATTGCACGTACACATAACACATTGACTAGTAATAAATTCTAAAGGACAAATGCCAGTATGCCACACAAGTTCATCTCCAATTCATGTGATAAATTTGTGCACGACTAGTCTACATATATTCACAGCGCTACCGTTCACAATTACCGTACTCCACTTACACGTTATAGATGGGCTACATGTCCTCCTCCAGGTTCCAGTCCCAGGTGTTCTTCATGGATGGCACAATCCATAGCGGTGGGCAACGGGAATCATTGTCGTAGCTTTCTAGTCCGGTTCCACACGATGGAGACTCATCCAAGCTGAAGCGGCATAAATCAGGGATAGCGTGTCCCAGCATGTTGTTCATCCGGCGGTGCGCACCGAAGACATAACCATGCTTCATGAATGGCAGGCCTTCCGTGTCGTGCACGGAAGGTGGCATCCGCTTCACAATGGGGTAGCTGTCCCTGATGAAAAGCGAGTACTCTCCAAGAGTGTTCCTCGGCACCCACGTAGCATCACGGGGGTCGAACTCGGCGCCGTTCATCTGGTACACGCGGCATCCCAGATCTGGACACATGGTGACGTACATAGTCAAGGTCCATGCACAATAATGTTGTGCTCAAATATGGCGGTCAGTAATACTGTGCAGCAAATAGTACTACTCCGGTATAGAGGAAGTAAAATAACCGGCTTATTATATATAGCCACTCTTGGCTACATGGATGAGATAGTAAGACATGGAAAAACAAAAATGGTGGCAGCTAGTGGGTTCAAGTCTTCAAGGGCCTAGCTAGCTATACGCGTCCTCCAAGGTAAAAAGTACTCCTACTAGTACTACAAAGTATACTACTAGTACAACAATGAAAGAGAAGGCGAGAGGGTTAAAAAATGGAATACCTGGGTAGATGGTGACGGTCCGATCGTGGTAGATTGTGTGACCATGTTGCACATCAGTGGTACCATGGGTAACGACTGCTAAGATAGTTGATCCCAATATGCCAAAGTCAGCTACAAGGTTCCAGGTTAGACCGAATCGCGGATGCAAATGAACATCCAGGATCGGCGATCTTATTTTGATCGGGCGATGACTGGTCCCTGCAAAATAATGGAGTACCGTTAGGGATGCAAATGATGGTTTGTGCATTCCGTTTGTAATCTCCCATACCGTAGGATGGCAACCAGATGAAACAAGTCCCCTGGCTTGTCACCGCGAAGATGCAGCCTAGATGGCGCACGGCGTCTTCGAACGTGTAGGGGTACAAATCTGCCGCCGCCAACATGCGCCAGCCTCTGCCGTTACTGCCTCTTGCATTGATGGCAATCCTTATGTCGAACACCGCGATGAGATAGTAATCGTCGTAGCCGCGTCGCTTTGTCGGCGGGCCCGCAATTGCTATCTTCTTCAATCTCATGTAGGCATCATCATACGTATTCAAGCCCAGCCAGTCCGGAAGGCCGATCCCAATGGTGGAGAAGGGGTCTACCGGAACGGCCGCACTGCTGTGGATGTTGTGCAAAATGATGGTGGTATCCAGCCGGAGATATGCAAGCCAATCTTCGTTGGCACCGACCAGACCTATATATAAGACGGTGGGCAGCGGAGAAATTACGGGATGGAGATGGAATAACTAAGTACTACATGATCAAACTCCATTACTGACCTACTCATCAGACAAAATCCGACTACCTCTCAACGTCGGCAACTCTAGCGGAGTCAACGTGCAACCATGGCCAGGGAGCGGTGGACTGTTCGAAGGATTGTCCCATAGAAGAACCTTCTCCTCGAGGACGCATGGAAGACCAACAAGCATGGCCTTTTCCCAAGCCTGTTTAAGCAGCATCTTGAAAAAGTTGGTGCAGGAAGCACCGAGTCTTGCGGCGGTGAGGACGTCAGAGCGGCGTGCGATTTCTCCCAGAGGATCATCGTCCAAGGTCTCCCAGCCCCGACGAGGAGGAGAACCGCCTGGCGAATCCATGGGAGCAGCGACGAACTGCCTTCTCTTCGGGGGAGGAGGGGAACTGGCGAGGAGGAGATAAGAGCGTAGTAACCGCAGGGCCTCGTCCCTTCCAACTGTATATCGTTCCTCAGCGAAGGGGTGAGGCTATTATTTACTACTAGTACTAGCATTATGGAACATTATGGGATTGCATTATACTGTAAATAATAACACTAGTAAGAAATTTTTGGCACTAGGTAGTAGTTTTTGGCGTGGATTAAGAAATTTTGGGTATGTTTTTGCCATTTTCTGTACACGCCAACTAGTGTCAAAAAATGTATTACATTATGTGACGGAGGAGTACGTACTCGTACTGTAGCAGTACTAGTACTACTTTTCTCAACTAGTAGTGCGATGTACTGTACTTCTAGTCTAGTCTAGTATAGTGCACCAGTTTTGAACTCTTGAATCTCAGGGCCAAGGAGCTACAGTTGGAAGTGGAGGGTACTACTGTTCTCTAGAACCATCGCTGTACTATCAATGCAGGGGAAGTACACCTGCGTAGTGGCCTAGTGGGTACTCTCGGTGCTCTATTCAGCCGCTCCTCTCACGCACACACTAGCAGCCTGTTTATCAGCGACGGTTACTGCGGGGGCAGAACATTTGAGTTATTTGATACTGCGAGACTAGGCTTTTTGCTTCCATTTGTGGAGGTGTAATGGATCTTGTCGAACTTTGTTAGTAGTTCCTTCTTTATGAATGAGATGAAGCAAAGCTTTTGCCTCCGTTTCAAAAACAAACACGTCAAGAGGAATTTCTTTTATAGTAGAGCCGATAATGGAGTGAAGTCCATGCGTGCAACGCCACAAGCTACAGAGTAGTAGTAGTAGAGCACTTTACGTACAGAGCAATATTGCACAGTTCCCAATGCCCCGCTAGGCTTTCTCGGCTCCTCGGGCTTAATTGGGAGGCACTAGTTTAAATATGCTACTAGCTGGAAGCTGCAAGCGAGGTGCGGCTAGGGCGAGCACGCGAGCCACGGGATGCTGGGAAGGAAAACCCGTTCACGTGGCTAGGCTGTCCAGTGCACCCAGATAATGGGGCCGCACGTTCGTTTGACTTAAAAACTCAAACTACCCGTGTAAAATATTGGCTCGCAGCAAAGTGTAGTAGTACTATTTTTAAAAAAAGGCCGCTGTGCGTTCGGCCGGGATCGAACCCACAAAATGAGGTATACACTCCCGCGACCACTAGCAGTACTCGTTGGAGTACAATGCAACCTAGAATCGCCTTTTGTCGCTAGTAGTACGTACATTGTTCCTTACAAGAAACCCCTAAGAGCATGGTTAATAGTATAGCCAGCTGCTGGCTATAAGCCAGTGCCATGTCATCTACAGCCCATCTTATAGCCAACATGTACAATAATAGATCAAAAGAGTGTACTACTTTTTTATTATGTGGCCCACATCTCATTCTCACAAAGTGCCTAGGAGCACGTGCTAGAGCTAGCTCTTCACGAAGAGCCCGCTTACCTTCTCTCTCCTCTTCTCTTTCCTCCAACTAAGCAGAAATATAGTAGTTTATTTCTTATAGCCCGCTGACTCAGCTCTATTGTACTTGCTCTAATAATGCAAGAAACCACTAAAATGCCAAGAAACTACTACCACTTGCATACGTGGCAGACTTAAGATAAGACTACCTTATCAACCATTGTACATGCTCTTACCAACAAAAATCCTCGAGTGACCTCCTACCTCCGGCCCGTCCACCTAGTCATCCTCGGCCATGGGACGCAGCTACCGCCGCCGGCAGAAGGCGAGGTCAAAACCGCCGGCGGTGCGGAGCCCATGTTGCGGCAGCCCGGATGCCAGCTCCGTCCGGCGCTCGCGGCCGCTAGCTAGCCAAGATAGCTCCGTCTAGCTGCTTGTCTGCAAGGTTTGCTAGCTAGATTGGCACGGCAGCGCGGCGGCTTGCTCGCGCGCGCCGCGCTAAGGCCAGCCATCTGGTTCGAGCGACGGCCAGCGCGGCGGCTTGCTCGCTCGTGAGTCACACTCGGGCCAGCCTGCCAACCCGTGCGGAGGCCAGCGCGGCGTCCGGCCCGTTCGACGGAGCGGCGGCCAACTCGCTCATCACCGGCGCCACCGACGAACAAGCATCAGTACTGTTTGAAGTAATGTTCAGGAAAAATAATGATTTGAGGGGGAATAACAGGATAGAAGGTCAGATGTGGGTCCCTCGTGTCAACGGTCAAACAAAATGCGTTGGTTTAAGCTGCCTCGTCAGCACGGACGTGTGGGCCAACCCTGTCATAAATGGGTTTAAACGAACCTAATCGGTAGGAGTACTAGGTAGTTTTTGTCATGGATTAAGAAATTTTGGGTATGTTTTTGCTATTTTTTGTACAATAGATTCTTCCTAGGGCTGGTTGAAAGTGGTAGTTTTTTGTTAAATACTCTACATATTGTAAGTAGGAGTGAAAGTTAAGCTTTGGAAGCCAATAAGCAAGGCTAGTTACATAGTGCATATGTGTACATGATTGAAAGTAAATATCAACCATGAGTGACTAATATCTTGATGGAAAACTCGAAACTATGGAATAATAGGAAAAAAATGCATGGTTGGAAATACTAGCAATGTTCATGTCCGTTGCAACGAATCATAATGAGAATAATACTTATTCACAAACTTGGTACAAAACACTCTAATTTTGATATACATATGTCACTAGAGATATATTATGTTTCAATTAGAATATATTCCTTGGGCTGTTTTGGTGAGGTCAGGGAGAGATGTGGTTGGCTTTAAGATACTAATTATGGGTTTTTCTGCAAATTGGTAGACAAGTGGGATGTTGGTGAGAAAAGGCAACAACTTACCTCACAATCGTTAGATGTAGATCTAATGGTCAGAAACGACGGATGGCAGAGACACTAGCATCACCAACTTAGTCTTGTGTAGGAGTACTAGCAAGATCCGTGCATTGCACGGAACATCAAGATGCATTTTTTTATAAAACACTTGTTGTGATTGACCCTTGCGGGAGTAATCCCATTTGTAAAAACTAATGATATCTCGAGAAATATGAGATAAGGTGAAGAGGAGTGGGGTGTGGTGGTGGTTAGTGGTCGGACTGAGCGGAGGCATGGGGATTGACGACAGAGGCTTCCTTTCTTAATTGCTCAACAATGAGGTTTGTTGGAGATAAGGATGAACGAGGGAAGGCCTTGTCTGCAAATGTGGAGAGGGGTGCGGGTATCTTTTAGTTTAATTTCCATCCGTCAGATATAGATCGGACGGTCTATATTGCAAGATGGCACATGTACCATCATCACCAACTCGGTTTTTTATAAGAGAAGAAATATAAGTATGGAGATACAAACGTATTATCGATACTTGCTTCCGTAAACTAGCATCTACATTCTATTCAATGCCTCGGCATGTGGGGCCTTAGCACAATGACTTCTCGACTGTGTAAAACAAAGATTTTCCCGTCGCCGACAAGGAGGGGGTGACGGCGGCACGCTTTTTGGCTTGCTCTAGTCCTAGTAGTCATACTAGGTGGTCTAAGCACGTGTAGATTTATTCTTTTTCACGTCTCGTGTTCGCCGTACTGCCACGACTGTTGATGAATAGACGGTAAGTTATTCACGGGGAAACCCTTGTTGAGCGTGTTTGCGAGAGAGAGAGAGAGAGACAGTGTGCGTGTGTGATATGTTAGAGACTGAGGCAATGATAACAGATTCTTTGTGTCTATGTGTGTGGAGGATAGAGAGAGACATGTACATGGGGCTTTGTGTTGTGTAACGTGCAGACACATATACATAATTAGAGAGTGAGTGTGTGAGATACACATGTGGACATGAGGAGAGATGAGGAACCACATAAATGGGTGTTTGTGCGTGTCTGTGTGTGTTTGTGCACGCGTTTGTGTGTGAGAGGGAGAGAGTGTATGTGGAGTAGAGAGACCACTGATGATGTAAACCTAGTATAAGGGAAGGGGGAATGGTGTGACATGTGTAGTAGCGAGATATCACGGGTGCGGGCGGGGGGAGCAGACTATTTGGAAGAGACATCGAGTGTGTGTGTGGGAGAGGGGTGTGAGAGCGAGATAAAGAGAGAGCTAGTGACGGAGAGAGAGAGAGAGAGAGAGAGAGAGAGAGAGAGGAAGAGAGGGGGCGAGAGGGGTCGTTTGTGTCCATAAATGGCGTATAGATAGGGAGACAATGTTGATCTTGTCCGAAATTGGCCTATGAACGGAGACGCAAGGGAAGCGAGTCATCGTGTGTGTGATAGGGACTTCATGAGAGATCTAGAATAGATGGTGTAGAGAACAATGTGCGAAATCGAGAACGATTATACATTAGGGAGCTATGCAAAGAGTCACGACATATATGTATACAGGTAAGGAGCTGGGGCGAGTCCGCATGTGGGAGAGATAGAAAGAGGAGAGTGGTGTACAAGGAGACAAAGTGTGCTTGTTTGCAGTGGGGGTGGTGTGTGAGGTGAGTGCGCGAGAACCACATAACTAGGGAGATAGACGTTTGGGGCGACGTTTTGTGTGTATGGGAAATATACACTCTACATAGTGCGTGTGCTTGGGTAAGAGAGATAGCGGGAGACCTAGAGAGTGAGGGAAGAGATGTGTGCATGCCCGAGACTCCGAGAGACAAAGTGATAGAGACCTATGTTGGGGTCCGGACTTTACAAGAGAGAGGGGTGTTAATGTGCTCGTGTGTTGGTGTTTGGGGGAGAGAACGACTTCTCTATGTGTGTGTGTGTGTGTGGTGGTGGTGGGGGGGGGGGTTGACTTCAGATAAAGAGTGAGGTGTCTATATTTGAGGGACTTTAGCGTAATTGAGATATTGTGCACTCATGGTTGATCAATTTGTTTCACAGTTTGTACTATGAGATAACGATACTTTTGAACATGCGTGATATACCTTGATGTACTAGAATTACAAACCTAAGATTGGAATTTTGGAATTCGACTCCATCATTAGCTTTTGTAATTCATTTAAACGAAGGTACATTTTTTAAGCCGGGATTTCGTGATTTCAAATTCATATATCAAACCTAGAGATATACACATACGGGCATGTTCAAACTTTATAATCATCCACTTTATTCATACACATTTTTGCTTTTGTCATCATATTTAGGATAAACACATTTGGAATTTCATTTGAATTGGACCGTATGATGGTATTTGCTTGTAGTAGCTCAATGATCCATATTTGAATTGAATGGATAATCTAAGTTTCGAGTTGGAGACATTGATTTTCAAAACTTGCACATTTTTTTTGCGTGCAAAACAAACAAATTGTCGGCCATGATATCATAGTCGGCCGTACGAGAGCAGAATACTTATAATTTTAGGCGCCAAAAGCTTTCAAACTTCCCGCTCACATCGAAATATCACGCGGCCGAAAGTTTAGCCCTGCGATATTCCTGTTTTACCCCTGCCACATGAACGGAAAAGGGCTGCTTTGGTAACTCCATTGTTTTCCCCTCTTTGCCCCCAACATTCTTCCCCAGAGCCCCTCCCCTTCCCCTCCCCGACCCCCCAACCACGGCAAGTCGCCGAATCTAGTCCTCCGCCGCAACGGTGGACCACACACCCCGCCGGATCTACCTTCCGCACCTTGGAACCCCCAACTGCCAACTCACCACTTCACCGGAGCCGCTTCAGCGACTGGCTTGTCCACCGCTCCAGATCTCCTTGACCGCCATCATGGTCCACCGCACTGGATCTGCTTAACCTACGCCCTCGTCCACCACAGCGTAGGCCCTTCACTGACTCCCTCGTCCGCCCCTTCGCTGGCCCTTCATACAAGCCCTCGTCCGCCGCAACAGATCCGCCTCACCGAAAGCACTGTACAACTCGCCCGCCGAAGCCTTCGTCCACTGCACCGGACCCGCTCCACGGACGCCATATTCAACTCCACCGGCCCTGCTTTACCGACGCCGCAGCCTCATCAGGTTATTTCAATTTGTACTCCTTCGGTTTTTCTCTTTATCGTGCAACTGTTCACTTACCACAGATGAGCTTTCTTGTATGTCGACAGGCGTCGCAACCGTAGCACCAGAGCAGCTTCAGCGACGGCGACAGCCGACCCAAACTCAACCGCAACATGAGCACCATCGACGATCCTTAGCTATCAAGTATGACAACGATACCCATACGCCGCCGAGAATCAGGTACTATTATCCAACGGCCGGCGCCTACGTTCACTTTCCTAGCATAAGCACCGCACCTTTGAATTCCTTCAGGGCATCATTCAGTTTTTCATGAGACGCGTTATTCTGCTTGCACCTGTAGGGCCATACTTCTGGCAGTGAACATGTTACATGTGCTAAATTACATACCAGTGCACATATAGTTAATATGCTTTAGTTTTGTTCTGATGCCACCTGTTGGTTCCATCAGACTGCTTAATGTTCTCTATGCTTAATTACACATCAGCAAACTAGCATGTGGTTCCGCTGCTTTTTGTTCGTTTTACCCTACATTTTCTTATGCTAGCTATTACATCACTGCTCCAAGCCTCTGTTCATTACTTGTTTGTGTGTTCTTGATCTTCCCAAGTTGCATGACTAATTTGATGCTTCTATTAATTATGGAGCTGCCAACCCCATCAAGCAAAATATTTGTTCTTTTGGGGCTGGCATCTCGAACAAGCATAAAAATAGAGGGAAGCAGATATATTGTCGTGTATGCACACACCCTTCTTTCATTAGTTTAGATGAACCATTGATGATCAATTCAGACCAGTGCATGCGATTAAAATTAATTTTACCTAAATAGATGGTGCAGAATAAACTACAACAACTAGATTTGCAACCACGGGATGCTGACGATATCTTCAAAGAACATTGCAACAGCAGCTAGGCTTCACATCAACATATGGTAAGCCAGTGTGTTTTAGTACATGTGAAATGTAATGCGAGTGGGCTGCTTTCTTGGCTTGTGCCCTCAACATGTAATCCTACCGAATTACAAATAGTTCAGTTGTCTGCTTTGCTGTATTGCTTGATTCGAATGCTTATTTGTTGTTACGCTATACCTGAGTTGGCCAATATGTCAGCAGTGCCTGCTGTACTATCGTAAAGAAATGCATGCCTATTTCATTTGAGTCCTTAACTTTTCCTCTAAACTTCATCACAAGACTGTCTTCGTAGTTTATATGAGGCCACACTGTTAAGTGCTTTCTCAGATTATTTCAACTGCTTAGATGCCTTGGCAACTTAAATATAGCGGTTGTACACTCCCTTTCAACTAGGGATGTCAACTGGGTCCCGTTTAATCCCGATTAAAGTCCACTAGTGGTATGATAGTTCAAAAGAGTTTTTGTTTTTTGAGGAAAATAAACTAGGGAGGTAGCAAAAACTAACTAGATGGGACTGGCGGATGTCGTTTATTTGCCACTTACATCCCTAGTTTCATCTTACCATTTTAATTTATTTTCGGCTGATGCTGCTTCGAACCATTTAAATATAGTTTGCCATGCTCGGCAATAATTCGTCCGTCGTTTACCATGTAAGCTTACTGCCTGGATCATACGATAACTATCTCTTACTGATGTCCAGCGGAAACCTTTCAGGATGCCGTTCACACTAGGACACAATGTACAACCCCAGAATCTATTTGTGGAAGCAGTGCGCCATCCATGTTACCAGATGGTAGCAGTTCAGAGGCAACACCGCCGGAGAGCAGTCTAAGCACAGATATAATAGTGCTTGAGGCTCTACTAGAGGCAGAAAGAGATGGTGTGGCTACCATGAATGAGGTAATCTTTATCTTGAGGCTGGAAATTACGGAATTAGCGGCACGCATTATGCAAGCAACTCAAGAATGGGAGGAAGTAAGAATGTTGCATTTGAAGACGGAGGAGGTCCTGCTGTTTCTGCTATCTGAAGCCCAAGGTAATCCCGGTTCTTCTTTAGATACCAGTTGAAATTGTCATTAGATTATTGTACTTGCATGTTGTGTCATGTCTCTGAATGGATTATGTTGCAAGACCCCCTATGTTGTCCATGTGTTGTAATGATCCGAATTTTTTAGGCGAGGTAATCCTCAGTACTTGTATGATTGACATAAGGTGAACTATTTTTCGTGTGAGCATATTGTATTGGATGAAATAACTGTTTGACTCAGAGTGTATCCAACCTACTGAATTCAAAGATCACGACATTTCTAAATCATAATCACATATAAAGGTGGAATAAATCTTTGTTGTGGTTTTGAAGAAATAAATAACAAAACGTATAATTATCTGTGGATATTCGTAATCGAATACAAATTGGATTTGAATTTAGTTTGCCAGGTCCCAGGGCAAACGTGAATGCTAATTCTCCCAAGTTTTGAACGAAGCGGCTAAACACCCACTATAATTTGTGGGCTGCCCGAAGCAAGTGTTTGCGAGATGGAAATTACTGTCTACCCCTGACACTTGACATCCTTATCGACCGGATTTACACTGTTGTCGATAGGGGTAGACTAGTAACTTCAATCAGACGTGACACGACGGCCTCTGAGCCCATTCAGACACGATGGGCGCCAAACGTGGGCGGCAAAACACATTTGATTCAAGCTCGTCCGAAAGACATGTGTCTCTTCCTCCATTTCCCCATTCATACGCGGTGGGCGGCAAAACAAACTCTCCTCGTCCGAAATCGATGTAGGATAATATTTTAAATAGGGGTAGAAGTGTAACTTCCATCAGACGTGACACAACCGCCCTACCTGTCAGCCCCGTTCATACACCGTGGGTGCCAACCGTGGGCGGCAAAACACCCTCTCCTCGCCCGAAATAGTTACCGGCAAATATTTGGGAGATGCGAGATTACCGTCCTATCCCCAACCGATGCGATGTCCGAAATTTTAAACGGGGGATAAGTTTGTAACTTTCCCCCATTTCAGAGAAGCGCATCCCAAAGTTTGAGATCCCCCTCCCCTCCATTTCCCCATTCATACACCATGGGCGGCACGACAACCTCCGCACTGCGGCCAGCCTCCTCCGTCCGCCACCCCATCCTCCACCTTGTCGGAGCCGCTACCCCTACCCCGTCGTCCACTGGAAGAGATGGACGTCTCTCATCCACGACGCTGGACCAGGATCCTTTCATCGCCTCCTCTCGCTTCATCGGCGCCATCGTCCACCTTGCCGTTGCTGCTCCTACGACCGCCTCGTCCACGGCAACAGGATATATCCCCCAACTCGGCCGTCTGCCGTCTGAAGTCTTCTTCCCCACCGCCGACAGCCATCGCACCCGCAACACCCTCAACGTATCAACATAGGCCTACACGGCGTCGCAAGAGAGGTGGTACTCTTCCATATTTGCTTAAGTTATTGATCTCACCCGGAAAATAGATCGTAATTTGTTTACTGTACTTTTCTTGTCCGTACCAAATCGTAGTGGCTAGTTGAAAGAAAACATTGGTTGCGAAGTAGCTTTGTCTGGTTTGCACCTTCAGATCCGCCATGGCACGGGCACCATACTCGTAAAGCTTATGGTTTCCCCCCTTTATATTCACTACCATCATCATAGGTGCTTCGTGTCGTGCTAGGACTGCTCCTCAAGACCTCAACCCAAAGCTTACGTGTTGAAATATGAATCTGATATGATGCTCATATCACTAAAACAGAAAACGTTTAATTGGTCACCTAATGTTCCTATATTCGTTTCGAAAAGCATGTGCGCCACCCACTGGTCCAGCTAGTTCCACTTTCCTGATTTTTCTCTTGATGCTTAGGGTTTTCCCCTTTTATCTACTCTACTATGATCTGCGTAGGTGCTTTCTGTCATACTAGCATTACTCCACCTGTCGGAATAAATGGCCACGGGTAGCCTAACCGACTCCCCATGGCTCTTTGAAAAATTATCAGGCCATTCAAGCCTTCAAGCACACAAAGCATAGGGCCGCCTTCCTCCGGCCGGCTATCCCCAGGGTCGACTCCCAGAAGGCGACCCAGTCCCAGAAAACCTCCCCCATGAAAAATACGAGATAGCCGAGTCCCAGAAGCCGGCCGTGAAGAAGGCCGATTCCCAGAAGCCGGCCAAGACTGCACCCACTAAGACTGTACCCACATAACGGTGATAGGATGGGGCGTGGCCGCAGTACAACCCACTACCCCCGAATCCCGGAACAGGCATGGCCACAGGGCGCCGTTCGGGCCAGCCATCCCCCCGTCCGGCGCGGCACTGTAGCCATGTTGGCCCCGACGTCACCCACGACACGTGCCAGGACGGCCCGCGGGCGGCGGGCCCCTTTGCCAGGGAGACATCTGGAGACGACCCGGCCTCCTCTAGTCGGCCAGGGATGTGGCCGGCTCCCAACAGTCGGCTACCTCCCTCCCTCGAAGCATGCGCCCTATTAAGGAGACAAGACGAGGTAAGGCTACAGTGAGAGCTCGCCAAGGCGGCGACACTGTAGCCATGCTTACCTCGACAAAGCCCTCATCATCAGAGGCGAGGCAACAGTAACCAGCCGCTGACAAAGCCCCCATGCGGTGGGGCCAGCGTGCCGGCCAAGAAGCCGGCAGCCGGCGGGACCCACCAGTCGGCGGGCCCCAATGACCGGCGGAGAAGCCGGCAAGCATAGACACTGATGGCTGGGACCCGCGCCTAGCCGGATTAGCATTGTACCCCTGGGGGGTAGGCCTATATAAACCCCCCGGGACACCCATGCAAAGGGTTGGTCTCATAGAATTACACACACCACATAGAGAGAAAAGGAGAGCTAGCCTTGCCCTTCTTCTCCCTCTAACCCGACAGCTCAAGGAGCACTTGTAGCTACTTGTCTTGATCTAGTGATCATGCGGAGACCCCGCAGAGCAGGACTAGGGGTGTTATCTCCACGGAGAGCCCCGAACCTGGGTAAGATTCGCCGGCGTGCATGTCTTCGCCTCATACCGTTTCCAGGCACCGGCGACGTCTTACTGGCTCCCACAATGATAAGCCACCCGTTGGCATATGTCGCACCTACCACCCGACATTTGGCGCCCACCGTGAGGCCAGGTGCACCGTCGTCCGGAGACCAATTCTAGACGGGAACCCTTTTCCTCCCCCGCGAGCGCAGCCAGCCCGCTGCACCCGATGGCGCTTGCCCCGACGCGCTGCAAGGCGTTGACGACGTCTGCGCAACGAGCTGCCTCGCCGATCTTCTTGGCGAGGCTCGCATCTCCGACGAGCCCGCGTCCGACGCAGGCACGGACTACCCCGAGAGCCGCCTTATCAGCCTCCTCGACCAACTTCACGTCTCCAGCGAGCCTGCTGCAGACTTGGAGTCGGTCGGCTCCACCGACCTGATGCTTGTCAACTCCGACACGGCATCGCTCGACGCCTACCCCTCCGACGTAGTAGTCTTCGACGACCCTCTCCCTCGAGCTGACAGCGGCAGCTGCGCTGTCACTGAGGTGCTGGTCATCAGCCACGTCGCCAACTCGGGCGAGGACGCCCACGACGCCCTGCAAGCGGCGATGCATGACTTATCCGTCCCCATCCCGGTCGACGCCGACGCCGAGACCCTGGAAGCATGCCGCCTCGCCCTCATCGCGGAAGGCCAGAAGATAGCCTCCATGAGACGCCTCACCTAGGCTCACCAGCGCGAAGTCGACCGCGCCGCCTTTGGCACGCCGCCTCATGGCGGGCCGAGCCGAGCCGGCCTCGTCAAGAAGCGCGGCGCGGCCATCGCCAGCATGCTGGGGGCAGACCGCCCCATCTACGCCACCCCGCTCAAGAATCTGCGAGCCGCTCAGGCGGCCGCTGAAGAGCTAAATGGGCTGGGAGCCGATGAGCTCCCCTACATGACAAGGCGAATCCAGCAGCTGATCGACGCGGCCGCAGAACGACACGAAGCCGGCGCCTGCGCTGAGAGTCCTCCCCCGCGCCGAGAGCACACCGCGACATCCCGGTCGCCGACTGCGAGCGGCGCCCGTGCAAGGAAAGACAAGGAGCAGGCTGCTAGCCGTAGCCGGACTCGGATCACCATCGAGCGCGACGCGGAAGGCCGCCCTCGAGCAGTGGAGCGCCAAGGAAATCCGCCTCCTCCCCCGCCTCGAGGGGAGAGATATCCCACCCCGCCGCCTGTCACGCATCCGATTCTCGGTGGCCGACTAGGCCACCGCGAAGGAGTCGGCGAGAACGACGCCCGCCACCGGATCGACCGCCTAGCTCGATCCCTGGCGCTAGAAGAAGAAGACGATGTCGGCCCGCCATGCTTTGGCCCCCGCATCCGCGACGAGCCCTTCCCCAAAGGGTTCTCGCTCCCCAGGGACACGCCCAAGTACAACGGCTCTATGAAGCCGGAAGATTGGCTCATCGACTACTCTACTGCTGTCCGCATAGCGAACGGCAACCGACGCGTAGCCGTGAAATACGTCCCCCTCATGCTGCAAGGCACGGCACGCACCTGGCTCAACAGCCTCAAGCCCTACAGCGTCAACAGCTGGCTGGACTTCACGGAAGTCTTCGTCCGCAACTTCACCAGCACGTACAAGCGGCCTCCCAAGCCCCGCCAGCTCTCCCTGTGCGTCCAAGGGCCCAACGAGTCGACCCGCGACTACCTCACGCGGTGGGCCGAGCTCCGCAACTCCTGCGAAGGGGTGCACGAGGTTCAGGCCATCGAATACTTCACCGCCGGGTGCCGAGAGGGCACCTTCCTCAAGCACCGACTCCTCTGCGACGAACCGGCTACCCTCGACGAGCTGCTGATCATCGTGGACAAGTACGCCACGGCTGACTTCTCGATGAAGACCGAGCTCCGAGTGGACGCCTCTGGGAAGGTGCTCGCTCCGGCTCCCAAGACGCCGGCTGGCGACCCCAATCGGCGCCCCTACCAGAACGACCACAAGCGCAAGGCCCCTATGCCGCCTTCCACCAGTCGGCAGGTGGCCACAGTCGAAGATGAGCAGCCCGAAGAATGGCCCGCTCCCAAGAAGAAGGGCGGCAGGCCGGCTTGGCAGCCGGCCTTCTCCTACGAGCAGACTCTCGATGCCCCCTGCAAGTTCCACAGCAGCGCGAAGCCGTCCAACCACACGACTCGAAAGTGCCACTGGCTCACATGGATCTCCAAGGGCGAGGGGCTGGTGCCGCCTCTGCCTCCCGGCCCGCCGCCTCCAGCCCCCCAGCAGCCGGCTGCTCGCCCAGCAGTCGGAGCCATTCAGGATGAGTTCCCTAAAGAGCATGCCGCCTATGTCGTCTTCACGAGCCAGGTTGAAGACAAATGCAGCCGGCGCCGACAGCGCCAAGAGGTCAACGCAGTCGCCTCCAGCAATCCCGAGTTTATGCATTGGTCCGAGAAGCCTATCAACTGGAGCCGGGCCGACCACCTAGAGGTGAGGCCGTCCCCTGGCTCCTACGCATTAGTATTGGATGTCACCCTCGCAACAGAGAGGCGAGCTGCCCGGTTCTCCCGCGTTCTGATTGATGGCGGAAGCAGTATCAATATACTGTATCGCGATACCATGGAGAAGCTGAACCTCAAGGCAAAGCAGCTCATGCCAACCCGGACCGTGTTCCATGGCATCGTACCCGGCCTGTCCTGTTCCCCGATCGGCAAGATCAAGATGGATGTTCTCTTCGGAGACAAGGATCACTTTCGCCGAGAAGCAATCTGGTTCGAGGTAGTAGATCTGGAGAGCCCTTACCACGCCTTGCTTGGCCGACCTGCTCTGGCCAAGTTCATGGATGTGCCCCACTACGCCTACCTGAAGATGAAGATGCCGAGCTCGAAGGGGATCATCACTATAGCCGGCAACTACAAGAAGTCCATCGAGTGCGCCGCAGCCAGCAGTCGGCTGGCCGAGTCCCTCGTAGTGGCAGAAGAGAAGAAGATGCTGGAGCGAGTTGTGGCCATGGCCGGCAAGCAGTCGGCCTTGTCTCCCAACCCCAAGGATTATGATGCGCAGGGCTCCTTCCAGCCGGCCAAGGAGACGAAGAAGATACCTCTGGACCCGGAGAACCCGGAAAGGTTTGCAGTCATTGCTGCAAACCTGGACAGTAAATAGGAAGGCGAGCTCGTCGACTTCCTCCGTGAGAATCGAGACATCTTTGCATGGTCCCCAAAGGACATGCTGGGTGTTCCGAAGGATTTCGCCGAGCACAAATTGCACGTCCGAGCCGACGCGAAGCCGGTCAAGCAGCCCCTCCGCAGACTGTCAGAAGAGAAGCGAAGAATCGTAGGAGAAGAGATAGCCCGGCTCCTCGCCGCCGGCTTTATTATGGAAGTATTTTTCCCCGAGTGGCTTGCCAACCCAGTCTTGGTGTTGAAGAAGAACAACAAATGGCGTATGTGTATAGACTACACCAGCCTCAACAAGGCCTGCCCCAAAGATCCGTTTGCTTTGCCACGGATTGATCAAGTGATAGACTCCACGGCCGGATGCGAGCCGTTGAGCTTTTTGGATGCCTACTCAGGATACCACCAGATCAAGTTGGACCCAGCGGACCGCCTGAAGACTGCCTTCATCACACCATTCGGAGCTTTCTGTTACCTGACTATGACATTCGGCTTGAGGAATGCCGGTGCCACTTTTCAGCGTTGCATGCAGAAATGCATCCTCAAGCAACTCGGCAGAAATGCCCACGTCTACGTAGACGATATTGTGGTGAAGACAGAGAAGCACGGCACCCTGCTGGAGGACCTCAAAGAAACATTTGCCAACTTGTGCCGATTCCAGATCAAGCTCAACCCCGTGAAATGCGTGTTCGGAGTACCAGCCGGCCAACTTCTAGGTTTTCTGGTCTCCGAACGCGGCATTGAGTGCAACCCTGTGAAGATCAAGGCCATTGAGAGAATGGAGATTCCCACCAAGTTGCGGGACGTGCAGAAGTTCACTGGTTGCCTGGCCTCCTTAAACCGCTTTATCAGCCGGCTTGGAGAGAAGGCTCTCCCCCTGTACCGACTCATGAAGAAATCCACTCATTTTGAGTGGAATGACCAAGCAGACCAAGCCTTCCATGAGTTGAAGAAGATGCTGACTACTCCACCTGTACTGGCGGCGCCGACTGAGAAGGAGCCCATGCTCCTTTACATTGCCGCGACTAGCCGAGTGGTCAGTACAGTTGTCGTGGTCCAGCGCCCGGAAGAAGGCCGAGCCCAGCTAGTCCAGAGGCCGGTGTATTATCTAAGCGAAGTACTATCCAGCTCAAAGCAAAACTACCCGCACTACCAGAAGATGTGCTCTGGAGTGTACTTCGCCGCCAAGAAGCTGAAGCCCTACTTTCAAGAGCATCCCATCACGGTCGTGTGCACCGCCCCGCTTGCCGAGATCATAGGCAGCCGGGATGCATCCGGCCGGGTGGCTAAATGGGCCATTGCGCTGGCACCTTACAAAATCTTCTACCAGCCCCGCACCGCCATCAAGTCCCAAGCATTGGCCGACTTCCTTGTCGACTGGGCCGAGACCCAGTACCTACCGCTGGCTCCCGACTCTACCCATTGGCGGATGCACTTCGACGGGTCCAAGATGCGCACCGGCTTGGGAGCCGGCATCGTCCTCACCTCTCCCAAAGGCGACAAACTCAGATACACGCTGCAAATCCACTTCGCCGCCTCCAACAACGTGGCTGAGTACGAGGCACTCATACACGGGCTCCGGCTAGCCAAAGAGCTAGGCATACGCCGGATCCTGTGTTATGGCGACTCAGACTTGGTGGTCCAGCAGTCATCTGGCGACTGGGACGCCAAGGATGCAAACATGGCGAGCTATCGATTCCTCGTCCAGCAGATCAGTGGGTACTTCGAAGGGTGCGAGTTCCTTCACGTGCCACGGGTCGACAACGACCAAGCAGATGCCCTGGCGCGGATCGGCTCTACCCGACAGGCTATACCGACCGGTGTCTCTCTCCAGCGCCTCCTCAAACCGTCCATCAAGCCGTCTCCAGAGTCGGACTCTATCTTCGTACCGCCTGCCACCGATGCAGCCGGATCCGACTGGAGGAACCCAGCAGGCGGCTCGGGGACTTCGACAACCGGCCCGGGGACTGCCGTAGTCGCACCCGGCCCGGGGACTTCAGAACCCGACCCGGGGACTGCAGCAGTCGGCCCGGGGACAGCAGCGACACAAGAAGCGGTGGCCGGCTCCAACTCCCCACCACCCAACCCGCCCACCCGAGTCACAGTGGCCGTACTGGCAGTAGAAGAAGTCACAGCTCCATCATGGGCCCAGCCCATCCTCAACTTCCTAGTCAATAGAGAGCTGCCGGCTGATGAGATCTCGGCAAGACTAGTGCAACGTCGAGCCGGAGCATATGCAATAATAAACAGAGAACTTGTCAAGCGCAGCGTCACTGGAGTCTTCCAGCGCTGCGTCGAGCCAGAGAAAGGTGTGGCAATCCTCAAGGATATCCAACAAGGCGAATGCGGCCACAACGGAGCCTCAAGATCACTTGTGGCCAAAGCTTTCCGCCACGGTTTCTTTTGGCCGACTGCTTTGGAAGATGCCAAAGAGATAGTCAAAAGCTGCAAAGGATGCCAAGTCTTCAGTTCCAAGCAACACCTGCCGGCTTCTGCACTCAAGACCATCCCCTCACCTGGCCCTTGCCGTCTGGGGGCTAGACATGGTGGGCCCATTCAAGACAGCCCGCGGCGGCCTGACACATCTGCTTGTCGCCGTGGACAAATTTACCAAGTGGATCGAAGCAAAGCCGATCAAGAAGCTGAACGGGCCGACTGCCGTGACGTTCATTGCCGACATCACTACTCGGTACGGCGTGCCGCACAGCATCATCACCGACAACGGCACAAACTTTGCCAAAGGAGCACTGGCACGTTTCTGCGCGACGCAGGGTATCCGACTGGACTTAGCGTCCGTTGCCCACCCGCAGTCAAACGGCCAGGTCGAGCGAGCAAATGGACTCATCCTCTCCGGCATCAAGCCCCGACTGGTCGTACCACTGGAGCGATCGGCCGGCTGCTGGCTCGATGAGCTACCGGCTGTCCTCTGGAGTCTGCGTACTACCCCTAACAAGTCAACCGGCTTCACTCCGTTCTTCCTTGTATATGGTGCCGAGGCCGTCATCCCAACCGACATCGAGTTCGACTCGCCTCGGGTCACCATGTACACGGAGGCGGAGGCCAAGGAAGCGCGAGAAGACAGCGTCGACCTGCTGGAAGAAGGCCAGCTGTTAGCACTCAGCCGGTCCGCCATCTACCAGCTGGGTTTGCGCCGTTACCACAACCGCAAGGTCAAGCCAAGATCTTTCCAAGAGGGCGACCTTGTGCTTCGGCTGATCCAGCGAACAGCCGACCATCACAAGCTCTCGGCCCCTTGGGAAAGCCCTTGCGTCATCAGCAAGGCGCTAGGCAACAACTCCTACTACCTGATCGACGCACAAAAACCAAGAGCACGCAAGAGGGATGATTCCGGCAAGGAGTCAGAGCGACCATGGAACGCGAACCTCCTGAGAAGATTTTATAGTTGAAAGTAGTATGTATCATGCTACCTTTTTGTATTAAGTACGAAACAACGGGCCCCCCGAGGAGCACTCGGGGACTGCCCTCCTTTATCTATGAATGACGAGTGTCATATTCATGAATGTATTATTACATCTGATTTTCTGTCTGGCACCGGGTTCGACTAGTCGGCCCGTGGACTGGCCGCCTTAAGTTATAGTAAAGTTCTACCTGAAGTCAGACAAGTAGTGTGCCGGCACCCGAGCCCTCTCTTGTTGAAAGTCGCAGCTCGAAGAACCGACTATCCGACTAGCAAGAGCCAAAGGCAGAAAGGATGCCCACATGAAAAACGGCTAAGGACTAACGAACTTGTATAACGAAAAGACGGCCTCCAACCACGTTTGTCGGCTGTCAAAACAGTCGGCTGGCTGGCCTCCCAATCACTTCGCTATAATCCAACAAAGCTAGAGTACTTGCCCTCCCAACTGGCCAAGCACTCCTCCAGCCACAGATTGCAGAGCAACTGTCCGACTAGGGAGGCGGCAACCAAGGGAGGGCGGCAAAGGAAACAGCAGAAGGATGAAAATCAAAGAACAAGGGAAAGCTAAATGCACGCATAATCATATTTACAATTAAGGCCCCCAATAGACCGGTAATCATGTAGTTCGAATACACCCCCAGTGGGTGGAATTGTGCAAACCTAACAAAATACTGTTCCAAGAGTGGTAAAACAGGAAAATAGAGGCAGCAGACTAGACTAAGGGCGCAGTGTGGGAGCCGGGTTGGTCGGTGGAGATGGCGCCACCGGCTGGAGGAGTGGTCGGCTGGCGGGTCTCAGCTTGATCATCGCCGGCTGCAGGCGGTGCACCCGCGCGTGCCTTGTTGCTGGAGGCACGGTCAAGCTGTGGCTGACCGACCGCTCCACCATCTGGCCCGGCGTCTTCACCCTCCTCCTCCTCCTCGCCCTCATCGCTGGAGTCGATCTCCTCCGCCGAGTCCTCGCCGTCTGCCGGGTTCAGCCCGAACCACTGCTCCGGCTGGGCAACACCGTTGTTGTCCACCTCAGGAGCAAAGGCGCTGGTGTCGGTGTAGTCGGCGATCGCCGAAGCCCGCTGGATGATAGCCGGCCGCGCCGGCTCCAGCTCCGTGTCGGCCTCCTGCCGCCAGGCGGCCAGCTGGTCCAGACTCAGCTCGGGATACCAGGCCTTGGCGAACTCCAGCGCCCGCCTGGCACCGGACTGAGCCGCCGAAGCCTTCCAGGCCTCGAAGCGGCCGACCGCCACCTCCAGCCAGTCGGCAGTCCGACTGGGGGTGCGGGGAATCACTTCACCAGGCCAGAGAGCGGCCAACACCTGCGCCCCAACACGCTGAAACCGGCGGAGCAGGCGATGAGCCGGCTGGAGGCGGGCCTGGATCGCCAAGAGCTGCTCCTCCAGCGATCGGCAAGCGTTTGGTGCGATTTCGGCGCCAGCCTGCCTTTGTGCCTCACAGTGGGCCTCGACGACCTGGTTGGCGGCGGTAGAGTAGCCAGGGAAGTACTCTGCGCAAGGAAGAAAGAGAAAGAAGAGAAAAACACCAAGTCAGAAAACGAGCTAAAACGGCAAGCGGCAGGCAACGACGAAGAGGAAGGCGGCCTACCGTCAACCAAGTCTTCGATCTGGCCATAACCGTTGATCAGCGTCTGCTTCGCTTCGGCCCAGCGGGCAGCCTCTGTCTCATACTCGGCTTGGAGGGCGGCCTCGCTGTCCCGCACCGCCTTCAGGGCCGCCTTGTGGCTCTCCTCCTGGTCGGCCAACCTCTTGGCCAAGCGGTCGCGCTCTTGTGCCAAGGCGGCAAACTCGGCCTCCTTAGCGCGGAGGGTGGCCTAAGTCCCGCCCGGCTGCTCCCTTAGACCGGCGTTGGCTGCTACAGGGATGGCAGAAAAGAAAGAAGCAATAAGGAAGAAGTCGTCAAGGAAGATCCGACCCGACTGCTCAGCAGTCGGCCCGAATCTCGGGGACTACACCCAGTGGGTACGCTGACGCGCCCCCACGTGAGATAAAAGACGAAGCACTCACCCCGGCTCTTAGATAGGTCAGCAGTCTTCTGGGTCAGCTCCCGAGCCTGGGAGTTGAAGGTAGCCGCGCGGAGGTTGTGGTAGTCCTGCAAGTCAGGCAGAGGAGCGAATGAGAACAAGAATAGCAAAACAAGGCCCGCTAGGAAGTTCCAAGCCGCCTACTCAGCAGCCGACATGGAACTCGGGGACTACACCCAGTGGGTGCGCTGACGCGCCCCCACGGAAGAAACCAAGATCAAAAAAGCAAAGAGAAGAAGACTAACCCGAATGGCCGCCCGCGTCGCAAGGAACTCGTCATTATATTTCCTCAGCGCCGCAGCCTGGGCTTGAAGCCGATTCCGGACATCCTGCGCGGCCACGTTCACCACAGCCGTCCCTCCACCCGACGTCCACCCCGAGCTGGCGCTGGCCGCCTCCATGTCCTGGGCCGACGAGCTGGAGCCCGCGGCCGTCTGCGGCTCCGATGCAGCCTTCCCCGCGTGCTGGCGCGACGGCGTCGGGACCACCAGATCAGTCCTCGCGGCCGGCTCGCCCCCGGCCGATTGCGCAGGCGGCAAGTTAGGCCGGCCGCCTTGGGTCGCCCCAGTCGGCGGGGCCGGTGCTGCCTCCCTCTCCGGGACGACGACGTCGTCCTCCCTCTCCAGACCCGGCTGGTCACTGCCGGCTTCTTCTGGCTGGGGCTCTGGGGCCTCAGGCGCCGCCACGCGCAGAGGGGTGACTAGCAAGGCCCCCTCCGCCATCGCCGCGGCCGCAGCCTCCGCTTGGGCCTTGGCCGCTGCATCGGCGCACGCCTTCGCCGCCTCCTCCTCCGTCGCCGCCTGAAGCTCGGCATGGGGGTCTACGCGGCGAGTCGTGCTCCCGGATCCTCCCAGCGATCCAATGACGGAGGCGGCAGCAACCTGCTCGAGCGACAGTGGAGCCCTGATTTTTTGAGAAAGGACAAGGATTCAGGAACTACCAGAGAAAAGAAGAAAGAATACACGAAGGAGAATACACTTACGCCGACACCGTCTGCGGCTGCCTCTTCCCGCCTGGTCGCCGCTGCCCCGCCCTTGGGCTTCTTCGGCCGACTGCCGAACAAGCCCGACACGGCACGACGCTTCTGCCCGCCGCCCCGAGCAGGCGGCGCGGTGGAGGAACCCGCGCCGTGGCCAGACGCCGGCTGGCGGCGTGGGACGACTTCCGCCTCGTCGTCATCCGGCCAGTCGTCGAAGCTGACTACAAGCCCGGAGCCGCCTGCCTCGCCGCCAGCTTGGCCGCCACCCACCTCGGTGTTGTCATCCATGGCGGCCGCCCCCAAGTCGGGGTCCTCCAGGTCGTGCTCCGTCCGGTTGGGGAGGAATCGGCGCTCCGCCCCCGACCCACCTGCAGGCCGAAGGAGAGGGCTCTGCCAAGGACATGCCGACTAGTCAGAGTCGGCCAAAAGGGACTCGGCGACAAAATTACGAGAAGAGAGGGAAAAGGAGAACACACCATGGGCGGCGGATGTGCTCGCGAATATGGCTCCTTGCCAAACTGCCATTCTGCGGAGAGCTTGCAGTTCGCAAGGTAATTCACCATGTGGGCCACCTCGTCGTGCGGCATGTCCTTGGTGCACATCCGACTCGGATCGAGCTGGCCGCTCATCTGACAGATCAGGTGAGGGCGGCTCTGAAGCGGAAGCACCCGGCGCGTGACGATGGCGGCCAGCAAGTTGGGCCCGGTCAGGCCCTCCGACTGGATCATCACCCGCAGTTGGGCGACGGCCGCGGCTCCAGCCGGCGTCAGCATCACGACCCGATAGGACCACTGGGGCCGCCTACCTACCGGCGGGCCGGCTACATAAGCCGGCAAATTGACGTAGTCGCCTTGTGGGGCGACGTTCTTCACGTAGAAGTATGACTTCTGCCAGAGCTTCATCGACTGGATTAGCGTGATGACGGGGAAGGGGTTGTCGGCTGCCACCCTCCGCATCGCGATGAAGGCGCCACTCTGAGCCGGCACGCCCTGCATACGCGTGCCCAGCTTGGACTGGAAGAACTCCCCCCAAAGCTCGAGGGTGGGGAGAACGCCAAGATAGCCTTCGCATAAGGTGACGATGGCGGACAGCAGCACCACCGTGTTCGGGGTGAGGTGGTGCGGCTGGAGTTGATAGAATTCAAGAAAGGAACAGAAGAAAGCGCTTGCTAGCAAGCCGATGCCGCGCAAGAAATGCGAGCGGAAGACCACCCGCTCGCCTTCCTCCGGCTCCGGCGTGATCTCCTTCACAGGCGCGAGACGGACCCACACCTTATCCGCGCCGGGCAGCCGCCGCGTCTTGCGGAGGAACTCGACGTGGTCCTCGTGGACGTTGGAGCCGTCCCAGTCCCCGCCGTACTGCATGGCGGCGTGAGGCCGGCAAGAATGAGCGCGGCGGCGGGGAAAAGAAAGGTGGGACGGTGCGGCGGCGAGACGCTGCAATGAGGGAAAGCAGGAGGAAGAAGATGGCGGAGAGGAGATGAGCGTGCGAGCGTCTGCCGCTTCCCCTCCTCCCCCTACTTATAGCCTCGTGCGGCGAAGCCGAGGAGGCGAGGAGTGGGGTGGGACGTGGGATTAACTGCACCCACTCCCCCACGTCCCGCGATTACTGCGCCCTAAAGACGTGCCGAAACCGCCGCAGGAAGACGTGCAGACGGCTTTGGGCCGCAGAAAATCCGCGCCTGGGCCTGGGCGCAGGAGTGGTGGGCCCCCGACCTGCGGTGACGTCTTGTCGCGCGCGTGGGCTGGCAGGCCCTTTTTAGCCAAGGGATGCCACGTGGTTCACAGGCAGCGAGCGGCCGGTCCGCAGCCCAGCGCACGCGCCAACAGACTCCCACCCTACGACTTTAAATTTTTTTCGCCAAGACGGCGTGCCCAACCGAAGCTGGCTCCGAGCTGCCGGCTCGTCAAGATAAGAAGCTGCCCGAGCTTCTCGACCTCCACTCAACCTCGAAGCCCAATCAGCTTCGGGGACTACTGTCAGAGTAAATGGCCACGGGTAGCCTAACCGACTCCCCCTGGCTCTTTGAAAAATTATCAGGCCATTCAAGCCTTCAAGCACACAAAGCATAGGGCCGCCTTCCTCCGGCCGGCTATCCCCAGGGCCGACTCCGAGAAGGCGACCCAGTCCCAGAAAACCTCCCCCATGAAAAATACCAGATACCCGACTCCCAGAAGCCGGCCATGAAGAAGGCCGACTCCCAGAAGCCGGCCAAGACTGCACCCACTAAGACTGTACCCACATAACGGTGATAGGATGGGGCGTGGCCGCAGTACAGCCCACTACCCCCGAATCCCGGATTAGGCACAGCCACAGGGCGCCGTACGGGCCAGCCATCCCCCCGTCCGGCGCGGCACTGTAGCCATGTTGGCCCCGACGTCACCCACGACATGTGCCAGGACGGCCCGCGGGCGGCGGGCCCCTTTGCCAGGGAGACATCTGGAGACGGCCCGGCATCCTCTAGTCGGCCAGGGATGTGGCTGGCTCCCAACAGTCGGCTACCTCCCTCCCTCGAAGCAGGCGCCCTATTAAGGAGACAAGACGAGGTAAGGCTACAGTGAGAGCTCGCCAAGGCGGCGACACTGTAGCCATGCTTACCTCGACAAAGCCCTCGTCATCAGAGGCGAGGCAACAGTAACCAACCGCCGACAATGCCCCCATGCGGTGGGGCCGGCGTGCCGGCCAAGAAGCCGGCAGCCGGCGGGACCCACCATTCGG
Source organism: Aegilops tauschii subsp. strangulata (assembly GCF_002575655.3). Taxonomy (NCBI): domain Eukaryota; kingdom Viridiplantae; phylum Streptophyta; class Magnoliopsida; order Poales; family Poaceae; genus Aegilops; species Aegilops tauschii. The sequence continues at coordinate 407,238,787 of NC_053040.3, read as the reverse complement.
CGGGCCCCAATGACCGGCGGAGAAGCCGGCAAGCATAGACACTGATGGCTGGGACCCGCGCCTAGCCGGATTACCATTGTACCCCTGGGGGGTAGGCCTATACAAACCTCCCGGGACACCCATGCAAAGGGTTGGTCTCATAGAATTACACGCACCACATAGAGAGAAAAGGAGAGCTAGCCTTGCCCTTCTTCTCCCTCTAACCCGACAGCTCAAGGAGCACTTGTAGCTACTTGTCTTGATCTAGTGATCATGCGGAGACCCCGCAGAGTAGGACTAGGGGTGTTATCTCCACGGAGAGCCCCGAACCTGGGTAAGATTCGCCGGCGTGCATGTCTTCGCCTCATACCGTTTCCATGCACCAGCGACGTCTTACTGGCTCCCACAATGATAAGCCACCCGTTGGCATATGTCGCACCTACCACCCGACACCACCCTTCAAGCTAAACAACACAACACTCAGAATTCGAAAGCTTAGTTGTTCAAATATGATTGTGATATGATACTGATATTAGTTAACCGGCACATTTAATTGGTTAGCTAAAGGTCCCACTTGAGTTTCCAAATGCATGTCGCGACATATAGAGAGGCAGCATAATTGCAATTCTTTGTCACTTGTTGACCGTACTTTCTTGTCCATACCAAATCTTAGTTGTTATTTCAAAGCAAACATCGGTTGCTAACTACCCTTTGTGCGGTTTGCAGCTTCAGATCTGCCATCCCACTGCCACGGTCAACACTGTACTCATCATGCTTATGTTTTCCCCATTTTATGATGACCACAATCAGCCTACGTGGTTCGTGTCGTAATAGCACTGCTCCACCAATCGAGCTAAACAAGCTTAGTTGTACCAATTCATATCTGATATTATTGCTGATATTAGTAAAACTCAGAGATGTTTAATTGGTTAGCTAAATGTTCCTACTTTAGTTTCGAAATGCATGTGAGCCACATATGGAGAGACCGGAAAGAATAGTATTTCTCTGTGCGCTCTGGTTCATCATGGGTGGCCAACCGACATTGTATTGAAAGACTTGTAATATCTTCAATCTGCTTGCTCTTCTGCTCTTCTTTAAGATGATACTCTTCTCTTGCGGTCGACTGGTTAGGTCGAGTTGTTCTCCCTTAGTATATTTTCAATCTGTCAGGTCAGGTCGACTTGTTCTTCTTTACTATATGTTGAAGCTATCATCTGCGAAGTGTAATCACTTCTGGAGCTCTCATATTTTGAGTAGTTGGCCACATTATATTAATGCACACAACAAATTACAGCATGCATGGCATCTTTTAAAAGAATTGCAGAGATAGCACAAAGGGGTTTACAGGGAGGCAGTATTGGATTAGAATCACTTCTGCATTACAAGGAAAATCTCACTTGTTTTTATGTTTTCATGCATGTCAGATATTGAACATTATCAAAATGAATATGAGAATGGGCGCACAAGAGGAATATTGCGGAACGATCCACTGACTAACAAACTTGGCATGGTGGAGGATGGCCTATCTTATTCACCCATCAAGGTGCTTGCTCTAACTTTGCAAAGTTGTATTGGTCGCACATATTTTGCATCTGACCTCTTGCATTACTTCTACTTTGTTACACCATCTGCTTAGTTTAAGCATCATATATGAGTATATGCCATACCTATCCATTTTCTGTACCTATTCTATGTGTCGTCACACTATGTTTTTCCAGTCAAATGTTGTTCTTTCGTAATAGATGTCCAAAAGGAAGAGGGTGAGTGCAGATCCTCAAGGAGTACAAACTAGGTATTTGGAAAAGGTAGTGATACCTGTTAAATCAGATAGATCAGCAGCCACAGAAAACACAGGCCCAACTGTACCACACTTTACCCCTACTCCAGTGGCCAAACCCCTATTAGAACTGCTGGGAGCCCAGCGTCAGGTACTGTCTATGATATCAATTCAAAATTTGAACTCCTAAATTTCTGCTTGTGCCTTACCTTCTCTCTTGTATGAAAACTAATTTCAGATGAATCTCCTTGCTCAAAGGATCATACGATCTCAGAACCTCAGAACAATAATGGGCTCTCATTGCTCTTGTCAGTACCTCTCTCCGTTTTGCCTTGTAACGCTGTACTTAATTAATTGCTATTTGATTATGTATCATCAGTCTGCACCTGAGCTTCATTATCCTCTGTTTCTTCCAATATTATTTGATCTATATTTACTCTTTGCAAAATGTAGAATATTGGCAATGCTTATAAAGAATTTTCTTTGGGGAATTTATTGAATTATCCTTCCATCAACATGGAGAAGGGCTTTGTCCAGCCCGTGTTAACATGTAATGTAAGTTCATCCTTCTCAAGCCTTCAAACTTTGTTCTAGAATAGATTTGGATAGGCATCATTTCCTCCACTGCTGTTTGCTTTACTGTTTACATCTGATTGGATGTTTGCAACAACTACCAGTTTCAAATTGTAGTTGTAAAACATGTTCCTTATGCAGAACAGATCCATTTATTTGCTTATATAATTGTGAAACCTGTTACGTGTCTCCTTGTTTCTCTTTCAGACTCGTATCTCTTACGCTAGGTAGAACTTTAGGGAAGATAGTGAGACAAACCATCTTGAGGACAGCGAGATGACCCCAAGGTCCTGTCTTGATGAAGACACTGAGTTGAAGCTACTCACCAGCAGGTGTGAGACAACCTCTGTGCAGTCGCTGCCTCAATCAGTTCGACTTATTTAATCTCAACTTAAAGCGGAAAGGCTTGCTTCAGCTCAGCTCTGACTTGAAGTCAAAGATGCAATGAAGATGTCAGAGGACTGCCGTGCGCACCATCATGCCTTAAATCTAGTGTTGATGCATCTATCGTTGACACAACTGAGGTCTACTCAGCTTCTTCAGCTGTTTGGGGGGCCCGACGTGGCCAGGCCTAGTGCCTTCTGAAGTGCTCTCAGTTTTGTATATTCTTTTGTCGGCGCGTTTATTTGCACTGGTGGCGAACTTTGATGCCCTGTGGATGTAATATGTGTGATAGCCGTGATAGCCTAGCGTAAGTTGCTTGCTTATTTATCTCCTTGTTGTCTTGTTTATTTGTTTGCTTGTAGTCATTGCAGTTCTTTTTCCGCGGTTTGCTAGTGGATGCAATAACCTATTTTTTAAAACTAGGCCACAATAACCATGGGCTAATATTTACTGTAGTGACACTGGGCCTCCTACGGGCCGTAGAAACTGTGGGCCTTCTACGGGCCGTAGAAACAGTGGGCCTTCTACGGGCCATAGAAACAATGGGCCTTCTACGGGCCGTAGAAACAATGGGCCTTCTACGGGCCGTATCATCAATGGGCCTTATACGGGCAGTATGATCGATTGGCCAAACATGGGCCAATAACAGGCCGCATTATGGCCGTAAACGGGCTAGAGTTGGAATCGTCCATTCATGGCCCGACCATAACGGGCCATCGTTAATAGGCCGTATTTGATGACGCTATGAAAACGGCCCAACGTATTAATGGACCACAAACGGGCCGACTGTAACCACGGGCTGAATTTGGCCCACAAGCAGAAAATGATAGTAACGGGCCGTAAGTAAACGAATGCTAGAAATGAGCCCAAGAATAAATGGGCTCTGAGAAGGCCGAAAGATAACATGGGCTGGAAACGGCCCAACGGAATAACGGGCCGTTAATGGGTATAAAGTGATACACTGTTCATGACGGGCCAGTTTCACCACGGGCCGTTAATGGGTGTAAAGTGATACACTGTTCATTACGGGCCAGTTTCACCACGGGCCGTTAATGGGTGTAAAGTGATACACTGTTCATTACGGGCCAGTTTCACCATGGGCCGTTAATAGGCCAAGAGTTACATAGGGCCTCATATGGGCCGAAAGACGTCATGGGCCATACATGGGCGAGAAGTGAAAACAGGCTGGAATAATATTGGGTGGCCCAGATGACGCTACTGGGCCTAATTCGGATAGGGCGTAACGGGCCTTGGGTTAGCGGGCTGTAAATGGGCTATATGCGAACATGCCGTTAACAGGCTTTACATGGGCCGGCCCGCCACCTTTTGACCAAGTCAAACGGGCCAGCCTTTTCATAGGAATGGGCCTCTGTTGGGCCGTGCCACGTGTCGACGTATCATAGGCGCCTTCTATCCAATGAGTGGATGACATTTGTCCCAACGATGAGCCGACACGTGTTTCCTCCAGCCAATGATGATTTTACACGTGGAAAATCCCCATTGGTCGGGGCTGTTAACGGGTTATCGGATCCAAAACCCGACCCGATAGCTTAACGGCGTTCCGTTACGGTGGATGCCACGTGTCGGTCACCCTTGACGAAAGCACTTCTGTGACGCGGGATTTATCGTCATGGAAGTGGACACTTCCGTGATGATAATTTTGGTAATGTCATGGAACACTTCTACGACAGCACAGGTATGACTATCTTGATTCTGTCATAAAATTGTCATGGATGTACATGCATGACAGAAAATGCGACCTACTGTGACAAACACGTATCATCACGGAAGTGTATTTTTTTTGTAGTGAACCTTGGTTTCATATCTGAGGGAAATACCTACTGTCGGTGTCAAAACCGGCGGATCTCGGGTAGGGGGTCCCGAACTGTGCGTCTAGGATCGATGGTAACAGGAGACGGGGGACACGATGTTTACCCAGGTTCGGGCCCTCTCTATGGAGGTAATACCCTACTTCCTGCTTGATTGATCTTGATGAATATGAGTATTACAAGAGTTGATCTACCACGAGATCGTAATGGCTAAACCCTAGAAGTCTAGCCTATATGACTATGGTAATGTGTCCTTTCCGGACTAACCCCTCCGGTTTATATAGACACCGGGGGGATCTAGGGTTTACATAGAGTCGGTTACATAAGAAGGAATCTTCATGATCGGTCGCCAAGCTTGCCTTCCACGCCAAGTAGAGTCCAATCCGGACACGGGTACAGTCTTCGGCCTTCATGTCCTCACAACCCATCAGTCCGGCCCACGGATAACAGGCCGGACGCCCAAGGACCCCTTAGTCCAGGACTCCCTCAGTAGCCCCCGAACCAGTCTTCAATAGCGAGGTGTTCGGCACATAAATTGTCTTCGGCATTGCAAGGCGGGTTCCTCATTTAATGATCTCCAAGTAAAGTATTCGGCCATTGTCGAAGTAAATGGCCACGGGTAGCCTTATCGACCCCCCTGGCTCTTTGAAAAATTACCAGGCCATTCGAGCCTTCAAGCATACAGAGCACAAGGCCGCCTTCCCTCGGTCGGCTATTCCTAGGGCCGACTACCATAAGGCGACCCGGCCTCAGAAACCCTCCCCAAGAAAGCTACGAGATGGCCGACTCCAGGAAGCCGGCCCCAAGAGGACCGACTCCCAGAAGCCGGCCATGAAGAAAGCCGACTCCCAAAAGCCAGCCAAGACTGCACCCACCAAGACTGCATCCACATAACGGTGATAAGATGGGGCGTGGCCGCAGTACAGCCCACTACCCCCGAATCCCGGAACAGGCATGGCCACAGGGCGCCGTACGGGCCAGCCATCTCCCGTCCGGCGCGGCACTGTAGCCATGTCGACCTCGATGTCACCCACGACAGGCGCCAGTACGGCCCGCGGGCGGCGGGCCCCTTTAGCCAGAGAGACGCTCGAAGGCGGCCTAGCCTCCCCTAGTCGGCCAGGGGCGTAGCCGGCTCCCAATAGCCGGCTACCTCCTTCCCTCGAAACATGTGCCTCATTAAGGAGACAAGACGAGGTGAGGCTACAGTGAGAGCCCGCAAGGGGGCGGCACTGTAGCCACGCTTACCTCGACAAAGCCCTCATCATCAGAGGCGAGGCAACAGTAACCAGCCGCCGACAAAGCCCCCAAGCGGTGGGGCCGGCCTGTCGGCCAAGAGGTCGGCAGCCGGCGGGACCCACTAGTCGGCGGGCCCCAATGGCCAGCGGAGAAGCCAGCGAGCACAGACACTGACGACTGGGACCCGCGCCCAGCCGGATTACCATTGTACCCCTGGGGGGTAGGCCTATATAAGCCCCCGGGGACACCCATGCAAAGGGTTGATCTCCTAGAGTTTCACACACCACATAGAGAGAAAAGGAGAGCTAGCCTTGCCCTTCTTCTTCCTCTAGCTAAACAGCTCAAGGAGCAATTGTAGCTACTTGTATTGATCTAGTGATCATGCGGAGACCCCGCAGAGCAGGACTAGGGGTGTTATCTCCACGGAGAGCCCTGAACCTGGGTAAGATCCGCCGGCGTGCATGTCTTCACCTTATCCCGTTTCCAGGCACCGGCGATGTCTTACTAGCTCCCACAATGATAAGCCACCCGTTGGCATATGTCGCACCTACCACCCGACATTTGGCGCCCACCGTGGGGCCAGGTGCACCGTCGTCCGGAGACCTGTTCTAGACGGGAACCCTTTTCCTCCACCGCGACCGTAGCCAGCCTGCTACGCCCGATGGCGCTTGCCCCGACGCGCTGCAAGGCTTCGACGACGCCTACGCAGCGAGCTGCCTCGCCAACCTTCTTGGCCAGACTCGCATCTCTGACGAGCCCGGATCCGACGTGGGCACAGACTACCCCGAGAGCCGCCTCGTCAGCCTCCTCGACCAGCTTCACGTCTCCAGCGAGCTTGCTATGGACTTGGAGTCGGTCGGCTCCACCAACCCGATGCTTGTCGACTCTGACACGGCATCGCTCGACGCCTACCCCTCCGACGTGGTAGTCATCGACGACCCTCTCCCTCGAGCCGACAGTGGCAGCAGCGCTGTCACTGAGGTGCTGGTCATCAGCCACGGCGCCGACTCGAGCGAGAACGCCCACGACGCCCTACAAGCGGCGATGCATGACTTGTCTGTCCCCATCCCGGCCGACGCCGACGCCGAGACTCTGGAGGCACGACGCCTCGCCCTCATCGCGGAGGGCCAGAAGATAGCCTCGATGAGACGCGTCACCGAGGCTCACCAGCGCGAAGTCGACCGCGCCGCCTTCGGTACGCCGCCTCAAGGCGGGCCGAGCCGGCCTCGTCAAGAAGCGCGGCGTGGCCATCGCCAGCATGCTGGGGGTAAACCGCCCAGTCTACGCCATGCCGCTCGAGAATCTGTGAGCCGCTCAGGCGGCCGCAGAAGAGCTGAACGGGCTGGGGGCTGATGAGCTCCCCTACATGACAAGGCGCATCCAGCAGCTGATCGACGCGGCCGCAGAACGACATGAAGCCGGTGCCCGCGCTGAGAGTCCTCCCCCACGCCGAGAACACGCCGCCACATCCCGGTCGCCGACTGCGAGCGGCGCCCGCGCAAGGAAAGACAAGGAGCCGGCTGCTAGCCGCAGCCGGACTCGAATCACCATCGAGCGCGACGCAGAAGGCCGCCCTCGAGCGGTGGAGCGCCAAGGCAATCCGCCTCCTCCCCCGACTCGTGGGGAGAGATATCCCACCCCGCCGCCTATCACGCATCCGACTCTCGATGGCCGACTAGGCCACCGCGAAGGAGTCGGCGAGAACGATGCCTGCCACCGGATCGACCGCCTAGCACGATCCCTAGCGCTAGAAGAAGAATTAGATGTCGGCCCGCCTTGCTTTGGCCCCCGCATCCGCGACGAGCCCTTCCCCAAAGGGTTCTCGCTCCCCCGAGATACGCCCAAGTACAACGGCTCTGTGAAGCCGGAAGATTGCCTCATCGACTACTCTACCGCTGTCAACATAGCGAACGGCAACAGGCGCGTAGCCGTGAAGTACGTCCCTCTTATGCTTCAAGGCACGACACGCACCTGGCTGAACAGCCTCAAGCCCTACAGCATCAACAGCTGGCTGGACTTCACGGAAATCTTCGTCCGCAACTTCACCAGCACGTACAAGCGGCCTCCAAAGCCCCGCCAGCTCTCCTTGTGCGTCCAAGGGCCGAGCGAATCGACTCGCGACTACCTCACGCGATGGGCCGAGCTCCGCAACTCCTGCCAGGGGGTGCACGAGGTTCAAGCCATCGAATACTTCACCACCGGGTGCCGAGAGGGCACCCTCCTCAAGCACCGACTCCTCTGTGATGAGCCGGCTAACCTCGACGAGCTGCTGGTCATAGCCGACAAGTACGCCACAGCCGACTCCTCGATGAAGACCGAGCTCCGAGTGGACGCCTCTGGGAAGGTGCTCGCTCCGGCTCCCAAGACGCCGGCTGGTGACTCCAACCGACGCCCCTACCAGAATGACCACAAGCGCAAGGCCCCTATGCCGCCTTCCACCAGTCGGCAGGTGGCCACTGTCGAAGACGAGCAGCCCGAAGAGCGGCCCTCTCCCAAGAAGAAGGGCCGCAGGCCGGCTTGGCAGCCGGCCTTCTCCTATGAGCAGACTCTCGACGCCCCTGCAAGTTTCACAGCGGCGCGAAGCCGTCCAACCACATGACCCGGAAGTGCCACTGGCTCACACGGATCTCCAAGGGTGAGGGGCTGGTGCCGCCTCCGCCTCCCGGCCCGCCGCCACCAGCCCCCCAGCAGCCGGCTGTTCGACCAGCAGTCGGAGCCATTCAGGATGAGTTCCCAGATGAGCACGCCACCTACGTCGTCTTCACGAGCCAGGTTGAAGACAAGCGCAGCCGGCGCCGACAGCACCAAGAGGTCAACGCGGTCGCCTCCAGCAACCCCGAGTTCATGCATTGGTCTGAAAGGCCTATCAGCTGGAGCCGGGCCGATCACCCAGAGGTGATGCCGTCTCCTGGCTCCTAAGCATTGGTGTTGGACGTCACCCTCGCGACGGAGAGGCGAGCTGCCCGATTCTCCCGCGTGCTGATTGATGGCGGAAGCAGTATCAACATACTGTACCGCGACACCATGGAGAAGTTGAACCTCAAGGCAAAGCAGCTCATGCCAAGCCGGACCGTGTTCCATGGCATCGTACCCGGCCTGTCCCGTTCCCCAATCGGCAAGATCAAGATGGATGTTCTCTTCGGAGACAAGGATTACTTTCACTGAGAAGCGATCTGGTTTGAGGTAGTGGACCTAGAGAGCCCTTACCACGCCTTGCTTGGCCGACCTGCCCTGGCCAAGTTCATGGCTGTGCCCCACTACGCCTACCTCAAGATGAAGATGCCGAGCTCGAAGGGGATCATCACTGTAGCCGGCGACTACAAGAATTCCATCGAGTGCGCTGCAGCCAGCAGCCGACTTGCCGAGTCCCTCGTGGTTGCAGAAGAGAAGAAGATGCTGGAGCGAGTTGTGGCCATGGCCGGCAAGCAGCCGGCCCTGTCCCCCAACCCCAAGGAATATGATGCGCAAGGCTCCTTCCAGCCGGCCAAGGAGACGAAGAAGATACCTTTGGACCCGGAGAACCCGGAGAGGTTTGCTGTCATTGGCGCAAACCTGGACAGTAAATAGGAAGGCGAGCTCGTCGACTTCCACCGTGAGAATCGAGACATCTTTGCATGGTCCCCAAAGGACATGCCGGGTGTTCCGAAGGATTTCGCCGAGCACAAGTTACACGTCCAAGTGGACGCGAAACCAGTCAAGCAGCCTCTCCGCCGACTGTCGGAGGAGAAGAGAAGAATCGTAGGAGAAGAGATAGCCCGGCTCTTGGCTTCCGGCTTCATTATGGAAGTGTTTTTCCCAGAGTGGCTTGCCAACCCGGTCTTGGTGTTGAAGAAGAACAACAAATGGCATATGTGTATAGAATACACTAGCCTCAACAAAGCTTGCCCCAAAGATCTGTTTGCCCTACCACGGATTGATCAAGTGATAGGCTTCACAACCGGATGCGAGCTATTGAGTTTCTTGGATGCCTACTCAGGATACCACCAGATCAAGTTGGACCCAGCTGACCGCCTGAAGACCGCCTTCATCACACCATTCGGAGCTTTCTGTTACCTGACTATGACATTCGGCCTGAGGAATGCCGGTGCCACTTTTCAGCGTTGCATGCAGAAATGCCTCCTCAAGCAACTCGGCAGAAATGCCCACGTCTACGTAGACGATATTGTGGTGAAGACGGAGAAGCACGGCACCCTGCTGCATGACCTCAAAGAAACATTTGCCAACTTGCGCCGATTCCAGATCAAGCTCAACCCCGAGAAATGTGTGTTCGGAGTACCAGCCGGCCAGCTTCTAGGTTTTCTGGTCTCCGAACAGGGCATTGAGTGCAACCCTGTGAAGATCAAGAGCATTGAGAGAATGGAGATTCCCACCAAGTTGCGAGACGTTCAGAAGTTCACCGGGTGCCTGGCCTCCCTAAACCGCTTCATCAGCCGGCTAGGAGAGAAGGCTCTCCCCCTGTATCGACTCATGAAGAAATCCACTCACTTCGAGTGGAACGACCAAGCAGACCAAGCTTTCCATGAGTTGAAGAAGATGCTGACCACTCCAGCTGTCCTGGCGGCGCCGACTGAGAAGGAGCCCATGTTCCTCTACATAGCCGCGACTAGCCGAGTGGACAGTACAGTCATCGTGGTCCAGCGCCCAGAAGAAGGCCGAGCCCAGTTAGTCCAGAGGCCGGTATATTATTTAAGCGAAGTACTGTCCACCTCAAAGCAAAACTACCCGCACTACTAGAAGATGTGCTATGGAGTGTACTTCGCCGCCAAGAAGCTGAAGCCCTACTTTCAAGAGCATCCCATCACAGTCGTATGCACCGCCCCGCTTGCCGAGATCATAGGCACCGGGATGCATCCGGCCGGGTGGCTAAGTGGGCCATTGCGCTGGCTCCTTACACAATTTTCTACCAGCCCCACACCACCATCAAGTCCCAAGCATTAGCCGACTTCCTTGTCGACTGGGCCGAGACCGAGTACCTACCACTGGCTCCCGACTCCACTCATTGGCGGATGCACTTCTATGGGTCCAAGATGCGCACCGGCTTGGGAGCCGGCATCGTCCTCACCTCTCCCAAAGGCGACAAGCTCAGATACACGCTGCAAATCCATTTTGCCGCCTCCAACAATGTGGCTGAGTACAAGGTGCTCATACACGGGCTCCGGCTAGCCAAAGAGCTCGGCATACGCCGGATCCTGTGTTATGGTGACTCGGACTTGGTGGTCCAGCAGTCGTCTGGCGACTGGGACGCCAAGGATGCAAACATGGCGAACTATCGATTCCTCATCCAGCAGATTAGTGGATGCTTTGAAGGGTGCGAGTTCCTTCACGTGCCACGGGCCGACAAGGACCAAGCAGATGCCCTGGCACGGATCGGCTCCACCCGACAGGCTATACCAACCGGTGTCTCTCTCCAGCGCCTCCTCAAACCGTCTATCAAGCCGTCTCCAGAATCGGACTCTATCTTCGTACCGCCCGCCCCTGATGCAGCTAGATCCGACTAGAGGAACCCAGCAGGTAGCTCGGGGACTCCGACAAGCGGCCCGAGGACTGCCGCAGTCGCACCCGGCTCGGGGACTTCAGAACCCGGCCCGGGGACTACAGCAGTCGGCTCGGGGACTGCAGCGGCACAAGAAGCGGTGGCCGACTCCAACTCTCCACCACCCAACCCACCCACCTGGGCCACAATGGCCGTACTAACAATAGAAGAAGTCACAGCTCCATCATGGGCCCAGCCCATCCTCAACTTCCTAGTCAACAGAGAGCTACCGACTGATGAGATCTCAGCAAGACTAGTGCAACGCCGAGCCGGAGCATACGCAATAATAAACAGAGAACTTGTCAAGTGTAGCGTCACTGGAGTCTTCCAGCGCTGCGTCGATCCAGAGAAGGGCATAGCAATCCTCAAGGATATCCACCAAGGCGAATGCGGCCACCACGCAGCCTCAAGATCACTTGTCGCCAAAGCTTTCCGCCATGGTTTCTTCTGGCCGACTGCTTTGGAAGATGCCAAGGAGTTAGTCAAATGCTGCAAAGGATGCCAAGTCTTCAGTTCCAAGCAACACCTGCCAGCTTCTGCACTCAAGACCATCCCCCTCACCTCGCCCTTTGCCATTTGGGGGCTGGACATGGTGGGCCCATTCAAGACAGCCCGCGGCGGCATGACACATCTGCTTGTCGCCGTGGACAAATTTACCAAGTGGATTGAAGCGAAGCCGATCAAGAAGCTGAACGGGCCGACTGCCATGGCATTCATCACAGACATCACTACTCGGTATGGTGTGCCACACAGCATCATCACCGACAACGACACAAATTTTGCCAAGGGAGCACTGGCACGTTTCTGCGCGACACAAGGCATCCGACTGGACTTAGCGTCCGTTGCCCACCTGCAGTCAAACGGCCAGGTCGAGCGAGCAAACGGCCTCATCCTCTCCGGCATCAAGCCCCGACTGGTCGTACCACTGGAGCGTTCGGCCGGCTGCTGGCTCGATGAGCTGCCGGCTGTCCTCTGGAGTCTGCGTACTACCCCAAACAAGTCAACCGGCTTCACTCCGTTCTTCCTTGTATATGGTGCCGAGGCTGTCATCCCAACTGACATCGAGTTCGACTCGCCTCGGGTCACCATGTACACGGAGGCGGAGGCTAAGGAAGCACGAGAAGACGGCGTCGACCTGCTGGAAGAAGGTCGGCTGTTAGCACTCAACCGGTCCGCCATCTACCAGCAGGGTTTGCGCGGTTACCACAACCGGAAGGTCAAGCCAAGATCCTTCCAAGAGGGCGATCTTGTGCTCTGGCTGATCCAGCGAACAACCGGCCAGCACAAGCTCTCGGCCCCTTGGGAAGGCCCTTTCATCGTCAGCAAGGCACTAGGCAACGACTCCTACTACCTGATCGACGCACAGAAGCCAAGAGCACGCAAGTGGGATGATTCCGGCAAGGAGTCGGAACGACCATGGAACGCCAACCTCCTGAGAAGATTTTACAGTTAAAAGCAGTATGTATCATGCTACCTTTTTGTATTAAGTACGAGACAACGGGCCCCCCGAGGCGCACTCGGGGACTGCCCTCCTTTATCTATGAATGACAAGTGTCATACTCACGAATGTATTAGTACATTTGATTTTCTATCTGGCACCGGGTTCGACTAGTCGGCCCGGGGACTGGCCGCCTTAAGTTATATTAAAAGTTCTACCTGAAGTCAGACAAGTAGTGTGCCAGCACCCGAGCCCTCTCTTGTTGTAAGTCGCAGCTCGAAGAACCGATTGTCCGACTGGCAAGAGCCAAAGGCAGAAAGGATGCCCACATGAAAAACGGCTAAGGACTAACGAACTTATATAACACAAGCCGGCCTGCAACCACGCCTACCGGCTGTCAAAACAGCCGGCTGGCCGGCCTCTAAGTCACTTCGCTACAATCCAACAAAGCTAGAGTACTTGCCCTCCCAACTGGCCAAGCACTTCTCCAGCCACAGACTGCAGAGCAGCTGTCCGGCTGGGAAGGTGGCAACCAAGGGAGGGCGACAAAGGAAACAGCCGAAGGACGACAAGCAAAGAACAAGGGAAAGCCAAACGCATGCATAATTATATTTACACATAAGGCCTTCAACAGGCCGGCAGTCAATATAGTTCGAATACACCCCTAGTGGGTGGAACTGTGCAAACTTAACAAAATACTGTTCCAAGAGTAATAAAACAGGAAAGTAGAGGCAGCAAATTAGACTAAGGGCGCAGCAGGGGAGCCAGGCTGGTCGGTGGAGATGGTGGCACCGGCTGGAGGAGTGGGCGGCCGGCGAGTCTCGGCTTGATCATCGCCGGCTGCAGGCGGTGCACTCGCACGTGCCTTGTTGCTGGAGGCACGGTCAAGCTGAGCCTGACCGGCCGCTCCACCATCTGGCGCGGCGTCTTCACCCTCCTCCTCCTCCTCCTCGCCCTCGTCGCTGGAGTCGATCTCCTCCGTCGAGTCCTCGCCATCTGCCGGGTTCAGCCCGAACCACTCCTCCGGCTGGGCAACGCCGTTGTCGTCCACCTCAGGAGCAAAGGCGTTGGTGTCAGTGTAGTCGGCGATCGCCGAGGCTTGCTGAATGATAGCCGGCCGCACCGGCTCCAGCTCCGTGTCGGCCTCCTACCGCCAGGTGGCCAGCTGGTCCAAACTCAGCTCGGGATACCAGGCCTTGACAAACTCCAGCGCCCGCCTGGCGCCTGACCGAGTGCAGAAGCCTTCCAGGCCTCGAAGCGGCCGGCCGCCACCTCCAGCCAGTCGGCAGTCCGACTGGGAGTGCGGGGAATCACTTCACCAGGCCAGAGAGCGGCCAGCACCTGCGCCCCAGCACGCTGAATCCGGCGGAGCATGCGGTGAGCCGGCTGGAGACGGGCTTGAATCGCCAAGAGCTGTTCCTCCAGCGACCGGCGAGCGTTCGGCGCGATCTTGGCGCCAGCCTGCCTTTGCGCCTTGCGGTGGGCCTCGACGACCTGGTTGGCGGCAGTAGAGTAGCCAGGGAAGTACTCTACGCAACAAAGAAAGAGAAAGAAGAGAAAAATACCAAGTCAGAAAATGAACCAAACGGCAAGCGGCAAGCAAGGGACGAGAAGAGGGCGGCCTACCGTCAACCAAGTCTTCGATCTGGCCGTAGCCGTTGATCAACGACTGCCTCGCCTCGCCCAGCTCGCTGCCTCCATCTCATATTCGGTTTGAAGGGCGGCCTCGCTGTCCTGGACCGCCTTCAGGGCCGCCTTGTGGCTCTCCTCCTGGTCGGCCAGCTTCTTGGCCAGGCGGTCACGCTCCTGGGCCAAGGCGTCAAACTCGGCCTCCTTAACGCGAAGGGCGGCCTGAGTCCTACCCAGCTGCTCCCTCAGTTTGGCGTTGGCCGCTGCAGACGTGGCAGAGAAGAAAGAAGCAATAAGCAAGAAGTCGTCAAGAAAGATCCGACCCGACTGCTCAGCAGTCGGCCCGAATCTCGGGGACTACACCCAGTGGGTGCGCTGACGCGCCCCCACCTGAGATAAAAGATGAAGCACTTACCCCGGCTCTCAGATAAATCAGCATTCTTCTGGGTCAGCTCTCGAGCCTGGGAGTTGAAGGCAGCTGCACGGAGGTTGTGGTAGTCCTGCAAGTCAGGCAGAGAAGCGAATGAAAACAAGATAGCAAACAAAGCCCGCTAAGAAGTTCCAAGCCGCCTGCTCAGCAGCCGACTCGGAACTCGGGGACTACACCCAGTGGGTGCGCTGACGCGCCCCCACAGAAGAAACCAAGATCAAAAAGCAAAAACGGGAAGACTTACCCGAATGGCCGCTCGCGTCGCGAGGAACTCGTGATTGTATTGCCTCAGCGCCGCGGCCTGGGACTGAAGCCGGTTCCGGACTTCTTGCGCGCCACATTCACCACGGCCGACCCTCCACCCGGCTTCCACCCCGAGCTGGCGCTGGCTGCCTCCACGTCCTGGGCCGACGAGCTGGAGCTCACGGCCTTCTGCGGGTCCGGAGCCGAAGTGGCCTTCCCCACGCGCTGGCGCGACGGCGACTGGACCACCAGGTCCGTCCTCGCAGCCGGCTCACCCCCAGCCGATTGCGCCGGCGGCACATTAGGCCGGCTGCCTTGGGCCGCCCCAGTCGGCGGGGATGGTGCCGCCTCCCTCTCCGGGACGACGACGTCGTCCTCCCTCTCCAACCCCGGCAGGTCACCGCCGGCTTCCTCCGATGGGGGCTCCGGGACCTCGGGCGCTGCGACACGCAGAGGGGTGACAAGCAAGGCCCCCTCCGCTGTCGCCGCGGCCGCAGCCTCCGCCTGGGCCTTGGTCGCCCTCAACTCCTCCGCCCCCGCGCCTCCCGTGCATTTCGCTCCGTCGCCGCCTGAAGCTCGGCGCGGGGGTCCACACGACGGGTGCTCCCGGATCCTCCCGGCGATCCAACCACGGAGGCGGCAGCAACCCGCTCAAGAGAAAGCGGAGCCCTGATTTTTGAGAAAGGACAAGGATTCAGAAATCAACAAGAAAAGAAGAAAGAGTATGCAAAGGAATATACACTTACGCTGACACCGTCTGCGGCTGCTTCACCACCTTGCGGAAGCGGGCCGCCTTCGCGGCCGCCTCATCCCACCTGGTCGCCGCCGCCTCGTCGTTGGACTTCTTCGGCCGACTACCGAACAAGCCCAACGTGGCCCGGCGCTTCTGCCCGCCGCCCCGAGCAGGCGGCGCGGCGGAGGAACCCGCGCCATGGCCGGATGTCGGCTGGCGGCGTGGGACGATTTCCGCCTCGTCGTCATCCGGCCAATCGTCGAAGCTGACTCCAAGCCCGGAGCCGCCTACTTCGCCGCCTCCCGCCTCGGTGTTCTCGTCCATGGCGGCCGCCCCAAGTCGTGGTCCTCCAGGTCATGCTCCGCCCGGTCGGGGAGAAATCGGCGATCCGCCTCCAACCCGGAAGCATGTCGAAGGAGAGGGCTCTGCCAAGACGTGCCGACTGGTCAGAGTCGGCCAAGAAAAACTCGGCGACAAAACTAAGAGAAGGAAGGATAAAGAGGGCATACCGTAGGTGGAGGATGTGCACGGGAGTATGGCTCCTTGCCAAACCGCCACTCTGCGGAGAGCTTGCAGTTCGCAAGATAATTCACCATATGAGCCACCTCGTCGTGCGGCATATCCTTGGTGCACATCCGACTCGGATCGAGTTGGCCGCTCATCTGACAGATCAGGTGAGGGCGGCTTTGAAGCGCAAGCACCCGGTGCGCGACGAAGGGGGCCAGCAAGTCGGACCCAGTCAGGCCCTCTGACTGGATCATTACCCGGAGTTGGGCGACGGCCGCGGCTCCAGTCTGCGACAGCATCACGGCCCGATAGGACCACTGGGGCCGCCTCCCAGCCGGCGGGCCAGCTACGTAAGCCGGCAAGTTGACGTAGTCGCCTTGCGGGGCGACGTTCCTCACGTAGAAATACGACTTCTGCCAACGCTTCACCGACTGGATCGGCGTGATGACGGGGAAGGGGTTGTCGGCCGCCAGCCTCCGCATCGCGATGAAGGCGCCGCTCTGAGCCGGCACGCCCTGCATGCGGGTGCTGAGCTTGGTTTGGAAGAACCCCCCCCCCCCCCAGAGCTCGAGGGTGGGGAGAATGCCAAGAAAGCCTTCGCACAGGGTGACGAAGGCGGACAACAGTACCACCGTGTTCGGAGTGAGGTGGTGTGGCTGGAGTTGATAGAAGTCGAGAAAGGAGCGGAAGAAAGCGCTCGCCGGCAGGCCGAGGCCGCGCAGGAAGTGCGAGCGGAAGATCACCCACTCGCCTTCCTCCGGCACCGGCGTGATCTCCTTCTTCGGCGCGAGATGGACCCGCACCTGGTCCTTGCCGGGCAACTGCCGCGTCTTGCGGAGGAAGTCGATGTGGTCCATATGGACGTTGGAGCCGTCCCAGTCCCCGCCGTACTGCATGGTGGCGAGAAGCTAACGAGGAAGGGTGCGGCGGCGGAGAAAGCACAGCCCTGCGGAGGCGAAGCTGCGGGGCGGAGTACAGATTAGTGGGACGGCGTGGCGGTGAGGCGCTGCTGCGAGGGAAATCAGGAGGAAGAAGATGGCGGAGAGGAGAGGAGCGTGCGAGCGTCTGCCGCTTCCCCTCCTCCCCCTACTTATAGCCTCGTGCGGCAAAGCCGAGGAGGCGAGGCGTGGGGAGGAATGTAGGATTAACTGCGCCCACTCCCCCACGTCCCGCGATTATTGTGCCCTAACGGCGTGCGGAAACCGTCGCCGGAAGACGTGCGGACAGCTCTGGGCCACAAAGGATCCGCACCTGGGCCTAGGCTTAGGAGTGGTGGGCCCCCGGCCTGCGGCGACGTCCTGTCGCGCGCGTGGGTTGGCAGGCTTTTTTCAGCCAGAGGATGCCACGTGGTTCGCAGGCGGTGAGCAGCCGGCCCGCGGCCCGGCGCACGCGCCAATAGACTCCCGCCTTTCGACTTTAGAAATTTCGCCAAGACGGCGCGCCCAACCGAAGCCGGCTCCCAGCTGCTGGCTCATCAAGATAAGAAGCTGACCGAGCTTCTCGACCTCCTCTCAGCCTCGAAGCCCAACCAGCTTCGGGGACTACTGTCGGAGTAAATGGCCACGGGTAGCCTAACGGACTCCCCCTGGCTCTTCGAAAAAATATCAGGCCATTCGAGCCTTCAAGCATACAGAGCACAAGGCCGCCTTCCCCTGGCTGGCTATTCCCAGGGCCGACTACCATAAGGCGACCCGGCCTCAGAAACCCTCCCCAAGGAAGCTACGAGATGGCCGACTCCAGGAAGCCGGCCCCAAGAGGACCGACTCCCAGAGGCCGGCCATGAAGAAAGCCGACTCCCAGAAGCCAGCCAAGACTGCACCCACCAAGACTGCATCCACATAACGGTGATAAGACGGGGGGTGGCCGCAGTACAGCCCACTACCCCCGAATCCCGGAATAGGCATGGCCATAGGGCACCGTACGGGCCAGCCATCTCCCGTCCGGCGCGGCACTGTAGCCATGTCGACCTCGATGTCACCCACGACAGGCGCCAGTACGGCCCGCGGGCAGCGAGCCCCTTTAGCCAGAGAGACGCTCGAAGGCGGCCTAGCCTCCCCTAGTCGGCCAGGGGCGTAGCCGGCTCCCAATAGCCGGCTACCTCCTTCCCTCGAAACACGTGCCTCATTAAGGAGACAAGACGAGGTGAGGCTACAGTGAGAGCCCGCAAGGCGGCGGCACTGTAGCCACGCTTACCTCGACAAAGCCCTCGTCATCAGAGGCGAGGCAACAGTAACCAGCCGCCGACAAAGCCCCCAAGCGGTGGGGCCGGCCTGTCGGCCAAGAGGCCGGCAGCCGGCGAGACCCTCCAGTCGGCGGGCCCCAATGGCCGGAGGAGAAGCCGGCGAGCACAGACACTGACGGTTGGGACCCATGCCCAGCCGGATTACCATTGTACCCCTGGGGGGTAGGCCTATATAAGCCCCCCGGGACATCCATGCAAAGGGTTGATCTCCTAGAGTTCCACACACCACATAGAGAGAAAAGGAGAGCTAGCCTTGCCCTTCTTTTTCCTCTAGCCAAACAGCTCAAGGAGCAATTGTAGCTACTTGTATTGATCTAGTGATCATGCGGAGACTCCGCAGAGCAGGACTAGGGGTGTTATCTCCACGGAGAGCCCCGAACCTGGGTAAGATCCGCCAGCGTGCATGTCTTCGCCTTATCCCGTTTCCAGGCACCGGCGATGTCTTACTGGCTCCCACAATGATAAGCCACCCGTTGGCATATGTCGCACCTACCACCCGACAGCCATTGATCCAATGTCGCTCCCCTCGGCTTCTGAGCATTGAATAACTTTCTCTTCCACGCGTCGAGCGAAGGTGGAAGGTCAGGGTACTTTTGCAGATAACACCCTGTCCATGCAAGGAAGGTCGCCTATTAAAGAGATTGGATCCCAGATCCATCGGGCACCACGCAGAGAAAATCCCCGGAGACTATTCAAGAGAAACCATTCCAGATGGCTAGCGTCCCCAGCTCCTCCACCCGTTCCGGCCCAGAGAGGGGCGAGTGGGAGAGGTGTTCAGTGTCCCACATCTAATTGACGAAGCTGCAAACGCAGGGATTTCTTCCTCCTGCAGACCTAGTCCGTGTCCGAGTGGGGCTAGACTTCTTCAACGGCGAGACACAGGCAGAGGAATCTCCCAATCCATCTAGGGGAGAGCGAGTATGTTTCGTCCCCTACCTGTTAAGAGGCGTCGGATTTCCCATCCATCCGTTCCTCCGAGGGCTTCTGGAATACTATGGCCTCCAGCTGCACAACTTCACCCCTGCCTCCATTCTGCACATTGCGGGTTATGTCGCTTTATGCAAATTATTCCTGGGCATTGAAGCCCATTTTGAGCTGTGGACGAAATTGTTCTGTCTTGTCCCACGCAATCATGAGGGGTCGATATTTGAGGTGGGCGGAGCCGAAGTGTGGCGTATCGCCGATACCGGATATCCGTCCAGCACACCAAGGAAGGCATCTGAAGAATGGCCTTCCGAATGGTTCTATATTGAGGACGTCGCACTTCCCGACCTGGTTCGCAAGGGTCTTCCTGAATTCGCGAGTGTTTCGCTGAACAAACGCCACAGTTGGCGTCCCCGGAGTCTTGAAGAGGATGACAGCGCGGAAGTTTGTCAGCTTCTGAACAAGATAAAGACTCTCGCTCAGTCCAGACTTACAATAGTCGAAGTTATGGCGATTTCCATAGTGCGAGGGGTTCATCCACTTCAATAGAGAGGGCTGTCAATGTGGGACTATAACAGAGAGGATGACCCCCCCCCCCCCCCCCCGCTGTGGCCGGAAAGGGCCGGACACCTCCGCCGCTCTGGCCAAGATATTGGCCGAGCTGTTTAAAGGACAAGAAGAGGAATTCCTTTGCATTAAGTGCAGCGATGGGTATTCTATGTATAATCCTCCCAGTTGGGTAAGCCTCAACCCCTCTGTTTCACTCATTTCGCTTCCGGGTTATTTTTGGCAAATTTCAAATCCGTCTGTTATGACAGCACTAGCGGAAGGTCACCGAAGGACTTTATAGCCCTGCCCCACAGCCGGAGAACCACAACCGGGAGCTTGATCCCGGGTTTGAAGAGGATCCGGACATATTCGTGATACTCGCAAAGGGGGTATTTTACCAGGCGAGCTATGACGGCACAGAAGTGGCCATCACCGCCGACTACCCTGGCCTTCTCCCTGCTTCACATGTAAGTGATCCAGAAACGCCTTCTCTACAATGGTGCTTTTATCCTGCCTTACCCACCGCACTGTATCATGTTCCACAGGGGAGGCGTTCGGCGATTCCGAAGAGATCGGTTCCTGCGCCGGGCAAGCCTTCGAAGAGGAAGGCCCGTGAAAACGCAGTCGGGTCTTCATTGAGGAGGTACCAAAAATATGTTTTTCAGCGACCACACCTGTCTGTGACTTGTGCGTTTGTTTGGATACAGGAAAAAGGTTCGCCGAACTATATCCGGGGGCCCGGCCGGCCGCGCTCCCAACAACCAGGATTTAGGTCCAGTCGGGGAGACGGGGGCCGATGTAGGAACAAAGCCGGACTGCCCTTCGGCCGAGGGTTCGGACAATATGTCTGTTACCAGCTCGGAGGTAGAGAGCGCCATGAATCATCGGCGCTGCAGGGCTGTTTTACGAGACCCGAAGTTCTCGGACGAGGCATTCAATGCCTTTAGCTCGGGCGACGCATATATCTGGGCTGCTCGAGACGGGCTTAGAAAAGCCACAGGGCAATATCTGACAGATGTGCAGGTAAGTTTTCTTTGTCAAAAAAGGATAGCCATATGCCCGTAGCCCCCGAGACTGAAAGCAGCTGGCACAACTGATTTAAGGATCATTGAACAACCAGGTCCCCATAGAGAAGAATAGTCTACTAGCCCAAGAGCTGGAGCAGTGTCGGGCGCAGCTAAAAGCTGCTACCGCCGAGCTGGGAAACTTGAAGAAGTCGTCCTCTGGTATTGTTCCCCTCCACCAAGGAACAATAATTGTATACCCACTTCACTAATGTTGCTACTGATTTCGCATTATAGGGCCGTCTGATCAACTTGAAGAGAAGTTGAAGGTCACCCAAGAGGGAGAAAAAGAGGCGAAAAGGCAACACGCCGCAGGCGAGCGTGTGCTGACCCGCGTCAGAGATGAGAAAAACAAGCTACAGGATTCCAACACTGCATTGGGTGAAGAGTTGAAAGATGTTCGAGCCCAGCTAGCCGATTCCATGAAGGAGAACAAAAAGCTGCGGGGCGGTATCTTCAGTATGTGTCCGAACTATTTGTGAAGTAGCTCAGAGATAAATGGGACTGATATATTCATGTTTGCAGGTGTACTAACGGGCCGTCCTGAAGAGGAGGTGTCCGGATCATCAAGTGATCTGCTGCAGAGGCTGTCACAAGTGCACGAGCATGCTCAGCTAACCATGCGGAGCATGGCCAAGGCCTTATGGCCGTCCGACTCCCCTCCAGGAAGTATGGAGGAGCTTGTAGAGCTGTTCAAGGGAGCGCGCGGCGTATCCGACTATGGAAGATATCAACCTGCCGAGAGGGTGCACGGGAGGCCTGGGCCATGGTGAAAATGCGATATACCAAGCTGGATCCGAATCACATGGCCCGAGTTGGACCACTAGGGTCAAATGGGGAAGAAATTCCCGTTAGTTTGGTATATGACCAAGTAGAGGTGGCCGCCAAATATTCCCAACAGGATTGTAAGTTGGACCGCCTGTTGGACGGTATAGAGGGTGAAGTGTTTGAGTCCAAGTGACTATGTACTTTCCTTACCCTATGTAATTCTAGCTGAATTGTATAGCATTTGTCATGGCAGACCTTTTCGCTTCAACCTCCGGACCCAAGGGTGCGGAGTGTTTCCGAATACCCTCACAGCCGAATAGGCCGGGGTATGCCTGGAAAACTAGGCGTAGGGGTCATAGTTGCTTGAATAGACAAGTTGTATTCTGCTAGTTATGTTATATTACATTGAGATCGTAAGAAACATCTTCCAGAGAGAATAGTTCTGTTAAGGGTTCCTTTCCCTGGGTGTGCATGTATTAATGTACATGTCCGAATTGTGATGGAAAAATCACAGTGTATGTAACTTCTGGGTGTTACAAGTGGACCAATTGCAAAGACGTCTTTAATTCACCGACCGAATATTCCCTTAAGAATGCTAGCTTTCGGCTTCACCCAGTCTGAGGTACACATCCGGATGACCCGGCAGTAACAATCGCAGAGGTGCTCCCTTTATGCCCTAGCCGAACTAACGGGAACGTAGGGCATAAGCACAGGAGCCAGGCAACCCAGCTTGGCCAAAACTTAAGTCATATCGATGCATATAGTGGCAAAGAAAAGGTACATATGGAAGAACTCATATGTGAAGAGCTTGATGCTCGAGGAATAACGATAAAAAGCTTCTGTCCAAGAAGCCCCCGGGTATAATGGACATACATATTTTAAATATGTATGTGTTGGTGGTGTGCAGTCTAGCCATACCAAAACTTTAAAGTGAAGAATGAAAAAGTAATCGGAAAAGAGAGAAAAATAATGGAAACTACAGGGTAGAAGGAGATGAACAGGGAGTTCGGCGCTAGGCATAGAATCTTCGGAGTCTGGTCGCGTTTCAGGGGTTCGGTTCGAGGCGATTGTCTGATGCATCACGAAGACGGTACGCTCCTCCGGTGAGAACTTCGTCAATTATGAAGGGACCCTCCCATTTGGGCTTGAGTTTGTCCTTTTTCTTCTCCGGCAGGCGTAGAACGAGTTCGCCAACATTGTAAGTCTTGGCCCGTACTTCTCTGCTTTGGTATCTTCGAGCCTGCTGTTGGTAGAATGCAGAACAGGCTTTTGCGACATCGCATTCCTCCTCCAGGGCGTCTAGGCTATCCTGCCGATCGAGCTCGGCTTCTCTCTCTTCATACATACGCACTCGAGGTGAGTCGCGAATAATATCGCAGGACAATACGGCCTCTGTGCCATACACCATGAAGAAAGGTGTGTATCCGGTAGTACGGTTGGGCGTGGTCCGCATCCCCCAGAGTACGGAGTCGAGCTCCTCAACCCAGTGCTTGTATGATTCTTTCAAAGACCGCACTAGTCTGGGCTTGATGCTGTTCATAATAAGACCATTGGCTCGTTCGACTTGACCGTTGGTTTGTGGGTGGTAGATGGAGGCGTAATCGAGTTTAATACCCAGATTAGTACACCGGGTTTTTACCTCGTCGGTTGTGAAATTAGAGCCGTTGTCGGTGATGATGCTGTGTGGGACACCATTACGGTGCACAACACCGGATATGAAGTCAATCACCGGGCCGGACTCAGCCGTTTTGACCGGTTTAGCCTCTATCCACTTAGTGAACTTGTCCACCATAACCAGCAGATATTTTTTCTTATGGCTTCCCCCTTTAAGGGGTCCAACCATATCCAGGCCCCAGACCGCAAAAGGCCAAGTAATGGGGATAGTTTGCAAGGCAGTTGGGGGCATGTGGCTTTGGTTGGCGAAGAGCTGGCATCCGACGCAGCGTTGGACAAGGTCCTGCGCATCCGCTCCGGCTGTCGGCCAATAAAACCCAGTGCGGAAGGCTTTGCTAACGAGGGCCCGAGCTGCGGCGTGGTGTCCGCCGAGGCCAGCGTGAATTTCCACTAAAAGCTGCCGCCCCTCTTCTTCGGAGATACATCTTTGAAGTACTCCGGTAGTGCTTTTCTTGTAGAGCTCTCCATCGTGAACCTTGTAGGCCTTCGAACGCCTGACAATGCGGCGAGCCTCATTCTGGTCATCGGGAAGCTCCTTCCTATTAATGTAGGCCAAGAAGGGTTTGGTCCATGAGGCAATGACTGCCATGATGAGATGGGCCGACGGTGTTATTTCGGCGGCTAAGCCCTCGGCACTGTCTGTATGTTCGAGATTTGAGGTTGTGTTCGGATCAGAACTATGGTCGCCGCCCTCCCCTTGCCACACCACGGATGGCTTGAAGAGCCTTTCCAGGAAGATGTTAGGTGGGACGGAGTCACGCTTAGCGCCGATGCGGGCCAGGACGTCCGCTGCTTGATTGCTTTCTCGGGCAACATGATGAAATTCAAGTCCCTTGAACCGAGCTGACATTTTTAATACGGCATTGCGATAAGCTGCCATCTTTGGATCTTTGGCGTCAAAGTCACCGTTTATCTGAGATATCACGAGGTTCGAGTCCCTGCGCACCTCCAGGCGTTGTATGCCCATGGATGTGGCCATCCGAAGACCATGCTGTAGGGCCTCATATTCGGCAGCGTTGTTGGAGTCTGTGTATAATATCTGGAGTACATACTAGACGACGTCTCTGGTGGGGGATGTTAATACGACTCCCGCTCCTAGTCCTGCCAACATTTTGGAGCCGTCAAAGTACATGACCTAGTTGGAGTATGAGCCATACTCTTTAGGGAGTTCGGCCTCTGTCCATTCGGCGACGAAGTCGGCCGGTACTTGAGATTTGATGGCTCGACGTGGCTTGTATGTTATGTCAAATGGAAGTAGCTCTATGGCCCATTTGGCGATACGTCCCGTGGCATCGCGGTTGTTTATTATGTCATTGAGTGGGACCTCAAAAGCCACTGTGATTGAACACTCCTGGAAGTAGTGTCGTAGCTTGCGGGATGCCATGAAGACCGCGTATGTTATCTTTTGGTAGTGGGGGTACCGAGATTTGCATGGTGTGAGAACAGTAGATACGTAGTATACTGGTTTTTGAAGTGGGAATTTGTGTCCATCCTGTTCTCGTTCGACGACGGGCACGGCGCTCACCACCTGATGTGTTGCCGATATGTATAGCAACATGGGTTCACCCGCGTTTGGTGCGGCCAAGATTGGATTTCTTGCTAGGAGGGTTTTTATTTCCTCCAGTCCGGCAGTCGCCGCGTCTGTCCATTCGAAGTTATCAGTGCGCCGTAGGAGGCGATAGAGTGGTAGTGCCTTTTCTCCTAGTCTGGAGATAAAGCGGCTTAGTGATGCCATGCATCCCGCCAGTTTTTGGACCTGTTTGAGGTCTGTTGGTATAGCCAACTGTGACAGAGCTCGGATTTTAGCCGGATTTGCTTTGATTCCTCTATTGGAAACAATGAAGCCCAGTAGCTTTCCAGCGGGGACGCCGAAGACACACTTTTCCGGGTTGAGCTTAATGTCATATGCCCGGAGGTTGTTAAACGTAAGACGTAAGTCATCTATTAGTGTTTCGACATGCCTAGTTTTGATGACGACGTCATCGACGTAAGCTTCTACCATTTTGCCGATCTGTTTCTCCAGGCATGTTTGAATCATGCGTTGGTATGTCGCGCCCGAACCTTCTACCGCCGCTGTGCTGCATCATCCCTTCCTCTTTGGGGAGATACCAATGTAGCTTCAAGCGACATCAGACACGAGGCGGGGTAACGGAAGACCCGCAATACGGAATGACAACAGTGGATCTCAACAATCTTGCGTACACAGACGAACCATTTGTCCTAGCCAATGATGTGGTGCAGGTTTTCTATGTGAAGGACATGTCTACCAAGCTGAGAAAAAGAAAAGATAAGGAAGCGAATACATCATACGATGAGCCAAAGCGCCACATAGTTCTTTCAGGGAAAAGAAACATCGTGGGAGTGGATGACAAGACAGACATGTTAGAAGATTATGAAAAGTTTCATGAAATTGCTCCCTTCACAGTGAATATTGACCCGAGCATCCAGTTAAATGATGAATATTGTCCATGGTTACGGCACAAAGGGACACACGCGAAGAAAAAGTTTCACACCCAAAGATCCCAGTTTGGGATGTGACCGGCTTCACCGTTATCCCTTTCTTCTTTAGTGAGTTTCCGGACTTATATATCTGAAAAGTCCCACTTTGGACAAACCATAGGGAATCTTTGTAATAGTTAGGGTGCTTATGTGTTTTGGCATTTGGAACATATACTTTTGTGCTTCGGAAAAACGTGTACCTTTCTGACTTCATTTGCTACTTTTCACCTCATTTACTGATTTTTTGAGCTAAATGACCCTTAAATTGAAAAGCACTATAAAACGAACTCTGAAAAGGTTGAAAGTTGGCATGGTATCACCATTTCACCCACATAGAATGTGCAAAAAAGTTGAGAGGGTTACGGCAAAAACTGGATGCACTTCGTGTACAAAATGGACAATCTCTTCCGAAGTATCAGGGTTTCGGACGAACACTCATATGTTACAAAGGCATTTCATTTTTCTAAACTTATTACAACTCCAGACTTTTTGTGCGTTCAGTATGCACCATTCAAAGCCACATCATCAACTTTCAACCCTTTATGACTTCATTTGCTATTTTTAGCTCATTTACTGATTTTTGTGAGCTAAATGACCCTGAAATTGAAAATCACTACAAAATGAACTCTAAAAAGGTTGAAAGTTGGCATGATATCACCATTTCACCCACATATCATGTGCAAAAAAGTTGAGAGGGTTACAGCAAAAACTGGATGCACTTCGTGTACAAAATGGACAATCTCTTTCAAAGTATCAGGGTTCCGAACAAAAACTCATCTGTTAGAAAGGCATTTCATTTTTTAAACTTATTACAACTCCAGACTTTTTGTGCATTCAGTATGCACCATTCAAAGCCACATCATCAACTTTCAACCCTTTCTGACTTCATTTGCTATTTTTTAGCTCATTTACTGATTTTTTTTTGAGCTAAATGACCCTGAAATTGAAAAGCACTACAAAATGAACTCTGAAAAGGTTGAAAGTTAGCATGATATCACCATTTCACCCACATAGCATGTGCAAAAAAGTTGAGAGGGTTACGACAAAAACTGGATGCACTTCGTGTATAAATGGACAATCTCTTTCGAAGTATCAAGGTTCCGAACAAAAACTCATCTGTTAGAAAGGCATTTCATTTTTTTAAACTTATTACAACTCCAGACTTTTTCTGCATTCAGTATGCACCATTCAAAGCCACGTCATCAACTTTCAACCCTTTTTGACATCATTTGCTATTTTTCATGCATTTACTGATTTTTTTTGAGCTAAATGACCCTAAAATTGAAAAGCACTACAAATGAACTCTGAAAAGGTTGAAAGTTGGCATGGTATCATCATTTCACCCACATAGCATGTGCAAAAAAGTTGAGAGGGTTACGGCAAAAACTTGATGCACTTCATGTACAAAATGGACAATCTCTTTCGAAGTATTAGGGTTTGAGACGAAAACTCATCTGTTACAAAGGCAATTCTTTTTTTAACTTATTTCAACTCCAGACGTTTTGTGTGTTTAGTATGCACCATTCAAAGCCACATCATCAACTTTCAACCCTTTCTGACATCATTTGTTATTTTTCATGCATTTACTCATTTTTTGAGCTAAACGACCCTGAAATTGAAAAGCACTACAAATGAACTCTGAAAAGGTTGAAAGTTGGCATGGTATCATCATTTCACCCACATAGCATGTGCAAAAAAGTTGAGAGGGTTACGGCAATAACTTGATGCACTTCGTGTACAAAATGGACAATCTCTTTCGAAGTATCAGGGTTTCGAACGAAAACTCATCTGTTACAAAGGCATTTCATTTTTTAAACTTATTTCAACTCTAGACTTTTTGTGCGTTCAGTATGCACCATTCAAAGCCACGTCATCAACTTTCAACCCTTTCTGACATCATTTGCTATTTTCCATGCATTTACTGATTTTTTTGAGCTAAATGACCCTGAAATTGAAAAGCACTACAAATGAACTCTGAAAAGGTTGAAAGTTGGCCTGGTATCATCATTTCACCCACATAGCATTTGCAAAAAAGTAGAGATGGTTACGGAAAAAACTGGATGCACTTCATGTACAAAATGGACAATCTCTTTCGAAGTATCAAGGTTTCAGACGAAAACTCATCTGTTACAAACGCATTTCATTTTTTTAAAATAACCTAAGTATTACCAAATTGAATATAATGATAAAACACACTAGTATTAAACATAAAAAAATAGAATCACTGAAAAATCTATTTTTAAAGTAAAGTTAATCACAAACTAGTGATTCACACAAATTTCAAATAATTCAAATTTAAACTATTCAAATTTGAAACTGCTGGCACTAAGAGAAAGTTTGTAATTTTTTGTACCTAAAGTAAAAATATTCACAAAGAAACTCCAAATACAGCAAAAAACAACTCACAAATAAATAGAAAAAATAAAGAAAATAAAAAAGCCCGCCTACTGGGCCACAACGGCCTGCATACGACTAGAAACCCAACCTATAGTTGGGCCAGGATGCAGCCCGCAAGGCCCGGTGGGCCCACAGGGCAGCGCAACAGTTTATGCCCAGAAGCCTGCTTTGAAGAGGAGCTTGAAGGAGCAGCCGCGGCTGGGTTTATAAACCACTGCGGCTGCCCTTCGCTCGGCGAGGTGGAACTAAACTTTGTGCACCGCGGGTGGCAGCGCACCCCCTTTAGTACCGGGTCGTGGCTCCAACCGGTACTAAGGGGGGTCTTTAGTACCGGTTGCTGCCACGACCCGGTACTAAAGGAATGCGCTTCCCGCCGCTTGGCCTGGCCAAAATAGACCTTTAGTACCGGTTGGTGGCTCCAACCGGTACAAAAGGTCCATCCTATATAAACAACACTTCAAAATTTTGCAGTTTCATCTTCCACTTCCTCTCCTCTGCTTCGACATCGCCGCCGCCCCATACGCCGCCCCCGTCCCGTCCCGCGCCGTCGCCGTCGCCGCCCCTGTCCCCGTTGTCGCCGTCTCGCCGCCGCCCCGTACGCCGCCGCCCCGTCGCCGCCCCGTCGCCGCCCGGGTCGCCCCGCTGTGAGCCCCCTGCGTCATGGCCGCGCCCTCGATCATCCGATCGAGCCTGCCCGTACACACACATACGTACACGCACACACACACACGCATATTTTTCTTACTTATTTTCTGTCTTCTGTTTTTTAGTTTTTTATACTTTTACTTATAGAAATGTTATATGAATTGGATATATAAAAATGTTAGATCAATGTCAAAGTTTTAGCTAGCTGGATGAATTAGATTAATGCCAAATTGTTATTTAGATGATCGAATTAGATATATTAATGTCAAATGTTAGATGAATTAGATAGAAATGTTAGATTAATGTCAAATGTTAGATGAATTAGCTAGATAGAAATGTTAGATGAATTAGTTTTTTTATACTTTTAGTTATCAATGAATTAGATATATTAATGTTAGATGAATTAGTTTTTTATACTTTTTTCAAATGTTAGATGAATTAGCTAGCTAGATATCATATGTCAAAGTTTTTGACATATGCAACATTTGATCATATATATTAATTGATCATATGTCAAAGTTTGAATTTTGACATATGCAACATTTGATCATATGTCAAAGTTTGAATTTTGACATATGCAACAATATTTGATCATATGTCAAAGTTTGACTTTGACATAGATTTATCAAGAATGCCCCCATTATGGATGTGCACAAGTTGATCCAAATTTTTTTTATCTCATCTATGTATATATTCTTCTATATGTCACGTTGTCTGTCGAAGTATCGAAGAAATCCGTGGCTTCATCATTAGCCGGGAGTAAGAGGCGTATGATGCTACGAAGCTCTTCGAAGTTGTTTTGGAACGGAGTTCTGGATAGTATAATTCGCTTTTTTGTACGAATTTCAGCAAAGGCCTTCCAAATAGCGATATTCGGAAGGCTTTGCTGAACTTTGTACCAAAAAGCGAATTATCCTATCCGGGACTCCGTTCCAAAACAATTTTGGAGAGCTTTGTACCATTATGCGGCTGTTACTTCCGGCTAATGATGAAGCCATGGTTTTCTTGAACCATTTGACACTAGACAACGTGACATATAGAAGGGTAGATGAGATCAGGAAAAATATGGACCATTTTCTGCACATCCAGAATGACGCCATTTTGTTAAATCCCTTAGAGGTTAAGAGAATCCGTTATGTTACATTTGCATATAGAATTTGTATATAAGAAATCACAATCCAATCATTTAAAAAATGTTACATTTGCATATAGAATTTGTTCTCGACGTCAACGATGTCCGGCCTGCATCCTTGCCGTCGACCCGTTTGCGATGACGTCCTGCTTCAGAGGAGCCTTGTCTGGGATTGGGCTCCGCCGGGCTGGCACTGGGAGGTTCTACTTCAGGGGCGCGCCGCTTGGTGAGGAACCCGGCCCCGAGTCCCGTCGTCAACCCGGAGCTCCTTTGGTGGCGTTCGCGTGGGCCACTTTTGGTGTGGAGGGAGTCGGCCCTGCCGGAGGTGGTAAGTTGCCGTGTCAGGGAGGAGGACGAGCACGTCCTTCGCTACATGGCTGATATGGACGTCAAGTTCTCCAATACCTGGCAGGTTCTTCGGGGATCTCACCCAAGCTATGATCCTGTGATGGTTCCTTCTCTTTGGGTGTACACCGCCCGTGCCTCAGGAACCGCGAGTGAACTAGATTATTCGATAGTGTTCGATCTATATTAGCTAGCTAGTGATGTATTCGACAATATTCTAGACGATGTATTCGAGATTATATATATTATTCAATAATATTCGAGACGATGTATTTGAGATTATATATATTATTCGATAATATTCGAGACGATGTATTCGAGATTATATATATTATTCGATAATATTCGAGACGATGTATTCAAGATTATATATATTATTTGATAATATTCGAGACGATGTATTCGAGATTATATATATTATTCGATAATATTCGAGACAATGTATTCGAGATTATATTCGATGATGCACATTATGTACTATGATTCAGTTTTCTTTATTGATTGCATGCATGCATTGTAATTTGAATACTAAATTATTTTATATTTCTTCTGGATTAGTTAAATAAAAGCTATGGACAATACCGACAGAGAAGGAGAGGAGGCCCTGTTCAACATCATACGCTCATCCCCTTGCTCAGATGAGTTTGAAGAAGATGACGGCTCACAATATCTGAACCCTATCGGTGAGGGTATGATATTTGATGAAGACGAACGAATAGATGAAGTCCAGAACTATCATTATGATGACAAAGAAAATGTTGATTTTGAAATAACAAAGACCGGCGAGGTATATTTATATAAGCAGGCATCTGGTGACCATCACATGTTTTAAATGATTTGTATATATATTAACGAATCGATCTTTCTTCTTTCAGCCCTCCGGATCGAGCAAATCTTCTACAGGCAGTAGGACAGTGCGAGGCCCGGCCAAAAAGTTGAAGCATGGCGTAAAGTACAACATCGATGCCATCAAACCTAATGGCGAACCAGGCGAGCCTAAGAAGAACGCGGGCAAGGTCATTCGTCAGTGCGGAGTTCTTGTGAAGGACCAAATCCCGATCTCCATTCAAGAATGGCAAAAGCCAGCAAAGGAACGTCCAGATCTTACTTTTGTTGACCAAAGAGCAAAAGATATGCTTTGGGAATCTCTCATGTCACATTTCACCCTACCAGATCATTTCACAGATGCAGATGTGCAGAAAGTCAAGGACGTTGCTTTTATGAAGATGGCGGTTGCATTCAACAACCACAAGAAAAGTATATGGGCCAAGTATGTCAAAGGAGGAAAGAAGACTCCAGAATTCACGGGAACACTGGAGAAGCAAAGAGATCACTGGCCCACTTTCGTGAAATTCAAGGAATCGGAATTAGCTAAGGAATGGTCGAGAGTAAACAACCTCAATGCCGCGAAAAAGGGGCATTACCATAGGCCGGGGCGAGGTGGCTATGCGGTGGCCCGACCTAAGTGGGATAAGGCTGAGCAACAGATGGTGGATGCAGGGGCCATTCCAGTTACATTGAGCTGGCGCCCCAGGTGCAGGACTTGGTTCTATGCGCACGGGGGGACGTTGGACCCAAAGACAGGCCAGGTTTTGGAGAAGGCAAGTCTTAAAGGAGTCGACGTCAAAATACTTGTTGCAATAGAAGAGGCTCGAACGGGGGTGTTCACGCCCAACAGAGAGAACGACGAGCATACGCGTGCCCTGGGAAATCCTGAACACCCGGGAAGAACACGAGGCAAAGGCGTTGTTCCGTGGTATGAGGGGTTTGCGGACTGGAACGCCGACTACAGAAGTCGTGCGAGAAAGAAGATGGAGGAGGAGAAGAAGAGGAAGCCGGAGGAGGAGCAGAGGAAGCAGGAAGCATAACGCCTTAAAGGCCTAGAATCAGCGCACGCGGAGTTGGCACTCCAATTCCAGTGGCAGCAGCAGATCGACTCACTTAGCCAAGAAAGGGGGTCTCAGCAGTGGCAGCGGCTAGCGGATCAAGCATTGGATAGCACCGTCCCATCCATGCCGAGAAGCAGCATGGGTTCCACCCCGGGCGAGGCACTGCTGGATAGATACCCTGTGGATGACATCATAGATAACACTAATTGTGAGCTACACTTCAAAATGAAGAACATATCCATGAAGGTGGCGGACGGCGTTGCTTATAGAAATCCACCTGAAGCAACCATCCATTGCAACCCGATTCCAGCTGGCTATGCTCGTGTCGTGGTTGATGAAGTGGTGGCACAATAATCGGGGCTATAGCTTGACATTCCTGGAGGTGAGGACGAGCACACACTGGGAGAGGCCATACATCGTATCATTCTATGGAGAAAGGATTGCATCATCTTTCCAAGGCCACCGACACCGCGTCAGCCGACTACTCCTCGAAGTCTGCCACCGCATCACCAGACTCCCGCTCCTCCAAGTCATCAGCCACCGCCTCAGCAGAGTCCTGCTCCTTCAAGTCCGCCAACACGTCAGGCCACTCCTCCTCCAAGTTCGGCACCGCGTCAGGCCACTCCTCCTCCTCCAAGTCCGGCACCACGTCAACCCACTCCTCCTCCTCCAAGTCAGGCATGTCAGCCGTCTCCGCCGCCTAAGCAACAGCGGAAGAGAGCCGCCGCAGCTATGGTGGCTAGCGGTACAAGTAAAGGTACAGGAGGCAAGCGATTTCAATTTGGTCCAAGCCTCGCGCCTCTTCCGAAGAGGCCTTACTGAAAGTGCAACTATCCCTGGGTGGTTTTGGTAATTCCTATCAACATATAGCTCATTGAGCTAATGCTATTTCAAGATGAATATTTCAGGAAAGCTCAATGATTGGCATGGCATGGATTAGGAAGTGGACCCTTCAAATTGCTAAGGACAAAAGATTGGCTCAAACTCAAAGCACAAGACTCTACATTTTCTATTTTAGTGATCCAAGATCACATTGAGTCTATAGGAAAAGCCAATACTATTAAGAAGGGATGAGGTGTTGCTTAATGAGGTTCTTGCTCAAAATGCTTAGTGATATGCTCCAAAACCCTCCACTACTTTCTCATATCCACATCTGTCCCAAACCAAATATCCAACTCGGCCCCACCGATTCTTTCTATCCGGAGCCACTGAGTTCAGTTTGTAGGAGATATGCCCTAGAGGCAATAATAAATGCTATTACTTATCTCCATGTTCATAATTATGTTTATGTTCCATGCTATAACTGCTATGGTTCTCGAGTCTGCAATAACACGAGGCTCGGAGGAAGACTCATATGCACGTGTGGAATAATAAACGGTAAGAAGTATTCCTAGTCTGGCCTCTAAGACTACCTCAAGTGTTGCATGATGATTCTGTTTTCCTGGTCATGGGCATGTCTATGCCAGCAACTTTGAGGGCACAATGTTAAGAGAACATTTGTGTTGAATCGACCCGGATTGATGTTATGCTATGAGATTCATTCGTCACAAGTTTAATGGTACATAACACAGAGATGGTTAACGTTTGCATGATTCCTTAGACCGTGAGAGTATCGAGTTTCTTCATGCTTGCTTCATGAACTTTGGGGTTTGTTAAACATCATCCATAAATGGGTGGCTATTACGGCGGCTTACGGGTTCATGGAAAAGTATGTCAAGTAACTTGATAGCTCAAGATTGGGATTTGCTCCTCCGACGATGGAGAGATATTCTCGGGCCCTCTCGGTGTTACGGTATCCATAATCGTCTGGCCAGACACCTTGTGATTTGATCACTGGGATGCCGAAACACGGAAACGAGAAAAGAGAACAAAACCGGTAACGAGGTAACTTGCATGGTGGACAAATTGTTCGTCCATGGGGATGCAATAAATCTCACCTCGGGTGTTTGTGACATATCGCGAAGCAACAGGAATAGCTCACTGCAACTGGAGGTTCACTCGAATATTTATTCGTCTGGGTATAGGTGTTAATATGGGTGTCCACGGCTCCGATGTTGATCATTGATCGAAAGGGGTTCCGGGTCATCTATCTGCTGAATACTAGACAGGGAGTCTGAGAGAAAATCATCGAAAAAGTTTCAGACACCGAAAAGTTTCGGACAGCGGAAAAGTTCCGCAGGGAGAGGTCACCGGATGAGTTTTGGTGAAACCGAAATAGTTGTTTCGGGGTATGCCATTAAGTCAAAATGGTTTCAGCACATGCCTGATAATTCTTGGAGGGTGCCAGAATCATTCTAGAAACTTTTCGGAATTTTCAGAAATAAAAACCGGAAATGTTCCGGAGCTGCAAGAACCGGTTCAGATGCTTTTCGCAGATGAAAATCACTAAAATGGAATTGTTCCAGAACGCGTTGAAAATTATTATGGTGGGTACTGGAAATGTTCTAAGCCCACATAAATATTTTCAGTTCGAACGGACGCTGAAAAATGTCGTCGTGAATAGTGAAAGTGTTTTTTGGAATATTTGGAAGGGTGGGAACCTCCTTTTTGGGTGGCCCCACAAGGGGTGGGACGTTCATGGGTGCAGCTCATCCATGGGGCCCCACTTGTCCCTTGTTTTCACTCTTTAGGTCCTTGGGAAGGACTCCATTTCATGTGGGTTTGGGTTTTCTTGTAAAACCACCCTACCCCTTGGGATTTCCTATAAATAGAGGTGGAGGGGCAGCCCTCCACTCTCATCCCTTGCTCTCATACACATGCCATGCATTATCTGGCTTCTTCTCTCCCTCCCACGAAAAGAGTTTCATAGAGCCGTAAGGCTGTCTGGGTTCCGGCAGGAACTAGTTCTGGACGGCGAAGCCATGCCGGATAGATGACACCGTATGTGTGCAACTCTGTAGAGAGATCGTAGTTTCGGTCTTAGTTCGTGAGTGCCTCCCGAAGGGCTGTCCGTGTGACCGTCCGAGTTTCGAAGGTCCTCCCAAAGGGTTGTCCGAGTGACCGTTCGAGTTTCGATGGTCCTCCCGAAGGGCTGTCCGCGACACCGTCCGGGGGACTGTTCGACCGCCTCCCGGAGGGCTGTCTAAGGAGCAGATGAGGGTATACATCCTCGCGGTTGGGAGGTTGTAAATCCTAGCTGCGGGGATCTGCACCGCCGATCATCATCGACTCTACTTCCCGCTGCGCTACGAGTCGGTAACGAAAAAGATCAAACCATGTATGCAGTCTCCATAGTGGTCCTGGGCTGGTGCATAGGTCGGAATTTTTTTGTTTTCTGTCGCGTTCCCCTACACAGTTGACATAGCCATTGCCAAAAACCCAAGTCTTTTCGGTCTCACCGATAGGGATCTCGGTCTCACCGAGATGGGATTGTAATCTCTCTGTTTCCCTTCGTAACATTTCGGTCCAACCGAGATGAGCGATCGGTCCCACCGAGATTGCAATGCAAACACTCTGTTTCCCCTTCGTAACGTTTCGGTCCCACCGAGATGAGCGAATCGGTCCCACCGAGTTTGCCTGACCAACTCTCTGTTTGACTATTACCAAAATCGGTCGCACCGAGTATGTGTAATCGGTCACACCGAGATTACGTTATGCCCTAACCCTAATGATATCGGTTCCACCGAGTTGACATGTCGGTCCCACCGAAACACCTAACGGTCACATTATGAACCAAGTCGGTCTGACCGAGTTCTCTGAATCGGTCCCACCGAGTTTGGTAATTTGTGTGTAACGGTTAGATTTTGTGTGGAGGCTATATATACCCCTCCACCCACTCTTCATTCGTGGAGAGAGCCATCAGAACATGCCTACACTTCCGATACATATTTTCTGAGAGAGAACCACCTACACTTGTGTGGAGGTCAAGATATTCCATTCCAACCACATAAATCTTGATCTCTAGCCTTCCCCCAAGTTGATTTCCACTCAAATCTTCTTTCCACCAAATCCAATCCTATGAGAGAGAGTTGAGTGTTGGGGAGACTATCATTTGAAGCACAAGAGCAAGGAGTTCATCATCAACACACCATTTGTTACTTCTTGGAGAGTGGTGTCTCCTAGATTGGCTAGGTGTCACTTGGGAGACTCCGTCAAGATTGTGGAGTTGAACCAAGGAGTTTGTAAGGGCAAGGAGATTGCCTACTTCGTGAAGATCTACCCTAGTGAGACAAGTCCTTCGTGGGCGACGGGCATGGTGGGATAGACAAGGTTGCTTCTTCGTGGACCTTTCGTGGGTGGCGCCCTCCGTGGACTCGCGCAACCGTTACCCTTCGTGGGTTGAAGTCTCCATCAATATGGATGTACGATAGCACCACCTATCGGAACCACGGATAAAAAATCTCCGTGTCAACATTGCGTTTGCTCCCTCAAACTCCTCCCTTTACATTCATATGCAATTGTTTTACATTCCGCTGCTATACTCTTAGAATTGCATGTGTAGGTTGATTGCTTTGCTTGTTCTAAGTTGCTAAAATCTGCCAATAACTAAAATTGGGAAAAGGCTAGATTTTATTTGGTCAAGTAGTCTAATCACCCCCCCTCTAGACATACTTTCGATCCTACAAGTGGTATCAGAGGTTTGGTATCTAATTGCTTTAATTTCCATAGCTTTTGGTGGTCATAGCCTTGGTTTCGCAACCTAGGAGAGTATGGCGTCTAGCGAGGGAAATTACTACCATAGAGGTCCTTGCTTTGATGGTACAAATTTTGCTAGTTGGAAGCATAAGATGAAAATGCATATTCTTGGACATAACCCCGCCGTTTGGGCTATTGTGTGTATTGGCTTGCAAGGTGAATTCTTCAATGGGAAAGAACCTAACCGTGAAGCTACCGCGGAGGAGTTGAAGATGCTACAATACAATGCTCAAGCTTGTGATATTCTCTTCAATGGATTGTGCCCCGAAGAATTCAACAAAATCAGTTGTCTTGAGAATGCAAAGGAAATTTGGGATACCTTGATTGATATGCACGATGGTACCGACTCCGTCAAGGAATCCAAATTGGATGTGCTTCAAAGTCAACTTGACAAGTTCAAAATGAAGGATGGTGAAGGTGTCGCTGAAATGTACTCTAGGCTTGCTCTCATCACAAATGAGATTGCCGGCTTAGGAAGTGAAGAGATGACCGACAAATTCATCATCAAGAAGATCCTAAGAGCCTTGGATGGGAAATATGATACCGTGTGCACATTGATCCAAATGATGCCCAATTACAAAGAGCTCAAGCCAATGGAACTCATTGGAAGAATTGTTGCTCATGAGATGTCACTCAAGGATAAGGAAGAGCTTCACAACAAGTCAAGTGGTGCTTACAAAGCCTCGTGTGATGCTCCCACATGATCAAGTGAGAAGGAAACCTTCAATGAAGAATTGAGCCTAATGGTAAAGAACTTCAACAAGTTCTACAAGAGTAGAAGCAAAGAAAGAAGTTCCAAGTCAAGGTCCTACAATGACAAAAGATCTTCTAGTCGTGAGCGAAATTGCTACAATTGTGGAAGAACCGGACACTACTCCAATGAGTGTACGGCCCCCTACAAAAGAAGAGAAGATTCTCCCAAAAGAAGAAGTAGAAGAGAAGAATCACCACCAAGAGAAAGGAGGAGTAGAGATGATCGTTATGAATGAAAACCCTCTCGGAGAAGCAAGGATTCGGAAAGGAAAGAAAAGTCATCAAGGAGCTACACAAAAAGAAGACATCAAGCTCATGTTGGTGAATGGGTATCCGGCTCCGACTCCGACAATCACTCCGAAAGAAGTTATCACTCCGACTCCGAATATACTCAAGATGAAGGTGTTGCCGGTCTAGCACTTGTGTCAACCAACTCCTACGACATATTTGCCTCACCAAATGAAGGAATTGGAAGATGCTTCATGGCCAAAGGTCCAAAGGTAACACATCCCGAGTATGTTGATTTCAATAGTGATGAAGATGATTTGCTAGGTGATGATGATTTACTTGTTGACAACTCTAGTGATGAAGACTATGATGAAACGTCAATTAATCATGCTAATCAAGATAAAATGAATGATGACGATAAGAAGGAGATTGAGCGTCTAACTCAAGAACTAAACACTCTTAAGTTAGCTCGTGAAACTACCTTGGAAAATCATCGAGAACTTTTAAAGACTCATGATAAGCTACGCTTTGAAAAGCTCAACCTTGAGCAAGAGCATGTTTTTAAAGGAAATCAATGATGATCTTCGCAAGAAAAGTTCTTCTTACATTGCCAAGCGTTTACTCTTGTCTACTTACATGCCTCAAGTTAAATCTAGTAACAAGAACAAGAAAGATGCATCATCTAGTTGTAACAACAATCATGCTAAATCCAATGTTGTTGCTTCTAGTAATTCTCTTGATTCCTCTAATGATTCTCTTAGCCAAGTTACACTTGAGCAAGAAAATAGCTTATTGAAGGGAATTATAGAGAAAGGTGTTTACAAGAGCCTTGCCGGAAGTAAGCAATTTGAGGAAATTGTGCGCAAGCAAGGAAGACACCGGAAGAATCAAGGTGTTGGTTTTGAACGAAAGTTCAATGCCAATGGATTTGAGTGGGAAGAAGATCAATACCCCAAGACAAAGTTTGTTCCTCAACAAGAGAAGTATGATCCTACTTCTTTCAAAGGGACACAAGCTCAAGATGGTCTTCCACCACAAGACCACAAGCAAAAAGGCAAGGACAAGCTTCAAGAGGAAATTGATGCATATGAAGAAGCACCTAAGGCCTTGGTCATGTGGGTTCCCAAGACTACATCAAGTTCTACCTCATCAAGTACAACTACAACTCCAAGGATTCCCATCAAGATGGTGTGGATCCAGAAGAAGAAGAACTAGAGAGTTCTTGAGGGTGACTCCGCCAACATACTTCACTCTTATCATTTGGCAAGGACAAGTGCAAACAACTTCCATATCTTGCACTAGTTCAAGGAGTCACAAACCCTCTTGTTGGTAAGACAAGGGACAAGGTAACCTAATGCTTTCATGGACATCATCTTGTGTATGCATCACTCTATGTCTATGGATATCCTTGTTTGTTCCTTGTGGGACTAACCCGTGTAGGTATTGAAAGTGTAACTCACTCCAAAGGATTGCTCCAAATGATCTACATCAACATTGAGCATCTACATCTTCAACACCTACATGAAGTCATCATCGACAAAACCCAAGGTTAGTTCATCCCTCTTAGGGGGGATATCACATCTAGGGGGAGCTTTACTCTAATCAATTAAGCTAAAGCAACTCTAATGGTGTGAACACAACAATGCTTTATGTAAAAGTGGTAACCCCACTTGTGCTTAAACGATGAGTTGACCTATGATCAAATGTTCTCATTTGACTCCTACGTCGATATACTCATATATAGATGACTTAGTCATCGCCAAACTACTTGATAGATGCTAGAGTGTTTGTGCATGCTTTGTCACATATTTCATTTGCCATTTTACTGTGTGAGCATGTTGGTTGCATATTTTACTCATTCGAGGACATCCATTTGTTGTTTTGATTGTTTGGCTCTTTCCCTTTTGCCAAATGGATGGACAAGAATGCCTACGAACTCCCTCTAGCTATCTATGCTTCTCTCGTCTCAAA
Source organism: Aegilops tauschii subsp. strangulata (assembly GCF_002575655.3). Lineage (NCBI taxonomy): Eukaryota > Viridiplantae > Streptophyta > Magnoliopsida > Poales > Poaceae > Aegilops > Aegilops tauschii. The sequence continues at coordinate 407,198,781 of NC_053040.3, read as the reverse complement.
CTCTATTCATGCTACATCACAAAGTTTGATCATGTCAGATTCGAATCACTCTGTGTGAGGAGCACTCGGAGTTAACGATTTGTCATAGACTTAAACCTCCAAAACCTCTTTGTGCATCTCGGTTTGATCGATTCATCCTTTTCGGTCCTACCGAGTCACTAACTTGATCTAGGGTTTTCAATCTCGGTGCAACCGATTAGAACTTTTCGGTCACACCGAGTTGCAGTAACTGCTTGCAGTTTTACATCTCGGTGCCACCGAATCGTTCCACTCGGTCACACCGACAGGGTCAGGTTATATATACCGACGGGCCAAATTTTGGAAAAATTTCCGAACCTCCTCGCTCGTGCGTAACCTACTCTGCCTCCTCGGGTCTCCGGATCGTCCTCTCGTCGCCAGCGACCTCCCGCCGCTGGTCTTCGCCGCCGTCAACGGAAATCTCCACTGCCGTTGCCGTCGTAGCAAGTTTGTCGCCGAACTAGGGTACGAACTTGAACTTTGTGCTAATCCTTAACTCCGATTCTTAGCACATTGCTTTGCCATGATTCTTGCCACGATTGAAATCATCCTGTCCGGCGAAAACATCCCGTAGATTAGTTTTGATTTGAAAATTTAGGGTTAGGTGTCCGCCGAATTCATCTCGGACCGACCGAGTTGTAGAAATCGGTCTCACCGATTTTGGCTTAGGCCAGTGCACATGCGTTTTCGGTCTAACTGAAAATGGCAAATCGGTGTGACCGAGTTCGATTCTCTGTGAAACCCTAGCAGTCTCGGTACCACCGAACTGTGACTCGGTCTGACCGAGTTCACTATGTTGAGGTTCCGAAAGCTGCTTCGGTATCACCGAGTTTACAAATCGGTAGATCCGAAATGCTTTCTGTGAAGAACTAAAACTAAGTTTTTAAGTCATCCTTTTTGCAAAACTCCTATACTTTGTGACGCTCATCAACTCTACCTCGTCTATAACCTATTCACAGGGTCTGCTGTCAGAGTATTTGCAGAGATGTCTGACCAAAGTGACAGCCAGAACAAGTCAGAAGAGCAGGTTCAGTTGAGTGAGGGCACTAGTCCCTCAGGCAGCTATGATGAAGGCAGCAGGAGCACTCCAAGCAATCTGCCAAAGGCTGCCACCAGGACTAGGAAGAAGAAAACTTCTGATTCAGAGGATGAAGATTATGTGGCTGTTGAGGATGAAGCCACTTCGAGGAAAAAGGTGCTGAAAAAGTAGTATGGCACAACTGCTGCAACAAAGCTTGGACTGAAAACAAAGGCTCCAGCAAGAAGAGTTCCAATGTCAAAAGCCAGAGCCTCCACTCAAGAAACAATGGAGTTCACTCTTGAACCCAAGGAAACTAGAGATGGCAAGAAGAGAAAAGAAAGGGTCAAGAAGACCATTGCCAGAGTTATTGGGAAGCCATCAATGATGAGAGAGTCTGAAGAAGAAGAAGAGGAAGAGGATGCTGCACCAGCACCCAAAGCACAAAAGCTTATGGGAGATGCAATTAAATCAGGGGCTGCTCCATCAAAGCCCAAAGCTGCTCCCAAGGCTGCTGCTCCAGCTCCAAAACCAAAACCCAAGAGAAGCACTAGGAACATACCTGCTGAAGAGAAGAACAAGGCCCTAGTGCCTCAAGCTACTGAAGAAGAAGATGATGATGATTCTGTTGTTTTGAGAAAGCTGAAGCCCAAGATCCCTGACCACACTGATGCACACCCAGTTGCAGAGAACATGAAAATCAGGAAGGATGCAGGATTAAGAATATGGAGATAGTCTGATCCATATGCTATCAGGAGAAGGGCTGCTGTGGACTACAGATTTCACACTAAGGAACAACAGGACTTCTATGAGACTATTCTGCTTGACAAGAAGCCCATTGTGTCTGACATGAGATGGGTTGATTGGGAGTTCATCAAGGAGAATGAGGATCACTTCCCTGGTGTGCTTGATAGCTTCAAGGCATGTGGAGTGGACACTTTTGTTGCCTAGAAGCTCACCAAGTGGAATGATGAGCTCATCATGCAATTCTACTCCACTGCACACTTCTATCCAGATGGAAGGATAGTATGGATGTCTGAGGGTACTAGGTACCAGTCTACAGTTGAGGAATGGGCCAAGCTTATAAATGCTCCTGAGGAACATGAGGATGACTTGGACATTTATGCAGAGAAGAAGAAAGACCACAACACTATGGCCAACATGTACAAAGAGATCCCACATGCTGCTTTGGACACACATAAGTTTGGATCTGTACACTACTTGTTGTCTGGTCTGCCAACCATAAACTGGATCTTAAGGCACACACTGCTACCCAAGTCAGGTGATCACAAGATGATCATAGGACATGCCATCAACTTGCTGCACATATTTGATGTCCCACAGAAGTTCAAAGTTATGAGCCTGATTATTGAGACAATCAAGAGGACTGTTGCTGACCAGAAGAGAAGTTGTGGGTATGCCCCACACATTCAGGAGCTCATCAACTCAAAGATGGGCACAGGCACATATCTTTTGGACAAAGAGCACCTGCCCATCTATCCTGAATTTGAAGATAACACAGTAGTGATGAATGAGAATGAACCATCTTCAGCTCAAGCACATGAGAAGAGAGAGGAGGCTAAGGCAGAGAAGGCTGCAAAGATGCCAACAGTAGAGGAGGCATCTCAGGTATTCTTGAAAAGCAAGCAAGACCAGCTTGGATATCTGATCCAATCCACCCTGAGGATTGAGAAGGGCTTGGCCACCCTGCCAAGAACCAGGAGAGTCTGGAGAGGATCATTGAGCAGAAATTATATGACGTTGATGTCAAGGTAACAGAAATCCAAACTGCAGTTGAGCAACTTCAGGAGGAAGCAGAGGAGAAGAAGGGCAAGTCTACCACAGATGCTTTTGCCAGAGTGCCCAAAGGACAGAGATCTGCTGCAGTGCCAGTGACAGACAATAGAGCTACAGCATCAGCACCAGCAGCTACAGCTCCAGTTCCACCTCCAGCAGCTACTCCACCAGCTCCAGCTACTTCATCTGAAGCCTTCGTCCTTGGAGTTCTCTCAACACCACCTCCCGAAGATCAAGCCTGAGAGTCGTTTAGCACTATGCATTTTTGAACTTTTTGGTAACTTGTTGCCAAAGGGGGAGAAAAATGTATAGATCATAGGCTTTGAGAGAGTGTGTTGCCTTTTTTATTCTCTCTTTGCACTTATTTGGTTTGGTTTGAAACTTTATGTCCTTGTGAGATACTTGTTTGATCATGTGTTTGATCATATGCTACCCTTAATGCTTGTTGGATGATATTATCTTTATATCCTCTTATGATCATTCACTTTGCTTGGTGATGAGTGCATGTGTTTTAATTTCTATCATTTTGAGCGCTCCACCAAGATGTATGTGACATGGAAGAGTAACCCATGATCCTAATCGATTGTGCATTTGCATTCAAAAGCAAAATTTAGATAATGCACAAATTTAGGGGGAGCTCTTGCTTATCACATACTTCTCAAAGCGACGATGTTTTTCAATCTTATCATTTGTCGAAGCTTTGATCTATATGTTGTCATCAATTACCAAAAAGGGGGAGATTGAAAGTGCAACTATCCCTGGGTGGTTTTGGTAATTCCTAACAACATATAGCTCATTGAGCTAATGCTATTTCAAGATGAATATTTCAGGAAAGCTCAATGATTGGCATGGCATGGATTAGGAAGTGGACCCTTCAAATTGCTAAGGACAAAAGATTGGCTCAAACTCAAAGCACAGGACTCCACATTTTCTATTTTAGTGATCCAAGATCACATTGAGTCTATAGGAAAAGCCAATACTATTAAGAAGGGATGAGGTGTTGCTTAATGAGGTTCTTGCTCAAAATGCTTAGTGATATGCTCCAAAACCCTCCACTACTTTCTCATATCCACATCTGTCCCAAACCAAATATCCAATTCGGCCCCACCATTTCTTTCTATCCGGAGCCACCGAGTTCAGTTGACATAGCCATTGCCAAAAACCCTAGTCTTTTCGGTTTCACCGATAGGGATCTCGGTCTCACCGAGATGGGATTGTAATCTCTCTGTTTTCCTTCGTAACATTTCGGTCCAACCGAGATGAGCGATCGGTCCCACCGAGATTGCAATGCAAACACTCTGTTTCCCCTTCGTAATGTTTCGGTCCCACCGAGATGAGCGAATCGGTCCCACCGAGTTTGCCTGACCAACTCTCTGTTTGACTATTACCAAAATCGGTCGCACCAAGTTTGTGTAATCGGTCACACCGAGATTACGTTATGCCCTAACCCTAATGATATCGGTTCCACCGAGTTGACATGTCGGTCCCACCGAAACACCTAACGGTCACATTATGAACCAAGTCGGTCTGACCGAGTTCTCTGAATCGGTCCCACCGAGTTTGGTAATTTGTGTGTAACGGTTAGATTTTGTGTGGAGGCTATATATACCCCTCCACCCACTATTCATTCATGGAGAGAGCCATCAAAACATGCCTACACTTCCAATACATATTTTCTGAGAGAGAACCACCTACACTTCTATTGAGGTCAAGATATTCCATTCCAACCACATAAATCTTGATCTCTAGCCTTCCCCAAGTTGCTTTCCACTCAAATCTTCTTTCCACCAAATCCAATCCTATGAGAGAGAGAGTTGAGTGTTGGGGAGACTATCATTTGAAGCACAAGAGCAAGGAGTTCATCATCAACACACCATTTGTTACTTCTTGGAGAGTGGTGTCTCCTAGATTGGCTAGGTGTCACTTGGGAGCCTCTGTCAAGATTGTGGAGTTGAACCAAGGAGTTTGTAAGGGCAAGGAGATCGCCTACTTCGTGAAGATCTACCCTAGTGAGGCAAGTCCTTCGTGGGCGACGACCATGGTGGGATAGACAAGGTTGCTTTTTCGTGGACCCTTCGTGGGTGGAGCCCTCCGTGGACTCGCGCAACCATTAGCCTTTGTGGGTTGAAGTCTCCATCAACGTGGATGTATGATAGCACCACCTATCGGAACCACGGATAAAAGATCTCCGTGTGAACATTGCGTTTGCTCCCTCAAACTCCTCCCTTTACCTTCATATGCAATTGTTTTACATTCCGCTGCTATACTCTTAGAATTGCATGTGTAGGTTGATTGCTTGACTTGTTCTAAGTTGCTAAAATCTGCCAAGAACTAAAATTGGGAAAAGGCTAGATTTTTATTTGGTCAAGTAGTCTAATCCCCCCCCCCCTCTAGACATACTTTCGATCCTACACTTACGACATGACTGTGGAGGAAAACGAAGCCGAATGCCAAGCCCAAGTGAGGCCCCATTTTGGACCAAAACCGACACCTCCGCCAAAGGAGGAAGTGCCTGAGCATGTCGTTGACCACTTCATTCGTATGGCTCGAGCACCAGCTCCCAAGCCTAGGGACTCAGACTATGAGCACCAAATCAGGAAGGGATATCAAGCACGAAATAATGAGTCGAGCTCGAGCTCCAGCCAACCATCTACCAAAAAAGCGGGAAAATTGTTCCCCGACTGGGAGAACAGGCGGTGCAATCGATCCCGCGCTCATTGTACCAACACATGCGAGTACTGGCGCCGATCAGCTGGTAATAACCGACGCTCATAGAAGGATGGCTGAAGAGGCCGGTGTCACTGTTTATCAACTCCTAGAGATCGAGCCCATGGATCTTCTGCGCATGCAGTTACCACTGGATCTTGTTATACATGCAAACGTGTGCGCTCATGCACATGCACATGCCCGCTTAATTATACATGCAAACGTGTGCGCATGCAGTTACCACTAGATCTTGTTAATCATTGAAGTTGACGAGGGAAAAGTTCAAGTACTGGACTCACTACTTAAAAAAGATACTGACTACGAAATCGTGAAGGGGATGGTCAACAGGTAATTTCAATCATTATCGAACTATATGTCGACCTCTTTAGTTCGTCATTTCCTGATATCAACTAATTAATAACTCCTTTATTTATTTTCTTTGCCGGTGGGCAGGGCTTGGCAAAAGTTCATCAAACAGGTTGATGGCCCATGAAAAAAAGAGCTGAAATGGATCCGACCCAAGGTAATTAATTAAGTAGCTAGTACCAGCTAGCTATCATCTCTTTAATTCTAGTTTCAATACTATTAATTATCATGCTTGACTAATTATTATCTGATTGAATTCTATTCTCGTAAAGGCCCTGAAGCAGGCGCGGGGGACTGATTTATGTGCATTCTACGTTTGCGAGAACATTCGCATGATGACTACCAAAAGGACCAGAACCGATAGAGACCTCAGTGTACGTTTGTGAGAACACTATTTACAACTATATATATATATATATATAGGTAAAATGTTTGGGCACCTAGGTGCCTGGGCACCTAGGCCCATGGTGCATGACATACCTATCCGTGCATGATGTTCCTTCCTTGAAATAGATGTTTCCAATTTTTGTTTGCATGCACTCTGATTGGTTTCCAAAAAAGTAATATTATATTTTTTTCCTAAGCAACATTCTGTTCCAAAATATCTCGAGTACGTATACACACCTAAGATATTTTAGGTTATGTATGTATATACCTATTGATTTATTCAAGGTATTAGACATTTATTTCCGGTTGTGTATATATCTAGTGATATAGACCTACTGATGTATATACCTCAAATATTTTGGGTTATGTATATACCTACTGATGTATATACCTAAGATATTTTGGGTTATGTATATATCTGCTGATATATACCTACTGATGTATATACCTACTAACGTAATTCATGTGTCCAACACTCATATTTTTTTGAATTAACACTTGTATTTTCTAATGATGTACTTTCAAGGTACATATACTAGTCTGGGCATTATTTATTTTATTGATGGGACGCACTTTTTGAAGACTAGTTTTCCTATTCTATGTAAGGTGACAAGATAATCTAAAACGATATCCTAATTATTTTTTACTTTTTTGGACATATACATACCATGTAGACATCCAGACCGGATATGTTTACGTACATATACCTAATATAACGTACCAACATCTGGGTTTTTAATACACGTATTGCCTTCAAGACATACCCCGAAATTTTTGTAGTTTTAGTGGTGACATACCCAAAAATAATAATATACTCTTTTTTGAATATAAAGTATATGCTTGAAGACATACCCATTAATGGTATTGGACACATACCCCAAAATGATATACTTTGAAAGGAGACGTGCTCAAGGACACGTACGTTTTATACCCGTACATACATGGGTATTTTTCCATGGAGACAAAAGACAACCATACCTTATATACCCAAGACGATGATATACCTAAGCATATAACTGTATATATGACTTCGTATTTTATTATGTAAAAAAGAAAGTAATGCATGAATAAGAGAGAAAGAAGGGCACGTGTCATGGAGCATGCATGGCCTTAATGGACCATTAATTGGTGATTTCTCTATCTTTCCTAGTCTGGGCATTAAGTGTCCATATAAAGCAATAATTAGCAATAATTCTTTCCTAATAAAAGAGTTAACAATTTTCAATTATTGTTAATACTAGTCACACATGCACACATCTTAATGCAATCCAACGGTTTCTAGGCAAGGTGCCCAGGCACCTAGGTGTCCCATATGGGCGTCCTATATATATATATATATAGACACACACACACAACTAATAATACATGTATATTTTGATCTCTTCTTTATAAATCCCAAAGGAGAATTCCATTACCCGCTACTGCAGTAATGCCTCCATGTAATGATCTGCAAATTGTAGGATAAATTGTATATACGAAATTATATATATACATGTCTATGTGTGAATGGTGGTGTGTGTGTGTGTGTATATGATTGGTTCTACGAGAAATTCTATTTATATATATATGCATAACGTGTACAATATGTAGTATTGTAAAATACCAGCAAATGAAAAAATTAAATGGAAAACACAAAATTAAACGAAAAATAAATCATAAAACCAAAACCCCCAAACCTTTTAGTATCTCTACACACACACACACACACACACACACATATATATATATATATGATCGGTTCTACGAGAAATTCTACTTATATATATGCATGACGTGTACAATATGTAGTATCGTAAAATATCAGCAAATAAAAAAATTAAATGAAAAACACAAAATTAAAAGAAAAATAAATCATAAAACCAAAACCCCCAAACTTTTTAGTACCGGTTGGTGTTACCAACCGGTACTAAAAGTCTCCCAGCCTCCGGCGCTGGCTCGTGCCACGTGGTGGCCCTTTAGTTGCGGTTCGTGTTGAACTGGTACTGAGGGGGGGCTTTAGTCCCCACGTGGTGGCCCTTTAGTGCCGGTTCTGTAACCGGCACTAAAGGGCCTAATGAACCGGTGCTAAAGCCCGGTTCTGCACTAGTGTCTTCACATCTCGTTGATGACTTCTCAAAAATAAATTCAAAGCAATTTCACATTGCATGAACACGCAACCACTACCTTTCATTTGGCAATTTAATCCAACCAAGTGGCGGAAAGCAAATTATACTACGAAAATTTGCTTAATAGTTTTATATACCTGGATGCAGCACATGTAGTACTTGCCCCGTACGAGCATACTGAACTCTCAAGCCATCCATTGATGCATGAACTTTTGTGTCAGGCTCGGAGGATTGAAGGCCGCACAAGGCGACCAATGCTTTCACCATGTCCGTCTGAGGTCCAAGCTATCATCACGCCCCAGCCATGTGCAAACAGGAACCACCTTCTGGCCGAGGTAGTTGATGAGTGGGACGAGATCGCCGGAGACCTCCAGCGCGGTGTATTGTTCCAGGCCGCGGAAGGGAGCGTTGGAGTCGCCGCAGCAACAACACAATACCTGACTACATCCAGCACGCATCTGGCACAACTCCGAGAACGCAGCAGCAATAGATGGAAAATTTGGGGGATCCTGAAATCAATCCCCACGGTCACAGGCAGAGATCACAGTGTGATTTAGGATATGAGTTAGGCCTCAGTGGAGATCATGGGATCAAAAACTGTCGTCCATGATGTGTGCTTCAGGCCAGGTCTAATATTTTTTTGAGACAACAGGCCAAGCCTAATGGATAAGACAGAGCACATCCGGTGCCCGTCGATATCGGCTAATTTTTTTTAAATAATACATTTTTTTAAATTACAGAAATATTACGCGGAAAAAAGAAATTTCAAAAATAATACACCGTGGGCCCGCTGCAGGCCGATCGGCTAGCAGCAGGCCTAATCGGCCCACAGCAGGCTGATCGGCTAGCAGCAGGCCGACTGCAGGCCCGGCTGGCACGCGGCGGCCTGTGGTTGGTCGGGCCACGTCGCGCGAGGGGGAGGCAGTGGGATGTCGGCTTGTGCGCCCCTGTCGGCCTACCGCCCGCCGATCGGCCAGCTGCTGGCCGACAGGGGGCTGCCACCTGACACGCTGGCCGGCCCGGCCTTATCCTCTCCTTCCTTCCTCTCCTTCCTCCATTCTTCTTCTCCCGTTGCTCCTTTCTTCTGTGTTCTTCCTTCTCCTCTCTCTACAGAAAAATGGCACCCATTTGTGCACCTAAATGAGCAACATTTTCGCGATTTTGGCACCGTGAATGGGTTCAACTCATTTAGGGCAGCCAAAAGAGGTGTCGATCTACTGACGGGGTAGCTCGTGGTGGTCGTGGTGAGCATTTTGGTGGAGGTGGTGGTGGTGAAGTTGGGGCAGTGTGGTGGTGGTGAAGTTGGGGCAGTGTGGTGGAGGTGAAGCTGTTGTTCGTCGTTCTTCTATGGAGCCGGAGCACCGGCAGTTCGTCGTTCGTCGTTCGTCGTTCGTCGTTCTTCGTTCGCACGCACGCTTCAAGGGTATATTTCAGCCCACATTTTATTTTTTGTAGGTGCTCCGGTAGTATACGTAAATATTGTTATTTGCCCCGGTAGTATAAGTAAATATTTGTGTGCGATTATTGTTATTTGGCCCGGTAGTATACGTAAATATTTTTATTTGGCCCGGTAGTATACGTAAATATTGTTATTTGCCCCGGTAGTATACGTAAATATTATTCGTTCGCACGCACGCTTCGTTCGATGTGAAATTAAATTTGTGTGCGATTATTGTTATTTGCCCCGGTAGTATACGTAAATATTTGTAGTTGCTACGGCAAATTTTCGTAATATAGTTTTAGGTGTGTGAATTGTATTAGTTGTTAGTGGGGATAATAAGTTGTTGCTTAATAGTTGACACGTACACAGGTGCGTGATAAGAAGTTGGAAACATGAATAAAAAGTTCGAAAGAAGAGACATTTTTTTTTAAAATTGATTAAAATTAAAAATACATCAACATGGGCCATATAATTCAAATAAACTGAATTATCATATTTGTCGGTTATATTATTATTATTATTTGAGGCCTATTTATTATTAGTAAACATGGGCCTATTTATTATATTATTATTAAAACAAGAGTCAAGCAACTCATCATAATCGTCCACATAGATTAAATTATATTGATCGTGAAATTTACTATGGTCCTGGTAATATATAGACATGTCTAATACTTGTATTTCGTTGTTGAAAAAAAATAGGTGAGTCGAGATGTCCGATGTAGTGAAGTTGAGATTTTACTATGGTCCTGGTACTGTCCAAACAAATGAGTTGGGAGCAGATCTGAGTGAATTTACTCACATAGAGGTGGCAATCAGCGCACCACAAACATGGTCTGTTAGTCAGTTGAAAGAATGGATTGCGGCAAGTTTAGGTCTTGATACTGAAACACACACCGTCGGTGTTCATGCATTGTGGACACGGTCAAGTTCAAAAATTTACTTTTATTTGAGACCAATAGAGGGAGACTCCGATTGGGTGCGGTGGTTACAAGGTTGTGAACGAAGGGGATGCAATCCTGTTGCTTTAGTGCTTCCCGTCGTGAAGGAGGTCACTGCACATGAAGGCGAGGGTGGCTACGAAGGACAGAGCAGTCAGGTAGAAGGAGGAAATGCTTATGGTTACGAACAAGGACAGAGCAGGCAGGTAGAAGGAGGAAATGCTTATGGTTATGAACCAGGGCAGAGTAGTCAGGTAGAAGGAGGAAATGCCGATGGTGATTACAATGGCGAGGTGGACGCTGACGAGGTAGATGGGCACATGCAGAACCAGATGGAAGAAGAAGACACCGATGTTGAAAGGGGTCATGCCGATGATTCTGACGAGTCAGATGAAGAAGAAAATGCAGAGGAGGTCCCGAATCCTGCATGGTGGAATCATGACTTCTCATCTGCAATGACCGTGAATGATGGACATGATTCAGCCTGGCAATATCACCAGAACAATATTGCGACGGGTGCTATGCATCCTAACAAGCAAGCCCTGAAGGATGCAATAATTAATTGGGCAATGTCCACGCAAAGGGTTTTCAAAGCTGAGGTGTCCAGTCAGAAATTCCTGACAATGGTATGCAAGAACGCAGATTGTCCCGCAAGGGTGCACGGCTTTCTCCCTAAGTATGGCACAAGTTGGGTGATAAGTGACTTAGTTAATCACACTTGTCTTATTCCCAGCATCCCTCAAGATCATGCCAACCTTTCATCCACGCTTATTGCTCGATTGTTTTATGATGAGATAGTGCAAGGCAAAGCTATGGAAGTGAAGGCAGTCCAGACAAAAGTCTTCGCCAGGTTGAAGTACAGAATTTCTTATGGCAAGGCTTGGAGGGCTAAGCATGCAGCGCTTGAGAGGAGATTTGGTTCTTATTTTGATGCATATGACTCTGTTGTCCACCTCCTCCACACCCTGCAGCAGCGGAATCCAGGCACCTATATCGATATCCAAGACATGTTCATGCCAGAGTTCCCAACTGTGAGGGTGTTGCATCGTCTCTTCTTCTTTTTCGGTGTATGCATCGAAGCTTTCAGGCATTGCCGACCGGTGATATGTGTTGACGGTACTTTTCTCACAGGCAAGTACAAGGGTCAGATCCTGACAGCCATAGGTCAAGACGGCCAAAATCAAGTCGTCCCACTGGCATTTGCTTTTGTGGAGAGTGAGAACATTGAAAGTTGGACATGGTTCTTCAGGCAGTTGAAAATATCAGTTGTGAAGGAGAATCCCAATGTGTGCATCCTTCATGACAGGCATGCAGGTATACTCAGTGCGATAAGGACACTAACAAACCCAGGCCTTGAGGAACAAGTTCCATGGCAGGACTTGCAGAGTCGTTGGTGCATGCGCCATCTCGAGGCTAATTTCTTCTCGCAGTTTAGAAATAAGAACCTGATGAATCTGTTCAAAAAACTCTGCAAGCAGAACCAGTTATGGAAGTACAATTTGATACGCGACAGACTTAATGTGTGCACGCAGAGACACGTGAGGGACAGGAAAGCTGCAAGAGATGCAGCGGTGAGGGCACATGTTGAAGCAGTAGCTGCACAGTTGGCAACAGGAACAGCGGCCGTGGAGGAGGAGGCTGTTGGGCTATGTGACCTGCAGGCTTTGACCCACCTGGTACTAGGAGAAGGCTCGGGAGGTCCATTAAAACCTTCGAGCAGTGGATAGAGCATGAGCCTCTGGAGAGGTGGTCTTTGCTACATGACACACATGGAGCAAGGTACGGTGTCATGACAACGAACCTCGCGGAAACATACAACTTTGTCCTCAGAGAAAACCGGGCATTGCCACTTACAGCCATCGTTGAGGGTATTTTCTATGGCACCGTCAAGTATTTCAGAGACAGACGTCAAATAGCAGAGCAGCATATCTTGAACAACCCAAATACACGGTACTGTGAAAGAGTCACGAAGTACATGGACAACAAGATGCAAAAAGCTAGGTCACACACTGTAGTCGCCATCGGTAATCAAGAAAGAAGGTTTGAGGTCCGCTTAGCCAACAACAAATTCGGATGTGCAAATGAGTTGAGGACGCATGAGGTGAAAATTGGCAATGAAGCCTGGCCAACGTGTGAGTGCACATGCAATAAACCAAAATTGCTTCACCTACCTTGCTCACATGTACTTGCTGCTTGCGGGCAGCTTGGAATGGACGCAATATCGTTTGTGTCTCCATATTTTCTGAAAGAGGCTGTCCTCAATACCTGGACAGGTGAGCTGATGGGTTTTCGATCAATGGGTAATTTCAGCAGCGTCAACCCCGCCGAAAGGCGTTACATTCCAAACCCAGAGCATATGCGTACAAGTAGAGGCAGACGGCAGTGTCAGCGCATCCGAAATGATATGGATGAATCTGAAGCAGGAGGTCCGACTAGGCAATGCATTCTATGCAATGAATTTGGCCATAGGGACACTAATTGTCCCACTTTCGTCACTGGGCGTGGACGAGGCAACCGGGGAAGAAGAGGAGGTAGAGGCAGTAGAGGAGTAAGGGCGAGAGGAAGAAGCTAAGCTAGCACTAGTTTGTTCTGAATTTGTATTAAGTGTGGTGTGGCACTATGTTCTGAATTTGTATTAAGTGTGGCACTATGTTCTGAATTTTTATTAAGTGTGGCACTATGTTCTGAATTTGTAATAAGTGTGACACTATGTTCTGAATTTTTATTAAGTGTGGCACTATGTTCTGAATTTTTATTAAGTGTGGCACTATGTTCTGAATTTTTATTAAGTGTGACACTATGTTCTGAATTTTGTATGTGCAGGAATGTCGGGATTGTGGTTGCTGAATGGGGACATTGATAGGGGTCATCGTGCTGCGATATGGTATGAGCGCAAGCTTGAGCCTCTGGTCACTCGCACTCCTAAGGAAAACTGGAAGATACACTCAGGATGGCTTCAGCGGTACGTGATTTATTAATTTGCACACTGACATGCATATTAATGGTTGAAATGGGAGACACTAACTGAAAAGTTCTCTCATGAAGGTTGAAATGGGCCGGCCTTTTACCTTTCGCGCGTCTGGTTGAGTCTATCCCGGGTGAGAAACGCCTCGCCATCGATGGGTCTTTGCTGAGCTGCTTAGTGGACCGTTGGAGGCCAGAGACCCACACGTTTCACTTCAGATGGGGAGAGATGGCTCCTACTCTGGAGGATGTGTCACTTTTGCTCGGACTACCGTTGGCAGGTCATGCCTTAGGACCGTTGGACGCACCGGCTGGTTGGGAGCGAGCTCTTACAGAACGTTTTCATGGTGTTTTTCCGGATGCTCCGGATCCGGTATGGGAGCATCACGGACCTAAGTATGAGTGGTTGCTAAATTTCCGGGTAATTTCCCCTACCTATTATCTTCAAGTTATCGTGCATAAAGTTTTACAGAAAATAATTGCGGCTTACTAAAACTTTCTCTTCGCTTAATGCAGATCCAGAACTTCCGGGCGCCGTTGACTGCCGAACAGATCACTCGGAGCCTGGAGGCCTACTTACTGTGGCTTTTCGGCAAGGTGATGTTCACGGAGAACCATGTCACCACTATTAGCGCCCTCTACATCCCTATGGCACTCGAGATAGCGAGCGCTCAGACGGCAGATCAGATCAGACAGAGGAGTTGGGGTTCGGCGGTCTTAGCGGCTACATACCGAGGTATGTGCAACGGTTGCCAGCTTACATCGAGAAAGCCAGCCCTTCTTGGATGCCCTCTATTCCTACAGCTGTGGTCGTGGGTGAGGTTCTCTATAGGGCGACCAGATGTACGTGTTCATGAGCCTATAGACGCCATGTTTGATGTTGACGGCATCGACATGCCTACTCGGTCTGTGTTGGACTCGTCGCGAGGTATGCACCGTGTTGTAGTTTAATGCAACTTTTTCTGCAGAAGAGATAGTTCGATGCTAGCGGCTACTAACTTTTCTTCTCTGCAGAGACGCTTTGCTAGTGATCAGACCAGGAAGGCATACACAGCATTGAACGAGCAGTTCGATGCGTACACCGGGGTCATCTGGCAGCCCTACACGGAAGCAGCCATACAAGCGAGATACCCTGCTGGTATGTCTGTGCTATGCACAAGGGACCGAGATTACTGGATGACAAAATCTAAGATCATCTTCGATGTCTTCGTCGAGGAGATGGCACAACAGAGGGTTATGAGGCAATTTGGTCTTCTGCAGTTGGAGCTACCTCCCCCTATAGAGAACCCGCTGCCAGCACACATCCACAGGTATTAACCAGTTTTTCAATGTTGCATTATCTTTCATAGTACTCCATTCGAAGCTTTAGGTAATTGTTGAACACACACCACAATTTTAGGACGACAAGGAAGGGCATGAACAGGACAACTGCTGACTGGCTAGTTAGACTAGAGCCGTATGTTATAGAATGGGAGACAGCAAACACAAATCTATGGCACGAGAATCACAATTTCGATCTCGATGAATTCAATCTCTATTTGCGGTGCTACATGACTGGAACACGGTTACGCATTGTTGAGTACTCCCACCCAGAGGAGATACCGGATCCTACTCCGTCGGATATGTACCCGAGCTATGATACTTCCGGCTCTAGGCAGTACGCGGTAAGATATATTTTCTTTATGTAATGTTGTCACATACTTTGACGTGCAAGAGACAGACATTATTAATCGTCATGAAAATTTGCAGGCTACCTTGACACGCGAACTCTACGACGACGTGACCACCTTTGGACGATCACTATCGTCTGGACCTCTTCTTCATCATCGTCCAGTGGTACAGCCCTTCTTGGAAAGAATTCAGAATAAGATACGGACTGTGTATGAGGCTATCACGTGCACCCGGAGAACCGATGTTGTTCAGCACCAGCAGGAGCAGCCGCGTCACTCCATGCACCGACATCAACCACGTCCACGTCTAGCACATCAGCCGACAGCCAGGCCACCCCGTCCTGACCAACCTGGCAGTTCTACGTGGCACCCGCAGCACTATGGTCCCATGTCGAGCTTCGTGTTTTCTCCACAGCCACAGCAACACGGTCCCTCGTCGAGCTTCGTGTTTTCTCCACAGCCACAGCAGCACGGTCCCTCGTCCAGTTTCGTGTTTGAGCCAGAGCAGACGTCACACCCAGCAGGTATGTGTCTTCATATTTACTGTTTTCAATATTAATTGACGTGACCTCATTCTTCATGATGATACGTTCCATCGCGTAGGAGCCTATGGATATCAGGCGTCTATGTCGGCATCACATGATACGTGGGGGAGTGATCAACATCCCGAGGACAACATACAGGCTCAGATGTCGCAGCACACCCAGTGGATGAACATGTTTTCGACTCCTCCACCAGGCCCCACACAGGATACACAGCATGACCAGGGAGAGTCTGAGATTCCTCCTCGTCACGTTAGGGCACCCGACAGGTTGGGATGGTCCCCGATTCCAGATCCGCCTCCCCGCCAGGCCAGACGTCGTCACTGACGCTTCTATCTATCAGTAGAGACATTACCATCTATTTCTGTGTGAGACTTATGTCTATTCTATGTATGAGACAAATGACTATGTACTTATGTACGAGACATATGCCTACTCTATTTTAGTACTCTGTTATCAGAACTGCAAGATCAAATTTAGATAGAACATAATATTCATACAACGAGACATTACAAACAATTAGATAGAACTACAAATAAATTAAATGGTACGTAACTGAACTCACAACATACAGCATAAAAACTACATGAAGTCATCATCGTCATCCTCGATCGATGAAGAAACCTTGCCCTTCGATGATGAAGAACCCTTTCCCGCCATATGTTCGCGCCAACTTTTTCCCGCCACCCGTTTCCCGCCAACCCTTTGCCGCCTTACCGCAGTCGTTCTTTCCCGCCATTTTCTCCTCTCCACCTATAAAACCCCCTTCAGACGGAGCTGGATAAGCATTGCAGTGTGGTGGTGGTGAAGTTGGGGCAGTGTGGTCGAGGTGAAGCTGTTGTTCGTCGTTCTTCGCTGGAGCCGGAGCACCGGCAGTTTGGTGGCCGCCGTTCGTTGTTCTTCGTTCGCACGCACGCTTCAAGGGTATATTTCAGCCCACATTTTATTTTTCGTAGGTGCTCTGGTAGTATTTGTTAATATATTTAGATGTCAACTAATTAGTTGTGTAAAAATGTGTAGTTGCTCCGGTAATAATCCGTCCTATATGTCGATATCAAGTATTTAGGAGTGTCAGTATATGTAGTAGTCCAGAAAAAAGGTCCGTAATATAGGCAGTCCAGTCAAATATATTAATCTGTCAATATTTGTAGTTGCTACGGCAAATATTCGTAATATACTTGTAGGTGGGTGAATTGTATTAGTTGCTTCGTTAATATTCTGTAATATATAGCTTGGTAATATATAGACATGTCTAATATTTGTTAGTGGGGATATTAAGGGGTAGGTTAGGTACTCAATGCGATTTGTGTGTTGCAGATGGCTAAGGGTACTCAGTGGGTGCTTAGCCCTATTGTTCATGTCCAAGGCTTTTCTCCAACTGTTGTGCAAGTTAGTGAAGTGGACCTCACTTTTGATTGGTTGAAGACTAAATTCATGTTGAAGCAAGGGTTGAAGGAAGACGATTTTGTGTACTACGTCAGCAGGAAGCAGTCAGATGGCCCTGGGGAAAGAAAATTGATTGACATAACTGATGATGGCAAGATTCAAGAAATGTTGAGCGAATGGGAATGGAAAAGGGTTGTTGAGTTGCATTGCTACAGGAAACCGAGTTATATGTGATGAATTTGTCATTCGAGATCCGCCTCCCCGCCAGGCCAGACGTCGTCACTGACGCTCCTATCTATCAGTAGAGACATTACCATCTATTTCTGTGTGAGAATTATGTCTATTCTATGTATGAGACAAATGACTATGTACTTATGTACGAGACATATGCCTACTCTATTTTAGTACTCTGTTATCGGAACTACAAGATCATATTTAGATAGAACATAATATTCATACAACGAGACATTACAAACAACTAGATAGAACTACATCTAAATTAAATGGCACGTAACTGAACTCACAACATACAGCATAAAAACTACATGAAGTCATCATCGTCATCCTCGATCGATGCAGAACTCTTGCCCTTCGACGATGAAGAACTCTTGCCCTTCGACGATGCAGAAACCTTGCCCTTCGATGATGAAGAACTCTTGCCCTTCGACGATGCAGAACCCGGAAGCGGCGGCATGAAGATATCATCTTCGTCCTCGCTCTCCTCAGTACATAAACATGGATTATTTGCTGCAATCCTTCTGAAAGTTTCACTCTTCGGCACCACTACCTTCTTCCACCTGTCATGCAACCTAAGAAGTTCTTTACGTACCTCCTCATAGGTCCTTTCAGGCCACCCAGACCTACGTAATTGGTGAGCCAACTCATTCATTATGGTGTCACTACCGGTGAGTTCGTCCCATGGAACTATCCTATTATCCATCCTGAAATCGGTAGCTAGCCTCAGAAGAGTCATGCTCATCCCAGGGTGAAAACTACGATCGAAAGGATAATGGGACATCTCAACTACACTACACTGCAATGCTTATCCACCTCCGTCTGAAGGGGGTTTTATAGTTAGACAGGAGAAAATGGCGGGAAAGCGAGCTCCAGTATGGCGGGAAATGGGTGGCGGGAAACGGGTGGCTGGAAACGAGTGGCGGGAAAGGGTTGGCGGGAAATGGGTGGCGGGAAAGGGGTGGCAGGAAACGGGTGGCGGGAAATGGGTGGCGGGAAAGGGTTGTGCGGAATACGTCAAAGTTTTACAAAATAAACAACCGATCGTTCGAAAAAAAATGCTGGCATGCACCAGTCGGCCCACAGCAAGCCTAGTCGGCCCACTGCAGGCCTATCGGCCAACTGCAGGCCGACTGGACCCTGTCGGCCAACTGCAGGCCGACTGGGCCTGATCTGGTCGCCGACAACCCAATCGGCCAGCAGCAAGCTGATGGGCCACCAGTCGGCCTGCTGTGGGCTGACTGGGCTCAGTCGGCCTGCAGCGGGCCGACGGTGTATTATTTTTGAAAATTCTTTTTTCAGCGTAATATTTCTGTAATTTAAAAAAATGTATTATTTAAAAAAAAATTAGCTCGATATAGAGGGCCCGGGGCGGCCGCCCGGTTCGCCCCCCCTCAGGGTCGGGCCTGGGTGTTGGAAAGCTAGTGCAAATGCAAAAAGTATCGGTATAGATTTTTTCTCTCCAAAAATGATAGAATTGGTTTTCAAGCATAATTTTTAAAATCTTGTTTGGAATGGGGCAACTGATATGACGTTGAAAAGCCATAAAAATGTGGAACTTTTTCATGTAGAAAGTTTTCTCTCATTCCTAATAGTTTTAATGTAATTTCGAAAATAGTGAGAGAGTGCATGCTGCCCTCGACGTGAAAAACAGAGTGTTCAAAACACACTCTATGCAGACTTTGAACTTCAGGGGCACTTCTGGTTTAAATTCATTCAGTATTTATGTGTTGTATTTCGGTCATAACTCCTAAACCGTTCATCGGAATTGAGCAAATGATACACGGTTGGAAAAGATGTTGAAAAGGAGCAATTTTTTGTGTTGAACATTTTTCAAATTCGCCACGGTCTAAGAGTGAATTTGAATGCAGTTAAACTTGTTTAAACTATATGCACCAAACATTTGAACCATTAACTCATCAAAATAAAGAATATGATATACAGTTGGAAAGCTCTTAAATGGGAGAAACATTTCATGTAGAGCATTTTCAAATGAATAGTGAACCTCTCCCACAAGAATTTTGGAATTGTCCTAGGACGAGCACCTGAACTTATTTTAGGCTTTACTTATTATTATTATTATTTTCTCATATGAGCGTGCTCTATGTAGCTTTTGAACTATGGGTGTTTAACCTCAAAACTACACTATGGTATTTTATTTGTAATTCCTAAAACTTTTATTAGTATTGAGAAAATGATATACCGTTGGAAAGACGTTGAATAAGGGCACAATGTTTAGTTGTAGCTTTTGTGAAGTAAGAGTATCAATCGCACAGGGAGCACAGGAATTGGGTTTTTGTCTCTCGTAGTGACTTATGGAATTGTACCTGCAAGTGATCGTAGGCTGAAAGAAAAGTGGGGACGGGGGTTGAATGTTGGTTTTGGGGAAGTGTGAACTTAAAATAAACAACATAAACTGAAATAAAAAATAGTAGAAAAAGTAGCAAGCGAACTGATAGAGGAATAAGGCATTCTTGGGAAGTCTAGAATTTCCATTGATATGTGTCTAACACAACCTATGCAATGACATAGTATTATTTGGATACTTAAGCCACTCTTGAAGTGTACTCTAGGCAGAGGCGGGTACAGAACACGCTCTACTCTAGATAGATTTCGTGCCACACACGCCACTGTCGTAGTTCCCCCTGCAGGTTACAATTACGGTAATTAAGGGTTTTCCTGTGGATACGACATCACTGATGGTTCTCCGTAATTCCCCTATCAATTGTTAAACCTAGGGATGAAGACTTTTACTATCACCTTCAATTACCTTCACTCCCTAACTCTTGCAAAGGCGGTGATACACTTTGTAGCCTTTCAGTGAAAATGTTGAGTGGGGCCCCTTCACAACGTTCACGAAGTTTACTAAGCTAAATCATTCAACAGAGAATCTCATATCCCTATTAATCTTTTAGCTCCTATATATACCAAGGGTTCACCCATATCCCCAAGAACTAGGGGGTCTACTCGTACATAGGGGCGACAAATATCATGAAGATGGTAATGATAAACATGGAAGGATCAAACAAGTAATACATGATATTATCCACTAGGGTTCCGATGTTACAACGAGATGATAATGGTGATCATGTCGACGTCCCCTCGCACGTGATGATGAATATGGCAGTCTCCTTCTTGCCAATTCCCCCTCCGGGTGGATTCCAGAGGCTAGGCTTCTCCTTCTGGATGCATTTTTGGTGGTTTTGGACGTCTGTTCTATGATCCAAATGCACAGGGAAGAAGTAGTCGACCAGGAGAGGCAGTCGCCATGCCATACGACTGCTCGTATGGCTGGCCGTCTTGCGCTCTAGAGGCGCCGCACGGCCCCGAGCTTTCTTCCGCTACTTTATTTCTTTTATGGTAGATGATAATCGCAATAAATGACGTGATTCCACCATAATTTTCTAGTATCCCTTCAATAGTATTTTATTTGCTCCAAAAGACATTTTCTGGAAAAACCAACAAAAACTAGTGCCCGAGCGTGGTAAAATTCCCCACAGCCTATGGTGTAGGCATAATATAACCATGATGGACTCATCAGGGGCCACGGCTTCCCGATCAACGTGGATGCTCTATAATTCATGGGGAGAGAGGGAATTGTTGTGAAGGAAAGGTGGCCCTATTTTAAGTGAGCCTAGATAAATGTTTTTTTTGCATAAAATCCCCTGATCTTTTGGTTAATCAACCCGCGGTTTGTATTAAGTTAATCAAGAAAACCTTTTGCTTTTCCAAAAAAAAACCTGATATTTTCGTTTATAAACCCGCAGTCCATCTAAAAAATAACATTATTTTTTGGACTTAATCAAAAAATTTAAAAAATATTCATATCTTTTAAACCCTAACTCCAATTTTGACATGTTATGTATGGAAGTTGATTAGAAAAATGTGTAGATTTGAATATGATGTTTGTTTTACCTGTTAAACATTTTTTAAATGTTATTTAGGGTGTAACTTCAATCAATAGCGCATGACGCATGCACATCTTGGCAAAACTCACATGGGGAAAAAGAAAACTTATTTAATTGCCCACATTATGTAGAGGAAAAGACACACACCTTAGGATTGACCACATTCAAATGCGTTGTGATTCTGTGAGCACTAAGACTACCGTCGGCGAGGGTGAGAATGAGGATAAGCGGCAACTCATATGGGATGCACATGGACCTATGGGGGTCTTGAGTCACGGTAAATGGGTTAGGAGTGAGGGGTATTTTTTTTCTCCTATTGCCATGCACGGGCTCTTTTGCTAGTTTCTTATAGGAAAAGGTTTGTTTTAAATCGGGTGATTTCTGCCTGGCATTAACCGCCCCCGCGAGGTGTCCCGTCCACTTGGATCATGCGGCACTCGTCTCTCCCAGGCGTGCCCCTCGTGTGACACGCATCAAACATGGGACCCACCCCTGCCCCATCCACCTTCCTCTCCATTATCCTTTCTCTCTGGGTCATCTTCTTCAATTGATTCCCCTTTCTAATTTTCCATCCATCACCACCGACGGGCCGCCGCCGCTATAGGACGAGGCTGCAAGCCCGACCTCGTCGTTGCAGCAAGACAAGGCGCAAACCACAAATCCTAACCACTTGAGTACGAGCTCGGGGCTCATCTTGCTGCTGCAAGATCCACACGTCGCCATCGCGAGCTGCATTGCAGCATCTCCGTCGCCGCCATGCCGAGTCGCAGGATCCACGTGTCGCCACCGCATGCTTCGTTGCAGCACCCCTGTCGCCATCGTGTTGTGCTGCACTGAAGCACTGGCAGCCATCGGATGCTGTGGTAGCCTTCGACGCGGCAGCCGGTGCTGGGCTGGAGCACGGTTGCGTGGAGGTGGCACTACATTGAAGCTTCGCCAGTGGCCGTCGGGGTGCTGCTGAGGTTGCAATGAAGTGCCGCTGGGGTCGTTGAAGCTCCGGCGAGGGTTGCAGTGAAGCGTCATCGGAGCTGCGGTGAAGGGCTGCCGGGGTCGTCGAAGCTCCGGCAAGGGTTGCAGTGAAGCGTCACCCGAGTCGTTGAAGCTCCGGCGAGGGTTGCACTGAAGCGTTTCGCTGGGGTCGTTGAAGCTCCAGCGAGGGTTGCAGTGAAGCGTCGCCAGAGCTGCATTGAAGCGTCACTGGGGTCGTTGAAGCTCCGGTGAGCGGTGCTACCATGAAGTTGCTGCGATGAGAGATGTTGCCATGGAGTTGCTGCCATGGAAGGTGCTGCGTGGACGGGTGGTGCTGCCATGGGAGTTGCCCGATTCTACCACTGCAGAGCGCCTGATTGGATGGCTCTCGAGGCGGTTTATTCTTGGCTAAAATCATCTGGATGATTTGTAGTAGCCGCCTTTCTTATAATGTCAATTGGAATAGTTGTGCTCACCATAAAACATCAGACTGGGGTGAGGTTGCATACCATAAGTTTAGCATGTATCACAAAATATACAAGGTCCAGAAAAAATGTTTGGTGAAGTCATGTGTGTGATAGTGGTCATCTTCTATAAATTGATAGTAATTAGTACTAAAATAATGAAGGATTACCTAATTTCATTGGGGTCAATTGACCCCAATGCTTACATGGGAGCTCCGCCCTTGTCGCAGCCTCAAGTTTCCAGATATTTGCTCTACAGCAAAGCACACACGTTGAGATAGAACAATAAAATCTGAAATTTATTAGTTGAACAATATGGATATTTTATATTAGCATAACTTGTACTCCCCCGTCCCATAATATAGAACATTTTTTGACACTAGTGTAGTGCCAAAAACGTCTTACATTGTAGGACGGAGGGAGTACATTATTAATAATCATGGCAGGTATTTTTTGAGACACAATAATCATGATAGGTATTACATTATGAGCGCTTTGATTTGAAGACGTTGTTTGTCATTCGTTGCATGGCACGCGCTCTTTTTTAGTTTTATACGTTTTTCAGAATTGCAAGTTCCTGTTTTTTTTGGGGAGGGGGGGGGGGTTGTTTTCTCTTTTCGAATGATAATTTTAGTTGTAAAAGACGTTATGGTCGAATTGCTACGTGCCACATGTGCGACACTTATCATTTGAGTATAACATAGGACAAGGAAGAAAACATACTTGAACTTGGCACGACGCCTCCAGCCTGTCCCGGCGTGGCGAGACGCCGCCACCGGGCGCCGCATCACGTAAAGAGAAGCACTATGTACGCGAGCGTAGACAGCGTAGTTGCATGCCACCACGCGCACCCTAGCCGCCGCCAGGAGCCAAGCGACTAGGAAGGCGATCTTCGTCCTTCGATCTACACTGGCGAGGGCGTTGGCCCTCTCTCCCTCCGGCTGCTGCACCGACGGCAGGAGGGAGGGGGACCCTGTTCCTCTGCTCTGTAGTTAGGATTTGGATTTGTAGGTCGTGGTGCGTCGTTGGGGTGGTGGGAGCAGCGCCCGGGCAAATAAATCTACCTCAACTTCACTCCCACACCGCATTGCCCCTCATGGCAGCGTCTCAGAGTTAATGGCATCGTGTGTTAGACGATCCTTCAGATCGGCGGCATTAGGGTTTATGGATGGTGTCAGCAAGGCGGCGGCGGCAACTCCATCAGGTGTGTCTCTCCTTCTGCTCTGTCCCTGTTGCTGCGGAGTTGTCTCTGACATCATGGTGGAGTAGGGAGGTTTTGTCATCCAGGAGTACACACAGACAGTTGTCTAGGCAAGTGACAGCTGGAAGATGGTGCATCTTGTATTGGGTTTGTGGTTGGATGCTGACAACTCTGGTTTCCTCCTTCGACGTCGTAGTCATGCGGGGGTGTCAGTTCTGAAGTCCGATGACGTGTCCGGGGACATGTTGTCCAACGGTAATGGTTTTGCTTCAGGCAAACACTTTGGAGGTCCGTAAAGCTGTTGATCAGCGATGGAGCCGCGTCGAGCTCGGGTGAAGAGGTGTTTTGTCTTTTTTTTCTTAATGGAGGGGGACATGTGCTGGATTTTTGCATAGGATTATCCTATCTTTTCAGTCTTGTAATATCGATATTTACGTGCCTTGTAAGTGAATCTTTATTTTATTAATGAGACACGTATCTTTCCCTAATAATAAAACACGGATTGACTCCGTATGTTCGCCATCACAATACGCTTCTTCCCGTGAATTTACGCTTTCAGTTCGAGCGATGATTTTATTCTTTTAATAAGAAGATATATATATATACACGGCCATTTGGGGCACCTAGGTGCCTGGGCACCTTGCCTACAAACCGTCGGATTACACTAAGATGCGTGCACGTGTATTAGTACTAGAACTAATGGATTAAACGTTGACACTTTAATTAGGAAAGAATTATTGCTTGATCTGGACACTTAATGCCCTCATTAATCAAGAAAGAGCAATTAACGGTCCATGCATGGTGCGTGTATTTTATTGATGTGTTATTTTTTTACATACTTTGTCACGTACTAATTCATATACCTATAAAAATTCACGTACTAATTCATATACCTCGTCACGTACTAATTTATATACCTATAAAAATCGTATATCTAGTCACGTACTAATTCATATACCTATAAAAATTGTATACCTAGTCACGTACTAACTTTTCATATACCTGGTCAATATCTCCAATATCATTTACGGGTATGTCTCAAAATAATTTACGTGTACTAAAAATGGTGTATCATTTTTTTGGGTTATGTATCGTTCAAAGTGTATCAGTTTTATGTATATCTTCAAAGCATGCATGTATTGAAAAAGGGTATGCGGGTATGATATGTTAGGTCCATGTATGTACGAAAAATCATGTATGGGTATTGGCATGCAACGTACATTCCTAAAACTAAAAAAAATTGTGTGTGGGTATATGTACGTAGGAAAAAAAATGTGTGTGGATATTCAGCATGCATCATATATATTTCTAAAAGTAAAAAATAATTAGGATTACATTTTATATTATTTGATGGCCTTATTTTGAATAGAAATATTAGTTGCCAAAAAGTGTGACCCGGCCCTAATTTTTTTAACACTACAAACCTTGAAAAGTAAAACATCAGAAGAATGCATAATATATGTCGTAATTACACATATAGACATTTGCGACAAAATTTCGTATTATTTGGTCATATCTGATACGTTAAAAACTCAGAGCGTATATACATACCCTTTTTGTTTGGAAAGGAATATACATACCCTTTTTGTTTGGAAAGGAATCAATGCAAAGGAAAGTAGTAGGATATTGTTTTTGGAAAGCAATAATTGCCTATTAGAGCTGATAGTGCATGCAAACAAAGTTTTGGAAAGTCATATGTCGTGGATTGTATGCCCAGGCTCAGGACGGCAGTTTGGGACACCTAGGTGCCCAGGCTCCTTGCCTTTCCACAGTTCAATTGCATTTAGATGTGTGATATTGCAACGGGTATGTGTATTAATGCATTAAACGCTAATTGGATACCATAAATAAGGCTCATGCACACCATGCATGGGAACAATTGAAAAAGGAAAGAGAATAACATGCATGGCGACGTTGCATATTTGGAGTCATTAATAGAAATATGAGAGAGAAATCAGAAATAAATGCCTCATGATTTGTATACATTCATGTTCTTAGGTATATGGATTTTTTTTTCATGCGTGTATTAATAGGAGGTATATGGTACCGTTATGTGGGACGTATTTTTTCAATACTATTTAATTTAAACAAAATGGTAGTGATGTGTTTAAGGAGAATAATTCATAGTTCACATATTAGACCAAATATCTCATGCATATCCATAAATTTCACATACCCACAGTTGTCTCGTGGCTGAAACATTTCCGCTTTTATTATCAGATACCTATTAGAAAACTATCGTAGCAATGCGTTTTTTTGTCACTTTAGAAAAGCATTCCAAGGAATCGAATACCCACAAATATTTTAAAATATTGTGGGTATGTCATATCCAATGCATTTTACATTATAAAAGTAAATAAGTGTGACATATTTAAAATATATAAAGAACAGTTGCCATATTTAAAATATATAAAAAATGATATAACAAGAAAACTAGCAAAACTATCGACATGCCTAGAAATTATTAAACAACACAATAAATAACAAATGATATGACCATCTGTTCTTTATACACAGTAGAGAGTATGTGATACGTACGATGAATATATCATACAAAAATGGCTATCTAGTAATTAGGATATAACGTCCATTTTTTGCGGGGATAGAATATAACGTCCATACAAAAACTTGCGACTCAATGTAAATATTTTAGGAATTGAAGGTATCATATACCCACAGATGTTTAAGACATTTAAGAAAATTACAGGTATTATATACCCACAGTATGAGACCAGACGTATGTAGGTATTTTTTTTCATCGAGCCCAACATCATGTATATCTCCTTCAGTTCTTCATAGATAGTGGAGAGTATGTCACACCTATGTATATCCTTTGAGCCCAACGTACCATGTATCTCCATCAGTTCTCCATATGTATGCCCTTTGATTTTGTATATTTCTTTGGTATATCATTTCCATCTACCGTACCTTGGTTATATCAAGCATGTCGTCTCTATTAAGGTATATATTTTTATTTTGGAGAGAATCAAAGGACGATCATGCATGCAAGGGAAGTTATGGATGGATGTATTGTTTGGAAACAAATGCATGCGTGCTAGTATCACATATGGAAAATCTTGCATGCAAAATTTAATGAGTTTGAATCCGCGAGGCATTAATGAAAAACCAGCTAGGTGCCCCAAACATTTTACCTATATATATATATATATATATATATATATATATATACACACACACGATGTGGTACTAATTCGAGGACATATTCCGCTTTAATTTGCCACCTTAAGTCCGACAACTGTTGGGCCGCACGCCCGTCGTGCTGGGCCTGGTCCACTTATATTTTCCTTCAACTCT
The DNA here is from genome assembly GCF_002575655.3 of Aegilops tauschii subsp. strangulata. Taxonomy (NCBI): domain Eukaryota; kingdom Viridiplantae; phylum Streptophyta; class Magnoliopsida; order Poales; family Poaceae; genus Aegilops; species Aegilops tauschii. The sequence goes on along the minus strand of NC_053040.3, from coordinate 407,171,349 downwards.
GGGGCAAAAAATTAGTGCCGGCGGCGCGGGGTTCCTATACGGCGCGTACCGCGCCGGGGAGCGACGTAGCGCGTTCCCCCCCTCGCTCGCTGCTATTAACATGGGCCGGCCCATTTCGGGGTTTCACCCCCAACCGGTTTTGGGAAGGTTCTAAAACCTTCCCTGAACCGAGTTTTTCTTTTTTTTCATTTTCTTTTCTTTTTTCTTTTCTTATATGTTTTCATTTTTACTCTTTTTTTTCCAAAAATCTATTAATTTCTGATTTATTTTTAAGTCATTAACTTTTTTTCGAAAGATGAACATTTTTTCAAAACCGTAGTTTTATTTTTACTAATTCGTGTACATTCTCCAAAATCATGAACATTCTTTTCTAATCGTGAACACTTTTTATAACTCACAAACATTTTTTCGAAATTGCGAAGATTTTCTTAAAATTTTGAACATTTTTTAGAAATTTGTGAACATTCTCTTAAGTCGTGAACATGTTTTTCAATTCATGAACATTTTTTCTAAATAATGAATATTTTAAAATTATATACTAAAATTTCAAAATCTTGTACATTTTTTCAAAATTTGTGCACATTTTCTGAATTAGTGATTTTTTTAAACTTAATTTTTTTTCAAATTCGTGAACAGTTTTCAAATTAGCGAACATTTATTTGAATCATGAACATTTCTTTTCAAATTCGTGAACGTTTTTCGAATTAGTGAACATTTTCTTGAATCGCGAACATTTTTTTCAAATTGATGAAAAAAATTTTGAATTGGCGAACATTTTTTTGAATCGTGAACAATTTTATCAAATTCATGAATATTTTTCGAATTAGCAAACTTTTTTTGAATCGTGAACATTTTTTTCAAATTCACGAACATTTTTTGAATTAGTGAATATTTTTTTCAAATTTGTGAACATTTTTCAAATTAGCGAGCAATTTTTTGAATCATGAACATTTTTTCAAATTCACAAACCTTTTTTGAATCATGATTTTTTTCAAAATCATGAACATTTTTTTGAGTTTGTGGACATCTTTTACAAATTCATTAACAGTTTTTGAATTCCTGAGCATTTTCTCTAATCATGAATATGTTTCGAAATTGTGATTGTTTTACTAAAATTAGCAACTTTTTCTGAAATTTTATAACTTTTTGATATCCCAAATTACTGGAAAAAAAAGGAAAAAAACAAGGCGGTGTCCCGGCCCGCACATGGGCCGGCCCAACAGTGCGCGAAGGGGGAGCCTGGGGGTGCGCGCTCGCTTCTTCCGCAGCGCGTAGGTCGCCATATAGGCGCTCCCCCGGCGGCGTGGGGGGTGGAACCCAGTACATTCCTCTCCATCGCAAAGGCTGTTGGAAATATGCCCTAGAGGCAATAATAAAATGGTTATTATTATATTTCCTTGTTCATGATAATTGTCTATTGTTCATGCTATAATTGTGTTATCCGGAAATCGTAATACATGTGTGAATACATAGACCACAACATGTCCTTAGTGAGCCTCTAGTTGACTAGCTCGTTGATCAACAGATAGTCATGGTTTCCTGACTATGGACATTGGATGTCATTGATAACGGGATCACATCATTAGGAGAATGATGTGATGGACAAGACCCAATCCTAAGCATAGCACAAGATCGTGTAGTTCGTTTGCTAGAACTTTTCCAAATGTCAAGTATCATTTCCTTAGACCATGAGATTGTGCAACTCCCGGATACCATAGGAGTGCTTTGGGTGTGCCAAACGTCACAACGTAACTGGGTGGCTATAAAGGTGCACTACGGGTATCTCCGAAAGTGTCTGTTGGGTTGGCACGAATCGAGACTGGGATTTGTCACTCCGTATGACGGAGAGGTATCTCTGGGCCCACTCGGTAATGCATCATCATAATGAGCTCAATGTGACCAAGTGTTTGGTCACGGGATCATGCATTACGGTACGAGTAAAGTGACTTGCCGGTAACGAGATTGAACAAGGTATTGGGATACCGACGATCGAATCTCGGGCAAGTAACGTACCGATTGACAAAGGGAATTGTATACGGGATTGATTGAATCCTCGACATCGTGGTTCATCCGATGAGATCATCGTGGAACATGTGGGAGCCAACATGGGTATCCAGATCCCGCTGTTGGTTATTGACCGGAGAGTCGTCTCGGTCATGTCTGCATGTCTCCTGAACCCGTAGGGTCTACACTCTTAAGGTTCGGTGACGCTAGAGTTGTAGAGATATTAGTATGCGGTTAACCGAAAGTTGTTCGGAGTCCCGGATGAGATCCCGGACGTCACGAGGAGTTCCGGAATGGTCCGGAGGTAAAGATTTATATATGGGAAGTCCTATTTTGGCCACCGAAAAATGTTCGGGATTTTTCGGTATTGTATCGGGAAGGTTCTAGAAGGTTCCGAAGTGGGGCCCACCTGCATGGGGGGACCCACATGAACGTGGGTAGTGGGGGCAAGGCCCCACACCCCTGGTCAAGGCGCACCAAGATCCCACCTTAGAAGGAATAAGATCATATCCCGAAGGGATAAGATCAAGATCCCTAAAAAAGGGGGATAACAATCGGTGGGGAAGGGAAATGATGGGATTTCTTTCCCCCACCTTTGCCAACGCCCCAATGGACTTGGAGGGCAAGATACCAGCCCCCTCCACCCCTATATATAGTGGGGAGGCGCATGGGAGACGTAGCCCTGCCCCTGGCGCCTCCCTCTCCCTCCCGTGACACCTCTCCCTCTCGCTGAGCTTGGCGAAGCCCTGCCGAGATCCCCGCTGCTTCCACCACCACGCCGTCGTGCTGCTGGATCTCCATCAACCTCTCCCTCCCCCTTGCTAGATCAAGAAGGAGGAGACGTCTTCCCCAACCATACGTGTGTTGAACGCGGAGGTGCCGTCCGTTCGGCGCTCGGTCATCGGTGATTTGGATCACGACGAGTACGACTCCATCAACCCCGTTCACTTGAACGCTTCCGCTCGCGATCTACAAGGGTATGTAGATGCACTCTTTTCCCTCTCGTTGCTAGAAGACTCCATAGATTGTTCTTGGTGATGCATAGAAATTTTTTAATTTCTGCAACGATCTCCAACAGTGGCATCATGAGCTAGGTCTATGCGTAGTTTCTATGCACGAGTAGAACACAAACTTGTTGTGGGCGTAGATGTTGTCAATTTTCTTGCCACTACTAGTCTTATCTTGTTTCGGCGGCATCGTGGGATGAAGCGGCCCGGACCGACCTTACACGTACGCTTACGTGAGACAGGTTCCACCGACTGACATGCACTAGTTGCATAAGGTGGCTAGCGGGTGTCTGTCTCTCCCACTTTAGTCGAATCGGATTCGATGAAAAGGGTCCTTATGAAGGGTAAATAGAAGTTGGCATATCACGTTGTGGTTTTACGTAGGTAAGAAACGTTCTTGCTAGAAACCTATAGAAGCCACGTAAAAACATGCAACAACAATTAGAGGACGTCTAACTTGTTTTTGCAGCATATGCCTTGTGATGTGATATGGCCAAAAGGATGTGATGAATGAAATATATGTGATGTATGAGATTGATCATGTTCTTGTAATAGGAATCACGACTTGCATGTCGATGAGTATGACAACCGGCAGGAGCCATAGGAGTTGTCTTTATTTTTTGTATGACATGCGTGTCATTGAATAACGCCATGTAAATTACTTTACTTTATTGCTAAACACGTTAGCCATAGAAGTAGAAGTAATCGTTGGCGTGACAACTTCATGAAGACACGATGATGGAGATCATGATGATGGAGATCATGATGATGGAGATCATGGTGTCATGCCGGTGACGAAGATGATCATGGCGCCCCGAAGATGGAGATCAAAGGAGCAATATGATACTGGCCATATCATGTCACTATTTGATTGCATGTGATGTTTATCATGTTTTACATCTTATTTGCTTAGAACGACGGTAGCTTAAATAAGATGATCTCTCGCAATAATTTCAAGAAAGTGTTCCCCCTAAATGTGCATCGTTGCGAAGGTTCGTTGTTTCGAAGCACCACGTGATGATCGGGTGTGATAGATTCTAACGTTCGAATACAACGGGTGTAAGCCAGATTTACACATGCAATACACTTAGGTTGACTTGACAAGCCTAGCATGTACAGACATGGCCTCGGAACACGGAAGACCGAAAGGTCGAGCATGAGTCGTATAGAAGATACGATCAACATGAAGATGTTCACCGATGTTGACTAGTCCGTCTCACGTGATGATCGGACACGGCCTAGTTGACTCGGATCATGTTTCACTTAGATGACTAGAGGGATGTCTATCTGAGTGGGAGTTTATTGAATAATTTGATTAGATGAACTTAATTATCATGAACTTAGTCTAAAATCTTTACAATATGTCTTGTAGATCAAATGGCCCACGCTAATGTTGCCCTCAACTTCAACGCGTTCCTAGAGAAAACCAAGCTGAAAGATGATGGCAGCAACTATATGGACTGGGTCCGGAACCTGAGGATCATCCTCATAGCTGCCAAGAAAGATTATGTCCTAGAAGCACCACTAGGTGACGCACCCATCCCAGAGAACCAAGACGTTATGAACGCTTGGCAGCAGCGTGTTGATGATTACTCCCTCGTTCAGTGCGGCATGCTTTACAGCTTAGAACCGGGGCTCCAAAAGCGTTTTGAGCAACACGGAGCATATGAGATGTTTGAAGAGCTGAAAATGGTTTTCCAAGCTCATGCCCGGGTCGAGAGATATGAAGTCTCCGACAAGTTCTTCAGTTGTAAGATGGAGGAAAATAGTTCTGTCAGTGAACACATACTCAAAATGTCTGGGTTACACAACCGCTTGACTCAGCTGAGAGTTAATCTCCCGGATGACGCGGTCATTGACAGAATCCTTCAGTCGCTTCCACCGAGCTACAAGAGCTTTGTGATGAACTTCAATATGCAGGGGATGGAAAAGACCATTCCTGAGGTATATTCAATGCTGAAATCAGCGGAGGTGGAGATCAAAAAGGAACATCAAGTGTTGATGGTGAATAAAACCACTAAGTTCAAGAAAGGCAAGGGTAAGAAGAACTTCAAGAAGGACGGCAAGGGAGTTGCCGTGCCCGGTAAGCCAGTTGCTGGGAAGAAGCCAAAGAATGGACCCAAGCCTGAGACTGAGTGCTTTTATTGCAAGGGAAGTGGTCACTGGAAGCGGAACTGCCCCAAGTACTTAGCGGACAAGAAGGCCGGCAACACCAAAGGTATATGTGATATACATGTTATTGATGTGTACCTTACCAGCACTCGTAGTAGCTCCTGGGTATTTGATACCGGTGCGGTTGCTCATATTTGTAACTCAAAGCAGGAGCTGCGGAATAAACGGAGACTGGCAAAGGACGAGGTGACGATGCACGTCGGGAATGGTTCCAAGGTCGATGTGATCGCCGTCGGCACGCTACCTCTACATTTACCTACGGGATTAGTTTTAAACCTCAATAATTGTTATTTAGTGCCAGCTTTGAGCATGAACATTGTATCAGGATCTCGTTTAATTCGAGATGGCTACTCATTTAAATCCGAGAATAATGGTTGTTCTATTTATATGAGAGATATGTTTTATGGTCATGCCCCGCTGGTTAATGGTTTATTCTTAATGAATCTCGAACGTAGTGTTACACATATTCATAGTGTGAATACCAAAAGATGTAAGGTTGATAATGATAGTCCCACATACTTGTGGCACTGCCGTGTTGGTCACATTGGTGTCAAACGCATGAAGAAGCTCCATGCAGATGGACTTTTGGAGTCTCTTGATTACGAATCATTTGACACGTGCGAACCATGCCTCATGGGTAAGATGACCAAGACTCCGTTCTCCGGAACAATGGAGCGAGCAACCAACTTATTGGAAATCATACATACTGATGTGTGCGGTCCAATGAGTGTTGAGGCTCGCGGTGGCTATCGTTATGTTCTCACTCTCACTGATGACTTGAGTAGATATGGGTATGTCTACCTAATGAAACACAAGTCTGAGACCTTTGAAAAGTTCAAGGAATTTCAGAGTGAGGCTGAGAATCAACGTGACAGGAAAATAAAGTTCTTACGATCAGATCGTGGAGGGGAATCTTTGAGTCACGAATTTGGCACACACTTAAGGAAATGTGGAATAGTTTCACAACTCACGCCGCCTGGAACACCTCAGTGAAATGGTGTGTCCGAACGTCGTAATCGCACTCTATTGGATATGGTGCGATCTATGATGTCTCTTACCGATCTACCGCTCTCATTTTGGGGCTATGCTTTAGAGACTGCCGCATTCACTTTAAATAGGGCTCCGTCGAAATCCGTTGAGACGACACCGTATGAATTATGGTTTGGGAAGAAACCTAAGCTGTCGTTTCTAAAAGTTTGGGGATGCGATGCTTATGTCAAGAAACTTCAACCTGAAAAGCTCGAACCCAAGTCGGAAAAATGCGTCTTCATAGGATACCCTAAGGAAACCATTGGGTATACCTTCTACCTCAGATCCGAAGGCAAGATCTTTGTTGCCAAGAACGGGTCCTTTCTGGAGAAAGAGTTTCTCTCGAAAGAAGTAAGTGGGAGGAAAGTGGAACTTGATGAAGTACTACCTCTTGAACCGGAAAGTAGCGCAGCTCAGGAAGATGTTCCTGTGGTGCCTGCACTGACTAGAGAGGAAGCTAATGATGATGATCAAGGTACTTCGGATCAAGTTACTACTGAACTTCGTAGGTCCACGAGGACACATTCCACACCAGAGTGGTATGGCAACCCTGTCCTGGAAATCATGTTGTTAGACAACGGTGAACCTTCGAACTATGAAGAAGCAATGGCGGGCCCAGATTCCAACAAATGGCTTGAAGCCATGCAATCCGAGATAGGATCCATGTATGAAAACAAAGTGTGGACTTTGACAGACTTGCCCGATGATCGGCGAGCGATAGAAAACAAATGGATCTTTAAGAAGAAGACGGACGCGGATGGTAATGTTACCATCTATAAAGCTCAACTTGTCGCTAAGGGTTATCGACAAGTTCAAGGGGTTGACTACGATGAGACTTTCTCACCCGTAGCGAAGCTGAAGTCCGTCTGAATCATGTTAGCAATTGTCGCATACTATGATTATGAGATATGGCAAATGGACGTCAAAACGGCATTCCTTAACGGCTTTCTTAAGGAAGAATTGTATATGATGCAGCCGGAAGGTTTTGTCGATCCTAAGAATACTAACAAGGTATGCAAGCTCCAGCGCTCCATCTATGGGCTGATGCAAGCATCTCGGAGTTGGAACATTCGATTTGATGAGATGATCAAAGTGTTTAGGTTTACACAGACTTATGGAGAAGCCTGTGTTTACAAGAAAGTGAGTGGGAGCTCTGTAGCATTTCTCATATTATATGTGGATGACATATTGTTGATGGGAAATGATATAGAATTCTTGGGAAGCATAAAGGCCTACTTGAACAAGTGTTTTTCAATGAAGGACCTTGGAGAAGCTGCTTATATATTAGGCATCAAGATCTATAGAGATAGATCAAGACGCCTCATTGGTCTTTCACAAAGTACGTACCTTGACAAGATATTGAAGAAGTTCAATATGGATCAGTCCAAGAAGGGGTTCTTGCCTGTATTGCAAGGTGTGCAATTGAGCACGGCTCAATGCCCGACCACGGCAGAAGATAGAGAAAAGATGAGTGTCGTCCCCTATGCCTCGGCCATAGGGTCTATTATGTATGCCATGCTGTGTACCAGACCTGATGTAAACCTTGCCGTAACTTTGGTAGGAAGGTACCAAAGTAATCCCGGCATGGAACACTGGACAGCGGTCAAGAATATCCTGAAGTACCTGAAGAGGACTAAGGATATGTTTCTCGTTTATGGAGGTGACGAAGAGCTCGTCGTAAAGGGTTACGTCGATGCTAGCTTCGACGCAGATCTGGATGACTCTAAGTCACAAACCGGATACGTGTATATTTTGAATGGTGGGGCAGTAAGCTGGTGCAGTTGCAAGCAAAGCGTTGTGGCGGGATCTACATGTGAAGCGGAATACATGGCGGCCTCAGAGGCAGCACAAGAAGCAATCTGGGTGAAGGAGTTCATTACCGACCTAGGAGTTATTCCCAATGCGTCGGGCCCGATGACTCTCTTCTGTGACAACACTGGAGCTATTGCCCTTGCCAAGGAGCCCAGGTTTCACAGGAAGACCAGGCATATCAAGCGTCGCTTCAACTCCATTCGTGAAAATGTTCAAAATGGAGACATAGATATTTGTAAAGTACATACGGACCTGAATGTAGCAGATCCGTTGACTAAACCTCTCCCTAGAGCAAAACATGATCAACACCAGAACTCTATGGGTGTTTGATTCATCACAATGTAACTAGATTATTGACTCTAGTGCAAGTGGGAGACTGTTGGAAATATGCCCTAGAGGCAATAATAAAATGGTTATTATTATATTTCCTTGTTCATGATAATTGTCTATTGTTCATGCTATAATTGTGTTATCTGGAAATCGTAATACATGTGTGAATACATAGACCACAACATGTCCCTAGTGAGCCTCTAGTTGACTAGCTCGTTGATCAACAAATAGTCATGGTTTCCTGACTATGGACATTGGATGTCATTGATAACGGGATCACATCATTAGGAGAATGATGTGATGGACAAGACCCAATCCTAAGCATAGCACAAGATCGTGTAGTTCGTTTGCTAGAACTTTTCCAAATGTCAAGTATCATTTCCTTAGACCATGAGATTGTGCAACTCCTGGATACCATAGGAGTGCTTTGGGTGTGCCAAACGTCACAACGTAACTGGGTGGCTATAAAGGTGCACTACGGGTATCTCCGAAAGTGTCTGTTGGGTTGGCACGAATCGAGACTGGGATTTGTCACTCCGTATGACGGAGAGGTATCTCTGGGCCCACTCGGTAATGCATCATCATAATGAGCTCAATGTGACCAAGTGTTTGGTCACGGGATCATGCATTACGGTACGAGTAAAGTGACTTGCCGGTAACGAGATTGAACAAGGTATTGGGATACCGACGATCGAATCTCGGGCAAGTAACGTACTGATTGACAAAGGGAATTGTATACGGGATTGATTGAATCATCGACATCGTGGTTCATCCGATGAGATCGTCGTGGAACATGTGGGAGCCAACATGGGTATCCAGATCCCGCTGTTGGTTATTGACTGGAGAGTCGTCTCGGTCATGTCTGCATGTCTCCCGAACCCGCAGGGTCTACACACTTAAGGTTCGGTGACGCTAGAGTTGTAGAGATATTAGTATGCGGTTAACCGAAAGTTGCTCGGAGTCCCGGATGAGATCCCGGACGTCACGAGGAGTTCCGGAATGGTCCGGAGGTAAAGATTTATATATGGGAAGTCCTATTTTGGCCACCGGAAAATGTTCGGGATTTTTCGGTATTGTATCGGGAAGGTTCTAGAAGGTTCCGAAGTGGGGCCCACCTGCATGGGGGGACCCACATAAACGTGGGTAGTGGGGGCAAGGCCCCACACCCCTGGTCAAGGCGCACCAAGATCCCACCTTAGAAGGAATAAGATCATATCCCGAAGGGATAAGATCAAGATCCCTAAAAAAGGGGGATAACAATCGGTGGGGAAGGGAAATGATGGGATTTCTTTCCCTCACCTTTGCCAACGCCCCAATGGACTTGAAGGGCAAGAAACCAGCCCCCTCCACCCCTATATATAGTGGGGAGGCGCATGGGAGACGTAACCCTGCCCCTGGCGCCTCCCTCTCCCTCCCGTGACACCTCTCCCTCTCGCTGAGCTTGGCGAAGCCCTGCCGAGATCCCCGCTGCTTTCACCACCACGCCGTCGTGCTGCTGGATCTCCATCAACCTCTCCCTCCCCCTTGCTAGATCAAGAAGGAGGAGACGTCTTCCCCACCGTACGTGTGTTGAACGCGGAGGTGTCGTCCGTTCGGCGCTCGGTCATCGGTGATTTGGATCACGACGAGTACGACTCCATCAACCCCGTTCACTTGAACGCTTCCGCTCGTGATCTACAAGGGTATGTAGATGCACTCTTTTCCCTCTCGTTGCTAGAAGACTCCATAGATTGTTCTTGGTGATGCGTAGAAATTTTTTAATTTTTGCAACGATCTCCAACAAAGGCTGCATCCAGCTGGTCTACTCCACAATTGCGTAAAGATTGAGGATTAAGTACATAAGGAAATAGTCCGACATCGTCTGTCCCCGGCTGGGCCTATCTGGCGCCCCTGGTGGGCCTATGCACGCGCACAAAATCAGCCCATCAATCCGTTAATTTTCCTATTTATAAATAGTCCCACCTTGCTATCTTAAATTAAATTATTTTAATTTATATGTTCCTTTTAGGCTTCAGGGTCTCAAGGAGCGACTGGGGAATCAAAATTATTTCAAACGATCTAACAGATTAGATCTCAGAGAGAGATAACGAGGGACAACGATGAAGCCAAGGAAGAGAGACCTAATATAGTGGCTAATTAATTAGGAAAAAGGAAGGTGGGAAGAGGGAGGGATCACGTTGCTGTGATGAAGGCATATCCTGAGACATTGATGGAGTAGGACATGCACATGTTACGGAAAACACACACATGCATTGCCGCAAAGAGACGGTCGGTTATTAAAAATAAAAAGGGAGGGGCCAAAAAAATTATGGTAGGACTCGACGAGGCAAGGGCTCAACCACACGCACAGACGGCATCAAGATCGTCGTCTCCGTCAATCGACAGTAGCCGCATGCTTGGCACATTTGGGAGTATGGAGACATGCTACAAGGATAGCTACAAGATCAACCATTCTTGGCTCACAGCTCAAACCTGTACTGCCACATGACAGCTATGTTTTTTTACTTCTCCATCTATTTCTGCATATTAAGTCATAAAATCCCTCGATAATTGGTAAAGAGTAGAAGATATGTGCCATAATCAACAATTCAACACATATAGTTACAAAATAAAAAAAATATTATACTGATAAAAACACATCATAATCGACCCAACTTGCATGCAGAAGCGTTTTAAGAATAAAAGAAAATTAATACAAAGTAATATACCCTACTTAAATTAAATAGTGTTTTAAGTAAAAACTGATTTGTAATTCCACTAAAATGCATAATCAATTACTATATGATCAGATTGACAAAATATGACATTTTTATTTCGTCGGAGTTGTACGGTTGCAAATTAAATCAAAATAATTGAAAGCTGTAATAAAAGAAAATACATCAAAATCGCAACTAGAATAGTGCATTAAAGAGAATGGACCACAACCGGTCATAAAAGAAAATTACATGATTCGGTCACATAATCTAGGATGTATTATACATTGTGTAATAGTGTAAGGTACAAAATACATCCAGATGAGAATGTTCTGCTAACATTTAGGATGTTAGAGATTTGCACCAAGTTTATGAGCCATGATGAGCCGTTTATACTCGATATCTTGATGTTGAAAAAAAATTAAAACCGTTGCAACGCACGGGTCCTTTTGCTAGTTACGGGACGGGAGGCGAGCGAGTCAGCGGGAGACGCGAGACCCATACGGTTGCGGGCACGCGGGAGCAAAACCAACCCAACCACGAGTCCAGGACTCCGAGCCACACAAGTCACGAAGGAAACCCGGTACAACAAAAGCAATAAATAGCTCCTAGCATGGCGGAGCCCCAGGCTCCCGCGGCGTCCTACGTACGCGCGCGCCGCTGTCGCAAGGGGCTTCCTCACGGCCCGGACGGATCGCCGCCTCCTCGCCGACGATGGCGACGCTGCCGCCGGAGCAGCGCACGCTGCGCGCGGCGCTGGACCAGCGGGGGCTCGCGGAGCCGCTGCTGTCGTCCTACCGGAGCGACGGCCACCACGAGGCGCGGGGCGATGGGCCCCTTCGGCGGGCGGCGGGGGCGGTGTGCGCGGCCGGCAGGGAGCTGTGGACGTTCTCGCGCAATGACCCCAGGAAGCCCGTGTACGCGGCCAAGGTGGCCACGGCGCTCGCTCTCATCACGCTGCTCGTCTTCCTCCGCGAGCCAAGCGACATTGTCAGCCACTCCGTCTGGGCCATCCTCACCGTCGTCGTTGTCTTCGAGTTCAGCATCGGTCAGTGTCTTTCTACATTATTTTCTTTCCGATCGCGATGAATCTATCAAGGTTGTTTTCTGCGATCCTTGAGCTAAACACGTCCGATTGTCTAGCTATATGCCCTAATGCACCGCCTCCTCGTCTATTTGTGATCAAATATTTTCTCCTGGAGCAAATTAATTTCTGAATAACCTAGGAAAGCTTTACTTTTACACAACAGAAATCAGCAATGCACCAGCAAGCAAATAGTACTAGGGTAATGCAGTGCGATCGCTACAATGGTGAAGTTTGGGTATTATTTTCCACTTTAGCTGCACGTCAGTCGCCTGAAAACACATTTTAGGTCAGTCGATTTCGGACGGAAGAAGCAGCCATTGGCTCTGGAGAAGCCCCTGGGTCTATCTTAAGGTGATAGGCAACCCTACTATCTATCTTAGGATGGCAGGTTATCCCATTATCTATCTTAAGGGTGTTGGGGATGGTGCAGGTTCGCCTGAAAAAACTGGTCATCGCCGGGGTTACAGGGATGGTTGGGGGGTGGCGGTAGCATGGCCGTGGGAGGAGGTTTAGGGAAAGGTGAGGCGGCAAGGCTGGCGCAGGAGCACCGCCGGCCGCAGGCGGTGGTGGCTAGCGGTCCGGCTAGTGGTACGTTCAATAGTTGGGACGTTGGGGAAGAAGAAGAAGAAGAAGAAGAAGAAGAAGGAGGTGGGAACTGGAGGTTGAAGAAGCAATCCGAACCACTTGTTTTGCATCAGACAGCTGAAACAAATCGACTGATCCAAATAGAATTTTCAGTCAACTTACCCCTAGCCAATCCCATTATATTTTTCAATGCCAGCAATGTTAAACGGGTAATGGTGAAGTTTGGAACCATCGTAGCTTCTGCATCTTCGATGGCATCACGCCGTCGCGTACCCACCTGGTACTCGCCATCCAGTGCTAATAAGAAACTTCTTTTTTAGGGGTAGTATGAAACAGCAAGAAAGAAATGTGCTATAATCATTTGTGCTATAATCATTTACTGGTGCTTATCGTTACAATGTACCAGTGGTTGATTTATTTTTTGTCTTCTCCATACAGGTGCAACCTTGAGCAAAGGCCTTAATAGGGGATTGGGGACTCTGACGGCAGGCGGGCTTGCTCTAGCAGTTGCTGAATCGGCAAGGCACATGGGCGACCAGGACATAGTGTTTCTCATCATCACCACCTTCGCCGTTGGTGAGTACTCCCAGGTGAATATCAGCTGATACCACCACTCAAATGCTCCTATACTCCCAGTTTGAAATTTTCAAATTCACTTGTTCCAAGATGTTTGGGTTTTTTATTTTGCGAATGTTCACAACACATGTCTCTACAACTCCTAGAAATTTCAGATCAAAACTGAAATACACAAAGAAAAACAAAAGGACAAAAAATCCGACATGAATATTTTTTTCGAAACAGAAATCCAACATGAATAGTGTCAATAAAATACAGACAAAAGGATGAATAGTGTCAAAACCACACTATTCACATCTGGATTTGTCTTTTTTATCACTCCATGTGTTTTTCGAATTTGGTTCTGAATTTTTAAGGGTTGTAGACACATGGGACATCAAAATTTGACATCTTCAAACTGGGAGCATGCATGTGTGTGGTAGTACCACCTGATATTTCCCCCTACCAAAACAAGCTTGGGTATCAAATCATCATGCACACTGGTACTCCTACCACTAGTGAAGTTCCAACGTATCTCTCATAACTAATGATTATTTGATTGCCAGGATTCGCTACAACCTTGATAAAGGTGCACCCCCAGATGAAGCTGTACGAGTACGGGCTCCGCGTCTTCCTGCTCACCTTCTGCTACGTCACGGTGTCCGGGTACAACACGGGGGAGTTCGTCGGCGGCACGGCCGTGAGCAGGTTCCTGCTCATCGTCATCGGCGGCGCCGTCAGCCTGGCGGTGAACATAGGCATATACCCGATCTGGGCGGGAGAGGACCTGCACCACCTGGTGGCCAGGAACTTCGCCAGAGTCGCTGAATCCTTGGAAGGTACGAGCATTGACCACCTGGTGCTGGTGGCCAACTGCTTCTGCGCCACCTGGTTTGCTTCTAAGATCTGGAAAACCGCTCTGGTTGCTGGTTGTTGCAGGATGCGTCGATGGATACCTGACATGCATGGAGTACCAAAGGGTTCCTTCCAAGATTCTCACGTACCAAGCTTCGGACGATCCCCTGTACAGTGGGTACAGGGCGGCTGTCGAGGCACAGACGCAAGAGGAAACACTGGTCTGTCTTCTTCTTGCTCGTGCTTCTGTCTACGTAGGATTTTCTCGCGTGTTTCTAACATGGTTGTGTGTTGGCAGCTGGGATTTGCCATATGGGAGCCACCGCACGGGCCGTACAAGATGATGAAGTACCCCTGGCAGAGCTACACCAAGGTTGGCGGCGCGCTGAGGCACTGCTCCTTCGCCGTCATGGCGCTGCACGGGTGCATACTGTCGGAGATCCAGTCGGCGCCGGAGAACAGGCAGGTGTTCAGCGCCGAGCTCCACAGGGTGGGCGATGAGGCGGCCAAGGTGCTGCGGGAGCTCGGGCACCGGGTGAAGACCATGACCAGGCTGAGCTCGCCCAACATCCTCTCCGAGGTCCTCCACGCCGCCGAGGAGTTGCAGAAGAAGATCGACCAGCGGTCCTACCTCCTCGTCAACACGGATCGTTGGGGGGAGGACACCGCCGCCTCCACCACCACCTGCAGCCGGCACGAGGCAGGAGCCGGAGCCTCCAGGGACAATGAGGCGCCGCCGCCGCCGTCGGAGCACGCCGTCATCATCAACATCCCTCCAATGCACGATTCGGAGTCGAACACGTCCCTCGCCCGGATCGCCAGCGTCAACGTCCCTCCACTGCACAAGTCGGAGTCGAACACGACCCTCGCCCGGGCCGCCGGCGTCAGCCTCCCTCCACTGCACAAGTCAGAGTCGACCACAACCCTCGCCCGGGCCGCCGGCGTCAACATCCCTCCGCTGCACAAGTCGGAGTCGAACACGACCCTCGCCCGGACCGCCAGCGTCAGCGTCCCTCCACTGCACAAGTCGGAGTCGAACACGACCCTCGCCCGGGCCGCCGGCGTCAGCATTCCTCCATCGCACAAGTCGGAGTTGAACACGACCCTCGCCCGGACCACCAGCGTCAGCATCCCTCCACTGCAGGAGTCGGAGTCGACCACGACCCTCGCCCGGGCCGCGGCCCTCGGCAGCATGCACAAGTCGGAGTCGAACACGTCGCTCGCCCGGTTCGACTCGGCGGCGTCGTGGGCGGCCATGTCGTTGGCGGACGGCCTGGCGCTCAAGCCCCAGGGGTCCTGGCACCACCGGATGCCGCCGTTCCACCCGGGCCAGCCGCTCGAGGCCGCGGAGTCGAGGACGTACGAGAGCGCGAGCGCGCTGTCGCTGGGCACCTTCGCGTCGCTCCTCATCGAGTTCGTGGCGCGGCTCGGGAACCTCGTCAACGCCGTCGAGGAGCTCAGCGACAAGGCCGGCTTCAAGGATCCCGTGGAGCAGCCATCCGTGTTAAGCAGGGAGGAGACTGGTGTTTTTGGCAGAATGACCAAGTTTTTCAGGCAGAAGAGATGATGTGGACGGCAAGAGAAGAGACTATATAAAACACTAAGTGATGGTTAAAGGGTAGCCCGATGTTGTTCAATTAGCCAGACTTGGGTGTATCAAAGAAGCATGTAGAAGGTCTGATATATACAAGGTATACATGTAAATACAAATGTGAAAATTGGAGAATATGAAATGCTTTCTGATGCATAAAGTGAAACAGGGTGAGAGGAATACTCTGTAATAACCAAAGTTTTTAAATAACGGTCTCTACTGCATTTAGCAGGGTCTCACTAAACAACGTCTTTGTACTTAGACTATTGACCGCTGTTATAACACTATGTCACATCTAGATGTGAGATAATACCTTACATCTAATTATGACATCATCACACATCAGCAGATAAACAAGAATCTGTCTAAGTTGGGTCTAGGCTTTTTAGTCTTGGTTGTTTTTTGTTATTGATTGGGCTTTATTGTTGTTGCACAAAACAACAATAAGCAGGGAGGAGACTGGTGTTTTTGGCAGAATGACCAAGTTTTTCAGGCAGAAGAGATGATGTGGACGGCAAGAGAAGAGACTATATAAAACACTAATTGATGGTTAATGGGTAGCCCGATGTTGTTCAATTAGCCAGACTTGGGTGTACCAAAGAAGCATGTAGAAGGTCTGATATATACAAGGTATACATGTAAATACAAATGTGAAAATTGGAGAATATGAAATGCTTTCTGATGCAGTAAAGTGAAACAGGGTGAGAGGAATACTCTGTAATAACCAAAAAATTTAAATAGCGGTCTCTACTGCATTTAGCAGGGTCTCACTAAACAACGTCTTTGTACTTAGACTATTGACCGCTGTTATAACACTATGTCACATCTAGATGTGAGATAATACCTTACATCTAATTATGACATCATCACACATCAGCAGATAAACAAGAATCTGTCTAAGTTGGGTCTGGGCTTTTTAGTCTTGGTTGTTTTTTGTTATTGATTGGGCTTTATTGTTGTTGCACAAAACAACAATAAGCAGGGAGGAGACTGGGGTTTTGGGTAGAATGACCAAGTTTTTCAGGCAGAAGAGATGATGTGGACGGCAAGAGAAGAGACTATATAAAACACTAATTGATGGTTAATGGGTAGCCCGATGTTGTTCAATTAGCCAGACTTGGGTGTACCAAAGAAGCATGTAGAAGGTCTGATATATACAAGGTATACATGTAAATACAAATGTGAAAATTGGAGAATATGAAATGCTTTCTGATGCAGTAAAGTGAAACAGGGTGAGAGGAATACTCTGTAATAACCAAAGTTTTTAAATAGCGGTCTCTACTGCATTTAGCAGGGTCTCACTAAACAACGTCTTTGTACTTAGACTATTGACCGCTGTTATAACACTATGTCACATCTAGATGTGAGATAATACCTTACATCTAATTATGACATCATCACACATCAGCAGATAAACAAGAATCTGTCTAAGTTGGGTCTGGGCTTTTTAGTCTTGGTTGTTTTTTGTTATTGATTGGGCTTTATTGTTGTTGCACAAAATAGAAAATAGAAAGGATAGACAGAAAAACAAGTTGTTCACGGGTGGATCTGGGCTTCTGGCTACAGCTTGTCTGGTGCCGTGACTAGGCTACATTAGAGTTTGACATGTTTGAACCATTGCATGTGGCCTCATGAATGAACGCACGAATAATGGATCTCCTTGGCGAAAGTATGAGGCATCTCGATGTAGAGCTCGTGAGAAATGTTGTAACTTTTTTTTCTGATTTTTCTATAAACTATTTGGTGAAATAAAAAATTATTTGCAAATTTTAAAAGTCCGCGGATTAGAAAGGAATGGGAAATTTGAAAGTTTTCAAGAATTAAAAAAGTCATCGAATACAAAAATATGTTCATGAAAAAAATGTCGACAAATTTGGAAAAAGTTCATTAATTTTTTTAAAACAATAAAACATGAATTTGGCAAATTCATTATTTTAAAAAAATCATAATTTTAAGAAAATGTTCATGATTTTTTTTAGAAAATGAAAAAGAAAAAATATGAATACTTTTTCAAATGTGGACATACAACTGGCTAACAACCCTTCTCCCGTCCCTAAATGCAGTCTCATTGAACACATGCAGTAGCGTGCCGAGGGTGGACTTGCAACTGAGCCAAAAAGAAGTCGGACCGAGTTTCTTGTCGAGGATGGACTTGCAACATGGACAATAGTGAGTCGGGCCCTCAGTTGCGTATCGAGAGTGGAGTTGCAGCTGGAGCAAAAGTGGGTCACTCTCCTCCCCCGGTTGAGTATCGAGAGTGGACTTGTAGCTGGAATAAAAAATGATCGATCTCTCGGTTGCGTATCGAGGGGGGGCTTGCAACTATGACAAAAAGGCAGGACCCCAATTGCATGTCAGGGGTGTAGTTGGAATTGCAAGTAAGACAAAAATGGGTTAGCCTCCAATTGCATGTCAAATGTGGACTTGCGACTGGGATAGGAAAAAGCCCCCCCCCCCACCCCACCCCCACCAATTGCATGTCGGGGTAAAGTTACAACTAGGACAAAAAAGGCCGGCCTCCAGTTGTGAGTCAAGGATGGACTTGCAATTGGGACAAAAAAGGTCGGTCCCCGGTTGCGAGTTGAGGTGGACTTGCAACTGGGACAAAAAAAGGTCGGGCCACAGTTGGGAGTCAGGGTGGGATTGCAACCGGGACTAAAAAAGATCGCCCCCCGGTTGCGAGTTGAGGATGGACTTACACTGGGACAAAGAAAAGGTCAGACCTCAGTTGCGAGTCGAGGGTGGGATTGCATCTGGGACAAAAAGGTCAGACCCCAGTTTCAAGTCGATGGTAGACTTGCAATTGCGACAAAAATGGGGCGGGCCCTAGTTGTGAGTTGAAGGTGAACTTGCAACTAGGATAAAAAGAAGGTCGGGCCACAGTCGACGATAGTATAGATAAGTAACAAAATTTGGTAAGGTGTTGGTATTTTAACTCCACTTGTCGATTCTCCTTATTATCCTTGTCTTTCTCCTCATCCTCCACAAGGGCATATTCATCCTCATCCTCCTCTTTCTCCACAAACACCGGAATACCGCTAACAAGTGGCTTGGTGATGTCGAATCTGACCTTCACCCTCATGTATTCTGCCATGGCCATTCCACAATCATCAACATCCACGTCTAAGAAGTCACCAATTTCAATCCCCCCCCCCCCCCCCCTCTTTCTTCACCTGATTCCTTGTTCATTGACCCCATCAACAGGTTGCGTCTTCTTGAATTCATATTCATGTAGGGTCTTGGTAGGGTTGAACTTGTCCAGCACCAGCAAACTTATGTATTGTCTAAAAGAAAAGGCAAACTTTTGATGAACATCCACAGACCATAGTCTAGTGCCTCCTTACACTCAATCCCCTTGAATGGACACCTGATCCATCCTGCCTAAAGTGCTTACTACTCTCACATGCTTACCTTCCGTACCTTGGCTGTTTTGTAAAACCTCTTAAGGGCCTCATCTTTAAGGCCGGGCATTAGCCTATTCGCTAAAAAAAATGTTTATCAGGGGAGACAACAGCTAACACATTGCCTACATCTTCCCAGCTCCTTGCTGGCTTGCATTCCTTTCTTCTCTTCTTCAGAGAGATTCAGGGATTTCAGCTTCCTCTCGACACCTTCCATCGAAACACCACCCTACTAGCACCTCTCATAGTTTTTGTGACCAACCAAAGTATAAAGAAACGCAGGGGAAATCGAGTATTTTTTTAGAATAAGATATGAGTTTCTTAGAACATCAAAAATTGGTCCACTAGAAGGTGTATTTCTTAAGCAGGCAACATAAATAGAATAAGATATGAGTTTCTTTTTACTCTAATCAGCAAGTAGCTTTTAGGTTTTGGGTATGAAGCTGAAGAAACAGAGTGCCCCCGAATGACTCAAGAGCCTATTTGTATTTGTTATGCAGGCAACATAAATAGCAGCAGCAGCAGTATCCGCGTCTCTTGAGCCAGGATGTGCAATGCCTTCAACACTCAGGTAACCGCTCCATTACAAGGCGGCGACTAAGCTTCATTCAACGCACGCCAGTTCCTTTACTGCATGCAAGCAAACCCACACAACCGCAGGATTTTTGTGGGTCACTGATGAGCTTACTGTTTCTAGGCTCAAGAACAAAATGTATGTTGGAATAGGACTTCTGTCATACAAAATGACGTTGTGGCTAGCAAAATACTCCCTCCGTCCCAAAATAAGTGACTCAACTTTGTACTAACTTTAGTACAAACTTGAGTCACTTATTTTGGGACGGAGGGAGTACTAACAAACAAACACATTCACTTAACAACACGAGTACATAGCATAAGTCTGACCAATTTATAGTGGCCGGCATAGAGGGTACTAGTAGTACTTTGGTAACAGAGTTGCATGATAAAAGAAACATTATGATGAGTTCCAGCAGACTTGCAAGCCTCAAGCTCAAACAGCAGCAGGTAACATGATCAAGATCAACAGCAGCAGAAAGGAGACAAGCCAACGCTACAGCAGATGGACCGGACCGGCTATCACTTCACCCGGAAGACGCGCCACTCGGCTTTTTTTTAGACACGCCACTCGGCTTCACTCGGCTTGGCGCCCAAGTTCACCACAGCACCAGGCCCCGACACAACCTGCGCCACGACAAGTATGTTAATCAGTAACATTATCCGGGACAGTACCTTCATGCTTCAGTTCAGGGTACAACAGCATAACTATCACCAGAGAAAATTAAGCCAGATACCCTCATATTATTGCTATTATTTATTAAAAAACCACCAAGGCAGAAAGAATTCAGCTAGCTACTACTATTGCTATTATTAAAGAAAATTAGAAACCACTGGCAATTCCACTCGATCTACACCACATCAAGGACACCAGTGCGTACTAAACCCGTGTTATCTTACCGGTCTTGCAAGAGATGTCCCAGCTAACTGGTGCAGTTTGAATTGATGCAGCAATTGCTCAACAGCTGCCGGATCCGGCCTTGAATTCCTTCTTCTCCCAGCCAAATCCCAACATGCTTCAACCACGTCCACGTGCTGATCTGTGCCTGCGCGGGAATGAATATTAATCAAGTATTATGGCGTCATAACAGTGAATATTTCAGCCCTGACAAGATCCATTAATATGTGAGGCTTTACCTTCATTCCTACCCAGCTGAAGTGGACAGCTGAAACCATAGGTGTTCAATTGTACGCCAGGTCTTACAGTTTCATCTGAAGGTCACACAAATTCATCAGTTCCCATAGATACAAAAAATTCGTAGCTGGTGTCTTGAGACAGTAGAACAATATAAGTAGATCAGATGTATTCTATTCTGGATGCTTTTGAGCTACCAGGTCCTAATGCATAGAAGAAGATGAAGAGACACTAGTTTTTACCAAGGAGATCCGCCAGCAATTCCTTTGCTTCCTCAAGCGACCCTGCCCATTATTGGAGCACATGGTTAATAACTGTTGCAGATGTGTAGAAATTTAAGACCTATGCTAGCTGCTTAATCATGTATAAGGTTTTTGTAAGTACCAATGCTTGGAACCATAAGTTGCTGTCTGCAAAAAGCAAGGATGCAGAGGCCGGGGTGATCCCCCTTTTCGAAAAAAAAAAGCAAAGAATGTGGATATGTTCAAATGTCAGCAAAAACAAGTACTCCGTAAGAGCGAATTGAGGAGAGGGCTAGTAGTGAAGATCCATGTACAATTACCTCTTCAAGGCCCTGGCGATAGCTTCTGGTCGTCCTGTTTGCTTCTTCTTCAGGTAGCGCCTCCGGCTCCGTAAACTAGCGTAGATCAAATACAGGACGGCAAAATTAAACTGAGAAGTACTACTACTGAAATTAACAGGGAATCACTTCTACTGAAATTAACAGGGAATCACTGAACTGATTATTGTACGCCTTTCTGCCTTTAGATCGATGCACAGCACAGCTAGAAGGAAAGAATATTTTCTTTAGCAAACAGACATTCTACCTCTTTCTATAAGATTTAATGAAAATTGATAAAATCATTTAATAATATAATTTCTATGCTTAGTGTGTGACTCGTTATTTTTTCTTTTTAAAAGAAAAAAAAACTTAGTAGCAGGATCGTGGAACCTGCCTGAGTAGGATCGAGTTTGGATTACGTACCCGGAAGCAATTGGGAGTACGTGGTGCAGCTTGTTGCTGGTGGCCAGCAGCGCGATGCAGCCTCGCAGCTCTGGAGTAGAACCAGCCAACCTGGAGACGGCAAGCGATGCCTTGCGCCGCACTGTCTCCCAGTCCATGTTGGCCCTGCGTTCCGTTCGTACATACGTACGTTTATGAGTGAGTCCGCACGAATTAATCTATCTTCTTTTGTAATGGAGTGGAAAGGCAGAGGAATTAATCTAATCTATCTTGGCCGCGCCCCGGATGCAGAAAGAAATTGCATGGTACGTGCCTGACTTCGTCGACGGCGAGTATGGACAAGGAGATGGAGCGGAGCCTCAGATCGGCGTGGCTGATGGCCCTGCCGTTGTCAAGTTGGAGGTAGTTCCTGGGCACGGCCTTGTCCACGATGCCGTCGACGGCGCTGGCGAAGCGGTGGTGCATCAGGAGGAATTGACGGAGGACCTGGGCGCGGAAGCTCTTGGGACTGGCGGGCGGCGGCAGGTACCTGTCTAGGTATTCCACGGCGTCCAGCCACTGGCCCCGCACGACGAGGCCTCCCAGGTGCCGCAAGCTCATGTGCGCGCGCGTCTTGTTCGTCAACCTGTTTTGAATTTGATCAAGCCGAGCCGAGCGAGCGTCAGGAAAGAAGCTTGCTAGGGAGCCATTGATCTGTTCTTGATTTGAATTTTGAACTGCTTTTCATAGCGCTTAGATTAGAAGGAAATTTTCAAGTTTGAACAGAAGCGTGCGTACTCGCTGTAGGAGTCGTAGAAGCCTTGGTCCCAGAGGAAGGCGATGAGGCGCCGGTGACGAAGCCGCGTCACGCGCGGATGCTCCGGCGGGCTGGAAAGCCTGTGGGCGGCCTCGCCGACGGAGTCGTCCGCCGGGCCGGAGCGCTTCTCGGCGGTCTCGCCGGAGAATACGATGGAGGCATCCATCACTGGTGATTGGGATGGATATGGAGTGCGCGCGGATTGAACACGACGCAGAAAGAGCAAACATCTTATATCGAGAGCGGCGGGATAGCCCACTCTCTCTTGGCTTTACTCCTTTTTTCCTCTGGTTTAGAGGCTGAGATGGGCACCGTTGGTTGTTGAATCAGTTGGGCTAGTGTGTACGTAGACCACGGAGGAGAAGTGCACCGGGCCATTTGATGCTACCGGTGCATCAAACTTTTTTAGAACATTTTTAAATATTTCAAAAAAATTGAAAAAAATCTAGCACACCACCATAACATTAATGTATGTTGTCATAAAATTTCGTATCAAATTTCGAAGCATAGCTTGAGATATAAAAATAAAAAATTCGACATTGAATAGTATATAACACAAGTTGGGCTTTAGATTTGGCCTACTATCACACTGATGTCAAATTTATCATTTTTGTATCTTGAGCAATGTTTTGAATTTTCATACAAAATTTTGTGAAAATATATATTTGATGTTATGCCAATGTGTTAGATTTTTTTATTTATTTTTTGAAACATTTTAAAATGCACTAATGCGTCCGGTGCACCGGTAGCATCACAAGCACCGGTGCACCAGATACATTCTCGTATGGACTCAGTTTATTTCTCTAAGCATGTGCTAATACCTTTTCAACTTTTTGGTCCAACCGTAGGAAGTTAGACCTTACGCAGATAATCGACCGGATTTTCCTTTTTTTTAAAGCAATTTATTGTTTTTATTTATCAAAATGAGAGTTTTTTTTAACTTGTGGCATACTTTATTCAAATCAAATAACGGTTACATCACTAACAAGTTCAGCTAGGATAATCTGCGGAGGATCACCCTCCCAAAAAATTACAGAATTAGAATCATAGGAACTCCTAGCAAGCTCGTGTGCCACCTTGTTCTCTTCCCTTGGACAGTGAGAGTACAAGACTAAACCAATACTTTGAGCTAAATGAAAACACTCATTCAGAGTAGCAGAATAAGGACTTGGGATATCAACTTCCCTCTTGCATGGTTGGATAATCTCAAGACAATCAGATTCAAAGATCACATTTGAGCATCCCCACTGGTCCGCTAGCTCCATACCATTCTTCAACGCCAAAGCTTCCGATGCAGTGGCATCAAACACATGCATAAAGAGAGTTGTTGACCCAGTAAGAGCCTCACCCAGTGGTTTCGAAGAACCGCCGCTGTGGCTCCGCTTCCATCTTCTGTGAAGCATGCATCCACGTTCACTTTATAAAGATTTGGAGAAGGTTTAGACCATTTGACATCAGGTACACTAGTCGCACTCCTCGAGCTAGCATAATTGGACGTTGTCGCATGTATGGCGAGTGCTGTTTTGGAAGGAATGGCCACACCTTCGGCCTTCACAATTTCCCTTCTCTGCCATCAGATGTACCAAGCTCCAACCAAGATAGACTCTTGCAAGCCGAGATGTTGCAGTGTGGTTGAATTACGCCTTTGATTTGAGGATATTCTCAAGCACGACACTACCAAATCGGTCCAAAACAAGGGCTTGGACGATCGTTTCCTAAAGACTCAAAGCTTTCCACACTTCGTTAGCTCGAACACATGTAAACATGAGATGTCGCAAGTCTTCAGCTCCCCCCTTACAAACATGGCATTGTCCAGATACCGGTATATGACGATTCGCAAGGACTAACATACCCGGTATCATCCCATGTAAAGCCTTCCAACCAAAGATCTTTATTTTACTAGGAACTTGAAGCTTCCAGAGAATCTCCCTAACTAGGTTAGACTTTGATAGTCCAGCCTCATCTCTTCTGATTCTCGCACCAAATTGGTGTTCCCACTCAGTATAATACACGGACCTGACTGAAAAGGAGTACGTCCAAGTCTTGTGCCAGGCAACAAAATTCTCAATTAATTGTGTGCTCAAAGGGATCCTCAAAATTCTTTCAACATCGACCGAAACAAAATTTTCCAAGATTAAATCTTCATCCCATCTCCTTGTCCATGGATTAATCAACTCATCAACGGTATTCATAAGGCAAAAACCGTTCCAGATATAACTTTCCTGGATGGTCTACTCGGTATCCGGTGATCATCCCAAATATCGATATTACTTCCCAATCCCACTCTCCAAATATGCCCTCTTTTGAAAGTCCGGAGACCGGCAACAATAATTTGCCATGTAAATGAAGATCCCTTCTTTGGTCCTGCCTTCAAGAGATTTCCATCAGGATAATATTTAGCTCTCAAAACCTTGCATAGAGAATATTATCCTGATGAACTTCTATGCAAGCAACTGAGTAGGACCTTATAATGCATCACATAATAACACCAGGGGGCTTTGTGCAACAAAACATAACACAGGCACGTGCCACTTTGATGACACGGCGTCCAATTTGGCAACTGGTCAACATTTTGTATAAAACTGCTACCGCATCAAGACTTAAGTGACCAGTTTCCATGCGTTTTGAAGTTTTTGTATGGATTTGTTATCGCTATGCAAGTTCATATACTTATGGTGATATTAACTGTCATTTTCAGTTATGCCTTCCTCGCCCTGCTCAACTTCATCTTATTTGGGAGTAGTTTGTACTCTCTCTGAACTTTCTTCCCAAAAGTGCTCAAATCCATCTTCTGGTCATCCCTAAATTGCAAGCAGGTTCACAATGAAGCACTAAGAATCCCGGCTCTTCTGATAGGTGTGGTTGCCATTGGACTTCTTAATGACAATGCTCCCTGTCCTGTTGTCTTTAGATGCTTTAAAAATCCAAGGACAACCTTCTGAACAAAGTGCATTCATCCTAGTCGCCTCATTTCTAGCTCTTTGACACTATGCATCCAACGCCCTTCTCACCACTTTCATATCGCTGAAAACTAATCCAACCCTAAACACTGGATTATCCATGTCAAAATCTCAGAGGATCAGCTTCGGGTACAAACAGATCATTTCCAACCAAAAAACTCGATCTATGCGCAAGGATCATGGAGAACATGAATTGATCATATGCGGGTAAAAACCTAACAAAACTGAGGCACCAAGCTCTTGAGGGAGCAGCCAAATTGAATACATACCATACTCCGGAGAGTAGGCACCAGGCTCCTTGAGGATCGGCTCCATGCCGCCTCGAACGCCGCCGGGGAACTCCAATGCGCCGCTGCCGATCGCCGATGAACAGGCGAACCCCAACAGACCAACACACGAAGGGGTTTGGGGAAAGTTAGCTAACCTAGGTGTTATTTCATGGCAAAACGGGGTCACTTTTACAAGTTTTCATTTCATCTCATCGCTAAGGACTCCTCAGAAATATATGTGATTCAATCAAGGGGGTTTTCTCAAAAAAGAACGAGCACAAGCACACGCCACTTTGATGACATGGCGTCCGATCTGGCAGCTGATCAACGTTTTGTATCAAATTGTTACCGCATCAAGACTTAAGTGATCAGTTTTCATACTTTTTCAAGTTTTTGTATGAATCTGTTATCGCTGTGCAAGTTCATGTACTTATTAGCTCGTGGATAAACATAGCAGTGGACGCCGTGCACGGAAGGAGCTTTTCACTAGGCCTGGAAACTACTCCCTCTATCCCAAAATATAAGAACGTTTTTTACACTAGCATAGTATAAAAAACGTTCTTATATTTTGAGACGGAGGGAGTACATACAGCCTTTGGTTGCACCAAAATTAGTTATCAGGTCATATAGGAAGCTCCACAGCTTGCATAATTTCAGGACGCGCTATTGACTTCAATATAGGCTGAAATTCTATCTACAGCTCAATAATACGTACATACGTTGATTATTGTGTATATACAAACAATGCGGTGCATTACAAACAAGTATTACAACAGACAGCGGGACCGTGGCTAGTGACTGTAGATGAAATAGGGCACGCGATGGCAGCTGCTATCCAGCATGCAGCTCCAATGGTATTCTCTATGTGCCACTTACATATGCATGTTTGCAACAATGCCCGTCAGAGGAAGAAGGGAAAGCCCTTCTGTGATTGTGCCTTGGTGCACTCTGAATTTGCCCATCCGATCTGCCTCCGCTCATTGTCATGCACAACTAGTTTGCCGCGCAGAGAAACATCTGAATGGAGAACCAAGAAATGATCATTGCAAGTTTGACGTAATTAATCGTGTCACTGCACAGCAAGATTACAGATTGGGGGGTAAGACAGGAATCTATACCTCCGACTATTATGGTTGACCCATGATTGATCTCTGTTCCATTTAGCAGCCCCAGACAAACATTGCCCTTTTCCTGGAATAAGTCGAGCAAGACCAATAAACATAAGCATGAGTTCTCAGCATGGAACTCATGTTAGAGGTGCAGATTGATGTTACAAGACCAAACAGAATTTTATGGAAAATACATGGAAGACTTACACTGATGATCAAGTAATCATCGGGAACAATGGTGAATGTTTTCGGCACGACAAACCATCTTCTCCCAAAATGAAGGTTCAAGGGCTTGAAGAAGGACCTGAAAATCCCGAGATGATTAGAAAAAGAGAAGTTAGTTTATTTTACAGGGGTTTGCCTATCGAACTTCCCCCCTAAGAGAGATATCTTATATTACCTAACAGAAAAATCAGCTTTCCAGCATAAAGGTAATGTCGTATCTGAGCTATCTTGGACAAAATTGGGAGAGTCATCTTTAATCTGAGATGTTACAAGAAAAAGTTAGTTAATGAAATTGGATGGCTTCACCCAAACGAACAATTAATGAGACTTACAGCATCAATAAGGTTTTTATACATCTCCTCTGGAAGGTATGTATACGAGCTCCCACTATCAAAAATCACTTGAACAGAATTTCCTGCGTGCCCGTGCATACTGAGCTCCTGATCTCCATAATTTACTTTCTGGGCCTCTGTGTGGTATAAGTTACTGACAATATTGAAAACCAAAATCATCAACGGAGAGCGCAAGGAATTGGTCAAAGGTTTCAAGGATTGTTGCAACAAAAATACAAGTTCATTATGTCTGTGATTTAGGAGCCAAATAAAAATGCTAATAACAGCGGTGCATGCAATTAAACTTTTAAAAAGGAGGATGCAACTTACTCTGGACCACCTCGAATAGGAGCCCATGTCATTCCCCATCTTGGTACATAATCATCACCCAGAAACATGTACCCCCCACCATTTGTTTCTCTAGTGATACAATGACCGAAAATGTTGGAAATAATTCCTTTGCTGGCCAGCTGACTAGGAAGGCTTATTGCTGCACTGCTAAGACCAAGAATCCCATCGGTCTTTGCTGGTGAGGACAAAAGCTGGCCTTGCTGATCATATGCACACCTATTTGGTAGATAAAAACAAGTAAGATACTTCAATGATTTAAAATCATTTGCTCTAATGTATCACGAATGTGCAAAAGGGTCATCTCCTAAAAGGTTTGACCGTACCCAAATACAAAGTCTAGCTTTTCCTTTCCACCATTTGTAGCGATTAGATGCATATCATCCTTCGCAAGAACACCCATAGACGAGCTTCTATCGGCATATTCAATCTCATAGTCACATTGCTTGCAAGTTTCGCAGTAGTTCTGATCGCCTTGCAACTCTTGACATAGCAAATCCCTGGGAGGGACTATCTTTTCTTTTGCTGGCTTATATAAAGGATGAGGTCCCTGCAATTGCGGTACATATTTTTTTAGAGCAGTTGAATAAACTTGGATAAAATAGCGTGGCTAATCACAAACTGATATACTCAAACATCCGGATTTGTTAAATTTCTTACTTGGGCACAGTTTGTGCATGGTGCGTCACACTGAATCCATGTTAAATCGCTTCCAGTATCAACATCAAGGAAATAAGGTCTTGGTGGATTGCCAACAAAGATAGATGTGTAATACTGCCTGCAATTGGGATAAGATAATATTAGCCTCAACAGCTGCAGACCAAGCTTTATAGAAATCTAAAATAAGCAGAGCATGGCTTACTATCAGACACATTGGCATAAATAGTAGCCTTTTATGGATAGAGAACAGTCCATCGAATATAGAAATTATTCTGGTAAATAGGCTATAAATATATCAGACATATTAGCATAAATAGTAGCCTTAACTAAAAATGATAGATCCTCAGACCTTAAGAACTGTCTGCTTATGACCTTGGGAGCAGAATTGCATTTCTGGAACATAAAAGGACTTTCTAGCTTTGATGTATATACTCATTACAGCCTACACCAGTACAACTAAACTAACTACACCTTAAGTTCTTCATATATGTACAAATAACTTTGAAAAACAACCGTTGGATGAAGTCGATCAGACGGTAGAGGTGGCCAATCCGAGTGTTGTTGACCATTGGATATTCTCTTTACTACAGCAGATTCTGCCATGTGTACTACCTAGAAGATTCTATGGCTGGGCTTAAGCCCTATGGACATTTTGCACAAAACTTAAACACACTTCTACTTTGTTCTAGACTCTTCCATATCTAGACTCTCTTAACTTCTTTTCTATCTAACTATCATCCATTTTTACTTGTGGCTATGGATGTACCTTCATAAGTCATACTTATCTTTCCAGATACAGAAGTAGCTATTCTTATTATTTTAATATGATATACCCAAAAATACACCTAGACAAAACACACTGGATATATTTTACCCGAGTTTTGCATCTTATACTTCATGTATATGCCTAAAATAATTTCGTCTGTCTATCGTAATAAAGTAACAATATACCGACCTTTGGTTGTAATTTGATTATCTTAACTCTCACATGGCAATGGACATGTAATTTACTAGTATATGGAACAGACATGTGCAATTTGATGAACGCCAAACTTCTAACCTGTTTTAGTACTTACTAAATCCAAATCTCATCACATCACCCAAACATTTTTTTGGGATCAGATTGAACCCAATTTTGTGATATAAAAGCATTAAGAGGGATCTAAATTCTAAAAGTTCGCTTTGTCCATCCAGTCCCAAAGAGGGATCTAACCTGTTTTAGTACATCTGATCATCAAAAGCACCCCCCGCCCCTTTTCTTGAAATTGAATCATAAGGCAACGGAGTAAAATTTACTCTTAGAGTCAAATCAAACTTCTGAAGAATTGGTACGCACCCATCGGGGAACACATTGCCCTTGATCGGGAGCAGAACTGTGGAGTTCGTCCCAGCCGATGTCGCCCCCTTGACATCCAGCTTCTTCGTGACCTTCCTGCCGCCGCCGTCATCGACCCTCTTGGCGGCGAGCTTGATGTCGCCGAATTCCCGCAGCGCGCGGCCCTGGTGCGCCTTGGGGTAGAGCTGGAACAGGAACGACTTGGTCTCGTTCCGCTCCTTCTGCGCCTCCTCCTCCTCCATCCCGAGGAACTGCACGGCCACGTCCGAGTAGAAGCTGTAGTAGGCCGCGAGCGCGAGCGCGCCCAGCACGAGGACCATCGCCCCCGCCCGCCGCGAGACCGCCCGCCTCGATCGCCTGGCCTCCCTCCCCGCGGTAGCCATCGGAGGCCCCCGATGCGGCGGCAGGGCCGGAGCGCCAGCGCCCGGCTCGTCGGTGTAGGTGAAGGCGGTGATGGTCTTGCCCTTGGAGGGCTGGTCGGGGGGCGGGAGGGTGATGATGACCACGCCGTGGAGCTGCGGTGGCTCCGGCGGCGGAGGAGGGGGCGGGGGCGGTGGTATCGGCATCTCCGGTAGAGATCCCGGCGGCGCTCCGGCGGGGCGGGGTCAGAGGCGGCGGGGAGGGGAGGCCATCGGGGGCAAGTGATGAGGAAACTGGCTGGGGAAAGGGGGGGATGGCTTTGGTGAGCTCGGCGGACTGTGATTGGTCCGCTGACTTGACTTTCTGCGCAAAAGGGCATGATTGGAATTTCTCGGCAGATAATTCCTGGAGCTGCCATGATTTTTGTTTACGTTGGCGACGCGCATTGGCTTACGCACGGGAGTGAACATTGCTTCTGAATTATATATAATCGCTGGTGACATGTGCGTTATATAAGTTGCCGAAAGTATAGCGATGAAACCAAAACCATGTGCTGCAAATACTGCTTAGTGCCAAGGAGGAAAACAGAGCCAGCCTACGTTGCAATGTTGAACTAGGAA